>NC_090928.1:543651494-546151494 GCF_040938575.1 Ambystoma mexicanum | reverse complement strand
TAAAAGTCCTGCACCACAGCCTGCCTTTCTGCAGGTGTTCTGGGCATGTATATGTGCCTGCGGACTGAGGGGTGTGCAGTCATGATGGCCAACACCTGGTGTAGGCAGCGTGACTGCACGGCCTGTGACACCCCCCCCCACTATGGCACTTGTCTGCTGAAATGAACCAGTAGCCAAGAAGTGCAGTACATTGAGCACATTTTCCAAGGGGCTCAGTGCTTGCGAGCACAGGGTGGGTGATGTGAGGTCATCCTCCCACTCACTCACCAGGTCGAGGATTATTTGTGGTGGAAACCTGTACCTCCCATACACCTGGTCATCAGGCATCCCTAAAAGGCTGGTCCTGGGTAAAAAAATGCAGTGCCTGGCTATCCTCCTCCTCCTGCAGTGTCCCACGACCACTTCTGCGAGGAACGGTATATTCATCGTAGCGTCTGAGCTTGTATGTTGTTTGCGTGCACTTTTATGCTGCGCGGGGCCGCTTACGTCTGCTTCCTGCTGGCGTACGAGTTTCCGGATTAGCGCGTCTTTTTTGGCGCATGCCTTTCCGCTGTTCGATTCCATAAATACGTGTTGTTGGCACGCGTGTTGGTATTGCGAGCATTTACTTCCTGTACTTCCCCCGTAACACCCACATTTTCACGCGTTGTTCCCCATTCAGCGTGTTACGCCCGGTGTTCCGCCCACTTTCGTTGTGTGCGCTGCGCTATGTGCGTTTTCCCTGTGCGCGTAGCGCACGCCGTTTAATGATGTGTGTGCCCGCGTGCAATTTTATTCTTTTGATTCCAGAACTGACAGTGTGCACATGGCAAGAGTGTGGCTGATGTGAAAGTAAGTGTTAATAAATATTTACATATTTGAAGGTTTATTTACAGTGTTGTGTGTGGTAGTCATGTTAACCACTGCTATCAGATCATGTTAATTATCATGTTTTCATCTGCTTGGATTGGCATTTCGTTTTTGTATTCATGTTATTGTGGTTGAACGTTTATTTTATTGTATTTGTTGTAATTTTAATGCAGTTTCAGTTATGCAGTACTGTTAGTTGTTTTGACTTTTCTGTGAGGTAGTAAAAATGATGGTATTTTGCAAGTTCATGTTAGTAATTTTTGTATTTTCTTGTGGCTGTTTATTTTAGTATATGTTGAAAGACAGTTGGATTATTTGCATTTATTTTATGTTCAGGTCTTTATTGTTTTTATGGTGGATAGGTGCTGATAAGATTCAGGTATTTGTGGTGCTCTGGCTACTGAAGAAGTTGTTCAGTTAACTCCAGTGAATGGTCAACCTATATTCAAAGTGGTTCCCATGTTCTCCAAGTTTACATAACCTACTCCATTATTTCTTGTTCTGTATGTTTACTTAACCTACCCCATTCTCTCCTATTTTCCATGTTTACTTAACGTACCCCATTTACTCTATTGTGATTCCTTAGCATAATGTCCCTAGTTTGTTCTGACCCAGTTTATATATTTAGGTTCATTGATTATAGTAACAGTTTTTATACTTTATTGTACCTCTATTGTGTTAGTGAATTAGTGATGGAAATGTATGTTATGTTTGGAGAGAGTTATTGCTCAATGGGCTCGTGTGGCATCTTCCAGGAGAAACCAATTGTGGTGTAGCTAACACATTACTCTCATAACTGAAACATTGGGAGCAGTCAAATTGGAACAGATGGAATTGACAATGTTGCAGAAGTGAAGGGTTCATTCACTGTTAGTGGTGATCCACTGAAACTGGATGTTTCCAAGCTTTGAAATGGAACATTTGAAGGTCCATGTCTTAGTGTCTTTTTGCAAAAGGTGCATAGAATTATCTCCTTTCTTGTAAAACAGTGTTCATTTTTCTTGAAACTATTTGCAGTGGTCTTCTTGGAGGTTGTTTTTTGTAGGGTGAAAAAGACTGCAAAAAAAATGATAGTACTAGTGTTTATACTTGTGTGATTGTTTTCTATCCCCTGTTCTCCAAGTTTACTTATGCCATCCTATTCTCTCTTGTTCTCCAATTTGACCTAACCTTCTCCTTGCTTTGTCCTACAACCACACAATATAATGTCCGTTGTTTATTCTCATCCAGTTTATATATCCCTGGTTGTTTATTGTAGTGGTATTTTTGATACTTTTTTTTATATTTTTGCATATTTTTTTATCCAAGTTGGATTTGTTTTCCCAATGACCTAATGATTAGTATGTGCAAAGAGAACAACAGTGTTGTATGCACAACTGTTGTATCTTATATAGTGAATGTGATGGACTGTATACAAAAAAAGGCGGGTCATAAAAACATGTGTATTACATTGTTTTTCGATACAGTATCGCCCAATGTGGTTTTGAATTTCAGAGGCGTGGTTAACCGCAGCAATGACTGAGAAGTGTTGTAGCCGTGGGTTCGTTGGACTATACACGGGGCTATAGACCTTGATGTGCAAAGAAAAATGGTGTTTGTACCCAAAAGAGTCATTTTTAAGAATGATCTATTATGTATATATGTATGGACATCTATGTGACCTACCGCCACAAAGTTTCATTTCATAAGCTTTATGTTCTCCAAGTTTATATATGCCATCCTATTGTCTCTTGTTCTCCAAGTTGACCTAACCCTCTCCTTGCTTTGTCCTACAACCACACAATATAATGTCTGTTGTTTATTCTCACCCAGTTTATATATCCCTGGTTGTTTATTGTAGTGGTAGTTTTGATTCTTTGTTATATTTTTGTATGTTTTTTTATCCAAGTTGGATTTGTCTTCCCAATGACCCAATGATTAGTATATGCAAAGAGAACAACAGTGTTGCATGCACACCCGTTGTATCTTATATAGTGCATGTGATGCACTGCATACAAAAAAAGGTGCGTCATAAAAACATGTGTATTACATTGTTTTTCGATAAGGTACCGCCCAATGGGGTTTTGAATTTCAGAGGCGTGGTTAACCACAGCAATGACTGAGAAGTGTCGTAGCCGCGGGTTCGTTGGACTATACACGGACCTATAGGCCTTAATGTGCAAAGTAAAATGGTGTTTGTACCCAAAAGAGTCCTTTCTAAGAATGATCTATTATGTATATATGTATGAAAATCTATGTGACCTACCTCGACAAATTTTCATTTCATAGGCTTTATGTTCTCCAAGTTTATATATGCCATCCTATTGTCTCTTGTTCTCCAAGTTGACCTAACCCTCTCCTTGCTTTGTCCTACAACCACACAATATAATGTCTGTTGTTTATTCTCACCCAGTTTATATATCCCTGGTTGTTTATTGTAGTGGTAGTTTTGATACTTTGTTATATTTTTGTATGTTTTTTTATCCAAGTTGGATTTGTCTTCCCAATGACCCAATGATTAGTATATGCAAAGAGAACAACAGTGTTGCATGCACACCCGTTGTATCTTATATAGTGCATGTGATGCACTGCATACAAAAAAGGTTGCGTCATAAAAACATGTGTATTACATTGTTTTTCGATAAGGTACCGCCCAATGGGGTTTTGAATTTCAGAGGCGTGGTTAACCGCAGCAATGACTGAGAAGTGTCGTAGCCGCGGGTTCGTTGGACTATACACAGACCTATAGGCCTCAATGTGCAAAGTAAAATGGTGTTTGTACCCAAAAGAGTCCTTTCTAAGAATTATCTATTATGTATATATGTATGAAAATCTATGTGACCTACCTCGACAAAGTTTCATTTCATAAGCTTTATTTTTGACAAATAAGTCATAAAAGCACACATACCTTCACACTTCATAAAATACATAAAACACGTAAACCATCATAATGAGAATAAAATACAAACTCAAAGTTCAGAATAGGTTATTAATGCAATCCATACTGTTTTCTCATACATATTCTGCAGACCCACGTCACGTATTGATTAATCACAAACACTGCCAGAGTGCCGGTTGAATTTAGGCAGATTGCCATCGCCCCTTCAATGGATATACACCCACGCCCCGAAAAAAGGTTTTAAAAAACGCCTCCTCAGGGGCAATGTCACTGAGCAGGACATCACCAGATGATTCAGATCCTCTGTCCCATTCCAACATAACATGCATATAGGTGAAACATTCTTGTCCCAGCTTTGCATCAGCTCTGCTGTTAGCAAAATTCCAATTCGAAATTTCATGTACAGGGACCTTTCAAATTTAGGGTTAATGTAATCCAGGTAAGGCTCATTTCCCACCTTGTTCTTAATAGCAAGATAAAGTGCTAAGGACTCAGATAATGAGGCTTTAACCAATAAATCCTGCCGTAACTTAGCTAAAGCGGCAGTTTTAACCCTAGTTGTACAGTCAGTAATAATAACATGCGGGCCACTCCAATAACCACCGAGACTTAAATAGCCAAGGCACCTCCTAACATGGGAGCCCACTTCAAGTTCATGCCCCCTTGCTGAGATAACACATCCTGCAATGCTTCTCTGTATTTGAGGAGATTTCTGTTAGTCCACAACCGGACCCGGTAGAAGACTGGGCGCAGTTGGCAAATAGATTCTATTCCCTGCATGCAAATCTACAATGATACAATGATACTGGTATGCTCGTAGAACAGATTGACAGTCCCAGTACATATTTGAAATACTTATTTTCACCTACTGCCAGTGTATGTGTACTCATCTGCCCCCACAGCTCTGCTCCGTACATTGCAGGTTGCCGTGCCTAAGCTTTGTATGCTTCAAGTGAAACATGCACATCCCCATTTCCATGTTCTGCAGTGAATCTGGCAAATGCTCCGCTAGTCCTCGCCAGTGTTAACCTAGCCTTCTCAAGCTGCAGTGACCAGCCGCAGGTTGCCATTACGCTTACCCCAAGGTAATCGTATGATGCCACTTGTTCAATCGCCCCTTCATCCATGTCCAATCTGAATCCCTTGTGTATCCTCCTACCATTGGTGTTGAAGATCATAGTTTGTGTCTTCTCCACATTCAATTCTAGGCCATTTCATTTGCAGAATGCAGTAAATTCATGCAGCTGCTTGTGGGCACCCGTGGGTGTCAGTGATAACAAAACCGCGTCATCCGCGAACAGCAAGTCTGGCATCCTATCGCCTGCCAATGTTGGCGTATCCGTCTGTGCAGCCAGCAACTCTTTAATCACACCATTGATAAACATACAGAAGAGCTTTGGGGCCAGAACATATCCATGACGGACACCCTTATTTATTCCAATGCCATCAGAGGATCTCCTATCAATGCCCCATTTTACCACTGCAGTGTTGCCCATTTATAAATTCTGGACTGCAGTCAAGAGTGGACCTGGAATGCCCTGCTCACTCATCACCTCCCAGAGACGCTGCATGGGAACAGTTTCATATTGTAACCACGGCTAGGAAAAAGTCAATGAACTCTAACCGTGGCTATGAGTGATGAGTTATTTTAGAAAACAGGTTACAATGTAAATGTATTGTAATTGTGTATTTATATGGGATGGATGTTATTTCATTGTATTTGTATATCCATATGTGATAAATAGTCTATAAAAGGACTGTTTTGGAGTACTTTGAGTGTAGTATTTTAACACATTTGCAGTGCTCTCTTTATTAGCAAGTAGCTTACATAACTCATTTTAAATATCTTTGTATCACTACTCTCTCTTTTGTCATTCATATTCCATATTCAGATATTTTTTAAAAAAAGAAATACAATCTAATAGCCGTGGCTACCCAGCACCCACGGTTGTGTGATGTTGCTACCCATGGTGAAAAGTGGCACCCTGTGCAGCCGAGGCTATATACCAGCAAATGGCACGTCAGGCATTTGTGTAAATGTGTTTTTCGTGGCTACGAGAAAGAGAACCGTGACTATACAAAAATGGGAGTGGTTGATCTTTTGAGGATCTCGCCTACCCACAGCAACAGACTATTGTGTTTAACCGTGACTATCATGAACCCATACAGTGTGCTGTGTTTCTACCTGCGGTTTCTACCCGCGGTTACAAGTGGTACCCTGTGCAGCTGTGGCTATATACCAGCAAATGGCATGTTGATTGTTCGTGGACGTGTCTTAGCCATGGTTAATAACAGTCGAACTGGCAAGGCTTCTCTATAACTGCAGCTATAACAAGCACGTTATTTTGTGTGGTTAGGTGTTCCCTAGTCTTATTTGAAGTTTTGAACGTTGGCTTAGTTTGGTTTTAGTTTGTAGAGTGTCGGGGTGATTATCTTGGGGTCGGCAGAGCTGTCCGCGGACCTCCGGGCTGGGAGGCCCCAACTCCTTCCGTGTTTCCCAAAAGGAGTATGAGACACATACACAAGGAGCAAGGTGGTTCTGCTGTTTATTATAACAACGACAGCGATGGGTATCGGATCGTACGCGTCCGTCCAGACTCTCACACTTAGTGGGGCTCGCAGGCCCTTTTTACAGCAGTATGACGTGCTATCTGCGTCACCTGGGAAAGTTAGCAAAAAACCTATTGCCACTCTGGATTGGTTCCCTGAGTGGTAGGGTTAGTATAGGGTACATATGGAGAAGGATATTAGTGGTTAAGGATGAGTCAGGTGGTGTACTTGGGCTGTCCCTACTATTAGATACTTGAAAATTGCTACAAGGGGACCCCTGGTGATTGGCTAATACTACTGCCGTCAGTGATGAGCCCCCCTGTGTTCTGATTGGTTCTCCCGCGAGCCCCCAAGCCTGGGACCATCGCCGTTCCCAGCTTGCGGTGTACCTGTCATTAGCAAGAATGTGCAACTGTGTGTTTGTGCGGGCAATGTACAGGTCTGCTCATGGGCTTGTGAGCAGGTCGTTCCCATCGCCGTATGTGTCCATCTTGCCGCTTCGTTGTTGCAACCTGTATCCCAGAGGCGGGACCCAGGTGACTTTCTGTCTCGTGGGTCTGGCACCTTGTCAGATTGGCTTGGTCACGTGTGGAGAGACCGTAGCTGGAGCAGAATCCTGCACATTAGATTTGTATTTCGTTTCTGTGGGCTTGGCGTTTTTACAGGTGTAACCTTGGCGCCGGGCTGGTAGCATGCGAGTTGCAACATCGTGGCCTTGGCTATGAGCCCTCGCTGGAGCTCGATATTCATGATCAGCACTTGTACTCTTGCTCCGAGAGGATTTTCCTGGTGAGGCTCTTGTTTGCGGCCTAATCGGGCCTTGTTCATGGGTGGCGATACATAGTCCATTGTATGGAGATCGCGGGTTGACATGGCGTCACAAGCAGTGTTAGGTATACATGATGGTGTCGTCACAGGGCGAGTGGTGGGAGAAGCGTCAGCAAGCGTATACACAAGCTCTTCAGACGTCTTGCGTTTCTGCATTACTATATAAAAACCTATGTGAAAAATAACAACGATGCACGTCAGTGGGTGTGTCAGTCACCTACGTCATAGCACTGAATATGTTCTTTGTGTAGGTTGGTGTGTGAGTGACCAGTGTGCATGGTGGCACGTGTGTTCTTGGCAGTTGGCTAGGTCGTTATGGCATCTCTAACGATGTAGATACTTGTGGCTGTTGTCTTAGTCGAGTTCATCCATGCCGCAGGTGTCGGCTTGAGTTGGACAGGCTGGTGGGCATACCCTTATGTTCCTGAACCAGGATATTTTGTCATCTGGTAGATAGACAAACTCGTCCTGTGGGGGGTGCCTAGGCCGTGATCCTCTAGGCCATGGTCTTGATGAGATTAGGGGGAGCTTGTTTTCCCATTCTCCCACTTCAGTCCCCCCTCTGGTCGACTTGTCGACCACGAACATATCTTTTTCTTTATCTCCTCTTACTCTCCATACTTTAGTTATTCCAGCCAAGTGTCCATAGTGGTTGACATGATCTTCGAACGACCAGTACATATAAACACAGCTGCCGCCTGGTTTGCAGTATACCCATCTTCCAACATAGCTCCTCGGGTGTCTTGGGTTCTCCAATTTACAGATGGCGGATCCAAGTGGTTGGTAAGGATCTGTTTACGTAGTCTCTCTCTTTCCTTTATTATCACGTCGGTGTGCTTGTCATCATCAGTTGGCATCAAGGGGTGCATGCCGACCACTTCTATCATTTCGTCTGTAGTGCGTGCTTTCCTGGCCTTCCAGAACCTTATTACAATCAATACTGCTGCAGCTAATATTATGCATCCAACTATAATCTTTAATCCATCTGACAGCCATGATGGCATCCATGACCATATGAATGAAAACCAACTAGTATCCTTCTTTATCCCTTTGCTTTCTTCCATCCTTTTGGAGTGCATCTGGGCCAGTTGTGATACTGCTTCAGTAAGTGTCCGATTATCTGCGTCGTTAGCAGGGCTAAATGTGCAGCATGATTGTCCAGTTTTCGCACAAACTCCTCCTTCCATAGCCGTGAGAAGATCCAGCACATATCTGTTTTGTAATGCTACCATTCTTACCGCTCGTAGCTCTTCTTTTATGGCGTCATCATCAGTTCCCACCGGGTGATCTGAAGCCATTTTGCTTTCGCATGTGCTTGTAGTCCTGGGTGTATTATTGACAAGAAGAACATTGCAGCCCTGATGAATAATCTGTGTTCTGGTGGGATGGAGGTGAGTGCTGTTTCCGATCTTCCCCACAGGTAGTTTCCTGTCAGGGGTTCTCCTTGTCTTTTCATTCTTGGTAGAATGTTATTGTTATTTTTCTCTCCTTCTTGTGATTGTATTGACCTTTTCCTCCTCTTGTTCCCTTCGTCCATCTTGGGGAAATTGGCCATGTTAACATGTTTTTGAGGCACTACCAGTGATGGTACGTTGATGTGTACCATGGTACATATTCCATTCCATAATGGAGGCAAGGTGTGGTATGCCTTATCCCCACAGGCCCAATAGTGGTCCATTATAACTGCCGTTCCAGCACCCCCCTCTGGTAGTTCTACTAAGCTTCCACAGTTGGTGTTGTATCCCACATCCACATCTCCTTTGTGTTGGTAGTATAGTTTGGGTGCAGTCAGTGGTAGTATGCTTATTGGGTCTTCATCCTTCTCCATCCACGTCAGCATGGGTACATATTTACCCCACGTCGTCCAACATCTGTCGTTGTGCTCCTGTATGGTGGTAATATTTTCTCTTGTTATCATGTTGCTCTCAACCACTCCTATTTCCCATTCATTGTTCATATATATTTTCCCAGTTATTGTTATCAGTGATCTCTCCCAGCATCCTTGAACACCATGAACTTCAGTGGCGTACCAATCACACGGCAGGTATTCTAGCATTACTTTCTTCGTTTCTCCTTTGTCGGGGCCATCCGTCATGTATCTAAATGCTTCAGCATGTAAGCTGCTTTTGTGGTAGTTCAAATATGTCTTGAGTACATTATTTTCGTATGGGTATGTGTCCCTTGTTTTCCACTGCATTCTCACCACCGTCCCTTGAAATCGTCCCCTCATTTGCAATAGTGCTAGATATATTATACATTGCACTGTTTGTTCCTGTATTTCAGTGGCAACAAATGTTCTTGATGCGCTCATGGCGTATGGGATCAATGAGCACACATAGCAGTTGTCCTCAGTTGTCTGCTTACCAATTTGGGTCATGTGCTGGTACCACATGTTGTTTGAGACGTGTGCTGAATCTGTTATGTAATTATCGATACCTTTATTGTCAGTATATGTGCTGCGTTTAACTCTACCTACCTTACCTTTAGGGTTGCTAGTACCACCTGATATCATACCAGTTGCAGCCGTGGGAGGGGGTAGGTTAGTTTTGGATGCAGCCACAAAATTGGTAGCATAGCTTTTCTGCCATACAGAGGCAGCCAATAGACCAGTGATGACCAACACTCCTAACAATTTTATTACAAGAGCTATTCTCACTGGCATTTTTGCTCTTACCTCGCTGCAGTCCGGCAGCTTATTCTTGTGACGTTAAAGGTGCCCGCCTGAAACCCTCTAGCCCCAGAGAATCCTTGAGTGTGGATGGCCTAGCCTGACATTTTAAATTTACCCTCCCTTATGCAAGACCTAGTTGCCCCAGTGTCAACAAGGAAGGAACATTTTTTTGTCACCTATCGCTACCTCAATGCGTGGTTCCTCCACACTATTAGGTGTTATCGACAGGATGGGACACACCAAGGACGTCTGTGGACTGTCCTATTGTGGGTACAGTGACTGACCGCTTCCCGTGTAAGGGTTGTGTCCCAAGACAGTCACCCTCCCCATCTGTGTTTGTTGTAGCGGTGTATCAATGGGTGTCAATTTACGGTCCTGTATTTCAGTAAGCTGTTGTACTGGTTGCACTTGGTGGTGTTGTGTTGCTGCCACCTGTTGCTGCGGTGGTGTGTATGTCTGTAACTGTTGTTGTGGTGCAGTGTAGTGGTGCATCTGTTGCTGTGGCTGTTGTGTTGATACTTGCAGTTGTGTGTTGCTCTGTTGCGTTTCCTGCTGTTGCTGGTAAACCTGTTGCTCCCTCATAGGCCCACGTGGTCCCTGTCCCCCCAGGCTGGTGGGGAGAGCCTCATTCTACATGTGCGTGACATGTGTCCCAACATACCACAAACCCAACATACAAGTGGTTCCCTGGCCTGCCATGGGAAATTCCCTGCATTATCTTGGTACCCTTGTTGCCCATTGGGGTAGTAACTTCGAAATCCTCCCCCTTGCTGTTGTGCATGTTGGTCATACCCTCTCCCTCTCATCATTCAGCCCCTTCCCCGGGGGTTGTTATAATATCCATTTCCCGGTAGCATGTACCCTCCTCCTGTGGAAGCCGTGTATGGTGGGGGTGGTGGCATCTGTTGTGTTACAAGTTGTGGTGGTTGTGGTAATGGTACTATTTGTTGTTGTGTGGAATCTTGTGCATCCACTACTTGCGTGGGGTTGGGTGCCATTATTGCCGGTGTAGTTATTAGTGCTCCTTCCATGGTATACTTTGTTAGTTTTTTCTGCACTCATTTTGCCTCTTCTGCTTTCCTATCTTCTTCCTTTTGCTTCATCTTTTCTTGCCACATCCTACAGTGGTGTATTATTGTTAGTTGTATTTCTGGCCAGGCCTTAGCTTCCATTCCCACTATCTTCTTCAGTTGTCTTTGTACTGTCTCTGGGAGCCCTTGTACTAGTATGTGGTAAACAATTGCTGGTGTCTTGTCCCATTGCTCCCTAGTTTCCAAGCGCCACTTCTACTGAATCTCCTGGATATAATCAACAGGATCTTCATTCTCAAGCATCTTGCGTGACGTAATTGCTCCTATATCTGATGTGTCTGGGTACTGGACCCTCAGGGCCTGCCACAATGCATGCCTGTAGTTGGCAAATGGCGCCCCGTCATGTGATGTGTTTGTTATTGTAACTCCGGGGAAGCCTGCCCTCTTCCAAATGTCATCTGCCGCGTCCCCTAATATTGATGTTAATAGTGCCTTCACGTCTCCCACTGCTAGTTTCTGTCCCGCGGTGTGTTTTTTCCATCTTGTATATCCATTTCCCCGCTCCTCCGCTTAGTGATGGGAGCCTGCACTTTATATTCTCCTTATCAGCATGCTTCCAAAGGACATATTGTGGTCTAGCCCCTCCCCTCTCCAATAGTGGCATTAAATTGTACCCCATCTGTCCCGCCCGTTGTCGCGGGGTGGAATCCGTGTACTCCTCCTCTTCCTATGTGTCAAGTAAATCTGCTGCCATATCTATATTACTGCTGCTTGTCTTATCTTCTCCTTCGTTTCTCCTCCCTCTCCTCCCTCTCCTAATACTCTCTTGGTTCACTGCAGGTGTGAGTGGCCGTTCTTCCTGCCTCCGTACTGGGAGGTCTCTGAGCCTGCCGATGTATGGTGTGTGTTCAGGCGCGGGTGTGGGTGGGTGTGTTGGGCGCGATGATGTGGATGTAACTGCGCGTGTTGGTCCTCCTGCCACTTCTCTTACCTGCTCCTCACTTCTCTTCTCTTCTTCCTTCTTCTTGCATGCCCATGGTGATTCCCCGTTAGCGCGTGTGATGTACAATTTATCTAAGCTCTCCCTACCACCGCTTCTTCCTTCTCTTCCCGTGCCCTCTTCTTCTTCACTGCGAATTCATCCAGGAGCGACAACCCCCAATCTGTCCTGTTCCTCCTTACTGTCACTGTTTTTAAGTCTATTAAATCCGTTCCTTTCTGTTCGCCTCTACTAGTTACTCCCCCTTGCGCTGATGTTGTAGCCACTTCCCGATGTGCATATGTTCTTACCCCAGGCTCCAGTTTCCTCTCTCTGCTCTCCTCTTCCTTCTTTTCCACTATTTCACCACCTATTTCCTCTTTCTTCTTTTTCAATTCCTCCATCACCTCACTATTTACCTTCGCTAATATCCTTTCTTCCTCTCTCCTCCTTTCCCATTTCTCTTTTTCCCTTCCTAATATGCTTTCTATTACTTTACCTTCTTCGTATTTCCTGGTGCTTTCAGAGAGTATTTTCTTCTTCCATAGTTCCATTTCCTTTTCCTTCTCTTCCTCCCTCCTCTTCATGTCACGCTGTGCTGCTCGGGATACCCTTTCTGCTATTGCCTTCATCCTCTCCGCTTCCCTCTTCCTCTCTTCTGTACGCTCCTTCATTCTTTCTAACTCATCCCTACTTTCCTTCCTCTCCTTCCTCCTTCCTCGTGCCTCTTGCTCGAGCTACTTAATCAGTGCACTCCGCTCATCCCTCAATTCAGCCAATCGTTCCTCCAACATCTCCTCCTCTTCCTGTGACAGCTCTCCTTCCCTTGTGTTACACTCCTCACCCCCTATTCCAGTACTATCTGTGTTGTCCTTATTCATTCTCCTCACCACATCCTTTTCTTCTCCTGTTAATGTTCCTCGCAGCTTTAAGAGCACCTGCGCTGCTATCCATTCGTCTTGTCCTATGTTCGAAATGTGCTCCTCGCTGTTCTTCCCTCCCTTTGTGTGCACCTGCGTGCGACTCGAACCTACCGTGCTCGTCACCTCCTTCCCCCTCTGGTAGCTACCTGTAGCGTATATGGTGGAGGGCTGTACGCGGGGTTTGAGTACCCCTCAGCTGCCGTCAGTTGTTGCCTTGCGGCTTCTCGTAACTCTGTCACAGGATATAACCCACCTTCCTCCTTCTTCACTACCTTCGCTAGGGGCACGTCTTCTGTCCCTTCCCTCTTTACTTTTACTTCATGTCCATTACCAGACCTTTCATCCCCCTTCCTGTCTCTTCCCGCGCACTGTGCGCTACTGGTCTCCTTTTCCTCCTTAATCTCCTTCCCCTCCTTTGTTTCTTCGCTCCCCTTCTCTTCTGCCGTCTCTTCCACGGTGAACATTCCGGTTGGTCCTGGCCGGGATCCCTGGAACATCCTCCACAACTTAAACACCTCCACATGATGTGCCAACTTCTTCCCTTTGTATTGTGTATGTGTGTCAGCAGTGAGTGTTGGACGTACGGTTCAAAGCTGCCGTTAGGCGGCCATGGTGTCGTCATTTTGTTGTCTGTTCCTTGTGTCCATTCTATGCTATATTTGATATGTTTTCCCTGTGGGGTGACAGCGTTTTCCAAATATGTTGGAGGGGGGTAGTCAGAGTGTTTCCCCACCCTCCAGGTCCCGACACGTATGACATGGTTATACTGTTTTTTTAACTCCCCTCAGCACAACCGTCGTTACCTGGCCCCGTAGATTGGGGACTTTTGACCATCCGCTAAAGGTAAAACAATCAAGTAGAACCATTACAAGTATACAGTCCTTTTCCTCTGTTTGTTTCCTTCCTTTGATACCGTTGGTACGGCCCCCTGCGGCCACGGTACACGAAGCCCCCTGCGGCTGCATGCCCTGTGTGACGTGCTTGTACAACGCCCCGCCTTTTCCACTCCCCTCTTTCTTCCACCTTACTCAGTGTGGCCGGCGTTCTCCGTGCACGGTCACTTCCCCCTTTTCACCCTTCCCGTATTTGGGGGTGGCCGCATTCTCCGTGCACGGCCTCCCCACCTCTGTTGTACTGGTCATCTATCTATCGAGTTTCAACTGCTCGATCAATAGGGATCCTTGTCTACTCATTGATCAAAAACGCCAATTCATAGGAAAGCCACACACACCCCCTCTACAGGTGCCCACGATTTAGACCAATCAGTGTCTGCGAGCAACCGCACATGGTGCCTTCTGGCGCACACCCACCCTGCTTCGGTGACGTGGTAGAGGACGGCCCTCGTGCCTGTCCCGTTACCGCTCACTCGTCTGTCAACACTTATTAATCAAACCTTAGCAACACACTGTAATAACACCTCCCGCCGCCCTTATTACAACTCCTCTCCCCTCCCTCACAATGTCACGTTGCTCGTTGGGTGTGCCATACTCACCAAGTTCTCTTGATGCAGGGCCGCTCGACTGCGTGCACCCCTCCAAGCGGCTCGCCACCTCCCCTCGTCTGGACCACGTCTGAACACTCGCCAACAGCGGGCGGGATACTTCTCAACCGGCTCCCGAGGGCCAATATCCGGATTGCGCTGTCCGGTCTTCTCACAGTTCCGTGATGGTCCTGTAGTCCTCAAAAGGGGGCAGCGGCAGAGGGGGCTGCGCCGCGGGGCCTCCTCGCAACGAGAGGTCTTGGAAAAAGAAAAAAAAACTCAAAAGGTTAGACCTTAAGAGATCTCAGCAGTGCCTCCAACTTGTCAGGGTGATTATCCCGGGGTCGGCACAGCTGTCCGCGGACCTCCGGGCTGGGCGGCCCCAACTCCTCCCGTGTTTCCCAAAAGGAGTATGAGACACACACACAAGGAGCAAGGTGGTTCTGCTGTTTATCATAACAAAGGCAGGGATGGGTCTCGGATCGTACGCGTCCGTCCAGACTCTCACCCTTAGTGGGGCTCGCAGGCCCTTTTTACAGCAGTATGACGCGCTATCTGCATCACCTGGGAAAGTTAGCAAAAAACCTATTGCCACTCCGGATTGTTTCCCCGAGCGGTAGGGTTAGTATAGGGTACATGTGGAGAAGGATATTAGTGGTTAAGGATGAGTCAGGTGGTATACTTGGGCTGTCCCTACTATTAGATACTTGAAAATTGCTACAAGTGGACCCCTGGTGATTGGCTAATACTACTGACGTCAGTGATGAGCCCCCCTGTGTTCTGATTGGTTCTCCCGCGAGCCCCCAAGATGGGACCATCGCCGTTACCAGCTCACGGTGTACCTGTCATTAGCAACAATGTGCGACTATGTGTTTGTGCAGGTAACGTACAGGTCTGCTCATGGGCTTGTGAGCAGGTCGTTCCCATCGCCGTAGGTGTCCATCTTGCAGCTTCGTTGTTGCAACCTGTGTCCCAGACACGGGACCCAGGCGACTTTCTGTCTTGTGGGTCTGGCACCTTGTCAGATCGGCATGGTCACGTGTGGAGAGACCGTAGCTGGAGCAGAATCCTGCACATTAGATTTGTATTTTGTTTCTGTGGGCTTGGCTTTTTTACAGGTGTAACCTTGGCGCCGGGCTGGTAGCATGCGAGTTGCAACATCGTGGCCTTGGCTATGAGCCCTCGCTGGGGCTTGTTCTGCATGATCAGCACTTGTACTCTTGCTCTGAGAGGATTTTCCTGGTGAGGCTCTTGTTTGCAGCCTACTCGGGCCTAGTTCATGGGTGGCGATACATAATCCATTGTATGGAGATCGCGTTTTGACATGGCGTCACAAGCAGTGTTAGGTATATATGATGGTGTCGTCACAGGGCGAGTGGTGGGAGAAGCGTCAGCAAGCGTATACACGAGCTCTTCAGGCGTCTTGCATTTCTGCATTACTATATAAAAACCTATGTGAAAAAAAACAACATGCACGTCAGTGGGTGTGTCAGTCACCTACGTCATAGCACTGAATATGTTCTTCGTGTACGTGTGTGTGTGAGTGACCAGTGTGCATTGTGGCACGTGTGTTCTTGGCAGTTGGCTAGGTCGTTATGGCATCTCTAACGATGTGGATACTTGTAGCTGTTGTCTTAGTCGAGTTCATCCATGCCGCAGGTGTCGGCTTGAGTCGGACAGGCTGGTGGGCATACCCTTATGTTCCTGAACCAGGGTATTTTGTAATCTGATAGACGAACTCGTCCCGTGCGGGGTGCCTAGGCCGTGATCCTCTAGGCCATGGTCTTGATGAGATTGGGGGGAGCTTGATTTCCCATTCTCCCACTTCAAGAGAATGTATGTGAAGCCGCAACTGCAAGAAAGATTTGTAGCCATGTTGAAAAGCTGCGGCTACTGGAGATTCTGGGCAGGGTTTTATATGTGTTTCGGTGATTCTAATTGGCTGGAGTTAATGTTGTAAATGTGTACTTCTTTGTGATAAGTTCCAGTGAGTATGTGTCAGACATCTTATTTATTTTTTTCCAATATAATCCTCTTTTTCTGCTTTTGATTTTGGAAAAAATACACTTTTCTCATTTTGACTGCAGAGCTCACACTGTGCTCATGGTGCAGTTATTGTTACCTGTGACAAAATATTATTGCCATTCATCAGTTGTTTGTCACTGTTTTGTTGAAGGTTTTATTTGATAATATGTGGATAATGCGGCTTTGTGATTTTCTTTTGTATCTTACTGTATTTGTTAACAATGAAGAGTTCCAGCTGTATATGTAGATAATGCGTGGGAACAATTGTTGGAAGTTGTTTTTTAGGAATGAAAATGCTTTTCATTGAGGTGCATGATATAGAATCACTAAGTATACTTCCTGCACTCAAAATAAAAGAAAGATAACAGAGCAGTAGAAATGTGATTTTATTTAGAATGCTTTTAAAATCACTTATGGTGTTTATTAAAATGCTTTTTGGGGTGATCTGAAAATGTGTCTGCTTCAAAAAGATGGTCTTTGCTGGAGTCTGTTACTGTGTGGTTATCTATAAGAGAAAATACATTGGGCCTCATTCTAACTATGCCGGTCGGTAACAATGGTGCCGATAAACCTACCTGTTCTGCCCGAGAGGTCTGACCTAGTGTCAGACCTCTCGGGCAGAACAGCACCCGCCCACAGAGTTTCACGGAAGCACCAGCACCATTAATAACGGTGCCGGTGCTTCCGTGGTCCCCATTCCCATTGAGTCCTATGGGACTCAACGGGAATGGGGATTTACAATTACCGGCACCTGACTTCCCGAACGCCGAGGTTGTAATCCCCCGGTGTTTTACCGGCACGGTTAACGCCGGACTTGTGATGAGGCTCATTGTCTTAATTCGTTGTTTGTTGTTTTGTGAAACCAAGTGTTTAATTTTCTGAAAAATATTTTTGATTGGTTTTATTTTTAAATATACACTCATAAAGAATATAGGAATGGTATTAGTTGTACAAACTGCTATTATGTAAGTAGGAAATAGAATGTTTTTTTTGGTGCAAATTGCCCCAATAAATGCAGGTGCACAATGGGTTCAGCTATCCAATTTCAGTCCACAAATAATGTTTGAAGTATGGGCTTGTTGTGCCTATTCTTTTAATGAGTTTTCCTCTGTTTTTATTTCTGTAAAATAAGGGGATAAATAAATTGCCGCTGAATTTGTTAATATATATTTGCAGTGGTAGCATGTGCTTTGGTGTTGTAAAATAGGTCTTCTGAAACTATGTAGGGTGTGATTTTACACCATGATGCAGTTGTCATATACATTACTTTTCAGTTGTGCAGATTGGGTATAGGTAGGATGAGAGGAGGTTGGGTGGCTGAAACAGAGGAAGCAATAGAAGTGGAAGAGAGTGACGCAGATATGATTGTCTACAGCAGATACCTGTGTGCAGCTTATATGCCATGGGTTTGTACATTTTAATGGAAAGTAGCCTTCCTATGAGCGTACTCCACATTGTCATACTAGAACTGGATGAGGTGCTTAATCCAATTAGAGGTTGCAAAGGTCTGTGATGGTGTATTGGAAGGTAAAGTTAAGACAAGTACTACACTCAGTGCAGATTTGGCTTTCCAAGGCGGACACATCAGTTGGTCAAGTGAATAGTTTGATGTTACCAAGAAATAGCTATAATTTAAAAAGAGATACAGAATGCACAATTCATTCATGATTACAGTCTCGTCATTTCTCAGCTTTGGAATGCAAATACTGATGTGATGTACAGTATATTGCTGATGATACAACAGCTGTTGCTCATTATGTTACAGCATACATGACAAAAGCTGAAAGAGCAATACAGCTGAGGTATGGGCAGATTTATCAGCAGATAAAAGTCTTAGTCAGAAACTCCTAAGCTTTGGTTTGAAGATGCTCTTACATATAAAGTGTGGTAGCTATGAAGCTGCAGATCAGCTATCTAGTTTGCCTCTGTTCGGACGTAACATTAATGTACTTTGGTTAAGCCTTGGCCCAGCTAGTACTAGAAATCGGGTACTGAAGCCTTAGTGTGAAATTCAGTAGTTAGCTGAAACAGTACCTGACAGTACAGAGATTCTAAAAACCAACTTGATTGATACATATTATCCAAATCAATTTGTAGAGTTGGAGGATCTTTGTTTATAAGAAAGTAGCAGAACGCTACTCATATCCAAATATTGAAGCAAACAGTGACAGAGGATGGTTTAAAGAAAATTGATGTACTGGCTGTCTAGTGAGACATGAGAAGGCAATTCTCACCAACCTCACTTTGCAAGTCTCACTTTGCTCGTGGCATCGCTGAGGTGAATGCGCTTTTTAGACACTTCTGGGCCTTGTGAACTGCACTTGGTAAAAACTTTTGAGGCCCCCAGCCCATGCCTGTATCCTTGCGGTCTGACCCTCTCCTTGTTTCCCGCTTCCTCTTTCCCTCCCTCCTCCCGCCTCCCCTCCCAGTCTGTCCCCCTCCCCTGATAGGTTGTGTGTACCACCGGTGCTTGCCCTTGTTGCCGGCTCCTTCCCACGATTGCCACTTTGCTTGTGGCATTGCCGAGGTGAGTACGCTTTTTAGACCCTTCTGGGCCTTGTGAACTGCACTTAGTAAAATCTTTTGAGGCCCCCAGCCTTCGCCTGCATCCTTGCTGCCCGAGCCTCTCCTTGTTCCCGCTTCCTCCTTCCTTCCCTCCTCCCACCTCCCAGCCTGCCCCCATCCCTGATAGGTTGTGTGCACCTCCGGTGCTTGGCCTTCTTGCCAGCTCCTGGCCGTGATTGCCACTTTGCTTATGGCATCAATGAGGTGAGTGCACTTTTTAGAACCTTCTGGGCCTTGTGAATTGCACTTGGTAATATCTTTTGAGGCCCCCAGCCCGACCTGTATCCTTGCGGACCGACCCTCTCCTTGTTCCCCACTTCCTCCTTCCCTCCCTCCTCCTGCCTCCCAGCCCACCCCCCTCCCCTGATAGGTTGTGTGCACCTCAGGTGCTTGGCCTTGTTGGCGGCTCCTGCCTGCGATTGCCACTTTGCTCGTGGCATCACAGAGTTGAGTGTGCTTTTTAGACCCTTCTGGGCCTTGTGAACTGCACTTGGTAAAATCTTTTGTGGCCCCCAGCCCGCTCCTGCATCCTTGCTGCCCGAGCCTCTCCTTGTCCCTGCTTCCTCCTTCCCTCCCTCCTCCCGCCTCCCGGCCTGCCCCCCTCCCCTGATAGGTTGTGTGCACCTCCGGTGCTTGGGCTTGTTGCCGGCTCCTGGCTGCGTTTGCCACTTTGCTTATGGCATCGGACCTAGGTATGTTTTTCTCCGGTATTTAAATTGCATTTTGAAAGTATTTAAATTGCATTGTGTAACCTAGGCCTTTCTCCCACTATTCAGGATTCTCAGACCTAGGTGTGTTGTCTCTGGTGTTAAACTACATTATGAAAGTAGTGCACTTTGGTCCTACCTTCTTAGCAAAGCTTTCATCCAGCAAACTGTTCCACTATTGTCTGTGCTCTTGTCGTTTTGTTCAATTGTCCACCATTGTCGCACCTCTCCTTCTCTCGTCTGCTTGCACCCCTCCCTGTGTCCTTCCCTAGTGTTCTACAAGCCCCTTCACCTCCTTCCCCCCTTCATCTTCTCTCCTCTGCCTACCTACACTATGGTGCTCTCTGCCTCTCCTATATTTTCTAATTGCTTCTCTATCCACTATCCTACTCTCCTCAGTAAATCTGGTAGGAAGAAGTTTAAAAAGGACATCCTGGTCTCCAACCAAGGCCTCCCTATTTCTGACACATATACCAGTGCTTCCTGAAGGCAAACCCTCACAGACATCTTCTTTGTCGTTCCCTCGCCAGACCTATGGACTGTTCATATGCCTCTGTGCTTTCTCCTTTCTCATCTTTTCCCATTAATGGTGGCACCCGGAGGGAGGCCCTCCCGGCCACATTCCACTCCTCTAAGGTCATCCTTAATGTACACCTAAATGGCACCGTCTTGGTCCAAGGCCTTCAGGCAAACCTTCTCCTCGTTGATAGATGCTACCTGCGCCTCATCAATTTCCTTTCTTCTCCTGCTGTCCCCTCTCTTACCACCACGGCTTCCTTGCCTCCCCCTGCTGCCTCCTCCTTGGCTACCTTGCCCTCTCCTCTTTCCTCATCTGCCCCCCCCCCCCTCAGGCTACTTCTACACCTCCACAGGGCATACCTCTGATTTGTACCCCTCCCTGGAAGTCTTTCAAGGATGACAACCTTCTCTATATTGCCACTCTCAACTCTCGCTCAGCTGTCAAACACTCCTCTGACATCTGCCGCCTCCTTGAAGAACTTGACGTTGATGTCCTCAGTCTCACCAAGACATGGTACACAGCCAGCTCTGTCACAAGCTTTGACACTCTCCTCCCTGACGGCTACAAGATCCTCTTCACGCCTAGGTCCATTCGTTCTGGAGGGGGTGTAGTCCTGATCTTCCCTGAGTTGATTCCTGCCTCTGTCATTCCTAAGCAGGCCTACTCCTCTTTCGAATGCCTCGTCTGCAGGCTCTCTTTCTTTCCTAGCCATTCCCTTACTTTGGCTACTATCTATCGGCCACCTGGTCAGATCTCCTCCTTCCTCTCTGAGTGGTCGGACCTCTCCTCTTCTTCCTGGTCTCAACCACTCAACTCCTCCTCCTTGGAGACTTTAACATCCAGCTCGATGTTCGTAACCTCTGCAACTCTCTCTAACTCTCTATCCTCCCTTCTGGCCCGACTCACGCTGTAGGGCACACTCTGAATGTTCTGATCTCTACAGATGTTCCCCTTTCTTTCCCTCTCAACACTCCTCTCTCCTGGAGTGATCACTTTCTCCTTTCCTCCCTGCTCACTCTCTCCACCCCTCAGGCCAAGCCAACTCCAGCACTGCCACCTACCTTCTCGGTTATCCGACCCATTAAGCGTGTGTCAGTTGAGGCTTTCACTGCCATTTTCTTAAACCGTTCCCCTTCCGCTGACTCACACCCTGACACAGCCCTTTCTATGCTCCACTCTGCAGTATCTGATTCACTTGATGTTCTTGCCCCTGTCATTAGGATCCATTTGAAGCCCAAACCAAAGTGCAACTCCTGGTATGACTCAGACCTCATCACCCTTAAATACAAGTGCAGGATGGCTGAGAGGAAATGGCACGCTTCCTGTACATCCGCTGAGAAACTGGCCTGCCGCCTGCTCCAAAGGCAATGCCATCTCTCTGTCTGCACCAAGAAGAGAGCCAACCTCACTTTGCAAGTCTCACTTTGCTCGTGGCATCGCTGAGGTGAATGCGCTTTTTAGACCCTTCTGGGCCTTGTGAACTGCACTTGGTAAAAACTTTTGAGGCCCCCAGCCCATGCCTGTATCCTTGCGGTCTGACCCTCTCCTTGTTCCCCGCTTCCTCTTTCCCTCCCTCCTCCCGCCTCCCCTCCCAGTCTGTCCCCCTCCCCTGATAGGTTGTGTGTACCACCGGTGCTTGGCCTTGTTGCCGGCTCCTTCCCACGATTGCCACTTTGCTTGGGGCATTGCCGAGGTGAGTACACTTTTTAGACCCTTCTGGGTTTGTGAATTGCACTTGGTAAAATATTTTGAGGCCCCCAGCCTTCGCCTGCATCCTTGCTGCCCGAGCCTCTTCTTGTTCCCGCTTCCTCCTTCCTTCCCTCCTCCCACCTCCCAGCCTGCCCCCATCCCTGATAGGTTGTGTGCACCTCCGGTGCTTGGCCTTCTTGCCAGCTCCTGCCCGTGATTGCCACTTTGCTTATGGCATCAATGAGGTGAGTGCACTTTTTAGAACCTTCTGGGCCTTGTGATTTGCACTTGGTAATATCTTTTGAGTGTCACCCTGACACAGCCCTTTCTATGCTCCACTCTGCTGTATCTGATTCACTTGACGTTCTTGCCCCTGTCATTAGGATCCATTTGAAGCCCAAACCAAAGTGCAACTCCTGGTATGACTCAGACCTCATCACCCTTAAATACAAGTGCAGGGTGGCTGAGAGGAAATGGCATGCTTCCTGTACATCCGCTGAGAAACTGGCCTGCCGCCTGCTCCAAAGGCAATGCCGTCTCTCTGTCTGCACCAAGAAGAGAGCCCTTATCCAAGCCTGCATCTCTGCGGCATCCAACAACTCACCTGAACTCTTTAAAATCTGCAAGGAGCTGGCCAATCCTGCTGCAGTCTCTACCTCTCCTGTCCCCTCCCAGGCCCTCTGCACGGCCCTGGCTTCTCATTTCATCTCTAAAACTCAGGACATCCTGTTCTCTCTTCCTCGCCTCCCTCTACTCCCTGCTCTTCTTCTGGCCCTTCTTCAGCCACCTCTCCTCCCTCCTTTTCTGCCTTTCTCCTGTTCTCCCCAGACAAGGTTTCTAGACAAATCCGATCTATGAAAGTCTCGTCAAAACAGGTTCGCCCTGTTCATATAAAACCATCAAGGACCACATTGACACCCTGGCTCCTGCTCTGGCTGACTTCTGCGACCACTCCTTCACCCCTGGAGTCTTCCCTTCTGACCTGATGCACTCCCTTGTGCACCCACTTCTTAAGAAACCCTATGCTGACCCGTCCTGCCCGGCTAACTATCGCCCAATCTCCATCACTCCTTTCCTCGGCAAACTGGAAAATCTGGCCACCTCTCAGCTTAATCTTCACACTGAACATGTTGGTTTTCTCCATGACCATCAGTTTGGCTTCAAAGCTGCCAGAAGCACAGAAACTGCTCTCTTGAACATCTGTAAAGACCTGTTCTCCAACACCCCCTGTCTCCTCATCTTACTTGATCTCTCTTCTACCTTTGACATGGTCAACCATGCCATCCTGCTCAACCGTCTCCATGATAACCTGGGTATCACCATTAGGCCCTGGCTGACTTTTTTCATCTCCGATCGACCCTCCCAGGTCCAACTTGGGTCTTTTCTCGCCTCTACCTCAATCTCTACCTATGGTGTTCCCCAGGGGTCTAACCTCTCTCACTGGCTGTTCATCCAATACCTGGTACTTCTTGCCCACCGCATTGCTGCTCTCTGCCCCAACTTTCAGTGCTATGCAGATGACATTCAACTAATTATCAGGCTCCCTTTCACCACCTCTTCTCCTTCTCTCATCTCTGACTATCTGTCTGCTATCCAGGAGTGGTATCCCGCCAATGATCTCTGCCTTAATGCCTTTAAGACCGTGATTCTCCTCGTCAGCACACCTGCTCCCTCCTTTCCTGTCACTTTCTGGCTGACCTCTCTTGGCCCTCTTCCTGCTCCCACCTGTGAGGCTAAAAACCTCTGGGTCATCTTCGACTCCACACTCTCTTTCTCTCCTCACATCTCTGACATCTCTAAGAAGTCACACTACCAGCTGCACCTCCTCAGAGGTATTCTTCCATTCCTCTCCTTCCCCCAGAAGCTTACTGTCTCCAGAGCTCTGGTTCTCTCTAGGTTGGACTACTGCAACAGCCTCTTTCTACATCTGCCTACCTCGACGCTCTGCCCTCTGCAACTCATCCAAAACAGGACTGCTAACCTTGTCCTTGGCCTCAAGCCCAGGGACCGTTTCTCTCCAGGACTGAAATCTCTGTACTGGCTCCCAGTGGTGTCAAGGATTAAGTTCACAACCCTCTGCATTGTCCATGAGGCCTTCTGGGACCTGAGGCCTCACTACCTTAAACTCTGAGAGTTGGTGGTAGTTCTCTTTCTTTGGCTGGGGCCTCTCTCTGGAACAGCCTCCCTGCCTCTCTGAAACTTGAGAAGAACCATCTCTGGTTCCGGAAACACCTCAAGACCTTCCTCTTTGCCTCTGTTTTCTCTCCTCCTCTACCCTGTGGATCACCTGTCTGAAACTGAAACTACACTGGTTACCTGGCTACCCTCTGATCTTTGGCCCAGGTCCCCTCCCCAGCAGTTGCAAACCTGCATTTCCCCCCTCCCTCGCAATCCTTGCACTCGAGGGGCTGTTTCTGTATCCATACAGACCCCTGAAAGCACTTGACACCTGATGTCTGCACTTACCCTTGCACCTGCCACCAGCTGTCTGCACTTTTTAAAACATTTTTTTACTGTTATCCTATGTACTGCACTTACCACCCTCCCACCCCCGCACCTTTCCCCTTTCCCCTCCCATGCACTTGCGCGATCTCAATGTCACCTGGCCTAGTAAGATCGCTGTCTCTGTCTTCCCTCTGTTCCCCCCTTCCTTGTTTCGTCGTGCCTTGAAACACTTGTGTACAGTCGCCTTATAAAAGCAATATCATATCATATCATAACCACATGAAACTTACTTGACAGACTGCTGAGAAAAAGGAATTAGTTAATTTTTGTCTTTTGCAGTTGTTCCTCCCATGGCGTGCAAAGAGTGATTTGCTTAGAGGTTTTGAAACATTTGAAGAATCATGTTTTGTTAAAAAAAATATTTCCTTACATATCCAAAAGATGAGCAGTACTTGGAGTTACAGGAGAAAGAACTACATGAAGAAGAACTTTTGGCAGTACAATTGGCACACAAGACTCCTGAGGTAATTTGTAATTCTGCAGCATGAAGTCAAAATGTGCTTGGTGAGCCAATTATTTAAATGGGTGTAGAAAGTGCAATGCAACAAACTTGAAGAAATAATTATTAAACCTAATGTGGAGCAGGAAGAAGTTTGTTACAAATTCAAAGACAGGTTCTTACATGGTTTACAACATGACAACCATGAATGTTTTTGTGTCTAATACAAACCTCTATTGTTGTATGCAAGTGGACAAGCAGGAACATGTACATCTTTTTTTAATTCATGCAATACGAGCTATGATGCAAAATGTAACTGATTGCTCTTTGTCATGTATTGTAATTGCTCAGACAGGTTTAGCAGCATTCAATGTAAGAGGTGTTATTTTCCATCAACTGTTGATGCTACCAGTGGATCATCAAAACAAGTATCGAACACTTGTATCAAGTGCAGCAAAAGAAGTAGGAAAGGTTCTTAGAACATAAAATAACTTGATTGTAGGTGAAGTAATCATGGTGTGTTACGTGATGCTAACTTTAATTCACTTGTGAATACAAGAGGTTTTGAAGACTGACTACAATGTTTTGTTTGGATGTAAACATGTACTTGTTTTTGGAGACTTGTTACAATTAACTCTTGTGAAAGATCAACCAGTTTTCAAAATGCAGCAATCTAAGGATAGTCAAAAAAGTATAGGAAGTATTGGTAATTTTAACCTTTGCAATTGTTTTGAATTCCAGAAATTTACTATTAACATGAGGCAATCTGCAGACTGAGAGTATGCAAAAATGCTTAATAAGATTTGTATGGGTGTTCTTGAGGAGAATGTGAAAGCAATCTTAAAGGGAAGACTGATTTCTAATATGTTTCATGCAGATTGCAGTCTGTCCGATGTCATGTTGACTCTTCAGGAAAGAAACATTTCTTGGAGATAACATTGTGTGATGTTTTAGGTTTTTATGTTATACCATTAAAGTTGGATGAAAGAGCAAAAGTTCGATTAGTTCAACCATAGAATTCAATTTCTAATACAGCAGGTGTACCAGCAGTTTTAAAACTGTGCATCAATGCACGAGTAATGTTAAAGGGGAACTTCTAAGTAGGAATTGGTCTTGTCAATGGAGCGATGGGAAGAGTGATTGCATTTTACACTTTTCCTCACAGTACAAATATTGAACATTTTGAAGTACAGTTTGATTGTGTAGATTTCTAGGACCTCTGCACGTTTCATACTTTTTAAGGATACCGTTGTGAAAAGATATGCAATTACTATTCATAAATCACAAGGGTTGACTTTAGAAGCAGCACTTATTGACATTGGCCATACATTGTTTAAAGAAGGAGTGTCATATGTAGCTCTGTCACTTGTGAAGAATATTGAAGGTTTATTGTTTACAAACTTTGAAGAAAGAAAAGTGACAGCTGACATTTCTTGCATTGAAGAAAATAATTGGTTACGTGTACTGTATGCGCCTCACCTGAACCTTATACCTGTACCTGCTAAGCACTTAGCCAGGAAACATAAGGAGTCAATGCAACTACATTAAAATAAAATAATTCCTCTTAAGACTAAAAAACAACAGAATCTAGCGGAGTTGGAGAGTTGTTCAACTATGACATACTCTCATTGCAGATTAAGTAATGAAACAGGAGTTGAATGCTATTGTAATGCAGCTTTGCATATGTTGTTTCAAATGACACCATTGATGCAAGAAATAGTGTGGAACCTTCATTTCCTAAAATATCCCTAGATGAAAAACTACACAGTACACATTTGGCAATGTCAATCCCAAATGTAGTAGCTGTTGCAAGTGGAAATCAACCATTTTCTCACAATACACAGGAGGATAGTCAAGAATGTATTTGTAATGGCTGTCTTTAATTTATTAGTGCAGGAAACTGTTAGTGTAGATAGATATGTAGGAAGTAGTTATGAGTGGAATCATATGTGTCCATAATGTAAGAAAGATAACACTATTCATGATATTTCTGAAAGATGTGTATGTTCCTTTCCCTGATCAGAAAAGTGTAATTTTTTCTGACCTTCTAACTAAAGCATTCCATGACATGCAATTCAGTGACTGTGGTTGTAGTTCACAATCCACACTGTAAAATATGCTTATGTTTCAAAGATACAGTTTAGATGGTAGGAAAATTAACAAATCAGTAATTAATTTTTTTAATAGTCAAGTTTCTATTAGTAAGAAAACCTTTAAGACGTGTGTAATTATTTTTCATGAGGGGGCATCCATTCACTGTGGACATTTCACTATATGGGTGTGTACAGAAGTAGATTGGCTTGTTTGTAATGACTCTATAGTCACACACCAAGCTGGATTGCCAAAGGGTTTAAATAATGCTTATTTAATGTTGTTAGAGGCAGAGTTTTAAAATATATGTTTTGTATTATTTGGGAATATAAACATGCAAAATAAAAGTTTGAAATTGAAGAATACGGTAATAAGGGTTTTATGTAAAGGAGAAGATGGATTGTTACTTGGCTGCATTTTAAAATCAGTATGAAATAAATGTAGAGATAATATACTGAAGATTACATACATTAGAAGAGATAACAGCATTATGCAAACTTATACTTCTGTGTTATTGGGTAAAACAGTGTATATTTTAATATGTACAAGTGGTAAGTGCTAGTTTACATAAATGGTTGCATGCATATTATTTTGAGTGTTAGGGCATGTAGAAGGACATGACTGTTTGCATATGAAACAAGTATGGGTTGTTGCATCGCGGGTACGAGATGGCCACCACCTGAAAAGCTCAGTCTAACGATTTAAATATCATTTTAAAATTCTCCTTTTTTTCTGCAAGCAGATGGCAGCAAACGTGCGCATGGACAAAGGAGACAGCCGAGCACTCAGTATTCTGTTTAGGGAAGACATCAGACCATTGATTCGATGTGACTCGAATGGTTTTGCGGACCGGCCTCAGTGCCCGCCGTGCTGCTGGGATTGAGCTGGCTGATTGGGACATGAGACCGGTGCCGCTGACTGCCCCATGACTTGTGGCCAGCCTGAATGGGGGTCTGCCCTATCGAGCAGACTACTTGCCTCCTCCAGGCTTGAGTGGGGTGCCCAGCCCCAGTCCTACGGGAAACATTTATCATATTGCCGCCGGCTGTGCCTGCCTCTCTGTTCCCAGCATGGCAGGCGCCGGTGGTGGATATCTGGTGAGCGCCCCCCCTTCGTGGCTGCGTTGGCCGGTGGTGGAGCCGAACTCAGTGGTGGCTGTGCGGAGTCCCTTTGACCCACCGGCTACTCGGATGCCCATCAGGAGGATCCTTGTTTGGCAGAGATATGCGGGGTCCGGCGACTAACACTTTTGTTATGTTATGTTGTAGGAACTTGTTAAGTGCTCTGTCACCTTTTCAGTCCTAACTTGGAAATCTCTGAGGTCCTGGTGCTGGGGGCTCTATCGTGGCAGCTGCCTGACGTACGGGAACTTGGCCCGGAATCATCCCAGTACAGCAGCTGGGCTCCCCTCCTCCTGGCTCGGATTCCGTGCCTGAGGGAACGGGGGTCGGTGCAGCAGAAGGGTTGAGTCACCCAAGCACCCGGTGTGGATCTCCTCTGGGCTGTATCCCTCTTTACAGCGAGGAAGATATCCTGACATGGCCCTGCAGGGAGGGAGGAATATCACAATGGCACGGGGATGTGTAGAATATCCTGTGTAGATCTACCCTTGATTGCCCCAATCTACTTCTGTGTGGCGCTTCCCTCATCTCTTCTCAGGTCCATGTTGTACTGTATTACAGCCCGGAGGTATCTGATCTACTACCTCTTACATCTGTTGACATTGTGAAGTGGGGAGCCGTGACACAGGATGACGAGCAGGCTTGTCATGGGCAACCACAAGAAGCAAGCCAAAATGGATCTCTATAACCAACCGGACCAGTCTGCACCTCCTCCCCAGACACCTCCTGGCCCCTTGCAGATTGATGTGAACACACTGAATCCTACCCTTTTGGCACTCAAGAACAGTAGTGACAACCTGGGGGCAAAGATCAATGCCCTGATGTGCAAGGTAGATGTCTCAGTGGTGCAGATAGATAAGCTGTGTGGACGCAAGTCGGAGGCTGAACAACGTATTAGGGCCGAGGGGGATAAGGTGGCGACACAACTGAGAGAAATGGTATCACTATAGCAGGCGGTCAAACGTGTTAAAGCCAAGAATTATGACTTGGAGGGCAGATCACACAGAAACAATATACACATTCTGGGGGTCCAGGAATACACACAGATCGATAACATGGAGAAATTTGTTGAGAAGCTGCTCATGGACGTGATTGAAGTCCCCGCAGTATCTAACATGTTCTTAGTGGAAAGGGCCGCCAAACTGCCCCTGGGTGCCCCTGGAAGGCCCATCATCTCCAGAATATTAAATTATAGTGACAGAGACACACTCCTTAGAGCGACGAGGGAGAAGATGGACTTGCGCTTTGGATCGGCCACGATTCGCCTCTTCCTTGATTTCAGTCCCCAGGTCAAGAAACAGAGAAAATACTTTCAGGCTGTAAAAAATACTTTACAGAAGAAGGGTGTTTGTTATACCATGTTGTTTACAGAGAAACTGAGGGTTGCCCACAACATGCTCTTCACCTCTCTGGAGACAGTGGACCGGTTCGCATCTGAATTGCCTGACTCTGATAGCCCCGCTAGAAGTCCAAATCGCTGACTGTGGCATATTGTGGGACCCCTTGAAATCGGGATACCCCAAGCTAATTTGGACTGTTCCCCATTACTTCTCTGGCCTGGTGCATTCCCTACATGAGGGGGACTATCCCATCCTGTGCTGGGTTATAGGGGACTTCACCTTTAGGGGCGGGGAATATAAGTGGTGAGTCATTGGACAAATGGTGCCCTTGTGGTCGCTGTCAGCTCCCCGTTGCTTGCGCATTCACTGCGTAATTGGGGGTTAGTAGTTATTACTTGATGTTGTGTGGGTGGGATGTGCTTACTGGTAAATTTTGGTTTCTGGCATGGGAGGGGCAGTGGTAGGGAGGGTAGTTATGTTAGTACCGTACTGCAATTATTGCTATGAAACACATGAGATGTTCAGATTTTAGTGTTTTGAGGCCCCGGGTAAATTGGTAAGGAAATTTGTCTCCCCGTTGGGACTGGAATATAGGATGTTGCTAATATATGTGAAGGGCTCATGTGGGTGAATCATTAACTATTATGTCTTGGAATATTTGTGGTCCCACCAACAGTAAGACACTCTGTCTGGTGTTGAACCAGGCTAAGCTTCACCAGGTTAATGTATTATGTTTACAGGAAACTCACCTGTCTAGGGACACAACACTACCAGCTGTGGGTTGGGGAGTCCACAGATATTGTTCCTCCTATTCTACATACTCCAGAGGCATATCTTTTTTTTTTATGAATAATTCCTTACAGTTCAGGCTGCATGATAACATTTCAGACAATGATGGCCATTTCCTTGTGGTGGCAGGGGAATATCTGGGCTTGAAACTTCTCCTGATGAACATTTATGCTCCCAATGTCGACTCCCCGGACTTCTTCTATGAATGTGCTGCTCACCTGCAGGTATTTCCCTCATATGAAGTGGTGTGGGTGGGAGACAAACGGCCTTACCACTGGTGGCTGTAGCCTGGGGGAACATTGTACAACCTGGTTGACGTGTGGAGGCACCTGAACCTCGGGGTTAGGGAATATTTGTATAATTCCAGAGCACACGGCAGCGCCTCCAGGATAGATTACATCATGCTCTTGAGACCCATAGCCAGGGTGGCGCAAACTGCTAAAATCCTACCCAGGATGCTGTCCGACCACTCTCCGGTGGCAGGCACTGACCCGGATCGTGTTGCGAGTCTGCATCATTGGCGGTTCCTCACATGGGCGTTGGAGGTAACTGTATTTCATGAAGGGATTCAATGTGAGATACAGGAATACTTCCTAATCAATGAGGGATCGGTCCCTGACCCTAGAGTGATTTGGGAGGCATTTAAGGTCTACTTACGGGGTGCTGCATCTCTCGTGAACGTGGTGTCCTGCAATCCCTACGTAGGACCCTCCTGAAACTCGAGGTTGAGAAAAAGGAGATGAGTAGGAACAAAATAGGAGCCCAGAGCCTGAGATATTTAGGACTCTCAACGAGAAGCGCCTGGAACACACTGATGTAGCGAACAGGGAAGAGAAATACTTAGGTGACCCAACACGAGCGATTATCTATGGGGAAGGGGACAGGCCTAGATGCACTTTGGCCTCTGCGATACGAAAGGAGAGGTTTAGTGGGGCAATACTAGAAGTAGAAGCTCCCAACGGGAATACTGTGATGGACTCCAATGAAATTAATAAGTTGGTCCGAGACTACTATGACCGGCTATACTCGACACAAACTTGTCACCCGGTACTTACAATGGATTCGCCTTTTATGTACTGCTCCTTGTGCAAGGGTTCTGACTAACCGGACTATATACGACTGTATTACTCCTACAAGAGGCACTCATCAGGGTGCTCCCCTATCCCCCATCCTGTTCATCTTGGCGGACGAGCCTCAAGCCTGTAGTATTTGGGAATTCCATGCGCATAGGGGTTTGAAAATATATTCACACATCTCGACGATATCTCTCTATGCCGATGACATGCTGTTGTACGTATTAGGTGTATTGTAGGTGTGTTGTATTAGGTCATAACCTCAAAAATTCCACCAAAACTATCCTACTTGGTGACCTTAATCTAGGCCTTAATGATCCTAAAGATAAAGCCGCCTCAGCCCTAGCTAAGGAACTCAAAGACACGGGATTCCTACAAAAGTCACCAGCCCGACACACCGCAAAGGTCGCACCCTCGGCTGGGTGGCTGACCACAACTGCTCCACCACTATCAGCTTCAACTCTGCCTACCCATGGATGGACCATAACTGTATTCAATTTACCATTCCCACATCCCCAACCACCAAAGCTCTCACCTATGCCCCGCCAGTTCAGGTTAGGAGCTCTAAAAATATTGACCAAGGACAACATGTGTCCTTTTCTTGAAGTCCCAGACCATTAGAATAAGTTAACAGTTGAGCAAACGAGAGAGCAAGACCGAAAACGGATCAAAAGAGCCCTGGAAAATGCAATCCACCCGCCTAAAACAGGGAATTCACCCTTTCCAGCCCCTCCAAAACCATTTCATGTGTGATACCAGCACTTCCAAACACACAGGGAAACGACGAAGTCATCCTTAATTGGATGTTTTTCCCTGTCTATTCATCCTCTGCGTCTCACTTCACCTTTGTATAATTTGCACTCTACATGTGTTCCCATTCTCTGTTGTTCAATTTAAGTGCTGTGAAGCGAGTCCGATTGAATGCAGTGGGCATATAAATCGCTGTGCATAAATAAATAAAAAAGTGAATACCGTTTTGGGCGTTTTGAGGATGCAGTTGTATCACTTTGGGTTTGTATCTTTGTGTGCTTAATATGGTTTCCCAATGCAATGTGTTCACCCTCTTTTCACGTTAAGGTTAATTCTGACAAAAAACATTGGCTACTGTTCTACAGACTCCACTCTGCAGAGCTGCACAATTCTATGAATCTCCGTTTCTTGTTCTTGCAAATGGTGCCCTTTGAGAGTTTGTTGTTCCTTGCAAACCTGTAAGTTCACCTGCCAATTAACCTAAGCAGGCGCATTGCACCAGCAAGACAGAACAATTTCTAGATGTTCTCAGAGGATTATAGTGGATCAACAACGATTTTGCGAGGAAAACGGTATCTAAATAAAACGTAAGTGCTTATTTTCTCAAATAATCCATTTAAATAGGTTACAAATCTTCAAGGTTTCCTGACAACATCTCAGAAAAAGACATCTCGCTTTCAAATTAGACGTACGTTTCTACATACAGCTATCCTGAATAATTAAAGACAATGGAAAGAAAGCTTATGGACAACGTTTATTGGCTACTCCTGTAATTAAGTAGAGGTGATTAAAATTAAAAACATTTATTTAGCAGAGTAAGTAGGGTTCTTGTACCAGACTGTTTCTCTCGATTGCAAGCAGGGCTAAAGTCGAGGGTACACCTGGGTGGACGGAGTCCCCCCACTTTTTTCAGAGGGTGGACTCAGTCCCCCCCCCAGCTAAAATAAGAAACATTAAACTCTTCCTTGAATTTATGGATTAAAGCTGACCTGAACTGCAGTCGTCAGGTTAGCAGGTCAGACACTTCACCACTGCACTATAACTTGATGGAAAATAAACAACTAAAGCGGAAATAACCCATTTTTCTATTACACATTCCAGGGAAAACATTTGTACTGATTCTTGGAGTTTAAAATATGCACACATTTTAACGTTTTCAAAAACACTATTAGAAGAAAATATCCTCTCTTGGTTTTGTGTGTGTGTGTGAATGTTGATTTTATTACAGGCAAATGGTATTGGTCCTGTGCAATTTGGGTTGTTATGCAAAGCCAATTTAATGAAATGTGCATATTTCACCTTGATATGCTAATTTTTGGCGAAGTCACATCCCATTGCCTTTGTCGATGAGTCCCCCACTTGTATTTTTAGGACTTGACCCCTGATTGCCAGTGATAGACATGTGTCCTGTAATGATAGGCCTGGAGGAACTTCCTGAAACGAGACTCTCAGAAATGTTGGCAGAGATTTGAACTATTTCACCAGTGCAATGCTGGTTATTTGAAGACATCTAAACCTAGGTCGAATCTCGCACCTCATTTTGAATCTCGAGAGTTATAAAGCCTCGAATCCCCAAAAGGGAGTCTGACTTTCCGTAAAGGGCCCAGCTCACATCCTTGTCCCAGAGACATCTTAATGGCAGGACAAATGAGGAACATGCCCCAGGCCTCCACACAGGAATTGGGTGACGCTGGCTGCCTGAAGAAGCCAGTGCACATATTTCACAAAAGATAAATGGCATGTCTTGATACCGGATAGTGTGCTGCAGAGGTCCTGTGCCTGCTTCCTTGCTTTTGTTGACAACTACCTTCCAATGTGATCAATTTGCCCTGCACTGCGCTCTGCACGCACTGTAGTGTGTACAGTTTGTGCATTCAATAGAGTACAACTAGAACTCATTTTCCAAGGGAAATATACTAATAACATGCCATAACCAAAGTTCAAATTAATATTGATAAGCTTGACTGTCAGGATAGCGGACTCAATAGCTCAGTGTGTTAAGTACTTCTTGCAGAGATCTGTGTTCACATGCCAGATCACAGTTTAGAATCCAAGCAATGCAGATGTTGCCACTCCTCTATCTGAGGTTGAGAAATGTAACACCCACTGTGCTACAACACAATGGGCCTCATTACGACCCTGGCGGAAATCGGAAAACGATGGCGGAGATGCAATACCGCCATCGAATAGCGCTCGGTGCGACTATGACCCGCCACCGCAAAGTACGAAGTCATTAGCGACACCGTAGTGAACGCCAACGCTAACTGCACCAAGTACGCGCGCGCGCGCCATGCCAAACCGTAAATACCACCATGGCGCAAGGGTACGCGAATTCCGACCCTAGCGGACATGCACCTAACGCCATCAAGCATGGCGGAAAGCACCATTCCGCCATGGTGAGAAGTACGGCATCGCGAATCAACCGTAAACGGCCCCACTGAGTGCCTGTACACCGCTCCCTGCCCACAAAGCACAACTCCTCGTAGGTGCAATGAAGTCACAATGCTACCAGTGAAATGTACAAGTCACCCATGCATGCCAACGAACAAAAGATCCACAAGAGGGGCCAATGGGAGCTGCAGGGCACAGATGGCACGAATACAGAAGCCATTCCAATGGACATGACCACATTCCCCCCCCGAAACGCACGCAAACACAGGCACCTGTGACCAGCAATATCACGAAACTCACAACATTCCACCAGTCCACCTGGCTGACCGTCGTCTGTTACACAAAACCCAATCCCCCGCCCCTGAGCATGACAACATCCAAACAGTCATATTGGCATCCCCCATCCCTGACCTCACTGGGCTCCGTAGGCAAACGCGCCCAGCACAGTACCACGCGACCATACTCCGAAACCGGAACCCAATGCAGATCTCCTCACAAAACATCGCTCCCCAAATAGGAATATGCCACATCACTCGCAAAGAAGAACGCTACACGGGCCATATCAGAATAGAAATTCAATGCACAACTAAATCACCAAGCCCATACAGCCATCAGTCCATGAACTCCAAAACACATATCACCATTGTGGGCTGCATCCGCAAGGAATGACCAGCTACTACTTGTGTGACGCCCTGTCCCATCATGGTACACAGAGCCACATTCACGTACGAAAAGGCATCTGTGGCCGTTTGAAATCACAAATTAATCCAGCTAGTGCAGCTGTGTGTGAAAATGTCAACTGCCATCACCCACTAATGGGACGCCCCGCCCGTCGTTGCAACCCTGTACAGTGATGCATGAGGGCCCACCGTTACTCGAGTACTACGTTCCACTGACCCATCACAAGTCTGTTCGCGACTGCAAAGATTGTATGTAAAACAATGGGACCATAGCCGAATGTACATATCAACAAATGTTACACGGCCATCGGGTACAAATACATGATTGCAATAGCAAGATGCCGTTCCACGATTAGCAGCGTTGTGTGCGGGACGTGCTCGGCCAAAGGGGAGAGCAGCTTGCACAGGTGGAATGAATCACCACAGGTGGAGGCCATACAGCCTGAAAACACATAAAGTGCACACCCAGTCTCCTCCCACAACCACACCCACTCCGAAATGCTACCGGCAGGACTCGCGATGTTGGCCCTGGGGGACCTGATAGCACTGCAAGTACTCCAACTCCAAGAAGAAGACGAACACCAACTACAACCGGCCGCACGGAGGAGACGCAGGAGGAGGAGGAGGCCAAGGCAGGGCCCGCAAGGGCCGCCAGCACAGCCACTACCACCACGCAGGCAGCCCGCAATCCCACGCCTCCGAGCACATCCGTTCAACCTCACTGATGAGCAGATCCACGCCCTCTACCGTTTGGACCGGAACACCATAGCCGCAATAGTGGACATGACACAGGCTGACCTTGTCAGCATGATAGACAGCCCAACCGCCATCCCACCCCTACTGAAGGTGGTGTCTGTACTCCACTTCCTGGCCACAGGCACCTACCAGCACACAGTCGGACAGTTGCATGGCATATCACAGCCACTGTTCTCACGGACACCATTGCAAGTGCTCGATGCCCTCCTGAAGCACGCAGACGACTACATCTCTCTACCACGCTCGGAGCAGGACATTACCAACACCAAAGTGGGATTCCATGCACTTGCCGGCATACCGGGTTGCATTGGTGCCATCGACTGCACCCATGTGGAATTGGTCGTCCCACATGCCATGGAGGCCCAGTACCGCAACCGAAAACAATATCATTCCCTGAATGCACAGATGGTGTGTGACTCCAACAGGATCATTACACATTGTTGTGCCAGATTCCCTGGATCAACCCATGATTCTATGGTCTTGAGGAACTCTACTATACCACGCTACATGGAGCGACACGCAGGGAACAGATCCTGGCTACTCGGTGAGTCTCTTCTCATGCATGATGATGTGGGGTATGTGATGCGGCAATGACCTGGCAGGAAGGGGGGGGGGTGCGTACGTAGCAATGGCATCCCACATCATACGTTTATCGTCCACATACAGGTGATGCTGGGTATCCACTGAAGAGATGGCTCCTCACACCAGTCCGGAACCCACGGGACCAGCATGAGGAGGACTACAACCATGCCCACTCACGTACCCGTGTAGTCATTGAACAGGCATTCGGCCTACTGAAGACTCGTTTCCGCTGCCTCAGCAGGTCTGGCGGGGCACTCCTGTACCGCCATGAGAAGGTTGCAAAGATGGTGATGGCATGTGTCATGCTCCACAACATGTGCGTACGTAGAAATGTGCCCATGCCCCCAGACGCAGAACTGCAAGCACCTGATGATGGTCATGATGAGGGTGGGGATGTGGCAGCACCTCAAGGAGTCTGCGAGGCGCCGGAGGGCCGTGACATTCGTCAGCATGTCATTGATGCATGCTTCTAGCACTCACGCCTGGTGGCTGATACATGGACACGGGACTCGTGGCACTGTGTGTGTCTGGTACATGCACAATATGGACTATACGCCTAGGATGGCCTAGTACATAATGATCATCGTCGACACATCTCATTGGTTGATCGTGCACTTGTTTATGGCATATGTGATATCATGGTGAACACCCTATCGACCCGCCACCCAAGTGAGCCCAACACACCCCCTCCACCCTCCTACCTCCCCCCCGAACACCAGTGTCCAAAGATGCTCATTGTCAGTGGGCTGTCGCTATTGCAAGCCCCCTCTGCGGGTATCAGGGGCACCCCTGCCTGTGGAGCGCAGGTTCCTCCCAGATCTACGTTGGGGGCTGCCCTGGACGGAACTTGCAACGGATGATGTCTCTGCCTGCTCACGTCCATGCATGTCCCTAAGGGTTTGTGAGAGCTCAGTGAGCACACGGCGCACTGCGGCAAGTTCGGCACATACGTCTTTGGACGTCGCATGCAGTTCCCCCCTCAGGCTCTCGGTGCTTCTCTCCATTTGGACTCTCAGGCTCTCGGTGCCACTCTCCATTTGTACTCTCAGGCTCTCGGTGCTACTCTCCATTTCTGCCCTAAGTGTCTCAGTTGCTGTTTCTATGTCTGCCTTAGTGCCCCCACATTCATCGGCATGGTCCTTGAGGAGCGTGGCCAGTTGCTGCTGTTGCCCGATTAACTTGTCGAGGGACTGTTGCCTCTGCTGGGCCATGGCCATTTGCGGGGGGGTCACAGAGGGGCTGTTGACCTCATGTTGCCTTGCCACAGGGCTTGGGGGGGATGGCCAGTCGTCGTCTTGTGGGTGCCCCTGCGTGGTATTCTCATGTTGTACGGGATGGGACAGACAGGGGGATTGGGACAGGTCATGGATGGATCTGACTTCGACATCTCCGTCTTCCGTGTCGGAGCATGCTGCCATCATTGGGGTGTCACCTATGGTGCTGCTGCCACCAGAGCCAGTGCCTTCTGTGGCATCCGTTGGGGGGACCTGTGGTGGTGGTGTAGTGGGCATGCTGGCTGCTGGGGTGCCTGTTGATGTTCCCTCCTCTGTGCTGCCACCTGATTTGTGCTGCTGCCGTGTCTTGATGCGTGCAGCTGAGGTGGAGGGTCTTTGGCCGTTGGTCTTGGCCCTCTTTGCAGGTGTGCTGGTAGGGGTGTCCTGATGCTCGTCGTTTGGATCGGACCCTGTGGTGGAGTAAAGGAGGGCGAGGGTTATTAATGGGTCTGTGGGTATTGGAATGGCATTGTATCACATGCATTGGGGTGGTACATGAGGGTGATTTGGGTCGGGGCCTTAGTGGTGCTTTCATTTGTGTGTGGGGTGAGGGTGCAGTTGTTTGGCAGCCTGCAGTTAGGGTGTGCCTGCTGGACGTGTGGTGGGTGTTTTAGGGGTTTTTAATTATTTATGTATTTATTGTGGTTTTAAGGTGCGCTATGAGGGCGATGTGTGTGGACGTTCTCCTGGACATGTGTTCCTGTTGCACTATGTGGACACATGGTACTTCACATGATTGGACATTGTGGTTTTAGCATTATTTTATCTGGCCCACCTACCTGATTCTTCTGATGTCTGCACTCCTTTCTCCATCCCTCCGACTCCCTCAATGCTCTCCATTCCGATGGTGGAGGCACAGATTTCTTCCCGGGGGGTCAACTTGATGGGTGATTCAGGACCTCCCCCGGTGGCTGTGGCAATGTTGCGGTTGGCAGAGAGTATGCTGCGGACGCGTATCCGCAGGTCGTCCCACCGCTTTCGGCATTGTTGTGGTGTGCGGGGTGCGGTCCCCACCGCGCTTACCCGCTGTGCTACCAGAGCCCATATGGCCTTCTTGTTCGCAAGTGCCGTCCTGGTCATTTGCGTGGAGAAGACGACGGCACCATTCTCCTGGAGGGTCTCTGTTAGCACGGTGAGTTCCTCGCGGGAGAAGTGGACCTGCCGCTTGCGGTCGCACGCTTTCTTCGCTGCTTTTCCCATTTTACTTGGTTTCGCTAGGGTGGATGACGGGTTGGGGTGTGTCTCAGGGTTGTGTTTTTAGTGGTAGTGTGGTTTTAGTGGTTTTATAGGTGTACGGCGGGTTGTTTCCCGTTCCGGGCCCATGTTTTTGCTTCCGTTTCCGTATATTTCCGGTCACCGTACTTTCCGGTAGGCGCACTCTGCGGTGTCCGCTGTGATGGGTGGCGGTATTGCACCTAGGGCGACGTACGGCGGCGGTGTGGGCCGTTTTGGGGCCATTTGCGCCATCGCGGACTTTGCACTTCCGCCATGGCGTGGTGCTCGTGCCCGATGGGTCGGAATGGACCGCTCTTTGCTCCTTCGTGCAATGGCGGAAACGCTATTTACGCTGTTGCGGTCCGGTCAGTCACTTTCCGCCAGGGTCGTAATGAGGCCCAATGTATCTGTAGTTGGTCCTTTCAAGTGATTCTCGTAAAACCTGGGAAGCCTCCCCTAATGAAGAGCATATTGCATTGGTCAGGAGTGCTGACTATATGGCACAATTGAAGACAGTGGAGCCAAAGTCTCAAAGGCCATATCACCGCTCTGTCACTGGATGACTCCGTGATACTGGACACATCATCTTATCACACTGCATTTCATCGTCTTGTCTTCTGAGAAAAGGTCTGCATGCTCACATTTTGGAGGCATTGTTAGGCAAATATCCTGCTCTTTCTTTTCATATAGACTTTTTGAGTCCAAGGCAGGCACGAGTCAACCAAATGTTACAGGCGACTGCTAAACTTATTTTCAGGTCTATTTGTTTAACACAAAACATGATATGCTTTTTTTCTTTCTTTTTTTTTTACAATGTCTAGTGTTCTTCCTTACAACAACAATAAGAATGTGAGAATCTGCAAGTGTCTGGAAAAAAAAACGACAAGAAGGTGACTTCATCACACAAGTTCTTTCGTTGGGTTTATTGAACTCTTTGAAACACAGTAGTAAAACACAGATGCAATCTTTTAGGCTAACATCAATTTGTATTCTGGTTTCTGTAAAGGTTCATTTACGATGGAACACAGAAAGCTATATTCATTTTCCTCTGGCACCACATTTTTCCTTTATGGTTATTTTTGTAAAATAACGTCATGTTAGTTTATCATGTCATTTGTGTACTTTAAGTTAGGTTTACAGAAAAAAGTATTCTTTTTAATTCATGAAAGTTAAACTTTTACAAATAATTGCAACTTGTATGACAAGAACTGGAACACTATCTGGTCAAGTGCTGAAACTGCACACTGGAATTAAACCCCAGATTAATCACTTAACCAATTGTGTGAACGGAAAGTGAACTTAACCTGTCAGTCTTGGTAGATGTTTATTCTTCATTGTTTTTGGGCGCTATGCGTATGCCGACTTATACTGGAGTGTACTCAAGTGTGGCCTGTGACATGAGGTGTGAAATCTGAGTTGGCTGATAACTTCAGTTGCTCATGTGCAGTTCTGGCATACAAAGGGCACACAATACGTGCTCCTGCTGATGTGAAAAGACCAGTAGCACGTCTCCCCCTGCCTATGGCTTTTTTGGGTACTGTTGACATGTTGTTCCAATGTGTTGTTCATTAATTGAGTGGGCTATCACCAACCTCCCTGAATCTCTACTGTTTTGTCCCTCAAGCATCACATGGGCATGAGTCATACACAATCTGCCCTCAGGAAATCCTCCTGTTCCTCCATCTATGCCTTAGTTTGAGGCACAATTTCGTCAAAGTTATTTTATTTTTTCGTGGCACACGTGTCGCTTACATTCCCTTAGACACAGTATGCATGGTTTCTCATGTGCCTTTTGCAGTCACCCAAGCTGCCCTCCTTCGCCTGATAAGCAAAGCCCACCCTAAATCTAACTATCTGAGTCCCCAATCACTCACTACCTCTCCTTGCACTGCAACTCCACCCCAGTGTATTCCCCACTAACCTTTCCAAAGCCTGCCTCCAGCAAAGCCCTCCTGCCTCTCTGGATGCTGCCTAAGACAGCAAAGAAGCTCCGACCATATTGCAATGCGGTATGATATGATATGATATGATAAACTAGGTTAAGCAAGTCCTAAGTTTGTGTAAACAATTCTATAGTTACAAAACTGTTTATGTATTCATCTGTGCGCTTAGTAAGTGCACTAAGCCCCGGGGCATCAGGGTGCTGATTAATACTGTGATCACTGTGCCAGTGAATGCTCTCTTAGCATTGGAATGTGAGGGGTTTTACGTCCATCTTTCTGTATTTTACTCCAATTAAATGTTATCATTAAAATGTACATTACTATTTTTGCATACATATGGTGGTCCTGTTTTTGTTGAAGCCCCTTTTTATTCTTCCGACTCACTGCCATTGATAGGCTGACTCCCCCACCCACAGAGCACCACTAGAAGAGATTTTTTAATGGAAAAACTCATCAAATTTTTTATTTTTTATTTTTGGGGGTCCCCCCCAAAACCTCCATTGCCTTTATGTTTGTATATATTCCCGAACCCCCAAAAGGACGTCATACCGTTGCCAGTCGTGCTCTGATAAGCAACCTCCATATCTTCCCTAACTCTTGGCAATCCTAACCGTCTTCCTGACCCAACATGGCTGACCCATCACAGCATGACCCAGTGGCACAATTGACCAGGGCCACTTTACCTCGGCCTCCTATTGTTGGTGATAGAATTCATGGCGTGGCACCATTTGGGCAGAAGCGACAGAGAGTGGTGAGGAATACAAGCACATAATGCATACATTGCGTTACCACAGTCAGATGGGACTCTGGATCTTGAATTAGTGGTGGATACCATGGAGAGGCCCATACTCCAGCACTACCCTACCTTCCTCAAGATCACTAGCAACAATAGCAGTAAAAGGGTGGCATGGTGCACTGGGATCAAAATAAATTGTGGCAGAACCTCCAGTTTCTGAGTGATGTACTTTGACTTAGAGTTGATCCGCTCCTTTGTAGAGCCAAATAAGTTGAGCCAGAACCTCTAGATTGTGAGCATGGTAATAATACTCAGAGAGGAGTTTCACTGTTTGGTTGAGCAAAATAAATTCAGGATGAAGGAACAACTAAGTGTTTACTTTTGCAATGCACTCAACCACTTCTGTCAGCATCCATGACTCCACCTCTTTTCCCCATGCTGCTACTAGCTGCCTGGTACACACATCATCATCTGAACAATCTAATGTGTGGTCTTTCAGGAGATTGCCTCCTGCTTCCTTTCTCTGTAGTCTTCTACAATAAGATGCTCATTAATTTTTATAAAAGTAAGCTATCTCGTGTGTGTTATTGAAGCATTACCTGTGGTCTGCAACAAACGTCTCTGTTGTGTTAAGACCCGATTCATACTTCATGTCAGCCAGGAGGCAGCTGGGACTTTCCACAACTAATTGAACAAATGAAGATATCCATGCTTACAGCTTTCCAAAGTTTCAGTGGATTGGCATTACTACCTAGTTGACCCAAGAACATTGGCATGGATCATCTAGTCTGTAATGGGCCAGCTGAAGTATTTGGGGACCCTGATACATACAGAAAGCCAGTGGAGCGGAGCGCCCGTCTCTGAGCCACTTAGGTATTTCCTATTCTCTGAAGGTTGGCTGTAGTGCCACCTGAATTAGTGTCAGCAATTGTGGAGGATGACGTTGCATTGTTGGATAAATGCATTTGCAGTGGTGGGGTCATGCACTGAGTTGTTAATCTCTGAACTGTGTCCCTCTCTTGTTCCAATCTGGGATTTCAAACATCTCTTTAGTGCATCTTACAAGCATGTCCTTTTGTGAATGACAGCCCACTGCATTTTCATCATCCTCGTGCACATTCTGTTTAAATGTTGCCACCATAACATTACAATGCAGGCCAAGAAAAGATTCCTGGAAGAACTTCATGTCTCCTTCATCCAACCATTGTGCGTATCCTCCCAGGAGGACAAGAACATATTTACAGCCAGTTGCCCTGCTGCTGCATCACCAGTCAGCTTATGTTATGTATTATATTTGATAATTCGAAATCCAACAGATATACCAGTGGCAGTAACTTGAAGATTGATATTGCATACAGGCTAACCCTCTGAGTGGCCTCTTCAAAAGGTTGCAGGAAAGAACAAACATTGTCCAACATTTGCCAATTTGTAGTAGTTAAGTACACACCATCCAGTTGTCGGTTCTGGCTATTGCAGTTGTTGGTCACTGCATTGCACTTTCTAACATCTCCTTAACACCTAGCTTCACACACCCTCCACTCCCCACCTTACCTGAGACAGGGTGATCTGATCATCACAGCTTCTTCCTCTGGTTGCTTCTAGATCCCATTCTGACAAATTGAAAACTCTTTCCCTGCCCCGTTGTTAGCTCCTCACTCCCTTGTTTCTCTGCTGCTTCCCTCACCATGTTTTCCCCCTTGATTGAAAAGGGCTCCATTGATAGGTCTGCTCTCAATAAATAACCTAATAATAATAATAATAATAATAATAATAATAATAATAATAATAATAATAATAATAATAATAATAATAATAAGATATGCTCCACCATAAGGAAGATTACATTCCACCTAGTTGACATTGCATTTTTCGCTGGTTGTAAGGGAGCTGGTGGCATGATTTCAGATTTCCAAATATATTCTGGGCGCTGCTGGAGCAGCTCAAGTAGGCATAGATCTTCTGGGCCACATTTACCATCTCATCTACGGCCAGATAGTGGCTTATGAAATGGGTCACCGCAATACAGAGACGATGGGCAAAGCAGGGCATGTGCACGGTTTCACCTATCTTTAGGGCAGCTATAACCTTAGATCTGTTATCAGCTGCCATAAAAAACTGCTTGTAAACTATAAGGAGTGAACCAATGTCCCACAACCTCCGTCATTTTATCCCAGAGATCAACTTCCCTGTTTTACCTGCTGTCAAACCCTTCCATACACAAAGTGGGCTGATGGAGAACACCATTTGAAAGCTGCTGTCCTGGCACTTGCTGATGGGAGGTATGGGGAAGATGACCCATTGTCTGGTGACGGCCATGAATTATGTGCCGGGATCACTGATCTATATATCCATTGCTAGGCTGATATTTGTACCTCACAGTCATCTAGTTCTATGTCCCCTGCTTCTAAAACATTACCATAGTAGAGGCATGTTACTGAAGTTCGCACAAAGTAGCTTTGACTCAGAATCTTCCAGTGGGAACCCATGAGAACAACAATCCATCTCAAGCTCTGGTTATCCTGAAACCAACAAGACCAGGGTTGTCATTGAATAGCAGGAGCCTTTCCTGCTTTTTGTGATATTTTGTGAAAATCTGAAAAGCCTCAACAACAGTGAGCTGGTGCATTCAGTGGGAACTATATTGTCTAAGTACTATGGAATCTGCAGGCAAATATGTTGTTCCAACAAGGCTTGTGAAAAATTAAATGAATTAGCAAGATGATCTGGTGAATGGTTAGACATGGTGCTGCAAATGTGCCCATTGCCTTGAGTTGAAGGATATTGGGAGGCGGCCCTGACTCCATTTCTTTTTGCCAATCATGCAGATGATGCTGTCTAATGTAGGCCCACAAACAAAATGTGCCCACAGATCTGTCTCTTATTCTTCCTTGCTATCTGTGGTATCATCAAAGTACAGTTGTTGAAGTCTCGATCTAGAATCAGGCGATGGTGCACAATCTTTGTCAGACTCTTCCCCATCATCAGTTTCCAAAGAAATTAGGGATGGCAATTATCAGGAACCATCAGTGTTATTCGGATGACATTCAGCTCTCCTTCAGGCTCCCCTCAGGCTCCTCTCCTCTCTCGCTCATTCCTGATTGCCTATCCACGATACAGGTGTGGTGCACCTCCAATGGTTTCTGCCTTGATGCCATTAAGACTGAGATCCGTCTCATTGGCACACCTGCTCCCACCTTCTCTCTCTCACTCTGGCTGCCCTCCCTGGGCCCTCTTCCTTCGCCTTCCGGTGAGTTAAAGAACCTCGGTGTCCTTTTAGACTCCCCTCTCTCTTTCTCTCTTCACATCACAGACCTTGCCAAGAAGGCCCACTACCAGATGCACCTCCTCAGAGATATTCCTCCTTTTCTCACCTTCCCTGAGAAGCTCATTGTCTCCAGAACCCTAGTTCTCGCTAGGCTGGACTATTGCAACATCCTCTTTCTTAATCTGCCTTCCTCTGCTCTCCACCCTCTCCAACTAATCCAGAACAGGACTGAGAGACTTGTCCTTGGTCTTAAGTCCAGGCACTCTATGACTCCAGCCCTGAGATCTCTCCACTGGATCCCAGTGGCTGCAACGATCAAGTTCAAGATCCTCTTCATCATCCACAAGGCTTTGTGGGGCCAGGGCCCGCACTCCACTCCATCCAACTCTCTCTTCCTAAACACCTTCCTTCTCGAGCCCTTCGCTCAGCCCCATCCATCTCTCTGAGGGGCAGACGCTCCTCCAGGCAGAGAGTGGGGGGTAGATCTCTTTCCTCTGCAGGTGCCTCCCTCTGGAATGGCCTCCCTGCCCGTCTCAAACTTGAGCCGGACCACCTGAAGTTCCGGAAGCAGCTGAAGCCCTTCCTTTTTGCTTCTGCTTTATCTCCCTCTCCCCTGCTGACCCACATGTCTGCTGCACTGGCTGGTTGCCTGGCTACCCTCAGAGTCCCACTGGGACTCCTCCATGACTGGTAGCGCCTGACTGCCTCCGGGCCTACCATGCACTTAGAGGCCGTATCTAGAACCTTACAGTCCCCTTCCTCCTTGCACTTACCCAGAGCCGCGATGCCCTGGCTGCAATAAATTAGAGCAATGCTGCCCTGATTGCACTTCCTCCTTCCTTCCCCCGGCACCCCCCCTCCTGCACTTTGAGTATGGCACTTGCACGATATGAATGGCCTAGTAAGATTGTTTGTTTTGTCCTCCCTCAGTCTTCCCTCCCTTGTCTTGTTGCACCTAGAAACACTTGTCTACAGGCACGTTATAAATTATTTATCATATCATCTCTTCCTCCTCATCTGTGGATTGCTCTATTTATTGCAGAGCTGGTGTCATTTCTTCTCCTGCATGTGCCTCTGTCAGTGAGGATACAACTTCCTCCTTTTAAACTCCATCCTCTGACCAAAGGTGCTGCATGCACAATTGAATTTCTGCCTGATGCAACTAGTTTGGTTGAGACAGATGCTTCTGTTCTTTCCTGCGGAAGAGACCTGCAGCTACCAACTGACTGATATAGCCTTTGCAGAGACCCACATACTATCTGGGCTTCTCCAATCCAAAATTCCACTGCTGTAGCAGGTAAACAACACCCAACAGACGTATTCATCCCCCAACCCCTATCCCGTTCACTACAATGTTGGGGCTGTGTAGCATATTCAGACATGTTAGTTTAATTCACCTCTTCCCTTGAATAAATGCAAATATGTTTTTCAGTACTTTGGGCCTATCCTTTGCCTACTAAAAGCATGCAGGGTTGTCACTGCTTTGGCCTTCTCGTTGGTCTCCTCCTTTGCCTTTTAAGTACATGTGGAGATCTCTCAGTGCTTTGCAACCCTTCTCACCTACTAAAATCATGTGGGTTTATCCTGACGATTTGGCCTCTCCTCTGCCTACTAAATATACATCAGGTTCTCTCCGTGCTTTGGCCTTCTACGCCTGATGAATATATGTGGGTTCCCTGTGCTTTCCCCTTCTCCTCCACCTCTAAATGCACACAAGGCCCTCTGCGTGCTTTTGGCTTTCTTCTCTGCCTACTAAATGCAGATTGGGTTCTCAGTGTTTTGGCCTTCTCTCCCTATTAAATACATGTAGGGTTCTCAGTGATATGCCCATCTCCTTAACCTACTAAAGGCATGGGGGTGGATGCAGTGCTTTGCCCTTCTGCACATACTAAATACATATAGTGTTATCTGTGTTTTGTCCTTCTACTCTGCCTACTAAGTGCATGTGATGTTCTCTCAGTGCTTTGGTTATCTCCACTGTCTACTAAATGTGCTTTGGTTTCTCTCTTTGCTTTGCCCATCTCTTCTACACACTTAATGCACATAGTGTTCTCGCTTTTTCCCTGCCTATTAAGAGCACATGATGTTTTCAGCGTTTTTCTTTCACTACCTAATGAATGTACATAGGGCTCTCAGTGTTTTGGCCTGCACCTCTGCCTGTTAAATGAACATGTAGTTCTCTGCGAAGGCTTTGGCTTTTTTCTCGGTCTACTAAATCCACATAAGTGGGGTGCTCTCAGTGTTTTGGCATTCTCTGCCTTCTAAATGCATGTGGGGTTATTAGTATGTTGACCTTTTCCACTTACTAAATGCACATAGTTTTATCAGTGTTTTGCCCTTATCCTCTGACTACTTAATTCATGTGGAATTCACATGGGTTTCTCTCAGTGCTGTGGCCATATTCTCTACCTACAAAATGCACATGGGGTTATCTCAGTGCTTTGGCCTTCTCTGCCTACTAAATTCATGCAGAGTTCTTGCAGTGCTTTGCCTTTCTCACCAACCTCTGAAAGCATTTGAGGTTTTCACTGCTTTGACCTCTCTACCTATAAATGTGTTGCGGTTTATTAGGTGGTCAATCTCAACTCATGGAGTTCCTTTCCTACCCAAGCAAGGTGGCACACACCCAAATTGCTTATACAGATTCAACTTTAGTGAGGCCACCAACCCATCTCGCACCACCCCAACAGACACCCTTGATGCCACTAAAGAGCCAGGAACCAGGCGGGTTTATAGTAAGACTATGGGCCTCATTACACGGACGGCGGTAACGATGGTGCTAGTAGCGCCATGGTTGCCGCCGGTATTTTACCGATTCCGCCTTGGTGAATGGGGGAATTACCGCCCCATTCCAAGGTTGGCGTGGCGGTATTTCCCTATTCACCAAGGCCGGTCCCCATTCCCATTCGAGCCCCCATAGGGCTCAATGGGAATGGGGAAGGTGCAAATAACGGTACCGCTATTAGCGGTACCGTTATTTGCCCTGAAGTCCCTCAGCGTGTCCCTTCCTTAAAGTGTGGTCTGCCCACACGTTAAGGACGGGACCCACTGAGGGACCACGTAGTATGGCACTAAGGGATTACTGGCACCGGTGCCCTTACCGGTGCCGGTAATCCCTTAGCGCCATCCGTGTAATGAGGCCCTATATATATTTATTTAAGGTTTGACAAAGGAGACTAGCAACCAACATCAACCAGCAATGCTGTGGCACTACACAATATCGCAACTCCAAATTACTTTCCGTTAGTAAAACAACACAGGTAAAATTTTGACATATGCCGTTACAACTTACATCAGATTTAATTGCAAATTAACCAATAGAAAACATTCCCAATACAATGGAAAAATCGTGTTGGCTTTAATTTGAGAAAGGCAATGTTTGAGAAAGAAACTGAATGGGAAAATCGTTTTGGCTTCATTTTGCAAAAGGCAATGTTTGAGAAAGAAACTCAATGGAAACATAATTTTGGCTTTATTTGTAAAGCAAGGTTTAGAAAAAGGAAATCAACGGGAAAATCGTTTTTCAACACATATTCAAAAGACATGCAATGCTTGGTAATTCTGGTTTAGGGATGCACATAAATAAATGGGAAATTGCGTTCACCTGAAAGTTAGTATTTTAGGATTACTTCTTTTGGGATTCAGGACCCCCCCTTCTGGAGAGGAGTCAGGGGTTTCAGAAGGACAGTCGCCCAAGTCTTTATTGTCTATACCGGCACTAACACATTGGGCAGGATCTTTGTTAGTTTCAAACTCTAACAACACTCATCTCGTGATTTTCTATATGGGAATTAATTGATTTAGCTACAATTCAATACACTAACGATCTACACAGTTTCTCCCCCTCCCCACAATTTAATGGAAAGGATTAAGACCAGCTGTTCCCAACACAATTCAATTGAAATGGAAAGGGTGATTTTCTGTTGTGCTATTAATTCGGATTGGATTTAATACAATGTGCCATGGGCCTACCCAGTTTCACCCCTCTAGCCACTAATGGAAAGGGATAAAGTCAGGCAGCTCCCCACACAATTGATGGCTAGTGGATATATCTACTTACATGGGAGACCATGGTCAGGGAAAAACAGCAGGACCCATCTGAGGACAGCACAGATCTGGTCAAGGGCTTCAGTCAATGATTTTCTCCTGCACCCAGGCTCCCTCTGGCTCCTCTGATGGGTATCCCAGCTAGCTTCTAGATTTCCCTGTCACTGTCTCTAATGCAAGGATAGAGGCCTCTCTGCTAGTTGTTCCTCGCAAGGGTCCAGCAGTAGACCACCTCCAGGAATAAAATGAAAAGGCCCTGTTCTGATGCAAAATTGACCTCTTATAGGGCTGATGACACTCCTACATTATCATAATTCCCACGGTAAGGATTGGCTAGAACTCTCCCTTCACCTCCCACCAAGACGCACACTGGTTGCTGATAGGACCAGGAGTTGGAGGGTGTGTATGATGTAGGCTGAGGAAGGAGAAAGATTTGTAATCCCAAAATAGCAGGTGGGTTTTACCTTTTTGGGTTCTGAAAATCTAACAATATAGCAGCTACGCTAATTTTTCAGATAACTGCATAGATCTATATATTTTCTTATTCTATATTTTATGGCAAGTCGGAAAATACAAATTTTATTTTGGCATGCCATTCCTGGGCAGAGCAGCCATTTCTCGCTCCTGGTGGTTGCACTTTAATAGTCCCAGCTCTGACACTACATACTTCCAACATTAATTCTGCCATCTACCATTTCACCTATATTCCAGTTCTTCAGATGTATGGAAATGCCAGAATCATAATTTTGATCATAACTTAAGTTATGTTCAACACAATCATGTTGTTTTTACAGGTCCCAACTGGCTTTGTATCTCCTTTAAAATGAACTGAGGATGAAATTTATGGGATACAGAATGCACTTTTAATTCGAGAAAATGTATTCAATGTTAATCAATGGCAATGCATCACATGGGTTCCCCAGTTTCAGATGGCCCCACCAACTCTTAGGTTTCATTTATCTTTAAACATGCGACTGGCCATCTGCTGGCCCATGTTTATTCTACCCTCTTCTCCTGAGCTTCAAAGGATCTTTGGTCAGAGCTAATGCACCCTTTATCGGGAACTTGACCATAAAGGTAATTTCTGTTGGTCATGTTATCTGTATCACCATAGTTCCACTCTCTTTTGCAACATTTCTTATATTTTTAATTAAAGCTCCAAGCCTGTTTCCTTGATAAACCCATCCTCAAAGGTCTTGGGGTCGAGGTTTCAGCTTGGAGAGGAAAACATGTTGCAGTTCACAATTCTGAAAGGCTAGCATATTATAACTGTGTCCATGTAACTTTCAATACTGCACCACGGCCTGCTGGCAAGAAATAAACTCTTTCTTTACATAATGCTTGAACAGAAATAAGTTCCCTCTGGATATTAGTCACATAGATAGGCCATAGTTACATGAGAAAACAGTGTTCACTTTTACACAAAACGCAATAGGCCTTTCCCTATAAATATTTTATGTGCTGAAATTAAGTCTCTTCGTTACTGAAAATGCAATTGGTCATTTGACTTTACTTGTTAAATGTAAGGCATCATTCTTCCTTTTTAGCTTTCAAATATATTTATTTCCTTCCATGTGCACTTCTGCAGCCTTAAATCTGTCACATGTGCCTTTACACGAAGTCAGCATCTGCAATGCCATATGTCTTTTTGAAATCCATTGGACAATGTTAGTGATATTTCAGTTCTGAGTCACACTTTTCTACAGCTGAGTGTCTGTGCATTCTAACAAAATGGAGAGAGGCCCATTCTCACTCGTTCACTACGACTTATGTCAAAATCACTGTTTTGTACTGGCTTTTATATTTCAATGGAACTCCATACTTAGTCAGTTTCACTCTCACAATGGGGCCTAGCATGGCCTCTCCAACTCTGTCGCTCTGGGGCTGTGCTTTTAACCCACAAATGCACCTACGGTTGTCAGTGCATTGGCCTTCGCCGCTGCCTACTAAATGCACCAGGTGCAATTTCCTCTTCCTTCTTAATGCACGTGAAGTTTTATTAGTGCTTTGGCATTCTTCTCCTATTATTAATAGCACATCTGCCTAAGTGTGCATAATAGCCTGAGCACTGCAGGGGTCGAAATTCAGATTCAAGAACCAGAAGCTGAAAGTAGCTCCTCAGTGTCATGGATTTCCCTCTAATCAGAAGTTTTTCATCTGACCCAGGAGCTGTTAGAGTCTCAAAGGTTTTCTTCGGATAGTGTACGCATAATAAATGTGTTGAAAAAAAGATCAGAAGATTCTCAGACAAAATCTGTGATAAGCAACCAAAATGTTCTGTCTTGCACTCTGTTACTGACGGTATCTTTTTATTATGATCTTTTGCAATGCAGCTTCATATTGATTTCCCTTTTATTTAATCTTATGCCAGCCTCCCTATTTGTCTCTCTATTGCGTTCTCACACGGTCATTATTCATGTCTGCCGCTACACCCATGACTGTGTCTAGAACAGTTTCTGTTGCTACATCTATTGCTTTTGCTATCCGCTCACTGACACATTTCTTCCTGCTACTGCCTCCTCCTCTGCTACCACCTGGTTATCGCTCCTGCTACTGCACCATATATCTTCCCCACCGTATGCCTTCACTTTTTAGGTGAAGAAATAGGGTACGTTTTTAAAAGTAACTCTGGTTGTGCTTTTTGTTAAGACTAAAAAATGGGTTTATGGTGCAGGTGTTGAATATACTATATGCCAGGATGTTTGCTACAGTCGCTACATGACTCAAGCCGCAGTGTAGCGCTGGGTTTATTTGGACATATTTTAAGGACCTCAGGAGGATGAATGGCTGGTATACCTGCTATGGTTCCAACCTGAGATACATAGATTTTACAGATTTAAGACCTCTGCATCGAGTGTATTAACCCACTAAGAATATCAAACGACACTAAAACATTAGTAAATTATAATTTAGAAAAAGCATTGGGCCCAATGTATTATGTGGTTTCTCTTACGAGTCATATACAGCATACTTGTATGGGAGATGTTTTGTATATACCTGGCAACCTGTTGCACAGGTGTTGCCCTAACATTAAGATCCTGGTCCGACTTTAAATTTCTATTGAAATATATGACATATATGAGACTTAATGCAAATTTTGGAGGGATTAGAAGGAAACAGGACATTTTTGGCAAAGTGCGTTTCACAGCAGCAGGAATGTTTTTCAGAATAGAACACTTTTTTTTAACAAAATGACAAAGGTTAAACGACTTCATCAGTAACCTCTGTTTGATGTTACAGTGAAAGGTCTCATTAAGGCAACTGTCCAGCTGTAATTGCAGGCATAGTTTGTAACCGTTTTGTAACTGCCATTTTCTGTACCTCACAGCGCATTACAATAATGTAAAAGTCAACATAAGTGGAGAGATTTGCAAGCAAACCCTACATTTGCTTTTTTAAATCTGTATTCTCTATTTAGAGCTGTAGTCCGCTCAAACTTTCACAAAGAAAAACAGATGGGGTTTCCTGTAGTAAGTAATTGAATAGTCTTGTGTAGCCTTTTATAACATAATTTCACAAAATGTTTTTAGGCCTTCTAAAAGAAAGTCTTTACAAGAAATTTCAGGACTGTCACTGCTTTTCTGTAAGAAAAGGAGTGGCATTGGGCCTCATTATGACACCGACGGTAGCCGTGCCATTAAAAATGGCACGGCTGCCGCCAGAGTAATTTTCTTTTTCTTTTTTTTTTTTTTTTTTTTTATTGTTACAGTTGATAAATCAACTTTTCAATATAAAATACAGAAATAAAAAGCATTACATATCAATTCAATTCCACCTTGATAACATGACAACATAGATTAAAGCTTACAAAGATAAAAAAGGAGAACCATAAGCATAACCATAATCATAACCAAAGCCTTGGCCAATAACTAAATCGATCCTCAGATCATATCTAATCAAACTAAATCCTTAATGACACTAACTATTAAAATTTCATTCAACTCTCTATTTACAATACAGCCCACAGAAAAGTAAAAGGACAGAAAAGTAAGAATGAAAACTAAATTAAAAATTCCTTCCTGTCTTCTTTACCCTTACAATGCAAGTGAAAATGAAAACTAAGTTAAAAGTTCCTTCCTATCTTCTTTACCCTTACAATACAATTTATTCTTCATTATTTCAGCAGCCAACGCCCTTATACGATTTCAAAGTTAAATACATTTAATATAACCAAGGCATTGATTGAACACATTCTTGCTTAATGATCGTACTCAACTATCACATCAAACATTGGATCATTTGTTGTCATCAGTTAATTTCAAGGCCAATAAATAGTTGACTATTGCAATTCTGACTTTGGTCAGTCTGGTATTATATAAATACCACCACAGTGATTCCTTCGACAATAGTGTGTAATCTTCGAAATGAGGTCTAAAAAACACAGTTCTTTTCTCAATTAAAGAGGGGCAAATGACTATTAGATGATGTAATGTTTCCCTCACTCCAGTAATTTTACAAAATCTACAATAGCTCATCTTTTCAGAGATTAGTTTCCATTTTGCTAATACATCCCTCGTATGCCAGATGTTAAGCCTAAATCTCAAGAACATGTCTCTATGTCTCGCACCCGGGAATTTCATTACGTATGATTCAGCTGTTCTTAACTTCCTTATCTCCACCTTATACACATTTCCTTGTTTACTATTTATGCATTGGTCATAAGTCTTGCACCAATCCCATAATAGAATTTTGGTCTTTGCTTTCACTGGATTAGTGATCAACATATTATCAGATACATCAGTTTTTATCAAAAAATCTCGAACCATTCGCCTCCACAATGCCATCGCATGGTGCTCTGTCGTTAGAATATATGTTGACAAGATATGCATGATTGAGTCTTCTACTATTGAGATAAGAAATTTCCGATATATGCAGCACATTTTCCACATATATATTGTGTAGAGTGATGTCAACCCAAACTCATATCGAATTAAATGTATTGACACCGATTTGGGCAGCTTCAAGATCGATTTCCAGTAAATACCCTCTAACACAGACCAAAACCTATCATCTCTCCAGGATCTCGTTTCAGCACCATAGGTCACTGTTGGTACCGCTTTCTGGCAGTAAAATATGATAATAGGTTTCCATGTAAACATTCCATATTTATGATTCAATAAGGTAGCCTGGGCAGTGGCTGTTTTCATTTTCTGTCTAATTTCCTTATAATAAGGTGTGTCTGCCTCAGTTGTATTTACATTGAGGCCAAGGTATTTATATTCCTTAACATTTTCCAACCGCTGTGCTTGCAAAAACCAGGAGAGATGAGCGGTCTTTCTCTTGTACTTATTTTCAATCGTCATAGTCTTTGACTTTGCCAAGTTTATACTCAATTCATTTTGCTTGACAAAAGTTCCTACTACTTCCAGCAGCCTCTGTAACCCCCTGGCTGTTTTTGACAGCAGAACCAAATCATCCGCATAAAACAACCAGGGGATCACACTTGCAGCCAGCCGTGGAGAGTCCGCCACCACAGTCTTAAAATCCTCAGCTATATTAGCTATATAGAAATTGAATAAGGAGGAGGCCATTCGGCACCCCTGCTTCAAGCCTCTAAAGGTAAGAATGTTGCGAGTTAGGGTGCCATCGAGTGAAGTTCTCACTTGAATTGAGGTATTCGTGTGAAACTCCTGAATCCAATGTTTCACATATTCCGGACATCTCCTAAGTTCTAACTTCCTGAATAGCAGAGGCCTAGAAACAGAGTCAAAGGCGGTTTCAAAATCTATGAATGCCATGTACAGGTTTTGATTCATCTGGAGTTCGTGTTTTTTAATGGCATGAAGGACCTGTAGATTAACTCCTGTTCCCAGCCCCGGGCGAAAGCCCGTCTGAAATGGATCATTAATTCCAGATTTTACGGTCCATTGGTTAAAATCTTCCAACACAAAACGGGCAAACACTTTCCCAGGTGCATCCAATAATGCTACCGGCCTATAATTTCTGGGATTAGTTCTATCCCCTTTTTTATAGATAGGGATTAGTATCGATTTCTGCCAAGAGGTTGGTCATTTGTTTGTGTAAATTACTTGATCAAATATTACATGCAGAATGGCAGCCCATGCTTCAGGATGTTCTTTTAACATGGAATTTGAAAGCCCATCCGGGCCGATTGCTCTTGAAGAGCTCAATTTCTTTATATAGTATAAAATATCTTCCTCCAGGATTTTTAGTTGTACTAATCCCTTAGGAACCTGACCTGGTGGATATTTAGCCCAAGTACTACTCGCATATAAGGATGAATAATACTCTGTCCAAACTTCCTCCGGCACAGCATTAACTTGGCTAATAGATTGAACAGGAACATATACACTTTTTATCAAACCCCAAATCAAAGCAGAACTTTTAGTTGTCAATGAGTATAGCATGATTTTTGCATCTTGAGAAATCATATGAGCTCGATGCTGTTTTAGCCAATTTTTATATGAGTTCTTCATTTTAATAGTTGCTGCTTTACGTAGTACAGGATCCCATGTCTTGATTCTACGTATCTCCTTCCTGAGTTGTGTTTTTCTTAAGGACACCTCATTATCACTCACGTGTCTACGTGTTTTATAATCATTCTGCCCCCCATTAACGCTATTCTTTTTGAATAAATGCAAGGCTGGAAGATAGTTCCCCTCTTGATATAATAGGTTTGGCTCCAACATATCTTTTGGATAAGAGATGATTTTCAGTAGGTCTGATAACATAGGCGGCGTCCATCTGAAACGATTGCCCTTCGCAGAAACCACTATGGAGTTGTGATATGAATCCTTGGCTTTCCCCATCAAATCGACATTCCATTGCCATTTAATTGCCAATATGCTGTGATCACTCTGTTTAAGCTCTAAAACTTTGAGCTCAGTCAGCATATTGAACATATTATTATCAACAAAGATGTAATCAATTATAGACGTTGATTTGCCTCTTCGCCAAGTACACTTAGGGGGAATGTCTTCAGATATTGCACCATTCACCATATTTAGACCTCTTTCACTCATCAGCAAGTTCCATTGTCTAGCAGTTGCCGATAGTTTTCCCGTGTCACTTCCCAAACAATTCATATTCAAATCACCCGCCACAATAGTGTGGTTAATCGTGGCATCCCTTGCTATTAAGTCTCAACAGTCCCCCATGTCATTTAAAAAGGTGCTATCTTTAATATCCAAATGACTCCAGTAGATATTCACACAGGCTATGTTTTTTTGGCCATGCGTAATTTTTACAACTTGAATATGCCTATTTGGGGAGTGCCACGGCATCAACTTCCATCCATTACCAGTCTTGAGTACCACCAACAGACCCCCTTTAGGTCTACCACGATTTTTACTAGTCGCTGGTATCAGTTCCAGTTGATGGTTTTCCCAGACTGGCACAGATTCCAACCATACTTCTTGGAGCATTAATAAGTCATATTGTTCTAACTGTATCTGAGACGTGGAGGACAAATGAGCACTACCTCTCGTATTCCAAGATGCCGCCCTTACAAGTTGTTTTCCTGTGATGTTATTTAGCTAACATCTCCTCTGCATTACTTCATTAGCTGCAAAGGTGACTACTCGTGATTGTTTGACAGGCATATTGGAATACGAGACTGAGACCGGATTTTGCCTCCATGGTTTACCTTCAGGCATGTTGAACAATTTTGGTTGAGTTAGTTCACTTCTCTGCGTATTCTCAGCCAAATTCAGTAACATGAAACCCATCTGATAGATTTCCATTCTTTCTTGCCAGATTGCATCCTTTACCATATCTGATGTCATCCAGATCTTAACCACCGTTCTATCATATTCATGAATGAATTCAATCTGAGCTAAATCTGATGACTTCACACTTTGTAGCCGTGGAACATTTCCCAGAATATTTAGAACTGATGATCTATTTAGATCGTGCACCCCAAATTCCCCCCCCTGCACTGCATTATCAAACTTACATGAGTCAGCTCATTACAGTTACCATGTCTGCCGTTCATTCTCTCATTCTTTTCATTGTTTCTCCCATTATAAGTTCTATTAATGCTAGGAGTGTTCTGGGCACAGGGGATCAGAGGTAACCTCACCTCTACTTGCCTGCCGACAACCCCCCTATTCAATTCCAAATGACTCGACGGAGCGTTCACAGGCACATTCATTCTCCCCTCTTTTAACCACTTTGGAGGGTTTTCATCCATGTATTTAGGGGTCATTACCGGTTGTGTCAAATATTGGCGCAGTGATTTTTCAATTTCTTCTCTGCGCTCTTCTAATGTTAGATATTTCTCTGGTCTAGGCAGTGCGAGTAATCCAACTTCTGAAGATTGATCAACCTCACCAATTCTAGCCTCAGTTCTTTTGTCTACCTCCTGTTTCTCGTTCATTTTACCAATTTCTAGGACCAATTTATCCAACGGGGCATATTTTAGTTCAGATTGAGAGGTGTCTGATTTCTCCTTCACTACCTGAGAGTGTAGTGTTGATAGACCCTTTATTTTGGCTATTGCCGCATATTTTCTCACAATTGCAGCACTTTTATCCTGCAATCGTTTATCAGGCAAGGTTAATAACTTTATGAATTGCCTGGAGTTTTTACTTTTTTGCAGCTTCGTTATTTTCTGATTCTTTTCCTTCTTTTGTGATAGTACTTTAGTCCTATGAGCAGTTTTTTTAGAATGTATCTGCAGATTCTGAGCAGAAAATATATTAAAAACTGGAATATCTGATGTGACCACCTTATGCTCTGTAGCATTAAAATGTATTTTATTTTGTTCTTTTTGGTCACTTATCTCTAGAATTTCCTCCCCTTTTTCTTGATGCATCGCACAACCATTTGTTTGTTCTTTACATTTTTTCTTTTTTGGTTTTGTAACGATTGCCTTTACCTCATTGGCTTGATCTTCTTTATCTAAACACATTATCGCTCGCACAACCTCTACTATTTGAGTTTGTATGGTTTCCTTTTGGTTATTGTCCACTTGTATCATCGGGACATTCCTTACTTCCCGTTGATCATTTATCGATCTTGATTCAACCAATTCTTTTAGTAAAAAGTTTTGGTCTGTAAGACGAGAGTCTAAGGATTCATATAGTCTGGCCAGTGTAAAAAGGGCAGTATTCATAGCCTGTAGTGTAATTTCTGTCCCTAATGTTGCAACTAGCCCTCCACCTTCATTTAGGTCTCTTTCTTTAGTCCTGCCCTGTCGTGGTGTAGGATGCGTAAAGGAAATTGATAGTACTGAGGACTCATGTTGTGAGTCAGTAAACATCACTGGTGATTGCGAAAGATGGTCTCCTTCATCCAAATCACCAGCTTGTATGTCCTGATTATTCATATTCGAATTCAGAGGCCTAATGGCCTCCTCTATACACATATCAGCACATCCATTCTCTGATTCCTTACACACGACAGTCACTCCCATCGCTCCTTTGGTACCATCTTGTGGACAGGTAGTTACCGGTGCGTGTATTAGTACAGTGGTTATTTCATTTACTGGGGGTGGTAAAATCAGACCCGTTTTAGCTGGCACAACAAATTCACCCAAAAGGTCCTTCTGACTGAATGCCATCATCAGGGAATCAGAGGGGGAGCATAAGTTTATTGCACAATTTGCATCACCCTCCACTTTCTCAGTTACATTTTGCACTTCCTGCCCAACATTAGAGACCACTACTGTTGAAACACTTAAGGGTGGGCTTTCTTGGTAAAATTTCCGAATATCCGGCATATTCGATAACAATCTGGCGCGTGATACGTTCTTGCGAGGAGCGCTCGGAATGCTGTTAACACGTTTGGGAGTAACCAATGCAGTGTCAAAATCATCATTTCTAGCGCCTTTAGGTGGCATGCCTGTGCATAAGGTAAACATTTCACCAAGTTAGTGGGAGACTTCACAACACTTCACTAGAAGCAACCAAGGCTTGCCACTTATACAACCAGTTAAAGCAAAAAACAAGTCAATTTTTATAATGTTGATTCACCCCTCGCCACTCGCTAGCTCAAACAGCCGTAACAGCCCTTTTGATAGCCCTATCACATATGCACGTCCACAATACGCGTGTACTACTCCCAATGTAGGGTTTGATAAGAATTGGCTGACTGGGGAAGTCGCAGCCAAAATATCACGTGAAACTATAAAACACCACGTATAGATAAGTTTTCACAATACCTTCAAAATACAGGTTGTAGGAAACGCTTGCATTCTCATGTTAACCTAAAAACTTCAAAAGGACCATAGAATTTCTATTCGCTCAAACCAGCCAACCCAGCCTCACCAGCGAACAGCCAACAGTACTTTGCTGTACTTTTCGCGGGTGCGCAGCGCGTGTGCGCTAGGCTGCGTGATTTTTAAAGGGCAGGCAAGGCGTCATAGGTCAGGGGGCAGGTCCATCAACCAAAACACACCTTAAAAATAAAAACAAAGAAGGGAATTGTAAGTGAACTGCTTCGTATTACACGATCATCAAGAAGCCCACAGTGTTCTAGTATGCTTCTATGTAAATGTAAATGTCAGCACACAGTCACCTCCTTTTCCCTTTGTAGAAGTCCAGGCAGACCAGGTGTCTCTGTTAAAGACGTCCTCCAGTGCCAAATGAAATGAAAGCACTCGATCATACTGAACGCTTTGAAAGCACAAATAAAGTTGAAAGGCTCAGATTCCAGCAGCAGTCAAAAGCCAACACAGCCAACAGTACTTTGCTGTACTTTTCGCGGGTAATTTTCTTTCCGCCACCCAGCAATGGGGACTTATCGGGGCATTACAGGCCCGGCATTCCCGGTAATTCCCCATTGACGGGCACCGGAATGGGAACGGGGAGGACAGATGCACCGGCACCATCAAGGTCTGCAAGCGGGTGCCATTCCGCCCGCTGAAAGTGAGCAGTCCCCCAAAATACAATTTAGACTCCCCAATGAGAGACACTAATGGACACGCCCCAGGAGGGAATGAGACCAAGACCAAGTGTGGGTAAAAGAAAAGGTAAAGTTTATCTAAAATCAAAATATGGCTATCAGAGAACTCTGCAAACTCTGAGAGCGCTCTGCCCAACAGTATTCTGTCATTGCATAAAAAGGGTTACAGAGTCATCGGTGATGTAATTACATAGGTTACATTATTACATTCTCATTGGTGAAGTTCGGAGTACACTATAGTTGTGTAGGCGCCGCCTCCAGATGATGCTTGGCGGGAAGGCGGACATCACATGCTTCAGCTGGGCTGGTCAGTGTGAGGTGAAGGTTCGGGGACCCCGGATGGGGTGATTGATACTAACTCTCTAATCTAGACACCACTTCAAAGTATGTAATAAAAAGACACTCATAAACAATATCATTGACATCCTTGCAGCAGGGAGAGCAGAATCATATATTTCAAACTTATCTATACATGCATTAATCTTGTGCATCTGAAAGGGAGAGAAGGTGTGGGGGTCATTTTGTGTCAGGGTGCAAAGGGGGCGAGCACTCTGTGAGGGCTCAACGGAAGGGTGATAGGCTACATTTGTTACACTAAAGCATCAGCGAGACATGGGCCTTCGGCCATCATACCATCATGAGGGGGAGAACGGTGGGGGCTGAGTGCGCGCTGTGGTGCGCGGCGCTGCCGTAGAGGGGAGAGAAGGCCCTGTGGCTTGTTGAGTTTAACCCAGTTCAATTAGTGGGATTATACGTGAACCATTGGAATAAGGTAAAAACAAGTTACTGCCACTTCATTTACAACAAGTAATAAGCAGGTTCTGATTACATTGTGGGCTCTGCCTTCACATTCACCATGGTCATCGTTCTACAGGATGGCTCTATTCACATTAGCCTCATGGCCCCACCGTTTATATTGTACACATGAGAATCTTCTACCATTTGAATACATTTGCGAGTATACATAGTATTGGAAAACCAGGAAGCATGCAGATCATACATTTTGCATCATAAAAAACAAGTCACTTAGCATTTCATATATTTGCGAGGATCTTTGATAGAGAATAATATGTAGTCAACATTATAGGACACAGACATATGGGTTATAATATCATATTCATTGCAATTGATTTAGATACATTAATTAATGATTGTTCTGTTACATCTCTTTGAAACAGCCTCTTATAAACAAACACAAGAGGGGATTTATAGTTTTACAGAGGGGATTAGCATTGTGGGTGAAACAGGGTGGCACATAGTCGTGGGACATGCATCTGTTACATCAAAAGGGGTGTGAGGTTGGAGGGTTAGACAGAGTATATATTTTAAGGGTAGGGTCTACAGGTGATGAGACATGTTTGTGGAGATGAATTGTTTGTTCCCATCCCAGGCTCTTGCCCGGTCATTCACAGGTCAGGGTTAGAAGGAGGAAGGCGAGAGATACAGTGTTTAACCTGTAACTGTTCGCGCCCAGTCTCCCGTGAGAACAGGGCTGCTGCAGGAACACAGAGGGGAGGAGGTGGGGGAAGTATATGGCTAACTGTGCGTGGTGCCAGGGGGAGAGCTGCAGACCTGCAGGCTGGCTTTGCTGTGATACCTGCTTTGGCATATACAAAATGGAGTCGGGTTTAGCGCAAAATGGAGTCTGTACGAATGCAAAATTGAGTCTATAATCAGCCCTGTTGTGGTGTTTGCATCTGTATGTGTCATCCGGCGGTTGTCTGGGACCTTGGGCCCGAGGTGCATGGCCACCCGAGGGACGAGCATAGAGTGTTCACCTCAAAGGGAATGGAGGGGATGGGGGCCTCACGACCTTTCCTCCCATACACGGCCAGGTCAAACCTGGCGGGCTGAAAGTCACCCGCTCGCAGAACTCGGAGTATGCCAGTCTGGTAACAATGGTGCCGGTAGGTTACCAGCAACGTTGTTACCGGACCGGCATACTTATAATGAGGCCAATTGACTTAACTTTCTTTGAAAAGAATAACTGAAGGAAAGAAGTTTGAATTTGTACACATGTTTTAAATGCTAGAAAGGCAAGTGTAACTTGTGCACAAGCTGTTTCTATAATTAATATACTTTCCTGGTGTGTGAATCTTTAAAGGAATAGGTTCTGGAGGCACACTTGCTCTGTTTTATTTAGAAGCAACTTTTGTCTAAGCTCACAGGCTGACAGGGGAAATTTATGCATGGTCCCAGGAGGCTAATACAGCAGGAAGTGAAACCAACTCTTGCTTTGGACTTTCAAAGCGATTACCAGGAGCACTTTTATCTTTACCAGGAGCTAAATAGCACTCAGCTCCCCTGAATGTCGATCCCTGGCACTGGTGTACTAGAGGTTAGAACTCTTGCCTGAGGAGCGAACAGAATATGGGCTGGGCTTATGCCTCATCAGAAATGTCACCTAGGGCACCTGGGATCAAGAATAACACCAATACCAATTAGTGTATGTTTTGTATTTTAATCCTGGGCTATGAATAAGTAGTAAATAGATGTGTGTGTGCTCATGTGCCTGCTATATCATTATGTTGAATGAACTTGTAGTCTTAGCTAGTACTCATGAAATAAAAAGTTGCTCTTACATAGTATATGATGTACTGTGCTATTGATTCTCATAGCACAGTTGAAACTTAAGTTCCCATATCCATAATGTTTACTTTCATGAATTTGTCATTTTTCCAACATGTGTTTCGACTGTAAGGACTTTATCAAGGCAATAGTTCCCTCAATACCCTACGATACTGCTGCAACACATTCCTTGTAGTAAAGTGTAATCTTGTAAAAGAGTTTGGACTCAAACAGTATTCTTAAATCCTATTACATTCTCTTCCAAGTGGGTACAGGCAAACTCTTATGTTCATAACAAATATGATGTGAACATGTATTCATATTGTGGATGTTCTGCATCCCAGCTGTTATTCAGCAAAGTCCTGGCATACCAGATTGCACTTTCCTCGGCATACCATTTCCAGGATACCGGGATATAACGGGCGGAATGGGAACACTGAAGCACCTGCACCGTTTGTAACGGTGCTGGTGCAGCAGTGATTTACCTGCTGGTAGTGGCCTGAACTACTGGCAGGTCAGGCCTGGTGGTAGTTCACAGCCCCTACCGGCAGACTCGGAGTGAGCTGGCCAAGAAAAGGTGCCGGTAACGTTGTTACCAGCCCCTTATTTCTAGACTGGCTCACTCCTAATGAGGGCCATTATCCTAACACTTGGGTTTATCACTATGGCAATATCATTAGAGACGTTCTAAAACTTAAAAAAGGCAACATTTTCCAAGCTCCAGGCTTCGCCTCTAAGGGAATATTCTTAAGAGGCTTTCTCCAATTTCTTCCTTTGTCAATAAGTCATGTTCTTCAGTGGCTTTTGCCGACCATTTGGCTTCATCAATAAAGCAATGCTCTTGTGAGGCTTTCTCCAGCCATTTTGATTTTTTATCAAGGCAATATTCTTCATAGAGTGTGCCACAAACGCAACATTCTTTCGAGGCTATTTCGACATTTTTGGCTTTGTAAATATGGCAATGTTCTTCAGAGGATTTCATAATGAACTCTTTGCCTTGGCATTATGGCAGGAGTGATCTCAGTGTTCCACATCAGACGAATGAACCGAGAATTCTGAACCTCGCTGCTTGCAGCCACTAAGCATGTATATAAACACACACCATTGCACATAGTGACCCTCGTCTTCGGCATCCATGATTCCTGGACTTTGTTATAAAGCACGATGTTTCCTATATTCAACTTCTTCAATGTTAGCCTATGGAGGAGGATTTAACTGCTTAAGATTGGAACGACCATGACATATTGGAACCTGCAGCAGCACTTCCAGTGTGCCAGATCCACTTTTGCTCTCCTCACTCTAGCAATGTAGTGTCTTCCTCCTGATTAAGGCTGAGCTTTTAAACAGATAACTCATAGAGCTGAAACTCGCAATTTTTCCCCTCATTATCTGCACCCTTCTGGATTGTAATTGGTTATTTATAACTTGCTTAATACCCAGAGGTTTCTAAGCGCGGCCAGGATCGAACTTGTGTTTCTCGCATCGTTCTGCTTCCAAGGATCCTCCCAGCCCCATTACACTGACAATGGAGAACAAAGACGTATGTTTTGTGTTTCTTATTTTTCAGCCTTGTGTTATCCATAGGGGCGAATATTGCCCTCTCTGACTGCACCCAGATTGTGGCAGTTTGGGTGTCCAGTCATTCATTCGAAAACAAAAGGATCGAATGCAATACATTTGAGTCAAAAAGACCAGAAAAAAAGACGGAATGACTTTTTTAAAGGATTTTTTTTGGGGGGTTTTGGTATAGGTAAAATAAATGGTTTTTGGCCTAAAAACAGGGGTTTGTGGGGGGACCCCCAAAAAATAAAAAATAAATAAAATAAAATTCTGTCTTTTTTTCCGGTCCTTTTGACTCGAATGTATTTCGATCCTTTGTATTCGATTCTTTCACCCATAACCGGCAGTTTGTTGAATGCACTTTTTTAATGCACTTGCACTTTTGGGCTTGCACCGTTATAATTCATTGGTGTGCTGGTTGTCACTTGCTGATGTTGGTTTCTGCACTGGGTGATCTGTATGTATGAGTGGGTCTAACATGACATCTCAATATGATTTTTCCACATAGATATGCTTTTTGTGTGTAAATACGAGTTTGGATTATGCAGGCTAGGAAGGTTCTCCTCTTGTTGTGGTGAACCACGTCTAGATTGCATGCAAAGGACAAATAGGTAAAGTCGTATGCAGGTTAGGAAGGTTCTCCTCTTGTGGTGAACCATGTCTAGATTGCATGCAAAGGACAAATAGGTAAAGTCGTATGCAGGTTAGGAAGGTTCTCCTCTTGTTGTGGTGAACCACGTCTAGCTTGCATGCAAAGGACAAATAGGTAAAGTCGTATGCAGCCTAGGAAGGTCTGCCTCTATTTGTGGGGAACGACGTCTAGGTTGCATGCAAAGGACAAATAGGTAAAGTCGTATGCAGGTTAGGAAGGTTCTCCTCTTGTTGTGGTGAACCATGTCTAGGTTGCATGCAAAGGACAAATAGGTAAAGTCGTATGCAGGTTAGGAAGGTTCTCCTCTTGTTGTGGTGAACCACGTCTAGGTTGCATGCAAAGGACAAATAGGTAAAGTCGTATGCAGGTTAGGAAGGTTCTCCTCTTGTTGTGGTGAACCACGTCTAGGTTGCATGCAAAGGACAAATAGGTAAAGTCGTATGCAGGTTAGGAAGGTTCTCCTCTTGTTGTGGTGAACCACGTCTAGGTTGCATGCAAAGGACAAATAGGTAAAGTCGTATGCAGGTTAGGAAGGTTCTCCTCTTGTTGTGGTGAACCACGTCTAGCTTGCATGCAAAGGACAAATAGGTAAAGTCGTATGCAGGTTAGGAAGGTTCTCCTCTTGTGGTGAACCACGTCTAGGTTGCATGCAAAGGACAAATAGGTAAAGTCGTATGCAGGTTAGGAAGGTTCTCCTCTTGTTGTGGTGAACCACGTCTAGCTTGCATGCAAAGGACAAATAGGTAAAGTCGTATGCAGCCTAGGAAGGTCTGCCTCTATTTGTGGGGAACGACGTCTAGGTTACATGCAAAGGACAAATAGGTAAAGTAGTATGCAGGTTAGGAAGGTTCGCCTCTTTTTGCGGGGACCAAGTCTAGATTACAGGAAAAATACAAAAAGTGTAAAGAGGAGTGCCGGCTAGGAAGAGCTCTCATCTTGTTGCAGGAACTACGACTAGATTGCGAGTATAGGACTAGATGAGTCTTATGGAATACAGACAGTGGAAGGTCATGACAAAGGATGCAAAGAGTAAAAAAATAAAAAAAAACGAATTAGAGAACACTTGTTGGCTCCACATGGGCAGAGACATCAGATTTACCAAGAACCACTGGTAACATCAATGTTATTATATTAGGGCTTGGGCCCGTAATACGTGATAGCAACCTTAGCAGCTGTACATTGTCAAAGGGAATGAAGTAAATTGCGAGTCGGCGCAAAGGTCAATGTTTATAGGTCCGGGCGATCATTGCGATGTGCTGCGATGGTATCGGAAGGGATTTAGGCGGTAACGGTGTGGGTGGCAAGATACATGAAGCTGCAGAGCGCATATCAGTGCAGGCATGATGCAAAAGACACTTCAAAGGGATCAGGAGGAGGAGGATATCTGGCACTCGTATTAGGATGGTGTGGATAGCAAGCGAGTAACAAGTAGTAATGGCCAGAATAAATAAATGAGTGAACCAGATAAAGTGTGTCTCTAACCTGAGGAAACAGCTGGAACGCTTCAGAATGTGCGCTGGAGGCAAGTGGCAGACTGCTATGCATCAGGCAAGAGGGGCAAGACACAGGCAAGAACAAGGAAAGACAGGGCCCTTGGACTCAGCCCTTAAAAGACAGGGTCCTTGGACTCGGCCCTTAAAAGACGGAACCCTTGGACTCTGCCCTTAGGCATAGGCCTAGGCGTCGCCTCCCTGCTCCGTCGGATCAGTGGATTTGCTGAACCCATGGGCTAATCACGGTGCTGGAACATGGGTATGACTCTCCTGGCAGGACAAAGGCCAGACAGGTACGAAAAGCTGGCGGACATCTTGATGTAGAATATGAGGCCAGTGGACCCATGCTGCAGAAGCCAGGAAGGAACACTGTACTCCAGTGGAAAGGGGGCACATCCTTCTGTGTTGAGCAGGTGACATTTGTATGACTCAGAACAATGTAAAAATATAGTGTATGGTCTCTCTTTTGCGCATTAAGGCAAAGTCCTACAAAGGATGTTTCCAAACTCTTGAATTTGTAAATAAAGCAAAATCTTTCAGAGTCCTTCCCCATCCTCTTGCTTTATTAGTAACAGTGTTCTTAAAAAGTGTTCACCCAGCAAATTCTTCAGCAAGTCAGTTTTTAGAAAAAGCAGGATCAACAATGGATATTCTTCCAACACCTGATGTGGCCTTTCATCTGAGCTATAACGCCATTCTTCTGTACTCCTACCTCATTTTTTCTTTTAACAAGCTCCAGCTCGTGGTTGATAAGTGGTTAACATTTTGCATTCAACTCCCCTACAGGGACTGCCTCGTGTCCATCCCATCAGTCATGCAGGTTTGCCCTGTTTATGTGAAGGGGCAACCAATAATAGGAAGGGTTAGGGCACCCTTTTGGATCCCACCTGGCAGGTTCTGGCCACCATCTTGAATCCCACCTGACAGTTTCTAGCAGATTTCTCTGTGTCATAATGTTGGCATCTTATTTCTCAGCTCATGAACCACAGAATCTCCCACAACCTTCTGGCACTTCAACCGTTCCCACTACCATTGTTGCTACAAGTCACCATCAGAGCAAGGGGGATCAGAATTGATGATGAGTGTAATCGCTTCTCGAATACTGGGGTTAAGGTAGTGAGGTGTTAGTTTGCATTTTATCATCACATCACATAGAACCAATTGCTTGTAGTAGGTAAAGGATAAAGTGATGATTCCAGGAGGGCATTGGTAGCGTAGAGGAACTGAGTCAGCCTCGCCAACTTCCACCCAGGTCACCCATGGTGAACCTGTCATTCCATCTAACTATCCAACATCACTGCCTGCAACAGAATTACACCTGTTGAACTCTGTACTATGTGACTTTGTCAAACTACTAGGAGCTGCTTTGAGGCCTTGAAGGGCTCTGGGAACCAGGGGTGCCTAACATCTGGTTGAAGAGCTACCTGAAAGTAATATAGGGTGCATTCCCCTGAACCTCTCCCCTTTTCCAAAACAATAGTGTTTTCTATTGATAGTGGTGGATGTTGTAAAGGGTTTATACAGTTCTGGAAAGAGTACTAAGTCAGGACCCCATCTGGGTCCCAGACTAGGCTTTACCCCACACACTCTTTCTCCTAGTCGGAGTTCACACAAGCCCAGCAGCTCAAGTCAGTACAACAACCCGAGAGATCCCCATTCCCAGCTACTGTAGCAAGCCTGTCTTCTCGTTTCAGCATATCATTATAAGTGGAGACCATATGGCATACATGTGAGCAGTGAGCACTCTGCAGACTCTGCACATTACAAAGGTGGCCCCTACATACATCTTGAAGGTGGATCTTGGGTGCAACATGAAAACACAGATCTGGTTGAATCTAAAGTGTCCTGCTATAGTGAACCACGCTGATAGCCATGCTGCACAGCCACAAGGCTGACCGGGCACTTCCAACACACTTCAAAATGGCATATGGGGTTTTTAAACCATACGCTGCTTGCAAGGAGGTATTCATTCCAGACCATTACGTGTGGAAATATGTGTTACAGTCTGGGCAACCTATGGGGGAAAACAATGCATGTGATAAAGACAACCTGGAACAGAGATGTAGCCAATCACAAGACTAGATGGCGACATATTGCTATGTAACCAGATCATTTGGATATGTAAATGCCACAGCTTGCTGCAGGGAGAGGCACAGGCAGGGTTACTGATCCGTTAGTAGGATCGAGGGAGAAGGAGCCAGAGACCCAGAGGGAGAGAAAGCGAAACGCCTGCTGGGAAATATATCCCAAATACTGGCAGAGTCCCCATGCAGAACTTGGAAAGTCCACAGAGTGCTACATATCAGATATTGGCAGAGGTCAGCTCCCGGGGGGAGAGTATGGAACCAAGAGTCTACCGAGGGCAATATTCTAGTCCCTGGCAGAGACCCTGGGAGCAAGATTGACTTGTTTGCGGACTTTTCATTAATCATGGCAAATAATATTCAAACTGCCTCTTAATTGCACCTTATCATTGTGCTTGCCTCCTCTTGGTCTGGTGTGCCCTGCATGGCGCGCTTTGCGTGAAACCCACTTGGATTCATTTACAATCTGCTTTGTGTGCCGTATGCTGCCTCCATGCTTTGAGGCCCTCTAACATGGCTATCGTTTTTCTTGCACTGCCTGCATTCTGTTGTCCTGTTGTGTGCCCCCCTCCCATTGGCTGCCATGGCCCCTTTAGCCAGTGGCTGAAGCCGGGAGGCCGGACCGGCCACACTATCTAAGGCCCACAACGAAGGCCCTGTCTACCCTTGTCCACCACGGTACGCCACTAGCCCTCCCCTTTTTTATCCCTTAGTGAACCCCCGCCAGTGTCTCTGTGTACCCCCTGCCAGTGTCTCTGTGTCCCCTCTGCACCCCCTAGTGTCTCTGTGTCCCCCCCTCCCCCGCCAGTGTCTCTGTGTCCTCCCTGCCTCCCGCCAGTGTCTCTGTGTCCCCCCTGCCCCCGCCAGTGTCTCTGTGTGTCCCCTGCCCCCGCCAGTGTCTCTGTGTGTCCCCTGCCCCCTGCCAGTGTCTCTGTGTCCTCCTTCCCCTGCCAGTGTCATCCCCCTCCCTTCCTCTTCCCCCTCTTCTCCCCTTTCTCTCCTCCTTCAGTTTCCTCCCCCCCCCCCCTCTGTCAAATCCTTGTACTACCCCAATTGCCTTCCCGCATTGAAATCCTTAGCCGGCTGTCTTGTCTTTCTTCCTGCCCATCCCCCTCCTTCTCTTCTTGACCACTCTTAGCACTTACTCTTATCACTGGTCTTGACCTCCGATAACAGCTCGTCTGTCCCCCTTCTTCCTTTCTTGTTTTTCTCCTCCCCTCCCACCCCAGTACTATCTAGAGTAGCCATTGACTCTTTGGATAGTCTCTTGTTTTGTTCCTCACCTTCCCCTTTCTCTCCTCTCCCCTACCTCCCCTCCTTCCCCTTCCTCTTGTCACTCTTGCACTGCAACAATTGTCGTCAGACATAGTAATGTTACTGCTAGTTTTGTTCTACTTCTTTCCTCCCTATCCTCTCCCTTTTTTTTTGTTCCATGCACTTTACTATCTATTTATGATTTGATGGTTATTGTTCTCATTCTTTACTGTTTCAAGGACTTGTAAGAATGTAATTGTATTCTCCCATGTTCCCTCCCTCCTTGAAGCGCTTTGAAACACTTTGTGTATAGGCGCTATACAAATAAACAATCAATCAATCAAGAGGAAGCTGAAAGCAGACTGAGGGTTATTTCTCAAACCGATCCCACAGATCAGGTATAGAGGAAGAAAGAAAGCTGAAAACCTGCTCAGAGCAATATCTCAGACCCGACCTCTGTATAAGCAAGAGACAGAGAAAGAGTAACCTGACGAAACCTTGCCCCTGAGGGGGGACACGCTGTTTGTGGCTGAAAATATCACTATCTGACAAACTCACTAGAAATACTTGCTGGTATGAGTGTGTTAAAAACGTATTCATGTTGGCCCAGGAGAGCAACTTGCTGCTAAAAGGCAACAATATCAATACCTTACAATTACCCCAAGCATGAATGAAGAAATACTTGCTGGTAGGTGTGTGTCAAATGATACAGTACGTATCTAACGCACAATGCACCTTTTGCCCCGTTGCCCCGATACAAGACCTGCTGTCTTGACATGGGATCTCTCCACTCTCTCCATGATGTGGCGTGAGACAGAATTTGCACTGCACATGCACAAGATTTAGGCAAGACAAGGGCATGATGACCTCTGTGGATGTTTTCATGTATTTCCACCATTCTACTGGCTTCATGTGCACGGTGTTGGTTGTGAAATTGTAAGCACACGCCTCCTCATAAGAAGCTGTCATGGGAACTGTTTTGAAAACCTACCTCCTCCAATGTATTATTCAATTGGCCTTGTTTTGTATTGTATTTTATTCTGTTGCTTTTGTTTTAACGATAACAAATGGAACAAAAACACATACAGATAACATTGGCGGCTTGGAGCTTGGGTATGCTCAGAGTAGGAATTTTCCACATAGCTTGGTTGACGAGTAGAATTTTTACCGTGCTGTCTAATGATGGACAGGTCTAGCCTTTCCAGCTATCAAAAAAGGCAGGTTCAAAGCTGCTTGAAATCCAATGGCACCTTTAGGTAAATGCAGGCTTCTTTATTGAGATGTCTGCTGCACTTTGGGTTGGATTTGTTTATCACATTACACTTCTTAAGTCATTTACAATAATGTATGAGGTAGAAGCTTATTCATGCTTGGGGTAGAAATTAACTTAGCAGCATGATGTCTGAGGAGCAGGGGAGTTGCTAGGTCTGGAAAAGACCCGGGGCTACGCTGATGTCGGAACTGTTGGGACTGGGGGCTAGCTAGTCTTTTGGCTGTAGCTCCTGAGATTCTATCCGGGGCTACAACCAAAAGATCAGGGGCTATAGCCCCCTTAGCCCCCCCTAGCAACGCCCCTGCTGAGGAGTTATGTGCACTGCTTACAATTATCACTGGCGACCATATTTCAGACCGCTGAGCAGCAGAGCTCAAGTTGAGGGTCCGCCCACTTTATTCAGAGGGTGGGCACAGTCCCCCCAGTTAAAATGAGAAACATTGAATATCCTCTTTGAATTTATGAATTAAAGCCAACCTTGGAGATCAAACCACAGTCGTCAGGTTTGTAGGCCGGACACTTCACCACTGCACTATACAACCTGAACAAAAATAACAAACAACTAAAGGTGAAATGTCCAATTTCGGTACTGCAAGTCCCAGGGAAAACATTTGTATTGGTTCTTGGAGTTTAAAACATGCACACCCTTTAACGTTTTCAAAAACCCTATTTGAAGAAAATATCTTCTCTTGGTTTTGTGTCTGTGTTGATTTTATGAAAGGCAAATGCTATTCGTCCTGCACAATTTGGGTGGATATGCAAAGCCAATTTAATGAAATGTGCATTGCATTTGTTGATGAGTCCCCCCCACGGGGTAATTTTTAGGACTTGATCCCTGGTGAGCAGTGAGCACTCTCACAGACTGCGCATTTCAAACGTGACCCCTGCATACATGCTGCAGCGGGCTCTTGGATGCAAAAAAAAAAAAATGCTTACCTGATTGAATCTACAGTGTGGTTTGATGGAGAACTGACAAAGGGCCTGATTCACAGAACGTTTTCCTATGGTAATGCACCATCATAAAACGATTCTGTGAATCTGGACCGAAGAGTCTGGACGCCATGCTGCAGAGCAGATCAGCAGAATGGGCACTTCAAAATGGCATATAGAGCTTTTAAACCCTAAATTGCTGCCAAGGACTTAATAATTAAAGACAATTAGATGTAGAAATAAGTATTAAAGTCTGAAAACCCTAAGGGGGGAATCAATTCTTCTGATAATGAAAACTAAGAACAGAGAAATAGCCAATTGCAAGGCAAGAGGAGGAAAAGGCTAGAAAAAGACCTGTCAGGGATCTTATCAGGTAGCCAGATTAAGCAGATCTCTATAAATCCCACAGCTTTCTGAAGGGAGAGTTACAGACAGGGCTACTGACCTGGTAGTCGGGTGGAGAGAGAAGGGGCCAAAACCCAAGAGACCAGATCCATAAGAGTAGATAACTCTGATAGCTCACTCAGGGCTGCATCACAGATAATGGCAGAGACCAGCTCCTGAGGTGGAGAACAAGCCAGCAGACTGCTAAGGGCAATTTGTTCAGTCTCTGCAAAATAACAAGAGGAAGCTGAAAGGTGGAGGCTATTTTCATAGACCCGGGCACAAGCAAGAAATAGAGAAAGAGCAACCTGAGGAAACCTTGGCCCTGGAAGGTGACCCGCTGTTTGTGGGTGAACATGTAATGTAAGTGGTCTTGTGTAGTGCCTTACTGCCATTATTGGTGGCCTCACTGAGCTTGGCTCATTAGTGGGACAGTGGGAAAGGCAGATGTGAAACCTTTGGTGTTGATGGGTGCAGGTCGGAAATACCTGGTTCGTGAGAATCAATCTGCTTTCTATGGATTTTGCAGAAGAAACCTGGGAGCGTGTTCTCCATATGGAATTGGCCAAGATCGACTACAGGGCTTTGGATCTGGTTAGCCACTCATGTGGGGGAGTGTGGCAGGGCTACAAGAGCTTAATCATGACTTGGTTAGTGTTGATGTGTTAGGCCTGTGGTGGCTTCTGTGGGGGTTTGGTCTGTGTATTGCATGATGGAGAGAGGAGATTTCAGAGGGGTGTCGGTTAGTCGGGGGAAGGCAGGAGTAGGCCTTACAAGGCAAAATAACCTGCAACCCCACACTCCTACCACTGACCATTTGCAGACAGGTTCCATTTCTCTAGTTCCCAACACCACCCCTTTATCTCTCTCTCTCTCTCTCTCTCTCTCTGTCTCTCTCTCTCTCTCTCTCTTTCTCTTTCTCTATCTGTCTCTCTCTCTCTCTCTCTCTCTCTCTTTTTCTGTCTCTCTCTTTCTCTGTCTAAAATAGATACATTGTACCCCATGAGAAACAAGACAAGCATTTACATATTACAGTCACTAAAGAAGGGAGAAGAAATACTTGATAATAGTGGATCGGATCATATGTATGCTTAGAGAGGAATTTGCTTGGCTATGGAATGGCCGGGGGATGCGTAGAGTGCTGTCTCATGCTGGACAGGCCTTTACAGCAAACAAAAATATACAGGCTTAAAGCTGCTTGATGTCCAATGTCATTACACCAAAAAAAGAAAAAAGAATTACACTAATAACAATATTTGCTAAAAATAAAACTGCTGTGAATAAATAAAAAATAACACTGTATACTGAATTAATTCACTCGTGTCCCACAATTATTTCCTGCACCTTTTAAAACACTGCATGATAAAAAAACAGTGTGTCAATTAAAGCAATAAATAAATTATAAATAAACAACCCTGGGGACACATGCACTGTTTATGTAATGCTTTCGAAATAACATTGGTAGAGTGGATAGAAACCCGGGAGGCAGTTGGCATAGGGAACACCTTGTGCATGTGGTGTTCATCTAGTTGACAAGGTGATCATTCGCTTGAACCTTGGTCTCCAAGCTATGGTGAATACATCTGGAAGGTGTTCAAGCACGAAATCACTGATGTTTCAGACAACGGGCAGGTGTTTGAATGGCTGTTGTTTCCTTGAAAGGATGCCAGTGCCACTGTCTCCTCCTATTCACAGAACACTTGCAGTCTTGCACAGTGTATGCAGGTGTGGGTGAGGTTTTCAAATTCCACTGTCAAGTGCAGTAGCCTCGTCTGTCTAGGAAGGCAAACTGCTGCTCGAGGGTGAACACATCCTTACCCAAATATTTGAACGAACCAAAGGGGGAAGGAACACATGCTCATATGTGTGAGAAAGAACATTTCACCATCTGCCTAGGAGGGGGGAGAATATCTGAGCCCGGCTCATACCCTAAAGGCATTTGGCAAAGATAAGAATTGAGATGGGCACTATATTCTTGGGACTGTGAATCAAGAGGCGGACTTGGCACTCTATCTTAGATTAGGGAATCCTAAAAAGAACAGTAGTCCCTTAGAAAGACCCTTGCACCATTCTGAGTAAATGCATGCAGACACCTTTAGTATAGTGATATTTTGTGTGTTTTAGTTGAGTAAACCTAAACGTGCTCATTACCACCCATCGTGCCCCTCGTGAATAAATGTGTTGAGCAATACATTTCTGAATTATGTGTTGCTCATCCTTGGTCACAACCAATTGTAGAGATTTTACAGAATTGGTAATCTCTTATGATGTATTTATTTTGCCCAAGAGCTATATGCACTGCAAATTAAAAGTTGACCTAATGAATTTCTGTCTTGATTACTGAGGTGGTGCAGGGACTTAAGCTGAACTGAAGTTGGTGCGACAGAGCATTACTGAGGATTATTATTATTATTAGTATTATTATTATTATTATGGTATTTATTGAACGCAGTGGAGTGCTTTGCAATCAAAAGGGGAAGAACGCAGTGAGGGAAGCAGTGAAAAAGGGAGCCCGGAGCTAACTACAGGGGAAGGAGGCCAATTGGCAGCTAGGGAACTACAAGCAACCAGGGGAGGAAACAGCGAGGAGCAGACCACTGAGTGTTAGTAAGTGTGGGGAGTGGATGGCGTGGGGACCTAGGTCTTATCACGGATCAGCTGAAGTCTCAGTGTAAAGATGAACCCAGTGTTGTTGGGTGAACTGAAGGTGGGAGGGCTGGGAAGCATTGAGGGTCTGGGTGCTGTTGCAAGTCAGAAGAAGGACACACTCTGGGGACATGTTCCATGTATTTTATTAAATTAAAACTATAAGGCCAAACCTTCTCTCTTACTATGGCTGGTCCCTGCCTATGTTACTAAGATGCTTGCCAGTCAGTCATGAATGTCCAAAGAAATAAGTCTGCTGTCCAAAACTACCCAAACTGGCCCTACCACTATGACAACTTACTTAGGTCAGGAGAATGGCTCCCTTCTCCTGAGGGTACTTCTAGTACAAGTTTGTAGGATTCTTCCTTAATACCTAATCTTCAAATAGTCTCTCGTGATTTCTTGAATCAGTCTCTGTAACTCTTCAAATGGACTATTGACTTTTTACGCAGCTCAGGGCCTTCCCGTGCGTGCGTTCTTCTCTCTCCAGGTTACTGGTTGAGTACACATTGTTTAACATACTCATCCCTGTGGATTGGATATCTTGATTTAAGGGGATGTGTTCTTTTTCTATGTAATAATAACATCTGCTAAGTGTATCTTCATCCCAGTCTTGATGGTAAAAAGTCTCTGTTGTTTTAGAGCATCCAATGTAGGCCACAGTGTGCACTGCTTTAGGGAATTCCTCACAGGAATGAAGCCCTTGTCCCTTGAGGGGGGAAGTCTCGCCCGGTGAAGTCCCACTTGCCTCTACCCCTAGGAAAGGTATTGCAGAGCAGGCTCACCTCACTAGCCTCAAAGGGGGGGCTCCCCTTTGAGGAAAGGGACATAAGAACTCAGGAGCCGAAAGCTTCTCTAAAACAGATGAGCGAATGTGATGCAGTGGATTCCAGTATGACTCTGGGCGCTAGAGGTGGTGGGGCAGGGTTCATCAACAACTGTCATCTGCAAGCGAGAAAGAGGTAGGAAGAAAGGAGGGCATGATTTGGATTAATACTGAAGCTCTTGTGGCTGAAATGGAGCAGTCAGACAGGGTGTTAGAGAGGATACCAGGACAACTCTGGGTGTCATGTTACTGAGGTCCCTGGTTCTGTACTAGAAAATGGTGGGCCAAGGTGGTATCAGATGTCCTGAGGCTGCACTAAAGATGGTGGGGTAGAGTGGTTCTGATGGTCCTGGTGCTAAACTGTTAATAGTTATGCTCGGTATTCCTGAGGGCCACAGGTTGAACTGAACGTATAGGGTTCGGGGGCACTGTGGGTCCTGGAGCTGCCCTGGAAACGCTGAGCAGTGTTTTTTTGCGAAATATTTTAGTATTTACATTTCTGCACTGATCCAACAAACTACTAAAGAAACTTAGCATTTTCAGCCCAGAGCGTTTTTAACGCAGTGTATGATTCCATTGGTAACATTTCAGCTATGACAGGCCTTTCATGAAGAAGATAAACATTGATATCACACAGGCAACTAACTATATCAGAGAAAAGTGAAAGAAAAGCTTAATGTTCAGTAGCAGTCACCAACTTTGAAAACCGATTTCACAGTACTCCTTACAGAAGAAGGCCCATCAAAGGTGTCATTCACTTACTCCCTACAAATGGTGCAAAAAAAGAGCCAAAGATGTCAATTTGCACATGTTAATTTCAGTAGGTACAGTCCATGAACATCTGCAGTGACGACACATGACTGTTATGGTTTGCCCTGATGCGTGCTCCGCTGCACTTTAGTTCCTTCATTTTAAATTCCCATTGTTGTACTACTATTATTATTTTAATTGAGAACTTTGTTAATTTATTGTGAATTTTAGAATTTCTTTTAGCAATTCTTAGGCAAGATTGCTGACTTTTGCTTTTCAAATATCTCCCCTTGTTAGTGCGACCTGTAGCTCAGTCACTGCCGCCTTATCTGCACTTATGTCTGCAAACTACAATACCCAGAAGTATTGTAGTCTGTGTTGATCTTTTATCCAGTCTGTGTCGGTATAAATGGAAGACTAGCTTCATTTTGGTACTGTTTGCCCTGATGTGTGCTCCTCTGCAGTGCCTTTGTTTTAAATTTCCACCACTGTATTGTGCTATTGATATTATTTTAATTGAGAACTTTGTTCATTTATTGTTAATTTTTTAGAAGATTTTAGCAATTCTTAAATATTCCCCCTTATTAGTGTGACCTATAGCTCAGTCACTACTGCCTTATCTGCACTGATATCTGCCACCTACAATACCCAGAAGTATCGTAGCCTGCGTTGATCTTTTATTTGATAGGCGCATGGCGAAAAGGCAGTCTATGCCGGTCTGTGCTGTCTGCACTGCCGGCTGCTCAAGCACTTTTTGTTGGTGAGTACACTCTTCTTTATACGCCCCGCTATCCATCCACCAGAGCTCATACAAAGCAGCCGCACAAATATGGCTACTAGAACTGTGGACCAGGGCGCTCTGCTGTCGGCTGCGGCACGTGATTAGGGCGTGCTACTCAAACAGTGAACCTAGTTCATTGAACATACCTAACATTGTGGAAAAGAAGAGGGGGGCTGGCTCTATGATAAATGGAGGGATTAATAAAGATGCACACGAGGCTACCACTTTTAGTGACCCACCAGCAAGGAATACGATTGAGGATACGGTTGCCATGAGCCTACAAGGCTCTCACGAAAGGGGGATTGAATGTAGGGGAATTCATAATTTAACTCCAGTTGCATCCTGTTGTAAGAGTGTGGCTGAGAATATTCCAGCATGCCTTGAGGATAAACAACAAATACAGATTCCGAATATGGAAATACATACAGATAACCCTTCTGAAGATAAAAAACCATCTAGACTCAAAGTAATACCACTTAATAGTAGATCACTGGACAAGCACACCACAGAGGTGGCGGATTATGTTCTTGAGCATGACCTAGATATATGGCCGTCCCCACAGGATATATTATCCTGCAGAAGGATAGAGAAACTCCGACTGGAGGAGGTGTTGCAATCATCTACAGAGCAAACTTAATGGTCTGGTAAACAGATATTTTGGGGCAGTGGGCTGTGAGACCCTGTGCCTTAAGATACGGACAGAGGCAACAACCACAATCAATCTGGCTGTAGTTTATCATCCACCCACATTAATGCCAGACCTTATTGCCAAATTGTGTGATGTTGCACTTCCTATGCTGTGGGATGTATTGACCCACTCTGCCATACTACGCAGCCTCACTCTGCTATCTATGGTGCAAGAAACAGTGAAATGGCGGCAAAACCTTTGTGCGTAACAAAACCTCCAAAACCGCGTTTTTCAACACACAAAAAGAGTGCAGAGGGAAAAGCAGCACTTTTCAAGTGAAACTCCAAAATTTGCCTTTAATTAACATTTACTTTGCTGCTAAAACTCCAAAATGCCTGTACACAACACTTCTCAACACTCAAAATCTTGCTTGGCGCTAAAATTCATTTAACCTAAAGAAGCACTGTGAATATACAAAGTCCTGAAACGTTAAGAGCAAAACAATTTTCAGCAAAACTGGATTGCCTGTGAATGACAGTTCCTGTCAAATGGGCTCTCCTGATTAGACTTTAAAGTTATCTAAACTAAAAGTCTGCCAGATTAGCAAATATAAAAGGATTGTTCCTGAAAGAAACACAGATTTCAGTTGTTTTTGATCCCACAGCTTTAAATAAAGAAATAAATGTATCTATGTCATTTGATGCAACAAGTTCGTTTTCCGATGGATTTTAAATCAAGAAATTAAGAAATTAAGAATAAATTAGCCTGGCTGGGCTGCGAGAAGTGCAAGAAGTGGAAAAACAGGTTTCCCCCAGTGGGAGGGCATGTTACGCTCACCTGGCTCCCACAGGGGCGTCGATCGGACACGGACAGCTGCGGTCTCCACCAACGTGATGCATAGTTCAGAGATGACAGACTGGACTGGCCCTCCTAATCTCATCTGCTTGATCCGTAGAAGTTTCCTCCTGCAAGTGGAGAGAGGAGTTTAGCCACCTGTGGATTCTAGCGATGGCACCCCGGTGTTCTCCCCACCAATCACCTCCGAAATTCCCTTTCAGTAATCTCACCTTATATTCTTGAAAGATGAGCTCTCCATCCTGCGTGGATTGCAGGGGCGCGTAGATACCAGTTACTTCACTGGTTCGAAGGCGTTGGGAGAGTTCCAGATGAGTATTGACTCTGAGGTTCCTGGCGAGGACCAGTAAGTATACAGTTCATAGAGTTCAATATGTCCGATGTTCACTCTTGTCCCATTTCTATCTTATCTTGCAGCTGATTCCGAGAGAAGTTGGTCTCATGGCAGCTGATGGCGTGCAGGTAAGAGTCTGTATTACCCGACGCTGTCCGGTAAAATGATGCATGTATTTGACGTGTTGTTTTCTCCCCATTTACAGGTGCAGCGTATGAGGATGTGGAGAGTTAAAGAATAATGCCTCCGGTGGTAAATCAGGTAAGTCTATGGTGGTAAAAGAGATTGTATTTGTTGGCTCTCTCGGCTCACCTTGTTGTTTCTTTTTGTCCCCTAGGTGCCGGAGTTCGGCAAAGAAATGATTGGGGCAGCGCCGCATCGAAAGATGCTGTGAGGACTGGTGAGTGTGGCGCGGCGCTGCAGCTGGCGATGCGACGCATGCAGAAATAACTTTCTTTCCAGGTTCAGAGACGTGATGGATCCGGAATCAGGTGAGGAACTGAATAATGTTCGTTTTCTAACGTTGCCTCTTCTTTCCTCTTCTTCTAGGAGCTCCGGATTCAAGACGGGCATGGCTGGATGCTGACTTGCAGGCATGGTGAGCATTACGCTGCTGAGGGCAGAATAACGCAAAGCGTGTGCTGCTGTTCGGGTGTGGTTTAAATAGCCTCCAAAGTAGTCCCAGGCAAGAAGTTCCCCAGAACCACACCCGAGTAAAAAATAGTCCCTGTAGTAAAATAGTCCCATCCAGGCCTCACGTTGGCTTGGATTCATTTGCAGCATGGTCTGCATGAGGTAAGTAATGGCTATGAGCCTGGTACCTATGGCGCCAGGACTGAATTCAATTATGAGCTTGGTGCCTAAGGCGTCAGGACTGAACCCAGACAGCTCCCAGCCGGGGCTGCTGGGGTTTCAATAAATATCTGGATGCCTGCTCCCGGGGCTGATGGGCTTGATCCGGATGCCTATGGGTAGGCATCATGACAGGGCATTTCTCTCAGCAGATACTCACTGACATATGATAATTGGGGGGCTAGGACACACTTTTTTCTACAGCCAGAGACTGAACAATAGCAGATTCTCCAGGCCAGGAAATGGACGTGTGAAGAGGTTGTAAACTTGCCTTGCAGAAGGTTCCCAAAGGTGGTCTACTCCTTGAGCACCACAGAGAGACAAAAGGCAGACCATTTGTATATATAATGAACAATGTTTAGAGACTCATAACTTGTTATCAGAAATGGTGAAAAATATAAAAAAAGGCATGTTTTGTTGTAGTAGTGTAAAAATGTAGTGGAACTATGCAACATATTCGGAACAGGAATGGCGATATATGTGGTTTTATGGGAACTGTATTTATGCTAGAATTGTTAAACTTTACACACACATCCCTCTGGTAAACACACATATTTGTGGAAATTTGGAGAAAGTTTGAAAAATGTTTTCATGAAGAAATGGACAAAATGCTGCAAAAAGGCAAAACAAGACCTCACAGCGGGACTTTGATGAACAGATACTCCATAAAATATGGAATCCTTTTATGTAATTTTCATAGAGGTTGCAAATGCATAAATATGTATTTAGGGCAAAATTCGATTTTGATACGAGTGGCTAGGGGAGGTTTCTAAGGATTGTAAAAACCAAACCAGACATTTTACATCATCTGTCCTTGAGCCAATCACTCAGATGCAAGGCAGAGATGAAGCTCTGATCCAATCCCAGTTCACAGGGGCAAGCTTAGTTAAGCCGGCCCATACACCCATTTTTGTGATGTCATTTGAAAGGATAAATAGAGACAGCTGACAACACATTGACACACTCTCTTCTGATTCCAGTCAAGCACTCTGATCCTGCATCCAACATCCAGCATTCAACATCCTTCCAGATCCAGATGCCAAGGACCAGGCCAAGCAATAGCTGAACCATTTTCAGCAAGGCCTCAATCCTCAATGTATCCTCACAACACGTGTAGAGCTGTGGTGTGGGAAAGCATCCTGAAACTAGCATCCTGAAACTATCTGGCATGCTACCACTAATGCTTGCCTGATGAACTTGCCATCCTGCTGATTTGAAATACCCAGAAGCAAGAAGGGCAGATCCCGTGCAGTTCCGTTGACCGGCCTAGAGGATCCTGACCTGAGACTGATGTGCTGTCTTTCCCTGATAGATCCAATCCATTGACCAGAATCTTGACATGCCAAAATCTTAAATCCCAGTGGATTGTGAGTATTAACAGGACGCCAGAGAACTATTGTCTAATTTGCATTATCTTGTTCGACTCCAATCTCTGAACTATCCTTACTTTCATAATCGGTAACAGTGTCAGAATCTTTGGTGCTATCTTATTTTGTCTATTTGCAAAGTGTCATTTCATAGTCATTCTTATTTGTGTAACTCTGATCCAAAAATCCCATTTCGAGTGTTTGGACTAGTTCCATCGGGGAAGGTGATGGGGATCTGTTACTGAAGTCATGAATCAGTCTCAGAGCTTACTTTGTCCCAACTTGGTTGTCTAGTCTGAATGCTCTAGTCTTGAGTAAAAGCATAAGCCATATTTTCTGATTTTAAACTGAAGTCTATGTCCAAATTTGTGTCTTTATTTTGGAAAAACACCTCTCACTAAAACCTCCATAACTTCCTCAGTTTTAAAGATAGAAACGAAATTCCAATTCCTAATGATACCTAACATCCTTAGATACATCCACAGCCCGGAACAGTGCGAAACAGTGCGATTGACCCGCTATATCAAAAATCCCATAAGTTAAAGTTCGCCGCAAATTTAAGTTTTGCAAAGGTTTTACAAGTGTGAATTGCCTTTAAATTATTTCCCATGTTGCTTTTCAGATTCCAAATGTTTTCTTTTGATTAAATCATTGCTTATGATTGTTTACATCTGTTCAAAGCGGCTCCCGTAGAAATTTATAATAATTTAAGCATTTTTGACCAAATTTAGTGTTTTTGCTCAGCCAGTTTAAAGCCATCCTGACAGTTGAAAAGTCAAATCCGTCTTCTCTTGTGTTTAAGGGGGGAAGGTGGGAGTGATATTCTGTTGGTTCTGTATTATTCCTGAGTTCCTGCTCTCTCCTCACATCTATTGAAATTGCCTATTGGTGGGTTGAGGGGTGTTGCAGGGGGAACCTCTAACCACAGTGCTATCTGTTCCAAAACAACCCAAAAGTATTATTTTCTGTGCTGCATTATGTTTGTGTTCATTACCTGATCCCAGCTCATTAAAGAAATTATTCATTGTTTCTGTCACCCCACTGGTGATTGCTGTTACCTATTAAAAATATATTGTGATTTTAAATTCTAAACTAATAAATAAATAATTACCTTTACAACTAGCCTGATTCCAGGTTCAGTGTAACCTGGGGGTTATTTTGAGAAGGGTGTAATATGAGTGGTATATCATTCAGAATATTGAACTTATAGATAAAAATAAATAAGGGTTTCAGTTGCGCTCTACATGCTGGGTGAGACTTGGGTGTGTGCCTGATTGAAATCACTTACAATGCTAAAGTCTACCACTAAGTTCATGATGATGGGGGATTTTAACTTATGGCTAGGTAATAACAACGACCAGACAGCCAAATATATGAAGGAGGCATTCACTAGTTTGGGTTTTTCCCAATTGATTCATGAGCCCACTCATATAAAGGGAAACATACTGGACTGGGTGGCTATTTATAATATCAACACCGCCAAGCTCAGCGTTCCTTGTGTCCCTGGTCCGATCACTCTTTTATCTACTTTGAAGTGTTATTGATTAAAAAATTGGAGAATAGAGAAACACAGAAAAATTGGATTACATCTAGAAATGTTTGTAGATTACAGCCAGAGACTATGGAGGCATGGATCACCCCACTCACTGAAAGTATTGCTAATGTAGAAACATCAGATCAAATAGTAAAAGCAAATTGAGACGATTTTGACAGCAGTTAATATTATTGCTCTGCTGAAAACAAGATTCGTGGCTGAAGGAAAAAATAAGGCCTGGTTCTCACCTGAATTACAGAATTTAAAAGCACAGAAAAGGAAGTGTTTTGACGTGTGGAAAAACGCAGTAACAGACATACACAAAGACGCATATAGTACTACGGCCAAAATATATAAACTAGCAGTTATAAGGCCAAAACATGTATTTATAAAGTTCGTATAGCGGACACCCAACATGATTCAAAAGAACTTTTTAAGATCCTCAGGGAACTAGAAAATCCTTGTACTAAAAGTAATAAGGAACCACTTAAGGATGCCAAATGGTGCGCAACTTTGCAATAGGCCATGACTGTCGAACTTGATAAGATCAGAAAAAGCATAGCGCAAAAAAAGAACAATGACACTATTATGGAAAAGCACAAACCCTACTTTGGTGATAAAGATCTAATAGATGCGACTGATTGTTTTAGCTTTAAACCCATCTCTGAAGAAGAACTCATGGCTGTCATCAGTAAATTAAAACCCACTGCATGTGCACCCACTTTAATAGGTGTCCTTACTAAATTTGTTAATGCGTCACTCCTGGAAAATCATGTACCAGACAAACTGAAAGGGGCCTGGATTACACCAATGCTTAAAAAACCTGGCTTGGATCCAGATATACCTACAAACCACCAACCAATTACAAATACTCGATATTTATTAAAAATATTGTTAGAGTTGCATATGAACAGATTCTTAGCTGCCTGATCAACTCAAACATACTGAACACACAGCAGTCAGGTTTCAGATCAGGTTATGGGACCAAGACTATCTTGCTAGATCTTATGTCCAATATATTAGAGCACATGGACAAGGACAAAACATCCCTGCTCATGTTACTGGACATGTCTGCTGCGTTTGAACTGGTTGGACACAGACTTTTTATTAAAAGACTTAAGCGTGTGGCCAATTTCAGTGATAATGCAGCAGTGTGGGTGAAGTCCTTCGTAAAGAACAGGTCTACTAGAGTCTGCAGTATATATTTTACCAACTATGCAGATGACACGCAGTGTGTCATTCCCCTATCAAGCATCCTTGAAAAAGACACTTGGTCATTAAATGATGTATATGGACTGATTGGTTACTGGATGATAAAAAGTGGACTTGCACTCAACAGAGCAAAAACAGAACTCATAATAATGGGTATATACATTAGAGTGAAAAAACTGCGAGTAGAATACCAGTACTTCCAGGTAGCTGGCTGTCAAATTGCAACAAAACAGAAGGTTAAAACACTGGGAGAATAGCTCGACCAAAATCTAGGTATGCGAGCGCAAGTTTAATTGATTGTGTCATCTGCAGCCTACTGTATTAGACTGCTAGCGCAAATTCGTCCCTTTATCACTACTGAGATCTGTGAGACAGTGGCAAGGGCCACAGTAGGCTCAGAATTCAACTATTCCATCAGTCTCTTAGTAGGGATCACTAATGGTGACTGTGCAACACTTCCAATAATTCAAAATAGCGCAGTTAGAACAGTGAGGAGACTGAAAAAATCAGATCATATTTTGGCGGCAAGACAAAAGCCTCACTGGCTGCCCATGAAAGCCAGAACAGAATTCTGCCTGCGGGTACTCCCCTTTAAATGACTGATTGGCCCCAATCCACAATATCTGGCGGATAGGATGACCTGGAAACCTGCCCTGAAATCTCTCAAATCCAACAATATGAATGTGTTGATGATGCCCAGATTCAAGCTGACTACAGTCAACAAAGGGACCTTTTTTGTTGCAGCCCCTAGAGCGTGGAAGGCTATCGCACCTGATCTGAGAGAAATTAAAACCCTCAACAAGTTCAAAAAGAAACTTAAGACCTATTTATTCAGATAAATTCTCCTCTCAGTCAAGGACTCTTTGGTCCGTGTTCATTTCTTGTTTATTTTCATATGTTTGGTTCCTCCTTTCAAAATCTGATAGAGCCCGTATGCCTCTGGTTGCGCTATACAAATAAATAAATAAATAAATAAATAAATAAATAAATGTAAAGCAAATGTTGAACAAAACATTGATGAAAAACATCTCCTGGTATGAGTCCTTTTATGGAAAAGAATGCAGATTTTACATGCACATCAGTACAGTTAATAAAGTTAATAAACTGCCATAGTGTGTCAGGAAGATGTGTTGAAATGTTAACTTGTAAGTGAAATCAGATATTTTAAACAGAACTCCTGACAGAGGAGATATGAAAAATACCTGAATGATTGGGATTTTGTTAAACATTTATATTCAGCGATTGGCAATGGGCAAAATATACAGTGCTGGGTACAGATATATGGTCCTTGGGTGCACGTTGTGTTCCTAGTAAGTTAATATAAAGCTGACAGCGACAGAATCATTCCTATCATTACCAGCAATTGTGAATGTTTGTAGGCAAACACAACTGTAAAATGTGTCATCAGCTTAAGCTCAGCTCTGACTTTTCTAGCCAGTCATTGTACGGTATACTGTAGTACTGTGCTTAGTGAAAGTGGGAAACTGCTCACAAATCAAGTGGGGTTCTATATTCTAGATGCTTCTGCCAAAAAACAGTAATATGTACTGACAGATTGACCACTAGAACAAACAAAGAGCCACAACTGGAAAGTGGGCCTGCCGTCTACTCACTTCATTCAACATAATTACCTGTTAAATCCCAGCCTCTGTTTCTTTCCAGCAATGATTTGATCCCTTAATCCTTATTATTTTAACTGGTTGCTTGTATTTTCATGTTATTCTCAAAATGTTAATCTTGCAAACTTTAAAAAACGCAGTAGCAAATAATTATATAAAATACATCACCCTAAGTTACAGTGGTATTTCAGAGGCATACTATCCATATACTGAATCAACAGTATGGCACTGTCAACAAATCTGACTATTGTCACGCTACCACAACTCATAGATATTCAATGGGGAGCCCGTTACACATCAATTTCATTCAATAAAAAATGAAGTTGTTAAGATATTTATTGATATGTCTGTCTTTTCACTAAGTGGCACTCACTGATCTAACATCCCCAGGAATGCAATCCCATCGCACAATTCTGGGAAAAGAAACAAGCAGTGGGTATAACTGTAACTCAATGGTGCCCAGTTACCTTATGAAGTGGAAGTCACAATAAAAAGATACACAAATGTCAATAAATGATTAACACATTTAAAGTTGTCTTGTGTGGTAGGGTGTCATGAATAACCATAATAGATGCTCTAATAACTTTCAAGGGTCTTTATTTGGATTTAAAATTGGTTCAGTTCTTGGCTAGACATAGGGCCTGTTGGGTTCTTTCTGAAATTGCTGCTAGGACCATCCTAGGACCGTGTTAGGACCGTCCCTATCTCCCTACTCTCACCAGGTCTCCCGCACCCTCACCCAGGAGTTCTTATCAGGGTTATATCTTTTTTTTTTTAAATTCTTTTTATTGTTCAACAACAGTGGTCTCGACAGTTACAACAACTCTCTGCATCCAATTCACACAAATCGACAAACAGAAAAAGAAAAAGACATTTACAACGGACATTATACAGCTTCATCATCGTCTGAGAGCAAATCACATAGATAAATACGGAAGGGACCCCAAATGTCCTTAGGCCGGCTTGCCCCCGGGGGAGTCAAAACATATTGTTCCTCACACTCGTTGACATATGTCAGTTTGCGAAGGAAAGTGGTCATGTTTGGTGGTGTGGACATTTTCCAGGTTTGCAGGATACATTTCTTCGGCACCGCGCATGCCACATTGAATAGTCTCCTGGCTTTCTCTGAGCACTTGCCAATGTCTCCAAACAAGTATTTGTGGGGGGGTTAATTGCAGGGGTATCTGCGTGATATCAGCCAATAGCTCAGCCACCTCCCCCCAGAATTTCAGAACGGCAGGGCACTTCCAGTACATGTGAAAGGAGCCCACAGACTGAGACCCGCATTTGGGGCACTCCCCTCCATTCTCCGTGCCAAATTTTTCCAGTTTAGCCAGCGTGTAATGCAACCTGTTCAAGAGTTTAAACTGTATCAAGCGTAGAACCGCATTTAATGAAACTTTTTTCATCAGTGCACAATATCTGCTCCACTTATCTTCCGGGATGGGCATTTGTAGGTTTGTTTCCCATTTGTCCTTGACCTGCTTTATTGTAGGGGTGTGGGTTTGCACTGCTGCATACAATTTAGAGATACCCAGCCCGGCATTCATGGTGATGAGCTGCGTGCAGGGGTGTTGGGGAGGTTCATCTGGGAACATTGGCCATCTCTTCTGAAACACGGCCCTTACCCTATAATATTGAAATATTTTAAGTCGTCCACCCCCCATTGCTCTCACAAAGTCTTCTTTAGTTGCAAATTTGCCATCTATATACATGTCGCCCACCCTCATCTCCATGTGTGGGTCCCAGACCTCCTGAATACCCACATCGAACGTGGGGGGAATACCCGAAAAGTTCCACAGGGGAACTTCCGAGTTATATGGTGTCTCCAACTTTAGCCTCTTAAACAATGCGCCCCAAGCACGGACCATGCAGCTGACCGGGTCATAGTCACAAGTGTCCCTGTGTCTTGAAGTAAATATGACTGACCTAGTGTCCACTGGGGATATAATTTGTGCCTCCACCCACGTATGTGGTATTTCCCCAGAGTCCTCATACCAATACTTCGCAAATTGCGCCTAGGTGACCAGATAATAAAGCTCAAAGTCTGGAGCAGCCATACCTCCAGTATCATAGGGTTCTGTAATTTTTTCCCAGCCAATTCTCGCCGCCTTACCATTCCATATGAAGGTTACTATTAACGACCTTAGTAAAAAAGTCTCTGCCGGGCCATATTGGTATATCTACAAAAAAATATAATAGTTTGGGAAGGACTATCATTTTAAGCAAGGCGATTCGGCCATGTAAGGATATAGGGAGGCGTCCCCAGATCTGTAGCTTAGTGCCCAGCATCTGTAGCGCCTTCTCGTGATTATTCGCATATAAGGTTTGCCTATCTCTGGACACTAGCACCCCAAGGTATCTGATATGTTGTTCTGACCATTTCAGGCCACACATATTCATGGGGCATTCAGTGGCGGGCGTGAGTGGAAACATCTCCGACTTGGTAGGTTGATGACATACCCCGAATACTCTGCAAACTTGTGTATGTCTGTCATAATGGGCTCTATGTTTTTTTCTGGTTCGCGGACGTATAGGAGTGTGTCATCCGCATAGAGCGAAATTAGTTGGATTGCGTCTTTCATGTTTATTCCCCTGTCTCTATGCCTTAGGCTAACAGCAGCTGCCATTGGCTCGATAGTTAAGGCAAACAAAATGGGCGAGAAGGGGCATCCCTGTCTTGTGCCCCTTCCTAATTGGAACATCTCGGAGACGGTTCTGTTGGTGCACACTCTGGCTCCTGGAGCGGTATAAAGCAGTCGAACATACCCAATGAAAATAGGTCCCTCCCCAAATGTCTCCAATACACTAAAGAGATATTTCCAGGACATGGAGTCGAACGCTTTTTCAGTGTCAAGGACAACGGCAGCTGCACTCCTCCCGGGATCAATCTGGGCCATTATACCAAATAATCTACGGAGGTTCAATGCAGTGGATCGCAGTGGAATGAACCCATTCTGATCAGGATGTACCAATGTTGAGACCAATGGTGCCATTCGGTTCACCAGAACCTTGGCAAATATCTTTACATCGACATTGATAAGTTATAAGGGCCTGTATGATGACATGTCGCTAGGTGGGCATCAGGGTTTAGGTAATACAGTTATTATGGCCTCCCTCATTGTCGGGGGTAGTATGCCTCCCTTTAGGGCTTCCTCCCAGGTCCCCAGTAGCACGGGAGTTAGATCCTTGCGGAACGCCTTATAAAATTCGGCCCCCAGCCCATTGGAACCCGGTGCTTTGCCTGACGCCAGCCCCATGATTGCCTCTTCCATTTCTTCCACAGTGATTGGTTGATCTAGGGCCAAACTGTTTTCAAGTGGGAGTTTTGGGAGCCCTAACGATGTTAAGTATGCCATTATCTCAGTGGTTGTTTTGCTATCTCTGTTGGAATACAGTGTTTGATAAAATTGGGCAAACTCACCGTTTATATCCACCTCGCTTGTTTTGACCTCGCCATTCACGCCTTGAATACTAGTAATAGGTTGTGGCTGTCGCTCCTGCTTAATTAAATTGGCCAGTGTTCTACCCACCTTGTTTTCCTCGCCATACCTGTGTGCTCTGGACGGGGCTGCCATATACTGTGTTTCTCTGGTGGCCAGGTCATTGAAATCACGGATGTGTTCATGGATTTCGGCTAGGGTGTTCCTATCGTGTGTGCGACTATAAGTTTCCTCAAGGTTGTTTAGGGCGCTTTCCACCTCCTCCAGCTCCCTCCTCACTCCCCTCAGGAGACCAGTAGATTTCGACAGGATTTCCCCTCTAACCCAGACCTTGAAAGTCTCCCAGACAGTGGAGACCAGCGCCACCGTCCCAAGGTTATTAGCAAAGCATTCTGTTATTTCTTTGCGTAGGGATTCTACTACCCCAGGGTCACCAAGCATCCCCCCGGCATTCTCCATCTCCTAGTTGGTCTGGGAGTATCCCTCAACCAAAGCTCCAACGCGAATGGGGACTGGTCAGACAGTGTACGAGGTAAAATCTCACAGCTGTGCAACGTCTCGAAAAAGGCCTTGTGAGATAAAGAAATAGTCTATTCGTGACTCACTGTCGTGGACGGATGAATAATAGGTGTACCGTCTAACATCCGGATGTAATGTGCTCCTTTCATCTGTTAGTGCCATTTGCAAAAGTAGCTATCTCAGCGTCAGCGCCATTCTAGTTGGTGTCCTCACTTTGACACTAGATCTATCTGTTGTGGGGTCCAGGGCCATGTTAAAGTCCCCCCATATTATGGAAGAAGCGTCAAGTTTGTTAAGGGTTTCATATATATTTAAGTAGAAGTCTGGGTCGTCTATGTTAGGGCCATATGTATTCACCAATGTAACATGTTTCCCAGCCATTTCCCCCCATACCAGAACGTATCTGCCCTGCACGTGCACCTTGTGGCCCGCTACCCGGAACCCCAGGGAGGGGTGTATGAGTGTGATAACCCCCCTGGACTGAGACGAGTAATTAGTATAATACCATGTCTTCCCCCATTTTGGCATTACACTCTCGTTCACTGCATCAATTGCATGTGTTTCTTGCAACATCACGACTTGAGGGTGATGTCTAGACACATAATTGCCAACCTTCCTGGCCTACATTGGGTTGTTCAATCCTCTTACATTCCAAGACAACAGTGATATTTTCAGCCCCCCTGTACCGTTATTTCCATATGTATTAGTACCCGCCATGACATCCAACTTTCCCAATATTCACATTACGGGAGCAGCAATCGCAACCTCGAGACCACGTATTCTTCAACCCAAACTTAACAACAGTACAACTATCCCCCTTCCCCAACTTTGCCGATGGCTCAGCATAGCGAACTGTTACCTGGTTTTCTGGCCCCCCACCCGCATCATCACCCCCAACTTGACGATGCTGCCCATTAACACTCAAAACTTGCCCAATGGGCTTTTTAACTGATCTTGTGGACCTTTCCATAGGGTCGGGTAATGTTGCCAGCTGGACACCCATGGAGGAGGCTCCACAGCCCGACAACAACGGATCGTGTTCCAGTTCAGTTGTGCTGACCTATGAAGACATAGAGTCACTGCAGGGAAGACGCCGACTCATCTGCCCACCAAATTGGTTCAGTCCTCGGCAGGATTGGGTCTCGCATTTTGATCCCTCATTCGGTTTCTAGGAGGCAGCGGAATGGAGGCCTCCACATACGCCATGGCCTCGGAAGGGTTTTAAAAGAAGTGGGCTCTCCCTCCTTGTTGAATTCTCATTTTCGCCGGGAAAATGAAAGCATAAGGCACACTTTCATAGGACCTGCGCTGCACTTGAATGGTCGCAGAGAAGTCAGGATATATATGAATTCTGTTCTCCTCGAAATGTATTGTTCCATTTTCTCTGGATAGACGGAGTATTGTATCCCTATCCCTGTAGTTTAGAAGGCGCACAATGATAGTGTGGGGTGGAGCTCCTGGTTTCGGAGGGGGTGCAAGCATGCGGTGAGCCCTCTCGACGAGAAACTGATTCGAGAGTGATTCCGCTCCCAGCACCGATTTCAGTAGTGCTTCCACCTGCCTTTCCATGGAGCCCTTGCCAAACGATTCCGAGACCCCAACAACACGAATGTTGTTTCTGCGGACCTGGATTCGAGATCCTCACACTTGCTTTGGGTTTTACGCAGTTCGGTCTGGAGCAGGGCTCTATCTCGGCCATGTTGAGAAATCACATCTTCATTTGAGCTTATTCTATTCTCTGCCTCCGAAATGTGTGCGCTTTCCTTTTCCACCCAGGCCTTCAGGGACCTGATCCTCGCCACTATATCGTCCAACTTGACGTTGACAGCCAGTAACCCATTTTGCACAATTGCTGCCAAGCGGTCCAAAGGGTCTGCGTCTCGATTTTCGGATGTTTGTGTCGCCCCTCCAGATGCCTCCTGCGGTTGGGAGCTGGTAAAGGAACCCATTGGCCCGGTCTTTCTTCCCCCTGCAGCATTTTTCTCAGTGCGGCCCATTAGGCGACGTTGTCACTTTTAGGGTGGTCTGTGTTCCCCCACTTATGTGTACTGCTGGCGACCAGTATCAGGTTATGTTGTGTGGTGGCAGCACAGCTCGGGCGAACTGCAGTACAGGTGTGGGGATAGGTTCAGTCTCACCTCCGATGTACACTCTCACCCCCATGGTTGTATTTGTGAGATTTCCGCAGTATTCGTCTATCGGGGGCAGGGTGCGCTCCCTCCCCCAGCACCTCCCTCACCTTCAATGGTGCTGTGGCGGCAAGCTTCTTCTATAACAATATCATAACGTTCTCCCCCACCCTCGTTGGGACCCAGATGTATCGTGCACCGAGGCACTGGTCCCTGGCATCCCTCTCCCCAGCAGCCCACTTACTTCACCAGCAACGTCCTAGCTGGACTTAGCCTTGGGGGGGGGATCCAGATCAGAGGGGGGACACACTGCCGTCGCGGCGCACCCTCGAGCACTTGGCAGGATTTTTTCACCTGGAACTTGGCACAAGAAAGTCTGAGTACTCGTCTTCGTACAGGTGGGAAGAGAAAGCAAAGCACTGCCGCCCTCCGGCAGCGCTTGTGCATTGGTGGGCTGCCCCTCCCCCACCTGGCTGACCCGTCGTTGTGAGCCCCGGGCTCAAATGGAAGCCGCCTGGAACCCACGGGCGGTCACTCCGCAGCACTACGGCCGCAGCAGCTGCACCTCCGATTATCTCCGTCGGCCCGGGGTCTACACGTTCCGTTTTCACAGGGTGTCTTCTACGAACCTTCCCCCGTGGTATTCTGCAAACGTACGTCTGCCAGTTCAGAACTGGAAGGATTTATAGATGAAAGGATTTCGGTCGAGCCGGAGCTCTCCACCTAGGCGGCCATCTTAGATGTGCGCAACAGCGCCCCCCCTTATCAGGGTTATTTCTAGTGCAAGTTAACCCCTTCTGTCTGTTATCTGATTTCAACTGCACGTGGTTTTCTCTTAACCGATGGATGGTTAATTCCCTTGGGGCCTTCTAACTATACTAGCCCGCATAGTATTCTAAAGAGATATGGAATGATGCCTTCCTTTCACCCAGTTAGACAAGCTCTCCTTTAACACATGATCTCATCTGTCCCTCTCCTACTCTAGATCCCAGGATGTTCACCTCCAACCACTCTGTTATCACTGACGTCTCACAATCCACCCTTAGATTGCACATCTCCTCCTTCCTCTCAGTTCCCCCACTCACTACTATCATTACCATCTACTACCTGCGATAGCTCCTATTCCTCCCTTCTCCTCCTACATTACTTCCTTGCATCTACTACTCCTCTGCCAATATTAACACCCTCCTGCTCCTACTTCAATGGTACCTCCCAGCACGGCCACCTCTCTACCAGTCACATCACATTTAACTACTACTACTCCCCCTCTACATTTTGTAGCACTTCTCTGCCACTGCAACTCCCTGTCTATCTATACTCTCACTACCACTACTACTACAGCATACTACTTCCACCTTTCCGTCCCACCACTAATCTACTACACTACGCCTAATACACTTAATCCGTACTCTCATGTACAATCACACCACAGAGCCCTCCCTTCACCAACCTCAACACTATTGACCCACTCTCCTTCTGTGGTCTGTTGGACATCCCCCTTCTCCTCCTCTTCTCACCAAACTAACCCACGCTAAGCCACTCACACACACTTATTTAAATACCCCATTCCCTCCAAACATTGTTTACTTACCCTGTCCCATGACTTCCCTGAAGACCTCTCCAGACAATGGGCCTCATTACACGGTAGGCGGTAAAGCATGGCGCTATTAGCGCCATGGTTCATGCCGGTAAAATACCGGCACCGCCTTGGTGGAAAGGGGAATTACCGCCCTATTCCAAGGTTGGCGGGGCGGTAATTCCCCCTTCCACCATTGCCCTTCCCCATTCCCATTTTTGCCCCATAGGGCTCCATGGGAATGGGGAAGGCGCTAATTACGGTACCGCAAATCACGGTACCGTAATTAGCTCCACTGGTCCCTTTGCGGGTTGGTTTTTAACACCTGCAAAAAGCAGGCGTTAAATTCCCCAACCCGCAAAGGGACCTCGTAGTAAGGCGGTAAGGATTTACCGGTACCGGTAAAATACTGGTACCGGTAAACCCTTATCGCCTATCGTGTAATGAGGCCCAATGTATTCAAAAGCCCTCTCCAACCATTGCATATCATTGAGGTTCCTTTTCAGTGTATCAGCATGGATGTGACCGGCTCTTTGGAACCCTCAAAATGATTCCATCACTACATCTTGATAATCATCGACTATGCCACTCGATACCCTGAGGCTTTTATGCTTAGGGCCAATACAACTAAGGCAAACCTTCGGGTGATTAGTCCATTCTTCACCTGAGCTCTCTTCGTGGTTGAAATACTAACAGACAAAGGAACCAGCTTCATGTCAAAGTTCTGACACACTGGACAACAGGCTCTCAATTGTTGAGCTTCACATAGACCACGGGCAAGTAAAACTGAATGAGTAGAGTTTTCAGGGTCTTCTGTAGTCGTAAATGCCCCTCAGTCACATTAGAGTGTGGTAGCTCTAAAGCTGCCTTTCGGAACGGTCACGGTACCAAAGGTTGCTGCTAATTAACACTGTCTCCCCGGGGGTTTAAGATTGACTCTACACAAGAGCCCATTTTTATCTATGAATTGAGGAGTATTTAGAGAGTGACTCTCTTCCTGGGACAGTGGGCTTCTTCATGATTGTTCCAAGGGGGGGGTCAGTCTTTTGTGCTTCCACAAATTGGACGGAATCCCAGTATCTTGCTGAATCTCTCTGTGGTTTCTTGCATCTCAATTCACCAAATCCAGCCTTTGCTCATTCAGAGCTATCCAATGTCTCAACCTCCTCCATTTCTGGAACAAGTAGAAGTTCACAAACCAATTCTGCAATGTGCTGTCCTTGTCTGGGGAGTATTTCTAAAGCTGCAGAGAAGGACCTTGATCTTCCCACGATAGTCTTGCTTGACCACTTCGGCGCCGACATCCAAAGGGCCAACTCTGACTTCAATAAGTCTAATAAGTTCACTCTCATAGCTCCAATTGTATTCTGCTATGGACCAAGCCTTGACTTTTTGTGGGTATGATGACCTCTTCATCCCCATACAGTTCACATCCAGCCACCTCCAAGGTTACCTGGGAGGGTAAACGGCCGGTAGTAGTTATCCAATGGATTTGCAACATTTGGATGTGGGTCAAACTCAGTATCGGGGGCTGAATCATCCTACTTCTACACCACATGTGATAGGGTATCACGTAAAACCACTATAGAAGCTCCGATGAGTTCCAGGTTTCTTGATTTGGATTTAAAATGGGTTCAGCTGAGAGAATCTTGGGTAGTCTTAGGTCCTGCCAGTTTCTTTGGGAAGTTGGTGTGAGGGCCATCCCTATCTCTCTATTCTCCATAGGACTCCATGCATCCTAACCCCGGGGTCCTTACCGTGGTTAGTTTTAGTGCAAAGTAACCCCTATTGTCTGGCTAACTCCCCCCTAGTGGCCTGCTATCTCTTCCTATCCTAGTCCGCTTAGTATTGTTGGGAAGGAAATTAACCTTTCCCACACCCCCCTTCGGCGCTTTAGAGTGGGGCGGGTCCTATAGATAGACATGAAATGTACCAGGGGGGAGAGGGCCTTGCTAAGAAACCCTGCACAAACACAATATTGCATGAATTGTAAATGTATAGATGAGCATATAAAGAGACGCCATTTTTAGTTATGGTAGACACACTCAGTCCTGCATGGCCGTACGGTAAATGTAGGCTCAAGGGAGACACCTGAACAGGCTCAATCACTGATGGTAGAAGGACCACGCTGCTAATTCCCATAGAAGCTGCCCTCTGTTCCTTAACTGTTGCAATTTCTTTTTATCCCGAAAAGGAATTCAGCCTGCAAGGCCATGAGACAGCACCAGGCTCCTCGCTTTGTACATTCATCAAAGCCAAGTCAGTCACCAGTGGGCCTCCAACCCCCACTCAGCCCACCAGGAGTAATGGCACCCACAACTAACCCAGTCCAAGACCCCTGGGTTCCGCAATAGTAGGTGCCCCCAGACCACCAACCATAAAACCGGTGGTCATAAAAGATCTGAAAGAACATGACCATTTCACCTTATCCCATAATGACACACTTTGTAGTACGAGGTACAGGGAGGAATTAATTATAGCCCAAAGCGAGGGTGGAAGCCTTGGGTGTGGAGAGTGCGATATGAACTGAGCAAAGAATGTGTGGGTCAGCATGATCGTGTTCTTTCCCCTGTGCCAGTCCCAGAGTTTCCCAGGTGCATGCCATAATGATAGAGTAGCATTATCTTACAATAGTAGCTCTGTAATAGCAATTTACGAGGAGCATGACCTTCAGTCCCTGGAGAGATGAGCCCAGTTGACCCCACGTGATGGAAGACGAGCAGGCGAGGTTGGGACCAATCGCAGCCTGGCATCCCCTATGGAACAGGCGATTATATGGTCTCACCAAGCAGCCACGCGGGTTTCTACTGTAAAGTGATGATGATGTGCTGTCTTTTAAGCTTCTGCTTGTAGTAATTTCGGCAGAACGCTCTCGAGCAGCAGAGTTTGTTGTTTGCACCCTTATTTTTGTGCGATTAAACCTTGTTATTCTAGTAAGAAATCTCTTGGCCTTTTTTCCTTAGCAGGTTATATTTTTTCTGGCATGAGCGTAGAGGGATGTGCCTTCAGTATTCTAAGGAGTTAGGGAATTGTGCTTTCTTTCATAGGCTTCCACCAGCTCTCCTCTTACACATGATCTCATCTAGATTCAAGGATGTTCTCTTCCCACCACGTTGTTATTCCTCACATCTCACACTCCGCCTTCCTACCTCCACCGTTAGAATTTTCATCTCCTCCTTCCTCTCAATTCCTCCAATCCTAATTATCACTACCATCTACTACCTTTGACAATTCCATCTCCTCCCTCATTCCCCCTACATTATCTCCTTGCCTCTACTATTTCTCTGCCACTATTACCATCCTCCTGCTCCTACTCCAATACTACTTCCCACAACTGCCAACTCTCTATCACTAGCACCACCTTTGACTACTACTATTCCCCCTCCCGTTTTTCTAGAACATCTCTTCCACTGCCACTCCCTGTCCCTCTCTACTCTCACTACCACTGCCTACTACTACCACCTCTACCTCCCACCACTACAGTACACTTACTTCTTACTCTCATGCACAATCACTCTACAGACCCCTTTCTCCATACACCTCCACACTCCTGTTGCACTTTCCTTTTGTGGTCTGTCAGACATCCTCCTTCGCCTCCTGTCCTCACCAAACTAAACCACCCTAAACCACTCACATGTGCACTTATTTAAATACCCCACCCCCTCCCAAGATTGGTTACTTACCCTGTCCAATGACTCACCTACCTTTCAGGGAGTGTGTCTGTGGAAGTGCCTAAAGGTTTCAAAAGAGCTTCTCCATGCAAACTGGCCACATTCTAATCTGTAGCCTATGATGGCTCCCTGGGACCAGTTATTCTTTCAGGCCTCCCTGGAGGCCTCTGCTAAATGTATCCCTGGTTGTTTTGGTTAGAGAGTCCATCGTAGAGGCCTTTATTTCTAAAATAATTTCCCTGATGGGCTAGTGGTTGATTCCCTTTGGGGGCTCCAGCAGACATCTGCCAGAGCCGCATTGAGGTTTGGGATGCCTTGCCCGTGTTGTGTTGTAGGTCGCATTCTGCTGTGAGGCTGTATCCAGTGCCGTCTTCCCCAACAGCTGCATGGCTGTGCTTCCCGCAGCAACGGCGGCACCGAGGTCACCATCACAACAGGTAAGTAGAGGTTGGGAGAGGGCCGGCCCGACCACACTCCACACTGATGGTGGTGTGTGGGCCAGTTCCCCTCCCTTGCCTGACAGGGCAATGACAGCAGCCCTGTCACACCTGTCTGTGGCATTCTCACTTAATGTAATACACACATCCAACCACACAACCAAACTATTTATGAGATTTCTGATTCTAATTCTAATGAGATAATCTAACTTCAAAAGACAATCCTATCCCATAATTACTTTCCTGCTTACCGGCCAGCATATTGAATCTCTCTCCATTCAACATTTGCATAAAATTTGTTTCTTTAAAATCAATCAGCTATTTTAGAAAATGTTATTTTCTTCAGTATCAAAGCAAGTATTGGTACCAGAGAAAGGTTGCACGTAATTTGAATGCAGGATACGACTTTCATCTGATTCCGTAGGTTTGAGTCAGAAAAACAATGTTAACAATGTTATCAATTTAGAATGAATGAATATTGGTTCGCCCACCTAGTATAGGAAAATTGTTTTATGATTTTCTAATCTAACTATGGGTACTCCTCCCACTTATCTTTGTGAATAGGGTCCCACACATGCAGAGCTCTTTCCCTAATGTGCAATGTTAGGTGAGAGGAGAGGATGACCTTTATATTAATATAATTTTCGATGACATGGAATTAAAACAGCTAAACTCCCTCCATGAAGCTAAAGCCTAAATGACTTTCTCTACATCTGTAAACACACTGGGTAGAGCTTATTTTAGCTATCATTTACAAAAGCCTACACTCTATGCATTGGCAAGTGTTCCCCGTTTTACACAACACAAAATGCACAGAGAAAGTATTTTGTTCTTATTTAAATGTAATCTCCCTCAGATTGGTGCAGTGAAAGCAGGCTAAAACCCTGACTAGTAAACTACAATATCCTATTCTTATTCTGCTAATATCAATTAATGGGCCCGTGGGTTGTGTGTGCAGAAAAATGATGCTTTTCCTACAAGAAATCAATTCTCACTTGGCTTTAAATATAGTGTGAAAGTACTGTTGCATTTCACACAGAAATATCAAGATATTCTATTTGAAAGGAGTGCCCCCTAGTGGTAACCACTTCCACAGTTCCTTCCTCTTAGCATGGGAATGATTTTAGGGGACTTATCTAATTATATTTGGGAGAATTTGTATACTAACTTCAAAATGTTTCTTTAATGCGTCGAGTCAAGAAGGAGCCTCATGGTTTTTCAAGAAACTCCCAGTCAGCCTCTCCTCCCTCTTGGAAAGCAGGTGTGCTCAGGTAACAGTCTCCTCATGGATAGGGCCCAATCCTCCAGGTAATATCCAGGCTCAGTGCTCATCCATTTGGTACAGATGTTATTCCTTCTATGCAGCTTTTGTTTCCAGACAGATCCCTACTCTATGTGTTTTTCTGCTTTTATCATGGGTGGCATACACATGCTTTGTCATGATTATGTGAAACTTTTTTTTGATCAAATCTTTCAATTGCTTTACTTAATAGTCAGACATTCCCAGATAATACACCCCACACCCTCAATCTTTATACGTGGATCATTTTTTCAATTATGAGAAAGGTGGGGGCTGCCTGATTTTAAAATATTTAAATGCAAAACTCATTTGATTCCTTATTTCATAGTAGCAACATGACACATCAATGAAATATGTATTTCTGGGATCCCCCAGCCTAGACGGACTTCTGAATATGTGGCATGAATATGTGCCATACCTTTACATGACATTATTGATATTCATAATTTTAAAACATTATTTCAATATGTAGGCATTTTGAATTTGGAATCCTTTGATAGAGGAATATGCCATGATCATATAACACAGTTTCCATTTACTTCTAGGCTATATTGTTTTACAAATATAAGCAGTCTGTTTTAAAATGCATAGTGTTGCTTCAAATAACCCATTATATTTAGGGTTACTGATTTGCAGTAATATCCGAAATAAAACTGGTAAACAACCCCGTCGGCTGTTCATTTCTTTCTCGGGGGAATCCGGAAAACACTGGTTTGGCAAGGTCAGTGTTGCAGTTCCATTGATCTCCATTTCATTGGTGGAATGAAGCCTGCGGAAGTGGCTGTGCTGCATATTAGAAGGCCAGCAGGGGGCATGATATCATTGGCTCTCTGCGTGTCTCTCTGGAAGACACGCAGAGAGCCAACCAGGAACTGTAAAGTCCAACTTTGCCCGCAAACCTGTGCCCCATTTAAGTGGCAGCAACAGCTCATGGACCAGCATTCTTATAAGGGTAAGTTCAAGCCTTGGCCTGGTGTTGTTGCGTGCTCTGAGAGTCTGGCAGATGCCAGGCACACAGTGCCTGACCATGAGGGGAGCTCCGAACAACAATATTCCCCAAGCCATGCAGGAATTTCATTGTTTGGCCTGGGGCTCTCCCTCCTGGCCAGGCCTAAGTGCAGTTCGAGTTTGCCAGTGGCGGGGTGGGTGGGGTGGCAGCTCGCAGGTGGGACTCCGGGTGGGGTCACATTGGTAGGTATCCAGGATTGGAAAGGGAACCAGTAATAGTAGTTGCCTCTTTTTTTCTACGTGTTATGGCCCACCTTGCAGGGAGAAGCAAATTAACGGTTTCCTCATATTCATCGCTGGCTACTCTGGCTTGGCTCTGCCCCATCCCCTGCAAACAACTGTGCACAGTGCACTCGCACATGATCTAATCTACTCTGTGCGAGCGCACTGTGCACACCGAGGTCCAGTGGCATACGGCATACCGAACGGAGAGGGGAGAGCAAAGGAAGTGTTGGGGGGGGGGGGCAGATGCAGAATATTTGTCAGTGGGGCACTTCTACCGTTAGGCACCTCAATGAGGGTGCCCAACGGGAAAGGCGTCCTACTGGCAGGACAATGTGTGCCAAGCAATTCTTGCTCAGCACGCTGATTGTCCTGGCAGCAGCACACCTTACACTTTTTCGAATGGCAGAGGTGTCCAGCTGCTAGGACAATGTCACAAGGAGCTACGGGCAACCAAGGGGCTCTATCTGTCAACACAGCATTACGTGAGCCATTAGGCAGTGATGGGAGGGAGGGTGTTACTATTAGTAAGGACTTTTGTCCCTTTAGAAATGTGAATGGGAAGGATTGATAAGTGTGCAATGTACATATTTTGCACCACAAAGTTACTTATGGTTACTTATTCCATCAATTAGAACACTTGTGATGCTGCTCGATGTGTTTGCCTAGCCTAGCCCAGAGTTTGGGTGCCTGCAATGGATAGTGTGCGGCCTGAGTGGGATCAGCACAAGAGTCTGTGCATTTCACAATTTATTTAAAAACAGGCAAGTTGCTCAATACTTCCTGGGACGTGGGACACCTGTTCATCGTTGTGGCAACTCTGCGCAAATGGAGATCATGTTTCAAGCTGTACCATTTAAAGTTATTATGATATGTTAAGGATGTTTTGTACTGTGCCAGTCGCCAAACGGCTAACACTGCTGAGGTTTGACTGAGAGATGCCACATTGTGCCACCACCTGGGGTCTCCATACGCTAGTCTGCATAGGATTAGAAAAGAAAAATGGAGTTAGTTGCAGTGGGGGTAAGCGGAAGTGGGATTGAGGCAGATGCGATGACTGTGACAGAGAGGGGTAAAATTAAAAAGGGGTGGAGTTTGTGATAGATTAAATGCATGAGGCATTAGTGCAGAACATGGCCAGTTATTCTAAAATCATTTCCATCACTTCTATGGTGCCTCCAAGTATCAAAGACGATGCTCCTGCAATGTCCTTTTCTGTGAAGCCCATATTCTGTATCATCTAATGGCTAAATTATAGATTTTAGGATTAAAAGGTCTGGAGTATAAACATTGGCATCATTTTAAAACAGCATTTTCTGCAACCGTGTCGCTGTGTTTTCCCCTCCCCCGTGATTTAACCTTAACCAGTCTGTTCACTGCTCTGGTAACAGTCATTATGCCTTTAGATTTTGGAAGTTTTAAGAGCTGGCTGTATGTGTTCATGATCCATCACTGTTTATTAACATGATGTAGCCTGAAGTTTCCAATACATATTGTTAAAGCCTACACCTACTTGTCATGAGGATCACTGGATGTCCATTCCTGTGATGTCACTCAAGGAGCCACGACACTGTGATGTCTCTATTGTGACCCTTATAATGTTGGTCAGAGAATGCCATTGAGTCTGACTGCCAGTCCTAAATTGTCTGTTCTTGGGCAAGTACCTTTCCTTCTGATCCTAGACTTTCTTACTGGACAAAAGTGAAGATAGTCAGAAACAAATCCACTGGACTCTAGTATGTGCTAGATCACATTTAAAAAAAGACCCAGAGTGGAAATAGATAGGTTGTAGTGAAGTATCAACTTGCAGAACTTGTAAGCAGCAGATCAGGCTTCCCTACTTGACCAAAGTAGTTTGCTCTTGCTCAAATCCTGTTTTCCTCATGTGCTCAGTTTCCTAATATTCCAAATGTTTTTGTTTTTTCCCATGTAAAAATCACACTCATTCCAATATTATCCATTCCGTTAGGAAGAAACTCCTGGTTTTAACGTTGCACTCTGGGACTTGTAGTCCTGGATTTCACAGTTAGTAACTCTGTATTGCCAGTCCCTGAATTCAAATAAGTGTGTTAAATTGCCCGTTGGAATAACAGAACCCTCTATAGATGAGTTTCCTGCATCCATAATGATCCTGCTGCTTTAGTTTTTTTGTTATGTGTTAAAATGCCATCTGCCACTAATGTTACCAAACAAATTGACTGGGGCAGGGGTGGCCAGTTTGGGGGCACTAACCAGACCTATGGAATTACGCGTACTGCATTTGGGGGGAAGGTAAGGACTTTGTTCGTGGCTCGCCCCACCCCTCCACTCTTGCAATGCTGAATTCTCCCCTGCTAAGGACACACAACCCAAATTTCGCTCAGGGTCAACATTATCTACATGCCCTGATTAACTCGAGTGACACTGAGAGGCCAGGGCAATATGTGAAGGTGAAAGTGCAGTACAACGTCTGCTTTTAATCAAGACAGAATTGTGTGAGGAAAAGCTATGGGGCATGTGCTAATTATACTTGTGCATTTTCTTCTAAGGCAGGGGTCTGCAACCTTTGACTCTCCAAATGCTGTGGACTACAAATCCCAACAGTCCTAGCCAGCATAGTCAGTGGTAAGGGATCATGGGGGTTGGTGTCCAAAATATCTAGAGAGCCGCAGGTTGCAGGCCCCTGTTCTAAGGACAGCTAGTTGCTGCTGTCAAACAATGTGTGTGTGTGTGCCCTTCCTCGTCACTTGATGAAAGTGAAATTAATAGCTGGGGTTTAATGCTCTGAAAGCAGGGAAAACTGTATGTTCAGCCATGTAGACAGTTTGATATATTACTGGGACTCTTTACTACCTTCCAGTGTTTTCATGTTAATGTCTTTTTTCCTTTGCAGCAAACACAACTGGAGTTCAGATATTTGCCTTCATCAAGCAATCAGAATAGTAGTTAATGGACTGATAGGACATACAAGAGGTATCCAAATTCACTGAAGGTAAGTTTATGTAGATTAGTATGTCCAGCCATGGTTACTTGGCCGAGCCCATTCCCTGCTTGCTCTGATATCTTTTGTCATCTACCTTTACTGCATGCCAGCTCTTCTGTAGCCACACAAGACATTATCAAAATAGCTTACTTTTGTACATTGAAGTGTCGTCATCAAAGAAGATTGTGTAGTCAGCTGGGGTCGACTGCTTGAAATGACCCTACTTTGTGATGGCATTGTGGTGGGGTGGCTAGGATATCTTGAGATGGGAAGTCAGATGAACATTTCTGGGAGCAGATGCCAATGTAAGGATGTGGCGTTAGGAGTCCATACTTGGTCGAAGTGTGTAATGGTGATGCAGGGGGTGGAGGGGCGTGCTTATGTAGCCATCCTTCAGCAATGTCTGTCCTTTGGAAAAGGCACATTTAAAAATACACCACGTTTACCATGTCACATTATTTGGAGCATTTGCCTGAATTCCCTAAATGGCTTTCCTTCCTCACCCATTGAAGGAAGTGAAATTGATAGCTGGGGTTTAATGCTATGGCACCTGGGGAAAGTTTGTAGTCAGCCCGGTAGTCTGGGACTGTTTGCTACAAGCCAGTGATGTTATGTTAAAGTCTTTTTTTTCTTTGCAGATAACAAATCAGATTTGAAACTCCATTTGAGAAGGTTGCCATCAAGCAATCAGAGTCGTAGTCCCTTGATTGAAGAAGCCAAATAGTAGGCATCTGAATTCACCCAAGGTAAGTTTACACATTAGTATGTTCAACCTTGTTCACTTGACCCAGCAGGTGCCCCACTTGTTGTGATATCTTTTGTTGTTATCTACATTACTGCATGGCAGCTTTACTATAGCAATAAAAGAGAGGAGCAAAAAAGCGTACTTTAGTAGATTCTTGTGCCATCACCAGGTAACATTAGCTGAGGACGACTGATGTTTTAAAAAAAAAAGAAAATGTAATTTATTTAATTATTTATAGAAATCACAGGGAAAACAATGCACTTTTACAGCACAAACGCTTAACATTTTTTACAGAGCGAAGGACATAGGTCCTTGACAATGCGGCGAGAGAATGTGACTTGAAGACCAGATGTTGCAAGGGAAGGAACTGGGATTGAATTTGAAGGACAAAATTAGTGTCATGCTTCTTCTAAGTTTAAGTAGTCTTCTTTTGTAATTGTTCCAATAGACTTCTCTGACATTGAGCAATGCCCTGCAAAACCAAGACCGCTGAGGATAATGCCCAGGAACACAAAGATTTTACAGTAGAAGAACAAAATGGAAATAAATTGTTAATTTGCAAGGCTTAACGAGTAACAATTTCATTAGTAACTGGGAAGACTTCAAGCCGAATCGCTGAGCATGTTTCTTCAAAGACCCTCTTAAGGTTGAAAGATCTGCTGAAATTTGAAGGTGGTCTGTGACAAATGTCCCTTACGCAGACAGTGATGCATTTCTTTTAAAAACACGACTAGGAAAAGGATGTGGCACATGAATTTGCATGTGCCTTAGTGCAGGCTGGAACCAGCTTGCAACAGGCAGATGGCCCAATTGGTAATCCTTTCCGCAGACGGGCCCCAGCAGCCACAAGATTGCCCAGCTCCACTCAAATGTATGAGAAATATCTACCTGAGTTTTTTATGACAGGCATTGGCCACATCAGGGAGTTAATCCAAGGTGATGAAATGCCCGAGATGCATGGTGATCCAGCAGTGGCAGTCCTCTTCACTTTTTGTAACCCAAGAAGTGAATGGGTGCACCACACTATCATGACAGATTTAGAGGTGGTTGAAACTTGCAATGCAGTTTCAGTTGCAGCATTACTCCAGAAAGCCCTTAGCAAGTTTGAGAAGGATTGGAGTGATGTAGTGTGTGTTTGTAGTGATTCTGCAAGTTATATGACAAAGTTATGTGATGATCTTTCTAAGGGCAATATCAATTTCAAGGCCTTCTCCATGCAAGACCCTTGCCACTTACTTGATAAAGTTTTAAAAGCAGCTTTAAAGTCCGCAGATTTGATCAGGAATGTATCTGGCCTAGTGGTCCAGTCTGGATAGTCCATAGGCACCCCACTTTGAGAACGAACACGGCTAAATGACCTGTTCTTTGGGAAAGCACACACTCAAGAGTCCGCAGCCACACACTTTAGCTCACTGTACCTTTTACAGAAGGGAAATACCATTTGCATATCAGTCTTTGTCCCGCCCACACGGGCAGTCCGACACCGAAATGCTATGACAATTCTCTTCTGAACAAGAGTACCAACAGCAACCCTATACACGTGTTTCAGCCTTGTTGGGCCTCATGAGTGAGGTGGAGCTGTGCCTCTCTAAGCACAGTGAACAAGGGGTCCATGTCTGGATGACCCTAGGAAATTTAGGGTGACTAAACCTCAGTTCCTTAAACAATCAAAAAAATAGTCTATAGGTGCCCCTCTTTGAGAACGAACATGGCTAAATGACCTGTTCTTTGGGAAGGTACCCACTCAAGAGTCCACAGCCACACTTTAGCTCACTGTACCTTTCATATAAGGGAAATATCCATTTGCATATCAGTCTTTGTCCCGCCCACATGGGCAGTCCGGCACTGAAATGCTATGTCAATTCTCTTCTGAACCCGAGTACCAACAGCAACCCCATACACGTGTTTCAGCCTTGTTGGGCCTCATGAGTGAGGTGGAGCTGTGCCTCTCTAAGCACACTGAGCAAGGGGTCCACGCCTGGATGACCCTAGGAAACTTAGGGTGACTAAGCCTAAGTCCCTTAAACAGTCAAAAAATAATCCATAGACACCCTTCTTTGAGAACGAACACGGCTAAATGACCTATTCTTTGGGAAGGTACTCAAGAGTCTGCAGCCACACTTTGGGACAAAGACTGATATGCAAATACATATTTCCCACCTGTGAAAGGTACAATGAGCTAAAATGTGGCTGCGGATTCTAGAGTGGGTACCATCCCATAGAACAGGCCATTTTTGCCATGTTTGTTCTCATAGAGGGGCACCCATAACTAATGTTTAGATTATTTCAAGGGCCTTAGGTTTAGTCACCCTATGTGTGCTAGGGTCATCCAGACGTGGACCCCCTTGCTCAGTGTGTGCAGAGAGGCAAAGCTCCACCTCACTGATGACACCCAACAAGGCTGAAACACGTGCATGGGGTTGCTGTTGGTACTCTTGTTCAGAAGGGAATTACCATAGCATTTCGGTGCTGGACTGCCTATGTGGGCGGGACAAAGACTGATATGCAAATGGATATTTCCCATCTGTGAAAGGTACAGTGAGCAAAAATGTGGTTGCAGACTCTAGAGTGGGTACCATCCCATAGAACAGGCAATTTTTGCTGTGTTTTTTCTCATAGAGGAGCGACCATGACACATTTTTTGATATTTAGATATGCACGTGAACTGAAACGCAAATATCGGACATTTTTCACTTGTATGGCATGAAAGAAAATGTTATTCCAACTGTCTCCTTCAGCCAGTGGTTCTCTGTATTAGAGGCAGTGAACGCCATACTATTGATGCAGTGACCTTTTACCCATTTTCTCCTTAGTGATGAAGCCTCAGGCAAGAAATGTGAGCATCTTCGGCACGCATTGATAGTGAGGTGAACAAAAGTACAGTGTACTGGGTTCTTAGATTTTTGCAAGAGAACATGATGGCTGTGGTCGATATAATGAAGAGGATGGAATCTGAAAAGACAGATATTTACCAAGTGTACAATGTCATTGGTGTGGAGGTCAAATGCTTATTTGAAAGAAAGCTGGGTGACACTTTCAGTGACTTTGGCACTGTAACATGTGCACTACTGGAATGTCTGCTGCTTGGCTAACAAAGGACTATTGTTTTGGATATTCTACTCAACAATGCATGAAAAATGGCAAGCAATGCTGTTAAGAAACATCCTATCAGCCACCATGTCATTTGAAGTGATTGAAGTCTTTTTGTGGTATGCCGTGCAAGTACTTGATCCCTTCCGCAAAAAATAATTTAGTAATTTAGTGCAGACTTTGAAAAGTAAGCATTTCTTCACCATTTTAATGACACTGAAACTTTATGCACCCAGTTTAATGCCCATTTGGCCTGTGCCCGGGAATCTACTTCTCCAAGTACATGAGTTTTGGATGGGAAAGCACCAATAATGCCCAGATTTATCAGTTTGTGTGTTGGATATTTTGGCCTTGCCAATGTGGAAAGTTCGTTTTCACAAATTAAAGTTTTTATGTAGAGAACACAAAGGGCAAGGATGGGAGTCCCTGAAAAAGTATTGCATGATTTAGTACAATAGTTTTCACTTGCAGAAATGCTACAGATTACTGGATTAACATGAAGTGTTTATAACATCTTGCGCTGAGAAATATTACCCTCCCTATGCATGCAATGAAACAATAAAAGAACATTTCTTTGTGTACGCTGGAAAAAACAGTTACCCGTGATATTTTGAAAGGGGAAATGGGAAAACACTAATAAACACAATTCTGAAATTTTTTGAAAAAATACCCCCAGAAGTAAACAAAAAAACAAACCCCTAAAACAGGAAACCCTAATGATATTCTTACAAAAGAGTTCCATCTTTAAGTTTGATTTCCTAGAATTGTGAAACCCACAGCCAACAGGCCTTTCAGTTAATGATGACCTTGTATGTGCTGACAAGGGCCTCCTCTGTTTGGGTTTCCATTAGACTGACCATCTGATAGACCTTTTGGTGATTTAAGGTTGAAAGATGGCACTATTAGTGCAGTAATTGTTCTTTGAAGATGGACCTTCAGAAACTTTCAGCATGCTTTGTTGTGATATTTATAATTCTGCAGAACCAAGTTCATGGGCTTAGTGTGCATGCTTGTCTTACAATTCTCTGCCCTTTACAACTAATCCAGAACTGGACTGCAACACTTCTTCTTGGCCTCAAGCCCAGGGATCGTATCTCTCCAACCATGACATCTCTCCACTGGCTCCCTGTGGCTGCGAGGATCACGTTCAAGACCCTCTGAATCGTCCACAAGGCTTTCTGGGGCCAGGTACCACACTTCATCCAACTTTCTCTTCCTAAGCATCGTACTTCCAGAGCCCTTCGCTTGTCCACCTCCAACTCTCTCAGGGTCAGGCGTTTCTCCAGGCACAGAGTGTAGGGTAGTTCTATATCCTCAGCTGGGGCCTCCCTCCGGAACAGCCTCCCTGCCTCTCTCAAACTTGTGCAGGACCATCTAAGGTTCTGGAAGCAACCCAAGACCTTCCTTTTTGCTTCTGCTATCTCTCTCCCTCTCCCCTGCTGATGTCCCTGTCTGCTGCGTATACTGGTAACCTGGCCGCCCACTGTACTTACATGACCAGGCTCCTGCACAACCAGTTGCCCTTGCACTGCCTCCAGACCTCCCAGCCACTTAAGGGACGTTATCTGCAACCCTACAGTCCCCTGACATTCTGCACTTATGGGCCACCTCCCGGCAGCACTTACAAGCTACTTGGCACTCTCCCTTATCCACCCTCCCCCCATGGCACTTCTCCCCCTCTGACGCCCTCGCACTTGCGCGATGCGAATGACACAAGGCCTAGTAAGATTATTGTTTGTCCTCCTTCTGTCCTCCCTTCCTTGTCTTGATGTGCCTAGAAACACTTGTCTACAGGCGCGTTATAAATGACTTATGATATCATATCATATCAATGTTCCTGATGTGTGGCAAAATCCCTGTCATTTGTCGTGTGCTATCTCTCCTGGAAGCAAATGAGAGCAAGAGATAGGGGTCATTATGAGTTTGTGAGTCCAAGAGCATGCCGGTAAACATTATTACTGGCACATTAATTCCAAACTGGCAAACCTGTAATGATCCTTACTCTTATCAGTGCCACAGACAAAGAAGCTGTAAGTGGCCATAAGCCAGAATCAGATGCACAAACCTTTGTTTGAATAGCAAGTAAAACTATTGCAAAGAATACATTTCTTTATTTATTTATCATTTATAGCACAGACATAGCTGAAGAGCAGTGAAATGCCTTACAACGTGTGGAAGCCAGCATTGAACACAGTGTTTTTGGATAGTGGCATTGTACTGTTGGTGGAAGGGCAGACAAACTTGAGTTTAATTGTGCAGGATGTACTGAAGGAAGAGTCACATTTTCATTGTTTTGTGGAACTGGAGGGCAGTGGTGGCATTGCAAGGCTGCAGTGGGATCAGTTCCAAAGGGTTAGGCCATGGCCTGAGAAAGACTGTTTATGGATCTTCTTTTTGTGGACTTACTGTGACTTCCACCATTTGCTGCATTTGCTAGAGGAGGTGTGAGAGCCTTCAGAGGTGTGTAGTTTAGCTGCCAGGTGTGTTGGTGTGCTATTAAATACTATTTTTCAAATGATTCAGGCAGTTTTGAATATGATGTGGAGGGGGAATCAGAGAAACGTGATCACTGAAGGAGAGATATGGTCATATTTAGGGATGCCTGGATGAGGTGGGCTGCCGTGTGGTGGACATACTCGAGGAGAGTCAGATGCATGAATGGAAGCCCGGTTAAGATGTTGTTTCCCCATTCATGTAGGAGATCATAGGATCCTGAACCACTATATGGAAGTTGAACAGGGCGTTCAGGGTTAGAATTTGCATAGTATGGTGATCTAAGCCGTTTGGGTTTTCTTGGCAATGTGCTTTTGGGAGGAGAGGCTACTGTCGACAATGAAGTCTAGGGATTTGGCTGAGTTTGACAGCTGCAAGGTTAATCCTTCCAATTTTATATCTTCAAGCCACATTTGGAAATGCTTTTTTTTGTCAGGGGCACCGATGAGGATGACTTCTGACATGGTGGGGTTAAACTCAAGGTAACCATTCAACATCCAGGTATGGAAGGTGGCCAAGCACATCATGGAGTTGGATAATGGCCTGTGGGGCCTTTAACCTTGAGGTACAGTGTCATCCACGTATTTATGAATGACGTTATTGGGGTCTTTCAGGGTAATTCCTGGAGGTCAAACATAGAGATTAAAAATGATTGGGGAGGGGATGAAACCTTGGGGAACCACACATGTGATAGGGTGTCATTTAGATCATCACCGAGCCATCTGCATTGTTTGGTTCCTGCTGGGTAAGTAGGAGGTGAACCATTTTACGATGCTACCAGAGAAGCCCATTCTGACTGTGAGGAATGTATGATGGTCAACAGTGTCAAATGCATCTAAGAGGTTTCATTGATAATTTTAGGAAATATCCAATTATGCTCAAAATGTTAAAAGGAAAACCATATGGTATACGAGCCTGTGGTTCCCTTTATCAATGGATTCCTGAACATATTAATGCAGTTACGCTATCTTGGGTAAATAAGCACATAATAAAACACATTTGATAGAAACATGAACTTTAGGGAATGTATAATCATCACTCTCAATGTTTATCTTAAGATGAAACCATAAATAGCCATATTAACACATTATGTAAGTATAAAATACAAAAACATTCACAATTATTATATCATTAAGAACACCAGAGAGTTGACAATGTAAAGAAGGCGCCACCACATCTTTAAGACTAACATACGGGTGGAAAAAAAAAAAAAAAAAAAAAGACTAACATACCAATTAAACAATCATGTATGTACTTCGAGTAACTATAAGGATATTCTTGTTCAAGTGGAATTGTAACATTAGACTCTGGCTAAAGCACTGATCGCAGGGCAGTGGATATTAGGATTGACAGTAGCATATGCTAGTAACCATTTGGAACTTCTCCCAGCGGCATTATTAAGGATTAGCACCCAGGGAAGGGTGCTCAACCAATCAAGTGGCTGGAACAGCAGGTGAGAATACACAGTCTGCACCCTCTGTTTCCAGCAACCTGATGCCCTTCCCCAACCCATATTACCCCCAAAATAAATCAAACCCTTCCTCACCTTTTCTCCCCCCCACTCCCTACTTACCGGTTGGACAGAACCGTTCTGCTTCGTTCCCGGCACTCCTCCAGCTCCCTTTGCCGATTACAGCGGCCAATCTCCCAGGGAAAAAAAATAAACTATTTGCACCGCGGGCAAACTCCAGATACGCCTCCCTGCTGGGACATGATTGCTACATTCAAAATAACTTAAACAATGCATTGATGTTGGTAAAAGAGAAACCAATGAATCAAGACTCAACTCACCTGGAATGAAATTTCACAGCTGCCTCTATCACAATCTCCATCCATTTGGAATGAAGGGGCATACTTAAACCACTCCCTATAAATGGTTGGTTGTTAGGAAGCACATTAGGACAAGACATATGCCCCCCAACAATGTGTATGCCTTTATTCTATTTGAAAAATAACCCAGTAATATTTTAGTCTATTTGGCTTCAACTGTTTGGCCGATTGCCTCACGCACATGGTGACCACCATATTATAGCAGTAGGATATGCTGCCAGAAATTAAAAAGTGTCTTTGCAAATGTCATTCTCCCTCTTTTGCTTCAGTGTTGACTGAGATCCTGTTTGGATGCAGTAGCGTGAGGTTGGGTCGACAAGTTTGAAAGGTGGCTCCTTGGGTTTCTTGGAAACAAATCCTTCAAATCTCTAAACATCTTAAGTTGTGTCGGAAGCGGCCTCCATACGCTCATACGTTCATACGCGAGCACGTACGTGAGGTGCGGCTTGACACACCCCTGTAGGTCCTTTTCTCTAACCTCAGTGGAGCGAGGTGGTAGCCGAGTGAGCGTGGAGCGAGCGTGGAGCGGAATGTGGCCAGGTGGCCGATACGGCTTGGATTCGGGGCTCGTGTGGATCCTCTAAGGTGCTGTTCTGGTTGCTTGGCGAGCACTGCAGTGGAGTGGGGCTGCAGAGCCGCGAGGACGCAGTTGAGCCGCAGTTGAGCGGTGGGTGAGTTCCCTAAACATACTGGGGAACAGTGTTGTGGCCGGCCCTACTAGGCAGTAGACCAGACGGGGCGTAGGGAGTTTATGAGCCCGGGTTGACCTCGGGGGTGGAATCCCGCGGCCGGACTGTGGCTGGTTGGGTTACCGGCCACTCCGGTCGTGGCTACAAATTACTGCTCCCTACGACTCTTTTTCAAACGCCAGTTGTCTGGCACATAAATATACTCTTTGGGGTGCCGGAGGCGGTCTCGCGCAGCGAAATATTGCACACGCCAGGTGGAGGTGCGGTCTGATACGGCTGTTTGTTCTCCTTGCCCCTATTTATAGCGGCGTGCACCTCTGTAGTGTCTTGTTTACACAAGAGATATAGGTGAAGCTAATCAGTGCCATGAAGAAAGGACACTAGAGATGGGAGAGGAAGTACTCAAGTGCCGGGACTAATATTTGGCGTAGCCTTAAGTGCAGGACTATAACTACAAAACGCGATCTGAGTCCTGGCTGCTTGCCCGGTTGGCTGAGTGATTGCTGGTGGTCTCGAGTAACTTCCCACTGGTGAAACTTTGGTGCACAGGGTCTGTCTGTCCACAACCTTGGAGATGAATAGGGAGTAGGTAGTAACATTGAACCTAGCCGACTGTGGCTATCTAGCCCAATATAGCAAATAAATAGTGCAATACACTAACAGTGCGGAGCTAGGTGTATCTACCGGAACAGTTAGCGCACTATTATTAACCCTAACGGATAATATCTGGAGATTGTGGGCTGTAGCCTTTGATCCAGAGATAGAACAACAACAGTATACTTGCTGGAAAATAAAGTGGATTGAACCCTGCTAATTGTGAGTTGTCGAAGCGAGTGGTTTGGGTACTCGTAGAGAGTCCTCTTGAGACGTCTCTAATGCAATCAGATAGGAACCTGAACCATCCTGTGTACAACTTAAGGAAGACCAAGTCAAGAACAGTTGCTTGGGGTCCCGCTAACAAGAAGGCTGAGATGGATAATCTGATGCCCAAAGTAAAAGCAAATAAAAGCTCTTCGAACAATCAAGGTGTGATTACTTCCTTCTTTCCCCCACGAGAAATAAACTCTACTAAAATTGAAGAAGTTACACCTGACCAACGAGAAAATCCTTTACTGAGTATATCCAATTTCGAAGATATTGACAATAACTCACTATTAGACTTATGTCTAAATATTCAGAGAAACATGACACCACAACCTGAAGTAAGATTCAATAATAACAGCAGTCTACCGATAGATAAACCTATGAACATACTTTCAGGGACTCCTACGGTCAGAGATCGATTAGAGAGACTCTCCGCATCTCCTAACCTGGCGTTAGCCTCAATGGAAGATGATCCTGATGAAATAATTGACCGTATAGATAAATCTAGTACAGGGCTAGCCGAAATTGTGGAGATTCAGGCATCGGTAGCCTCGCTGCAGTTTGCACTTAAGATCTTGCTGAAAATGTCGGGGCGGATTCTAGCCAATATGGACATCCTCCTCAGGGGAAATAAGGAGAGAACGATTTCGGTCGAAGATGTGGAGGCAAATCTATCTGAGGCAATTCATGTAACAAGTGAGATTGATAAGCAACAAGATTTGGAGATCAACGTGGAATCAGACAGAGCCGATCCATTCTTCTCCAAAAAACAGAAGCGTTTAGCAAGAAAAACAAACAAGGGCAAAAGAGCCAAAGCCACACAACTAACACCGAATGAGAAGAATGAGAGGGGAATGACTACCAAGAAGAGTAGGAAAAGAGTTGCAAGAGCCAAGAAAAGAAAGGCAGCTCGAGATGGATATTTGACCAGCTGGCTACTCCCCGAACAGGGACGGTCAGTGGATCATGAAGAAAGCGTAGAGATTGTGAAAGAGATGGAGGCGAGCCATAGCAGTGTAATAGATACAGCTACGGTAACTAGTCAACCGATAATACCGGAAGATCTACCTCTTGAAGTAAGGGTCACTTCGGACAATAAGAATGAGAAGAAAGGCAGTCGAATATGCCTGATTAAAAATCTATATCAGAGTAAGGCTAATAAATGGCTATCGCGATCAGAGTTTTTGACACGATTATATTCTGTCCCTCAACTGCGGGTACTAATTTCAGATGACTTTCAATTTGTCGAACCTTTGAAAGGACCGAACCCTAATGTCTCAGCCATTCACTGTAAATTTGTAGCCTCGGCGGATCTGTTAAGAAAGTACAAAGAGGAATTAAAATCAGTTGACGTGGAAGTGGATGTTGACTTAAATGAAATAGATCCCAGCTGCCGGGAGGAAGAGGTTGCCGTTGTTCTGGATACAGTACCCTGCCCCAACATACAGAATGATAAAAAAATAGAAGCGTCTGATGTCCAACAGGTTTTGAAATGGTTGGCTGACGCCCTTCCTAAGATCTTAAGGAAACCATGAGATCTATCTGTTGTATCCTGGAATTGTCGGGGTTTTATGCATTTACTCACACCAGAGGGCTCTACGAAATGGTTTGATAAATCTAGCTGTTTCTGCCTACAAGAGACTTGGACATTGGACCCTTTGGTATTAGATGGGTATAGGCTGTTTCACGCTGCTGCCAAAAGAGGTGACAAAGGCAGGCCATTTGGTGGATTGGTGACAGGAGTGGCTAATACCTTGGGCTCCAGGCAGATTGGCTCGAACTGTGAAAGCAACTTACTCGCAGTCGAAGTGATACTTGATGATATAGATTCTTTGTTTTCTTTCTTGTTGGTAAATCTTTACAACCCACCTGGAGCAATATTAAGCGAACATTTGCAAGACTCATTGCAGGATGTGTTGGCAAATTGGACACCTGCAGCTACTAATTTGGGAGTAATGGTTGTGGGTGATTTCAATTGCCATATGAGAGGACGGGTGTGTAAAATGCAGAATTCTAAATTGAAAGAGAAGGGTATCATGGTTCACAATAAAAAAGATATTGAGGGCAGTACCTGGGAATCCCTGTTTGAATCTTGGGACATGATAATGCTTAATGGCAGAACAGCTAGTGATTACCCTGGACAATACACTTGGTCCAACGGTGCTGCTAGCAGCACGTTGGACTACATATATATATGTCCAGAGTTTCAAGAGCTGATTGTTGACTTGATAGTTATGCCCAATGTGTGGAGCAATCATGCTGCATTAAAATGTACGATGAATATTCCTCGAAAACAGCCCTCAGTTAGCAATATGGGTATTGTAAAAGTCAATAAGACAGGAACTAGGATTTCCTGGTCAGATAAGAATATCGCTCTTGCGGCAGAAACTCTGGGAAGAGTAGTGCTTAAAGAGCTACACAAATTTAATGATATGTCTATCAACTCCATAGAAGACTGGATCTATGATTTCTCAGGCAAACATGCTGTGGTCCCTATGGGGTGTATGACAAGCAGTGTGGGGAATAAACTACCATTCGATAAAATAATTAGAGACATGAAGCGTAATTGTAGAGCTGAGCTTCGCAGAGCTAAGAAATCAATGGCCCCCGGGGAAGCCTACTATCGGACAATTAGAGCGATTAAAAATAGATATAGATCGACCATTAAGGAGAAAAAAAGGGCGGACAAGGTTCCGAGGTTCCTACTTGGCAAAAATTAGTGAAGACCATATGTGAAAAGAAGACCCGAAACATCTGGTCTCTCTTGAGTGAGGCTCAGGGTACACAGAGAGGAACATTGGTTAACCCAATTGAAGCAAGAGTGTGGGTCACATTTCTAGAAAACAGAAATATGGTGGGTGAGGAAACAACAATACTAGGCAGGCCGCCTTGTGAGGCCCCTTTTTCCGTAACGTACGAGCTCATCTTGAATAAAATCAAAGAGTTAAAATCATCAAGAGCACCGGGACCCAATGGTTTGGCTAATGCTGTCATGAAAGTATACCCAGAGTTTTGGGCAAGTTTGCTAAATATCCTGTTTCAGAAAATATTAAAGACAGGTAAAATACCCTGTTCATGGCAGACGGCAATATTAATTCCAGTCTTTAAAAAGGGTGATAGACTCGACCCAGGCAACTATAGGTTGCTTTCTATGCTTGATGCTACTGGAAAGATATTTGCCTCACTTTTGCTCAATGAGTTACAATCTTGGGCAGAAGGCAAAGACGTATTGTCTAGATTCCAAAGTGGGTTTAGACAAGGCTACTCCACTGCCCATAACATCATGATCATGGATATTCTGCGAACCAGAGCTTTATGTACTGGATCAGCCCCGCTCTATGCATTATATATAGACTTTACAGCGGCGTTTGATTCCATACCCCGTAGTCGGTTATGGAACAAACTGTATACAATGGGCTGCCCTGATGGCCTAATATACTATCTAAAACTCTTACATTCAAATAATTCAGTTAAATTGAAATTAGACCAAGGAGGCCACACAACCCAAAAGGTTATACAAAACAGGGGTGTCAAGCAAGGATGCGTAACGGCTCCTTTAATATATAATCTATATACTTATGACATCCCTGATGTTTTAAATAAGCTGAGAAACTGCCCGCCGAAAATTGGGGAAGCTAGCTGCCCAGTACTAGCATACGCCGACGATTTGGTGATATTTGACCATACCATCGGCGGGATGCGAAGATCTGCGGTTGCATTATGGAAATACGCCGAAGAGAATGGCCTAAGCATTAATTTAGGGAAAACAAAAATTATGAGATATACAAAAAAAAGGTCTCCCGCGTGCAACTCACAGTAGGGATAGTGAACATCTCATATGTCCCTCGATATTGCTATTTAGGCATTGACTTTGAAAATACTGGGGATTACTTGGCATGTAAACAAACACGCTGTATTAAAGCTGCACAGTTGACTGCCTTATTTTATAGATTTACGATCAGCCACAGCGGTTTCACTTTATGGGGTATAAGGCAACTCTATATACAGGTGTTCGCCCCGGCGATAATATATGGCCTGGAAGCTCTATTAGAGACTGACCTTAGATGGCTACAGATCTTAGAGGGTAAATTTTGGCGACGTCTGCTTGGTCTATCTCCCTTTATTCCGGTGGCCATCATTAGATTAGAATTGGGTCTAACCTCCCTAAAGGCATTGGTGTTAAAGAAGAGAGCCGCGTTATATCTCAGAATGACTCGTGATACTAGTAATGATATATTAACTGCGGTACACCAAGAAATAAAAAAAGAAGGCTCGACCACCTCAATTATAGATCAGATGAACAATTTGCTCTCTGAAATAGGCTGGCAATCCAGAGATGGTAAATACTCAGACAAAGTAAATAGAGCATTGAGCAAACGCATTGATCTCTGGGATTGGCTGGAGAATTTTGAACATTTTAAGAGTCTGAGCAGCTACTAGTTTGTGCAATATAGACTATTTGAATTTAGGAAACCCCACAGATACTTGAATATCTGTCCATCTATTAGACTTAGACGGTTCATATTACTGCTTCGCCTAGAACAGCTACCTACCTTAAACAACACGGGGAGAAAAGATAGGATGGCCGTCGAGGAACGTATCTGCCGATTATGTAAAGCACATAAGCAGTTGGAGACTGCAAAACATTTGTTAACTGAGTGCTCGGAGATGGCTGGTACTTTTTATTCCCCTTCTTGGTAGCTATGTGCATGAAACCACACATATTGGGGAAGCCCTGTTTTGGAACCATTGCCTCAACTCTAATGGTCTACGTTTATTAATAGCTCTGTATACTATCTGGTTACAAATTGAAAGAAGACTGGGTATAACTCTGTAGAGGAATAGGTTTTATGAAGGTAATTCTTAGATGGAAGGTATGAAATGTATATATATCTGTGAATAACATGAATCATTTGTTTTTTAGAATTTTGTATTGTAAATTATGTGTATTTAAAAATTATATTTGAATCATGTCAGTATTTTATTATGCTATTTAATGTTAAATTTGTGTAAAGTTTATTGTTTAAACTATAGCACAATAAATATTAAATTAAATTAAATGCTCTGCAATAAGAGCTGATACTGACCTTTCTCCAAGTTAAGACCTAAGGCTGAAGACTGTGTGTTTAAACTAATAACTTGAAAGATTACCAGAGGAAACAATGCAGTGCCTTGGAGGAGGAGCCAGCACATTTGGCATGGAGTGGGAAGGATGTAGCAATGTTGAGAATAAGTAAGAGAATGTCATTGGAGAGATTCTGCCCTACTTGTGAGTTGTTCACATTCCCAGAGTCAGTTGCGTGAGTCCTTCACACTGTGTTATCAGAATAGATCAGCCAGCAACATTATTTCTTTCACCATGCTCACTGACTGAGGGATTTACTGTTCTCTTTCATCAGGCAATAATCCCTCATGCAGTGAGTGGTAATGGGTGTAAACAGCCTGCAGCCTAAGTAATAAGGCCTGAAAATAGCAAATATTTTAATGCAGACTAAGGACCGTTGCCACCTGGCACAGCCTGCTGCAGAGGGCATTATGTCCATAAGAACCTACGTGGTAAAGGTTGTTTTAATAGTCAAAGACTTTGGAAAGAGTGCAAGACATTTTTTAAGACATGGAAGCTGTCAACTAATGAAATGGGAAATGAAAGTCACACAGTCCCTTTTACATTCCCTGATCCCGGGGCCGGTTGCTGATGCACACAGAGAAAAAGGAAGCAACCCGTTAGAGAAATCAGGTTTGGGGTGGTGGGTGTGGGTAGGGGTAAAGAGTGAAGATGAGCGGATGAGGCCGTGAGGGCAGGCATCAGCCATAGTGGGAGGGGAGTGGTCACCCAAGAAGCCAAAGGTTTGCTCCCCATCCAGGCCTTGATGAGACGATCCGGCCCACGTGCTAAGCAACTTGGTTGAATGCTCCCCAGCCCATGGGTGATAATTAATTTTTAAATATGAGGGGCAATTAGGTGTCTCCTAATCACAAAACAGTTTGGTCTTCGGTCCGTACTGTCATTCATACTGCGGCAGGTCAGAAGAAGGACATGGACTCTGATAAGCCATTTCAGTAGGAGGTTAATTAAAGAAAAGGAAAAATGCATGTCTTTCCCTAAGTTATACAGGGTCCCTACCTAACAAAACGAACTAAGATGCTCACCAGTCATCAGTGAATGTCTTAATAGAATCAGACTGCCTTCCAAACTAAGTCTAACTGACCCTACCACTATAATAACAACTAAAGCCAGGAGAATGACTCCCTTCTCCTGGAGTGCTTGCTTCTTGCAAAGTTCAGTTTCAGTAAATGATTTTCAGACATGTCTATAGTGACTGTTTTTATCAGTTCATACAGTTCATGCAAAATGTACTGTACTGTACTTTAGTTTCCTCTCTCTTTGCAGGATATGTTTTTGGGGTTTTATGATTCTCCTCTTGATTCGCTTTACAGAGAGTCATTTTTCTTTCTTCCAGTGGAAAGTTATCCAAGATTTATAAATCACAAAGTCTCTACTTTGACTAGGACGAGTATGCATGGTCCCATGATGATTCTCATTTACTCCTCTGGGTTTAAGTATCACAGTCTCTTTTCTTTGACTGGGACCAGTATGCTTAGTCCCATAATGATTCCCATTCACTCCTCTGGGTTTAAGTACCACAGACACTTTACTTTGACAGGGACAAGTATGATTGGTCCCATAACGATTTTCATTCACTCCTCTGGGTTTAAGTATCACACATTCTTTACTTTGACTGGGACGAGTATGATTGGTTCCATGACGATTCCCATTCACTCCTCCGGGTTTAAGTATCACAGACTCTTTACTGTGACTGGGATGGGTATGATTAGTCCCATAATGATTGTCAATCACTGCTCTGGGTTTAAACATCACAGTCTCTTTCCTTTTACTGGGATGAGTATGATTGCTCCCATAACGATTCTCATTCACTCCTCTGGGTTTAAATATCACAGATGCTTTACTGTAACAGGGATGAGTATGATTGGTCCCATAATAATTCTCACCTCCCCTCCCGGGTCTCCCGCTTTTCCCGTTACCTTGCACTCTTAGGGAAAACGTCACCATGGCTTCTACATGCTTGGCGCTTGTTCTTTCTTTCACTGGCACGGTTCCCATGTCCCTGCAATGTCTTTTCTCTCTTGCCGTTGTCTAGGATGGTCACGCAATATTTCAAATACTGCTAGGTTCTCCCTCTCCCCTATCCAGGTGGTTTTGGCGTTGTTTATTGGACCCCTGGTCCACCACATGTTTTCTGTGGTCTCTCTCAGTATTCCAGGACGATCTGTGTCCATGTTCACATCTCTTACTTTCCTTAAGGTAAGACACTGTTTATCTAATTCTTCTTTGTGTTCCTTTCTGGTCACAGGACGCCACACATACAGCTCTCTCTCTGCATCAGGAAGTTCACCCATTTTGTAACTCGCTGGCATTTCTCTTTGCCAATCTCCTCGCTTCTCGTATGTGACGTAGCCTTGGTACTTCCCCGACATACATCTGGGTCTTTCTTTTTCCCTCTTTTGTATGTTTCCTCTCTTCCTCCATACATCATCCTCTTCGTCCCAGTTGAATGGGATTTTTCCCTTAAATAAATATTTTCAGTTTAAGGGTGACAGTAGCAGATATTGTTTACTTTTTCATACATATTCCCATAGAAGATGTTTAAAGAGGCATTATTGAGATGTTTCCTCAAAGGAACGGGAGTCCTCGTCTGTCCCGAAAGAGAGAGTCTCTCCTGGTGAGGTCCCACTTGGCTCGACCCCTATGGAGGGTGTTGCGGAGCTGACTCACCTCCCGAGCCTCACAGGGGGGAGGGGGCCTCCCACTTGGGGAGAAGGGACACATTCCTGCAATTCAACACAATACTTAATTCTTGTCGGATAGAATAAATATGTTATACATGCTTAAACATACCAAATGCTATTGTATACAAAATAATAAGATCATTGAAGATATCAAAGGGATCGCATGGGTGGTACATTACCACCTGCTGAGTTTACCGTCTTTCAGAGCAGTAATGCCAGTGGTTGAAATTGCATATAGCAGCTGGTAGTGGCGAAAGTAACAGAAGTGGAGCATCTAGTGTCCTCATTTTCGGGCCACGGATGGTAAGAATTTCCCAGTGGCAGGAAAAAATCTTTCAGCAATAACACATACTAATTTTAAGGGCTGAGGTAAGTCCCCAGCAGTACACATCACTCCTCTATTCATTGCATGAGTATTGACAATACCAGACCTACGTTTAGCATGGTAACAGGTTGTTCTGATTTTAACACTTAAAAAAGGGACAGTCCAGCTAATCCTATTTTTATTGGTGCTTACATCCATTTTTAGCTATTATTTTGTATGTACTGTGCATGGCCAATAATGATCGAACTGCCACTTATGGTACAGCATTTAGCACTAGTGGTAATCTTATCACCAGCCGCAATCCAGCAGACTAGATTTTCTCCTTTCTGATGGGTGACGCCTTACTTCTGGCAGCCGGGAAATATGACTTCACAGCAGTTGGAATGATAGCAACCTTTCCTTAATGGGACCTTATAAGAATGAATATCTACTGTAGGCTAATTTGCAAAATATGACTAGTTTAGATCTGTACAGTAATGTGACATTGCATTTAAAGGACAAATACTTAAAGAAATAGGGGAATAGGTTGTACCTTAAATAATAGAAAAATCAACAATGGTATTAAGCCCGTTGAGCTATCTGCCGACATGGGTGTCTGACAGGGGGCGGGGGCTGCTCTGAAATTATTTAGGTCAGATTGAGGTTGGCCAGCACTGGAGGCCCCCAGTGAGGTAGGACAGGAATTTTTGTTCCTGCTATTTGCGAACAATGTTGTTCTACTCTCTCGAACTGAAATAGCAATGCCTAAACTTTTAGGCGCCTTTTGTAATAAATGCATTTTGAAGACGTTGGTCAGTAACAAGACCAAAACAACGACAGTGGCGATAGGCCCAGCTAAATGCACCAAGACGAGCTTCTGTGAAAAAGGGGGAGGTTTAGAGGTAGTATCTCACTTTGACAAATGGGGGTCTATTTTGATAATAAATAGGGTGGGGACTGAAGGTGGAAAGGAGAGCAATACATTTCTCAAATCTCCTGGTGGGGTCCTTGGATTCAATAGAAAGTTTGGGGGGAATGCCTCTGCACAGAACCTTGACGGCTTTCAATGGAAGTCTGTCATTGTGGCTTTATATGGTGCTTGGGTCGGGGGCTAGGCACCTCGTGCCATGCTGATCATAGCTAAATGGATGAATGAATTAGTACTTTATTTATATTCAAGCATAATACATAAAAGTAAAAATAAAAATGCACAACATAGAACATCCAGAAATACAAAATAAAAGCATGTCAATAAGCATGTACCTATTAAGATTGCACATAATCTATAAACCATTCATATCAAATTCATCTCCCCACAATTATTTCCCATAATAGCATATGTGTTCCTTCTTCAACTAATCACTTTCAAAATCATCTTCAGATAGCAGCAACCTTAATAAATGGTTCAATACTAATCTGTAATTAAATATATTATAACATCTCCATTGTTGAACCAAAGTTCCTTGTCTTCTATCACTATACAAATGACAGAAAATATGAAGTTTCCATTGATTTTATTCAAACTGCAGTTTCCCTGCTGAGTATAAAAGGTTTACAACCCAAGTTGAAATCTTACAACAATGAATCTTTTTGGGAGCTTAAATACTCTCAACAGGTACTCTGCTGGGGGTAATGATTGGTGTCCAAGGAAGATAAGTCTTTACAGATATTTTATTCTTCTGTGTATTCATAGACATAAGACGATTTTGGTTTAAGTACCTTTAGCATTAAATCAACTGGCTAATCACTACTATTTTTTTTAAATCTTGCATCATTTTATAAACCTGAGCATTTATGTGCACATTCTAGAAAAACACACATCACTAAAAACAGATCCCCTAATATGTAAAATGTGAGCATAACTTGAAATGAACAATCAGACCATTAATAGTCATATAACCTGCATTGGCCTCCACCGATTTCCTCAATCCTCTTGGAATCCGGTCCAACACCTCTGCATCGTTTGCATAGCTCAGTACATGGTATCAACCTTCTTCGTATCCTTGATACATCAGGATATATTCTTTCCAAGAACTTAAGAAGTGAACTGGTATATCAATTAAAGAGGGTTGGTGCCAGTACACCCCCCAATGCACACCCTTTGCCACCCTTTTCCACCTCTAACTCACTTGTCATCTACCCACTTCTGCCAAAGTATACTTGTGCGGTGTTATCTGAATGCATTATCGAAAGAGACTGCCAAATCCATAATGGCTGTGTAAATTGGGGAATTAAAACCAATAACACATTTTCACTAAATGAGTTGGTTCACACATTGACCTATGGTACCAAGTACTCTCATAAAACCATATTGTCTGTCACACAAGATTTAATTTTGTTAATCCAGTTGCACATTCTGGAATGTTTTACTCTTCCAAATATGTTAGCAGTTCCCGACAGCAAAGTAATTCGTCAGATTGAGGAAGTGCTTTATTTAGCTTGTTATAAAGAGTCACTGTCACACCTGTTTAACAATTCTCTGGGAATTTCCCCTTTCTCGACTAACAATAATAACAGTGACCACAATTCAAGGTAATCAAACTTATAAATATCAACTGGTCCTTCATCAAAACCCACAGCATTTTGACAGGTGTTGACTAGTTAAGGCACGCATCACCACTTTTGCAAATGGGAACTGTGCCGTACCTTTTATTATCCATATTGTCCTCCTTGCTAATATTTCCCACTTCAATTCTTTCCAAAGTATTACAAAATAACATTGTATACATTGAGTAATGATTTTTTTTAAAAAAGCACACCCATTCCTCTCCTTGTATGTGCGCTTCAAGAGTATTCTCACTTTTATTCCACTCAGTTTTCCGTGATTATTTTCCAGAACAAGGATTAATCCTTTCTACATTCCACCTGCAGAAGGTTTGCCCATGTCATTTCTCTCAAAGCTAATCTATTGTGCAAAGATTTATTGTACCTAGATCACCCCAGGCCGATTACCTTCCTGGCACTTAACAATTCACGCTTGTTTATTCTACAATTATCAGCCACCCACGATTTTGTCTTTCTTTGCTCTGCTGGTAGCTGTTTTTGGCAAGAGTTCCCCAAAGAGACCCATAATTTCCTATAACGACTTAATCCTTGAGTTAACACTAATATTCTCTTCCAGGCACCATTGTATTAAAGCCTTGCCCCTTTTCATAGGTTTATCATATACATCCTACTGCAACTCAACCTAACCATTGCGCCCTGTGCTAGCATCCCAGAATTGTGTACCAAAATGAATGGTAGTGGATGATAATCACTGTCAGGGTGGCAAATTACCTGAAAATCGCTAATGATATTCCAGCTATCAATTGGGAAGAAACGTAATCAATGTAATCACTTAAACTGTTGGATCTGCCATTCTCAAAACTCTTGCTAGGGGGATTATCAGACTCCATGCAGACTAAAAGCATACTCCGGCAAGAGTGCACATATACATATTTTAGTGGGACATGAAGTTTCCATACACATCAGACTTACTGAGCTGTTTTAAACTTCTATATCCATCACACATTTCAACATTTTATCATCCCCCAATCTTGCATTAAAAACACTAGCCACAAGCACGATTTCCCCCTCCAGTGGATTAGATTTATTATTTACAAAGGTAAAGGCTATTTTAAGATTTTTGATTTCCTAAATTCTTTCCCTTATGATTTTTGCTATTGTAAAAAATGTACTTGCAAGAATGTTCTACCTAATGTATTGGACGGTACCACTAAGGGGACATTTCTTGACACAATGAAATGTCTGTGCAGTTCAAGATTTAATGTAACTTAACACAAAAAATGCCCAGGCCCCCAACTGGCCACCCCTTCCTGGCTTCTTTGTCTGCAGTCATTCAAAATCACCTATATCCCTGTAAATCAATATGCTGAAAACAAGTCTCCTGTAGTAACAGTACACGAAGAATCACTTAAAAATTCAATGAATCATTTATTCTCCAACTTCCTTTGTAGGCCTGACACATTCTATGACAACATTGTAATACCCATTGGTGAAGTTAATACTTTCTCACCTATTAATGATTTTTCTTCAGTGGTCGAAGTGTGTGAAAAGAAGTAGTGGAACTTTGTTCCCTGCTCGCCTGTCCCTTTCCCCACAAACCCCATCGCCAAGCCCAATACAAACCCCCAAACAAATGTGCCGGCTGTTTAAGGGAACATTCAGTGCATTGCACTGAAGTGCAAGTTTCAGCTGCTTTCAACACTTTTATTTTAAAAAAACTCATTCCGGAACTGTTTCTTTTAAAAATAAAAGTTTAGGAACAGTGCTGCCAACCGCTCCCTCCCCTTTCGACAACTCGTGTTCTTTCACGAATAAGCAATCTCTTTCCAACAGGACATTCGGGGCAGTGGTCGAAGTGTACGAAAAGAAGTAGAGGAATTATCTTCCCTGCTGACCTGCCCCCAGTCCTCATAAACTCCATCGCCATGCCTCCTCCCACGCTCAATCTAATCCCCCAAACAAACACACCTGCTATTTAGGGGAATTTTCAGTGCAGTGCACTGAAGTGCACGTTTCAACTTCTTTCTACACTTTCATTTTAAATTGAAACCATTCCGGAACACCCACTTCGACCACTGATTCGAGGTAATGCGTTGTAAAATCACTGCCTGTTCTGCACAAATTCCTATTCAAATTAAATGCTAAATAAGTTCCCATAACGTTATCTTGTACTGATGTACCTTTATGCACAAGGCCCACCCCTCACTCTTCAGTACCTCTCTGATACGTCAAGGACAGACTGGGTCTAGTCCTTTTCTTTTTTTGCTCACTCCCACTCACAGCATGTTATTGAGAGCCAGTTTGTCTTATTCAGTGCTCTTACTCTCTTTAGCTTCTTCAACCTCTACAACTTCACCACATTGTGTGATATTAGTGAGTTTTTTCAAACCTTAGCACTTCATCATCCAGATCACTGACCAACTTCCACACATAATATTAAATATTTCCCAGCTGTCACCTGTGTTTTCCCTCCCCATTACTTAACTCAATATATTTTCTTTTGCCCATAAATAAACATGCTCCTATTCCCAAGCCTTGTGAGCATGATGTGTGCATTATATATTCTAGTTTTCTAAGTCTTCTCATGCTTTCTTACATGTACCCACCTAACATATCCAGCTAGAAATGTAGTGCAAGAGGAACATGCCTGTGCCACCGCCCTTGTGACAAAGGCAGTCATCATTTTGTTCTTCTTGATCTCACACTATCCCAAGTCAAACCACCATGTCACCATATTGCCACAATCCAAAATTCAACAATTTTCTGGGGAGAATTTGCAGAAGTCAACAAATTCATTAGCAACAATCAAAAAGTTAAACGTCAATGCTCACAGTACGACATAACAAAACATCCAGTTCACTTGAATTAAAACAGTTATAATAAACTCTTGAATCCATATTAAATCCTCATCAAAACCCCTCCATCTGGCATTCAAGACCACATATCAGCATATTTATAGGACCAGGGATTCTCCATCCCTATAAGGAAATAACCGGAACACTCAGAACTTATGAGCCCATAAGCTCATAAAGCTCAACACCTGTCGATCAATGTTGATCCTTTACCTATTTACCAGTTTGAGAATTTTCTAGATTTAGCAGTTCTAGTATTTAACAAATGGTATGCCAGTTGCTTAAGAAAAATAAAATACCAAAGTACCTAAGAAGCAGTTTTTCCAAATCAGGCTCCAATGTGTATATTGCTTTAAAAAAACACTCACACACCAGGGCTAGGCAACCTGGACCAGGTACAACTTCAGATAGTGGATACCCAGCTCCTGCTCCTATACCAGGCAGGTATCCAATGGAATGTGTCTGCTAATATGGCAGAATATGCCGGATTTTATTGAAATGTATATGCTATTGTAAGGGTGAAGATGTGATTATTATAGACTTGTATTTGTCTTAAAGAAAGGAAAAGGAGTTGGGGAAAGGCCTAACTGTCCCTAACTATTATGAGGGGTTGCTCTGCCTCAACAAAAGAATACTATGGATCCAGTCAGGATGTCTGTCAAACAAAAAAGTCCACCGTCCTGTGTCTTAAACCTATTTTGGTCCCTTACACTTTCAATATAAACCAAAGGAAAATGGGCGTCTTCTTAATTCCAGAAAGAGACCTCTCCCATTCTGGATGTTGACACCAAAGCACAGTTAAAAATGTATACAGATCAATATTCACTGTTCATCCAACTTAAAGATAACCCAGTTCTCCATCCTCTTGGATGGAACCTCTTTCTGGGTTTCTGGTTCCTCTTGTTCACAACACTGTTCATAAATGTTGCCAACTTAAAGTTAATCATGTTCTCTACTCTCCCAGAGGGAACCCCTTCCTGGGTCCTTCTTGTATTCACAGTAACGTTCTTTATCAAATCCTCTGAGGAATTCCTCTCCCTCATTCCATAGTACATAAACAATGATCCTTCCCAGTCTCTTGCCAGCTCTGGTTCACTAATATGCCAGACCTTTCTGGAGACTTTTACAACAGAGTGTCAAGTCTTGTTTTCTCACCTGTCAGACTTGATTTCCACAACCTTCAACTTCAGAGATACTAGTGGTTTGGGCTTTAGCCCGCCGGTTATAATTCTTCCTGTATTCAGGTGGGTCATTGACCCTTATGTATTCCACTGGTGGGTGTTGCCCATTCCCATCTGGGTCCCAGATCCTGTTCCTTTTGCTTGGCAGTATCATTGTCCCTTCGTTACCTAGTGTCCACTTGGACAAACCTGATATACTCCCCTGCCAGGTTTTGTCCCCTCTAGGTGTACTCGCAATGTTTGTATGTGTCTGTTTGACTCTTTTGTTATTTCCTTGTGATGCTCAGGATGTGTTTATCTGCTTCACACTGTTCGAATTATATTGTATAGTTTCTCTCTCACCCTCTTATGCTTTCCAGGATGTTATAATTAGATTTATAAAGTTCAATCTATTTGACTGTTTCCCTTTTCATCAAAGGGGTGTTTTCATAAAGTTGGTAAAGTTTGTATTATATTGTACCTTCTCTTTCTCACCAATTGAACTTTTTGGTTTGTTTTCATGAGATCCGTCAGCTCCCTCAAAGCCCCTTTTACCAGCCCGGCCCGGCACTTTCCCTACCTTTGGGTACTATCCCGGCAGCCTCCAATCTCTTCTGGGGTTGGAGCACTGTTTCTTCACTTGCACTCTACTCTGTGTCCTTCTCCTCACAGCTCTCCAGATCCGGCATCTCTCCCTTGCCATCGGCTGCCTGCATCACTGTTCTTGGGCAGCATTCGCTGGACTTGCTTCCTGTGTCTCTGCCACCAATCAGGTCTGCCTCGTTCAGACCTCCTAGGTGCCTGTGGCAATCCATGTCCCGCCCTCCAATCTTTGGGTTCCTCGGAACGGGACCAGCGTCTCCTTCACTGCTCCACCAGGTTTGGTTGCTTGGCAACCATGTAAGTCTTTCTTCCCTTCTTATGATTAGCTTTGCCTTTGGGATACTGAACCACGTGTGTTGGTTCTGCGATGGACCTTAGCCTTCTTGCTTCATCTTCCTCATCACAGTGATGTTTTGTATCAGTCTTGGGTGAGTGTCCCTCTTCCTTGTCCCAATTCTTATAAGGATGTCCTTTTCTAAATCATAACAAATAGTGGTGTGGGGGACCAAAGGGACTTGAGGGGGGTTAAGGAAGGCGGGGACACCAAAGGGTTGGATAAATAGCATGTTCTCACAAGGACATTGTTACCATTCCCATGAATGATTTCCCTCACATGAGATCAACCCACTCAGTAGCGCTCCGAGGGGGGCTATCAGGTAGTGGTCTCTCCTCCCTTACCTCATGAAAAGGTGCCTCCCCATTGGAAGATGTGACAATACCCTGGGATTTGTCACACTATGCATAAATTCACCTTGGATGGCAGACCCAATATTCAATTCTACTGCTCACATATACAAACACATATAAATCAATACTAAAATCTTTTATTGGCAACCCAATCAATTATTGATACAACATATACAAATAGCAAAGTGTCATTGTTTCATACTCTAATATCACATATTCGGCCACCTATTCCTGCCTATATTCATTTTATATGAAATGCTGCCATCACATACTCACATTCTCTCAGTGATAATGAACACCGATCTAATTTCTTCTTTGGCATATGTCTGAATGATTGTGTAACTAGCAGAGTTACTTTGATGAAGATGAAGGAATGACAATAAAGGAGGCCGATTATAAAGGAGAATTACTGTGATAAAATACTCTGTGCGGACTAAGAACTGTGATAAAGGAGAACTACTGATGAACGAGAAATACTGTTGCAAAGGGGAATATTTTGATGAAGGACTGTGACAAAGGAGAAAAACTGTGGCACAGAACTGTAACAAATAAGAAGGACATTGACACGGAGGAATTCAATGAAGAAGGAAGACAGTGATGCAGGAAAAGGATTGTGACAAAGGAGAAGGCCTGTGGCAGAGTAGAAGCACATTCTCGGAGAAGAAAGTCCAGGGAAAAGGAGAAGGACTATGATGAAGTAGAAGGACTATGACAACAAAGAAAGGGTTTTATGAATGATTGTGATGAAGTTGAAGACTTTACTGTTATGAAAGGCTTGATGAAAGAGCAAACTGTGATGAAAGAGTTGAACTGTATTGAAGGAGAATGACTGTGATGAAGGAGAACACTAAAATGAAGGAGAAGGGTTAAGATATAGGAGAAAGACTATAAAGAAGAAAGACTGTGATGAAAGAAAAGCACTGTTATGAAGGAGAAGGACCAAAATGAACAACGGATGAAGGAAAAGGTCTGTGATGAAAAACTGATAAAGGAGAAGAACTGTGATGAAGAAGGACCATGCTAAACGAGTATGACTGTTGAAGAACTGTGATGAAAAAGGACCATGATAAAGGAGTAGGAATAGCGAAGCACAAGGATAATGATAAAGGAGAAGAACTGATGAAAATGAAAGAATGTGATTAGGGATTATGACAAAGGAAAAGGATTATGACAAAGGACAATGTCCATGATGAAGGAGAAGAATTGTGATAAAGGAGAAGGACTTTGATGAAAGAGAAGGCCTATGTTGAAGGAGAAAGACCATGATGAAGGAGAATTACTATGACAAGGAAGGAGTATGATGAAAGAGAGGGGCTGTGATGAAGAGCTGTGACAAACAACAAAGGAGAATGGATGTGACAGCAAGGACTGTGATGTTAGATATGGGCTGCAAAAAAGACTGTAATGAAGGAAAAGCATGTGAAGAAGGGGAGGGCCTGTATCAAAGGGGAAGAACTACGACGAAGGAGAAAAACTATGATGAAGAAGGACTATGACGAAGAAGAAAAACTATAATGAAGGACTGTGATAAAAGAAGAACATCAGTGATAAAGGAGAACGATTGAGCCAAAGGAGAACTGAGGAAGGAGAGCGACTACTAAAAAGAAGGTATGTGATGAAGAAGAAGCACAGCAAGATGGGGCTCTGGTGAAAGAGAAGGACTGTGATGAAGGAATATGACAAAGAAGAAGTATTGTGATGAAGCTCTGTGATGGAGAAGGACTGTGACAAAGGAGGGCAGTGACAAAACACTCTGTGATTAAGGAGAAAGACTTTGATGATGAAGATGGACTGTGGGAAAAAGGTCTGTAACAAAGGTGGAATGTAGGACAAAGGTCCGTGATGAAGCAGGACTAAGATTATGGAGGACTGTGATGGACTTTAATAAAGGAGAAGAGATCTGATGAAAATGATAGCCTATGATGACGGAGAAGGGGTATGGTGAAATTGCAAGACTTTTGATGAAGGAGAAAGAATAATGAAAATTGGGAGCATAATTTCTTTGGGTTGTGACAAAAGTACTGGGATGTAGGTTATGGGCTACAAACGACTGTGATGAAAGATTGGGATTGTGATTAAGGAGAAGGACCAAGGTTAAGGAAAAGGACTATGCAGAATGAATGTGATGAAGAAGAATGTCTGTGACAAAGTATTATGATAGAGTGAAAGAAGTATGAGGGAGGACTGCAATGCAGAAAAACTGTGATTAAGGAGAAGGCCTAGGATAAAGCACTGGGAGGGAAGAAAATGACTGCAATGAAGTAGAAGAACTGTGATGATGGATGGAAACTGTGATGAAAAGGACTGTAATCAAGGTGAATGATGTTTGCAAAGGAAAATAACTGTGATGAAGGATTGATGAAGGAGAAGGGCTATGATAAGGGCTGATAAGGGAGAAGGACTGTGAGAAATAGGTATCAGGTAATATTATCCCCACCAATAAAATCGCCATATATATGGTCGTTGGGAACAGCCATAAGCAATATTATTAGTGGGGATAATTTTTGGGGTAAATGGGAGTGTGGGTTGTGGGGGTGTCCCCCGCTCCCTTTAAAGTAATATGGGGTTGCGGGGTGTACCCCACGGCTTCAATGGGTTAATATTGCCACAATAATCCAGCACCATTCTTGTATGGCTATATTTTTGCGGGGATTTTAACACATGGAACCGAGAAAAATTGATTTAATGAAGGAGAAACACTGATGAAGGACATGGACTGTTTTAAAGCATAAGAACTGTGCTAATTGGCTTACAAAGGATAAGGACTGACAGGACATGGACTGTTTCAAATGTGAAAAATGTGAATGAAGGAATGTGATGAAAGAGAAGAACTGTGACAAATGATTCTGATAAAATAGAAGGAACGTGATAAAGGACTATGACAAGGAGCAAGTAGTATGGTTAATGATTGTGATCAAATGATTGTGAAAAAAGAGAAATACAGACAATGAATATGAATTGTAATGATTGTGGAAGTACTATCACAATGCAGAAGGACTTTGACAAATGAGAAGTACTCTGGCAAAAGACTGTGAGGAAGGAGAAAGAGTGTGATGAGAAATGTGATGACGAAGAGGGACTGTGATGAAGGAGGGCTGTGATGAAGGAGGATTGTGATGGATGATTGTGACAAACGACTTTAATAAAGGAGAAGGGCTGCGATGAAGATCAAATACTTTGATGAAGGAGAATCATAATGTGAAGTAGAAGCATAATGTGAAAGAATACAACTATGAAGAAGAGACCACATCTCCGAAATCAGAAGGCAAGCATCAGAAGGCAAGCACACTGGCTCCCTGTCAAAGAGAGAATTGTCTTTAAAACTCTTGCCCTCACCCACAAATGCCTCCACGAACTTGCCCCTCCCTACCTGACCAACAGAATTACCAGGCACACGGCCACCAGACCCCTAAGATCATGCTATGCCAACACGATTGTCACACCTATTACACGAAAGGTGCGCACTGGAGGCTCCAGCTTCCCCACCCAAGCAGCCATGCACTGGAACGCACTGCCACCTCACCTAAGACTGATTGAATCACACCTTGCCTTTCATAAGGCTATCAAAACTAGACTCTTTGTCTAAACAGAATAATTATTATGAATCGGCTTTAGCAATTTCCTGCATATGTGTTCGCCACTGTGTAACCATGAGCCCATTGGGCACCCGCCTGTAACCTAAGTCCGCTTTTCCTCTGCCTCAATGCCTCATAGGCTGCAAGTGCGCTTGATAAATGCAAATAAATAAATAAATAAATAAATAAATAAATAAAAAGGAGAAAGAATATGAAAAAACGAAGGACTGTTTTAAAGGACTTTGATAAAAGGAAAGGACCATGATGTAGGAGAAGGACTATGACAAAGGAGTATTGTTATGAAGAAGACCTATGATGAAGGAAAAGGATTGTGATTGAGGAAAAGGAGTAGGACAAAGGAGAAGGACTGTCATGAAGGACTGTCATGAAGGACTGTAATGAAGGAGAAGGCCTGTTATGTGGAACTGGAATGAAAGAAAAGGACTGTGATGATGAAGTAAAACTATGATGGAGGAAGTCTGTGATAAGGAAATACGGTGACAAAGATGAATGACATTTATGGAGAAGAAAGGTTGTGATGAAGAATTGATGAAGAAGGGGGCTGATAGAAAGGACTGATGAAGGAGATGGACTGTGGATTAGAAGTATTGTGACGAAGAAAGACTGATGAAGAATATTGCATGTTACAAAGGAGACAGACTGTGCTAAAAGGCCTACGAAATAGAAGGATTGTGATGATTGAGAAGGACATGTAATAGAGAAGTATTGTGATAAGGAACAAGTACTGTGATGAATGACTGCGGCAAAGAAGAAGCAAGGAATGTGATGAAGGTGTGTAATTAAGCTAAATTACTGGGATGAAGAACTGTGATGAAGACAACAATATGTCATAGATGAGGACTCTGACAAAGGACTGCAATAAAGTGAAGGACTATGATGAAGGCCTGTGAAGAATAAGGACTGTAACCGAGAAGAAATCCGACAGCGATATATGGCCGTGGTGAAGGAAATGGACTACAGTGGAGTGGAAGGACCATGATGAAGGAGGAATGTGATGAAAGAGGAGTGCTGTGATGAACCAGAAGGACTGATGTAGTAGAGGGCTATGAGGAATGAAAAGGACTGTGATGAAGGAGAAGGATTATTATTAAAGACACAGGGCCTCATTACGAGTCCGGCGGTAACCGTGCCGGAAATTCCGGCAGGTTACCGCCAGACTCGTATTACCATTCCACCTCCGTGATTGCCAGAATCACCGGGGCATTACAACCCCGGTGACCCGGTAATTCCAGAGGCGGAATTCTGTTAATCCCCATTCCCATGGAGTCCCAAAAGACTCCATGGGAATGGGAAAGTGGAAACACCAGCACCATGCTGTAATGGTGCCGGTGTTTCCATGTCCGCCTGCAGGCAGCTGGTGTTAAACCCGCCAGCTCAGACCTGGCGGGAGTGACACTTCCCGCCTGCAGGACCCTTAATCAGCCGTTCCAGAAAGAACAGTGGTGGTGGATTTACCACCACCATTCTTTCCGGACCGGCTGACTTGTAATGAGGCCCACAGACTCTGATGAAGGGGAAAGACCATAATGAAGGAAAAGGTCTTTGATGAAAGAAATGACTGTAATTAAGTTTGAAAAGTCTAACAAAGGTTGACTCAGAGGGCAGACACGGACTGTGAGGAAGGAGGACTGACAAAGGACAAGGACAAAGATGAAGCATTATGACAAAGAAGAAGGTCTATGAAAAGGAGAAGGGCGTTGATGAAGGAGATGATGGTAATGAAAGAGAAGGGCAGTGATGAAGATGAAGGTCTGTGATGAATGATAAAAACTGGGAAGAAGGAGCTGGACTATGACAAAGAACTATAATGAGGGAGATGATTGTGATGAAGGATACGTACTTTGACAAAGGAAAATGTCTATGAGGCAGGACTGATGAAGGAGAGGTATTCTGATCAAGGACTAACTAAAGAGAAGGCCTATAGTCAAGGAGGACTATGATGAGGGACAACTAACAAAAGGCAGGACTGTGGTATAGTAGACAGACTGGTGAAGGACTGTGTGGAATGACTACAACAAAGGAGAAGGACTATGAAGAAGGACTGTGATGAAGGAGGACTGTGATAAAGGAGACCTGCAATGGAGTAGGAAACTGTGATGCAGGAGAAGGACTGAGCTGAAGGAGAAGAACTGTGACAAAGTAGAAAGACCATGATGGAAAGGGCACTGACAAAGCACTCTGATGAAGTGGAAGGACTGTGATAAAGGATGACTGTGATGAAAGTCTGTAATGAAGGAGAGACCTTTAATGAAAGAGAAGGATCACATTGAATGAGAAGGACTCTGAGGAAAGAGAACTACTATGATGAAGGAGAAATACTATGAGGAAGGAGAGGGGCTTGGATGAAGGAAATGGACTGTACTGAAGAGTGACTCCGAAGAATGAGAAGGATGGTAATGAGGAGAAGAACTGTAATGAAGAAGAACTGTGATAAGGGGAAAGGACCAATAAAGAACAAGGTCTGTAACAAAAGGGAAGCACTGTGATTGAATAGGAGGACTGTGATAAAAGAGAAGAAAAACACTTTGACGTGGAATTATGACAAAGGAAAAGGACTATGACAAAGAAGAAGGTCTATGTGGATGAAGAAGAACAGTGATGAAGGAGAAGAATGAAGATGAAGGAGAAGGATGGTGATGAAGACAAGTGATGTCATTAAAGGCCTCTGTACTGTGATGATGGTGAAGGATTGTGATGGATGACTGTGATGAAGGAGAGGACTGTAAAGAAGGAAAATGACTGTGATGGATGGGTCGGACTGTGTTGAAGGAGAATGACAAAAGAAAAGGAATTTGATGAAGGAGAAGAATTGTGAGAAAGAGGTACACTTCTGATGAAGGACTGTGATGACCATGACAGAACAACATAACAACAGAGAAGGACTATTAGAAAGGGCTTTGAAGAAGAAGAACTTTGATGAAGAAAAAGAAGTGACAACCGAGGAGGACCTTGGCAAAGGAGATGTTCTGTGACAAAGGAGATGGGCTGTGATTGAGAAGAAGGATGAATACAAGGTAAATGATTGTGGTGAACGCTGTGATGAAGGAGAAGGATGCTGACAAAGTATAGCGATTAAGGGGAATGACAGTAAAGAAGTAGAAGAATGAGGATGAAGGAGAAAGAATGTGTTGAATGGGATAGACTGTGTTGAAGGAGAATGACTATGATGAAGGAGAAGCAATGTGATGAACGAAAGTGACAAAAGAAAAGGACTTTTATGAAGTAGGACTGTGAGGAAGAGGACATTTGTAAATGACTGTGACAAGCAGGAGTAAACAGGATGAAGAAGAAGGACTGTGACAAAGGACTATTGAAAAGGAGAAGCATTGCAATGAGGGATTGTAATTAATGTATAATAGACTGTGATAATGAAGAATGGCTATGAAAAAGGAGAATGAGTGTGAAGAGAAAGGACTGTGATGAGGTTTAAGGGCTGTGATGAAGAACTAACAATAGAGAAGGTCTGTAATAAAGAAGGGCAGTGATGAAGGAGCCTGATTGACAATGGGGATGGAATGTGGCAATTGAGAAGGATTGTGCTGGTGGACTGTGATAAAAGAGTAATACATTGATGAATATTTAAAACTGTGATGAAGGACTGTGATCAAGGAGAAGGTAAATTACTGTGAGGAAAGAAGACTGTCATGAAGGAGGATCATGATGAAGGAGGACCGTTATGAAAGAGGACTATGATGAAGGAAGATATCATGAAGGAGGACTATGCTGAAGGAGGACTTTGTTAGAGGATGGTAACACAGGACTGTGATAAAGGAGAAGGACTATGGTGAAGGATGAAAACCCTGACAAATAACAATGCATTTGACAAAGCAGAAAATGAGGATGAAGGATAGTGACAAAAGAGAAGGACTTGGAAGAAGGAGAAGAACTGTGACAAAGGAGAAAGACCATGATGAAGAAGGACTGTGATGAAGGAAACCGTCTGTGATGAAGGACTGGTGAAGTAGAAAGGCTGGGATAAACTGAAACTGAAATTTGACAATGGAGAATGACTGTGCCAAAGGAATTAAAAAGGAGAAGGACTCTAATTAAGGAGAAGGACCTATGAAGGAGATTTAGTGTTAGGGAGAATTCTCTGTTTAGGCTGAATTTCCTAACCTAGTGAGTCCCCCAGCAGCTTTGCTGGATTTCTGGAGTTTGTTTTTTCCATCCTGCCAAGAGTGGGACTTTTTTTTCTCACTCTTGGACATGAATGTGTGTAATTCCTTTGAATGTCAATGTGTTCCATGGGTGATGGGGTCTTTTACTCCATAGGGTCTCATATGTTTTTCTATGTGTGTTACACAGCACCCTCCATGCTGTAACACTCGGGCGTCCTAGCGGACCTCCATCTTAGACTCCATACCCGGGGACTGACTACTGTCTCCCCGGGCATGTAAAGTCACCATTGGCTTTACTAGACCTAAATTTACTAACAGAACTAGTACAAACCATGTTATTGTGGACGTACTAGTAGGGGTAATTCGATTACTCCTGGATCTGTTATTTGAGGGGGCACTGTCCCGTCCCCCCTCGTCGAGTTTTGGCTGGTGGCAGTGGAAACTACTTGTTATGTTCGACCGCGAACATAACCCTATGGGATTCGTCCCATTGTTAGAGATTGATACTTTTTCTCGTTAATCTCTAACCTACCACCGGTCTACTTATATTAAATAAGTTTATCGGATGGTATTTTCTGCCAGAACTGGGTTTGAAAAATGGCGTCTGTGTTCGTCTCTGTGACTCCTAAACCAAAAGGTCGAACCCTTTGTTCCACTTTTGGCGGGCTCTGTACAGAGACCCTCCAAAGTGGTGCCATTCTGTCTGGGTTACCACAGGGGTGTGGGAGGGGGTGTAGGCACCCTGGACCGAGTTGCCTTGCCAACTCTGGTCGCACTCTGGTGTGATTGGCCCAAGTGGTGAGCCTCCCCGCTCACCACTTAGCATGTGTTGATTGACAGCTAGGCTGAATGAATGGGGGTTTTCTGCATAAAAGCAGGGCTTTTGGGACTGGATCTTAAGAAGTCACCACAGGACCTAAGAATCCGACGAGGGTAAAGCTGAGCCGACCTGCACGACGACACCTCCGGTGGAGCCCTGCTGAACTGACTCACCACTTCCCGACGACAGAGGAGATCTCCCTGCCGGAGAGTCTCTTCCCCTGACTGGTGGGAACAACCAGTCCCCTTTTGCTTTTTCTTCGCCTCAGGACGCAGTGGTCGAATTGCCCGTGCAGAGCACCTCGGCAACCGGATAGCCACTACCCCTGTACCGCGACCAAAAGGTGGTGCCTTGTGACAGAGCATTCCACGGCTGGTCTCTTTCCTGGTGGTGCACCGGACTTCACTTTTCTTCGACGACGAGATCATCTCTACTCTTGGCAAAGACCCGAAGTGCATCCACCACCAGGAACAACTGCCCCCGCCGAAGCTGTCTCTCCCCAAACAAGGTACCGTGTCCGCCTGGCTTCCCTTTCGATCGGTTCGAGTGAGGTGTCTTAATCCTCTCCTTTCTGTTGGGTCGCCTCCAAGCTTTCTCACGTATTGTTCTGAACTAGTTCAATCTGCCGATAACAATTTGCTAGAAAGACTCAAACGCATCTCCACTAGAGACTTTTTGGGACATATCGCCTTGCCTCTCTCCGAGTGGGCCTGGCCTCTGAACTTTATGATCTATTGTGGTTCTTGCCTTCTTGCCTTGCATTTTTTTCCCGTGAAGTATTGAACTGTGTTGATTTCTTAACCTACTTATTGTTCTCTCCCGTTCTAACGAATACTAGAGTGCCATCTAGGTTGAGGCATACACCTCTGTCTGCAAATAAGTGGTGCCGGTAGAACCTAGACTTGTCGAAATATTGTTAGGGGGATTGATCGTTTCTTCTTCGTAGAGTAATTGTATTTGATTTGTTTGCCGTGATAGTGCCATAGTGTTTTTGATAGATGTTTTGTTATAAATAAAAACCTTAATATCTTTACACTGAAGCCTTGTTGCGTGTTTGCTTGTCTTACTGTGAAGGATTGCCCTATCTTGTATACTCCACATACTGCTTAACTCTTCTTGAGGGAAGTCTGACTGCTCAGCCACAGCTACCAAGTGAATCTGTGTGGTACAGACTGCTACCAAGTGGGTTTACTGCCAAACACCTGTAGTCCTAAATCTTTTGCAGTGGTCCCAGAGGGAACTGCACAGGTTTCCGCCTAACACTTACTATTATGAAAAAGGATTGTGGCAAGGGAGGAGCACTGTGATGAAAGAAAAGGACTATGAGTGAAGTATCTGCCAAAGGAAAATGTGTGTGATGGTTGTGGACTGTTTTGAAGGAGAAGGAAGGACAATGAGGAAGGACTGTGAAGAAGGGGAATGTCTATGACAAAGGAGAACTGTGATGGAGAACTGTAAAACAGTGGAAGGATTGTGATGATGGACTTTAATGGAGGACAATGACTATGAGGAAGGACTGTAACAAAGGAAAAGAACTGTGATGAAGAAACCCTTTGATGAAAGAGAACGACTGTGATGAAGGGCTGTGAAGGGGAAGGATAGTCCTAAAGGAGAAAGATTGTGATGAGGGAGAATGGCCGTGAAGATGGGCTGTAAAGACAGAGAAGGACAATGATGAAGGACTATGGTGATGGAAAAGGGCCATGATGAAGGAGAGCTGTAATTAAGTATGTGAAAGGCTGTGAGAAGTGTGAATGGCAGCTTCTGAATACTGTTTCTCTTTCTCTTCCCTGCATTATTGTTTTAGGCAACAAGGTTGTGCTTGTATTTGGCAAAACCAAAAACAACAAGATAGAATGCATTCATTAAGCTTGGATGCATGCACATTTCTTTGTATCCTTACACCTAACCAAAAGCCCATGTTCACAGGTGTACTTTGCTACAGTTGATTTAACCAACATTCTGCCAAAAATAAATATAAACTCAAATGTTTAAATCCTTCTAATGTAAACAAGCACTCAAACAGATGTATTAGCATCAGAAAAGTAGCAAGAAGGATAAAGGCAGTCTGCAGAGATTCCAGGACTACTGCTCTGAAAAGCCATGAAGGGCTTTTCTCAGCAGTATTGTAAAAGCAGAAAAGCTGTTAATGTGTTCTTTAGTAAGATTATGTCCTCTACTGATGAAAGTAAAACTGAAAGAAATGTACAGCATTTAAGGCTTTTACTCTCTAGAAGGACTAAATCAGGTGTTGGTATTTTAAAACCCAGGGTTTGCCTCTGTGCTAAGCTCAACCTTCTCCAGACTCCTGCTTCCACACATAGGGATCCTTTGACCCATTGACAGAGGAGTAGTTATTACTTGATAAAACAAGGGACATCCTTGCTTCTGTTCTGCTAATTATCTTTTAGTCACATACATCCCCATTTTACAACTACTCAGAACTTATACCACCTCTTTCCAAGTCAAGTTTCTCGCCCTCCTTCCCTTGCTGCTGCCTCACATACCCTTTCACTCAGATCTGAACATTCTTCCACTGTCTTCACGTGCCTAGTTATTTTACCCTCACCTTCCTTCCAACTCATAGTCACCCATCTCCTCCCTTTATCTCCTAGCCTTCAGTCATAATCCAGCCTAACTTTTCCTTCACTCTTCCCTTTCACCATCCTCCTGTTCTCCCCTTGCACCTACACCCTTCAAACCCAGTGGTGCCATTCTCCCAGGATTTCCAACCTCATTTATCCACTACACTCCCATGTCCTGCCTAGATACTTCCTGACCTTCTTGCTCACTCACTCAAGACTTGTAACACGGGGGTCCCATTTGATAGTGAACTCTGACTGCAATAATGCATCACTATCACAGCTTCTACTGTTCATATTAACCTTCTCAACAATCGGAAAATGTGTCAATGTTTTACTTACCACTCTACAAAAACTGTAAGCTTCACCCTTGTGCTTATCAAAGTAGACTACTGTTTGTGCCTACTCCTGAGCCATCCTCTCTACCCCTAGACAAGGTTTTAAACTTCTCTATGTACACTCCCTACAGCCTAGCCAAATCCTCAACATCATTGTCTTTGGGAACCTTGCCGGGTGCCTCTCCGTGCACAACTGCTTCCTTGTCAGGTTCCTTTCCTTGTCTACAAAGCTATCAATGGCCTTGCTACTCAGTGCCTGGCTGACTGTCTATCTGTCTACTCACCATCATGTTCCCTTCACTCGTCCTCTGCATCTAACTTCACTGCCCCATGCACCCATGTGCCTCCTTTTGGTTCTTCTGTTCCTCCTTACTCATTCCACTCCATTTAACCCCTCCCACCACCCATCCGAATCAAAGCCAGCCCTACTACAGATTTCTTCAAAGTTCACCTTCAACTTTATTTAGTGGCCAAAGAGCAAGCTCCCCTTGTCACATCCCCATTTTTACCTTCATATCCCACCACTCCTGACCAGTGATTTTGTATATTTGTACATTGCTTTTCTTTAGTTTGCAGCACATATGCCCCCTGGGTTAAAGTATGCTTTACTCTTGATGCCCATTTTGTTATTAGGTGACAGTCTGGATATATTTTTTACGGTCTCACAATAAATAATATTTCCAAACTGGCACGCCAACATAAGCCAGTCTTGCCACATAATAACACAATGAGCATCAAGAGTTAAAGCAAACATGAATAATTTTTTCTTTACTCTTGAAAGCCATTAAAACATGCCATACAACAATATCAAAATATATACCGTTGTCCCACCAATGTAGGCCAGTCTTGCCACATAATAACAGTTCTCGTGTTTGTTTTACGTGGCAAAACTGGCTTATGTTGGTAGGCCAGTCTGCATTTGTTTTAATAACATTGTGGCGTGGCATGTTTTAATGAGCATCAAGTGTAAAGCAAACATGATAAGTGTTATTACATGGCTAGACTGGTCTACGATGGTACAATCAGTCTGAATATATTTTCTGACATAGCAGTGCATTTTTTACTGGCATTAAGAGTACAGTCAGTAAAATTAGAGTTTATATGTGGTGAGACTAGCCTATATTGGCGCAGCCAGTCTTGACATGCTTTCTGATTGTGCCATTGCCATTTTACTGACAAAACCAGCAGGAGTATGTTCTTAGATGGGTATACTGGCATATATTGGCATGGGCTATCGTGGGCATGTTTTTTTTAAAGCCGCCACTGCCTCCACCGTCTGCAAATGTGCTATTATAAGTGATTTCTAATCAAAATAAACATCCATGTATTTCAAATAAATACTGCTATGAAAATCAAAGAGAAGATTTTCCTCCTGGGCTACCTACCTATATCTTAGTTTGGCAAAGTTTTTCAAAGTAAGATGCAACATTAGTGTAATGAGCATTTGAGGGGTAGTTGGAAGATCTTGGAATTGGTCCTTTGCTGGATGTGGAATTACCTTAATTTATATTATTCCCTTTTTCACAACAAAGAAAAATTGTTTCTGGGACAAACTAGATGCAACTGAGGAAGCATGTTTGGGGATTTAGTTGAAATATGGTGCTTTTGTCAATGTGTGTAATAAGTCAAAATACAAAACTTAACTTAAATCGAAACCTAGGGAAAGGGGTGCTGCTAGGTATGGAAATGATCAGGGGCTATGCTAATGTCGGGACTGGTGGGACTCGGGGCTAGCAAGCATTTTGGTTGTAGGACCTGAGCTTCTATCCGGGGCTACAACCAAAAGACCCGGGGCTATAGCCCCCTAAGCGCCCCCCCCACGCCCCTAGCAACGCCTCTGCCTAGGGACTTTAAGGCAGCTTTAAGGGAACAGGTGATACTGATGCATTTGGCTTCCAGCAACCCGTTCTAGCCGAAGAGTTTGCAGGTTTTTCTAACTAATCATTATGTGTTCGCTTTCATTTGTTTTCGTCTGAGGAAGTGGGCAGACATCCAGGTCTAAATAAAGGCAGTTTATGTGGCAACCCCAAAACCACATCATGTTTGTGCAGGAAATCGCAAATGTTCTTTTAAAAAAGAAACTACACAAATGATTGTTTAACATTTCTTTTTACAACCATAAACCAAAGATGTCTTAATACTAAACCGATCTTCAAAGCATGCTTACAACCAATCTACTGCCATTTCATTACAGTTTCAGAACAACAAAATCCTTTGAGAAGACCATACGTGATTTCTTTTGAATAATGCAATGTAATAACTAACTAGCATTGTTAGCGTCAATTAGGATTTTTCCCTTTAGAAATGATTTGGTGCTATGCATCGACTAAAAAACAGTGCTGGCTAGTGTACTCACATTATCAGCTACTCCCATGAAGCCCCTTCATCTAGGCTCTCGCTGTAACTAAGTATTTAAGAAAGAGGTGCACGTTCTTGTTAAAATATGTTCACATAATGCCAGTTCACGTTGCCCTGGCATTTACGCACTGTTGTCGCTTACTGTCCTAGTTTTGGAGCGGATTGAGTTGGCTTCATTTTCTCCCAATCTCAAACAATCTTGCCGAGTCAGATAAGACCTTTATTCCAACAGATACCTATCTGGTATTTTTGGCTGAATTTGAAACAATGGGGTGGGGGGTGTGTGATGCTGGAAATGCATCAGAGGGACAGGGCCTCTGAATCCTTGTCCTTTACTGTTTTTTATCGTGTGTTCTGTCGTGTTTTCTGCCCAGGAGTCCATGTGGGACTCCTGGCAGTGCAGCTCTCTTTTGGTTTGGTGAACAGACCCATGGGATACCCTTATGGCACCCATGGGTAGGGGTACAACCCTGTGCCCCTAGTGTATGTTTTTGGGCACCTGTGGGTAGCCCACAGAGCAGGGTATGGGCTGGTGGCAGCTCCATGCTGAAATTGACAGGTGCTCTGGGTGTCCTCCATTTTGGGATACCCAGGCCCTGCCATTGGAATCAGTTGATTCCTGATGGAAAACAAGATGGCCCCTGTGGCCTCTTGCTTTCTATTGCCTCTTACCTTGTTTTCCCAAAGTCCTGGGAAGCCCTGACTCTGTCCCTTCCCCCTGACTGGCTGTTGGGTGGAAGTTCCATATATGGTGTTGTTGTGAAGGCCCAGCTAGACTGACTGGAGCCTTCCCATTCACTGTATGTTGTGGGTACCTCCTGTGGGTGGGACCTGGGTGAAGGGAGTGGGTGACCAATATACACTCCTTGTTGTGGTTGTCTGGTTTCTGGCATGTGAGACAAAGACTGAGACAGCCCTGCCCGAAACTGGCCTGAATGCAGTGTGTAGTGTTGAATGGCTGGGTACTTGTCCCAATCCACATTCCTTGTTGTGAGTGTCTGAAAGGGAGGAGTGTGGCCTGAATGCACTGTGTGCCTGATTGGCTGACTGACTGCATGAATGCCCTTCTGTGTGATTGGCTGCTGTGTGTGTGCCAGCAGTGTGGATGAGAGACAGAATAGTATATCTGGGGACCTCTCACCACTGGAAATTGTTCAGAAGCGTTCAGAAGCTGAGTCTCCACTCAAGAGTAACTGGAACTGCTGACCCTCGACGCCCAGCTGGAAGAAGAAGACTTGCTGCTGCATTTGCTTCGACCGATCCGAAGGCTGCCGTGTTCGTCGAGGACTGACCCGAGAGAGGACCTGGTAAGGCGCCCTCTTCCCGTGCTCCGAGGGACCATCGAGCACCGCTGAATCTTCGCCGAAGCTCCCTGGACGCCAGACCCTCGAAAGGTTGCCGACCGGAGAAGGGGACTGCCGAGGAGACCGAAGTAAAGCACCCGGACCTCGACGCTGTCGAAATCGATTGCCGTCGACCAGGGTTCGCAGGTCTGTGTAACCGCTGGAGGCCCGTCGAAGTTGTGTTGCCCAGCCGTGGGAACCACTTGACGCCGTGCCGCCGACGACCGGAGCCGTCCGCTCCTTGCCTAAGAACATTTGAATCGAAGGACTCCCTCGTCCGCACCGTCGACCGCTTTATCCTGCCGGAGAAAGTCGAGGACGACCAACGCGCCGAGGAGAATCCGCCGGTGGGTTTCCCGCCACCTCACGACCCCAAAGACTCGAGCGACTCGACGCCCTTGCTGGGCCACCGTCATTCACAATCTTTGCGGTCCAGAACTAGTGTCGCCGAGGTGCCCCGCACGCCTCTTCCTCGCAGGACGCCGACGTCTCGACGCCGACGAGCACCGCTCGGATCGAAGCCTGCCGCCTCATCGACGCCGTTCTACCCTGTTTGTTGTCGGACGTTCGACGCCCCGTGTCTCCCGCTTGAAAGGGAAGGCATTCAAGAAGGGCCGTCGATTCCCCGACACCGAACACCGAGTTCCTCGATGCTTCTCGACGCCTCTCGACGATTCGTGACTCCTGCTTTAAAGGGGGTCATTCAAGAAGGATCTGTCGACGCCTCTTCGAAGAACTCGACTCCACCAGGTACATTGGGGGGGTAAAAACATTGTAGGAGAGAATAAGACTATTGAACAATATATGGACTGGGCTTGTGTTATATCCCTTTATTTTACAGGTTGCCCAAGTGGGGGGATCTCCACACAGAACTGTGTCCAGTAGCAAGGGCCAGTCTTCTGCCTATTGTTTCAACCCTCTGGTATCTCTCCTCTCTCTATTGCGGTTTCCTTCTTATTGATCTGCGTGCCATTTCTACAGTATTGTGAATGCACTGTTATGAGATCTAATATTAGTGGTACCACTTTAGAATTGTAGATATTTACCATTACTGGTTATCCTGAGCACAAAGTGCGTTGTTGTGATAAGTGTACATAACCCTTGAATATTAATTATATAAAGACTGTGTTTTCAGTAATACAGTGTGTGGACATTCCTTTGTGGGGGCTTCGGGATACACTGTACTTAAGAACCAGCCTGCATCACCTCCTGAGAAGCTAGGCCTTGATTGCTCGTCCATCGCTACCGTAATAGAGAATCTTGGCTGGGGTCCTCTGTGCCTCTCCTCTACCATATAGAGAGCGGAAGTACAGACCCCCCCACCGGTCCTTACAAGCTGGTGGCAGCGGTGGGATGCTTATGGTTTTAAGACTCAGTGTATAACCGTGCCACTTACAAAATATCCGCACTTTATTAGATTAAGGTTTGGGTGTGTTCCAAATAACTGCATTACAAGCAATGGAGCCCATTGCGAATGGTAAATTGACTAGGATGAGCTTAGAGGCTCTCCAGAGTGCTTGTGAAGCCAGGGAGTTAGACTTTGTGGATAAGTCTAGGGCTGAGCTGATAGCTGCCCTGGTAGACTACCAGACTGATGGTAAAACACTTGATGAAGGGGGAGATGCAACCAGTGAGGACTCTGCCCCTGGGGTTGTCGCTGAATCTGTTTCTGGGAATGCCACCATTCCTGCTGCCTCTGATCCAAACCCCAGCAATTCCATGGAACTTGAGTTATTAAGGATGAAATTGGCCTTTGAATATCGCAAGTTGGAAATAGAAGCTGAGCTTAAGAAAGAGGAGCTGGCACAGCAAGTGGAACTCAAGAATAGGGATCTTGCGCTCAAAGACAAGGACACTGAATGTCAGAGAATCCAGCTAGAGAAAGCTAGAGTGGAGACTTCAGCTAAAACCAGTGAGAGTGTCAGGTCCCCAGCCACCAAGTTTATGAAAGACTTGGTTGGTGTGTTTTTGGAGGGTACAGATATCCTCCAATGGATTGAAGCGTTTGAAATGGCTTGTGCAATTCATGATGTGGATAAAAGAGATTGGGCTAAGTGTTTGTTAAGCAGAGTGCCTCAAACTGGATATGACTGTATTCTGAAGCTGAGTGTGGAAGAAAGGGGTCAGTATGAGTGTATGAAGTTTGGCAAGACACCTACCCAATATCTTAAAAGGTTCAGGGATTTTAAGAAAAGAGAGAATATGTCTTGGGTTGACTGGGTGAGTGCTGCACACATGAACATGATGGGGTGGATTGATGGTTACAAGGTGAAAACTTTTGCTGAATTATCCCACCTGTTGTTTTTTGAGCATTTTTCTGAAGCCTGTTCACCAGAGCTGCGTCAGTATGTGGCTGACCAGAACATTTTGGACCCCTTTAAGCTGGCTAGGTTGGCTGACAAGTGGGTCTCCCACCGGGTGTCCCCTAAGGACTCCAGTGGGAAGGACAAGGACAAAGAAAAGGGGACCTCTCAGAAAGCTGAGGAGTCCCAAAAGCAATCACAGTCGGGTAAACCAAAACCTTCCTCTCCTAAGACCCAAAAACCTAGTGGGGATAAGTCATCTGTGGGTGGGAATAGGAGTAGTGGTCCACCTGCTGCAAAGCAGGCTCCCAGTGGTTCCAGTACCGTACCCCGCACTCCTGGCACTTGTTGGGACTGTGGGGCCCTGGATCACAAAAGGGGTGACTCCAAGTGTAAAGGTAAGGCACTTGGAGTACCGGCTGTCAGCATGAGCTACCCTTACCCCATGCCTGAGGTGGAGGCCACTGTCCTCCCCTCCTCGACAGGAATCACCTTTGGTGCTCCTGTAGAGATTTCCTTAGTGTCCCTTGGGGCCTGGGACCAGTACGCAGAAGTACTGGCGACTATCCCGCAGAACACCCGTAGGTTTTTGAGAAGTGTCCTCTTGAATGGCCAGCCTTCTACTGGCTTGAGAGACACTGGGGCAAGCATGACAGTGGTGGACAGGACCCTGCTCAAGCCAGAGGACTATGCAAGTGCTCCTCTGAGAACCACCAGGTTAGCTGGTGGGCCTCCCAAATTATCGCCTGTAGCCTTAGTCACACTCATGATTGGAGACAAGACAGCAAAGCTTCCTGTCCTGGTTCAGGACAATGTCCCTGCTAACATTCTGTTAGGAAATGATCTAGTAGAGTTGGGGTTGATCTCGGATGGTCTTCCCATGACTGCGGCTGCGGTCACTAGGTCACAGGTGACACCGGGTCTGGCTGTGAGTCAGGTACCCGAGCCAAAGGCGAGGCCTAAGGCAAGACGAAGGAAGACCAAGAAGGCCACCTCTGTGGGGGGAACACCTTCTCTTCCTGCTGTTCCGACAGCACCCATTGGGATCCATGCTCCGGACGGGATGGGTCCAGTGAAAAACCCAAACTCAACTCCTGAGGGAGACGAGACAGAAGACTCTCCTATGGGAGAGGTTCTCAACCCGGAGGATCATCCCGACCTTCAATGCTTGTTAGCTGAAGGGGGACCCTCCCGGGCAGACTTCTGTAAAGGACAGAGAGAGTGCCACTCTCTCGAGGGTCTGAGGAAACAGGCCCTGTCCCAGGCACAAGGTGAAGTGCCTAGGACATTCAAGATTTATTGGGAGAGTGAGCTCCTTTTTAGTGAGCCCACTAAGCCTGAACCTGGTGCCCTCAAGAGGTTGGTGGTACCCCAGGTTTACCGGCCCTTCCTGCTGCAGTTGGCGCATGAGGTGCCCTTGGCTGGTCATCTTGGTACCAAGAAGACTAAGCAGCGGCTCTCTGCCCACTTCTACTGGCCCCGGATGGGAGTAGAAGTGGAGTCCCACTGCAGGACCCGCCCAACTTGTCAGTTGTCTGGCAAGACTGGAGGCAGGGTCATTGCCCCACTGCAGCCATTGCCAGTGGTTGGCACACCGTTCGAGAGGGTGGGCATCGACATTGTCGGTCCCCTGGACCCTCCCACTTCCGGTGGACATCGGTTCATCCTGGTCTTGGTTGATCATGCCACCAGGTACCCTGAGGCTATACCCCTTCGGACTATTACTGCCAAGGTGGTTGCCAGGGCTCTCCTGGGCATTTTACCCGTGTTGGATTCCCCAAGGAGGTTGTCTCTGACAGAGGATCCAACTTCATGTCTAGTTACATGAAGACCATGTGGAAAGAGTGCGGGGTAACCTACAAGTTCTCCACCTCTTACCACCCCCAGACCAATGGTCTGGTTGAGAGATTTAACAAAACTCTCAAGGGCATGCTAGGTGCTTTGGAAGAGCCCCTAAGGAGGAAATGGGATCTCCTCCTGCCATGCCTGCTGTTTGCTTACAGAGAGGTACCTCAAGAGGGTGTTGGTTTCAGCCCCTTTGAGTTACTCTTTGGACATCCCGTGAGGGGGCCCCTCGCCTTGATCAGAGAAGGCTTGGAAGCCACCCCTCCCGGTCCCGCCAAGCAAGTGGGGGACTATGTGTTAGGCCTCAGGCGGAGGATGACACAAATGATGGGTCAGGCAACAGCAAATCTCAAGGCCAGCCAGGAATTGAATAAGTACTGGCATGACCTTAAAGCTTCGCAAGTGGATTGGACTCCGGGGCAGGAAATCCTTGTGATGGAGCCTACAAAGCCTAGAGCTTTGGCCGATAAATGGACTGGACCCTTCCGGATAATCTCCAAGATGGGCGAAGTCAATTATCTGGTTGACATGGGTGCCTCTGGGGTAGCCCCTCAGGTATTCCATGTCAACCGGCTCAAGCCTTTCCACAGGCGAGCAGAGGTCTCATGTCTCTTGCTAGCTTCAGGGCAAGAAGAGGATGAGAGTGAGCCCCTTCCTGATTTGCTGCATAGCAACCCTCAGGATGGCTCAGTGGAGGGAGTGCGTCTCTCTCCAGATTTGACAACAGAGCAGCAGAGGGCCTGCAGGGCTTTGCTCCAGCAGTATGCCTCTCTGTTTTCACTGACACCGGGCCTTACACCGTGGTGTAAGCACGAAATCGACACTGGTGACAGTGTGCCTGTCAAAAGCAGGTGCTACCGTATGTCAGATACCGTCAAGAACCACATCCAGGCTGAGGTCGCCAAGATGTTGGATCTGGGTGTTATTGAACCCTCAACCAGTCCCTGGTCCAGTCCAGTGGTCCTTGTCCCCAAGGCAAGTTCCCAGGCGGGTACCAAGGATTGGAGGTTCTGTGTGGACTACCGAGGAGTCAATGCCGTCACCAAAACTGACGCGCACCCATTGCCCAGGGCTGATGAGCTCGTGGACACCATAGGTGCTGCCAAATTTGTGAGCACCTTTGACCTTACCTTAGGCTATTGGCAAATAGCTCTGACGGACCATGCCAAGGAAAAGACGGCTTTCTCAACACCTGAGGGACTCTACCAGTTTAGGGTCATGCCTTTTGGGTTGAAGAATGCCCCTGCCACCTTCCAGAGATTGGTCAACCATGCGCTCAGTGGGCTGGAAGCCTTTTGTGTGGCTTACTTAGACGACATTGCCGTCTACAGTTCCACCTGGGAAGAGCATTTGACACATCTGGATAAGGTGTTGCAGGCCTTGAAAAGGGCTAACCTCACTATCAAGGCCACCAAGTGCCAGATAGCTCAGGGGAAAGTTACCTATCTTGGTCATGAGGTAGGAGGGGGTCAAATCCAACCTCTCTCCAGTAAGGTACAGGACGTACAGAACTGGGAGACTCCCACTACTCAAACCCAGGTGAGAGCCTTTTTGGGCCTCACTGGGTACTATCGCAATTTCATGGCAGACTATGGAACCATAGCTGCACCCCTGACAGCTCTAACTTCGCCCAAACAGCCTAGGAAGGTTAATTGGACCGAAGACTGTCAGAGGGCCTTTGAGGGCTTGAAAGAAAGTCTGTGTAGGGCACCTGTGTTGTGTGCGCCTGACTACAGCCGACCCTTTATCGTCCAGACGGATGCCTGCGACACCGGAATTGGAGCTGTCTTGTCCCAGTTATATGACAAAGGGAGAGAACATCCTATCATATTCATCAGTAGACAACTCAAGGGTAGAGAACTTAAGTGGGCTACTGTTGAAAAGGAGTGTTTTAGCATAGTTTGGAGCCTTAGGCGTTTTAGGCCCTACCTTACGGGGTCCACCTTCAAGGTCCAAACAGATCATAAGCCCCTGAAGTGGCTTATGCAGATGAAGGGTGAGAATCCGAAATTGCTCAGGTGGTCCATTAGCCTGCAAGGGCTAGACTTCACCATAGAGCACAGACCAGGGAAGAGTCACGATAATGCAGATGGCCTTTCCAGAAGGTATGTTGACCGTCTGGATGAGGGTGTCTATCCCGTGGGAGATTAGGCACCCTCCACCTCAGTCTGGGGGGGGCGACTGTGATGCTGGAAATGCATCAGAGGGACAGGGCCTCTGAATCCTTGTCCTTTACTGTTTTTTATCGTGTGTTCTGTCGTGTTTTCTGCCCAGGAGTCCATGTGGGACTCCTGGCAGTGCAGCTCTCTTTTGGTTTGGTGAACAGACCCATGGGATACCCTTATGGCACCCATGGGTAGGGGTACAACCCTGTGCCCCTAGTGTATGTTTTTGGGCACCTGTGGGTAGCCCACAGAGCAGGGTATGGGCTGGTGGCAGCTCCATGCTGAAATTGACAGGTGCTCTGGGTGTCCTCCATTTTGGGATACCCAGGCCCTGCCATTGGAATCAGTTGATTCCTGATGGAAAACAAGATGGCCCCTGTGGCCTCTTGCTTTCTATTGCCTCTTACCTTGTTTTCCCAAAGTCCTGGGAAGCCCTGACTCTGTCCCTTCCCCCTGACTGGCTGTTGGGTGGAAGTTCCATATATGGTGTTGTTGTGAAGGCCCAGCTAGACTGACTGGAGCCTTCCCATTCACTGTATGTTGTGGGTACCTCCTGTGGGTGGGACCTGGGTGAAGGGAGTGGGTGACCAATATACACTCCTTGTTGTGGTTGTCTGGTTTCTGGCATGTGAGACAAAGACTGAGACAGCCCTGCCCGAAACTGGCCTGAATGCAGTGTGTAGTGTTGAATGGCTGGGTACTTGTCCCAATCCACATTCCTTGTTGTGAGTGTCTGAAAGGGAGGAGTGTGGCCTGAATGCACTGTGTGCCTGATTGGCTGACTGACTGCATGAATGCCCTTCTGTGTGATTGGCTGCTGTGTGTGTGCCAGCAGTGTGGATGAGAGACAGAATAGTATATCTGGGGACCTCTCACCACTGGAAATTGTTCAGAAGCGTTCAGAAGCTGAGTCTCCACTCAAGAGTAACTGGAACTGCTGACCCTCGACGCCCAGCTGGAAGAAGAAGACTTGCTGCTGCATTTGCTTCGACCGATCCGAAGGCTGCCGTGTTCGTCGAGGACTGACCCGAGAGAGGACCTGGTAAGGCGCCCTCTTCCCGTGCTCCGAGGGACCATCGAGCACCGCTGAATCTTCGCCGAAGCTCCCTGGACGCCAGACCCTCGAAAGGTTGCCGACCGGAGAAGGGGACTGCCGAGGAGACCGAAGTAAAGCACCCGGACCTCGACGCTGTCGAAGTCCATTGCCGTCGACCAGGGTTCGCAGGTCTGTGTAACCGCTGGAGGCCCGTCGAAGTTGTGTTGCCCAGCTGTGGGAACCACTTGACGCCGTGCCGCCGACGACCGGAGCCGTCCGCTCCTTGCCTAAGAACATTCGAATCGAAGGACTCCCTCGTCCGCACCGTCGACAGCTTTATCCTGCCGGAGAAAGTCGAGGACGACCAACGCGCCGAGGAGAATCCGCCGGTGGGTTTCCCGCCACCTCACGACCCCAAAGACTCGAGCGACTCGACGCCCTTGCTGGGCCACCGTCATTCACAATCTTTGCGGTCCAGAACTAGTGTCGCCGAGGTGCCCCGCACGCCTCTTCCTCGCAGGACGCCGACGTCTCGACGCCGACGAGCACCGCTCGGATCGAAGCCTGCCGCCTCATCGACGCCGTTCTACCCTGTTTGTTGTCGGACGTTCGACGCCCCGTGTCTCCCGCTTGAAAGGGAAGGCATTCAAGAAGGGCCGTCGATTCCCCGACACCGAACACCGAGTTCCTCGACGCTTCTCGACGCCTCTCGACGATCCGTGACTCCTGCTTTAAAGGGGGTCATTCAAGAAGGATCTGTCGACGCCTCTTCGAAGAACTCGACTCCACCAGGTACATTGGGGGGGTAAAAACATTGTAGGAGAGAATAAGACTATTGAACAATATATGGACTGGGCTTGTGTTATATCCCTTTATTTTACAGGTTGCCCAAGTGGGGGGATCTCCACACAGAACTGTGTCCAGTAGCAAGGGCCAGTCTTCTGCCTATTGTTTCAACCCTCTGGTATCTCTCCTCTCTCTATTGCGGTTTCCTTCTTATTGATCTGCGTGCCATTTCTACAGTATTGTGAATGCACTGTTATGAGATCTAATATTAGTGGTACCACTTTAGAATTGTAGATATTTACCATTACTGGTTTTCCTGAGCACAAAGTGCGTTGTTGTGATAAGTGTACATAACCCTTGAATATTAATTATATAAAGACTGTGTTTTCAGAATACAGTGTGTGGACATTCCTTTGTGGGGGCTTGGGGATACACTGTACTTAAGAACCAGCCTGCATCACCTCCTGAGAAGCTAGGCCTTGATTGCTCGTCCATCGCTACCGTAATAGAGAATCTTGGCTGGGGTCCTCTGTGCCTCTCCTCTACCATATAGAGAGCGGAAGTACAGACCCCCCCACCGGTCCTTACAGGGTGTATGGGATTGAGGGGTCCCCAGGCCCCCTCGCGCCGTACACTCTTCAGTACAAGGCTTGGACCACGTGCCTCCGGTAGTGGGGTTTCCCCTTGCCCTTATGTAAAGTTAACCACGGTTGACTGCTGCATAGGTGGGACTACTGAGCAGGACACAGGGCATCCATCTTTTGTGCCCCCTTTCGACTCCATCTTGGGTAAACAGGCCTCACTGCGATAGTACAGCAATGCTCAGCTCCCCTTCCACCGCAGCAGCCAAGGACAGAGACACACACACAAGACGCGCAGGCAGCTGGCTGGCCCCCACCCTTGCACTCCCCCTGCGAAGGAAAGCTCTGCGCTCCCATTCTCACGCAGAAGCCGGAGAAAGTTGCAACAACCAATATGATACAGTTTTCTTCATCTGAGATCACTGCTAGCATGAGAACCAGCATGTGAACCAGGATGAGCTAAGCACTTTCTGCTCATTCGTCCCCATAAACGTGCAAGCCACCCACCCCCATTTAGAACAATTTATTGCCATCTTGACCCTGCGCTCCCTGTAAGGTATTTCTTTCAAGTGCCAGACCCTCGCCTGTGCTGCGAAACCCACCCAACACACCCACTACTAACCTTAAGCATTTTACTACAATATATGTTTTTTCTCATACTAATAGGTTTGAAGTTTAGGAGATATGTGAAACACAGCTTGATTCTTTTTACATGCACAATAAAGGTTAAGGCCTCTAATTAAAGCCACGAATGACCCAATTGTACTGACAATAATTATCATGTGTAACTTGTGTAGAAATATGAAAAGTAGCATAAAATGTTTTAGACAATTTGTTATTTAGTGTTTTACGAATGCAACATATTAGCTTAGGTACTGACCACAGTGACCGGACCCTGACCTGCGTGGAGCACAAGATATTTGACGTCCGTCACCTCGTCAGCCACCTACATTTTTGGTGACCTCCGCAACGTGATTAGAGAGGTGCCTCGAGGCCTGCACCGCCCGGCAGTGAGATCCAGGGCGCCCCCAGCAAAACCATTGCCTCCACGGTTGACCAGACTGCGCACACCAAGAAGCAAGGGTCAAGGGTTCCCGGTTGATGAATACCCGATCGAAAAGGCTGCTCGCCAAGGCAGGCTACGGCTTGGTTGGGGGATGGACCTGAGCGAGGTCCGGCCGTGAGCGGTGACCCTCGGAGTACCTGACTGAACACGTGGAGTCCTGGTTGCAAAGACCCCAAAGGAAGGTAAGGGGAAAATACGGGAAGAAGGGAATTAGCAAACAAAGGGAAGGTAGTTAAGAATAGGGTCTGTGTGAGTGATGGTGAGGCTTTTCTGATCTATCCTTTATATGGCCATTAGGTGTTGTAAGAAGTGAGAAGAAGAGAAGTGGTATCCTAGCCCTTACGGGGTAGAAGGCGGCGCCGCGTAGCATTTGTCCCGACCAAGTGCAGAATAGAGATAAAGAGAAAAATAGTAGGGGTCTCGTATATTGAGTAGACTCGGAGTACTTTTAGAATATTCTTTTTCCGTGGAGGTAAGAAATCTTGAGACATAATAAAGGTGAAAGGGGTGGGGAGTGAATGCGAAATAGTAGGTAGAATAGGGAAGAAGAAAAACCAGGGACAGTAGCGGGAATAGAGAAAGAACAAACGCGCGCAGGCAGTGCATTTGTATATTGCATGATTATATGTTTGTCGGTCTGCTTTGTGTATATATCTTGTTGAACACGCTAAAGTATTTCAGTACAAGTAAATTGTTTATTAATAAATAATAGGCAAAGAAATAACTTGTGAAAGGTGACCAGGTAACACCTCTCAGAAAGAACAGCTAATGTGACATACCATAATTGCAAGCTTTGATAAAGAACGTATTTTTCACATATTGCAACTGACATATTAAGTGAGAGGTGGGAAGGGACTCAAGGGTACCAGAACACACAAGAAAGGAAAAGAAGCATTGCCATGGGGGGAGTAACGCCACTGGCACATATTTGCCAGCACCTTCCACTATATAGTGACAGGATACAGAAGTATCACGATCAGTGGATCACTGAGATAAAAGGAGATGGGGTTATACCAATTTGGCCAGAAGGAGGGTCATTCGACAAAATAGTGTTGGACCTAGTATCAACACATTTGCTAGCAGGATACAAAGGGAAAACAGTTACAGAACCGGAGAGAATTATTAGATTTATGGCGAATGTTCGAGGAAGTTACCCCCACGGCAGAGGTAGGTACAAGCCGAATGATAGAAAAGCAGAAAATACCTGAAGAAGTAAGCGGGACAACAAAAGGGGAGTGCTCAACAACTACAACCGAGAACAAAGTAACAAAAATCTACCCCTTAATGACCAGGTCAGCAGTAGGGTTTAGTGAGCCCCTGTATGTACCACCCACCCCCACTGCTCAGTGCGGGGCAACAGCCCCTGAACCTCCACCAAATGACAAAGGAGGCCTGTACGGCCCCACGAGTGCACCTCCTGTGGACATAGCACGTTTAACAGGCGATTTAAATACCCAGCTAGCACACGCACAAATGGAAATAACGCGGTTAAGAGCTCTATGTGACAAAGGGCAAATGTTGCCGATAGGGGCAGCCTCGGTATCAGGGCAATCTATAGCATCGCAAGGAACGTCATCACAGCAAAGACAAGAACAAGAGTGGCAGTCAGGACAGTTCCTGTTCCAATTGAATAACAAGCCAGTAAGAATTATACGCCCAAACACACCGGAGAGTCAACAAAGTGGAGATCTGGGTGAAAGACAAGGAAGCGAACCCAAGGAAAACTGGGAGGATAATAACGAGCTAGAGTCAGAGATAGAAGAAGTATGGGATGATTTAGATGAATACGAAGAGGCAGCTGCCGCAGAAGGTTCCCCAATGCCAAACTGCCGTTACCCAGACACACTATCACCACCATTATGGCAAGGTAGATTAAGGCAACGAACAGGGAGGACAGGGCACATACTTGTAAGTAAAACGAAAAAAGGGAGAACGAGCAAAACAGGAAAGAAACAGAAACTACAAATGCCACTGATACATAAAGGAGCAGGTAGGCCAAACTATATTCCGTGGGCCCAAATGGACAAAAACAACCTATTAAAACTCCTCCCCCGCTGACGGGAGGAGCAGGTAAGTGGATACATGTATTTGAAAAGAACACGGCAGGCGTGCCGTTAGCTATAGGTGATGTGAAAAGCGTATTAGTATCAGCAATCGGGGACCAAGCAGACACAATCTGGGAAAGGGCAGGGTTCCTGGGAGTAACAATGAGCTGTGATTGCCACGATGGATCACCATTCAACAATGTTCGAGCACAAGTGTGGGACGCATTGCGGCGTGCATTTCCAGACGTTCCAGATTTACATGCAGTGATGCAGTGCAGGATGGAGGAGAACGAGGACCCTGCGCAATTCATTTTGCGAGTGCAAGACTTATGGAGAGGCGAAACTGGTACGGCATGGAATCAATCAACAGCTTTATTTTATTTTATCATTAAAAAGGGGTTGCCGAAAGAGGTGCAGAAGGCCTTGGACAAAATAGCTGGGATCGAAACCAAAGGGTGGCCTGAAATTCAGAGCATAATTGTACACCATTTGAGGAGGATCAAAGAGAAAGAAAAGGAGGTCACACAAAAGAGGCTGGCCGACGAAGCAAAATTAGTGCAGACGAAATTAGTGAAGGTTGCCCCCATTACTGCCAGTGTAACCGCAGACAGAGGAAACGAAGGAGAGGAAAACGCCGGAGGAAGACCCGTTGGGATAGCAGCGCAGTGGGTTGGAGAGGACCAAGGACAGTGGAACAGAGAGGAACAGCCATGCCAAGGATCACAGTGGCAGAACAGGCTGGCCCAAGGAAGAGTACCGTGGGCAGAGGGGAGGATACGGATGAATGGGAAACAGAGGGTATGGTGGACAAGGACCAAGAGGAGGACAACAGGGGTCATGTTGGAATTGTGGAAGATGGGGACATTATTCACGAGATTGTAGAATGCGACCATCAGGGTATTTTCAGCAGCAACAGCAACAGCCCATGAACGATGAACAGGGATGGGGATGCCCACACCAAGGTAGCCCTTGTGGAGCTCCAATGGGGAGGGGGGGACAACAAGATCAGAACTGCTATGACCCCCAAATGCAACAAAGACAGCCAGCCCCACAACAGCAGCAGCAGCCACAACAGCAAAACGCACTACAGCCCATGGCAAGACAAAACTCAGTAGGGACATAAACAATAACCCTTTTACAGCGGCCGCAAACGGTGCCACTGCACCATTTTGTGGCGTAACGGTCGTAGGTGAAAACGTTTTTTCAGTGCCAGGTCAGCAAAGATACCAAGACTAGGACAGCCCACAGGGAGTACTTGCGTGTCCAGTCCTATCCACCACACAAAGTGCAAATGAGGAACCACTAGTGGCGGTAGAGATAGGAAACAAGCAGTTTATCTTTATGGTAGACTCTGGAGCAGAAAAATCATGTCTCACAGAAGGGCGGGTTCAGCTCTCGGGAAGAAATTTGAAGACGCAGGGGTTCTCTGGGGCTATTTTAAAAGTTCCTTATACAAAAGATATTGATGTAACAGTAGGGGGAAAACCGTGCACGCACCCATATTGTATTACGAAGACGCGCCAATCAATTTGATGGGACGAGACTTGCTCAGTAAGTTAAACATGACCATAGCCTTTACTGAAGGAGTGATAGTGTGCTCGACGCCAGGGATATGCCCCGTACGAGCACTCCTGATAATAAGCACGATTACAAAGGAAGTTGCAGTAAGAGGGATCCCCATTGACATGGACATGTTCGTCTATGGAATACAGGTATTAGCCCGAGTAGTGCCTGAAATAACACAAAAAGAGTGTAGAATACCATCAGACTTCATATTCCGCCCCCAATCACACCAACAGATGTAGTGCCAGGCACAATCATATCTATAGACATAGAGCAAGTTCAAGTTTCCTACAAAAGCATTGTGGTCATAGGCCTGGACGCGCAGGGACGCGAGTGGAGAAGTGTGCTATGCATAGAGCCGAACATAATGCTAAAAGATATAACTGATGAACAATTGTTTACCGATTACGAGGGGGATGGAGAAATAATAATGGAAATAAGCATACCATGTGACATTATGATCCAATACAGAGAAATACACAACCCACTCATGGCTAACATAAAGGCCCGACTGACAATATTTGAGGAAGACATGGCCAGGGTAGCATCTGAAATTTGGACTACAGGGCCACACGATGTGGGATTGTTGCATGAGGTGACTCCCATAAAGATAAAACTGAAACCAGGTACCCTCCCACCCAGAGTGAAACAATACCCAATATCCAAAGAAGCAGAGGAAGGTATTAGAGAAACAGTGAATGCACTCCTAAGTCAAGGTATCTTAGTGCCATCAACTTCCCCATGCAACACAGCGATTTTTCCGATTAAAAAAGCGAAAGGAGGGGCGTGGAGAATGGTCCAGGACCTCCGCCCACTCAATGACGTCATCCAAAAAGAGTTCCCATTAGTGCCTAACCCGGCATCAGTATTGTGCGGTATACCAAAAGAGGCAACTTGCTTCACTGTCATTGATCTGAAAAATGCCTTTTTCTCTGTGCCACTCGCACCAGAGTTGCAGTACCTTACAGCTTTTACATTAGGAAACAGCAGATATGAACATCGCAGACTCCCACAGGGGTATTGCAAGAGCCCAAGCATTTTTAACAGAGCACTACAAGAAGACATCGGCAACATAGATGTAGGGAGCAACATTATACAGTACGTAGATGATTTACTCGTCTGCAGCAAAACAGAAGAAGAGTGTAGAGAAGACTCGATAACACTGCTTAACGTATTGACTGCCAAGGGATACAAGGTGGACAAAGGAAAGTTACAATACTGCCTTGCAGACGTTGTATATCTCGGCCAGCAAATATCTAAAGATGGAAAAAGAATCCTACCAGACAGAGCTGCTACCATTCGACACATTATCATACCAAAAACAGTGAAGGACATGAAGAAATTTCTTGGCATATGTAACTATTGCCGAGCATGGATCCTCGATTATGCGGCATACACACGGCCAATGCTACAAGCACTGAAGGAAGCACAGAAGAACAGGGCCACAATAAAATGGACACCTGAGACAATAGCCCAATTTTCTCAATTAAAAGAACTTATTGCAGACGCCCCAGTCCTCGCAAATCCAGATTATGAAAGGGAATTTTTTCTGTTTTCACACAGCAATGGAACATTGATGACAGCAGTATTGACACAAAAGACATCGCTAAGCCACAAACCATTAGCTTACTACAGTGGAATATTAGACCCAGTAATGCAGGGACATTTCACTTGCGAACAGGCCCTCGCTGCAGCGGCCTTCGCCATTGAGAAAAGTGCCACAATCGTAATGGGATGTTCAGTGACATTGTATGCGGAACACTCATTATTTGCTATCTTGGAAAGATCAAAATCTACTCTCACAACACAGAGAGCATCTGCGTATGAAATAATAATATCCAGTCCAAATGTACATGTGGTCAGATGCAAGACAGTGAACCCGGCCACATTCATTACAGAGTCATGCACAACTGAAGATTTCCAGGAACACGATTGTAGCACGTATGAGGGAGAGGGCGATGACATTCCCAAAGCAAGAGAAAATGCCCTTATAGAAGGAGAAATCTAATTCATAGACGGGTCAGTATCCATAAACTCAGAGACAGGAGAGAAACATGTGGGGATGGCAGTAGTGCACATGGAAGAAGACACATACGAAGTGATTGTTCAAAAGCGCCTCCCCTCACATTACTCTGCACAAGCAGCCAAACTGACTGCACTAATCAGCGCGTTACACACAGCCAAAGATTGTGCCATAACAATATATTCAGACTCAGTTTACGCCACCACTACAGTTCATTCAGGGCTATCACGCTGGCGAAGGAGAGGGTTCAGAAGAGCAGACGGGTCCCCAGTACAACATGCCACGTTACTAAATGAACTAATAGAAGCTTTAGCAGAGCCATCGGTAGTGGCAGTGGTTAAAATGCCAAGCCCATACCAATAACACAGACGCTGTCTCATTGGGGAACGCGGCAGCCGACACAGCAGCGAAGGAAGCCTCGTACTTCAATAAGATACCAACATCAGAGTACGTTGTAAAAACAGCCACAGCAGAACCACCAGCAGAAGCATACCGCTAACACAGTCTGACACAATGAAAACTGCAACTAAGACAGGGAAAGAATGGTGAAAAAGCAAAATGTTTTTTTTATATATATATTCTGTCTTTCTCTCTCTCTCTTTTTTCTTTTTTCTTTTTAAATCTCATATGAATTGTGTTATTTTTTCTTTTTTTCTTCATTGTTTTCATGATAAATGGAAAGAAATTGTTAAATGCCTAATTGAGCAAAAAGATGAAAAAGAATGAACAATTGCAAATATGTTTCTTTTCATGATGACTTAACAAATTTGTCTCGCCCACATAGGTTCAACATGAGCCAATGCGATGAAACGGCTGAGCAGGCTGAAATGTTAGATAGAAATAGGGATGCCACTAGGGCCAGTAGATTAAGTAATGTGGAATGCATTATAAAATATGCTGCCATACTATTTGCAATAATGATGTTTTATTTTATTTGGTATAATGTTGTTTTATTTGTGTCAAATGAAATGAACAAAGGGGGGAGCGGGGCTAATATGACAAAACCAGGGTCTAAACTAATATGGACTGGAGTAACAACCATTTTGAAGGACACTTATAATGTTGAATCAAATAGCATAAATGCAACACCACCCTATGTGCAATTACACGTGAACAAAACTGTTATTCCATTATTGAGTAATACTATGGCTAAGGAAATAGAGCTTAGATGGAATGTAAATGACGATTACTATTGGTTGACTAACTCCAGAAATACAAGCATACACACACACACGGCACCAGAAACCACTACTGAATACACACATCTCACCATGAACAACATTGATGATGCATGGTCCAGAATATTCCCGCTGCAATATCAACAAGTTGGTACCCAATTAAAAAACAAAAGAAGAAGGAGAAAAAGGGGGGCGGGAAAAAATAGATATGATATTTATCACAACCTGGGGTTAGATGAAATAGAGGATCCCCGACACCCCGACCAATCAAATAAATGGTATTCAGACATGAGCACTGCAGCAAAGCAAGCAAGTAATGAAAGTTACTTATTCCTCATGCAACTGGAACCCCAAAAATGTTAGTTCCACAGAAAGTACCCTTGTCTGAGGCCCAATGTTTGATTCATCTGATGCTGTGTAGAACAAAAAAGAAATTTCAGGCACACACAGTCGCCATGGAAAAATTGGAAAACGAACAAACATGCACCAGCAGACGACAAGGAGTAATCTGCCTCCAAGAGCCATTTTTCATCATAAAAGGGACAAGGTATGCAGACGACAAGTGGCATGATGAAACGGTTAAATGCAAAGCTGAGGGGCTTCGAGGGCTGCCAGACGAAACATACGAGTGGGCAAAAGAAACGTGCATCCCCATCTGGTCACAACATATCACCAAGCTGACATGGGTCACACCCCTGGAGAGACCCATAAAGATTCAAAGGGAAATACCGCACAAACTTTTGCTTCCATGGAGAAGGGAAGGTGAATATGGGAACCGCACAGCAGTGCAATAAGACTTTAATAATACCCGATATGAAAAAAGGCACTGCTGCAAAAATTGAAATATACTAGATCTGTGGCAAACAAGCTTACCTGCATCTCCCAGCATCCTGGAGGGGCACGTGTGCCCTAGCCACACTCCACTCAGCACTAATGCTGATACCAGAGAGCCACGTTCAGTTTACAGCAAGGCCTTCGGCTGACAGTTCGACAGCAGGCCAATCGGCTGACATATCGGCAGCAGGGCAATCGGCTGAACCATCGACAGTGCTCGATGAGACAATCACGGAGCCCCCAGCATGCGAACTATTGTCAGAAGAAACCTTGAGAACCAAGTTGTCACGCAGCAAAAGATCCAATTATATTTCGTCCAAATCATCAGAACTCCTTGCTGAAATCCCACAGCAGTACAAGCTTTTCTCATCTGCAGAGACATTTTTCGCATCATTTCTAGCACCAGGCATTCAAGCAAGGACAAACGTGAAATGGCTGCAGATAACACGCTGGGAGCTCATCCAGATGGCCAACAACACTGAAGAAGGATTCAACATCATAAAAATAGAGCTCCGTGCACTGCGCCTGATGACGATGCTAAACAGATATGTCTTAGATCTTATCACGGCGATGGACGGCGGTGTTTGCAAAAAAATTGGGGGGGCGTGTTGCACGTTCATACCTACTTCAGATGCTGATAACGGGACACTGTCACACGTGATAACAGCAGTGCATAATTTAGGAGAAAGAATGAGAGCAGAAGGTGGAGCAGACAACGACACGTGGTTCGACAATCTGTTCAGCTGGATACCATCATGTGTGAACATAGCAGCAAAGATACTCATTCCCATTATTGTCTTTCTTCTTCTAATATTCTGTGTGTGCCAACTGGGACTAAGATGCTGTGAAAATAATATGCCTAATTCAGCGATGATGATGGTAACAGTGGGCCGACAGACAACGGTGGCTACCATGATAGATGCCCAAGTACAAACTGGAGAATACACCACACCGCAATATAGAATGACTGCCATCTGTAGGCAGTATGGGGACGTGGTCGATAGTCTACATCACACTACCATTAAACAACCAAAGAACTTGCTGTGGTATAACGAGGTTTGGATAGATTTAGATGGGGATGGTGGGATATACTTAATGGCCACCCCAGAAGAATACGCAAGCAGAGGTAACAGCTTAAGAAGTGTATGCAAAGCATGGATGCCAATAAAGGGTACACCCGCTTGGGATGAGGCTGTGGCTGAAGCTGAGCGCTACCAAAGGGAGAACGGAAAGAACAATATAAGTAGTTCGTTACTTTAGATGTAACGAAAGGGGGGAATGTATGGGAGTGAGGAGTTCCCAGGCCCCCTCGCGCCGTACACTCCTCAGTACAAGGCTTGGACCACGTGCCTCCAGTAGTGGGGTTGCCCCTTGCCCTTATGTAAAGTTAACCACGGTTGACTGCTGCATAGATGGGACTACTGAGCAGGACACGGGGCATCCATCGTTTGTGCCCCCTTTCGACTCCATCTTGGGTAAACGGGCCTCACTGCGATAATACAGCAATGCTCAGCTCCCCTTCCACCGCAGCAGCCAAGGACAGAGACACACACACACACAAGGCGCGCAGGCAGCTGGCTGGCCCCCACCCTTGCACTCCCCCTGCGAAGGAAAGCTCTGCGCTCCCATTCTCACGCAGAAGCCAGAGAGAGTTGCAACAACCAATATGATACAGTTTTCTTCCTCTGAGATCACTGCTAGCATGAGAACCAGCATGTGAACCAGGATGAGCTAAGCACTTTCTGCTCGTTCGTCCCCATAAACGTGCAAGCCACCCACCCCCATTTAGAACAATTTATTGCCATCTTGACCCTGCGCTCCCTGTAAGGTATTTCTTTCAAGTGCCAGACCCTCGCCTGTGCTGCGAAACCCACCCAACACACCCACTACTAACCTTAAGCATTTTACTACAATATATGTTTTTTCTCATACTAATAGGTTTGAAGTTTAGGAGATATGTGAAACACATCTTGATTCTTTTTACATGCACAATAAAGGTCAAGGCCTCTAATTAAAGCCACGAATGACCCAATTGTACTGACAATAATTATCATGTGTAACTTGTGTATAAATATGAAAAGTAGCATAAAATGTTTTAGACAATTTGTTATTTAGTGTATTACGAATGCAACATAGTAGCTTAGGTAGTGACCACAGTGACCGGACCCTGACCTGCGTGGAGCACAAGATATTTGACGTCCGTCACCTCGTCATCCACTCAGCCAACCAGAAGGAAGAGATGCCACCCACACCTACAGCACCACACTGCCTGGCCAATCGGGTCCATTTAGAATTTTTTGTTAGAGTTACTTTAATTGATATATATACAAGTAATGATGTAAATGTTGGTGGGGTTTTTGGGTTATTTGCTAGCTGGAGAAATAAACCATCCTTTGAACTCTTGCAGCCGGGTCTCAGTGCCTCCTTCCCTGACAGGGGTGGTTGTTTTATTTTTCTCTCACACGTAGTAAGTCGGGGAAAGACACCTAAAGGGGTCTAACCAAACCCGAGATATTGTGGGCCTCATTACAAGTGTGGCAGTCTGGAAACAAAGGTGCCACACTACAACTCTGCGGGCGATGCCTGTTGAGCCCGACCGGTCTGACCTACTGGGTGCAACAGCACCTGCCTGCAGAGTTTTCACAGAAGCACCAGCACCATTAACAACGTTGCTGGCGCTTCTGTGTCTTCATTCTCATGAAGTCCTATGGTACTCTATGGGAATGGGCACTTACACTTTCCACCGCCTGATATCCCGGGCTGCCGGGATTTGTAATGTCTCAGTGGCATCGGTATATCAGGCGATGGAAATGGTGTTACGAGTCCGGCAGCAACCCGCTGGTAATGAGACCCAATTGTCTTTATATCAACTCTCACAGGCAAACAATTCTCTCACCATATAATTATGAGACCAGGCAGCTCAGGTTCATAACTAGCGAAATGTGTATGTTTATATAGAAAATCAATAAGTGAACCGTACATATTAAAATAAAACATACCTGAGAGAGTCTAACTGCCATTCCTTTTGAACAAAAAGCTCAATGGAATGCCAATGCCCATGCCCAAATGTCATTGCTTTGTAAGCCTAATCAGAGTCTGATAGGGCTCAAAGGTGTACCTGGTGCTAAGGCCACGCTTCTTTGCCAAAATATCCCTGCTTGCTTAAAATATTGGTATTTCCAAATAGCTGTACCGCAAAAAGTGTGATCGGGCAAACCTTAGAGTGACAATGATAAATCAGGGGTTCCAAGTATAGTAACAACTAGAACCTCCTACTGAATGGCTGAAGAACCCATTCTTTCTCGTGACCTGTTGAACGCAAGTCACTTAGATATTGCTTGGCTGGAAGACTTCAGAGACATGTTGCAGAGACAGAAGTGTGGCTGGGAGAGAGATCAAATAGAGCAAGGATCTGCATCGTTTGGCGCTCTAGATGTTTTGGACTACAATTCCCATCAGACCTAACCAGCATAGTCAATGTTGGGGGGTCATGGGAGTCATAGTCCAAAACATCTGGTGAGCAACAGATTGCACACCGATGGAATAGAGGGAGACGGTGGCACAAAAAAGTATATCTAACAGTGAGATTGGGCAGACAGAGGATGGCACAATGCGACAAGTGGCACATAGGGGGATAGAAAGAGACAGAACATAGTAATGAAGGTATAGGACAAAATGATGGGGAACAAAGGGAGAGCTGGGGAACATAGAGAGAAGTACAGAGATGGAATAGAGTGATTTGACATTGAGACAGAGACGGGCTACTCATGTAGGAGATTGGGAAAATAAAGATGAGGCACAGAGAAAGAGGGGGAGAGAAAGAGAATAGAGATATGGGGTACACGGAAATATGAAACAGTGAGCCACAGAGTGAGTCAGGACACAGATGGGACAGACAGATACATTGGGAAGACAAAGAAATCAGACACAGGTCAAGATGCAACACAAAGCGAAATGAATAGAGAAATATATTGGTACAAGGAGAGAGCTAGAGAGAGAGATGGACAATAGATGGTAACATACATTGTGAAAGAGAAAGGGGGTTGTAAGCAGGGCGTGTCTTAAACTCTATGAGAATGGAAAGCGATGGAAGGTATAGGGTGATGAATATGGTGGGCAGACAGTCTCTGGCGTGTAGCACCTTTTGTGACTTGGGTACGGAGCTCAGCTGTGAGCATCCTCTTAATATTTTGGGTGACCAGAGCGTGTCTTCACCCAGCAGAGAGGGCAGGAATTGAGTGGGCATGCAGTCTGGTCTCTTCGGAGCAGGTGTAATGCAACTACAGTCGCTTTTCAGTGAGTGTTTGCTAGAGTGAATGCGATAGTATCAGTACCTATTAACAGTGATTCTATACTTCCATGCATGCAACACTTGATATGATATGACATGATATGGCATTTATAACGCGCCTATACACAAGTGTTTCAAGGTGCTAAACCTTAGGTATGCTATTCTTTAACCGACAGGACAGCCACTTCTTGGTGATTCTGGCACAGTGTTGGCACTTCTCAGCAAGAATGCAATTTCTTAATGTGTAAATTCCTAAACTGATTGGCAGGGCTACTATAAATACATTTACTCAAATGTCCTCTCTTGCAGGTGCCTTCAGAGTCCATGTATTATTTGCTTAATTCAATATTTTGTTTGATAATTTTTCATATGTCTATATGTACCTTCAGATTTTTGCTGCACTGAAGGGTTAATGTGGCATCCAACCTGCTAACGCAGTACTTGTAATAAGAAATACAAAATATAAGCAGGTCACCACCGATTGTGTGCATTGGATTTATTAGAAATACCCTTCTATTCCCACCTTTTCAATACTTGTAAAAATGATTCAAAGACAAATGAATGAATACAGATGTAATCTCTCATATACAAAATAAAGATACTTGGACCTTGCCAAGGACAGTTTTACTTCCTAGGTTGCAATTCTGATGTATGGCTAATGTCTACCAACACGTGTTTCCCTGCATAGGTTATATCCATTTTCAAAACCCATGGTGAGCTTCTTCAGGGCTATTGAGCTATTTGGTAACCTTAATCCCCATGAAACATGAGTATATTCTATACAAATTGGTCTCATCCTATCACTAACCCTCAGCTCTAGGAAGTGCATTGTGCTTAGGGGGTGTGACAGTTTTAGAATTAGGGTGTAGGATGAAAGGGTCTTGGTCACAAATATTCCTGGTTATTGGGTATTTCTAGCACGGTTACAGGTCCCCATATCATGCTGGGCTTATACCCAGATCCCCTTACCTCCTCCTACCAGCACCCACTCTGATATCTTCTTTAGGACATGATAGCTTTCTGGTGCTGTTATGCTGAGTGGCATTATTATAATGCCATGTTTTTGCTATGTTGTTGTATTATACTGATCTATGCAATCTTCGCTTTGGTCTACCCTGCTTAGAAATGATAAGCCTTCTTAGGTTTGGTTGCTACGCTATATTGCATTATGCTACATACATCATGTCATATTGAACTCCTGGGACCTGTTATGCAGAATGTGTCTGTTAGGATTATGGGGGTAATTCATTGATTATTTGCGCCGAAAAAAACTGGATTTGTGCGCCATTCTGCCCGCAAATCCCCATTTGTTAAATAGGGATTTGCGGGCAGAAGGGCGCACAAATCCCGTTTTTTTCGGCGCAAATAATCCATGAATTACCCAGTATGTGTGTTGTTCCCAAATCCATCTTTGGCTAAAATATTAACATAGCATTCTCTATTTTAATCAACACCTTCTATTTTCTTCTAATGGGGTGTTCCCTTGCACACCTGTGTTGTCACTCCACCCCTCCCTCACTGCATCCATACCCAACGCCGTTACACCCTTGTGTTTTCCCTTTTAATTTGACCTGCCAGATTTTTATTTTGTAACTAAATTCCTTTTTTCATTGTTATGGAAGTTTTTATCATTTTCGCTTTTATTTATTTACTTATTTATTCCCCAACCTATTGTTTACATAACAATGGTGATGTTATACTAAGTAGGTGGTTATGTTACATTATTCCATGTTATATTATGTCATGTTTTTGCATGTAGTTTAATGTGAATGTCATGTTGCTTTTTAGAAGACCAAAACGTGATTTGAAGCATCCATAAGGTGGCATGTAGCAATCAACATAAATACTTATTTTTATAACACTTCTATCCTTTTTTTATTTTTTATTTTTATTTTTTTTTATTTAAAAATGTTTCAGTTTAAATTTAAACTTTTCATTTTATCTTATCACAGTTGTTATGTTTTAGTAATTCATTTTAGTCAATTCACGTTTTCAATTCTTTCAATGATCTTCTTCCAAAAATGAAAGATTATGTAAGTCATTCGTTTCTCAGACCCTGACAATATCCAGGCCCATCTTTGATCAGCGCTCATCGTCTTTTGTGTAGACTCAAAATAAGATCTGCATATAGTTCTTTCTTTACTGAGGGCGGGACATATCATAAGGTGATACAAACTTTCTGTCTCGTCCTGATTTTTGCATATCCGACAAGAAATTTCTTTATTCACTTGCTGTTTAGTTCTTACTAGTCTTTCTCTTGTGGGTAGTAAATTCAACCGGAATTTCATAAAAAACATTCTTATTTCTTTGTCCGGGAATATCACCAGGTACGGTGGGAGGTCGTTGATCGCTCTAATTTCTGCTTTACTTGCTATATTTTCTTTGTATCGAGTTATACATTCATTAGTGCTTATCCAATCTTGGTACATTAGTCGTTTCTTGGCATGTTGGGGCCTCATTTGTAGCATTTCTTCTCTTATATCTTCATTTCCTAATGCTATTAGTATTTGTTGTTTCCATTTAGACAGGGCCCTAGCGTTTATCGCATCGGGATTTGATATGAAGATTTCTAACGCCGGGATTGTTTGTTCCCAAGTTATTTTCCAATACAGATCAAATTTTTTCCAAAGTACCACCGATGCCAGTGATTGCACTGCGATTTCTGCTCGGATACGGGTTATCGGGAACGGTTTGGGCAACCTCATTATTTCCGCCAAAACATCGCTTCCAAAATTGGCCATATCTTTTCCGACAGTTTAATAAGTGTTTCACTTCCATATGTCAGAATAGGGATAACTTTACTCCTATAGAATGCAATGATCGGTTGGTACGAAAATTTACCATATTTTTCGTGGAGTATATATCCTTGTCTCGCCAGGGCCATTACTTTTTTTTTTATCTGTATCTCCCATTCTTTTTCTTCCATTGTTTGACTAATCAATATACCCAGATATTTGTACGATGTTACAATGTCAATAATGGAGGAGTTCATGTATATCACTGGTTTCTTTTCGTTTGGTTTCGATTTCATAATAGTCATGATTTTGGTGTTTGCTATATTTATTTTCAACTCATTTCTTTCCATATAGTCTACCAGCATTCAGAGACTCTCTTGTAGACCTTTCGGTGTTTTATCCAATAATATGATGTCATCCGCGTACATCATTATCGGTATCTTTATTGAGTTAATTTTCGGTGGAAATATTCTGTCCGAGATCATTTCACATGGGAGATGTGATGTGAACAAACTGAAAAGTGTGGCTGCCAGTGGACACCCCGGTTTTAAACCATTCCAGGTTTCAATGTACGCGGTCATATGCCCCTCCTCAGTTAGTCTTACTCGTATTTTTGTTGAAGAATAGAGCAGCTTTATTGGTTGTAATATGTGGGGGGGGGGCAGTTCCACTTGTCCAGTTTGTTCCATAGCAATTGGCGATTCACGCAATCAAACGCAAGATGTAAGTCTACTAATGCTATCCAGACCTGTTGCTTGGAACACATTGCTTCATGTTTTAAAAGATTCAGCAGAATTTCTATCCTTTTAAGATTACGATTGAAAAAAAAATGGTTGTGTCTTTTGTATTTGGAAGGCGAACACAAGCCTCTCACCATTTACACCAGCAAAGAAAAGAACTAGCTGTAGCATGAAACCTGTGCAGGAAGCAAATGAGTTGATCACAGAAAGTGAGCAGCGATGTAGGCGCAAGAGTGTGCAACGCCACCCCCTTAGCAACACAGAGCCAAAGTCATTGGGCCTCATTCCGAGTTGGGCGGTAAGGGTTTACCGGCACGGGTAAGGATGCCGGTGCTGGTAAACCCTTACTGCCCTATTCTGAAGTCCCTTAGCGGGGACCCCCAAAGGACGTGTGGTCTGACCACACGTCCTTTGCGGGTCCCGCTAAGGGACCAGGGTGCCAATTACGGGCCTGCTATTTGCTGGCCCGTAATTAGGGCCTTCCCAATTCCCATGGGAATGGGGAATGGTTTACTGAATGGGGACTTACCGGGTCCTCCAAGGTCGAAATGACCCGGTAAATCCCCATTCAGCCAGAACAGACCCGGACCCGGGTTTGGAGGCAGCCATGGTGCTAATAGCGCCATGGCTACCTCCAAACTCGTAATGAGGTCCATTGTGTAGTGGTTATGAGTCAGGAGATAGAAGCAGGAAACTATGATAGCCTTGCAGGCCCAAAGAAGGTTAATAAGACAGCCACGCCTTCGAAGGGTAAAACAAAGGCAACACAAGGGAAACACAATAAAAAGCAAGACTATTCACTAGATACTTTTGAAATACCTAGGAATGAGGAACAAGAGGGTGGTAGAAATCTCAACATCCCCTCGCAGCTCCATCCCAATGTAATTAGGTACAATACTGTAACAAAGGAATCTGTAAAAGGTATACTGTTTACTCAAGACAAGTAATGGATGTGTAACCCTAGAGAAAATGGCTGAAAAACAAATGCAGTGGCAACAGCATCAGAGTCGCCATCATTACCCACTAGAGAGAAAGATGGAAAATATGAAGGCCACACAGGAGGCGGAACAAACCCTAAGCATTGCAAAAGGCATTGAAAGGAACACAAACACACTCGCTGAGGGATACAATTTTGCGAAGATCTCTGCCGAGATAGCCACATTAAAAATAATGGTACAAGTCTATGCACAGAGATAACCGAATTAAGAAAAGAAGTAGTGTCACGTTACCCAACTCAATCTCACTCCAAAAGAGCAACTGCACCCACACACGTACTCACTGACAACATTGCAATGAATAATTCAACTTCCTGCAAACTAGTCAGGCCACACTTACACCAGATTGGCCAGCGCCATCTAAATATCACCCGATCTCAGCAAATAAACACGGTTTTAAAAGCGCTGGAAGACCTACCCCAACGACCCACACGAAAGAAAGAAGAGCGGGGAATAACACTCATGCTACTACGCTCTGCAACACATTCACAGAGAACAAGAGAGGTCCTACAAGACCCAAGTGGCAGAAGCCGAACACATGTGCAAATGGAAAATATCAACATAATCCCAGATTAAAAGAAATAACAAAGACGGACAGTTTGAGCAGTCTTCTGTGTCTTTATGCATAATGTACCGAAGCTGAGTGAAAACCAAAGAGAATGCAATACAGCACTGACCAATACATATATCCATCGGTTACGTTCCACTAGCTTCCGCCTCTTGGTAATTCCGAGAAGACATTACCCTTTGCACGAGAATGGCTACCACCACGGGCACGGATTATATCCAACTAGAATTAAGAGAACCATGTTTAGCAGAAGGGTTAGTAGCACTAGAGTACAGAGCATATCCACCACTTGGTTCCAATAGAACTAAGGGTGTACCCCAAGAGGAACAGCTCTGGTAGCAATACAAATTGGATCTACCAAGGACAAGCAGGTGTGCCTGGACGAGGCAAATGGTGTAAACATTGGTCCAGATAGGGGGAGGTATAAAGAAACAGTCAGAGGGAATGTAACAGCCTCCCCTCATTGCACGAGCAAAGCGTGGATGCAATACATTGACTAACAGACCCCATATGTCAAACATTAGCACCTGTAAATAATGGAGAAAGAACCATTAAACACAATGGCACCATGAGTATATTATCATGGAACATAGTAGGAGTGGCAAAGAATGTTGTAAATGGGGAGCGGCGTGACTTCATTAGAAAACATCAAGTCATTTGCCTTCAAGAAAAATGGGGTCTAACTGAAGTGCACATACAAGGATATTCCTTTCACCAGATATTAGTCTACACGGCGCAAGAGGAGGCCTGAGCAGTGGCCTTTTACCCTGAGTAGACATCTCGCTTCGGTCGTTCGAAAATTTCGAACTGACAAAAATTTCGATCAAGTGTCTCATTCAGTGCCATTACAATGAACACAGGGACCGGGGGTTGCAAGGGTGTCCCCCACACCGTTTTTCATTGTAATGGGTTACGGGGGTGACCCCTGGTTCCTGAAAAATAAAGTTGAAAAAAAAAAGAAAATAAAGAGGACCCTGTGGCACCGGTTCCCGATCACCTAAGTGAAGGGAAAAGGCATTGCAGGGAGACAGCAAGTCCTTAGGCCCACAGCAAAGTGTCCCACAGAGGGTAACTAGGGGTAACTAAGGGGGTAGGTAGGAGCAGGTTGTCTGAAATGACCGCGAGATAAAAAAAATGAAAGTTATTTTTGAACAAATCGATTAAATCATGGACATCCTCTAAACACAACACAGTTTTATTTAACATATATAATCCGCCGAAAGTTGAGGGTGCACTAAATGCAATCCAAGTGGTAGGGAAACGCATTACTGCATTAAAGGAAAACACTATACTTGTAGGCGACCTCAACATACAATTCGAGCCACACATGTAACTTCAGGGTTTAATGGCAGATGAAGATAGCTCATGAGACATCCCAGAAGGTAATGCTAAAAAAACATAAAGATGGATTCTAAATAGTGTGCACCTTCTTTAACTTGGAACTTAGAACCTGCAATGGAAGGGCAGATGGCGACAGGCCAGCTAAACCCACATTTGTGAATGGGGACAAACTTTCACATGTCGATAATGTTTTTGTACAAACCAAAAATGTGCACTCTATAAACTCGCTATATATTATCGACTGTGTGGTCAGCAACCACGGTCCTCTCTGCTTAGAATGAAAAAACATTAAATAATTAACGAGGAGGAGCCAAAGGTAGGTGGTAAAACAAGTATAGCCATCAATGGTAATGCTGGGAAATCGCTTAAATGGGTTGATATAGAGGGTAGTAATTTTATCCCCACAATTATTCAAAAATATTACCATTCCTGGAGATTGTTCTAACAATACTATGAATAATCCAGAAATTGTTTCAATTCATGAAGATATTATAAAGGAAATAAATCCATCAGTAACAAGATCTAATATGGTAGTGAAGGATTCAATGGTTATGTTATGTTATATTATGTTAATGGGCATTTGTATAGCACCTTTCATCATTGGTATGGTCTCAACGTGCTGTAGGTGGAACGCCCTCGGGGACCGGAGTCCTGGTCAGTGCAGATAGATCACAAAATTGTGTGTGTGCACTCTGTATTCGTGCAGCTAGACCACATTTTTCGTGGTGGATAGCTGCATTCTAATGCTGGAAGTAGAGTGCGGGGTATGTGAAACAAGTGTACAGCTAAGCGAATTGTCATGGGGGTAGCTGCATTCTAGTGGAGGTGGTGCTAGAATGTGAGATTCTGTCTGCAGCTTGGCTGAATTTATTGTGGGGGATAGCTGCATTCTAAAGGTTGTTGGGTTGTGTAAGGTGGTAAATAATTATGTGTGCAGCTAGACCGAATTGATCGTGAGGGATAGTTGCATTCTACCTAGTGTCTTGTAGGTGCTGGGCAGAATGTCAGGGTAGTGGGAGGTATGTGCAAGTATCTGATTGCCTTCCTGTGCCTACCAAATTGACTAAGCTCCCCTTTATAGGTGTCCCACCCATTGTATGAGGCTAGTAGCTTCCAGGTGCAGAGGAATGTAGAATAATCTATCTACGGGCATTGGCTTTCGCTGCATATTGTAGTAACAATTCTACGGTCATGCTAGAGCAGTACAGGACCAAGGCATTGCAGATGTGCCTTTGTCCCATGTACAAGGATCTTAGAAACATGTCATTAAGGCAACTTTTTCTTCAGCTACAGGTCTCAACTGTGGTTGGGGCTCTTACGCTTTGCTTGAGTGCCAAGGTTTCCTTGGCTACGTTTACGTTGGGTTGGTTTCTGATTCAGGCTTGGTTTAGAAGAATAAAGCTGAGCAATCTTCTCCCATAAAATCAATAATTGCGTTGCTGTCCACATTACCCGACGGGCTGAAGAACTATTGCCCAGCTTGGTCTTACAACAACTTCATTTTAATGCACGTTTCACCCATGATAGATAAAAACATGTATTGCACACACGGAAGCACTTTGGTCTGATATTGGTTATAGTTATTTTTAAACAGGTACTGTTAGTTAGCTTTTAATCTATTTCCCAGGCTGAATGTGTATATCAGGTTTATTTGTAAAACTATTCTTTTGTAAATTGATTGTATCTGGTTTTGCAATGTATATGTTGGCTGGTATGGCAATTTATTTTTATCGAAATAAAGTGAATGATGATGATGACGAGATCTTCTGTCTGCCATCCCGGTGTATACATGATTGGGTAATACTCATGGATTATAGGCTTCTGGATAGGCAGATAAATCCACGTCAATGCACATTTTAACTACTTCCTGCAATCGTGGCTGGATCCCCCAAGAATCCAGAGTCTCAAGTGTTGAAATCAGGCAATCCTCTTAAGTGCTGTGCGTGTCTGCAGCTTTTAGGTGCAGCGGATGGCTAAATATTTCTAGGTGCAGTGCACGGATAGAGGTTGCTAACACAGAGTAGTAGAAATTCACCTAAATTTGAAACACAAAGCAGTGGAAAAATGCACCAGACTCGAGACACACAGCAGTGGAAAACGCCCCTAGATTCGAAACACACAGCAGTGGAACACTGCACCCAGATTTGAACCCACAGCAGTGGAACACTGCACCCACATTTGAACCCACAGCAGTGGGAAAATGCATCTAGATCCGAGACACACATCAGTGGAAAATGTACCTAGATTTGAGCACAGAGCAGTGGAAAAGTGCACCCACAGTTAGACACACAAACTGATATGACAAGCAGTGTTGTGAGGCTACACCTGCATTATTAAATGGGATAAAGAATGCAGAATGATATGATAGAGAGCAAATACGATTTCCAAGTAGCCACTATAAAGCTCTGTTGTTAAAGAAAAAGAAAGAATATACAAACAACAGGTGGCAAGAACTAACTGAAGCTGTTGAGAACAATGATAGTGCAGGATTCTGGGAATAAATGACAGCCACAGGCACTGATGAGAGCAGTATCCTATGGGGAAACATTCAAGAGGATGGGTGACTAAACCATTTTAAGAAGGTGTACACTGAAGCAGACGGTTTAGTAACAGTTAGGAATGATAGAGCTTTTTTCGGACCTCACTGATAGGCCAGGAATACCATTACACCATAAATGTACTTTGAGGGATGTAAGAAACGCAATAGAGCATCACAACATTGGGAAGGCTTCCGACCCAGATAAAATACCAACCAACGTTTTCAAGTCGGAAACTGATAGCCGGGCTCCAGTAACCCCTCAATGGGCCTCATTCCGAGTATGGCGGTAAGGGATAGCGGCCACCGGTAACGAGACCGGTGGCGGTATTCCCTTACCGCCATACTCCGAGTTCCCTCTGCGCCCTCGCCCTTAACGCCTGCTTTGAGCAGGTGTTAAAGTCGAGGGCGCAAAGGGGCCTGCAAGCCAATAACGGTGACCGTAATGAACGGTCACCGTTATTTGCATCTTCCCCATTCCCATTGAGCCCTATGGGGGCTCATTTGGGAATGGGGAAGAGCCTTGGTGAATGGGGAATCACCGCCCCGCCAACCTTGGAATGGGGCGGTGATTCCGCCATCCACCAAGGCGCTGCCGGTCCGGGTACGGCGTCAACCAAGGCGTTAATAGCGCCATTGGTTAGCGCCGTACTCGGAATGAGGCCCAATCTCTTTAATGCAGTAGTGGGAATGGGTGTAGTCCCATTGTCAAGGACATTAGCAGAAATAGTCACCTGGTATAAGAAGGGTGGACAGGAGAACCCAGCTAATGGTAGGCACACCGCCCTTCTTGAGGGCCATACTGACAAATCTGTCCAATAGGGTTAACGAAAAACAAGTGATAAACCACCTGCAGGCTGGTTTCCATCCGGGTCTAAGCATCATCAACCAGTCATTTAGGCTGTTTCTGCTAACACAAAAATGTGTAAAACTGAGAAAGATGAACCTATATGCAGTATTTATCTATCTAAAATCAGCATTTGATGGGGTGTCCAGATCAAAACTCTGGGAACCACTTGTAGAAGTGAAAATACCCACCCAACTGCTCAATGAAATACTCAGCCTTTACAATAACCACACAGCCATGGTGCGCTGCAACCTTACTCGCGAAGCCTCCAAATACTTTCCCATCCAAAGGGGCGTAAGAGAAGGGCGTGCTCTTCTGCCCACGCTATTTTGTATTTTCATTTACACAGATTCACTACTGAAATCTCACTTTTACTTTTGTGGATGATGCAGTACTAATTTCACTGACCCCGTCAGGACGATAAAAGCAGTTAAATAAGTTTCATGAAGGCTGTCCTAATGGTGGCCTTATAATCAATTTTAGGAAAAGAAAGTCACTGATTTTTCACCCACCATTCAAAAAGCCACCAGGATTAGAGTTTGATGGGCATGATATGGAACAGGTCAGTAGTTATAATTACCTGGGAACCTGATTCATGGGCAGTGGGAGTTGGATTGAACAGACCGACAAATCAACACGGTAAGGCTGTCATCAAATTGACCTATGCACATGCAGCCTTTAATATATAAAATATGCAAGTGAAGACGACTGCAATATATGGAGCCAAAACCTGGGGCTTCATAAAGACAACCAGGTTATCTGTAGTGGAGAATAGCTCCCTGCTTGTGGGCATCCCCCCATTCAGGGAAATATTGAGAGGTTTTTATTGACCTGTTGGAACAGGAGGGAGGGTGATCAATACCATTGTGTAAACATATCAAGACAAAACTACCCCAGTTGGACCTAGCAGAGATGTGGTCTAACACTGCGTGCATCATAGATAACACATATCTGCAGATTAAAAAAGAACACACTGTATTAATGAAGGAACAAATACTAACAGACATTACCCAATCCAGCCAATTTGCAGTATATGGGGCAATCGAACAATAATTTGGCCTGAAGAAAGAGTTGGACCTGATTAGCCCACATTAAGCACGTTCGTTATATGTGAGATTGCGTTTAGGCCTATACCGCTAGCACACCTGCCATATACATGGAAAATCAGTGCCATCCATACTTGTCCAGTATGTGCAAAGAACAAAGAGAGCGTTCACTACTTTCTATTTTTTTGCCCAAGGTATAAGTGTCTAAGAGAAATATATCTAAAACCTATTTTGATAAAAATTTGGCACCCGTCACCTACCGGACACAATTACGTAATGCAAATTGAGTAGTAGTGAGGTTGTCATATACGCAGCATCCAAATCAATCTTCAGATCATGATTAATCATGAAGAAGATGCTGCGGCATAATATGTTGTGTCTAGTTTGCTATATGAAAGATCATTTGATTGCACAACCTAGCTGATTTACTAAACTGTTATTGAAATACCGGTAGCTTTACGAAAAACTAAGATGCCATTAACGATCTAAGCCCCGCTTCATCACTCGGGCAATGTCAAATTCTTATCTAGCGATTTGTAATATAGGAAAGTATCAATTCTGATTTTGCACTGAATGGACTTGCGCACTGAACCTGGTGGACTTTTAATTTGTTTTAGGTCGGGAACAATTATATTTTTACTATTTTAATTGCAAAGGACTTCAGCACTCAACATGATGGACAATTAATTAATTTTAGAGCGATGCAGCATTTCGGCGTGATATATGTTCTTATATATAGTGCCCATTGTATGCCCCTAGGTATCTTAATTATTGAACAATTGTTTTTTAATGTAAAGCATGTATGAACTGTTATAAATGTTGCTATAAGACAATTACGGCCTGATTTACAAACATGTTTTAACATGGGAAAATCCCATTGAAAACATTTTCGTGCATCAAGCAATTATTGTCGAATAAAGCTAAATGGTGAAGGATAAATAATACACACAAGTGACACTCAATTCATGAAAAATGCCATAATGCCAAATATAGACCCAAAGCTTTTAAGAAGACACTACACACAAGTTTGAACTAAGATTGCTCCGTAGTACCCTTCTAGCAGGACAAAGTAACTGCAGTCCAGGTCCAGAAGGGTACACAGGGCAGTATTAAGCAAATTAACTCCCAGGAGAGCCCAACCTCAACCCAAGAGGAGTCCAAGTGCCCACGCCACTAAACCTATCACCATAAAGCTCCTAGCAGGCATGAGAACTTCCAGGTTGGAGGTCCGGGACATTGCTCTGAGAGGAGCCACAGTTAAAGCCCACACTCCTTAAGGAGTGCCATAGTTCCTTCCTGCTTTTCTGCCAATGGAACCTGGCCATTCCTGGCTGTTGTAGGACTAGGAATTAAGATGAAGAGTGTTTGCTATCATATTCCCTAGTGCGTTGTTTCAGTGACAATGACACCCAGGTTCTGGACAAGGCCTCAACGCCTGACCATCCCTGAGCCAAAGACATTCTCACATCGTATGCTAGGGTGCTCGGGATCTAGCACAGCTGCTTTTCGCCAATGTGGAAATCTTCCCTGAGGGCAGCCCAGCTCTTGATAAACAACCGCTCATCTTTGTGGCAGCCATGAGCCATAGTAAGCACTGTAGCGTAAGTGATGAGCTTTGCAAATACCACTTAACAAACTATTAAAGTCTGAAATACATGAACATGCACACTTCGATGTATAGTAAATTGTTTAAATGTGCATGCATTAGCAGTGTAATATCACACACACTAACATTTAGGCATACAAAATTCTACAGTAAAATCCCTATGGATCATGACAGCTATGCAGTTACACTCCTATGCCAAATTAAAATGCACCTTCTCGGATGTGCACCACTCTAACTTTGGCTCTTAGAGATTCATTCATTCAGGGTTCTCCATGCTACTAGCTTTAATGCAACGAGGTAACTGCAGTACTTGGAACGATTGATAGATCCATCGATGTAGTCACAAGGCAGAAGTCTTGACTGGGAACTTACACATCAGGGAATTTACAAGTAAAAATCCTCATGTTTCCAATTGTATGAATCAAGTCCTGCCCGTAGTCTAAGAGTATGCTACTTTATAGGTGTAATGATACGTTGTACATCCTTTCATATTTGTGTTCGTACTCCAAATAAAAAAAAAGGTCCATCAATTAAACTCTTCTACATGTACTCACTGGTCACACACACACCATAATGTAACCCTCATGTTCTGCTTCTCCAAGGTGCTACATTGCAGGCTCACTTACACCCTTGCTGTCTTCAGCCACAGTAATTCAATCTGTGGCTAGGCTGGCCGGGCACACGCTTTAACGGGTGTCCCCTTCTTTCTCCTCCGACTTCTACCTCCAATGTGTTCCCTGCCGACTACTGCATTCACATTTTACCAGTGGCTGAAGGTACATTTTTTAATTGCAGGGGCGTAAACGGTTGCCACAAGTATGCGGGAGGAACTGAGTTTAGTGAGGGAGCCCAGACCAACGAAGGTGCATTCGAGCTGTTCACCAGAGATTTAAAACAAGCATTGGCAATGCAAACAGTTTGGGCTTTTGTGGGCATCTAATAGCAGTGCCTGGGAAATGCCTAATACTTTATGCACATGGTCAATCAATGGGTGGGCAAATAACCAACATATGGTACTCACACAATCCGAAGAGATGCAACAAAATGCAACAAAATGGAAGCACCTGCAACTTCAAGTAATCAGTTCTGGGCTCTGTTTGGCTGCAAGATAAGATAGAAACCAAAAGAGCGTTTGCTGCTGCACCTGCAAGAAAAACATAGGTTTCAGCCATGCGCTACTAAAAAGAAAATAAATATCCCAAAGTGATTGTCCTAATTCTGGTCAATCACAGATGGATGAAATCCTGATTCCACCTCAATGGGATTCAAACATGTGACCTATAGATTGCATTCTGTTCTCAGTCAGCAGCGTTCGCTCAACCTGCTCATCTATCCTAGCTAGCAAAGCTAGTATTTTTGCCTAGCCACTAACCTGCCTCTGTTCCTCACTTCCTCTGCCTCCACTCTAGAACTTCACCCATCTTGATCACTTCCTAAGTGTGGCTGGCCATACGGCCTACCTGCACTTAAAAATGTCCTATATTGGTTGTCCTTAATCGATGTATGTCCACTAGTCGGGGTGCAGCCTTGGAGCAGCAACGAAGGTGCAGAGATAGTGTGGGGCATTCCTGTCCTAGTGTTAAGTGGGTTGGACATGAGCCTAAAACACTGACAAGCCTCCAGATTGGCCAGAGATGCCTGCTGACTGGAAGGAGAAAACAAGATGCATGTAACGCCTGCTTTAAGAGTGTACCTTCCAGGAAAGCGCTACACCAGAGACCACTGCTGCACAAGCAAGCTAATAAGATAGGGCTGGGGGGGATTGGGAGATGCGTAAGTCTCACTGCAGTTTGTTAGTGCACGTAACTGGCATAAAGCCTAGCTTTATCACAGAAAGTAACCACCTTTGGTTGATCCGGGAACTACTTTCCACGAGCTGAGCCCGCACACTTACTGGCATTCAGTTCTACTGTCCCGAGGAGGGGATTGGAGGAGAGTTCAAGTCTCCTGTGTCTTCAAGTGAAGACCCAACAAGAGTTCAACCTCATGTCTTTGTCGGGTTCTCAGAGTCACCTGGGGGGGGGCACACCTTGCTCACCGGGTGGCATGGAGAAGATGAACATTTAAGCTCTATTATGTTTCAATCAAGGAGGTGGCTAATCAATTACACACGAAATCAAGCCTAACTTGCAAAAATGTCCAGGGGTCTGCCCTGCCCAACCTGCAATACTCACCAGCCACACCTTGCATCTCTGTGATGTGGTCTTTGAACTTCAAAACAGGTGAAAGGCCACCCTAGCCTACAGACTCCCTTGCTGAGAAAAAGGAAGCCACCCAGCAAAGTCAAAATTGCCCTAAACTAACAGAAATGCTTGCTTACCATTTCCCAAACAGGTGGAATGTTTAAACGACAGTTCCCAAGTGGTAGGAAGGCACTTCTACAAGCAGTTAATTCATTCTGGGAGCATTGACATTGATTTTCCCACTGAATGTATTTTCTCCAAATCAGGCCCATAATGTTTATTAACAGATAGCATTGCCACACAGTGTTGTTTTTGTTTGTCTTTATGACTTGACTGAAATGCATAATGCATAGATTCTTTTAGGCTGACATCATTTTGCATTCATATACTTGTATTCTTCTGTACCAAATAGGGAAAACAAAGTTATTGTCATACTATTTTTGATTCACATAAGTATTTAAATATTTATGATTTTAGTTTACAATGTGATTTGTGTACAGAATCCTGTTAACACAAAGAGGCCGGTGCTCAAAATCCGTGAGATTGTCCTCTGTGTGTTTGTAGGATTTTGCTCGCACTTCGGATTTCCAGCTCCCCGCTGCTGGCATGTGCCACGTAGGCAGCAGCGTGGAGCTAGAAATCCGAAGTGCAAGCAAAATCCTGTGAACACATCGAGGACATTGCTTGCGTGAGCTCCCTGCTGTCAGCAACACAGCGCATGCCGGCAACAGTGAGCTAGAAATCCTGAAAGCGAGTAAAATCCTGCGAACACACAGAGGACAGAGCTCACGTCAGAGAGGATCTCAGGGCTGAAGACTCTGAGATCCTCTCTGACGTGAGAACTATGGGGTTTTTGCAAGTGTCTTATTTGAACACTTTACAGTTGGTTTAAAAATGGCAGGGAAGCAAAACAATGGAAAGGGAATGCATTGCAGGACAAAAATAGAGGTGCGGTGAGCCAGACAATTATGTGTCAATCCGAGCACAACCAGTTGGATTGTGGGACCATAAGGGGCAAGCATCTGCATGACCGTTCTCAGCTAACAGAGGCAATCATTGAGCCAGTAAGGGTTGGGGCTCTACATGACATGTATCACAAGATTGCTGATTTTGTGTTGAAGACATTGATACGTATTAAAACTGATTTAAAAAGGACGCGCAACAGCTCTAGCTATATTAAAAAAACAAGGAAATGAAATGCAGAAAGGGCAGAAATAATTACTGCTGTTGAAAGTACTTTAGCTATTTTAAAAATATTATGCTCAAATGATTCAACTTTTCATTTTATTTGGACGATGCATGGTATCTTTCCTATTCAAAGATGGCTGCTAGCTTCGGATTGTTTCCAGAGAGCTTCTTTAGAGACAGTCATCCAAGATGACTGCCTCCATGGAAGAGCTCCAAGAGCTCAAAGAGTTCCAAGATGGGCAGGTATGTGTGGGATTAGCCATAGCATAGCGATTACCATGGCTACTGGGAGGGAAAGGGAAGGATTCAATAACCTAACAACCGTGTAATCCCTCCTCAAATGTCATCTCCACCTAATAGCCCAATCAGAAAATGGGTTCAAATGGTGTGTTTTACAGCACACTTTCTGTTAAGAATTGGGTGATAAGCAGCATAGTTTGCAATCATTTTTGTATGGTAGCACATGGAAAACCAAATAGATGCAAGTAACTAACAGTGGACATGAGCATTTTACACAATATTTTCAAGGTTAAGTCTACTGCTGCTATTACTTGAATTTCAATGTATAGTTTAGATGCATCTTGGACTTAAAAGACATGTACAATGAGGAGCTTCCCTCCAACAATGTTACTATGCTAAAGTTGGTCGACCTGAATTGTACATATGTGAATACGTGGTCTAGCTGTATCTTGAACATACTATCGAGCAGTCTAGTTGTTGCGCAAACATCCTAACGCCATTCCATATATGACTTAAATTCTTTTTGTAGTGCTGTCAAATGCAGGTTTTGAAGTCACCCGGTGAATATGAGACTGTGAAGTTATGGCACTGTTTCGTAACTGTGGTAAGTGATTTGAGTGTGGTAATAGTAAATCTGAGACAATATTCGTAATGAAGAATTCTTTCTTAGAGATAAGCTTGTTCTATTTTTTCATAGATTTCCCAATGAGAAATGGATCATCTCAAAATAGATTAAATATTTTTTTTAGAATCAAGTTCATTGAGGTGATACAAATGCCAAGTAATTCATAAAGGTGGAGAAAAACAAGTGGGTAAATTAAATTCATATTTTATTACATGCTAAATACCAGAGACCAGTCTCTAAGCGTGGACCTGGGATTCGAACCTTCATTGCACTGCATTGTCTTGCTTCCAAGACAAATGCATTGTCACTGAGCTATCCTCCCGTAATAAGTGCATTTAAATGAGTCAACATAAAAAAGGTCCCAGTGAAATAATGCTTGCTATATCTATACACATTCATTAAATATTGTCATTGTAGCCAAGAACATCTGGTGGACCAATCAAAGTCTGGCAGATCCCAGGAGCGCAGAACCACTGACCTATTCAGTAAAATAAAATCAGCTTCAATAAAAGAAATAATGGTATTTGAGGCATGATCATTATATGTTAAATGTAGTAGGTTATTTGTTTGGTTTTTGTCTTTTCACAGATCTGTGTGAAAACTATTCAGCTCTGAGAAAGACAAGGTAATCGTTGATACTAGTGTGTAAAGTTGTTAAGACTACTTAAAGACGATGTGCAGAAAGGCTACAAAGGGTTAGAGAGGCATTTAGTTAAATCAAAATGTGTCAACAGTGTATGCTAGCAGGCTAAGGTTAATTGCAGGTGAAGAGCAGTGTATCAATTAATTCCTTTCATATGAGGCCTAAGCATTAAGCGTTTTGTAGAATTTACAGTTAATTGTGTTTTTGTGATATACCGTGGTTTGTGAGAAAATATGTAGGTGTTCCAAGATATTTTAGATTTTTCAGTCTGAGTTGATTGTAGATTATCAGAAATGTATCGGGGAGTTTTAAACAATGAATTGTGTTAAATTTGCTATATAATGTTCAAGAACTAAGCACTTTGTAGAACTGACAGATATTTGTTGTTTCTGTGGTATGTGAGTTTGTTATTAAATGTATTAAACATGTACACAATTTAAGTATGTGTTCTTGTATCACTGGTACTCTAAGAGCTACACAATATAAATTGTTCATCTATGTCTTTACAGTTCAATTTTATTTGTACAAATAACACGTATTTACCAACTGCAATTATTATATACTCATGCCTCATTAAAAGCAAAATAGTTGTGATTGAGTCACATATAATAGTAACTGTATAAATGTTGATATATGGTTTCACAAATAGATTTATGTATTCATGGCCGTGCATATAAAGGCCGCACCAATACATGCCATTATTACCATACAAGAACTTACTGCTGTTGGCTTTGCCAGACAAACATGCTATGCAACAATAAGCATACATGTCAGACTGGCTGCTCTAATGTAGGCCAGTCTAACCATGGAACAACACTTATGTTTGTTTTACTTTTGATGCCCAGGAAAAAATGCTATGCCTCAATAAGAAATTATATCCAGACTGTCCACACTATTGTTGGGCAGTCCAGCTGCATAGTAACACTTATCAAGTTGGCTTTATTCTTGATGCCCAGTAAACATGTCATGCCATAGTGAGAACACATGGCCAGATGGGTGCCACTAATATAGGCCAGTGTAGCCATGTAACAACACATACAATGTTTGGTTTACCCTTGATGCCCAGTAAAACAATGTCATGCCACAGTAAGAAAGTATATGCAGACTGGCTGCACCAAAGACCAAGTCTAGCCATGTAATAATGGGCAGCAGAAGGAATGCATCTCCAAATGACTGTACCAATGTATGAAAATCTAGCCATGTTAGAACACTTATTATGTTTGCTTAACCCTTGATGCCAAGTAAAAATGCGGTGTGGACATAGCCCCCCTTAGAAATGAGAAGCCCTCTGCCCCTTCACACATGCAGCCCAGGTACACTAACTCTCATTCACATGCATACATACAACATACACTATCTCATTCACCCATGCCTTCATACAGCACTCAGACAACTCTTTGCATACATGCATATATGAAAGCACGCATACACACATTCACACGTCGAAGCATTCATAGATGCACACTCAAACAAACAACCCCAGCATTCAAACACACCTAAAACACATTACATATACTCAATAATATTTAAAATACCTCCTACTTACACCCTCAACAGCACACCAACTCCACACACAAATCAAGACTGGATGGCACGCAACTTGCAGGGCGTGCTGACTGACTGGCTGAAGAGGAGAGGAACTTTCCCCTGTCAGTCAGCACCTATATTGTTAGGGCGATAATGAGAGACAGTGGGATAGACTTCCTTGTAATTTTTTTAAAAAATACATTGCAGATGATACGCCCCTCCTTGGAGGCAGACAGCACAGTTCCCCATGCAAATAAAAAACCCAAGTGGACTGTGCTGCCTGCCACCATTCTTTGCAATATACGGGATATACGTGTTAATTTAGATTAACATTCTCTCAGGGGCTGTGCTGCTTCCCATATAAAGGAGCCACTACTGCCTCTCAAAGTTGAACTTGACAGTCCCAGGATTAAGATCCCAAGGTTATTTTCGGGAAGGTAACATGCAACCCTGGTAAACAAGCCTACATGCTGCAAGTAAATGCTTGAGCACATCTTGAGCCAAACACAGCTACACACCTACAAAAAGTCATATCTTACCCTTAATGTTTCTTACCATGTTCTCATTTTGCACACTTAATTCTTATCTCTGTCTTCTTTGACAGTTGGGATTGATAGTCCCAAAATTAGGTTTCTGGGGTTTGTCTTGTGTGAAGAATCTGAGGATGTCGTTGTGATGCTGGAAATGCATTGTAGGGACAGGGCCTCCGTATCCTTGTCCTTTACTGCTTTTTATCATGTGTTCTGTCATGTTTTCCGCACAGGAGTTCATGTGGGACTCCTGGCGGTGCAGCTATCTCCTTTGGTTTTGGTGAACAGACCCATGGGATACCCTTATGGCACCCATGGTAGGGGTGCAACGCTGTGCCCCTAGTGTTTGTTTTTGGGCACCTGTGTGTGACCCACAGAGCAGGGTACGGGCTGATGGCAGTTATGTGCGGAATTGACAGGTGCCCTGAGCGTCCTCCATTTTGGGATGCCCAGTCCCTGTCATTGGAATCGGTAGATTCCTGATGGAGACAAAATGGTCCCCATGGCCTCTTGCCTTCCATCGCCTGTTACCTTGATCTTCCCGAAGTCCCGGGAAGCCCTGACTCTGTCCCTTCCCCCTGACTGGCTGTTGGGTGGAAGTTCCATATATGCTAGTGTGGGGAAGTGCTGACCAGACTGGCTGGAGCCTTCCCAACGACTGTATTTTGGGGGTACGCCTGTGGGTGGGACCTGGGTGAATGGAGTGTGTGACGAATACGCATTCTATATTGTGGGTGTCTAGTATCTGGTGTTTGACACAATGACTGAGACAGCCCTGCCCGAAACCGGTATGAATGCAGTGTGGAGTGTTGAATGGCTCGGTACTTGTCCCAATACACGTAACTTGTTGTGAGTGTCTGGAGAGGAGCGAATGGCCTGAATGCACTATGCACCTGATTCGTTGCCTGCCTGCATGAATGCCCTTCGTAGTGATTGGATGCTTAAGTGTGACCCAGCGGAATGAATGGGCAATCAACAGTATATCTGCGGACCTCTCACTACTAGGAATCGTGTTCAGAAGTGTTCGGAGCTGAAGTCCAAACTACAAAGAGTAACTAGAGTGAAACTGACGCTTGACCTTGAAGCCCTGCTGGAAGAGAAGAATTGTTGTTGCTCTCCTTCACAATCTGAAAGCTGCTGTGTCTCCAAGGACTGCCCCAGAGAGGACCTGGTAAGGCGCCCTCTTCCCGAGCTACGAGGACCATCGTGCACCAGCTGATCTTTGCCAAAGCTCCCTGGTAGACAGACCTTTGACAGACTGCCGACCCGAGATGGGGACCACCGCGGAATCACAAAGAGAAGCGCCCGGACTGTTGTCCACCACTGTCGACGACTGCTTTTAAACTTCATTTAATCCAAGGACGCTCTCGTCCGCATTGTCGCCCAAGGCCTGACCGTCGATGCGCCGAGGAGCATCCACCGGTGGGTTTCCCGCCACCCAAAGACCACAGAGACGCCGACGACTAGACGCCCTTGCTGGGCCACAGTTCTTCAAACTCTTTGCGGTCCAGAACTATAGACACCGAGGTGCCTAGCATGCCTCTTCCTTGCAGGACGTTTGCACTTCCCCGTCAACGAGCACGGCTAGGAACGACGCGGCCACTTCACCGTCGTAGCTCAACCTGTTCTCCGTCAGTCATTCGACGACCCGTGACTCCTGCCTTAAAGGGAGGGCACTCAAGAAGGTTCCCCACCAACCTTGGGGTTGCAGAACTATTGGGAAGTCTGGTGTGAACAATATATGGACTGGGCTTGTATCTTTATTCTACAGGCTGCCCAGGTGGGGGATCTACACACAGAGCTGTGTTTAACGGTATTGACCAGTATTCTGCCAATTGTTCAACCATCTTGCTTTCCTTCCTCTCTCTACTGCTGGTTTCCCCTTTATTGATCTGTGTGACATTTTGACCGTATAGTTGATGCACTTTAATGAGATGTAATAATCGTTGTGGTACCACTTTAGAACTGTATATATTTACCATTGTTGATTTTCCGAGCACACAGTGCATTATCGTGATATTGTATATACCTTTGAATATTAATTATATAAAGACTGTGTTTTAACGGATACAGTGTGCGGACATTCCTTTGCGGGTGCTTGGGGACTACACTGTGCTTAAGAACCAGCCTGCATCACCTCCTGAGAAGCTAAGCCTTTATTGCTTGACCACGTACCAATAGTAGAGTATCTTGGCTGGGGTACTCTGTGCCTCTCCTCTACCATATAGAGAGCGGAAGTACAGACACCCCCCACCGGTGTTTTTACTCTGGTGGCAGGGGTGGTATGCTTATGGTTTTAAGAATCAGTGTATAACCGTGCCACTTACGAAGGATATCTGCATTTTGTTAAATTAAGGTTTAGTTGTGTACAAGATAACTGCATTACAAGCAATGGAATCTATTGCAAATGGTAAATTGACTCGGATGAGCTTAGAGGCTCCCCAGAGTGCCTGTGAAGCCAGGGATTAGACTTTGTGGATAAATCTACGGCTGAGCTGATAGCTGCCCTGGTGGACTACCAGACCGATTGTGAAACTCTTGAAGTGGGGATGCAACCACTGAGGACTCTACCCCGAGGGTTGTCGCCGAATCTGTTTCTGGGAATGCCACCATTCCTGCTGTCTCTGTTCCGAACACCAGCAATTCCTTGGAGCTTTAGTTATTAAGGATGAAATTGGCTTTTCAATATCGCAAGTTGGAAATAGATGCTGAGCTTAAGAAAGAGGAGTTGGCATAGCAAGTGGAGTTCAAGAATCGGGATCTTAAGATCAGAGATAGAGATCTTGAACTTAAAGATAGGGATCTTGAACTCAAAGATAAGGACCTTGAACTCAAGAACCAGGACACTGAATGTCAGCGAATCCAGTTAGAGAAAGCTTGAGTGGAGACTTCAGCTAAACCCGCTGAGAGTGTCAGGACCCCAGCAACCAAGTTAATGAAAGATTTGGTTGGTGTGTATTGGAAGGGTTCTGATATCCTCCAATGGATTGAAGCGTTTGAAATGGCTTGTGCAATTCATGATGTTGATAAGAGAGATTGGGCTAAGTGTTTGTTAAGCAGAATGCCTCAAAATGGATATGACTGTATTCTGAAACTGAGTGTGGAAGAAAGGGGTCAGTATATGTGCATGAAGGCTGCTTTAATTGTCAAGTTTGGCAAGACGCCTACCCAATACCTTAAACGGTTCAGGGATTTTAGGAAACGAGAGAATGTGTCTTGGATTGACTGGGTGTGTGCTGCGCACATGAACATGATGGGGTGGATTGATGGTTACAAAGTGAAAACGTTTGTTGATTTGTCCCATTTTTCGGTAGCCTGTTCACCGGAACTGCGTCAGTATGTTGCTGACCAGAACATTTTGGATCCCTTTAAGCTGGCTAGGTTGGCTGACAAGTGGGTCTCCCAAATGGGTGTCCCCTAAGGACTCCAGTGGGAAGAACAAGTCCCAGTGGTTCCAGTACCGTACCCCGCACTCCTGGCACTTGTTGGGATTGTGGGGCTCTGGATCACCGTAAGGGGTGACCCCAAGTGTAAGGGTAAGGCACTTGGAGTCCAGGCTGTCAGCCTGACCTACCCCTACTCCGTACCTGAGGTGGAGGCCACTGTCTTCCCCTCCTCTACTGGGATCGCCTTGGTGCTCCCGTAGAGATTTCCTTAGTGTCCCTTTGGGCCTGGGACCAGTATGCAGAAGTACTGGTGACTATGCCACAGAACACTCGTAGGTTTTTGAGAAGTGTCCTCTTGAATGGCCAGCCTTCTACTGGTTTGGGAGACACTGAGGCAAGCATGGCAGTGGTGGACAGGACCCTGCTCAAGCCAGAGGACGATGTAGGTGCTCCTCTGAGAAGCACCAGGTTAGCTGGTGGGCCTCCCAAATTATCGCCTGTAGCCTTAGTCAACATTATGATTGGAGACAAGACAGCGAAGCTTCCGGTCCTGGTTCAGGACAACATGCATGCAAACATTTTGTTAGGAAACGATTTGATCGAGTTGGGGATGGTCTACCCATGGCTGCTGTGGTGGTCACCCGATCGCAGGTCACACAGGGTCTGGCTGTGAGCCTGGTATCCTTGCCAACGGGGAAACCCAAGTCACGAAGGAAACAGAAAAGTAAGAAAGCCACCTCCGTGGAGGGAGGCCCTGCTCTTCCTGCTGTTCCGACAGCACCCATTGGGATCCATGCTCCGGACGGGCTGGGTCCAGTGGTGAATCCTGTCTCAACTCCTGTGGGAGAAGAGCCATAAGACTTTCCTGTGGAAGAGGCTCTCAACCCAGAGGATCATCCCGACCTTCAATGCTTGTTAGCTGAAGGGGGACCCTCCCGGGCGGACTTCTGTAAGGGACAGAGAGAGTGCCACTCTCTCGAAGGCCTGAGGAAACAGGCCCTGTCCCAGGCACAAGGTGAAGTGCCTAGGACATTCCGGATTTATTGGGAGGGTGAGCTCCTTGTTAGTGAGCCCACTAAGCCTGAACCTGGTGCCCTCAAGAGGTTGGTGGTACCCCAGGTTTACAGGCCCTTCCTGCTGCAGTTGGCGCATGAGGTGCCCTTAGCTGGTCATCTTGGCACCAAGAAGACTAAGTAGAGGCTCTCTGCCCATTTCTACTGGCCACGGATGGGAGTAGAGGTGGAGTCCCACTGCAGGACCTGCCCAACTTCTCAGTTGTCTGGTAAGACTGGAGGCAGTGTCATTGCCCCACTGCAACCATTGCCAGTTGTTGGCACACCGTTTGAGAGGGTGGGCATCGACATTGTCGGTCCCCTGACCCTCCCACGTCAGGTGGACATTGGTTCATCCTGGTCTTGGTCGATCATGCCACCAGATACTCTGAGGCTATACCCCTTTGGACTATTACTGCCAAGGTGGTTGCCAGGGCTCTCCTGGGCATTTTCACCCGTGTTGGATTCCCTAAGGAGGTTGTCTCTGATAGAGGATCCAACTTCATGTCTAGTTACATGAAAACCATGTGAAAAGAGTGCGGGTTAACCTATAAGTTCTCCACCTCTTACCACCCAGACTAACAGTCTGGTTGAGAGATTTAATAAAACTCTCAAGGGCATGCTAGGTGCTTTGGAAGAGCCCCTAAGGAAGACGTGGGATCTTCTCCTGCCATGCCTGCTGTTTGCTTACAGAGAGGTACCTCAATAGGGTGTTGTTTTCAGCCCCTTTGAGTTACTCTTTGGACATCCCGTGAGGGGGCCCCTTGCCTTAATCAGAGATGGTTGGGAGGCCACCCTTCCAGGTCCCACCAAGCAAGTGGGGGATTATGTGTTAGGCCTCAGATGGAGGATGACACAGATGATGGGTCAGGCAACAGTGAATCTCAAGGCCAGCCAGGAATTGAATAAATACTGGCATGACCTTAAAGCATTGCAAGTGGATTGGACTCTGGGACAGGAGCTCTTCGTAATGGAGCCTACAAGCCTCGGGCTTTGGCAGATAAGTGGACTGGACCCTTCAGGATAATCTCCAAGATGGGTGAGGTCAATTATCTGGTTGACATGAGAGCCTCTGAGGTAGCCCCTCAGGTATTCCATGTTAACAGACTCAAGCCTTTCCAAAGGCGAGCCGAAGTCTCACGTCTCTTGCTAGCTTCAGAGCAAGAAGAGGATGAGAGTGAGCCCCTTCCTGATTTGCTGCATAGCAACCCTCAGAATGGCTCTGTGGAGGGAGTACATCTCTCTCCCGATCTGATGACAGAGCAGCAGAAAGCCTGCAGGACTTTGCTCTGGCAGTATGCCTGTCTGTTCTCACTGACACCAGGCCTTATACCGTGGTGTTGGCACGAGATTGACAATGGTGACAGTGTGCCTGTCAAAAGCAGGTGCTACCGTATGTCAGATACTGTTAAGAACCACATCCAGGCTGAGGTCGCCAAGATGTTGGATCTGGGTGTTATTCAGCCCTCAACCAGTCCCTGGTCCAGTCCAGTGGTCCTTGTCCCAAAGGCAAGTTCCCACGCAGGTACCAAGCATTGGAGGTTATGTGTGGACTACCGAGGAGTCAATGCCGTCACCAAAACCGCTGCACACCCATTGCCCAGGGGTGATGAGCTTGTGGACACCATAGGTGCTGCCAAATTTGTGAGCACCTTTGACCTTACCTCAGGCTATTGGCAAATAGCTCTGATGGACCATGCCAAGGAAAAGACAGCGTTCTCAACACCAGTGGGACTCTACCTGTTTAGGGTCATGCCTTTTGGGTTAAAGAATGCCCCTGCCACTTTCCAGAGATTGGTCAACAATGTGCTCAGTGGGCTGGAAGCCTTTTGTGTGGCCTACTTAGACGACATTGCCGTCTATAGTTCCACCTGGGAAGAGCATTTGACACATCTGGATAAGGTGTTGCAGGCCCTGAAAGGGGCTAACCTCACTATCAAGGCCACCAAGTGCCAGATAGCTCAAGGGAAAGTCACGTATCTTGGTCATGAGGTAGGAGAGGGTCAAATCCAAACTCTCTCCAGTAAAGTACAGGATGCACATGACTGGGAGACTCCTACTACTCAAACCGAGGTGAGAGCCTTTTTGGGCCTCACTGGGTACTATCGCAATTTCATGGCATAATATATAACCATAGCTGCACCCCTGACAGCTCTGACTTCACCCAAACAGCCTAGAAAGGTTAATTGGACTGAAGACTGTCAGAGGGCCTTTGATGGCTTGAAAGAAAGTCTGTGTAGGGCACCTGTGTTGTGTGCGCCTGATTACAGCAAGCCCTTTATCCTTCAAACTGACGCCTGCGACACCGGAATTGGAGCTGTCTTGTCCCACTTGGATGACAAAGGAAGAGAACATCCGATCATATTCATCAGTAGATAACTTAAGGGTAGGGAACTTAGGTGGGCTACTGTTGAAAAGGAATGTTTTAGTATAGTTTGGAGCCTTAGGCGTTTTAGACCCTACCTTACCGGGTCTACCTTCAAGGTCCAAACCGATCATAAGCCCCTGTAGTGGCTTATGCAAATGAAGGCTGAGAACCCGAAACTGCTCAGGTGGTCCTTTAGCCTGAAAGGGCTAGACTTCACCATAGAGCACAAACCAGGGAAGAGTCACGATAATGCAGATGGCCTTTCCAGAAGGTATGTTGACCGTCTGGATGTGGGTGTCTATCTCGTGGGAGATTAGGCACCCTAACCTCAGTCTGGGGGGGGGGGGCGACTGTGATGCTGGAAATGCATCGGAGGGACAGGGCTTCCGTATCCTTGTCCCTTACTACTTTTTATCGTGTGTTCTGTCGTGTTTTCCATGCAGGAGTTCATGAGGGACTCCTGGCGGTGCAGCTCTCTCCTTTGGTTTTGGTGAACAGACCCATGGATACCCTTATGGCACCCATGGGTAGGGGTGCAACCCTGTGCCCCTAGGGTATGTTTTTGGGCACCTGTGTGTGCCCACAGAGCAGGGTAGGGCTGGTGGCAGCTATGTGCTGAATTGACTGGTGCCCTGAGCGTCCTCCATTTTGGGATGCCCAGGCCCTGTCATTGGAATCGGTAGATTCCTGATGGAGACAAAATGGCCTCCATGGCCTCTTGCCTTCCATCGCCTGTTACCTTTATCTTCCCGAAGTCCCGGGAAGCCCTGACTCTGTCCCTTCCCCCTGACTGGCTGTTGGGTGGAAGTTACATATATGGTCGTGTAGGGAAGTGCTGACCAGACTGGCTGGAGCCTTCCCAACGACCATATGTTGGGGGTACGCCTGTGGGTGGGACCTGGGTGAATGGAGTGTGTGACGAATACGCATTCTATATTGTGGGTGTCTAGTATCTGGTGTTTGACACAATGACTGAGACAGCCCTTCCTAAAACCGGTATGAATGCAGTGTGGAGTGCTGAATGGCTCAGTACTTGTCCCAATACACATAACCTGTTGTGAGTTTCTGGAGAGAAGTGAATGGCCTGAATGCACTATGCACCTGATTGGTTGCCTGCCTGCATGAATGCCCTTCGTAGTGATTGGATGCTTAAGTGTGACCCAGCGGAATGAATTGGAGATCAACAGTATATCTGGGGACCTCTCACTGCTAGGAATCGTGTTCAGAACTGTTCGGAGCTGAAGTCTAAACTATGAAGAGTAACTGGAGTGAAACTGACACTTGACCTTGAAGCCCTGCTGGAAGAGAAGAATTGCTGTTGCTCTCCTTCACAATCTGAAAGCTGCTGTGTCTCCAAGGACTGACCCAGAGAGGACCTGGTAAGGCGCCCTCTTCCTGAGCTACGAGGGACCATCGTGCACCAGCTGATCTTTGCCAAAGCTCCCTGGAAAACAGATCTTCAACAGGCTGCCGACCCGAGACGGGGACCACCGCGGAATCACAAAGAGAAGCGCCCGGACTGTTGTCCGCCACTGTCGACGACTGCCATCGCCGACTGGAGCCGCCGTGCTCCCATTTGCCTAAGAACTTCATTTGATCCAAGGACGCTCTCGTTCGCATCGTCGCCGCTGTATCCTGCTGGAGAAGGCCTGACCGTCGACCTGCCAAGGATCATCCACTGGTGGGATTGCCGCCACCCAAAGACCACAGAGACGCCGACAACTTGACGCCCTTGCTGGGCCACAGTTCTTCAAACTCTTTGCGGTCCAGAACTATCGACAACGAGGTGCCCCGCATGCCTCTTCTTTGCAGGATGTTTACGCTTCCCCGTCAACGAGCACCGCTAGGAACGACGCGGCCACTTCACTGTCGTAGCTCAACCTGTTCTCCATGGGACGTTCGACGACCCGTGACTCCTGCCTTAAAGGGAGGGCACTCAAGTAGGGCCTCCAATTCCCCGACGAGGAACGCTACAACGCCAGGTACTTTGGGGTTGCAGAACTATTGGAAAGTCTAGTGTGAACAATATATGGACTGGACTTGTATCTTTATTCTACAGGTTGCCCAGGTGGGGGGATCTCCACACAGAGCTGTGTTTAACAGTAGTGACCAGTATTCTGCCAATTGTTCAACCATCTTGATTTCCTTCCTCTCTCTACTGCTGGTTTCCTCTTTATTGATCTGTGTGACATTTTGACAGTATAGTTGAGGCACTTTAATGAGATCTAATAATCGTTGTGGTACCACTTTAGAACTGTATATAGTTACCATTGTTGATTTTCTGAACACACAGTGCGTTGTCGTGATATTGTATATACCTTTGAATATTAATTATATAAAGACTGTGTTTTAACCGATACAGTGTGCGGACATTCCTTTGCGGGTGCTTGGGGACTACACTGTACTTAAGAACCAGTCTGCATCACCTCCTGAGAAGCTAGGCCTTGATTGCTCGACCACATACCAATAACAGAGAATCTTGGCTGGGGTCCTCTGTGCCTCTCCTCTACCATATAGAGAGCGGAAGTACAGACACCCCCAACCGGCGTCTTTACAGTTGTCCCTTCTCTCATAGGGGAAGACCTTCTCCATGGGGCCAGGGTGGTGCATCCACAGTACAATAGTCCTGCTGGGGGAGGTGCACTGAGGGAGGATAACACGGGGGAGGTATCGCTTTATGGAATTAGGGATGACTATCTTCAGAGAACTTGGTATGCTCCTGCAGTAGTACCTCTAAACCCCTCTGAAATATTATATCCCCACTTCCCTCCTTTTGATAAGGCTAATATCTATTATTGTCAGCCTAATCAATCTGATATACTTGACAGGGCTCCAACCTTAGATTATGTAGGATATCTAACATCCGATTCTTGAACATATACTGAGAAGAGGAATATGACCAGGAGTCCAAGGATCACTATCATGAAGCAGAGTGAGCGCTCCAGTTTTTCCGTGGGTGTAATTGGTCCAGAGCAACTCCCCTTCCTGAGTGGAAGTTTAAACATAAAACAGCTGACTTGTTGGAAGAGAACGAGCCTCCAGAGGTTGAGTTCCCAGAGAACGGTCCCAGAGTGAACGGTCATCCAGGGAGGACCCGGCAGGTAGCAGTGTGAGAGCCAGCTGGAGGGAAGCCAAGAGCGAAGGAAGAAGAGAACGCGAGCAGGGTCCCAGGAGCCAGGACCACTCACATTGTTGCCGTCTGGTACCTCTGGACTCCCTAAGTACTGGCAAAGTGCCCAGCAGAGAGGATGTACCACCGGAGAGAGGCAGACACCAAGAAAGCTACTGCCGACTGCAAGGAAACCTTGAATGCGACCAGAGCCTACAGGGAAACTGCAGCCTCTTGGGAAACTGGTACCTTCCATATTAGAGCAAACAGGTACACGGGTTGCCTGAGTGGCGCAGGAGGTCTGGGGGAACACAGGGGTAAAGGTGGAGGCCAGAATAAGAGGGTATGGCACCCAGGAAACCGTGTCCAAGTCTGGGACAGGTACCCATTTGAAAATCAGAAACCATTCCGAGCAGTGCGAGTCTGGGACATGGACTCGTATGAGAAACTGAAACAGAATCAAAACATATATTGCGAGTCTGGGATCCGCACCCAAAAAGGGACAGTGTGTATTGTATTTTACCAATCAGAAAAAAAACATTGTGAGTCTGGGACCGCACCCAAAGGAGAAGTTTGCTTTGAAAGGAGAGTGAACCAAGGCCAATTGATTGTTGTGAGTCTGGGACCCACACCCAAAATAGGGAATTCTGTGAAAATATAACTGCCTGAGTCAGGGATTCATACCCAGAAGAAAATACAGTACAACAAATCCTATCCTTAGCAAACGGACTATGCCAGGTTGGAAGGACATATAGGCATAGCATAAAGAAGATATTCTTGTGAACTACCTAAAGGAGAAGAGTACGAGAATAAGGAATGTAGTAGAAAGGTTTACAACCTTAACTGTGGAGGCCTATACTTTTGAACATTTGCTTGTTTTTTGTTGTAAAGCACTTTGCACTCAAGGGGCTTGGAATTATCTGTTGGGTTAAATTTAAAAAAGAAATACTAAAAAGAGGAAACCTAGGGGAAAGGTTTACGACCATATCCTTGGCAGCCTACAGTTTTGAAAATGTCTTTATTTCTTCCACAATTTTCCCAAGAGCCTGGTAACCTTTCTGTTTATTGGACTCACCAAGATCATATTTACTTTGAGAAGAGATCATCCCTGCACAGTTAGTTGATGTTGTTGGTGTTAGCGACAGTAATAGTCCTTTTGAGACATAACAGGGACAGATTTTATAATGTGAACATTCTGACAGTTTCATTAGTTATCTAAGAGGCAGGAAAACCCATTTAGGTTTAGCCCAGAGAGGCATTTTTCCAGCCCAGTTTCATATAATAAATGTTTCTGCCCAAAAACATGCCGCCCTTGTGTCCGAGCCTTTTTTCTACACCCTCACACTTGGTACAGTCAACTGTATCCCTTGCAAAAAAGTAGGCATCCATGCTTCAAGGGTCCACACATCTCAAGCCCACCACAAAGCCACTCACTATTATTAGTCCTACCTACTGAGTAGCATGGTACTACCCTCATAGAATAATGCCTGCTTCGACTGACTCCATAGAATTGTCCTCTAGAATCTGCAACACTTCTCTAAGTTACATTTGCATAGTTGACGTAGACCAAAATTATCACTAACGGTATTCATACCCATTATCCTTTCTTCTGTCTCTCTCTCTCTCTCTGTCTCTGTCTCTCTCTGTCTCTGACTGTCTCTCTCTCTCTCTCTCAACACCTGATGTTTTTCTACAGCTGGAAACCCTTTACTTTCTCCTGTACTCCTTTTTTTGCTTTCTTCCTGAAACTAGGTGCCCCAGGCAGTGCACAATGCGCCACACCAGACAATCCTTGGTTCTGAGGGACCAATATAGGGGTGAGTTGGCACAGCATAAAACCCTTTAAACAAACAGAACACATTTTCTTCAGTAATGGTGGATGCCTGCAATGTCTAGTGCTGTTCTACATGTTTTGGGTATGTGTCATCATTTTAATAGCATTGGAAGATGACGAGTTTCTGAAGCACCAAACAATAGGCATCGTTTTCTGTGAATACATTACTGCAGATATTCTTAGCCAAAACAAGCTCAAATTGTATTGGGAAAGTGTATCATTATATGGTAAAGATATCTATAATTAATAATCACATAGCTTTGACTTGCATGCTTTCTATTAGGATTTGTAACATTAAGTCTGTTATTTTGTTATCCATTTGTTTGACAATGTACGTCAAACAAATAACACCCTTGAATTAAATGTACATTGAAACAATTAACTGGACGTTTAAAATCTACATTTAGTAGATAACTACATGATTTGCCTAAATTAATAAAAAGTAAGATTTTTCTAGAGTAAAAGAAAATTACTAAAAGAATGCCAAATACCAGAAAGAAATACAGATGCATAACGAGGACAGACCTAATGCAATTGTTGGCATAGCTGGCAATAGGATAAACACTTAAATAATGATTAACTAACAGCAAGTGATTTGCAAGGAGGTGAACGGTAATGCATTTCTGTTCACCTCCTAGGTCACTTTACAAGGGTAAATTACTCTTTTATTTCATATAGAGAGTGCTTCGTAATAATACTCTTTAAAGTGATGGCAAGTAATTGGGTAGTTCCAAGTCATATCAGTGCAAAAGACGCGCTGGCACACATTGATTGCACACAGTGTGAGGAATATTGCACCTTCTATAACAGCAGATGGTTCCCTTCCCTTAAATCCAGGGTTTGTCTAGGATTTTCTCCTCAATGAAAAACAGCAGCGGTCAGAATCAGTCCCGACTCCAGGAATGTTCATCTGGGTGGACCAGGTTTGTGATGTGGGTGCCCATTTTCAATTAGGTGTGGATGTAGGAATAACCTGATCCAGCAAAACATATGTTCCCGAATCCAGAAAACACCATTTGCACCCATCAATTGGTTTAGTCTGTTGGACTGCTTTAAGAGGTGCAGAAGCCTGGATTCAAACCAAGTTTGTTAGGACCAGGTGCAAGACACTTACCTGCAAAACTACATTAATGTCTAATCTGGATGCTTAATAGGATTGCGCTCATTGGCAGATTTAAGGCAAAAGGCTTCATGGGCAAGACTGATTGAGGGCCCTAGATTGGCAGGGCATGCGGATACAGCTTAGGGTGCGCATAGTTAAAGGCAGTCGCAAGTGCAACAAATGTTCCATGTATTTTAATTGGTTGTTTCTACTATTGAAGTGTGTGTTTATAAATAATGTATTTATTTGTATATAGTTCACATAATGAACGTTTTACAAAACCATTTTTACACAATTAATAGACATCAGTTCGGTTTCATCACAACCCTAAAACATTATTTAAAATATTGTTAAAATCATACAGCCTTATTCACTTCCGTCTTTCTTCATTCTTACTTGTGCATTCATTTGCCTTTCCAGGCTTTCAATAATAGCAATAGAATACATTTCACAGAAACTCAATCGCCACTCATCCGTGTTACCACGCAATAGTAACTTTCTTGTTTGGCTTATTTAAGTTGCCAGTTTGCCTTTTATTTCACACCAGAGACGATATAGCGTAATCTGAACTGTTTCTGTGTCTGTATTTAGACAGTACCACCAAAACTCCTCTGTTTTTATGGAGTCGTATCGACTAACAAATGTACCTAATAAGCACATATACCTTGTGCTCATCGTGCTACATTGGATCATGACATGTCTAGCCATCTCAGGTTTGTCTGGGTCCTGGCAGATGCAGCAATGTTGCTGATCTGTGGGCATTTTAGTATTTATTCTAAGCCGTAGCCTAAAATCCTGTACCTGAGGGGCGCGGGGTTCTTAGGAGGTAAGATTGTGTTTGTGAATATTTATGTGTGACTCCCACCACCGATCCATAGCTCAGTAGTTTTTCCAAAGCAGAATAATAATTGGCCTAGTCATATTTTTTCATTTTATTTATGAAAATACGATGAAGTGTTTTATACTGGTTCCCCCTTTTAAATTCTGGGCGCCAACCTATTTTTAGGAAGCACTCCTCATGTATTTTGTGGTAGTTTTTCTTCGTGGGGAATCTCTGCGTAGCTTCATAGCTTTTACACAGCATGTCCAACAAGGGACATTTTGGCTAACTCTTTGATTTAAGCCACATCGGGTTTGCACCTGCGCTATAAGTGACTCCAACCCATTTCCAATCTTATGAATGCAATGGGCGTCGCCGGTGGGAGTCTCAGAATATTCCTCCAGAAATGGCCCTCCTGGTCCCCCAGCCAAGACAGATCTACCATTGCTAAAGCTTCGAGCCCAAACAAGATTGCTGGTGTAAAACATTGCTTGTAGAGTTTCTATTAGCGGCATGGCTACCCCCTTACCGGGTACCGGGTCCGGGTTCCTTAAATGAGGAATACCGGGCCATTCCGACCTTGGAGGGCTCGGTAATTCCTCAGTCAAGGAACCCGGACCCGGTACATCCCCATTCCCATTCCCATTTGAGCCCCCATAGTTATTAATGGGCCCGTTGTTAGCATCCTGGTCTGCTCACGGGAACCCGCTAAGGACGCCAGGTTTTACCAGACGTCCTTAGCGGGTTCCCGCGAGCAGTCTCGTAATGAGGCGGTAAGGGGTTGATGGCACCGGCAGCTTTACCGGTGCCATTATCCCCCTTACCGCCAAGGTCATAATGACCTCCTGAGTCTTTTCCACCGCCAAGACAAAGAGCCTCATAATGACCCTTCCCTTCCGGAAACAACAGTGGCAGTAAATCTGCCGCCACCGTTGTTTCCAGACCGGCTGATTCCAAGTTCTGCAGGCGGTAGGTATAACTCCCGCCAGGTCTGACCTGGAGGGAATAACGCCACCAGCCTGCAGGTGGAAATGGAAACACCGGCTCCGTCATAGACAGAACCAGTGTTTCCATTGTCCCCATCCCCCATGGGAATGGGTATTAACGGAATTCCGCCTCCAGAATTACTGTGTACCCGGGGTTGTAATGCCCCAGTGATTCCGGAAATCACAGAGGCAGAATGGTATTTCGGGTCCGGCGGCAGCCTGTCGGTTTTTCCGGCATGGCTACCGCCGAACTCGTGCTGAGGCCCGATGTCTTTTTCTGCCAGGACATTAATGCTTTCAGTTTGGATACTTTGTTTTAAACCAATTATCAGGCCAACGTAGGGGCGCCCTCTTGGGCCCTTTTCAGCTAATCTCTGTATCAGAATATATACCTCCAACTGAATGGGGGCTGTAAGCCTCTCTTGTTGGAATATTGTGTCGTGTTGGCAGAGTCTGGGCAGCGAGCCTTTTTGGTCCAAAAAATGCACGTGCCCTCTGGTATGCCAAGAGATCACTTTTAATGTTCATGTACTGTTTTTCATGATGAACCTTTTGAACCACTCTCATCCTGCCGCATCTTCTGTTTTTCTGGGTAGTGATATAGGCCATGCGTTTCTGATTGCTTTTGTTACCAAGCCCACTCTAAGTGCTTGCGCAAATGATTGAGCCTGCGTGATTTTCTTTACTGGGACATGTGTTTCGCAGTCAATCAGGTAACGCAACCTTTGAATGTTTTCTTGGTGTGCTCTAACTTGCTCAGACACTTCAGAGGAGACACAGTGTACTCAAACATAGTTTCCTCCCTCTGATAACAATGGTTCCACAAAGCTAAAGTTGTCCGATGACAACACCTGTAGGGCCAGGACCTTATTGCTCACCAGCAATACGTCTGACCTGTTTGTTCAATTTCCTGTGAAAGTCTGTGGACCTCGTTCCATTGTAAATATCTTATCTTCTCGAATCGCCGGGAACTCATCATTCAAGGTGCCACCTTGTTGACGATCCTCAGCCTGAGCCACGTTTCACAGCCCCTGAGCCCGAATGGCGTGCGTTTGCTCTTTTTAAGCTAGTTGTAATTCTGTTAACTGACATTCACTTAGATACACATAAGGGGTACTTGCTTCTTGTTTCTTTCCTGAGTGGCAGGCGGATAGTCCTCCCCATCAACCAACGTGTCAGGGTTCCCACTGGTCTAGGTGGGCGTTTTTGCTTCTGTGCCACTTTTTTCTTTCAGCATCTTTTAATCCGTGGTACTAGAGGAATAATAGTGGAGTGAAGGGGCTCACGTGAAGGGGGTTTATGGGACTCTTGATGCTCGTTTTTTTGACTGACCGTGGCTCGTGCTTTAGCACATTTTGCCATCCTACTTTCCCATCTGGTCAAATATGGAGAGATGCTGTGTGAGCTGGCCCCCAAGTGAATCAATGTTTCTAATGGGGTGGGAGGGGCAAGATTTCTTTGCTTTTTCTTAGTGCCCATAGGTAATCTTTCAGTCAATTTTCATTTATTAGATTTCTTTTGTTATTTGCATTAATATTCACCTCCATTAATTCTATGGTCTTGCCTTGTTTTTGAATACTGTCTAATATCAACTCACACAGCTCAAGAAGTATTTTTACTGCAAAATGCACCACCACTGTTGTTGATCTGTTTGAGCTTGTTTGCGCCACCTCTTCACTGCCGCCGGGAAGACTGCTGTATGCTTCTTCCCGTACCGAGGCATGGAAGTGTTCTTGGGATGCTGAAAGCCGTGGGTTCTCGGTTTGAGTGTGCAGAGATACAGGGGGTGTGGGGATAGGGATGGGTTTCTCAGCCAGGGGTGGCTCCTGGTTTAAATCTTGGTCCCTTAATTCAGTTTGACATGCCCCATTTGCCCCGGCAGCAGCCTGAAGTGAAATACATAGTTCAAGCAAGGAGTTGTTGTCTATATCCCCAAAATCTCCCGACCAGGAAGTGTTTTTGGCCTCACTCGTTTTTACCACTTCTTGGTCAGGGACATCTTTGTCTGACTGATAATAGTCTGTGATTTTCTTCCGTTTTGTGGCTGACATGTTAATCTCCTGATTTGACTCAGTAGAGGCCTCTCTGTGGACCATTACATTTCTTAAGCGCGTGTCAGCACGTGTAACAGTTTTAGAGTAAGGCTTACCCTTTCTTGTCTAGTGCACCCTTCATTTCGGGTCTGCTTTTCCAGGAATCAGGTCAGTTGCAGGATTTTTGTCCCGGGGGCTGTTGTGGTATACTGTTGCCTGCCTGTGCAGCTGACATGATGGATGTCATGTGGCAGTGCATTTCCACCATGCCTGTGGCATGCTGGGATCCCATTGGGCATTCCCTGAGCATCTGGGGCAAATGGGTGGGCATTGTGGACTGGCAGCACATGGTTGCATGGCTGTGATACTGGCAGGTTTGTTGCTGTGTGAGGCAATGTGGCCATTTGTCAGCATTGTTTTGGTTAGTGTATGTTGCATTGTGGTGCTCCGTAAGACCATTGCCTCGTGGGTGAAACCAGGGTAGCGGGCACAGCAGTGGGTGATGTACAAGATGGGGTTGCAGGTCACCTACACATTCAGGGAGTGCTACTGCTTGTTGCGGTACACTGCTTCGTGGGCCTGGGGGCCACCAATGCAACATTGGTACAGTCCAGGGCAGCAATCACATTTGGCATTTGGGCAACGCCATAGACATGTGCCTTCATGGCATTGACCTGGGCTGGGGTGGTATGTAGTGAGATGGGGTGTTGCACTTGCCGCAGGAGGACTTCAAGCACCTAGACCAACACTGCACAGAATGTGGGCTGTGCCATGCCGTGCATCATGGCCACAGAGTGCTGGAATGAGTGTGTGACACATGGCCAGTTAGTCTTTGGAATGTCTGTGAGGAGGACAGCCTATATTTGGGGAGGACAGGGTGTCCATGCTGGTGCAGCTGATGTCTGGCATACATTCTTGTGGTCCTTCATACCCATGCATCCCCTCCCGGGGTGGCACTCAGTTTGTGGGGGTGGGTGTGGTGGCTTACTCCATGGCACTGGCATGGTTCTATGGGGCACTGCTATGCAGCCAGCAGGGTTGCACTGTGGTGTACAGTGATTGGCTAGCTGAGCCCATGTCAGTGTAGGGGGACATGTACTTCCCTGTGTCTTGTCTGCCATGCCAACATTGGGTAGGCCAACTGGGCCCGCAACATGCTGGTGTGACTGCTGCATGGTGTTGTGGTTGCTCAAGCACCACAATCCTGCTTGCACAGGGTGCACCAGCAGGGGTGTGGTGTGCATGGCACTTGGGTAGGTCACTTGCCACCCCTTCCCGCTTCTGTAACGCACAGGGGTGCCCTGCCCAATGGCTGTTGTGGATGGTGGCTGATGTACCACCAACTCACTCCACCCTTTTGGCATGCCCAGCTTCTGGGTCTGCTGACATGTGTCTGTGTCCACTGGGGCATCTTATGCTAGACTGTCATTTGTGCATGCACTTGTGCTGGGGTGACTCACCTACTGCCTCATGGCTTCCGGCACCCATCCCTGCACCTCTGACTCCCTATATTCCCTCCATATCCAGCACTGTGTTATACTTTTCCTCCCAGGCGGTGAGGACCAGTGGTTCCACAGTGCCTCCTTCAGTCGCCAGGGACTAATGGTGTTGGGACAGCAGTCCATGCACCCTGACCCTGAGGTTGTTCCATCGTTTCCAACCACCAGCTCCTCCTCACTAAACTTAGATTTCTTCAAACGATTTTGGCCACCTTGCCTCTGATCCTCTCTTGGGACATTCTGCTTGTTTCCAGGTCCGGATGGCTCCAGGAAGTGGAGATATTGGATGGATTGCGTTTTGTAAAATGATCGCCGCAATGCTTCCTGTTCCGGCAATGACGCAATTTCCACCGGCGCTAATTGCGCTGGGGTCTCCAGCAGTAGCGCTATTAGCGCCTATGTTTCGGGCGCTCGTTCACGCCAGGTTGTAATGTGATGCTAATTCTGCTGCAAGACCCGGCGGTAACGCTATTAGCACCCAGCACAAATTGCACCGTTATACGGCCAGATACCACTGATGAGGCCCAGTGCCTCGTATCTCCATTCCTGCATGAAACAATGTCCTGGATAATGGGAAGACTTTATCACCAGTTGCCTAGATCTTCCTAGTTTCAGTTTGTATGTTTTAGGATGCATGCACCACATTGAATGTTGTCCTCATAACACATGATAGGGTGATACAGGTGCATTTTGGCAGGCCTGTTGGGGGTGTCTGAATGTTGTAGATGAAGCTCTGCAGCATTCGTATGTGGTATGAATGTGGTTGTTTCCCTCTGTGAGGGCCACTCTGCTGATTGGCAGGTAATGGTGGAGGGTTTCAATTGTGGCCTTGCATGGCCGATGGGCTGTCTTGCAATGCATCTGTGACCTCACTTGGTTCAACCTTGTGGTGACTCACTGCTTCTGTGGCTGGCTCCATCGGGACAGTTACAGGTATAAGGGATAGGTCAATGCTTGTATTTAATGAAGGTAGCATGCCCTGTGAGCCTCCCATTGGGGGATGCGGGTGGATGGCATTGTTGTGTGTACATGGCCTGCCTGTATTGGCAGTACCTAGATCTGGTATCACGGGCCAGCATGATGATGTTTTTTGACAAATTAATGAGGAGTATTATTGGCATCCATATGAGTCTGAGGCATGAATTGTCTGTGGTGGGAATTGTGTCAAGAGCGGATGGCATGACTCCGGTCGGCACAGAGGTTGCAGTAGGTATGTATGGGCCCAGCTGCATGAGCAGTTTTGCTGTCCATCCTCCTTCTGTGCCAGCTGGCTGTGTATGTGTTGTGTATAAGTCAGTTGTCAACATTATTTTTGTCTTTATTACACTTAAGTGTGGGGTATGTCCATGTGCATGCACAGTGTGTTTTCACTGTCAGTGTGTAATCATGGCTTTCTATTGGTCATTAGACAGTGTGGCATCTGCACCTGGCTTTGGGAATAAATGCCCTTTTATTTGTGGGAGCATTGACTGCCTTTATATTTTGGCACACATAGATTCTGTCATCTGGACCTGAGACCTTGGTATGGTGGGTTACTCCCTGCATATGTAGGAGTGTGGTGATTGTTGCTGTTCTCATGTAAGTGCATTGCTTGATTTGCACATTCACAGGATGTTTTTGTGTTGTAGTCCATCTGTGTTGTAGTCCTTCATCTGGTGAAAGTTGTCATGTTGCATTACTTTGACAATGTATGAGGGTTTTATTAACATGTGTTTCAATTCTGATGTTTTTGTAGAGGCAAGCTGGTTAATGTGTGCCAAAATGGTGTTTCCTTCCATTTTTTCCTTTTTCCCCAAATTCGGGTACGTGAAATGTTCACATTTAACAGAATGCTGACGAAGACTATGTTTACGTCTTCATAGTCGCACATGCCCTCTTTTTGTCTTTCCACGACCTCATCTTTTACCAGTCACACATAGGATGAACCATAGGAATAGTTTTTAAAACCAATATGGTAATATGTGAATAGTAATGAAATAAGTAGTTGTCCTGAAACATCATCAAAGAATTCTACCAAGCCGCCAGCATTCACAAGGGCCCTGAAAACACACATGCCCTAGGTCCTGGAGCATGTGTGTTTTCAGGGCCCTTGTGAATGCTGGCGGGCTTGGTAGGATTCTTGAGGTGGCCTTACTCGGTGTTTAAACCACATTCCTCCTTGCCTCCAAGGATGGACTGAACCCCCAAAAGTCTCCGGCATACCTTCATTAGTGGTGACTGGTAATTAAATAATACAACAGACAAAACGCAACACCCATCATCAACATTACCTGACATTGCACATGTCCACCTGCTGAGAATCAACTGAGGCTATGTCAAGTGGCTTAATGGCATCATGTTGTTTGTAATATGACTGTATCAGTACCATGAAACAATTGCATTGTGTAAACTAGGCCTTTCGCCCTCTATTCAGGATTCTCAAAAGGAGGTGTATTTTCCTTCCTGTCTTAGAATGTGCATTCTATGAGATCTTATCCTGAGTGTAGCGTCTTGTCCTATTGCTCAACTTACCTGCCTGTCACTGTCTTGTCTGCCTACTCTAGTGTCTCCCCCTCTCCCTTCCACCTCCCTCCTCTCCCACCTACTCTATTGTGCTCTCTGTCTCTCCTATCTTTTCTAACTGCCTCTGTATTGACTATCCTGCTCTCCTCACTAAATCTGGTAGGAAGACATTTAAAAAGGACATCCTGGTCTACAACCCAGGCCTCCCTATCGCTGACACCTACACCAGTGCCTCCTCCAAGGAAACTCTCACTGACATCTTCTTTGTCATTCCTTCACCAGACCTATGGACCCTTCTTGTGGTCTCTGTGCTCTCTCCTTCTCCCATTAATGGTGGCACCCACTGGGACGCCCTCCTGGCCTCCTTCCACTCCTCTAAGATCATCATTAATGTTTACTCTAATAGAACAGTCTTGGTCCAAGGCCCTCAGGCCAACCTTCACCTCTTTGATAGACGCTTCCTGCACCTCATCAACTTCCTTTCTTCTCCTGCTGTCCCCCCTTCCCTTTCTCTGACCACCTCGCCTTCCTCTTCTACCTCCCCCTTGGCTACCTTGCCTTCTCCTTCCCTCTCTGCCCCCTCTCGGGCTCCCTCTACACCTTCCAAAGGGCATACCTCTGACCTGTACCCCTCCCTGGAAATCCTTCAAGGATGGCAACCTTTTCCATATTGCCACTCAAAACTCTCGCTCTGCTGTCAAACACTCCTTTGATATCTGCCGCCTTCTGGAGGAACTTGACCTCGATGTCCTCGGTCTCACCGAGACATGGTTCACGGCCAGCTCTGTCACTAGCATTGACACACTCCTACCTGACGTTTACAAGATCCTTTCCGCGAACAGGTCCAACCGATCTGGTGGGGGTGTAACCCTGATCTTCCCCCAGTGGATACCTGCCTCTGTCACTCCTACGCAGGCCTACTCCTCATTTGAATGCCTCGTCTGCAGGCTCTCTCTCTCCCCTAGACATTCCCTTACTGTTGCTACTATCTATCGACCACCTGGTCAGATCTCCTCCTTCCTCTCAGAGTGGGCGGACCTCTCCTCCTCACTTCTGGCCTCAACCACTCAACTCCTCCTTCTTGAAGACTTCAACATCCACCTGGATGCCTCCTGTCCTCCTTCTGGACTCTTTCGTGACCTCTGCCACTCTCTCTCACTCACTGTTCTCCCCTCTGGCCCAATTCACTCTGCAGGGCACACTCTGGATATTCTGATCTCCTCAGATCTTCCCCTTTCGATACCTCCCACCACTCCTCTCTCCTGGAGTGATCACTTTCTCCTCTCCTCCCACCTCACCCTACCTACCCCTCAGGCCAAGCCAATTCCATGACTGCCAGGCACCTTCTCGGTCATCCGTCCAATGAAGCGCATGTCAGCTGAGGCTTTCGCCGCCACCTTCTCAACCCTCTCTCCCCCTTTGGCTGACTCTCACCCTGACACGGCCCTCTCCACACTCCACTCTGCTATCTCTGATACTCTTGATATCCTTGCCCCTGTCATGAGCATCTGCCTGAAGGCCAAAGCCAAGTGCAACTCCTGGTATGACCCAGACCTTGCCACCCTAAAATGCAAGTGCAGGGTGGCCGAGAGGAAATGGCATTCTTCAGGTACAGCCTCTGACAAACTTGCCTGTCGCCTGCTGCAAAGGCAATACCGGCTCTCTGTCCTAACCAAGAAGAGAGCTCATATCCAAGCCCATGTCTTGGGGGCATCTAACAACTCAGCTGAACTCTTTAAAATCTGCAAGGAAATGGCCAATCCTCCAGCAGTCTCTACCTCTCCTGTCCCTTCCCAGGCCCTCTGCACGGCACTGGCTTCTCACTTCATCTCTAAAACTCAGGACATCCTGTCCTCACTCTCCTCCTATCCCCTCCCTCCTCCTACTCCTTGCTCTTCCTCTGGCCCTTCTGCAGCCACCTCTCCTCCCTCCTTCTCTGCCTTTCCCCTGTTCTCCGCTGACAAGGTTTCTAGACAAGTCTGATCTATGAAAGTCTCGTTGAAACAGGTTCATCCCTGTTCCTCCAAAACTATCAAGGACCACATTGACTCCCTGGCTCCTGCACTGGCTGATTTCTGCAATCGCTCCTTCACCACTGGAGTCTTCCTATCCCCCCTGAAGCACTCCCTTGTGCAACCTCTTCTTAAGAAATCCTCTGCCGTCCCCTCCTGCCCGGCTAACTATCGCCCAATCTCTATCACCCCCTTCCTGGGCAAGCTCCTGGAGAAACTGGCCATCTCCCAGGTTAATCTCCACACTGAATCCGTTGGCTGTCTTTATGACCATCAGTCTGGCTTCAGAGCTGCCGGAAGCACGGAAACTGTTCTCCTGAACATCCGTGAAGACCTGCTCTCCAACCTTGACTCTAACACCCCTTGCGTCCTCATCCTGCTTGATCTCTCTCTGCCTTTGACACTGTCAATCATGCCATCCTGCTCAACCGTCTCCGTGATGACCTCTTTCCTCTCTGACCGACCCTCCCAGGTCCAACTTGGGTCCTTCCTTTCTGCTATCTTTTTCTCTGCCTGTGGTGTCCCCCAGGGGTCTAACCTCTCTCTCGGGCTGTTCAGCCAAAACCTGGCACTCCTTGCCCACCACATCACAGCTCTCTGCCCCAACTTTCAGTGTTATGCGGATGACGTCCAGATCATTTTCAGGCTACTCTTGGCCTTCTCTTCTCCTTCCCTCATCTATGACTGTCTGTCTGCTATCCAAGAGTGGCGTGCCACCCATGACCTCTGCCTTAATGGCATTAAGACTGAGATTCTCCTCATCGGCACACCTGTTCCCTCCTTCCTGGAGCTCTCTGGCCGGCCTCTCTTGGTCCTCTGCCTGCTCCCACCTGCAAGGCTAAAAACCTCGGGGTCATCATCGACTCCACACTCTCCTTCTCTCCCCACATCTCTGACATCTCTAAGAAGTTACACTACCAGCTGCACCTCCTCAGAGGTAATCTTCCTTTCCCCCTTTTCCCCCAGAAGCTCACTGTCTCCAGAGCTCTGGTTCTCTCTAGGCTGGACTATTGCAACAGCCTCTTTCTAAATCTGCTTGCTTCTACTCTCCGTCCTCTGCAACTTATCCAGAACAGGACTGCGAGACTTGTCCTTGGCCTCAAGCCCTGGGATCGTATCTCTCCAGGACTGAAATCTCTGCACTGGCTACCAGTGGCTGCGAGGATTAAGTTCAGAACCCTCTGCATCATCCACACGGCCTTCTAGGGTCGTGGGCCTCAATACTTTCAACTCTCTCTTCCCAAATATCTTCCTTCTCAAGCTCTTTGCTCATCCACCTCCAACTCCCTCAGGGGCAGTCGCTTCTCCAAGCAACAAGTTGGTGGTAGATCTCTTTCTTCGGCTGGGGCCTCCCTCTGGAACAGCCTTGCTGCCTCCCTTAAACTTGAGAAGAACCATCTCCGGTTTCGGAAGCATCTCAAAACCTTTTTCTTTGCTTCTGCTTTTTCTCCGCCTCGCCTCTGCTGACCTTCTGGCTGTAACCGGTACTGCACTGGCTACCTGGACACCCTCTGATTGCGGGCCCATGTCACTCCCCCGCCAAGCGGCATACACTTGCACTGCCCACCTGGCAACCCCTGCACTTGGGGACTGTTTCTGTATCCCTACAATCCCCCTTCCAGCTCTTGACAACTGATGTCTGCACTTACCCATGCACTTGCCACATGCTGGCACTTATTTATTGTTATTATTATTCCCACGTATTGCACAGTCCCTGCACCCCTGCCACGCACGTGCGCAATCTGAATGACACCTGGCCTAGTAGGATTGTTGGCCGTCATCCCTTTGTTCGCCTCCCTTGCCTCGTCGCGCCTTGAAACACTTGTGTATGGGCGCATTATAAATGCCATATCATATCATAACAGTGCTAGAAGATACATTTACAGAAGAATGCACCCACAGCTGTTCATTATAATGTTATTAACAGATGCAGAAGGGTTCTCTGTTATATAACTTACAAGGCCACAAACTAATTGTTTACAAAGAAGTGTAACAAAAAATATGTTGTGAGGATTTAAGGCCACCATCAGCAACCAATTGATCAGAATGTGAACAAAGAGCTGGGAGAGTAGTAAACAGTTTTATTCCAATTTAGAATTCAGGGATGAATGCACATCTCTTTTGTTGTGATCGAGCAAAAGGCAATTTTTGAATGCATTTGAATGTACATTTTAGATGAACCAGCTTATTACATAGTTCCGAATGAAGTGTGAAGCAAAAACAGGCTTTTAGTGAGGAGCTGGAAACATACAATTGGATTGGAGCAGTCATGGGAATTGGGTAAACAGTGGGTACTTCGCTGGGTAAGAAGCAGGGATGGGTTGCAGGTCAGAAGCAGTGATAAGCTCTGACAGGCATAGGCCTCAGTTAAGAATAAGATCTGGACCTCGGGTAAAGAGATCGTACTGAGCATCTACCTCGGGTAAAGAGATAGTACTGAGCATAATGTGGCATGGGCCCCAGCGAAGGAGCAGGGATGGGCGTCATGCAAAAAGCTATTATGATTCTAAGGTGCCTATCAATGATAGCCCCCAGAAGATGAGAAGGGATGGGCCTCAGGCGAGGAGCAGTGATGTGCCTTGATTGAGCAGCAAGGCAGCATTTCAGGTAAGGATTAAAGATGGGTCTAAAAGAATATTTCAAAATGTTTTAATACATCATTATTCCCATAATTCTGTCTCAAAAAGTCAGATTTGCTAATCAGACCTCACTTTTATAATGATCCATGCTGAAAAGCATAGTACAAACATGTAACTCTGCTGAATCTGTCATCTGGGATCCCTCAGCACCTGCCTTGTAGTTTGGCAATATGGCAGTTAAGAACACGCATGTGCATTTCCACAAAGTTCCTGGTGCTAACCAAATTTCAAACATTCGGGGACTGCCTCTAGCCATGGGAAATTATTTTTCAAATTATAAAAGTGTGTGCTCCGAAGTACCTGTGGCGGATTAAGAAATACAAATAAGCCATGTCTAGTTTTGACATAGTGGTCTCTGGGAACATACAACTACATAATGGCCAACACCCTTTGGTCTCATTTTTTTTATTGTCGGCTTAGTGACCCCAGTATTCACTCTCTGGGAATGAGTTACACCCAAAACAGTTCATTTGAGTTCAGCTCCAGCAAAGCTTGTGTTCTCTGTGAGAAGACTTGTCACCTTCCAGGAGAATGGAATCCCTCACAGGGGATACTGAGAGGACCTTTGCTTCAAAGGACAGGCTCTGCCAGCAAATGGGAAGTCAAACCATGGTGATGATTACTAGAGACTAATTGATACATAGCTGCCAGAAGAGAGGACAGAGTTAGAATAGCCTGGAGGAGAGTTACAGTCCGGAAAAGTATCCCACCATTTTGGAATCCCTCTGAGCGCCCACTCCACTTCTTGCAGACAAGGCTCTCTGGGACAGATATCACCAGGAAAAACCACTGCTCAAACTTGAAATGGACCAAGCTGCAATGACAGATTGTCTACATAAAGGAGTGAGTCGGGACTGATAGGGAACACCGTTTGTATGCAAAACTCAAGAAATGCGAGTTCCATTGTACAACCATAGAGTTCCTTGGCTTCTGTTCCTTGGCTTCCTTTTGACCTCAACTGGGGTAGAGATGGACCGCAGAAAAGTCAAAACCATTCTGGACTGGCCCTGCCCTGTTTTGATGAAATACATCCAGTCGTTCCTCAGGTTCGCCAACTTTTATCAGCGGATTTATTAAGAATTTCACAGACCTGGAAACCCCGATAACCAGGCCACTCCAGAAAGACCAAAGGTTCTGTTGAAACGCAGATGCGGAGCACGGCTTACGGCAGCTTGGGGTGGCTTTCACCACTGCACCCATCTTACAGCATCCTGATCTGGCACAACCATTCATGGTAGAAACCAATGCTTCTAGTTGCACATTAGGAGCAGTGCTGTCCCAAAAGGATCCACAAACTGGCTTATTACACCCTGTGACGTACCGCTCCCGTAAGCTTTTGCCATCGGAAGCCAATAACACTATTGCTGACTGGGAGTACTAGCCGTAAAAGCTGCATTCAAGGAGTGGCGCCATTATCTTCTGAGGGCCCGCCACACCATGACAGTGATGACGGATTAAAGTAACCTACAATTCATCAAAACCACTAAGACCCTGAGCAGATGTTAGCTTCGTTGGGCCCTTTATTCCACAGACAGGCCTGGTACGACAATCAAAAGGTGAATTTTCTTTCACGCTACCCAGAGCCTGCTGAAATTGTGCTATCCAGTGAACCACAGCCTATAATACCCATTGCTCAGATCATTGGGATCACGACCACAAAGAACCTCTTTGAGGAAGTCCGAAAGTCCATAACTATTAAAGAGCTGCATGAATGGTGCAAAGTCGATACACAATGCATGCTTAGCGATGGGCATCCTTTTCAGTGGCAAGCCCTATAACTGCCTACAACTGATCTGCAGCAGAAGGCCATGCAGTGGTGTCATGATTCCCCTTTTGCAGGGAATCCAAGCATCGTCAAAACTAGAGACCCTGTGTCACAACACTTCTAATGGCCCAACCTCCTTCAGGATGTGAGAAGGTATCTTCTAGATTGTGAAACCTGTAGTCGGAAAAAAACAAAGCCGACCACCAAAAACCTGCAGGTTTATTGCACCCAATGCCCACACCACCTGCACCTTGGCACACAATTACAATCAATCTCATTGTGGACCTGCCTGCAGTGCAGGACTACACCTCTATCCTTGCCATTGTAGATTCCCTTACCAAAATGAGCTTTGCAAAGGAGGCCCTACCGCTGGGGAAGAAGCCAAACTGTTTCTGCAATATTTTGCCTGTCTACATGGTATACCAACATGCATCATCACTGATCGGGATCCGCAGTTTACCTCTCATGTATGGTGTGTGTTTTGTACCCTGGTGGGTATGGACAGGTGTTTGTACTCAGGGTACCATCCTGAAACAGACGGGCTGACAGAAAAAGTGAATCAAGGCTTACATTGCTTCACCACAAGCAACAACACATCTTGGGTGCAAAATACATGGCTAGTGGATATCGCATACAATAACACTTTACACACGTCTACCAAACATGATCCTTTTTATAGTATGTGTGGGTTTCAGCCACGTGTTTTGCCCATTGCCATGACATCACCACTTGCATCCCTCCCCACATTGCTGGGTCAACACGTGCATGTGCACCAGGTGTGGAAAACTTAACATTAGCAAAAGAAAACTATGAACATTACGTGGATCAACACCTCTGCGAGAGTCCTCAGTACCGGAAAGGAGAACATTTGTGGCTTTCCACCCGTAACATACACATGCAGGGTGCTCGGATACTACAACCACGCTATTTAGGGCCATTCACAATTTTCAAAGTTATCAATCCATTCGCTGTACGGCTAGAACTACGACCTCAAATGAGAATATACCCCACATTTCATGTTGCCCTTTCAAAGCCAGCCAGGGCCACTATTTGTACCAAGAAACCCCCACCCATATTCCTCCACGGACATCTGGAATATGAGGTTAAAGCCATCCTTAATTCCCGATGCCATACGGGAGGTCAGGTTTATTACTTGTTAGATTAGGTTGTTTATGTCCCCGAAAACTGATCCTGGGAGCCTTCTCAGAACGTACATGCGCCATGGCTGCTGCGCACGTTCCATAAAAATCACTCTGACAAACCAAAGCTGTGAGCCTTCTGTGGGGGGAGTACTGTCAGGACTGGGTGCAGGAAGAACACGGCGCAGGAGATCTATGGCATTCAACATAAGATCATGCTGAAACATGGCGCAGCAAAGGACACAAAAGATATGACACAGAGGGACATGCCAGCACCCAGAATATATAAGCAATATATGCACGCATGATAAATGTTATAATTATAATTATTATTTTATAATGTACTTAATACCAGAGATAGGTTTCTAAGAGAGGGATCAGAATTCGAACCTGTGGTGCGCTGCGTCAAGCGTGTTGCCCCTGAGCTATCCCCCCTCCCACTTTGCAAGGAGAAATCCACTGCGTCCCTATAGAAGCCTTATCTGCCCTTTCTGTGGGAAGAACACAAAACTACACTAGCCAGCAACACCTGGGTCGAGAATTACAGAGCGGCGGCCATGTTGGGCGTGGTGTGCCAACGTTCATGCTCCAAACAGCAAGCATCGAGTCTTACACTCGAGAGCTTCAACTGAGAGGACGTGTTCCCAGGGAGCTCCAATGCTCCAGAGAGCTTCAGTGGTGCACGTAAAAGGAGGGGTCACGCCCCACTGGAGAAGCACACCAACCCCAGGCTTGAGGAAGATAAGTGCTGCAGCGCTCCTTTTTCCCCGGTGAAGCAGGGAGACGTGCAGTGGGCCAAGCCCCACCGGATTAGCCCGGCCCCTCCTCCCACGAAAGTTAAGTGTTTTTACTCTATTGTGGCCAGCAAATCACATATCGAGGCACACTAACAACCCGTGGATACTTACCCTGCTAACCAATCACACCATGCAGTATGGACCAATTACGCAACGCAATATGGAAAACCCCTGCGGAGGTTACTAACTGCTTTACATCCACGCATTGATACTAACGCATGACATAAAGCCACATGTGCCCTCGCTCTCTGCACATTATACCGGCTGCAGTATACACAGCGCATGAATTAACCCACACATGTTGTGTTGCCACCAGGGGAGTTGCTAGGTCTGGAAAAGACCCGGGGCTAAGCTGATGTCAGAACTGTTGGGACTGGGGGCTAGCTAGTCTTTTGGCTGTAGCTCCTGAGATTCTATCCGGGGCTACAGACAAAAGATCAGGGGCTATAGCCCCCTTAGCCCCCCCCCTAGCAACGCCCCTGGTTGCCACGTTCGGCATTAAGGGCAATTGTAGAGAATATGCACCAGGGAAAACTATAGCGAACGTGCATTAACTGTTGCACCTTTTTGGCAGCATTCGACTTACTACCACGACTCAGCACGGACTGAGGGGCATAACGTGCTCGCAGGAGAAAACAAGGGACACTACAAGCGATCAGCTAACGAAAGCTAAGTGCTAAGCTGTCGTGTATCATATAATGCCTATACATGGAGATGTCACATGCATTGCTTGTGCTTTACCATGATGAAGGCTGAATGCAGAGCTTGCAGACAATAGTAGTATAGAGTGTGAGTTTATGTGAATGATTTTAACAGTGTGCTCTGTGGGTTATGACCAAGAGCGCACGTGGAACGTGCACAATGGTCCTGAGCATCCTTCCTTAATACCCCCATACACATCCATAACCTCTCCCTGAACCCTCTTTCAGGTTACCCTAATACCCCTAACCTATACAAATAACGTGACCCTAACCCTATTTCCATGCTGGGGTTGTGGACTAGCTTGTGTGACTAGGGTTATAGCCCCCCCACACCCCCATTGGCCTACCCAGGTGCACCACCTCCACAGCAGGACATCCAGGAAAACACACAGAAAGAAACTGGCCCCCAGGTGGTCCTGCCTAGTGCAACGGTGGAGGCAGGTTCGATGGACAACATATATACAAACACTGGCCGTTCAGCATCACGGGATCCACTGCTCCTGAAATCCTGCGAGAATAAGAACTCTCACGGGATCGGAGAAGCACAAGCTCCATCTTGGGCGGTCAGGGCTATAGAAGCCCCACCCAGCCGCAAGCACGTGTATAGCGTTTATTTAATCTAACACTGCATTGCTTGGGGCCTTTTCTTAAGGTTTCTCCCTGTACTCCGGCTCCGCCTGGAAAAACACTTACCTGCTTGTTCTCCTCACCTTCCCCTGCATCCGGCTCTTCGGCCTTCACCGCAACATCAACCTGGAATCCAGTTCTTTGCTCTTCACTGTTGCAACACAAGAAGGAACAGTAAGAACATCAGCACATACAACCTAGCGGTGCATTGCCAGTGTGCTTTACTGAAGAGACTTACCAGTTGCTCCACGCTCCTCACCACCCTGCTCTGGAGCGGACTCCATCCAGGTACCACCCTGAAAGGAACAAGAAACAAGGAGGACATCTTAGGCACTTTTATGAAAACCAGGAAGAAGAAACCCTAAGACATTTATAGACTCAGAAGTAAGAAAGGATCACAGACATTAAAAAATGCACAAGAAGAAACGTGGAGCAGTGCCTCTCGCAAGCCCCTTTTTACAATGAAGCTGATGTCAGCAGGATTGCGCTCTTGGTTCCAGTGAAGTAAGTGGACCAAGCAGCTTCCAGGACACCTCCACCTTGCACCAAGTTAAACCCACCTACATCTGAGTATACAAGGAGGGGTGGACACGGGGGAGACCATTTTTGCTTTCCCTTGCCTTGCAAGGAGCCATAACCAACACAGCTAGGCCAACCGGGGGGAGGGCACTAGAACAATCCCACGCAGATACCCACACACATCCCACGCTAATCCCACTAGTGCGGAACAAAAGCCATTTGGTATTGGTGTGGGAGTGGTGGGGACTTCTCTGGGATCTCCACGATGCACCTGCAAGACTTGGAACACCGGTGCGAGTTACATATCTTTAGGGGTATAGTTTTCCCGAAGTCCTCTGCCATAGAGGTGAAGGTAAAGGGTGCAGGAATGGAGGAATAACGTTCCCTCACACCTCCAGGAGGACCATTTGGGGTGAACTGCTATGGGTACCTGGTCTGTCTGCTGCCTGAACAATGGAACCGGGATTCTGCTCACTGGAGGTGACAGCCGTGCAGGTGTTCTCTGGTACCCAAGCACTATTGGTGTTTGGATGCTTTTTTGCTAGATCACACCCCTCCTCAAGAGTATAGCCTGCCCTCAGGCACCACTACCAGAAGAGGAGAAGAGCCAACATACCTGTCGGGATGTGCCAGTTTCACCTTAATCATTGGGATGACTGCTAGTTTAATAGTAGTGTGAGGGCTGAGCGGGAGTTTAGAAACGACTACTCAACCCTGTACACCAGCAGAGCAGTAGCCATTTTGTCACACTCACAAACAATGTTAGGATGTCAGAGCTAGCCGATGTGCAATAACCATCAGGGTCTGATATCAATGAGTGATTATAAGATTAACATGTGTATGTATATGTGGTTTATACATAACTTGTTTTTACTTATTAAATATATCATTCTGCTATCTGGCCATTATTTTAAGTTCGGAATATAAGTGTTGCTGACTGTCCTGTATGTTGGAAAATTACTCCAGATAAATAATCATTTGCAGAATGCATAATAATGCATCAAATTATCTATGCCAAGGGTGTTCCCCTTGTCATACATTTTAGTGATAGTTGTATATTCACAGAACTTCGACTGGTCACATGTCAAACAAGCATTGGCAATGCTAACAGTTTAGACGTGTGTAGGCATGGGAAAGGCACTTGCCATGCACTGCCATAGTGGAATTAACTGCTATCAATGGTTGCAGGTGCAAAATGGTGCGTTTAATAGTAACGCCTGGCAAATATCTAATACTTACACACAAGCCAAAACTGTTGGCTTTGCCAATGCTTGGTTTTAACATGACTTCAGTGAAGGACACGCATAGTGCTTAAAATTTGAGTGGCTGAAGGCAGAGCTGGTGTATACATTTTAATTACACCAGTAGCGCGCTACTCTCAGTCATTAACTCTCAGAAGACTGCTTTAAAAAAACACGGCCAGGCACTTTGAGTGCAACGTTTGATCGTAAGGCTTGAATAAAACAAGCTCAAAGCGTTTGCATAAGGAGTTGTTTGGGGTTGGGAGGGTCAACTCAAAAACTGGATCTGAATGGCCATACAAGCTGTGTGTCCCTCCTCAAATGCCATCTTTGCCTATTTGGACTCTAATGCAACAGTTTGTACTTATAAGTGCAGCTAAAGTGCCACACCTAATAGTTCAAATCAATAAATGGGATACAGCAGTGCCACACACAGGCCCAGTGAAGGGTGACGTCAGGGTAATGACTTACTGATTGCAAAATTTGTATACAGCAAATGGGACAAGCACATTCAACCGGGCGGTGGATGCCTCATTAGGAACGCTAGGGAATCCATGGATTGGCGATATGTGCTTGTTAATTGGTGTGCTACGCGTGTCTTCTGACCTTTCACGCCGCATTTTTGGTCAGTTCTTGCTGCTAAGGGGCCTTTTCGGAAGTTTCAAAAATCTAGAGCGCGCTATGGCATGGTCCAAACATGTCCTGTAGATGGGCGTCGCGAGTAAAATGTTTCAGAGTATGGAAACAGTCCACATGTCGATCACGGAGAGCCGAGCCTTCCCCTTTTGCCTCGAGGCATAATATCAACGAGGGCAGACAGACCAGTGACCAAATAGTGACTAATGACTGCACATGACCATTAACAAGACACGAGCACAACACATCCACCCAGTCACTGGGGTTTGCATAGAAAACATTCTGAAAAATCTAAGGCGCAAGCAATTTGCATCTGATTACTCATTTATAATGGTCGCATTTCTGCGTTCTCGTTGAAACCCACCGCTCCTTCATATCGGCTAAGTTGCATTAAGCTTAATCACTCCTAACCTGGTGTGTGACCCTGCACAGCTGTAGACAGAACAGTCACTAATGAGAATTAGATTGGTGTGCTATAACCCCCCCCCCCCCCCAAAAGAAAAACAGCAGCTAATAGCTTGAGCAGGACAGACCGCAATGATACTACTCTAAATACTTCTCTTAGCAGGTTTTTAAAATGTAACACATATGTAGATATGGTCTAAGTACATCATTACATATCATTAGTGTGAATCATAAATATTTCTATCCAAGAATAGAGTGGATTTTCAAAAGGTGAAACACAGCGACCTACCTGCGGCATCGGATATGTTGCAAAGCCGTGCATATACAAATATGCAAATGGCATTCCATGGCAGCAATAATGATGGACACTAATGAGACACAATACCTGCATAGCTGTTGTTTACGTTATTAACTTTTTGGTTAATGGCTTGTGTACCTAGGATTTCACACACTTGACAATTCAAGTCAAGGTGAGTGGCCGACTTGTGATGGACCTTTGCAAGCAAAAGGTCAGCAAAAGGCTGCTACGCTATGTTCAATACTTGGATTTGATAACCTCTCTTACTCTTTCAATGTCTGATTTACACGTGTTTAGTTTTCAGGTAACAAGCACACCTGTGGGTACTATTATGGATTGCCTATATACCTTTCAGGAAATGGACTAAGAGGGTCATTCCGAGTATGGAGGTAACCATGCCGCTTTTAGCAGCATGGCTACCCCCATACCGGGTAACAGGTCCGGGTTCCTTGAATGAGGAATTACCGGGCCATTCCGACCTTGTAGGGCCCGGTAACTCCTCATTCAAGGAACCCGGACCCGGTACATCCCCATTCCCATTCGAGCCCCCATAGGGCTCAATGGGAATGGGGAGGGTTCTAACAACGGGTTTTACCAGGGGTCCCGCGAGCAGAACTCGTAATGAGGCGGTAAGGGGTTGACGGCTCCGGCCCCTTTACCGGCGCCATTAACTCCTTACCGTCAGGGTTGGAATGACCCCCAATGATTGTCAATGTTGTCATCTGTGGCCTACAGCAGGGAACTCAACTCATTTATTTAGCAAGAATATATGGCTGTGAATTCTCACATGTGACGCAGCCAACCAAGTTTTGGTTGTCATGAAATTACTGAGCCATATTACAGGGTCTGTGGTAGCAACGCTGTAGTTACGGTCAGTTGCACTTCCCATATGAAGAGCAGTTTTGTGTGTGGCTTATAACTTTAGCGCCGTTCGACGAATCCTCAGGAAACTTTTCAACTCTGAATTATTTTGGGAATTTTTGTGCGGTTTGGCTTAGAGGACGTGGGGCATAGTTAGAGGGGGGTCCCAAAACCTTTGAATTCCAGATAAACATGAATCAAAATAATATGTGCTTGCAGCTACAGCGCAAACCGCTTTACAGATTAGCACCAAACTTGTGCAAGGTGCAATGGACTGGCCCCGAAAGCGTTCTTTCGTAAATTTGGTGTAAATTTGGTCAGTAGACTCTTTTAAAATGAACAAATTGTAGGGCAAAACAAATGACTGATATCTCCATCAGGTCCGCTGACTCACTTCCTGATTCGGTGTCAGCCGATGCCTCTGAACCCATCAGGAAGCGAAGTAACGTTCGTGGACATGGTACATGGTCGATGACTGGCCAATTGAACAACCTGAAGCATGTCAAAAGTTTTGAAACTAATAAACAAACACACTAGTGGTCTGGTTAACTGCCTTTAAACTACAGGACTGAAACTTATTGAAACTTATCATAAGCACACAACAACTTCATAGCTCAAAGTGAAATATGTATGTAAAGGAATCTACTTATATGGAGAAAACAGTCCTTATTCAAGGAATGTGCAGTGTCACATGAAGAACAAGTATATTTATTTAATTTAAAAAAACAATATTTCATAGAACAACAGTAAAACACATGTATTGTTCAAAATTAACATATATAAGTTTAAAGTGCTAAAAGTGCATTAAAGTGCAATATATCACCAAACATACTAAAATAAAAAAATAAAATATGCAAAGAACGGTGGTGCAATCATCTGATGGCGCTCATCCGCTCAATCATAAAGGGCCATATAGGCAAACTAGTGTGCTATTAGTCACAACCATTATGCACACTAAAGCAACATGCTCCAATTCATTGATATGAGGATCAACCATTGATGACCCATACATTTTTGACAATAACAATCATATATTCTTCACAACGATCATTCATGATCTTAAAAATGATTGTCTCCATAAGTAATTTGCTGCACCAAAGTGCTTGGATAGAAATAGAAACCAGTGAACATGTCTCCAATGGTGCACACACTAGTTTCGGTGACAGAATATTCTATAAGCCTTTCTCAGGCCTCACTGGACTCCTACAATAAACAAAATCACCTGTGACTATACTAGAAATCTTGTGCCCGCATGACACCCCAAACTCACATATTAATTTATTACAAATAATACAAATCATAAATGAGGTATACAGTCACTCCATTACTTTCATCATGTCTGTGTCACCAATGTGCATCATTCTGGGAAAATGAAAACACAGAAAATGAAGGACATTATTCAGCTTCAAAAAATAAATTCAATGTATAACTTAAAGGGGTAGTTCGGTCAGAAATGGTATTTTCCCAATCGATTGGGCATGTATTTTAGAGCATACATCGATTGTTCTTAAAAAAGAATTCCAAGGCAACTTACCTTAGTTTTTCTCACTTTATCACAAGCAAAAACAATGGGTCAGGTACCACCATCTTGTGCTAATCTTATCCGTTGATCCATCACCCTAAGTTCAAGTGCCCCTGCGGCACTAATTCAGATCACTCCCCCCTAACAATGACATCGCTAGACGCTCACAATGAGCTCCACCTATTTTAATCACGTTACTGGGCAGCGTACCCAAATTAACCCTGCCATCAGAAACGTCATAACATTATCTAACGCAGAACCAGGAACATAAACACACCAACATCCACAACAGATGCAGAACAATGAAAAAAGTTTATTTGGAATAAAACAGCAATAGTCGGGAATGTAACATGTACTTTACATTTTGACACAATGCTTAAAAGAGGTAATTAAGTCCACAAAAACATGGGTAACATTTTTCAATAGAGGTTATAGCTAGCGAACATCGCATGTCTCTAATTTTTTTTTTTAAGTGTGAACAGTGATTTTATAATGCTGATTAAGTTCATTGATAGATTAATTACAGTCTATGTTCTTCACAGAAAGTTATTATCTTCCATCACCGATTTCTGATCGAGGCACATGGAGTTCCATTCCAGAGAAGAAATGAGTGGTTTAAATTTCAAATGCAACACTTTCACATCCGTACGTTTTCGGATCCTGTAGGCTGCCATGTTGCTCATTATTACTGCCACTGCAAAAGGACAGATTGGTGTCTGGCGATCATCCCAGATAATGGTTATCACATATGCGTTGTTGATGATTATTGTCCAAATGCTGTGAAAGAAGCCGTCGACCGATAAACAGCGCACATCGGTATAACATAACTATGTAAAATCGAGAATGCAGAAATATATTTCAGTACCCAATTTATAATTGCATATGCACAGTACATATTTATGTTAACTATCAATTTAAGTTACAATTAACATGTACAATGTTTATTATTTTCATCAAATTGAACATCCATCCGACACAAGGTAAATCATGTAGCATACAGCACACTTGCAATCCTCAATTGCACAAATATTATTTAAAACGTTGCTTACATCGTGTCTTGTGTTTCCATTCTCCCTATGTGGCAGATGACCAACTGCTTCGAAAGACAGATCAGATTAAATGTATACATTATTTTGATACCAGGACCTAAGGCACACAACTTTATGCACTAATCATGAATTAATGGTACAAAAAGTTATATGTCTATCAAAAATACAAATGTTGGTGATTTAAAACTCCCAAGCGTCAAGAGAAAATCCCCTACATAGGTCAACAACTCCAGGTGTGACATGCACTTAGAAGAGTACACCAGCTAATAACCACAGTGCATTAAAACCATAAAGAACCCTCTAAGATAAAGAGTATGAAACAAAGCACAACAAGTTAAATGTCTGCTAAGTCTGGAAAACTCTAATGCAATTTACCTGAGTTTTTCTCACTTTAACACATGGGAAAACGACGGGTCGGGTACCGCCATTTTGTGCTAATCTTATTCGTCGTTGATCCATCGCCCTAAATTCAAGTTCCCTCGTAGCATTAATTCAGATCACCCGTACCTAACATTGACATAACTAGACGCACACACCCCGTTTCACAACCCCAATGCACGTCTCATGTCAACGTCCCCTGTGCGCAATCTATTGACGTTTCTCCATGGAAATGCCAGGACGCCTCGTACCTTGATAAATGTAAACAAACCCTTTCTGTTCACACAACGTTGGAGTTTCTTTTTCCTTCATGTCAGTGTATTTCATTTTGAGCTTCCCTGACTTGTTGCTGCTCTGTTCAGCTATCCGCCAAGTAGGACGCACTGAGAACCGGTACTTATACTGCCTAAAATGAATTAACTCATTAGTTGCTTTTCATTTCTTACATTATGGACAAATGTTTTTACCAAACCATATTCAAACATGTATCCTTGCAAACTTTTAAAGTTTGAGCCTATTAATCTTGTCTTTTGACAATGTGTTTTTGTAACATGGCTGTTTCTTTGCTTGTCTTTCTTTAACATTCAATGTTAATGGGAAACCACTTTTCTTTTCATCTTTACAAACAAACACGTTTTTATTTACCTCACTGTTGATTGTGTGCTTATTCACTATTCAGGAGCTATGGAAACAATTCAGCCCTACATGTACGACCCTCAATATACTGGAGAGGGAATCCTTAAAAGAGAAAGACTTCGAGACGATGTGGAATAAGATGAAAGTCATAAGGATCAATCACCGGAGCCTGAACCCAGTCACATGGAACACGTTTCCACCTGGTGTACCTGCCATCATTTTGAGCTTATGCCTACTCAATTGGAGAACTGCTGTTGCAGAGAAAACTCGGGCTGCTTGGCTTACATTGCTGAAGAAGACAAACCACTGCTATGCGTTACCAAGCTGCATGACTTCAGGGCTGCCTGCCTTACAAGATCCATGTTGTTAATGATGATGGTCCTTATGCACGAACTTCGAGCTACAGTTCACCCTTGTAATCCAATTAACAAGTAATTTCACTCTATATATGTTGTCTATTTGATGACCGAGACAGCTAACATAATATGTTGTTCCTCTACATCAATATAACTTTGATGGATCACGGATGAAAGAATTATTCTGTAAATTGAATAAATTACTAATTGTAATCTGAAAATAAGGTATTGATCTTTAGATTTATCGTCCGAACAATAATGTTTCTTTCACTTGGAAGTATCTCCCAAACTGTTTCTGCTGGAATGTGCTTTCACATTTCTAATTGATCCCTACTTGAAATCACAAGTAGTGTCAGTACTTTCCACGGAAAGGTACTTTTTAAAACATAACAATGTCATACATTTTACAAGGTAGTGCAAAGAAAACAAATGCAATTATTGGGTTTATTCAACTAAACTATTTCAGTATCTCTTACACAGGTGGTACAGACTTGTGGTATATCATGGCTTTACATGGTGGAATCATGGAAGACTGGAATTTCGCGCTTGATGAGTAATACCTTCCTGAGTGGTTTGAGCCTTTTGTGATGAATTCCCCAGTGACCACAGACAATACCATGGATTTATACAGCCAGTACCATGACCGCGGCAGTATAATTTGTAGTGTCATTGCCATCCACTTTACCAAACTAAATAAAACATCTAAGAGTATCGTAAAAAATATTGGTGTGCTTTAACAAGTTTACTGGCCTATTCCTGTCCCTTCATCCACATCCATCCCTCCTCCACTATCAATTGCTGTTCGCATCTATTGATGTGTGCTCGTAAGGGAGCTGGGAGGATGGGGAGGCTCAAGGTGCCTAATACCATGTACACCACAAATGGTTCTTTCACTTGGGGACCCTTATACACATGGCCACCCCACACCCGGTGTCTCCAGACTCCCCTTTGAAGACGCTGTCCCTGCAATCAACATATATCTGTGTCCTTTGACTGTGTTCTGGGCCTATCGCGTTTCCCTCATCGACATCCATCCCCCCTCTGCTATCAATTACAGTTCACACCTGTAGGTGTGCGCTCAAAAGGGGGTTGGAAGGATGGGAACGCTCAAGGTGCCAAATACCATGTACTTTGACTGTGTTCCGGGCCTATCATGCTCGCCTCATCCACATCCATCTCCTTCCGTTATCAATGACAGTTCACCCCCATGGGAGTGGGCTCTCAAGGGGGCTTGCAGGATGGGAATGTTCAAGGAGCTGCATGCCATGCACACCACAAAGGGTTCTTTCACATGGGGACCCTTATCCACATGGCCAGGGTCATCTTAAGACTTTTTTGGGCCCTGGACATGGACATCTTTGGGGCCCCCCTCCACCAAACCAAAGGAATTAAGTGATCAAGAATATCTGGTGACCCCCCCCCCACCGTGATCAATACCTATAGGTTGATATGCTGCCTCGCAGCATTCAAAATAAGCATGTTTACTCCCTTTAAGTCCCCTTACCCTCTCCATCCTTGCTCTAATCAGAATGATAAACAAGTAGCATTTGAAGGCCAACATTAGCAATCTGCAAAGAGGTTACTTCTCTTCTAGTATAGAAACAGGATACTTTAATCAATGGCATCCGGGAAGTTATGCAGCTTGTAGTATTAATGCAGGACTGTATGTAAAAGGTACATGTAACCCAGAATAGGCAGAGAACTCACTTTAGCTGCCTCAGAGAATGCAAAAGTGCTCAAGCATGGATAGAGTAGACCAATTGAAAGGAAGGAGAAAGCTACACATAGCATAGCATGGATAGTGAATGCAGATCAGAAGCTACCAGGAAGGTGCCTCTATCCAGACAGACTGAGATTAGACATGGGACATGGTTTTCAAATAGTGTTGCCATTAGAGATCAAGGAAACATGTGCTTGTGGTGTGCCGTATATCAATGCTCACTATTATAGTGGAAGCAACCCTATAGCCAGTGAAACCATGAGTGTGGTTTTTATGAAGATCATAGCCTGAGAAGGAAATCACTCTGAAGGGCTGACAATTTTGAAAGGTTTAGGGATTAGGAATTCTGAGAGATTAGGCAATAAAAGAGATGCCCAGGATCACACATTACTTAAGGGGTGAATCTGGGATTTGGGCAACTATGCAATTTTTGCATTTGAAATCTTTCTTTTCCAGCTTTTACCATGTACTAAAACAATCTCTTTTTATAAAACTGACTTGCAAAGTCCACAAATCACATTTCCAAACTGCCAATTTTTAAAACCAAAATATTACAGAAGGGTGTTATGCAAAATGGGAATGATTCTAACTTCATTCTCTCCATCATCAAGGGAAGTATATAAGTACCAGCATACCAAGCAATGTGATTTCACAGATTTAATCTAGGTATGTCTTTTGTACTTTTAAGCTTTTGTACTTTTAAGCTTTAAATACTTCCAAAACAATGGCTTGTGAAATTGTCATTCATAAATGTGCAGAAAAACCTTTGACTTTTATATAAAAAGCAAAACGTTTTTTGTGTCAAACGAGCAGACCTTAAAATATGCTTGCCCAATACCTACAACATCTGGTTCGCTCTCTCCTGTCCACCACCCCTTCCACTCAAATGGCCTACATAAGAAGAAATATAAAGTAATGAGCTAAACGTTGCCACCAGCATGCAAGAAGGCAAAACTCACAGAAGACAGCACAGTAATGCAAGAGATATTATATGATTTCACCAGGATCACTGTATCGTCTGCTGGCAAAGCCAGGATACAAGCATGAACACTGTGGTTCCACAGTCTTGAATTTGGATACCTATTCACCTCTTGGACTAATAGTTTATGCTCATCTTTGGAGGGGATTGCCTAGGTTTTAGAACACTCCATCTGAACAAACCAATTTCTAGACCTTCACCATACGAATGACATGTTAGTTTTTATAGCAACCCCGATCTGGTGCAGGAACATTGCTGATAATAGACCTCTTATGCTGCAAAACCAAGTACATATGCAGGTATGTTTATAAACTTCAGACATAGGAAAGGTTCAGCCAGCCTTGCTGGAATGTGCTCTTCTAATCTTTCATATGCACACACATCTCTGCAATGAGTGCTTAACACACTGAGCTAAGTTCGGATCCATTGTGGCACTCAATTTATCAATATGGATTCCAACTTTGGCTATTGCACATGATCAACATAATTCCCACAGGAAGGAACGAATGCTACAGAAGTTGTGCCGTCCGGAACACACAAACTATGTATTCCACAGTGAACACAGAAAGCATTATATGATTAATTGATCAAGGCAGAATGTACTTGTCAAAACAGACGGGCAATAGGTTTAGCGCCTCGGCAGCATGCCATAACATCTTCTGGCGTGTGCTATTTAAGTCTGGTGAACAATGGAATCTTACTTTAGATCAGGCAGCCCGGTGAGGGCCCCGTCCAAGGTGGGGGCCCTTGGCAAGTGCCCCTTCGCCCTCCCATAAAAATGTCTCTGCACATGGCCTCCCAAGATCCGGTGTCTCCAGACTCCCCTTTGAAGACCCCGTCTCTGTAATAAACATATGTCTGTGTCCTTTGACTGTGTCCCGGGCCTATTGCGCTTGCCTCATTCACATCCACTCCCCTCCACTATTAAAGACAGTTTGCAAGTGGGGGCGTGTGCTCTCAAGGGGGCTGGGATGATGGGAACGCTCAAGGTGCCAAATACAATGTACACCACAAAGGGTTCTTTCGCATGGGGAGCCTTATACACATGACCACCCCAGACTCCCCTTTGAAGTCCCCGTACCTGTAATCAACATATGTCTGTGTCCTTTGACTGTGTTCCGGGCCTATTGCGCTTGCCTCATCCACATCCATCCCACTCCGCTATCAATGACAGTTTGCACCTGTGGGCGTGCGCTCACAAGGGGGCTGCACTGGCGGGATTGAGGAGGTCAAACATTGTCATTATCAGCCTAGCGGGTGTGAACGAACACGGCAGACATTCACATACACACCTACTTCTGTAATCCTTTATAAACACTGTGGGAGTTAACAAGAAAACATCTGTAAGATCGACAAAGGATATCGCCAGCTGTCCACTTTTCAATAAGTAACGGTTAGTCAACTTTTACTATTGTTTTCTGTAGTGTCAGCGTTCTCGGCAAGGCCACTATATATTGCTTTATACTCAATGTACACCCTATTCACATTTTATTTTATTCAAAAAGTCTACACCATTATCAAGCTTCTGCCGCAATTTTATCTCTGTAATTAGCACATAACATTACGGAGAATTGTTTCCAAATATAATCTTTCGTAGTGCATGTTTTCAATGCGTGTTTGCTTTAGAGGCCATTTTTTATAAAGTACATTTTTTATTATAAAAGGAATATGATGTTTGATTTACTCACTGTTATACTTTTTTAATAGTCATATTTATTTATATTTCTTTAACAGATAAAAGGGACAATCCAACAATGCCTTCTTGTATCGTTTTGGGTTGCACTTATAGCAGCCATGCTAAAAGTCAGAGTACAGTCCTGCATGTATTTCCAAATGATTTAAATTCAATAAGAAAATGGCTCTTGATCTGCGGATTTCCAGTGTCTGAAATTGAAAGCAGAGCCAAGGATGTCTTGGATTACGTGAGGGGAAATCGATTCCGTGTCTGCAACATACACTTTTCAGAAGATATGTACGAACAATCACAGTACACTAAAAAGCGTTCCCCAGACTCCTTTGCAAATTTCTTCCCAACGTAGTTCCAACTGAATTTCAGCACATGCTGACCCAGCTGATTAGTGGACGGTGAATGTTTAAATGTATTTTACCATTTTCTAAATTTGCCTGTATAATATGTCTTATAAATGACCAATCAATATATTAAAATAGTCTGTGAACAGGCAACATAAAGAACGGTTTTCAGTTTTTGGGGAATATTTCCATTGATATTTTACTACACAAGTTTCCTTCGTGACATGACGTACTGTGGTAAATTTTGAACTTTAGATTACTTTGTGTATCCCTACTTAAGAGATAGTCCAATAGTTCAGTGTAAAGGGAGCCTTTCCACGCATACACTCACATCACGTCTTTTAAAAATAGGCAATTCTTCAGAAATGACATTGTTTGTCTTTGCGTAGACCACACTGATGGAATTACAGACCATTACCATGGATGAAATTACAGGCATGTCCAACATCCTAATGATGCGGCCAAGCAACTTGCACTCAAACCTTTTCTTTATCGTTTTTGATTTGGTCTAAATTATAATACTAATGACCATTTTCTATTGAACAATGGTATGAATATATACATTGATTAAAGGACTGTGATGCTAAATCGACCAATATTTCAGTCAGTGTCAGCAGCAACCTCACACAACTTTTAAGTAATTCTTTTAGAACATTCCTCAGATGCAACTAATCAAAATATGTATTTATTCAAGTTCAACTTAAAACATATTGATTATTGTTATGCATTATATTAGCTTTCGATACAAACTGGCTTGTAGGCTTATTTGTCAATGTTGACCATCTTTTAAATGTAATTTATTTTTGATGCTCCATCTTTATTATTACAATTACTGTCATATAGTTGGAGCCTGGAACTTCAACAACATACTATTCTTCTACTGCAACCGGTCTGGAGGATGTGGTATGAGAAGTGATTTATTAATTTATTGATTTATTGATTTATACTAATAGTTATTGATTAAAAATATATTTTTTTACATTTAGTATAACTTTTTATAAATTGCAATACTGTCAGCAAATTGCAAAGCATTCCATCAACAACCTTGATGTATTTATCGCAGAAACACATGCAACAATGAAACTAAACCTTCAGAAAAATGTACGTTGTCACTGAATAACATAAACACTTTCACTATATGAATGATGTATGTTTTTGTTTATAAAAATTTAGCTGCTTAATGAAAAATGGAATTGTTGAAACAAAATAACATTAAAATGCATTAAAGGGGCCACAATTTAATCAGTATGCTTTGCAGAATGATCTCACACCAACTGCCTGCAACATCTCTGAAGGTTATCAGGAACATTTTTCAAATATGTCTTTTTAAAATGTTACATGTACACAGTGTTCGACTTTATGTCAATACTAATTTAAAAAATGTTAATCAGATGATTAACGGTATCTTTTTACATAGTTTAATTTATATTGAAAGGTCGACAATCATTAAATCAACTTTCTCAAGATGTACTTTGTGAGATCAAAAATTTTAACATTAAATGGTTTAACAATTTAATCAATGTTCTTTGAATGTTTTATATACAAGGAATGTAATACTGAAGCGGTAGAAATTAAAGAGACTCATGGACAAGAGGTATAAATTAGATATTGTAATATATCAATTATCCATTTTAACTGTGATGTAATATTTAATATGCTCTAATGGTTTCCATAGTGACATTTTGTTATAAATGTATATATATGTATATGATTATTTAAATGGAAGAACACATTTAAAGGTTTATACAATTTAAAAATGCTGTTTTTCAGCTTGCTCTGATGGTTGGCAAATCCAATTGAACTGTTTCGAGGAAAATTCGGGAAAAAGGGTAAATAACAGAAAGGTTTTTTTAAATAAATAAGTTGTTTATCAGTTGTTTCATTGATATTACATTTTCATGTTGTAATTCATATATTCTGTATGTCTGCTACAAATTAAGCATTGTTTTTGCTCTTTAATTAGAGGCCTAGGAAGAAGAGGAGTATAAAGACTCAGGCATCTACACAAATGAATGATGTCGCTTGCCAAACCATTGTCACTTGGGAGCAGCTACATTTTCAGGCTCAGCATGGTCCTCGCAAGATTCAATGTGGTGATGCAGATGTCCAGTGACCAGAATTTGAATTGAATGTCAGCAGTGATCCATGGAAAGTAACTCTGGATCATTGTTAGAGCACACAACGTCACCCAGAAGAAACAGACAACACATAAGATGTTTCATAATTGCATGCAAAACCGCTCACACAATCCAAACCCTAAAAAGAAATGCTATCTAAGAAACAGACAATCTTGCCTGTCTCCCCAATACATGTGGACAAATTGGAAATACAACAAACAGAAATATCCAAAGAATCTTTGCTACTGATTGACGATTGTGCTTGTGATGTGGACGTCACTCTTCCTATTGTTGAGGATTTATCCATCACCACAGAATCGCAAACCAGTATACATCAGGACGATAGGCTATTAAGGGAACCAAAATACATTTTATTCGACTACTGCCTGATCGAAAAAATGTGATCATAAATTGCATAGGAGGATTTGTGGGAGCCATTGGTGAAGTTTACTTGTGTAGTCAAAGGCACCAACCTGAAGATCAAGGGTAGCTGTGTACATCACCATAACACATTTGCATGGTCTGCTCAACCTATACATGGAAATGTGCCTGCTGGAAATGTACTTTGTTCATCTGCTTGTTTAGCAGATCAACATACAGAACAATTTCAAGTTTTTGTACCTTTGTGGGACTTGAGTTCCTTTAAAAAACACAGTACTACAAATATCAGAATGATTTCTTGTTCCCTGCTAATAGCCAGGCATAGCCACTCGAATAGATGTCAATGGACAACTCTGTTGCTGGCAAAAGGCGCTGGCTTGCTGGTGATGGACAATGTGAAAGTCCAGGTGTTCCTGATAAATACTGCACTTACCACTTCCAAGACATGGAAACCCAAAAAAATCATGAGTTCAGTCGTGCAAGTATCTGAATGTACATCTTCTGTTGCCATGGAAAAATATGGTTTAATTAAATCCATTCCACTTCTGCAATCCAGATGAATGCAAATAGCCCTGATAGCCACTGACAGTCATGTTTCAATAGCCAAGGCCATGCAATAACAGTTCCCAGACATGAAGCATCAACATGATGTATGGCACATCAGCAGCCATTTTTGGTGGAGCTCATAAGCTTGTGATGGATCAATATTCCGCTTGCAAAATGGCGTTCATTGATGTACCATTGTTCTAACATACATTTTGGAACATTTCCACAAACGTGCACATGGACCATTGAGCAAGGAGCAGGAGCATAAGAAATGGTTGTTGGTTCCACTCTCCCCTCCTCACACAGCCCTTGAGAAGATTTTGTATGACAAAAATGCTTTCAAGTACAGGTCTAAAAGGTTGCATTTTGGCATAGACGGTATGTAGGCCAGAACAAGACTGGCTGTACTTGCACAGAACGGTAACATTGGAAGGGAACAAGCAAAAAGTGCAGGAATTTTTGGGATGCCTCGTTACAACTAGGAATTTACCAAAAGAGGCAAACAGTGGGTGGCAAAGCCAATCTTCCAGCAGATGGATTTTTAATTTGTGAAAGTTCTGACATTGAATGTGCTGGCCATGCAAAGGCGTGGAATTGATCGAGATTTTGTTTCCAGGGCCCAGGATATGACAGAGAACATTGCAAAAGAGGTTTGCTCCCCAAACGTGAACTTGTTGAAAGGTTGACCTCAAGATTCAGATGATGTGTGGCCCTCTTCACAAGCTTTTGCAGTGTTTGGAAACTGTTTTCATTGTACAAAAAATTGAATAGTATGCCACTTGGGATGTAAGTGTTACATAATTTATTTTTAATTAATAACTGTTGGTGAAGTAATGCCACTAGATAGGCCTTAAAGCTTCAATTTTTATTTATTAACTGATATACTTACAGCCAACGGCTTTGTATATACAACATCAAAACATTAAAACAATAACAAATAAGATACACATTAAATCCAACAGAGAGCGCATAATAGCTAAAAACATCAGTGTTTTCCTATCATATAATTACTAAAATCATTAGCAGAGAGAGACTTAAGAGAACATCAAATACATCAGTCATATGTACAGAGTTTTTAAAATATTAAAACTCCATATGATAATTCTTTAAGGATGTCAGCACATTTAAAATAAAATGTGATCCTATAGTATATCAAATTACGATCACATCCCTCATTAAACAAAAATCACTGCAGAGAAAAATCAATAAGATTACAACTATTATTATACGATCCAAGATAACTAGTCCTCAATTGTTGCAAGCTCTCACATTCAATCAGCAGGTATTAGATACTTTCAATTGCTGCAGTGCCACATAGTCGACAGTATCGTTGTTCTCGAGCTATACCATAATGAGCTCCTTGTGTAATTAGTGCCTCACTTATATTGAACTAATTAGCATATAATGTCTGGTTATAAAGCTATTTGGGTAGGCCACAATATAAGTCTGTTTAATCAAGCGAGCGGAAATATAGGAGCAAAACAATACATAGTTGCGTTTAGTATTTAATACTACTAAATGTTGCTGTTTACTAGACGTGGTGAGTTTTGCTTTAAGTCTTGATTTCACAAGCTGTGCATCACCATCCAGAGTAAGGAGAAAACATCCAACACACCACTTAGAATGGAGAGCAAGCAAAGATCCTAATTTACCCATCAAATTGCAATTATCAAGCTCAAGGAAGCATTTAAGAAGCTCACCATCAATGTTTAGTTCCGGAGCCATCTAAGATGTTCATAGAACATAACTGTTTTCAGAATAAAGTCATGTACAATCCCATTTAATGTAAATTCAAGGTACACTTATTCAATCGATACCACTTTCAGCAAACACATCAAATTGAGGATTGTACTCTCAAAGCATTTCAGTGCTACAACATATCGATGTCCCCAAATTTCAATGCCGTTGAAAAAAATAGGACGTGCTTTTGAAAAGTATAGGAGAAGGATGGTTTCTATGGAAATGCCACATTGACGACCTATAAATAGGTAAAGCGTGCGTACAGTTGTATTACATTTAATCTTGGTTTGGGACCAGTGTGTTGTCCACTTCAGGGTACTCTGTATGTGTATCCCTAGATACTTATACAAAGAAACCCACTCTAATCGCAAGCCATTTAATTTACATACTATGCTCTAAGATTGTTGATTCTTTGGGGAAAATGTCATTATTTTGCTTTTTGTAATGTTACCAAGAGTCCATTTTTCACTGCATACTCGCTTAGTGCTGAAATCAAATTCTGCAGCCCTTTTGGAGTATGATCCAGTAATAACAAATCATCAGTATAAGCTATCGAGCTCATCTAATGACGGCCCATTTTTAAATGTCAGTCTGATTATTTCAAGTATGTGACTGAAATCAAATCCAATGTAGAAGAGACTGGTGAGCATAAAACCAACAATTACCAGGAGCTACTTTTGGCTCCCTCGGGCCAACTAATGTAACGCTATAAACTAGCTCCAGTGGTAGCTCCTGGTGACCAGTTACTGCTGGATACCCAGGCACTACTTGTAATTCCTGCTTATCCAATCCTAATTTGAAGCCCTGTTTGTAATCAACTCACAATAGTTGAAGAATCTAAGCAGAAAATTGTAGCAGCTGACATACAGAAACTAAATGTCTCTAGAGCTCGGGTCCTCTCCAGGCTCGACTACTGCAATGGCCCCTTCCTCAATCTGCCTAAATCCTCCCTTCGTCCCCTTCAACTAATCCAGAATAGGACTGCATGATTTATCCTTGGCTTAAAACCCAGGGACGGTATCTCTCAAGCCCAAAAATATCTCCACTGGTCCCCTGTGGCTGTGAGGATCAAATTGTAGACCCTCTGCATCATCCACAAGTCTTTCTGGGGCCAGGGACCCCACTACATCTGACTCTTTCCCTAACTACCCCCTCTTAGAGAACGTTGGTCATCTAGCTGCAATTTTCTGCAGATCAGACGCTATTCCAAGCAAAGAGTGTGGGGTAGACCTCGTTTTTCGGCAAGATCATCCCTCTGTAACGGCCTCCCTGCCCCTCTCTGGCTTCTGCCTGATCTCCTTAAGTGCCAGAAGATTCTTAAGACCCAAATGTTCTCTTCTTCATTCCCCCCCTGCTAATGCCCCCCTCTGTTGCATTGACTGGCTGCCTGGTCCCTTCTGAGCTCCACAGGGCACCATGCCCTCCTCGCCCAGCATACCCCAGCACTCTGTCTTCCTTCCCCCTCTCACAAACTGCACTTGCCCTTCTGGCCCCTATCTCCTGACAAGCCTGGCAGGGTGCAAATCCCTATATCATATCATACCGACCCTGGTCCACCCCCGTTCTCGCGCTTCGCTTGTGGTCCTCACTCCCTGCTTCTCCTGGCACTTGCCCTCCTGGCATCCCCTTAGCACTTGCCTAGCCCCATTGGCCCTCTTCCTCCCCTCCTTCTCCTCCCCCTGTACTTCATCTTGGACCTCACCTCCCTCCTACTCTAGCATGTTCCCTTCTGCCCTGACCTACACCTCCCCCATCCCACTCTCTCCCCCTGCACTTCTTGTTACTTCTCTTGCGTGATCCAAATGCCACAATGGCTAGTAGGACCGTTATTGTTGTTTTCTTCCATGCCCCCACCTTTTTTTTCTTGTGGCGCCTTGAGACACCATTTCTTTTATAGGCTCTTTACAAATAAACAATAAATAAATAAAATAAATGAAGTCTAACCACACTGGAAAGTAGGAATCATGTTAAGTGGCTGTAGATAGCAATAGACCAAAGTGCCACAGTGTTAGCAAACATTGAAATAATGAGCAAATGAATATGTCTTGCCAATGTGCACTATGAACATGCACCTGTGGCCTTTACACACTTACATCTTACTGTGGATGCCCACATGTGGAGGACAACCAGGCGCTCATCTATACACAGAAGCCAGGAAGCCTTCCAAAACTGTACTCATTCGAGGCATACTGGAATTTTAGTGATTTAAACTTGTTTTTCTTTTTATTGTTGCTCATTGTACGTGTTGCCCTGGCTACAATAGTTCACCCAGCCTGGTGCAAAATCGCCTCCCCCCCTTCCTGGACTATGTGTGTCATCTCTATATATTATTCCACGGCTTTTCTATTAGAATTCTGTTTATTTCAGAAAAGAAGTTTGCCCACTTTGGCCCAAAGAACTGCCCCACTCTATTAACTTTCTTTTCCCGTCTTTGTCCTATTGAAGTATAGCAAAATCCAAGCATGCCTGCTCCTCACCTAGGGTCATCTTTGAAAGAATATGTACATGTTGTGGGACCAGGTCATTGATACTGTTGAAATGGAAGTAAATATGTTCATATGTGGGATACGTGAAATATTTAGTTGTTTTTCACTGCACAGTTTGCCATTAATATTGTTCAATTTTGTTTCATGTGTTCCCAAAATGAAACTCCCTCTGACACGCTGTGAATGCTGGATGAAGGGTCACATTTTTATGTGTCCTTGAATCCACTGCACTAACAATTTGAAGGCCACAATGTGTCAAATAACCACAAAGAAGTGATAAGATTCACTATATTGAAAGTTTACATAGGAATGTTACGTTTCTATTATTGAGATGTGTCATTCAAAGCGATTGGTCATCCATCACATAGGGAGACTTGAAACACAAGACACAATGTAAGCAAAGTTTTAAATACTATATATGAATGTGAGGATGGTAAGTGTGCTGTATCCTACATGATTAACGTTGTGACGGATGACAGTTCGATGTGATGCACATAATAGACATTGTATGTGCTAATTGTAACTTTAATTGATAGTTAACATAAATATATGCAATTATAAATTGGGTACTGATATATATTTTAGCATTCTTGATTTTATATAGTTATATTATACCGATGTGCTACTGTCATGGGTACAGTTTACTGGTCGATGGCTCCTTTAACCGCAATTGGACAATAACCACCAACAACGCATCTGTGATAACCATTGTCTGGGATGATCACCATACACCAATCTGTTCTTTTGCAGTTGCAGTAATAAGGAGCAACATGGCAGCCTATGGGATCAGAAAGCGTGTAGATTTGAAAGTGTTGCATTCGAAATTTAAACCACTCATTTCTTCTCTATAATGGAACTCCATGTGCCTCAATTCAGAAATCGATAATAACTTTCTGTGAAGAATGCAAATCCTGGGATTAATCTATCGATGGACGGAATCAGCATTATAAGATCACTGTTCACAGTTAAACAAAAAATGAGTGCCATGCAATGTTCGCTAGCAATAATCTCTGTCAGAAAATGTTACCCATGTTTTCATGGACTTAATAGCTTCTTTTCAGCATTATGTCAAAATTAAAAGTACTTGTTACGCTCCTGACTATTGCTGTTTTGTTCCAAATAACTGTTTTTATAATTTTGCATCTGTTGTGGATGTGTTAATGTTTATGTTCCTGTTTCTGCATGAGATAACGTTATGACATTGGCGATGACAGAGTACTTTTGGCTACACTGCCCACAAACGTCATTAAAATAGCTGTAGCTCATCGTGAGCATCTAGTGATGTCATTGTTAGAGACAAATGATCTGAATTGTTGTTATGTTATTTCATTTGTAAGGCGCCAAAGCCCGAAGGCATCCAGGCGCCGGAAGGAAAGAAAGTAGGCCCTATCTAATACACATAGGTAGCTGGATCAGAGTATTATGAGAAGAGGAAAGTCTTTAACTGTTTCTGAAACATCATGAGATTGTTTGTATTACGCAGAGACACCGGACGGGCATTTCAGGCCTGTGAGACCTGTACATGAATTAATGCTGCAAGGGCACTTGAACTTAGGGTGAGAGATCAACAGATAAGATTAGCACCAAATGGTTATACCCGACCCGTCATTTTCGTATGTGTTAAAGTGAGAAAAACTCAGGAAAGTTGCATTTTTTTCAGGAACAATCAATGTATGCTCTAACACACATGCCCTACCGATTGGGACAATAGCATTTCTGACCAACCTACTCATTTAAGTTGCACATTGAATTTATTTTATGAAGCTGAATAATGTACTTCATTTTCTGTGTTTTAATTTTTTCAGAATGATGCACATTGGTGGCACAGATGTGATGGTGTGATGGAAAGTAATGGAGTTACTGACCAGTATACCTTGGTGAAGGCAATATAGAATATTCAGTCGCGGAAACTAGTGTGTGTACCATTGGAGCCATGTTCACTTGTTCTTATTCAAGCACTATGGTCCAGCAAAATACTTAAGGAGACAATATATTTTAATGGTTGAGCTTCAAATGAATGAATTGGAGCATTTTAGTTTAGGGTGCATAATATTTGGGACTAATAGCACACTAGCCAGCCTATCTGGTCCTTTAAGACTGAGCAGGTGAGTGCCATCATTTGATTATGTGCCCCCTTTCTGTGCATTTTAAATATTTAGATTTTTTGATTTTAGTATGTTTGGTGATATAATGCACTTTAATGCACTTTCAACACTTTAAACTAATGTATGTTCATTTTGAACAATACATGTGTTTTATTGTTGTACTATGACATATTGTTTTTTTAATACTATACTTGTTCTTCATGTGGCACTGCACACTCCTTGAAAAGGGACTGTTTTACCCATATATGTAGATTTATTTACATACATATTTCACTTTGACCTATGAAGTTTTGTGTGTGTACAAAAAGTTATGAAACGCATACCATGTTGAATTTACAAACTGTGCCCAAATTGTGTAGGGCATGGTTACAAGAGTATGTTATGTTTCGGTTTAATGCCCCCATAAATCTAGCCTTTCCTTAGGTCTAATTGTTAGGTACATTGAACAATATGAGCCCTGGGTAGAGAATAGACATTTTGGATTGTAGGATTTTGGGTTTGGTAGTAGTAGTACTAGCGACAGTACATATTATTGTGGCCATGGCCAATGGCCTGATTGTTCGAGCATGTCACAAACAATTTGGCCACTAGCAATGGCCACACTGGTATACTTACTTTGGGATTTATGAATTGAACAATCTGTCGATTGGCTATGGTAAGAAAAGTATGTTTACTTTGGGTTTAATAGTTATGTCATTTTAACTATGTGACAACTGATTAAAGCCAGGGTAGTACTTTTGGAGTGCGAGAATAGTAGTCTAGTGCAAGTCACACTACAAATCTGACCACAATAGTATAATTACTTTGAGTTGATTGTCTGCAACAATGTGAATACTGGCCATGGCTACAACAGTGTGCTTAGTTGGACATGGTAACAAGGGAATACCATTCAGACTGCCTTCGAAGAACCCAGGCAGGTGAGTGCTGTGCCCCCTTCCCTCCATTTTGGCCCATAGTGTTGGTTGAATTTTTAAAAAATTGCTCCCCAGCATCCTGTGCATGCATCCTCGCAGAGTCCCTCCCTGCTTCCTCCCACCTCCCAACCCGCCCACCGCCCGTGATTCGCTGAGCTTGTTTCCCTGTTTGGGTCCTACGACCCGTGCCATATTCACTCACTACCTCCGAAGATCACAGGCAGGTGAGTGCTATGCCCCGTTCCCTTAATTTTGGCCCATAGTGTTCGTTAAAATTTAAAAAGAATTGCTCCACCAGCCCCCCGCGCACACATCCTCGCCAAGTCCCTCCCTGCTTCCTCCCGCCTCCCAACCCGCCCACCGCCTGTGATTCGCTGAGCTAGTTTCACTGTTTGGGTCCTGTGACCCGTGCCGTATTCGCTCACTTTCTCAGAAGATCCCAGGCAGGTGAGTGCTGTGCCCCCTTCCCTCAATTTTGGCCCATGGTGTTGGTTGAAATTTAAAAAAATTGTTCCCCCAGCCACCCACACACACATCCTCGCTGAGTCCCTCCCTGCTTCCTCCCACCTCCCAACCCACCCACCGTCCGTGATTCTCTGAGCTTTTTTCCCTGTTTGGGTCCTACGACCCATGCCGTATTCACTCACTGCCTATGAAGATCCCAGGCAGGTGAGTGCTGTGCCCCCTTCCCTCCATTTTGGCCCATAGTGTTGGTTGCATTTTTTTAAAATTGCTCCCCCAGCACCCCACGCACGCATACTCGCCGAGTCCCTCCTTATTCCTCCCGCCTCCCAACCCGCCCACCGCCCATGATTCGCTGAGCTTGTTTCCCTGTTTGGGTCCTACGACCCGTGCCGTATTCGCTCACTGCCTCCGAAGATTCCAGGCAGTTGAGTGCTGTGCCCCCTTCCCTCCATTTTGGCCTATAGTGCTGGTTGAAATTTTAAAAAATTGCTCCCCCAGACACCTGCGCATGCTTCTCGCTGAGTCCCTCCCTGCTTCCTCCCACCTCCCAACCCGTCCACCACCCGTGATTCACTGAGCTTGTTTCCCTGTTTGGGTCCTACGACCCATGCCGTATTCGCTCACTGCCTCCGAATATCCCAGGCAGGTGAGTGCTGTGCCCCCTTCCCTCCATTTTGGCCCATAGTGTTGGTTGAAATTTAAAACAATTGCTCCTCAGCACCCGGTGCACGCATCCTCATCGAGTCCCTCCCTGCGTCCACCCACCTCCCAACCCGCCCACCGCCCGTGATTTGCTGAGCTTGTTTCTCTGTTTGGGTCCTACGACCGGTGCCGTATTCGCTCACTGCCTCCAAAGATCCCAGACAGGTGAATGCTGTGCCCCCTTCCCTCCATTTGGGCCAATAGTGTTGGTTGAAGTTAAAAAAAAATTGCTCCCCTAAGCACCAGTGCATGCATCCTTGCTGAGTCCCTCCCTGCTTCCTCCTGCCTCTCAACCCGCGATTCGCTGAGCTTGTTCCCCTGTTTGGGTCCTACGACCCGTGCCGTATTCGCTCACTGCCTCCGAAGATCCCAGGCAGGTGAGTGCTGTGCCCCCTTCCCTCCATTTTGGCCAATAGTGTTGGATGAAACTTAAAAAAAATTGCTCCCTCAGCCCCCATGCACGCATCCTTGCCGAGTCCCTCCCTGCTTCCTCCTGCCTCCCAACCCACCCACCGCCCGTGATTCGATTGGCTCCCACCAGAGTCATAAGTGAATCCCCTAGGGCAGCTCTCTGCCCGTGCAGCCCCTGCAGCCAAGGGCCCGAGGCAAAGGGTGGCTCCCACAGAAACGGCTCCAGATCATGTCAGCAGGTGCCCACAGGGGAAGCCAGTGAAGCCAGCAACCAGCCGTCAACCAGCAGCAACCAAAAAGTATGTGTGGCACGGATGGGGAGTAGAGCAATTACTCTACTTCGGAAAACCCTTCCGCTCCACTCTACCTTGCCGCAGAACTGTAAATGTCACCAATTAATGTTAGCCTATGCCAGACTGCGAAAATGAACAATGCCACACTTGATTAGAATTTTGAATATTAGCCTGTGCCAGACCTGAACGGGATTGTGAGAATTAACAATGCCACACTTGATTAGAATTGTGAACATTAGCCTATGCCGGACCCGGACCGGATTGTGAGGATTAGCAATGCCGCACTTGATTAGAATTGTGAATATTAGCCTGTGCCGGACCCGGGCGGGATTGTGGACATTAGCAATGCCACACTTGAATAGAATTGTGAATATTAGCCTATGCCAGACCCGGACAGGATTGTGAGGAGCAGCAATGCCACACTCGATTAGAATTGCGAATATTAGCCTGTGCCGGACCTAGACAGGATTGTGAAATGCTGGCAGTGCCACACTTGATTAGAATTGCGAATGTTGGCCTGTGCCGGACCCAGACAGGATTGTGAAATGCTAGCAGTGCCGTACTTGGTTAGAACTGTGAACATTGGCCTGTGTCGCATCTAGATGGGATCATGGATGTTCGCAATGCCGGGCTTGGTTGGGACGGTGAGTATTGGCCTGTGCCGGACGGGATTGTGAATGTTAGCAATGCCGTACTTGGTTAGAACTGTAAACATTGGCCTGCGTCGCATCTGGATGGGATTGTGGATCCTGGCAGTGCCCCACTTGTTTGGAACTGTGAAGATTAGCCTATGCCATACCCAGACATGCTGTATCTCACTTGGACATTCCCTTCTTTCACTTGGCCATACCCATATCTCACTAGGACATTCCCATCTCTCACTTGGCCAGCCATGCATGTCTCACTTGCACATTCCCATCTCTCACTGAGCCATACCTATCTCTTACCTGGACATTGCCATCACTCACCTGGACATTCCCACCCCTTACTTGGACATTCCCATCTCTCACTTGGCCATACCCCTATCTCACTTGGACACTGCCATCTCTTATTTGGAAATATCTTCCATATCGAATGTGCCCTAAAAGTTTCACTACGTTGAATTCTGCATCTAGATAGTATGGGCAGGCCCTATTGAGTGTGCCCTAAAAGTTAACTGTCTAGATCCCCGCCCTTAGACTGTGTGGCCGAACAACATTGAGCATCCTCTAAAGTTTCACTCTGTTCCATTCCGCATCTAGATATTATGGCCAAACAACATTGAGATACCTCCAAAGTCTCACTGTGTTGCATTCTGCATCTATATACTATGGTCAAACGCTATTGATTGTCCCCTAAAGCTTCACTGTGTTGAATCGAGCATCTTAAAACTGTATCACCCCTAGATAGTATGGCAAAGCGAATATGAATTTGCACTAAAAGTCTGTATCACTGTGCACCTGTTCCCTGTGTTCCTGCCAAATATCTGTATCCCCCTTTATATGCTACATACCTTTATATGTGTATCCCCATTTATACCTGTGTCGCTATATATCCGTATGTCGCTATGTACGTCACCACCGTCCTGTTCACGTGCCTGGTCTCAGGCGCTTGCAGATAACCACCATATCACACCACTACGCATACTCTCTACTATACATCATCATTCAACTAGAACACAGCTATGCCCCTGATAATTCGGCCTAGCTGTTCACATACGAATACCACCCCATGAACACCTCATCACCCTAATAAAACGCAGCTAGCTGAGCACATTCTGGCCTAGCTGCTCACACAGGCGTTCCTCAGGCCAAACACAGCCAGAACCCAGTCTGTGTGTCCACCCACCAGAATGCACAGATCCAACTGATATCCTCAGCACCACACCTATCGCTAGAAAGCAGCTATCATCCAACTACTACACCAGCTGCACACATATCCGGTGCACCCACGCACCATACGACATTACCTCTCTCTACTGACCTGAATTACGGTTCCCAAGGGCGTTCAACTTACCAGCGCTTTGAGGTCATACCAATGATATATAAGGCGCTATATAAATGCCAAGTAACATAACATAACAGTTCATGGCTTCATGGAGTGTAGATATAGTAGTAATAGTAATAACAATTCCCAAAAAATCTGGCCACTGGATATGGCCACAATAGTATGTTTACTTTGGTATGAATGTCTAAAACAATGTGGCTAATGGCCTTGGCTAAAATAGTGTGCTTAGTTGGACATGGTAACAAGGGAACATCTGTGTTTCTTTGTCAGTAAAAAAAAGAGAATATAGTTAGTTGTAGTACAGGGTAAGATATCCATACTTACGGTTTTACAGATACATTTACTTTTTCTTTCACCCTCATAAGTAGTACATTGTATGTACTATGTTTTGAACAACATTTGTGTGTGATACACAGCTGTTGTATTAGCATATTGTAATCATTGGGTAATGGGGACAATATCCAAGGTGGATTGAAAAAACCCAATTTTGTAAATATACTGTTAATAAAATAGACATCTTTTAAAAGACTGCTACTCTTATGAAAGGGCGACACATGTTTTAGGTGTAGAAAGTAGTACAATGGTAATATGGGCGTATTATGTATGGTGTGTTTTAAGTGTAATGCAATTAAGGCAAATTTTAATTGTGTGTTTGTTTATGTTTAACGTAGTTAGATACCCATTAGCGTATTCTAACTGTATAGGATTCTAAGTGTGAATTTAAAGCATCATTTAATTACTACATTTGGGTTTCAGGAATCGTAAATACGCATTTGTTATATTTGCTGGTCACCCTTGTTTTTGAGTAACAGAAGTGTTGTTGCATTCTAACCTACCACTTAATTGTTTTCACATATGCAGTATAGTGGCCTGAAGTGGTTGTGAAACCAGTATGGTATATTATGCCTACTGTTGTGAATGGTGGTCCGTCAAAAGGCCGAAAAAAAAAAATCGAATGACAAAAATCTCGAAAAAAAAAATCGAAAAAAAAAAAATTGCATTTTTTATTTATTTATTTATATGTATTTTTGGGGTCAGGTAAGTAAAAAAAAGGGGTAAAATAAAAAAAATGAAAAAAGGGGTGTTGGGGGGAACCCCCCATTTCGAAAAAAAAAACACATTGAAAAAAAAATTCGATTTTTTTTTTTTTTTTGAGATTTTTTGGTTTGACCTTTTTTTCGATATTTTTTTTTTCGGTCTTTTCACCATAAACCGTTATGAATGTTTTCTAGCCAAGAGATACTTGGGCATGTGTGAAGTTAGTGAGTTTACAGTTATTTTTAGTGCCTTCTGCATTGTATATTAAAAGCATTCATATTACATATTGGGCATGTGAATCTATCTGTATGTTTGAAAGTTGTCTGAATTTCAGAATGAGCATAATATGACACCATTTGCATTTTGGCGAGGTTTTTGAAATGGAATTGCGTTATAGTTTGGTATAGATATATACACAAATCATTCATTAGGTGCATGCTCTTGTGAAACATTGTTGCAGAGAATGCATGCATGTTTCCAAATGTATGGCATTTGTAAGATTTCATTCATAGGGATGTGTTCCGTCTCTAGTACTTCTAGTAAGTACATCAGGAATTATTGTGGATCCCTCTGTGTGTTTATGGTGTCAGGGTTGTTAGTGGCATATCTGTGAAGGGTGAGGATTTATAAACATAGCTGTTCTGAGCCATGTAATTCAATATTTCCACAATTGGTGGCAATTGCAATAAAAGATTGATTGTTACATTTGCATAGCAATGTACTAGAGTTGTATTGCTGAATTTAAAAGGACCAGAGAATATGGTCTCACTTTGGTTTGAAGGTCCTGAATTTGTGTGTTCTTCTTTTACAGGGATTATAGGGAGATCTACTATGGTTTCTGTTTGCACTAGTTGTCTTTTCAAAGATTTTCTTTTTTGAGGTACAGAGTACAATCCACATGTGGTGTGTACATTGCTCACAGTCTGTTGTATTCCAGGTTTCCAGGACGTTAAGTGTTGACTTTGCATCAAAGTCCACTAAGAATAGAGCAGTGAGTGTGCAAAGATGTGAAAGTGCTGCATAACTCTTAACTTCCTTGTAGGCTGTGCTGCCATTGTCTAGAAGTGTGTGGTCGAGGGTTAGATCTTGTGACCGTTTTACTATGTATTTGGTTACTTTTCTTTTTTGATGCAGGAGCAATAGTTAGTGGTGACTTTTTTTGTATTTGTTGGAGAAAAGAAAGTGTGTACTTTAATGCTGTAAAAGGGGTCTGTGGGTGTTATTGTACAGGGAAAAGGAAGAGTGGGGTATGGATAATATGGATTAATATTGGGTACTGGGATGAGGAAGAGGGGTGTTGGAGCCATAATAAAGATTATAATTGCAAAGTGGTATGAGGAAGAGGGATGTGGGCATCATGCAAAATAGTGTGGTTTGAGTAATTGTATGAGGAAGGGAAAAATACAGCAATGAATGCATTTATTTTAGTGAAGTCACATTATTGAGAGAGGTGAAGCATAAATATATAGATGAGGGCTGGGTAATGATATGAGGAAGAGGGGTGCTGGAGAATAATATAGAGTATAATTGTGCAATAAGATGTGGAAGAGGAATTTATAGATAATGGAAGCTGTGAACTAAAATATGTGTAGAGGAAGAGGTTGTAGACCTCTGGTGTAATGATATGAGGGAGGGTGATGTGGAGACAATACAGAATAATGTGATATACATATTTGTATGAGGAAAGGGGAAATACAGCAATGAATGGATTGTTGTTAGTGAAGTCACATGAGAGAGAGTGGTGTGAGCATAAAGTTCTAGATTAATGTTGGGTACTGGGATAAGGAAGACATTTGTTGTGGAAATGATATACATTCAATTTTGGAAGTAACATGAGGTAGAGAGATGTATAGGTGATATGAGGTGTGGTAGAAAAGATTTGTAGAGTGAGGTAGCTGAAATAGTCACGGTTTCTCCATCTGAATCCAACAAAAACAGAAATCAACTTTTTCCCATCCTTTCCTATTGCACGTTCGCCTTCTCCCTGCTCTATTCTATTTCCTCCTTCTGACAACCCTCTGACAACCCTCTGTCCTCCCCAGCTCACAGTCTTGTAGTGATCTATGATTCTAATCTGACTTTTGACTATCAAATTTCCACTACTGCAAAATCCTGCTGCATTAAGCTTTTTAATATTTTGAAAATTCGCTCTTTCCTAACCTTCTCAGCTACCAAACTCCTTGGGCCTCATTATAACCATGGTGCTCCCGTAATAAAGGGGGCCGGTACGGGACCGGCCACCTTCATTACAGGAGCGCTGATTACGAGGTTCGCTTTGCGGGACCTGGATCAGACGTCTGGTAAAACCAGATGTCTTTTCCGGGTCCCGAGAGGGTAAGAGGGAGGTAATAACGGGTCATTCATAATGTGCCTGTTATTACCTCCTTCCCATTCCCATTGAGCCCTATGGGGGCACAAATGGGAATGGGGAATGGTTCCTTCAAGGAGGAATTACTGGGTCCTCCAATGTTGTAATGACCCGGTTAGTCCTCATTGAAGGAACCCGGTAATGAAGCCTGGTTTGGAGACAGCCATGGTGCTAACAGCACCATGGCTACCTCCAAACTCGTAATGAGGCCCCTTGTCTTTTCCTTGGTCCGAGGCTAGATTACTGCTCTGCTCTCCTCCTTGGTCTTCCTGCTTACCATCTTTCTTCCTTGCGATCTAACTTAAATTCCACTATTCCGATTGTATTTCCATCTTCCTCCTCACCCTTCAATCTCTGCAACTTTGCATTCTATTGCATGGCTCTCATTTGAATCTTGCCTTCTATATCACTTCTTATCTATTGTTTTCAAAAATACAAATTTCTTGCTCCTCCTTATTTGGCTTCTCTGGTCTCATTCTGTGATCTTCGTTGCCAATCTCAATCTTTTGGCTACCCCCTAAACCCTGCTGTGCTGCTTCTCGTTTCCGTTCTTTCTCTATTTTGGCTCCTAAATTCTGGAATGCTTTTCCCTTCTATGTTCGCTCCTCCTCGTCCCTATCCTCTTTTCGCTGCTCTCTTAAATCTCATTTATTGGCATCATAATGATATGGCAGTGTAATGCTTCATTTGCTTATTATATTGTACCATATGTATATGTTCAGTGCTTTGGCGAAAGCAACTTATAAATTCAATACATTAAATTAAATTAAATTTGACTAGTGTGCATAATGTCACTGAATTTACTTATTTTGATCCATATTGCCCAAACATAATTGTCAAAAGTATGTCGTTTTTCAATAAAATGTTGCACTAATGTGGCGTTTGATACTTCATTCCTAAAACTACTCTAGTGTTCAGTAATAAGTGTGCTGAAATTTCTTTCAGTTTTACCAATAGAAATGAGATTGCAGGGACACCATCTGACATAAACTACCATCTCTGAATTACAATTAGTAAATGGGCCTCATTACGGGTCCAGCGGTAACCCTGCCAGTGCTACTGGCAGGTTGCCGCCGGACTCATAAATATTTACCAGTGCCTGACTTCCCGAGACTACAACTCTGGCGGCCCGGAAAGTCAGGTGCTGGTAAAATATAATTCCCCATTCCCATAGAGTCCAGTACGACTCTATGGGAGTGGGGCAATGAAGTACCGGCACCGTTGCTAATGGTGCCGGTGCTTCCGTGACCGGTCTGCCTACCGTGGGCGCTGTCCCCGGCAGGGTCAGACCTGTTGGGCACAGCGGCTCCGGCAGGCAGAACTCTAATATGCTGGTCCGGAAACAACGGTGCCTCGAATGAAGTTGCCAATGTTATAATATAAATTTCGGACAAATTTCATGGTGGAGTCAATTAATTCTGCCAAGTTTCAAGGGTTGAAGGTGAGGATGGAGACATGTTGACTAATAATGTGACCATATCATAAACCTTCTCCTTCTTTTAAAACAATCTTTATACATTGGACTCCTTTTCAAGAGATGAGGTTAGTGCTAGATATTTGAACAGAATCTGTAATCTTCTTAGCTGGAAAACTGATTCATCCTTCCTTGAAGAAACAATCTCCCTGGGCGAGATCTACAAAGCTCCCACTCATCTTAAGAAGGGTAAAGTCCTTCCAACGCTGATCCCTTGGCTCCCAAATGACTGAGGGGGTCATTACAAGTGAGGCAGCAAGGGGTAAACGGCACCTGTAAAGGTGCCGGAGCCATCAACCCCTTACCGCCTTATTACGGGTCTGCTCGCGGGAACCCGCTAAGGACGCCTGGTTTTACCAGGCGCCCTTAGCGGATCCCGCGACCAGACCAGGGTGCTAACAACGGGCCCGTTATTAACGGGCCCGTTGTTAGCACCCTTCCCATTACCATTGAGCACTATGGGGGCTCGAGTGGGAATGGGGATGGGTATCTTCAATGAGGAATTACTGTGCCCTCCAAGGTCAGAATGGCCCGGTAATTCCTCATTCAAGGAACCTGGACACGGTAACCAGTAAGGGGGTAGCCATGCCGCTAATAGCGGCATGGCTACCTCCTACCTCGTAATGACCCCCTGAATCTTTCAAATATTTTTATGGGACTGGTTATGGTGGTCAGGTAAGTCATTGAAGGCTTGATTAAATCCCTGTTTTCTGGCCCTGATCTGAGATAAGATTGTGCACGTCACTTAATCCAGGTCAGGGTCAGTCCCTAAAGGAACCAACCACCCCCAGCCGCCACTGGATAGGGAGAGCGCTGCACCTGCAAAATAGAATCGCTGTTAAACAGGAGATAGGCTACACCCTGAGTTCTTACCTGATTTCAAGGCATCACAGAAACAAAGGTGGAATATTTAGGGCTCCCTATGGGGAATGCTTATTTATAAAAATGCAAACTTTATCATCATACATTCCTACTACTTATCACTTTATAGTTTCCCCTGGTGGCAGTTCTTTCTTAAGGTATCTGCCCAATCATCCAACCGATCCTTAGTGGCTGCAGGAAGACCCATACAGTAGAACTGATGGAACAGACTCCTGACCTACAACTGCCAACACCTACTAGAGAGGGTGGCCTTAGTGAATGGTCCTACCCTATGAGCGGCATCTGGCAGGCATCCTCTTTAATCACCTACCTCACACAGGGTACACATTCCTATTTCCTTTTCTCTATTCTTTCGCTACTTTCTAAAGCACTATCCCTTATATATACCATCCCCTTATTTAAATATTAATACTACCCCTACTTATCTATTAACAAGCACTATACCTTCATTTAATTATAAACATGCACCTAGCTATACATTTAAATATACCCAACACTAACATAAAACATATGATAAACATATTATAACACATAGGAGTAAATACTGTAGTCAGCCATCCCTTTTCAGTACCTTTGGTGGTGCTGGTCAGGTGGATGGAGATATGTTCCAGGGTGGAAAATGGGGACTCATCCGCATCATTCTCTTTTGTTGCTGGTGCACCTTCCACCACACATGACACTACTTCACCATGTGTTCTGCCTGTGTGCACAAGCAGTGCACAGGAAGTCCCCATGCCCAGTGGGGCCTCGCTGCACTCATATCTACTCCCACGGCCAGTTCTTATTGTCAGGGCAGCTCCATGCCCTGCGGGGACCACCTGCGATCAGCACTCTGACCTTGCAAACTGTTGCAATATCCTTGGGAGGTCCTGTGTCTTGGAGAGCCACCCACCATCACCAGCACAACCCTGGCACCATTTATTTTTCGGGTGGAATTCTTGTTGCCATGGGGATGCTCTTGCCATTGGAGCAATGCCGGTGGCGGGCTGCTGATCTTCTGGAGCTCCTGGCGGTGTGCTGGAGCTCTCCTTGAAACATTTCTTCACCTGGCTGCCCAATGTGTCAGGCTGAGACTTCTCTGCATCTCTCACTTCTTTACTCGGGCTGCCTGAAGTGGCAGCCTGGGCCTTTCCTTCATTGCTCCACCCTCCGGGACAGAGCAGACTTCTGTGTACCTTCAACTCCTATTCCCCCTGATACACACAGCCCTGGAGGACTTTTCTTCTGTCTTCGCTTTGCAGGCCACGAGGTGGGCTGACAAGGGACATGGCTAGCTCACCTGGTCCTAGCTGCCCCACACACACTGTTGGGACTGGGGGGCTCTTTGTTCTTTGCCCTGGGCCACACCGTGCACCCGCCCAGGAGTGGCCCATCCCATCTGGCCCCCAAACAGACCAACTGTCACAACAGCCCTGTGGAGAGCCCAGCTGCTCTGAGCATGCAGACCGGGCCCATTGTAATGATTAGGCCCTGTGTGGTGCTCGAGGCAACAGCCCCTGAGAGCCCACAGTTTCCATTCCTTCCTTTTTTCTTGCTTTTTCCTTCAACTATTCTCTAACAGTCTTTCTTAGAATTCCTTCTCCCCTGCCCAGCCCATTATTCGGCAGGGGTTTTCTGTATTTTTCCTTTTTCTTTTTTTGCCAACATTCCATCCAGCCCCATGGACACAAACACATTAAACCTAAATACATTATTTAATTTACACTGTGGTGTCTAGGTCTTTATTTTTATATTCCCGTAGGGACACATTTGTAGCTCTGTCTAACCGGGTGCTATTTGGGCCATGGGCTACATTGATCATAGTAATTCCCAAACCAAAATAGGCACTATACACCTACAAATGATTGTCCTAAATAATGTATTCATGGAGACTGTACATTTCTGGCCAGAAATTGAATCCAACTTGTCCATGTGATCTGCTCGTTGATAATTCTTGATTAGGACAAGCTTGTCTATTTGCTGCAGAATTCATGGAGGAGAGGGGCTGTGTGATGGTGGTGGCACATGATGCTGAAAAGGACTTCTGTTCTGTGGGCTGTGGTTGCCTCCTGAGGCTAGGGATTGGCAGGGTCTAGGACACAGCATTATCTCTTTGGTTAACAGTCTGCATCAAACCCCCATTGGCAACAATGTTAATCAATGGATCAATGTCACATTATTTTTCATTGAAAAGAGGTACAAGGAAGGGATGCCAACATTCCCCACCACTATGTTTTATCCCTAGAGCCTCTTTTAGAATGTACTAGAAAAAACTAAGAGCTCAGTGGAATGAAGTTAGGAGACAACAACATGAAACTATTGGCTGATGCTAACAATATTTTAGTTTACTTTGACAACACTGATGCTTCTTCCCCCTATCTGATAAACAGGATTAATGACTATGCCGATAAAACTGCCATATATTAAAACCTAGATAAACAGGAACTAATGCTACTCACCATATATTGCCTTTCATTTGACTTTACAGGTTATGATGATAACATGTGTGCACCTGGTTATGGTGAAAAGGCATCCCTCCCTCATTTACTCTATCCCTGTCCCCCGGCAACAGAATTTTTGGTTGCAGTATGGACTACCACATCTAATATCATCCAGAATTACCTATCACTTTCACTTTGCAAAACAGTATTGAAGTAGCAGTCAACTCTGCTGGCTGACAACCCTCCCAAAGGTCATCCAAAGACATGTGCAGCAAAGTGTTCTAATGTAATTATATTTGCTGTTCACATCTTACAAACTGCTTAGTAGGGATAGATTGCTCAAGATATTTGGAGCAAGACATACTTTTCTTCAAACTCATTTGTTTTTACTGACACTGCTACTCAGAGCCTTGGGGGTCAAACACAGTCTTTTTTCAGTTTTTCTGTTAATACTCACAGCAGAGTATTTAGTGACATCATGGAGCTACAGAGTAGAGGACACCTGCTGCACACGCAATGGTGACACATTCAAGGCTGTATCAAAGGCAAGACCAATGGTGCCCACCCTCACCTGGCCAAGTCCTCAAGCCAAATATTCTGGCCAACTGTGTCACTCTCCTGGGGCATTGCTATATGAAACATCACTTGGTTCCTCCTCAAACTATTTACTAGGTGGGATCTTGAAATTAATTAAGCATATTTCAATCCATCCATTATCCAGAAGTTTCTCTTTGAACTCTACGGGAAGCCAAACTGACTTCATTGCGGACTAATCACATTGTAACCCAGGTAAAGGTTAAATTGAGCTTCCTCCGGCCTAAGACAATAATTATCCATGACCGTCTTTTGGAAGAGAACATAGACATCCCATTCTCACTGAGACATGGTAGCCTGAGAATAATCTTCCATTACTGATGTACTTCCTCCTAACTGCAAAACCCTCACCCAATTGTACCACAATCACTCTGGACAATGGGCCTCATTACAAGTTTGGAGGTAGCCATGCCCTTAAGAAGGGCATGGCTACCCCCAAACTCGGGTCCGGCTCCGGGTCCCGCGAAAGGTGAATTACCGAGCCATTCCGACCTTGGAGGGCCTGGTAACTTCCCTTTCGCGGGACCCAGAGCCGGTACGTCCCCATTTCCATTTGAATCCCCACAGGGCTAAATGGGAACGGGGAGGATGGTAGCAGCGGTACCGTTCATAACGGTACCTTTGCTACCATCCTGTTCTGCTCGCGGGTCTGACCAGGCGTGCAGAGCAGCTCCCACAAGCAGAACTCGTAATGTGGCGGCAAGGTAACAACGGCGCCGGTAGCACTACTGACGCCGTTGTTGCCTTACCGCCAGAGTTATAATGAGGACCATTGACTTATTATTTATATAGCACTTTTGCAAAAGAGCTGTACATAGAACCTATTTACATACGATTATCACCCAACCGAAGTTGGTACACATTTATCAAGCTCAGAAGGATAAAAGGCTGAGTTGGCCTTTCCAGGATGCGTACCTGAGACCTGCAGTTCACACAGAGATTGGAACAGCAAGCACTCACCGTGCTGAGCTATCTTACAAGCTGAAAGGGTGAGAGCCAAATGATTATCCACAAACAAGATCTGATGGAAGCAACTCTACCCAATCTGCCAGGGTGTGTCAAAGACACTACCTATCAGGATTTTCTAAAGAAACAATAATAGTGTTAACATCTCAATTATATATAGTGCATCTTTTCATAAAAATATATTTGACAAATATGTATTTGAAGCAGAAGATGAAATGCTATGATTGAAACCCACAACTCATATTTTGGGCTTTCTATAACTATTTTTTATTTTATTTATTGAATATTTATAAGGCGCCTATACAGCAAGATAGTGTTTCCAGGCACCACAAGGCAAGAAGTGGGGTTGGGGAGGCAGGGGAGAAAATAACAACAAATGATCCTACTAGGCTTTGTGATATTCAGAACGTGCAAGTGCAGTAAAGAGAAGTGCAAAAAAGGGGACGGGAAGTTTGGGAGGATCTGCATGCTATTCAGGGGGGGGAGAGGGCCCCAGGGGCAAGGCCAGTGCTGAGCGGAGCCCAGGGTGGGGTAAGTGCCAGCAGGGGTGGACAGGGTGAGACCCACCATCTAAGTGTGAGGACGGGGGTTGATCAGACTCTGGAGGGAAGCCCAGCGCATAGGCTTGTTGAGGGGAGCAAGAGGCAGTGCTGGTTTGGGGGAATGCTGGTAAGGACTGGTCAAAGGAAGGCCTGGTAACCTTTTAGACTCATAAGGGACCAGGCTGCCAGATGGAGCGGCAGTGGGGATGTAAGCAAGGGAGGGTGAAAAGGAAGGAGGTAGAGAAAAGTAGGGTCTTGTAATATTTCAGGAACTTAAGAGGGCCAGGCTCAAGTCCCAGAGGGACAGGGAGGCCATTCCAGAGGGAGGCACCTGCCAAGGAGAGAGAGATATACCCCCTACTTGCTGCTTGAAAAAACGTCTGACCTGCAGAGAGTTGGAATTAGAGCATCACATGGCTCCAGCAGGGAGGTATTTAGGGAGAGAGAGTTGGATGTAGCACAGACCAAGGCCCAAGAAGGCCTGGTGGATGATGCAGAGGGTCTGGAGTTTGATCCTTGCAGTAACCGGGAGCCAGTGGAGAGATTTTAGAGCTGGAGAGATGCATTCCCTGGGCTTGATGCCAAAGATAAGTCTTGCAGTCCCATTTTGGATTAGTTGAAGGGGGCAAAGGGAGGAAAGAGGCAGATTGAGGAAGATGCCGTTGCACTAGTCCAGCCCAGAGAGGACCAGAGCTCTAGAGACATTGAGCTTCAGGGGGAAGGTGAGGAAGGGGAAAATGCCTCTGAGGAGGTGAAGCTGAAAGTGGGCCTTCTTGGCAAGGGAGAAGGAGGAGAAGGAGAGAGAGGAGTCAAAGATGATACTGAGGTTTTTGGCCTAACAGGATGGTGAGGGGCGAGGAGGACGGCCACAGAGTGGGAGGGAAACAGGGAGCAGGGGTCCCAATGAGAAGTATCTCAGTCTTACTGGAATTAAGATAGAGGTCATTGGCTGTGCACCATGCCTGAATAGCAGTCAGTCAGTCAGGGATTAGGGAGGAAGAAGAAGAGGTAGTGGAGGAAAGCTGTGTGACATCAACATAACACTGGAAAAGAGGAGAGAAGGAGGAAATCAAGTGGGGCAGAGGGGCAAGATAGATGTTGAAGAGCCACAGCGGTAGGATAGAGCCCTGAGGAACGCTGCAGGAAGAGAGTGAAGTTGAGGTGATGAAAGCGCCCAGTTGCACCTGGGAAAGTCAATTAGATAGGAAGGTCAGCAAATACAGTGCCAAGTCCATGATGCCAAGGGTATCATAGAGCCGTTTTAAGAGGATGGAATGATTGACTGTGTCAAAAGCAGAGGAATGGTTGAGGAGAATAATAATGGAGGGAGAGTTGGAGTCCAGGATTGAGAGCAGGTGTTCAGTAGAGCAGTTTCCATGCCTCTGTATGCTCTGAAGCCAGACTGGTGGTCATGGAGACAACCAACAGATTCAGTGTGGTGGATCAGTTGGGAGATGACCAAGTTCTCCAAGAGTGTGCCCGGGAAGGGGGTAGTGGAGATAGGGCAGTAGTTAGCAGGGCAGGCAGGGTTGGCAGAAGGCTTTTATTTAGGAGAGGGTGCACAAGGGAGTGTTTGAGGGGTAGTGAGAAAGAGCCTTTGGCTAAGGAATAGTTACATAAATCAGCCAAGGAAATCTACTTGACTCCCACAGTTACCTGTTAATTCCTCCTTTTGTCAAAGGTTTCCCCCCTTCTCACCTGTCTGTATTGTTTGTTCGTGATCTTCGAAGATGTCTTCTTTCGCACTGTTCGGGTTTTGTATAACCCTGTGCGTGGATCCTCGGGTTGCAGCGTGCGGTTCTTAACCCGACTCCAGGAAGCATTCAGATGTCCTGGAAAAAGTCCAGGAAATGGCAAGGAGCGCACTTGGAGATACGAATGTGCTGGCAGTCTAGGAAATGCAAGGTGAGGAAATAGGGGAAGGATGAAAGAACAGGAGATTCAGGGGACCGGGAACCAGGAATCAGCTGTACGAACTCTGGCCGCACACGTCTGACTACTGCAAGCGGTAGCGTTGAGACATGCAGGGCCGTGGGGGCGTGTCTGCTTTGTACAATGTAGAGCGTACAATGCGGAGACTGGCAAACAGAGTTCCGCGTTCAGCTGCCATGTTTGGAGTACTGCTGAGTTCAGTGCCCTATGGGTCAGGGACCACAACGTCCAGAAGGGGCGCGTACGGTGGTTCATGACAGCATGCCTCCTCCGAAACCCAGTTCCTCCGGGTTTTCCTGGGTGTATAAGGTGGTACCTTCGGAGCAGTCTTGGGACATTTATGTTTGAGACTGTTTCCCAGGTGCGTTCACTTGGAGGGTACCCTTTCCACTCGACCAGATACTGTAGCTGTCCACGTCTGTACCTGGAGTCACATATTCTGGAAACCTCGTATTCTAACTGATCATTGACAATCACAGGGGTAGATCTTGGAGCAGTTCGGGAGGACTGGACGTATGGTTTTAACAGAGAAGTGTGAAAAACTGGGTGGATCCTCATCCAAGATTCTGGTCGTCTGAGTCGGAAGGCCACTGGGTTAATGATTTCCTTTCTGGAGAAAGGACCATAGTCCCGGGAGCCAATTTGTTTGGTCGTAAGTGTCGAGGCAGAAGTTACGAGGATAGCCAGACCTTATCACCTATTGTGTATGAAGGCCCTGGTCTTCTTTTGGAGTCAGCATAGTGCTTGGTGTTTGTTCGGGCCTTTTCGAGGTGTTCTTTTGCACACAGGCAAAATGCTTTGAATATGGTGACAATGCAGTGAGAAATATGCTGAAAATGCTTTTTATTCCCTTCAGGAGGTTCAGGGTGAGTGGTATCTAGTTAATATGAGTTCAGGCTCACTCTAGCAATGATTCAGGGATGGTTCTTAAGAGGCAAACGAAATTTAGCTGTTCAGGCAAAAGCAGCTATCTTTTTACAAGTAAAGAAATCGGGCCAAATCGCAAATCGCGCAAAATTCGCGAATGCGTGAATCGTGATTGCGGAGAAAGTATAAGGAGTAGCAAGTCGGTTCTAAGCTTGTTGGAAAGCGGAGATTCTAAGCTTTCAGAGGAAAGTTAAACGGTTCCAGAGATACGGACGATTAAATAAAGGTCGTTTTTCGGATTTGAAATTTTAAAAGTTCAAAGCGGCAGGTTACAGCTTGCAGCTAGAAAATGACAGGTGACAGTTAGGAGGCAGTTCTGGTTAGATTAAAATAGATTGAATTATATTATTTTAACTAAGAGATTGGTTCTGCACAGTTCTGCTAGGTACTCACAATATATTTTTGAATTAGGCCTCGCCACGGATCTGGTCAGGTTTTGGACTGGACTCTGGCTCTGGTCTCGGCACTTCACAGTGATCTGGATCAGCTCTCTGGTTCTGCTAACAGCAGTCTGGGTCACTCTGGATCTCTGGCCTCTGGTTCTGGATACTGCTCTGCTTTCTCTGGGTACAGCACTGCTTCTGGATCTTTCTGGCACAGGGTTTCAGGCCAGAATCAACACCTGGGTCCGGCTGTGAATAGTCTGCAAATGATTTTTGGGCCTGCTGACAAATACTTTTGCTTGCAGTGGGCCTTGTTAGTTCAAAGTTCTGTAGTCTCTGTTTAGCTTGGAAGTCTAAGTGTAGGATCTCTGGATGTGAAGTCGTCGGTCAGCATGCTCCGCAGAAATTGGAATTGAATGTCTCTATCTGTCCCAGCAGTCTCTTTTTATGTGTTTTGAAAGTGGGTGGAGAGGCTAGCTTTCTAGGCCCAACCCCTTCAGAGTTCTGATAGGCTGGAGAATTCTTTGCGTTCTCACTGGAGAGCAGGATTGTGTGTCAGAATGATGTCATTTAATGGCTTGCAAAAAGGACACTCCCCTGTCAAATTGCACACAAATCTATATTTGATCAAAATACACATTTCTCAAATACATAGTGGTTTGTCATTGCATGTACATATTACCTATTGCATGAGGTATACTCTGTTCAAACTCTGATGTTTCTAAGAGCTTGCATTCAGAAACGGCAACATTTTGCGTTTTTTAACTGGTTTTGCAATATTGGTTTTTCATTAAAAATTATACACATATACACGGCCTGTCCATACATACTCCAGTACATTCCCATGTCTCTAGCTTAAACACAGAGTCTGTAGTATACATAAATAGCAGGGTTCTGCCCCAGAACATCACACAAATTGGAGTTTGGGCTTGAATCGAAGGTACATTTTTTAAATGAAGGCTCTCAAAGTTATACATTCCTGTCATTTGATTACAAAGAGTTATCAGTGTTTCTGTAAAATATATATTTTGCTTTCAATTCAGTTCTCAGAGTGTTGGAGTCCGCCTCCAAGACTTGGATGGGTCAGTGATCACATGTGTCTTCTGGCAGGCAGGCCTTTGTTGACAGGAAACAGTCAAAATCAACATATTCTATTCAAATGCAAGAGCCTATTGTGTGGTCTCCAGGAGGCTCCCAGCCAGTCTGCCTTCTATCAATGAAGAGGTCATGTGAGATTCTAACTCCTGGTGTGAATCTCTGGAGGTGAGAGGTTTCCCAGCCTTTGGCCTGTTAATTAAATCAGATTGTCTTCTGGGAACAGCATGTGGTTAGGATTTTAATTAACTCCCAGCCTTTGATGTAAAGGCCTCTCCTGCAACTCCTGACATGCAGTTTCCCTGTCAGAGTTTAGACCGGTAGCGCCGCCCTCAGTCAAAAGCGGGTACTGCATGCAATTTTTTTGGATCAGTCTTGAATTCAAGCATTTCAAACAAGAGATATTACATGGAAGTATATTGTCCAGGTTCAACAAATGGCATTGGTGTAGTTCTGCAGTAAAATAATTTTGTGCCCATAAATTAGCCATGTTTGACCTGAAGAAAACGAATTCCCCCCAGTTATGGGTTGCTTTTGGCAATCAGCATTGCCCCTTTTACAATGGTTTTAGGCTCTGTGCCCTTCTGTGCTCACAACATAGGCACAAATGGGTGGCAGCCTATTCTTCATGCATTTCCCTGTGCATTTTCTGGGAAGTTCTGGCCATCATGATGTTTTCCATGCCAGTACTGCACAGTTTTTGTGGTAGGGCTCGGATGCATGGGTAAAAACATCCCACAAGCCCCCCTCTTGCAATGGCCATTCTGTTTCACTGATGGAACTCGCAAGATCTGGGATGTTCTCCTCATCTTCTTCCGGTAGATGGCACAGTTCAGCATCTTTTTCTCCATCCGGTCGGATCGATTGGTTCTCCTCGCCGGTCCTGATGGGAAGATTGGGCGGTACCCCGGGCCCCTTGCGTCTCTGCTCCCGGTCTCCGGATCGTCCTCCTTGGCCAGTCTCCAGGTTTTCTTTCTCCTAGGACGACAAAGGAAGAGCGGCAATACCTATTCATGGACATTTCTCCCCACCATTGATATAGTGGGGTGGCATATATATTTTAGAACTCAACAGATATGAACATGTACATTTTTTTAAATTAAGCAACAGGAACACATAAACTTGAGAAACACAGAATTTGATAGGTTATATGTAGGATATTTTAGGGTTGGAATTGAATTACTCTGGAGCGGTACCCTCTGGGATTGCAGAGGACTCCTCCAGTTGTTGCAGAGTGTGCCTGGGATGGCAACACTTCAACTGGTTGATGTGGACCCACTTGTCTTCCCCCTCTGCCAAACCGCCTTTGGGGATGCGCATCTTGTAGGCCACAGGGGAGATCTTGTCTATAATCTCAAACGGTCCCTTCCATGTAGGCAAAAATTTTCGCTGTTTGGCCTGGTTCCTTTGGAAATTGTATAAATAGACCCGGTCCCCCACCTGATATTCCTTCCTGGACGTTTTCAGGTCATAGTGGGTCTTCATACTCTCAGCTGATCTTTCTAGATTCCGCTGAGCATAGGCAAAAGCATGTTGAAGGTGTTTCCTTAAATTCTCCACATACTCATGAGTTGTGGAGGCATTTATTAGTGTCTGTTCTTGGGTCCTGTAGAGCAAATGCTGCGGAAGCACCATCTTGCGTCCAGTCATCAACTCGAATGGTGACATTTTGGTTGCAGATGAAGGGGTAGATCTGATGGCCATTAGGACCAGAGGTAATCGGATATCCCAACTTGGCCAGAATCTGCCACAAACTTCTTTAATATGCTCACAATGGTTCGGTTGTATCTCTCTACTGCCCCAGAAGAAGCTGGCCTGTAAGCAATGTGTAGCTTTCTCTTGACCCCCAGTATCTCCCACATCTTTGTCATTACTTCACTGGTGAAGTGGCTACCCCTGTCTGACTCAATCCTTTGAGGTAGACCAAAACGGGAAAAGATGTGGTTAATCATCAGGGCAGCTGCTGTTTCTGCCTTGCAATTTGGGGCTGGGAGACATTCCACCCACTTGGTAAACAAGCATGTAACGGTCAACATGTACTTGTTTCCTCTAGACGAGCGAATCACAGGGCCTACAAAGTCGATTTGCAAATCTGACCATGGCAGTGTCATCCCCCTCTTTTGGAGGGGTGCACGGTGCGTGAGGGATGATGGCTGAAATTGTGCACGCACAAGACACCCCTTCAAGTATTGGTCAAGGTCCTGCCCCATGTGTGGCCAGTATGCAACCTCTCTTAAGATTTCCAGTGTTGTGTGAAACCCCCTATGACCGGCGGTGGCCACATCATGGGCGTGACTTAACATCAGGCTTCGGAATGAGGTAGGAACCACCCACTGATCGTGGCCAGCTTTGGATTTCCTTACCAACAAACCGTTTGGATCCGGAACATTTTTGGACATTTCATCAACACTCTTAGGTCCTCTTTCCCAATGTAATCGGTATCCGTCAGGGGAAAGTTCTCAGGGTCCTCAAGGTGTTGGTAAAACTTACCGATAATTGGATCCCCCTTCTGAGCTGTAATCAAATCAGCATCAGGGGTCTCCTTGCTCCATTGGGCAGTTGAAAGATCATTTTGAGCATTTGTCTGGGACCTAGTGATAGCAGTGACCTGGATTTCCCCCAACAGGGACTCAATCTCAATTAGATCCCCTTGGATGGCCCCGGTTTTGGCCAGCTGATCAGCTAAGTCATTTCCAGTTTTGTCTGGTCCCTCTACTTTGGAATGACCCTTGATCTTTTTCCAGTAGATGGTCATCCCAGTCGAGGTGACCAGATCATCAATGTTTTCGATCAACTTCCCATGTTTCAAGGGTTTGTTGTTAGCACATAACATGCCTCTGGTTTTCCAATTAACCAGGTGCTCCACAAACCCGTTCCGTACATAATCAGAATCTGTGATTATGACCAGTTCGTGGAGTTGATGTTGGACAGCAGTGAGGATGGCTTGATGCACAGCCATCAATTCTGCCACCTGACTACTTCGGGGACCAATTTTGTATCCAGCGGAGGGTTCTGGAAACTCCTTCACCCATGCATTCCCTACGCCAGCCACCAGTTCTTTCTCCCCGTCGTTGTCAACATGGTAAGAGCATCCATCCACATAGACAGTGGGCATTCCCTCACACTTGTGCTCTTCAAAGACTTGGTGTGGGGAATTAAGGTATGCCTCCGTGTTGTCCTTGATTTTTAGACTTTCGTCCTCGAGACAGTTTTCTCTGGCACAATCATGCAAGTCTGCCAGACCTTGCGCGAGGGGACTCTTCTTGTTTTGGCCATATCTGACCTCCACAGGAAAGCCTTGCATTGACAGAATCCAGGAAGTAATTCGGGAATTACTCACATTCCCGGCTCGGATTCTGTCACTTTGGAGATATTGCAGAGGCTGGTGTGGAGTCTCCACTATGATGTGTTCCCCCTGGATAAACGGGCGGTAATTCTTCAATGCCCACACCGTTGCCAGGAGTGCCTTCTCACACTCGTTGAATTTTTCCTCCACAGAGGATAAAGTTTTGCTCGCATAGGAGATTACTTTATTGACCTTGTCATGCTTTTGGTATAATACTGCCGTCAAGCACATATTAGAGAACCCCGTCTCCAGGAAGAACTCCTTGTTTCTGACAGGGTAAGCTAGGCAAGGCGCTTGTGAGAGGCTTCTTTTGAGTTGTTTTACCGCCTCGGCTTGTTCTGGACCCCATTCCCACTTGACCCCCCCTTCAGGAGATGAATCAGGAGTCTGGTGATCTCTGCGTAGCCCTCAATGAACTTTCTGCTGTAATTAGTCAGTCCAAGGAGGCTCCTTAGTTCCAGCAGAGTTGTGGGGTCTTTCAGTTTCTGAAGTGCTTCCACTTTCTTTTCCTGGGGACAGAGACCCTGAGGAGTAATCTCATGCCCCAAGAAATTAACACGGGTTCTACACCACTGTGCTTTCTGAAAGGAAAGTTTTGCTCCGGCGGCCCTCAACTGGGTCAGAACATAACGGATCTCCGCTATGTGTTCCTCCACAGATGAACTTTTGATGAGGACATCATCTACATAAGCCAGGTTACCCCTTGCACCCAGGTCGGGCATGGCCTTGTGTAGGAAAATGTTGAATTCATTGCCGGAGTTGAGGTATCCGAAGGGAGTCCGGGTCCATGTGTACTGCTGGCCCCCAAAGGTAAAAGCCAGCTTGTATTGGTCCTCCCTACTAACAGGGACAGTCCAGTATCCATTGGTCAGGTCTATTGCAGTGAATACCTGTGACCCCCGGATCTGGGCCAGCCCTTGGTCAATGTAGGGCAGAGGCCATCGGGAAGTATGGACCCGTTTGTTGAGCTCCCTGAGGTCGGCGCAGAGTCTCCACTGGCCGTTTGGCTTCAATATTCCCAGCACCGGATTATTGAAAGTGCTGTGGACTGGACGGATTATTTCCCGGGACTCAAGGTTCTTAATTATTTCAGTAAGGGACTCCATGGATGCGAGAGGCAAGCGATATTGCTTCACAAACACTGGAGTCATTCCAGGGTCCGTGGGGATTGTTGTTGTGTGGATGTCGGTGCGGCCACAGTCATATGAGTCTACCGCAAAAAGATCTTGGAAATCCAAGAAAACTTGTTTCAACTTTTGCTTCTGTTCCAGAGTCACACAGGCATCAGCTAGGTTGACTCTCTCTTCCACCATCTGCCTGAAGCCTGGAAAGACTTCTGGTTTGGCTATTTCAGCGGCATCCTCCAGCTGGGTGGAGAAGTCCCTGGTCAGAGAGCTGATTTGGACCGGAGGCTTCAGGTGGGAAAGGCAGCCCTCATGGACCTGGAAAATCACCTCATCCCTCCTGAAGTCACAAGTCACATCTTCCTTACCATAAGGGCAAGAAGTGTACACCAGGAAGTTCCCCCCATGCCGGGTAAAAATCCTGTCTGGTGTTGTATTGTCATCACTGTCACTGTCAAAACAGTCCTTGGGGATTGGTCCTAACAGTTCATTTCCTAAATCAATGGAAAAATGTCGGTCATCAACCGCAATTCCAATAATGGTGCCTGCGGCTAGAGTAATACTCTTTAAGTCGCTGTTATCCACCTCTATTGGAATGGTGTCATGTTCTATATTGACTAATGGAGTTGGGTTTACCCCCAACCCTTGCTGTTGGAGAGAAGCATTTAGATGCATATAAGCATCAGGGTTTTGCAAATATTGTCCTCTTTTAACTTTCACTTCCAGGGAGAATTGTCGGGTCCTTTCTGGGATGGTGGGTTCCTCTTTGATCTGAATTTCAACTGCATAAGGTAGCAATTGAGCTGACCTAAATGCTTTTTCTGGATCATCAAAGCCCATGGGATTATCCGCTAATCGGGACCAAGCTTTGAAGTTTATTAGGTCCAAACTAATGGCAAAGCGATTAAGAATGTCACTGCCTAAGTAAAAAGCGGCAGTGACGTCTCGCACGACCCAACAATTGTGGACTATGCTCTTGTTGCCAATGGAGATTTTGAGCATACACCTGCTTGGCAGGAGATGTTTGGAATTGGGTGCTTCCAGGTCCATTTCCCATTTGTCTATCAGTTTGAATGTGGGAATGGCTAGATCTTTTGGGAGTTGGCGGAACATGGCTTCGCTGATGTAGCTCTTACCATTGTTCACACACACTCGAGCGAGAACAGAGTCCTTCCCATCATCTAACTGAACAGGGATGAACAACTGCTCTCCAATTTGCTGAATATCAGCCAGGCTCTGAGCTGATTTCACATCTTTCTGGACTATAGGAGTGAGAGTTTCTGATTGTGGATTAGTAAAGAATTTCAGGGTGTTTCCTTGCAGTGTAAAACTGGAAGGAAGGTTGATTTTCAGAAATAGAGAGGACCCCCCATCACCAGTCTGTTGTCCTACTGCTATTACTGTCACGTCGGGAGTTTGGTTGTTCTGGAAGTGAAATTCTACTTGGTCAGATTTTTGTTCAACCATGTGGCAGGTGCCGTTTAAACTAACATGGTTGACACTCTGTTTTAATTTTATTGGTCGGCTAGTCTGGGTCCAGAGGACCTTGTTTACACAATCTATTAGGGGTGACAACCTTCTCAGGGGGGTCATTCCCTAGTAAACAAGGGGTGCCCTCTGGAGTCACTACTATGACCGGGTGTTTCACCTTGTGTCGCCCAATTTTAATGTCCAAGTCTGCAGTCCCCTCAACGGGAATTTCCTTCCCGTCAAAGTTCTGCAGTTGTCCAGGAAGAGAGGTGAGAGGAATACGGTAATTCTCCCCCCTTCCTGCATTTAGTTCATCAAAGGCCCTTTTGGACAGAAGGGTAGCTTGGGATCCAGTGTCCACCAGTGCCAAAATTGTGCCCTGCCCCTGTACTTGTACCGGGGCATAGTATCTTCCCTCCTTCTCCTCAAGGGGGCACAGATAATGCACATTTTTGGACAACTGGTGGGCTAACTTTCTGTTCTGAGATTTGGGCAGAATTCTGTGGAGAGTCTTGGGAATCTGAAAGAAAAAGTTGGCAACTGGAGATCAGAGCCATTGTGGGTTCCCCTGGTTCCGGTCCTGGGCCGCCCCGCCCTTTTTGGAGGCAGTCATCAGGATGGGTTTGAACCAGGGGATTTTGGTATTGTGGGTTCTGGGATGAGATGATGGGCGGCGGTAGCTCAGTCTCCATATCTCCTCAGTCTGAATTGGCATCCCTTGGGACCCATTTTTCCTTGGGGGGAGTTCCCCCATCTCTGAAGGAGAAGGTCCTTTCCCCAGGATCCTCTGAGGATCCCTCTCCCTCAAATTGGAAGACCTGTACCTCCTCCACAAAGTGGGTCTGTTTGGGTCCTTTGTTTCTCCTACCCCCCCTCTGCTCCTTGGGAGGCGGGCTTTCAGGGGCAGGAGATTTTGTTTCCGGTTCCTGGTTTTCCAGGGGCTGTTTACAAGTTGGGAAGGAAGCTTCCTCAAGGCTTTACACCCCCCTTCCCCTTGTGCCTCCTCCCTGGGAACCGGTGTGTTATCGGGGTGCTGCCCCCGTCATTGTTCTGGAGTACCAGGTCCAGAGTTTGGGGCATTCTGCGGTGGCACGCTCATCTGAGGGTTCTGTTGAGCCCTCAGTATGTGACCCAGATCCTGTGCCATATTTTGGACCTGGCGCTCTAACTGGGAAACCCGCTCAGGCTGATACGGGGCTCTATTTTCTCCCCTGGGCTGATCCCGGGAAGGGTAGCTATCCCTTCTCTGGTAGTACCCCTGGTTGGGAAGATGTTGGTACCCTTCCACCCTTGGCCTCCCCTCTCCCGGATTAGGTTGTCTGGGCTCAGGGAATTGGGGAAAGAAGGGTGGAGGATTTTGGGGCTGGAAATTGGGCGGATACCTGGGGAAAAAGTTCTGCCCAGGATTTGGAGAATTTCTGCCCTCCTGGGGGAAGTTAGGAGGGAAGTTCCCCGGGTCAGGTGCTTGGCTGGACCCCCCCCTTGGGCTGGAGGAGTCCACACATAACCCAGGATTGGTCGGTTTCCCTTGTAGCGGGGACTTACATAGTCAGGGGAGCGGGGGCCCCGATTTGTGGGACTACCTCCTCGACTCCCTGTCTGTGACTGGCCCGAGGGCCTTCTGGGCTGTGAATTATTAGGTGCAAAACGGGGGTGACCTTTACCTCTGCCACCTTGGCAGCAGCAGGGGTGCTGTTGGTTTTGGGATTTTTCTGGGTATTGCTTTTATTTTCTATGGGCTTCTGCACCTCATAGATCCGGGTAGCCTGTTCAATGACCCAGTCTAAAGATCTTTTCTCATGAAAATCTCTCACAAGCTGGGTCATTATATATTTGGGCAAGGCATGGAAAAATGTATTGACAAATTATCTGCTGTCTGTGCGCACCCTTCTGGTGGTCTGCGCAAAGGCACGTTTCAGTTCTTGCACAAATTCTTGTGGGGCCTGATCCTCCCCACATTGCAAATTGTAGGCTGCCTTGCGAGCCTCTTGAGGATTTCTGTGAACAGAAAAATGTTTCAAGATGGCCGCCTTATAGGTGGACCATCTTAAATGATTTTGGTCCTCCAGCCCCGCAAAGAAACTGGAGTATTCTTGTGAGAAGGTCCACTTTACATATTGAATACAGCTTTGGCTGTCCTTCAAATGGAAAGTCTCCATCATTTGCTCGTAAAGCTCCAAGTGTTCCCAAACAGAGTACTTGGCGTTCTTGTGATAAGGCGTGATGACACTCCTTATTGCCTTTATTTGCTTCAATGGGTCCTTAAGCAAGGCCCTTTTTGCCTTATTGGCCTTTTTGGTTCGGGTAACCCTGGTCCATTCATCCTCTGACTCAGAGGCACTGCTCCCAGAGGTTCCTGTCTGATCTTCCAGGTTTTCCCGGATTCTGCGAGCCTGGGATTGGCTGGCAGAATGTGGGGACCTGGTCTCCTGTGTCCTGCGCCGTTCAGAGGAGTCTTCAGATTCCTCCTTGCTGCCAGGATTTGATGGGTACCCCCCCACTGACCTAACTGGGCAGAAGTTTTCAGGATGCCCTTAATGGGCCTATTCTCCTGGGGTTCCCCACTAAATTGCACTGTGCTTGGGTGCCCATACCCAGATGCCCGCCCATCCATTCCTGGGAGGTAGTGGCCTATGAGCCCCATACTTCTGGCTGGATAGTAATCTGCCATCCCTGTGGCCCGGTGCTCATGTGCGCCAGGGGACATGGGGGTGGCAGAGTCCAGGGACTGAGAGAGATAAAGCCTCTGGTATTAGGGCTCCTGAGGTTATGCTCAGGAGTTTCCCTTTCCCAGTGAACCTGGCCTCTGTCCGCCCCTGCTCCCTGTTGCAATGCAAGAGCCTGCGCTTTCAGTTCCTCAGCTAAGGCCTTACTAGACTCTATCAGTTGCTCCTGCATCACTACCTGTTGTTGGAGCCTATCATTGTGCTGACAGAGAGCCTCATTTTCTCTCTGTGCTTCCTGATTGGTCCTGGAGCACTGGGCCAGTCTTTGCTGCAGGAGGGTTACCTCCTGAGTCCCATCCCTACTGGCCTGCTCCTGTCTTTCCAGAGCCTCCTCCACCCTCCTTGTGTGCTCTAGCAAGTCCTGGTGTTCTTTTTGGAGGTCACCCAGTCCCTGGTGGGCCAGGTGATTTTCTTCCATTTTTCTTTTTAAGTGGCAGACTTCCTGGCCTAAGAGCCTGCATCTGTGCCGCCAGGTCGTCCCTTTGCCTTTGGAAGGCACCAGTTTTCTGGCGCTCCTGGTCAAACTCTGCCTGGGTATCCAGGTCTTTCAAAATCAGTTTATTGCTCTCTGCCTTCTCCCTATTTAGGTGGCTTTGCAGGGTGACTACCTGCTCAGCACATGCCCTATTGAAGTCTAACTGTTGCTCCAGCTTTTTCTGGCTCTGCAGTAGGGAGTCCAAACCTTCTTGGTACTCCTTCTGCAAGGCCAGAAATCTGGTATCCTGGTCCGCCTTTTCCTGTTGCAGCACATCCATATCCTCCTTTATTTTAGTGATGTACCATCTGCTGTCATTTTCTGACTCCTGGCTCCTGGGCAGCCTCTGCTCAGAAGAGTCCAGATCAGATTGGGCCTTCTGTAGTGCCAGCAGTTGCCTACTCGCCAGATCTTGGCCTTCAGCACATTTGTCCTGCATGGCTCCCATATGTAAATATAAATATGCCGCTACCCTGGTAATCTTGTGGTGCTCATCCTTGGCCTTAGGGGCCATATATAGTTCACTCAGGGCCACATGTAGGGGACCCTGGTCTCTCCATGTATCTGGCCCTGTTTCAGTGATCTGGGGTGCCTGCAACCAGACCGTCTGGTCCTGATGAGTCCACTCACCTCTCACAAATAGCTTATGTAAGAAGTGCTCTCTGGCTATTTTCATATCTACCAAGGTCTTCATTCTGGAATTTGAGTTCCTTCCTGACTTACAGAAGTTTGTATTTTATTTTTGCAAAACAGACCTTTTCCTTAGAGCGTTCCTTTGAGGAGTGCTTTACAGCGTAACACAGCGTGGTGATCCGACCGGATATGTGTATCTGGTCAGCTGGCACACTGTATTAATCTGCACAAGTGTTAGATCTAACCCAAACGTCCGGCTCGAGCCCCCACTTTGTAAGAGGATTCAATTCAACAATACAGCTAAGTCAATGCCTAGTCTGGGATACTGAATGGAAACCCTTATTGATATATCTTTATGTCCAGTTCATGAGTTCTGGATGACTACCCCTATATAACACCCCTCTCTTGGAATCCCCCTGACCCCACTGAGCCAAGAAGTAGTTCTGTTTTGCAAGTTAAAAGGTTTGAGAATTTAAACAATATATATATATATATATATATATCACACTTTATAATAAATTAATAATTGAATATCACACTTAATCTGAGCAGTAATCAATAATGGATAGTCTGGCACTAGCACACTTCTTATAGTCAATGATGAGTGGTTATAGGATGGATAAGATAGCAACAATACTTTTATGGTTTCAAATGGATGTAAGGTGGAATGAAAATGCAGTACAGAAAATAACTTGATAGGGTTTCAACAAAAGACAATGTAATCACTTTCTTGGACAATTCACCCCCCAGCAGCTTATACAACAGATAGGAGTTTTGAAACACAGGCAAAATGCTTTGAATATGGTGACAATGCAGTGAGAAATATGCTGAAAATGCTTTTAATTCCCTTCAGGAGGTTCAGGGTGAGTGGTATCTAGTCAATATGAGTTCAGGCTCACTCTAGCAATGATTCAGGGATGGTTCTTAAGAGGCAAACGAAATTTAGCAGTTCAGGCAAAAGCAGCTATCTTTTTAAAGAAATCGGGCCAAATCGCAAATTGCGGCAAAATTCGCGAATGCGTGAATCGTGATTGCAGAGAAAGTATAAGGAGTAGCAAGTCTCTAAGCTTGCTGAAAAGCTGAGATACTAAGCTTTCAGAGGAAAGTTAAACCAAGTTCCTAGCCCAAACGGTTCCAGAGATACGGACGATTAAATAAAGGTCGTTTTTCGGATTTTAAATTTTAAAAGTTCAAAGCGACAGGTTACAGCTTTCAGCTAGAAAATGACAGGTGACAGTTAGGAGGCAGTTCTGGTTAGATTAAAATAGATTGAATTATATTATTTTAACTAAGAGATTGGTTCTGCACAGTTCTGCTAGGTACTCACAATATATTTTTGAATTAGGCCTCGCCACGGATCTGGTCAGGTTTTGGACTGGACTCCGGTTCTGGTCTCGGCACTTCACAGTGATCTGGATCAGCTCTCTGGTTCTGCTAACAGCAGTCTGGGTCACTCTGGATCTCTGGCCTCTGGTTCTGGATACTGCTCTGCTTTCTCTGGGTACAGCACTGCTTCTGGATCTTTCTGGCACAGGGTTTCAGGCCAGAATCAACACCTGGGTCCGGCTGTAAATAGTCTGCAAATGATTTTTGGGCCTGCTGACAAATACTTTTGCTTGCAGTGGGCCTTCTTGGTTCAAAGTTCTGTAGTCTCTGTTTAGCTTGGAAGTCTAAGTGTAGGATCTCTGGATGTGAAGTCGTCGGTCAGCATGCTCCGCAGCAAATGGAATTGAATGTCTCTACCTGTCCCAGCAGTCTCTTTTTATGTGTTTTGAAAGTGGGTGGAGAGGCTAGCTTTCTCTGCCCAACCCCTTCAGAGTTCTGATAGGTTGGAGAATTCTTTGCGTTCTCACTGGAGAGCAGGATTGTGTGTCAGAATGATGTCATTTAATGGCTTGCAAAAAGGACACTCCCCTGTCAAATTGCACACAAATCTATATTTGATCAAAATACACATTTCTCAAATACATAGTGGTTTGTCATTGCATGTACATATTACCTATCGCATGAGGAATACTCTGTTCAAACTCTGATGTTTCCAAGAGCTTGCATTCAGAAACGGCAACATTTTGCGTTTTTTAACTGGTTTTGCAATATTGGTTTTTCATTAAAAATTATACACATATACACGGCCTGTCCATACATACTCCAGTAAATTCCCATGTCTCTAGCTTGAACACAGAGTCTGTAGTATACATAAATAGCAGGGTTCTGCCCCAGAACATCACACAAATTGGAGTTTGGGCTTGAATCGAAGGTACATTTTTTAAATGAAGGCTCTCAAAATTATACATTCCTGTCATTTGATTACAAAGAGTTATCAGTGTTTCTGTAAAATGTATATTTTGCTTTCAATTCAGTTCTCAGAGTGTTGGAGTCCGCCTCCAAGACTTGGGTGGGTCAGTGATCACATGTGTCTTCTGGCAGGCAGGCCTTTGTTGACAGGAAACAGTCAAAATCAACATATTCTATTCAAATGCAAGAGCCTATTGTGTGGTCTCCAGGAGGCTCCCAGCCAGTCTGCCTTCTATCAATGAAGAGGTCATGTGAGATTCTAACTCCTGGTGTGAATCTCTGGAGGTGAGAGGTTTCCCAGCCTTTGGCCTGTTAATTAAATCAGATTGTCTTCTGGGAACAGCATGTGGTTAAGATTTTAATTAACTCCCAGCCTTTGATGTAAAGGCCTCTCCTGCAACTCCTGACATGCAGTTTCCCTGTCAGAGTTTAGACCGGTAGCGCCGCCCTCAGTCAAAAGCGGGTACTGCATGCAATTTTTTTGGATCAGTCTTGAATTCAAGCATTTCAAACAAGAGATATTACATGGAAGTATATTGTCCAGGTTCAACAAATGGCATTGGTGTAGTTCTGCAGTAAAATAATTTTGTGCCCATAAATTAGCCCTGTTTGACCTGAAGAAAACAAATTCCCACCAGTTATGGGTTGCTTTTGGCAATCAGCATTGCCCCTTTTACAATGGTTTTAGGCTCTGTGCCCTTCTGTGCTCACAACATAGGCAAAAATGGGTGGCAGCCTATTCTTCATGCATTTCCCTGTGCATTTTCTGGGGAGTTCCTACCATCATGATGTTTTCCATGCCAGTACTGGACAGTTTTTGTGGTAGGGCTCGGATGCATGGGTAAAAACATCCCACACATTGATGAGGGTTTCGATCCAGGAGTCAACTGTAGGAACAGGGGTAGGATGTGGGAGAATGGATGGTATAACTGAAGGGTGTAATCCTTGGCTACAGAAAAAGGGACTGGTTTTGACAGCCGAGTGATCGAGTTGTTGTAGGCGAATTCAGCCACAGGTATCAAGAGTGACCAATCGTCCTGGACCTTGGTGGCGAAACAGCGAAGATATTGTTCCAGAGTTTGGTTCACGCGTTTAGTAGCTCCATTGGTTTGCGGATGATAACCTGAGGATAGGGCACGTTGGATTCCTAGTATGCAACATAATTGTTTACAGAACTGAGATATATACTGGGGTCCTCTCTCAGATACGATCTTGGAAGGTAGTCCGTGAAGTCGGAATATGTGTTCCAGGAAGATTCCGGCAAGTTCAGAGGAGGATGGTAGTTTATGTAAAGGTGTAAAATGAGCCATGTGAGTGAATAAATCAATGGTAACCATGATAGTTGTGTATCCCCTGGAAGGTGGTAGTTCCACAATAAAGTCTGTAGCGATGGATTCCCAAGGTCTTGTTGGCAGCACTGGTTGTAGCAGGAGACCTGCAGGTTTCTTGTTGTCATGCTTGTTTTGAGTGCAGACTGCACAGGTTTGGATGTAAAGCTGGACATCAACCTTCATCTTCGGCCACCAAAACTGCCTTTGTATTAGACGGAGGGTGTTGGTGATGCCACGGTGTCCTGAATGAAGGGTATCATGACATAGGCTTGTGATCTTTTGTCATAGTCTCTTGAGTGGGGATGACCAGGCAATTTTCCTTGAATAAATATCCACCCTTCGTCTTGAGGTTCCATCGATTCTTTCCGTTAAACTCCTTCCAGATTTCAGAGGACTGAGTTTGAATCCGAATGTCTTCTGGGAGACTGATTGCTTGGGTAACAAATATTGTGTGGGGAAACATCTTTGGGAAGGATCGGTCTTCAAGACTTTCGTAGTCAGGACGTCGGGATAAGGCGTCAGCTATTATATTGTGTGTTCCAGGAACGTGATGGATTTGAAACTGGTACTGGGCAAAGAAGAAGGCCCAACAAGCTTGACAACTGTTCCTACATTCCAGGGATTGCAGAACTTTTAGATTCTGTGCGGACCTGAACAGGATGTTTTGCTCCCAGGAGTAGATGACGCCAGTCTGTGAAGACTTGACGGATGGCTAGTAGTTCCTTTTCCAAAACAGAATAGTGGGTTTCGCTAGGGGTCAAGGTGTGAGAAAGGTAGGCAATGGGGTGTTCTAGCTTGTCATCAAATTCCTGTTTCAGGACTGCCCCGATGGCGTAGTTAGAGGCATCAGTTTCCACTAAGAAGGGTCGATCAATGTCAAGTTGGGCCAGGATGGGGGCTTGTGTAAACTCCGACTTTAACCGTTGAAACGCCTCATCTGGGACTGCTGTCCAGTGAAAGTGTGTATCCTTCTTCAACAATGTAATGATCGGATGTACAATCTCCGAAAAAGAAGGTATGAATTTCCGGTAGAAGTTAGCAAGCCCCAGGAAGGATTGAATTTGTTTCACTGTAGTTACAACAGGCCAGGATAGAATGGAGTCTACTTTCGAACGGTCCATTCCAATTCCCTCTGGGCTGAGGACGAATCTGAGATAGTGAACAGTAGACACATGGAAAAGGCATTGCTCGGGTTTGGCCAGGAGTTTATGTTCACGTAGACGTTGTAAAACTGCTTTAACATGTTCTTCATGCTTCAGATGGTCCTTGGAGTATATCAGTATGTCGTCCAGGTATACTGTGATGAAGAGGAACAGCATATCGGAGTACACCCGGTCCATAAAATGTTGGAAAATAGCTGGGGCATTAGCAAGTCCGAAGGGCATAACCAAGTATTCAAAATGACCAGGCTGTTTTCCATTCGTCACCTTCCTTTATACGGATCAGATGGTAGGCACCTCTGAGATCTAATTTCGTGAACACTACAGCTCCTCTTACCGCTTCCAGGATATCCGAGATTAGAGGCAATGGGTAGCGGTCCATGAGGGTGCATTGATTAAGACCACAATAATCTAGGCAAGGCCTAAGCTCTTTGGTATCTTTCTTGGGGAAAAAAAACAACAAAGCTCCCGCCGGGGTTTTGGATGGTCATATAGTACCATTTTCCATGTTGGTATCCAGGTATTCTCGGAGGGCTCTTTTCTCAGGTTCTGATAGAATGAACATCCTTCCAAAAGGAATCACTACTGAGGGTTCAGTATCAATAGTGCAGTCTTCAGGTCTGTGAGGGGGAAGGGCTTGAACTATGGCAGTCGAAAACACATCAGTATAATCCTGATAGGCCCTGGGAACCTGGATGATATTCGAGACAGTGGGCCTCATCACGACCTCGGCGGTAACGCCGGTGGTATTAGCGTGGGGGTAATTAGCGTGACCGCCATAGCCCCCGGCGCTAATAGCGCGGGATCACGAGTTGGGTGGACTTGGAAGTCCCCATTGAGCCCATTCGGGAATGCCCCATTCCCCATTGGGCTCAATGGGGAAATTTCGCGCTCATACCACCGGCGGATTTCCTGCCGGCGGTATGAGCGAGAATTCTCGGCGGATTTCACACCAGCTCAGAGCTGGGTTGAAATCCGCAGAGGCCCTGATTCGGCGGACCCTTAAATCCGGCAGTAATAGCGCTACCGCCGGATTTAAGGGTTACTGCCGAGGTCGTGATGAGGCCCAGTGAATGGACCTTGCTGGTTAGTTTGCGTGTCTTCAGAAGATCTTGACGAGGAATCTAGGGATAAACAGTGGGACATACAATGTTCTGAACCAAGAAACAAGGATTCTGCTGCCCAGTTGATGTAGGGGTTGTGCTTCTGTAACCAAGGCATACCCAGTACCATTGGGTAATGGGCAGATGTTTTGATGTTGAATTTGATCCTTTCTTGATGGTGGTTTATAGAAAGCAGGATCTCTTTGGTTTGAAGGTTAATGGGTCCTGAAGAGAGAGGGCTTCCATCTATAGCTTCTACAAGTTGCATGATGTCTCGTGTTTCATATGGAATGTTATGGGTAGTGACCCATTCATGATCTATGAATATCCCCATGGCCCCACAATCCACTAATGCCAGAATGGGATAAGATTCTTTCTTGTAAGGTGATAGAAAGGCGTGCAGAATCACAAGATTGTTTTGTCCAGGAGAGTTCAAGTATGAAATAGATGTGGAGCAAACATCTCTCTCCCAAAGCTGTTCTCCATCTAGGATCGGGAGCTGCCATTTCCCGAACGCCGTGGAGGGGCAATAGGGCACTCTCTCACAAGATGTTTATCAGAGGCACAATACATGCACAGACCAGTGTGAATCTGTTGCATCCTTTCTCGCGGAGTTATGGGTCCACGGAAGGCTCCTAGTTGCATGGGTTCTGGGTCCGTGGTCAGGGAAGAAGCAGGCTCAGGTCTAGAGGAAGGTTCTGTAGAGGCCTTTTGGTAGGGTAGTTTAGTCTTCTTCTTTTCCGCTTTTTTTTCCTGGATACGAAAGTCAATTTGTAAGGAAAGATCCATGAGAGCCAGGAAGGAACTTGGGCGAGCTACCCTGGCTAGCTTGTATTTTATCTCTTCATTCAAACCTCTTCAAAAGAGGGTGAAACAGGCCTCAGAGGACCAGTCTGCTTCCTTGGCAAGTTGTTTAAAGCGTGTCACATAGGTTAGCATATCCTGGGATACTTGTTGGAGGTCCAATAAGCATTCTTGGGCACTGTAAACCTGTTCTGGGCGATCGAACATGGTCTTTAGCGCCTGCACGAAACCATCATAGTCATCCAGGAGGGCATCACTCGAATTAACTAAGGGAGATGCCCAAGTTAATGCATTCCCGGAGAGAAGTGAAATCATAAAGCCCACCTTTTCCCTGGGGGTGGAGAAGTAGTAGGGCTTAAAGGTGAAGTGCACTAAACATGAATCGAGGACGCCACAAAGGGTCTTTGAAGAGCCATCATATTTATCCACCACTCTGCCCAACAACACACTTTCCTTGGTTGCAGAGTCACGTGACAGGACCAATTGTTTCAATGCCGCATTTTCAGCTTAAAGATTTTGAACTTCTGTTGTTAACTCCTGCATGCCGCGCATGAGGTCTTGAACTGCAGCCTCCATTTCCGTAACTGTATCAGTTTGTTGGCGTCTCAATCTGTCACAGGTTTCCCCCCTTCTCACCTGTCTGTATTGTTGTTCGTGATCTTCGAAGATGTCTTCTTTCGCACTGTTCGGGTTTTGTATAACCCTGTGCGTGGATCCTCGGTTTCCAGCGTGCGGTTCTTGACCCGACTCCAGGACGCGTTCAGATGTCCGGGAAAAAGTCCAGGAAATGGCGAGGAGCGCACTCGGAGATACGAATGCGCTGGCAATCCAGGATATACAAGGTCAGGAAAAAGGGGAAGGATGAAAGAAGAGGAGATTCAGGGGACCGGGAACCAGGAATCAGAAGTAATCGCTGTACAAACTCTGGCCACACACGTCTGACTACTGCAAGCGGTAGCGTTGAGACGCGCAGGGCCATGGGGCGTGTCTGCTTTGTAGAACGTAGAGCGTACAATGCGGAGACTGGCAAACAGCGTTCCGCGTTCAGCGGCCATGTTGGGAGTACTGCTGAGTTCAGTCCCCTATGGGTCAGGGACCACGAAGTCCAGCAGGGACACGTACGATGGTTCATGACACCTTTGGTGAAGTGCACTACATGGCATATGTTAGATCTTTTTTTTTCCCACTGTACTGTACCAGAAGTCAAGATATTTCATCCCAAGATTGGTAGTACAATGCTGGGATCATTTCTATACCCCTTTTACTATTCTTTTAGAATAACTGATATTAGTCACAACTAACACCATGTTCTCCATTAAATTCTGCTTATCTAAGTTATTCATGAAGGGGTCTGTGGAAGAAGAAAAAACAAAGCTTCTCCATTGATCATTCATGAGCTACCCAATCCAAATGCTTCCATCGGCGTGTTTAAAGAGTATACGCTGCCCTTGATGAATCTATTGCCCCTATAAGGATTGTGCAAAAGAAACTTGGCTGAGACAGGCAATAATGGTTGCCTCACGATGTACATTTCTTACTTTGCACAATGAAACACTGAGAGAGAAAATGAAGGCACATTAATTCAACCCAGGGTATACCTGTTCTTGATCCCAAAAGCAATGATGACATATATCAAGAACATAATAGGCAAAGAACGCTTCTTGGCCATCAAAGACCTTAGTAATCTTCCAGCATCTACTTTGTCTATTAGCCCTTTCCAAATTTTATATAAGTATTTGGGCTACTTTTTTCCAACAATATTGAGAAAATTCAAGCAGGATTAATATGCTCTTCATGTAGGGAAGGGAGCGGAGCGGGGGCCATGAGCGGGCTGTTGCCTGCTGTTCCCTGCTGGTCTGTGTGGTGCTCAGGGATGAATAAAGCTGTGGAGTGTGGAGCACATATTTACTCATCTACTCATTTACTCACAAGTGTATGCCTAGTTATCGTACCTCTGAAGAGGTACTCTGGTCTACCTGTCTTTTGACCACTCCTTGTGCTTTTTTGCACTCCCCTGGCCTTCTAAAGAGCAGAGAGACTGACGGAGTGGACTGTTTCTGCTGTCCCATGTTGGGCCATGATGGGCCAGTCCATTTCAGTAACCAGCTTAATTACCCTTTGTGCGAGGAAAGAGAAGATGGAGCGAGGCTGCTCCCAGAACACATCAGGAGCTGGCAGGGTTGTTAGAGGCTTCTACTGTTGTCCGACAAACACAGAGCCATAATGATACTTGTGTTAACTTGTGGAGACTGCAGAGACTGAGACTGACTGACTGCCATGCTTGTCCATAAGAAACAATGAAGACTGAAGGTACTCTCTGCATATTGAATCATTAAGGACTGAACCACGGTCTGAGCAGCAAGATTGGGGGAGTCAGACTCTGTCAGCCCCTTAAGCTGTCAGGGCCTTCCTCGCTCGCAGCTTTTGGTTCAACAGCCCTTGCAACTTTATTGCCTCCTTTAGGTTTATCATTTATTTGGATATTAAGTTCTTGACTGCTTGAAGTCCTGGAACCTGGATTGCCACACACCTCTTTTGCACATTCCATTGATGTAACTAACATCACTATTTTTCTATCATTATCTTTACCCCTCTCTAAACCTGGTTTATGCCAGTGACTACCCAATCCCATACTGCAGGAACACACAGCATCATTTCAACAAGTTTCAGTTGTACAAGCTCTAGTGGACATTGGTTGTGTCTCTGCTTATACAGGGGGATTTCTACATATTAGCTGTACACATTTGCCTCATTTGCCATTGATTCATTTTTATTGTTTTTTTATAAATAAATTGTTTACAACAGGGCATTTCTGTAGATTAGAAGTTGAATCTAGCATATATCTGCCCCATTTGCAACTGATTAATTTCCATTGTTTTCCTAGCAAACTGGCTTTCTAATGGTTACGTTTATTCTTGTTATATATTTGGCCACGTCGTTTCAGCATTATCCGTCTCAGCTCTGAGCACGAAAGCATCTTAACTCAAGGGCATATACAACAGCCTTTTTTGTACATTTGCACTTTCTGCATGTGCACTTTATTGCACTGTACTTGCACTTTAATGTACATTATTGTAATATTTGTTAAATGTCATAGGGCCTCATTACGACCCTGGCGCTCCCCTAATGAAGGGGGCCGGTACGGGACCGGTCTCCTTCATTATGGGAGTGCCGATTACAAGCTTCCCGTTGCGCGACCTGGATCGGACGCCTGATAAAACCAGGCGTGCTTTCCGGGTCCCGCGAGGGGAAGAAGGAGGTAACAACGGGCCAGTTGTAATCTGCCCGTTGTTACCTCCATCCCCATTGAGCCCTATGGGGGCTCAATGGGAATGGGGAATGGTTCCTGCAAGGAGGAATTACCGGGTCCTCCAATGTTGGAATGACCCGGTTATTCCTCATTGCAGGAACCCAGTAAATGAGCCTGGTTTGGTGGCAGCCATGGCTACCGCCAAACTCGTAATGAGGGCCATAATCTCTTTTGTGATAGCATCATAATGGTAAAAGGAAAGGAAACTTCTAGCTTTTCTCCCCAGACCAAAGCAAATACACCTAATTTATCATGAAGCCAGCGCACAAAGCTAATGTGCTGAATAACGAGATTGAGACCCTGTTATGCCCGCTTAATGGGAAAAGCCACAGCACTAACCCTGCTAATTGTGTTGTAGAAGGCTGTATGCAGGGATGTCATTTCACCAAAATGCCAGGGGTAGCGGAAGTGACATCACACGACCCTTGACCTTTAATGACATCAAAGAAAGTGATGTCATTTGACCTAACTCCAAAGTGACAAAACAGGAAGTGGCATCACATAGCATTTTTCCTGAGTACACTACGAAAAACATGGTTATGATATCATGTGGTAGACATTTCATACAAGAATGGATCACCATATGTATCGTTAATATCAGTGTGTATAGGCCCATATTACCGAATGACTGTGAATGCTTAAGTGCTTTATATTGAACAAATATATAAACAATATAACGTGTTGGTACTCATTTATCGATCTCAGAAGGATGAAAGCCTGATTGGCCATGCCGGGATTCAAACATGGAATCTGCAGATCACACAGACATCGCAGCAGCGAACGCTGAACCCATCAAGCTATTTTACCGGCTGTAGCTATTTTACCGGCTATAGTAAAATTAGCAATTGCATGTCTGAATGTTCTCAAAGTCAGACAGCAAATGACACTCTGTAGTGGATACCATTAAACTGGTAACTGAGATTTAACAACAGGCCAGTTCATCTGCAGGGCTAGTGTCAAGTCTATGTGGATCTACTTTTCAGGCTTCAGAGGTTGGCAAAATACATACCGTTGGGAGGGTTCACAACTGTGTATTAAATAATTTAGAGTAGCGCAGGGAAAGCAGCCCACTCACATGGCATCCCCTACTCTGGCCGCTCGTTACCTCATACATGCAAACAAACATCCTGGACAGCATGCTAGGGAGAAAGGAAATATAGACACATTACAACAAAGTATTAATTGTGGCACAATGAAACCAAAGCCCACTTTATGTGCAATGGTTAAATATTTCTACACTGTACACAAGCTTTTAGGCACAAGGATTTTTGTCGAGTGACCGAGGATACCGAGATAGAATGTCTTGTGATGATCATAACAGAGACAACAGCAGAAGAAAACATGCTATAACTGCAACTTGTGAAAAGCAAAATACATAGTGCGAAATGGATGCTTATTGTACTCTACATGCTTTTTGGACAATTCTGTCTGCATTGTGAATTTGAGGTGTGCAAGAACAGACTAAATAAGTGACTCACCCCCTGACGTGTGCCTGAAATAAGCCTTTAATGAGTCTAGCAATTATCGTAAAGAAATCCAGAAAGACAAATTGTTTGTTATTCCTATTCTTTCAGATTTAGAGTCACTTCTCGAAGTGCTACACTTGTGGAACCCCCAGTTTTTTTAAGAGGCCTGAACAAGAAAGCCAGCCACTCCAGAAACAAAGGCCACATGGTGCTAGCCACAGCCCAGGAGCTTCCACTGTTTTTTAGGGGTCGCAAGGGAAACCACAGAGGTAGCAAGGGAGACCTCAGGGGTCGCCTCTGCGACCGGTGGTGACCCCAAATGGCATCCCTGGCTGCATGATTAGGATTGATGATAACAGGAAGGACAGTAGTGGGAGACCTCCTGAATGTCATCCGGGGAAGATAAAAGCTAATAAAGATAAAACAGCCCAGGATGATTCCTTAAATAAATATGAGATCCCATGACAGAAATTCAGGAGTGCATCAGAAATGGTAGCATTCAGTAGTAATCCATGCTGATAATCATATAGGAGTGAACAAGATTGCTGCACAGTCTGAGGGAAATGTAACTAGTACCCATGACTCACCTAGTAAAATCAGTGTGATTAGTATTTGATTTGAGTTTGATATACCCATGATAATATCCCCTACTATTTCCCTGTATAATAGATTCAGTAGCAACGCAGACAACACAACAATAAATGAACAGAGCGCACTTCGGATGGATTGTGGGATTAGACCTATTAGTAACCAGAATGGGTTATGTAATAGAGAGAGTTGTGACTCCCTCGTACCTGAGACTCAGCAAACATTTGGTTCCGATGCAGCAACAGTTAATAGCAAAACCGCCAGCTGGGTGGTTGCTTGGAAATTCCAGTGGAGCTAAATAATGTGAAAGATATGGTAAGTGCACTTAATAAAGACAGGAATCACGTAAAAAAAAGATTGTGTAAGGGAAGTAGGCCAGTGGAATCTGAGAGCGCAGTAGGGGTTGATTCTACAATTTCATCCAAGATGGCACCCAAATGCAAGTCTAGCCAGTCAAGAATCCAGAAGTAGGACTCAACTAAAAACCCATGCTTGCAAGGTAAGCGCAAGACAGTATCCTGCTCTGCACCTGGACTGGGAAATAAAATAAATTCATGGAAAGACAAACTCCAGTGGATTCGTTCCACGATTATTACGGGCTACAGAAAAGAATCAAATTATGCTGCCCCCACCAGACCCATTTGGGCAAAATAGGCCATACCGACAGGGAGTCATTGCATAAGATCTATAGATCCCCATGTAGCCAGGAACTCTAGTGCATTAAATAGACAGTAACACAATTGGCAAATGGGAAATTAGGTGTTCATGCATAATGTCCTTAGCCTAGCTCCAGAAATTCGAGAAGGTACAGATGCTCTAATCAATAAATGCATCAATGGTTAAGACATAGCATTGGATGTTATTTGTCGATCAGAGATGACATTGTATGTTGCACAAGAATGGCTGCTCTCCCCAATATGGCCAGGGATGTAATTTGTTTGTAAGTGAGGATCACAGCCTGGTAGAAGGACTGTTATCAATCAAATTTAGAATATACCCGCCCGGGTTCTAACATCATATTTAGAGCCTACCCTGCCTCTAATATTTCGTGCAGCTTGGAAAAATTGGCCTCGGGTTCTGTGCATAGTACAGGGATTAGACTACTTTGTGCCCTCAGCATGAATTCTATGCTCACTTGAATACTGTTCTAAGAATTGTACCCCTGGTCAGTAGAAATGAGGGAAACAGCTGAATATTGGTCTAATGGACGTGGCTGGATGACTAGCAAAAGGCGTACCTCTGGCTCCTTCGGTGTGTGTGGGGAGGAGGGGGAGAAAGGGATGGATTTGAGAATATAATCTTTGGAAGCTAGCAGTACTGTCTAAAAACCTGCAAGATGAATAGTGGTGCAATTAGGTGAAAGAAAGACATGTAATGTGCTTCAAATAGACCTGGAAGTGCCAGAGATTTATTTAAGGTGGAACTGGAAATCTGGGCAACAGTTTTCAATCCTGGATGAGTAAGAGGTACCTGCATCTTGGACAAACGCGCAGATTGAAACTCTCTACAAAAAGGGAGGGTATGCAGATTTGGCACCCAATCTCGCTCCTAGATGCAGCAGGAAATATTTATGCTAAGACAATCCTAGACTGATTGCAAACATGGGTAGAAGAGCATGGGGTAATCATCCATTTACATGCGGGATTCCAATAGGACCTCAGCACAGTTGGCCAGGTCTTGACCAGGCCTTCCACTTTTTTTAACCACAGCATAAACATATTACTCTCAGGACGGTCATCTTAAATGTAGTCTTTATAGGCTTGAAAATGGCATTTGATGCTGGGACGTGCTATATGTTTTGGAAAGCTTTGAAAGAAAAAGGCTTACCTGGCCATCTGCTCAAAGCCATCCAAATGCTTTATAGTAAAAACAAAGCAGTTATATGGTGGAGCATAGATTTGACTTCACCAACAGAGATACAGAAGGGAGTCAGACAGATGTGTGTACTCACTCCTACCCTGTTCTACATTTTCATAAACGGGCTAATAGATCAGATGCATGAACTTCACAGTTAAGATATGACAAGATTCTGCTTCTCTTATACTGACAATGCTATTTTTGATTCGCCCACCCAAATGGGGTTGAAGAAGCAATTGAAGCTAGCCAGATCCTGATTCCCATCTTAGGAAACAAACAAGCAGATACCACCGCCCTAAATAGGGTTTACAGGATCATTTCAAACTAGATGGCCACCCACAATCTAAGCCTTAATGACGACAAAACAGAGCTACTCATTCTGGGCTTCCCCTTACGGCTCAAAAACCTAGACTCTGCCTTCTCCATTGATGGCACGAACATACCAATTCTGAAACATGTCAAGACACTGAACGTCTATCTGGATGCAGACCTCTCCATGACCAGACATATCAATGTGCTAGCCTCCTTCATGGCCTCCACCTCCAAAATCATCTCCCTGAGTAGACACTTCCTCACTCTGGACAACTGTCTGACGCTTGCGCAGGCAGTTATCAACAGCAAGCTAGACTACTGTAACACACTTCTCATGGGCACATCTGCTAAATACCTTGCCAAACTACCACTTCTCCAAAATATAGCCCTTCAGGCAGCCTAAGGCCTACAGTGCACTGATCATATCTCAGCACCCAGATTAGGCGCCCATTGGCTTCCATCCGAGGCTTGTATTGAATTCAAAATGTTGACTATTGCCCACCGCTGCTTACACAAAGAGGTACGCTCTATTGGCCAGAAACCCCAGGTGCACCATCAATGAACCTCTGCCAACCTTACACTGTGTAACCTGAGATTTAGGGGCAAAAGAACCGAGGGCGCCAGCTTTTGTGTCACAGCAGCCGCATTTTGCAATTCTCTACCGCCCAACATCGGAAATGAACGTTCCTACCCGATCTTCAGAAAACAAGTGAAAACGTGGCTATTTAACAAATATGACTAACGCCACCTTTTTTCTCCATTGCTGTCTTACTCCGCTTGTTTCTCTGTACAAACGCTGTGATTGGGTCTGGGCGTTACACAAATGTTATAAATAAATAAATACATAAAATAAACTCTTCAATGACTCCAGTAAGGCTATGGGCCTTGAAATGAATGCATCAAAGACGAAAGACCTGAGTTTTCATTCTCCTCACAGGATGGCCCATTGACTGGCAATCACAATGGATAGTGTAAGCTTAGAGCAAGTCTCACCCTACGATTACCTGAGGTTGAGATTTACAAGTAATTCTAAGTGTGTGGAACAATCTGATCAATCAAACTTGACCTTCGAATGGGCAAGCACTGTGATTGCAAGATTTCTTACACACATGCAATAAAGATGTATACATTACAGGCGAGGGCAGCAGCATTATAAGGTAGAACATTCTAAGGAGTCATGTGAACTCTCAACTTTAGGCCTTGCATATTGGTACACCAAAAAAGAACTTAGTTACTTAGATTGTATGTATCCTCAATTTGCATGATAAGTATATGTTAGGTGTCGTTGCAATACACTTCAGGCAACTCAATTGAAACATTCATGGAGTGTGTTGAATGAATATGTATGCCCGGGTTGCGAGGGAAGGGGGGAGAACATATCACATTTTCTTTTCTTTTGTGCTTGCTATGAGTCGTTGCTCTGTTTATATCTGAAAGCTATGTTGAGAAGAAACAACATACATCCGCTATCTGAGGCAATACTGCTCTGTAAATCAACATAAATATGACTTCTGAATGTATCCACAGGGCTTGGATGAAAAGTCAAGGCAAGATCAGATTAGGCAAATTTAGATGCTCGTGGAGTTCCTAGCATAAATAGATAGTTGATATAATTTGATAAATTCCCTTGTAAAATAATATCGATTGTGCATTTTATCTGACAGAATGCTGTAGGTTTTTAACAATGTTCATCTGTGTTTTTTTAGATTTTTTATAATGATATTTATATTTTATGTGCTGTCTTTTATGTGGGGATATATTTTATGTTTGTTAACTGGCTGTTAGGAGCTCATTTTAATGAAGCTCATAATTTGGCAAGGGGAGCCATTACAATAGCAATGCAATGTCACAGCTACCCGCCGTGAAATTTTCATCATTAGTGTGGCAGTGTGCAAGCGTGCAGGGCAAAGGGCCATTTGCCATGCACTTTTGCACTCTGTGCTGCAAAGTGAGTAAACGCTTCCTGACATGCTCGCAGGTCAGGCAGCATTTACTTTTAATTGTGAACGCTGCTTGCCCTAATCGCATGGCAAGCGGCACTCATAATTATAATTTAATCCTGCCCGACAAGCTCGCAGAGGAAGAGACATGCTCGCAGAGACATTCCTCCAGAGGAAGTGGAGAGGACAGGAAAGGGAAATAGGGACAGAGAGAAACAAAATGGTGGAAGCTTCCATGACCATTGGCCATATCACTCCTACCTACTCTAATCAGTCTCCTTTCCTTTCACAATAATAAAAAAGGCCTTTAGATGTGCAGCACCCTAGTGTGAGGTTTCTCCTTTTGAATGAGTGTCTTCTTTTAAAGCCTGGGCCAGGACAGCCACCTGGCAGAAGGTGTTACCGACCTCACAAAGAGATCACAGAAGAGTTCCATTCTTCCAGGTTCCTGTCCTGCCCTTTGGCAGTCTCCACTCGGCTGAGCAGAATACTCATCACATTCCACAACAGAGCTGTCCCACGGGAGCTGACACATGTGCACTATCAATTAGGATGTGGTGGCCATGATCATAAGTAATGCCATGTCATAAGGCCCTGATATCTTTCTGATGCCTAATTTAAAAATCCATTATTGTGCCTAACCGATTTTCTGAACCAATTTCATCATCTCTAGTGTAAAAATACAAACATGTATAATAACATGTCTATCGCCCTTTAAAACATCTCCACTGACATACAAGGACACCAAATGTATCCTACACTCAACTACACCAGAAGACAAACACAATCAACCATCAACATGTAATATACACAGGGCCCAATTCACAGGGCGTTTTCCAATGGGATTGACCCATTATAAAAACACTTCTGTGAATCAGGCCCATGGTTTTTGTGCCAACAAACAAAACGTAGGTTACAGATTAATGTAGACCAGGACACTTGTGATTTTCTAATGTGTTCCCCTAAATACAAGAACAAGGGTGTACAATAAATCAACCGTGTATGTAGACAATTCTGATTATAGAACCTATGTTTCACTGTCTTTTGTCAACTTAAGTTTCAGCTAAAATGGCCTGGTAATTTCTTGGCCCAGCCTTCTTCAGGGCATATGGTTTTTGAACAGGGTAGAAAAGGTATATGTATAAAATAAAATAGAAAACATATTTTTAGCACTGAATTGCACCTGTCTACTAAAAACCGTTTTTTTACCAGAATGTCTGTGGCTCCCAATGCCAATTGTGTATACATGTTTTCATTCGATTAATCATGGACGGGAGGTTCCCTCAATATCCAACCCAGGTGCTGTGTCATGTGGTAATCAGATCAATATTTTATGTATGTGGATGCAAAAGAAGGCTTAGGGTAAGACGCTCACTCAGAAGGGAAACAGACTACCTTAATTGTGCTGGGGACAAGAATTCCCATGAACTTTTTTTACTTTCGCTTATTTACTCCATTTACTGAGTGGACCAGTTGCTGCCTGCAAGATTAACACAGCAAATAATGTTTTCGCATCAGTCATTGTAAAACCTACGTTACTCACGTGCAGTATCAGTTGACACTTTAATTGTCTTTGAGGACCTGAATCCCTCCAATCATTATCTTCAAACATTTACCTGAGAGTTTGCACACAGAGTCAAAGAACCAGCACGGACAAGGTAGGGACTGTCCTCAACTGTTGCTAATTTGAAGCATGCCTTGCCAGAGCATTATTGCTAGCATGCTCATGATTTTACATGACGGATATCCCTGGTGGCCATATTGGTAGTATTCGCAATGGAAGGCATATTACTAATAACAAGACAAGAAGGAATCAGAACTTAATCTGGTCCTAGGTGTACTGCCCCTTGCTCTCCAACCGGAGTTGCTCCAAATGTGTTGCAATGTGATTCTATTAATTCATTCCAAAATAATCATTCTATACTCAATTAGTAAAATCATGAAGATTGTATCTTCTGCTTTATTACTGAGGCTCTGACGTCATGCAATCATTCAGCGGCCATTAATGTATTATGCCAATGCATTTCGGAGATTGTCCGTCATCAGGGCCTTTGGCGCTCTCACTGTCAATTATCAAAAATAAATGTAAATCAAAACATTTGTTGAATGGGTCAAAAAACAAAAAGGAAAATTGAATCAAGATGATAATAGTAAGCATAATAATCGATAGTCATATGTGTATATATTCATAAAAATCATAAAAAATCATAAAAAATAATTTCAGTTTCAATTGTTCACCGATTGTTTGTTTCACGATATTACTACAGTATTTACGTTAAAGTTTTTAGTTCAATGTTGTACATATAAACAAAATATGTCCAATCAATTAGTTAAATTCATCAAAGTTAAAGCACATACCATTGTTGCAGGTTTCAATCCCCCGGTGTATATCATCATAGGTAAATGGAAAAAATTATAAATGTACATGAGTACATGACACGAAGAACGGGCACATACCCGTGCCTACATTGCAGCAACTGTAACTTCATCACTAAAGGGAACCTCATTAACCATCCTCGCACAGGAGAAAGAATTGAATTAAAAGGTTTTGCTACTTGTGACACAATAAACATAATCTACGCCATAAAATGCCCATGTGGTATGTACTACATGGGCCAGTCAACAAGATCAGGTCGACTCCGATGGAATGAACACAAGTCAAATATACGCACAAATAATAAAAATTCCGCAGTAGCAAGACATTGGAAAGAAAAGAAACATAACATTATCCAAATCAGGATTCAGGTCTTGGAAGTAATTAAACCAAGAGACAGATATGAGGACATCACTAAGAGACTCAATCAAAGAGAGTCCTACTGGATAGACAGACTTGACTCATTGAAACCTGGCGGAATCAATGAAGAAATTAACTACACATGTTTTCTGTAATATACAACAAACGAAGATCGGCCTAAGGACAACACAATAAGAACTTAGAGTACTTGTTTGATTGAGCCGAACATTTTTGCATATTCTGTATTTTTATGGCACTTATATGTTTGAGTTTACAGTGAACAGATCATTACATGAGGGTGAGAGCAATTGCGATGATGCTTAATATGATGTGCTGAGTCCACAATGGGGGGACATTCCCGTTCAAACTTGTTTTTAGCTGGACCCTAGGCAGGATCTTGTTTTCTGTCTTGTTTTTCCATTTTTGGGGTCACTGCAAGCGATGTGAATCATTATTCTAGTGAAAGTTCTAATTTTTCTCATTTTTCTTATTTGTGTCATAGGATTTACATAATTACACAGAACCTCTTCACATGAATAGTGAGCAGTGATCAGAATAGTAATCCACATAATCAGCTGGCTTCTGTAAGAGTGATGTCTATAGAATCATAGTATCGGAATGGCGTTCAACAACATAATTGTACAAATGACCAGTAATATTAGGCGTGCACAAGTAGTACATGCAGTTATGAATACACTGTTATTTTAACACACGGATATTGACAGGGAGGCCGACGCGCGGCAAACACAAGAAAACGAAAGTAATTCTCCGACGCGCACGCGCGGGTCGCTTAGGAACGGAATCCAAACATTGAAAACCAGCGTCCAGCGAGGACGTGGGTTTTCGCAACTCGGGACGCTGTATGAAGCCCATGGTTGACAGAGGTAAGCCGAGTCAAAATATCCAATATATCATAACTAATGGGTGATTGGACAGAGGGAATTCATAAATTTAAATACAATGGCCCTCATTACGACCCTGGCGGAAAGTAACTGACCTGACCGCCATAGCGTAAATAGCGTTTCCGCCATTGCACGACGGAGTAAAGTGCGGCTAATTCCGACCCATCGGGCACGAGCACTACGCCATGGCGGAAGTGCAAAGTCCGCGATGGCGGAAATGTCCCCAAAACGCCCCTCACCGCCGTCATACGGCGCCCTAGGTGCAATTCCGCCACCCATCATAGCGGTCACCGTAATGAGCGGCAATCGGAAAATACGGTGACCGTAAATATACGGAAACGGAAGTAAAAACATGGTCCCGGAACGGGAAACAGCACGCCGTACACCTATAAAATCAGAATCCCAACACAACCATAAAAAATCCTACCCTGAGACACATCCCAACCCGAAATCCACCCTAGTGAAAACAACAAAAATGGGAAAAGTAGCGAAAAAAGCGTGCGACCGCAAGCGGCAGGTCCACTTCTCCCATGAGGAACTCACCGTGCTCACAGAGACCCTCCAGGAGAATGCTGCCGTCGTCTTCTCGACGCAAATGACCAGGACGGCACTTGCGAACAAGAAGGCCATATGGGCCCTGGTGGCACAGCGGGTAAGTGCGGTGGGGACCGCACCCCGCAACCCACAGCAATGCAGAAAGCGATGGGACGACTTGCGGATACGCGTACGGAGCATACTATCCGCCAACCGTAACATTGCCACAGCTACCGGGGGAGGATCGGAATCACCCATCAAGTTGACCCCCTGGGAAGAAATCTGTGCCTCCACCATTGGAATGGAGAGTATAGAGGGAGTCGGAGGGATGGAGCAAGGAGTGCAGACATCCGAAGAATCAGGTAGGTGGGCCAAATAAAACAATGCTAAATCCACAATGTCCAGTCATGTGAAGTACCATGTGTCCACATAGTGCAACAGAAACACATGGCCAGGAGAACGTCCACATACATTGGCCTGATAGCGCACTTTAAAAGTCACAATAAATACATAAATAATCTAAAATCCTAAAAACACCCTCTACACGTGCAGCATGCACACCCTAACTGCAGGCTGCAAAACAACTGCATCCTCAATCCACACAAAAATGAAACCACCTCCAAGGCCCTGACCCAAATCACCCTCAGGTACCACCCCAATGCATGTGATACATTGCCATTCCAATTTCCACAGACCCATTAATAACGCTCGCCCTCCTTCACTCCACCACAGGGTCCGATTCAAACGACGAACTCCAGGACACCCCTACCAGCACACCTGCAAAGAGGGCCAAGACCAACGGCCAAAGACCCTCCACCTCAGCTGCACGGATCAAGACACGGCAGCAGCACAAATCAAGTGGCAGCACACAGGAGGGGACTTCAACAGGCACCCCAGCAGCCAGCATGCCCACAACAGCAGCACCACAGGTCCCCCCAATGGATGCCACAGAAGGCACTGCTTCTGGTGGCAGCAGCACCATAGGTGACACTGCATTAATGGCAGCATGCTCCGACACAGAAAACGGTGCTGTCGATGTAGGATCCATCCATGACCTCTCTCAATCCCCCTGTTTGTTTCATCCCGTACACCATGAGGATACCACGCAGGTGCACCCACAAGACGACGACTGGCCATCCCCCACAAGCCCTGTGGCAAGGCAACATGAGGTGATCAGCCCCTCTGTGACACCACCGCAAATGGGCATGGCCCAGCAGAGGCAACAGTCCCTCGACCAGGTGATCGTGCAACAGCAGCAACTGGCCACGCTCCTCAAGGAGCATGCTGATGAATGTGGGGGTACTAAGGCAGCCATAGAAACTCTACTGAGACACTTAGGGCAGAAATGGAGAGAAGTACAGAGACACTAAGGGCACAAATGGAGAGAAGCACCGAGAGCCTGAGGGTACAAATGGAGAGAAGCACCGAGAGCCTGAGGGGGGAACTGCATGCGACGTCCAAAGACGTATGTGCTGAACTTGCCGCTGTGCGCCGTGTGCTCACTGAGCTCTCACAAACCCTTAGGGACATGCATGGACGTGAGCAGGCAGAGACATCATCCGTTGCAAGTTCCGTCCAGGTCAGCCCCTAACGTACATCTGGGAGGAACCTGCGCTCCACAGGCAGGGGTGCCCCTGATACCCGGAGAGGGGGCTTGCAATAGCGTCTGCCCACTGACAATGAGCATCTTTGGACACTGGTGTTCGGGGGGGAGGTAGGAGGGTGGAGGGGGTGTGTTGGGCTTACTTGGGTGGCGGGTCGATGGGGTGTGTAACATAATTTCACATATGCTATAAACATTTCACATTCATCCAATGAGATGTGTGGACATTGATCTTTGTGTACGAGGCCTTTATATGCGTACAGTCCATATTGTGCATGTTCCAGACACACACAGTGCCACAAGTCCCGTGTCCATGTATCAGCCACCAGGCGTGAGTGCTAGAAGCATGAATCTATGATAATCTGACGAATTTCACGGCCCTCCTGTGCCTCGCGGACTCCTTGAGGTGCTGCCACATCCCCACCCTCATCATGACCATCTTCAGGTGATTGCAGTTCTGCGTCAGGGGGCATGGGCACATTTCTACGTACGCACATGTTGTGTAGCATGACACATGCCATGACCATCTTTGCAACCTTCTCATGGCGGTACAGGAGTTCCCCGCCAGACCTGCTGAGGCAGCGGAAACGAGCCTTCAGTAGGCCGAATGCCTGTTCTATGACTACACGGGTACGTGAGTGGGCATGGTTGTAGTCCTCCTCATGCTGGTTCTGTGGGTTCCGGAGTGGTGTAAGGAGCCATCTCTTCAGTTGATACCCGGCATCGCCTGTATGTGGACAATAAAGGATGTTTGTGGAATGACATTGCTACGTACGCATCCCCCCCCCTTCCTGCCAGGTCATTGCCGCATCACATACCCCACATTATCATGCATGAAATGAGACTCACAGAGTAGCCAGGATCTGTTCCCTGCGTGTCGCTCCATGTAGCGTGGTATTGTAGAGTTCCTCAAGACCATAGAATCATGGGTTGATCCAGGAAATCGGGCACAACAATGTGTAAAGATCCTGTTGGAGTCACACACCATTTGTACATTAAGAGAATGATATTGTTTCCGGTTGCGGTACTGGACCTCCATGGCATGTGGGACAACCAATTCCACATGGGTGCAGTCGATGGCACCAATGCAACCCGGTATGCCGGCAAGTGCATGGAATCCCACTTTTGTGTTCGTAATTTCCTGCTCCAAGCGTGGTAGAGAGATGTAGTCGTCTGCGTGCTTCAGGAGGGCATCGAGCACTTGCATTAGTGTCCGTGACAGCAGTGGCTGTGAAATGCCATGCAACTGTCCGACTGTGTGCTGGTAGGTGCCTGTGGCCAGGAAGTGGAGTACAGACACCACCTTCAGTAGGGGTGGGATGGCGGTTGGGCTATCTATCATGCTGACAAGGTCAGCGTGTGTCATGTCCACAATGGCGGTTATGGTGTCCCGGTCCAAACGGTAGAGGGTGTGGATCTGCTCATCAGTGAGGTTGAACGGATGAGCTCGGAGGCGTGGGATTGCGGGCTGCCTGCGTGGTGGTAGTGGCTGTGCTGGTGGGCCTTGCTGGCCCTGCCTTGCCCTCCTCCTCCTCCTGCGTCTCCTCTGTGCGGCCGGTTGTTGTAGTAGTTGGTGTTCGTCTTCTTCTTGAAGTTGGAGTACTTGCAGTGCTATCAGGTCCCCCAGGGCCAACATCGCTAGTCCTGCCGGTAGCATTTTGGAGTGGGTGTGGTTGTGGGAGGGGGTTGGGTGTGCAATTTATATGTTTTCAGGCAGTATAGCCTCCACCTGTGGTGATTCATTCCACCTGTGCAAGCTGCAATCCCCTTTGGGCGAGCACGTCCCGCACACAATGCTGCAATTTGACGCATGGCATCTTGCTATTACAATCATGTATTTAATCCCGATGGCAGTGAAATATTGCTTCATATGTTCATTCTGCTATGGTCCCATTGTTTCACATACAATCTTTACAGTCGCGAACAAACTTGTGAAGGGTCAGTGGAATGTAGTGCTTGATTAACGGTGGACCCTCATGCAGCACTGTACCGAGGTTCACCGACGGGCGGGGCGTCCCATTTCTGAGTGAAGCCAGTTGCCATTTTCACACACTGCCGCACTACATGGATGAATTTGTGATTTCGAGCGGTCACAGATGCCTTTTCGACGTGATGTTGCAAATGAGGAATTCGAAGGACAGCGCTTTCGGTTTTCAGCTAGCGGCGAGGAGACGCCCACAGGTCTGACTGCAGATATAAAGTTCTATTGTTTAATGTCCTTCGGACAGGGGCCATGGCGAGAATGCAATGATTGATATGAATAGTATGGGATGCGCAATAGCGTAGTGGACGATAAGGCCGGACGTTCCCAAATACATGTTACTTCACAACACTGGAATTCCGGGCTGGAGCACAGTGGATTTTGCAGACTGCATTACGCACAGACTCAATGGAAATTTCACATGTTATGTGAGTAAATAATCAGGCGTTTTCATACCGGGATGAGGGGATGATGTATGGATGCATGGACAGATGATTTAATAGAGAGTTTGCCATGTACATGGCTTTTTGGAATCTATCCACTTCCCCTGCGCTATGTGATGCAGGGCTGCCATAGTGGGACCATCGTCTATCTGCCCTTGTTGAACCCTCCCTGTCTTGACGCGCCTTCAAACACTTGTGTCTATGCACGTTACTAATCCCATCTAATGGATTCTGTTTTAACAGACGCATGCACACAAACACTCGTTTGTAATAGTGTTTTCACCTCGATTTATATAGTTATGATTCGCAAGTGATTTTTGGGTGGGAATAATCCTTTTGAGTGGGCTAGCATGCATATGGCTGTGGATTTAGTGTGATCATTGAAGTGAGTAATTCAAATGAAGTTCTGATGCCCATACTATTCTTTTTCATTTCATTTGGGTGACAGGTATCTCCTCCCCTTTTGCCGCTGCCATCTGTATGCCACTCCTGCAGATGGCTTTTACTCCAGACACCTGCTGCTTCGTGTTAATCAGTGGAGCACCATTACGATCTTATGGGACGATCGCCAATGGGCCACATGCCCTTACGCAGTACTAGTGGCTAGGAGCAACATATCGACCTTTCAGCTGGACTAGTGCCTACCTAATGGGACGGCCCTGCGGTTCTAGGCGCTTCCATGTTGCCTTTTTGAACGTGAATGTAGCCCCTGTGTACCATGAAGGTACAGGGCGTCACACAAGAAGAAGCTGGTCATTTATTGCGGATGCAGCCCACAATAATGAAATATATTTTGGAGTTCATGACCTAATAGCTGTATGGGCTTGGTGATTTTGTTGTGCATTAAATTTCTATTCTGATATTAACAGTGTACCGTTCTTCTTTGCAAGTAATGTAGCATATTCCTATTTGTGGAGCGATGTATTGTGAGAAGATCTGCATTGGGTTCCGGCTTCTGAGTATAGTTGCGTGGTACTGTACTGGGCGCGTTTGCCTACGAAGCCCAGTGAGGTCAGGGATAGGGGCTGCCATTATGACTGTTTTAATGATGTCATGCTCAGGGGCGGGGGATTAGCTTTTGTGTAACAGATGCCGGTCAGCCAGGTGGATTGGTGGAATGATGTGATTATCAGAATATGGCTGGTCACAGGTGCCTGTGTTTGCGTGCGTTTCTTGGAGGGAGACTGAGGTCATGTCCATTGGAATAGCTTCTGTATTCGTGCCATCTGTGCCCTGCAGCTCCCATTGGCCCCTCTTGAGATGAGCCTGGCTGCTCAGTCACTCTGCCAACTTGTGTGGTACATGCTTATGCTGATGGTTGGTTTGTTTACTGGCAGGAGTACAGGGCTGGTGCAGTCTCACTCAGGATACTGCTTTGAATGTTGCCTTACACTGGTGTCAAGCGATGGGGGGCCTGTTGTTGTTTTGTCTCATATTTCAGTTCATGTTGCTGTACTTGAACCTTCACATGCCTGTGCTGCATCAGTACGGCAATGGTGACATGGCAAATATGGATGGCCACTCACAAGGCACTTGGAGCCCCTACATTCATTTGTTCGTTGGCATGCATGGGTGACTTGTACATTTCACTGGTTGCATTGTGTGACTTAATTGCACCTACGAGGCGTTGTGCAATGTGGCCAGGGAGTGGTGTACAGGCAATCAGTAGGGCCATTTACGGTTGGTTCGCGATGCTGTACTTCTCACCATGGCGGAATGGTACTTTCCGCCATGCTTGATGGCGTTAGGTAAATGTCTGCTAGGGTCAGAATTCGCGTACCGTTGCGCCATGGTGGTAATTACGGTTTCGCATGGCGCGCGTGCGCGTACTTGGTGCAGTTAGCGTTGGCGTTCACTACGGTGTCGCTAATGGCATCGTACTTTACGGTGACGGGTCATAATCGCACCGAGCGCTATTCGATGGCGGTATTGCATTTCCGCCATCCTTTTTCGATTTCCGCCAGGGTCGTAATGAGGGCCAATGTCTTTTTACAGGCCAACCCTGAACACATAATACTGAGGCATAACGGAGCATCACGAGAGAGGGGAAGCTTGCACAGCCACTTAGCAGGTACATTAAATGGATTGAACAGAAGATTTAGATGCACAAAATACCCGATTCAAAATACTCATGTACATTTATCAGTTTTTCCATTTACCTATGATGATATACACCGGGGGATTGAAACCTGCAACAATGGTATGTGCTTTAACTTTGATGTATTTAACTAATTGATTGGACATATTTTGTTTATATTTACAACATTGAACTAAAAACTTGAACGTATATACTGTGGTAATATCGTGAAACAAACAATCGGTGAACAATTAAAACTGAAATGATTTTTTATGATTTCTATGAATATACACACATATGACTATCGATTATTATGCTTACTATTATAATCTTGATTACATTTTCCTTTTTGTTTTTGACCCATTCAACAAATGTTTTGATTTACATTTATTTTTGATAATTGACAGTGAGAGCGCCAAGAGCCCTGATGACGGACAATGTCCGAAATGCATTGGCATAATACATTAATGGGTGCTGAATGATTGCATGACGTCAGAGCCTCAGTAATAAAGCAGAAGATCCAATCTTCATGATTTTACTAATTGAGTATAGAATGATTATTTTGGAATGAATTAATAGAATCACATTGCAACACATTTGGAGCAACTCCGATTGGAGAGCAAGGGGCAGTACACCTAGGACCAGATTAAGTTCTGATTCCTTTTTGCCTTGTTTATTTTTACCCTGTGCCAGGGTGTCAAGGTGTACCCCAGATATTGAATCAACAAATATTCAAATTAAGAAGAAACATTTTAAACACTCAGCAGTGCCCACCCTTTTCAACTCAGTCATATTACTAATAACAGCCTTTGAAATACCCATTGTGCCTACTCAGGCCTGTATTCTAATTAAAGGTACAACTTAATCTGAAAACCAAAGGCGTAGAATGTAATTGAAAATAATGCTTAGGATATGTGTATTCCATGGTCTTGTAACAACCTGCACTGTGGCACACATAAGCGATCCACAAAAATAATCATAGTGAAAAGATAGCGGCTGGAAACTGCCACTATGCACAAAAAGTTTATTCTAGCATAAGTCTATTCTATGGTCATATGAGAAGCCAGAGTGTGACTCTCATGCTGATCAATGCACTAAAATACTCATATCGTAAGTTCTACCCATGTGTACCAAAAAGCATTCTAGTGTAAGTCTATTAGTGGTGGCACCAGTTGAACCCAATGGCTTATTTTAATTGTGCTACCCGAATGTCTAGTCTATTGGGTGACCCTCATAGTTTATATATCCTTGCTACCCACCACAGCCTGCTGGCTATGCTGCGATCATATTAGCATTTGTGCTTCAGTTGTTCTAGTGGAAATCTATTACTGGTGCATATTAGGTGTGATGACTCACCTTCATTGCAATACAAATCTATCTGATTTCATGGGAAACCCTGATGTTATAAACCCTTAGAACCATTACCACACCCTGCTACCTGGGCTGCAATCGTGTTGGTACTCGTGCCCTCAGGCATTCGTTCTAAAAGTTCTCCCCACTGCAAGTCTTCATTTAAGTCTGTTATATGTGTCTTTAAACGGAAAATCAATTTTTGCTCCAACTTTTTTAGCCTGGTGACCATAGAATAGTTGTGCTTTTGAAGTTTCAGCAAATCAATAACCATCTATTTTAAATATCTGTTCTGGTGGCGGTGATCAATGAAGTGTTGAACTATTGGGGGTGAGGCTATTTCATCCGGTATTCTTGATCTGTGCTCGCTTATCCAGGTGGATATTTTACATGTGGTCATCCCAATACATGATTTCGTACAAGGGCACCAGATTGAGTATATAACGCTTTTGGTGTTGCAATTCGATACATTTATTAGTGTCCAATGGAAATCATTGTAGACAAATTCGCTGTTTCTTGTGGTAAAATCACATGCGTAGCAATTGCCGCATGGGAAATGGCCGACAAAAGGGGGTCTCTGCAGGTTCCAACAGTCCAGAATGGTGTTCTGAACTATGTATTTTGTTTTTCTATGAATCTAGAGTGAACAAATGTGTCTAACATATTTTACCACGTTTAAGGAGAAATAAGGGGTGTTGCTTCAAGTATCCTCTACATCTAAGTTCCAATGTGTCGTAATTATTTTTTCAATTTGTGTAGTGTGTTTATAGAATGTGGTGACACATACAATCTTATTGTCTGAACCATGTTTTGGTCTTTGTTGCAATAGACCATCCCTGTTGGTGTACCTTGATCTTTTGCGTAGAGGGACATCTTTTCGTCTCTTCTCAATTCAGAACTTCCTAACCAATTGACTACTGAGGTAGTAGTGCTACTACACGCTCCTGAACCCTACATAGGCTGCTAGTTTGTAGCACTCATATAGCTATTAGCTTAATTTCTTCTTACTTGCCTCGTGCCGTACCGGGGCTGCTGGTGGGTGACTGGGCGCCAAAGTTTTCAAATTAGTTTTTGCATTCAGCATTATTTTTAGTGATAATTTATTTTTAATTTTACCATGATTTGTGTTGAACTTTTATCTTAATACTTTTCTGTTACTTGTAGACCGCTCCTGCGGTTGGAGATTGCCTGATCTCTCCCACCTTCAGGGGGCTCGCTCCCGCTGAGGCGAGTCTGTTGTCTTTGCATGCTCACACACACCCGGCGAGTCTTGCCTTGCTATCTGCAGGTTCCTGACTCTGATTGGCCTGGTCTGAGGAGAGGCTAATTATCCTCCTAACTCACACTGTGAGTCGGATTGACTATTGAGGTGGTAGCGCTGCTCCACGCTCATGGTTCATACATAAGCTGCTAGTTGGTAACGCTCATATAGCTGTTATCTTAATTTCCTTTTACATGCCACAGGCTGTACATGGGCCGCTGGCTGATGACTGGCGCCAAAGTTTTCAAGTTTGTTTTTGCATTCAGCATTATTTTCAGTGTTAATTTATTTTTATTTTTACCATTATTTTTGTTGAACTTTTATTGTAATTCTTTCCTGTTCCTTGTAGACCACTCCTGCAGTTGGAGGTTGCCTTGCCTGGCCTCTCCAACCTTCATGAAGCGAGTCTGTTTTCTATTCACAATCGCGCACATCTGGTGAGTCTTGCCTCGCTATCTGTAGGTTCCTGATTCAGATTGGCTCCTGCCAATACTATGTACCCATTAATTCTGCATCTGCCCTGGAAGGGCAGCGGACGCGCTGCTATTGCTCCAAAGTCCTACAAAAGGGCAGCCCATCTAAGGCGACTGTGCACACTAGGAGTGCATATTCACAGGATAGACTTATCAGTCTGGCTTCCCCTGACACTGTTTTTCCAGCCGATTGGGCATGCCTCAGACTACTAACAGTCTCTCGCCCTCGCTTCTCTCCCCTGAGTTAAGATGGATGCTTTTTAATGCTCTCTTGCTTGATGCACACGTGTTGGACTGTTACACTCTTCTATCTGCCCACACACCTGATCGTGTCTGGGTCACAGAGATGTGGCTCATCGAGTAATCGGGCCCAGTGGTTGTCTCTGCTCTTCCCCTGGCTATGACATCCTCCAACGGGACGTAATGGGGCCTCACAGGGGCAGAGGGGTTGCTCACCTTTATCAGTCTACCGTCGTCTGCTCCGCCTTGCTGTTTCAACATGTTTCCAACATGGGGGTTCTTCTCATGCAGGTTTTCATTTCTCCGTCTTGCACTCTTCATGTTCTTTTAGTGTATCGCCATCCTGGCCATGATTCGTTTTTATTCTATCCTTCACTGAGGAACTTACCGATCTCAGGTTACAAAATGACATGCTGATTGTTCTGGGAGATTTCAATCTTTATCCCAAAAATGCCAAAGATCTTCAGGAGGATCGCCTGGTGTCCATCATGTCTGATCCTGGTCTCTTCCAGCTGGTCAGTGGGCCGACCCACAGCTTGGGCAATATCCTTGATTTCATATTGGCTCCCCACTCTTTAGTCACAGCATGTCCTGCTGTGCCGGTACTGTGGTCTGATCATTTTACTGTCCCTTTTTGTATTATTGTTTGCTCTACCCTTCTGGCCCCCACACTTCCTCGACCTCCCTCCAGGCCATGGCAAAGGTCACTAATGCCCCTATCTCTCTGGATATCACCAAGGCTCTATCTTCTTCGGCCCAGCTCTCCGCAGTCCTTAGGGATAATGCTAATTGCCTAGCCCCGCTGAAATCTTCAAAGCCCCAGGTTTACGGCCCCCTGAGATATGGTTCTCTGGTGAGATCTCCAGCCTGTGGCTGGCACACCATCAGGCCGAGAACAAATGGTGTGCTGTTTATTGCCCTCTTGCCCACGTAGCTTTCCGCAGGGTCACAGCAACTTATCAGTATGCCATTACCAGAGCCAAGGGCGCATACTTCGCACTTCGCATTGAGACTGCAATCAACTCCCCCAAGGAGGTGTTTCAATCAGTCCAGGCTCTTTTGTCACGTACCACCGCAAATAGTGTGATGCCCTCCTACAAGTTGTGCTCCACCCTTTCGACGTTTAAACAAAAAAATGTCACTACTATCAGGAAAGAAATTGCAGACTCTGGAGTTGCTTCTCTTATCATGTCAAACACATGATCCCCGGTACCACCTGTGTGTGCATGGTCGGAATTTCCCACGTTCTTGGAGGCTGAAATTATTTTTGCCACCCGGAGCCTTAAATCTATCTTTCTGACTGATCCCATCCCGTTGGTTACTCTCAAGGAGATCCTTCCCGAGATTGCTCAACCCGTGACCGCAGTAATGAAACTCTCTTTTTCCTCTGGTCACATTCCAGACTCCCTCAAACATGCACTGGTGATTCCCCTGTTAAAGAAACCTAATTTTGATCTCTTTAATTTCCGACCTATCTCTCTCTAGTCTTTTCCCCTGAAGCTTCTTGAAGCCCTGGTTACCCCCTCCTCTGATCTTTTCTGGAGGACTCTACGGCCCTGGATCTGGTTCAGTCCTGGTTCAGGCTGGGCAGAGGCACGGAGTCTGTTTTGGCATCTGTACTTGATGACCTGGTCCAGCTTGTGGACCAGCGGAGCGTTGGTGCCCTCATTCCTTTAGACCTGTCAATAGCATTTGACACCATTGATCAGACCACCTTGATCAACAGACTCTCTGCAGTGGGGATCACAGGTCGGGTTCTAGACTGGCTCTATTCTTTTCTTTTGCACCGCTCACAGTCTCTCTCTCTCTGCCACCTTTGACCTCTCCACCCCTCATCATCCCCCCTGGGGTTCCCCAGGAGTCGGCTCTCTCTCCACTACTTTTTAATGTATATATTCTCCCTCTGATTCAGCTTATTCACTCCTTAGGGTTTATTACATTTTATTCCTATGCTGACGACAAACAAATCTTGGTGCGTCTCGACCTGGCCCTTCCTGCTACTGCTGCACACTGCCATTCCTATTTGCTGGCCATTCCTGCTTGGTTGGGTATCAACTGGCTCTGCCGGAATGGAGAGAAGATGGAGGTCCTGTTGGTTGGGGCTCTACCTAATGCATCTGCCTGGTCCCCTGATTTATGGCCTCCAGAATTTGGCCCTTTGCCTTCGCCGTCAGCCTTTGTAAAAGATCTTGGGGTCATCCACTCAGTCTCGCTCTCTATGGCTGATCAGGTCAGTACGCTTTGCAAAGCCGTCCTGTTTAAACTCAGTATTCTTCGTAAAGTCCTCCCCTTTTTTGCCATCTCATCTTCACCCTCTGGTTGTTTCCTCTTTGGTCTCTGGTTCCATTGACTATTGTAATTCTCTCTACCTTGTCTAACCTGCTTACCTGCTTCAAGGCCTTCAGATTACCCAAGATTTAGCGGCACGAGTGGATGTAAGTGTGCCCTCACCTTTCTTCTGCCTCCACCATTCTCAGAAAGCTGCATTGGCTCCCTGTGGATGAACAGGTCAAGTTCAAGGAACTTTGTCTTGTCCATAGGACCTTCTACGAGAGTGGTCTGGAGTGTTTGCAGCTCAAATGCAGGCGTTATATACCTTCCTGCCCGCTCCACTCTGCCGCAACCTCCCTTATTGCGGTTCCCCAGTTCAAGTGCTCTCGCCTGGGGGGCCACCCTTTCTCAGTTGCTGTGTCTTCGCTATGGAACTGCTTGCCTCTCTCTCTCCGTTCCCTAGACAATCATCTGGTGTTTTGGCATGCACTTAAAACATGCCTGTTCACGGTCTAACCTTCAATTTCACCCCTCTCTCTTTCTCTGTTCCCTCAGTTTTTGACTCCTGGCACAATGATGCCCTAGTTGGTGATGGTCCTCGCTATACAAATACTCATAACATAACAAAATTAGTTTTTAAAAATCCAGCAGACGCACATGAAGATTTTCCACCTGGCTGAGCGGGAGACCGCTGCTGCAGCTGCCCCTACTGTGCTGGTGAGTCCCTTTTGGGGATTTGTGCTTTTTGGGCTGATTGCCTTGTAGTAGGTGCCCCTAGGCCCCCCCTTGTCTCTCTTCCCTCCCCGATCCTTTGCTGTTCTTCCCCGCCCTCCCTCCCTCCTCCCAGCCCGCCCTCCACCGTGATTGGCCAGTGCCTTGGCCCTGCTGCCTGTAGCAGCTAGCGGTGCTCCACGCTCACCATTTCCACCTGGCTGAGCGGGAGACCGCTGCTGCAGCTGCCCCTCCTGTGCTGGCGAGTCCCTCTTCGGGATTTTGTGCTTTTTTGGGCTGATTGATTGGTTGTAGGTGCCCCTAGGCCCCGCTTGTCACTCTTTCCCTCTCCGATCCTTTGCTGTTCTTCCCCGCCCTCCCTCCCTCTTACCAGCCTGCCTTCCACCGTGATTTGCCAGTGCCTTATCTTACTGATCCCCCTTGGAAATGTTCCCCCTATTTGTATAATATGCACTGTATCAGTATTTAAAATTGCATTGTGAAACCTAGGCCTTTTCTCTCACCATTCAGGATTCTCAAACTTAGGTGTGTTCTTTACCTCTGTTTTTTTTAAATAATATGCACTGTATCAGTATTTAAAATTGCATTGCGAAACCTAGGCCTTTTCTCCCTCCATTCAGGATTCTCAAACTTAGGTGTGTTCTTTCCCGCTGTTTTTATAATATGCACTATATGAGAATTTAAAATTGCATTGTGAAACCTAGGCCTTTTCTCCCTCCATTCAGGATTCTCAAACCCGAACTTAGGTGTGTGTTTTTTCCGCTGTTTTTATAATATGCACTGTATCAGTACTTAAAATTGCACTATGAAACCTAGGCCTTTACTCCCTCCATTCAGGATTCTCAAACTAGGTGTGTTTTTCTCTCCTGTCTTAAAAATGTGCATTTTGCGAGCTCTATAATCCTGAGTGTCGTCGTCTTATCCTATTGCTCAACCTTCCTGCCTCTCGCTGTCTTGTCTGCCTACTCTAGTGTCCTTCTCTAGTGTCTCCACCTCTCCCTACCACCTACTCTACGGTGCTCTCTGTCTCCCCTATCTTTTCTAACTGCTTCTCTATTGACTATCCTGCTCTCCTCACTAAATCTTGTAGGAAGAAGTTTAAAAAGGACATCCTGGTCTCCAACCCAGGCCTCCCTATCGCTGATACCTACACCAGTGCCTCTGCCAAGGAAACTCTCACCAACATCCTCTTTGTTGTTCCGTCACCAGACCTATGGACCCCTCATATGGTCTCTGTGCTCTCTCCTTTCTCCTCTTCTCCCATTAATGGTGGCACCCGTTGGGACGCCCTCCTGGCCTCCTTCCACTCCTCCAAGGTCATCATTAATGTTTACTCGAATGGGACAGTCTTGGTCCAAGGCCCTCAGGCCAACCTTCACTTCTTTGATAGGCGCTTCCCGTGCCTCATCAATTTCCTTCCTTCTCCTACTTTCCCCTCTCCCCCTTCCTCTGATAACTCACCTCACCCTTCTGTCTCCTCCGGGGCTACCTTACCTTCTCCCACCTTCTCTTCCCCCTCTCGGGCTCCCTCTACACCTCTGACGGGCGTACCTCTGATCTGTACCCCTCCCAAGAAGTCCTTCAAGGATGGCAACCTTCTCCATATTGCCACTCTTAACTCTCACTCTGCTGTCAAACATTCCTCTGACATCTGCCGCCTTCTGGAAGAACTTGACCTTGATGTACTCGGTCTCACCGAGACATGGTTCACGGCCAGATCTGTCACTAGCTTTGACAAGCTCCTACCTGACGGCTACAAGATCCTCTCAGCGCCCAGGTCCAACCGCTCTGGAGGGGGTGTAGCTCTGATCTTCCCAGAGTGGATTCCTGCCTCTGTCACTCCTACAGAGGCCTGCTCCTCTTTTGAATGCCTCGTCTGCAGGCTCTCTCTCTCCATAAGCCATTCCCTTACTGTGGCTACTATCTATCGGCCACCTGGTCAGATCTCCTCCTACCTCTCTGAGTGGGCAGACCTCTCCTCCTCACTCCTGACCACGACTACTCAACTCCCCCTTCTTGGAGACTTCAACATCAACCGTGATGCCTCCTGTCCTCCTCCTGGACTCTTTTGTGACCTCTGCAACTCTCTCTCACTCACTATTCTCCCCTCTGGCCCGACTCACTCTGCAGGGCACACTCTGGATGTTCTTATCTCCTCTGACCTTCCCCTCTCTGTTCCCCTCTCCATTCCGCGTGATCATTTTCTCCTATCCTCCCACTTCACCCTCCCTACCCCTCAAGCCAAGCCACCTCCATCACTGCCACCCACCTTCTTGGCAGGGTTGGACTGGCGGCATCGGCCCATCGGCCACTGGCCGATGACCTTTGGGACCTGGGGGCCAGTTTTTTCCTGAGGTGGGCTATTTTTTTAATTAAGTGTTTGTTTATTATTACAGCAGCAGTAGGTCGGCTGCGCGCACGGTGCATCATGTCCCGTGTTCCCGTGGCGGCCTGGACCGCTGGGCGTGGCCCGAGCAGCCAGCTTGCCTCGGGCACTGGGCGAAAAGGAAACAATTACAATTTGGAAATGAAACTGAGACGCTGACGCTGTCGGCCTGTCACGCACACCCTCTCACTCACTCTCTGAGGGCCGGCCCACCCAGTCAGGGGGAGCTTCAGCGGCTCAGCCTGGAGTTGCTGCCGGTCCTGACCTGGAGTGTGGAGCCAGCATATTCATCAAAGCAAGGTAACAACACTGTTACCTTGCTTTGATAATTTGCAATGCATGATGCATGCATGATGCATCATGCATATGAGAGGGCTGGCGGCGCAGCGGCCCTCCCACCCCCTGTGAGAAGTTGAACTCTACCTAGCTCTACTGTGTTTTACAAACGAATACACAATACAAACACCAGCGGGGCCCGCAGGGCGATCTGAGGACTGCAGCACACAGCAGAAGGTTGGCTGGGCTGCTCGCTCCGGCTCCTCTGCCTGCAGGGCTGGGGCCTGGCTGCTTAAGAGTTCACACACAACAAGTTGCTTTCAACTTTCAGGAAGTATCAACAACGAATTTGTTGCCCTGCAAAGTTGAAAGCAACTTGTGCCTGTGGGTGGGGGCTGGGGCCGCGGGGAGCAACGACAGACAGACACCATGCCGCCACAATCTTGGAGCCGGAGAGTCGAGAGTGTGGACACGTGGCGTGGATCGCAGCCATTAGGCAAACGTGCAGTGAATACTGGCCAGTGCGCTCTTCCCCTTTTACTCCCGGGCCGTAACAAGTTTATTTCGCTCTCATAACCCGCAATGGGCACCCAACTAACTCGGCCGTTGCCAGTCTCACTCTCTGCAGACTTCAGGGAGGACTAGGACAGGGGTTTGTGTGTAGTGGAGCTCATGCGCTAGGAGGACTCTGCCAAATAAACTTGCAAGCGCCTGGAAGCGGCCCAGAATAACGCCTCTGCCACTGCGCTGTAAATGTTCAGTCGTTCACCCGGCTCAAGGCGTGCCTCATCCTTCACTAGTGATCCGAGCTGCCAGTCCCCTCGTAGGGTGTAATTTGTAGGACGTGCTGGGTGGGTTCCACTCTTGGCAGGGGAGCTCCCCTATCAGAGGCCAACAAAAGGAAAGCCCCCAGCCCCGAGATGGGCAGTATAAGCACTTCACTTTTAGGTCTGCGGTGCTGCGCAACAAGGTTATTCTTCAGATCCTATCAGCAGTGGCACCTCTCTCCACCTCCCTAAAAAATGGCGCAACCCTTCCTACCCCACAAAATGTCAGACTGCTAAGAAAGGCCCGGCAATTACTAGCATAAAGTATTGCGTGTTAGCACCTGGCTGCATTCAGATGTTTACATTTTCAGGCAAATGAAATTGTGATATGGGTTAGTACTTGCATGCCAGGGGGGGTGTGATTGGAAGGGTACGACCGCTCATTCTCACAGCAGTCCTTAAGAGAGTGCTTCCAGACTTAAAGGAGAGTTAACTGCTTGCAACATTGAAGCTGCACTAGAAATTCAGTCTCACTAGAATGCGTGAATAAGTTGGATACCTCCACCCAAATAAGTGTCCCCCTCCCCCAAGGTCTCAGCAATGTCGTTTTCGTTGCGTCCCTGCCCGATACTAAGCAAAGCAAAGTCACTCCCAGAGGGGCACATAATTAATTTATTAAATGGGTTGGTTTCAGCCGTTAGCTGTTCGTAACTCCTCACGGCACCTTCCTCCATTTTGTTCATAACCGTGGAATAGTAAATAAGCAGCCTACCCACTTTACTGACTGACCAGGGCCCTTCCTCATGGTGCACCTGTGGGTCGCCCAGATGACACGGTGGCGAAAGAAAGCCCAGACCTTTGATAGACACAGCAGTGTCAGACCAGGCAGGGGTTCACATGTGATGGTAGGGTGCAGTGCACAAGGACCTCAGTGAAACCGGTCGTGGTACAATTAGCAGTAGAGTGAATTCACCCAGGCCACCTGTTAATTTGAACTGCGTTAACATTGTCTCCCTGTTAACTTAAATCATTTTTTTTTTACATAGCGCCTTGTGTTGCTTTAATCTGGCCTTCAGGCGCTGATTTGGATAAAATAACGTGCAGAATAATTCATTGTACTTCTATGTAAATCGTGCATGCTTCCCCAGTCTATTTGCCCCACTTAATAGCGTCGCCTTCCATGTCCCTGGCTTTGCTTTATTGTATGTAATTCAACATGAATATGACCATGACCCCATCAGTCAGAAACACTGTGCAGACTAAAGTGTCAAAAACAGAAATCACAAATCAATCCCTAAGAAGCGCCCGCTCTGCTCTACAAAGGGGCGAGACAAGTAAAAACGCTTGTCTGATAAACACGCCGAACTGTCTGTGTGACTCGTGCATCTCCCGTGGCTGGCACGTATTTGGTGCAGGTTTGTTAGGTGCTGGGTGTGTGTGTGTGAGAAAGGGGTGTGGGTGTTGGTGGGGGGGACGCGACAAGGCCGGGGTGCTTATATTTATTGCTCCCTTTGGTAAATTTTGGGGCCCTGAGATTGGGGTCTGAATGAAGCCATTAGCTTCCCTGATGTTTTGGACTACAGTCCCCTCAAACAACCCTAGCCAGCATAGTCAAGGGTGAGGGATCATGGGAGGTATAGTCCAAAAGACGCATTTATTGCGATTTTTCGAAGAACGTTGCAAGAAGCATGACTCGCTTCAAGACGTTCACAAAAAGGTAAACATGAGTCAACATAACATGGCACGTATGTGGTCTTTGTGTTTCAGCAGCATGTCATGTGCATAGTTGTTAAATAGCTATGGTTGGGTGTCACTGGGTGTGCAGGAGTGTCGTGTTAGATTAAGGATGATGTGGTTTCTGGCCTGGGCGTGCTGGATTGGTGTAGTGAGGTTGCATTTGGTGTTTTATAGCATTTTTTAAGGCTGGCTGTGACGCAGCCTGGGGAATGTCTTGTACTGGATGTTGGCTTGCAGTAATGAGGAAGCATTTGGGGTTCGTGAGTGTATCTCGTGCTGGGGATGGGAGCGGGCCGGTCTCAAATGCTGGTTTATTTTGGATTTTGGGTTGCCATACTAGGGTTGGATTGGGGTGCAGGAGAATATGGCTTGCGATGCTTATTGGGTTGCAGTAGTGGGGTTGGACTTCTACGCAGCACCTTGTAGTGTGTCTGAATGCAATATCATGGCTTGATGTGGGATGCACAGTAGCGTACCGTGCGTGGGTTGGGGGTGGGGTGTCAGAGGGGGCAAGCTGCCCAGCACAGGCTCTTTTCAGAGCCCGAGCGGGACTTTTGTCAGTGAGACACTTCTCCCGTTCGGCCTCACTGAGGGTGCCCAGTGGGAAAGGTGTCCAGCTGGGTGAACAATATGTGTGGGCATTGTCCTGGCAGCAGGACGTCACACCAGGTGTCCCCCTGCCAGGACAATGCCCCAAGGAGCTCTGGGCAGCAAAGGGGTCCTCACACTTTGCTCTGTGTAAGGGGGACTATTGGCAGGGACTTGTGTCCCTTAGAAATGTGCATGGGCGGGAGTGATCAGCAGTGAGAAGGGTGCATAATGCTGCAGGCTTTATGAAATAATGACTGTGGTGTTACCCAAGGGGGATTTTTTAGGCTCACATTCATCTGCATAATGCTATTGTGATCTTGCATGCAGAACGGGATGGGGACTGGCAAACTGGCAGGTGCTTGCTAGTTTCCACACAGCACTTCATAAAGTCATTCACAGTCTGACCTGGTTTTTGAAGGCAATTGTGGAATAGCAGATGGTGCTTGAGTATGTCGCCTTTCAAGTCAAAGTGCTTTGTCACTCTTTTTAGTGTGACTTGGTAATTGTCTTATAGTTGTCCAGGGTCCTCTTGTTAGTTTGGCTATTTCACCACCTATAAGCTGAAACTATTGCATTAGAGTAAAGCTAGGGAGAAATGGCATGAGGAGGGACACAAAGCTTGTAGGTGTGTTTTCGTTATTTGCCCACCCATTGAGTGCCCATGGCCACGCTAATCCCTATGGCCATTCCCACCCAGTTCCTGGCCCGCCTCGACGCCCAAAATACCACCTCATGGGAACTCTTTCAGCTTGCTTTAATCAAGCCTTACCTTCAAACTTTACACTCGAAGTTCCTGCCAGTATTTTTGCAAAGCAGTTTTCTGAGAGTTAATGACTTAAATAAAGCAGTACTGCTTATTAAATGCAACTCTATTTTCATTACTGGTGGCAACGAGTAGACATGCTTTGAGTCTGGTTCTGCAAAATAAGTATTTAGCTATGTGATGATGTTTTTTTTTAAAAAAGGAACAAAAGGAATGTTATCACATTCTCAAGCATTTACACAAAACATAACAACATGTAACAGACACATGAACCCTCCATAAGTAGGTTTTCTGTAAAGTCGTTAATTGACGCGATTCACGGATGATGGTTTGAGGGCCACTTTTTTGATGAGAGGGGTGGGCCACTTTTTTGAAGTGATTGGTGGGCCACTTCTTTGAGGCGGGGGGTGGGACACTTTTTGTTTGTGTGTCCGGGCCTATTTCTTGTCCCATTCCGACCCTGCTTCTCGGTCATCCAACCCATGAAGCGTGTGTCAGTTGAGGCTTTCGCCACCACCTTCTCACCCCCTCCTCTCCCTTTGGTTGACTCTCACCCTGACACAGCCCTCTCCATACTCCACTCTTCTATATCTGATACTCTTGATATCCTTGCCCCTGTCATGAGAACCTGCATGAAGCCCAAAGCCAAGTGTAACTCCTGGTATGACTCAGATCTCGTCACCCTAAAACGCAACTGCAGGGTGGCCCAAAAGGAAATGGCATGCTTCATGTTCATCCTCTGACAAACTGGCCTGCCGCCTGCTGCAAAGGCAATACCGGCTCTCCCTCCTCACCAAGAAGAGAGCTCATATCCAAGCCTGCATCTTTGCGGCATCTAAAAACTTGGCTGAACTCTTTAAAATCTGCAAGTAACTGGCCAATCCTGCCACAGTCTCTACCTCTCCTGTACCTTCCCAGGCCCTCTGCACGGCACTGGCTTCTCACTTCATTCCTAAAACTCAGGACATCCTGTCCTCACTCTCCTCCTATCGACTCTCTCCCTCCATTCCCTGCTCCTCCTCTGGCCCTTCTGCAGCCACCCCCCTTCCCTCCTTCTCTGCCTCTCCCCTTTTCTCTGCAGACGAGGTTTCTAGACAAGTCCGATCTATGAAAGTCTCAACGAAACAGGTTCACCCCTGTTCCTCCAAAACTATCAAGGACCACATTGACTCCCTTACTCCTGCCCTGGCTGATTTCTGCAATCACTCCTTCGCCACTGGAGTCTTCCCATCCCCCCTGAAGCACTCCTTTGTGCACCCTCTTCTTAAGAAACCCTCTGCCGACCCCTCCTGCCCGGCTAACTATCACCCAATCTCCATTACACCCTTCCTGGGCAAGCTCCTGGAGAAACTGCCCATCTTCCAGCTTAATCTCCACACCAAATCTGTTGGTTGTCTTCATGACCATCAGTCTGGTTCCAGAGCTGCCAGAAGCACGGAAACTGCTCTTCTGAACATCCATGAAGACCTGCTCTCCAACCTCGACTCCAACACCTCGTGTGTCCTTATCTTGCTTGATCTCTCTTCTGCCTTTGACACTGTCAACCACGCCATCCTGCTCAACCGCCTCCGTCATAACATGGGTATCACTGGTCAGGCTCTGGCGTGGCTGACCTCTTTCCTCTCCGACCGACCCTCCCAGGTCCAACTCGGGTCCTTCCTCTCCAATATCTTTTTCTCTACCTGTGGTGTCCCACAGAGATCTAACCTCTCTCCCTGGTTGTTCAACCAATACCTGGCACTCATTGCCCACCGCATGACCGCTCTCTGTCCCAACTTTCAGTGCTATGCAGATGATACCCAGCTCATTTTCAGGCTATCCTTGGCCTCCTTCTCTCCTTCCCTCATCTCTGACTGTCTGTCTGCTATCCAGGAGTGGTGTGCCGCCAATGACCTCTGCCTTAATGCCAGTAAGACTGAGATTTTACTCATTAGCACACCCACTACCTCCTTCCCTGCAGGTCTCCTTCCCTGCAGGTCTCTCTTGGCCCTCTTCCTGCACCCACCTGCAAGGCTAAAAACTTCGGGGTCATCTTTGACTCCACACTCTCCTTCTCTCCTCACATCTCTGATGTCTCTAAGAAGTCACACTACCAGCTGCATCTCCTCAGAGGTATTCTTCCTTTCCTCTCCTTCCCTCAGAAGCTCACCGTCTCCAGAGCCCTGGTTCTCTCTAGGATGGACTATTGCAACAGCCTCTATCTAAATCTGCCTTCCTCTACTCTCTGCCCTCTGCAACTTATCCAGAACAGGACTGCGAGACTTGTCCTTGGCCTCAAGCCCAGGTATCGTATCTCTCCAGGACTGAAATCTCTGCACTTGCTCCCAGATGCTGCAAGGATTAAGTTCAAAACCCTCTGCATTGTCCACAAGGCCTTCTGGGGCCTGAGGCCGCAATACCTTCAACTCTCTATTCCCAGTAATCTTCCTTCTCGAGCTCATCCGCCTCCAACTCCCTCAGGGTCAGTCGCTTCTCCAAGCAACAAGTTGGTGGTAGATCTCTCGCCTTGGCTGGGGCCTCCCTCTGGAACAGCCTCCCTGCCTCCCTGAAACTTGTTGAGAACCATCTCCGGTTCCGGAAGCACCTCAAAACCTTCCTCTTTGCTTCTGCTTTCTCTCACCCTCTCCCCTGCTGAATTCCTGGCTGAAACTGCACTGGCCACATGGCCACCCTTTGTGACCTTGGGCCCTGGCCCCGCCATTTGCACACCTGCACTGCCTCCCTGGCAACCCCCGCACCTGGGGACTGTATTCTGTATCCCTACAGTCACCTACCAGCACTTATGTCTGCTCTTACCTTGCACCTGCCACCATCCGGCCTTTATTTATCTTATTTATTCTACTATCCCATGTACTGCACTTTCCCCTCTCCCGTGTACTGCACTTTCCCCTCTCCCTTCCCCCTTGCACTTTTTCCTTTCCCCCTTCCCATGCACTTGCGCGATCTGAATGACACCTGGCCTAGTAAGATCGTTGTCTGTCTTCCCTCTGTTCCCCCTCCCTTGCCTCGTCGTGCCTCGAAACACTTGTGTATAGGCGCATTATAAATGCCATATCATATCATATCATATCAAGACCCATGTCCAACCAGCATTTAGAAAGACTTAATGATATGATATATGATATGATCGATATGGCATTTATAACGTACCTGTACACAAGTATTTCTAGGCGTGACAAGAAAAGGAGCGGGAGACAAAAAGGGAGGACAAAACAACTTCATACAAGGTCTTTCTGCTGGATCATTTCATGTCCCTTCAATCTCTCAAGTGGAGTACACCAAACAACTAGTCAATCACATCTCCTCTTTAACTCCTATACGATCTTGCTCTTTGAGCATATCTATAACTCAGGCCTCCCATGCTTCAAACACACTGACGATATGCAAATCATTTGCCAGCTCACAAACAACCTTTCATTAAACTCACCAGACTTCATCACATGCTTCACATGTATTGACCCTAGACGATGACAAATGCACTGAAGCTTAACCCCAAGGAAACCAAACGTATTGTTTGCAGCATCACACTACCAAATCCTACACTGGTACTCTGGCCTAGAGAAACTGGATCTTGCCCTTTGCCTGCAACAACAGTTGAAAGCCTTGGAATGTTGATGGACAGAAATCTCATGCTTTAACCACATGTCAAAGCCATCATAAGGAGCTGCTCCATTTAACTCTGAACAAAGCAACACTTTATTCCTGGATGGTGGCAATGCCCTTTTGGAAGACCTACTAGAAACAATCCTGGCACCCCTAAAATGTGTCCTGAAGACTGCAGCATGACTCATCAAAGGACTCTGGAAATTCTACCACAGCACCCTGATCCTGCTGCTTCATCTACAAAGCTGTTGCCCTGAAGCCCCCAAGCTACCTCACTGAGAAACTCTCCATCTGCAGAAGCCCATGATCCAACAGAAGTAAGGACATGTGCAGACTTGAACTCCGCTGGTGCAGGAAGGAAAGAACCAGAAGACAAGCCTTCTCTGTCTGCGCCCAAAAACTCTGGTACCTTCTCCCCTTCAACACCAGACTCACCCGCTCCCTTCTAGATTTCAGGAAGAGGTTGAAGACCCTACTCTTCAAGGAATGGCTCACCCACAATAACTAGGCTCCTTTACCCACATGACCTAAGACTGGGTGATCTGCTCCTCCCTCTTTCCTCCCTTGGTTATTGTAGATCCCTGGCTGCCAAATTGTCTGCCCTCCTCCTCCCGTGTTGTTCGCTCCCCTCTCCTTTGTATATCTGCATCCCTCACTGTGCCCCCCCATGATTTGGAAAGAGCTCCATCGCTTTTGAAATCTAGGTCCATGCTCAATAATAATGCCTTACCTGAGATTCATGCACAGAGCCATTTCGGTGGGGGGTCCTTATTTTTCTTACCTTTCAACAAGGTCTGACTATATTGATTTTGAGTCATTTACAACACGCAGACAACAAACTTAATCGAATCCTAGCGCAGATGGAACAATAGACTAAATAAAAGAAAAATGTAGTCATACAGAACGTTAGTACCATTGAAATTCACAGGGGAGGAAAGAAACAATTCCTATTTGAAAAGATGAGTCTTTAGACCTGCTCTAAAGGTCCAGAAGGAATTAGCCCTCCTAAAATTCAGTGGGAGACTGTTCCACAGTCTTCGCCCCAGCAAGTGAAAATCTACAGTCTCCTCTTGAGACACAGTTTGTCCTCGGAGTGTTATGCAGAAATGTGTTTTCTGACCTTAAAGCCCAAGCCGGATAGTACAAATTCAGTTTATTTATATATTTATTTATTTCATTTAGTTTATTACAAACTTTTTAAAAATAGAAACAATAAATTACCTCTTTACATTTAATTCACTCACATAAAATCACTCCTTCAACTTAATTATTATGCATTTCTCAAGGCAAGTGTGCTCTTTTGATTATTTCATCCAAATCCTTGTCAATATGGGCCATAATCGATTGGATAACATTCTTTCCCTTCTTTCAATCAACTACAGCTCCCATAATTCTTAGAGACTGCATTAGCAATTTAATTGGACTCCCCTGAAGTGAAAGGCAACACAGCCTCCATGAAGAGTGTTGGGTCATGAAAGCGCTAGGAGGAGGAGAACAGCAGTAGAAATGCAGCTTGAGGGATCTAACCCTGTGAATATTTTTGCAACATTTGGGATCCAACCCTGTGAATATTTTTACAATAATTGGGATCTAACCCAGTGAACTGGACACTTTGGGATTGAACGTATTTATTCTTTTTCCTTTTTCAGGTAGTATATTGGCCAGGAATTGGAGTGTTTGCCTCACCCCTCTCTCTTTTTTTAACAAGGAGTCCATCGTGCACAAGAAATGAATCAGAGCATATAACACTTTACCTTTTGCACTAGCAAACATGACCCACCATTCTTCTCAACTTAGAGAAGGATTTTGCATTATCAGATGCCCCAAATGCATGGATCTTATCACTTTCAGACCAGGGCAATACAAGGTTAAATGCTTTGAGGTCTCTGGGTAAGCTTTACAGCTTCGACATATCAAATTTCCATCATTGTTCCTAAATCTGAGATTCAGGCTTACTTTAGTATCAAATAAGTTCAAACAAAACTTCATAAAAGGTTTTTGGTAGCTTGTATTAGGAGATTTCACCATGTACACAGGAACATTATTCCGTTTTTTCCCCTCTTTAGCCGCATCTTCCATCAGTTTGTAGCGATTTCTTTCGTCGACCGTTGTGCACCAATCCAGATCCCATAATTTTTTTTTCACCTGATTTGGATTGTTTTTCAGGGTATCGCAATCAGTATGCAAATCGTTTAAGTGATTTTCACACGCAAGAGCCCATTTAGCAGGAATTTATCCGAGTTCCCATTTTTAAAATCAGACAAGATATTGAACTGAGGAGGCCGTTTGTCCAGGATAGCCTTTCTGTATATGGACAACATATTCCACATAACTCTCGCATTAATAGACACCAAGCCTAGCCTATATCACAGACACGTTATTGGTAAACCTTTGTGCAAGTTCAGGACATGCCTCCAGCAAACATTTTCAAGTTGTGGCCATAATACTGCAGGAGCCCCTAATGCACATTTGGCTCCATATATTAGTGTAGGGGGGTGTTTTTCTGGTTATAATGCGCAATCACCGGATTGAGGGAAAACTTTCCATATTTCTTATTTATGGTTGCACCTTGGCATGCCAATTGTTTACACTTTGGCTTAGCATTTTCAACCCATTGTTGATCGTTGACGCTGATGTTTAGCCACATACCAAGATACTTTACCTTTTTTACGCAGTTTAATGATTCATTATTCAACCACCATGATGGATTGATGGTTTTGTTCGATCTTTTAGCTCTTGTAAGATCTTGAAAATGTGTTCAATGTACTGCCTTTCTTGGCTACTGCGTCATTCCAGTGGACAAGTGCCATAGTTGCGGGCATCTCACAGGCCACGCAGTCACGCTGCCTACACCAGGTGTTGGCGATCATGACTACACGCCCCTCAGTCCGTAGGCACACATACATGCTCAGAACACCTGCAGAAAGGTAGCCCATGGTCCAGGACTTTTACGGGGTGGCACACTTCCCCAAAGTGCTAGGTGCCATTGACTGCACCCATGTGGCCTCCCACGGCCACTGAGCACATCTATCGAAACCGCAAGCACTGGCATTCCATCAACGTGCAGATTGTAAGTGATGCCAAGGGAATCATCGCCTCAGTATATGCCAACTATCCGGGGTCCAGCCATGATAGTTTTATATTCAGAATGTCACCCCTAAACCGGGACCTGAAAGCTGGGAGGCATGGCGACACATAGCTCATTGGTGAGTACAAATGCTTCTGCACATGCATGCATGTCAGACACTGAGAAATGGGAAAACCCAACTAATGACAACCATTATCACCTCCCCAGGGGACAGTGCCTACCCTCTGAGCACCTACATGATGATTCCAATATGGAACCCCACCACACCACCCAAGGTAAGATACAACACAGCCCATATTGCAACCCGGGGCATAGTGGAGCGCACATTCGGAGTGCTGAAGCCACATTTTCGCTCCCTTGACCGCTTTGGGGGCCAGCTGCTATATACACCCCCAGTAGTGTGCAGGATCATAGTGGCAGCATGTGTCCTGCACAACGTGCAACCCGGTGGGGCATGCTAGTGGACATGGTGGTGCCCCCCCATCCACAACCACATGCACGGCCACTGCGCATGGGAGGGGAAAGGGCACGTGTGAGGCAGCCCGTACCCAGCTTGTGGCAAATTTCTTCACCTAAAATCCCACCCCTGCGGAGTGCACACAGGCCTGGCACATACCAGCTGACAATTGATGATGATGACAAAAGGGACAGTCACCTGTCACAACCATACCAACCTGAGATTGTTTTCCTGGAAGTGCTACATTGTGTGCCTCCCTAGCTACTTAAACAGACCCAATGCTGAGTCAGTAAAAGGAACACATTCATGCAGCATGAACGACTACCCCCTTGCAAAATAGTACAGCCAAATAGTTGCATGTCACCCAACCCCTCCCTAACCCCATATCAGCTACCCAACACACCATGGCATGGCATGCTATGTGAAAGCAACCAAATGAATGCACAACACATGACACAAGTGTCACAAAGTGCACCGTCCCAAATGGAAACAGGCCAGAGACAATTCCCTCTCACTAATGAAAAAGAAACAGCACACATGAACAAATACTTACCAGCAAGACAAAAAATGAGTACAGGACCCAACAGTGGCAATGTATGACAGTACCCAATAACAATAGTGCAAGTGTTACAACCTGACAAAGGCAGCAAATCAACCCCTTCAATCTCCAGTGTATTGGTGGTAGGTAAATGTGGCAGTGTACTGCATACAATATGAACTGCATCTACAATGGAGACAGGCTCGTTAAGACATGAAGAAGCTACATGTAAATATGCAAAATGTCCTGTATGGAATACAATATACAAATCAACCATGCAGTGGAGAAATCATCACCAATCCCCACTAGGGGTGTATACACAGTTTGGCATACAGACTGCCCACACAATGTATGGAAGCCTAATGCCTCTGTGTAAGTTACTGTCACTTGGTCACACCCTTGCGAGCCCATGGAAAGGGGAAGCAGGAGTGGCATATGTGTCAGGAACCCAAGTTTAAACCCAAACACAGGACAAGCCTGCATGTGCCCAGCTGGAACACACAGTGGATACCTACGGGAGCCACACAAAGCAACATACTGTAACATGGATGTACAATCTGAAAGAAAATAGTTATCAACAAAAAAGGAAATGTATCTTAAAAAAATATAATTAAAAATAAGAAACAAATTTTAATTAAAAGTATAAAAAATAAATCAAATAACAAATAACATTTAAAATACTAATTAAAATGAAAAATAAAATTCAAAAGACAATGAAAAAATCAAATGAAACATGAAAAGAAGATGAAAATAATAAACTGAAAAATCAAAATAAAAAAATAATAAAAAAATTCTATTCATAAATTTCAAATCTGAATCAAATATGAAAAAAAGAAAAACTGTCAAAAAGAAAAATTAAAAAGAAAAATCAAAAATGGCATGGGTCAACCAGAGGGTGGGGGGGGAACCCAGGAGGGTGGAGGAACAGGGTGCATCCCAACACCCACATGTGTGGATGTTGAGAAAAAAAAAACCTCCATGGGCTCATGGCCTGCACAGCTACCCTATAGTGGGAGAACTACTGTTGCTGTCATCACCCTCTGGTGGTACATTAGAAGGTGTGCATGGTATGGGAGGCACACCACGCAAAGCCCTGGCATGCCCCTCCATGGCAGAAAGCATGCAGTCCTGAAATGTTTGGTTCTGCAGGATGATGGTCCAGAGATCCCCATGCAGCACCTCACGGGTAGCACAGACTTCTGCTTGCAAGGCCTCACGTGATGCCCGGATCTCCTCACAGGTTGCCTGGAGCTCAGCTGAGATTGTGCATGTTAGCTGCTCCAGCTGCTGTTCTGACCTTGTACTCTGGGACACCTCAAGTGCAGACAGAGTATCTCTGAGGGACCTGTGTTCTAACCTCAGGGCATCCATGTGAGCCTGTGACTCTGCAGATATGGCTGTGCGCAGAGTCTCCAGTTCAGCCCGTCAGTCCCTGTTGGGCGCCAACATGTCCTCCCTGTGTGAGCGGCACGTGGACTCCGTTTCCTGCTGCTGGAGCTCCACCTGCCATTCAGGGGGGAGAATGGAAGTGGCCACCCTATTCATGGCCTGAGCCATCATCTCACACAATGCCACATGTTGTGTTGCAATAGTATACATGGAGTTCTCCCACACAGTATTGCCTGGTGGTGCACGGCAACCGCATTGGTGGGCACCACACCTGTTTGGGCCAAGGTGATGTGCACCTTGCTGTGCTGGCACTGCCTGAGGCTGAAGGACTGCATTCCTCCTTTGATCTGCTGGCCGAGGAACAGGAGCAAATATAGTGGAGTGTGACCCTGCATCCGTAACCGCCACAGGCTGACATTCCAATACTGAATGCCCCATTGAGGGGCCTACCCCCAGTGCAGGTGGGTTGGACAGAACAGCATCCCTGCCAAAAACACTCACCTGCGATGGAACATTTGTCTAAATGTCAGATTCAACACCTGAGCCATAGAGGTCTTCGGAGGTGTACCCAGAGACACCTGTGGACAGGATGGGCTGTAGGACTAATGGATTTTCCTGCACCAGCACCCCACGTCCTACACTGGTGCCTGGTTGGGGCTCTATGTACTCCTGCCCCTGTGCCATCTCCTCCTCAACAGCATCTAGTGCTTCATCACCTGCACAAACATTAAAAAAAGTAATGAAGACAGGCATGAACAGCATAGCCAACACACATAAACATCACAATCTACACATTGAATACATTAATGACACATGTCACACATGACACTAACTCTGGCATGCATGCACTGGCAATGAAGTGGAAGCGGACCCTAAAAGCAGACACTGAGGACTCCAAAATGGAAATGCAAAACATGTGCTGCAAGGTGCATAGCACCTGCATCACACATTAGCCTGTGAGTGGCATGGACAATCCACAAACATGACACATGCCAGCACACAGATGGCACGTAGTATAGCCCTGGCAGAATTGGCAAGGACACCCAGATGGTAGTAAATCACTACTGTCCCCATCCATGTGAGATGCACATCATGAACTAGTACATACAAAAGAGTCTGACAAAACACACAGGTGTCACACGCTGCAACAAAGCCAGTGTTTACTAATACAATGATGGTAGGCACATGGATACATCAATGGTAGGTCACTTGGACATGACACAAGTCAATTGTCATGTTGAACATTCAAACAGGGCTCTGGAGGGATTGTGTGCACCGCATGTGTAGGTGCAAAAAAGTCAATCAGCCTGATTGATGAAATCATTCCCATAAAAAGTAAACAAACGTGGGGCATTGTGGGGTGAAATCTATGTCTGAAGTATGGTGAATTTGGGTCAGAACGGCATGCAAATGATCCCATCAATCAGGCAGAATTAACGGAAAAACAGTATTAACAATGTTGTGGCATGATGCCAGTTGAAGGGCAAGTGCAGTAATCAGGTGCTAAGTGTTTACTGCATTCAGAAGGGATACTGTGAAACCCAAACCCAAGGGCAGGGGATGGGTTGGAGGCACCACATGGGTGACCTATAGCAGTCATGACTACACAGCCTGACATGGCACTCAATCAGAACACATCACCCAAGCAACAAACACATGGTTTGCACACACATGCATGGCCACTCACCGGACATTGCCTCAAGATCCGGTAGGTCTCCCACGCCTTGGATCTGATCCTCTGTGATGAACCCTCCAGAGATTGCCTCATGTTCTGTGAGTTCATCCTCCTCTGGTGGAGACCCACTGCCATTCAACAGAGTAGATGCATAATTGGAAGCCAGCTTGTTTTTTTCTCGGCATTTGAGGTCATTCCACCGCTTTGAGCAACCATCAGCTGTGCACCTCACAAATCCAAGTGAACTAACCTGGTCCGCGATGCACTGCCAGTGGGCCCTACATTGAGCAATCGTAGTCTTGCACCCTGCAGTCACCAGCATTTCGCGGCCATGGGCCGACACGTAGCCCACAAGTGCGTCTAGTTCCACATCATTGAAACTCTGCTTCCTTGACGTGCCGGAGGGATGAGCCATGTCTGGGGTCCCAGCCTGTTCTGCAAGAGCACGCTTCTTCCTCTTGAGAGGTGGTGCGGATCCTGAGTGGCTTACGTCACTCAGTTCGGTAGGTGCTGAAGTGCATGTGGACTGGGCACTGGAAGCAGGCAATGGCACGATGACCAAAGGTCTCACTGCAGGCATTGGCTGCTGGGTGCTGTTGCCAGGACCAAGTGGCACAACTGCCTGGTGTGATGGTCTGGGACCAACACTGTCCCGGCTGGGTGACTCAGAGCCAGGGTGGATTGAGCTGCAGCTGCCCCTGCAGCCTCCTCACCCTGGCAACTTGGGGCAGCAGATGACATTGCTGCCCCACATCCATGTGGCCTGATGACAGCAACTTTCACTGCCACACGTGGCTTTGACTTCGTGACACGGAAGTCAGCCTGTAAGTCATCCCGTGCCAGTTCTGTGACCAATCTGGGCCGTGTTAACAGGGCCTGAGCTGGGATGGTGTCAGCTGCATCTCCCCGACCCATTGGGGGGGGGCATAGGTGTCCCTGATTGGTCCTCCACACACTGGCCTCTTGGGCCACCCTGCTCATCCTGGCCACGTCCCCTACCGCAGGCACCTCTTGGAGGTCGGCCACCTTTGCCTCCCTTACCACTTGGTCGCCTCGCAACCATGGCACTGATGTTCTTGTTCGAATGGGAGGTGCAGTAAACAATTGTCCTGGGCAATTGGGGTGAAGGGGGCAGGGTACTAGATGGAATACGTACCCCTCTGCTCTAGCAAGGCTGTCTGTGACCCCTGGGGGAAGATGACGGGTCACGCAACGCTCAGGCACCCCGAAAACAAAATTTAACGTGCATGCGACCCCTGGTAGCCCACGTGCATGGAAAAAAGGACCTGCACTATCCTGTGGCACCCAGAAGCACAAAAATAAGCGTACGCGTGGTACACACAGGCTACAATGACCTCTGAAGGGGTACACAACACACGGGGCAACCACAGTGGAAAAAATATGTGCGCGACTCACCGTCTGCCTGGAACAAGAACGTGAAAAAGTTGCGCGTGTGTGCGTTGGCAACACCCCCACCAAAAGAAGAATTGAACGCTGTCTGAGTAAACAAGGAGTAAGAACTGCAACCATTGTGAAGTAATCGCGTGTGAACCGACAAGAAGTACAAGAATCACCCGCTCGTTCTCCACAAAATGCATGTACAAGAAAATGGCGTCCTACGCGTACCTTTTAACCCTACCCACAGAAACACCCATGCGTGCTACGGGCCTTTCCTCCAATTACACGCAGTGCCACCCGGACGTACAGTTTTTACACGTGCGGATTCACTAAGCACCCGTGCCGAGGGAAACGCCCTCACGTGTCACGTCACTTACGCGCTAAGGGCCTTTCCTCTAATTACATGCTGATGTGCTGTTTTTGCATGTGCAAAATCACTCTGTATCAAGCTGGCCACACGACAACACACGGAAGACCACGCTAATGCCCAGAAGGCCATTTTCCTGCCCCCCAGATCCCCGAGCAGACTCCCACCAGGCATCTGCTTCTGCCTGCCTGCTGGCCATGTGCCCTGCTATTTGGTGCCTGCACATCAGCCATCTGCAGGGGTCCAGTTGCTGTGACCACCCCTGCTGGAACAGAAGACTCTCGACTGAAGTTCCATCGCTCCACAGCCCAGCACCAGGACCCAGTTGCCCACCCACACCTGCCTCAGGGGTTGCCATGTTGGGGGAAACACCATCTGACACCACTGGCAACCCCCAGCCAGAGAGGCAGAGGGCTGCCAGCTTCTCAGCAGGAGTAGTTGGCATCCTGGTGGAGCAAGTCCTGGTAGGATAAGTTGATCTGAGGCATCAAAATGTTTCTCCATTAGCAACTTGAGTATAGCGGTTGTGTCTTTGAAATAAGATCTCATCTTGAGGATTTCTGGAGGTAGGAACGCATCAACGAATTGCGACAAGGGTTGGAGGATCAACGCTACCCCAGACACAATGGGTCATCCAGGTATGCAAGAAACTCCTTTGTGAACCTTCGGGAGGGCATAGAAGGCTGAAATCCTAGGGCACTGCGGACACAGGAAGCGACTTTCTTTGTGCTTATGTGCCCTTCACATAGGGCTTCCTCTACTATTGGGGCAATCATTCCCGCTTAGTGGTTCTGTGAGGTCTATGGCCAGGCGTGAGTAGTTGTCCAGGTGACCAAGCAGCCGGGCCACCATGGCATTATTGTCAATATTTTCCATAATGCTGGTGTCACCACCTTTATTGGCCGGTTCAATGGTAATCTTTTTGTTTAAGGGCAGACTCTTCCTTTTTCGAGAAGTTATTGAACTGTCTTGTTTCCTTCAATTCCAGTTCTCTTACTTTCTTCAATAGCGCCTTCTCAAACGTGATGTATTCTGGAATAAAGCTAACGAAAGTGGAGTAAAAGGTCGATTTTGGGCATAGAACCATAGTATCTTGATGTTGCTCCTCCATATCTTGGTCACCAAAATATTGTTTTGTCTGACTTTTCTCAGAAGTTGCAAGATCTCTATCCATGTTTGCACTGGGTCATAGTGAGCGGTGGGTACAAATGAGAGTCCCTTCTAAAGCACCTGGGATTCTGTCTGTGTCAGGATGTGTGTGGAGAGATTCATTATTATTATGTCTGGTTGTACCAAACCCTTCCGCGTTCCTTATGATCCTTGGCGAGTAGTCCATGGCCCTGTCTCGTCCATGTCCCATGCCGCACTGCTGTATGAAAGGCTGATTTCCTTCATCATGATCGGACTCAGCAAGCACCCATTACTATAAATAAAATAATAGAGGGGCTGAGGATCGCTAATTGAAATTTGTCAGACTTGTCCGCCACTATTAGGCTTGTAGATTTCCATGGCACTACATTTCCATGCTTGGGATAATGTAGGTTCTATTGAACCTATGAGGCCACCTGCATGTATGAATGCAGGCTGGAATAGATAGTCTGGCGATTTTCAGAAATCATGAAGTGGGGTGTTGCATATATTACAGCCCTGCAACCTGTGAGTACATATTTCCCTCAACCTCTGCCGGATTAGTCCATCTAGAGAACTAGTACATTTAATGTAATCAATTATATTAAAAACAAGATGGTGGACTGCAATATCCACTGTGTTTCTCTGGAATCGATCCATGCAAGTACCAAAACAGCGCACTGGAAGCAGCTCAGAATAACCTGTACGAGAATTTTTGATTTAGTATACAATAGTTTTATCCATTAAAAGATGGCGGAACCCGTTGTGAGTCGCCTAGTCCATTATTTATGTAATCTACCATGATGTGTACCGCGGGCAGAGCTGACTGCTTCCACTGATTAAATCATTCGCAACCGAGCGGTCCTGCACAGGACGCCTACGGACTGGCCAGCTACATGAATATTAGCAGTATACCCACGGCAATTATGAAATGATATATGTGACACTTGTGTCTGCCAGTTTGGGAGACTAATGACAACCTGGGGGTCAGGCGCGTTAACGATACACTGACAGCAGGCAAATGTAATTCACAAGTGGACCAGAGAAGCTGCTCCACTGGGTGACAGGGTCGTGGCAACAAAAGGTCTGCAGTACGTATGTCGCATGAAAGTATATGTAACTATTCAAACTTAGCCAGATAGTCACAGACACTGAAAGGGGGGATTTTATATCATTGTGTAGGTGCAGCTGAATACCTGATACAGTCTGTGACAAGAGAACTATGAACAGCAAGTACCATGGTTAAGTTATATTGACAATGGGGGGGCTTGCATATACATAATGTTAAATTGCACACTAAGAGAAGACGGTCCCGATGAAGATGGCTTAAATAGTTCATGCTATTGAAACCGGTTGACTTATAATACTGGCAAACAGTGCAGCGAATTCCAAATGCGTTGTCTTGATGGGTCTAACTTGTTGTTCATCAATTTGTACAATCACCATAACGCCACCACAAGCAATCCTGTGCTGTCACTCTTGGAAGAAAGAGTGACTGATTGGAGGGAACGTCACGCTGGCTCAACAAAAAAATATTACTTCTGGTGATCTTAATCTCCAGTTCGTGCAACTCGACATTATGGTAGAGATCATGGATGAGGAAGATGCGAGATGGGGGGTGGGGATCATGGTGGTGGAACATTCAAAGAGAGTTTATAGAACTGCCGAGGAAGCTGGGTCTCAGGGCATGTAATGGCAGATTCCCAAGCGATTGCCCAGCAAGTACACCTTATGATATGTACCCCAAGTGTAGTTTGATTGATTACATCCTGGTGAATGTCGAATCTTGGGGTCACCCGCAAGCTTTTTGTGTGCTAAAAAGGCCAGAAAGTGATAAACACCCCAGTGTAGTCTCTGTACTAGGGACACTGTTTGGTGCAAGGAGGGAGGCACATAGGCACATAAAGATCCTTACTGAGCCTAGGGGTAGTGCCAGGTGTCCCATCAAGTGGCACCTACCAGACCACAACACTAAATTACCAGGTATATACTCAAGCATTCTGCCTCTCCTTGACCTCTTTTTTAGCAGTGAGGTTAACAACGCCGACCAACTCCTCCTAGTGCATGAAGGAATCATGAGTGCCGTAGGAAAATGTATGAGTCGACCATGGTCCCCTAACCCTAGAAGGGCTGTTCGAACCACTTTATGGTATGACGTGGGTGCCAGGCTGCAAAAAGGGATGGATCGAGCTGGCCAAGGGTCTGTGGCAGCCGGGCCCATAAGCCCTGATCGCTGCAAGGGCACTGTACTGCAAGCTTCTCAAGGTCAAGAAGGTGGCATACTTGGACAGTCTTCTGTGGGCCACCAAGTCTGGCAACTCCATCCTGGATGAAGGGGGCAAAGTGTTTGCCAAGGCCGTCCTTGGGCATCTAATGGCATGGAGCACGGAGGTGGGGATTTGCATAATCTGCAGGCCGGCTTCCAGCGTTGTATTATAAGGGTAGACCAAGTACTGAGGCTCCAGTTGATTTTGGAGAAGTACGTGGCATTAAAATCAATTAACAAATATGCAGTTTTTGTGGACTTGAAGACCGCGTTTGACAGTGTATGCGTTTATTAACAAGGGTCTTCTAATCAGTATTTTAAGAGACATACAGTCACTTTATTGCAATAATGGGGTGACAATTCGGTATTCACCAGACGGCCAAACATCCTCAAGAATTAAAATAGAGGTGGGTGTTAGACAGGATTGTGCCCTTGCACCCATCCTGTTTTGTCTTTTTATTAATGGGGTTATTGACAGCCTGGTGGGTGAGCAGAACGATGCCCCATTCCTTGCATGCGAGCCAAAACCTATCCTCCTGTTTGCAGATGATGTGGTTCTCCTATCACTGACTCATAGGGGTCTTTAAAGACAACTGACAACCTTTGAATGTTTTTTGTGAGGAAAATGGGCTTGCAATAAACATGCAAAAAACGCAGTCAATGGTATTCAGCAAAAAGAGGACCAGGAAAATTCCCATGCTCAAAGTCTGTCTGAGAAGTGGCATTATCAAGCAGGCAATGAGTTATTGACTATCTGGGGGTCCGAGTGATGGCCAACTGTGCCTGGACTAACCCGATAAGATGTGCAGGCCTAAAATTGACTAAGTGTGGTGTGGCTGTACTCAGATTTACGCAGGCATATGGGGCGGGCCCAGTTAGTGTCATTCTACAGATTTACATTTTAAAGTCCATATTAGAGCAGCCGGCCAATGCGCACAATATCCTAGTTTTGTGGGAATTTGGGCTTACATGGCATTTGGTTTGTTTGGTTTGTTTGTCAAACAATGCCAGTATCCCTATTGGCTAGAGTATGGTCAAATGGTAATCTGCATCACTATAGAAGGGCCGTTAGGGATGTTTTTATTCACCCGGGAGCCATAAGAAAGGATCTTGTTGCAATGGGGATGGAAGGCTACTGGCTGCAGCCCGAATCTATCCCAGCTAATTTAAGAGTGTTATTCAAAAAGGTTAATGCAGTTAGATAGGAGAGAGAGTACAGAGCGAAGCTGATATGCTCAGCTAGTGTGGCCCCCTATCTATCCAGGAAAATTGTCCAGGGCTTCCAAAGTTATCTGGATAGCATGCAGGGGAAGTTAATGAAGGCCCTATAAATGAAATTGTGTATTGGTATATTACCCTTGGCTAGTCTAAAGCAAATCTGGAACCCACGTAATACAGCAATTAGTCCCTTCTGTCCACAGGGAAGAAGAAAGCACTGTGCAATTTATCCTGTTCTGTCCAACCTATGCCAAAATCAGGAGAAACTGGTTGATACCACGTTTTAAACAATTGCATGTGAGAACGGTTAAAATGGCCCTGTGGCTTTGTTTGGCAAGAGAACGTGAATTATCATATTATTATATTGGGACCTTTTTGTTGCAGACTTGGAAAAAGAGATCCGCACTTTTAGCTTTACCAATGATAGATGCATTAGTACAGCACCCTTAATAGGGCCTTTTATATGTATATCTTAATGTTTTAACATTTTAAATTGCATAGTCCCTGTTGTATAGAAACAAATTATACTCCGGTTCTGTTAATGATGTTTTTTTGTATGTGATTTTTAGGATCCACTTGGGTCGAAATAAAGGAATAAAAAAGAAAGAATAGTCCTTTTGTTTATCGTGTGCCCATTGATTCCTGTTTCCCTGGACAGTTCCTGCTGAGGGTTGCCCTGCTGGACCTCACACACGAGCAAAAGAGAGGCAACCCACTAAACACTGGCTGTTGTCCTGGTGGGTGCAGCAGAGACAGCCAGTCAAGGAAGAATACACACAACCTGACCATGGCTGACCTGGGCTCACAGTGGTAACATATGTATGATACAGCTCATATGTGGCTTTAATAAGTATGTGAATTACCAGTCACCATATCCCAAATTCAGATATGTCTTATGTTTAAAGATTAAACTGCCACCAGGATGGTATTCCATCATGCTTAACTAGTTGAGGAATATATGTGCAAATGTGAAATGCAGCCTCTGCACTGCAGTGACTTGACTGTCACAGTGGCTATCAAAAGGGCACCTGTGACCATTGAACTTGCTCTGTGCGACTGGAGAGTAAAAGCTGCAGATCATGAGACTGATACAGTGGGGCACATGTGTCACTATGCTTTTGGCATGTAGTTCAACTGAAGGGTGGGTCTGTTGGCAGACCACTGCTTCTAAGATGGAATTACCTGCATCATTGTATTAATTAAAAAAAATCAAAAAAGCCGGGCTTCTACACCCTTGCCAGATGGCAATTCCTCACACCCATCCCTTGGGAACTATGTACAGTTACATCCGTTCTCCTTTAAGTTTCCAGAAAATTAATCCCCGTATTGCTCACAAGCCTTGCATACAATGCCAAACTACTCTACAGAGCATCATGAAATTCAAACTGGATCAGCAATGTGTGCATATTAATGGATTGCCTGCTCTGATGTTATTTATTTTACAACTTAAATGCTTTTGTCTTTGTACAGGTAAAGTTGAGCTTTAGTGTTCCCCTAATCATTAAAATTATTTTGATTACTGATATTATTAATATTTGTAATACAAAATATGTGCAGCTTAAAATTCTCTATCCCTATACAAGATAATGTTTTCGGGAAGCTAATCTTGCAGGCTTTGTTAAAGATGTCTTTGATTAAATCTTTATCTTGTAATACACAACTTTGTTTATTATTAGCTTAAAACACAAAATGACACATTACAGAAAGTAATGGGGCAGAAGAGGAAGAATTCTCAAAGCGTTGTTGGTCTCGTACTGCAAATATGGTAGTGTGGAGCAAACCTGGATGGCACAGAAAAATAACAATGCAAAAAAATAATTTAAAAAATCATGCCCTTTCTGAATGCTGATGCTAATCTCAATGCCACTTCACTACTCCATAAGGCTATCCAGGTATATTTTCTCTGAGCTAAGCCATCCCTGTGGTAGACCAAGCACTTTGTGCAAACACCAAGGAAGCACTGAACTTTGGCTAGGCCTTAACTTCCTGTTTCTCGCGGGAACATAAACCACAGGTAAACAAATACCAGAGATCAAGACAAGAGTATCTCAAAAACAGATGTTTATTTGCACACCACTGTAAGAAAAGGCAAATAAATGCATAGATTGCAACAAAGTCACAGAAGGAACGAAGCAAGCACAGCGGACAGAAAGAATAACACCAGGGGCTACGGTGGCTAACATAGAGGATCGCAGGGGCAAGGAATATAGCATCCTGTTTTACCATAGAGCACCTAGAGTTTACGTTGGTTACACTGGAAGTTAATTCCGAAATATTCTGCATAGTCTCTACTGAGTGCACAGATGAATTCAGCTTTACAGCTCACTGTATGCTGGCACTATTCTCATTCTCATTGAACTGGCCTTTGCAATCACCTCTAGTCAGCAGCAACACAGATTCACTGGTATCACCCGTCTAGGTATTTCTTGGAAGGTTTGTTTTATGCCCATGCTCTGTGCAGCTGTGAAAGAGGTTATCTGATCTTCATATGTATCTGGTTCCCTAACTATGAGCTATGTGATCTATTGCACATACAGAGTATGAACATGGCGAGGATATGAGGAATTGTAGACAAAGCTATGAGTCCATGGAGCAGGCTCTGTGTGGGAGCTATCATCAAAGATCCATTGAACAGCTTTTGCATGGGCACTAGGCGCTTTGATCTGCTGAGTGTCCTGTGATTGGGAGCGAGCTCCATGGATTCTTTGAGCAGCCTGTGCATGGGAGCTCGATTCACAGTTTCATTGATCAACAGGAGCTTGGTGCTGGGCTCAAGGGCGCCTTGAGAAGTTTGATTTGGGAGCTAGGCTTCTGGATCCATTAAGCAGCCTGCGCTTGGGCAGTAGGCTCATGATGTTATGTTATATGCATTTGTAGCGCGCACGTTCACCTCAAAGGTATCTTGGCGCAGGGAAACACAACAAAAAGGCAAGGTCAACCAGTATTTTAAAACAACAGAGTTTTAAATTGACAGCGAAATTGCAAATGATTCTCAGTATGCCTCCACCCAGCTTGAAGATCATTCCAGAGCCTGCTTGCAGCCACTGAGAAAGTCCACCCCTACCCTCTGAAGAGAAAATCTAGGGACCACGAGCAAACACCCATTACACCTCATTGACGGCCAACAGATTATTGTTGCACCCTCTGTTAAGACCCTTGGGGTCTACCTCGACTCATCGCTCTCCATGTCCCGCCACGTCAACCACGCCATGCTTCGACATCAGGCTATGCGATTAAACTAGGCAACGCCAGAAAACCTTTCCTCACCACCATGAACCGTCTGGAAGTTGCACAAGCACTAATATGTTCACAACTTGACTACTGCAACTCCCTGCTCTGCGGCACTTTAGAAAAAAACCTCTGCAAACTTCAAATCACCCAGAACAATGCTCTCAGAGCTGCCCTTAACATGGGCAAACAGGACCACATATCAGAGGTCAGGAGATCCGCTCACTTGCGGCCAGTTAAGCATAGAATCACTTTCAGAATCCTATCCCTTACCTACCGTTGTCTCTCGAATAATGCTTCGTGCTACCTGGCGGCAGTAAAGACTGGGGGGGTGTCTGTACTCCTGCTCTCCATATGGTAGAGGAGAGGCACAGAGGACCTCAGCCAAGATTTTCTATTGTGGTAGCAATGGACGAGCAATCAAGGCTTAGCTTCTCAGGAGGTGATGCAGGCTGGTTCCTAAGTACAGTGTAGTCCCCAAGCCCCCACAAAGGAATGTCTGCACACTGTATTAGTTAAAACACAGTCTTTATATAATTAATATTCAAGGTTATGTACACTATCACAATAACTCACTTTGTGCTCAGAAAATCAATAATGGTAAATATATACAGTTCTAAAGTGGTACCCCAATTATTATCAGATCTCATTAAAGTGCATCAACTATACTGTCAAAATGTCACACAAATCAATAAAGAGGAAACCAGCAATAGAGAGGGGAAGGAAAGCAAGATGGTTGAACAATTGGCAGAATACTGGCTTTTACCAACTATGCGCAATTCTGTGTGGAAATCCCCCCACCTGGGCAACCTGTAAAGCAAAGATATATCACAAGCCCAGTCCATATATTGTTCTATGAGTCTTATTTCCCTCTACACTAGTTGTACAGCCCAATGTACCTGGAATTGTAGCGTTCGTCGTCGGAGAATCAACTGCCCTTCTTGAGTGGCCTCCCTTTAAGGCAGGAGTCACGGGTCGTCGAACGTCCGAAAGAGAACAGGGTGAACTACAGCGGTGAAGTGGGAGCTTCATTCCTAGCAGTGCTCATCGACGACGGAGCATTGGCGTCCTGCAAGGAAGAGGCGTGCGGGGCACCTCAGTGACGATAGTTCTGGACCGCAAAGAGATGATGAAGAACTGTGGTACAGCAAGGGCGTCGAGTTGTCGGCGTCTCTGTGGTCTTCAGGTGGCGGGAAACCCGCCGGCAGATGCTCCTCGGTGCGCCAACGGTCGGGGCTTCTCCAGCGGGATAAAGCGGGCGGCGATGCAAACAAGAGCGTCCTTGGATCAAATGAAGTTCTTAGGCAAACGGGTGCACGGCTGCTCCAGTCAGCGACGGCGGTCGTCGACAGTGGCGGACAACAGTCCGGGTGCTTCTCTTTGGGATTCTGCGGCAGTCCCCATCTCCGGTCGGCAGCCTGTCGTAGGTCTGTCTACCAGGGAGCTTTGGCAAAGATCAGCTGGTGCACGATGGTCCCTCATAGCTCGGGAAGAGGGCGCCTTACCAGGTCCTCTTTGGGTCAGTCCTTCGAGACACAGCAGCTTTCAGATTGATGAAGAAAGGCAACAGCAATTCTTCACTTCCAGCAGGGCTTTCTAGGTCAAGCTTCAGGTTTACTCCAGTTACTCGTTGTAGTGGATTCAGCTTCTGAACACGAATTCTAGCAGTGAGAGGCCCCCAGATATACTAGTTGGTCTCCCATTCATTCTGCTGGGTCACACTCAGGCAACCAATCGGTCAGAAGGGAATTCATGCAGGCAGAAAGCCAATCAGGTGCATAGTGCACTCAGGCCATTCACTTCTCTCCAGACACTCACAACAAGTTATGTGTACTGGGACAAGTACCCAGCCATTCAACACTCCACACTGCATTCATACCAGTTTCGGGTAGGGCTGTCTCAGTCATTGTGTCAAACACCAGATACTAGACATCCACAACACAGAATGCATATTCGTCACACACTCCATTCACCCAGGTCCCACCCACAGGCGTACCCACAACATACAGTCATTGGGAAGGCTCCAGGGACAGAGTCAGGGCTTCCCAGGACTTTGGGAAAACAAGGTAACAGGCAATAGAAAACAAGAGGCCACAGGGGCCATCTTGTTTCCTATCAGGAATCAACTGATTCCAATGGCAGGGCCTGGGTATCCCAAAATGGAGGATACTCAGGGCACCTGTCAAATTCAGTATGGAGCTGCCACCAGCCCATTCCCTGCTCTGTGGGCCACACACAGGTGCCCAAAAACATACACTAGGGGCACAAGGTTGTACCCCCACCAATGGGTGCCATAAGGGTATCCCATGGGTCTGTTCACCAAAACCAAAAGAGAGAGCTGCACCGCCATGAACTCCTGCATGGAAAACATGACAGAACACACTATAAAAAGAAGTAAAGGACAAGGATACAGAGGCCCTGTCCCTCCGATGCATTTCCAGCATCACAGTCGCCCCCCCCAGAATGATGTTAGGGTGCCTAATCTCCCACGAGATAGACACCCTCATCCAGACGGTCAACACACCTTCTGGAAAGGCCATCTGCATTATCGTGACTCTTCCGTGGTCTATGTTCTATGGTGAAGTCTAGCCCTTGCAGGCTACTGGACCACCTGAGCAGTTTCGGTTCTCACCCTTCATCTGCATCAGCCAATTCAGGGGCTTAGGATCTGTTTGGACCTTAAAGGTAGACCCCGTAAGGTAGGGCCTAAAATGCCTAAGGCTCCAAACTATGCTGAAACATTCCTTTTCAACAGTAGCCCACCTAAGTTCTCTACACTTGAGTTGTCTACTGATGAATATGATAGGATGTTCCCTCCCTTTGTCATCTAACTGGGACAAGACAGCTCCAATTCCAGTGTCGCAGGCGTCAGTTTGAACGATAAAGGGCTTGCTGTAATCAGGCGCACAGGTGCCCTACACAGACTTTCTTTCAAGCCATCAAAGGCCCTCTGACAGTCTTCAGTCCAATTAACCTTCCTAGGCTGTTTGGGTGAAGTCAGAGCTGTCAGGGGTACAGCTATGGTTCCATAGTCTGCCATGAAATTGTGGTAATACCCAGTGAGGCCCAAAAAGGCTCTCACCTGGGTTTGAGTAGTGGGAGTCTCCCAGTCATGTATATCCTGTACCTTACTGGGGAGAGGTTGGATTTGACTCCCTCCTACCTCATGACCAAGATATGTGACTTTCCCCTGAGCTATCTGGCACTTGGTGGCCTTGATAGTGAGGTTAGCCCTTTTCAAGGCCTGCGACACCTTATCCAGATGAGTCAAATGCTCTTCCCAGGTGGAACTGTAGACAGCAATGTCATCTAAGTAAGCCACACAGAAGGCCTCCAGCCCAGTGAGCGCATGATTGACTAATCTCTGGAAGGTGACAGGGGCATTCTTCACCCAAAAGGCATGACCGTAAACTGGTAGAGTCCCTCTGGTGTTGAGAGCGCCGTTTTTTCCTTGGCATGGTCCGTCAGAGCTATTTGCCAATTGCCTGATTTAAGGTCAAAGGTGCTCATAAATTTGGCAGCACTTATGGTGTCCACAAGCTCATCAGCCATGGGCAATGGGTGCTCGTCAGTTTGGTGACGGCATTGACTCCTCTGTAGTCCACACAGAACCTCCAATCCTTGGTATCTGCCTGGGAACTTGCCTTGGGGACAAGGACCAGGGACTGGTTGAGAGTTCAATAACACCCAGATCCAACATCTTGGCGACCTCAGCCTGGATGTGGTTCTTAACTGTATCTGACATATGGTAGCACCTGCTATTGACAGGCATACTGTCACCAGTGTCAATTTCGTGCCTACACCAAGGTGTAAGGCCTGGTGTCAGTGAAAACAGAGAGGCATACTGCCAGAGCAAAGCCCGGCAGGCCTTCTGCTGCTCTGTCATCAGATCGGGAGAGAGATGCACTCCCTCCACTGAACCATCCTGTGCGTTGCTATGTAGCAAATCAGGAAGGGGCTCACACTCATCCTATTCTTGCTCTGAAGCTAGCAAGAGACATGAGACTTCTGCTCGCCTGTGGAAAGGCTTGAGCCTGTTAACATGGAATACATGAGGGTCTACCCCAGAGGCTCCCATGTCAACCAGATAATTGACCTTGCCCATCTTGGAGATCATCCTGAAGGGTCCAGTCCATTGATCTGCCAAAGCCTGAGGCTTGGTAGGCTCCATCACAAGGACCTCCTGTCCCGGAGTCCAATCCACTTGCGATGCTTTAAGGACATGCCAGTACTTATTCAATTCCTGGCTGGCCTTGAGATTCGCTGTTGCCTGACCCATCATCTGTGTCATCCTCCGTCTGAGGCCTAACACATAGTCCCCCACTTGCTTGGCGGGACCTGGCGGGGTGGCCTCCAAACCTTCTCTGATTAAGGCAAGGGGCCCCCTCACGGGATGTCCAAAAAGTAACTAAAAGGGGCTGAAACCAACACCCTCTTGAGGTACCTCTCTGTAAGCAAACAGCAGGTATGGCAGGAGGAGATCCCATTTCCTCCTTAGGGGCTCTTCCAAAGCGCCTATCATGCCTTTGAGAGTTTTATTAAATCTCTCAACCAGACCATTGGTCTGGGGATGGTAAGAGGTGGAGAACTTGTAGGTTACCCCTCACTCTTTCCACATGGTTTTTCATGTAACTAGACATGAAGTTCGATCCTCTGTCAGAGACAACCTCCTTAGGGAATCCAACATGGGTGAAAATGCCCAGGAGAGCCCTGGCAACCATCTTGGCAGTAACAGTCCGAACGGGTATAGCTTCAGGGTACCTGGTGGCATGATCAACCAAGACCAGGATGAACCGATGTCCACCTGAAGTGGGAAGGTCAAGAGGACCGACAATGTCGATGCCCACCCTCTCAAATGGTGTGCCAACCACTGGCAATGGTTGCAGTGGGGCAATGACACTGGCTCCAGTCTTGCCAGACAACTGACAAGTTGGGCAGGTCCTGCAGTGGGACTCCACTTCTACTCCCATCTGAGGCCAGTAGAAATGGGCAGAGAGCCTCTGCTTAGTGTTCTTGGTACCAAGATGGCCAGCTAAGGGCACCTCATGCGCCAACTACAGAAGGAAGGTCCTGTAAACCTGGGGTACCACCAACCTCTTGAGGGCACCAGGTTCAGACTTAGTGGGCTCACTAACACGGAGCTCACCCTCCCAATAGATCCGGAATGTCCTAGGCACTTCTCCTTGTGCCTGGGACAGGGCCTGTTTCCTCAGGCCTTCGAGAGAGTGGCACCCTCTCTGTCCCTTACAGAAGATCACCCGGGAGGGTCCTCCTTCAGCTAACAAGCATTGAAGGTCAGGATGATCCTCCGGGTTGAGAACCTCTCCCACAGGAGAGTCTTCTGGCTCTTCTCCCACAGGAGTTGAGACGGGGTTTACCACTGGATCCAGCCCGTCCGGAGCATGGATCCCAATGGGTGCTGTAGGAACAGCAGGAAGAGCAGGGGCTCCCTCCACAGAGGTGGCCTTCTTACTCTTCCGTTTCCTTCGGGTCTTGGGTTTCCCCGTCGGCGAGGGTACCGGACTTGCAGCCAGACCCTGTGTGACCTACGATCGGGTGACCGCCACAGCAGCCATGGGTAGACCATCCGTGATCATCCCCAACTCAACCAAATCATCCTAACAAAATGTTCACAGGCAGGTTGTCCTGAACCAGGACCGGAAGCTTCGCTGTCTTGTCTCCAATCGTAATGTTGACTAAGGCTACAGGCGTTAATTTGGGAGGCCCACCAGCTAACCTGGTGGTTCTCAGAGGAGCGAAGTCCTCTGGCTTGAGCAGGGTCCTGTCCACCACTGTCATGCTTGCCCCAGCGACTCTCAAACCAGTAGAAGGCTGGCCATTCAAGAGGACACTCCTCAAAAACCTATGAGTGTTCCGTGGGATAGTCGCCAGTACTTCTGCATACTGGTCCCAGGCCCCAAGGAACACTAAGGAAATCTCTACAGGATCACCGAAGGTGATACCAGTAGGGGAGGGGAAGACAGTGGCCTCCATCTCAGGTACGGAGTAGGGGTAGGTCAGGCTGACAGCCTGGACTCCAAGTGCCTTACCCTTAAACTTGGGATCACCCCTTCGGTGGTCCAGAGCCCCACAATCCCAACAAGTGCCGGGAGTGCGGGGTACGTTACTGGAACCACTGGGACCCTGCTTTGCAGCAGGCGGACCACTACTCTTACTCCCACCCACAACAGATTTATCCCCACTAGGTTTTTGGACCTTAGGAGAGGAACGTTTTGATTTACCTGACTGTGATTGCTTCTGGGACTCCTCAGCTTTCTGAGAGGTCCCCTTTTCTTTGTCCTTGTCCTTCCCACTGGAGTCCTCATGGGACACCGGTGGGAGACCCACTTGTCAGCCAACCTAGCCAGCTTAAAGGGGTCCAAAATGTTCTGGTCAGCAACATACTGATGCAGCTCTGGTGAACAGGCTTCCAAAAAATGCTCAAAAAACAAAAGGTGGGACAATTCAACAAACATTTTCACTTTGTAACCATCAATCCACCCCATCATGTTCATGTGCGCACCACTCACCCAGTCCATCCAAGACACATTCTCTTGTTTCTTAAAATCCCTGAACCTCTTAAGGTACTGGCTAGGTGTCTTGCCAAACTTGGCAATTAAAGCAGACTTCATGCACTCATACTGACCCCTTTCTTCCACACTCAGTTTCAGAATACAGTCATATCCAGTCTGAGGCACTCTGCTTAATAAACACTTAGCCCAATCTCTCTTATCAACATCATGAATTGCACAAGCCATCTCAAACACTTCAATCCATTGGAGGATATCAGAACCCTCCACATACACACCAACCAAATCCTTCATTATCTTGGTTGCTGGGGACCTGACACTCTCCACTGGTTTAGCTGAAGTCTCCACTCGAGCTTTCTCTAACTGGATTCGCTGACATTCAGTGTCCTTGTCTTTGAGATCAAGATCCCTATTCTTGAGTTCCACTTGCTGTGCCAACTCCTCTTTCTTAAGCTCCGCATCTATTTCTAACTTGCGATATTCAAAGGCCAATTTCATCCTTAAAAACTCAAGTTCCAAGGAATTGCTGGGTTTTGGAACAGAGGCAGCGGGAATGGTGGCATTCCCAGAATCAGATTCGGTAACAACCCCCAGGGCTAGAGTCTTCATTGGTTGCATCCCCCCCTTCAAGAGTTTCACAATCAGTCTGGTAGTCCACGAGGGCAGCTATCAGCTCAGCCCTGGACTTATCCACAAAGTCTAACTCCCTGGCTTCACTGTTACGCTCACCTGGCTTCCACAGAGGCGTCGATCTGAACTGGACAGCTGCGGTCTCCACCAATGTGACGCGTAGGGCCGAGATGACGGACTGGACTGGCCCACCTAGCTTTGTTTGCTTGGCCCGTAGGAATATTCTTCTGTAAATGGAGAAAGGGAATTAACCACCCGTGGGGTTAAGCGTAAATCCCCCCACCCCCGCTGTTCTCCCCACAGATCACCTTTGATGTCCCCTCTTATAGTCTCACTTGATGGTTTGAAAAGATGAGCTCTCCATCCTGCATTGAGCGCAGGGGCGCGTTGATAACCAGTTGCTTCACAGGCTCGAAGGAATTGGTGAGTTCCAGAACAATATTGACTCCGAAAAGTATGTAGTTCGTAAGAGTTCACATGTCTGACTTTCACTCTTGTCCGATTCCTTGCAGTTTGCAGCTTGACCCCAGCGAAGAGTTCCTCGTGGTAGCTGACGAAGTTCAGGTAAGGATTTGGCTTATCCTACACAGTTCAATAAAATAAGGCCAGAATGTAACCTGTGGATTGCTCCCTTATTCAGGTGTGGCAAGAAAATATGAAGTTCGGGGGATAATGCCTCCGGCGGTAAAATTAGGTAAGTCTATTGTGGTGAGAAGAGTTCCCCTTGTTTGCCCCTTAGTCTCACCTTGTTGTCCTTTTGTACCCCTTAGGGGCCGGGGTACGGCGAGGATGCAATGGAGACTGCACCGACTCGTGAAGAGGAATATTACCCCCGGTGGTAATCAGGTAAGTCTATGGGGGTAGTTACTATTGCCTCTGTTTATTCCCTTGGCTCACCTTTGCTGTTCTTGTGTTCCCCTTAGGTGCCAGAGTGTGGCAGAAACGTGCAGAAGGATGCGGTGGATCGTGAGGATGCCTCGAAGGCCGGTGAGATCAGCGTGGCGCTGCAGCAGGCGAGGCGGCGCGCGTAAAATGCTTCTTTCTTCCAGCTCGAAGGCGCGGTGGATCCAGAATTCAGGTAAGGATCAAAGGTTTTGCTCTTATTCTAACCTCTTCTCCTTCTGTTCCTCCCTTTTTCTAGGAGCTGCAGACTCGAGGCGGGCGTGGCAGAAGACTGGATGCAGGCTTGCAGACACGGTGAGCGTTACGCTGCTGGATGCAGAATAACGCGAAGCATGTGCTGCTCTTCGGACGTGGTTTAAATAGTCTCCAAAGTAGTCCCAGGTAAGTATTAGACTCTATGATTCACAAGCACTCTGGAGAGCCTCTAAGCTCAGCCAAGTCAATTTACCATTTGCAATAGATTCCATTGCTTGTAATGCAGTTATCTTGTACACAACTAAACCTCAATTTAACAAAGTGCAGATATCCTTGTAAGTGGCACGGTTATACACTGATTCTTAAAACCATAAGCATCCCACCGCTGCCACCAGTGTAAAGACTGGAGGGGGGGTGTCTGTACTCCTGCTCTCTATATGGTAGAGGAGAGATACAGAGGACCCCAGCCAAGATTCTCTATTGTGGTAGCAATGGGCGAGCAATCAAGGCCTAGCTTCTCAGGAGGTGATGCAGGCTTGTTCTTAAGTACAGTGTAGTCCCCAAGCCCCCAAAAAGGAATGTCCGCACACTGTATTAGTTAAAACACAGTCTTTATATAATTAATATTCAAGGTTATGTACACTATCACAATAACTCACTTTGTGCTCAGAAAATCAATAATGGTAAATATATACAGTTCTAAAGTGGTACCACAATTATTATCAGATCTCATTAAAGTGCATCAACTATACTGTCAAAATGTCGCACAGATCAATAAAGAGGAAACCAGTAGTAAAGAGGGGAAGGAAAGCAAGATGGTTGAACAATTCTATATGAAGATTCCCCCCACCTAGGCAACCTGTAAAGCAAAGATGTATCACAAGCCCAGTCCATATATTGTTCTATGAGTCTTATTTCCCTCTACAATAGTTCTACAGCCCCAATGTACCTGGAATTGTAGCGTTCGTCTTCGGGGAATCGACAGCCCTTCTTGAATGCCCTCCCTTTAAGGCAGGAGTCATGGGTCGTCGAACGTCCGAAAGAGAACAGGGTGAACTACGGCGGTGAAGTGGCAGCTTCGTTCCTAGTGGTGCCCGTCGACGACGGAGGATTGGCGTCCTATAAGGAAGAGACGTGCGGGGCACCTCGGTGACGATAGTTCTGGACCGCAAAGAGATGATGAAGAACTGTGTCCCAGCAAGGGCGTCGAGTCATCAGCGTCTCTGTGGTCTTTAGGTGGCGGGAAACCCACCGGCGGATGCTCCTTGGCGCGTCAACGGTCAGGCCTTCTCCAGTGGGATAAAGCGGGCGGCGATGCAGACGAGAGTGTCCTTGGATCAAATGAAGTTCTTAGGAAAACTGGAGCACAGCAGCTCCAGTCGGCAATGGCGGTCGGCGACAGTGGCAGACAACAGTCCGTGTGCTTCTCTTTGGGATTCCGCGGCAGTCCCCATCTCCGGTCGGCAGCCTGTTGTAGGTCTGTCTACCAGGGAGCTTTGGCAAACATCAGCTGGTGCACGATGGTCCCTCGTAGCTCGGGAAGAGGACTCCTTACCAGGTCCTCTCTGGGTCAGTCCTTGTAGACCAAGCAGCTTTCAGATTGATGAAGAAAGGCAACAGCAATTCTTCTCTTCCAGCAGGGCTTCAAGATCAAGCTTCAGGTTTACTCCAGTAACTCGTCGTAGTGGACTTCAGCTTTTGAACACAAATTCTAGCAGTGAGAGGCCCCCAGATATACTAGTTGGTCTCCCATTCATTCTGCTGGGTCACACTCAGGCAACCAATCGGTCAGAAGGGCATTCATGCAGGCAGGCAGCCAATCAGGTGCATAGTGCATTCAGGCCATTCACTTCTCTCCAGACACTCACAACAAGTTATGTGTATTGGGACAAGTACCCAGCCATTCAACACTCCACACTGCATTCGTACCAGTTTCGGGCAGGGCTGTCTCAGTCATTGTGTCAAACACCAGATACTAGACATTCACAACACAGAATGCGTATTTGTCACACACTCCATTCACCCATGTCCCACCCGCAGGCGTACCCACAACATATAGTCATTGGGAAGGAAATTCACTGAAAATAACCTTGGTTTAGAGAGAATTAAGGTGATCAGATTTACTCCAACACCATATATGGAACTTCAACGCAACAGCCGGTCAGGGGGAAGGGACAGAGTCAGGGCTTCCCAGGACTTTGGGAAAACAAGGTAAGAGGCAATAGAAAGCAAGAGGCCACAGGGGCCATCTTGTTTCATATCAGGAATCAACTGATTCCAATGGCAGGGCCTGGGTATCCCAAAATGAAGGATACTAAGGGCACCCGTCAAATTCAGCATGGAGCTGCCACCAGCCCATTCCCTGCTCTGTGGGCCACACACAGGTGCCCAAAAACATACACTAGGGGCACAGGGTTGTACCCCCACCCATGGGTGCCATAAGGGTATCCCATGGGTCTGTTCACCAAAACCAAAAGAGAGAGCCGCACCACCAGGAGTCACACATAAACTCCTGCACGGAAAACATGACAGAACACACGATAAAAAGCAGTAAAGGACAAGGATACGGAGGCCCTGTCCGTCCAATGCATTTACAGAATCACAGCCGCCAATCTAAGAAAGAACACCTCAGAAAGACCCACTAAGGCTGCCTACAGTCACAGCCTCGTCAAATGTAAAAATAAATAAACGAATGCGAAGACCTCTAGCTGAACTTAAGGTGCACATTTTTCCTGCAAAAAACAGCTCCCACCTGATAGTAGGCCCGGTGGGCCAAAAACAGAGTTTTAAAAATGATCCTCTTTTTCACTGGAAGCCAGTGAAGAGATCTCAAAACTGGGCTAATATGAGAGCCATAAGGGGCAGCCGTGGACACCTTAGCTGCAAGATTCTGCAACAACTGCAGACAATGAATCTGGCCGATGGCTGATCTAGATACAAGCCATTACAGTAATCTAAGTGGCTGGTCGAAAAGTGAGCCGTACACTGCAGGGTGCAGGTGCGACAACATAAAAGGCATCATTTTACGAAGAACATTCAACAGTAAATGCTCTGTTTTACACACTGCACTCACTTGATGGGCCATCGAAAGAGAAGAAGAGAGAAAGACACTGAGATTTTTCACAACCACCACTGGAGTAGGGAAAACACCCAGTGAAGCAGGCCAAAAAGAAGAAGACCAAGTATCCAGACCCAAAGACCCCCTGACCCCCACCAGAACCTCAATCTTGTCCCCATTGAGTTTAAGCCAGTTGTCACTCATCCAACCCCTCACGGCCCCTAGGCATTCACACAGACGCAATGACACCCCACCGCTGTCCTGATCTAGACAGACCAGGATCTGGGTGTCGTCTGTGCATGAGTAGCACCTGAAGTTGTGGGAGCGGATGAGGGCAACCCTATGCTTAGGAGTTGGGTTTATGCTCAGAATGTATTCATGGATGAATTATAACTGCAGAGGACCTTCAAACGCCTAGACCTGCATTTGTCATCCTGTGCAGTGGCTTGAGTAAAGAAAGAGTTCAATTAGCTCACATTCTCCCTGTGTTCATGCTTAGGTTAGGGTGGGCTCAAAGCATATCTGCATACATTCCTGAATCTCTATCTGCCTGTGCGCATCCTGTCATGAACAGAAAATCAGACGATGAAAAAAACAGAAATGTTTATGTTTTCCAAACATTTATGGAGGCTTGTGACTTCATTCATACACATGGAAACAGTTACCATGGATATGCACCTAGGACAAGATCAATCCACCTGCAGAATCACAGTATTTTAGGGTTCTGAGAACTTGAAGGCATTTCTATTGACATTCTTCATCACAAAGAAGTCTGCTTGAAGAAGAGATCCACCTGCAAGATCCACATAAGTGAGATGCAGATGAAATATGAGTATGTGTGTGAGTGCAATATGGACAGTTTACAATCCAGCAGAAACCCATACAAAAACTGTCCTTTTACAGTGTTGATTTTGTCAAACGTACCATTTGTCAATAAGTTAGTAAACGATGTCAGTGGGACAATGAAACACAAACTGACCATGAGCAGATACCTGATTACAGAAACTTTCCACAGATGCCATTGCATTTCTGCATGGCATTAGCAAGAGAGCATCATTGAGAATTCTTCAAATACATATTCCTTCACTGCTTTTTTTGCTACAAGGTAACGTTTTCCGTAGTGCTAATACCATGCCCGATCAGTACTATGGCAAACATTGCTGTTCTCAAAAATGTAGTGAAAGAATATGTTTTTGCACTCTGACAGCTTTGCTCTAATCCTAATAATGTGAACAATGACACTTGTGGCAGTGTAGAGTTTCTGTAATGAGACCCCAGATGACCATGTTCAGCAACCACTAGAGAATTCAAATAGGAGACTACAAAATAATGGAAGAAGAGCCTATACCTGGTAAATCACTGGGAAGTACCATAGTAGGGTCATGATTAAACCTGGGCAAAATTTCTCAAAAGTGATCCGATCCGTGGGTTTACGCAAATCTCATAGTATGATTCGGGGTGTTGCGTGGGTCCCACAGGTTTTTCATTTAAGAGCTGTAAATCTTCAGGGAGGTTTGAGAGGTCTGGGCAGTTTTGATCTGTTTCATGAGAAAAACATGCACAAAATAATTAAAAGGGTTCAAAAAGGGAGAAAGAGGATAGTGGTCAGGGAAGCTGGCTGGAGTTTGGAGGATAGCAAGAGGAAATGGAGTCATGTATCTGTAAATGTTATCCAAGAAGGACAGCGAAATAAACCCTGGACGAAGATATCTCAGTAGATTCATGATAAGATCTATGAGTAACCTGCAGGTCCGAGGTTATAATCAAAGTTGCATCTCTGTAAGACAAACTCAGCCTTCCGTCCTTCTGAACTTGATCAAATTAGCAAAGTTGAAGTGGGGAATTGTAAGATTGCATGTCACAGCAACAAAGTCAATCACATGCCAAACATTCATTATATAGACTTTGATGTTAGTTAAAGGAATACCATTTAGTCAGGTAGGATTCCAATGTTATGAGATATAAAACATATAAACATGTATGAATAAATATATATCTACAGTGATATATGGAAATGTGCAGACCTCCTTTGTGAATAAGGTGACCTGCTCATTTCTCGAAGTAATGCAAATTAAAAAAGCATTCTCTGCGCTTTTTATATGTGGATTGTTTCATGTGAATTTTGAAATGTTTCTTTACAAGATTACACTTTTTCAAATGTTGCCGCCCTATGGTTAAGGTGAGTGACTTGATCCATAGGAAATAAAAAAATTCTATTACTAATAACCTTTGACTTGCAGGACCAATTTGGCTGACATTTTCCAAACACAAAGGGCCTAATTCACAGAAGCGTTTTGGTGCAATCCCATAGGAAAACACTCTGTGAATCAGGTCCAAAGTTTGTAATGGGCTCCCTCAGACTAGACATTTTGGGAAAGATTTGTTAAGAAATGAAACAGTTATTAAGAAAGCAAAAGAACGCTGTTTTCAACATAATCCCATTAATTTTCCATAGAGAAAAAGTCCACATTTTGTCACATAAGCGCAATAACTGCTGGACGGAATTGGACCAAATGAGAAACAACTTGGACACAAAGTGTTAACTGGATTTCTGGGACAGGTTTGGGGTGAATCCATCCAGGTGTCGGTAAACGTGGTGCCGCCTGCGCTACAAAAAATTGCTTTATCTTCCTGGGTGCTTTGCAACAGAGAGGCCTAGAGGCTTTTCATAAATGAAAATCAGCCATTTTGTTTCCAAAATTATATTGCTAATTACTTTTGACTTGCTGGATGGATTAGGATGAGATTTTTAAAACAAAATGTTTGTCTAAGGCCCCACAAAATGGAAATGTTGGAAGCAATGCATTATAACATTAAAAAGTTATAAAGAAAACTAAACACCACCATTTTCAGCCCATTCATTTTTCAATAGAGAAAAATGCAGTTTTTGAATAGCCATAGCGCAAAAACCACTGTGCAGATTTGGACCAAATAAGAAGCCATTTAGGCACCGAGTGCAGACTTAATTTCCGTGACTTATTTTGGGTAGATCCATCCAGTAGTTTCTAAACTATTAGACAGAGAAGGGGGTGCCCCCTGCTCCTTAAAACCTCATATCGAAGTAGGTGCTTTGCAGCAGAGATGCTGAGCATGGCTAATAACCTTTGACTTGCTGGATAGATTTGGATGACATTTTCCAAACAAAAAGGTTGTCAAGGGCTCCTCCAAAACTGTAAATATTGAGAGCAATTAGTTAAAAAATGAAAAAGTTATTAACCAAAATTCAGCCTACTCCGATTCATTTTACCAGGGAGAAAAAGTGTAGTTTTTGAACAGACATACCGCGAAAACCACTGTGCAGATTTGCACCAATTAAGAACAATTTGGGAACGAGTGCCCCCTGAACCTTAAAACCATCATATCGTTCTAGGTGCTTTGCAGCAGAGAGGCTGAGAGTGAGAGGGGCTAAAAACTTTTGACTTGTTGGATTGATTTGGATGAAGTTTTCTAAACAAAAAGTTTGTCAAGGCGCTCCCCAAACTGAACATTTTGGGAACGATTCATTAAAAAAATAAAAGGTCATTAAGAAAACATAAAAACACAGTTTTCAGTCTACTCCCATTCATTTTCCCATGGAGAAAAAGTGCAGTTTTTGAACAGCTGTAGCGTGAATACCGCTGCCCTGATTTGGACCAAATAAGAACAATTTGGGCACAAACCATTGACTTAATTTCCTTGACTGGTTCGGGGTTAATCCAACCACTAGTATTTAAAATGTTCCACAGAGAACAAGTGCCCCCTGAACCTTAAAACCATTATATCGTTCTAGGTGCTTTGCAGCAGAGAGGCAGAGAGTGAGAGGGGCTAAAAACTTTTGACTTGTTGGATTGATTTGGATGAAGTTTTCCAAACAAAAAGTTTGTCAAGGCGCTCCCCAAACTGAACATTTTGGGAACGATTCATTAAAAAATTAAAAGGTCATTAAGAAAACATAAAAACACAGTTTTCAGTCTACTCCCATTCATTTTCCCATGGAGAAAAAGTGCAGTTTTTGAACAGCTGTAGCGTGAATACCGCTGCCCTGATTTGGACCAAATAAGAACAATTTGGGCACAAACCATTGACTTAGTTTCCTTGACTGGCTTGGGATAATCCATCAAGTAATTTTTCAAATATTCTACAGAGACATTGGGGTGCTCCGTACCTTTAAACCTTCATATGTATATATTGGCCTTGGTGCTTTGTAACAGGGAGGCTGAGATGATTTTCAGAAAAGAAAAGCCACAATTTTTTTTGTTCGATGCTAATTATTCCCGCTATATAACTGGGAGATGTTGCAAAAGAAAGAACTCAAAACGCTATTTGGAGGAGGAAAAAGGATGCCATCAGACTTTGGAATTAACTCCCCCCACACCCTTACAGAGTCTAATACCATTCTTCACATCAGACATGGACTCAAATCTCTTCTGTTCATGTAGTCACTCGTAGGGGAACACTGATTGTTTTCAACGGAAGCACTTAGATGGCCTTGCCCGAGGCGCTATCTAAATACCAATTGCAATAGCCATCACATAAGGCTAGAGATTGGGAGTGGGAAAGAAGACACCATGTGAAGTTCAGGATTTGGAGATAGAAATGTTTTGGTTTATCAGGGGAAGACTGTGTGAATCTCACGAGAATACAGCCACAACGCCCAGAAATAAATGTGTTGTATACAAAGCGATGAGTGATAGAGGATAACGGGAGAGGGTTGTGGGAGAGGGTTAAGGAGGGGGAAAGCAATTGGATGGAGTGAGGGGACCTGGAAAAAATGAAGGGGGACACAAGTTGCTGAGAAGATGTGGAAGATGTTTTAATTCTGAGCAATTTTTCTCATTATCGCTGGAATTGGTGACCTGCCACTCTACCGCAGGAATTTATGTTATTGGAAATGATTGCTGTGGCATTATAGCTGGAATAAGAGGTTTAACATCTGAAGTGACTAAATCTACTGGGTAGGTGCAATGGGTTTTTGGCAACAAATTAATGGTGTGGCATGGCCAGTGGCCATGACTAGTGGGCTCAAAAGAAAGATATTGCTGCAACACGTTAAGAGGCCATGGCAGATGGCCACAGCTAGCGAAACCTCACAGAACTATGCAACATGTTCGGCGGTGGTCTCTGGCCACGGATGAAGGCCATAGCTAGTGGGCCCAAAAGAAAACTATCGGTACAACATAAACAATGGCCACGGCAGAAGGCCATGGGTAGTGGGCCCTGAGGAAACAAAGGTTTGGCAAAACACTACAAATTCAGTGAAAACCCATTAGTTAAGCGAGAGGTAAAGTGACCAGATTTAATGCAACAAAATCCCTGAAATTCAGCAAGTGCATTTCAATCAAGTACACCTCGGAAAAGGAAATGCATCACACAAACCAAACAGTGATGGGGATAATGACCCGGAGAGGGCCAATCAAGAAAACAGCAATTGAGGGTAGTGGTGGGTGCATGGAAAGAGGAGGGGGGCATTTGGTGAGTGCATGTGAGGACAGGGAAGAGTTTGGGATTTTCTAGCGTTATCGGGGGAATACCAGTGGGTATCCCGCAGGCATGGCCAGTCCAAATATTGGTGGAATCTGGTGGGAATGTGGAGAGAGTGACATTTTTAAAAGTAATTTTACACCTGCAGTGATCACATCTCATAGGCAGGGGGCAATGGGTCTCTGTGCCGAAGGGCATGTCTAGTGGGTCCCTATTGGTGCAACATGTCCAGAGGCCACGGCCAAAGGCCGTAGCCACTGGCCTAGGCCAAAGGCCATGGCTAGTCGGCTCCAATGAAACCTATTGGTGCAACATGTATAGTGGCCTTGGAAAAAGGGCATGGCTGTAGAGGGCCCCAAAGAAACATATTTGTGCATCTGTGCAGAGTCCACAGCCGAAGGCCATGGCTAGCGGGCCTCAAAGAAACCTGTTGGTGCAACATGTACAGTGGCCACAGCTGAGGCCAATGCTAGTGGCCCCGAAGAAACCTATTGGTGCAACATGTACAGTGGCTACGGATGAAGGTGATGGCTAGTGGGGCCCAAAGAAACTATAGTATAACAAAAACCTTTGAAATTCACTGAAAATAACCTTGTTTAGAGAGAATTAAGGTGATCAGATTTACTCCAACAAAACCCCTTAAATTCAGCAATCACATTTGGAGCATGTCTATCTTAACTATGTGCCCCTGTTGTGCAGCGTATGACCACAATGATGACATCACGGAAGACATCACTAATTAAATCATACATGACATCACTGATGAGATCACCCATAGATAGAATCCTTGTATTAGGGCTTGTGTCATGTAATTTGAGGGTCTCTTGAAGTTTATGGCACAAAATGAAATAGCAAGCCCTTTCATTGGTGTTTTCTATAGTAAAACAACGGTCTACCACAAACCAACAGATAGGAATAATCTGCTGCACCGCCTCAGTTTTCACCCACCTACCACTTTGAGGCGTTTACCTTGTAGTAAGTTGCTAAGGGTGAAAAGATTTGTTAGCAATGAAGGTCTATGTAAGGATGAATTCACAAAGATGTCTAAAAGATTTCTGGACAGTGGATACTTAACCTGAGGAAGTTGGGACATTCCTGTTTTCAGGGAAGCTGACACTTGCAAAAACACACAGTTTTGGGTGAAGTGAAGATCACATCCTAGGTTCATAAAATGTCAATGCTTTATAAGATATGTATGATATATGCTTTCTCATGTAAATGAAATAGGCAATATAAACAGTTTTTACCACACTCAAACAATATATTTGTTCATAAATATAAATATACCAGACCTTGTGATTTGTAGTAACTTTATGTGTAACATTTCCTTGCAGAATACTTAAATTCAAATTACATAATTTTGCATGTTCCCTTTTCCATGACAGCATACATACAGAAGCTCCTTTATATTACCTAATTTCGTTTTCATTTGTATTTATTTTATTTTACTTTTATAGCAGCGCACACAACCCTGAGTCACCTAGGCCCTAGTTACAATGGATAAAGTGTTACATCACATCTACAGCACGAGGCTGACAGTCAAAATCAGGTAGGTTACAGGCAATTGGAGGTGCAGCACTGGGCTGAGGAGGCATAGTCAATAAAGCTTGCAACATAGCATTTTATTTCTGCGCAGTTTTTCTTGTTATGTTTATAATTAATTACATTACATTTCAGTGTAAAGCCATTCTAAGTTTGCATTATTTAATTAATAGCATTGCATTCATTCAAATCATTTCTAAACAGATTAACTTGTGATTCTCCTCTTGAAAAATGTCTGCTGCTGAAAAATAAGGGTCAACCAGCTCTCTCAGGGATCAGTCATCTGTGGGCACATTACACGGCACATCACACTCTTAAGTTTCTGCTCTGCATTCTCTGGGTCGTTTTTTGTCCATCATTGTCCTCTGCTGTGATCTTGGTGCCCTTCACCTGCGTGACAATAAGGGTCCTGGTGCGGACCTGGAGTCCTCCTTCTGGTGTTTTGTCTGGCGTACCTCCACTCTGTCCCCTATTTCAAACATGCTTTCTTGTGCACCCCTCCTCACATCTTCCGTCGCTTTCAACTTCATCTTCTCTCTCAAGTCTTTCTCTCTGAGCTCTTGGCCAGATGGTTTGGACAACTCGGTAACCGGACCTTGGGGTAGACAAGTACTTAGTCTCCAGCCAAAAATGAGGTCTGCCGGGCGTTTGCCTTTGGTGCTGTGGGGTGTGTGGTGGTAGTCTCTCTGTGGTTGGTATAGGGTCTGTTCAAAGGGTTTGTTGGACACATGGGTGGATTGCAATGCCCTCTTGATGTTCCCCATGAAGCGCTCAACCAAGCCGTTGGCTTGTGGCTAGAGGCGAATGATCTTCTGGTGCTTGAACCCCATAAATTGTTTGAAGTTGGCAAAGTACAGGCTGGTAAACGGTGGACCGTTATCCGACTTGATGATTTTGTGGATGCCATATGCTGTCAGTATGAGGTCCAGGCTGGTATGAAGGCTGACGCCGCCATGGATGACACAATCTGCACATCAGGGAATCTTGAGTATTCGTCCATTACCAACAAAGCAACAGGGACATTTGTAGGGAATTCCGTTGTGGATTTGGTGCGACTGCACAGTAGATGGCGCAGTTCATCAGTGTTTCTTCAACGTGCTTATCCAGGCCTGGAAACCACATTTTTTGTCAGAGCAGTTTCTTGGTGGAAACACCGCTCCATGCCCCTCCTGTGCCAGGTCCATGACCCGCTGGCACAACGACTTAGACTGGATGATCTTGGACCCATTCATCCTGACATGGTCCTGAGTGACCTTGAGCTCCTCCTGCACTAGCGTTATGTTCCTGACATCTTCTTGAGATGCAAGGTCAAGATGTTTAGCCATGTTAATTGCATCCTTTAGCTTTGCTTGGATGATTTAATGTGCAATGATGGCAAGAGCCGCATCGGCTGCCGATTCCCATTGGGGCATTCTCCATGCCAGCTTCATCGGGTGGATAACAGAGTGCAGATACGCATCTGCGATCGAGTGTTCTGGTTGCAGGGTCTCCGCAGGACAATGATAATGATGTGTTATTTATATATCGCCTTAATCCAAAGCACTTAACAGAGCACATATTTACATACGATATCACCCAACCAAAATTGGTACTCATTTATCCACCTCGGAAGGATGAAAGGCTGAGTTGGCCTTGCCGGGATTCAAACCTGCGACCTGCAGATCAAGTTCAGATCGCAGCAGCGAGCGCTCAACCCGCTGAGCTATCTTACCGTCCTGGATGACAGGAGAGATAGTTAGCTGGGTTCTTGTCCTTCCCCGGTCTATGGTAGATTATGAATTTGTAGTCTTGAAGCTGGAAGCCTCATATCGCAATGCATGGGGGCATCCTTGCCTTTGGGTTCTGTAAGGATATTTGGCATGTTACAGCACAGAGTACAGCACTACTGCACAAGTAGCATTACAGCACTACTGCACAAGTAACATTTTTTTTTTGCAGCACCACCACAAGGGTGCGGTGCATTGCTATATGGGTTAACAGATTAACAAGGAAATACAGACTATTCAGTCAAAAAACGATTTTAACATATAAGATGCAAAGCTATTTTTACAGTTAAAAGCACACGTGTTCATTTAAAAATATGCACACTATTTTTCACCTGAAATGCCTATATTGCTAGAGACACATTTGAAAATTAACAGCTAACATATTAACCATTAACCTGACTAATAAAACCTTATTTTATTATAACTCACTAATAAAATGTGTTCTCTACTGCAGAATTAGGCATATTTTGAAAACCAGTTAAATGAGTGTGCAGATTTTTCCTCTCTTCTCTGCATGATTATCCGTGTTGTTGTGCACAGTAACTGCAGGAGGAAGGAAGTCAGATTTGCAACAATTGCAAATGTATAAGCGAAGCTATTGTTTAAAAGTAGGAGGATGAGAGATGATGGATTTCATTGGAACACGTCATAAAGAGGGCTGAGAGGAAAGTTTTAGTGGGCAGTAGCAGGGAAAAAGACAGGCAGACATCTTTCTGCACTACTGGGGAGAAGACCTGGCTGTGGGGGTGTCCTGCTGCAGTCGAGACTGGGGAAAGCTGAAAGAATTACATTTCCACTGGCAGAGGCTGTCCTATCTGAAAAAGCTGAGAATTCCAGGCAATGACCCCGGCTTGAGAAGGCAAGCGTCCCTTTTCGTTGGAGTTAAGCCAAGAGAGCCACATTCACAGAGAGAATCCTCTAAACAGATAAGGTAATTACCTAACTGGGGGAGCTGTGTGTGTGCACGAAAGTATGCAGTCAGTGTAGAAAAATGAAAGTCCCGTGCGTGTCTTAATCAAGTGCTAATGTTGCAATTTAAGTTCGGTTCTCCGCCACTATAATTGCAGTGTGTCATTGAAAATGCTTTGATTGTTCCCTTTTATTGCTGTAAAGAATGAGATTATGTCTAAATGCAAATTTTATAATACAGAAAATATTTGAAAACAGACGGGTGGTTTATTTTCTATTTACCATTACAATGCCAATGATGTGGGGAGATTTTTAAACAGTGCAATGGTCATTTTAAGACAGATGTGTGTATGTCAGAATCAGTATGAATAATTGTGAGTGACTGTAGTATAACTTGTTGGAGGTACATGAGCCAACGGGAAGAGAGACTCTCTGAACATAGCTCCCTACCGTATATAAGGTAGTGGAAATTACCACAAGACTACCACATATAGCTCTCTGTCGTAAATAAGTCAGTGAGTTTGCCCATGGTGGCGCACCAACACTATCCCTGGAAATTGTGGTTTCCCTAGAATGCAGGTCTGAGGTCTCTCTAGTGATCACACGAAAAATCTAAGCGAAGATAAGGGATTCTGGACATTGGGGCCACAAATAAAACAAGGGAATTATGCTCACCAAAATACCACCAACCACGTATACCAAATATGCAGGTCTGGGTGCTGAAATAATGCATGTCCATTGTATTATTGTTGCACATGGCCAAATCTGAATACAAAGAGTGATTATTGCTAAGTTATTTCTCAGCGGTAATAAAATACCGTCAGGCCCCAAATCTCCACAAAATACCCTACATATTTATGGTGCGTTGCAGGCCGGGAAAGTGATCATAGAGTACCTACTGGGCGTGGCAAGCGTGTCTCACACTGCCATTTGCACATTAAAGGGAACCCATTTTATAATAGCAGTGTGCCACTAAAAACGAATTTCAGAATGTCACAAAGGGAAACCACATTCTCAGATCTAGTACAATATTTAGAGGCAAAGTTATTTGCACATGGGAATTGGTCTTCGAACAGTACCTTAGAATGGAGTAACCGCATTCAGGGTGAGGTGCAGAAAGAAAAACTAGACAATATTTTTGCAGAAGGCAGCATAATTCAGGTCTGCCTTACAAGATTATTGAATGCAGCCGATAAAAGTGCAGAGAAAGACTGTTTAATACGGCTATGCGGCAAAATATGGTTTATTTTAAACAAGTCACTGCGAATGCAAGAGAATGATACTCAGCTAATTAACAGGTTAAAGACTGAATTAGATGGGGCAAGTAAAAATCAGGAAATGTTGAGAGCAGAATTGGATGTATGCCAAAAAGACATGCAATTAAAATGCAGAGACTTTGATACTCAGTTATCCAAAAGCAAGAAACAATTTGAAGATAGTGAGCAAGAATTGACACACTTAAAAGCCTTAGTGGATCACATTAGGCAGGATAAAGATGAGGTTGTTTCAGAAATGCAGATTTTACAAAAAGAACATTGCGAAAAAGAAGGTGATCTCCAGAGTGTAGAACAAGAAATGATTAAAATGATCCAAGAAAGAGACAAGAGAAGTAAAGAGTTCAATGAATGCCAAATGCAAATGTGCGATATGCAGGAGGCAATTAATAAAATGAGTGATGAAAATAATTATTTGCATGATGAAGCCAACAGACTCCTTAAAAAGTGTAAGGACTTAGAACAGCAAATGTGCATTCCCAGGTCCCAGGAGAGGCGGCAGGGTACCACATTCAATGGAGTGGAGGTGAATTCTAGCTCTGCCCAAAGAGCTAGTGCCCCAGTGACAGGGCCGGTGACTGAACTTGGTTGCAGCGCCCTTGGGGGATTTGATACTCCCATTGGGGGCAGCCACCAATCTCATACACCTGAAAACAGGATTGAATCACAAAATAGTGCAATTCCATGCATTGCAACAAGTAGCCCCATAAAAATAATGAAATCCATTAAAGCCCTGATCAAACCATTTAAAAAGGGAGGTGAATGCTGCATTGAGGATCACTTAGAAGCGGTGCATGACATTTTTAAAGCGCTCCAGATACCTAAGGAACAGTACAGACAATATTTTCATTTAACTTTAGATGCCCCGACGGCCAGCATCATAAGGGGATTAAATGAACAGCAGAATATGACATGGCTGGAGTTTGAAAAAGAAATTAGGCGTCATTTTTCTCCTTTTCAGTCATTGCAGGAGGCAAAGAAAGTTGCGTACACTATTACTGCTGGACCTAATACATCACCTCGCCAATTTTTACAAGACTTAAAAAGAGCATTCTCTCGCTTTGATGTATCTTTTGACTCAAATTCCAATGAGTTTAAAACCGCATACTTCTATGGGCTACAGAAAGACATCATATCCCAATTGGTCCGTGAATTTGACCGTGACAAGTCCCTTGAATGGATTGTACATCAAAGCACCAAGCTATATGAGGTACTCTATTGTCAGGGTAGAGAAAGTGATAAAATGAAAGATACTAGGCCTAAATCTAAAGAACCCTCAGCCACAGTAATGGAAATCAGGTCAGCCAAAATGTCCCTTGAGTCTGCTCAAAGCCAAGGTAAAAATAATGTGACACCTGAACAAAGGGGTAATCAACAAAGATCGCCATTTACTGTACCAATATTCCAATCACATGATCCTAGTAATAGAGAGAGCTACATCAGCCCTAGATATTTAGGAGATAGACCCCGGGTAAGATACCGGTCTGATATGGCAGGTATGAACAATAACCAGAGACAAAATCAAGATCAAAGAAATGATGGTCCCTACCAGTCATTGGGGACACAGAGCAGATTTGATCCCAGCACCATGATATATGGTAATCAGGATAGGCCCCGATATGTGGATCGATTTACTGATAATGGAAATCAATATAGGGGCCAGTACCCACAATCTGAGAAACAGGACATGAAGCAAAACGTGAACTACAGTCCACGCCAGTACAATGATAGCCCAAAGGAATATTTAAAATTCATTCTGTGTATCCTTATGATTCAAATGAGACAGTGTGCTGCCATCAAGAGGATTGCATAATATTTAATTTAAATGAAAATGAAACAGGAAATCAGCCCATTGAAGTGGAAGCTGATATGCCAAAATATTTGAAAGTGGCAGCCCTACAAAAAGACACAGCCACACAGTTAGAGGAAAGCGCTGAGATTCCTTTACCAGAAGAGTTTCCAGAATTTTCCAGAATGGTAGAAGAGCAGATCTCCTTAGCGGATGCATGTAACAGCGATGAGGATCGACGCAATCTGAGGGAAATATTTATGGAGTTTAAGGATGTATTTGCAAAAGATGTTTATGATTGTGGTTTAACTGATTTACATGTGGCCACACTACCAGAAGGTTGTAGCAGAAATCCAGTGTTTGTACGCCAGTATAGACTACCGCTGGCATGTTTAGAATCATTGGCAGAGATTATTAAAAATTTGGAATCACGGGGAATAATTAGGCCCATTCATAGCACATCCAATACGCCTATTTTAGGTGTGTTAAAGCCAAATGGTCAATGGCGGCTGTGTGCAGACTTAAGAGAGTTAAATAAAAGAGTACCAGTATCTAGATGGCCACTACCATTCATTGATCAGGGCCTAGCTCAGATACATGGTTCAAATGTATTTACCACGTTAGATCTCACATCTGGATATTGGTGTGTGCCATTGGCAGAGGAGATACAACACCTATTTTCCTTTACATTTGACAGGACTCAATATGCCTGGCTTAGAGCTCCGTTCGGGTACATCAATAGTGGGAGTGAATTTGGCATATTTTTGAGAAAGGCCATGCCAGATGCAGCGGAAAGAGGGACAATAGTTTATGTGGATGATGTCTTGATAAAAAATGAAAACCTTAAAAGCCATTTTGATGAAATAAGACATGTGCTTGGCCAATTGCAGAAAGCAGGCGCCAAAGTATCTTTGCAAAAAGCACAATGGTGCAAGAAAAAAGTGAACTTTCTAGGGCATGAAGTGACTGAACATGGGCTAAATCCACAAAGGAAGAAAATAGAGGCCATACAAAGATTAAAAGATCCTAAAAATGTGAAAGGAGTAAAAAGTTTATTAGGGATGACAGGCTATAACAGAAAGTTCATTGAGAATTATGCAGAAATCACTCAACCATTGACTAAACTGCTTAAACTAAATACTCCCTGGAAATGGGAAAGAGAGCAGTCTGATGCAGTGGCTAGATTGAAGGAATGTCTTGTAAAGGCACCATGTTTAGCATACCCCATAAAGGACAGGGATTTCTTTATAGAAATAGGCTTTTCTGAACATTGTATGTCAGCAGTGTTATCACAAAAACACGATTTGAATCACAAAACCATTGCATATGCAAGTAAGGCATTTTCCCAAGTTGAAATGAAATTTAATGAATGCGAAAAGGCCCTATTAACCACTGTGTGGGCGCTACAACATTTCCGCCCCATTGTTCAGGGAGAAAAGGTGATTATTGAAACAAATCATCAACCTTTGCAATTTTTAGAGAGTAAAAGAATTAGATCAGGCAATCTAGCGCAATCCAGAATCACTTCATGGACGCTGGCATTACAAGGTTTTCCCGTAGAAGTAAGATATGGACAAAATAAAAAGAGCCCAATTGCTCAAGGGTTAGCTGACTTACATGACTGTGCAGCTGAACAAATAACAAATGAAATGGATGTGGAAGCTAGTTTGCAGGAGTTTGAACAATCACCACACAAAGCTTTTGATGAAAAAACATGCAAGGATTTGCCAACTGTATATGTGGATGGTTGTGCTTTTCACATTGAAAATGACAGTAATAAACAATTAGTGGCAGGAATAGGAAATGTCTGGTTGAAATGTGAAGGCGTTCCTAGTATAGGGATGAGGATTGGAGATAGGAGCAGTCAGGTGGCGGAATTGGCAGCCATCTATAAAGCAATTGCTACTGCAGTTGATAAAAAGTTCAGTGAAATTGTCCTGGTGACTGATTCTGACTATGCACGGAATAGCTTTGTGGAGTATTTGCCTGGTTGGAAAGCAAGAGGCATGGTTACATACAACAAAAAGCCACTTAAACATGGAAAAATGATACAAGCCATAGACAAATTGGTGTCAGAAAATAATTTAACAATATACTGGAGAAAAATTCGTGGGCATTTAAAAACACCAGGAGAGGATAAGGAGGGAAATGATAAGGCAGACCATCTGGCTAAGATTGGGGCTGTGATGGGAGAATTGCTACCTATTGATTATTTAATGGGTGAAATACAAATTGATGCAGTCACACGTTCTAAAGCACCAAAGGAGGTAGATCAACCGGTGGTGCAGTGGAGTCATGACACGCCAGACCAAGATTTGATTGAGGCACAAAAGAATGATCAAATTTTGGGAATCTATTATAATCATTTGATAGATCCTGAAAAAAATCCTTTAACAGAAAATGATTGTATGGGAAAAGAAGAGTTGAGGGTGTTATTAAAGAACAAAACACGAATTAGATTACAGGATGGGCTCATGATTAGAGAGTCCATAACAGGGCAAATACAGTGGGTAGTACCCCTTTCATTCAGAGGACTAATGCTACACCATGCACACGATGCCATAACTGCAGGCCATAGAGGTTCACAAAAGACATTAGAAATACTAAAAGATTATGCTTACTGGCCACATATGTCCCAAGATGTGGAATTATATACTAGAGGATGTCTAGTATGCGCCCAATTTAAACCTGCTTCACCAATGCATAGAGCACCATTGATGAAAAGAGGCCTAACTCTCCCATGGTCAGATTTGCAAATAGACTATGTAGGTCCTTTAAAAAGGTCGAGCAGGGGACACCGTTATATTTTGAGTGTGGTATGTTTGATGTCAAAGTGGATTGAGTGCATTCCTGCACCAGATTGTAGTGCGCAAACAGCAGCCACATTGCTGGTGAACCATGTGTTCTCAAGGTTTGGGTTGCCACAAAGAATTGAGTCTGACAGAGGAAGTCATTTCACAAGTAATCTAATGAGTAAGGTATGGCAAATACTAGGTGTAAAAAGGAAACTACATATCGCATATCGGGCGGCGTCTTCAGGTACAGTTGAAAGAAGCAATAGGTCTGTTGTGGACATTTTAAAGAAATTTGTGGCAGAAGCAGGTTCCAGCTGGGATTTGCGTTTACCATTGGTTTTGATGGCAATCAGGTCGACTCCTGCCAAAGCAACAGGTGTTAGCCCCCATGAGGTCTTAACAGGTAGGAAAATGGTGTTACCACAACACCTACTATACAGAACACATGAGCAAACTCTAGTGAGTGCATCCACAGTTCATGAATATATTGATGAACTGAGGAGGCATTTGCAACATGCATTTGCTTTTGTGCAGAGAAATCTGGAAAGAGCTGCTGACAGTGCTAAGTCATATTATGACAAAAAGACATCAGTAAAGGAATACAATGTAGGGGATCAGGTGTACAAGTTTCATTTTGGAAAAAGTAAACAGAAAAATTCTAAATTTCTGGCAGCCTGGCAGGGGCCATTCCGAATTATAGATAAAGTCTCTCCTGTAGTGTATAAAATTTTGAAAAATGAAGGTGAAACAGCAATAGAGCAGTTTGTCCATGTAAATCAAATCAAACCATGCCATCCCAGACATGAGATCAGGCAGCTTGAGCATGTGGAAACGGATAGAGTCCCTTGAGAAAATAAATGGGTGTGATCAGGAGGCAGTGACAAAGAAGTTAAAAAAAAAAAAAAAGTTGATTGTTATGATGGCACATAAACACTGTAATATATGTGAAAATATATAATATAAATAAATAAATAAATAAATAAATAAATGCACATATAACGGAAGCTCGTGGTTGGTGTGCAGAGAGAAAGTGTATTAAATATTGAATGCTGTTTTATATGTGTTTGTTTCTTTTAACTTGTGTTTAATTTCAGAAAAAAGAAAAAAAAAACAAAGTATTTTTACCAAGCATGTTTTATTTTTGGCAAAAGGATGAAGTTAGTATTGTGCTATGTACTTAATCTGTTTATTTTCTATTTTGATTTAGACGATTAACATTATTTGATCGGAGGTTCCGGGATCAGAGGCCACGGGAGACGATGGAGTCCTGGAGTCCCCTGGATGAAGACCAAAAGATGCCTGCCTCCAGGTGGAGGTGAAGACAAAATAACCGGAATGCCAAAAGAGATGACTACTGTGGATTCAAGATTGCCAAGATGAAAGAGTACTCGAATGAACCGAATAACATCGCTGGTCGGGACATACCAAAAGAGACAAAACAAAAGTTCCGGCATATGAAGTTCCACGTATTTATTATTTTAATTATTTATTTTAACTTGTTATATTACTTATTTGTTTTAGTTAGTTGTTTTATTTCTGTTCTTTAATTGACTTGGAAAATTTAAACTTAAAGTAATGCCACTTCCACTGAGAAGGCAAATGTGGAACATTTTATGAACTGATGGACTCAGATGAAATGTTAATTGCAAATTTTCATTGATGCACATGAATATTCATTTTGTTGGATTGCTATATTGTAAAAAAAAATAGAACAAGTTGTTTTTAGGAATTGGCTTGGATTATAGCCAAGTTCTAAAAACAAAAGGAGGGTATATGTAAGGATATTTGGCATGTTACAGCACAGAGTACAGCACTACTGCACAAGTAGCATTACAGCACTACTGCACAAGTAACATTTTTTTTTTGCAGCACCACCACAAGGGTGCGGTGCATTGCTATATGGGTTAACAGATTAACAAGGAAATACAGACTATTCAGTCAAAAAACGATTTTAACATATAAGATGCAAAGCTATTTTTACAGTTAAAAGCACACGTGTTCATTTAAAAATATGCACACTATTTTTCACCTGAAATGCCTATATTGCTAGAGACACATTTGAAAATTAACAGCTAACATATTAACCATTAACCTGACTAATAAAACCTTATTTTATTATAACTCACTAATAAAATGTGTTCTCTACTGCAGAATTAGGCATATTTTGAAAACCAGTTAAATGAGTGTGCAGATTTTTCCTCTCTTCTCTGCATGATTATCCGTGTTGTTGTGCACAGTAACTGCAGGAGGAAGGAAGTCAGATTTGCAACAATTGCAAATGTATAAGCGAAGCTATTGTTTAAAAGTAGGAGGATGAGAGATGATGGATTTCATTGGAACACGTCATAAAGAGGGCTGAGAGGAAAGTTTTAGTGGGCAGTAGCAGGGAAAAAGACAGGCAGACATCTTTCTGCACTACTGGGGAGAAGACCTGGCTGTGGGGGTGTCCTGCTGCAGTCGAGACTGGGGAAAGCTGAAAGAATTACATTTCCACTGGCAGAGGCTGTCCTATCTGAAAAAGCTGAGAATTCCAGGCAATGACCCCGGCTTGAGAAGGCAAGCGTCCCTTTTCGTTGGAGTTAAGCCAAGAGAGCCACATTCACAGAGAGAATCCTCTAAACAGATAAGGTAATTACCTAACTGGGGGAGCTGTGTGTGTGCACGAAAGTATGCAGTCAGTGTAGAAAAATGAAAGTCCCGTGCGTGTCTTAATCAAGTGCTAATGTTGCAATTTAAGTTCGGTTCTCCGCCACTATAATTGCAGTGTGTCATTGAAAATGCTTTGATTGTTCCCTTTTATTGCTGTAAAGAATGAGATTATGTCTAAATGCAAATTTTATAATACAGAAAATATTTGAAAACAGACGGGTGGTTTATTTTCTATTTACCATTACAATGCCAATGATGTGGGGAGATTTTTAAACAGTGCAATGGTCATTTTAAGACAGATGTGTGTATGTCAGAATCAGTATGAATAATTGTGAGTGACTGTAGTATAACTTGTTGGAGGTACATGAGCCAACGGGAAGAGAGACTCTCTGAACATAGCTCCCTACCGTATATAAGGTAGTGGAAATTACCACAAGACTACCACATATAGCTCTCTGTCGTAAATAAGTCAGTGAGTTTGCCCATGGTGGCGCACCAACACTATCCCTGGAAATTGTGGTTTCCCTAGAATGCAGGTCTGAGGTCTCTCTAGTGATCACACGAAAAATCTAAGCGAAGATAAGGGATTCTGGACATTGGGGCCACAAATAAAACAAGGGAATTATGCTCACCAAAATACCACCAACCACGTATACCAAATATGCAGGTCTGGGTGCTGAAATAATGCATGTCCATTGTATTATTGTTGCACATGGCCAAATCTGAATACAAAGAGTGATTATTGCTAAGTTATTTCTCAGCGGTAATAAAATACCGTCAGGCCCCAAATCTCCACAAAATACCCTACAGTTCCCATAGATGGTGAGGAGGCCAGGTGGTCCGTGGCGATCATGAAGCCCTTCCCAAACAGAAAGAGAAGAAAATGCTTGCAGGCCGAGACAAGCGCCAGGCTCTCCTTCTCGGCCTGCTAGTATTTATGCTCTGTGGCGGGCTGGATGTGGCTGGCATAGGACATGACTGTTTTGATGTGTAGGGTCTTGTTGTCGCATTGGGCCAACACCATGCCAAAACCCACTGGGCTGGCATCAACAGTTAGTTCCGTCTCCTTGGAAGAACTGAAATATGCCATATCAATGGTGGATGGAATGTTCGCCCTTATAGCCTCGAAACTTGTTTCACATTCGACGGACCACATGAACTCCTGTTCATCTCTAGACAATTCCCGGAGAAGGGCACTCGCCATTGCATAGTTTTCCAGATATTGGGAGCAGTAGCTTACAAGACCTAGAAACGAACTCAGGTCTGATACGTTCATCGGGAACAGAGTTCCGTTTAGGACCGCAACTTTATCGGGGTCGAGGTGCATACCTTGCTCTGAAAATATGTGCCTGAATAATTTCAGTGTTTGTTTCCGGATTTTGCATTTGTCCTTGTGAAGCGTCACCCTGGCAGCCTCTTATGCCAAACACACTTGATGCAGTGTGTCGTCATGCTCCTGAGTGGATTTGCAGATTACTTAAATGTTGTTGCTGTAATTAAGGCAGTTCGGTATGTGTTTGATAACTTGGTGAATCTCCATTTGGAAAATTTCTGCTACCAAGGAAATCCTGAAATTCAGCCTTTTGTAGCGATATAGCCCCATGTGTTTCACACATTTGGTGATGTAGCATGAGTACGGGGAAAGCTTCAGCTGGTGGTAACCTTTGTTGAGATCCAGCTTGGAGAATACAGTCACCCAGTTGAGGAGGTGAATCATTTCTGTGATTCTGGGGGCCAGGTACAATTGGCAAGACCCAAGGGGTGGGTCCTACCGCAGGTTCACTGATGCTGAGATGCAGTAGGTGCCGGATTTCTCCTTCCACCTGTTTCTGGATATTGATGGGATGCCCCAATAACAATGGGCAACTGGTTTGATCGTCGGGTCAATGTGGAGACACACCTTGCAGTTACGCAGCTTGCCAAGGCCTTTGAAGAAGTTAGGAAATGGATTCACGACATCACCCTCCAGTGCCAGGTATTTATGGGCCATCATGTGGTACAGGATGTGGACGATGCCCATATCAATGGCGTACAGAATCTCAGTATGCACCACTGTTGGCTTCGGTGGAGAGCATGTGCAACTGGATGCAGGCAGTGTGTGACTTGTGCGTGCATACTGTTGTGAACATCCCTTGACTAGGTAATGGTGTGTTGAAGCCATAAGGGTATATGTCCACCATGGACGGCCTCAGCCATGGCGGATGCGGAAGCCAGTTATAGGCCTCTTCATGAATTTCATCGTCTCGCCAGTGTCAATCAAGAACTTGGTAGGGGTGTTGTCGACTTGCAGGACTAGTGTAGGGCTGTGTTCCTTTGTGACCTTGTTGCCCAATGCACCCACATAACCCCTTTTTCATTGGTCGTATGGAGAGGATGAGGAGTCACTCCCCGACTGTGATCTCACTTCTACATATAGTACATTCCGTCTCGTCTTGTATGACCCTCTTCTGTCCGGGGACCTTGTAAAGTCGTCAAGACTGCTGCTTTTTGCCTTCTTCTTCAGCCGAATGATATCTCTTGTATTCACGACCTGACCTCCGGTAATCAGAGCTATATTTTGGATGGCGTCTCCCGCTCCTCATGGAGGCCCCTTGTGCAGGCGTTGGGGTGTCGCAAGCTACACATTTCTGGCCCAAGGTAGGGTATGAGCCTTCGTGCGGGAATTCATACCCACACTGGAAATAGGTTTTGTTGGTGCTTTTGGTGTTATCTTGGGCAGTCGATGCTAGTTTCTTAACCAATTCCTGGTCTCTCTGCTCTGCCCATGTTGACAACTTGTTACGAGATGGTTGACTCAGTCCACACCATGGCCAGGATCTCATCTAGGGACCATTGTTTTTTTAAGTAGTTTCTTTCTGAAATCAGGGGACTATCCCACTATGACCTGAGAGTGTAGAGCCCCTTCATTTGAATATCAATGGGATGCACAATGTTTAATGCGGATGCTGATGCGCATGACGAAGTTATCTAGCGTTTCACCTCACCCCTGCATGGCGGTGTAAAAGATATGTCTTTCATAATCCACATTGGTATGTGGGACAAAGTATGTGGCGAGTGCCTGCTGAATTTCCCTCAATGTGTCCTTTTCCTCACCTACCAGTTCATATAAAATGTCTCACACTGATGCCCCTACTGCCAGGGTCATAATGTTCTCCTTCCTCTCATCGTCCATGAGACCCATTGCCCCTATGTACATTTTAAAGTCTTTCACCCAGCAGATCCACTGTGGACCCAGATTGCTGTGTCAGTGAGGTAGAATGCTTTGGGCATTTACCAGGGTGAAACATCCCCTTGAGCCATCTGAAAGACCTCCGATGGGAAGGCAGGCACCGCAGCAGGCACATCACCGTAGCAGGTACATCTTCCTCTGACATGGTGGAGCGGTGAGCTGGGTGTGTAGCTGGGAGGAGAGAAAGCTACTATTAGAGTTTGCAGTAGGTTTACTTCCCCTGCCTATGTATTGCTGCTTCCTTGTAGTGCTGTTTCTCCCCCACAAATATGTGCACTGTTCTATTGGCCTGATATTTAGGTGTGTGGCCAGACTAGTATTCGTCCACAATGAAATGCCTTGAGGGAGTAGCAGCAGTTCCACTTAATGTGCTGTGCCCACCTCACCTCCAAAATGAATCAAGGCCCCCTGCAGGCTGTGCATGCCACATTCAATAGCATGATCAGGGCATCAGGGCCCACCAGGCCTGCAGACTGCTCTGCTGTCTCAGCATATCATGCTCGCCATGTAGGGAAAGTAAGGCTGAGGTGCAGGCTAGCTTGCCAGTCACCCGTTCCGTACCGGGTGCTGGGAAGAGGTGTGTAAAGCCAGGGAGCCGCCACCATCGCCACCCTGCCTTCAGAGAACACAGGCTGATCCAGCAGTGTGCGTTGGGGCCCTGCCCGACGTGCTGCCAGGCCCAATAGGGTATTGAAGGTAATTGCTCGTCGCCAATGTCTGCGGGCGGGGCATAAGACACTAGGATATTTAAAGCTGCGTAGCGTGCCAACAGACGGAGGCCCACACAGTGCAGACTGGTCTTGAGTCCATCTTTATTCTAACTGAGGCTTCCTGCCTCCCAAATGTCACTTCCCAACTCGCCTCCTCTATAGCCCCGCCTCTAACATAACGAGGCTGAAATCCACAATGTGAAAGTCTACATACCACGGTCGACAGGATAACTATATTACCATCTCAGATGAACAGTGAGCTGCTTTATGCAGAACCATTTGGTGATACAGTGACACAGAGACCTTAGAGCAAGCATGCATGCGCATATCTGGGTAACTTTCGGAGGTGGATGACGCACAACAAAGTAAATTGCTTGATTTAATTTCAAATCTGTTTCACCTGATGAAAGGGATTATCCCGAAACATTGTGGGGTACTTTCAGCGACATCTGTTTCTAGCAGGGGCGAATTCTGAAGGTTCAATTAATTTGTCTGCATTGCATAAATGAGGAAAATATGTAGGGAGTAAAACTGAAAGTGTGTTGAAGAGCTGCAGCTAGAACGAGTGAAAACTTCAATGGTCAACCTCGCATAATTGCAATGAACTCAGCCTAAAGTAGAGAGTCCTTGCACCGACATGCTTTTGGGGGTGTGGCTAGAATATTGTTAACATATCTGCACATTGAAAAGTTGCCTGGGACCTATGCATGAGATAGAAAGTCATATGTGGTCCCTGGCAAGCATGTGAAGGGTGTTTTTAGGTATGTCCAAACATCATGCTATTTGGAAATGATCAAACTAATGAAAACCAGAGCCTGTGTAAAAGCCAGTCCATCCACTGTAGATGAACACATGGAGAACTCCAGGGGCACTTTCACAGTGTGGCTGGCAGGGTTGATAAAAGTCACACAGAGGTCAGCAGCTCCCTGCTAAGGTAAGGTTGAAGGCCCAGAGTCAGCTGGTGAGCTTCATTCACTACCCTTGAATGTCCTCAGGAAACTTTTATTGACAGCAATGACCTGCCTAGGACTGGTACTAAGATGCTCAATTTGTCTGTGCTCCTGAAAATGATATTCATATTAGCCAGACTACTAAGAATCCTTTGCAGCACATGTGATATCTGTTTATTTGCCTGCAACGTCTGTTGTGGAACTTGCAGCAATCTATAAAGTTCCTATAGCATGTAAAGTTCTATCCCAGAGCATGCTCGCAATAGCTTCAGCATGAATTAAGGAGCCCAATCACTTTGGAGCACAATACTGATGGTATTTTATATTCCTGATTGTGCAACTGCTTAATAGTTTACATCACACAAACATTTTCATTTGATTCTTCTCTATAGTGAATGCTCCATTCCCTATATTATGACTGCAATATTTGTGGAAAGGCACTATCATATTGTCTAATTTCTCCATGAACTCTGATAATTGACCCTCACATGCATGACCATGTGAGATTGGTTGGTTTTCGCTAACAGTTCCTCATTTGAGCTCATGATTGGCAATCTCGGCTTACCGTTTCTGCTGCCCAATATCCTGGTATTACTGGGTTATTACGAGCGGCTGAGTAACAGTAAGCTCCCACACTGAATTACCGGCAACGTTGTTAACAGAGCCGGTGCTTCAGTGAATTATTCAGAGTATGCCAGTCTGGAAAAGGTGCTGGTACACATTGTTTGTTACCAGCACCTTTTTTCTAGACTGGCATACTCATAAGAACCCCCATAGATTCTCAACAAAAACATGATTTCCAAAATCCAAAGTTACCGCTTTGGAAGCCTTCACATTTTCTACACTGTCTCATTGTTCCCTGTGTTATTCTTCAGGAATGGAAGAAGAGTGACATTTACTTAGCTATGTCACCTGAAGCCTGCCAGCAACCTCCATGTTGTTTGGCATCCGCACACATTTCCTCATCCAGCATATGGCACAGGCGTGGGTTCTAGATGTGGCATTCAGTGCATGAGCTTGCAACATTAATGTCAGCCAACCTTAGTAATTGTTAATGGGGGTCATCATAAGTTTGGCGGTATCCCGGCAGTAAATCCAATGAAAATATTGTTACTGCAACTCGGTCTGGTGCTATTAGCGCTGGATCCTGAGTTGCGGAAAGGCTGCAAATCCCCATTTTATTCAGAGTCATTAGGACAATAGGGGTCATTTTTGGCGCATTTGCTGTGGCACAAGTTTTGTCACAGTAATTACACCGAAAATGTACATAAACTCAGCAGATTTGCTTCCAGCTCAAAGCTGGATGTGAATCTCTCAACTTTTCACCCAAACTCGGAATTAGGCAAAGCAGTCATGTGGCCGTAATAGCATAACCGTCACTTTTTGACAGCTCCAGGCCAACTCGTGATGAGGCCCATAATGTCAGCAAACTTAGTAAGTGTTCAACATCACATATCATCTGAATTTTTGTGATGGATCTTTGTATGCAAGTACATTAAAATGATTAAAAGGTACTACTTGCTTTCAATGTTCAAAATATTTTCTTGTTGGTAATACAAAATTGAAAATGATCACAAATACAATTGAACAGATCGAATAAGTAAAGTTCATTTTGTAACCTGGAAGTGCGATGAACAGAGTGTTTCTCTAACAATGTGACACCAGCGTGATTTGCATGAGCTCCCAGGACGTACATTTCATGGTAGTGATACATTTGCAAGTCATCTATTTTATTTGATTGGATGGCAGTTGTCGTTTGCTTCCTGAAAGGGAAACCATTTTCATCAACAAGTTAAGAGTGCAATACAATGTTATACAACAACCTGATACTGCAACACTTGTGGACTGGATGCCCCAGAACATATGCGAATGGCTGGACTGTGGAAATGTGGCAGAGCCACTACAATTCGGCCCTATATTTTGTACATATGTTTGTATGTATAAGGTTTGCATTGCTCAACTGTTTTTATTCTTTGAAAGCAAGACTGTGGGCGCCAAAAAGTTCATATGCGGAATTGTGGCCTTATACCTCTATTTTTACCTAGTGTCACCAAACTACTAGAAGCTCATGGCAAATCTATATCCCATGGAAGTTGCATATTGGTGTGACCATGAAAGGGTCAGTGGAACCATGTATTTACTTTAACTCTGACAATCCATCTAAAGACCTTTACCCTATCTCGTAGAGCAAGGCAACGTCCAGGCCAGCCTCTGCTATCTTTGCGCACTCATAATACCAGCTACACACCCAGTCCCTTTCCTATATCACATTTTATGCCTGTCTTCCATATTCGCTGTTCCATCCAATCTGTTACCTAGCCTTTTGCAGACAATTTTTTCATCCAAATTCTGTTATGTCTCTTCTATTTTATTTCGTTTTTCCTATTGTTTTCATACAACCCTCTCCTTAAGCCACACCTATTACTTTTTTGTACTGTCCACCTTATCATTCCTTCTATGCTCACACTGAAAGGGCACCCCGTTTCTGCTCACGTCCTGTCACTCTCACCATTTAAATCTTATGGCCTAGTATGTTCTCTTTCCCCTTGCCCATGATGTAGACCCATCTGATTTTCTGCAGACAACATCCTTCCTATTTGCTATTTCTATCCCACCATGTTTTATGGAGACTGCATGACTGGATTCCTTTAATACCCACAACAGCAATAGGAGACTGGCCTGTGTTCTAGTCTGGTCTCCACCCCCAGCCTCACGCTCATAGGAGGAGGCCTCTGCACCATACCACATACATTTTGGATTTTGCTTTCACACTGTGGTAAGGATTTTTTTTGCACTCTGTCCTCCATAATCTCCCTGCTTCTTTTTAATGGGTGTATGTGGTGTGTGAATTTATGCAAATGACTGGACTGAGGAAATGTGGCAGAGACTCTTAGACCCTCATCCAGATAACGTACCAATTCTGTTCTAGATTTTTCTGTGTAAGCATGCCGAATGAAAGCCATCAATAAGTGTACAATTGTTGTGTTTATGTTGCTGGGTGGTATAATGGATTATATCATTTATGTCTTCTAATCAGTTTACATTTCTGTGAATATTTTGTTTAGATGGATTAAGGTCAGAGGCTGGGGTAGTTGCGGGCCTCTTGCCAGAGAAGGAGAGTGGTTACCCAGAGGCACCAATAAGGCTACTGGAGAATCAACTAAGATTGGAACAATCTAGTTTTCAAGTTTGCTGTAAATTCTGACATGTCTGCCCAGTTATAGCAAATCCAAAGAAGAGAAATGTGATATTTAGATGACGAAAAGCATTGATGGTGTTCGTCATAAGATTTTATTTGGGAATTTCACTATTTAGAGGGGAAGAGTGAAGTTTGAGGTGCTGTAAAGTCATTGTGGATTATGAATTTCAGAGGGGATTACCTGCTGCGATATACCTGACACACTTGGAATGTTACCTGGTAAATTCGGTATTTAGGAAAGTTTTAATCTTCGCTCACTTTTAATGCATCTAGTTTTATTCTACAGCTATGGCTTTACCAGAAAGAAATGCTTAATATTTGATCTATTTGATTTTGCAAACTGTAAGGATATGATACTTAAGTAATATAGAAACACAGTGGATATTATCATTTTGATTGATTGATTGATTGATTGATTGATTGATTGGACACGTCCCCAACATATCAGCTAAAGTGGTGACTGGCCATGACGTTATGTTTTTACATTTCACAGTGATCTTTGTTGATTATATGCGCAATGATATTGAAATGTTTTTTGTTGCCAAACTAGATGCTACATTCTTCAAGATTAATTTGCGGTCAACCCATTTAGAGTAAAAACCTGCCTTCTTAAATGGGCGAGGTTATAGCCTGAGTGAAGGAAATAGGTGTTGATCATTTCTAGAAGAGTTTGGAACTCATTTGCAAGGTCAGCCATGCAAACTAGAAGGCTATCTGAATATGCTGTGGCACTGCAATTGTCTTTAAAAATGACATTTGATTACCTAGCTGATATTCTTGGCATTGTCTGGGCTTTCATTCTCTCATAGATACAGGTGACTGTGCACAATGTGGTGCAGATTGGTGAAACGGTGTGGAATTGTATAAAGAACAACGCTTTGCCAAGCAACAAACCCACAAACCAATTTTGACTTTTGCTGAAATCCGCAGAAAGGGGTGGGGCATCCAGATGTCATGTAACCAGTAATGTCTAGATGATCTTAACAGGTGACTGTGCAAAATGTGGTGCAGATTGGTTAATCGTTTTTGAATTGTATAGGGAACATAACCGTAGCCACAAACCCACATTTGAGCTTCTGCTGAAATCTGGGCAAAGGGGTGGAGTTTCCAGATGTCATGTAGCCAGTAATGTCTGGAGGGTCCTAACAGGTGACTGTGCACAATTTGGTGCAGATTGGTGAAATGGTGTGGAATTGTATATGGAACATATGCAAAGCCACAAACCCACACATTTTCACTTTCATATATATAGATAGATGTGGAGACATTTTCATTGTTGTGATAGGTGGTTCACTGACGAGTAAAAATATGGGGAACCACCATTAATCAACCTATTTGATTTTTAGTTATTCCATAAATGATAGTACCATTTTAGGAGACTTTAGAATGCCTTGTCAGCGTCTAGGGCAATAAATGTTAATAGCTTTAGTTAGTTTACCTTTTTCAAAGAGTTGACACAATACTCTCTTATCGTCAGGCGGAAACAGGCCCAGTTTGAAACCTGACTGGTTTGAATAAGGGTGTTGATGAGTAATGATACATTTACTGGTAGGATTTTGGAGTATATTTTATAGTCCTGATTAATTTAGGTTGTTTATCTGTAGCTGGATGTGATGGTGCTGTCCTTAACCAGTTTTAAGAGAATTAAGGCTTATTTTACAGAACGTTTTCCAATGAGGTTTTGCCATTAGAAAAAAAGTTTCTGTGAATTAGGCCCTTAATAAAGTAAGTTCTGAGAAAGCACCTGATGTTAACTGGATTTCATAATGTGTTGAAATGCTTCTTCCAAGAGTGGAGCTAGATTATCATAAAAGAGCTATACAAAATATTTGTGGTTTTAAGGCATAAGCTCCTGGCCCCTTGAATAGTGCAGTTTATTTCATGCGCCGCTACTGCAAGGCTAGTTATTCAGTATGCAATTCATCTGCAGTCGTGTGTGGAATATTAGATACAAAATGGTTTGATTGATTGATTGTTTATTTGTATAGCGCCTATGCACAATCTGCTTCAAAGCGCTTGAAGGAGGGAGGGAGCATGGGAAAATACAATAACATTCTTACAGGTCCTTGAAACAAATCAGAATGTGAAAAATGACTATCAAATCATAACAGATAGTATAAGTGCATGGAACAATAAGGAGAGGAGAGGGAAGGAAAAGAAAAGGAGAAACAATACAAGCAGTAGCATTACCATGCCTGGCGGCAATTGTTGCAGTGCAGGAGTGACAAGAGGAGGGGGAGGAGGGGAGGCAGGGGGGAGGAGAGAAGGGAAGAGGAGAGGAACAATACATTAGACTATCTTAAAACGGTCAGCGATTTACCAAGATAGTGCTGGGGAGGTAGTGGGAGGAGAAAACAAGGAGGGAAGAGGGAGGACTGAGAAGCTTTTATCAGAAGTCAAGGGACAGTGATAAGAGTAAGTGCTAAGATAAAAGAAAGAAAGATGAGAGGGGTGAAAGAGGGGAAGGGCGAGAGGCTGAAGGAGGCAGGCAGCTACAATCAATACGCCAGCCGGTTATTTGGGTAGTGCCTAGCTTACACAGGCCATGGGAGGGAGAGGAGGGGGGGGGCTGCAAAAGACAGGCGACTACAAATTACGTTGCCTGATGGCAATTGGGGTAGTACCATAGATCTACAGAAGGGAGGGCAAGCCGGAGAAGGGAAGGGAGGAGAGACGAGGGGGGAGGGGGCAGAGGGGTTGCACAGACACACACAGGGGCAGAGGGGGCACATAGACACACTCGAGGGGCAGAGGGGGCACACTGGCACAATTGGGGGGTTGAGGGGGCACACTAGCACAATCGGGGGTAGAGGGGGCACACAGGCACAATCGGGGGGTACAGGGGGCACACAGACACACAGTGGGGCAGAGGGAGAGCACAGACACACTCAAGGGGCAGAGGGGGCACACAGACACAATCGGGGGCAGAGGGGGGCACACAGACAGGAGGGGACTAGGAACAGGAACAACTAGGAACAGGAACAACTAATTCATGATCACTAGTACTGATTTGTGGCAGCCAATGTACAATCCTTCCAAGCATTTGAGAAATGTTTTCTGCAATCTGGACAAAGTTGTTCTTTTTAGTTTTAGTTGAAACATGTCGAAGCCGACTTTGCCAAATTATTTGTGTTTATTTGATAACAGATCAGTTTGAGTTGCATTGTAATTGAGCTTTCTTTTTTCTTCCTGGTGTGCATGCATACAATCTTAGTGTAAGCATGTGATGTTTTAGTGTGTTATGCTAGCACATATCAACACCACCTTGCAGTGAAAAAGACCAACAGAGATTGAAAGAATCATTTCTCCTTCATCATGGTGCTTTGACATAGTCCTCCTTCTTTATCAGTCCTTCTTCAGAGTCCTTATGTCTCCTTCATCACAATGGTTCTCCTTCATTGTGATACTTCTATCTAATTACAGTTCTTATTCACAGTCATTTTCCTTCAAGGTCCATCATCACAGTCCTTCTCCTTCATCCGTCCATCATCACAGTCCTTCTCCTTTGTCAGAGTCCTGCATTGTTACAATCCTTCTGTTTTGTCAAACTCAAGCTCTATCATCACATGCTTCCCTCACAGTTCTTCACTTTAATCAGCACCATTATTCATCAGGTTGTCCTCCTTTGTAACAGTACGTCGTTACATCCCTATTACATCACCACAATCCTTCATCACAGTTCTTCAGCTTAGAGTCCTTCGCCAGAGTCCTTCTTCATCACATTATTTTCTTTCATCATAGTCCTTCATAGTTCTTCATGTTCATTAAAGTCCTTCAACTCCATCACAGTCCTTATTCGTCATAGTCCATTCCTTTTGTCACAGTCCTTTCTCACAGTCCTCCTCCTCATCACAGTCCTTCAATAGAGTTCTTCTCCTTCATCATCGTCCTTCTCCTTCATCAACATCCTTTTCCTTCACTACGTCCTTCACCAGAGTCTTCCATTGTTACTGTGGTTCTCCTTCATCACAGTCCTTCTCCTTCATCACATTCCATCATCGTCCTTCTCTTTCATTACAGCAATTCATGACAGTCCATCACAGTTGTCAGTGTGCTTCTCCTTCAACACAGTCCACTGTCACAGCCCCTGTCATAGATCTCCTTCATCGCAGTCCTCCATGCCATTGCATAGCTTTAGTCACAGCCCTTCTCTTTTGCCACAGTCTTTCTCCTTTGTCACAGTTCTTCACTTTCATCACAGTCATTCACCTTCGTCACAGTTCTTCATCATTGTGACAGTCCTCTTTGGTCATTGTTTTTTACATAGAGCTTCTCATTTGTTGTCATTCTTTGGACTCTCCTTCTTTTTCTTCACATTCCTTCAAAAAAGTCCTATACCACATTCCTCTAACTCTTCTGTCCTTCTCCTTCATCACAGTCCTTCTTTTCCCCAATCCCTCACATTCATCAGTCCTTTATCACAGTCCTTATCATTCATCAGTTGTCCATCACAGTCCTTCTCCTTCATCATAGTTCTTCCACTTCATTTGTATGTGTATTGGTTTAAGAACATGGTTTGATTTAAAAATTAAATGACTTACAAAGTAAGCAATAACAGGGAGCAGAGGTGGTCCGAAGGTATGGTGCATATACAAACATGTTTTTGTTGTTGATTGAATGACATGTGCCGGGTGGTAAAAGGGAAAGAGTATAAACATACATTTGGGAAAGGGAGGATATTTTTAACATTATGAGCCTTAAGACATTATTTACATATTTAATAGTACAGAGAGTAGTGCAGAGGGGAGAATAGAGGAGAGGTGGGTCGTGCAGTAAGGTTGAATCACAGTGTTGGGGGTTTATGGGCTCCTTCCATTGCTATCAGATGAGTTTGAGGACTGTTTTAAGAGTTCCACTGAAAAGATGGCTTTGATGGCCAGTCCTTCATTATAGTCCTTCTCCTTTATCAGAGTCCTTCATCTGTCTATCTATTTTATCACATTATTACATATCTCCTCTTTCTTCACAGTCCATAATGTTCTTTCTCCTTCTTCTCATTCCTCCATCATAGTCTCCTTCACTAAGGTCCTACTCGTTTTACCAGCCCTTCACCTTTCCAATAGTATTCCTTGTTTCTCGTAGTCTAGCTGTTTCAGGCACAGTCTCTCAGTCATCACAGTCTCCCTTTGGCCAAAGCCCTTTACCAATTCACCTATCCTTTCTACATTTCCCCCCGCAATGTCCTCTTTCTCTTTCTCTCTCTCTTGCTCTCATTGTCATCTTCACTTTAGTGTAAAACAAAACACATAACAATATAAAACAATACAATATCATCGTAGAGATATACACTAAAAAAATAATTGGTAGCTCACAATTGAGAAAATAAGGCATAATCATACTAAGACACAAGCAACAAAATGTACACATTCTTTAAAACAACCCATATGTCCCTTTTAGACAGCTCTCCCTATCTTCTGACTCAGCAAGGCATCCAAATCTAGAGAAAAGGGTCCTTCTTTCATATGAAGCTGCTGTAAGATAGTACACTACAACCGCTGTCACCACCTCATCTTTAGTGGATGAGCAGGATTGCATGGCTGCAATACACATGTTCATAATGTTTAGCCTAAGGATAGATAGGCTCTCCGTCCTCCTGCATCTACATTTATGCTGGATTTAGAGTAAGAAATGCACCATGGAATGCATTCCCTTTTGGAATTACTCTATACAGTTGTTGATTGTTTTCTCAGACCTGTTGTGTATCAGATGTCAGGAATACCATGAAGATGATTGCAGAAGTAGACAGTATTGCCTTTGACAACTCCCAACAACTTTTGGTTCCTTGAAATTTGGAGTCTTTGTACTTCAAAATCTCTCAGGATGAAGCAAGAACTGTAAATGAACAGACCGTGTAGCATATGAATCCACATGTATTACTGTCAACTAAATTTTTGAGTGGCATTAGTCCAAATGGCCCTTCCTTAAAAACATGTTTTCAATTTGGACTTGATATTTATGCACCAATCAAAGGTTCCAGAATGCAGCAAACATTTGCCCCATGAGGCAGATTTTATGTAGCATATTTTGAAGTGCAGGTAATCTGTGCAGTTATTAATCCTTTTAGAGGGCAAATAAGGTTGTGGTGATGTTTCATGGATGATATATTTGTCTACTGCATGGTACTGAGTTAGAACTACAGCAATTTCATCGATGGTTTAATCAGCAGATTAGAGACATAAAATGTATGATTAATTTTGCCAGGAATCAGATTCATTTTCTTGCCATCCGGAATAATGCAGAAGAGGGTACATTGTTTAAATGATAAAAACTCCTCACTAAAATATGACAGTTATCCTCAGTAGGCAATACTGCAGAATATCCCATGCTGCCAGTTCTTTCAAATTCGAAGGAATTCTTACCATAAACAAGATTGCAAGTTTCATGTCAGTTTATTAACAACAAAATAAAAATAGAAAACTTATTACCTAAAACTGGTTGACAAGCAAAATATAGAGCATTGAATACACCACCGGATACACTACTAAACACTAAATAGAAGGTAAATGAAGACACATTCATGTCTATATGATGTGATGAAAAATAATCTTGTGGAGAGTAGAATTATCTATGCTATTCACAGTAATTGGAAGCTTATTCAGGATGTCTTATATATGTCTGATCATTCCTGTCTTCAAAAATAATAAACATATGGGACACTCCTTGGAAGAGACACATAAAGACCCTGATGCAACATTGGCTCCGATGTTCATGCTGAGATCTTCAGGCTAATTCACCATTACTTTAAATGTGGAGCACATTTATGACAAATTAGAAGATTTAAAATCCATACAGCAAATCATTGTAAACATTTTTTATTAGTCATTTTCTATGTTGCCTACTACTTCAAATGCCCCTGCAATCTGGTATATGTAGGGAAACGATTAGGTTTATTAAATATATGTCAAGGAGTCAGGTGGGCACTTTACAAACACAGCTGGTAAAACATTACACCACAAGGTGGCCATTCGGAGGATGAGATTAAGATAATCACCCTTGCAAAAGTTTAATTTAGTAGGAGAGGCAAAGAGATTTGTTTAATTCTCTCTGTGAAAGAATAGTAACGAACTTCAATTTTGGATTTCATTGACTTTAAACTAAATGATAAAGAAAAATGCATTCTTAATAAGGGTTCCAGTATAAAAGTGACAATTTGAGGATTTTCCAGTGGTAGGAATGAAAATGGATTTTCAGTAATAAATATGGTTAATTTATAACCTTGTCATTTACTAAGTCAGAGGGTTTAGTTAAATAGTTGAACCAGGTATGGACAATGTGGATGGAGTGCTGGAACACAAAGGGTATATCTGGAGACCAAAGGTCTATTTACATTCCTACCGTTAATCATGTAACATTGTAGCACTCTTTAAGGGGCTATGGAGGACTCATTGGGGTATAATATACATACATCAACAACTGATTGTAAACACATATAGGCAGACTGTCCCTACTAGAAGAACACCCTGTCCCTCTCACTGTCGTAGCTCACCCTAGGAGTCGGGTGTTGCACCACCTTTCTAACTGGGATAGAGTAGAGAGGATGTCCCTATTCTGAAATGTTTCACTAAAAAGCCAGATACAAGTTATTAGTCACACAGAATGTATATATTTTAGGCATTCTACATTAGATAATGTCTAAGTCTAGGGTATACTTGGGATCTCTGATAACTGGAATTTCTTGTGCCTTTATTGACCAGTACACTATCAGCCTCTCAGTATTTCCATCAACTTGTACTGGTGTTTAAAACTGGTAAGGCTCCTTATGTGCGGGGGCCTTAAATACCAGGAAACAGCAAAGACCTGATCAGACTGTCAGGTTTTTCCAAAAAACTTGTGATGTCTGCAACTATTATTTAAGTAAACAGATCATCGGAGGCATGAGTCCAGCTCATGTCTTAGGAAGGTCGACTGGTTTCATTGACTGTGATGGCTGAGGTCATCTTCATCAGGACGATAGAAAGGTTGAAGGTATAGGGGTCCTTGCCCCCCTCAGTAGGTTACTCCTTATGCCTACTGCAGTTCTCCTTTGTCCACATCAGGACTGCTCCGGCCCTGCTGGTTCTGTTCGGGCTCTCTCATGCAGAGAATGCCGGCATCATCCTATTACTGGGCACCGTATGTTGGAAGAAGTGCTGTGCAGCAAGCACGGTCTGCTGAACTGTCTAGTAGTCCATGTAAGGGAAGCTCAGTGAGTCCTTCCGGTGTACTGCTGCTGGGTGTCGAGCCATTCTTCGTAACACTAACTGCAGATAGTTTGGCAATAATGGACCAATATGAGAAATGGATCTTCTCAATATATTGTGTGGTGGTAACAGCAAGTATGGGCTAGAATGAGCGAAAATTACTGCTGAAAGGGGGAATGTCATATGGAACATCCACTGAAATCCGCTGTTCATTTTAAAGAAAATGGTTAGGCAAGCAAGTATAGATTATCCTCAATAGGATGACTGTAGGCGTACATTACCTACTTTCGGGTAGGGATTTTATGTTTATTTATTTCAGCTAAACACATACCACACATGAGGATAGTTGGCACAACATGTAGCAGCATTGACGTTGTGTGGACTTAGACGCGAGTGGTGCACAGTGAATGGCTCCTTGAATATTTCAATCTTTTTGAAATTTATCTTGAGATTGTGGCTTTGAAATGGACCGACCACCTGTTTAACCTCTATGAGTTGACACCACCTTGGCATTTGATCCATATAGGGGAAGGAGTTTTAGATGTTCACAATACTGCCCTTTTTTGACAAGTGGGATTAGACTCAGTATAGACCACCATTAGTTTAAATATAATTCAGCAAAAATAGTGTATCTTAGACAAAGTACACTTTGTTTATGTTATATTGTTTGACATGTTTTGAATATACTGTGTGCAGGCTGAAGAACAATGATCTGCAGGGTTGCCCAGAGTAATGCCAGAGGTTAGGATGTATTCCAAACCTTCCAACCATCACCGCTTTTGTTTTGCATAAGTCACCCAAAGTGGGTCCTGAGCCTGCTGAACCTAGAGACCCAAGCTACTCCTCACTGATGATGCCCAATGAGGCCGAAACATGTCTAGGGATGCTTGTGGTCTTGTGCAGAAGGGATGTGACCTAGCAGTTCGGGCTGTACTGCCCCTTTACGGGTGGAACCAAGTCTGATTTGTATATGGTCGTTCCCCTTATGTAATGGCTTGTCAGGCTGAAGCTTGATGGTCTAGAAGGTTGCCCAGAGCAATGCCAGAGGTTAGGATTTATTCCAATCCTTCCAGCCATCACCTCTTTTATTTTCCACACCGTGGCTGGCCTTTAATGAACTATATTTGATTTTTATCTCTCTGCCAATTTTTCTCGTGCACACAGGTAGCTAGCTCATTGGCCTCGAAAGTATCTCTTATAGCAACTTCGGTGGGACTGCCTTCTCCCGGGAAACTTTAGCCCTGCAAAATTTCTATGCACTGTTTCTGCTGAATGATCAAACAATACATGCTGCCGTCACAGAGAGCCTGCAGCCCTTTTATTATGAGCTATCTGTGAAAATGCTTTCCTGACATGGACCTACAAGAAAACGGCTGCTTTACTGTACGCATAGTGCTCAAAATCTCCCCTACCACATTACTTGAACCCTCATACTGTTCCACACTGTACGACCAACCCCATTACTACAACTGATCACCCACCCTTCATTGCATCCCTCTTCTGTGTTCCCCTATGCATGTTGTGCAATGTTCAATGATGTCCCTACTCCCGTTGTGATCCCACCAGGTCACCCTCGAAATTACCACCCTACTTGCGCAATTGATACTTGAGCCCCTCTTGGCAGCATTGAACCTGGACCTTTACAACATTCCCACCGTCCACGGATTGACACATCTTTAGCCAGAAACTCACTGCTCTTCTCCTTCGGTATCCATATCCTAGTGGCCATGCTCAGGGTCCCCCCTTGTGCCTCGTACTCCTCCGGGGAGAAATGCAATATCAAAAAGGCCTCCTCAGCTGAACAGTCAACCAAAAAGGCTTCATAATTATCTACATCCAGGGGTGCCAATGTAAACATTCCTGGGAGCCATAGTCAGGCATATCAGTTTGTGGTTGTGTTTGTGTGTGTGCCTTGTGGGTTGTTGCTCTTCTTGGCCCGTCAGTGTTCAGGTGCATCATATTTGTCCACCCTTTCTCCTATTTCCCTTCCAAATTCCAAACCCAAATTGACATGCACAAAAGGTGATGAGAACCAAAACTAGGATTGGGACTGCTATCTTAAAAATGTTTGCCAATCACATGGGGACCAAGGTGAAAACTGTGTCAAGACAGTTGTCAATTGTTACTGGGCTTGTTTCTTTTGTCATAGTCTCATGGAGTGTGTGCAGCTCATCAATAGCATCAAAGTTCCATTAGCTGGCATTGTTTGCAGGCACAAATGTACAGTAGCTGCTTCCTGTCTTCTTGTAAACACCACCCTTCATTGCTGTTAACAAATCGAAAATGTAACAGTTTTGAAGCAAAACCAATCTTAACACCTTTAGATCCTCCCTCACAGCATTTAAACCCTTCTCTGTTGAATTTGCCAACTGTAATACTTCATAGCAGGCAATCTGTACCCACTTCCAATTTGCCACTGCCTGGATGCCTGGAAGCAATAGAGATGTGAAAAAAATCAAAGCCTTACTGAACAGGCAAAACTCTGGTGGAATGACAGCTAGTCTGTTGGATGATTTCTGAGACTAGTAATTTCTGTTCATGCAAATTCTTCTCAAGTTCAAAGATCAGCCCGGCCATGTATGCTGGGTCCTGCATTCCCACCATGTGTCCATGATAACTGCAGTCTCGCTCCTTGCCAACGGTAACCTCATCACCTTATATACCGTTGTCTGCTTTACGTGATAGTGGGTATTGATTAACCCGAGGTAGTCATGTCCCTTGCATCAATTCTATGCGTACCGCCCCTGGCTCCTTTTAGCAATCCTACATCATGGGATCCACTGTGTCAAGATGTGTCCAGATAGCCCAGGGTTAGGTGCTCTTTATAAATAAATAAACTAAACTAAACTAAACTGGTCCACAGAACCTCTGGTACTTTTTTCAAATCATGGTGCAAGTGATCTGATGCTGTGCTCACAATCTGCATCTTCTGGGGACCTGTCTCTCTTCTATGTTCACCTGACATGTGATGCATATCTGGAATACCATCTCCCACTCCTCTTCTTTTTCTGAGAACAATTATTCATCTGTCAAGTCTGTTAGTCATAATGTTAGATCAATACAAAGGATTGTTTGCCACTCTGTCCCCTCTTCATCTGTCCCATATAAAGGTGCCATATCCTTCCTAGTGATTGCTGCTTCTAAATGTATTGTTTGAGTTTTCTCTGGTGCTATTTCTTTGTGTACTGTTGGTCTAAACAAGAATTATGTGGCCAATCGGTATACCTTATCTTTCACTCTGGGTGAACAATACTTATACCCCATAGGGGAATACCTCGGGATGGAATAGTGACCCTCATAAAGTGCTGTGTGTGCAAAATACCTGTATGATTGTTGTGACCTGCTCATTAAAGACGCAGGGTGTCAAGCACAATATGTGGTTCTCCAAAAATTCAATGGTACTATTTAATGTACTCATTTTGTCTCTCCCTAGTATGTTGATGGGCATGTCTTTTTAATACAACAGGGGCACTATTATTTGCTGTGCACCTATTGTGAGTGGCAAGCCTTCTGCTATAAGAACCAACCCAACAGCCCCAGAAAATCCCACAGTGTCCATTACTTTGTCCAACAGAGGAAAGACACCCTCCTTAATGCAGGATTTGGGGGCTCCTGCGTCTACCAAAAATTAGAAATCTTTTTGTCCAATATTCACTGCTACCTCAGGTTCCTCATCGGGGTCTACAGTTAATGAAAATATTGGGCACACGAGTCCTATCTGGGCTGGACTATTCAGCATTGGGGTACCTCCAATTACTGCCACTCTTGTGTAGTGTGGTACTGTGTTTTGGGCTAGCAAAGTACTGTCCCCCTGAGTATAAATATGTGCTTGGATGTGTACAGCATTCTATGGTACTGTCACCGGCTGCTGTGTGTTTTTCTGAAGTGTCTTTTATGGTACTACGGGGCCTGCAGGTTGCATAGTCTGTATGAAGGGCACCTGCTCTGGTGGCATTTGTGCTTGCAGTGGCTGCATCTGCTGTTGTATAGGTTGCATTTGTGGCTGCATGGTCTGGATCTGGCGCTGCATGGGTTGGGCATATACCTGGGACCCCCCCTTGGCTATAATGCTGATGTTGTCCTGTGGGCACCTGTTGGTGATATCCCACCAGCGGGTAACATCCCTTGTTGATAATACCCTTGCTGCAGATACACTCCCAGGTGGAAGTACCCTCACTGCGGCTGGAATCCCCCTCCTTGCTGTGGATATACTCCTCCCTGTGGCACGCCCCATGTGGGATCCCCGCTTGTTAGGTGGGGACTACCTTAAGCTGTCCTGGAACAATGTTTGTAAACACTGCCCCTTCCATAGATATTTTCGCTAATTTCTTTTGCTCCAACTTCATCTCTGTCTTAACTGCATTGTCTGCCGTGCCCTTCTCTCTTTCTTGTTTCCTTTTACCGAAATGTATTTGTATTTGTATTTTATTGATTTATAAAGCGCCTTACGCCAAAGCGCTGTACAAAGAACAACATGATACATAAAACATGAACGATAAACTGTTGAAGCATAACAATATGAATCAATCAAACAACAAAACAATGGAAAGAACAATTAACTGAAAGGGAAGGGGGGAAGGTAGAAGGGACAGGTTGGGGGTGGAGTGAAGGAGGAGGAGGGCAAGAGGGGGAAAGGGAGGGAGGAAAGGGGGTAGAGGAGGGGAGGGAGAGAGTCAGGGAAAGAGAGGAGAAGGGGGAAGTAGAAGGGCGTAGGGGATTCAAGGAGGAGGATGGAGAAGGAGAGATTTCAGGGAAGTGCGGAATGAAGGGAAGGTGGGGGATGAACGGATGGCAAGAGGAAGTATGGTGGTCTGTATTTATGGCCAGACCATCGTCTCAATCCCAACCACATTCTCCAGGGATGTTTGCACATCCGAGGGGAGGCTCCTGACCAGTATGTGGTAAAATATTGGTATGTTCACGTCCCATGATTGTCGCGCCTCTAATGTCTACATCTGCTGTATACGTTGTATGTATTCTGTAGGATCTTTGTCTGGTTTCATTTTGCGTGCCAAAATGGACCCCATGTTGGATGGTTCTGGGTACATAGTCCTTAAGACTTTCCATATGTGTGTGCAGCAGTTGTTAAAGGGTGCACCATCGTGGATGCTACTACTCAATTTGACTGCAACATATCCTGCTTTTCCCATATTCTGTTCCCTCGTTCACCTAAAATGGCTGCAAATAGGCTCATCATAGCGCCAATCACCAAGGAAACCCCTACTGTCTTTTTCTTGATAGTATATATCCATTTGCCTGCCCCTGCTGAGAGGGATGTCAAGCTATACATCAAATTGTCTCTGTCCATGCTCTGCCATGGTATATACTGCGCTCCTCCCCTACCTCTTTGCAACAGGGGCAGTTGTGTTTGCGGCACAGAGTCAGCCTTCTCTTTGCAACACTAGCTACCACCATCCTTCCTGTTCTGTTTTGGAGGGTCTGGGACCAGCCAATACTGCTCCCCCACTTTATCTGTTTCTTTCTCCTTCTGTCTTTCCCATTTTCTCCTCCACCTTCTTTCTTCCACTGTTCCTTTTCTCTATCTTCATCCAATTCTCCTTCGTCCCACATGCTCCCTTTGTCAGGCCTTTCTCCTCCATCCTCATCAGTGTCCTCTGGGTCCACTTCAGACTCAACATAGCCATCCTCCTCATCTTTTTATCTAAGTTAAACATAACTTTCCCAGACGTCCAGCCCTCTGGTGTTCCTGCTTCTCCATGTTTTACAGACTGCCTTCTCTATCTCGTCCTCTGCTGCTTTGAAAATAGTTTCTAACGGCTGCTGTGCACTTTCTTCTATGTCAGCTAAGTACTTACTTGCTGTTGTTCTCTCAGTGGTAGTGCTCCTAGCCTCTGTCTTTCCCTTCCCTATTTCTTTCTTGTCCCTATTTGAGGATGCCCATCATAGGTTTGTGCACCCAGCTGCAGGCTTCAGTGTAGGGTACAGCCCATAGGGAGGGGGCAGTGTGGTGTGTGGCCTGCTGTGCCACTACCTTTTCCAACCTCTTTGACAGGTTCCTCTTTTTTCTCCTCATATAGCTCCCATAAAGCCAGAATATTGTGCCTGCTCTTCCATTTGGTGCCCTTATATGCTGCCAATAGATAGGAGAATATGTTCTCCATCTTGTCACTATTGAACATTCCTCCTCCTGGCCATTCTCAAAAACAGTGCCCTGCTTATGAAACTTCTTGAATGTCAGAAAAAGGGGAAAAAAGCTCAAAGGCATCAAGGGGACAAATGAGCAGAACAGCTAATACGCAAAGTGGAGTCCCCTAGATGAACCATTTTAATTATATGATTCAATATGGCATAGCCCTAATGAGGCCTCGGCTTGTCCTGAATAAATTTAGACTAAATCCATACGATGGCACACACATGAATAAAAATATTATTATTTATTTGGCAGGCCTTGAGGTCCTAAAATGAAACACATATAAAGCAAATCTCAAAGCATTATATCTGTATACATTTTTTTCCAGATCAATCATACCCTTTTTTTGGGTGCTAAATATTACAAACAAAAAATCCCTACTGAAAAACTGTCCAACAAGGCCTTAGTGTTACAAATTAATAATACAGACAGACACACATGTGCAAATTAAGAAACACAATTCTCAAAATGGCCAAAAGGACAAATCTTATTTGTTGAGGATCAGTAACAGAGGGATTATAGAAACACAGGAATATGCAACACAGGAATTGTTAATATGCAACATTAAGGCCTTGTTGGACAGTTTTTCAGTAGAGATTTTTTGTTTGTAATATTTAGTACCCAAAAAAAGTCTACGTTTGATCTGTAAAAAAATGTAAACAGATATAATGCTTTGAGATTTGTTTTATATGTGTTTCATTGAAGGACCTCAAGGCCTACCAAATAAATAATTCATTTTTTATTCATGTGTCTGCCATTGTATGGATTCAATCAAAATATATTCAGGACAAGCCAAGGCCTCATTAGGGTTAGGGCATATTGAATCATATAATTAAAGTGGTTCATCTAGGGGACTCCCCTTTGTGTATTAGCTATGAAACTTCTTGAGTCAGACCTTTGATAGAATTGGATATTGGATCCTTATCTCCATTAATTTGAATGGCAAAGCATTCCAGCCGCTCTTCTTTTTAAGGAGCAAACTGCTTATTTTATTTTCAGATTTGTCCATTAACTAACCTAAGACCATGCTAAGGGTTCACCGCAGATTGAACTTCAATGCATTTCCATCCAAAGTGAGGGACCACTCATTAATTGTTGGATGTTTTTTTTTTAAAGCTAAATGGAAGTGCACTCACTGTTCTCCTGTTCCTTCGCAAATATGATGGTGATATCTGGGGCCTCAGTATTTTGGAAATGAATGCTCACTCTGTCTAAATGTTCTTCAATCAAGAGACAAGTGTCATTCAGACCAAGGTACTTGGCACTTTATTTAATTTGAACCAGTGGCAGGTTTGAGTCTAGCGGACCTGGTTCAAGCAATCTATAAAAGGTGAAATCCTTCAGAGTAAATTGTTTTCCTGTAAGAAAGCTATGCCCACAGGAGCCACATCTATCACCTGATAAGCGAGTCAATGGCACCATATGTTGATTCCATTTCAGTAACTCTATCTACTGGAATCTCTCTTCAATCAAAATTGTGTCGGTTTCCAAGGAGAAGTTTGTGCGAATACAATGACTTCCATTTCTCCGCTGGTTCAAAGATTGAAGGTCACCTAGAACCCAGTATCTATGAGAACCAATAGGTCACACTATCCCTGAACTTACAGCTAAAGTGTGAATTAGTGGAAGGTTCAAAATGTGTCTTTCTAATTTCTGTGGTGTCATAATCTTGAACTTGTCCTGCCATCATGTGGGCATTTTCCTCAAGATCAAGTTCAAGAGGGATAGTCAATTAATTTGTAGGAACTAGAATACTTTCTGAAATCAAAAAAGGAGCAAGGATCTTCCCACATTCCTCATATTCTAGGTCATTGCCTCCATTTCGACTGAAGTCTAGAGGCTCATCTGAAGATGAAGGAACATCCTCTTTTTTCAGTCTCTTGATCACCTTTTCTATATTTTTTTTATTTTGGATCTTGTGCATATGGGTTTCCTGATTAATATTATTTATTTGTTTAAGTTAATTTCTGGCTATTTTTAAGCATGATCCATTGTTTATTTAGGGGTGGCAATCCATCTTTCAAAAACTCCCAGGTCTGTCTCCAATAAGTTCTGATTTTTTTCTCAAATGTAATTGTCAAGATATTCTCTTTAATGAACTTCATTTTGTTGCTTTTTCTTTGTTTTAATCTAAGGCATAGAGAGGTGTCAATTCTGGTCTCTTCCAGTTATTCAGCAAACTCAGGGGTGTCTTCGTGGAGCATAAAACAAACTTCCTGAGAGGTTTTTCATATCTTTTTGGCAGTTCCCCCTTTAGTTCTTCTCCTTGTGTATTTCTGTTGGTAACATTTCAAACCTGTCCACCATGACCCATTTATTCAGTTTGGGCAGTACTTTGAGGAGCATTATTACAATGGTTTCCCTGTTGGAATCTTATCCTTTGATCACTGATGTCTGTCAATTACTTCACCTGTCACTCCAATTGCGAAATCTTTTCCCCACCCACTTGACTTTGATGTTGTCTTTGCTCTCACTACTGGTCCTCCCATAATAATCTTAATGATAATAATTAGAAAAGGTAGCTCTTCTAGAGGACCAATTTTGGTAGTTATGATAACTGCTGTTGTAAATATTAATTAAACCCTGGTACTAAGATCCATTATCCTGAAAGCTGTGAGGCGAAGGAAAAAGATTGTCAAGTCAAGTTTATTACCATTTTGACAATCAGTCACAGGTAAATATACAAGTTAGATCACAACAGTTTTGTTGACACAATACCTTGGTCATTACAATGAGAACATTCAATCAATTTCAGATACATCCAAAGAAATATACTGTATATAATACAACGTAAAACATACAAATCTGGTGTAACAAAACTCAAGTAATAATGCCAGCCGGGGGTTCAATGATACAAGTAGACTCTAATAGGCGTGCCACACCATTTATAATCAAAGCTTTAGAATCTAATACTCAGTTCTGAAATTTCAGCTTATAATGTTGATTCCATTTTTCTTTCAAGCACTGTTCCGTGATCTATCTATATTCCCTACAGTGCTTTTGCAAGGTCCTTATTAACAGCCAGCAGGGCACTGCTAGGATTTACTTTAAAACACCACATTTAATAAATGCTGTCTTTTCAACCAGGCTCAATATAAAAACATTGCTAACCAATGCCTCTGCAGTGGCTTGCACTGCAGAGATGATAAAGTGCTGTCTCATGTACATTCTTCTTAATTGTAGGTAAGCTGGACAGATTATCATAATGTAAATTTCATCCTCCACTGTACCTTTACAATATTAACATTTATCTGAGACTGCATGGTCCCATCTATGTCACCTCTGTGCCAGCAGAAGTATCTCAACCCTAAATGTATTAAAAAAGGGACCTTGCAAATGTTGGCTTTAAACAAGCAAGGTAACTTTCATAGCCTACACCTGTTTCATCTTGCCAGTAAGTGCTCAATAAGCTGGAGGTGCTTGATGGGAGCCCAACTACATTTAAAATAAAAACATGTTCAACTGTTAATAGCTATTTGGTTTTCATAGAGCCCACATGTTCAGCACCATATATTGCTGACTGGTGTATCTGGAGTTTGTAGGCTTCCGGGGAAACTCTAACAGCCCCATCCGCTTTGATTCTTGCAAATCTACCTATTGCACTACTGTATTTGGTCCAGACCATCCTAGCCTTTTCTATCTGTTTGGCCCCAATGCCACACAAAGGGACCCTCAACCCCAGGTAATCACAATTAGTTTGCACTCTATGTGTATTGCTAATTTAATAGGTTTCGTTCTCTTTCTACTAAAGATAAACATTTTGGATTTTGAATAGTTAATAGCGAACCCGCTAGCATCTATAAATTGTTTGAAGAGGATGAATTGTTTGCAGAGACTGACTGGGGTGAGTGATATCAGCAGAGTGTCATCTGCCAACATTAGAACATGAAATGTTGCATTGCCTAAGACAGGCACATCTGTATTATTGGCAACCAGTTGGGTGATTACCTGGTTAATAAATATGCAAAAATGTTTGGGTGCAAGTACACAGCCCTGGCGTACCCCTGTTTGGATCTCAAAGGATCTGGTTAGTTCACCTTTGAACACCCATCTAACTGCAGCTGTATTACTGCTATATGAAACCAATGATACTGACAAAAGGTCTTAAGGAATCTCCAGGTCTTTTTTTATGACATGATATGACTTTTATAGTGCGCCTATACACAAGTGTTTTAGTGTTAGCATAGTTTTTGTTGAAGAACGCAATCTATAAACATTAGGTACAGTTTCATTTTCCAAAGAGAAAGATATTTTTCTTGTAATAGACACAATTTAAGACATTGGTTGTTGCGTGTTAATTCCTGCCTGAAACCCAGCCGGGAGTAGATGATGTCTGATGTTCTGTTCCCCAATCCACGTTTCTAGGTGGTGTGACAATCTGGAGGATGTCGATGGGAAAGAACATCCTGTCCCACTTTCCCATAAACATCCTCATGCCATCACTACTCAGATGCATAAAAGGAAAGGACTTGCATTAAGAGGTCATGTTCACCGAGCAGGTGAACCCTGGTAAGTTCAAACCTTGGAGATAGAAGCCAGAGAATTCCGGGATGTCCTCGGTCAAGAGGACATGAAGAACGAAGAAGGAAAGTAGTGCAGGAGCCAGCAGGGAGCCATCTCGGGTGTGTGGCAAGCATTGCCTGGTAGTGGCATGACCTCAAGAAGGTGAACCGCGTGGTCGGACAATGATGATGAGACCATCCAGCAGAGTACTCTGCAGACCCACTGAGACTGAAGCAGAGAAGGAAAGGAAGGCACTGGAAGCATTTATCAAAACTTTGTGAATCCGACCGCACAGGATGGACTGGTGATGCCAACCCGATGAGCTAGAGATAACGGGAATGGTGGGAGACCGGAGAAGGGCCATGGGAAGGTGATAAACACTAGAGAGTACCACGTATACCAAGAGATTCATCATACTTGCCCCAGTAACTGTAACAGTAGTAACGATAGTAACGAATACCAAGAGACTCATCATACTTGTTTCAGTAACGGTAAAAGCAGCAAAGAGTACAACGAATACAGAGAGACTCATCATACTCGTCTAATTAATGGTAAAAGCAGCAAAGAGAATAAATAATACTGAGAGACTCATCATACTTGTTTCAGTAACTGTGAAAACAGCAAATAGTATAATGAATACCAAGGGACTCATCATACATATCCCAGTAAATGTGAAAGCAGCAGAACATATAACAAACACCAAGTGACTCATACAAGTCCCAGTAACTGTGCAGGCCACAGACCATATAACGAATACCAAGGGACTCATCATACTCATCTCAATAAGTGTGAAAGGTGCAGAGCATATATATCGAAGACAGATGGACTCCTCACACTCGCCCCAGCGATTACAAAAGCAGTACAGAGAGTGAAGAAAGTCAAAAGACTAGTAATACTTGTCTCTGAGGATGGGGCGACCAAGACAAAAGCAAAGAGTAACAGAAAAACCCACATGGTGGTTCCCATAAGTGGAAGTGCTTAGAAGATAATGAATGGGAACAAGGGATCAGGGACACTGATCTCCATTAAATGAGAGACTGTGAAACAAGAACAAGTGAGAGAGATATGGAGGCAAACAAAATCCAGATGAATAGCGGTCAAGCCCCTCTAGTCAGGGACCAAGGAACTGTAAATAAGTCAAGACAGAGGGTACCTGAGAGAAGGTGAAAAAGTGCCATTGAGAAATTAAAGGAACTGATTAACTATTAGATTAGATTAGATTAGAAATGTATTATGTGCATATCCTTGTGGAACCAAGCAGAAAAACTGCATCTAGGCGCATATGATAACTTGACTTGCTCAGGTAGCTATCTTCATGAGTTCTGGGTTCACTCAAACAGGTATGCTTTCAGCTTTGAATGAAAAATAACAAGAGAAGTAATATTCCGTAGATCTGATGGAAGTGAGTTCCATAGGTGGGGGTCCCTGATGGAAAAACAGCGATCCCCACAAGTAGCATAGTGGGATGAGGGGACAAGTAACACGTTTTTACCAGATGATCGTAAGGTTTGAGATGGCAGATAGAGTTGAATTTTTGACGCTAGATACCTGGGTGCACAAGACATAATGTTCTAAATTCAATGCTTTTCCTCACGGTATGCCAATGCAATCTTTCTCGGTAGGTGGAAATGACAACTTTCTTGGGTAGGTTAAAGACCAGTCTAACAGAGGCATTCTAGGCTACCTGGAGATGATGTATTTGAATCTCTGGGGCTCCCAGAAGGAGAGTGCCGCCATAGTCAAGCCTGGAGTTCACCATTGTCCCTATAACCCATGCACATTCTGTTTTAGCGATAAACAGCAGAATGGGTTTCAGAAGTCTAAGTTGGTAGAAGACCCCTTTCACTTCTTCAGAAACCTGGGCTTTATAGTCCAAGGAGGCCTGCCATATGCATCCCAGATTTTTCACCTTACTAGAAAAAGGGGTACATCTGTCAAATATTCTGAGACAGGCAGTGGAGTCAATATAGTTATTAAGAAGGTTTATTCGGCCAAGGACCATGACCTCGTTTTTTTAGGGTTAAACTGAAGCTTACTTTTGGTCACCCAGGTTTTAATCACATTTGCACATGCAATAACTTTGGGCGCGGGTTTTAATGTGACATAGATTTGTGTGTCATCATCATAGAAATGATTTTGCAATTCAAACTTTGAGAAAATATCCATTAAAGGTCAGAGATATACATTGAATAGTATTGGGGACAATAATGACCTGTGTGGTACTCCTCATTGGACAGGAAGGTCACCGGAATAAAAACCTCCACGTTTGACTACTTGGGTCTTATGCTGTAGAAATGAAGAAAAGCATTTGAATGCACATTCTGACACCTGAGCAACCACCGAAAGTCTGTTCAACAATAAGCCAAAGTCCACCATGTCAAAGGCTAATGACAGATAGAGGATGATCAACATGCTCAGATCACCATCGTCAGCGGCCCATAAAATGTCATCCCAATCTGTCACCAGAGTGGTTTCAGTCCCATGATTGGGTCTGAAGCCAGATTGATATCCATCAAGAATAAAATTATCTTCCAGATGATTTTGCAACTGCATGGTAACTAACTATTCCAGAATCTTTGCGATCCATGATAAACCTGCCCTAGGTCGATAGTTTTCCGGTGCCTGATGGTCATTGAAAGGTCTTTTCAATAAAGGCGTAAGGACTGATTTTTTTAGGTCACAAGGTACCATTCCCTGAGTCAAAGAAGCATTCACAAAATCGGTTAGGAAAATTGTTAACAAATGAGGCTTGTTGCACTGCCAAATAAGCGTGGATGGGGTCGTTATCAAGATTAGTTGGTCTCAATTTCTGAATTAAAGCTTCAATGTCTTCTGGATTTGTCAATGAGAAAAAGTATTCAAATGGCAAAGAAATAGGTACAGTCACACAGTTCTGAGATAAAGAGATGGAAGTAGAAAAAGATTGGAGATAGATGTTTGTACGGATAGAATGAACCTTATCATGGAAATAAGCATTAAACTCATTTGTCAGGGTATGAGACCAGGGTAATTTGGATTAGCACAAGATAGAGATGTAATATTTTTAAATAAGTATCTCAAAAGGAACTATCTCAAGATAGACAATTAATGCTGAAAAAGCCTATCCAGGAGAAGGGAGTCATTCTCTTGGAACCCCTTTTTGTTTTATTAGTTGATACAATATTTAGTGGTGGGGTCAGCATAGGGTACTTTTTGGATGGAGAATTGACTATTTTGATTTGGACTAGCTCACTGACAACGATCATCCTAGTTAGATTTATGTTTTGGAGAGAAGCCCCTCTTTTTGTCAGGGATAGTTAGGCCGTTTGATTATTATTTAGAAAGGTAGATCAGGTAGAAATGCAACCTCTTTATCCACCTCCTTCCTCTGACCTAGAATAGTGGTTTAGGACAGCCATTGCAAATGTCTACCCTGCTGAAACTAGGATGAGATGGTCTGAAATTTTCAGGGTCCTCTGCTCCCCCCTTTTTATAAATAGGGGTGATTTCTGCACTTGTACATGTTGTATTAGCCTAGTTCAATGCCAGGAAGGCAATAAGTACATGTGTATGGTAAGGTGCCCAGATACTGTCTCATTTTTAAAGATATTCACAGACATTTTATCCAGTCCTGGAGCCTTATTGGAAGGTTGTCTTGGTAGCTGTTTATAGGAGGATGTGATTCTGGTTTGGATACCCATGGGAAACTGACCTTGGGTTCTTTCTGATTATCTCTCTCTCTGGAGTATTTTGGCAGTCGAGGATGGGACTAGAGCCTAAGTACGCAGGACCAATGTAAATATCTAGTTTCATAGGATCAGTATTTTGCATGGCAGGTGCAAGACTAGTCTATTGGAACAAGGTGTTCCCTAATTCAAAATGGCAGGCATGACTAGGCTTAGATGTTTTTGTTCTAGAGGTCAGACATCTTATGTATTGTGTAACTCTATTTGTGAGGAATATTTTCTGCTCTAACAAGCATGTATTCCATTTACTTTCTTTTGGTTTATAGATTGTGAGCTTGCTACCAATGTATAAAATTGTCCCATTTGAATTTGATTGATATACATAATGAATCAAATTTAGTCATTTGGCAAATTATGTTCAGTTGTACTTGGATTAAATGCAAGACCAATTATTTTCAATTGTAGTTGGCTGGTATACATGGGCAATTTACATGGGCAATACGCTGGGTTGCATTTGGATTGAATGTAATACATATCTAGAAGTATAGGACGTTGGGTGTATAATTTCAAGTTGTTCAGTTGTATTTATTTCCAACACAATTAATATGTATATTGATAGATAATAGACTTATTTTCACATACTCAGAGAATTGTTAACAAGATACAATAACTGATCATTCATAGTTTTCAATAAAGAGCGGTTGGTTCTTAATTATATATTGCAAGGAAACATGATGGAATAGATTGGAAGAAGTTAACATGTTACACTTAGGAGGCCTATTGTACAGAATCACTCTCCTTGCAGTTGATACAATTTTTACATATAATTCTAATTTATACCATGCACAAAATATATAGGGTGCAAGCATACCTTAAGTCTAACCTCTAGCATTCTTGTCAGTTATATGAATTCATGTCAATTTCCCTTTCAACTGGTATGTTCTACACCAATTACAAGGCCAGCTGAAGGGTCACAGCAAGGTATGTGCCATTTGTATGATGACTAGTCTAATGAACCTTGTTCTTCCTAAATGTATGTTCCTTCCCTCTCCACTATTTCTTTCTTTTTGTCTTTCCATAACTCATAATTATGTGTCACCCTTTGCTCATGCAGAAAATAGCTGGGCAGTGTATGATCCTTGGCCATTTTTAATCAATTACCACTTCTTCTGACATTTCTAGGCTGGATATTTAATCCAAATCAAAATCAATAACTACTGCTCAATAATCAATAATCAAATAAACAATGTGCCAGAATTATATTCTTCCATTCCAATATATTCATTTTTTTTATCAACCAACAATTCTGAAAAAACAAATCACAATTCTCAATTTTCCAGTATCTGTCATATCTGTTCTGTCATATCCGTCATATTCCGAATCCAAGCTGTATCTTTTGTGCAATTTTTTACTTCAAACTCAACAATGCAGTTTGCCACATACCTGTGATCTTGGGCACAATCTATGTAACACAACGCATTAATTTGCTGGCATCCGTGACATTTAAATTCTGCACCCTGGCTAATGTCTCCATTTTGCCCCCCAACAATGATCATATCCCAAAATCGGAGATAAGAAACAAGCAGATTCATAAGGAACAATGTTGTTTTATTAAAAATAATAAAACTGTCAAAATGAAGTGGTTCCCCTAACTCAAAATGTTAGGGAAGTCACCACAAAACATTGCAATTGGATTCAGATTGTGCAATAATTAGTCCCCTGGGGCATTTCGATGAAAATCGCTATACAACGTTTCGCTAGCAACAAAATAAATCGTGCTACTTTTTTTTAAAGTCTATCTCTCTTGCCCTCCCCCACCCCCGGCAGCTTCCCCATTCTACATGTGACTGGTGTACACTCCTACGGCCCTTAAGGTGTTGGTCCTGTCCATCACTTCCTCCCAGTATTTCTGGATTGCAGGGCATTTCCACACCAGATGCCAGAACCCTGCAGATCCTTGATTACATCTGGGATAATTGTGCGGTAATTCTAGGTTAACTACATGCATTTTTTCTGGCGTCATGTATACTCTATGAAGGAAATTGTATTGAAAGAACTTAAACCTGGCATTCCTGGATACCATCGCGCATGTTCCCATATCTTTAGCCATTCGTTGACTGATATGGAATAGCCTAAGTATTTTTCCCATTTTGCCTGGGCCACAGGAGCCAGAGTTTGCTTCCCCTTCCTTAACAATGTGTAAATTACTGATATAAATCCATCCCTATCCCTAGGTTCTGGTTCTACCAGGAAATGTATCCACAATTCCGACATCCTTCTCACCATCCTTGCATAGTTCAAAATCTGCTCCTGGGGCCTGCGATATTTCTCAGCCCATTGTGTAAATGTGAGCAACGTGCCCTCTGTAAAAAAATAGCCCATAGATCTGCACCCAGTCCTATGCAAAATGGAGCGACCCATACCCCTAAATATCCACCGCAGGCCTGCATCAGAACTCAGTGGCAATTTCCGAATAGTATACTTCAAGCAAACCAAAATTTCACCCCTAACCTATTCCACACCTGCTGCACCACATATCTATGGCACATGTCCTCCCGGTCTGTACCAACACATCCCAAAGCAGTATAAATCCCTGACGATGATTCAGGATGCCGCCCAGCAGCCTACGTAGCTTGCCATCAGGTGAGTCATTCCATATCAACGTGTTCTGTAACTGGACCGCCAAAAAGAACAGCTCATAATCTAGCAGGGTCAGGCCCCTGGCTAGATATAGCCACAGGGTCCCAAATACCACTCTGCGTCAGCCCAAACCTGTTTAACCATATAGAGGAATATTAGTGGAAAAATACAGTAACCTCAGGAGGACAACCATTTTGTACAATACCACACTAGCCATCATTCCAGAAGGTTACAGCATTAACTCTCCTGGAGAGAACCCCACCAGTGTTATGTACAAGCATCTCTTGTAGCTCATGAAAAATATGACACCATAAGTATTTGTAGGATTCAAGCACCCATAGTATACCCCAGTCTGGATTGCTGGGGGTTGCATATATATAATGGAACATCATCATCATATTGTCTTAAATACCCCACCAGGGGTTCCGGCGCCAAGGCAAAGAAGATCAGGATACCAGACATCCTTGTCTCATGCCCCTTCTTTGGGTCCATCTGGAGGAAATCCAATTTACTCTGCTGACCCTTGCCATTGGGCAATTGTTCAGCAAGTGGATCCATGCCATTAAATTCAATCCCAAGCCATAATTTCCCTATACCTTGAACAGTCAATCCCATTCTATGGAATCAAAGGCCTCGACCGCATCCAGGGACAAAATCACCAGCTCTTCAACCGAGCCCTGGTCCTAACCACAATGTGGTGCAATCTATGAAGGTTCATGGTGGTATTTCTGCCTCCTAAAACCCTACATTGGTCTACATGCACTAGTCCAGTAACAGTACTGGATAGTCTCATAGCTGTCACTTTTCCAAGACTTTTCACATTGATGGTCATCAGTGAAATAGATCAGTATGATTCACATCAGAACATAGGATCCTTCTGAGATTTAAAGAGCACAATCACCATCGCATTGCGCATAGATTCAGGTCGAATTTAAAAGTCAAAATCATACACCAACTTCAACCTGGGAACCAAGATATCTGCATCAGTCACGTAGAACTCAATTTAACCTCATTTCCAAGTTGAGACCACTGGTTTCCCTCTCCCCAATGGCAAGCTAGTCACCAGAGGGGAGACGTTCGATGGTATATGCCCTAAATATTTAGTTTCAATAAATTGGCTAAAGTGTTATCTACCACCAGAATGTAGTCTATTCTGGAGAAAGTTCTATAAGGACTTGAGTAAAATGAATATCCCCGACTATTCCCTTGTCTTTCTCTCCATAGTTTTACCAGATCCAATTCTGATACCATCTTATTCAAAGATTCTGGGCAGTTTTGCTTGAAAGGATCCAATTATATGAGGTTGGTTAGGTTGATGTCAGGTTGATGTCCTTATCTCGCCCCTAAGCTATGGAACACGCTCCCTACTGCTCTCAGAGCTGAAACATCTCTATATGCCTTCCGAAGAAATCTCAAAATCCCATTATTCAACTAACTGCACACCCTATTATACCCTTTATCTTCTCCTACTTCCTCTACTATACACATTATGTATTCCCAGCATGCTGTCTGTATTCTTCTATATGTAACTAAGATATATCCGCCATTGTAACAAGCGCTGTGATACCCATGGGCTGCTGTGTGCTCTACAAATGTGAATAAATACATAAATATATAAAATAGAAACACTGCTTTTTCCAGTAGGAACACTAGTCCTAACCAACTTGTTTAAATTGGGTCGTAATGAAGTGTCATCTATGAAATAGTTGATTGTATCCGGTTCAGATTTTGGTATGCTAGTTAATATTGTTTTCATGCCTAAAAAGTCACTGGATTTACTATATCAGGTTGGAATTAGGTGTAACGGTCAGACACTTGCATATGGGATTCTGTATTTGCAAGTTCCTTTGGCCTGAGGAAGACCTCCAATGGTCGAAACACATGTTGGCGGGTGTTAACCTTAAACTTAATGAATATACAGATTCATGAGATTGTTTGTTTGATTAATCAACAGCAATACTTAGATTTTTGGAGATGAATGTACCATCTCTAGATATACCACAATACAAAGGTGAACGTGAGCATAACAGGGGTGCAGCACAGTTTGAACAGGGACCCTAATCTATTGTTGTACATAATGGATGAGGTTAACAAGCTGGATGTGGGAGTGGCTTCATACCACATGGATGCATAGCAAAGCATGTTACATCTTCAAGCCAAAACCTTATGCATGAGCAGTACAGCGTGCATCTAGCACCCTAGATGAGAGGAACGGTACAATGAGCTCCTCTATAAGGCTAGAGGAGATTGAGGAAAAAGAAGTAGAGCACCCACCAAGACAACGGGTCTATTATTGAGGCAAAGGGTGCATCATACCTCGGCTGATATTTTAAATGGCAATGGCAAGTACTCCATCTTGGTAACTTGTTTGATTTGTGTCTGGCCCATCTCGCTGCAGCAGCCATTTCATTTCCCTGTGATTTTTGCAGCATTTTTCTGGGGGGGGGGGAGTCCCCCATAGTCTCCCCACATGCCCCTACACCTTCCCCACCCACCTTCACTACCGTTAAAATAAATTTGTAATATTCCCAAACTCTGACACCCCCCTAAAAATTCCGCAAAAAACACAGTAAAACGGCCATTTCACTAAATGTGGTCTAACAGGAGCGACGAGATCGGTGGGTTCAGTTTCGTTCCTCAGGTAGTCGTGCACTATTAGGCTCAGTCAGTGGACAAAACAGTAGCCAGGCTACTACTTGCCATCGGCCATTGCATACACAGTGTTGCTACTGGATTGTGTGCAATTTGAATGAACTTACACTTGACTATACCTGCCTATACTATGCCCTCCCCCAGCCTAATACAAATGTAAGAAAGCCATAAATAATATTGGGGGTGGGTGTGCTTATGCAGCACACATTGAGCAAATAATAATGTCTCTCAACAGATCCAGTTAAACCTCTGTCTCTAGCACCAATGGCAGGTATGCGCTACTTTTAAAAGTGAATAACATAACATCCCTGGACACCCTGGTCTTGCTCCGATCCCTCTGCCCCATCCAACTCATCTTGTGAGCTGTGCAGTCAAAAACCACTCACATATGGTTAAAAACAGTTGTAAAAAAATGTGTGTCTCCCACAGCCCCACCCTTTTTCAAAAGAGCAAAAGAGTTCAATATTAAATCATCAAAACACACAGTACTTGTTTTTTTGGCATAAAAAGTATATGGCACGCACAGAAGCTCAAAGAATGGATCCGGGCTCCTCCATTCAAAGGATGTCACAATCAACGCTACCCTGGCACGACAGGACAGAAAAACAGGAAGTGCAAGTGATATACTGCTTTGCGCACCTGGCAGCCAACATGCTAGTATTTATCACCTTACTGAACTAAAAGCTATAATTAATGATTTGCGAGAAATAATTTCAGCAATTAGTGTTGAGAAAAAATAATTCTGGCGAAACATACTATTACATAGCTTAGGTAAGATGTAGTTTGAGAAAAGCCAGTTGCCAAGAAATAACACAGAGCGTTTGTAATCTTACTGTGATCATTTAACTTGTTAATATCACATATGTGTATTAAGGGCCCGGACAACCCAATTTTGAACATTATGATGTCCGAAGCAAAGAACTTGCATAATTGTATACTTGATTTTCCTAAGTGCGCTGAAACAAAGTTGTGCAACTTTGCATACACCAACAGCAAGTGAATATCAAAGGAATGAAAACCTGAGCACTGTTGCACAGTAAAGGGAGAATACAAGGATTGAAATGCATTAAAAAGCTCATAGGAACAGGGTGGGAAATGGGCCAGAATAAGACTGAGCAGAACCCCACCTGGCTCCGTCCAACGCCTAGGGTCTAGCCCAGGAAAGTCCCAGATCAGTTCATAAGCAGAGCTCTCACGCACAGGGAGACTGAATGCAGAAAAAGCCTCTCCCATCCTAGGCAGAAGCTGTCCTCTCTTCCTTCTTCTTCTTGCTGACAGACTTTACCCATCAGCGGGGATTATTGGATACTGAGGCTTGAGCCTCATTACTCCAGCCTCACGGGTTGATTGAGTTGTCGTTGGATTTATTCATGGCCTGTGTGGATTAGTCACAGTAAGGCTGGTTTCACAGGTTCTGCACCGTGATGGACAGTGTAGTGGTCAGCAGGAGCTGGCCAAATTGGTATATATGTCTTACAATGTATAGCATTTATTTTTTTGTTAAGGTGAGTTTGTGGCGAGTGAAAATGGCCGATTTCAACTTCCATTGCCCGATAAAAATGTTTTCTTGCTTAATCACTATCACAGACATGTTATAAATTTACAGTTGTGAGCATTCATACGGGTATTCCTATATTCCCAACATTCTCTTTGCTTTTATGCAAATCGGGTTCAATGAAATTTAATGCATGATTGAGCCTGCATGCCCCTGCACTCACCACTCACCCCAAGGACGAGAGAGTTCCCAGGATACTTTTTTCCCCCATTTCCAGCACTGCATAGGAATGATGACTCCCTAACCACAATTCTCCATGATAGCTGAACGCCTAGCAACGGTTTGTAAACTTTGCAAACATTCAAGTTTGAAGAACATGTATTTTTGGGTCAGTAGTTGCCAGTTGGCTCTCAAAAGAACACATTTCGCAAGCCACCGAAGCAAAGGGTTTCTGCCTTGCTGGACGAGGGGGGTGCGTTTTTATAATGGCCAGCACCCCACGCTCCAGTGTGCTTAGCGTCAGGTATCAAGGAGCAAGTTTGCACATTAAGGAGCAGCTAAGGGAGGCGGGCGATGGGGAGAAGCAAGATAGTTTATTTCCCCTTTATCAAGCAAACAGGTGGGCATTCCCCCGAGAACGAGCGCCCTCGCGGCTGCTGTGCTTTGCAGACATGAACATGGAGTTAATTGGATTTCCAAATAAAATAGCCGATGGCATTCTTAGAAAGACTTGAAGGAACCATTTGCTAAAATAACACAAAGTACATGAAGAATGCTTGCAACCGCGTGAACGCGCGTGGAGGATTCCATAGAGGTGAACAATGGTCTTGTGATAAAATAAAGTGGGTCCCTGAGAAAAATGGGTGTCTGCAGAGTTTCCTTTTTTAAACCATCAAAATAGTACAGGGGCAAGATGTCCCCTTTCCTTTGCCCACAGATGCAAAGTGCAGGGCAGAAAAATGTCAATATTCTTAATGGCAAGAATGGTTCCAGTGTGGGGAGGTGGGGACTGCTAGTGAGGCGGGAGAAAGAAGCAGGCTGAATTGAAACGTTCCCTCTGCTGGGTAGATGTATTAGGTTAAATGCCTCAACCATGCCCTTTTCTCAAAAGTAGTAAAGGCTGAAAAAGAGAGTGTAGGGTATGCTGCCACAACAGGTTCTCTGAGTCCCTGTGCCAGGCTGCTCACAGCAAAAGGCATCTGGGGCTAAGGGCGATAACTGATTGCTCCTGTTCAGGCCTGTAACGGGTTTAGGACCACAAACCATCAGCTCGCCAACCGATTGCTAACATAAGAACACACCTTCCATGAGCCATCACGTCCTTTCCCCTAGCTAAACTCGCCCGCCATAACCCATCAGCACCTTCCTGTTTACCATGCTCCTTTCAGTCATACTTCTCCCGGCTGATCATTCCCTTACTCTCTCCTAGAGCATCTGCTTACCCCCCCCCTAATCTGTCCCATCACTCCTCCACTCCCGCCCATCCTCATTCCTTTCCCAGTCCCCCATACATCTCCCAGATGGCACCCTATTCGTTCCTCTTGCTCTCAACCTACCAAATTCCAACCTCATCTACCCTACCTCTCTTCCTCTAGAGACCCTCTCATCACTTTCTCTCTACCCTTTTGCTCTCCACCTGAACTCACTCTGGTTCTCTGGAATGGCGGCACCCTCCTTTCACACAGGTCAACTTCCATCAGCCCACTGCCAGGCCTTGAGAGAACAACAGGAAGTAGAAGTGAAATATTCTCTGATGTGCTTGACTGCCGTTGTGCTCATCTCTATAATCCTTTTCAACTAAAACTCACTGTCAATGATTTGCGAGAAAATATTTCAGCAATTAGTGTTTTGCAGGAACAATTCTGGGCGAAAAAAGCTACACCAGACGTTAGCAGAAATATTGCTTGGAAAACATATTTGTAGAGGAAAGAAGGTACAGCTCTTCTGTCTCCCCACACCATGTATGCATTAATCTAACATATATGCATGTGCAGATCCACACACAAACCAAGTGTGCAGATCATGGGTCTGATTTACAAAGCATTTTTCAATGGGACTTTCCCATTCAAAAACGCTTTTATTAATCAGGCCCTATGTGTCCCCAGTGAGATTGATACTTGATTTGGTGAAGTGCGTAGAAACAAAGTGCTGACACTTTGCTTACTCCTAGTGCAAGTGAACATCAAAAAAGAGAAAACAGGGACACTCTGGCACGTTAAAGGAAAAATGCAAGTATTAAAACCCCATGGGTATGATGTGTGAATAACCCTAACTGGTATCAGTTAAAAATGTCCCCATGCATAATGTTGCCGGGAAAAGCCATTGGCGACATTATAAACAGTGACATTTTGTGTGGGGACGGATGCGCGGATGTCCCCTGCTCCCCTTGTAAAAATATTAAAAAATCGGTGGTCGTGAGGGTGTCCCACCGCATGTTCAATGTAATAATGTCTCCGCAAAAAACTGTGGCTTTTTTGTCAGGAGACATTTTTGCGGGGACATTATTACATGGAACCCCATAACTGTCCATTCTGCAAAATCCACAAACGAACTAAGGTACGAGAGCAACAGAAGTCTCATGTCAAGACTGGGAATGTGGTTAGTGCGACCAACGTTTCTCGAAGAGACATTCATGCAGATACTTGGCTGGAGCCACACATAGGTTGAAAAGGGTATACTACAGCAAGCCTTAGTGGTAAACAGGGCAAAATAAATAAAATGGTGTGGATGCACCTTCTCGCAAGCTGGAAGGCTAAAATTGAAGTGACACAATAAACAGTGTCCTCTGTATGCATAGCCCCGATTCCCAGATGCCCCAGACCAAGTTACAGGGAACAGTAACCAACTGCAATGACTACTGACACATGATGGAGAAGGCATACGGCATGTAAGCACTAGTGGGGCGGAGAGGGGGGCGTCAGTGAAAATCAATTATCAGGGGAAACCCATTGTTACTATTGAGATACATAGGATTTTTGTCAGTAGAAAGAGGGAAATAAACAGGAGTAGAGGAGAACAGGAGACACACCTTCCACAAATATTGCTTTCAAATACCGTTCAAGTACCGCTTGGCTGCTGCATGCTGCTTGTCTGCCTGTGGACTTCAGAGACTTTTAAGGATTTCAAGCATTTCAAGGACTACCATAACCAGAAGGCTCTGTACTAACTGCTGACACGCCCCTTTCTAAGGCGTGCATATATTCTGGAACGCACACGCACCGTACCAAGTATCGTTCAAGTACCGCTTGGCCGCTTTGCCGCGCTTTTCGCGGTTGGTAAGCGGCTGGTGGTAATTACTGGTAAAAGTGCACATTATTTAGATAAATACTTTGCTCTAAGCCCTTGTGAAAGAAGCCATGATTACGTTAACTTCGGGCATGCCACCTGGGGGACAAATAGCCAGTCTATGGGAAACTACCTCTGGGTTTATGACAAATAAAAAAACGTTCATGGAGTGTTTCGTCTCCGTTCCCTAAACCTGCCAAACCTTGTCTGAAATCAATGGAGACTTCTCAGAGGCATATGGACATTCGGTCGTTTTATGCGACCTGCCGCAACCCTTGTCGCCAGTATATAGCAAGAACACACCTTGCAGAGAGCCATCTCCTTGGCACCACGAACAATGATGGACGATGGCAAAAAGGAGGCAACCACAAATACAGCGACAGAAGCAATAAAAAAAAAACATCTATGGTGACTGGGAAGCGAGACACTTCACCGGACATGACCCAGCATGATCATGGCCCTGTGAGTATGTTTGACGTCAATGCCTCCCTATCGGTCAGTGTATTACTATGTAACGTCATGACTGCTCCAATTTCATCTTCAAAAGAGACAACTGTATTACCAGCCCCTGAGTTGGCAGCCTCTATAACAGCTAATATTGATTTAAATGAATCTTGCCCGTCCTCACGAACTCTACATGATAACTTATCTGCTTCCCCAGTCCTGTTTTCGAGTTCCTCAGTGTCTGTAGAGTCTGACCTCTCTCTTGCAGCACCAACACCAAGGAGCCGGTCCCAAAATATCGCCAAGGCAAACTCACCATCTGTGCAACCGATAAATAATTTGGTGGAGATCACTTTGAATTCGATGAATTTGGCAATCCAATCGATGGGAAAATTATTCGACTCGATGGAACGCAAAATCATCGCTCAAAATAAACAAATTGAGCGGATGATGTTGTGGCAGCATTCAGCGATGTCAAAGATAGAGGGGACTCAGGAAAGAGCCATAAAAGATGTCTCTGACCTGAACCTGAAATCTTTCATCACAGTAGCCACACAGACTGTGAATGACCCTGATCATGACCTAACACAACTCCCTATTAAATCTGCTATCCCTCACTTTCCAAAAATTATAACTGAGTTGACTGACGCAATGCAAGGGGTAAATGGAAGCAAGTACCTTGAAAATATACAACAGAGTGAGGGCAGTATTAATGACAAATCATCAAAGCGTAAAATTACTTCTTTGTCCAAACCACTGTACCCCATTTTTGTTGTTCCCGAATCAAAATTGGAGATGGCTAAAACCGTGATATTGCTTCGAATTACACGCAGTTCTTTAGATTTCCAGATAAAATGACAGATAGCATTCTTAGAAAGCCAGTGAAGAAACCACTTACTAAAATGACGTAGGTATACTAAAAAACAGAAAGAAAGTGTACCCTGGAAGCCACCGCGTGAGCGCGCTTGGCGAAGAGCAACATGAAACAAGCCTGCCTGCTTCCAGCAACGTTCCCTCAGACCGAGGTTGGGCTTCCAGCAGGACATCACAGATGAAATCAGTGCATGCACGCAAAGGTTTCGGCAACACGATCATTTGTGCCATAGCGTGTTGGAAGAGAGAGACCATATTGCTATGCCAGGAGTCTGCAACCTTTGGCTCTCCAGATGATTTGGACCACAACTCTGTCTGCAACCTTTGGCTCTCCAGATGATTTGGACCACAAGTCTCATTGTCAAAAGCCTGCATAGTCAATAGTGAGTGATCATGGGAGCGGGAACCCAACAGGCATAGGGAGCTACTGATGGCAGACCCCTGTGTTATGCCAACAAATGCAAGTAGACAGGGTGGTCACTGTAGCGTTACTTGGCTGCGTAAAGATTCTATTTGCACCTTTGAGCGACTTAAAAGTCATCTTAGAAAGGTGAACAATGGTCTTGCACTACCAGCCCCTTAAAGTGATCCCCCGAGAAAAAATTGGTGCCTGCAGAGTTTCCTTTGAGTGAACAAAATAATACAGAGGCACGATTTCGCCTTTTCTTTTCTATGTTGGCTATATAGCGTGCAAGTTGAAAGTGCAGGAAAATGGCACTATTGTTGATGGCAAAATTGCCTCTCGGGGAAGGGGTAGGCTTGATAAAAAAAAAACACAGAGCCTGCAGGTTCGCCGAGGGTCAGTGACCTGGCGAGGGCAAACAAAGGGACTCTAACTTCCTCTGATGGCCCCTCAGATGAGGGGTCATCAGAGGAAGTTACAGTGACTGACAGAAGTGCCAGACAGTCACAGCAACGCTGTGCCTGGCGGGCACTTCTGTCAGCTCGCCTGACCTTAAACTGGCGGGCGCATCTCCTGTTGCGGCTGCAGCGGGATAATGTGTCCTGCCATGGCGTGGTGGTCCCCACTTTTTGGAGACTGCTGGGGCCTGGCCCTGGTAGGCCCCGGCCCACTTAAAGCACTGACTGCAGGTTATACGCTGATAGCTTAATCAATGGCGGACGCCTGAAAAAGAGAGTGCATTTTGCTCATACCACAGTACATTCCCTGCGTTCGTGAGCCAGGCCACCCATGGAATCAGGGGCTCCTGGCAATACCTCCTTCTTCCTATGCAGGCCTTTAGGGGCCTAGGTACACAATGCTTGTCCTGTTGCACTCTCCACCCAACTAGTTCAAATAACCGCTCAACCCATGAACCATCAGGTCCTTTTGACTATCGTAACTTCCTCCTCCATAAGCCTGCCCTCCATCTGTTTACCATGTTCCTGCCCAACCTACTTCTCCTGACTGTTCTCTCCCTTTCCCTCTCCTCGCACATCAGTTTACCCACTTGAACTGCCCCACTGCTCTGAAACTCCCTCCCAACTATTTTCCCATCCCCATTCCCATCCTCTTTGCACCTCATCCTTATCCTTCCTCTCATGCTCAACTTATTCATTCCAACTTCACCTACCCCACTTGTCCCCCTCTAGAGACCTTCCCATCATCCTCTCTCTAGCCTCTTGCTCTCCAACTGAACTCACTCATGACCTCTGGAAAGTACAGTCCTTCTATAAAATGTACCCTCCTTTCTGGTAGACTACTTTTACTTCTATCAACCCATAGTCTCTGTGATGGCCATGATACCAACATGCATTTCCTCTCTCAACACTGTCATGCTGGCTGCTCGCCACACTTATGTTGCTACTTTCTCCCACTCTCCTCAACTAACAAAAAAAGTTTTGGCTTTTGTCTAAAGATCAGTAAGGAAACACACTCTTTCCCTCCTCCCCCTCCAAATGTACTCCCTCTTTGTTCAAACACATCTTGATCCAACATCTTCCCCCCACTCCTCCCACTATCATTCACCTCTAGCATCCATCTGACACACTAATTTTTTCCTTCACTGACCTTGATCTGTTACTTGAATCTCCTGGTCTATGTCCCTGCTGCCATAATGGGTGGCTACAACCTCACCAATACTGCAAAGGCCCATTGAAAACTGCTGGACTCCACTATGCACTGTACATTGTGCCAATTTCTACACTGACTATCGATTCGGCCTCCGGTCGGTGCATTAAGGTCTCCAGAATGTTGGACCTTTGTGTTTATGGTCCAAGATTAAGAGACACATCCCTGCAAGAACTCTCTGTTCCTCTTATAAGACTATGGGCCTCATTACGACCGTGGCGGTCCGGAAATAACGGTGGCGGTAAACCCGCCGCCACCGTTGTTTCCGGACCGCCTGATCCCGACCCCTGCAGGCGGGAGGTGATGTTCCTGCCAGGTCTGACCTGGCGGGTTTAACACCGCCCGCCTGCAGGCGGACGAGGAAACACCGGCAGCATTACAAGATGCTGCCGGTGTTTCCATGATCCCGATTCCCATTGAGTCCCATAGGACTCAATGGGAATGGGGATTTACACCATTCCGCCTCCGTGATTCCCGGAAAACCGGGGTTGTGATGCCCCGGTAATTCCGGGAATCACGGAGGCGGAATGGTAATACGAGTCCGGCGTTAACCAGGCGGTTTTACCGCCTCGGTTAACGCCGGACTCGTAATGAGGCCCTATGCCTTGTGTGCCTAAAATCGAATCTTAGAGGTACAATGGCTGTGCTTTTTCTGCACTGGCCAAGAAACTCTAGAACTCCCTACATGAAGCAATAGGTGGATTGCGGATCACTTAACCTTTGAGAGAAACAAATTGAAGACCAATTTTATTCTGTGATCAGAGTATGTTGTCACATTCCCATCTGAAAGCTTTCTTTATTAGTAACATTAGTCTCACTGAATACTCCATGGTAAACGTGCCTAACTTTCCTGTCCGCGCCATGGCAGCTCACTACATTTCATCCTTTTATCTGCCTATCCTGGCTCCTCTACTCTCTCTGTTGATGCTTCAACCTCTGGCCACTCACTCTTTTATTTCTGTAATGGATTTTATTGCACGGCACACTCCAGCCAGAGACTTTTTCTACTGACACTGAAGGTGGCGCACAATAAAACATGCCTTTTTATTTATATTTGAACCCTGGATTCTTTTTTGAAGAAGCACCCAACACGTATCACATCCACCTTAACAAACACCCCGTGTCGCAATTGACCATGAACCAGGCCGGTGTGTAACAAATAAATATTTATTTATTTTTACAATTCAAATGAAAAATCAGAGCGAAACAATTTTTAGGGCAGCAACCACCACGCTGTGGCAACACAAATGCAAAATCTTATAATACAATTAATTCAACTTTCTGACATCATCTACATAAACCTTAAATAGAAATGGAAATAAAATCACTTTTCTTCACAAGGATAGATGGCACTTATGTATATGCAACACTCCCCCAACCACCGGCTAACTAAATTCTGTGTGGATGGAAAGCAGTGGCAAGGGGTCAGCAAGAACGTTTTTTAAATTCGACCCACCAACACAGAATAGGAGGCCAAATCAAAAAATGAAAACCTTCAAAATGAGCAAAATAGCATACTCGGATTTCACTTGTTATTTGTAGATCAGTTTACATTTGTGGTAGGATAGATAGAACAGAAATGTGTGTGGCTGCACTAAAGAGACAAGGAAGCTTACAGGCTACTGAGCAGGGCACTAAAGCAACGTGAACACAGGTGAGAAGATTGATTTTGGGAAGAAAACAATGGAACAAAAATCACACACGGCAGAATTGCAATTTCTTATTTCACACAGGCTTCAAATTAGCAAACAGCTAAGAAAATGGGCTTAGCAATCAAAATCGGAAATCGGTTTTGGGATGGGAACAAAGATACAAAACAGATAGGATACCGAGGGGAAGGGATGATTCTTAGAAGATGATGTTATGGGTTTTCATTTTGAGAAATGCAAGTTGGATTTTTAAAGGAAAGCAAAATACACGGGTAAAATTGGTTTTGTTAGCACAATGATTAGTTCTACTGAAACTATATTTTAAGGCTATAGTTAGTAAAAACACTCAACAAAATTGTTACTTTTGAAGTGCAGCAATAATGAATGTGAATTTTCAATGGGGAATTAATTAATTTATTCCAAATTATACTAGGGACTTACACAGGTAACTGAAGGAAATAAAGAAATGTGCTAACAGATATGGACTAACACAGATACTGCTAGGGAAAAGGTGAACAGAGGATACTGGCAATTTGGCAAATGACTAGGGTTTTTATGGGATATGAATAGGGTTTGAAAAGAATGCAAGGTAAAATAGCGGGATATGCAGTTTTTGGGTACTGAGTGATGGGATACTTACAAGCCAAGCTTGGGTCTGGTAATGTGGACAGCCAGCCGGGTCTCAGGACGGCGGGGCCAAGAATCTGGTCACAGGCAGCGGGGTCAAGAGTTCTGGTTGCTGGGTCAGCTGGGCTCTCCTAGATGGGAACAGCTGAGCAAAGTCTGGTCACTGTGGACAGTGGGATGGGTCAGCTGGGCAAAAGGTCTGGTCACTGGATTCTCCTAAAGTTATCAGCTGCCTTTCCTCCTTTCTCCCTGGATTATTGGGATGAATGTAGTTCTGGATGGGATCAGCTGCCTCTGGACCTGGTTCTGGAGTCTTGGAATCTTGCAGGGTGAATTTTGAATGTTGAATTTCTGTGTCGCCCTGTCTACCCCTTATATAGGCAGAGTGACATCTTAGAATTTTACAATCTGGGCAGAAATACTCTGGACCTACCCCTTGCATGGGATAGGCCAGGCTATGGGTGTCCCCTCCCCCCTTCGGGTTGATTCGTTCCAGGAAAGTGACCTCAGCTTATGTGTGTATACTTTTATGACTCCCTTTGTCTCACAAGCCTATTTTTCACAAAAGTGGGGTATGGAACAAAACTTCATATTTACAATAGTCACCATCATAAAAATATGATAGGCAGAACCCATATTTCACAAGGAATATGCCGGTTCAAACGCCAATTCTGTGCAATGTTGCCTCGTCCTCGGGCACAAGTTTGCCGTTTTCAGGAGAAACTAATTATGTAAAATTCTGCGAAAGGCTACACATATGCATAATGGTATTTAGCATAGATTCCCCAACTTAAATATCTGTGCCATTTCTGCTTCCCCAGAATTGCATTTTTTCTGTCATTTCAGTTCACCATGTGCCAGAAGGATGCACCTGGTCGTATTGTGCATGTCCAAAAATCACATTAAAACTGTCATAATATCACATTACTGCTTATTCATATTGCAGGGAAAAATGTCTTAAAGTATAAATGTTCTGCATTTTCAATGAGGTGGATTTGGCAAAGATGTGGGCAGTGCTGCCATCCCCACAATCCAAATTGTCTACCTTGGGTCAGCTTACTCAAGGGTTTCCCTGTGTTGTTCAGCAGTTGAGTTAGTGGTTTACCGCAAATCCCTGTTTAACGCTCTTTTCCTGTCTCGAATGCAGACATCATAAGGAGGCACATGGCTCCTCCTGGGATGGATGAACAAAAAAAATAAAGCCTTTTCTGGAGCATGGGTTAGGGAAACACAATTTTATAGCATTAGACATTAAGGACTCATATTAATATCAGACCTTATTTCCCTGCACTTCCATCCATGCTACTCTATTACAGGGGTAGGTCACGAGATTAGAATCTCCAAAGCGATCTAAAAACCCTGCACTTTCTCTATTTATTTATTTTTTTGTTTTATTTATTAAATGTTTGCATTTATTTCAGTGATCAAAACCATGAGGCATCTAGGCGCTAGTTACAGAAAGTGCATAGTCCATTTAGTGAAGTGCAAGAGCGCACATATGGGATACAGCAGAATAGGTGTGTATGTCTGTGTGTGTGTGCAGTCTAGGAAAGCCTCACCTCATGGTATGGGGGCTAAATCAGGCATGCAGACGAGAGTATGAGACAAAGTAGGTGGGTGTGTGCAGTCTGGGAAAGCCTCACCTCATGGTACAGGGGGCTACATCAGGATTGCATACAAGCGTGTGAGACTAAGTAGGTGTGTGTGTGTGTGTGTGTGTGTGTGTGCACACAGTCTGGAAAATCCTCATCTCATGGTACGAGGGGCTAAATTAGGCATGCCGACAAGCATATGCAAAACAGGAAATAGCATACAAGAGAGGTTTCATATACAGTACAGAGGTGGCCAGGTCAGAACAGGTAGTTGAACAAGTTAAGTTACATTAGTGGCACAGGGTTAAGATTTGCAGCACAGGGCTACACAAGTCATCGTAGGTGAATTACATTTACAACGCACTGATCCGCACCTACATGTGGGATGTCCTGACCCACTAGGCTCTGCCCCTGCAACATCACTGTGTGCTGCTTTCATCAAAAACAACAGAATGGCCGCCGGAAAGCCCTATGCGCACAGAAAATCTCTGAGAAGTGCGCAGGGAAACCGGAAAAATAGGCTGCCAAATCTACTTTGCCTTTGTCAGTGGTAGAACAGGAGACCACACTGCCAAAACATGTCATTGGGCTGCCCACAGAGTGAAATGGAACTACATGAAAAGGCAGTGTACCATTGCCAGGAAAACCCAGAAGTGCTCTAAAATCCATTTTCCTTGGCTGTTGAAATTGCAAAATAATGGTTTCCAAACACCAGAAAAGATCCAACATCCTTGTTGGGTGTTAACCATCACCTTATTTAAGGAATCCCCATAAGCACAATGTCAGGAGAAGCACATTTCATCACAGGAAAATCCACATTCAAAAAGGTGCTTGCCTGGAAAAATATTTTAGATATGGGTGCAGTACAGCCACCTGCCTGTGTCAAAGCTGTCATTTACTTATCCTGGCAGTTTAAAACTTGTGTCTTAGAATCAAATTGTGGAAAGGTAGAGACTTGCCATCAAAAGCAATATAGGTTGCTACTATGCAATCTCTATGTTTTAAAAAGACTGGAATTAAGAGATCTGTGTGTATATTTGTTGAAAATGTAAAGTTTATTTAGAAAAGACAATTTTAAACAAAGTGTTTTAAAGTGAACTGATGTCAGCCACAGTACTTCGAAGGAACATTCCACAGTTTGCTCCAACAAAGGGTGCCTTCCTTTTGCTCTCTGCCCAGGAACTATCATTTAGATGCTAATGAAAGAAGGAGGGGATTTTGCTCTGCTTCTCTGGGAGAGGCAATATGCTTCCTGGACTGAAAGGGAATGAAAATTCAGGTGTCAACAGAAACAACTGCCAGCAAGAGAGCCCTGGAGAGCCCTGGACTGCTATGGGCCCAGCAAAACCATGGAGGCGGGACCAGACTCATTTGTGTATCTTAAACTCAAGAAATTATCTTTTTGAAAAAGACTCATAGAGAACTGTGCACATTTTGTAAAGATCTGTAAATTATAGTTTGTTACAGGGAAATTCTGCTCAGAGTTTGAAACTACTCTGAACCCTGTGCTATGTTCAGAGACAGGACTACCGAAATGTTGATGTTGTAGTAATTGTGATAATGCTAGAAATATGAAACTTCACAGGGTTATGCCCAGATGTCATGCACATATATGTAGAAACATGTGGACAGATTTGACACTGGGTACCCAATCAAAAGCGCAAAAAACTGTTAATTTTGAACTGAAGCTCTCACTGAGCTGGGACTCGGACGGATACTTGCTCTACTAAATCTGTGGTGTAAATATGTATTGTTAGCAATTTGGTTGTATTGTAAATATGATTTATGTGAAAAATAGATATACTGTACAGGGACAAAGGGGAGGTACTCCCTGGATTGTAAAATACTGCATCATCGTGAAACCATGTGTTCCTTCTCACATCAGGAGAGAGGACAGACCCTAACCAATAGGATTCCTAGAGGGTGTGCTTAGTATAATTTAGCCTACCCACCCCTTAGGGAAATACATAAATAGGGACAGTTCAGGACCTAGAGAGACACACAGATTCACCCATCAACTGATTTACTGGTGAAGCACTCTGCAGGAGAACCCAGATCCAAGACTCCAGAAGTTTGAAAGCAGAGAAGGCCCAACTCCAAAGCTGAACCCTTCTCAGCTGGCCTTTGAAATCTTGCAACCTGATTTTATCCCAGACTTCCAAGGTGCACAACAAAAAGGCTGCCTCCAAACTCATAATGAGGCCCAATGTCTTGTTTTTCAATTAATTAAAAAATGCAACAATTCATAATATAAGCTCTACACAATAAATCAATACAGACACCTCTCATCATTCTGATGAATACATTAATACTATATTTATCATACACATTAATTCACTATCATACCACAGGAAAACACATAACCTCTACTACAACCTAATCGCTGGGCTGGGGGTACAGATTAACAGCAGGTATTTAGCACTTCAAAACACCTATAGCTAATATCAGTGTGTCTATTCCTTCATCTATCCATCAAAACATGTTTAAGCTGGTTCTCGTTAGCCATTGGGTAAGGCTAAATGCTGCTCCGGCTTTCATCAGGACAGGAATGGAATATAAGTAGTACACCACTCCTATATACCTGTATTCATCGATGTCTGCCATGAAAGCATTTTGCTTTAGGTTAAACCTTCCAAGCTCTGTCTGTACTTTACTCTTTCTACTGACATAATCATCTTCAACAGTTTGACTCTAAAACAATTCAACAGCACTGATGCATACCTCTCTTAGACGTACTAGCATACTTTGTTTCTCCTCAGCCGGGCCTTTTTGTTGGTGCCTGACCCTCAGTTCATATTGCAAACTTTGTAACCCACTAAGCCAACCTCCTGCTTTCTTTCATGAGGCCATGCCCCATTTTGTGTGTGATGGGTCAGTGTCTGTTGTCCTTGCTGCACGGCTTTTGTCGCATGGTATTCTAATGCTGTGTGGGGGCCTTCACTGATATGGAAATATGTGTTAACCTCCTGAAATGTTCCCTCTACTGGTAGCCTCTGACCTCTTTCAAGGAGTTTATTTGCATCTTTCCAGAGGGGTGATTTTTGTCTAACTGGGATGCAAAGAAAAGTAGCCCTGATTATTAAACTTTCAAGTATTGCTAAGTGCCCTCCTTTGGTTGCTACTCTACCAAAGAATAACCTACCCTGTGAGCCGCTTACAATGACCCCCTTTCAGGACTTCATTCGTTCTTTGTGCTTTGCAAATAGGAGGCAGGCAACCCATGACTCTAACTTGTTCCAGTAAAACCGGCCATAAACTGCAAATATGACAGAGTGGGAGATGTACATTTTAAGGCCTGGGGGAGAACAAAATAATAAGTGGTAAGTCTAGTCACATAATTACACAGCCTTCACAAAAGCCATGAGGCATGACTCCTTTGCTTAGGTGCAAAACAAGTCTGTAATATCCACAAACATGGGGAAGAGCACCCTGGATGGGGGGCAGCCCCCAGTCTCCAAACTGTATGGGTAAATAAAGATTACACCATTCTGGACAGTGGTAGAAGGTAGCAGGAAACACTCCCCCACGCAATCCTACCTGACAGGTAAAACGAAAAGCAGATATACCTAAGTCAGATTTACCGTATTTCACCACTTAGGACATTTCACCACATTTAGCCACAGCCTTTCTACCAGCCCTCTTAGCTCCTTTAACCACCCCCTGTCCCACTACCTGCCCCACATCTGCTACAGTACAATACGATAAAATATCCTGCAGTTAAATGTGGTGCAATGGGTAGATTTGAATGGGGCTTCCCGTAGGCCAGAAGACTAGATGCAGAAGCAGAGGCCAGAGGAGGAATCTTCAGGAAACCCAACCTGCCAACACCTGGATGGCACCAGGCGAGTTCAGCAAAGTCCCAGGTAGCTCAGGTAAGCCTACTTCCACAGTTTACCAAGCAGAAATGTCTAGGATTAAAGACAGTTCGAAATCAGGTGGAGGGCAATTGGGGAGGGAGCAATCCACATGGAGAAAAGAGAAGAAAGGCAGGGATGCTGGGCAAGGGAGAGATAACCACAGGGGCTATCAGGAGACAGAAGATGAAGCCCCACTGAATCATGCATTGTTGGTGCTGTGCTAGGAGCAGTCCGGGGCAAAGGTACCTGAGGCAAAATATAATGCAATCTGAGCTACAGTGCAAGGTCAAGCAATCTACAAACAGAGTCCAAAGTGAAGAGCAGGGAAGTCTAGCTAATCAGGCTGAGTTCAAGAGTAGAACTAGCAACACAGGAACAGACAGGAAATCGATCTGGCACACACCTAGAAAGATCCCAGCCATGTAAATGAGTCCTAGAGCCCTGGCAGCACTGAAGTCTCCATTAGCATCAGACATAGAGAGTAGGGAGGATGTCATGAAGAGAATGCCGCAGAAGGTGGGGGTTGCAGTGGTTGAGTCAAGCAAATGTATATCCTGCCTCCAAACAATTCTATTGTTTTATTTTTCTATTAGTGTGTATGCTACTGGAGCTAGAGGGCTTAAAACAGGAATACCCGTCATGGATAAGAAGCCATATTGAGACTCTCAGGACTGGTTTTCACTCTTCACAGGCGAGGGTGTTACCGGGAAGAGATGCAGCAACAGTAGACACAGGGGACACATAGAGATAAGGCCTAGATAACCAGGGACATAGAGACAAATCCAGACCACGATTTGATTTCTTCTTTAATTAATGAGACCATTATTCTTCACCTAATTGAAAGTGGGGCCTAATAATTACTAGTAGAGTGAAAGAAGAGGGGTCACATAAAAACACTGGTGCATATCCCGAATGAAACATACTTCCAAATTGGTTTAATGAAGTCCTGAGGAACACAGCATTCATACTTGCAGGAACCGGTCAACTCATAAGGAAGATGATTGTCCATTATTTGGATAGGCAACACACCTCAAGCCAACCTTTTAGTCTTTATTTTTAACTATCGCTGTGATATCCTTGTGCATGAAATTAAAATAAGGAGACAGATTGCAGGTGAAACATAATTTTTTTCTCTTTTAGCATTTTTCTTTAAGGCTTTATGACGTATTGCTTTAAGACAGACATCAAGTATCAATATAAAACTCACAGTTTGAAGAAGTTGCATCTTAGGGAATAGACCGCACAAGTACCAGAGCATTCTGGTTGACATCCTAGTTTAATAGTCAGCTACAGCCACTAAATGCACATCGGGCCTCCAGTCAAGTCTATGATTTTCTTTTTGCTGCTAGGATGTTTTATCATCACAAAATGACGGCACGCTTTGTTACAGCCACTGGATGTATTTCATTGCTTTCAAACAATGATATGGTTTTGTCTTCACTTCTTCACTACTCACTACTAGTATTTTGTCTCATCACAGAACAAAAGGGCAAACTCAGTTATATCACTGAATGCACATCCCACCTCGAAAGAATTGTATGATAGTTTTCTTTGCTGCTGTTAGAACTTTCTATCATCACAAGGGGATGGCACATTTGGTTACTGAAAATTAATGTAATCTACTGCCTACCTCCAAACAATGCTATGGTTTTGTCTTTGATACTCGCCACTAATATTGTGTCTCATCACAAAACAAAATGGCATGCTTGGTTACATCACTGAATGCACATCCTGCCTCAAAAGAATTACATGATGGTTTTCTTTTTACTGCTGTTAATACTTTATCTCATGGGATTGCAAAAATTGGTTACAGCCAATGAATCTAATCTCCTGCCTAGCGCCAATCAATTCCGGGATTTTCTCCTCACTGCTTTTAAGACATTTCACATGTGAATGTAATTCAAGGTATTCACTGGGATTATCGCCTCTGCAATTGTATACCTCTCACTAAACTAAACCCCATTTGGACACAAAAGGTTTGCCCAGGCTGACTCACCTGTGGAGAGTGGCATTTTATACCGTCCTCATTTGGAAATTGTTTAATCTTCACAGACTCATTGAAAAATTAAAAATTGTAGACAACAAATATGTCTGACTTTATTATTTTAGAAAAAAAGATAAATACTTTAAATAAAATGTGTTTACAAAATAAATATGGACAAATAAAGAAGGAATTGTCTGAAAAATAAAAACCATGAAAATCGTGTACATATTCAAATTTCTACACTTGACGTCCAAATATTGACTATGCAGATTGGATCTATATTTTTTTAAAATTGCTTTTATTAAATGATGATCAAAACAATATTTCGCCAATTTACGCATAGCTGCCAAACTCCCGCAGCCTCCACCTCTCCCCTCCACTTGCCCCACAACAGAATGACCGGAATGAAATCCTAACTCACAATTTTAAAGTAGGTTCCTCTAACCATGAGGCTATTACTTTTCGTTTCTGCAGAGTGGACAGTGCTATATCCTTAAATAGGTGAACTCCTTTGCCATTCACTCTGGGTTTACCTACCCGTCTAGCCTCTGATAAAATAGCCTCCTTCTGAGTGTATGATGTCAATGCAGCCAGAGCATCTCTTGTTGAGGCTTTGGCATCCTTTCATCGTGGTAAAACCCAATGCAATCTGTTCAATAGAATTCAGTCAGGAGAAGCATCTCCCAGCAAGTCAGCAAAGATAGTCTGGATTGTTCAATGTAGATCTTTGTCGACAATGTCCTCAGTTAGGTGCTGTATTTGAATCTTAGCGCGCTGAGATCTGTTATCCAGCTCTTTGCATTGTAATTATAGGTTCCGGGATACTCTGCTTAAGAGCTCCAGTGTCTCCACGTTTCCATTTCTTTGGGCATCCCCTGAGATATCATGCAAGGCCCTTTCATGTATGTTCGTCCTTTCCTCCAATTAGGCCACTCCCCACCTTATCTCCATAATGGATTGCTTTAAGTCGTCCTCAAGGGATGGAAACTGTTGCTGGAATGATGTCATGAAAGTTTCCTGGAACTCGGTCAGGCATTGCCAGAACTCCTCTTTAGGCAAGGCAGGGCCAGGTAATGCGCCCTCTGGAGCAGGGAGCTCTGCCATAGTAAATTCAGGTGAAAGGGTCTTGAGTTCACCTCCCAACTTCCAGCAACGTTGGAGCTCCCCGCTTCCAGCTGGGTCTCTAGGCTTCAGGTGTAAAGCAACTACTTTGGCCTTATTTTTCGGCATCTGTAGTGGACCAAATTGTCCTTTGCCCAAAATAGAAGCAAAGACTTATCCCTCTGCCCGGAGAGTGTCACACCTTTGCCTGGTTCCCTCCACACGTCGGCCCCACCTCAAGGCAAACAATGATGTGGGCGATTGGGCCCTGGGATAGTATCAGACCTTCTGGAGTGTGTGTGTGCCTCTTTCCTCAATGACCCGTTTCATGAACCCTCACTTGCATGCCTTCTTCTACCTAATTCAACAGCAGGGTGCCTCTCCGTCCCCACAGTGCTGTCTCGCCCCAGTGGATAGAGATTGTGAGCAGGGAAGTCAGATAGGGATACCAGCGTAGTTTTACTTGTCAGGGGGTGCCCGGTTCTTCACAGAAAACCACAGGGGCTTCCCCGCTACACTGCGTCTGAAACCCACAAGGCACTGCGCCTCTCGAGGCCACTTTGCACTCATGCCTGACCCAAAGATGGCCCACAGCCATTTGCATCACATCAAACTGCGCAGCATTTCTCTCCACCCAGGAGGGAAAACCACATTTTCTGAAAACAAGTGGTGACCTTTACAATGGAGCCTCAGTGCTCACATCCCTTCCCTCTAGGGTGCCATCTTGAATCTCCAGATTGGCTCCATGTCAATTGTTTTGCTATAAAGTCAGCAAACACTGAGAAGATGTCCCTTTCATGCACTCAACCCTGCAAAATGAAGAAAAGTGCTCAGGTGATCTAACATGTAGACAACTACTCTTTCAAAAAGACAAAAAGGACAGCCGGTCTAAACAATGCTAGACATTTTTAATCTTGAAGGACTCTATCGACTTCCTTAAGAGACTACTACTCGGTGTTAATATGTTTTCATAGAAAGAGTGTATCACAATTAAGTACATTTTAAGTCACCCAGGGAGTTCTTTGACTGCTTAAAGCTTTTGCACTGCAACCGCCTGCTTAATGCTATCTCGTTTTTATACAGTACTTATAACAGATTACTACCCCTTCTGCGCACTCGAATAAGAATTGGTAGGTTTGCCCTATTTAAATAGTAAATCGTAATCAACGTATACATCTTGAAAGGATGAAGGGCTGTGTTGGTCATGTCCAAATTCTAGTTTGGGACCACAAATTGCAATCAAAATTAAGTGCTTTATTCCACGTTGTATGCATTCGTGTGCCCTTGGAATCGTACAAAATGGATGAAGCCCTCTGTTCTGTTGCAATGAAACTATTAGGCACTCCTGGTAGTCAGACACTACCAACCCAATCCCACCATCCATCACAACCTTGGGATGCCTAGGCTCTCTACAAGCACTCATCTTGGCATGCCAAAGACAGGTAGAACATATACTTAGTGACCACTAAGTCACGGGAGGATAGCTCTGCTGCAACATGCTCACCTTGGAAGCAAGACGACACAGTCACACAGGTTCGATCCTGGGTCCGCGCTTAGAAACCTCTGCATATTGTACGAGCCCCCCCGTCTTAGACGTGCAATTAAGAGTCAATGATACACACCCCTGATGGGGAATGAGGCTAAGAGAACAGGTTGCGAGAGTTCAAAAAATATTTTATATAAATGGCATCCAAAGAACTCTACTGCCCGAGAGTGCTCTGACAAATATCTCACTTACATCACATTATAAAGAGAATAATCATCATAGGTGACGCAATTAACATAGGGTACTAAGTCAGTACAGGATTGGACAGTCATAAAAGCACTATATAGTTGTGGCGGCACTGTTTCATCCGGATTGGTTGCTGCTTTGGCGGGAGGGTGAACATCACGTGGTCCGACTGTCAGTGTCCAGGAGGGGTGAAGGTCAGGTCGCTGTGAAGTGGGGTGGCCACTAACTAAGCTAACATAATACATCTTTGTGAAGCATGCACTGAATAATGATCATTGCAACTCTTTTGAACAAATCATTGTATACCTATAAACTTCATACATGTATTTACATCATAAATAACTGCGGCTTATTTGGAGCATCAGGTTAAGGGTTTTGACCATCATGAAGGCATTGATTGAAGCTAGGGTTTGGACTTGTAAAGAATCTGAGGCACGTTGGCATTTGTTAGTAGTGGGAGACAATGTACTGCAACAGAGGTCTAATGATAGTTGAGGGCCCGCTAGGTGGGCATCATGGCGAGGTTGCATATCTGGTACATCAAAAGAATACCTTGCCGGGACACATGGTTATACTGCCAGTAATTTTCCAAAAGCGAGGGTGAGGGGGCATGGACAGATTTGTGGAGATGGATGAGCCACAGCGCTTGGCTCAAGCCGGTTCACACTCGGGCAGTGATCTCAGAGGAAGAGCGAGATGTTACATTTGTTCTTTGTTGCAATTACCTCTGGCTTCAGCATGAGAATGAGGCTGCAGAGTTTTCCAGACACAGTGAGAGAAAAAGGTGGGGGCCATGTGTGCTGTGTGTGTGGTGCTGCAAAAGGGGAGAGAAGACTTTTTCGTATTATCGCAGTGAGGCCTAGTTACCAAGATGGAGTCAAGGGGGCATAAAAATTGATGCCCTGTGTCCTGCGCAACGGGTCCATCTACGCGCGTGCCATCGATGCCGGCATCACATAAGGACAACGAGGCACTCCCCACCATTGGAGGCATAAGGTCCAAGTTTGTACTACGGAAAGGAGGGACAGCGGGCCTACTCCCATACAGTATTAAGCGCGTTATAAATAACCTCTCATATCCACGCTTGATTACAGCGTATTTGCATGCCACTACATACACAAATCCAATGCATGCTAGCACACCTCACCTCGTCACTAATGGCAAAGTCATGGAATGCTCTCCCTGCATGGCCCTGCACTGCCTCTAACCCTATAACACATGCAATCATCTCCTTCATACGAATGGCTCTCGCTGTTGCAGCTGTGGCGGTAGTAAATGGAGCACATTAATGACACCTGTGGCATCCCCGGAGGAGCTACAGTTCACCCTTGTGTAACCAGCCTGAACCACCTAGATAGAAAAATACTGGCACAAATACATTGTGTATTTCTAGTCAACATCCATTTCTGGGGTTTCTTGCAGCAGGGGTGTGACCTAGCAATTCGGGCTGGATTGCCCCTATCAGGGGAGGACCAAGCCTCATTGAATGTGGTCTTTCCTTTTCTTTAATGGCTTGGCAAGCTGAAAAACAACGGTCTGTAGCGTTTGCCAGACGTTTTTGATTCATTCAAAGCATTCAGTGTTCCTGCATCCATCAACACGTCAGGGTGTGTACCTGTGTATCCCACTCCTTCGTTTAAACTTCCCCTCTCTCTTCTCTTCCAGAACCATGAGGCAAAATAACACCAAACTTGCACCCTGTGTGCCATATAAGACAACTTTACATTGTTTCACATTGCATAAACATTAGGGATACATTACATGTATATGCACATAAGCATATTACCGAAGTCACTAATGGATCCCCATCCACTTCAACTGTGGATGAAAAAAAACTCCCCAAACTTCCTTAAACAAAGACCTCCAAAGCAAGAGGACATTCAGTACTGACACACATCTGTTTAGACAACACATCTACTGCTGACATGGCTGCTGACAGTTTCCTGTTTGAGAGCAGCCTGTTCAGGCACAGAGTCTTCTGATCCAGTGTTTAAAGAGAGAACAAATAGCCAATGTGATGCTAAAGACTGGGTAATAGTGCCTGACTGTGGCACACACATTAAGGCAGGCACTTTGTATTTTAAGCGAGAATTGCTATTGATGAGTTTTCAAGTTAAGGGCAGATTTGTAACCAGATGCTGCTGGAATACTATTGCTTAAAGAATCTTGTTTGTAGTTTGTAGAGTAGAGGGGAACTGATGAAATGTTGTTGTTTATTGTTTGTTGAGGAATCTTGTAAAACGGGCTTGCCACCCTTTGGTTGCTTCATCTCGTACAAGGCATGTGAACGGAGGATAGCACAGGGGCAACGCCCTGGTCTTGGAAGCCACAGCAGAGCAAAAGAGGTTTGAATCCCGGATCCGCGCTTAGAAACCGAACTCAGGTACGGTATGTAGCTGCGTTATAAAAAAACAATTAAGTTAAATTAAATCAATCCGAGTAGCAGTACCATCAGGTTGTCAATGTGGTTGGGCACCCCTTCACAGTAGCATAGACAGGGTGTGAGCGACAAGGCCCACCCTTATTACCCGAGTGCCCAACTTTCTGCTCAGGCCCCAGCTTGGCTGTGGGTGAATGGTGTATTGCTTGAAGTGCAAACAATGTGTTGAACCTTTATTGAAAAAGGGCTAATACGAAGTTGAGCTAACAAAGTGTATGTTTCAACTATCTTATTATTGAATTATTAATCCCAATGTCGGGGGTCGGCAAACAGTTGTCAGGCTAGTGGTGTGACCACAGCCCAAGGTCACAAGTAAATAAATTAATTCAATAGTCTGCCCACTTGCACCACACCTCACATGAAACTCAATAAACAAATACTCAAGGCCCATTAACCTAATATAAAGACCAATATTTCAATAAATTGGAATGTCTTTAATGCTCAGCCAGTTTTAATGCACAGCCAACACATGTTTCGACCCTTAAAAAGATCTTCCTCAGGGCGCTTCCTCAATTCGATTTGGCATCAACGTTAATGTCACCACACACTGGTGGTTGATATGCTATTCACAAAGGTTTCGCAAAACAACTGTACTTCAATTCTCCTCAACTTGGAAGACCTGTTGAAAGCGTTGTAGCTGTTGTTCCAATGAACAAGGCTGATTAGGCCCAGCACCCCATTAGGAACGATGTGGTTCGTACCTAACGGGGGGATAGGCCTAAGCAGTCTGGATCATTGGAAATACAGATACAACGCTTTTAAGAGGTCTTCCAACTTGAAGAGAATTGGTGTACAGTTGTTTTGAGAAACCATTTTTTGAATAGTATATCAACCACCAGTGTGTGGTGACATTGGCATTGGTGCCAAATCGAATTGAGGAAGTTCCCTGAGGAAGACCTTCTTAAGGATACAAACACGTGTTGGCTGTGTATTAAAACTGGCTGAGCATTAAAGCCATTACAATTAATTGAAATATTGGTATTTATATTAGGTTAATGGGCCCTGAATCTTAGTTTTTGGAGTTTCGTGTGAGGTGTGGCACAAGTGGCCGGACTATTGAATTCAATTTGTTGAACCTTTAGTTACACTGAAAGCATAATGCAATGTATGCATAAAAACAAGTTGCATTCCTGTGGTCCAAAAGGGTGAAAGCATGTGGCTGTATCATGCAGTCTTTTCTGTGGCGTGTATAAATATTGAAATTGGTCAAACTTGCGGCTCAGTATATCAACTTGTCCGATGAAAAACAAAATCAACCGGTCTTGGCTTTTAGGCTCCAATCATATTGCATTCTGGTAACTTTCGGCTTCCATTCATAAACAATACAGGAATCAAAATGAACATGCTGAAAATGTCTGTACTTACAGGACATGAATTCAGAGCCTTGTTTCAGCCTATTTTTACAAAACAAGAATTTGAAGGAAGTAAATGGGTGGTGAGCTTGTGCAATGGTTGGTCTTACTTTCTTCCTTGTTGATATTTAGTAGTTATTTTACAGGAATATTAGTGTTGCACATGAGAACAGAATCCATGTACCTCCGTATGTAGCTTATTGACATCATTCTGGCTTTCCCACTGCTACTTCATGCCTATCATTTTTGGGAAAGTCTTTGTGGTGTCCTTCTGGCGTTGGTCATGCGATTGAACCGTGTATTTGGGAGAATTCGGTGGGGTGGAGGCTGTGATGGGTGAGATGAGTTGAGGTCAGTGGGTAACAGAATGGGGGAGTCATATCACGATCTCTGCTAGCAGCTGAGTAAATGTTTGCACAGGAAGGCGGTTAGCACTGTTCAAATCGATGATAGGAACGCAGGGGACCACTCACCTTTGCCCTCCTGGGTACCTAAATTAGCAGTGCCAGTTTGCCCGTTTCGTAAAGACAGCCACATCAAATCCCACTGACTAAAGTAATACCATCCACTCCTAAAGACCTACAGTTAAAAAAAACACGTGTAACATAATTCTGGGAGACATCCAGCAGCAGCCGCTGTTTCGTAAGAACTCCCTCGCTGTGTTGCGGAAAATCTCTCACCCTCACCACAAGGGCACGTTTCCAGCGCTCTATTACTGATTACCCGCTTGTTTTGCACGAGCTGTGTTTGTGAAGGCCCGTGGTAATGATTGCACATGTCACAACATTTAGAAAGGAGACAGCCATTTCGAGGCCTTAGCTCTGGGTACTTGCCCGAACCTGCCGTTGAAGCAGACAGCATTCGCGGGCTGATTTCACCAGGGGAAGCACAGATGTTTTAATGCGAGTGCTCACGTGCTCATGCTATAGCAGGTACTACACATTTTTGGCGAAAGCAGGCTGAGCTTTTCGCCGCTAGTCGTAAATTCGGCATTCGAAAAAAATCGTCGAAATAAAGCCAGAAAGGGGCGCTCTTCCAGGCCCTACTCGAAAACAAGCCCACCATAAACAAACGGCTCTCATGCGGGGAAGGGTTTCCCCTCGGGGGCGTACTGTAATCTTATCAATTCTTCACAGTGGAAGTGTCCTTGCATGTAGTCTCTTCAAGGGCGCTGGGAACACATCTAGTCAGAGACAGAAAAGAAAACACACAAACCACGCAGGCAGAAATGCCCTTTTCACATTGTTAGAATTTCTCTTTAGGGCGCACATGATATTTCAAGGATATTAGCACACATTTTAAATGCTAGCAAATAAAAACCAGTCAAATACACGTTGACTCTTCAGACATAATCTTACATGAATTTAAAAAACACTCGTAAAACGTTTATTGGGCGATTGTTTTAAAAACGTCAAGAAGAAATGTGACATTGTAATCAAGCATTTACCTCCACCATGTATTAAGCCGGGCGGTGCATGTGCAGTGCTTAGGCGTGAAGAAGGTCAAGCCCCAGAACACATGGCTAATAATAACTGTGCAAATAATGAGGGCCAGAGCTTATTGATGTGTCTAAATCATTGTAGCATTAATGTGAGACCAAAGCATCACATTTACCAGTCAACCCATAAGACATAGAGCTTCTCAAATACTGCATCAGTACTTTAAGGGGCAACTGCTAAGCCAAAGACGTTTAACAACTAGCACCCCGTTCCCAAACTATGCCCGCCCCCCAGGACAATTCTGAAAGGTGAAGTGCAAGGCCAATGTGAGAACTATGTAGAATCCTACATCCTTCCTCCGATCTGTGTGCAAATGGCATATTCTAAATGTTGCTGTTGAGGCCAGTTGCCACCTAAAAGCAAACTCCTGTGCAAGTTCTTAAGCTGCCACTGATTCTCCCGGTTCCCTTTTATCTGACCCTCCTCTGGCTGCCAGACAGAAGCACAACACATTGTTATGCATCGACTCATGCAAAAAGCTCTCCTGTCTGCCTCTGGGCAGCCATTGCCTTCTCCATCTACTATCACCAGAATTCAAGATTTAAACCCAACGGGGGCTTGGAAACCCACATCATCGATATCAGGGAACATCTTTTTACATCACTTGGTGCCAGCCATCCAGAAGCAGTAGCAGTAGAATTCATAATATGTATTGTATTAGCCGCAAAACGTATCACTGGCACACAACCAGTTTCAAGGTGCTAGAAAATACAAACAATATAGAACGGTTCAAATTACAATAAATAGACAACAATAAAACTCAATAATTACATATAAAAAAGAAAGAAAAACACACCACGTATTAGCTCCCGATATAGAAAAGACTTGCCAGGCAAATACTACAAACTACTACTAATACTACAACTGCTCTAACGCACATGGAAACATAATAACTATTGTTTAATTCATAACTTAAAAACCTGTAGAGAAGCACTGTCTCCAACAAAAATTGGAGGATTGTTCCACAGGCAGAATCCCAAAGTACAGAATGATCTACCTCCATATGTAATAGTGGGATGCTTCACCAGCTATAGTAGATCCTTAGCACTTCACCCGAGTGGTCTAGAAGGTGTGTATTGCTGAGCAGAGCCAGACACATTTCTTGGAGTAAGGCAAATCACTATCTTCCAGAACTCCGTAAGAGTGCAAGTTGGAATGTGGTCTTCTATCGGTAGCCAACCTAAACAGCGCCAGGCCTGAGGAATGTGCTCAAATGCTTTCAGCCCACAGCCCGTCATGTGTGATTTTGAACTGCTTGAAGTTTAACCAGCGCTTTCTTGGAAATTCCCAGATAAACAGACATGCACTACTGTATTCTCCATAGAACAACTGCCTGAACTAAGCTATTGAGATGGTTCTCGTCAAGGAGATGCTTACAATAATTCATTTTGTAAGTGTGAACATGTTCATTCTTTACAACTGCATTTACTTGTGGACCAAAGGACAGTTGACTATCAAATAAAACCCCAATATTTCTGACTACCCCGATAGGAGTAGGAGAAGCGCCCAAACTAACAGGCAGGGGAAACAAAGAGGAGCTCATGAAGCCTTCACAGAATAATATTTCAGTCTTGTTCCCATTTGACAGCAAGCAATTGTCTTGCATCCATCTTTGCAGCACTCCTTAGCAATCCGCCACTGCATTGCCACCATTATGTTTCCCGTGGAGGTTTGAGGTTCATCGGTATACAGCTGCCACTCAAAACCTTATTCTTTAATGCTTTGCACCAAAGGGAACACGTGAACATGAAAAAGGAGAGGCGATAGGACATAGCCCTGTGAAACACCACAGGGCTAACAATTGCTAAGATAGAGAGAACTTCCAATCTTCACCCCCTGCTTTCGATCTCTTACCTATGATTCCAACCATGCTGTTCCAGGGTTATGCATCTCAAATTCTGGATGTATAAGAAGGTTCACCATATCGAATGCAGCCGACAAAGCCAAAAGAATAAGGACAGCTGGGTCTCCTCTACCTCTAACCTCCAAAATGTGTTCCCAAATAAAAAGTGCCAACGTCTCGGTACTATAAAAAGGACAAAAAACTGATTAAGCACTGGCTAAAAGATGACTCTTTTTTTAAACTAATTAGATAATTGGAAAGTAGCTTCCTTCTCCATAATTTGACTCAGAAATGGCAGATTAGAAATAGGTCTAAAATGAGATGCATCAGCTCTTCAGCAAAGGTGTGGCCTGTGCCTCTTTCAGAAGCCTGATCCTGCTCGACTCATCCTGACTTGTGACATAGGAGCCCAAATGATCTGTTTCAACCACTGGAAACAAGCACTGACAAAGACATTAGGTTGGGCTTTGTAAATAATGAGGCTAAGACTTCTTTTAAAAAATCCCCACAAAACACAGATTCATTTGAAAGGGCCAGGCATATTCTATTTGCCAATGCTTGCTATTATGAATGTTCTATTGAATAGAATGTCTAATGCACTGTTTTCACTGGAGCCTTATTCTTGTAATAATGTTATAATGTTATAATGATGCTGGCCAGTGCCTATCATGTATGTTCCAAAAATCAGCCAGCTTTAATTAAAAAAAAACAAAGACTTGTGGCTCGGATTTGATAGGTGCTTCTTTTCTGAAATTAAATATCTCAGGTTACTATGACAAAAGTGATACACACATGCATCCATCCCAAACAATTATGCAAAACATTTACTCTATCTTGCAATAAGCACTGATCTGAAAGCAAAACTGTTCTCCTATAATATTATGGAGACATGTTTTCACTGTAATGTATGGTTACCAGTGGCAACCGGAGAATTCTTTAATTGGAGGGGAGAACATCTTTCCCACTGCATTCTCATGATGCTTTCTCCACAATATATGCCAGTATAAAACTGGCTGTGTCCATACATTTCCATACTGGATGCACCAATATATGCCAGAATTCTTATACATGACCAAGTTCATGTTTGTTTTGCATATAACCAGTAATGACACTGTAAGAAAACATGTGCAAACTGGCTCTGCCAATATATGACAGCATCCCAACAAACAGACATGCAGCACTGCAGTCAAAAAAACAATTTAACAATAAGAAAACCTATCCCAACTGGCTGCAAAATGTAGTCGAATCTAGACACATACGAACACTTATCATGTATGCTTTATCCTTGATGCCCAGTAAAAAATGCCATGCCACGGTAAGAAATAGCAAGATTGACTGAAGCAAAATATCAGAGTAGCTACATATTTATCATGCTTACTTTATCATCGATGCCCAGAATAAAATGCCATGCCACAGTAAGAAATAGCTAGACTGGATGCACCAAACTACCAGTCTAGCCACGTAATATTACTTAACATGCTTGGTTTGATAAAAGACTCCCAGTATAAAATGCCAGTCATTCCATGGTAGAATGGGCTAGACTGGCTACCCTAAAAGGCCAGTCTAGCCAATTAATAATACATATCATGCTTGGTTTATCATAGATGCCTAGTAAAAAGCTTCAGGCCACAGTAAAATTGTGTTAGATTGGCTGCCCCAAAAGGCCAGTCTAGCCAATAATAACAAATACCATGCTTGGTTTTCATAGATGCCCAGACAAATAAGTCATGTCAAAGTAAGAAATGGATAGACTGGCTACCCCAAAACACTTAACATGCTTGCATTATCATAGATTTCCAGTAGAACATGCCACAGTAACAAATGGCTAGACTCACCGCCCCAAAATGCCAGTCGAGCCACATAATAAAACATCATCATTTCTTTTATTAATCAGAGGTTGATAAAAGAAAGGATGATGATTTTTTATTGTGCAGCTATGATAGATGCCCACTGAAAAATGTGTTGTTAAAGTGGCCCCATACCCACCCGCTCCATGGCCCAGCACAAAAGCAAACAAACATATACGTTTACCCAACACATTCACACACATCATGAACTCATTCATTCACATACGTAACCATGCATCATTTGTGGAACAAGCAGTCGAGGGAACGTTCCTGGGCTGGTGAAGCTCCTCCATGCTGGGCCGGCGCCCCCTCACTCATTATAGCAAAGTCGTCCTGGTGGTTACATTAAACAATGCAACCAGCAGATAAGGGAGCACTCCTGGGCTGGTGTGACTCCTCTTTGATGGATAAGGGTTCTGTGGGAATGGCATCCGCTTGCCCATTATGGACGAGCCACCCAAGATTGTTACCTTAAACAATGAAGTTTAAAGGGATAACGCACAGTAAATAGAAACATTATCATAGAGCTGGCACACACATGCAAACAATGGCAATCAGAGGTGTGTTCTTTTTCAGTTACGATCTGAAGGGCTAATGAAAGGTATTTTCTGCATTACAGAGCAGCCCATTATCATTTTTTCAGTTCCTTGCCGTTATATTCTTTAACCATATGAACAGTTTCAGTCATAGAGAAATAAAAGACAAATTCAATATAAAAAATAATAAAGGACTGAGTAGATGAGGCAGCATAAATAACATCAATAGTAAAAACAATGTAATCTAGCATGAAAGTAGAAAATAAGATGTGCAAAGGAACATGGAAAGAAAAATAGCTCTTAAGAGCAACATTCAACAACGTTCTCCCTAACTCAGACAGTCAAACTATCTTCTAAAAAGGGCAGATATATAAGAGCTTTCACATAATGCACTCTTAGTGCATAAAAGAGAAGATGAATGATACCAGGATGCCCCTATATAAGGGGTCTGCAGCGTTTCACTCTTCAGATCCTTTGGACTACAAATCCCATCATCCCTAGCCAGCATATTCAATGGTGAGGGATCTTAAGAGTTGTACTTCAAAACATTGTGAGAATCTAAGGTTTCAGAAACCTTTGCTAAATAATGTTGCAAGAACTCTGGAAAAGAGCAGCCGCTGCTTCTAACCAAACCGAAACATGGACGGTGTGTGTGTCAAGAACAGTCTGACATAGATCCAGTATTTTCTATCCAACCACAACCAGAAAACCAGGAGTGGAATCTCCCTACCGCAGTAAAAAGAAACTGCACGTATATTCACTCACCACACCCTGCAGCTTCTTTTGAATGTTTACATGCTTCACTAACAAATGTACCAATACTTGACACCCAGATCCATCTCTATCTAAAGAGCAGTTCCGAGAGTAAGGACAGCATCACCAAGAGCAAAGAGATGTCAACTGCTGTGTGAAGAAGTCATCCATGCCTGACTGCAAACATACCTGAAATCCTATGATATGGCATTTATAACGCGCCTATACTCAAGTGCTTCAAGGCATCCTAGTGTTGGGAGACACCTGCAGAAGTATCATAACAAGGGCTCCGTTTTTTCCATTCTATCATTAAATATAGTTGAATGCAGTCAGAAACATATGTCGTTCCACACTGTATTCAAAGAAACTGGAAACATGGGAGACACGAGCACTACACTGACTGTGACAGCAGCAGCCAGGCCTGCATCTGTAAAGCTTTTCACCTAGGCATCAGCAAAATATGCCTTGTCACCAGCCAATGATGAAGTAGATCTTTCAAGTGGTTTTTGATATAGGACATAGCGCAAAGGAGGAGCATCACGCTTTACAGAGAACATCTAAAGTAACATGAGTATCTTAACAATGAGGTACTGAACATAGAACAGTGGTAGATGTTTTGAGGTTGGAACCATGCATGATGTGGATGAGGGAGAGGTCGGTGACATGTAACTGAGATTCGTCTAGACAGAAAACGATACAACTGATTTTAAATCTACAAATGATATGACATACATTTATAGTTTCAGCAAAAGGATTATAAAGAGATTTGTTCATAATCACATGACTTGTGATCAAGTGTGATCAAGTGTCAAAGTCAGGACTGCAATGCAGGCCTGCAGGTTCCAAAATCAGCAACTCTGCCACGGGGCACATCTCCATAGCTATTACATCATATTGCATTGTAGGAGGGCCATCAGTGTTACCAGGTATATGGGCAATGACCATTCATGTTACTAGACATCTGGCAATTGTGGTTATCAGTTGTTCACCATTGGAGACTATCAGGGTCCTCTGGTACTGTCCATCAAGGACTGGCAGGATCTTCTGTCAGCATTTCTTTTACCAATTATTTGGTGAATATAAAAACTTACCAGTATCTCTTAGCAAAAACGAAAGGCATAAAAGTGCTAGATCTACCTTACCATTTAAGGGAAACAAATGAATAATAATATGTACAGATAACAGATGGGAAAATTAAAGATGGAAAATTACAGATTGAAATAAATGAAAAGCAATTACCATAAAGCATAACCTTTGACTAGCCATGTTGCTACTGACCCAGAAAGTAAAGAACCTACACATTTTGTTTGACATGGGCCTATTTGGTTGTCCACAGAGACCAACTTCTAAAGTACAATACATTGGTTCCATGTAATAATGTTGCCACAAAAATCTCGCCAGGCAAAAATATCGCCGTTTTTTGTGGCGAAATTATTGCATGGAACATGCGGGGACACCCCCCGCAACCCCCAAATTTATTTTTTTTCTTTTTTTTTGTTTTACTTTTTTTTTTTCCCGGCGATATTATTTACAGCGACCATATATATAGCAATATTATTACCTGATACCAATATATTCACTAAAGGAATCCAAATGAAAATACACATTGACAAAAGTAAAATGAAGACATAGGATATTGACTGATTTGTGTTACTCTTATAAAAATGATACAATAAAACACAATTATAGTGTACTAAATGTTAACAGCATAATCAAAGTTATTAGCACATATAAATATCGAACAATCATAATTAACATGTGAAATATCATTCATGAACAATCAACTCTCATTTTAGAAAGAGTCTTTACTTTGTATTGATCACCTATTTTTATATGATTGAAAAAATATTTTGCATAGATTTTAGAAAAATCATTATCACAATGACTTTCTTAAAAATGAATGCTTTATTTCTTCTTTTTTAATGAAATAGTTGTTCAAAAGCAATAGCATTTGAGATTGTTTTATAAAAAATGAGAAAAAAACAAGACAAATGTTTAATTTGACATCACAAATATTTGGCTGCATTATGGAAATCCTGATTACAGATTTTTAATTACCATTTAAGAAAAAATGGTTAAAAGGAGTTATGAAGAAGTACATGAATGACAATGTGAACATTATTATTATGGAAGCAAAGCACTGTGTGTCTTGATTAATGTAACATTTCCTACAAAGTCAACCACAAAACATAATTCCAGGAACCACTGAAACATCTAGAACAAAGAAGACAAACTTTGCTTGCGACCAAAGCAAGCTGATCATAAAAAACACAATCTAGGCTCTGCCTTGTTGCTCCTTGGATCATAGAAACAAATAAAGACCCTCTGCAGGATACACCAAATGCTCAGGGCATGCAAAGAGCCACAGCAGCTACACAAACAGGCTTCCCATTATACCCAAACTTAGTGTTTGGTAGCCAGCCTAATGTTGGTGCATTAGGTACAGAGATCAGTCGATGTGACCTTCCCCATCTTCAGAAAGTACTTGGAACCCCACCAGTAAGATATGCCTTTCCCTAAAAAAACCTCATAATCACTGCACGCCTACATAGTTTTCCTTTGAAGAGAGAGGCCCCATCATCCTAAAAATATCTCCATCATGATCTTACCTGGACATTTCCTAGTCTCCTTATCAACAACAACAAGATAACAAACACTCACCCACAACATTCCTGAGAATACAATTGGTGTGGCATAGCAACCGATGTAGAGCTACAAAGTGACCAAAAGGAGACAATATGACAATTTAACAGAAAGAAATAACACAAAAGTTCCTTTTACAGAAGTAAAAAGAAAATTGATAACTGGAATTTTATGAAGCACATATGTCTCTATCCACAGCTGATATTTTTCAGAAATATGTTAAAATAAGGACAAATTATATCAAAATAAAATGTAAGCAATGAAAGTGCTGAAAGGTAAAAATACAAAAACAATAACACCATCAGGAATATGGGGGTTAGAAAAACCTTCCAAAATAAAAAATAATGTAAAAAGCAAATAAAATCACTTATATTGTTAAGGAATATCCTTACATAGTGTGAAAACAATTCAGGCATTCATATTTATTAGGAGTACAATTCCATCAAACAAGCCAAATGGTAGGTTATAACATTTACTGAAGTGGCATGCTTTACTGAGGCAATCATATTTTCTCTCTTGAATGCTGTACCAGAAGAAAAGGGGAAATGATATAAGGCTGACCCAACCAATAGTTATGTTAGGCTTTCATTAAGGGAGAGGGTGTGGTGGGGAAGATACAGATGGCAGAGGAAGGGTGCAGATGCAAAACATATATACTACTGCAGATTCTGTATTTTTAGTATTTCTGAATTTGGAGGAAAACACTATGAAATTCAGTATAACATTTTGATTAAAAACAATTATGTAACCGTAGGTGGCAAAACAGCTTAAATATAGTGGTGGCATGGAGCTTAGCTTAATGTAAGGAATCTCTGTATTTATTTATGTAACCACTCCCCTACAGTCTTAAATATTGTTCATAATTATTTATCACTATGACATTGACAAAAAACAAATCATAGCAGCAGAAATGTAGAAAAGTAATAGAACAGCTGTCGACATCCAAAGTGAAAGCCTTTTCCCAGGAAGAAGAGAGAAGCTCTGATTCAAAGAGTCAGGGTTATCATTGGCATGTGAAAAGAAAAAAACTTCAGAATGTGATTTGGTTGCACCTCCAATTGAATTTTATTAATTCAATATAGTTTAGTTGAGGATACTTCCTCCTCAATTTCAAAAACGTGCTCCTCTTAGAGTGCTTGCTCCTCAAATTTTAATACTTGCTCCTCTCCTCAAATTTCAATACTTAGGCCTCAATTTTTATTTTTAATTTCCCAATTGAATTTTCTTCATTCAATATGCCATAATGTTTTTTTTTTATTTGTTGCTTTCAGATATAATGTCATTCATTCAATATAATATAGTTGAGGATACTTCCTCCTCAATTATAAATGCTTGCACCTTTTAGGGTGCTTGTTTCTCAAATTCAAATGCTTGTTCCTCTCCTCAAATTTCAATACTTGCTCCTCAACACGTGTTTCCCCATATTTCTGTCTGACGGTTCATCATAAGATGCAATTTTGCTGTTACTTGTAGTCCTAGAACCTAAGACAAACCAGGCAACCAAGTTTGCTCATAGTGCTTTTAAGATAATGTTGAATTTAAAAATATTGGTGCTTGTACTTACAGTTTGCTTTCTTTTGAGTCTAACGGTCAAAATCCATTAATTACTTCTTAGGATCAATTGGTAGTGACTTCATTTTGGCTTGGTCCTCCTATATAAGCATATAAAATTGGCTGTGATATTGTATGGTTCCATTTCTATTCCCATAGTTTTCTAAGCAATGTTATAGGTAATGGATAGCCTATGCTATGCTGCATATAAAATAAGAGTCATTACCTGTTTGTCTGCAGATTTTGAGTGTCTACTTCCTCGCGATACGATTGCCATTTGTAGTCTGGAAGTGCCTGTCTTTTATTGTACGTAATGACGTGATCGCGTACATGTACGCGATCACATCATACGGCATGCTTATGTAGCTGCCATCTTGTTTTGGGAAACATTTGTATGGGAAGCTGTAGCGTCGCTTATTTATAGTGTTACAATTGTGTCATAAGGATTACAAATTTCTGGGTTTTTTTGGGAAATAATGATTTTGCCCGGTTTGTCATTATAGATTTAATCTCTTTGGTTATTTAATTCTTATTGTTTAGATATTATGGCAATAATAATCAGAGTGGCAAATATTATGCTAAAACAATTGTTAATAATGTTTTTTGCTTTAAGTTAGATCTGGGGCTGAACAATTATTCTATATGATGGGTAATCTTGCTTGGAATGGGAAAAACATGCATTACGTATTTATACACATTATATCTATATTGTCTCCTGTTGGGTTACAAATTATGCATCAAAGAAAATGATACATTTCCTGGTCCGTGTTCAGACGAGAATGGCAGATATCCTTCATACAAATCCAATATGCTTCTCATTTTCTTAGCATTTTTTCTAAATGTCCTCCTATAGGAGGTATTGCTAATTTGTCTATGCCAAATAATTTCTTCTGTTGTAATTGTTCGATTTTGCGATGTTCTTGGAAATGGAATTCCAGTGGTGATCTAAGATCTTTGTTGATTTTCGCTCTTATGTGTTCGCCAATACGTTTCTTCAATGTCCTGTTTGTGCTTCTTACAAACACATTGGATCCCATATATAATGTTCTTGTTGTTGCAATTTATTAGATCTCTTATGAGTTTGCTTGTCCCATTTGGCATTTGGATACTCTTTTTGGCATTGTCCGAATATTTGCACATTTGGCAGTTTCCACACTTAAAGTTCCCTGTTGCAGGTGGCTTCAGCCACATTGTTAAAAGGACGGTATGTTGTTTCTTGGCTTGTTGGAAATATGACGGACTGAGCATTTCTTTTAGATGTTTTGTTTTACGAAAGGTAATACTGGGTTGGTTGTCCAATAGGTGTTGGAAGTTAGTGTCCACTTTAAGTATATTCCAATTTTTCATTTGTACTTTTTTAATTGAATTGTTGTTGGTGCTGTATGTGGTTATGAATCACACCTTGTCATATTCCTGTGATTTTAGTTTGTTTTGGATAAGATCTTGTCTTGTTCTCAATTTGATTTTTTGGTAAGTTTTGTCTAGATGTTTTTGGCAGTATCCTCTCTGTTTAAATTTGCAATGGTGGTGCTTGCATGTTTTTCAAATTCCTCCTGTGTTGTACAGTTTCTTTTGACTCAGAGCAGTTCTCCATAAGGTATATTTAAAATTACATGATTCGGGTGGTTGCTGGATGCATGCAGTATGCTGTTGACTGCTGTTGGTTTGATGAAAAGTGTAATATGAACTGTATTGTCTTGAATTTATAGATGGAGATCCATTAAGTCTATTTCAGTTTTATTTTGTTGTATAGTTAATTGTAGATTGTATAAATTGGTATTGAGGTAGTAATAATAGTCCAATAGTTGTTCCCCGGTTCCATCCCAAATCATGATGATATTGCCCCCAATAGACCACATTGTTGTATGGGGTAAATGCTGGATGTTGCTAGGTGTGCTCAATCGTGTAATGCCCCATGTATAGGTTAGCATACGGTGGCGCGAACTGAGCACCCATGGCAGTTCCTTGTACTTGTTTATATAGTTGCTGAAAGTGAAGCTATGTGTTTGTCCATTACTGCATAGAGTGAAGTTCAACATTTACAAAATCAACAGATTCTGTTGGTAGAATGACACAGATCTTGTTTTGAGAAAATAATTAGTTGTTAGAAGTCCTTTTTCATGGAGGATATTTGTGTACAATGCTGAGACAACTAATGTGACAAGCCAATAATTTGGTTCCCCTTGTATTGTTTCCAGTTGTTGTATGACATTATGACATGCTTTGTGTCTTTAATGTATGAAGATAGTCCCGCTGCCAATGGTAGGAGATGTTTGTCCTCTGAGATTTTTTCTGTCAGTGATCCTATATCATTGATAATGGGCCTAAATGGGGGCAATTCTTTAAATTGTTTATGAATTTTGGGCATAAAGTAGATGGTTTATATGATAGGAAAAGAAGTATGCATGTATAGGTATTCTTCTGTTAGTAGTCCACTGTCTCTCCAATGTGTGCTCCTGAGATGGCAATTGTCTTGTAATTTTGGTATAGGGTTCATGTTTAATTTTTCATAACATTGGATATTGTCCAGATGGTCGGTTGCTGTTTTAACATAATCTTCTGTTCTTAACAGCACACTATCCACCCTTATCCGCAATTTTGAGTGTTATGTCTGGAACTGCCTTGAGTTCGCATAAGGCTTTCTTCTGTGATAATGTTAGATTGTGATGAATATTAGGTTTGAAGTTCTTTAGATAAATGTATCTTAAGTCTTGTTGTGTTGCCTTAAAAAACATGTCTATGGCATTTTCTGCTCCTAAATGGGGAACAAATTTGAAATGGGGTTTTAAAGGCGTTTCCTCGAAGAGTCCCAGCAATATATCTTGTTCTTCCGCAAATGATTGAATGCTGTGTATGTCTTCTGTTTCTGGTAAATTGAGAAGATAAACTGCGTTTTCCACATGAGCAGCTGATAGCTCCGATGAGAGTAGTGCGCTTGGCGGTTGTGTTGTTTTTGTTGCATTGAGGAAATACTTTTTAAGCTTCAATTTTCTGCAGAAGTGAAAAAGATCAATTGTTGCTTCAAAGTAGTTAAATACTAGGCAGAGGAACACAATTATTAGTTACAACATTAGCATATACAGACTGTGCATGACAATGACATATGGGACCAGGAGGGTATCATGGTAGAGGTACATCGCTAAGCATACATGACATGACAAATAGAGTGAACGTCTAAGAGGGGCTGTTGTGAGGGGAGGATCGCACAGAGATCGAGTCGTCAGACTCAGCAGACAAGGATGCAAGATAGGAACGGAATCGTGGCCACACATCTCTCAGTGTTGTTGTTGGTTACATTTGAAATGTCCATGCCTCCTCTGTGTCGGAGGTCCAGGTGACGGTAGATAGCCACTGTGCATGTGTAGGTACCTGGGGCCGAAGCCAGCACAACAGAATACATCGCACAGCAAGTAACATACATAGACCAGCAAGTCTTCGGGAGTCGCGGTGGAGACCTGGGAATTAATGAAACAGGCATTTTAAAGGGGAGAGGGAGAACTCATGGTCAATGATAGATGAGATTGTGGAGCAGACATCTGACCAAAATTGGTTGAGGCAGGGGCAGGCCCAGATCATGTGAATATAGGTTGCATCGTCAGACCTACATCTGGGACAACAGGGAGAGTGGTTGGGGAACATTTGGTGCAGTCGAAGTGGGGTGTAGTGGTACCTATGTAGTATTTTAAATGGAATTAATTTAAATCGAGAGCTGAACGAGACCTCATGAGTGCAGGCACACATTTGTTTCCAACACTGGTCAGTCACCTCCATCGCCAGGTCCACAGCCCAAGTCTGTCTCAGCGCATCGAACGTGGGGGAGGTTTTAGATTGTAATAGGGAGTATAATCTGGAGATATTCCCTCTGGTATTCATGGTATTCATTATTTCTGCTAAAATCGGATCGTCTGGGGGCATGATGGGGAAAGTGGGATATCTCTTCTTAAGGATACGACGAAGGGCTGAGTACTGGAGCCAGACGGGAGATTTCCACCGTAGGGTTATCGGTAGGTCCGCCCAATCAATAAAGTGGTCTTGGTCAAAACATCTCGGATGGTCTCGAAACCCGCTTCTGCCAGGTATGTGTCTCAGAGAGGGGAACACAGGGAACCCTAGGAAGGAAGTTCCGGAGAGGTAGGCAGCCATGGAACGGGTGAGGGCTGTCAGAAAGTGCCCAGATCCTGGTGAGTGCCTTAAACGTGACGTCCACCGGGTCAATGGGATTGCCAGAGAGCGGATGTCACAGTCACCTACCGCCCTTCATTCCAGACGCAGATGTGATGGGGGATTCATTGCAGCAAACCAATATGATGCAAACTGTGCTTGGGCGACTAGCCAATATTTCACAAAGTTGGGGGCACCAAAACCGGCAAGTTCTACAGGGGTAGCCAGGGTGTCATATTTGAGGCGGACTGCTCCAGAGTGCCATAGGAATTCATTAAGTATACGAGTCAATGATCGGAAAAATCCCTGCCTGGCCATAGGGGAAGATTGAGAAAGCGATAGAGAAGTTGGGGGAGGACCACTATCTTTAAAATACCAAGTTTACCCACCAGGGACAATGGGAGTTTGGTCCACCCCTGGCATTTCTTTGTGAGAAAAGACAAGTAGTTCATGTAGTTGGCCTTGAGTACTTTATCACGCATGCCAGCTACAACTGCACCAAGATATGTGGTTTCTACTTGAGACCAGGTGAAGCCCATGAGATCGGGGGGGGAGTGGCCTCAGTTAATGGAAAAAGTGTTGATTTTGTGCATTTAACCTTGAGTACGGAAAGTTTGCCGAAGTGTACGACGTCTTCAAGGATCGGGGGTAGGTTATGTTCAGGGGAGCGGATGAAAAGCAGGGAATCGTCAGCATATAGGGAGACAATATCAGGTGTGTCTAGCGTACGAAGACCTCTGTGCGAATGTGACTGCTGTATCCTATCCACCAAGGGCTCAATGGTGATAGCAAAAATTAGGGGCAAGAAGGGGCATCCCTGTCTCGTGCCACGAGATATACCAAAGGGGGGCGAGTACCTATCCTTCGTGCGAACCCTGGCAATAGGACCCGAGTACAGTAGTTTGACCCAAGAGAGAAATCGGGGCCCTAAGGTGCACTTTACAAGCACCCGCCAAAGGTGGCTCCAGGATACAGAATCAAATGCCTTCTGCATGTCTAGGGACGCTGCCACAGCATGGATATTTGGGTCGATCCTGCTTATGATGTTGAAGAGGTGACGTAGGTTGAGGGAGGTGGAACGGCCAGAGATAAATCCGGACTGATCCGGATGTTTAATGTGGGGCATGTAGGGAGTTAACCGCATGGCCAAAACCTTAGCGTAAATTTTAATGTCACAGTTTATGAGCGAAAGAGGCTGATATGACCTGCATTGGATTGGAGGTTTGCCAGGCTTAAGCAATATGGTTATAACAGCTTCACGGAGGGTAGGATATAGTGAGCCCAATATGCAGAATTCTTCCCATAGTGCCAAGAGATGGGGGACCAACCGTGATTTATATTGCTTATAGAATTCAATGGGGAAGCCGTCGGAGCCAGGGTTTTGCCTGTGGCTAATGAATCAATGGCCTCAGATATTTCCTCCGGAGTGGTGGGCAAATCAAGAGCCATACTAGTGACATCAGAAAGAGCAGATAGAGGGAGGGTATCAAGATATGCATCTATGTCTGATTCTGGGACAGTGTCGGTGTTGGCATATAGGGAGGAATAAAATGATCAAAACTGTTAATTAATGTCTTGTGAAAGGAGCGCCAGAGAACCATCAGGTCTTTCAATGGCAGGGATGTGTGGTGATCGCATCTCGTGATGAAGGAGTCTGGCAAGGACGCGGCCTGGCCGTTCACCTTCGCCATAGCATCTCGCCAGTCCGGGGGTGTCTATGAATTTCCTATCCCTTTCAGGTGTCCAGTTCAGTGCTAATGTTGGCAAGGATGGTTGAAGTATGGTGTAGGGCATATTGGGCCTCGAGAGAGATGAGAGTTTAGATTTGCTTGATGAGATGTCCCCGCGAATGGTTCTGAGAATCCCGGACTCGTTGGAGATGGCTATTCCCCTGATGTAGGCCTTAAATGACTCCCAAAGGGTGGCTTGAGTAAGGACAGATCAGGTATTCAGTGTGAAGTAGTCATCTATTGCCGACTCAAGGTCAGCCCTGAAGGCCACGTCTAATAATGACTGAGGTTTTAGTCTCCAGGAACGGAAATCACAAGAAGCGGTACCCCAAGCCAGGGAGATAATTACAGGGGAGTGATCAGAGTGTGTTCTGGGAAGAATTAACATTTGCGTGACGTACCTCAGTAGTGTCTCGGAGATGAGCCATCTGTCTATCCTGGAGTGGGAGTCATGAACAGAGGAGTTAAAAGAATACATTCGGAATCAGGGTGTATCATTCTCCATGCATCAGCTAGCTCAAGTTGCAGTAAGGATTCTAGAATACCTTTGGCAGCCCTGGAGAGTTGGCGGGGACTGGTGCCAGACCTGTCCCATTCAACATCGAGAATTGTATTGAGGTCGCCGCACCAAAGGATAGGTATCAGAGGAAACCCAACTAGTAGTGTAGTAAGATAAGAGTAGAACTCAGGGTCATCTATGTTGGGCCCATATACATTGAGAAGTATCATCTCCTTACCATTCAGACATCCGTGAAGTAAAACATAATGTCCTAAAGGATCTACAATGGAGGAGATGAGCTGGAATTGAACACTTTTATGAAGTAGGATCATGACACCCCTGTTCTGTGTGGAGTAGTCAGTGTACAACCTTTGTGTGCCCCATGATTTTGCGAATTGCAAGCAACCTTGCGACTTGGCATGCGTCTCCTGCAGGAATAAGACTTGGGTGCCATGCCGTTCAATATACAACTGCACATTTCTCATTTATTTGTAGTTTCCTAGCCCCCTCGCATTCCAACTAATACAGGTCAAATCACTGTCAGCCATCCTGGAAGTTAGAAAGAGAAATTATCATGTAGCGATATAGCCAAATATTACATGCCCAGGATAGCCGGTGCAAGATATGTCCACCCATCAAAGAAGTCCACAACGATATAGGCACACGCCTTTCCTCCACTGCAGTTGTCAAGCATTTTTTCGTATAACATCCCAACTTATTCATTCCCAACTTCATCCCTCTCCCAAACAGAAGGATAATGTCAACTTTACCCACCCCCGCCCACATCCCTCCCCCAATTGGAAGAATGAATCCCACCCCCATAGTAAGCCAACACATAACCTTTGGCAACTTCGCCTGGGGGCCTTAGCGCCAGTCAAACATGAGCACGCTCCTGCTGGGTTAGTGACTAGGTCATTGTGGCGTATGAGCCCTGAGACAATACATCGTTACAGAGGCTAGGTATAAATCAAAGGAATCAAGCGGTTGCCCAGGAGGACCAGTTCAATAAAGGATGCTTGTCGCGGGTCACCCCAGGACTGATACAGTAGGCAGTCAGGAGGTTGATCATGAAGCCATTCTGGGGTCTCGCATCAGGGAGAAGTCGTGAAGGAGCAGTACGTGGCCAAACCCGAGGCAGGGGACCAAGGCCCGGAGAGTTTGGAAAGATTTGTACACCTAGGTATCCATTATGAAGTGGTTAGCCATGGAAGTGTTCCTCTATGAATTTGGTCGCTTAGTCAGGAATAGTGAAAAAGAGGGTTTGGTTCTCATGTTGAACACTGAGCTTCGCTGGGTATAACATAGAATATTTTACCCCAAGATCCCGCAGTCTTTTCTTTACTGATAGAAAGGATTCGCATTCTTGTATGTCGGCAGTAGAAAAATCCAGGTAGAAGTGAATTCTGAAGGATCCTAAGAGCAGCTCGCCCTTGGCTCTTGTGGCAGGCAGCAGAGCATCTCTGTCACAGTAGTTTAATACCCTCGCAATGATCGGGTGGGGAGGGGCTCCGGGTTTTGATTTAGCAGTGAGAGCACGGTGGGCCCTTTCAATGGCAAACCACTGAGACAGTTTAGGGGAGTCCAACAAGGTCAGGAGGGTCTCTTCTACGTATTCCTCCATGGAGCCATCAATATTGTTCTCAGGCACACCGATAATGCAGATATTGTTGCACCTGGAGCGCGATTCGAGGTCGTCATTCTTTCTGCTGATTTCCACTTTGTTCCCTGCTATTTTTGCCGGGCATGTTGCCCAGAGGCGTTGTTTCCGGTTTTGTGTTGTTGGAGTTGCATTTGGTGCTGAGGGCTGATTATTGGCAATTGGATCAGGGATCCTGTTGAGAGGTCTGTGCTTGAGCAAAGAGAGGAGCACAGAAAGTCAATTCTCCGGTGTGGAAGGAGGCAGCAGTGTTTGGAAAGTGCCTGCTGTTTCCTCATAGAGTAAACTGTGTTGTAGAATGGATTGTAGCCTCCCACGTCTGCACTTAAATTAGAGTACGTTTACTCCTTTCCGTTTACTCCTTTCCGTCAATCCAGGGCTATCAGAGCCTCTCCAGATCTTGGTACGAGCAAGTGGTGAAATAATGATGACAAGTGAGGAGACTGCAAAGCACAATAGCGGATGGGGACCTCGTGAGGAAGCGAGATCTGCGTGCGAGTCTGTCCAGGCCTGATGCTAATGCCAACAGCAAGGGTATCTGGTGGTAGCATGTCCCCGATGGGGAGTCAGAAGCAGCGTGTGTGGGATACCACACAATCAGAAAATCGAGTGGCCAGCATCACCGGAAACCAACTGTGTTCAGTACCTGCCTCCCAACCGAGGTTTGTGTGAGGCGCTGAGGACAGAGCAGTGATTTAGGAAATGGTAGGGAGAGCCTCAGATGCAGTGAGTTAGGATCGATGATGTCCAAGTGACGGACTCTCCCCGGATACAACTGATAGTGCGGCAATTACCCACAGCACATTAGGTGCAGTCCAAGCCACTCGGGGAGACAGCAGTGGGTCACCGCTGGTAGGGGTGCCACCCCGTGCAGTGTAGGGATCAGGTGGCGTCAGGGGGGGAGCCCGCTCCACGTCGGATCCCAGGTCTTTCGTCTGCAGCTGTGAGTGCCACCGGGGCGCAGTCCCCGGCCGGCGTAGGAGACCAGCAGAAGCGCGGACAGTCCCAGTGTGGCGACCAATGTCAGGCTGCCAGTACAGAATGGATGCAGGTCGGTGTCTGGGTGTTGCAGGGGGAGCCAGTGGTATGTGGCAGGCCATAGAGTTGAGCAGCACTGCTCAGGAAGGCGCAGGTCACGCCCGCAAGACTGGGCCGACAGCGCCCCTCCCCCAGGCAGGCCAGAGAGCCCCAGCCTCAGGTAACAAGAAGGAAGCACCACGCGGTGCCGCTCCACGGGCTTCGTAAGTGATCGCAAGTGGTGAGATTGGAGACCACAGCAGCTCCCCGGTAACATCCCACAGAGGGCCAGGACTTGGCTAATGGCTGCGGGAGGGGTTGGTGATTCCAGCAGCAAGATGTAAAAGTGAACTGCAATGTCTGAGCGCCTGTATTTCAGGCAAAGGATGTGCCCAGCACGGAGCCGGTGCTCTAAGCGGCTATCTTCAACCGTGCGCAACAGCGCCCCCCGTGAGATTTACTATTAAGTTTTCCTTGGGGGTAGTGGATTCTTGGACCTGGTGTGCACTCCTCCGTTTTTGTCTCCTTGATTTGTAATTGGAGCTTTTCACCCTTCTAATCCTCCTGGTCATTCTTTGTTGTGGGCTTGGGTTACGGTATTTCCCCAATTTCAGGTTGATCCTGGATAATTGCGCATTTGTTTGTATTGGATGAATTCCTCTAAAACAGAAGAAGAGGAGGAGGGAGAGGGAAAAGAAGAGATTCCTTAGTCCGGCTGATTTGTTTCTGTTGATACTGATACTATGAGATCTTGATCAATGTCGCTTGCTGAATCGATATCTGAAGATTGTGGTGTGATCTGTTGTGGTTTAGAGCTTGAAGATTGGCAGAGTGTTGATGGTTTATCCATTTTCTTGCCCAATGGTTTCTGAAATATATAATCTCTTTTAAGTTTGTAGTCCATCTCATCTAGAATAAATTGTCTCTTTTTTATTTTGATTTCTTCAATGTAGCGATCTTTAATATCATCCAAGATTTGGTAATTCATTACATTTTTTTCTGGTATGTTTAATGACTCTATGTCTTCCTTGGTTTTGGTGATGTCTTTTATTAACTTGTCATGTGCTTTTTTAGCGTTTTGTATGAGTCTGTTAATCATTTCTTTAGATGTGTTAGTAAGTAGCTCTTCACAATCTTTAAGGCTCTCCACGTCATCTTTGTCAAATGAAGGAAATATACAGATTCGTAGAACCCGAGGAATTCTGCCTACTTGTAAGCATTTTTCTAGTGTCTTGATTTCCCACCATCTGGATAATTCCAATTTGAGTATTTTTTCTTGCTGGACAAATAGTTGCCTCAATGATTGTGGAGAAACTCCATCTGACTCCACCATCTGTGTAATATGACCTGAAAATAGCAATTCAGCCTCTTGGTCTTGATTGGAATATTTTTTTTTTACATTTTCAAAAGTCTATTGGTTTTGTTATGCAGAGTGTGGGAGTCTGCCTTTGCTGCATGATGCAAACCTAACTGTAAGATATGTCCAGCCTTTGACAGCAATTGGCGCTTCCCTAATAGATTTGTGGTTATTTAGATAAAATGGTGTATGCAGAATAGTGGACTGCAATGTGGGATTCTTATCATTGGCATATGGCACATAAGAAATGAAAGGGCCTGGTAAATGTTGTGCTATTTGGCAATTGAAAAGTGCTTAACAGTCACATAGTCCAAATATACATAGAGTAAATGCACAATTTAGAAACAGTCCTAATGTCGTTGAGTATTTTTTGTAATAGACTGTGGGCAGAAGCTAGAGTGTGGTACTGTGGTGTAGTGTGTGAGGCTAAGCATGTTGTTTGAGTTGCTTGCGAAAGGTTTTAAAATGGTATGCGGTGCCAATGAGAACTTAGATCGTGTTGTGCAAGAGGTGCAATAAGGGGGTTGCTGGTAATGTACTTGGTACCTACGGAAATATTTGAAAATTGTAGGCTATGTCCTTCTTTGCTTACAACAGTAAAATAATTACAGATTATAAGAAGGAAATTGTATTGGGCTTTCATTGTCCTAGTCAATCATAAAGTGTTTGATTGTGGCATAGGTCAGAGTGGAGTTAAGAGAGAGGACAGTTTGACAGGATAATGGTCAACAGAGTAGTAAGAGGAGTAGTTTACTATGCAAAAGTCAAAGCACAAAGAGGAATCAATGCAATAGTTTAGTAATCGTTCCACAATAGTTAATATTCCCAACAATCACATGAACCCTTCTCTGTGTACACTACACAAAAGGAGCTCCCATGAGAAAAAACACAGCAGGGAAACACATGAGCAGTGTACATTACATCACCTTCCGAAGAAAACCAGTAGCCTTCATGGAGTGGGCATGTCAGTATGAACCACTCAGTTCAATATATCAGAGTGTGAGCCACATACACCATGCAGACATCTTGTATACCACAAATAAAGGTATTTGAAAATGGCAAGGTACAAAAGGAGAACATGCTTACGGTTAGGGGCCAAGGTGGCACTAGGATCGCGGCATTACTGGAAAAAGAATGCTAACATTTGCAATATTAACAAAGCACTATACAAGGAGCAAGTACAAGAGACAAGGCAGTGTTAAGCATAGACATTCAAACAGAAAATGAACATCATTTCAAAACAAACACTTAAAAACATTACAGATTTTAAATACTTTGCCAAATGCAACTTTACTCGCCCTTCACAATCACATCCATGATAAGCAAATACATCTCTCCACTCAGCAAGCCACTAATGGTCCAACCAACACCACTCTTCGTCAACATTATGTAACCTTCCCCAAAGTCATTGGGCCTCATTACAAATTTGCTGGTAGCGAAACAAGGGTGCCGGTAAGGTGACCGGCACCCTTGTTACCAGACCGGCAAACTGCAAGTTTGCCTCCTGGGGCCGCTGTACCCGACAGGTAGGCAGACTCTTCATGGAAGCGCCGGCACTGTTAGCAATGGTGTCGGCGCTTCCGAGTCCCCCCTACCATATAGTCCAAAGAGACTCTATGGGAATGGGGACTAAGATTTTACCAGCACCTTACTTCCCGGGCCGCAGGATTTGTAATGCCCTGGTGTTACCATGAAGTCAGGCGCCGGTAAAATATTCTGAGTCCGGCAGCAACCCGCCGGTGGCACCGGCAGGATTATCACCAACCTCAAAATGGGGCCCAATGACTTTTACTACCCACTTTTCTTAACAACACCATCCGCTAAATGAATAAACCAGAGAAACAATTTCTACTGGAGACGCGTGGCTTTCATATGCAATCCTAATTGCTATACTTCAGAATACATGATTATTTCTCATTACTTATTATTATTATTATTATTAGTATTATTATTATTATTATTATTATATTGCATCAGTATATTCTAAAAAGAACAAGCAAGTATTGAACACTAAAGGGATGATCACAGCTTCCTCTCTGAAAATAATGTAATCACTGGGCTGTCAATCTTCACATAAGAACATAGGCACTCTTATGATTCTCAAGAATTAACTTTGAGGTAAAAACAGAACAATACTGAATTTCTTTCAACTTATACACCCTTGTGATGGCATGAAAGGTGCCAGGCAACAATTTCTGAATTGGAACACCTTAGACCAGTCGGAATTTACATCTGAACTTTAGAAAAACCTATGAGGATAGGCAATACTTAATGCCACGCACTTCTTACAGACCTTTAAATTCTTTTCGGGAGTCCAGTAGAGTCAGTGCATAATGGTGCTTAATCAGGTTTGCTGGACAGTCTCCTACTTCATGTAAAGTCAGGATGGATTCATACCAGTCTTCCTTCTACCCTCATCATTCCTCAAGAATAGATAATACCAATCTCGTGTAGCCTGCATCATATGTGTAGGATTAGTTAATTGATTTAACACAGCTGCTAAATAATGTTTGGCCTTGCCTTGTACCAGCCCTCGTGCCACCTTCTTGCACAGCAGAACGCTGTTTCCAGGCCCAGGAAGCGAGCCTGATCATTTTACTAGCAGCTATATCTTTTTTGGCCTAGCCTTGTACCAGCCCTCCTGCAACCTTACTGCACATAATGTTCATATACTTAAAAGTAATTGTATGCATGTGTTATCATCAAGTGCAAAAGTGTCTTTTGAAGTAGCATGGATAACAATATATGTGAAATACAGCCATTGATGAGAGCTGCCAATAATGCATTCAAGAGTATTCAAGTGCAGCACAGGAGATGGATTTGCTTGCGTTGGTGTCTTCCACAACAAAGAAACAACTCATAAAGTCTAAATTGTTCTAAGCAATATCACAATATTAAAAAGATAACATTCACCTTAATTCATCTTCACTGAAAAATGGTTAAACCTGTTAATTCACTAAATATAATGTACATTTACAACCTAACGTAGGAGAACATGGAATCCCTCAGTAGAGTTTGCACCACCATGAATTTTACAGTTAAATCTTATTATCAATTTAGACTCGAATTTTCGTAGGGTAAACTCTTGATTGCCTTTCCTGGAATGTGCCCTAATTAACCATAGACCGACTCATTTCAGCATAATGCAGTTACTTTTGTGAATTTCATTAAAATGTTGTGGAATGGGGTAGTTTGGGTCGTTATGGTTTATGGCTCTTAGATTTTCTAAAATTCTTATTTTGGCCTTACGTATCAATTAAACCATAGCTGGCAAACTCTGAAACACACGCGATGTGCTCTCTAATGCAATGGTGTCTGCTGACCCCCCTGTACCTCAAATTTGGATATCTTTAGTACTAGGTCACACACATTACAGTTCCACAAGGAAGGTATCATTTGTCTCTTTACTTTTAGAAAAAATGCTTTTGACCAATAAGTCTACCAAAATATGTCCCCCTCTGTAACATGATTGTTCTCTCAGTGATCCTCTCTTTAATAACAGAGTCTTTGTGAAAGATATAACAATATTTTTCCACAAGACTTAAATGATTTTGGGTGATTGCTTTGCTTGATAGGTTGTTGTAAATCTACTAGGTTCTGCAACATTACCAGATGTTTTATAAGAAATGATCATACATTTCTGAGTTATTGTATTGTATTGTACGGTAAGACCCAAAAAATCAACAATAACACGTAATCCAAATGAGTCATATGCACGGGAGCAAGAAAAACAAAAATGTATTACATGCATCTGCGGCAGGGAATCATTTACAACAAATCATTCGGAGAGCATTACAAAATGGTGCAATTGTAAGTGAAGTGCAGGGCTTGGACATTTACAATGTTGCAGAACACTTGGGCAATGTCATCTTCCAATTGGTTGCCTGTGGATGCTCTATAGATGATGCTATACAATTCCTAGCCCTATTGGCTTATCCCATTCCAGCTGCATCAACCCGCAGCATATTATTGCAACATCTGATTGGAAACAGATGGTTCGTGGCTAGTGTGCATGACCTCATGTGCTGTGCTCTTGAGCCAATTGCTTTGAGCAGAATACTGGACGACACTATGTGTGTTCTACTGTCATATGAACGAGTGACCTTACAACTTGACTCATATTTAGGATATGTTAAGAGGTCCTAATCAATGCACAAACTTCATAGAGTCCTTGGTGGTAATGTAGGGTCTCTGAAAATGTGTATGTTGAGTTCTACCTGGGTGGGAAGATAATCTTCCGTTTTGTGTGTCTCCAGTCTTGGCGAATAAGTTCTACAGAGGGCAATGTGTCCCTTTTGTCTTGTGCCTGTTTGCACATGGTTTGCTTCTCACCAGGGCTCTGACCTTGTCTTGGTTAGTTTTTCGGGAAAGGGGCAGAACTTATACTTGTTATAAGTTTCACTTACTAACTGTGTGGGACCGGACTGAACTTTCTCCTTCACAGCCAATCACTGCGTGGCCCTCTACCCCTTCGACTTGCAGACCCTGCTTCTCTTAGCAACATTTGATTAGGTCATGCTTCCTTGTTTTCGACTGGGAAAGGCTTCACCTTATACTCTTGACCAATCGCTGCGTGACTTTACACTGTGCTCAAAGCCGCCGACCATGTCACTCCATTCCTTTACGATATCCAAAACTGACTGCCTTTTCTGATGCTCCGAGGCCTATTATTCGAATGGCTTATGCCTTGTCTTCAATCCTGAGGCCTGCTAAAGTTCAGGCACGTACAGAGAGTTGATGAGTGCACGCATATGCATATAACTGTATCGTATGTCATATTTGGATTACTTAATGTTGCTATTACATGCTCCAACCTACCTGGTGTATTTCTTAGTTCATATCATCTATGCTATTGTGTATATGTGTGCTGTGGTTAGGCCCTAACGTCTGTCCCTATGTTATTCTGTCATCGCTATTACTTGCAATGCTTTGTCTATCTGTGTCTGTGGGTTTTCCTCTGCTTATCCTTTTCGTGTGACTTTGAGAACTATGCCTGCTACTGACATATTATGTTCATAGCATAAATCTACGCAGCATGCTTGTCGATTTAATGGCTGCTCTAACTTCTATCACAGTTCTTGTCTCTTGTCTCGTGGGCCTACATCCATGCAGATTAATGTGCATGAATGAAACAGGTAAATCTGATTTCAAACTTCCAAGTCACGCCGGATTAGCGGGCGCTGAGGTGATTCCTGACAAGGACATCCTTCTAATCAGGAGCAACATGGAAGTTGGAAATCAGATTTACATTGCATTCAAACACATTAATCAGAGGGTGGGCTAATGAACAAGAAGATATTAAGACAATACACAGACAACATAAAACAGTGTAAAGCAGCCACAATTTACCTGGAATTCAATGGGCTTGAGCAAATAGTAATTACTGCCTTGTCAAAGACACTGTGTCGAAACACATGTAGGCTGTGATCAAGACCACATTGAGAAATAATAAATCTAATGTTGTAGACAATAATTGATTGTGTTGGAACCATTGTTGAATACAATTGTAGCTCTACATATACATTAGGCACGCGCAAGTAACTAGTACAACCAATCGATCACTGGTATGGGAACATTCTCAGTAAAGCCATTATGTGTGTGTGTGCATTTAGCCAAGATTAGGAATTAGGAGGGCTAGTTAGGCTCCAGTAAGCAACCCAAGAGATCAGGCATGTGGACGGTGCTGAGGGAGGTCACGACAGAGCGCTAGTGTAAGAGACACAGACACAATGTGTACCCAGCTAGACCGAATTTATCATAGGTTTTTGCTGTATTCTAATGGCAGAGGTATTGAGGCAAGTCTGGTGTCAGGACAAAGCGGTTATGTGTCCAGCTAGACCAAATGTATCATAGTCATAGCTGTATTCTCAAATGTGTGGATGGATAGCCGTGACTGCAGAGGTGGTGCATTTATACATACTTAAAGCTTAGATGGAGATTATCTTTGAGGTCGCTGTGTCATCCGATTGTCTGTGGGGAAGAAAACAAGCTACCTTCATAGACTCTTCTAGGAATTGTGGAAAGCCTACCCTCAAGTCTACTAAACACTATAGACTGGCTGTCCTAGAACAACAGAACAAATGTCCAAGAGTTATGGTGGAGATCTTGTCAAATGAAATATTTGAGGCCTCCATTATCTACCAAAAATTGTTCTGTCATTTCTTTACAGGTTTTGACAAAATTGGTATCTCTGCCACAGTTTCTCCTACCCCTTATAAATTCAGCATATAGTATGCTATTGATTTTACATGGTGGATGAGCCAACTGTGCATGGAGGATCAAATTATCAGCAGTAGATTTTCTAAATCTCATCATATGTATCTTGTTTTCAGCTATGTACACTTTAAGATCTGGAAATTCCTTTTCACAGTTGCTGAAAGCTAGGGTAAATACAATATTCAGATCATTATTATTGATAAATATGACAAATTAAAGTAGTTCGATTTCAATTCCTTGGCAGTGTATAAAAATGTAGTCAATGTACCGTAACCACATCATAATAATCCTATTCCAATTATTGCTAGAATTATAAAATACATATTCCTCCTCCCAGTCGCTGTTCAGCAGGTTTGTGTATAATAGGGCAAATCGAGTGGCCACAGCTGCTCCACGAACCTGTTGAACAAAATAGCCACTGACTGTGAAATAGTTGTTACTAAGCACAAATCCAATTATTTCACTCAGCATCTCAGCATGTTCTGTGTCATTTGTAAACAGATATTCAGCATCTTTGTTACCCTAAAAGTGGTTTATAGCTCTGTATAATAGAGGTACATCTGGCACCTGGAAACACTTTCTGCTGTATAGGCACCAAATAAATGCTCAACAAATAAATGTGACCAGGAGTTAATCTTTCTCCCAAGGTGTCTTGTTTAATCTGTTCAAGGCATCATTCATATCTTTGATGTAAGAGGGAAGAGCACTGCAATAAGGTCATGGAAAGTGATCTATAATACTTGGAGGATGTGGTGCAGTCAGACGTCACAATGGGATGGCGTGGTGGATATTGTAAAGATGTATGATTTGGAAAAACAAGCACGCTGTCACGATGCCTGCCCCCGGGAAACCAGGTTTGGCCCAGCTACCCCGGAAGCAGGCATCATGCCATTTAATGCAAGCCCATGAACCCCAATTAGGGGCTATTTGGGTGCAGTCCTGGCGCCTTTGGCGCCGGGCTCATAAGTTCAGAATCAGTCCTGGTGCCATGGGCGCCAGGCTCATGGTCAAGGACTTACCTGAAGCAGACCATGCTGCTAACTTACCTGAGGCAGACGATGCTGCCAGTGACCAGAAGTCAAATGAGGCCTAGGAGGGACTATTTTTCCCTAGGAACTATTTTTTACTCGGGTGGGGCCACGGAAGGATACTTACCTGGAACTACTTCCAAGGCTATTTAAACCACGGCCTGACAGCAATCCATGCTTCGCGTTATTCTTCACCTGCAGCGTAACGCTCACCGTGCCTGCAGCAGCTTCCAGTCTTCAGCCACGCCTGCCTGGATGCCGGAGCTCCTGAAAACCTGAAAGAAAGCAGAGGGAAGGTTAGAACCGGAGTTTTTACCTGCAATCCTTACCTGAATCCTGAATCTTCTTGGCTCTGACCTAGAAGGAAGAAATCATCAGACGCGTGCCGCTTCGCATCCTGCAGCGCCGCGCGGGAACTCACCTGAAGCAATCCTCCGCATTCCATCGCGCTTTTCAGCATCCAGCGGCCGCTCTCCAACACCTGTGGAAATAAAGACAATAAGGTGAGCAAGGGAGCATTCCCAGACAATAAAGGCAATCCCCAGGACTTACTTGATACCACAGGGGGTACTTCCCTCATCTCAGTTCGGGGCAGCCTCCACAGCTTCTCCGCCGTACCCCGGCCCCAAAGGGGAAACAAAAGCAACACAAAAGCGCAAGTAGGGGAAACCGAATTCCGCTACAGACTTACCTGGTTACTGCCTGAGGCCGCAATCACCGGAACCTCCACCGATTCAGCGCCTGCAAAAGGAAAGGGTCACAGGTTAGACCAGGTCCTCATTATCGAACTGAACAGAATCCATAAACACTTACCTGCATCTTACTGGTTGCCACTTGGAACTCTTCTCAAGAACTATTAAGGCAACCTAGGGAATTTGGACAGAGTGAAGGCCAGACGTTTTTGAACTCTTTTTCAAACTATTTCCTTACGGAGTCAATACCGTTCTGCAACTCTCCAACATCCCACACCAGTGAAGTAACTGGTCATCTACGCGCCCCTGTGCTCGAGGTAGGATGGAGAGCTCATCTTTCCAAACTATCAGGTGAGAACGTAGCAAGAGTTCGGAAGTAATTTGTGGGAAGAGATCGCAGGAGTGGGGGAAGGTGGGATTGGCGCCCAGTCCCCGCAGGTGGCTAATTCCCTTTTCTCCATTACAGAAGAATATTCATACGGGCAAAACAAGCTAAGCTGGGTGGTCCGGTCCAGTCCATCATTTCGGCGCCCCGTGTGTCGCTGGAAGAGGTAATAACAGCCCAGTTCAGATCGACGCCCCCGTGGACACCAGGTGAGCGTAACACACAATATAAGACTGTTAGGATGTTTCGCAAAGAAATTACTGTACCTTATCTTTTGAAATTAACCACATGTTGTGACACACATGTTGTGACACTGCTCTAGCTTATTTTTCAGAAATGCATTAACATCGGTAGTTCAGTCCTTCAGGAGAGTTAGATAACATGTGCAGTGAATGGTAATATGCTTCCTTCTTTGCAATACCAGATAACTACATACCCACCACTACTCAAGGACTTTACAATCTGTAATCGCATTTGGGCTGCAAAACTTAATGTATGCCAAAAATATCCCTCTAGTTCTAGACGCCTCCTACACACACACACACACACGCACGTACACACACACCCACACACATACACACACACATGCACTATTTGCTCCCTGGGAAAGTGCATTTTGATATTTTCTTTCTAATATTCAGACTGTAATATTTGCTCCCTCATAAAGAACACTGTGATCTTTTCTCTGAAATATCTACACTGTGATATGTTCTCCTAGGTAAAGTGCACTTTGATATTTGCTCCTGACATTTTTACACTGCGACATGTTCTTCTTGCCAAAGTGCACTGTAATATTTGTTTCCTGATATCCTTACTGTACCTCACTAGCCTTTTCAATCTCTCACCATAACTGATATGACATCACACCATGCCACTTAACACTACATAAAATGCAATGACCAGAAATACCACAAAGCAAAGATTCAACAGAACCAAACTCAAGTAGGTCTCCACACAAACTAACCCTTAAAATAGAGACACTAACCCACAACCAACCCCACACAACTATACACAACATGCAAATTTTCCTTATGGCACAGTCAGGCCAGGTCCCAATGGACTAGGTGCCAAAAGCATCTAGACGTTTACCCTGCACACAAAGCCTGGTTCCTTCAGATCTGTGTTCATGTAAACAAAAGCAAAGTGGTCTTGCACTGCTCCGCCTGATCACAATAATCACACCAACCCCATTTCCCAGATGTCCCAAAGCACCACAAGACCACGAAAATGGCAGCCAATAACATAATATAAGGTAAAATAACATATTTTCAATATGCCTAAAAGCTCTATTTATGTGTTGCAAGGAACTCATGGTGGCAACAGGTTAGACAGACACAAGTGATCACAGTTCAAGGGTGTTTATTGAACAATGAATTCAGGGTGTAAAAACGCCTAAGCTAAACCTAATTCTAAGATAGGAGCAAGCGTCAACCATCAAATGAAAAATAAGGCAGTCCTAGTGGTGTTGTGTCAAACTAAAAGGGGCCTATACTAAAAAGAAACTATTGCTAATTCCTTCCAACTAATTACAGAAAGAGTGTGGGATAGGGTATCAAAGTAAAGGAAACAATGTTCAAATTAATAAGTCAGGATGTGATTGCCTCGAGATCTCCCTTCCCCAGGTTTTTAGCACGGGACAAGATGGGACTTTGGAGCACAACAAACGATCAAGCCTTCCCAGCACGTGCTGAAAGTTCCGTTCCAGCTGGCAAAGTACACACTCGAGCCTTCTTAGCACAAGTTGACAGTTCCGTTCCAGCTATCAGGTTCTTCGAGGGTAAAGTCTCCTTTCAATAAAAGTCTTTCCTTCGAGACCTGATATACTTAACAAACAAACGCAAAGTTCTGCTTCACGTAGCCTTTGGGTGACGGCTTCAACCCTGGGTCCCCCTCTTAAAGGAGCAAACCCTTCACACTATCGTATTCAACAAATACACAAGATAGTTCCCTTCTCAGTGAACTTTGGGTGATAACTTTCCACCCCTGGATCTCCCTCGGCCGGGCTCGGATACCAAGAGACAAGGAGAAGACTTCCCTCCCCCTTGTCTTGCAATACTTCTTGCTTCATTGTACTTGAGGTGGGGATTTATCACCCCTGGGTCTCCCTCTTCCAGGTGCAGATCCCTTTTCACCTATTTCTCTTGGCTTAGCCTTCCTCTTCCAGGTTCACTATGGCTTTGCACAAAGACGGTTCACCTTTTGACTGGGTTCACTCTTGTCAACACTCTGTTTCTCGGGATTTCAGACTTTGCCCCTCTCATAACCATCCTTCTACCGGGTTCATTCTTGCCAATCTTTATGGAACACGGTTCATGTATTAATGTTCACCATGCAGGATTCACTTTCCTTAGCTTTCTCAATATTTTGTCAGTCAAAGACTTTCAATTTTACAGGGATTTTGCTCGACCTCCTGTGTGACCACTTTTAGCTATCTTGGCGGCTCTCCTTTGGCCTTCTGGTATCTGTAGTTGTATTTGACATGGGATCAACCAGCATTTCTCGAATCAGCACCCACATGGTGCTGGTTCCCTCTGCAGTTGGTCTTCCCTTAAGTGGAGTAAAAGAGCTAAAGGATCTTGCCCAGAAGATGACTAAACTATTAGAAGATACCTTGCTGAAGAGAACTATGGAATAATTCGAGACATTACCATAAGATAACACCAATAAAGGAGAGACATTTTCCTAGTATAATTTAAGTTAGACAAATAATGTTAAGGTCAGTTAGAATTAGTTTTGGACAGAGTACATATTCATTTTGGACTTCCTGATGACTGACGAGCACCTTGAGTTATTTATATAGGGAAAGATAAGCCTTTTTCTAATTATTTTAATAAATCACACTCAAAATGTCCTCCAAGTGTCTGCCTCCTTCTTCCGACCTACCAGAGGAGTTTAAAATCGAGAAAGGGGAAACACACTGTTGCATATTGGCTATGACATGGTGTAGCCTATTCTTAACTTAGCTAAACGCTGCACCTACCCTGATGCATGCAGATTCACCAAAGATGGGTTGATTTAGTGTCCCACTACTCCTCTTTGCTGATGATGTTGTAGTACTCTCACACTCCGAGAATGGGTTTATACTTATACCAGTGGGAAGTGGGAAGGGGAAGCCAGGGTTTAGAGGGGGGAAAAGAGAGAAGGCTATTAAACATTAAGTAGGGTACGCCAATGTAGGGGGTTTGGAACAGTGGTCAATGGGGGAAGAATAGAGGAGCATCATGGAGGAACATTGGTGTGGGCCACTGATAGTTGAGTGCAAACAGAGATATTCCAGTGGCATAGAAACCTGATGGCATTTTAGCCAGGGCACAGTTTGAAATATTTATAGTGGCAATGACCTGCTGGTGGAACAAGGCCAGCATATAAAAGATGTCTAACATTGTTCCATTGGCAGGAACACATAGGGGGTCATTACGACCCTGGCGGTAGGGGATTAATGGGGCCGGTAGAGTTGCCGGCCCTATTAACCCCCTACCACCGCATTACGAGGTTTGCTCGCGGGACCCGGTAAGAATGCCTGGTTTTACCAGGCGTCCTTAGCGGGTCCCGCGAGCAGACTAGCATGCTAACAACGGGCCTGTCATTAACGGGCCCGTTGTTAGCATGCTCCCCATTCTCATTGTGCCCTATGGGGGCTCGAATAGGAATGGGGATGGGTTCCTGGAATGGGGAAATACCGGGCCCTCCAAGGTCGGCATGGCCAGATATTTCCCCATTCCAGGAACCTGGACCCGGTACCCAGAATGGGGGTAGCCATGCCGCAAATAGCAGCATGGCTACCTCCAAGGTCATAATGACCTCCATAGACTCAGGTTGGTCATGGGGGCACAGAGTTGCAGAAGGTGTCCTCTTTGGATTACCTGAGGTAAGGCGTTTGTGCCTCTAGGTCCTGGTGCTTTGGGAAGGAGCACCGTCATTCTCCTCTGTTTTTTTTGGCAGTTTTGCAGGAAAATTCCTGACTAGCCGTCAGATGCATTTCCACATGAAGGCTGTAACAGATACCTTATAGAGAAGTGAACTGTGGTGCTACAGCAACGTGGTTAAAGCTGAAAGTGACTTTCTAAAAGCACTTTTGCTCCATGCTATCCATACATGCCAACATACTAGCACACCTGGGAGGGAGATTTTGGGCCTCATTACACGGAAGGCGGTAATCCAGGGTGCTATTAGCACCCTGGACCATGCCGGTAAATTACCGGCACCGCCTTGGCGGAAAGGGGATTTACCGCCCCATTCCAAGGTTGGAGGGGCGGTAAATCCCCCTTCCGCCATTGCCCTTCCCCATTCCCATTTCTGCCCCATAGGGCTCTATGGGAATGGGGAAGGCGCTAATTACGGCACCGCAATATTGCGGTGCCGTAATTAGCTCCGAGGTCCCTTAGCGGGTTGGTACTTAACGCCTGCAAGAAGCAGGCGTTGATTCCTCCAACCCGCAAAGGGACCTCGTAGTACGGCGGTAAGGGTTAACGGTCACCGTTGCCATTAACGGTGACCGTTAACCCTTACCGCCGTCCGTGTAATGAGGCCCTTTGTCTGAGAAATCGGGGGACGTAAATTTTCCCATAGGAATGCATTGGTGCTATAATTATTTTAGGTGGGAGAAGGTGAAAAATAGCAAAATTATTCACTGAAAAATCGGAAGTTTCCTGCCTAAATTGGGAGGGATGGCATGTATGGCTAACAACCCTAAGGGCACACCTACTTTTAAAGCATAGATCAAGTTTGAGATTAAATGATTCCTGATGTTTACTATACTAATGCATGTACTGTTACGGCTCCCAATTTGGCCAGTGGATGAAATGCCTACCTCTGTGTATGTGAGGAACTAGCAAAGGGGAAAAGCATCCTTTTGTTGATCTTTTTCGCTATGTATTGGTGGTTAAGCAATGCTTTAGCAAGCACTTACAAAGGAAGGTCTGAAAAGAGCACAGAAAACAGCAATGCCGGCATAGAGCACATGATCCCTGGTAGGTCTGTTTGGAGTTGCAAATTATATCTGCAGGGCTTGAGGGTTCAGGAATAAGACAGAAAAGCTGAGCAAGCTATCGCCGAGTCATGGCAAGGGGGGACTGCAGGGATTTCTTCCCTCCCCTGCCCTAGTTATTCCTATTCCTCCTCTTGTGTAATCTGTTATTAAGAATGTTTTACATATGGAATAGGTACCTATTTTAGTAAAAATATTCTTATTGTGTTGTATCTGCCGTGTTCTGCTATTTCATATATATTTTTAATGTGTTTAATGTTGCTCTGTTTTGTAAGAATCTGAACTGTGCAAATAAAGTATTGACTGACTGAGTACATCTTTTTATTTTTATGATTGTATTATATATAATATGAGTGTATTATATGCAATATTTATAACATTAATATGCCATTGCTGCACCCATTGGTTATACATTTAATAAAAATACCAATAACGCAATATCCGGTAGCTCTGCCTTCAAACCAGTGTCTAGTGTCACTAGATGAATGTTGAGAAGCTAGAATCTACTAGGCTTCTGCATGACATCAACCCGAGCAGATTCAGAAACCGCTTATTAAGGATGAGGGAAATACTTTTAGAAAAATCCAAGCATTGCAAAAGCTAGTTTTATATTTACTGAAGAGTGTTTGTCATCGAACCTCCCCCCCTCCCTGCAATAACGGAAGACACAGCCATGGGGCAAGTTGTACTGTCTTTTATACTCCAATAGGCAGGGATGATACAGGAAACAACAAAGTCCCAGGCAATCTGAAGCGTTTGAGCCTGTGTCAACCGGTTCTGTATCGTGGTGACGCGCATACTTTAAAACCATCCCGAAAAACGTACATGAACCCCCTATTGGTTAGCTCAGGCACACTACTTATAGAACCCATATACATCGGGATTCACACTGATCTACCCATGTCAGGTGGCTTCGCCTGAGACTTCCCCACAAAACTATCCATTACTTTGTTGCAGGGTCGGACGAAGACCAATCGGCCTGTGCATCATTCTACATCACCCATGATATAAGCATCTGGATTGGCTGGAGCGGGTTCCCTCAGGCCTGGGACCCTGTTCTGTTAACAGTGCTCGGTGTACCTTTTCAAGGTAATGAGAAAGACTATGGGCCTCATTACAACTTTGGAGGTAGCTATGGCGCTATTGGCACCATGGCTGCCTCCAAAATCGGGTCCGGGTTACCTGAATAGGGAATTACCGGACCATTCCTTCAGAGGACTCGGCCCGGACCTTCCCCATTCCCATTTGAGCTGCATAGGGCTCAATGGGAATGGGTGCGGGAGCTAACAATGGGCTGGCCCGTTGTTAGCTCCCTGGTCCCCTCAGGGAGCTGGTAAAACCAGACGTCCACAGCGGGTCCCGCGAGGGGACCTCGTAATCGTGCAGAGTGGGTATAACGGCGTTGGCACCATTACCGGCACAGTTTAACCCATTCCGCACAACTTGTAATGAGGCCCAATGTGTCCCCATTGTTCCCACTGGTCTGATCACCTAGCCTGAGAGAGTGACTGCAGGTTGCAGATTTTGGTGGACAACGCATGTATCAATCTTGTCTGCTTCACTGCGAACAGCTCCTTTTCTCACCATTAGTAAATAGCTATTGTTCGGCTCTGCTGGGTCACGCGTGCAAGGACCACAAAACAGAGCCTTTCTGTCTACAATTATGAGGATTTTATTCTGTATTTCGCTGGTGGCTCCCCACCTCAGGAATCAGGAATTTTCCAGCCGCCCTTGTCCTTGGCTGCGAATACCGTCTCTGTGCTTTGTGCTAAAGGGACTGCACTTTTCCATCCATGTATTTGAGGCCTGTGGTTTCACGTAGATTCACTACAATCATTCTACGGTTTTCCTATGTGTTCTAATATCTTCTTAGAGGTATGTCATGATAGAGCCCTATATGTTCCTTATACGTTCCTGTAGCTCCTTATGGTTAGTTGCGGTAATGCAATTGCAAGCTCGATCCACGTATGCTTGGCCGTCTTGTATTTCTCCATTTGGCTGAAGGAAAGGAAAAGCTCTTGACAGTGTGTATGCATGTCTGTCCCCTATTTAAAGAAGGTGTACATATGGTCTTCATATATACGTGTCTGTGTGTGCATATTTTCATGCAGGAATGCACATTTTCTTAATAACTAATGCTGCTATGTTGTGTTGTCACTAGTGATGTCTTCACGGCTGGACCTTGCCATCAGTCAACCTGATCCATCGATGAGGCACCTGTCTCTTCAAAACTGTCAACTGGATAAAGTTTAAAGGGTTGTCTGAGAGAATATCTCTTTGCATATGTGGGATACACTGGAGAGCCTGGTGATTGCATCTTTCGTTTCTCATTCTTCGGGCTGACATTCACATAGGAGGCATGAGGGCCATTCCAAGGACCCCCTCTTCAAAAATTTGATTTAATTAATTTACCAAATGAGATTGTTTCATTTGGGACCTTCAATTTGGGTCGGAATGTTCTTGTGTCAGCCATAGCGGTTTAAAATCCATGAACACTTTCTTGAAGTATCATCATCGTTACAAAATGGAGCTGTAAGCTACTCCTTTCCTAAAAGGAAGCGAATACTGGTGCGACTGGAGAATTTGCAAATACTACGTTTTACTTGGAGCAGAACATTGCATTGTTAGAGAAAGAGACGCCAGCGTAAGCGTGTGCAGCTGATGCGTCTGAATAAACACCAGAGCAAGATGACTGCTGGAAATTGTTTTATTGGGGTTGATTGAAGCACCAGAATTTGACATTATGTTGGAATTGCCATGTTCTTTAACAGATGGCCCATTGAGCTCATGGTAATTCTGAAGATCATGTTCAGTAATGGAAATCCATGTACTTTTACGTGTCTACACAAGATCGTCTATGGTTTGAAGACTAAGAGGTAGAAAAGGTGACAATCAATGAAGCTTAAGTTTTACCCTCAGTTATTTAGCCATAAGGAAGCTGCTTTGGTATGCACATTGCCCATATGAGGGTGCCATCAATGTAAAAACCATTGATCATAGGACAGTATATCCACTAATGTCGGGATGCACATTCAGATTCCAGCACCGCCCAAACAATTTAGACTGTGGAAAATATACTAATACATGGGAAAGTAGTGCAGGGTGCATTGATTGTAGAACATTAGATGGGTTTAAGGTGAATTAAAAACAACCCTGTAGAGTGTTAAGTAGATATAAGTAGATATACTGAGTGTGTATATTACACATGCTAAAAGTCCCTGCCCTATTGACGAGAAATATATAAGCGTTAAGCTAGGTCTGGGTACTCGCAGGCCATGTTGAGAACACAGAACAACAAGGCCCTGTGCTCCAATATTTCACCCCCACACCAGGCGAGGTAGGGAACATGTACACGCACACACAAATGTATCTTGTTAGAGCTTTGCAAAATTAGAAAGGAATGTGAACAGCCTAAAACGAGTAGGGGTGCGGCCGGTCGTAAAAGACAAACCTGTGGGAACCAGGATTAAGAACACCAGTGCCTCCTCCCAGGATAATGGTCATTCTATTTGAACTACCAGATGCCTGAGAGCAAACCACCTAAATCCTCCACAAATTAGACTTATTGGTGGGACCTGCAAGAGAACCAGCCCTGCCCCCTTGGGAGGGGAAGTTGATAAGGGGGGCTGAAAACAATTGGGACTGTGATTTGTACCACGGAGGGAAAAGGGAGATGCCAACTCACATTAGATTGTGACAGGGAGGCATGGTGGGGGCGCCTGTATGTCTGGGATGAGGGAAGAGTTGTTTTATTCGAAAGGATAAAACTGACCTCAAATGTATCCACTGAGCTCATGTTGATGGCCAAGTGCACATCACGTGATTAGGCCTCAGGGCAGGGCAGTGACTTCTGTAACTTAACCAATCACCTAGCTGCAACCCAAGGGGAAGAGATCGAAACCCATGTGTGAAGAAGTTGGAGTCGAAGAGGATTTGCCCAATGAACTGGGGGACCATATGTAATCAGTAGTATGTATATAGGTGGCAGCCAATGAGGGTGGGGGATGAACACTGTATATCGTCTGCATCACATATGACGGTATTTAAAGTTATGTGCTGTTTGCTTTGAAGAAGGAAGAGAGCTATGTGACAAAGGACTTATTATCCAAAAAATAACGGTAGGGACCCGTACATGGGCATCTGCGGTAAATTCAATATATACTAAACAAATAGGATGCCCTATGTACTGAAAACCTCAATCAATGTGTTTCAGAAATCGCATGCTGAGGACCAGAGAATGTGTTCTTATTAAAAATATATCATTTCATTCTGTTACAATTTCGTAAAATACATCATTAAACAATTATGAAACAACAATTCATTTCAAACACACATATATTATTTTGTAAACAAAAGTTTTTGTACAAATAGCGCATTGTTGTGTAAACATTTCTCCTATACATATATTGCTAAGCACACTGTTCAACCATTCATCTTCACAACCAGATCTGGTTTGTATAAAGACATTCTAAATAACGTTTTCAGTATGTTACCTTTAAGAAAGGAAAGAATATATAAAATTGGATCTGTAAAGCACATAGGTGCAGTATACAAGATAAACAACCATTAATTACAACTCTATGGGGTATGCCAGTAGTCCTAGGCCATTACCCTTGTGGTGGATGTTGCAATTGTAACCTTACCACATCCTGCAAAAACATCACTATCAACAAGAGGACTTGGGCCCTGAGAGATCATACTACGTTAACAGCAGTAATGTAATCTATGCTATTGTATGCCCTTGAACATAGACCAAAATTAAGGAATAAACAGCTCAATGCACCTCTGGTGGCTCACTTTCTGGAATTTAATCATAACCCAGATACCTTAAAATGGTGGGCCATTGAGAAAGTAAGAGGCACAGATTTAGCAAACACTGCTAAAAGGCTTTCATAAAGGGAGCAATGGTGGATTTATCATACCGAGTGTTACACTGATGGGCTTAATTCGCGGGAGGAATGGAGTTAATATATCTGCTATGGTCAGTATACTCAGGTGTGTAGAAATGTTATGAAACATCATGAACCGGTGTTGGTGGTTATGCTATTTTCAAATGACACAATAGGCATTAAGGTGTGCGGTTACACCTGTTTGGCTTCTGACGCCAGGCTAGTCTTCCATATATAGTGACGAATAAGAGGAGCTGTCCCCCCTTTATGCTACAGTATTTAGCCCTTCTATATCCACTTCTTTATTCCTTTTCTCTACTCTAAGAAATTCTGTTGGCTCTATGCAGCGTGCGGGGAGTGAGGTGTTTGGGGGCTCGATTTGCTCTACCTTTAGGTTTTCTTTTAGGTTGAGGATCGTTGCTGGCCGGGTTGTCTTATTTATTTATTATTTATTTATTTATTTATTTATTTATTTATCATTCATTCATTCATTCATTCTTTATTCTTTTCTTATTTATATTCTACATTAGGGATTTTATTTTGTTTTCTCTTTCTTTCCTTTGATTTTTGATCCGTTTGGGCTGTATTCACATTTTAGCCTTTGTTGTATTCCACTTTTACACATTAGAGAGCGTTTTTGCTCAAATAAATCCCGAAGAAATAGTCTGTTCTTTGTTTCTATCATCTGACTCTGGACGTGTGTAAGACTGAGGTAATGCCTAGTCTCCTTTCTATCTCCTTTACAGATGAAGGAGTCGCCATACAATTGGTAGACTTGAGTGCAAGTTTCCCTTTATAAGTGAGCAGGAAGTAAACCTAGTGTCCAGTTCAGCATAGCTGACCTCCGCGGCGTTGCTCTTCGCGTTGTTTTGAGCAGGCGAGGACTTTGAAGCCAGCATTAAGGTAAGCTAGTTTAAGACCCTTTCCAAAAAGAATTTCTATGTTAAGTAAAAGAGAAAAGTCTATTGACTATCTCTTCTTCTTTCTTCCCCCCCTCCCTTTTTATTCAATAACGGTTGGACACATTTGGCAGCGGGGAAGCACGTGTGTCTCAGTTCGCTAGATGCTTAGTGAAGGTAAAATGTCTTTTTCTGTATTAAATTTGACACACGTTTACAGCCACTAGCACCTTAAAGATCTAAAGCATAACGGCTTAACACCGTTTTTTCAAATAATACATTTATTTATTTATTACTACTTTTTTTTAATACTTATAGGAATTGTATTTAGCTGAAAACCTTTCCCCTGAAATGAAACTTGAAAAAATGTTCATCCACTTATTGAACGCTAGTGAGGAGACACAGTGGGAAACCACGAGAATCTGAACTTTTTGCAAAGCAGCAAAAAGAGATTTTTTCAAATAAGGACATTTAAAGGTATAAATGAGATTGCTTCTTTTCACAGATATCTTGAAATCCTTTTGCTATTACGCACCCTTGGGGGCTTATATGAGTTTGAGCTGACAGGAATGTATAGTAAGGGTGTTTCTTGGTTTCTATTTGTAGACAGTTGGGGACTGAGTGGCCCATCTTAACAATGGTAATTTATTTATTGGGTTTGAGTATATATTTTTTTTGTTTAGGTTACTCCCCATTCATGAAATAATCATAGCATACTGAGGAAGTTCAGAGATTGTGTTTTTTATAATGTTTTTTATAATGTTGTTTGTGTATCTTCTTAAGCATTATTTAATGTTTTAAATCATGGTGTTGTTGTTGTTTTATATGCTGTAGCATTGATAAAGCCTTTGAATAAGTCTACTAATCCTGAAGAAGACGTTGACCAATGGTTATGAAAAATCTGGCCAATTGATGTCAAGTTGAAACTATACAAAAGGAAATCCAATGATGAGAGGAATACTACTAGATTGATCTTGGATACCTGTGGTTGATGCATAATGGTGGAATGTCAAAGTAGGAATACTACTACTGAAAAAGTTATTTAGAATGTCTTTATACAAACCAGATCTGGTTGTGAAGATGAATGGTTGAATGGTGTGTTTAGCGATATATGTATAGGAGAAACGTTAACACAAAAATGCGCTATATGTACAAAAACGTATGTTTACAAAAAAATATATGTGTGTTGGAAATGAATTTTTGTTTCATAATTGTTTAATGAGGTAATTTACGAAATTATAACAGAATAAAATGTTATATTTTTAATAAGAACACATTCTCTGGTCCTCAGCATGCGATTTCTGAAACACATTGATTGAGGTTTTCAGTACATAGGGCATCCTATTTGTTTAGTATATATGGAATTTACTCCATATGCCCATGAAGGGGTCCCCACCGTTGTCTTTTGGATTTAAGAGCAGCAACTTTTTGCTGTGTGGGAAGACAGTGCCTTCAACTTTTTTTCTGTTTAGCAGTGAGGCTTGATTTTATCCCTCACAGTGATTCTGTCTTCATTTCAAGTTGGAAACGTCCTGTGTACATTCTGATTATGGCTGCATCTGATGCGGTTTGGTTTAGCGAAGAGCAACTGGCAGAGGTAATTAAAGGGCCATCATATTTTGAGAAGCTACAGGTAGACAATGTTACAGGGGATTACCTAAATATTTCTAGTGAAAGTATCATTAGGCTTAAAAAGAAGAAATTCTGTACAGAAATGCAGAGCCATCTTCTCACTGAATATTTAAAGAAAAATATAATTCCGATCGGCTTATTGGTTCATAATGAACCCTGCCTTTTTGTAGATGATGCAGAATACAAACATGCATTTTCAGGCATTGGTACCAAATGCAGTAGGGATTGGAAGCTGTTGACGATAAACACAGCTATTACAAATAGTACGTTAGTAGAAGAAGAAATTCAGAAAGGTGAATTAGCCTTTGCAACAGACAAAACTATATTGAACATCAAAGAAAAATTAGAAACTATTGAAAAACAAGCTAATGAGTTTATTAAAATAACAACTAAAAAGATGGAAAAATTGGCTAAGGACATTAAGAATTTCTCTAAGGAGCTAGCATATCCTTATTTGAGCCCTGACTCTCAAGGACCGCAATATTGGAAGGATCAAGACAATAGCACTATGGAAGCACCTTCTTGAACAAAGTGAGTGACCTTCTCTGACACGTCTTCAGATGACGGAGACGGTAGCCAGAGGGGCCAAAGAGGCAACCGGTACAACCACAGACAGAGAAATAGAGGGTGTGTGAGGGGAGGCAGGAGAGGATTTCAAAATTTCTTCCCCTTTTTTCCCCCGTACGGCTATCCCCAAGGGTTTGATACTCAAGGTCAAGGTTTGCCTTTCCCTCCCCAGGAACTCCCTTTTCCACCTCAGCAGGAAGGACCACCACCTTTACAAAATGTCTTCGAAACGAGAAGAAGGTCTTACAGAGGGTAATTTTTCCTTCCTCAGTATTCAACCTCTCTAATAGGACACTTTCATTAGAAGAAAGCTCACTTTTGGAAAAAGGCTTCTCCTTCATCCCTATGAAGAATTCAAGCCAGATGGAGACAGAAACAGAGCTGCGAGCCTTTTTACGCAAAGTTAGACTTAAAGATTTTTTTGGTGTAAATGAAACGAATAGTCAAATGATAGGGGCCAATACCACATTCAAACCAGCTTCCTCCTTTATCCCCACTTTGCATATGATTTCAAAGGAGACAGCAACCCTTGAAAAAGCTGTACTAGAGGATTTTGGGGCTATCTATGAAGGGTAAAATGGTGAAAAAACAACAGAACATAGTTTCAATTTCTCCAAAACAGATTGGAAATGTCTGCAGTGATTAAGAAATGACAAATCTGTGGTAATTAAAAAGGCTGACTAGGGAGGGGGAATAGTCGTTTGGGACACACATAACGATGATGAAGAAATGATGAGGCAACTAAACAACACATATATATATGTCAAACTACAAGGTGGCCCTACTGAGTCCATTTTGAAGGACATTAGAGAATTATGTAATGCACTAGAAAAGGGTATCTTAAACAAAAAATAATTTTTGTTTTTGACTCCCAATAAGACGAGGACCCCTCTCATATATATTTTGTCCAAAATACATAAGAGTACAACTAATCCCCCGGGGAGGCCCATCGTATATCCCTATGTGGGTCCATTTTAGAACCCACTGGCCAATATCTGGACTTCTTTATGAAATCATTAGCCAGATTAATACCTACCTATTTAGCGGACTCCACTGATGTGATCAGAGCTGTAGAACTGTTACTTTTCAACGTGGACAGTGACCTTTTGATCACTCTTGATGTCGAATCTTTGTATTCAAACATCCCGCAATTAGACTCACTAAGAGTCATTAAGCAATGCTTAGAGAAAAGGGTAGATATAGACACAGTACCCAGTGACTTCTTAGTTGAGTTACTTGAGATTGCGTTGACAAAAAATGTCTTTCGCTTCAAGAACTTGCATTTTATGCAGATTAAAGGTACTACAATGGGGGCAGCCTTTGCCCCTAATTATGCATCATAATATATGTGGGCCTTCAAAGAGTGTAACATTTTGGGAGACCACAATCCTTTTAAAAAAGTGTTGACATTCTACAAAAGATACATTGCCGACATCTTAATAATATGGGACCGAAATGAAGGCGATTATCTTGCCTTCTTCAAGTGGATAAATGAGCTAAATCCTAATCTAAAATTCACAATACAGTTAAATAACAAGGAGATCCCATTTTTGGACCTACTGATCAAAGAAGCCAATGGTGTCCTATTAGTGGATTTATACAGGAAAGAGTCAGATAGGAACACCATCCTCCATCATGAAAGTTTCCATTCACAGGCGCTTAAATCCAATATCCCATATGGTCAGTTTCTTAGAACCCGCTGAAACTGTTCCCAACTAGAGGATTTTGCAAAACAATCTAATATTATTGAAAACAGACTAAAAGGGAGAGGATATCCAGCTAAATTACTTAGAAACTCCAAAAAAAGAGCTAGGTATCAACACTGGGAGATATTACTCTCCAAAAAAGATGATGAACATAGATCACCAAATGACCGACTTGTCTGTGCATTAACATTTAATACACATCAAAATAAGATAAAAAAGATCATAGCCAAACATTGGCATTTGCTTCAACTAAATTTACCGACTTTGGCTAAACCAATGTTTGCCTTTAAGAAAGGAAAGAATATAAAAAATCGGATCTGTAAAGCAGATAGGTGCAGTATACAAGATAAACAACCATTAATTACAACTCTATGGGATATGCCAGTAGTCCTAGGCCATTACCCTTGTGGTGGATGTTGCAATTGTAACCTTACCACATCCTGCAAAAACATCACTATCAACAAGAGGACTTGGGCCCTGAGGCATCATACTACGTGTAACAGCAGTAATGTAATCTATGCTATTGTATGCCTTTGAGGAAAAACATACATAGGTAAGACATCGGGCCCAGTGAAATTAAGAGTCACTAAATATAGATAAAAATTAAGGAATAAACAGCTCAATGCACCTCTGGTGGCTCACTTTCTGGAATTTCATCATAACCCAGATACCTTAAAATGGTGGGCCATTGAGAAAGTAAGAGGCACAGATTTAGCAAACACCGCTAAAAGGCTTTCACAAAGGGAACAATGGTGGAATTATCATACCAAACGCTAGATTGATGGGCTTAATTCATGGGAGGAATGGAGTTAATATATCTGCTATGGTCAGTATACTCAGGTGTCTAGAAATGTTATGAAACATCATGAACCAGTGTTGGCGGTTATGCTATTTTCAAATTACACAATAGGCATTCAGGTGTGCAGTTACACCTGTTTGGCTTTTGACGCCAGGCTAGTCTTCCATATATAGTGGCGAATAAGAGGAGCTGCTGTCCCCCCTTTAGGCTACAGTATTTAGCCCTCCTATATCTAATTCTTTATATTCCTTTTCTCTACTCTAAGAAATTCTGTTGGCTCTATGTAGCGTGTGGGGAGTGAGGTGTTTGGAGGCTCGCTTTGCCCCACCTTTAGGTTTTCTTTTAGGTTGAGGATCCTCGCTTGCCGGGTTGTCTTATTTATTTATTTATTTATTTATCATTCATTCTTTATTCTTTTCTTATTTGTATTCTACATTAGGGATTTCATTTTGTTTTTTCTTTCTTTCCTTTGATTTTTGATCCGTTTGGGTTGTATTCACCTTTTAGCATTTGTTGTATTCCACTTTTAAGCATTAGAGAGCGTTTTTGCTCAAATAAATCCTGAAGAAATAGTCCGATCTTTATTTCTATGATCCGACTCTGGACGTGTGCAAGACTGAGGTAATGCCTAGTCTCCTTTCTATCTCCTTTACGGATGAAGGAGTCGCCTTACGATTGGTAGATTTGAGTGCAAGTTTCCCTTTATAAGTAAGCAGGAAGTACACCTAGTTGCTCTTCGCGTTGTTTTGAGCAGGCGAGGACTTTGAAGTCAGCATTAAGATAAGCTAGTTTTGGACCCTTTCACAAACTAATTTCTATGTTAAGTAAAACGGAAAAGTCTATTGACTATTCTGTTCTTCTTTCTTCCCCGCTCCATTTTTAGTCAGTAACGGTTGGACGAATTTGGCAGCGGGGAAGCACATGTGTCTCAGTTCGCTAGATGCTTAATGAAGGTAAAATGTCCTTTTCTGCGTAAAATTTGACACACTTTTACAGCCACTAGCACCTTAAAGATCTAAAGCATAATGGCTAACACCGTTTTTTCAAATAATAAATGTATTTATTTATTTATTATTACTTTTTTTTAATACTTAAAGGAATTGTATTTAGCTGAAAACTTTTCCTCTGACGTAGAACTCGAAAAAATGTTCATCCGCTTATTGAACGCTAGTGAGAAGACACAGTGGGAAACCACGAGAATCGGAACTTTTTGCAAAGCAGCAAAAAGAGATTTTTTCAAATAAGGACGTTTAAAGGTATAGATGAGATTGCTTCTTTTTACAGATATCTTTAACCCCTTTTTCTATTAGGCACCCTTGGGGGCTTATATGAGTTTGAGCTGACAGGAATGTATAGTAAGGGTGTTTCTTGGTTTCTATTTGTAGACATTTGGGGACTAAGTGGCCCATCTTAACAATGGTCATTTATTTACCCCTTTTTGTGCACAGGGAGGTTAACCAAGCCCGAGCACTCTGGGTTTGAGTATAGAAAAACATTTTAAAAGTCATTTTGAGGTTACTCCCCATTCATGAAAAAATGAAATAATGATAGCATACTGAGGAAGTTCAGTGATTGTGTTTTTTATAATGTTTTTTATAATGTTGTTTTAAATCATGGTGTTGTTGTTGTTTTATATGTTGTAGCATTGATAAAGCCTTTGAATAAGTCTACTAATCCTGAAGAAGACGTTGACCAATGGTTATGAAAAATCTGGCCAATTGATGTCAAGTCGAAACTATACAAAAGGAAATCCAATGATGAGAGGAATACTACTAGAATAATCTTGGATACCTGTAGTTGATGCATAATGGTGGACTGTCAAAGTAGGAATATTACTACTGAAAAGGTTATTTAGAATGTCTTTATACAAGCCAGATCTGGTTGTGAAGATGAATGGTTGAACGGTGTGTTTAGCAATATATGTATAGGAGAAATGTTTACACAAAAATGCGCTATTTGTACAAAAACCTTTGTTTACAAAAAAATGTGTGTGTTGGAAATTAATTGTTGTTTCATAATTGTTTAATGATGTATTTTGCGAAATTGTAACAGAATAAAATGATATGTTTGTAATAAGAACACATATTCTGCTCCTCAGCATGTGATTTCTGAAACACATTGATTGAGGTTTTCAGTACATGAGGCATCCTGTTTGTTTAGTATAAAGGACTTATTATACCCTATCTCCATTTTCTTTTTGTATACAAATAAAGCTCTTGGTCTTCTTACAAAAGGGTGCACTGAGCTTTTTTTTCCCTAGAGGTTTGTTATTCATCTGTCTTGTTGTTGGAGGTTTACCCCACAACACTGGTGACCCCAACATTATCTCAGACTACCCCACGAGGACAGAGGATTCATGGCCGGACATCCCGAGGGGCCATGCTCACCTGCAGCGACCAGTCCCCTTGTGCACACTTTGGAGAGGAATTCCTGTCTGTTCTTTGGAGCGGAGTGCTGTCCCCGGATTGTGTAGGCCGTTGATGGGACCCAGTGATGAAGGATAGGTTGTTTTGATCATAATATAGAGGATTGTGTTGTAACAGGACCCTTCCTATTACAAGGAAAGAAGACAGCACTGTGTAACAGAGGAAAAATTACAAAAAGAGGCTCTGTATATTTAGTGGGCCTGGGATCTCGCTGCTCACTATAAGAAGGGATTGAGAAGTAGTTGTGGTAGAGGCTCCTTGTGGACCTGGGATCTCCCAACTTTATATGCGGGAGGTGTGGGAACGGAAAAGTAATTTTTATTGTTATTTTATTGTTGGTGTACCCTATACTGCGATGATGAGGGGCTGAGGTGAGGTTTGATTTTGTTGAGTGGGAGGAGATTAGTGGTGGTGTGAGGATGTGTGTGAGAGGGTTGTGAGTGAGAAGAAGGGTGGAGTATTGGTAGTGGGAGGACAAGAGGGGTAACAGGTGAATACAGCCCCACTGGTTCAGGGTGTGGTCAAGCAAAATACTGTATAAGGGTATAGAGGGGCGGCCGCAATGGAGCTGGAAACCCCATTGGAGCATATATGTAGGGCTCTTCCCTTGTATTAAGAGAAAATCCTCAAATATCATGAAGAAAGGGGAGAAGAATAACCAATGGCCGGAACAGGGAACCAATAATCAAGAGATTTTGAGCTACATGTATATGTTTTTAGCAGCCAAATAAAGAGGAAAAAATTTGAAAAACAAAAAAGAAGATTTAGAAGATGTTCCTATTAATCCCCCCTGAGGTGGTGCGCAGGCCACCCACAACCTGTGTCCTGACCTCTATCACTCCCAATGCCCCGAGTGCTCCAATACCCCCTACCCCAATGTACCCTGTAGACGCATGTTCGTCCCCTCTGCTAGGGTGTTACCACACATGCATTGCAACAGGATACATAAATCCTGCTTACGTCCCTTTGCCTGCTACTGCTCCCACACCAGCCCATTATCTAAACCTCCCCAATCCTGTAGTGTCTGCAGCTGTGAGAGCTAAAGCACAAGAAGGAATAGATAGGAAACCACAGAAGTAGTTGGAAGAAGCGCAGAGAAAGGAGGAGGGTGAGCTAGCAAGGCTGAGGTTAGATAGGATAGATGAACAGCAAGAGCCGGTGAGAACTGACAAATCGACAAATGGAGAGTGGGAGACATTTTGTTTAGAATTGATAGTACTGAGAATAAGGACAATGATGAGGAGATAATATTGGAAATATGTATCCCTTGTGAAATAATGGTACAATATTGACATGCCCCATGTCCTATGTTATTGGTACGGAGTGCCCCTCCATTTGCTCCAGAAGACCTATCCCAAGTACCCGACAAGTTGTGGACAAGTAACCCTCATGATGTAAGGCTTTTGTGCAATGTCACACTAATATGTACCAAATTAAAACAAGGTGCAGTGCTACCCCGAGTGAAAAAGTACCCTTTATCCAAAGTAGCTGAAGAAGGGATATACAACACCATTATGGCCCTCCTACAACAAGGCATCATAGCACCATCACATTCTCCATGTAATACAGCCATCTATCCTGTGAAAGAATCAAAGGGGTCTAGTTGGAGGATGATTCAGGATATGTAACCTCTTAACAATATAGTACAGGCAGAGTTCCCAGTGGTCTCTAACCCCACCAGAATATTGTATAATATACCCACTGCGGCCAACCATTTCACTGATATAGACCTCCTCAAGAATGCTTTATTTTCTGTCCCTTTGCACCCAGACTCTCAATACCTCACATCGTTTACATTTCCCGGGAGACGGTTCCAACATCCTAAACTCCCACAGGGGTACTGTAAGTTCCCCATCATTTTTAACAGGGTTTTGCGTGAAGATTTAGGTAACATCCAAGTTCCAAGTACCATAATTCAGTATGTGGATGATTTGTTAGTATGTAGCATTTCAGAGCAACAGTGCAGGGAAGATTTGATTAGTTGTTACAGTTATTGTCTGAAAAAGCATATAATGTAGATAGAGCAAAACTGCAAAACTACAGTATTATCAGCAGGAGGTGCTGTACCTAGGCCAATTGATCTCAGTAAATGGGAACAGAGTGACTCCGGAACATGCTTCAGCAGTGCATGGCACACCCCAGCCCTGTTGTGCATTCACCAAAAAAATCACATCTATCGATATTGGTTTAAAAACCCCTTGGTTACAAAAAACTCTGACCAACTGTAATACCAGCTGGGTAATTTATGTAATTTGGTGCCCATGCAACAAATTATATAGAGGCAAAACAGAGAGAAAGGTGAAGTTATGCATAGGTGAACACCGCAGCTGTTTAAAAAATCAGACTAAGAATGCCCCGTTGGTAGAACACTGGGTGGAATATATTCACCAGACACAGGATCTTTCCTGGTCTGTTCTTTACAATTTGAAACCCAGTAATGATATCAATCGGGATAGACTAGCATTATCAAAAAAAGAACGCAAATTTATTTTTTTGACTAAAAGTATGCATAATGGTCTAAACGAAAAATGTGACTGGGTAATGTAAAACTCGAATTGAGATACTGTCTGAGATATGGAGGAGAAACTAGTGTGAACTCTGGCCAGTATTTGTGGGCTAAACGTGTGCGGTAGTTCTCAGACTATATTGATCTGAGGTTTAACTCACCTAATGTGGTGACTCCCGTCTTTCTCTCTGTGGCCCGGGTATGGGTGGGGGAATGGGGTGTGCTCTGGGTTTCTCCCCCTGTCGTGGTGGACCCCTGGCGGCTCGTTCTTGGCGGTTTGCATTGTGGGCGGTGTTGGACTGGTGACCATAGAGCTGAGGTTACACTGAATAACGCTTCCGCGTTATGCACTTTGGTCATGTGACTCGGATAAAGTCACATGTAAATATGGGCCCTCTCCGATTGGTTAATTACAAGGCGCTCCAAATGAATTTAAAGATGGCTCGTTCTACAGAACCGAGAGATATGAACACGGATTGGAACATCAGATGCCGGTAAGGACGTGGAGATGGCCCAATGCAGGGATTGAATACACGCGGTTACGGGTCGACAGGCAACACGTCAGACGAGGAGGTCTACCTAACGGAGCACTTAATAATCAGGACTTGGTGATACACCCACATAGAGGTGAGTAATGAGTTAGCAAGCAGCAACCTACTTAGGGATATTTATGTGGGTAATGAGGAGTCACTCTTTTGACATCATCCGCACTTGTTACAATAGTTGAACATTTCACAGGAAGCGGTAATCGGTTTAGAGATGTCTATGTGGGCGCAAAGGATTGTTCCGTATATCATACGTGCTTGCTGCAGAAATTGGGCATGACGCATTGTGGACCAAAGAATTAAATGGCTGCATTTGGAATTCCCAAGTGGGAGTCACTCGTGGGAAATACGTTCAGGAAGGAATGTTGTATCGCTGCTAGTGCCAGACTGTTAACATACTAGTTCACCAGAAAATGGTTAGACTAAATATTTGCTTATGTTTGGAATACACGGCAGTAATATACCCCAACGTGATACTGTTTATTTTCTCTGACAGCATCTACGCCCTCCGATGATCCAACTCAATGGTTATAAGTTTGACCTGAAACATTTGCAGTATAGACCTCATAGCAAATCTGCCATGCCAATCCGGCTACCCAACAGTAATAGTGGGAGTTAAGGTGCAGTTCCCTTTGAAGGACGAGTCTATCATTACGCACAGGGTAAGCAGACGAATTTAATTAAAATCAACTAGAAAAGGTTAACTGCATGAATGTGTTTCACTGGCGATTTATACAAGAATAGCACTGTCGGTAACTGTGGGTTTTGCTATTCTTTCCAGAATTAAAACCGTGCTAGCGTCCCGGCAGTCTGACACGCATAAGTAATATTGTGATCATCAACAAAGACAACGTTAAAGTGTTTAGGATAACTTGCCCCATTCTTTGGTAAGTTAATCTGGGCACCTTGTTTAATATACGTGATGGGAGATTGATTCCTTCTTCGAAAGATGATCTTAGTGTTAAGGTTGTGACCTTAATTTAGAGTCATGACTATAAGAACGTTTATATACAATTCATTTGTGGGTCCGTGCAGATCCGATGGTAATGTTTCTTGTCCCTTCTTCTCTCCATATGTTCTTTGTTTTCTGGTGACTTTGTTTCTCTCTTTTCTCCCCTCCTTCTCCCCTGTTTCTCTGTTTCCCATGCTCTTTTTTGGTCATGCTATTTTACATGCAGGGTTGAGCCCGTGAAAAGGTGGAAACTTTAACCTACCTGCTCGCTGTAAACTCCCATGACTAGGAGTTTTGATATGTATAGGGCACCTTTTGATGGTGGTGGAGTGGGGTGTCGTTAGACATGTGTCTTGGTTGAAACCTTTAAATTGAGCTAGTTATGAGCTCTCGTACACTGGGTACTGCAATTGTTATGTCTCTCAGGTACTAGTATAACTGTATGGTATACTCCCTTAAACAGGTAACTGATATACTGTTTTATGTACCACTCTCTTATAGGGCAAACCATCCCGTGAAGCTATCTACGTGCAATTCCTCGAATTTAAAGATTGGGATTGCCAGTTATCAAAGTATTTGGACTTTGAAGAGAATTTTCGAGTTCATTAAGAAACCAATCACTGTTATTATGCAATGATTCTGATTTTTATTCTGCCCCTGATGAATTTCCTAGAATAACCTGTTGAAGGAAAGAAACATGTTGGGCCTGTTTTTATCATTGTTCAATTTCGTGTGTGTAGTTGTATGAATGAATCACAAATTTTGTATGAGAGTGTATGGTACGAATGGTGATGAGTGGGAAAGTTAATAAGTGAACTGTGATCACGTATTATCACTGTGTATAAGCCACTTTATCATCCCGGCTCCCATTCATGGGTTGCATGTGTGGAATTACGTTGCATCATTATTGTGGAATGATTTCTTTTTTCGTTTATGTTCTTGTTTTTTCTCTTTTTCTTACACTCTCTTGATTAACTCAATGAGAGTATTTCTAAATTAATATTTCAAAATGCTTTTTGTACTGAATTTGTATTAAATATGTATATGAAATTTGCAAATAAAATATGTAATTGTTTTAGAATGTTCAATCTTGTTATTGTGCAATATTGATGAACTCGATAGCATCTGAATACATGAGATAGTATTCCCCATTCATTCTAAGAGAGCGGTACGTTGTGAGTCACGAGCTCTTTTGTTATATGCCAAGGGTTTTCACCCTTAATGTGAGGGTCTGCTTGTGACTCCAAAAATGTTTCCCTCAACCTCTCAGTGTTTTCATGTGACACCCCAGCCAGTAACAGTTAAGGACATGCAGACATTTTTGAGGTTGTGTAATTAATGTAGGGCATGGATTTTTGATTATTCATCATACACCTGACCACTGCTGCAAGTACTTAAAGAGGTCCAATGGACTAAAAGTATGATTATTTGGACTGATGAGATGCTTACAAGCTTTCAGACATTGAAAGATGTAATCTCTGATGTCCCTGTTTTAGCAACCCCCAACTATACCAAAGAGTTCTATTATTTCTTGCACTCTGATGGTCAGAAGAGTACAGCAGTCTTGACACAACATAATACCATGGGCCACAAGCCTTTAGCGTATTACAGTGGTATGCTAGATTCAGTCATACTAGGACAGTTCCCCTGTGAACAGCTACTTTTGTTGTTGAGAAGTCAGCCACGATTACCATGGGGTGCTCAGTAACTCTGTACCGAAAAACATGCAATGTGTGCAATAACAGAAATATCAAAGTCTACATTGACAACACAGAGGGAATCTGTTTATGAAGTTATCCTTTCCAGCCCATCAATCCATATTGTTTGTTGTAAAACTGTAAACCCTGCTTACTTTCTGACACTACCCATTACTGACTCGGATGACGCTCATGACTGTGTCACATATGAGGGTCTGGATGATGACATACCTACAGCATGAGATTGTTCCCTAGAAGATGGAGAGGTGTTCTTTGTTGATGGGTCACCGACTATTGACCAGGAGACAGGTCAGCGACATACTGGGGCAGCAGTGGTCCGGCTGGTTGACAGAGAAGATGAGATTTCTATTAAAAAAAAGACTCCCTGTGCATTATTCTGCACAGGCGGCAGAGCTGATTGCTCTTATTGAGGCACTAGAGGTAGCAGAGGGATGTCGAGTAACCATTTACTCAGACTCAGCTTATGTGATGACAACCATGCACTTTGGAAAGGTAGAAGATGAGAGTGTTTCAGAGAGCAAATGGGACCCCAGTGCACCATGCAGCTCTCTTACATAGATTGATCCATGCCCTGTCTCAGCCAACACTTGTGGCAAGGATCTAGTTTCACTCAGTAACTAAGCAGCAGAAGGAGCTGAATAGTTAGCAACCTATTCACCCGTGCCAGATATCCTGACAAGCCAGCAACTGCCAGTATGCAGCTGTAAATACAAGTTCTGTGTACCGTGTTACCTGTGTTACCTATCACTGAGGTGATAGAAGTGCAGAGTCAAGAACACAGAGTGAGAAATTACTGTGGCAGAGGAGAGGGTGTGTGCAGTCTCCCACAGACTTAGTGTGGTGGCATATTAGCACAGGGAAAGTAGTGATGCCCCAAGAAAAAGAGTTATTGAATGTGTTCACATCAAACTGTGCTGTCTGTCAAACCTGCAACACTGGGCCTGCACTACAAACCTTGCGAGGCACATTTCCCTGTCCAGGTGGACCTTTATGAGACCTCGATATTGATTTTGCAGATAATGGAGAACGGTGCAACACCTTTCGCTATCTCATTGTAGTGGTGTGCCCCTTCTCACATTGGATTGAGGCTGGTCCATGTGTACATCTTGATGTCAAATCGCCAGCTACATTTTTAGTCAGAGAAGTGTTGCCCAAGGTGAGGAGTGTGTGAGAATCTTAAGAGCCATATCGGTACCCACTTCTTTAATGAGCTGTTCAAGGAGATTGCGGCTCTTCTGGGGTTTAAACACAAGATGTGCTTCATTTAGCACCCCCAGGCCAACAGTGTTGTTGAGAGGATGAACGGCCGCTTGAAGGATAAACTGTCTAAATTATGTGTCACTCTCAAAAAGAATTGGTTCCATTGCCTGCCTCTGGCCCTCTTCAGTTTGAGGACTCAGACCTGTAAGGACCATCACCTCTCTCCTCACAAGATAGTGATGGGGAGATGTACACACTCCACTTTCACCTGTACAGAGTGCTTCAGATGCTCACAGGGATGCATACATTTTAGGAGATGAGGTTAAGTTGTATCTCACTAAATTAACAAAGTTAATAAAATGCCTTTCTCGACAGATAGCGCCAAGATGAGCGGAAGAAGAGAACAGCACTGCACCGGATTCTGCGAGCTCACCGCCTCTCCAGTTACACCCAGGCGTTGCTGTTTACATTTGCAACATTGTCCACCGGTGGAGTGAGTCGTGCTCTTACAGTCCTTTACACAGGTTTACACAGGTTTCTTTTTGTGTATTTTTGGTATTTCTCAAGCCTGTTTATATGGTCAGGACATATACATTGGGGTGTAGCATGGGGGATGTGTAAATAGGGAGTTTTTTGATTCTACACTACCTATGGATGATGCTATGACAACTATAATGGATCTTACAAGATTCTGTATACACAACACAATATTATGGCAATGGAAGCAGTGTGTAAAAAGCAGAATAGATGACAAAAATGAATATGCCCAATATAAAGGAGTTGTTTTTTTACACAATGTCTGATGTGCACCATCCAGAATTTCAGTAATGTGTGGTAAAATCACATGCGCTGAGTCGGGAAACAGAGGTATAACGGCAGCTGTTATATCTGCTCCCCCAGCCCACATGAGTCTGGGGCACCCAAACTGTTAGTATCCCAGGAAATTCCATCCTTAGAAGACCACTATTTAGTCGATCTGGAACTGTGTTGGGTTTGTAGTCTTGTCCAGGGGCACAAGGTACAAGTTGTACTAATAGACAAAGATGATGGAAAATATGCTAAAGAAGATAATGGTGCCCAATGTAAACCACAACCCCTGTTGAAATTAGAGGGAGTGCTATTTGTGTCAAACAGATGAGAAAAGGTGGTGGTGAGAATGCGCGGCAGAAGGGTTGGCAGGATTTGGAGAAGACGTGATATGGAAAATCAACAAGAACTGTTTTACAATACGGGTCATGTATGTCTCGAAACTAACATGGATTGAGGCATGAGAAGTTCCAGCAAAGGTTCAAGCAGCTGAAGAATATGAGATTTGCTTTCAAGGACATGGGACAGTTCCCATTGGAACTAATATCAAATGCAATAAAACACTGTTCATTCCAGATCTTGCTACGGGAACAGCGACCCTCATGGATATCTACTGGTTATGTGGCCAGCAAGCATACCTGCATCTTCCTCCATCCTGGCAAGGCAACTGTGCATTGACCACATTACACTCAGCCATTCTCATGGTGCCTGAAGGTCATCTAACAATTGCATCCAAATCTAATATAGAGCAGCAGAATCAAATTCCGACCAAACCCTCACGGGCAAGAAGGAAGAAGCGCTAACTGAAGATACGAGAGAAAAGATCTAATTATCTGTCTGAAGACTCGCCCAAGTTACTTAAAGCCGTCCCAGACAAATACTACCTTTATACCAAGACAGAAGTATGTTTTGATATCCCTTCTGATGCCAGGGATTCAGGCTGCAGCAAATGCTAAGTGGTTACAAATTGTGAGGTGGGAGATGATCGAGTTGGCAAATGATACAGAACAAGGACTGAATGCAATCAAGAGTGAATTGTGGCCGATACGGTTGATGATCCGCCAACACTGGTATATTCTGGACTGTTTAACAGTGATAGAAGGGGGCGTGTGCAAAAAGATCGGACTGTCATGTTGCACGTACGACCCCCAAAATGATGTATAAAATGGGTTCCTATCACACATTATAGGGGCTTTACACAAAAGGAAGATAGACATGGAAAGTGAAGCAGGGATGCAGGCTGAAGATTGGTTTGACACAAAGTTCTTATGGGTGCCTACCTGGCCCGGTGCAGTGGTGAAGATATTGGACCCCATCGTGCTGCTTCTGTTGGCGATGTTCTGCACGTGCCAAATGATACTTCGATGCTGTGCAAAGACAATCCCAAACAGTGCAATGATGATGGTCACAATTGGAGCAGGAATGGCTCTCTCTGGTGCAAAGGATAGGTAAATTCAGACGGAGTACCCAAACAAACCATGTATGTCTAGAATTCAAAGGCTCATAGATCCTCTGGGGACACAATGACCTCCCCCCCACCAGACCCAAAGAACTATAAAGAACACTGGGTTAACTTAGCGGGTGATGGGGCTGTATTTACCTCACATGTACCCAGAGAAGTACACCTGAGATGGAGAAAGCTTGTGCCACGTGTGTAGGGTGTGGGTCCCCAAATAAAGCTCTTGTTCTTCTTATAAAAGGGTGCACCAAGCTTTTTTCCCTAGAGAGTTGTTATTCATCTGTCTGGTTGTTGGAGGTTTACCCTACACTAATCGTAAGAGAACATGAAATCTTAAAGCAGTATGATATTGAAAATCTGAAGATGAGGTTCTTTCTACAGCCTCTTTTCCCACTTGACACCCAATATTGTTATGTGAACAAAAACTTGTCAGTTATGGGTGCGGAAACAATATTACTACCATTGGATCTTTATCCAGTGCAATCAACTGGAGTGTCAACACCTTTTGAGGTAATTAGGGGTGATGAGTGGAATACTGTAAAAAACAGATTTTGACTACAAAGCAATGCCTTTCAGTTTGTGTAATGCTCCTTCAGCATTTCAGCATTTTGTGAATGACATTTGTCAAGAATATCTACGATACATTTATGGTGTGATGACATGATTTACTCAAATGATCTAGAAGAACATTAGCGATATTGCTACAATGATTGCAAAAGTATGACAAGGACGTTACACGTTTACCAACTTTATGAATCAGGTTAAAGCCCGACATCAACCGACATTAGTTTCTTGTGAGTTGAGACTTAGTGAGAAGGAGATAATTAAATAAATGTAACTTACCTAGCACTCTTCTCATAGGATAGCAGACCATGATGTTGATGAGTTCCCCTTTCTATGAATGGTGCACCTCTCTTAATCTGCTTTATACCTTGCTCCTCTTAATGAGATGGTAATACATGTCCAGGGTGGATGGTCCACAGTCCAGGAATGGCCTGCTAGGCCATCTAAAGGCACAAATAAAGAGAAGTCCTGTAGTGAGAATAATTAATGGGTTGATGGAGTTCTGTTGTTGGATTATAGCGAACCGTAACCACTTCTTCGAGCACTGACCTTTCCATTGATTTTGAGCGTACAGAAAAGCTATTATGTACGAAATCTGCTTGTATCTCTGATCCACTGAATAGAAATGTTCAATCCATTGCTTAGCGGCGTATCCACAGTGAATATGCCTGAGAACAAAAGAAACATATAAGACATTTTAATAGATATTAGCACATGGATTCCATTATAGACCTCCTCCCAACCAATCAGAATACTGAGAATTCAGTCTACAATCACTGGTATAGGCCTTTTACCAAACATTCTGACTTGAACAGCAGCCTAAAAAGAAGCACAGAATCAATAATGTTTAGATGTGAAAGGGAGCGAGGAACACTTGCAGTTCAATTCTCCAAATTAACAAACATCAACAAAACACAAAATGTGCAAATGTGTATTGCTACTAGCCTAATGTTCATGAAATTAACATTACAAGTTACTTGTCTGCGCTTATTTTGCCCCACAATAAAAACACTTTCTTTATTAGTTGTGCAAATCTGCATGCTAATAGCCTTACTGTACTCAGTAGGGACAGTGGGGGACATCATCACATGGGATAATGACCATTCCCCTACTTATAGCCCTGGGGTTCGCCTCGGGCAATAACTTGTGGTGGGTTATTATTTCATGATAATGACCCTCCCTCGGTTTATAATGATTAATTATTTGCATGTTTTTGGTCACTCTACGGAGCTGGCTGTTAATTACCTTTCGGTACTTCACAGGCTCTCTATCCTGTGAAAATGAAGATGAAAATGTGGTTGTTACCCTTCAATCATGTAATTACAGACCTCTTCTAAGGAACTCAATGAGAAGAAATGTCTGCAATATTATGCCTTGGCAGTATGTCAAATGTACATCAATCAGAGTAAAACTGTATGTTAAAGAGTTTTCTCCAAGACAAAAGAGACAGATTCCAAAAACAAATATGTTGGCATTTGTTAAAAGGCCAATGGACCCATCAAGAGATGGGATTCTATCAAGAGTGGATTGCAGAATTTCTGTTACTTTATAATAGAGTGATTAAAATGCTTGCAGGGTACTTACAACAATGGCTTGATGAATAATGTTGGTCTCTCCATTTGAATCAGACGTTTTCAATTATTACAGTGAATACATGACAATGGTGGTCATTTCGAGATTGCCAGTAAACCGCTGGTAGTACCGACGGCTGACTGACTGGCAATCTCGGTTTACTTTTTCCGCCACCCGATATCCCAGTATTACCAGGATATTACGGACGGCTGAGTAATGGTAAGTTCCCATTCCCATGGGATAGGACCCACTGAAGCACCGGAGCCATTGTTAATGGTGCCGGTGCTTCAGTGAATCATCTGCTGGTAGGGGCTTGGAATACCGGCCTGTCTGGCCTGTCTGGCCTGCTGGTGGTTCACTGCCCCTACCGACAGACCTAAATCTATGGGTCTGATTTACAGACGTGTTTTTCAATGGTAAAGTCCAAGTGAAAAACGCTTTGTCAATCAAGCCGTATCTCCCTAGACTTGGTTGGGGGGGGACGCAGGGACAAAAGGGACTGTGTATTTACACAGAGTAGGTTATGTACTATAGTTTAGTGCATTACATGGGTGGGGGAGATAACAGGAGGAAATGGGGAAGTTACAACAGACACTTGTATGGGAAGTTGAGGACAGTGTTCTGTTAAAGTTAGCCCGGTCCAGTTTCGGACCTGGCCGGGTATGGAACCGATCACCGCACAACGTTTAGCAGCAGTTTTCAAGGTATTATTTTGTCGACACAAGAACTATATGGAAAGGTCCAAGAGACTGGGAGTGGCCTGGGAGCACTTTATACATGGATAAATAAATAAACGCCATGCAAAAGACCATGAAATCCTGATTTAGAGAGGTGTATGGAGTTCTTGCCAACATTTCGACGTGGACCCGGTACCTCCGCTGTAAACAATCCTTTCAGGAACTGCGTGCAAATTAAATATTTGTTTTCTGTTGAGCACATACAGGATTTCACTAACTGAGTCACATTGTTTGACTTTTCAGGACACCAGAAACAGTGCAAAGTAGACTGCGCGTTGTGCAACTGCTTTTTTTGCCTGGCTTCAGTACCATCAAGATTGAAGTGAAGAACATATATATACAGCTGCAGGATGGTAAACATCTGCATTGCCCTCGCTGCTTCGTGTTATTATTAGTGGAAAGTCGTGGGTGTTGGGGCTACCAAACATTACTGTTCTGGCTAAAAAAAACATCGTAAAATCATTAGGCCAGCTCAGTGAGTGAGGCGCTTCCCTAAGGGGTCTGTGTTCAATCTACAGTCACAGGTCCAAACCCCGACAACGCTAACTCAGGCCTTTATCGTTGTGAGGACGATGAGTCAGTACCTTTAAAATGGGCAAAAATAACAGCAATTGTTACAGTACTTGGAAGTGCTTAGAAACGGAACAGATCCAGCATGAAAGGCTATGGAAAGAGAAATATATTATTAATATTCCTATTCTTATTCTTATTATTACTATTAATATTGTTATTATTATTATTATTATCTTATTATTATGAAGACTTTTTTGACTACTTATCTGGTGTCTTGCAATAAAGCAATGTAAAAAAGGAAATTAGTAGGTTGATGGCCTCTGAACAGATCTGCCTAGCTATTAGCACATTTTAAAGCAATGACACAGAGGGCCTCATTGCGAGGTTGGAGGTAGTCATGGCTCCAATACCGGTACCGAGGACGCCCTCGTTCAATGGGGATTTACCGGTCTATTCTGACCTTTGCGGGACCGGTAAGTCCCCATTGAAAAAGCCATTCCCCATTCCCATTTGAGCCCCCATAGGGCTCAATGGGAAGGGCAAAGGCGCTAATAACGGTACTGCAAATTGTGGTACCGTTATTAGCTCTGAAGTCCCTGAACGGGCCCTGTCCATGACGCCTGGTAAAACCAGGCGTTAAGGAAGGGACCCGCTAAGGGACCTCGGAATAGGGCGCAAAGGGATTACCGGCACCAATGTCCTTAACGGTGCCCGATATCCCTTTGCGCCCACCTCGTAATGAGGCCCAGGAACTAGAAAGGAAACGTCATTGGATAGCTAACAAAACTGACATGTTTGGAAAATAATCTTGAAACACATTTAAAAAGTCATCAATGCCCAGAAATATATTTGTCTGCAATTCCATCCAAGATCCAGTAACGTGAACCCGATGTCCTATCATGAACCCATGGCTTGAAAGGGCAATACAACACTGTAAAAAGTATAAAAATTATATAAATGCATACATAACCTGCACACAGAGCAGGGCATGACCTACAGAAACACGCGTTTTACACTGAACCAGGAGCAGGCATACTTCTGATGTACATGTTGTAGGTTGGAAAGACCTTCCAGACCAGCAAGGGGCTGGGGGGTGTTTGAGAAGGCGCATGCTCTTAATCCCATTTCAGATAAAGCCCTTTGGTAGGCTAGGACGTTCCCCAGGGTGGTTGCCCTATGGTGCACCAGGCAAGACTGAAAACTGAGTGATGCTGCTTCTTACAAAGCTGGGAAGGTCATAAATGCCAACTTGTATTTCCCAAGGAGAACCACAGCTATAGAGCGGGCATAACATGATTCACATCACAGCATTTCAGCTTTTAGCATTCCACACGAGCTGTACTTCCGTTTTAGGCACCTAGACAGCAATGCATCATTCTCACTCTGTCCGTCCAAACGTATAATTGTAGGTGGAGTCTGCAACATGGCAGTCTCCAAAGCCAAAGTACAAGACATCAAAGAATCCAGGCTCTTACAACAGTTTTCCAGTTGAGAAAACACTACCTTCTATAACCTCTGAACTGACAAGGAGTTATTGGGAAAGGGCAATAGTAGGCAGGAATAGTGCCATCAATGCCTTACTTAAGGAGGGGTCGAACAATGGCCTTTTTCAATTGTGTCAGCACATCTCCTATCATTAATAGCCTGTTGGTGAACTCTACCTGCCAGAGTGCCATTGTTCCATAGCCTATTCAAGAAGATTTGGCAGGTACGTATTCAAGCCCCAGTTAGTCAGTATGGAGTTGAGATTATTTCTGAATCTTAAAACAACTGGTGCCAGGATGTCAGTTTCATGATGCTTGGTAAACGTGTCTTTGTAATGTGGTCACTGTTATGTTCGCAAAAGGTGCCTAGAAAGCAATTACAAATCTTGACAACATGCAGTGAGTTGTAGTTTGAGTTGTAGAATTAAATTATTATCACACTGATTTTAGTGTTAAGGTTCCTGTTTATTGCTTTGGGTTTCAGCATAACTGGAATTTACATGCAGAGCTATGTCAATGAAATGTATCATTGTGGGTCAGAACCTGCGCTCGATGGGGGGGTAGCTTAACAGCTGAGCCCTTCTCCCCACGAGCATGGATTATCCTTTGATTGACTCGTGGACCATAGATACAACTACAATTTCTGAAAAACCTCAAACACCAGACTCTCTTCATTACAAGAGACTAAGCATCCTAAAACTGGCAGACAACACAATGGAAGAGTCACAATTAAAAGGTGTCCGGTCAAAGGGTCTACTTCAAAAGGATCGAATGCAATAGGGTCGACGCATTAGGGCCGAAAACAAAAGGATCGAATTTTTTTTAATTATATATTTTTGGGGGATTTCGTATAGGTAAAAATAGTGTTTTTTTACCAAAAAATAGGGGTGAGGGGAACCCCCCCACAAAAAAAATGTTAAAAAAAAAACGTTTCCTATCCTTTTGTTTTAGGTCCTTTTGAATCGATCCTTTGACCATTCAATCCTTTTGAATCGATCCTTTGACCTATAACCAGAATAAAATAAATGAAATATTAGGACTACGTACAAAAATGGCAAAGGAAATTGAAGGTTTTGACAGTTGACAGTTAAAATTAATCTGAGCAGCCCCAGAGTGGAGGGTGTGATAGATAGGGTGCAATGCGGAGGGGGCACTGGGAAAAAGTTTTGGTGGTATTTACCAGCCAGGGGATCAACAGACAACTCGAGGTCAAGAAATAAGATTCAAGGCTTTTTTTGCAAACAACAGAAAATAAGGGACCTCAGTTAAGCGAGGGTATATTGTGGGGCTTGTAACAAAAGACAAAAGTAATCAGGTTTTTCTTAGGACTGTGGTCCTCAGTCCATCCCTTTGTACCTTAAACTGGAGAACAGATGTCACTCTCCTTCTCTACTGCTGCAGCAAACCCTAGCACCCCACCCCTGGTCTCTCGGGTCATCTTAACATGGGCAAGGCATCAGACTCTTAGTATTGCATTGGAACCAAGGTTGTCAGGCTTAATTCCTGCAGCATGTTGTTGAAGTCTTCCCTAGGTGCCATTCCTCCCCCCACTGAAGACCCTCGCGCCAGTACACTGGGTTTAACCAAGTCTTTCTCTTACTGCCACTCTCCCCGTGCACCTCCCGCCTTATCACTGCTCACTCGTTCTCTTCAACCTTCAACTCGTCCCTTTCTTGATCTCTCTCCTCCTTTCATCCTTGATGTTCCACCAGAGCAGTGCTCGGGGATGCTCCTTTCCATGACTGTCTGTCTTTCTGTCTGTCTTTTTCTCTCCCTCTTATATACTGGCTTTAACACTCTTTCTACCTCCTCCTTTATGATCTTTCTCCTCTCCTTCTTCTTTAGTTTTAACACTTCCCCTTCTCCTTGAGGCTCCTTTTCACCTTCACCACCTCAATTCATAACTTTCTCTGTGCCTTCTCCTTGCCACTCATCTTTGCCTTCTCTGCCTCTGATGTTAACGTTCTCTCCCCCTCCTCCCTTATGCTTCTTTTCACCTCCACCGACACTGCTGTTAACTTTTGCCTCTCTTCCTCTTTATTGCTCCCTTTCCCCTCTCTGCCTCTGCTCTTATCTTTCTCCCCGCCTTTTCCTTAATGCTCCTCTTCACCTCCTTTACCTCTGCTCTTAACCTGTCCTCCTCCTACTTCTTAATGCTGCACTTCACCTCCTCCACCTCTTCTTCTCTACCTTTGCACCTTTCATCTTTGCTGCTCTGCTATGCACTTTACTTCACAGTAATCTCTATAACTCTGTACTTCTGACTTCCAGACTTTATTTTACCCCCTTTCATCCTCATGTGGATCGAATTTTTCAAGGGATTTCAGGTGTGTGAGTTGTGTAAGTAAGTGCTGTGATTTGCGTTAATTCCAGTGAATGACAGAGGTTTCTCCTGGGGAAATTTGCTGGCAGAGCCTGGTGTGGTTCCTCCTGCCGAGGTTATTGTAGGTGTGGCACCATCTTAAATTCAGATTTTGTACTGTTGGGGATACCACCACTTGGAAACATCTGTCCTCCCTTGATCCAGAAATGGGTAAACAGACAATTCCCTGACTCGTGCTGAACCCTGCAAGCAGCAAAAGATGCGCACTGCAATGTAGCGCATGAACCAAAGTTGTGGACCAGTGTCTCTCTGGGATCCATGCATCTGCATTGATACTAGCACCTGTGCAGACATCTACATAATCAGTCTATGGCCGCTAGGGCCTTGAGAGTAATTTCTCAGTGATGTTCAAGAGTGTTTTGCTTCACATTGGGAAAAGGGATGTCACAGGTCGCATTGTGACTAACATGGTCCAAACTCTCTCTGGAATGATAAATAGTGCAGCTGTCGTGCCAGAGCTGCCTGAGCTGCCTGGGGTGCATCAGCTTTGCAGGCATATATCTGGCATGAACAGATAGTTTCCTGTAGTTGTAGACCTCTGCCTCTTGATGACCCTTTCTTCCCTGGTTAATGGTCCGTACATCATTGAGAAATTAGTTGGAAGGGCTACATATTCAAGATCGGGTTTCCCCTTGTTTTGCCAGTTCTATTCTGCCAGTTATAGTTTCGTTTGTCTAGCAAGGAGGCACATACAAAGCTGGCGACGGAATGACAAGCACAGAGAAACCACCATATACCCGCTTGAGGTTCTGCTTCATGGAGCAGACCCTGGCACATGGCCCCTAGGGATACCCCATTCCCATCACCCAGCCTCCCATACGATACTGCCCCATGGTCTATACAGAAATCAAAGAAACTATAGCTATGAATAAAGCTATGATTGAACTGAGCCAAATATCCGTAAACTCCAAGTGTAAACAAATTGCACTGTTAACTATGCTTGATGATATATGATGTCAGATTTATGACCAGTGTTAAATGCTAAGGCAAGTGCATCTGCATACGGATATGGGGGCACCTCCAGTTGTGCTTAGTGCAGTTTTGAAAATATGGAACAAATATATGCAGTAGGGGTCTTTCCTTCAACTGCAATTGGAATTCCATGCTTGATTTAATTCGGAAGTCCTAGTGGTCAAAGTGAGCGGGAACGGTCGGGAGCGGTGTTCCATTACTTTTATTATTTATTGTTAAAAGCTCCACTCATGCTTGCAACCATTTTCACCATTCCGGAACTGTTCTTTTTGAAGTTAAAGCACACTTCTCGGCTTTACCACCAGATAGCAGTTACAGCTAAACTGAAATCTATTTCAACTCAATTGGCTGCCAACCAGCATGACTGCAACCCTTGAAAGATGTGTTGTACGTTGCTCCTTTCCGTCCTACTCTGTACCCCACCGGAGTCACAGTTACCCTACTTTTTTGGTACACTTCTATCACTGGGAAGGTCATGAGCTATCTTTCACTAGCATTTCCAAGAATTCACTTGCAGACGAACCTGCTTACTCCCAGGGCAGGAGCTTTATGGAAGACCAATAAGTTCCAGCTGCAGCACTAGCTGACTTTAGACCAAGTCACAGTAAGAAATCCATTCGACTTTCCATTTGGGATGATTTCAGTGGAGACCAAGACAGTACTTCTGCTTTGTTACTGTTTGATCTGCCAGCAGCCTTTGCTTTGAGCACTCTTAACATTCTTTGGCAATGCCTATTTCACTTTGTAATTAGAGATCGAGCCAGCGAGTGGATGGCCTTTCGGTATTCCAAGAATCCTTGATTCCCGCTTTATTATTTTAAGCTCCACCTCCCTCTCCTCCACCCTTCCCTAAAGTCACTCAATCTTTCCTGCTACATTTGTGCAGGTGACACACAACTTATCTTAAATATCCATAAAAACTCCACCCCCTTTTGTACCACTTGGAATGCATTAAAAAAAAGTTGTCATCTGGATGTCTCACAACAGTCTACTTCTGAATGCAGAAAAAGCAGAAATCCTCACTTCAGGGAAACAAACTTGTATGTCCCTCCTTCCTGCACGGCAATTGCATTACAATGGTGGCACTAACAGATTCCCATTTTGTAAAAAATCTAAATGGGATTCTGGAAACTAATCGCTCCCTTGCCCCCCCCCAGCCCCTCCCGTGCCCCCACATTAAAATGTTACATAAAGAAGCGTGTATTCACTTGAAAGCCCTTAAAAGAATCCTTCCCATCTTGGAGTTACCCACATCATTGGCACAGTACTGTCCATAATAGACTGCTAATAGTCTCTACACAGTTGCTCCAGAGAGCCCAAGATGCAGCTGTCAGCACCATACTTTGCCATGGCCACATGGAAGACACCTACCTCGCTCTCCAGCCTCTGCATTTGTTGCAGCGAAGAAGTGAAATTGCGTTTAAAACACTTTGCATCACCTTTAAAGCACTACATGAAAAGAGCCCCAAGTTTGGGCAATCAAAACTTAACAGGCACTTTCCAAACCGCAACCTCCGAATGATCTGCCTCAATTTTGACTTTGCTTGTACCGACTTATTCAAATAATAATCTGGGAGGCTCACCTTTCGCACCACATCTATGGAATTCACCCCCAATGACATTAAAGCAATTTTACCTAATTTCAAGATTCAACAAAACTATTCTGCAGTAAAGATGACAGGTATAAGTATCACTCTGAGTTCTCAACTTCCTCATGATGGTGGGCGAACAAGCAGGTGGCCCACATTCGTTAAATGTTTGGCATGATGCTACATGTCCTTCTGCTGCCAAAGACAGATTTAACTTAGATACAGCAGGGTTTCATACCGTCTCTTGCACCATGCACTTAAGTCTCCCAGACCCAGTCTTTTACTGTTTTATGAGTTCTCACAGCTGAAGACTAGTCTTCACCTTATTGCCTTTTCATTAATACAAAATCTACCATTGCACATCTCATCATTCACTCACAGATACTTCCTCTTCAAGGAATGTTATGGCTCCTGTTTTTTGATCCCAGAAGACTGCTTTTCGGTACAAGACTGCTGATGTTATTGTATTCCATTGTTCATAGAGCACCTCAGTATGATGGGACGTATTATCAGCAGCCCCTCTGCCATCACAGAAGCCAAGCAGGGGCCCGTGGTGAGCTCTATGAACCAACCGGTCCTCTATGGCCTTAGTTCATCATGGATAGGCACTTGCTGCACTAACCTTGTTTAACGCTGCACAGTAATGCTGCTTTTTCAAGATAAATCGTGAATTATTGCTTGATAATTCTATCATTTCAAAAGGATAATAGACCAATTGCACTTAATACAAGTTTGACACTCACCCTCTCCACTCCTACCTGAAGCAATTCTATTAAGGCTCGGGATGGGGTTGTTTCTTTTTCATTTTCTCCTTTTTTTATCCCCCAAAATGATTTTTCGCAGACAACCAACTCTTTACTCCCATACCTCTATAATTGGGCTTGACTATGCCAGATCCCCAAGCTCTTCTCATGTGTGAATTATAATTTAAATATCTGATTTGAAGCCCCCTAAACTCATAAAATCTCCTGAACAAATCTCACGACCTTTGATCATGCATTCTTAACTTGAGTTAAGCTAATTATAACAACGCATTACACTACTAACAGCAGGCAATAAAGGGGTATTTCCAATATGGATTGTAGGATGTTTTAATCAGGTGACATCTGGTTTGGGGAATTTTCTGCCCCAAATCAGGCGTGCACATTTTTTATTTATTTAACAAAGTTCTTTTTCTGAACTTGGTATATGCCAGTTTTACAGTGCTGATTCCCTACTGCCTCTCCCATCCCCCACCCACATCCCTTTTCAGGACAAGACACATGCAGATCTGCACAGAAGGTCTATTTATCAATTAAAAAACATCAACTTAAAATATCAACAAATTATACGACTTTACCATTCTCTATGAAATCCTGATGTTAATAATTACTACAATGATGAATGATCAATACACTGGCCAATTACATTCTCAAAGCTGCATATAACTTGGATATAGACGTTTTAAAAGCACACACATCACCACACATATGTTTTGTTTACCCTGGGTATACATTCAGTATGGGTTGAAAAGGAAATGAGGGTTTGGGGCAAAGCTTTAATTTTCTTTTTTTTAAAAACTAATCAGAGCATCCTGGCCACTCTAAATTTCTCAATTTTTCATTTGTTGAAAATAAATGCCTCCTTTTTACTAATCTACATGTCAGAATTTCAAATCTGCATTTTTATAACACGCAATTAAAAGACAGGATAGTTGACATTCTTACATGTTAGTTACTTGCAAAAATGTCTATTTAGTGTGCTAGGTTCCCTTCAGTATTGTTTCTACTGCATTAATGTGTAGGAAGTAAACATTTACCTTTTTTTAACAGGCATTTTAAAGTGGGAAAAACCGGTGGCAGTTAAAAATGCTTTCCCCTTTTCTTTGAGTATTTCAATACTGAGACGAAGAAGAGTCCAGCTAACTCACTAGGAGTCCTCAAGGTCAGTACTGAGATGAAAAGGAGTCCAACTTACTCACTAGGAGTCCTCAAGATCAACACTGAGATGAAGAGAGTCCAGCTGACTCAATAGGAGTTCTCAAGATCGGTAGAGACAAGGAAGAGGTGTGAAGGCATAGAGAGCACCTCTGTGAATCATATTGAGCAGTATAGTCTTCGTGGATTTCCGATTGGCCAAGATACAAGTGAACTAACAGAGGGACATTCAACCACAGTGAGAGATCCTCCCTGGAGGAACCAGGAGCTGCAAAGCCAGTGGTCAGGAGCTGAGCAAAGCAAACACAGATGGGATGCTTACCCATCAGAAGAGATGCTTCGGAGAGCTTCACTATGGCCAGGCCGTGTCTGGAAGCAGGAAACCAAAGTGCCAGCAGATCGAAAACGCTAGAGAGCATGGTCTGTCTAGGAAGCAATGCCAGAAAGCCGAAAGCCACTCTGGAGCCACTGCACAACTCGAACGCAGGAGGTCTGCGAACATGGGAGAGAGACCCAAAAGCAGCCAACAGAGACCAGTGAGCAACCAGAGAAGGGTTGGGAAACCAGGAGGCTTGCTGGGAACCCCCAACAGACTATACAGCAGTGGGACATGGGTCAGGAACCCGCATCCAGTAAGGAGTGCCTTCCAGAGCCATCTTCTTCATGACAGTCCCTAGGAGTGTGGAAGACCAGGGCTGCCCATATCAAGAGAACAAGAAGCAAAAGGGGTTTGGGACCCAAGAACAAGAAGCCAAAGTCGACCGGAACTCAAGGACAAGAAACCAAAAAAGGTCTGGGCCTCAAGAGCAAGTTTCCAAAGTGGTCTGGGACCCAAGGTCAAGAAACCAAAGGGATTTGGGACCCAAAATAGAGAGAAACAAATACTAGAGGGCTCTGAAACCTGACAATAAGAATACATATCAATATAGTGTAGAGGAGAAGCCGAGTACCCCTACTCCACCTACCCCACCTACATTACCTGAGAAATATGAACCAAAGTATGTGACATATACTACACCAATAAGAAAGCAAGAAGAAGAGCAACGACTCTGTACAGTACCCATAAGAATACCTATACCTAGGAGAATATGGGAAGTAAAGTACCCATTGAGGAAACCATGCCTACATTCAAGACAATTTGATGGCCATTTTAAGGCGATTCCTGATGAAATAAAGAAACTGAATGACCAGGATGAAGGGTGATGTCATACGAAACTGAATTGACCCCATATAGAAGATAACCAGACCAGAGAGGCAGACGATTTATAAAAATGAAGAAGTACTAAGGATAAATGACGTCTTAGGATCAAGATGAAGAGACTTATGCCATAAACATGATGAAGATATTCAGTTAGTTAAACGTGTACAGACGCAATGAAACACAAGCAGCAAAGCCATCATGAAGCTAGACAAATGCTTGTAGTGAATAGATCACGGCAAGTGCCAACATATACATATATATACCTCATAGATACATATGGATTGAAGACAGAATTAATGTTTCACTACGTATAGCCCAGTCTTGAGCAACGAGGAAGGCCTCAAATTCAGTGTCGCAGTTACAAAAGCAATTGATTTAAAACAGAATATATTTCAGCTAAGGAGTTGGATGAGCCAAGGAGCCAAGGTTTTATCAGAACTAGAATTGGCTGACATAAGATACAATTAACGTGAAAGAACAGAAGCTCCCATTCAAGAAAGTCAAGTGAAAACAAAAGACGTCAGAGGACTATTGGGGAATACAATCAAATACAAGAAAAGGCTCAAATTGTGGTGTCCATTCATGTGATGGAAGAAAGTTGGACGCATGAGGAGATCACACCTATGCACGGAAGCCAGACAGTACCCATACTCCTTAAAAAATCTGAGAGAACAGTACAGACTCAAGGCCAGCTTCAAACACTAATTGACACTGAAACATTGAGGTGATGATGGAGTCTACTGTTAATTGGTGGGAAGCTGGTATCAAGACAAGCTCACCCGCACCTGGTTGTTCAGTCTGTATGCTGCTCACGTAGGTGGAAAGTTACTGATGGGGGTTAGTAGCCAACCAATTGTAGAGTACCACATAGTTGCGGGTCCTATAGTTTCTGTGGCCAATGGGACGTCGTACACGTAATGATGTTCATAGTGGCCATTTTGAATGGAGGGCTTAGTTGCCCCACCTGATGTGAAGTATCCAATTATTTATCTTCGTTACTCTATACAGATATAACACCTATGCTTAGTTATTCACTTAGAACCAATCCCACTAGGTTTTAGAAGTTTGCCAATTAGGATGACTTTGGTAATGACGGAGGTCAGCACGTCAGCTATGACCAATTTAGGGTTTAAGAACCCAGCTTTTTAATGAAATGATAGAGAGTTTAGTATCGAGCTATTGCTGATGTTCTTTGTACTCCCTGTTTTAGTTACTTACATTAAAACAAAAGAAAGCAGCTCGAAGAGGCGGTATCGAAGGCGGCGATCCCGAGGGTCCAAAGACGATAACATGCGAACAGTGAGTGAATAAGACCAAAGAGAGTGGCAAAAGGGATGCATGCGTAGTAAATAATGGAGGGTAACGGAGGGAGGTGGGATAAAATATAAGGCAAGAGTAAGAGCGTAACATATATGTATATGGGGAAAAGATAATGACTTGAGTGTTGCCAAGTACTATATGAGGAAAATAGTCGTGAGGTGTAGCCACGCTATAAGGATACGCACTGTTCCTAGACTTTAAAGAGTGCTAGAAGAAGCTTTAATTCAGAGCCCCTTTATGAGGGACATGTAGAAGATGAGATAATTTTAAAGACTTTCTTAAGGGAATTGGCTTAAGTTCCAGTCGGAACAAGAATTTAGAGGGTAAGACGAGTCCTAAGGAAAGGATTGTGAGGTGCATGTACATGTGGCCGATCAAGTCTGTCTGTTTTTGTTTTATGTGATTGAAAAGTGTGATTACATCAGAACTGAAAAAATGCATTTTTTAAGTCATAGAGAAACATGAAGTTAAGATACAAAAAGTGATTATTTTAAGATTGAACTTTGATGGTTGTTTTTTAGCAAGATTAAAGTTAAAGAAATTGCATTGTGACAGGGTTGGAGCTTGCAATGATTGGTGCTCGCTCATAAGTGTATGTTGATTGAAATGCAACATTGAAAAACTTTAACTAGAGCATAAGCAAAGTGGTAATAAAAAGAGAAGTAAAAGTTAGAAATGGAAGAAGTTACGCCATTAGTGCATCTTTGCAAACAACTATCAAAGCACGCGCTTAAACTTAAACAGTACAGTGTAGAATGGGTTAAAGGTTCTGCGGACAAAATTTTTATGCCATGGCCCCAAGACGGGTCATTATCGAGAACAGTTCTACACCATATGACGACATATTTGTATGCCGCATACGCAGGAAAAAAGTTAGAAAAGCGCCTAGCAAGTCTAGAGCTTTGGAAAATGTATGAACATGAAAAGGAGAAGGAGCCTCCTTTAGACTGGATACTTAACATATGCAAAGAGGGGGTGAAGAGTATTCTGCTCCGCCCGCCCCATCTGGAATAAAAGACAAGATTAAGAAAGACGAAAAGGGTTATACCCATTAAGAGAACTTAAAGCAGCAACAGGATACAGCAATCCGTCATATGAGTCACCTATGCAAAGTAGTGACGAGAGCCCAGAGAAAGACACTGAGAAAGATATCACCTCCAAAGTCCAGAGGAACAAGGAGAGACGCGATAAGGAGAGAAGTGATCAAGCAAGTACATCTCTAGACATAAGGAGAGAAATAAAGAGATATAAGGGAAGATGAGGGTAAAACTGATGAGATAGTGCTCCTGCAGAACGAGTGGTTGGGAGGTCAGATTTTACTTAAACTCGATGGTAAAGGCATCGAAGATGTAAGACAAAAGGGAGACCAAGACGAACTAGACAGAAAAGACAAAGAAAGGGAGGAACGATTGAGAGATGAAGGAGCGAGAAGAAAAGATAGACAAAGACGAGAACAGCTCTACCAAGATGAGCAAGCTAAAAAACAAGAGAGAACAGAAGAACAAAGAAAGTGTGATAATAAAAGAAGAACAGCCGATGAAAAAGAAAGGCTAAAGGAGAAAAGGATAGAAGCCGATGAACAGGAAAGAATAAGAGAGAAAAGAATACAAAGGCGAAGGGATGAGGAAAAGTGAAGGACATATGAACAAAGGCAGATGAAAAAGAAAGAGGAAGATATATAAGAGAAGAGGTGAGAAAGCACAGAGAAGTCGATGATGACATGGAACGCAAAAGGAGACAGAGAGCACGCGATCTTGAGTATTTGGAAAAGGAAGTAAGAGATCCCAATCCGCTGGTAAACTGGGAAGACATAGAGGAATTCTTTCCTGTGTCCGAGCCATTTCCAGGCACATCTAGAATAAATCTAGAAGACGAATTTGACTCGCCAAGCATTGGGGAAACGAACGATAAAGTATATCACGAAATGCAAGCTCAGGAAGAAGCACAACGGAGGGTAAAAAATGATCGTCTTGAGAGTACTCAGTTGTATGACATGGAGGAAGCCTTGGTTACCAGTCATTTGGTTGAAAACCAAATGGTCGAATGACCATTTGATCGAAGTAAAAGTTTTATTTTATGGGGGGGTTCCCCCTTACCCCCGTTTTTCTTTATTAAAAATATTTTTTAAGCAACCAAAACTTAAAATAAATATATAAATAAATAAATAAATAAATTCAACCTTTTTTTTTCAACCATTTTGATTCGATCAAATGGTCATACGGCCATTTATTTTCGACCATTTGACCGGACACCGGAAGCCTCCTGTAGTACGAGATAGAAGGAGCTGTCATTAGACAGGTTAACATTAAATAGAGATATTGATGAGAGGAGTTGCACAAGTTGGGCACAAGAAGTATCAGATGAAGAAAGGGAAACCTACTCGAGGGAAGTTAGAAGTTTTATGTGTGAGCTAGAAGAACATCCGCCTTTGGATAAAGAAGTAAGATGGTTGGATTTAAAATTACCTATGTCTAAAGCATCAGAGTCACTGACACAGTTAGACCGATATAAGGGGCAACCCCATGGTCAGAGGGGGGAGTCCCGGCCTTATGTAAGCAGGCTAAGGTCATTGCCAGGTAGGCGGCAATGTGGAAATATTATTCCAGCAGTAAATAGACAAATGATGAGAGATGAGAATGAGTTTGGAGCATTGCAGTTCCCCTTGTTAGAAAAGTGAGGGGCCAGGCCACAGTATATACCATGGCCCTAGATGGATAGAGAAAACTTAAAATGTAAACTCCCGAATCTAACTTCTGTTGCTGGAAAATGGATACATGGGTTAGAAACAATGACGGGAGGGAATACATTAGCTATAGGGGATATTAAAGGTCTTCTAATCGCCATACTTGGTGAAAGAGCTGATGACGTATGGACACAGGTAGGTTACCCTGGTGTGACTACAGTCAACACCGCGCATGTTGCAGTGCCGTTTAATAACTGTAGAGCAGCGATTTGGAAAGCGCTTCAAGTGCTATATCGGACATGTCCGATATGGGAGCTATAATGACAAGAAAAATGAAAGGATGGGATCCGCTGCTTTATATTCAAAGTATTCAAGACGCATGGGCGCTTGAATCACATGAGGCTTGGGGGAAGTCCATACCTGTTTTTTTATCATATATTATGCCAAGGGCTGTCAGAACAAGTGCAGAAACAGCTCAAGAAATTAGTGGGGATAGAAGCAAAACCATGGACGGAAATTCAGTTGATCATTGCACATTATTGCAGACTCCTGTAGGATAAGAATTGCAAAAAGGACGATGGACGTTAGTGCAGAAAAGGTTATCCAAGTATGCCATTGAAGGGGCAATGTTAACTAACGTGGGTAGATTCAACCTGCAGCAAGCAGTACCTATGCCACAAGTAAATAATCGAAGAAAGTTTGATCAGACAAATAATGGATATGCTCCAAGAGAAAGGGGATATCGAGGGAGAGGTTGGCAAGGTAATCAAGAATATTGGCAGAATAATCAGGGAAGTTTTCAGAATAACCAACAAGGGTTTCAGAATATGCAAAATGGTAATCAAAACATGCAAAATGGGCAGATGGGAAGACAACTGCTTGTATGTTGGATGTGTGGAATGACAGGGCACATAGCTCATATTTGTAGGAGCCAAGGGATGGTACAGAATGCTCATTTTTTAAGACAGAGAATGCCAAATCCACCTGCATATTCGCAGCAGAGCAGTATAGGAGTTGCGCAAGATCAAACAGTGCATCAGCAAGCGCCGAGAGTGCAGCAAGGCTTGCAACCACAGCAGGTGACAGGTAATCAACTGCAAGGACAATCACAGCAATCTCCTATGCAACTTCAGCAGAACACAAACACAGAGCAACTTATGACTCATAGAGTAGGAGGTGTCACTGTTGATGGAGGAAATCCATTCCCCGAGTGATGGAGTGAGGCTGTACCCGCAACAGCTCACTGGGAAACCTGATGTGTTCAGTCCTATCTATTACGCTGAATCCTTTGCACAGCTCCCATTTTAGGGATTCCCAATTATGCAGAGGAATTCATTTTATTCTCGCACACAGATGGTACTTTTATGACAGCAGTACTTACACCGAGAACTACATTGGGGTACAAACCCCTTGCATGTTACAGTGGAATTGTGGACCCAGTAATGAGAGGTAACTTTCCATGTGAACAAAGTTTGGCAGCCACCGCGTTCACCATAGAGAAGGCTACAAACATAGTGATGGGATGCTCCATGATATTATTTGTTGAACATGCATTATTTGCCATTTTAGATAAACTAAAAGGCACGTTGACTACTCAAAGGGCTTTTGCCTATGAGATAATCATATCGACTCCAGCAATTAAAATAGTATGATGTAGAATAGTGAATCCAGCTATGTTTATAGCTGAACCTATTACCGAAGGAGAACCTCTACACGATTGTGCGAACTATGAAGAGTTCTGCAATGATCTCCCTAAAGTAAAAGAAAATGCACTCCGAGGGGGAGGAATTGGCTTCACTGACGGTTCTTCAAGGATCAATCAAAATGATGGGCAAAGATATACAGGCGCCACGGTAGTGAAACATTTGAATAATGGAGAATTTTGCAGTCGAGAATCACACAGACCAGGAAGTAACAGTGTACAGGGACTCTGCCTTTGTGACGTCGACAGTGCATGCAGGATTAGCGCACTGGGAAAGGAGGGGCAACCTCCAAGCAGACGGCATGCCAGTGCAGCACGCAGCCTTATTGGATAGGCTCATTAGGGCACTACAACTCCCAGTGGGCATAGCAGTCGTTAAATGAGCAGCTCACACAAAAGGGACAGATTTTATTGGAAATCAAGCAGCAGACGCTGAAGCCAAGCGCATATCAAATACATATATAGGAATGATGAATGTTCAAACCATTGATGTAAATGAAAGAATGACTGTGTCAGCAAGTGTGGATGAGGGATATACTCATATACCTAAATCACAGATAGTAGAGCACCAAGGGGAGGCACTGCAAGAGGAAAATAACTTTAAACACTTTTGAAGCATTGTGGTGACAAGACAGCACTGGTAAACCATTAATGCCTATAGCCTTATTAAGGGTAGCGCTAGAACAGCTACACTACCCAGCGCATACAACTAGGGAGAATCTTGCTGTAACCATTGCTGAGGATTGGTTTGTACTGAATCTAATAGAACATGTGGCATATTTTATGGTAAATTGTATTATTTGCCAGCAGTTCACAGCTGGGCATACACTGCGCATAGTGAGGGGGGTCATCCCAAGACCCAATGGCCCTTTTCAGCACTTGCATATTGACTATGCCGACATGATACAAGTTTATAATGGATACAGATACCTGTTAGTTGTAGTATGTTCTTTCTTCAGATGGATAGAGGCAGGCCCACATACGCACCCAGACTCTACCTGTTAAGCCAAGCTCTTGGTGCGTGAATTGTTTCCTAGATGGGGAGTCTGTGAAGTAATGAGATCCGATAATGGACCTCACTTTGTTAACACAGTTTTGAGCAGATCACTTTGCTGCTCAGAATAGACACAAGTTCTCTTCAGTTTATCATCTGCAAGGACATGGTATCTGTGAAAAGCTCAACCGCCTGTTAAAAGAAAGAATAGCTAAGTTGAAGCTTACTTTGAAAAAAAGGTGGTTGCACTGCCTACCACTGGCATTGTATACATTGAGGAACCAACCAGGTTCTGACCACCATTTTACGCCACATGAGATCGTGACAGGCAGAAGAATGAGAACGCCTTTAATGCCTCCATCCCGAGTTAGAAGTGATGCTCAGCCAATGTCAGAAGTGTTAGGACTTGAAATGCAAAACTACTTCAACTGTTTAACATCTAGTTTTTCTGTGATTTCAGGACAGTTGCAGAGACGAGAGTGTAGAGCAGTACAGAACACAGAAGGAGATGCTTCAACAATCCAAACTCCCGAATTTCTATGTCCAAGAATTTACCCAGGTGATAAGATCCTGATCCACAATCACACAAGGAAAAGTTGGGACGAGCCCCACTTCGCTGTCCTTTCATTGTCGAGGACATCACTCCATCTGCTGTCAAAGTGCAGGGTAGATGAGCTTGGATCTTCCTGGGCGACACGAAAACCTACACCGGAGAGACGCCTCTGCTTGCATCCCACCGCGAAGAAGCTACAAACATCGGGGAAGAACCACAGCATGTGCAGACGAGATCCATGACGAAGAAGTAGGACGCATAACCGACAAGTGGAAAGCTTGAAGAACCTTTAGTGGACTGTGGCTTGACTTTGACATTCCCTGTTCAGCTATGAATAAAAGGGTAAAATGACACATTCAAACACTCTGTGCATCCTAGTTGCAGAATAAAAGAAGATTTGCATTTTTGAAAGCTACAGTAGGTTATTAACTTTGGACTGAGGCATGTTTAATGCCTTGATAAGAAAAGTGAAAAAGGTCATTAACTTTGCACTGAGGCACACTTAAGCCTTGATAAGAATAAGGATATGCCAAACTTTGACCGTGGACACAGCAATTTGAAAAGAATACAGTATCCTGATTCCTTCCATACAGAGCTCTTGTTTGGAGTTACTCATGGTGTTACCCAGTGATGTCTTTTCTAGGCATATACTTGGGTATTTTGCATTGGTATTACGTTCATATCCATCACTGGTGGGGAGAACTTGCCGCATTCCAGATTTTCCTGGTAATACTGACAAGGAAAAGATTGTTAGAAGATTGCTCATAATCATCACTGAAAAGTTTTTGAAGTCACCTGAGTTCAGTGAGGAAAACACAAATTCCCCCATTACCTGACGCAGCACATGGACTGGTCAGTGTGGTGTTCTTTCGTTTAATTGAAGACTACCTGCATTTCGTTGGAAGACACACGCATGTGGTGACATTCCTTAGGGACCCAAGAAATACTGCAAATTTGAATGTGATCCTGGAAGGAGAGAAATCACAGAGCAGTGTAGAAAACGTTCCTCCGAGGCACAGATCGAGGAAGGGGTTAAAACCTAAAAACTTTGTTCATGCTGACAGGCAAGCTACAATGTCATCTGGACTGAAGCAAATTCGAGGCATCGATTGGGAACTGGTTAATGAAGCAGAATTTATAGCAGCTCGTAGAAATCATCTTTTTTCATGATAAAGGACATTTGCACCGCGACTGGTGGTGAAATTGGTTGCAGAAAGGATCTAGCTCATCGAGGACGAATGCTGAAGAAAACAACAAGCTTCCAGAAACAATCTAAAATGCATTGTCATTAAAGAAGTATTTTTCCTTCCTTAGCATTAAATGATCGAGATGGGTAATCAGAGTAGTAACTTTGTGTTGCTCGAAGAGGGCAAACGTTCAAACTATCCCAGAAGTAGATGCTGTTGCATTACATATAATTGTGTTGTTTACACATGTATTGTATTCAGACTCAAATTGCTTTCACTGACAGTTACACTGCTTTTTATATAGGAGCACATGATGCAAAGGTCCCTATATATGTGTCTGAGCAGAAGGAAAAGGTAAACGTGGCAACTACAAAGCAACCCAGGCCATTCATAGTCATTCTCGTCCCTAGAAAAAATGGCCAGATACCTGAGATTGAAATGTATGTTATTAGTAATACATCACACACAGCACTTGTTTCAAACACTACTTTTGAATGCCGCAGACAGGGTCAGCGGAATAAGCAAAATAAGGGATTGACAAAGGTTGGGCCCACACAGATAATGCATGCAAACACACATGTTCCAGTGACAAGAAGCCCAAGCACAAGTCCCACAAGACAATCACGTGCAGAGATAATTGATAAAGAGGGATAAAGAAAGACTTGCTGAACTTTCTTCTACTCAGATAGCCAGGATGGATGTTCCTGCAAATCAACCAGCCAGAAGTTAAACCGATGTATTCAGGGATGTGGTTATAGAAAACTACAGGAAGACTTTGCGAATTAAAAGAAGCACTCAAGAAGACAATTAAGAACTAAATGATTATCAACACAGCACAGCACACTTGGGAAACAACATATGGTACCAACACATGAAAGAAGTTGGAAGACGGACATCAGATGAAGACTGTTTTGTATGTGCTCTCCTGCCATACATCATGGGGAAGTCAAAGATCTTCCTAGCAATTGAAATTGATGTCCAGTCAGCTCATTGCCTTTCGCACATAGCACTTTGCAAAACAAGAGGTCAATTTATGGGTAGTGACGCTTCATCCTATCTGTGTGCAACTATAAACAAAGGTTTAAAAAAAAATGGGCAACTGAAAAGACAGATCCAGATGAAGATGACTACATACAAGATATAAAGACAAGAAACAGAGCCCATACGAGAAATCATGTGATCAGATATGAGAAACCAGGAATGAAAGGAGCTGGCATTAGATGGGAAGTGAACAAAAAAATTGATCTAAAAGGGAAATCTGCAGAAGAAGCTTGCAGATGGAAGAACAGAGGACCAAATGCAAATTTGAGGAACAGTACTATCACCAGACGGATGGGAAAAATGAGTGGCGATCTACAGAGCATGGATGATCATTGGATACCACAAAGAAACAACTGAGAATGCACAAATGTTATACAAGCCATTATGGCCAAGACTTGCTAAACTACTGACATGGGTCGAAGACAGGGGAGGACCATTGCAGATAGCACCATTAGAAAGTTCTAGGTTTTGCTTCAGGAACAATGGTACAAGAAAAATGGGGTGAAATCAGAACTGTGGATGAATATTCGATGCACCAGGAATGGTACATGGAACAGCAGTGATCATGGATCACTATTGGGATTGTGGATCAAAAGCCTACATCAGACTGCCTAAAGATTGGGGAGGAATTTGCACATTGGTGAATGTCCATGTTCCTGTATTGGTGATTTCTAAAGGTGACCTGAACATTAATAGTTTTCCAAAAGTAGATGCTCATCTAAGAAGAAGGAGATCTGTGGAACTGATAAGTCGAACATAGAGGGAGAACTACTTCTCTGCTAAATAAATAGAAGCCCTTGATGCCATCCCGTATGAACACAGGTTGTTCACCCAGATCTCACCAGTGTTCACAATGATCTTCATGCCAAGAATCCAGGTTGGAGCAAATACCAAGTGGTTACAAATCACCAGATTGGATTTGCTGCAGACAATGAACACAACTATAAAATGATTCAATGCACTCAGAGAAGAACTAAAAGCTGTATGACTGATGGCTCTCCAGAACAGATATGTCCTCGATATGATTACAGCCATGGATGGAGGTGTTTGTGCCAAAAATTGGAGAATCATGTTGCACATTTATACCTTCTCACGATGACGAGAATGAAACTTTGACAGAGGCCATAAACATGCTAACAAAACTCCATGGCCAGATGATAGAAGTAGAACATATTGCTGATGACAGCTGGTTTGGAAATCTTTTCTCATGGATTCCACAATGGATGGCAGATATGTTCAAATTTCTTGGAGCCTTCCTATTATTAGCGATGCCTGCATTTTGTGTGATAAGGATAATAATCTTGCAATGCAAGAAAACAGCAAAGAAAGCCATAGGGATGAAGATCATGATCGATGTTGAACCAGGATGAAAGCCTAAAGACTTGACTGATGAAGAAATCAGAGACTTTGTGAAGTCTAGTATCCATGCACCCGAGGTAACGAAGTTCCTGTATCCAAAGGACCACATAAAATATGTGGGAAGATGGATTTACTGCAGTCCAAGTGGACAGTGCACGCTCATGACATGGAACAAGGATGAGCATGTGAAGTCAGCTGGATGCCTGAAGGGAGTTATAAAGATATGTGTCCCTAGGAGGCACTTCATCAGACCTGGATGTTTAGGAATAGAAGACGATGTGAGAGTGGTCGATAAATCGCCCAGAGGGGGGAGTGTAGAGGAGAAGCCAAGTACCCCTACTCCACCTATCCCACCTACATTACCTCAGAAGTATGAACCAAAGTATGTGACATATACAACAACAGTAAGAGAGCAAGAAGAACAGCAACAACTCTGTGCAGTACCCATAAGAATACCTATACCTAGGAGAATATGGGAAGTAAAGTACCCATTGAGGAAACCATACCTACATTCAAGACGATATGATGGCCATTTGAACGCGATTCCTGATGAAATAAAGAAACTGTATGACCAGGATGAATGGTGACGTCATACGAAACTGAATCGACCCCATATAGAAGATAACCAGACCAGAGGGGCAGACGATTTATGAAAAAAAAGAAGTACTAAGGATAAATGATGTCTTAGGATCAAGATGAAGAGACTTATGCCATAAACATGATGAAGATATTCTGTTCATTTAAACGTGTACAGATGCAATGAAACGCAAGCAGCAAAGCAATCATGAAGCGAGCCAAATGCTTGTAGTGAATAGATTGCAGCAAGCGCCAACATATACATATATATACCTCATAGATACGTATAGATTGAATAACGAATGAATGTTCCACTACGTATATAGCCGTCTTGAGCAACGAGGAAGGCCTCAAATTCAGTGTCACAGTTACAAAAGCAATTGAATTAAAAACAGAATATATTTCAGCTAAGGAGTTGGATGAGCCAAACAGCCAAGGTCTTATCAGAACTAGAATTGGCTGACATTACATACAATTTTTTTTTTTTTGACAAAGATACAATTAACGTGAAAGAACAGAAGCTCCTGTTCAAGAAGGTCAAGTGAAAAGAAAAGACGTCAGAGGACTATTGGGGAATAAAATCAAATACAAGAAAAGGCTCAAATCGTGGTGTCCAGTCATGTGATGGAAGAAAGTTGGACGCATGAGGAGATCACACCTACGCATGGGAGCCAGGCAGTACCCATACTCCTTAAAAAATCTAAGAGAACAGTACAGACTCAAGGCCAACTTCAAACACTCATTGACACAAAACATTGAGGTGATGATGGAGTGTACTTTTAATTGGTGGGAAGCTGGTATCAAGAGAAGCTCACCCACACCTGGTTGTTCAGTCTGCATGCTGCTCACGTAGGTGGAAAGTTACTGACGGGGGTTAGTAGCCAACCAATTGTAGAGCACCACGTAGTTGGGGTCCTATAGTTTGTGTGGGCAATGGGATGTCGTACATTTAATGATGTTTATAGTGGCCATTTTGAAGGGAGGGCATAGTTGCCGCACCTGATGTGAAGTATCCAATTATTTCTCTTCGTTATTCTATACAGATATAACACCTATGCTATGACCAATTTAAGGTTTAAGAACCCAGCTTTTTTATTAAATGATTAAGAGTTGAGTATGGAGCGATTGCTGATGTTCATTGTACTCCCAGTTTTAGTTACTTACATTAAAACAGACAATTAAAACTTTTGCCAAGCTATTTGTGTCTTCTGAATTATTGATGTTTGATTAAAATCTGCATCCCCATCCATCTCAAGGGTATTGCTACTCATCTTAAAGGGCTGGAAGTCTTCAGTTCAATAGTAAACCAGGTACAATGCCAAAGGGGTCTGGGAACCGAAAGCAAGAAGCCCAAGGGATCTGAGACCCAAAAGAGAGAGAAGCCAATATCACAGGGGTCTGAGACCCGACAACATGGATACCTGGAAGGATAGGGAACCCAGGAACAAACTGTTAAGGATCAAGAAAAAAAACAAGGGTAGGGAGATATACCCCCCAGTGTTTGTGGACATTGTAAAAAAGGAACAAAGAGTAGAGTGTCCTTCTCTTCACACAGTGAATTTATGAGACTCTTTTGTTCTATCTGCATTATTGGGAGCATTGTGGAAATACCAGAGGAAGGAAGATATACCCCAAGGTGTTTATGGAATCAAGGGGAGGGGGGGTCCTTCTGTGGACACTGTGAAAATATGAGACTCTTTGTTCTATGTGCCTTATTGAACCTTCAATCCAAGGAACCTTTTTTGAAACTTTTAATTTGCATCTCTTAAGAAGAGCATTCCATTTTATATCACCCAGTAAACATTAGGCTCTCATGCTAGGAATCTTTCTTTTGAATCAAGAATTCCACCCCTTTTCTTTAGTTGAAAAGATTGTAAGGGTTGGAATTAGGTTTTTGGACAGAGGATGGAGAGCTTTAGTCTGACATCCTGATCCATTCCTTAGCATTACTGCATTCATCCCCATGTGCTCTTTGGGATATATTTGCATGGTGTACAAAGTTTGTATCAAATATTATGCCTCGTGTATACCCTTGTGCTCTGCGGGATATATTTGTGTAGTTTACAAAGTTTGTGTCAAATAGAATACCTCTTGTATCCCCTTGTGCTCTTCGGGATATGCTTGTGTGGGTTTTCTGCTCCTCCAGCTCTTGCACTGCCCTAGCCACCGGTCCGACCCTTTCCCTACCTTTGGGAATCGTCACGCAGCCTCCAATCTCTTCGGGTGGTGGAGCGGAGCTTCTCCATTGCTGACGCATTTGTTGTTCTCCTTTCCTCATGGCTCTAGATTCTCCCTCGTGTCTCCGGCTGCCCATGCCTTCGTTCTTGCTCTAATGCTGCTTGTCTGGCTTGCTTCCTCTCTGCTGCCAGTCGGGTTCATCTCGCCTAGAACTCTCAGACTTCGGGTCCCCTGCCACGGAGTAAGCGTCATGTTCCTGATTCCCCGAGGCCTGGTTCGACAGACCTTTGAGTCCATCTTCCCTTTTTATTATGAGGGCTGCCTCTTGCCAACTATACTGCAGGTGTTGGTTCTGCGGCGGCCCTGTGCCTCTTTGTTAACTCTTCTTCGTCTCAGTACTCTTTTGCATTAGGCTTGGGTTAATCTCCCTCTTCCTCATCCCAGTCTTGTCAAGGGTACCCTCTACCTTAGTATAACATATAGTGGTGTGGGGGATCAGAGGGAATTGAGTGGGGGATGAGGTGGGTGGGGACACCAAAGTGGTAAATGAATACTGCGTTCTCCCAGGGTCATCATCACCAATCCCATGAAGGATTTCCCTCCCCATTAGAGCCACCTGCTGAGCACCACCCCGGGGGAATACTGGCTAGCGGCCTCACAACCCTGGCCTCATGCAAAGGGGTCTCCCTCATGGAAACTGTAACAATAGCCTGGGATTTGTCACACCATCAATGAAAGTCTACAGCCAGAAACATACCTCCAGTGTGTCGGCCTCCTCCTTCCACTCCCTTGCAGGGGCTACCATAGATGATCCCCAATTTTGGAAGATCTTGGCAGAAAACATCATGGAAGTAAGGGAGGACTCTAATATTGGATGGGAATTATAACCCAGTGATTGACCCCTTCTAGACCCTTCATCTCAGTGCCTGGCAAGAATCCCTAAGAGGTAGGCAGCTCTCCAAAACCAACAAACTCCTCGACCCAAAGACTCTACAACTCCATACATTTTTCATTCCACTCTATCGCGCATGCCTTACAGTCTAGGCTAGACCATATTTTGGTGTTGCACAACTTATAACACTGTGTGGCCAAGGCATATATCCTTCCAATGTCACCATGTGACCAACCTTCAGGTGTGTTGCCACTAGTCTTTTGTGAGACAGATTCACTAGGTGGTGTATGCACACTGACACACTATTGAGACCAAAACATATACCCACAATAAAAATGATCAATTCGGGAATACTTTAAGATGAATAACCCAGAACTGACATTGCTGCAGAAGAACTGAGATGTTTTTAAATCAGCTGTTAAAGGTGCCATGATCACAGTAATGTCCCTGGCCTAGAATATTTTAAAGAGACATTGCAAGGGACAAACATCTGTCCACACCATCACCAAACTTCCAGCTGCAGTTGTTCCTTCAAAACCTGTGTTACAAATATAACAGATTAATGCCTTGGAGGGTGACTCTTCCCATGGGGGATAGGAAAGCTAGGACATTGATGGGCTTTCAAAAGGGCACCTCAAAATATATAACTCTAATACCCAAATCAAGCTTGATGGGGATCTTACAATGAGTAGAAAAATAATTATCAAAGCATACTTTAAGTCTATGAATCCCTATTAAGATACCCACCTTCTAGATACCACATCAGCACCTTCTTTAGTAAATGTCATTAGCCATCTTTTGCTACGGAGGCATAGCATAATCTTGATTCCCCAATTAGATCTGAAAAAATGTGGACAGCCATAAAGATAATGGCATGTGGGAGAGCCCTGGGGCCAATCTGGCTCCTGGCAAAATTTTATAAGCAGTTTTCTAATCTCTGGTGCCTCAGCTCCTACCGCTTTTCCTGTCATTCAGGGCTACTTAATCGGTTATTGGCACATTACTGTATACCCTTATCGTGGTCATTCTAGAGCCGGGTAAAGACCTCAGAGAGGACTGGGACAACTGTCCTATTTCATTAATCAATATGTAGTGTAACATCTATGGTAGATAAACAAAAGTGCTGGGCCACTTATTTATACTGACGTATTAGGCTTCCTAAAAGGAAGATACAATCAGATAACGTATGGCTTGTGTGCTAGGGGATCTTGAGCATAGGTTCTTCTTTTGCATGTTGCAGCCTTCTCGGGATGGATGCAGTGAAGACATTTGAGGGTCATTAGATTTCTTGTTTGCTACCTTTGAGGTAGTTGGATTTGGACAAAACCTCCAGGCATTGGTGAAAGCATCATGCTCCTACAATTCTGCAGCTATAACAATTAATGATTCCTACTCTCCCTCCTTTTCATGATATCATGGCACCTGCCATGGATGTCCAGTGTCATCTCTTCTTTTGCTACTATTGCTTGTACCTTTATTGTCGAGACTTTAAGCACAAAGAGGTTGGGAAGATAGAGGTCAAAATGTCGACATATCCTGAAGACATTCCGTTAAGTATAGCAGAGTCTGGGTGTTCATAGCCTCCATAGTTCAGATTATTGAGCAGTATTGCTTTACTGTATCAATATGGCAGAAACAGAATTATTTCCTGTAGTGAGGTCCTGCCTGAAGGTTTTGCTGGGAAACACAGACATTCTTTTGCACAATAAAGCATGAAAGTGCCTTGGGTATTTTCACCAAACTGACTGGATCACCTGAAATATGGAAGGCTGTCCTAAATTGTGGCTATCTTTAAATCATTCATGAAAGCAGTTGATAGATTGCCTGTGTTACATTGCGCCTGGAAACACATGTGTATAGGCGCGTTTTAAATGCTGTATCATATCATATCTTATCTCATGGTGATAAGTGGTGAAAGGTGGATGTGACTACACATATTCTAGCGCCAAAGGTTTTTCTCGGTTTTGTTTTCTTTCACTAAAACTTTCCCAAACCTTCTTCAAGCACCAAAACACAATAATTAGGAACTTCTTATGGCAGGGTAAAAAATGAAGACTAGCTCTCAGGAAACTCAGAGGCTCTAGAGCCAATGGAGGCATATAGCTTCTAGATTTCTCATGATATCAAAAATGAATGTTGGCATTCAAGGGTCTAACCTGGGTTGTGGATGGGATTAACCCATCAACCAAAAAACAGCTCCAGGTTGAAATACAATTGATAATTACTCTTGCCTAAAAACCATCCTGACTGGTCCCAAATCGCTTGAAAGAAGGCCCAATGTGGTGGTGAAAATGACAAGAAAGTTCTATATGAATACCCTGACACATTCCAAGATGTCTTCGCTTTGCAGTAACCCTCAAATAAGGTTTCTGGAGGACTCGTCGAGTTGTAACTCTTGGTCCTATACTCAGGTGGGAGAAACTTTTTATCTGCCCAGATAGGGTTCAAATTTGCCATCTTTAAGTCGGACTGACTTTGCTACTATCATCTAAGTTCTAGTACCCAAACAATGCTGTGGAACAGAGAAACCGTTAGTGGCCACATATGTAATACAAAGATGCCATATTTGACAGAGGACTGGGCCGATTGTCTCCAGAATTTACATCATCTTCTGCAAATACCATGATCACCTGCCAAAGGAATGTCAGAACATATGGGCAGTCTCCCTGGGGTGTGACATTTCACAAGCTACATGAAAAAAGGGTATAGAGTGGAACAACAATTGTGGTTTTTCTAGCCATTCTGTCAGAAAGCAACTACTCTATTATTAAAAGGACACTATGGTCACCACAAAGACTGCACACGGCCAAATGTAAAGGCTCCCCAGTCTGCTGGCATTGCAGCACTGATGAAGGCATGCTTGAACACATGCTTTCCAGCAGTAAAGGAATACACACATACTAAGTAGATGTTTGTTTGCAAAGTAATTAGAAGCCTCATTCCAGTCCAAAGGCAGATTACGTTGAATGCCATAATCATGAAATCAGCAGGGATGGAAGAGAAATTAGACCTGCCAAAGTATATATTTCTTGACCTCCTTCTGTCTGCAGCTATGAAAACATTAACTGCCAGCTGGATATCTGCCAACCAGATCCAGGCCAACATTTCCATGGTGGGTCTGGGTCACATTTGTAAGGAAAGGGAAAGAAGTATGAATTGGTTAAGACCTGGCTAGGCAATAAGTAACTCTGGACATCCTATGGACATTGGCTGACATGGATGCGTATTTTCATAACAATATCATTAACCCAGGCTGATAAGGAATGGAATCTCCTCTATAGAATGTGGGGTGCATTTACAGGCCCTAACAGAAGTGCTTGTCACCTGAAAACTGCATTAAACATTGCCACCAAAAACAGCTGTGCTTTGTTCCCCGGCACATGTGTGACAAGAATTTGAACCCTGCATTGAAGAATGGCCCTGCGTTTGCTGTATTTCATCTGTCATCTGAATGTTTGCTTCTCTTTCACCTGCATAACCCAAAGTGAAGCACTGCATTGAAGAATGGCCCTGCGTTTGCTGTATTTCATCTGTCATCTGAATGTTTGCTTTACTTTCGTCTGCATAACCAGAAGTTATGCACTGCATTGAAGAATGGCCCTGCGTTTGCTTTATTTCATCTGCATCACAACATGTTATGCACTACATTGACGAATGGCCCTGCGGTAGCTTTTCTTGCATCTCAATAACAAAAGGTATGCACTACATCCAAAACAGCCTTGTCTGACTGTTAATTCACATGAGGGGCAAGGATCTCGACATTGTAACCCAGTGCAGCTTTTGTTTTCCCTTTCATGTGAACTGCAGTGCTCAAAACACTGTAAATGGAAAAAAGGCTTGGTTTTCCTTTTCATTTCATGTCATATCAAAGGACCATGGGCGCTACCCCTCTGTGTCAATGGATCAACTGCAAATGCAGACCCACTCAAAAGGAAAAATCAAATTAATCCCATGACCTACAGAACCGCATTTCTAACATCAGATGAAAAATACGGCTTGCATACGTATGAAGGAAAATAAGGAAACATTAAGTTTAAAAGCCAATGTGAACCGGTAGCTTTTGCTTGCACAGAAATGTCAGTGAATATATGTGGGTGGGGGGGGGTTGGCTACACATGTACATTATGTTCTCCCACACAAGACTTCAATCACCTTGAGGCCCAGAATACCAGAAAAAAAACAGTTTTGGGCTCAGGCATAAAACTCAATTGAAAGCCTGGCCTCCGACTGGAAGTCGCATTGATAAGTGAACCATTCTGCAATGACATGTGAGGTGGCTGAGAGCGTGATGATCCTCTGCTCTACCAGACTAGAAGGCAGTACTGGCAGGAAAGACAAAGAAAGCAAGTCTGGCTAGTGCTTGACCAAGAAGTGCAAGTTCCTTTTGCACCCACGCCCAAGGACAAACTGACAAACTCCAAAGTTGAGCCAAGGGGAGACATTTGGCTGTGGGGGATGGAGCACCACCCTCCCATATGTGACAGATCCTCCAGATTGACATTAAAGGAGTTATTCATTTTAGGAATTTTTCCCCAGCACTCAGAATAAGAAATAATTTTGTTTTATGATATTTTTCCATGTGATTTCCAGGCAGATTTTTTGGGTTTAAGTGCATGTTTCTAGGAATTTGTGAACTGAAATGGCCAGTCAAGACTCATTTCTGGCTGATGTTAAAATAGGACAAATATGACAGTTGGTAGAAGGATGGAGATGTGCATTATGAATATGCTTAATCATTTGCAGAGTGATAGCTATTATGTATTTCATGAAAAGAACAAAAAGGTGCCAAGGGGCCATGCTACCTCGCACAGAGTAGGTGATCGGCTTGTTTAATTCCCCATGACCCTCTGAAACTGCCTATCTATTTCTTATGGTGGTCTCTAGTATAAGTTGGGAGTTATGATACATAACTCAGTTTTGCTAAAAAGTTGACTGGAGAAACAAAGAACTGTCATAAATGACAAACAGACAGATGATGCTCTCTCCCCTTGAACCAATGATGACAGGGGGTGGAGGGAGGAATGGTAGGCTGTCCTATCCCAGGGTAGGAATAATTATAGGGTACTTTCCCCAGATTGTAAAATAAATGATCTCATTTGGACTATATAAGGGAAGACTGTACTAGATAGAGACACACAAGAATCCAGGGAGACAGGAGAAAGAGGGCGGAGAGGAGGCAGCAGATCCCATCCGAGAGACTGCAGAGACCAGACCCTTGCTTAGCTGATCCCATCCAGGAGAGTGCAGAGACCAGACCACTTGCTTAGCTGTCCAGAGAGCCCTGAGATCCAGCCTGGCTGTCCGTAATCCGATCCAGGAGAGTGCAGAGACCAGACCCCTTGCCTAGCTGTCGAGAGAGTCCTAAAACCCAGCCTGGCTGTCCAGAATCCCAAACCAAGGCATACTTTGTAAGTAGCAAATAACTGCAGCCCTGAATTGCATAATCTTTTCATTTTTGCAACATAACCCCATTGAAAATCCCATTGAAAGTCACAAATTGCCAGTATAATTCATTCACCTTTCCATAGCCGAATCTGTATTAGCCTGTGTATGTTAGTGTATTCCTTTGATAAATCGTTCAGTTGTCTGTATAGGTCGTTGGCATTATTTTGAAGTCAATCAATTAATTCCCCATTGAAATTCACAGTACGAGTTGGTTAACATTCAAAAATTAACCCCCTTGTGTCCAGTGTCTTTCTTTAATAACTATAGTCATTTAAAGCATAGCCTCAACAGAATTAGACAGAATTAGTCTCTGTGTCACTAAAAACTAAATGTGTCCATGTACTGTGTGCATTCCTACAAATTCCTAATTTGCATCTGTCCCAGTCCCATTGAGAGCAATCCCTTTCTGTTAGAATCTTATCTGTTAAATGCCTCTGTTCTTGTCCTTAAAACTGATTTCCGATTTTGACAGCTAAACCCTTACCTTAGCTACCTGTCATGGCATATCCCTTGTAAAACGAAATTCCATTTGCTGTTTATGTTTTCCTTTTGCATTTGCTTCTCCCCAAAATTTGATTTCCCTACCTCATTTCCACATGGTTCTGTCCCCTATTAGTAGTCTTTAAGCTTCCTTATCTCCTCAAGTGTAGCAACATGAATTTCCTTTTCATTCTGTCCACCGTGGTTGTGAGCAGTCGTGCGAGCAATAAGCAAAATCCAATTCTGACGTTTTGCTCCTAAAACGGGTTTTAATTTTCTTGTCTGACTTCCCATCTTGGGGTGGGGGACTTTAATCCAAATCCGAGTTTTCTCTCTCTATCCTTACTCCTTGACACTGCCTTCCATCCAAAGGAATTAGGTTAGCTGATGTCTGGGCGTGAGTGTTGCAGGGGGAGTGCTTAACCTTGGTGCAATCCCTTGACTTTAAAACTGTTTTTGCTGTTTGCCATTAAAGATCCATGTGAACTGTTTTAGGATGTTGAACCGATTTTTCAGTAGGAATCATTGCACTTGCATTGCGACAACATTGGTGGCTATTGTAAAATTGTATTTTGAATATTCTTTCCTTTTTCATTAAATCATAAATTAATAAATATCTTATTGATAGACACCGGCCTGGTTCCTAGTCCATTGTGTCATGGGGTGTTTGTAAAAGTGGGTTTGAGACAGGTTGGCGGCCTACTCAAATAAAGAACCTGTGGGTTATTAAATATAAAAAGCGTTTTTATTGTGTGCCACATTCATTATCAGGGGAAGGAGTCCCTGGCGGGAATGTGTAGTGTTATCAAACCATGACAAGAAGATGTAGACACAATGGGTCAAACTTCCACCAATAGCCCCAAGTGGCATGAATCTTCATATTGGAGCTGGGCACCTTGTGGAACTCTAATGTTAATGCATAATGTTAGAGGCTTATTGGGTGATGGGAGTGGATCAGACTCCCATATACAGGCCTGACTAGATTAAGGGCCAACTGGTCTGGATGTGATTATGAAGTAATAGGTTGTCATATGTTTCAAGTGGGGTGGATAATCCTAACAAGAATGGCTAAGTTAACTGTCAGTTCCCTTTCAATTATGCAGTTTTGTTTTTTCTTGCTTCCTGTCCCATCCCCATCTGCCCCTTACCTGCCTTTCTAACACTTCTCCACTCTCTTTTCTCCCTCAGCCCTCACCCATCACACACAGTGATTGTGATCATTTGACATTAACTCATATTTTGCCTAGGGTGATAATTGCTAAGAGTTGAAGGTATGTTCTCTTTGCCACATCTCATTCCTCCACACTTCTTGCTCCTATCGAGTGTTAGATGTAGTCTCACTTTTGGGGGTTGCATATGTGCAATGGGACTGACCTGACTGTTTATTGATTTATTTGTGGGACTAATGGAATGCACTATACAGGGTGCATTTGATTCTATCTTTTATTTTTTGTTATCTTAGAATGAAACTAATGCGGCCTGGAATGAAACTACACTTTTTTCCTGGACACACCGGGTAGATTCTAGGATCAACTACTCAGGGTTGTTTTTTCTGCTGCACACAACCAGCAAAACTATTGAAAATTGTTAGGCGGAAATCTGTGCAGTTCCCTCTGGGACCACTGCAAAAGATTTAGGACTACAGGTGTTTGGCAGTAAACCCACTTGGTAGCAGTCTGTACCACACAGATTCACTTGGTAGCTGTGGCTGAGCAGTCAGACTTCCCTCAAGAAGAGTTAAGCAGTATGTGGAGTATACAAAATAGGGCAATCTACACAGTAAGACAAGCAAACACGCAACAAGGCTTCGGTGTAAAGATATATAGTTATTTATTTATAAGAACACATCTATAGAAAACACTCTGGCACTCAATACGGCAAACGATTTCAATCGCAATTACTATACGAAGAAAATATCAATCCCCCTAACAATAGTTCGACAAGTCTAGGTTCAACGGCATCACTTATTTGCAGACAGAGGTGTATGCTTTAACCTAGATGGCACTCTAGTATTCGTTAGGACGGGAGAGAAAAATAAGGCAGGTTATGAAGTCAACTCGGTACCAATAGTTTACGTACAAATGCAAGGCAAGTAAGGCAGGCTCTACTGCAGATCACAAAGTTCAGAGGCCAGGCCCACTCGGAGAGAGGCAAGGCGATATGTCCCAAAAAGTGTCTCACTGGAAATGCGCTTCGAGTCGTTATCGCAAATTGTTATGGAAAGATTGGACCAGTTCAGAACAACAGTTAAAGAAAGCTTGAAGGCGACCCAATGGAAAGGCGAGGATTAAGACACCTCACTCTATCCAGCAGAAAGGGAAGCCAGGTCGGACACGGTACCTTGTTTGTGGAGGGACAGCTCCGGCGGGGGCAGTTGTTCCTGGTGGTGGATGCACGTCGGGTCTTTGCCAAGAGTAGAGATGATCTCGTCATCGAAGAAAAGTGAAGTCCGTTGCACCACCAGGGAAGACACCAGCCGCGGAGTGCTCTGTCACAAGGCACCACCTTTTGGTCGCAGTACAGGGGTAGTGGCTATCCGGTTGCCGAGGTGCTCTGCACGGGCAATTCGACCACTGCGTCCTGGAGCGAAGGAAAAGCAAAGGGGACTGGTTGTTCCCACCAGTCAGGGGAAGAGACTCTCTGGCAGGGAGATCTCCTCTGTCGTCGGGAAGTGGTGAGTCGGTTCCGCAGGGTTCCACCGGAGGTGTCGTCGTTGCTGGTCGGCTCAGCTTTACCCTCGTCGGATTCTTAGGTCCTGTGGCGACTTCTGAAGATCCAGTCCCAAAAGCCCTGCTTTTATGCAGAAAACCCCCATTCATTCAGCCTAGCTGTCAATCAAAACACGCTAAGTGGTGAGCGGGGTGGCTCAACACTTGGGCCAATCACACCAGAGTGCGACCGGAGTTGGCAAGGCAACTCGGTCCAGGGTGCCTAAACCCCCTCCCACACCCCTGTGGTAACCCAGACAGAATGGCACCACTTTGGAGGGTTTCTGTACAGAAGCCCGCCAAAAGTGGAACAAAGGGCTCAACCTTTGGTTTAGTAGTCACAGAGACGAACACAGACGCCATTTTACAAACCGAGTTCTGGCAGAAAATACCATCCGATAGACTTATTTAAGATAAGTAAACCGGTGGTATGTTAGAGATCAACGAGAAAAAGTATCAATCTCCAACATTGGGAAGAATCCCATAGGGTTACATTCGGGGTCGAATATAACAAGTAGTTTCCACTGCCACCAGCCAAAACTCGATGAGGGGGGACGGGACAGTGCCCCCTCGAATAACAGACCCAGGAGTAATCGAATTACCCCTACCAGTATGTCCACAATAGGATGGTTTGTTCTAGTTCTGTTAGTAAATTTAGGTCTAGTAAAGCCAATGGTGACTTTACATGCCTGGGGAGACAGTAGTCAGTCCCCGGGTAAGGAGTCTATGATGGAGGTCCGCTAGGACGCCCCAGTGCTATGGCACGGAGGGTGCGGTGTAACACACATAGCAAAACATATGAGACCCTATGGAGTAAAAGACCCCATAGCCCATAGAACCCATTGACATTCAAAGGAATTACACACATTCATGTCCAAGAGTGGGAGAAAAAGAGTCTCACTCTTGGCAGGATGGAAAAAAACAAACTCCAGAAATTCAGCAAAGCTGCTGGGGGACTCACTAGGTTAGGAAATTCAGCCTAAACAGAGAATTCTCCCTAACACTCGCCCCCCCCCAGACTAAGGGACAGGAGGATTTAATCCACTCCTGGATGAATCTCATACCTATAGTCGATGACATACATCCTAGAGAGACCATCAGCATTAAGGTGGTGACTCCCTGATCTGTGCTCAATGGTGAAATCAAACCCTTGCAGGCAGATCGACCATCTCAATAGTTTCGGGTTTTCCCCTTTCATTTGCATTAACCATCTCAAGGGTTGGTGGTCAGTCTGAATGACAAAAGTAGACCCATACAGGTACGGCCTAAACTTCTTCAGAGCCCACACGATAGCAAAACACTCTCTTTCGATTGTTGCCCACCTTGTTTCAGGATCCTTCAGCTTGCGGCTGATGAAGCAAACGGGGTGCTCCCTACCTTTCCCATCCAGTTGACTGAGTACGGCACCTATTCCTACATTTGAAGCATCTGTCTGCACAATGAAGTGTTGGCGGTAATCAGGAGCTCTGAGTACTGGGGCTTGGCAAAGAGCCTTTTTCAGGTTTTCAAAAGCCTGATTGCACTCCTCGTTCCATCTAACCTTTTTAGGAAATTTGGTCGAGGAGATGACATTCAGTGGAGAAGCTATGGTCCCATAGTTCTCGATGAAATTCCTGTAATACCCAGTGAGGCCTAGGAAGGCTCTCACTTGGGTTTCAGTAGTAGGTGTTGTCCAATTTTGCACAGCGTCAATCTTACTGAGCAAAGGCTTTATTTCTCCACCTCCTACCTCATGTCCAAGATAGACTACCTTACTCTGCCCAATTTGGCATTTACTCGCCTTTATGGTCAGATTGCCTCGTCCAAGAGCCTGCAAAACATCTCTCATGTGGGTTACATGTTCTTCCCAGGAATTGCTGAACACTGCTATGTCATCCAAGTATGCCATGCAGAAGTCCTCCATCCCGTTTAGAACCTGATTTACCGTCCGTTGAAACGTAGCAGGTGCATTCTTCAATCTGAAAGGCATTACCTTAAACTAGTATAAGCCAACGGGGGTAGAAAATGCAGTTTTCTCCTTGGCATGGTCTGTCAGGGCTATTTGCCAATAGCCTGACGTCAAGTCAAATGTGCTGAGGAACTTGGCGGCGCCAAGTTTATTCACCAACTCATCTGTGCTTGGCAAAGGGTGGGCATCAGTCTTGGTGACTGCATTAAGAGCTCTATAATCCACGCAGAATCTAAGCTCTTTAGATCCGGCCTTTGGTACTAACACAACTGGGCTAGACCGTGGACTAGTAGAGGGCTCTATTACCCCGAGATCAAGCATCTTGCTGACCTCACCTTTGATGTGGGTTCATACGTTTTCTGACATTCGGTATCCTCTGCTTTTGACTGGCAGACAGGCCCCAGTGAGTATGTCGTGCTGGCCCCAAGGGGTCAAGCCTGGTGAAAGTGAGAACAGAGTGGCAAACTGATTTAACATAGATTTGCACTCTTCTTGTTGCTCGGGTGTCAGATTGGAAGAGAGATTTACTCCTTCAATTTTTTCGTCCAAAGGTAAACCTCTGAGGAGATCCGGAAGAGCTTCACTCTCTTCTTCTTCCTCGGATGATGCTATAAGCAACGCTCCTACATCAGGTCGGGAGACATACGCTTTGAGTCGGTTGGTGTGGAAGACTGTCGGAGCCTCCTTGGTATTGCCCAAGTCCACCAGATAGTTGACCTCTCCGAGTTTACCCACCACTCTGAAGGGTCCCATCCATTTGGCTTGCAAGGCCCTCTGCCTTGTTGGGATCATAACGAGCTGGTCTTGAGCGAACTCAACCATGTTAGCCTTTTGATCGTGCCAGTGCTTGACCAATGCTTGTCCAGCTTTCAAGTTATCGCTTGCTTCTGTCATCATGTGCGACATTCTCCTCCGGAGACCTATCACGTAGTCAGTCACTCTGACTAGCTTGGGGGAAGGAGCACTCTCCAACCCCTCCTTAATCAGGGCCAATGGACCTCTGACGGGATGACCATAGAGAAGTGCGAAGGGAGAATAACCTACTCCCTCCTGAGGGACTTCTCTATAAGCAAAGAGAAGGCATGGCAGTAGAAGGTCCCACTTACGCTTAAGGGGTTCCTCTAAAGCACCTATCATGCTCTTCATGGTTCGGTTGAACCGTTCTACGAACCCATTGGTTTGTGGGTGGTAAGCTGTTGAGAACTTGTAAGTAACTCCACAGGTTTTCCACATGGCCTTCATGTAGTGGGACATAAAGTTTGACCCCCTGTCAGAGATGACTTCCTTAGGAAACCCGACCCTGGTAAAAATACCAAGGAGGGCCTTAGCCACAGCCGGAGCTGTAACAGTCCTCATAGGAATTGCCTCAGGATACCTAGTAGCATGGTCTACCACAACAAGTATAAATCTGTTGCCTGAGGAGGTTGGAGGATCAAGGGGACCAACAATGTCAATCCCTACTCTCTCAAATGGGACTCCCACAACTGGGAGAGGCACTAAAGGTGCCACATTCTTGGAGCCAACCTTACCAGAGGTCTGGCAGGTGTGGCAGCTCCTGCAGTGTTTTTCTACTTCGGCCCCCATCTTTGGCCAATAGAAGTAGAGAGATAGCCTTTCCTTAGTCTTCTTGAAACTCAAGTGACCAGCCAAAGGAATCTCGTGGGCTAACTGCAAGAACTGTGGTCTGTTCTCTTGGGGTACTACAAGCCACTTGTAGTCTCCAGGTGCAGACTTGGTCGGTTCACTGTAGAAGAAGCCATCTTCCCAGTGCAACCTGTATTTCCCAGGCTCTTGCCCTTCAGCCTGAGCTTCGGCCTGGTGGCGAAGACCTTCCAGAGTTGGACATTCTCTCTGTCCCTTACTGAAGTCTGCCCTGCTGGGTCCACCTTCTGCCAGTAAAGACTGCAGCTCAGGATGGTCAACAGGATCCAGATCTCCAATGAGTTCCTGGCCTTCCATTAGCTCTTCGTCAGAGTCTAATTCTACCACACAGGGTTGTAACTCCCTCTCAGCCTCAGCTGGAGGTGGAGTTACGGGTGTATTTTTGGACAACCGCGGGGAAGTCCTTGTGGGCTGCACTGAAATGCCAGCTGCTGGTTTTGGGGTAGAAGTCTTAGGTTTCCCTTTCGCTTCTGATTTCTTTGAGACAGCAGCGGACAATTCCAGTGGAGCAGGAGTGATTTCTTTCTTCATCATCTCCTGGAGAGTACCGCGCATGGTCCTCTCTCTTGCAGGTCTGGTTAGCTCCTGTAACCATTTACTAGGAGGTCTGGGAGTATGCGATCCAACTCTGAGAGTTTTCAAATCGTTACCCAACAGTACGCGTCCTGGTACCTCACTCTGTATGCTGACAGGTATCTTCACAGTCATGTCGTTACACTGGATGAGAACTGGTAATTGGGGAAACATCTGCACAGGCCCTACAGCTAACTTGGTGAGGCGTTTGGGTGCCTTAGCAACATCTTCAGCCTGAAAAAACAATTTATCCACCACAGTTAGGCTGGCCCCAGTGTCCCTAATGGCAGGAGTCTCCTGACCATTCACCTGGACACTGTCCTTATAATACTCTTTAGTATTATCGGGGATAGAATTATAGACGTCTAAATTCTGTTGTTCCCACAACCCCAGAGATACTAAAGAAACGCTGGCTGAGACTCCAATGGGTTCGTCAGCTAGCAGTAGAAAGTTTCCACTTACCATTTGGACTTCCTCCTCTGGAGCGAAGGCTAAGGAGACAAGCTGGACCCCTGAAGGTTTACCCTTTCATCTGGGATCTCCTTTCACGTGGTCAGTCGAGCCACAAACAAAGCATTTACCGAATGCTTTTTGGAATGGTGGCTTGTTCTGGCCTCCTTCCGGTTTGGCACCAGAAGACACACTATTCTGCTGCGGTTTTCCTTGTGGCTTACCCTTCTGGTTTTGTTTGGGGCCCTCTTTGGAATTTCAGTTATTCGAATTCTCTTTTGAGTCTTTTTTAGGCTGTTTTCCCTCATCCTTTTTCTGAGTTGCCCCAGAATCCTTATGAGTAGCCCTGTTGGCAACCCATAAGTCAGCAGCCTTAGCTAGGCTCCGGGAATCCAATTCCTTCGAATCAGCCAAGTGCTGTCTGAGCTCGGGAGAACAGGCATCATAAATCGACTCCAACATAAAAAGATTCTTCATACCCTCATAAGTGTTCACTTTGTAACCCTTAATCCATCCCTCTAAGTTTTTAAACCCTTCACTCACCCAGGTAGCCCAAGGGGTACCGTCATGCTTTTTGAGGGTTCTAAACCTCTTAAGATACTGGGAAGGGGTCTTCCCGAATCTAGCAATCAAAGCTAGTTTCACACTTTCGTAATCCTTCTTATCCACCTCCCCCAACTCCATTACCACATCAGTCGCAACAGGGGGTAGCCTAGAGAACAACCAGGGAAGTAAATCATTCCAGGTGATGTCCTGGAGCCCATGATTGTACTCAAACAGTTTTAACCAATCCAACACATCCAATCTCGGTTCATACATACCCACTAATTCCTTCGGCATCCGGGGTCTTTTGGGACTGGAGCACCTAGAGGAACCAGAGGAGAGAGAAGCATTTTCCACAGACAACTTTTTCATCACTAACTCGTGATTAAGTTCTATTTCTCTGAGTCTTAACTCAGCTTGCTTCTGCTCAGGCTGGGCATTCATCCGTCTGAACTCGAGCTCTTGGTTTCATTCAGATTGAGCCAAGAACCGTTTGTATTCTGAAGTGGGAGAATGGAAGACCAGGCTCCCGTCCTTCACCTCTCGCGCTTGGCCTAAAGGGTCACGACCCAGACACCCGCCACGAGAAGAGTTTGTCCATTTACCAGACGACCAGATACCCTGGTACAGGAACATACGGATGTGTCCATCTGCCTGCCCAGCAGCCCGCACTGGCCATGCCGACACCTGCGGCACGGACCAACTAGACTAAAATCTACACGTCGTTAGAGATGCCATGACGACCTAGACAACGGTAAGCACACCTGTGCAAATATACACACTGGACATTCCCGCACCAATCTACACGAAGAATATACTCAGTGCTATGACGTAGGCGACAGGCATACTCACGGACGTGCATCTTTATTATTTTTACATAGGCTTTCAGAATGCAGAAACGCAAGACGCGTCATGAACTCATCTACAAGGCTTGCTCACGCTTCTCTTAAAACCAGTTACCACCATGAGAAATATAATGAAGACACGATACTGGTCATGGAACTATATGCTACTATAACCCAAAGCACCTGTGCACCAGACGGACCCACTTATACACCAGGCCTAAGTAGGCCTCAAACAAGAGCTCCCGTGGACATTAACAAAACAAGAGTCAGGTTGCTGATCCTGCAGAATGAGCCCGGCGAAGCAACCAGCCAAGGTCGCAATGTTGCAAACCCACATTCCAAGAGCAAATCATCAAGGGCACGATGTTGCAATCTCGCACGCCGCACACCAACGTTAAAGTCACACCTGCAAATTAAACCAGACACACAGTGGAAAAACAATATTAATTGTGCAGAATTCTGCCTCAAACACGGTCCCACCTCACGTGACCAAGCCGAACCTGACGAGATGCCAAGCCCAGGAGAAAAGAGGCGTCTGGATCCCTCGCTACGAGACACAGGCAGATACACTTGAAAGGCTCAATGGACATTTGCGACAGTGGGAGCGGTCAGCCTTCCAGCTATGAATAAATCCTCACATTGTCTGCGCGTACCCATAGTGAAACATTGTTGCAAATTGCAGGTACACCGAGAGCTGGGAACAGCGGGGGTCCCAGGCTGGGAAGCTCACGGGCGCACCAATCAGAACATGGGGCTCTTATCACTGACGCCAGTAATATTAACCAATCCTTAGGAGTCTTCATGTAACAATTCTCATGTATCTAATTGTAGGGACAGCCCAGATATATCACCTGACTAACCCTCGACCACTAACATTGTTCTCTATACGTGTGCTATACTAACCCTACCACTCGAGCAACCAATTAAGAGTGGCGATAGGTTTTTTGTTAACTTTCTAAAGTGACGCAAGTAACGCGTCATAATACAGTAAAAAGGGCCTGCGAGCCCCACGATTGTGTGTGTGTCAGGACGGACGCGTACGCTCCTTGACCCATCCCTGCCGTTTTGTCTAATAAACAGCAGAGTCACCTTGCTTCTTGCGTGTGTCTCATACTCTATCTCATCTGGAATATACGGGAGGAGTTGGGGCCTCCCTGCCCGGAGGTCTGCGGACGGCCCGGCCGACCCCGGCAGAATTTCCCCCCGACAAGTTGGAGGCACTGCTGAGATCTATTTAAGATCCGCCTTTTTATTTTTACTTTTTCCAGGCACTCCCGTTGCGAGGAGGCCCGGCGGTGCGGCCCCCTCTGCCGTTGCCCCCTTCTGAGGACTACAGGACCATCGCGGAGCTGCGAGAAGACCGGACAGCGCAATCCGGATATTGGCCCTCGGGAGCCGGTTGAGAAGTATCCCGCCCGCGGTTGGCGAGTGTCCAGACGTGGTCCAGACGAGGGGAGGTGGCGAGCCGCTTGGAGGGGTGCACGCAGTCGAGCGGCCCTGCATCGAGAGAACTTGGTGAGCATGACACGCACAACAAGCAATGTGAAATTGTGAGGGAGGGGGGAGGAAGTAAATAAGGGAAGAGGGAGGTGTTGCACAGGTGCGCGAAGGGTTAACAACTTAGTGTTGCCAATGGAATGAATGGTAGCGAAACGAGTGCGAGAGCAGTCAGTTACGTCACGCGAAAGAGGGGGGCGGAGCACGAAAACATCACGTGCGGCCGCTCGTAGACACTGATTGGCCTAAGTCGCGACTACGTGTAAGGGTGGGTGTGTGTGGTTTCCTACGATTTGGCATTTATTGATCAATGAGTAGATGAGGATCCCTATTGTTTGAGCAAGAAACTCGATAGGTAGATGACGTTTCCCTGTAGGCGGTAGCTAGTTTAGTTGCCCAATACGGAAGATAATTGGCTGGTTAAGCCCTCCTGTTGAGGGGCGTATCACACGCGAGGCGATGCAGCGTGCGCAGTCCGATTATATTATTGATTTGATTACCTTGTTCCAGGAGTGACAGGAAGACAGCTGTAGGGTTAACGGGGGTAGATTGCAAGTGTATTTTGAATTTAAAAAACATATGAAGAACGTACCAGTAGCTCGAAGAGATCGGTGACATCACCAGTAGGGCTTTAATAGGATATCGCGAGCACAAGGAACCTTGGTTTTGAGAGTGGTGGGGAAGAGAAATATGATAAGGGAGCGGACACGGAGATAAACGGTAAACGAGTGGATTGGGGAAAGGAGAAGGGGAGAGGGGCGTGGCTGCGCACGGAGAACGCCGGCCACGGCAAGTGTAAAAGGGGGAGGAGAACGGGGAAACAGGACGACTGTATAAGAGCGTCGTAAGGGGTACGCAGCCACAGGGGGCTGCGTGCGCTTCGGCCGCAGGGGGCCGTAAGGGTGTCGTATAAAGAAAGAAAGATAGAAGGGAATATACAAGTGTAAAACCTCATATATTTTGTAAAAAATTTTTTATTTTTTTTATTTATTATAATTTTGTCAAAGGATTGTCGTAAGTCCCCACACTTACGGGGCCAGGTAAACAATATAAGGTTGTATATTGTAAACTGCTAGTGAGGGGAAGGGTAACAAGTGGAGCACCACTATGTCATACGGGACAGGATCGGGAGGGTGGGGGAACACCCTCACTACCCCACTACAACACATATGCACCACACTGCCACCCCATAGGGAGAAATTAATTAAGTACAGCATAGAATGGACCCAGGGGACGGATAACAAAATGTTAACACCATGGCCACCTAATGGTAGCTTCGATCCATATGCCCAACATTCACTGCTAAACCATCTGCACAATACATACAAGGGGAAGAAGTTGGCAAACCATGTGGAGGTGTTTAACTTATGGAGGATGTTCCAGGGGTCCCGACCAGGACCAAATGGAATGTTCACTAAGAACAAGAGATTAAGAAAGAAGGAGAGGATGGGAAAGAAAAAGAGATTAAGAAAGAAGGAGAGGATGGGAAAAAGGGGAGTGAAAGCACAAAGAATACGGGGTACGGAAGAGAGGGAGGAGAAAAGGTTGATAAATCAGATGACATAAAAAAGGAACCAAGCAACGAGATACCCATAACACCGGGAGTGAAAACAGAGGGAGGAGGGTTGTACCCTTTAAGAGAATTAGGAGAAATAGAAGGACAGCTAAGGGCGGCTGAAGGATACTCGAACCCGGCATACAGCCCTCCACCATATGTGGCTCATAGGAAGATGCCAGTGGGGGAGGGGAGGATTGGAGAAGAGCAGACTGTAGAGATAGGAAATGATGAGTGGGTAGCTGCACAGATATTATTAAAATTACAAGGTTCACTAACTGGAAAAGAGAGGGAGGTAGTAAAGAGAACAGACGAGGATAGTGCCAGAGAGAGTGAAATGAGGGGGGAGGAGCTATTACGGCAAAAGGAAGAGATTTTGGAGGAAAGATTAGCAAAGCTAAGGGATGAGCAGAATGAATTGATCAAACAGCTCGAGAGGGAGGAAAGAGAGAGAGTGAGGAAAAGGAAAGAAGGTAAGAACGAATTGGAAAAATTAAGGGAACGAAATGAGGAGCAAAGGAGAGAAGCTGAAAGGGTAAAAGCAGCAGCGGACAGGGTATCAAGAGTAGTGCTGAGAGAGAAGAAGAAGGAAGAAGAAGAAAAAGAAAAGGAAATGGCAATATGGAAGAGGAGGTTACTATCAGAGACAGCTAAGAAATATGAAGAGGGGAAGGTAATAGAGAGTATAGTAGAAAGAGAAAGGGTGAAATGGGAAAGGAAGAAAGAGGATGAAAGAATATTGGAACAGATGAGCAATGAAGTGATGGAGGAATTGAAAAGGAAAAGGGAGGAAAATAGTATGGAGATGGAGGAGAGAAGTGAAGGGGGAAGAGAAGAGAGGAGTAGGGAGAGTGGAAAATGGGGGGATGTATATAGAAGTAGAGAGGTAGCGACAACATCAGCACTAGGGGGAGCAGTTGGTAACGAAGAAAAAGAAGAAATAGACCTAATAGACTTACAAACAGTAACAATAAAAGGGAAAAAGACAGAGTGGGGGATGCCATTTATGAATGATTTTTGCAGTGAGGAGGAAGAAGGAGTGGAGAGGGAAGGAAGAAAAGGTGAAAGGGAAAGCTTAGATAAGCTATACCTCACTCGAACGAACATAGACTCGCCATGGATCAGTAGGAGAAAGGAGGAGCTGGAGAGAAGTGAGGAGGGAGAGCAAGGACTAGTGGAGAGACAAACCCATGAAACCACACCATCCCCATCTCCATCACGCCCTCCCCCATCGCACCCTACATGCTCAACCACCTCACGCTCGCTGCGCAGAATAAAGCTTGCGCCCTTCATGGACGAACTAACACCCTATGCATGTCGGCTTAGAGACCTCCCTAGTCGCAGGCAGGACAGACGAATAAACATGCCCACATTAAATACAGGAAATGACGGAAGGAGGGGAAAGGATGGAGAAGAAGGAGTTAGAAGCAGGGGTAATAAGGACGAAATTGAAGAGGTAAAAGAAACGGAAGAAGAGGAGGGGTGTGAGGACTCGATATTATGGAACGTAAAGGGTGACACAAGACACAACTTAATGCCACTGTTGGAGAGAAGAGGGGTTAGACCACAGTACGTCCCTTGGAAGCATACGGATAAAGAAAATATAAAATGTAGGCTTCCATCACTAAGTGGAGGTGCGGGTAAGTGGATATATGAAATGGAAAAACATACCGCAGGACAGAAACTAGCAGTAGGAGATGTAAAGGGCCTGTTAATATCAATATTAGGGGATAGAGCGGATGACATTTGGAAGAGAGCGGGATTCCATGGGGTAACAATAACAAACACATCGCATGATGGGGCACCATTTGCAAACTGCAGACATGCGCTATGGCAGGCACTGAGAGTACAGTACCCAGACACATCAGACATAGGAGCAATTACTTCCCGTAAGATGCGTGAGAATGAGGATCCTGTTGATTATATCCAGGATATCCAAGAGAAGTGGCGCATGGAAACTAGAGAACAATGGGATAAAACACCAGCAATATTTTATCATATACTAGTACAAGGGCTCCCAGAAGGAGTTCAGAAACAACTAAAGAAAGTAGTGGGAATGGAAGCAAAACCATGGCCAGAAATACAACTAACTATAGTACATCACTGCAGGACATGGCAAGGAAAAATGAAACAAAAGGAAGAGGACAGGAAAACAGAAGAGGCTAAACTAGTACAGAAAAAACTTACTAAATACACAATGGAAGGGGCACTAATAACTACGCCCACACCAATGGCCCAAAGCCCCACACAAGTAGTGGCTGCACAAGATCCCGCCCAAATAGCACCTTCACAGACTATAACACAACAAGTGCCGCCACTGCAATTACACGCACCAAACATAGGAGGAGGGTACCCAATGCAAGGAGCTGGGTATTATGGTTATAACAGGGGGAGAGGAGGATTTATGAGAGGGAGAGGATACGGATATAACACCCAACAGCAGGTGGGAGGACTTAGAAATTCCTACCCCACAGGACAACCAGTATACCAGGACAACACAGGGAGCTTCCCATGGCAAAGCAGGGAACCACCCGTGTGTTGGAGTTGTGGATTATTAGGACACATGTCACGCACGTGTAGGGTCAGGCCAGGAACACCAGCATGGAATGAACAGGTACAACCTAGGACCTCACAAGAACAACAGGGCATACAACAACAGCAGACGTTGCAACAAGGAAGTGAGCCACAACAACAAATAACACAACAACAGCCACAAACTTATTCACTGCCACAACAACAAGTAGCGATAACACAACAACCCCAAACGCAACAAACGCAATTGGGTAGGGTGACGGTCTTGGGACACAACCCTTACACAGGGAATGGCCAATCATTGTACCCCCAATAGGACAGCCCACAGACGGCCTTGGTGTGTCCCATCCTGTCAGTAACACCTAATAGTGCGGAGGAGCCACGCATAGAGGTAACGATAGGTGACAAAAAATTATCATTCCTTGTTGACACCGGGGCAACCCGGTCTTGCATAAGGGAAGGTAAATTTAAGATGTCAGGCGAAGCCATGAACACCCAAGGATTCTCTGGGGCTAAAGGGTTGGTTCCCTTTACTGATAACGTTCCCTTATCTATCGGAGATTATGATCTGTCAGTTCCACTTTTATATTATAGTGCCTCACCAGTAAATATACTGGGGAGGGACATAATGAACAGGTTGAATATGACGATCTCCTTTACAGAGGATGGCATAATTTGCTCTACTCCAGGGATTAACATGCTCGCAGCACGACAGATTATGCAAGCATACTGTGGACAGACAGCGATTAGGGCGGAGCCAGTAGATGGCGAGCTATTCCAGTATGGAACAGACATGGCATTTGCATGGATGCCAGGGATAGAAGGAAAAATATGGAGGAGGCCAGCAGCATATCTGTTCCGACCAGAAACACCTGTTAATGAACCAGAAGGAAAGGTGATTGTAATGGACATTGAGAGCATTATTGCAACAGCTGATTATATTGCTGTGCACGCCCAAGATAAAGAAGGGAGAGCATGGAGGGCAGTGATAGCACTAGCAGAAGGATGTAGGCTGACCCAGGTGTCAGATGAGGAGCTGTTCTCAGAAGAAAAGGAGGAAGGTGAAATGGTGTTCATGATGAGTGTAGAAATATGGTTAAGAGTGGCTCACAAACAAGTAGCACAGAAAATTTCAATGGCACTTGAGGCACCCGCATGCACCCCAGTCCCCTTCTTTAAGGAGGATATGTCAAAGGTGCCCAAATCATTGTGGACTATTAGCCCTTATGACGTGGGATGCATAAAAAGCATAGGGGGAGTAAGGATAAAATTGAAAAAAGGTGCCATACTACCAAGAGTGAAATAGTACCCACTGTCAAAAGAGGCAGATGAGGGCATATATGAAACCATAACGGCCCTTATAAACAATGGCATATTGGTCCCCTCAGAATCACCATGTAACACGGCTGTGTACCCAGTGCGCAAGGCTAAAGGGGGGTCTTGGCGCTTCATACAGGACCTCAGGCCCTTGAACAACATAGTAGAAGCAGAGTATCCAGTAACAGCAAACCCGGCCACAATATTGTGTGGCATTCCAGCGGAAGCATCACGATTTACAGTGATCGACCTTTAAAAATGCTTTTTTCTCAATACCATTACACCCAGACTCACAAGATTTGACAAGCTTCACTTACCGAAATACAAAGTGGAAACATACCAGATTGCCACAGGGATATTGCGAATCACCCTCAATTTTCAATAGAGTAATACAGATGGATTTGGGTAACGTTGAAGTGGAAAGCACAGTGTTACAATATGTGGATGACATAATAATTTGCAGTACAAACGAACGTAAATGCAGAGAGGACTCCTTAAAGATGTTGACGATATTGGCTGAAAAAGGGTACAAGGTAGACATGGAAAAGATACAATACTGTCAGGAACAGGTACTTTACATTGGCCAACTGATATCCCAACATGGAAGAAAGATTGCACCACAAAGAGCACAGGCCATTTCAAGCACTCCAATGCCACAGACTGTGAGAGAACTGCAGCAATTCCTGGGGCTGTGCAACTACTGTAGAGCATGGGTATTTGATTACAGTTCATACATAGGACCCCTGCTTGAGGGTTTGAGGGAAGCTAATAAAGGGGAGAAAAAGTTGGGGTGGACTATGGAAATGAGGGAGGCCTTTGATGAATTGAAAGATGCGATATCAACTGCTCCAGTACTGGCATCCCCAGACTATGAGCGACGATTTTTTATATTTTACCATTGCGACTCAGCAGTGATGAAAGCAGTATTGGCCCAAAAAACGAGCATGGGCTATAAACCAGTAGCATTTTACAGCGGTCACTTAGACCCTGTGATGTTAGGTCACTTCCCTTGCGAACAAGGTCTCGCTGCAGCTGCTTTTGCAGTGGAAAAAGCATCAGCAATAACCATGGGGTGTCCAACTACACTGTTTGTGGAACATGCACTATTTGCAATATTGAATAAACCTAAGTCCACCCTAACCACGCAGAGGGCATCAGGTTATGAGATCATTTTGTCTAGAGCTGAACTAGCAATTGTTAGATGTAGCACGGTTAACCCTGCAAGGTTCCTAGCAGAAGTAATTGAGGAGGGAGATTATGCCCATGACTGCACCCAAATAACTGAAATGTACTCATGTACTAGAAAAGTTGAAGAAAACGCACTAGAGGGAGGTGAGCTTTTGTTTATTGATGGGTCATCAACTATTGATCAAGGAGATGGGATACGGAGGACTGGGGCAGCAGTGGTAAAAATGATGGAGGCGCCGGTGTGTGTGGCTATGAAATGTGTACAATTACCACAGCATTACTCTGCTCAAGCCGCGGAACTGGTTGCACTAATATTGGCATTGAAGGAAAGTTTTGACAAACGAGTAACCATATACTCCGACAGTGCATATGTTACATCCACTGTCCACTCAGGGCTATCAAAATGGAGAAGAAGAGGGTTTAGGAGAGCTGATGGCACTCCAGTACAACATGCCCTCTTATTGGCTGAACTAATTGAAGTAATAAATGACCCCCAAGAATTAGCCCTAGTAAAATGCACCGCACACACCAATGGTGAAGACCACGTCTCAAAGGGGAATGCAGCAGCGGACGCACATGCGAAATATGCTGCGTACTTTGGTGAGATATGGAACCCCCCAGAATCACAGAGAGGGAGAGGGAGGGGAATGGCTAGGGAGATGTTGATAAGAGAGGGGTACACCCATCTCCCAGCCACGCAGATTATGGAGTTACAAGCGGCTGCACCAATGGCCGAAAAGGAAATATGGGTAAAAAGAGGATGTACAATGTCACCAACCGACGCCCTATGGCGCCAGGGTGGCACTGGAAAAGTTGTAATACCATTGGCACTTTTAAACACCGCCCTGAGCCAATTACATCACCCAGCCCATACAGGCAAGGAAATAATTGCAGCACGAATTAGAGAAGATTGGTTTTGCCCCGAGTTAAATTCTCATGTGTCGAATTTTATCAGCAATTGTCTCACATGTCAACAGTTTACGGCTGGTCATACCCTAAAAGTGATAAGAGGTACTATACCCCGGCCAGAGGGACCTTTTCGGCACCTTCACATTGACTATGTTGATATGATCAACATATGTCAAGGTAATAGGTATATGATTGTAGTAGTATGCCCATTCTCTAGGTGGATTGAAGCAGGGCCCTGTTCACACCCAGATGCATTTAGAGCAGCCAAATTCCTAGTAAGGGAGGTCTTCCCCAGGTGGGGAGTGTGCGAGGTGTTAAGGTCAGACAATGGCCCGCATTTCGCAAACAAAATGTTCCAGCATATCACATCTTTGCTGAGCATAAAACACAAATTTGCATGTGCATACCACCCACAGGCTAACTGTGTATGTGAACGCCTGAATGGCCTATTAAGGAGGCAATTGCAAAAATACAACAAACAACAAAGAAAAGCTGGTTGTATTGCCTTCCATTAGCCCTATTTGAATTGAGAAATAGGCCAGGGTCCGACCACCACCTCATCCCTCACGCGGTGGTTACCGGACGTCAAATGCGCCTTCCCCTAACGCCAACGTCAAGGGCATTCACTGATCACGAAAGTTCAGCGAGTGTGTTAGGTGATGAAATGTACCAATATGTGTCTTCTTTGATTACTAGTGTTGTGTTTGTGTCTCAACAGCTCGAGCGCACACGGGGCGGGTCTACCAGCAATCAAGAAGAAGGTGCCAATACAGAATTGGAAAAGGAGAACCTGTGCAAACTTGCTAAAGGTGACCACGTGCTACTTTGCAATTTCAATAGGAAGTGGAACGATAAAAGATTTACTGGCCCCCATCTGGTAGAGGACGTATCAACAAGAGCAGTAAAACTAAAGGACAAGCGTGCCTGGAACCACCTACATGATGTAAAGATCTACAAACTGCAGATCCGCCCCAGCGCCAACGACAGGTCCATTGGAAGAACAGCAACAACATCCCCGACAGCGGAAGGAAGTTCTACCACAGACAACGACCCAATTGTTCCCTTACCGTGTCACTACCCAGCTTCCCCGGAGACAATAACTGGCGAAGAAAGGGGTGATCCCCATACTGCCCACCTCATGGTCACACGCTCAAAGAGTAAAAATACTCCCGTCAACTGAGCCCAAACCCCCCGCCCATTGACCCCCAAATATAGTAATAACTGAACTGAAGGACATTACCTGCACAAGTACACATGTAAACACGCGAATGTTCTCTTTTTCTCTTCTCTCGCACATACAGGAACTGCGTATTATTGTATTGTTAAGAAAATAGCTAACTAACAAGTTCACTGCCCAGGCGTAGATGGTACTCCCAGACGATAACTACCCAGAAGAATTGTCACACCAATTTGTATACGAAATAAAAAGGCCAACGTACCTAAAAAGGAGAAGGGTACGTGTCTACTACACAGCATTCCTCTTGGCCATAGAATATTCCATGCCCCACCTCCGCCCATACTTGCCGGTCCTAAGAGATAGATCACTTAGAGTAGCGTGGGAACAGCTTTTCGCATGGGCACTGAATGACTATTTGATAGGGAGAGCTTAAAGGAAACCAACAACTAACATTTAATAACAAGCATTTTGAGAATTTTTAGGCGGGCAACTTTAACGTCGCAAGAATACGCTGCCAGGACTGCAGCAAGGTAAGAGCAAAATGCCGGTGAGATTAGCATATGTAATAAAAATAATAGGGATTTTGATGATCACCGGGTTCTTGGCTGCCTCTGTATGGCAGTACAGCTATGCTATTAATTTTATTGCGGCACCCAAACCTAATACACCCCCGTCCCCTGCTGCAACAGGTGTTACGTCAGGTGATAGTAGTAACATTGCACCCAAGCAAAATAGAGTTAAACGCAGCACATACTCAGACAATAAAGGTATTGATAATTATATACAAGATTCAGCACACGTCTCAAACAACATATGGTACCAACACATGACCCCCATTGGTAAGCAGACAACTGAGGACAGCTGCTACGTTTGCTCATTAATACCATACGCCATGAGTGCTTCACGAACATTTGTTGCCACAGAAATAGATGAAAAGACAGCACAATGCATAATATACTTGGCACTGTTCCAAACTAAAGGAAGATTTCAAGGGACAGTGGTGCATATGACATGGAAAACACGAGACTCATACCCATATGAAAATAACTTCCTCAAGACCTATTTGAGTTACCACAAGAGCAGTTTACATGCTGAAGCATTCAGATATATAACAAGTGGTCCTGCAAAAGGAGAAACAAAGAAAGTAACACTGCAGTATCTACCATGTGATTGGTACGCCACTGAAGTTCCAGGTAAACAAGGATGTTGGGAGAGGCCGCTGGTAACGATAACCGGGAAGGTGTACCTGGACAACAGCTGGGAGATAGGAGTGATTGGCAGCAACATGGTAACAAAAGAAACTATCGCAACTATCGAGGCACACAACCACCGATGTTGGACGACGTGGATCAAGTATGTACCAATGCTCACGTGGGTGGAAACGGATGAAGACCCAATCACAATACTACTGCTGACTGCACCCAAGGTATGCTACCAGCATAAAGGGGAGGTGGACATAGGATATAACACCAACTGTGCAAGTGTGATGGAGTTACCTGAGGGGGGAGCAGGAACAGCAGTAATAATGGACCATTATTGGGCCTGTGGAGAAAAGGCATACCATACACTGCCTCCCCTGTGGAATGGTGTGTGCACAATGGTGCACGTCAATGTACCATCATTAGTAGTACCCATGAAGCATGTCAATGTAGCGAACTTTCCCAAAATGGATGAAGGGGACAAAAGAAAAAAGAGATCTGCACCACTTCAGGAGGAGCAAGGGAACAGGACCAACAGCAATGATACTGTCCTAAATAGAAGGAAAAGACAAGGAGAACCATTGACAGGAAATTACCTGTGGGGAAGGTCGGAAACGGCACTCACTTCAATACCACCAGAACACAGACTATTCAGTAGAGCAGCAATGTTCTTCTCCTCAATAATACATCCAGGACTGCAGGCTTACGCAAACGCAAAATGGCTCCAGATAACTAGATGGGAACTAATGATGACCATCAATTCTACAGTAAATGGATTTAACGCAATAAAAGAGGAGCTGCGAGCTATAAGGATGGTAGCACTCCAGAACAGATATGTATTGGACCTTCTCACAGCAATGGAAGGAGGAGTTTGTGCAAAGATAGGACAATCATGCTGCACGTTCATACCTGCCAACGATGCTGACAATGGTACACTGACAGAAGCAGTTTCACAATTGGCCCAGATGCACTCCAAAATGATGGATGAAAGTAACGGTGTAAACAAGGATAAGAGCTGGTTTTCACTATTATGGTCGTGGATGCCATCCTGGCTGTCAGATGGACTGAAAATCATAGTGGGTTGTACTATTTTGGCTGGAGCTACGCTGATCATAATTAGATTTTGGAAGGCCCGGAAGGCACGCACCACTGACGAGTTGCTCGAAATGGTGGGAATGCACCCCTTGATGCCAGCAGATGATGGCCAACATACAGGTATGATAATACAGGAGAGGGAGAAGTTGCGCAACCAAATCATCACCAACCATCTAGACCCACCATCAGTGAAGATCGAGAACCCAAGAAACCCCAGGAGCTACATAGGGAAATGGGTATACTGTACTCCTGGAGGAACCTGTGAATATATGTATTGGTCATTTGAAGATCATGTAAACCACTATGGACATCTAGGAGGAATAACTAAGATATGGCGAGTAAGAGAAGATAACGAGAAGGATATGTTTGTGGTCGACAAGTCGACCAGAGGGGGGACTGAAGTGGGAGAATGGAAGACCAGGCTCCTGTCCTTCACCTCTCGCGCTTGGCCTAAAGGGGCACGACCCAGACACCCGCCACGAGAAGAGTTTGTCCATTTACCAGACGACCAGATACCCTGGTACAGGAACATACGGATGTGTCCATCTGCCTGCCCAGCAGCCCGCACTGGCCATGCCGACACCTGCGGCACGGACCAACTAGACTAAAATCTACACGTCGTTAGAGATGCCATGACGACCTAGACAACGGTAAGCACACCTGTGCAAATATACACACTGGACATTCCCGCACCAATCTACACGAAGAATATACTCAGTGCTATGACGTAGGCGACAGGCATACTCACGGACGTGCATCTTTATTATTTTTACATAGGCTTTCAGAATGCAGACACGCAAGACGCATCATGAACTCATCTACAAGGCTTGCTCACGCTTCTCTTAAAACCAGTTACCACCATGAGAAATATAATGAAGACACGATACTGGTCATGGAACTATATGCTACTATAACCCAAAGCACCTGTGCACCAGACGGACCCACTTATACACCAGGCCTAAGTAGGCCTCAAACAAGAGCTCCCGTGGACATTAACAAAACAAGAGTCAGGTTGCTGATCCTGCAGAATGAGCCCGGCGAAGCAACCAGCCAAGGTCGCAATGTTGCAAACCCACATTCCAAGAGCAAATCATCAAGGGCACGATGTTGCAATCTCGCACGCCGCACACCAACGTTAAAGTCACACCTGCAAATTAAACCAGACACACAGTGGAAAAACAATATTAATTGTGCAGAATTCTGCCTCAAACACGGTCCCACCTCACGTGACCAAGCCGAACCTGACGAGATGCCAAGCCCAGGAGAAAAGAGGCGTCTGGATCCCTCGCTACGAGACACAGGCAGATACACTTGAAAGGCTCAATGGACATTTGCGACAGTGGGAGCGGTCAGCCTTCCAGCTATGAATAAATCCTCACATTGTCTGCGCGTACCCATAGTGAAACATTGTTGCAAATTGCAGGTACACCGAGAGCTGGGAACAGCGGTGGTCCCAGGCTGGGAAGCTCACGGGCGCACCAATCAGAACATGGGGCTCTTATCACTGACGCCAGTAATATTAACCAATCCTTAGGAGTCTTCATGTAACAATTCTCATGTATCTAATTGTAGGGACAGCCCAGATATATCACCTGACTAACCCTCGACCACTAACATTGTTCTCTATACGTGTGCTATACTAACCCTACCACTCGAGCAACCAATTAAGAGTGGCGATAGGTTTTTTGTTAACTTTCTAAAGTGACGCAAGTAACGCGTCATAATACAGTAAAAAGGGCCTGCGAGCCCCACGATTGTGTGTGTGTCAGGACGGACGCGTACGCTCCTTGACCCATCCCTGCCGTTTTGTCTAATAAACAGCAGAGTCACCTTGCTTCTTGCGTGTGTCTCATACTCTATCTCATCTGGAATATACGGGAGGAGTTGGGGCCTCCCTGCCCGGAGGTCTGCGGACGGCCCGGCCGACCTCGGCAGAATTTCCCCCCGACAATTCTAATTCGAGCTTCATTTTTTCAAGTTCAAAATAAGCAGGGTTACATGTGGGACCTGGTATGGGCCCCGTAGGTACAGCTGGTAAGGCAGGTAGAGGAGCAGGGGAGACAGTTTCGTTAGCCTCTCCTTCCTCTTCAGCCTCTTCATCACTATCATCAGATTTATGATTTAGATCAACACCATCACTGTTATCTACATCTGCTGGAGAAGCTAGTTCCTCTGAACCAGTCCCCAGACTTTGGTTTGGCAGCAGTCTCGCTATCAGTTCTAACTTCTTGCCTCTTACAGAAAGATTCTCTTGCCTACAGAGAGCTCGTAAATTCTCAGTATTTTCACCTGACAAGGATTCTTGACTATAAACTTCCATAGTAGACATGTTTTTGAAAGTTGCTTTTTAGTGCTAAACTTTGTGGTTAGTTATCCTAAAGTGTCGAAAAGCACTCTAAACTGTATACTCGATACAAATCCCACCGCTGTACACCAGTGTTAGGCGGAAACCTGTGCAGTTCCCTCTGGGACCACTGCAAAAGATTTAGGACTACAGGTGTTTGGCAGTAAACCCACTTGGTAGCAGTCTGTACCATACAGATTCACTTGGTAGCTGTGGCTGAGCAGTCAGACTTCCCTCAAGAAGAGTTAGGCAGTATGTGGAGTATACAAAATAGGGCAATCTACACAGTAAGACAAGCAAACACGCAACAAGGCTTCGGTGTAAAGATATATAGTTATTTATTTATAAGAACACATCTATAGAAAACACTCTGGCACTCAATACGGCAAACGATTTCAATCACAATTACTATACGAAGAAAATATCAATCCCCCTAACAATAGTTCGACAAGTCTAGGTTCAACGGCATCACTTATTTGCAGACAGAGGTGTATGCTTTAACCTAGATGGCACTCTAGTATTCGTTAGGAAGGGAGAGAAAAATAAGGCAGGTTATGAAGTCAACTCGGTACCAATACTTTACGGACAAATGCAAGGCAAGTAAGGCAGGCTCTACTGCAGATCACAAAGTTCAGAGGCCAGGCCCACTCGGAGAGAGGCAAGGCGATATGTCCCAAAAAGTGTCTCACTGGAAATGCGCTTCGAGTCTTTATCGCAAATTGTTATGGAAAGATTGGACCAGTTCAGAACAACAGTTAAAGAAAGCTTGAAGGCGACCCAATGGAAAGGCGAGGATTAAGACACCTCACTCTATCCAGCAGAAAGGGAAGCCAGGCGGACACGGTACCTTGTTTGTGGAGAGACAGCTCCGGCGGGGGCAGTTGTTCCTGGTGGTGGATGCACGTCGGGTCTTTGCCAAGAGTAGAAATGATCTTGTCGTCGAAGAAAAGTGAAGTCCGGTGCACCACCAGGAAAGAGATCAGCCGCAGAGTGCTCCGTCACAAGGCACCACCTTTTGGTCACAGTACAGGGGTAGTGGCTATACGGTTGCCGAGGTGCTCTGCACGGGCAATTCGACCACTGCGTCCTGGAGCGAAGAAAAAGCAAAAGGGACTGGTTGTTCCCACCAGTCAGGGGAAGAGACTCTCCGGCAGGGAGATCTCCTCTGTCGTCGGGAAGTGGTGAGTCGGTTCCGCAGGGCTCCACCGGAGGTGTCGTCGTTGCAGGCCGGCTCAGCTTTACCCTCGTCGGATTCTTAGGTCCTGTGGCGACTTCTGAAGATCCAGTCCCAAAAGCCCTGCTTTTATGCAGAAAACCCCCATTCATTCAGCCTAGCTGTCAATCAAAACACGCTAAGTGGTGAGCGGGGTGGCTCACAACTTGGGCCAATCACACCAGAGTGCGACTGGCGTTGGCAAGGCAACTCGGTCCAGGGTGCCTAAACCTCCTCCCACACCTCTGTGGCAACCCAGACAGAATGGCACCACTTTGGATGGTCTCTGTACAGAAGCCCGCCAAAAGTGGAACAAAGGGCTCAACCTTTGGTTTAGGAGTCACAGAGACGAACACAGACGCCATTTTACAAACTGAGTTCTGGCAGAAAATACCATCCGATAGACTTATTTAAGATAAGTAAACCGGTGGTATGTTAGAGATCAACGAGAAAAAGTATCAATCTCCAACAATGGGAAGAATCCCATAGGGTTACATTCGGGGTCGAATATAACAAGTAGTTTCCACTGCCACCAGCCAAAACTCGACGAGGGGGACGGGACAGTGCCCCCTCGAATAACAGACCCAGGAGTAATCGAATTACCCCTACCAGTACGTCCACAATAGGATGGTTTGTACTAGTTCTGTTAGTAAATTTAGGTCTAGTAAAGCCAATGGTGACTTTACATGCCCGTGGAGACAGTAGTCAGTCCCCGGGTATGGAGTTTATGATGGAGGTCCGCTAGGACGCCCCAGTGCTACGGCACGGAGGGTGCGGTGTAACACACATAGCAAAACATATGAGACCCTATGGAGTAAAAGACCCCACCGCCCATAGAACACATTGACATTCAAAGGAATTACACACATTCATGTCCAAGAGTGGGAGAAAAAGAGTCTCACTCTTGGCAGGATGGAAAAAAACTAACTCCAGAAATCCAGCAAAGCTGCTGGGGGACTCACTAGGTTAGGAAATTCAGCCTAAACAGAGAATTCTCCCTAACAAAAATATCCACTTATCTGATCACTCATCTGCGATGATGCAATTGATAGTTAATGACTTGATAAAGTGAGGCCACCATCTGATGCTAACACATGTTGATATTGGCGAAAAGCTGAACTTGTACATCCCTGTGTTCACCAAGAAAAACCATATAGAACGTGAACAAGTCTTGTGGCAGGCAATAGGCATGTATATAAGAGAAGTCTTAACAAGCAGAAACACATATAAACTACGAGCTAAAGAAATAAGGCACATTTAAAAGAAGGCATTCTGTGTGAGAGCGAGCAATTCAGTCAACGGTTGAAGCAAGGAATATCATACAGAGAAAGTGGAAGTTGTACTGTATTTAAAAAAAACAAAGATACTGGGATAACTCAGATATTTGTGCACGTCTTCTGGCATATAGTCTATAGAAAATGTCAACGAATGCTAGAATGTCATTGCTGAAACAGCCTCTGATTTTAAAATAAAGAAATGGCGAACATATTTGATATGTACTAAACAGAGTTTTATTAAACAGAGTTAATGAATAAAGAGACAATGCTGGAGTTCATGCTCAAATAATCAAAATCAAAACGACCATCTGATAAATGTGATATATTAAACTTGTCATCTCAGAGCTGGAAACACAACCCGCAACTAAACCTGTGCAAAAAAGAAAATACCTATGGATGCAATTCTTTCATTTAGAAATCTAGCCAACTTCACAGCTGAGGTAAGGCCTCTACCGTGCTCCCTCTGCAAGAGAGTAATACATTAAGGATGCTTCAACCCAGCATTCAAATAATCAATCATTTCATTATTCAGCATCAACAGCAATACTCTGATAAAAATACTTTCCAAAAGCTTAAAAAATTATGATTTGCCTGTTAACTCCAGATCAAGTAGGTTTTGTCAAGGGGCTTCAATGAATTCACATGTGGAATTCCCCTTTAGGGCACAGAGGGACTATGGGGAGCAAGGATAACCTCCCACTATGCAATGTGCATCCTGGAGGCCGTATATGGGGAATTTCCCAGATTCCCATCTCCTGTCCAATTCCCTCTGTTATACAAGCTCCCTGGCACATGGTGTATGTAATTCCCAAACCCAGACCGGCATTTCCAAGGCTTAGTCAGGCTACAGGAAGAAAATCCCCACAACGCCAGTACTCAATAGGGTCTCAATCTGTTGCTTTTAAGGGAACGACCAGCTTCTCTCCCTAAGGAAAAGGAAAAGGAAAGTAAGCAGGCCTAAAGAATTGGAAATACCCCAGGCTAAAAAGCTTTTATCTTGCAAAGAAAGCTGTAAGCCAGAGAGGGAAACTATCTGTTCAGCAAACAAACCTCGAAAGCATATGACAAGAATTCAAAATGGCCACCAGCCCTTCCTCTGGGGTCTGAAGTACAAAGTCTCACTCATAACCATATCCACTACCTAGGTATGTATACATGTATGTATGCGTCTATGTATGTGCGTGTATATATGTAATTGAAGTGCAAACCTAGCTGAGAACTCCCTGAACACCCTAGAAAATGCATTATGAAGGATGTCTGTTTCTTAGGTTTAGGAGAAGGTAAGCAGGAGTACAGACATGAGTTGGAAAGGTGTGAGACAAGAGTCAGATTATAGACCAGGATATCTGAGGAACCTCAGACAGGCCTGCGGACTGAAGAAACTGCAAAAGCCAGGGCACCATAATCCATATACCGTGAGTAGAGAACTCTATCACTTGCAATGTTAGATACTTCAAAGAGAGATCTATACGCTTACTGGGGGTTTTAGCTCAGACTCTGTCAGAGACCAGATCAGCGTGAAAGAATTGGGAGAAGGAATGGCCCAGTGGGAGAACCAGGCACTGTGAAGAGGTCAGGCAGTGAGAGAAAGTAGAGACACGTGACAGGAAGGTGGTTGTCCCATTGCTAGAGGATGATCATATTTTTTCACCAATCTGTACCCTATGCAGGAGCATACAAAATGCTTGCTGGTAGGAGTGTGACAACGGTAGCGCGTCTGGCCCAGGTGTTGGAATTACGGCTAGAGGGTGATAATGATCTGATTTGTACCCTAAAGCAAATGGGAGAAGTACCTGATGGTGGCAAAGTCAAGATGTGTGCGGGATGCTGTATCCCTGAGATTGTGAAGTGTAAAAGTGCTGAGGGTGCTATATACCTCCAACTGAGGCATTGAGGAAGTCATCTGGGCACTTAAAATCTGATACTGTGGTCAAAGCTAAGAACTGGCTGGATACTATAACCCTAATCTGATGTTGTGCCAAAGAGATCCTGGTGAAACCAGTATCCCTGCAATAGGAATACCACCACAACTGCATGTTTTGGCCCATCCCGATACTTTATTTGGAGACCACCCCCAACGAGGCATTCCTTTTTATGTTGTATAACGACCTGTAGACCCTACAGTGGTTCATCCCAACTCCTTCCCAGTTGTGGACTGGAGCCAAGGCCCATGCCACTTACTATAACCCAAGAGACTGGCCCACAGAGTACATAATCTAGGTGAGAATATTATTAGATTAGGACCCCATCACCTTATAGTTTCCCCCATCCCAGAACTGCTTGCTTAGACTATTGTCCGAGAAGAACATGCTGCTGTGTTTGGAAAGACCCTTATCCTCGTAGGTGGAGTTTATCCCAAGCCCTTGCAAACTATGTTAATAATGGTTTTTAAAAGCAGTTCTGTGTCAAGTGTTTACGGGCTCCCACAGCCAGTGAAAAGTACAAAACTGCAAAAGACTTCTGGTTGACAGCCTGAATTGTTTAAGGGAAACTTCACATACACATTCAATGGCATTACAGGGAATTTACTGCTGTGCTTGGCCCATGATGGCGACAACTGGAGATGTGAGGCTAGACATTATCTAGAGTAACTATACCATCATACTCAGTTCTAATTGCTGTTGGGTTGCATTACTTTTGAGGAGATGCTTCCCATTTGATGATATGCTATGTTAATGGTAGTTATTGAGCGCACATACACCAAAGGCATCTTGGTGCTAAACCTGCAAGAAATGTTCGAACAGTTGTGCATGTAAAAAGCAAAAAGAAAGAAGATTAAAACAAAAATGTCTTTAGCGAACGACGGAATGAGAGATGGTCTTCACCAGCACAGAGAGCCAATGTGAGAGAATTCCATAACTTTGCAGCTACAACAAAGACCGGACCACCAAAACAGGACCTTCGAATATGAGGCACCAGGATGTTGAGACCATTTTGTGAATGGAGAGTTCGACCATTTGTATAGGTGCGGAATTTACTCCATAGATATTCAGCTCCAGACACATAAAATTGCCCAGTGCACCAGCCACAAGGATGTAAATTGAATTCTGTTTCCGACCACGAGCCAGTGAAGCTGGCACAAAATGGGAGAGATGTTTGCTGCAAATGGAGGATGGACCACTATTCTTGCAGACGAATTCTGAAAGAGCTTGAGTCGACAAATCAAATTTCCTGGCCGAGCAAGGTGTAATGCATTACAGTAGTCAACCCCAGTCATAACCAGAGAAGCAACAACCGGGGTATGAAACTTAGCGGGAATAAAAGGTAGGACCTTACGAAGTGTCCTTAATTTAAAACGTCCATTTTGGCAGACAAAATCTTTCCAGTCCCCCATAGATAGCAAAGCTGACAATTTAGCCCCAAGATCCTCAACCACCTGAACCGGAGTAGGAAATGAGCCAAGAGCCAGTGGCCAGTGTTCCGGTGTCCTAAGAGAAGAAACAGAAGAAGAAGGCCGAACAGAGCCCATGACCAGTAGCTCTGTCTTGTCCCCATTCAGCTTCAGCCAATTGTCGACCATCCAACCCCCACAAACCGCCCAAGATGTTGTTAACCTGGCATGTGAAGCTGCACATTAAGAGTAGTGGCTGTACCATGAATATGAAGCATTAACGGACAGAGCAGGGATTTACTTAAGCTTTTCAATTTGTGCTCGGCCCAGGAAGTCAGCAACTGGCAGGTTCTCTTTTAAAATAAGCAACTCCAAGCCAAAGCGCAATACCAAGCCACATCTTGGGAGCACATCTGGAGCATAGCTGGCAGCACAAGAGAAAACATCAAATTATCTGATGAGCTATAGTTTGTGGATCCCTGGCTCACGACAAGATCACAGGATGATATCTGATATTTCGTAAAAAATCAATACTTATTCAATTCATCAATGAAAGACATCATTAGGATTTTTATGAATGCAGCCTACACATTGAAGGTTCGCATTTCAAAAACTCAACATTGGGTTCCCCAAAAATATGACAAGGATAATGCCCTTAAGGGGGGCACTGTCATGATTCATTTGATTTGAAAACATTGAAGTGATCATCAGTGGCGCCACTCCAAACAACAAATGTCTTGTATAATAAATATGTTAAACAGCCCTTAAAATGAGCCGAGCCTTTCAGTTGGCAAACAGTGTCGGCCATCTTTCTTACTACCTATGATGAGGTCATGGCTTGAGTTATGAAGTACCAATAAAAGACCTAGCTGATCACTACATGACCCTTTCTACAACTGTCGAGGGCAACGACTCTGGAGTGCAGCGGCAGCTGCTAAACAGTATAAATGATAGATTTGACTGCAGGAAATATTTTTCATCTGCAGTGTAGTGATACAATTCTAAAATGGACTAATAAGCAATTAGCACATGTATGATCATATTTCACAATTATATTTTGACCCTATTTGCATCGGTCCTTCCTTCCCACATTCCTTCCTTCCTTTTTGTTTATGATTCTTTCTCTGTCTATTTCCTCATTTTTCATTTCCATCTTCCTTTCCGTTTATTTGTCCCTTTCCTTCTCAGTCTTTTCCCTTGCTCCCTTCCATCTTTCTTTCCTTGTCACTTTCCTGCTCTATTCTTTGAAACACCGTACAGACTCCTCCAAGTTCAAATATCTTCTACTTGTTGTCCTATGTTGTCACAGATGTTTTCAAGAATGACAGAGCTTGGTTAGTTAGTTCAGTTATTTGGAACAGGCCCAGGGGATGTGCAAATCCCGCAGGGTCATATCTGACACTTCATGCTTTTCTTAAGTAGAACAGCAGCAGTATGAACTGCTGATCTCCCACTTGAATTCCTTCCCTCCAAACAAGGATGCATATGATTTTCTTCTTTGACACATTTCACAATGACAGGTCATTTAAGTGCCTGTCACTGTGAGATGCGCTCCAAGCACCCACAGGGGTGCAGAGAGCCTGCAATACATTAGCATCAGGACCGTGCTTCCGACACTGTGTATGCAGGAGGCAGGTGTCCCACCTATCTTTTGTGCTGCCTCACAGCCCCCTTTAAATGTGAAGGTCACCTCTGAGAAGAAAGTGACTTATGCATTTTTAAAACTTTCACAAATAAAAACAACCACTGGCAGTGCCAACAGTTTGGGATTTTGCGTAAGCATGTGAAATGCAGTTGCCAGGCACAGAGGTAATGGTATTAACTGCCAATTGATTGTAGCAGGTGCAAAATATAGTGAGTACCTGGGCATCTAATAGCAGTGCCTGACAAATGCCTAATTCCTATGGACAAACCAAAATTGTTGGCTTTGTCAAAGCTTGTTTTTAACAGGACTTCTGTGAAGGGCAAGCAGAGACCTTATAAATCTAGTGGCTGAAGGCAGACCTGTTTAAGACATTTTTATTACACCAGTAGCGGGTTTACAACTCTAATTAAGTCTTTATCTCTCAGAAGACTGCTTTGAAAAAACATTGGCAGGCCAAATTTGATGATGAGGCTTGAGTAAAACAAGCTCAAAGTGTTCCCATGAGGAGGTGTTTTAGGTGGGGAGGAGCAGGAACTTAGTGGGAATGGCCATAGGGATTAGTATGGCCATGGGCAGTCAATAGGTGGACACATAACCAAAGAACACCTACTGGCTGTGTGTCCCTCTTATGCCATTCCTCCCTATCTGTACTCGAATGCAATAATTTCAGTTTATAGGTGTCACTTGCAACACCTAATATCCCAAACTCAAAAGTACAAGTACAATCCCTACACATTTTCCAAGTTGTGGGGGTTTCTGAGAATTTCTACCAAAGTGTAATCACATGACCGGAGTCCAGAGAAGTGGAACCAGACAAGAAGGAGAATCAAGAAAACCAGACAGGAGTAGGAGGAAGACCAGATGGAAATCTAAGAGAATTTACTACGAAATCAGGGGTAAAATCGGGGGTAAAAAGGATAAAGCAAATTATGGCTGACGTCTCGAAAAGGAACTAAAATACTGAAAAGGAAGGAAACTTGAAAGGCTACAGGCATTTTGTTAGATGAGGCACATCCTACATGGAAGGAGACCGCCAATCGAACGAAAGACTCCATGTATTCTGGCAATACACACAAAGAGAAATGACTTTCAATATGTGGCAGACATACTAACGAAAGAGAGGTCATATGCCTAGAGAGAAAAGCAGCATCTTTAAGCAAGACAGTAACCTAAAGAGAGAAATGATAGGTTGTCTGAAGGGATTCAAACCTAGAATGGAGATGACGGGGGTCATTACGAGCTGGGTGGTAAGGGGTTAACGGCGCCGGTAATGTTGCCGGGGCCATTAACCCCTTACCGCCTTATTATGAGTCTGAAACCAGGTGCCCTTAGCGGGTCCCGCTAGCAGACCATGGAGCTAATAACGGGCCTGTTATTAACAGGCCCGTTGTTAGCTCCCTCCCCGTTCCCACTGAGCCCTATGGGGGCTCGAATGGAAATGGAGATTTATCCCTGCAAATTACGGCATGGTTACCTCCAACCTCGTAATGACCCCCAACATTTTGAAGGGATAGAGGCAGCATGCGTAGAAAGAGCCGCACCATGATCTACAGAGGCAGCGACAAGCAGAGGTTAAAAGGCATAGATATATCTCAATCCTCACCTGCAGGTGGTGAACCATGTCGCATATCAGCCAGGGTCCCGGGGTGAAGAGGGTAATCGGTTGAGGATGCCTGCACCCTCAACTCCTTAGGTTGACTCACTGGATTAAAATTACTGCTACACACTCCCATACTCCAACAATAGAGAAAAGAAGTCAAGGCCTACCTCTTGAAGGATTCTATCCTAAGCACCTAGGCCACCACGTCACCACTCATGCCGCCTGACTCGCTAGGCGCCGCCTGCCTCTCTCGTCTCTGCCATCTGGTGCACCTGTAACCCTCCTCTGTGCCCCTCTGTATCCTACCTCCCGCTGTATATCTGTCCTGTTGTTACCCTAGTGCTCCGTTATGCATTTTTAATGTTGTACACATCTGTAAAGCACTCCGTTATGTATCTGTATTGTTGTATACATCTGTAAAGCCCTCCGTTGCTTTTCGAAGCTAGGTCTGTGCTCAATAAATACCATACTAATAATAATAATAATAATAATAATAATAATAATAATAATAATAATAATAATAATAATAATAATAATAATAATAATGATAGTAACAATACAGAGGTGTTCACATAACCAGTAAGTCACAAGTTGTAATTATAATGGTTTGACAGAGTCTTCCTTCCTTCAGAAGCCAATGCAAATATTTCTGTTGAGTTGAAAACCAGCTGGCTCTTTAATTGTTTTTATAAAACGTTTCTCCGAATTTGATATACCATTGCATCCATTCAAGCGCATCAAACAAGCATCACATTTTAATGAACATTTCAAAATAATCAAGCATTATTCAGAGCAACTGCTTGTGGTACAGGATCCCTAAGTCATATGGCGGCCAAAAATCCTGAAAAAAGGTCTCCTCTAGGGGAGCCAGAGGTTATCAACTACCAGGAGAATCTTACTAACATGAAAGAGTTCTAAGGGAGGTGGCTTCAAAACAGCAAACCTCTGCTGGTGCTCAGACCAGAAGTTATTTACAATCTTAGCACCAACCCATATATTCTTACAACAGTTCCTGAGTGTATACCTTCTCTGAAGTAACCGAGAAAGAGCAGCCCCTGTTCTATTTTACTGTCTCACATAAAATGAATAAGTGTCTACAGGAGCAGTAAGCCAGCATGCATCTCACGCAGTCACATGACCCAACTGATACACTCAGCACCCACATAAAAGACACCTTTGTTTTAAGGTCCCCACTGCTGATATTTCAGCCTATCTGAAGAAGTGATTACATGAAGTGCCTGATTGGGCAAGTGAAAACCTGGCTAGCACGTCTGTCTCTGCGGGCTCCATTCAATGAGGACTCCGTCAAGCAGGAACCAAGAAAGTATTTATTTGCCGGCTGTTTAGCAGGACAATAGGATGGTGCTTTTATTGTCAGTTATTGGCTGCATTTCCTGAATGCTGATTGGCTGACAGTCGATAGGCATATCGTTGTCTGAAGTGCCACAGGTCCTCACCCCAGGGCAAAGGTGAGAGACGAAAGTTGTGAAGGTCAATTACTCATGTGTGATTAGGACTCCCATAAGCTCAACAATGCTGTAAACACATAGTTATAACCCCACAACCTGAAAGCAGCCTTCCCATAGGATGTTAACACTTCGGTGAATAGTCAAATCTCCTTCTGGATACAGCACTCATGTAAGAAGAGAACTGTGAAGGTACAATGTGCTTAGGCACACTTTCCCTGCACACTTTCCATACCCTTTGCCACTGCCATGAATGAAAGACTGAGGGTATGAGTGGCACAGTGCCACACACGACAGGCAGAGTGTCAATGCAGAGAGCCTGCCCAGTTAATGTGATCCCAGGTAATCTGCCATCTCCATGACCTCCAAAATCTAATGCCAATGCGGCCATCGCCACTGGTGTCAGGAACTTGAGAATGGTAGTGCGTAAGAAGACGTGATCATGCAATACCGGAAGTTATGGCCAAAACACCCACAGGATTTATGGTACAGCAGAGGAAAAATCTTACGAGCATTTACCAGAGTAACACAGGGAGGACGTTGTCAATGCAATTAGAATGGTTTACCTTAATTGTTATTCCTTTTGTAGTGTAGTTTATCAGTGAAGTACATAAATGACAACAGTATAAAACGATGATTGTGCCTTTCACTTGCAGTTCTAAGTCTAGGAATCCCATTTTACAAACACTTCCACAACTGAGGTGTTTGCCAATTGCAAATAGAATCAGACTTTAAATTCTCTGTGCAATGAACCGGCCACTTTGGAAATCGAGGACATTTGATAACGACAGGTCCAGTGACGTCATTCAGTTGTACCTGATTGGCTCGTCTGATTTGCTAACCTTTTACTAGTCACGTTTAAAAATCTACTTTTCGGGAGTAATACCCTGGGCTAGTGTGGTGCACAAATCTTAAATAAGTATCTCCTGGCACTAGTCAAATTAAAATGTTTACGTTAAACAGGTGATGAAAACGTTTGTATTTTGGCGACTACAGATTATGACATCAAAAGTTAATAAATAGGTACTGCAATAAGTTGTAATTTTTGCTGGTATTTCCATTTTGCTGCTTACATATGGCTGATGTTCGCATTGGCTGAGCAACGGATACTGTGTCCATGCGGCTCTTGGAATAGTTATGGCTGATTTTAATTAACTTTTAAAAAATGAAGAAAGGTTGGAGTGGGCGTAGTGAGTGCCGGCCCACGTCCTGGACTGTAGCGCTATATTAGTTACTTCATGTTAGGAATGAAACACAGGCGGGTGCTCTCATAAATTGATTAATTTATCACAACATCAATTCATTAAAAAATCCCAACCATGTCCCTGATCCGAAGTAGGACCCTGCCTAGACATTCATTAGATGGAGTGAACTGTCCTGCTGCTTGGCCCTTTGTCAACATTGAAGGCGAAATCAACAACAAAATGGAGCGGCCACTCGGGCCCATGTAGATTACGCTCAGACTCAGTTGAAGTGAAGATGGTGGTGGCACGCTAAGAGGCTGAAGGTGTATGCTCAGAGACACTGATGCACATTGATGCCTGCTGCGCGGTGGTGCTGGAGGTGTGCTGATGGCCCGGCGACTGCATAGGAGCAGTCATGCTCATACCGGAGGAGGTTGCTCAAGTTAAATTAGGGGTATCCTAGATGTGTGGATGTCACCCAACAAATTGGAGAACCCAGGGTGAAGGGTGAAGGGAAGAGATATGCAGGTACCAGGCATGTGTGGACAGCCACGTGCAGGAAGAAAGAAGCCGGATGCAGATGCAGTTATTGGGCTTGCAGTGCCCCCAGCTCACCCCTCACATGCATAGCAGGCATTGCAAGGCAAGAGACAAGGAGAAGGGGTCGGGGGACTGGCATTGCCATGTCACATAAATTAGACTTGAAGCCGCGTCAGACATCCTTGATGTCTGATGTGTCCACTGCCCAGCCAGGAAATCAATTAACAGAGGATTCAAATTAATCCTGTGCCTTTTTCTTGTTTTTGGAATCATGCCAAATAGCATCTTGTCTGTTGGTCCCTCATCTTCCTCTCAATTTACCCTAACTTTGTATTTTTTTCTCCTCTTTTTTTGCGAGTTATTATGCTGAATACAGACTCTTGAGTAGATATATTTCTCAGAAGAGAGCTATGCATAAGTACATTATTCCCATGTGTCATCTTACAGCACAGGGGCTTCGGCAAGCTCAATTGAGACATAAGGAGAGGATTATCAGTGTCTCAAGCACAATAATCTAACCCAGGGGTTTCCAAACAGTGTTATGTTAAACCCACCCAACCCCTGCCAAGTCGAAATTGGGATGGGCTACCTGGATCTCCTTCAGTTCCCCCCCCCCTCCCACCCTCCAGGGCCACAGCGCCACAGTTTAAATATGGCTGCATGCATAACCTAATGCCAAAAAAAGGGAAAATGGAGCTGCAGGACCCCTTATTTTTGTGAACCTGGGAGATGGGGAGAATGTAGAAGGGTCCTCGGCCCAGAGGTCTAACCCTTTCTCTCAAGAAACAGGAACTGCACTATGTCTAAGGATATGCCCAGAGATCTGCGAGCAGGTGCCATACAATGTTCTGCACAGGGGAAATTCCATTGTGCAGTGCGTCTCCAGACCTGCCCCCTTGTGGGCCTTTGCTTTTGCAAAGCGCATACTCTGTGCACAAGCCTCCTCTGGAAACACATTTGTCCTTATTACATAACCCTTTAACCAGCAGACTTCAATGTTCCACCTGCATAAGCCACTGTGCAAAAACACATTGATGCTACATTTGCAAGATGGCCCCTCATTGGTGCAAAGCCATTTATAATGTGGGCCTTTGTGTTCTTCCATTCAGCGCCCGATTATTTCTCAAAACGATTACAAGGAAGATCAGCATAGAACATGAAATGTACCTTTTGTATGAAGTGAGAGGGTAATTGGTCACGAATAGCATCTTTTTCTCATTACATGACTAATCATGGGCGTAATTATAGGGGGGAGAAGGGGTTTCCCCCCCCCAACTATTGTGACATGTTTTTTGCCCCCCCCCATCTTTTGGTAGGGGAATGGGGGCGGTTGCAATCATCAATTATGTAATTTGACAGCGCGAGCCAGGCTGGGTGGCCACAGTGAAGCATGTTAGGGTCCGGATGACCTGCACGACTCAGTCCTTCACCCTGGCTGGCCCAGGGTGCTGGACTGGGTGGTGCAGGGCCGTGCGCCGGCACTTTCATCATGCTGTCAGCACCGCAGCACTTCCGCAAGGTAGAGCCTCTGAGTGTCGCTTTCTGGCTTCGTGCTTGTGCGACACAGACAGGAACTAGGAAGCTTGTTGAGCTTCCTGGTTTCTGTCTGTTGGTGGGTGTGCATGAGGCTAGCTAGCTAGGTATTAACTTGAGATGCAGCCTGGCATTCAAAAGCAGAGCAGAGGCAAGTTTTCTTTTTCTTTTTTAAATTGTGTTTGTATGTGTGTTGGGGAGCTGCGGGTCTCGGATAACCCAAGTGAGGTGTCATATTTGGACAATGTGTGAACAGAGTTCAAACCTGGGGTCATTTGAACACAGGTCAGGTGACAGTGCACATTGGATAGCAGGTTTGTCAAGAGCCAACACTTGTAGTGATTAGTACACTGCACCCATCTCGATAAAGTGTACACTAGCCAACACCTGTTTTTGAAAATACCGCTGGAACATGACAGTTTGTACTGAGCTCATAGATGGAATCATCTGTGAATAGTTCACACTTGGGGTAGATTTCACATAGTTCCCGCTTGGAGTAGTGACTGTACACAGTCTGTAAACCACTTGCACCTACGATAGTCTGTACAGAGCTTGCAAGCGGGATGGTATCAAGACTTTTCACAGCCGGGACCATATCCTTTTGAAAAGTATGTGCACCACTCTCCAGTGCTTTAAATGAGGGGAAAAGAAGAATGCAGGCAGGGGTGGGGCCAGCTGCAAACTTTTGAGGGTGCTGGATGGCAGTTTTAAAAACTGGTAATGAGTGAACCTATTGCGCTGTTGATCCCCACCCTGAGCCCAGGAGGCTGAATAAATATTACACCTTCATTTGACCAATTGAATGCATCTTTCACCCACACTCACCAGGGGCATAGCCAGGATTGTGTAACAAGTGGGGTCTCGAGCTAATGTTGTAGGGCTCGCGCTAAGGTGAGCCCGAAGAGGGAAATGGGCTTGTTCTGCCCCCAGCTGAATCCGTAGGATCTACTGAGCATAGCGAGAGAGCGCGAACCAACTAAGGTGGGTTCAGAGGGGTTCTCCCCGGAGAAAAATGTTTCAATAGGGGATTAAAATGGCGAATTTTACAGTACACTTTCTGTGATACATTAGGTAAAAAGTCAGACCGTTTACAATCGGTTTTGTGGGGTGAGACATGAAAAAAGTCAATTAGAGGCCAAGTCATCAAAAATGCACAGTAGCATTTGCAAACACATTTTCATAATGCCTTTGCCCACTGGATGCCAGTTTTATGCATGTGTAAAAAAACATTTTCAAACTGATTTTGCCCAACACATGTCCCTTCTGCTGCACCTATATACATCAGTATGCTTACTTTAGAAAATACTCATGTTTGCTTTGCCCATGATGCCAGTAATAATATTATAACGAAACATTGTCATGCTGGCCTTGCTCTGCCAATATATGGCGTATCCCCACGTAAGAACATGCTCATGTTGGCTTTGCCTTAATGCCGGTTAAAAAGAACCATGTCACTGTAAGAAAACATGTCCCTGCTGCCTAGCTGGTACAAAAGCTCAGCGAGTTCAGCACTCACTGCTATAACCTGAGTGCAATCTGCAGTTCACAAATTCAAATCATAAATCCAATTTAGCCTTTTATCGTTCTGAGGTTGAAAAATGGGTGCCAACTTTGATTGGGTGATACTTTTATATACATATTTTCTCTGTTCAGTGCTTTGTCGAGAGCGATATAAAAATAACAAATCATTATTATTAGTTGCATTTGCCCCCTGACGTCTGTAAAAAAGAGACTGCGAGAGTTGCCAGGAGTGGGGTGAACTTTGTGGGTGCATGCATCTAACTGTTAACATATTGTAATGACACTATACTAGTCAGATTAAATGAAAAGTTAAAAGCTGTTGACTCTCTGTGTCAGAAACACACACTTAAGAACTGCTGTGAGAATGAGCTGTCTTCTGTCTCTCATTCCCTGCTCACTCCATTGACGTGCACGTGCCAAGTCACCCATCATGATTTCAACTGCCTAAATATGTATGCATACATATTCAGGTGCTAGCAGTGAAATGTGTTAGATTATTACTAATTGCCAGGCCTTTGTTAAAAGTGCAACCACCCCAAGCACTGTTTATTGTCAGGTCCTGTCCTGCCATGGCTTTGTAGCTCAACCAGGTCAAGTGAACATAGCCCAGAATTTCAGGGATGGGGGGATGGCACCTGGTATGCTCAATGGCTGTTGCAACACTGTTTGCATGTGTTATTGTGTATGTACATATTAATTGTGTGTGCACACAGTGCTTGTCAATGAAGGTGCTGGATGCATGTATTTGTGAGTGACTGTGTTCAAGCATATGTGTGTTGACATTTGGGTCTGAATGATAAATAATGCATTGTTTGTATGTTCTGAGTGGAATGAAGTTTGTGGATGTAATGTATCACTGGCTGAATGGCAGGTCCGGCTGAAGATATGTGGGGGCCCATTTTCAACATGATGGTTGGGGGCCCCCTGCTTAGAGTGAAAATAGTCTGAGGCACCCGTGGGGTGCACACATTACAATGGCAAAAAAGATATGGTTAATAGCCGCCAGTTATCACAAGGCGGCCAGCCAGCAGGGTGCTTAAACTCTAAATATTCACTGAAGAGCTCTAAAACCTTCTTTGTCAGCAAGTGGTTGATGTGGAGGAACCAGTGTTAGAAGGCAGTGAGGTGATAACACTTCTGTGTATGCCGTGGTAAGAGAAAACGCAGCTTGTAATGCGAGTGCTGCAAAGTGTACATTTTAAGCCCCAGAACGAATATAGAGAGAAATTAATATATTGCAGTGTTACAAGACTACTGACTGGCAACATGGGGGCATGTGCTGGGGGGCACCTCTGAGGCCCGATGGCTCTTTCATTTGAAAAGGTTGAAAGGTCCTGATGCCATCCATGGTGAATGGGTATGAATTTTGTGTGGGTATGTATGTACATGTGTGGGCGAGAGGTGCTTGGCAGGCATGGTATTTGTTTATGGGCATTAAGAAGTCAAATATGAAATATTACATGGCTGGATTGTCCTTTTTGGGGTAGCCATTCTAGCCCTTACTGTGACATTACTTTATTCTGGGCATCTTGCTGAAGCAAGCATGGTATGTATTATTAATTGGTTAGACTGAGCATTTTGGGGCAGCCCTTCTGGCCCTTTCTTACTGTGTCAGTGGCTGTCATGAGATTTTGTACTGGCATCATTATCAGTCAGCAGCTCTTGCGGGGGCATGCAGTTCTCGGCCTTGAAGGTCTGGGTTGGAGGTACATCAATACAGTGAATTCTAAAAACCCACTCTGGCGTTATACGTTTCAGAAGACTGGTGAATCTTTAGAATGGAATTGTAAAGATACGCCACCAGTCCAGTCTTATGAAAGTTATAACAGAGCATCGGCAAGCGACTCTTGTGGTGTAGTTGTTTAGTGTTATCTCTTAGAGCCACCATCCGCCGATCCTCTACCCGGCCCATTTCCTTCAGTTGTCATGTCCCCCCCAACATTTTCAGCAAAGTTACTCCACTGCATATTATGCATGATAAAGGTGAGCGTGTGGTTTCATACAGTAAAGCTCACAGAGGTATGCATAGGGCTCCATGTGTCCCCATTCTGCCATTCTGCCTTTTGTAGCCCACCCATTGCAAACACATTTATTGAAAGTTGTTTTATGTGGAGCAAATTTTTTATAGTAGGCTATGTTCTGTACAAAAGGACATCGATTTTTGATGTGTGGACTTTAGCCCCAGCAGAGGGAGAACAAATGATTTTCTAACCCTGGCTTAGCAGGCATCTGGAAGGAAAGCTGCAGTTTGCAGTGCCCTTTCCTGTAAGTATCCGTGTGATCCCTTTCTGCCAACAGGACAAAATCGGATTGCGCGTGTCACTGTTTGGGGAATGTTGTTATGACCTGTGCAATTGTGTTTAATGAGTTACTCAGTAACCGCAGCCAAAGTCCACTTGGGTAATTTCCACTCATGCTGTACTCGCTTAAAGTAGTTCCACTACCGAGCACGGTCTCGAATAACAAAGCCATTGGCAACAGCAAGCCACAACACAAACAGGTACACTTTACTCCAGATTAATATCGTGTGCATGTTGTGAAACAATCACTTCGAATTGTGAGCATGGAATCCTAGCAGATCAGCCATTTGTTCGCATATAGCATCGATGGCTTTTTGTTGTCTGCTATGAGAAAACACCGACATCTTTTTAAGTTCCTTGATTGACGAAAGGAGTGTATTCAAATTATTCAGACCGAACTTTGTGGTTTAGAAAAAAGCAACATACAGAAAGAGCAGTGTGTGAGTGTGAGGGGTTACTTAAAAGGAAAAATAATACATGTATTTACATCATACTTCATTTATGATTTCTCCATTTTGAAAGCGGTGTAATAAATACGATGAAATGCCCGGTAGCCTAAGTTATAGGGATATTGAAGGTGACTAAGGAGTTTTGTGACCATGTAAAGATATAATGATGAAAGCCAAGCAAGCTCAAGTAACAGAACACCAAAGTGACTTGCTATACCCTTATCTTTGTACGCTAGAGGGGGCCTCGTCATGAGATGGGGACACCGCCCAACTGCATTTGTGTTACCGCCCACCTGTCTGGCGGTATTACGCAGGGTTACGGGTTGGGTGGTAAACGTAATACCCCATTGGGTCCATTGGACCCAATGGGGAATTTTCGGCGCAGTTACCGCCAGCGGGATTACCACATGGTAATTGCACTGAAAATCAGCCTTTTTCCGGTGCATTTATCCCCAGTTTAGAGCTGGGGTAAATTCTGCCAAACTCCAGAATGGGTGGACCCTTGAATGCGGCAGTAACGCAGTAACCGGTGCATTTAAGGGCTACGGCACAGCTCGTGATGAGGCCCAGGTGTTTTCTTTCATATAATGCAAGAGTGCACCCTCATCACCTTCAATACTTGGTCTCTTGCTTACTCTAAGGCAAGAGATCTCGCAGCAGTAGATGCATGTAATCACTTTAGCATCAGTTCGGAAGGAAGAAATAGGCTAATATGCAGATTGTATTGTGTTGCAAAAAACATTTAAGCAGCTTAGTACAATGCACTTAAAAGATGTTTTGTGTTTTAAAATCAGTGGTTACACAGATATATTCTTGCTCTCCTTTGCTAAGACCAGCTGTTCACAAAACAAACATAAAAACAGAAATGATTGCTAATTAATGAATCGCTGTAAATGTGATGGCTTGCCACCTGCGAGGATGCGAATATTTCAACTTTTTATATTTTTATTATATAAAGTACTTCAGGTAATTTTGCTTCTGAAATGGTGGTTTGCTAATGAGACATTAAGCTTCATTTGAAAAACGTAGTACATTTAAGTGCCTCTGCTGTACCAGTCTCCATCGACAGCCCAAGCCCGCAGTAGCACAGGACAGGCATAAAGGTCACACGTGCTTTCCTGACAGTTGTTGCAACACATAGTGACTGCAGGCAGAGGTGGCTTTTAATTCTTCTGCCTCTGATTCAAAATATAATAATTGTATATCTTAATCAGCTTGGTGGCACGTTGATCTTTAAATATATAGCCATGCCTGATTGTGCCATGGGGGAACTAAGGTCATATAATTATGCAGCCACAGCAATTTGATATCGAAGTTTCAGCTCTGTGAGTGGGGGTCAGCTATGATGGGGCAATGTGTATTAGCCATCTGGCCTGTCTGTTTCCACAGCTGCCATGTGTGAAAATGGCTAGGAAGCTGCCTCTTTGGTCCCATTGCAGAACGGTTTCACCATCTTCCAGGGCACCGGAATCTCCTGAGAGTTGCCGTTTGAAAGGCAGCAAAGACATAACAAAGCCACACTCACACCATGGTGCTGTCTGCTGTAGTCCGTTTCAAGTCAGCAGGCATGGAAAATGGGTAGAGGTAGATTAGCACAAAGGTGAGCTGAGATAGGGGTTCCACCATCTTGGTTTCCGCTAGGGCTCTCTACCACTTCCTGTTCCACCATTTCCTGTTGGACAGGGTATTCTGGATATGATGTCAGAAGGCAAAGGGCTCTTGTTACAAAGTCCTGAATTGTGGACAATTCACCTGCAATATTTTGTCTTCATAAGGAAGGGGGCAACCCCTCACTCCTTGATTCATCTTTGGAGTCTCGAGACAACAAGGACAATTCACTGTACCTCTGTTGGAAGTACAGTCTACTCCAAAGTCCTCCGCCTGAGAGGTGAATACAGAAGGCATCCAAGGCAGAAGACAGGTCTGTCCCACACCCATGCCCAGGGAACAGTGGGGAGTGAACTGCTGTGGACCAAGGCCTCTCTGCTGATTGCATTGGAACCAGGCCCCTGGTCACTAGTGATGAAGGGCCCCCATTAGATGCCAATCAGCTTTATAGAGTGGAAGTGCAGATGTGAAGGACATACCTTGTCCTGGAGAGCCTGTATTGGGCATCCCAGAAACCCAGAAGAGTAGAGCAGTTTGGAACCCTGTTCTGTAACTTCAAGACATCTTCAAGCTGGATCGACCATGTTTGACCTACTTCGACTTGCCATATGAACTGTGGTGCTACTTTGGGCACTCTAAGCAACTTCAAACTGCATGTCGCACTTCGAGCCATCCAGACACCGTCTCGACCTATTGAAGCAGAGCGCCTCTTCTCGACCCAATCATGGTTGGACCCAATCATAGAGACCACTGACTCAACCGCCACCCCAAACTATTGTAAGCCTTCGACTCAACCCTCTCAAAAGCAATCTCGACCCAACGGGAGACCACACCTTCCAACCGACTTGACAAAAACTGACAATAGGATCACATTTTCTAAAAACTTAAGAGTAGACTGTACTCCCAACAGAGATACAGTGAATTGTTCTTTTGTCTCTAGACTCCAAAGATGAGTCAAGGAGTGAGGGTGGTGTCCCTTCCTTATGAAGGAAAAATGTCCCAGGAGATTGGTCCAAAGCAAGGCTACTGTAAGGTATTGAATCCAGGATGTTGCAACAAATACCTTTTGCCTTCTGACATCATACACAGAATGCCCTGTTCCGCGGGAAACGGGGGCACTTGAATATGTTAGAGAGTCTTAACTGAAACCAAGATGGTAGAACCCCTAACTCAGCCGACCTTTCTCTTCTGGCAACTCTAGTTCTACCCCCTTTCCACATTCTATGCCTGCTAACTTCAAAGGGACTCCAGCAGACAGTGCCCTGGTGTGAATGTGGCTTTGTTATGTCAGTTATATCGCAGCGCTGGCTCAACCACAGCAAAAGTGCCTAAAAGCCTTGCTCACTGTTGCCAAGCTGCAAAAACAGGTGCTAATGTATTGAGAAGAGGCCCTGTCCCCCTGGTTCACTTTTTAGGACCTTAGAAGCTTTTCAAACTCCCTTCTCCAACTTTTTCTACAAGACGTGCAGTTGCGCTTTCACTGTTGCAGATATCCTTGCCTGAACACTCCAGCTTATCACCCCACAGTGCTCTTTCACATCAAGCTCTTCATTCTCTGTGTTTCTTTGGCAAGGGTTGTTTTTTTGATTTTTTAAATTCCTTTTCATAGATTGTCTGATTGAAGTCCCTAGACGTTTGAGTAGAGATTCTTCAATTTTGGAATTATTGTACTGTTGGTGGTTGCGCTGCTACTATTATCAGCTCACATCCCTTCTAGATATAGCCTGCCCTCTGTCTGCACCACCACATAAGGAGGAACAAGGAATACCTTCCGGGTGAGCCTATTTCACCTTTATGATTGTGACCTTATGATACATATACCATGTAACTGTATCCAAGCAAGCTCACTGTAACAGTGCTGCTGTGCCCCCGGGATATTTTTCGATTTATAAATTCAAATAAATAAATAAATAAATAAAATTGTTATCACTGCTCGTTTAGTGATAGTGTGCAGCTGAGTAGGTGGTTTAGCCATTTATCATCCCTGTACTCCTGCAGAGCAGTGTGCATTTTGTCACAGTAAAGAAGTGTCTGAGAAAGGTATTTTAGAAGAATGGAACCTGGTACGCTAGTCATGGCTTTTGGAATTCTGCCCTGTGCTGGCCCAGACAGCAGGCATTGTATCACCACAGCCAACTGTAATTAGTCATTATAGATACAGTAATGTGGTCATAAGGAAATCATGTATACTGCTAAATAGGCTTAATGCTGGCTGGCATGGATATAATAGACATTTTCATGACTCCGTTCAATGCTGTTCAATGTAGCAACCTCGAAGAATGAAGGGCTGAGTCGAAGTGTGTCCGGCACACTGAACAGAGGCATCTGGGGTGAACAGTACTCTCATTGAGCTATCAAGGCAGCATAGGGACAACTACTTTGGGGTAAGGCAAATATGCATTTTTCTTCAAAAAAATCAATCAATATTTACTTCTCATAAAAAGTCTATCACAGACTACTGTTATCATGAGAGGAGGTGCGTTGCCAAGCAGTGAAGAGCACTGTGGTCCTGGGCAAATGCGCACCCATCAGATGTTAGGCACTGCCATGCAATCACTGTGCAACCACAGTATCTGACAGTCAGGGCACTTATGGCAGGCTGGCAACTGGTGGTGGCATCACCAAGCCCTAGAAGAATTAGCTGACACAATCTTGGTGCCCTATCATTGCACCTGCATAAGCAGCCTGGTGTGGGTCAGTGCACTGTACCAGATCCAGATCTGCAAATTATTGATTGCATGGACAGACAAAGCTCCCAAGCCAACAAGAAGGTAACAATGTATTGGAAATTGTCGGCCCTTCAAAAGCCCGAGATAACCCAGGGCCAAATAGCAAAAATCCCCCAAAAGATGGGTTGTGAAGAGAACGGGATGAGCTGCGTGGTGATGGTGAAGTAAGGCAGGCAGCTTGCCAAGCCTTCCTCAGCGCCAGTGCATAGGTTCTCAAGACAGATCCCCACACAAACATTGTTCTATACCTCTTGGTCCCAAAGGTATGCTTCGCTGATTCATTATTATTATTATTATTATTATTATATGTTATTATTATTATTATTATTATTATTATTTTTTAAATATTATTATTAGTATTAGTATTATTATTATTATTATTATTATTATTACTAGGGTGTTTATTGAGCGCTGACCCAGCTTTGGAAAGCAACAGAGCACTTCACAATCACAGGAGAAAAAACACATGAGGGAAGCAGAAGAGAAAAAGGCAGCAGGGAGCAAACAAGGGGGGGGGCGGTGAGGGTCGGCGATTGGCAGTAAGGGATCTAAAAGCAATTAGTGGAGGAGACAGTGGGGAACAGACTACTAAGTGTCAGGTAGGGTCGGGAGTGCAGGGTGTTAGGGAGGAGCCATTCCTTGAAGAGGGGATGCATGCCCCTCACCCTGCTGCCTGTTTGTTCCCTGCTGTCCCGCTGAATGACCACCCCCATTCTTTGCTGGGGCTCAGCACCTGTTTTTGAAGTACTTATTTTCCTGGGCATTATTGGGCAGCATTTGTCCGTGTGTGTTTTTGAGTGGTCCTTCCAATTGAACCAGTATTCGCACATTTGCAAATTTTGAGTGCTTAGTCATGCTCAATTAATGTGGCAATGCCCTATAATCCCTTTTGGTTTTAAAACTGTTTGTAGTTCTCTGTAAACACGTTGAAGAACTATGTTATGCTTCAAGGGCGCTGAGAGGCTGCATGCGCCAAACTTCTGGAAGGCTTATGACACAGGGATCATTACGAGTTTGGAGGTCGCCATGGCGCTAATAGCACCATGGCTGTTTCAAAACCCGTATCTGGGTCCGTGGTGTCGGAATGGGGACTTAACGGGACATTCCGACCTTTGCGGACCCAGTAAGTCCCCATTCTGAAAACCATTTGGTCCCTTAGCGGGACCCACTAAGGGACCTCGGAATGCGGAAGTAGGGGGCTAACGCCACCGGCATCCTTACCGGTGCCGTTCACCCCTTACCGCCGCACTCGGAATGAGGCCCACTGTCTCGGGAAGATAGCACAGGGCAACTTGTTCGCCTTGGAAGCAAGACGACATGGAGCACCACAAGTTCGATCCCCGGTTCCGCGCTTAGAAACCTCTGGGTATTAAGCCAGTTACAAATAACCTACCACATTATATTATATCACACTGAGAACCCCAAATCTCTTTGAAGGTGCTGGGATGCTGTGAATACCAAGCTCCGAGGATGGTGCTGAGATTCTGCAAACCTCAAGCTGCTCAGATACTGCAAGCCCTATGTAGCGCAAAGGTGTGATGATGCTACAAGACTCAAGATATGGGAACTGCTGTCATAATCAGAAGACAGGGATAACGCTGACACTGGAAGCCCCATTGTACTGAAAGGCAGAAACATCTCTGGGGGACCCGAACATCTGGGAAGCAATGACGAGGAGAAGTGTCCCCTTGAGAAGCAAGCAAACAAAGTTAAGTAAGACAACATTGCATTCTGGGAATTAGAGGTATATATCAAGGCCTTCCATATATGAGAAAGAAATTAAGTAAAGCGAGACAAGGTTACATTCTCAGAATCAGATCTAGCATGTAGAGGTTTCGAGCAAGATGGAGAAACTTGGCTATTGAAGGATGGGGTGATATATATATATATATATATGTCCAAAAAAGGGAGAACTCCACGTACGAAGTACGTGAGGTAAAAAGGGCTGCATTCCCAGAGCAGTTGAGGAATGTAATATCCTTACAAAATTCCGAAAAAAGACAGCACAGCGAATTCCAGCAACAACTTGTGTTTTTATTCTGTGTTTGCTGAGAGGAAAAACAAGAAAAGTGGAACAACGCGTTTCACGGTCCTCTGACCGATTGGTCATGTGGATAGGTAAAGACACAATAGATGGACTATACATACACAAAATACTCTATGGTTGTTCCAGAGTGTCTTCCATTTTGTAAGTGATTTCAATCTGGCACACACCCAAGTCTCACCCAGCATGTAGTGCGCAAATGAAACCCTTATTTATTTGTATCTATAAGTTCAATATTCTGAATGATATACCACTCATATCACACCCTTCTCCTGAGACCCCCGCCCCCGCCCCCGGTCACACTGAATCAGGAATCAGGCTAGTTTGCAAAGGTAAATATTTATTTAATTGTTTAGAATTTAAAATCACAATCTATTTTTAAGAGGTAACAACAATCCCCAATCGGGTGACAGAACACTGAATAATATCTTTACTGTACTGGGAATCAAGTAATGAACACAAAAAGAATGCAACACAGAAAATAATACTTTTGGGTTGGTTTGGAACAGATAGCGCTATGGTTAGAGGTTCCCCCTGCAACACCCCTCAACCCACCAATAGGCAATTTAAATAGATGTGAGGAGAGAGCTGGTACTCAGGAATAACACAGATCAAACAGAAAATCACTCCCACCTTCCCCCTTTAAACACAAGAGAAAAACGGAATTGACTTTTCAACTGTCAGGATGGCTTTGAAATTGGCCAAGCAAAAACACCAAATGTGATCAGAAATACTTAAATTGTTATAAATTTAGGGGCGAGCCACTTTGAACAGATGCAAGCAATCATAAGCAATGATTTAATCAAAAGAAAACCCTTGAAACTTCAAAGACCAAGTGGGAAATAATTTACAGCTAATTCACACGTGTAAAAGTCTTCAAAATGTCAATTTGCAGCAAACTTTTCCTTATGCGATTTTTGATATAATGGGTCAATTGCACTGATTAGCACTGCAGTTTGTAGAGATAGCTAAGGGTGTTAGGTACAAGTGGGAGTTGACATTTCGCTTCTATCTTAAAAATGGAGGTAGGTATAGAGGTTTTAGTGAGAGGTGTTTTTCGAAAATAAAGACACGAATGTGAACAAGGACTTCAGTTTAGAATCAGAAAATATGGCTAGAGCGTTTGGGCTAGGCAACCAAGTCGGGGCAAAGTAAGCTCTGAGACTGATTCATGACTTCAGTAACAGATCCCCATCACCTTCCCTGGCGGCACCAGTTCAAAGACTCAAAGTGGGATTTATGGATCAGAGAAACACAAATAAGATGATTATGAAAATGGCGCTTTAGTAACTAGACAAAATAAGAAAGCACTAAAGATTTTGGAATCAGAAGAGTGAATGAGTCCCTATGTGTTGTCAGCTGTCTCTATTTATCCTTTCAAATGACATCACAAAAATGGGTGCATGGGGCGGTTTAACTAAGCTTGCCCCTGTGAACTGGGATTGGATCAGGGCCTCATCTCCGCCTTGCACCTGAGTGATTGGATCAAGGAAGGATGATGTCACATTTATGGTTTAGCTTTTACAGTCCTTAGAAACCTCCCCTAGCCACTAGTATCAACTTGGTAACCTCTACAAAAATCACACACACAAATTCCATATTTTATGTAGTATCTGTTCATCAAAATCCCGCAGCTGTGAGACCTTGTTTCACCTTTCTGCAGAATTATGTCCATTTCGCCATGAACACATTTTCCAAACTTTCTGCAAATTTCCACAAATATGTATGTTTACAATGAGGATGTGTGTGTAAAGCTTAACAATTCTAGCATTAATAAAGTTCACATAAAATTACATATATTGCCATTCCTGTCCAGAATATGTTACACAGTTCCACTGTCTCTTGAAACGTAAAGCCAAAAGTTAGACTAACAAATCTGTCCTTTTTATATTTTTCACCATTTTGGATAACAAGTTATGAGTCTCTAAAAATTGTTCATTATTTATTCTTAGCAGCAAAGGGTCCGCCTTTTGTCTCTCCCTAGAGCTCAAGGAGTAGCCCCCTCCTTTGGGAAATTCGTTCAAGGAGCAGTTTACGACCTTTTCACACATCCATTTCCTGGCCTGGAGGATCTGCCATCTTTCATTCCTTGGTTGTAGTCAAAAGTCTGGCCTAACCCACAATTATCACATGTCAGTGAGTTTCTGCTGAGAGGATTTCCCTCCCCTTGGAGGAAACCTGTTTTTCACTTCTTGCAGGCCCAGTCAAGCTAATTTATTCTTAATTTCTTGACTTAAAATCCAGTGGAAACCAAACTTGTATCAAATGGCATAGATAAATTACATTCTTAGCTTGAAACCTGTGGAATCAAAAACAAATGAGTTCTGTATTCCTTTTAGCACCAATCCTTTTATGTTTGCTAATCTGGCAGACTTTTAGTTTAGATAACTTCGAAGTTTCATCAGGAGAGCCCATCTGACAGGGCTGTCATTCACAGGTAGAACAGTGTGCTGCACACAGATGATTTTGACAGGGACTGTCATTCTATGGCAATCCAGTTTTTCTGAGAAAATCTTTTTTTCTCTTCATATTTTAAGACTTTGTACATTCACGGTGCTTCATTAGTTTAAATGAATTTTAGTGCCAAGCAAGAGTTTGAGTGTTGAAACAGTATTATGTAAAGGCCTTTTGGAGTTTTAGCAGCAAAATAAATGTCATCTACAGGCACATTTTTGGGGTTTATTTTGCAAAGCACTGCTTCTCCCTCTGTACTCCATGTTTGCTTGTCATGGAGCCCTCTGGCACTTTTTCTGCGGTGTGTGCTCTATTCCACCACACATGCACCATGGGTGGCAGGTTGTGCATCCATCTTGTTGTATGTTGAAAAATGTGGTTTTGGAGGTTTTGGCACGCACAAGAGTTTTGCCGCCATTGTTGCTGTTTCTTGCACCATAAATAGCAGAGTGATGCCGCATAGTATAGCAGAGTGGGTCAATACATCCCACAAATCCCCCCTCCCGACTTTGTTTTGACCTCCAGTCGAGGGGGAGTCAGAAGAGTTTGGGATGTTCTTTTCTGTCCATGTGGAGAAATTCAGTTGCTTCTCCCATAAGTGATTGAAGCGACACGCTCCCCTCGCCAGTTCAGGTTAGGATGGGACGATACTCCAAATTCTTTGGGTTTTTCCGCCGAGTCCCTGAGTGGTCCTCCTTGGTAAGATGATTCTTAGTTCAAATGCTAGAAAATAGAACATAGCATGGTTATGAAAATGTTCTCACTACTGTCCCACACATCTTCGGGGATGTCAGCAGTGAGAAAGACACTTGCATTCCTTAACAATTGGCGATATTCCTTATCTATTATTCAGTGATCCTTCTCTCATTTTCTTAGGTGTAATCAATGAAGATTTAATCATTTTTCTAGGTGTCCAGAATTTCCCCCTCTGGGTTTCCGGTAAGCCATTCTATCTGCCACAAAGTATGCCTGCGGTGGCAACTCTTTAGCTGGTTTATGTGGACCCACTTGTCTTCTCCTTCTGTCAAATTGCCCTTGGGGATGCAGATTCTGTAGACGACTGGTGAGATTCTGTCCACAATTTCAAAAGGACCCCGCCAGGTTGGGAGGAATTTGCGCTCTTTGGCTTGGTTCCTCTGGAAATTGTACAAGTAGACCCGGTCTCCTACTTGATATTCCTTTTTAGTTGTCTTAAGGTCATAGTGGGTCTTCTTACTGTCTGCAGGTCTTTCTATTCCGCTGAGCATAGGCAAAAGCATGTTGAATGTGTTTTCTCAGATTCTCAACATAGTCATGAGTTGTGGAGGCATTTATCAAGGTTTGCTCTTGGGTTCTGTAGAGCAGATGCTGGGGTAGCACCATCCTTCGTCCAATCATCAGCTCAAATGGAGACATTTTTGTTGCAGAATAAGGGGTAGATCTGATGGTCATCAGGACAAGGGTTAATAGAATGTCCCAACTTGGGCCAGAATCTGCCACAAACTTTTTTAATATGCTCACAATAGTTTTATAGTACCTCTCAACTCCACCACTAGAGGACAGCGATAGGCAATGTGTAGTTTTCTTTTTACCCCAAGTATCTCCCACATCTTTGTCATCACTTTGCTAGTAAAGTGGCTACCTCGGTCTGACTCAATCCATTGGGGTAGTCCAAAACGCGAGAAGATGTGATTGATCATCAGGGCAGCTGCTGTTTCTGCCTTGTAATTTGGGGTGGGGAGACATTCCACCCATTTAGTCAACAAGCATGTTACGGTTAACATGTACTTGTTCCCCTGAGAGGAGCAAATCACAGGCCCGATAAAATCGACTTGCAAATCTGAACAAGGCAGTGCCATCCCCCTCTTTTGGAGGGGAGCACAGTGTGTGAGTGAAATTGGCTGAAATTGTGCACACACAAGACACCCCTTCAAGTACTGGTCAAGTTCCTGCCCCATGTGTGGCCTGTATGCAACCTCTCGCAAGATTTCTAATGTCGTAAGAAACCCCCGATGACCGGCTGTGGCCGCATCATGGGCGTGACTTAGCATCAGGCTTCGGAATGATGTAGGGACCACCCACTGGTCTTGGCCAGTTATGGATCTCCTCACCAACAAACTGTCTTAGATTCGGAACATTTTTTGTACATTTCATCAATACTCTGAGATCCTCTTTCCCAATGCAATCAGTATCCATCAGGGGAAAGTTCTCAGGGTCCTCAATGTGTTGATAAAACTGACCAATTATTGGATCCCCTTTTTGAGCCGTAATCAAATCAGCATCCGGGGTCTCCTTACTCCATTGGGCATTTGAGAGTTCATTGTGAGCATTTGTCTGGGACCTAGTGATAGCATTGACCTGGATTTCCCCCAACAGGGACTCGATCTCAAGTAGATCCCCTTGGATGGCTCTGGTTTTGGCAAGCTGATCAGCTAAGTCATTTCCAGTTTTGTCTGGCTCCTCTACTTTAGAATGACCCTTAATCTTTTTCCAGTAGATGGTCATCCCATTGGAGGTGACCAGATCATCAATATTCTGTATTAATTTTCTATGTTTTAATAGGTTATTATTAGCACATAGCATGCCTCTGGTTTTCCAATTAACCAGGTGCTCCACAAACCCGTTCCGTACATTATCCGAATCAGTGATTATGACTAGTTTGTGGAGTTGGTGTTGGACAGCAGTGAGGATGGCTTGATGCACAGCCATCAACTCTGCCACTTGACTACTACGGGGACCAATTTTGTACCCCATGGAGGGCTCTACAGCATCATTCACATGTGCATTCCCCACGCAGGCCACAAGTTCCTTTCCTTGTTGTGAACATGGTAGGAGCACCCATCCACATGGTCAGTGGGCATTCCCTCACACTTGTCTTCTTCATAGACTTTCTGTGGGGAATTAACGTATGCCTCCATGTTGTCCTTGATTTTAAGACTTTCGACCTCAAGACAGTTTTCTCTGACACAATCATGCAAGTCAGCCAAACCTTGCGCAAGGGGACTCTTCTTGTTTTGGTCATATTTGACCTCCACAGGAAAGCCTTAGTTTAGTTAGTTTAGTTTTAGTTTATTCATTTGTATTGCACACCAGACCCGAGGGTATGAGGGCGCAGGATCAACAAGGATATTCGAAGCTTGGTTACAGGTTACTATGCATTACAGTATTACAATATGATAATGTATTGACAGAATCCAGTAAGTAATTCGGGAATTACTCACATTTCCTGCCGGGATTCTGTCACTTTGAAGATATTTCAGAGGCTGGTGTGGAGTCTCCATTATGATGTGTTCTCCCTGGATGAACGGGCGGTAATCCTTCAATGCCCACACCGTGGCCAGGTGTGCCTTCTCCCAATCGTTGAATTTTTCCTCCACAGAGGATAAAGGGCCTCATTACACGGATGGTGGTGGACCAAGGTGCTTAGCCTTGGTCCATGCCGGTAAAATACCGGCACCGCCTTGGTGGAAAGGGGAATTACCGCCCTATTCCAAGGTTGGTGGGGCGGTAATTCCCCCTTCCCCCATTGCCCTTCCCCATTCCCATTTTTGCCCCATAGGGCTCTATGGGAAGGGGGAAGGCGCTAATTACGGTACCGCAAATTGCGGTACCGTAATTAGCTCCCTGGTCCCTTTGCGGGTTGGTTTTAACACCTGCAAAAAGCAGGTGTTAAATTCCCCAACCCGCAAAGGGACCTCGTAGTAACGCGGTAAGGTTTACCGGTACCGGTAAAATACCGGTACCGGTAAACCCTTACCGCCTACCGTGTAATGAGGCCCAAAGTCTTGCTCGCATAGGAGATTACTTTATTGACCTTGTCATGTTTTTGGTATAATACTGCAGCGAAGCATGTATTTGAGAATCCTGTCTCTAAGAAGAACTCCTTGTTTTTGACAGGGTAAGCTAGGCAAGGCTCTTGTGAGAGGCTTCTTTTGAGTTGTCATTCTGCCTCGGCTTGTTCTGGACCCCACTCCCACTTGACCCGCCCTTCAATAGATGGATCAGGGGTTTTGTGATCTCTGCGTAATCCTCAATGAACTTTTTGCTGTAATTAGTCAGTCCAAGGAGGCTCCTTAGCTCCTGCAGAGTTGTGGGGTCTTTTAGTTTCTGAGGTGCTTCTACTTTCTTTTCTTGGGGACAAAGACCCTCGGGAGTTATCTCATGCCCCAAGAAATTGACATGGGTCCTGCACCACTGTGCCTTTTGGAAAGAGAGTTTTGCTCCAGCAGCCCTCAACTGTGTCAGAACATAATGGATCTCTGCTATGTGTTCCTCCACAGTTGATCTTTTGATTAGAACATTATCTACACAGGCCAGGTAACCCCTTTCACCCATGCCAGGCATGGCCTTATGCAAAAAGATACTAAATTTGTTGCTGGAGTTCATGTATCCAAAGGAAGTCCAGGTCCAAGTGTAGTGCTGCCCCCCGAAGGTAAAGGCCAGCTTGTATTGGTCTTCCCTAGTGACAGGTACAGTCCAGTACCCATTGGTCAAGTCAATGGCAGTGTATACCTTTGACCCCTGGATCTGGGCCAGCCCTTGGTCAATGTAGGGAAGAGGCCATCGGGAAGTGTGGACCCGTTTGTTGAGCTCCCTTAGGTCAGCACAGAGTCTCCGTTGGCCGTTTGGTTTCAAAATCCCCAGCACCGGATTATTGAAGGTGCTGTGGACTGGACGATTGATCCCACGGTACTCAAGGTTCTTAATTATTGCAGTAAGGGACTCCAATGATGTGGGAGGCAAGCAATATTGCTTCACAAACACTGGAGTCATGCCAGGGTCCGTGTGAATTGTTGTTGTGTGGATGTCGGTGCGACCACAGTCATATGAGTCCACCGCAAAGAGATCTTGAAAATCTAAGAAAACTTGTTTCAATTTTTGCCTTTGCTCCAGAGTCTCACAGGCATCAGTGTAACGCTCACCTGATTCCCGTATAGGCGCCGGTCTTGACTGGGCGTATACCGTATCTTCAAAGGTGATGTGTAAAACACGGCTGGCTCTTTGGGCTGGACCTCTGTGCACTGTATGTCTAACTCGAAGGGTAAGATGTCTGCAGATAGAAAATATGGGATTAAGGAACTGGGTTATTGAATGTCTCTCTCTTCTTCCCTTTCTCTTCTCCTGTAGAACCCCAAAGGTTAACGCTCTCACCTTAGGTAAGTGAACGCCGTGCTCTCCATCTGCCTCGGGGCAGGGTGCTGTAACCAGTTTCTTCACTGGATAAGGGGAGCAGGCCTCTTGACTTCAGAGGACTGCTGTCCGTCGTTTACTGCACGAACGGTAAGTTTCGAGTAATTCTAATGTCTTTAAAGTCTTTAGTAATGATGTTTCTTGTTTTGCAGGGTTCCGGCGATGGCGGATGACGGGCTGAAGTGAGTTGAAGATGGAGCCCGTGTGATGAATAGAAGCGCCTGGAAGCACGTAAGTAAGCGCTTGTTGCCTGCTTCACGATGCGCTCTAACTGTCTTTTTATTTTGCAGGTACAAGTTCGGAGCGGCTGCAGGGTGCCGGAATACCCACTGGGTTAGATGTGGAAAGGAGTAATGGCACGTGAGTATTAAAGTTCCCCAATGTCTTTAAACGCACCTTGTTTTGTCTTTCAGATGCGGGATGCAGCGCCGAAGGCCTCCGGAGCGTGCTAAGAGTTGGTAAGCTTTTGTCTTTCAGATGCCGGAATGCAGTGTGAAGACCTCCGGAGCGCACGAAGAGTAGGTAAGCCTTTGTCTTTCAGATGCCGGAATGCAGCGCGAGGCGTTGGTGACAGCCGATGGACCAGGTAAGTGAAGAGCTGTCACTGAAGACCGTAATGCTAACCTGTTCTTTCTTGTCTTTATAGGTGTTGCTGAAGACTGGATTCAGGATGGTAAGCCTTTTTCCTTAGGCCCAGGATCAGATGCAGAAGACACGATGAGCGTTCTGCTGCAGAGGATGCAGAATAACGCAAAGCAAGATTCATCCATCGGGTGTGGTTTAAATAGCCTCCTGTAGTGCTTAGGTGTCTCCTTCCACAGCCACGCCTAGGTAAGAAAAGAGTTCCTGCTTTCCAGAAGAGTTCCAGTGTTCTGAATCTAGGGAGTGGCTCCTGCCCCACCCAACAGGAAAAGTAGTTCCAAACAGAAGAGGATAAGAGGCTCAACTGGCAGGCAAGTAAGCAGCATGGTCTGCTGCAGGTAAGTCCACCCAAGCATTATGAGCCCGGCGCTTCCAGCACTGGGACTGGGCATATTTATGAGCCTGGTGCCACTGGCGCCAGGACTGGGTCCAAAAGGTCCCAATTGGGACTGGTTGGCACTCGGAACCTGGGTTATGGATCTGCTTCCAAGGGAGTTGGGAAAACCCTGACCTTTTGGAAGCAGAGATCATGACAGTACCCCCCCTCAAGGCCCCTCCCAAACCGGGCTTCTCCGGGGGTTTTGGCTTGTCAGGAAATGTTCGGTGAAATCTTTTGATTAGGCGAGGAGCGTGGACATATTCAGCAGGTTCCCAGGATCTCTCTTGGGGGCCGTAGCCTTTCCAGTCAATTAGGTAAAATAGTTTAGATTTGGAGATCTTGGAGTCCAGAATGCTTTTGACTTCAAACTCGAGTTCTCCATCAACTAGGATAGGTTTTGGAGATTTAGTTAGTCGGGTTTGAGGTTGCACGGGTTTTAATAGAGAGACGTGGAAGACCGGATGTATCTTCATGTGCGGGGGCAAGTCCAACTTGACCGCTACTGGGTTTACTATGGTAGTGATGGAATAGGGACCAAGGTATCTTGGGTTGAATGTGCATGGCCCTTTTAGAGGTAGATATTTGGTGGATAACCAGACTTGATCCCCTACTTGATATTGAGGGGCTTCCTTCCGATGTTGATCTGCTCCTTTCTTGTATTGTTCTTTAGCCCTTTGAAGGTGAGAAACAGCTTCCTTAAAGGCTTGGGTGATTGTAGAATGCAGGTAGTCTACTGCTGGTGTTTCAAGATCTTGGAGGGGATCCAACTCCGAGGTTCGAGGGTGACTGCCGTACAAAAGAAAAAACGGGGTTTTCCCAGTTCCCGAATGGACAGAGTTATTGTAGGCATATTCGGCTATCCAAAGGATGTCTTTCCAAGTTTTTTCAGTTTGTTGCAGCATGCAGCGTAAATACTGTTCCAGAGTTTGATTGGTCCTCTCGGTTTGTCCGTCGGTCTGAGGGTGGTGACTGGTCGGTAGTCTCACATCAATTTGAGCCGACCGCCAGCAACTTCGCCAAAAATGAGAAATAAATTGACTACCTCGATCCGAAATTAGAACCGAAGGAAAACCGTGCAGTCGGACGATGTTTTCGAGAAATTCTCGGGCCAGAGTTGCTGCTGTTGGCAAGCCTTTGAGCGGAATGAAATGCGCCATCTTGGAGAATAAGTCCACGATTACTAGAATCGTATTGTATCCGGAGCATAGAGGTAGATCGGTGATGAAGTCCATAGAAAGCGTATGCCAAGGGCGAGGTGGGATGTCAATAGGGCGTAAGAGGCCTGCTGGCCTTTCCTTTTGACTCTTGTTTTGGGCGCATACTCCACAGGACATTATAAAGTCTCTGATATCTTTTTTCCAAGACGGCCACCAGAAGTAGCGCTTGATCTTTTCTGAGGTCTTGGCCATACCGGGATGTCCTTCCATTAAAGAATCGTGATAACAAGAGATTACTTTTTTCTGTAAATCTGTGCTGGGTAGGTATAATCGTTCTTGGAAATACAATAAGTTGTCCTTTACTGCAAAGTCCTTTCCCTGCAGATGCCAATTCTGTATGTCTGCTGGAGTTACAAGTTGCCTGGCTTTACCCTTAACTTCCTCTATGGATTCTGTGGCGATTACACCCAGAATTCTTTGTTCGGGAATGATTGGTACAGGTTTAGGGTTGATCAAGTGGTCTTCCACTCCCATCCGAGAAAGGGCATCAGCTTTACCGTTCTTTGTACCAGGTCGATAGGTAATTATGAAGTCAAACTCGGCAAAGAATAATGCCCAACGGAGTTGTCTAGAGGATTGGGCTTTTGCGGTTTTCAAATATTGCAGGTTTCGGTGATCCGTAATCACAGTAACGGTGTGTCGGGCCCCCAGCAGATAATGCCGCCAAGCCTTAAAGGCAGACTTGATAGCCAGAAGTTCCTTGTCAGTAATCGTGTAATTGATTTCAGGAGGCGAGAATTTGCGGGACCAAAATGCCACGGGATGCAACTGATTGGTTACCGGGTCCTTTTGTGATAGAACTGCCCCCATGGCAAGGCTTGAAGCATCAGTTTCCACGATGTAGGGGAGTTCGGGGCGAGGGTGTTTTAAGATTGGTGCAGAGATAAATTTAGTCTTCAAATCCTGGAAAGCTTGTTCCGCCTCGGTAGACCATTCAAAACGTTTGTTTTTCTTTAACAAGGCAGTGATGGGCTGGACTATTCGAGAGAATTCGGGGATAAACCTGCGGTAAAAGTTAGCGAAGCCTAACATGCTTTGCACACCTTTTACGGAGGATGTTGATGGCCATTTGAGAACTGCATCGACCTTCTTTGAATCCACACGCACTCCGCCAGGTGATAATATGAATCCCAAGAATTCAACTTCAGTCACGTTGAAAACACATTTTTCCAACTTAGCGAAAAGTTTGTGTTGACGCAATCTTTCGCGGACCATTTTCACGTGTTTCCGATGTTCAGATTCCGATGAAGAATAAACGAGGATGTCGTCAATGTAAACAACAACACACACATCTATGAGCTCTCTGAGGACATCGTTCATAAAATATTGAAAGGCGGCCGGGGCATTGCAAAGTCCGAAGGGCATGACCTGATATTCAAATAGCCCATACTTGGTGCGGAAGGCCGTCTTCCATTCATCGCCCTCTTTTACTCGTACCAAGTGGTAAGCTCCTCTAAGATCCAGCTTTGTATATATGCATGCTTTTCTGACTTGGTCCAGGAGTTCAGGGATCAAAGGTAACGGATATCTATTCTTAACGGTGATCTGGTTCAGGGAGCGATAATCTATACAAGTTCTAAGGTCTCCTTCCTTTTTTGGAACGAAGAACAAAGCTGAAGAAGCAGGGGACTTGGAAGGACGAATAAATCCATTTGCCAGGTATTGATCCAGGTATTGTCGAAGGTGAAGGTTCTCAGGCTCGGTGAGGGCATAAATTCTACTACAAGGAGGAGTAGATCCAGGTATCAGGTCTATCTGGCAGTCATAAGACCTATGAGGAGGTAGAGAGTTAGCCTGATCCTTCCGGAAAACATCTTGGTATTCTAGGTATTCGGGAGGTAACTGGGGAGTCTCTGAAGAAATTGCTGCCAGTGCAACACCAGGTGGAGGGTGACAAGTAGAGACACATTCTGGAAACTGGACCGTTCTTGCTCGCCAATCGATCAGAGGATTGTGTTTCTCTAACCAAGGTATTCCTAGAATAATCTGAAACTGAGGGGCCTTGATCACATCGAACACGATCTTCTCATGGTGTCCATCGTCACCTCTTGAGTGGTATGCGTTACTGGCCCGGAGGCTATCTCCGTACCATCCACCGTAGTAATGACATCCTTTACAGCCTTGGGACAAAGAGTTAGATTCATCCTCAAAACCATTTCATGATCCACATAATTGCCGATGGCACCGCTGTCGACGTAAGCTTCAATTGCATGTAATCGATCCGGATTATCAGGGCTAATGAGGACCATAGGTATCACGAAATGCGAGGTCACGGAACTGGTTTTCACGCTTGGCAAGAAGACCTCTATTCTTGTCGGGCGAGGTTGTTTCCCTGCTCAGAGTTTGTAACTTTGGTAACTGCAGCTCCTACTGCCTTCTTGGCAGGTTTCACCGGACAGTCTCGAAGAAAGTGCCCTGAGTTTCCGCAATAGAGGCATAATTGCAACTGTTTTCTCCTTTCCCGCTCCTTTTGTGTTAGAGGACCTTTCAGACCCCCTATTTGCATGGGTTCCCCGGAGTCTACTCCTTTGGAAGGAGTTGGCGGTTTGGAAAATACTCGAGCATCAAACTTGGAACGATCGGCCTTCCTGTTCTGCAGTCTGTGATCTATTTGAACGACTAAGTCTATATAGTCCGAACAATCTTGTGGGGGATTCACTACTTGGGCTAACACATCTTTGAGCTCTCCACGTAGACCTCTATAAAACAGCGTAATCCTTTTGTCCTCAGGCCATTGAGTTTCCACTATCAGTCTGTTGAAAGACGCAATATAAGCCAAAAGGTCTTGATTACCTTGTCGCAACGAAAGAAGCTCATTGTCCAAGGCCTGCCCCTGTGAATGTCTTGCGAACAGTTTTTCCATACTGAGCTGAAAAGCTTGAAAATCATGGAGGACCGGATCATCTTGATTTACTAGAGGGATCGACCAGTCTGCCGCATTGCCACTAAGGTACGAAAGCACGAAAGCTACTTTAGCTTGATCAGTTGGAAAGGCTGCTGGCCGGCATAAGAAATGCAACCGGCACTGATTGATAAATACTGCAAACCTCTTTGGGTCACCAGAAAATCGTTCGGGCGGAGCCAGAGGTACATTCCCAGGTAGGTTGTTCTGCACTGGATTCATAGAGGATGTAGAAGGAAGATTTCCCCCAGATGCGGGTAACGGGGTCTGTCCGGCTTGTGACTGTAGCAATTGTCTAGCGAGATCATCTGTTCGCTCCTTGGAAATAATCAGTTCCCTTCTTAGAGCGTTCGTTTCCTGACGAGCTGCATGCACTTCTGCCCTTAGTTCCCCAAGTAACTGGGCTAGCTGGTCGGTATCCGAGGTTTCCATAGCGCCTGGACGGGAGTTTTGTGGTAGGCTTTGCGTTCTGTAACGCTCACCTGATTCCCGTAGAGGCGCCGGTCTTGACTGGGCGTATACCGTATCTTCAAAGGTGATGTGTAACACACGGCTGGCTCTTTGGGCTGGACCTCTGTGCACTGTATGTCTAACTCGAAGGGTAAGATGTCTGCAGATAGAAAATATGGGATTAAGGAACTGGGCTATTGAATGTCTCTCTCTTCTTCACTTTCTCTTCTCCTGTAGAACCCCAAAGGTTAACGCTCTCACCTTAGGTAAGTGAACGCCGTGCTCTCCATCTGCCTCGGGGCAGAGTGCTGTAACCAGTTTCTTCACTGGATAAGGGGAGCAGGCCTCTTGACTTCAGAGGACTGCTGTCCGTCGTTTACTGCACGAACGGTAAGTTTCGAGTAATTCTAATGTCTTTAAAGTCTTTAGTAATGATGTTTCTTGTTTTGCAGGGTTCCGGCGATGGTGGATGACGGGCTGAAGTGAGTTGAAGATGGAGCCCGTGTGATGAATAGAAGCGCCTGGAAGCACGTAAGTAAGCGCTTGTTGCCTGCTTCACGATGCGCTCTAACTGTCTTTTTATTTTGCAGGTACAAGTTCGGAGCGGCTGCAGGGTGACGGAATACCCACTGGGTTAGATGTGGAAAGGAGTAATGGCATGTGAGTATTAAAGTTCCCCAATGTCTTTAAACGCACCTTGTTTTGTCTTTCAGATGCGGGATGCAGCGCCGAAGGCCTCCGGAGCGTGCGAAGAGTTGGTAAGCTTTTGTCTTTCAGATGCCGGAATGCAGTGTGAAGACCTCCGGAGAGCATGAAGAGTAGGTAAGCCTTTGTCTTTCAGATGCCGGAATGCAGCGCGAGGCGTTGGTGACAGCCGATGGACCAGGTAAGTGAAGAGCTGTCACTAAAGACCGTAATGCTAACCTGTTCTTTCTTGTCTTTATAGGTGTTGCTGAAGACTGGATTCAGGATGGTAAGCCTTTTTCCTTAGGCCCAGGATCAGATGCAGAAGACACGATGAGCGTTCTGCTGCAGAGGATGCAGAATAACGCAAAGCAAGATTCATCCATCGGGTGTGGTTTAAATAGCCTCCTGTAGTGCTTAGGTGTCTCCTTCCACAGCCACGCCTAGGTAAGAAAAGAGTTCCTGCTTTCCAGAAGAGTTCCAGTGTTCTGAATCTAGGGAGTGGCTCCTGCCCCACCCAACAGGAAAAGTAGTTCCAAACAGAAGAGGATCAGAGGCTCAACTGGCAGGCAAGTAAGCAGCATGGTCTGCTGCAGGTAAGTCCACCCAAGCATTATGAGCCCGGCGCTTCCAGCGCCGGGACTGGGCATATTTATGAGCCTGGTGCCACTGGCGCCAGGACTGGGTCCAAAAGGTCCCAATTGGGACTGGTTGGCACTCAGAACCTGGGTTATGGATCTGCTTCCAAGGGAGTTGGGAAAACCCTGACCTTTTGGAAGCAGAGATCATGACAATCAGCTAGGTTGACTCTCTCTTCAACCAACTGCCTGAAACCCAGTAAGTCTTTTGGTTTTGCTATCTCAGCGTCCTTCTCCAGCTGGGTGGAGAAGTCCCTGTTCAAAGTACTGACTTGGACTGATGGCCTCAGGTGGGGAAGGCAGTCCTGGTGGACTTGAAAGATCACCTCATCCCTCCTGAAGTCACAGGTCACCTCTTCCTTACCAGAAGGTCAGGAAGAGTACACCAGGAAATTCCCCCATGCCGGTTGAAGATCCTGTCTGGTGTTGTGTCATTGTCGCTATCACTGTCAAAACAGTCATTGGGGATTGGTCCTACCAGTTCATTGCCTAAATCTATGGAAAAATGTCGGTCATCAACCGCCATTCCAATAATGGTGCCTGCGCCCAGAGTGATACTCCTAGGGTCGCTGTTGTCCACCTCTATTGGAATGGTGTTCTGTTCTGTATTGACTAGTGGTGTTGGGTTTAACCCCAAGCCTTGCTGTTGGAAATGGGCATTGAGGTGGACATATGCGTCAGGATTTTGCAGTTTCTGTCCTCTTTTAATTTTTACTTTGAGTGAGAATTGTCGGGTCCATTCTGGGATGGTGACTTCCTCTCCAATCTGAATTTCAACTGCATATGGCAGCAGTTGAGCTGACCGAAATGCTTTCTCTGGATCATCAAAGTCCATTGGATTACCTGCTCATCGGGACCAGGCTTTGAAGTTTATTAGGTCCAAACTAATGGCAAAGCAATTGAGAATGTCACTGCCTAAATAAAATGCAGCAGGGAGATCTCGCACAACCCAACAATTATGGACTATGCTCTTGTGGTCTATCGAAATTCTGAGCATACACCTGCTACGCAGGAGATGTTTGGAATTGGGTGTTTCCTCGTCCATTTCCCATTTGTCTAATAATTTAAATGTGGGAATGGCTGGATCTTTTGGGATTTTTCGGAACATGGCCTCGCTGATGAAGTTCTTACCGTTGTTCACACACACTCGGGCGAGAACAGAGTCCTTCCCCCATTTAACTGAACGGGAATGAACAACTGTTCTCCAATTTTCTGAATCTCAGCCAAGCTTTGAGCAGGTTGCTTATCATTTTGGACTATAGGAGTGGGATTTTCTAATTGTGAATTTGGATAGAATTTCAGAGAATTCCCTTCCAGTGTGGAATGCCACTTGAGACTGGAGGGAAGGTTGATTTTCAGAAATAGAGAGGACTTCCCAATCCCAGTTTGTTGTCCTACTGCAATTACTGTCAGGGATTTGGTGGTTATTGAAATGGAATTCAATTTGGTCAGGTTTTTGTTCGACCATGTGGCATGTGCCATTTAAACTAACATGGCTGACACTATGTTTTAGTTTTATTGATGTACACCTTTTCCTCAAGGGGGAAAAGATAATGCGCATTTTGGGCCAATTGGTGGGTTAATTTCTTTGCTTTTGATACTGACTTGGGTGATTTGGGCAGGATTTTGTTTGGAATCTAGGGAACCTATAAGAAAAAGGTGACAGTTGGATATGGGGGGAGTTTTGGGCTCCCCTGGTTCTGATTCTGGGCTGCCCCCCCCTTTTTGGAGGCAGTCACCAGAATTGGTTTGGGCCAGGTGATTTTCTTGCTGGTCATTCTGGGGTTCAATGATGGGCGGTTTTAACTCGGTCCCCACATCTACCCAGTCTTGATCAGGATCTCTCAGGACCCATTTTTCTTTGGGAGGAGATCCCCCATCCCTGAAGGAGAAGATCCTTTTCCCAGAAACCTCTGAGGACCCATCTCCTTCAAATTGGAAGATTCTAACCTCCTCCACAAAATGGGTCTTTTTAGGCCCCTTATTTCTCCTACCTGCCCTCTGTTCCTTAGGTTGAAGACTTTCGGGGCAGGAGATTTTGGTTCCGGTTCCTGGGTTTCCAGGGGCTTTTCACAAGTAGGGAAGGAAGCTTCCTCTAAGGTTTTACACCCCTCTTCCCCCTGTGCCTCCTCCCTGGGAAAAGGTGGGTTGTCGGGGTTCTCTCCCCGTCATTGCTCTGGAGTACCAGACCCTTGGTTTGAGGGGTTCTGGGCCGCCATGTTCATCTGAGGGTTCTGCTAAGCCATCAACATGCGTCCCAGATCCTGTGCCAATTTCTAGACCTGGCACTCCAGGTGGGACACCCGCTCTGGCTGGTACGGGGGTCTATAGCCCATACTAGGTTGATCACGGGAAGGGTAACTCTCCCTTTTCCCATAATACCCTTGGTTGGGATAGTTCTAGTACCCCTCAACCCTTGGCCTCCCCTCTCCCGTATTGGGCTATCTGGGCTCAGGAAAGTGCAGAAAGAAAGAAGGGTTGTTTTGGGGGTTGATGTTTGGCGTGTACCGGGGAAAGAAACTCAACCCAGCATTTGGGGGATTACTGCCCTCCTGGGGAAAGTTAGGAGGGAAGTTTCCTGGGTTGGCAGCTGTCTGGTTGGATCCCTCCCTTCGGTTGGGGGAGTCCAAACATAGCCCAGGATGGGTTTGCTGCCCTTGTAACGGGGGCTGATGTAGTCAGGGGAGTTTGGGGTCCCATTTGTGGGGTTACCTCCCTGACTACCTGTTTGGGATTGGCCCGATGGCCTTCTGGGTCTTTGGTTAGGAGGATTATGCACAGGAATGTTTTTAGGCCCCCGCCCATCTCCAGATCCAAAATGGGAGCAACCTTCATCTCTGCCACCTTAGCAGCAGCAGGGGTGTTGGTTGGTTTGGGGCTTTTATTGACACGTTTATTTTCTACCGGTTTCTGCACTTCATAAATGCGAGTTGCTTGTTCAATGACCCAGTCTAGTGATCTCTTCTCATGAAAGTCCCTCACCAGCTGGGTCATAATGTATTTAGGGAGTGCATGAAAGAAGGTATTGATGAACTCCCTACTGTCTGTGCGCACGCTCCTGGTGGTCTGCGCAAAGGCACGTTTCAACTCTTGTACAAATTCTTGTGGGGCCTGGTCTTCCCCACATTGCAGATTGTAGGACCCCTTGCGGGCCTCCGGAGGGTTTCTATGCATTGAGAAATGCTTTAAGAGGCCGCCCTATAGGTGGACCATCTTGAGTGGTCTGATACTCCAGCCCCGCAAAGAAGCTGGAGTATTCAGGAGAAAATGTCCACTTGACATATTGAATGCAACTTTGGCTATCCTTCAGGTGGAAAGTATCCATCATTTGGTCATACAGCTCGAGGTGCTCCCAAACTGAATATTTGGAATTTTTATGATAGGGAGTTATGATGCTCCTAATTACCTTGATTCGTTTCAGAGGATCTTTCAATAGGGTCCTATTAATTTTGTTGGCCTTTTTAGTTTTGGTCACCCTTGTCCACTCATCCTCTGACTCAGAGGCACTGCTACAGGAGGTGGCTATCTGATCCTCTAGGCTCTCCCAAATTCTGTGTGCTTGGGAATGGCTTGCAGAATGAGGGGGTCTAGTCTCTTGAGACCTGTGGTGCTCATAAGAGTCTTCTGACTCTCCCTTGCTCACAGGATTGGCTGAGTACCCCCCCCCACTGTCCTAGCTGGGAAGAGGTTTTTAAGATGCTCTTTGTGGGCCTAGTTTCATGGAATTCCCCACCAAATTTGACAGACTGATCCCCTGGTAGATGATATTTTTGAGGATCCAGTTCTCTGATTCTCCCCTCACTGGAGTCTTCCTAATCAGATAGGGGGCCCTAATATTTGGGAATCTGTACATAGATGCCCGCCCATCCATTTCTGGGAGGCGCTTATCTGTCAGTCCCATGTTTCCCATTGTGCTGAAGTCTACCATCCCCGTGGCCCTTGGTTCATATGAGCTAGTGGACATGAGGGTGGCAGAGTCCATGGGACTGAAGGGATTAAAATCCCTGATGATAGGGGTCCTGATATTATGCTCAGGGGTTTCTCTTTCCCATTTTACCTAATCTCTTTCAGCCCCTATTCCCTGATGACATGCCAAAATCTGACCCTTTTGCTCCTCTATTAAGGCCTTACTGGTCTCAATGATTTGGTCCTGCACATCTATCTGTTTGTGGAGCCTGTCATTCTTTTCACAGAGAGTCTCATTGTCTCTCTGTGCTTCCTGTCTGGATTGGGAATACTGGGCCAATTTCTGTTGCAGGAGACTCACCTCCTGAGTTTTTTCCTTATTGGCCTAATTGTTCTTTGCCAGAGCATCCTCCGCCCACCTGGTGTGCTCTAGTAGCTTTTCATAATCAGTTTTCATTAACTTCCTGAAGGGCCAGCTTTCTTTCCTCCAACTTAGTTTTTAATTGGCTGACTTCCTGGCCTAAGGCGCCCCTCTCCTTAGTTAGAGTGATTCTCTGTTCAGCCAGGTCGTCCCTCTGTTTTTTAAATGCACTAGATTTCTGGCGCTCCTCATCAAATCCCTCTTGGGAGAGGATGTCTTTGATAATTAATTTATTATTTTCCTCTTTCAAGGATTCTATGTGCTTCTGTAATGTGACTATCTGTTCTGCGCAGACTCCATTATAGTTTAATTGATGCGCCAGCTTTTGTTGACTCTGTTATAAAGAGTCAAGCCTTTCCTGACATTCTTTTTGCAGTTTCTGTACTTGAGTATTTTGTTCTGCATTCTCTTGCTGTTAGAGAGCCAGATCTTCTTGTAGTTCGGTGATATACTGCCTAGCCTCTGTTTAGGATTCTTGGCTATCCTGGAGCCTTTGCTCTGCAGAGTCCAGATTAGTCTGGATTTTCTGCAGTGCTTCCCCTTGCCTCTTTGTCAAATCTATATGGTCTACATGCTTTTCCTGTATAATAATTTTACACTGCTCCTCTTTTATTTTTGGGGCCATGTATAGTTTGCTAAGCGCTTGATGTAATGGACCCTTGTCCTGCCAGTTATCAAGGTCGACTGAAGTGACCTGTTGTTTTATCTCTTGCAGCCATACCTGTTCGTCCTGTTCTGGCCATTCACCGCTGACAAACAATTTGTGCAGGCGGTGTTCCCTAGCAATATTAATTTCCATGGGGTCGCCATTCCAGAAATATTAATTTCCTTCTGACTTATCTCAGGGTTAATTTACTTTTGCAAACAGGCCCAATTCTTTTGAGTATTTCTTTTGAAGGGTGCTTGTACAGTGTAGCACAGTATGGCAACCCAACAAGGTGTATGTACCCTGCCGTATAGCATGCTGTGCTAGACTGTCACGAGTGGTAAGTCAAATTCAGGATCCCGGACATGAGCCCCCAAGCTGTAAAGGTCAATATTTATTTAATTATTTAGAATTTAAAATCACAATCTATTTTTAAGAGGTAACAACAATCACCAATGGGGTGACAGAACACTGAATAATATCTTTAATGCACTGGGAATCAAGTAATGAACACAAAAAGAAAGCAGCATAGAAAAAATACTTTTGGGTTGGTTTGGAACAGATAGCGCTATGGTTAGAGGTTCCCCCGGCAACACCCCTCAACTCACCAATAGGTAATTTAAATAGATGTGAGGAGAGAGCTGGTACTCAGGAATAACACAGAACAAATAGAATATCATTCCCACCTTCCCCCTTTAAACACAAGAGAAAAACGGAATTGACTTTTCAACTGTCAGGATGGCTTTGAAATTGGCCAAGCAAAAACACCAAATGTGGTCAAAAATGCTTAAATTCTTATACATTTCGACGGGAGCCGCTTTGAACAGATGCAAGCAATCACAAGCAATGATTTAATCAAAAGAAAACATTTGAAATCTCAAAGGACAAGTGGGAAATAATTAAAGCTAATTTACACGTGTAAAACCTTTCAAAATGTCAATTTGAGGCAAACTATTCCTTATGCAATTTTTGATATAACGGGTCAATCGCACAGTTTAGCACTACAGTTTGTAGAGATAGCTAAGGATGTTAGGCACAAGTGGGAGTTGAAATTTCGCTTCTTTCTTAAAAATGGAGGGAGGTATAGACGTTATAGTGAGAGGTGTTTTTAAAAAATAAAGACACGAATTTGAACAAGGACTTCAGTTTAAAATCAGAAAATATGGCTAGAGCGTTTGGGCTAGGCAACCAAGTCGGGACAAAGTAAGCTCTGAGACTGATTCATGACTTCAGTAACAGATCCCCATCACCTTCCCTGGCGGCACCAGTTCAAAGAATCAAAGTGGGATTTATGGATCAGAGAAACACAAATAAGATGACTATGAAAATGCCGCTTTAGTAACTAGACAAAATAAGATAGCACTTAAGATTTTGACACTGTTACAGGTTATGAATGTAGGGATAGTTCAGAGATTAGAGTGGAACAAGACATTCAAGGTATACAATAGTTCTCTAGCGTCCTATTAATACTCACAATCCACTGGGATGTAACATTTTTGGACAGTCACGGTCCTGGTCAATGGATTGGGTCTATCAAGGAAGGACAGCACATCAGACGTGGGTCTGGATCAGCTAGGCCGGTCACCAGAGTTGCACCGGATCTGCCCTTCTTGTTTCTGGGTATTTCAAATCAGCGGGATGGCGAGTTCATCAGGCCAGCCTTATGATAGCAAGCCAGATAGTTTCAGGATGCTAGTTCAGGATGCTTTCCCACACCACAGCACTACACTGGGTTGTGAGAATAAGTTTGAGAATTGAGGCCTTGCTGAAAATGGTTCAGCTACTGGTTGGCAAGATTCTTCGCATCTGGATCTGGAAGAATGTTAACGGCTGAATGTTGAATGCTGGAAAAAAGTGTTTCGCTGGAATCAGAAGAGTGAGTGAGTCCCTATGTGTTGTCAACTGTCTCTATTTATCCTTTCAAATGACATCACAAAAATGGGTGTATGGGCCTGCTTAACTAAGCCTGTCCCTGTGAACTGGGATTGGATCAGGGCCTCATCTCCGCCTTGCATCTGAGTGATTGGATCAAGGACGGATGATGTCACATTTATGGTTTGGCTTTTACAGTCCTTAGAATCCTCCCCTAGCCAATAGTATCAAAATCGGATTTTGTGTGGTAATTTTGGTCCCTTGGTTCCCTCTTCACCCCCTCCTTTCGTACTCTCGTCACCTGAGCTGCTGGAGTCGTTGTCTGTAGATTGTAGGTGCCACCTGGTTAGGTAGTCCTTCTCTTTTCTTGGGTAGCTGTGCTTGTCACGGAAGGAAGCCACAGTGACCGCTTGGGAACAGCAGTCCTGCGGCTCCCTTTCCGGAATCAAGCTGGAGAAAGGGAAAAACCCAAATAGGGAAAAAGTCCTTTGTGGAACGTGAAACTCTTCCTCACTCCTCGCCGACCGGGTGTTGCAGCAGAATTGGAGGGCGGTATTGGAAGGTGATGCAGGATGGCGATATAAATGAAATTGTCCCCGGAAGGAAGCGATGAAGTAGATCACAGCTGATGGAGAAGATGCCGGGGAAGTCCGCCGGTGTAGGTGTGGTTGAGCCGCCGTTCTGAGTGGATCACAAGTAAATACAGCCAGGTAAGTAAAAGGAAGAGAAGGTAGAACCGAAAGTCCGGTACCAAGCAGAAAGGCAGAAGGAACAGAAAATCAGGAAGAGCGTAAGGAGAGCGGAGTCGGGTCCGGGGGAACGAGACCCGCGAAACACAAGAGAAACAGGAAACTGCCAAAGGACAGTGGAAGAAATGAGAAAGAGGAGAAATGCTTCGCAAGAGCGGCGAAGCCAGAAACCTAGAAGCGAGGCTGACAGTAGAAGGAACAGAGAGCCAGACTTCAGGAGCGTAAGAACCCGGAAGCGGAAACATCCGAATTGGGTTGCAACGCGGCGTCCACTGGGGAGAAGAAGGTCTTTATGCTACGGCAGGCACCACCCCAGAAAAACTGAAGCCGTGTTCATCATGAACACAGAAAGGGGACTAAAACGCTCCACCTCTGTGTCGCCAACCCCAACACGGAAGAATCTGCCAATTGTGGCAGCGGCAGATGACAGTATGCCCCCCCTAGTGCGTGGAGCACCAGGCTTACCCGAATGCAAGCGGTGGAACTTGGCAAGCAACCGAGGGGCATGTACCTGGGAAGCCAGTTCCCAAGAGTCCTCCGACTCAGGGTAACCCTTCCAAGACCAGAGGTATTCCAGACGGCCTCGGTAAAACCTAGAGTCCCGAATGGTGGAGATCTCATATTCTTTCATGTCCTGTTTTGGTAAGGGAGGAAGACGGGGAACAGTTCTGTGATGTAGATCAGGAAAGTATGGTTTGAGAAGAGAGGAATGAAAGGCTGGGTGAATGTGACTGAGAGTGGGGGGAGCCGAAGGTGATAAGCCACCGGATTAACCTTTGAGAGAATGGGAAAAGGTCCCAGAAAACAAGGTGATAGCTTAGAAGGATGTGTCCACCTGGGTAAGAACTTCGTGGACAACCGCACCCTGTCACCCGGCTTCCATTCAGGACAATCCCTGTGATGTTTGTCTGCCCCCATTTTAGTACGTCTCCTGCTAGCTTCCAAGCTACGCAATGCAGTGGCATGAGCTTCCGTAATATTCCGTAACACCTCCTCTGCGGCCGGGGAGTTGGTAAAACTGGGTACTCTTGGTTGAACAGATCATGGGTGAATTCAGTAAGTAAAGTAGAATGAAGAGTAACCGGTGGCAGAGTGTTTGGAGTTATTGTAGGAGAACTCAGCGGTGGGGAGACCCAATTGTCCTGATGTTGAGTAATATAACACCTCAAATATTGTTCAAGTGTAGCATTAAGCCGTTCAGTCTGGCCGTTGGATTGTGGATGGAATCCCGAGGAAAGAGCTCTTTCGACCCCCAATCGGTTACATAAGGCTGTCCAAAACTTGGAGATGTACTGACTCCCTCGATCAGAGATAATCTTATCGGGTAGGCCATGTAACTTGAAGATATCTCGTGCAAAAACTTCTGCCATTTTAGTTGCTGTTGGGAGCCCGGAAGAGGGGAGAAATGTGTCATTTTGGAGAAGGAGTCTACCGTGACCATAATGCAAGTACAGGATTCGAACTCGGGCAGATCCACGATAACATCTGTAGAGATAAGCCCCCAGGGGCAGGTAGGTATCTCTGCCTGAGTCAGCAGTCCCAGGGGTTTGCCTGACTGATACTTAGCCCTGGCACAGATTGGACAAGTCTTCACGTACTCCTCAGTCTCTTCTTTTACATTGGGCAAGAGAAAAGATCTTGCGATGAGTTCCAAGGTGTTGTTTCATCCTCTATGTCCCGCGGTGCGTGAGTTGTGGCACCAGTTTAAGATCTTCTTGCGTAAAGGACCTTCCGGAATGTACAAGCGCTTCTTATAAAAAACCCAGCCATCCTTCTCCTGGTAGAGAGAATTGGGATGCAAGGATAGTTGTGGTAGCTCTTGCATGACGCTGCCTGCACTTCTTGAAGAAAAGATCCGACCAAAACCAGGATCCGATCCTTGTGGAACATAGGCTCGACACCGATCGAGGCCTTCTCCTTGCTCGAGTACTTGCGAGATACCGCATCAGCCAACCGATTAGATGATCCAGGAATGTAAGTGATCTGGAAGTCATATTGAGAGAAAAGGTAGGCCCACCTTGCCTGCATGGAATTTGAACATTCCATCTCCTGCAAGACCTTCAAATTCTTATTATCAGTTCTGATAAGAAACCGGTGTCAGGCACCCATGAGTAGGTGACGCCATTCTTTGCAGGAAAGTTCCATGGCAAGTAAATCTTTTTCAAGAACTGAATAGTTTAGTTGACCGAGAGTGAGAGTCTTAGATAGATAAGCCACAGGATGTTCCACCCCCTTGACTGTCTGGAGCAACACTGCCCGATCGCAATGGCTGATGCGTCGGCATCCAGAATAAAGGGTTGCGTCTGATCAGGATGTTGAAGAATCGGAGCTGAACAGAAGAGACTTTTGAGATGAAGAAAACTCTTCTCAGTCTCGGTGGACCATTGAAACGGGGAAGCGTTCTTTTTAAGCAGTCGGCTAATGGGAAAAACTACCTCTGAGAAATTAGGGTTCAACCTCCTGTAATAGTTTGAAAGCCCTAGGAATCTCTGCACCTCCCGGACAGAAGTAGGAGCAGGCCAGTTGAGTATGGCTTGGACCTTGTCTTGATCAATGGATATCCCTTCCTCTGATAACACGTATCCTAGATATTGCACAGAAGGAACTGCAAATTTGCATTTCTCAGCCTTGACCAACAATTGGTTCTCTTGAAGGCGGACCAAAACCTGAGTGACCTGTATAATGTGTTCCTTCATGTTCGAGTAGAAAACCAAAATGTCCTCAAGATAAATGATGACTGAAACTGAAAGCATATCTGAAAACATTCTGTCCATGAATCTATCGAATGCTGCTGGTGCGTTCACTAGTCCGTAGGGCATCACCTTATATTCATATAAGCCGAATGGGGTGCGAAAAGCAGTCTTCCACTCATCTCCTTTAGCTATCCGAAGCAGATGGTAGGCATTCCTGAGGTCAAGTTTAGTAAATACCTTTGCTCCCTGGACTGCCTCGATAATGTCAGTTATCAGGGGCATAGGGTACCGATCCTGTATAGTAACCTTGTTTAGAACCCGGTAATCGCTACATGGCCTAAGATCGCTGGTGCCCCTCTTCTTGATGAAAAATAAGGGAGCTCCTGCGGGGGACTTAGAATGCTGAATAAAACCATTCTCCAGGTTTGTATCCAAGTATCTACGCAGCGCCTGCTTCTCAGTCTGCTTGAGGGAAAACATTCTACCAAACGGAACCAGGGCATTAGGTTCCAGATCGATGGTGCAGTCCTCTGGCCGATGAGGTGGCAGTTTGACATGCAGACTCTCCTGGAAAACCTCTGCAAAGGCGGAAAACAATAGCTGGGTAGTGCGTGGACCCCAATGTGGTTGTTCGAGAAGATCTTGACCGACTGAAGTTCTTCCCGGCTCTCCAAGGGAAGGCAGTTCGCGGTACAATACGAGAAACAAAAGCTCAACTGATTCTCTGTCCAGTTTATCTGGGAAATGTGCGTCCCCATGATATCAAACCTCAAAACTTCTGAATGTTGATTGATTCTCAGAGAAAGATCTTCTGTGGTATGCGTTATAGGACCAGAAGACAATGGGGACACGTCTACTCCTTCAACATTCTGCACCTCTTTCCGGGCAATCCGGCGTAATCCCTCCTTGTTGGCCCACAAGGTGTCAATGGAGTTTCCCGCTGCTCCACAATCCAGCAGGGCTAAGGTCTCGACTTGTTTACCCTCCAGTTCGAGGATCACCGGGATTACCATGAGTCTGGAATCCTCTCTGTAGTCGGGTGAGGATACTGAAAGGGAGACGTAGGGATGATGAGAAGAGCTTGGAAACCCTCAGACACTAGTCCCTATTTGTGCCGAGGGTGTTTGTTTCCCAATCTCTTACTTGGTAATTCAGTGCAGTCCTTTCGAAGGTGTTGATCTGAACCACAGTACGCGCACAGTCCCTTTTCTCTCCTTTGCCTTCTTTCAGCATCAGACAGAGGTGCTCTGGTGGCGCCGATTTGGATGGGTTCATTGGAAGATGTTGCAGGGGGCGACCAGGGGAAGAGTGTGAAAAGGAGTCCGATGGGAACCCTGAACCTCTTTGTTTGCAGCGCTCTGTCCTCCTTTCTTGGAGCCGATACTCTATATGAAGAGCGGCAGCAAGTAGATCTGAGAAGGCGGGTGAGCGAGGAGATCTAGCCAGCTCATCTTTGATCTCTTCCTTCAAACCCCTTTGGAAAATGGTGTATTGTGCTGATTCAGGCCTGCTCCGGTGGCCAACGTCTTGAAGGAGGAGATGTACGACAGAACGTCCAGAGTGCTTTGTCTGACGTCCAACAAATCTTCACAGGCTGTAAAGGACCACTCGGGCCCTTCAAACGTTTGCTTGAGTAGGTTCTGAAACCCTGCAAAATCCTGAAGGATGACGTTGCCGCTTGTCACCAATGGGGTAGCCCAAGCTAGCGTGTTCCTGGTCATATTGGAAATTAGGAATCCAACCCTGGCCTGATCCGTTGCGAAGGTACGAGGCCTAAAAGTGAAGTAGACCGTAAACGCCTCCAAAAACACCTTCTCATTCTTGGGGGAGCCATCAACCTTTCCCGAGGAAAGCGCCATAGGTGGTAATTCCAGAGGGGAGGGTTCTCTTGCAGATACCATTTGTTTAAGGAGGGCATTCTCTGTCTTCACTCCCTGTAATTCCTGGGACATTGCTTGAAAAGCCTACCAGAGCTCTTGAACCTGCTCTTCGGCAGACATCTTGAAACCCTTTGGCGTTGCAATCTGTGGTAATATTGGTCCCTTGGTTCCCTCTTCACCTCCTCCTTTCGTACTCTCCTCACCTGAGCTGCTGGAGTCGTTTCTGTAGATTGTAGGTGCCACCTGGTTAGGTAGTCCTTCTCTTTTCTTGGGTAGCTGTGCTTGTCTTGGAAGGAGGCCACAGTGACCGCTTGGGAACAGCAGTCCTGCGGCTCCCTTTCCGGAATCAAGCCGGAGTAAGGGAAAAACCCAAATAGGGAAAAAACCCTTCGTGGAACGTGAAACTCTTCCTCACTCCTCGCCGACCGGGTGTTGCAGCAGAATTGGAGGGCAGTATTGGAAGGTGATGCAGGATGGCGATATAAATGAAATTGTCCCCGGAAGGAAGCGATGAAGTAGATCACAGCTGATGGAGAAGATGCCGGGGAAGTATGCCGGCGTAGGTGTGGTTGAGCCGCGGTTCTGAGTGGATCACAACTAAATACAGCCAGGTAACTAAAAGGAAGAGAAGGTAGAACCAAAAGTCCGGTACCAAGCAGAAAGGCAGAAGGAAGAGAAAATCAGGAAGAGCGTAAGGAGAGCAGAGTCGGGTCCAGAGGAACGAGACCCACGAAACACAAGAGAAACAGGAAACTGCCGAAGGACAGGGGAAGAAATGAGAAAGAGGAGAAACGCTTTGCGAGAGCAGCGAAGCCAGAAACCTAGAAGCGAGGCTGACAGTAGAAGGAACGGAGAGCCAGACTTCAGGAGCGTAAGAACCCGGAAGCGGAAACATCCGAATTGGGTTGCAACGCGGTGTCCACCAGGGAGAAGGAGGTCTTTAAGCTCCCGGCGGGCACCGCCCCTGAAAGACTGAAGCCGCTTTGATAATGAACACAGAAAGGGGACTAAAATGCTCCACCGCTGTGCCGCCAACCCCAACGCGGAAAAATCCACCAATCGCAGCGGTGGCGGATGTCATTTTGTCCTAAAAACATATGTATACATTGGTAACCTCTACAAAACTCACACACACAGATTCCATATTTTATGTAGTATCTGTTCATCAGAATCCTGCAGCTGTGAAACCTTGTTTCACCTTTCTGCAGAATTTTGTCCATTTCGCCATGAACACATTTTCCAAACTTTCTGCAAATTTCCACAAATATGTATGTTTACAATGGGGATGTGTGTGAAAAGTTTAACAATTCTAGCATTAATACAGTTCACATAAAACCACATATATTGCCATTCCTGTCCAGAATATGTTACACAGTTCCACCGCCTCTTGAAACGTAAATCCAAAAATTAGACTAACAAATCTGTCCTTATATTTTTCACCACTTTGGATAACAAGTTATGAGTCTCTAAAAATGGTTCATTATTTATTCTTAGCAGCAAAGGGTCCGCCCTTTGTCTCTCCCTGGAGCTCAATGAGTAGCCCCCTCCTTTGGGAAATTCCTTCAAGGAGCAGTTTACGACCTTTTCACACATCCATTTCCTGGCCTGGAGGATCTGCCATTGTTCATTCCTTGGTTGTAGACAAAAGTCTGGCCTAACCCACAATTATCACATGTCAGTGAGTTTCTGTTGAGAGTATTTCCCTCCCCATGGCGGAAACCTGTTTTTCCACTTCTTGCAGGCCCAGCCAGGCTAATTTATTCTTAATTCCTTGACTTAAAATCCAACAGAAACCAAACTTGTTGCATCAAATGGCATAGATAATTTACATTCTTAGCTTTAAACCTGTGGAATCAAAAACAACTGAGATCTGTATTCCTTTAAGCACCAATCCTTTTATGTTTGCTAATCTGGCAGTCTTTTAGTTTCGATAACTTTGAAGTTTCATCAGGAGAGCCCATCTGACAGGGCTGTCATTCACAGGTAGCCCAGTGTGCACTGCACACAGATTTTGTCAGGGGCTGTTATTCACAGGCAATCCAGTTCTTCTGAGAAAATGTTTTGTTCTTCACATTTTAGGACTTTGTACATTCATGGTGCTTCATTAGATTAAATGAATTTTAGTGCCAAGCAAGATCTTGAGTGTTGAAACAGTATTATGTACAGGCCTTTTGGAGTTTTAGCAGCAAAATAAATGTCATTTACAGGCACATTTTTGGGTTTTATTTTGCAAAGCGCTGCTTCTCCCTCTGTACTCCATGTTTGCTTATCATGGAGCCCACTGGCACTTTTTCTTCAAGTGCTTTCTAATCACATGTCTAATGCATAGTATAAACAGCAACAAACTTTGTAAAAATGCGTGGTACCTTGTGCATGTTACCAGCTAAGTATATTGCATATTCAGATATTTATTCCATACGTATGTGCAAAATAGCAAAGCAGCAAAGAGGCTTAGTAAAGTGCATAGTGCAATGTATATAATGCCAATGGAATGCATACCAGATTCGAATGCCTTTCAATTAAGTCCCTGATGCATGGTACAAACGGGAACAAACCTGAATAAGGTGCATAGCATATTCAGATATATATATTCAGACCCAATAAAGTGCCTAGTGCATGATGCCATCAATAGTTTCAAATAACCTTAATGCTGGTTGCTACATAAAGATGCAATAACTGGTCTCACAATACATGGTTGGGTACTATTCCACGTTCACATGACCGTACCCTAAAAGGGTCCTAAAGCAGCATCTATGTGTTGAACCGATTTCCTTTTTACTACAAATGCAGAAACGTATTATTCAAAATTCACAATAGAAAACCATTTAAAAGAGAATGCAAGTAAAAAAGTTCTTGCACTGTCAATATAGTGCTGAGAGAATCAAACATTAATCGTAATCAAAATTGATAATAATACAAACATATCCAAAAAGAAACTTCAAAATAAGGAAAAGGAGAGAGAAAGGAAATAGGAGATATATATATCGGAGATAAGGAAGAACATAACCACATTGAGAGTTATAGGATCCTCATCCATCTAGAAAAGACTGGGATACCTGACAAATTCTGGGAATTCTGAGCCAAGTCCTTCACCGGGGGAGCAAATAAGGAGGAACACTCAGGGCCTGATTCATGGAAGTATTTTATAATGGTGCAATCCCATAGGAAAATGTTCCATGAATCAGGCCTTTAGAGTCCCTATGCTGGCAACTCTGAAACAAGCATAGTAAAGATCCTGCAAACTATCCTGCAAACTATTGAAACCAAATGACCAAATAAGAACATTATTATTGGAATCTATTATATTATATCCTATATGGCTAATTTGAAGAGCGGTTACTAGGCATAACTCTGAACAACACTGCAGAGAAACTATTCAATTGCCCAAAAAGTCATCAGTAGTAACTTCAACTTACTCCTGACTTTTACTTCTCTTTATAGAAGTAGGTCTGGGATAGGTCTGAGTCATCACTAGTAACTTCTTTGGGAATCTGCTCCTTTCAGTTTAATTAATGCCACTCTGCCCCCCTCCTCAGTGCCTATTAATTTCAATAGGAGGATCCCATCAGATCACCTCCTGATATGCATTTCCCTGTCTCAGAATCTTAATTACCTTGAAAGGGTGGGAGTTGTAAGATATTGTTACTACAGCCATGTTTGTCACGCTCTTTCTGTGACCGTACTGACACACCTGACCAGGACAAATTCCTAAGCAGGGGATCCTGTATGGCGGCACCTTCTGGTTCAGTTTCTCTTCCAATGGCCAAGATGAGGTCCCCAACATTTAATGTCATGAGGAAATCACTCTTAACCTCTCTAGAGAGTGATTCTCCAAAATTAAGTGGTTAAATGGCTGGGATTATAGTAACACAATGGGCTACTCTTTGAAGTCAGGGTGCGTGAAGAAGGCACAAAAGATGAATCTATGTGATTTTCCCGCGACGGAAATCACAGCATAGAAAAAGTCTGCATGGGAAATGTATGCACTACAAAATTGTTCATACATTTCCCATGTGTATATCCATTAAAAAAACACCACATCCATACAAACACACACCCCCACCAACACCCCCCCCTGTACATCCCCACTCAAACCCCCAATGCACCCCCAACCCCCTACTTAAATTTCTTTCTGATGCGCTGTGTCCCTGTGAAGCTGGTTCCCTTTCACTTCCGTGATCGAGAATCGGCAGCGCAGGGTCCTTTTCTTTTCTTTTTTTTTTTGGCTTTTGGTCAGTGAGCTGCAGAGGTGTCCGCCGCAACCCCCACTCACCATACTGTATAGTATGGTGAGCGGAGTGTTGTGGGGGACACCCCCACAGCCCCTGCAGCCATTTTACTTTTTTCATTTTTTTTTGCTGCGGGGGTGTCCCCCTGCAACACCTGCTCACTATACTGTATAGTATGGTGAGCAGGGTGTTGCGGGGGACACCCCTGAATCCCCTGCAGTCTTTTTTTTTACCTACCTTTTGGTGTTCGAACCTTTGGTGGTATGCATTTTCTGGACTTTTTAAAGGGTCATAACTTTCGGGGGAAGTCATTTTGGCCAGAAAGCCAAAAGACAAGTGCACAGGTGTCACACCCGTTTTAACACCTCTTTTTACACTCTGGGGCATTTTCATTGTTTTTGAAGACGTAGGGCAGGGAGAATGTGGCGTTAAGCCCACGTTCCGAAGGCTGGCACGGGGGTAATGGGCCAGCAGTCCAAGTTAGCGGCCCGAGCGAAGCGAGGGCCCGTAACGAGAGCTCCGAGCTGTTACCCACTGTTTCAGCACTTGGAACGGTGGCTTAAGGCCATTAACCCCCCCGCACTACCAAAGCAGTAACCTGGGGTACTAAAACAGAAAAAGGATTTTCCTTCGTTCAACGGGATGCACAAGCGTCCTGTTGTATGAAGGAACATCTTTCACAAAGATGGCCCCCATATGGAGCCCTGCTTCCCTTTCCATGGTGGCCTGCAGGAGGCAACGGGAAGGAGCGGATGTGAAACAAATAAAATAAGGGAACAGAAGGTAAGGGGAAGATGGTGGCAGGGAGCTGGCCGTCAGGTGGCATGGAACACCAGCTTTCACCAGAGGTTCAAGCCTGCATTCCGAGCCACCTGATTAGCTGGCTCCCCCTCCAGGGTGCTAATGGGAGTCACGTTTACACCTCCCTTTTACCCTCCACCTTCAAAAGCATCTTGTTTTTTCACGCTAGCATGAGATTTTTATGCTGACATAAAACCAACGATTTCTTATGTAATTCACTTGATTTTTACACCAGCAAAAAGTAGGCATCTTACATAGCCAACGGATTACATAGTAAACATTGCCTGCCATGTGTAAAGGGCAGGCAGCCTTTACTCATGTTGCTCTGTGGAGTGCGAAAAAAGGTATAAAGACACTTCCACCATCACTTCAGACTTCTCTTTTGCACTGCACAATGCAAATTACTAAAATTGCCCAGAGCTGACCTGTTTGTATCTAAGTGCAAATGTACCGGTGCCCTCTGGGTAATTTACGCTCAGTGTCAATATGAGCTCTAATGGGGCTTTTTTTCGACTTCCCCAGTAATTATATGGTTGGGACCTGTTACATTTGCACCTTGATGTACACAGGTCACCTCTGCACAATTTTCAGTTTTTGCACGGCGGAGTGTAAAAACACTTTTTACAGTGAAAAAAGGTGCATACTTCTTTATACATCACCTTTTTTCCTTCCACCATGCAAAATGAATACACTTTGCCACCAATGTATGTATGGTAAGCAGTGTTTACAATATATTCCTATGGAATCCACCTGCTGTTTGCTGGTGTAAAAAGCAGGCAGAATCATGGTGGAAAGGAAGGGCAAGGCGGAATTGTAATTTACGAATCGCCCCTCCTCTCTGTCATACAAATGTTCTAAAATGCGCCACACCGTTTATTAAATGTCTAACAGTCTTACGTAGAACTTTTACAATTCACTTAACCGCATGTTTCTATACAATTGAGACAAATTGCTTTTATTCATGCTATTTGCAGTTTCTTAAGTGTACCAGCCACTTCAAATCACGGTGGAAAAAACAAATACAGGAGCGGATAGTTAAGGAAAATACAAATTAACGCATGCTAATTGAAATACTGGTGCACATTGTTAGCAAAAGACAAACTCACAGATAATGGGATTTAGAAATTAAAGATACCATTGCAAGACAAGAGATAAAGCACAAAGAAAACGTAGAATTAGTTACTGTGGGTCTCATTAAGAGTCCTGTGGTAACCCTGCTGGTGCTACCGGCGGGCTGGTGCTGGACTTCTGACTTCCCGGTGCCACCGGAACATTTCAAGTCTGAGGGGCCAGGAAGTCAGGCGCCGCTAAAATGTTTTTCTCCGTTCCCATGGGGAATGGGTTTACGGAAGCGCCGGCAACATTGCTAACGGTGCCAGTGCTTCCGTGAAGAGTCTGCCTGACGTGGCCGCAGGGTCAGACCTTTCGGGCACAGCGGCCCAGGCATGCAAACTTGTAATTTGCCAGTCCGGAAACAAGGGTGCCAGTGAGCTTACCGGCACCCTTGTTTACGCACCGGCAGGGTCGTAATGAGGCCTATCTCTAGCTCAATACAGAGGTGTAATGCCCACAGAGAGATAACGCTCCAACTGGCCTATGAGAACCTGACCCAGGTCAGATAACAATAGAATTTCACAGTCCATATCACCTATTTCTAATTGCTAACAAGTACCAATATTTTGAACTTTATTGAGGAGTGTTTGGGTGCAATTCTGAGACCACTGTCAGTGCACTGAAATACCTCACCAGAGAAAATTACAGGTTTCCTTGTAATGCCATCTTTCTAGCATTTGCCATCCATTTGAAAGTTTCGTCCCACAGCAAAATGCACAATTGTTCTGTTTTTTTCAGTATCTGAATAAATAAAAATACATCTGGAGGCAAAGCTTGGCAATGTAGACAGTGTCCAGAAACGCAAGGCCAAAATACTGCATATCTTTATCCCTCTCTACTTAAATTGAAAGTGGCTGACCTGGGTGGTTTTGGTTCCTTTGCCCTGTGCTGTGTTTGCTCTACAGATCGAGGGATGAAATGAGCTGATTGTTAAGGTTAATTTTAAAGCTAGACAGCCACAGCGAGAGCTTACACAACCATGGGCCCAATTTTAGAGAGGGAGAAGGGTGTGTGCCCCCCTCAACATTTCTGGCACACCATTTTATCCCATTCATTTGGCAGGGGGCCCCCCTTTTATTTAAAATTACAATTGTTCTTTTATAACGCACTTAACACAGAGATTGGTTTCTAAGCACGTGGTTGGGATTTGAACCTGTGTTGCCTTGCTTCTAAGACAAACACGTTGCCCCTGAGCTATCCCCCTCACCATATAGATGTAATGCCCCCCACCAACATTTTCAGCAAAGTTACTCCACTGTGCACAGCGCACATTAAAAGGATTTCTCAGTAGGAGTTGAGACCACAGCGGGATCCAGCCATCGTCTTTAAAAAACATCCCTGTGGCTTGCGTAAATTCCTTGTTAGTTGAGGGTCAGGCCCGCGAATTGCTTGCCAGTGGGCCGCTATGGAGTGCCCCATGCCCATTGCCCTCTTGAAAGACACATTGAGCGTGGGCAATGGAATGGGCATGGCAGCACCACCCTCCTGTGTGCAGGTAAGTCTACGGCGCACTGAGTAGCCATACAAAGCAGCATTCTGCAACACACATAACGTGCAGAAATCATACCCTGTCATACAAAATAGTTCCAAATATACATCTATAATTTCGTAAAGTAATGGATTAATATTGGCCAAGCCTCTTGTATGCCTGAGTCCAAAGAATCAAAAGAAGAATGTGATGTTGCTGCTTAAAGAAAATGTGGGAAATTAGAGGAATTAGAGGCAACGCTAGTGGAGGCTGGGGGGGCTATAGCCCCGGGTCTTTTGACTGTAGACCTGGATCAAAGCTCAGGTGCGACAACCAAAAGGCTAGCTAGCTCTGTGTCCCAACAGTCCCGACATTAGCGTAGCCCCGGATCTTTTACCGACCTAACAACACCCCTTTTGGGAATAAAAAGTGTGGTGCATTGCACCGATGATGCAAGTGATCATTAAGTGGGGCAATACAGCACGTAAAAGCAGGAGGAATCCGGCATGAAGCGCTGTATGAATAAGTCTGGCCTCGTTATCGCTAACAAAAATGAAGCAGGGTTCACCAGGCAACATCAAAAGGCTGTATGATATTTTTGAAGATGCAAATCGGTTATTTTTAAATGTGCCGAGTGCAAAGTGAAATCATACAAGCGTGGTGTAATGCTTTTATCCCTTAATTTTGCCTCCTGCTCATTTTGGTCCCCTTCTAATGTGTAGGAGGTACACAAAGCTGAGTTTGCATCTCCAATGTGCTTTCCTACTCCACCATGGAAGCGCACCACTTTCTATGCATGAGTGTTTCATACAGCATACAACAAATGGATTCGTATGGAATCCGCCTCAGATTAGTACGTTCTAATGAGCAGGCGGACTCCGTCACCTGCAAAGCATAATATGCAGGCAATGTTTACTCTTTTAAAACTGAAGAGTAAAGGTGATTGTGCCTGGTTTTATTCTTTCGTTTTAGACTTGTAAATGTTGAAAATTGAATACAGGGGACCCAACAGTACATAAGTGCAAACAAAGGTGGTTGCCCGCATTCAATGTGCATTTTTTTAATGAGCTCTCAAAAAGGATAATTCCCATTTACTGCTCTTATTGATTTCTTATTAATTCTTGATATCCCTCACATGAAATGGATCTGCAGAGCAAACCAAGTGGACCACAGAATAAAGGCAGGTTTGGTGGCAATAATTGAAGGCTCGTAAAGCCAAAGGCAGTTTCTGGTGGCATTCCCAAAGACCATACACCAGTGGTTAAAGTGGGCGGGAGCAGTTGGCAGCGGTTCACCTCTACTTTAAAAAGAAACAGCTTTACTGTCCCTATACTTTCATTTTAAAAACAATCTATTCCAGAATGGTTACGTTTTAAAATAAAAGTCTACGATGAAGTTGAAACTTGCACTCCAGGGCACTGCACTGACCATTTCCTTAAACAGCAGGTATGTTTGGTGGTGTGGATTGCACTTGGGAGGGGGCGTGGTGATGGGGTTTGTGGGGAGCGGGGGCAGGCCAGCAGGAAGCATAGTTCCACTACTACTTTTCGTACACTTTGACCACTGCCATACACTGGAAATCGGTTTTGGTGGGTGGAGATTTTTTACCCTGTGTTTGTATTGTTGAACAATATAAAGAGGGAAATGAAAAGTGAAAGTGAAAGTTCCCAGAGGGAAACCCGTTAGGTTCTGTCAATGCAAAGTTGGTAAATTCACTCATGTAAAATAAGGACATAAAAATGTGTCTGTATGTGTGGTAGCGGGAATTCTCCAGAATGGCTAATTTCCCTTACCTACTGAGTCCTTCAGCAGCTTTGCTGGATTTCTAGGATTTATTTTTCAGCTTGTAAGAGTGTGAGCCTTTTTTTCCCACTCTTACGTGTGTTTTGCTGTGTGTTTTACATTGTTCTGTTCATAGACTGTGGAGTCTTACCCACTACATAGGCATCATTTTATTTTATCTGTGTCACACAGCACCTTTAGTGCAGTGACACAGGGTTGTCTTTTTCAGGCTTCCCACTTTAAACTCCATTTCTGGGACTGACTACTGTCTCCCAGAACATGTAAAGTTGCCATTGACTTTATTAGTCTTTTTAAAATCACAGACCCAGTACAAACTATCTTCCATAGAGTACTAGAAAGGGTTAATAGTTATCCCTTTTTGTCTGTTTCTCATGGAAAATAATTTTGTTCCCCTTTCTTTAAGATTTGGCTGGTGGCAGTGGTATCTACCATTTTCTTTCCTACCGCAGAATATGAAAATAGCCTTGGTACCGTTTTAGGCTATGTTAGTAGCCTCAAACTTTAATCCGCTGGACCCCTTTTAATTTTATTTGGTTCCGGCTGGGTTTATCCGCCATTTCTTTTTGTAAAGTCTTTCTTGTATTTTACTCTGCATGCCAAACCAGGTTTGGGTCCCTTGTTCGCTATCCTTTTGCGGGCTTCTGCACAGAAGCCCGCCTTAGGTGCCTGAGAGTCTGTGTAGACAGGATGTGAGGGAGGGGTTTTATGTCCCCTGCACAGGGTCTCTTTGGAGGCCCAAGTCGCACTCTTGTTTGATTGGCTAGGGGACTGTCCTGCCAGGACAGCCACCCTGCTGTGTGATGGACAGCCAGGCTGTGTGAATGGGGGAAAAGTACATAAAAAGCAGATCTCTGGGACTTGGAAGGCAGAGTCGCCACTGGATCGAGAGAACCAAAGAGAAGCTGAAGGAAGAGGACTACTGCAACTACTGAACCACCCAGTGAAGCCCTGCTGCAGGTCCAAATCTCCTAAACTTCGACGACAGAGAAGATCTGCAAGGAATCTTCTTCCCTTGAGCTGGTGGTGCAGTCACTTTGCACCGTGCTAAACATTCCATGAATTAGGCCCCAAGTTCTTGGTAACGTGAGTGAACGTGGAAATATGGTGTTTGCCCCCATAGGGCTCAATGGGAAGGCGCTAATAACGGTACTGCAAATTGCGGTACCGGTATTAGCTCTGAAGTCCCTTAACGGGCCCCGTCCATAACACCTGGTAAAACCAGGCGTTACGGAAGGGACTCGCTAAGGGACCTCGGAATAGGGCGCAAAGGGATTACCGGCACCGATGTCCTTAAAGGTGCCCGGTATCCCTTTGCGCCCACCTCATAATGAGGCCCATAATATTTGCTGTGAACAATTGCCTGTTTTGATTGTTCATTTCGTCTTTAAGGGTTATAATTTCTGTGTCCACTCTCTAGTGTGCTCTTTCTGCATGAGTGATTAATAAGTTGAGCAACTCAAATGAACAACGATTTCGATTTTTTCCCCATAGGTTTGCTAAATCTGCATCCTGATTGTTGTCTAAATTAAGGAAAATCAAAACCTGTAAGCCCGTTGCCATAGGTTGTTGCTCTAAACATTGATTGGGTGTTAACATTTTCCAAAATTTGTTGGATTCTTTTCTGGCAAGTTTTTCTATACTAATGAATGTATCCCTATGGGTTTCTATTTTATTCCCTGAGGTATTAAATGCATTTGCAGCACTACCTTTAAAATAAAAAAGAGCTTGAATGTGGGATTCTACCTGGTCTTTATAAGTTGCCATGGTATCATATATAATATGATGCTTCTTATTTATTTATTTATTTCATTTGTAAAGTGCACATACAACCCAGAGGCATTGAGGCTCTATTGCAGTTACATGTCGAGAACATACTTTGTCGTACAATTGTGGGTTATGGGCATGAAAATAAAAATAAGGTATCCTATGTCCCAGTTACACTTGTAGCGCAATTGCATGATTGAAAGGCATTACCAGGCAGCAAAAAAGGGTAGCATAGGTACAGATACAGATGTCGCACAATTACATAATTGCGAAAAGGTAGCCTTGGTGCAGTTCCAGTTGTAGCGCAATTACATGATTGAAAGGCATTACCAAGCAACAACAAGGGTAACATAGGTACAGTTGTGGTTGTAGCACAATTATCTAATTGTGAGGAAATACCAAACATGTTAATGGTATAGTGTGGGAGAGATGGCAATTGTGTTTGACAAGTAGGGGCAGTGTGCAGGTGGTGTTGTCTGTTGGACAGATGGTGACAGGTGAGGATTTTAGGGTAGGAATAGCTTTAATGTGCACACTAGCCATTCCAGGCGTAACATACGCTGTTCTAGCAGGTCTAAAAGGTCAATATCGGTTGGTAATTCATAGGGTCACTTCTGTCCCCCTTTTTAAATATCGGAATTACCACCTATTGCTTCCAGGAAGGGGGTGTAGGTCCCTGTGACTTATTTATGATCATTGAAAAGGCTAAATGTATAGGTTACTGTCTTATTTTGAATTTGAAAGGCATATTTGTATTCGATGGAATGAAAGGTATGTGCAGTAGAAGAACAGTATCTAAGTTCCATTGATTACAAAGGCCTCTATGATGTGTCTGTGTAGACACGTAATTGTTAACTTTGTTCCATTGCACAGTCCCCGTGATGGCATAAGATTGTGTAGTAGCATAATTACAGCACTTACTTTCAGTGTGATGAGGCATTTGTCCAACAGCATTTTTCTTTTTGGAGACTGTAACATTGAGCTGGTATTTAACTGTACATTGACACTGGAACCACTGTGCCCTGTGTGAAGAGAAGTGGGTGTGGAAAGAAGTGCATTGAAATTATTCCGAATGTTTGCGATAGTGGAAGGTGAAAGTGACTGCATAGAACCGTGCTCATTGTGTTTGTTAAATTGATAGCTATTGTTGAAGTGGAAGCACACACAGAGGTGCACTTTGCCATTTGGACAGCAGGGGGCAAGCTAACACTGATGAATTGCATCAGCTGAGTACGGAAACACACCTAAGTGTTTTATATACATAGATGAGTAAACCTGAGGATTTGATTTCGGTAAACAAATATTACCCATAATGCAGCTTGCTCCTGGACTGCTTTTTGTTAATTCAGTTTGATTTATTGGCAGTTTTAGGGTGTTGGCTATGCAGTAGGTAATGCTTCATGAACGTTCCTTGCCAAGAGAGTGGAAAAAAGAAATTGAAACTCTTAACAATGAAATTTCAAATCTAAGCAGGTCGAAGACCACAGCAAAAACATTATGTAACTGTAGATCAAATTAAGCAAGAGCATCAAGATAGATTTAAGATCAAACAAGAACGAACATTCTTTTGAGATGAAAATATTATTCCGATAAAATAATCTATTCATTTCAATCTAAATATGACGATATTAAACCTACTAGGATATCTAGGTACAGCACAAGAAACTCTGGTAGATAGTGAATGAATTAATAGTGAGGGTGAAAGTAACACAAAGGACAACACTGAACTGCTATAAAGTAATTTTTAGAAAAAAAAAGAAGATACTGGAAAGGGAACAGACAGGTTAAAAAAAGGTCATGTTTTGGAACCACCCAGGAGTAGATATGTCAACATAGTCAGACCAAGAGAAATCAGAAGTTCCAGAAAAGGAAGAACAGCAACAAACAGTACACGATCAATGGAAAATCATGAACGTCTCAACAACCCGGAGAACAGAAATGCGAACCACACAGATGAGCAGCGTTTAGTCCATACCTTGGAAAAGTCTTATGGAAATAGAAATAAATCAGTAAAGTAACAGACTCCTATTTGCCGCAAAAAAGGATTAGGCGTCTACACTGCTGACCACATACAGAACCAATCCCTCAGCAAAGACGAGCCATAATGAGGCCGCTGGGAACAAAATCCCTATGCTTACTCATGGGGCCTCACCTCCGCAACTATATAATTTGTAATTCTCTTATTTTGGTTTGTCACTTTTCAGGCCATGGTGAAAAAAGGCTCCATACTTCCTACTAAGGATTACCTCTCAAAAGATAACCTTTCTAATTAACTATTTATTTTGGATGATATAAACAAGGGAATGTACAAATGTACTCAAATATTGTGCTGAAGAATTAAAATAATCTCTAGGACCATTCACATGTGACATTTTGTTAGATAAGATGAATGTGTCAACACTCTTCTAAACAGGCATTGGCAATGCCAACAGTTTAGGCTCTTGTGTAGGCATGGGAAAGGCACTTGCCAGACACAGCTGTAGTGTTATTCACTGCGCATTGATGGCAGCAGGTGTGAAATGGTGCACGTACCTGGGCGTCTAATAGCATTGCCTGGCAAATGCCTAATAGCTACACAAACCAAAACTGTTGGCTTTGCCAAGGCTTGTTTTTAAATTGAGTGGCTGAAGACAGACCTGGTAAGACATTTCTAGTACACCAGTAGTGGGTTTACAACTCCAATAAAGTCATTAAATCTCAGAAGACTGCATTGAAAAAACACTGGGAGGCACTTAGAGTGTAAAGTTTGATGGCAAGCCTTGATTAAAGTGAGCTCAAAGTGTTCCCATGAGGCAGTGCTTTGGGCACGGAGGGGAAGGAACTGGGTAGGAATGGCCATAGGGATTAACATGAAGTGCAAAATGTGCTCAGTGGAACTCCCACTGAGCTTCAGAGACGCCCTCTGTGTAGTAAATACTACTGCTACATTAAATGTGTTTTTTCTTTTTTCAAAGTTATAGTTAATTCAACCGTTAAAGGTTAAAAAAACGTAAGCCCAAACTTCTTTGTGCAAATAATATCTTTTATTCTTTATTGTGGCAGAGGCTCAAGCCGATGCATTTCGGACATTCTGTCCATCTTCAGGGCATGCTCTAAAATATATCAACAAACATAATATTATTGTGACTCCCGGTATAGATTCATTATCCAAAAAAACTCCAACTCATCTGTATTTCAACAATTTGTGGGCAACTTGCATAACTGTTCCAATAGAGTCTGTGTGCAATGTCTTCTTCAGTCCCATAAAAGTATCAATCGGACACCAAGTTGTATCACGGTTGTTTGGCTAGCAATTCACGTACTTCACTTCACATATTCTGATTGATGACAAGTCCTCTCATTCTCATTTAATGTTTGAACAATCAACTGCAACACAATAATAAAACAATACCTCTCATGTAAAATGCATTTTTTTGAAAAAAACAGGAAATAATATCTGCTCAAATAGAAACGGCTATTAAGTTATGGTCCTGATAAGGGGTACCTTTCATGTGGTTGAGCCGTGATAACCTTCTACGGGTCGAATACATGCGCGTGGCAAACCTACGGGTTCGTCTGCAAACTGCAGCTTTGATTGCAGATCATGTCCGGCAATATGTAAACAGTATGAGGTGTCTAAATAGGGATTAACATGGCCATGGGCAGTCAATGGGTGGGCACATCACTAAACAGCACCTGCAGGCTGTGTATCCCTCCTCGTATGCCATTCCTCCCTATATGTACTCTAATGCACTAGTTTCGGCGTATAGGTGTCTATAGCACAAACTAAAACCATTAATAATCAACACCTTGTGATGCCTATTTAAAAAACTGAAATAAAATACTAAGGCTTTGAGAAAGTGTGTGATCGGAAAACACATATCGGCTGTATATGAATTGAAAGGCATACATCTGTGTCGTTATGATATGGAAAAATAAACTAACATCAAAATGGTCCGCTCAGTAAAAATGGACTTTATCAAAGTAAGAGATACATTCAGAAAGATTGGCGCAATGTAATAGGCTTATGTTTTGAGGGTTTTCAATATAAATTAAAGGGGGTAGGCAAATAGCACTAAAAAAGCCTCCCTTCCTTCTTAACCACTGTCCTAAAACTGCAAATAGACATAGCTAAATTACCTTAAAGCAAAGGTCCAGAACTAGCCTGAATTAGTGGTAATATTTCTTTGCCTGAATCCAAGCCTCAGGTTTTCTCGTGTGTACAGAAAATCAAAACAAGATTCAGTAAAGAGCAGGTAGGAAAGTGAACGAAGCTAGGTCATCTTTTGTCTACTGACTAAACTTCATTCCATTATCCACCTTGCATGAAATAAATGCATGTGACTTGTTCATCAGTGAGATTAGATTTAATGCAGTGGATGTAATTCAGTGTGTCCTTTTCTAGAGGCCATATGTACGGCCGTGAACTAAAGCTTTAGGAGTTTCACTTGGCGAAGGGCAATGGAGTTTGCTGGAGCCACTCTTGTATATTTTATATTTTATATTTGAACAGTTTAGATTTAAGTTTTCAGACTGCTAGATTGATCATCCTCAAAATAAATGTATGACCCACCTTGATATTAATTGAGCATTATTATTATTATTATTATTATTATTATTATTATTATTATTATTATCTTATTAATTGAGCGCAGACCTCGCTTCGTGAAGCAACGGAGAATGATGCAGTGTTCGTTGTAAAAACGGAGAAACCTTTGGTTAAATTACTGCCCTGTGCAAATGTGTTGGGTTTGTAATGAGTTCAGCCTAGCCATGAATACAAGTAAAACTAATGTAACGGTAGTGGTCCAGCGGGAAAAAACTAAACTGAACATTTGTTTTAATGATGAACCACTAGTGTTGGTCAGCACCTTAAACTATTAAGGGAAGTTCATCACTGCTAATATGACATGGGTTGTACATGTAACTAAAGTACAAATTAAAATGAAGCAAACAATGGATTGCAATGTTATTGTTGGATAAAATGGGCAGCGCCGGAGGGGCATGGCCAAAACGAGCATGGCACCAGACGTCCTCCATGTGAGCTCCATGGGACCATGGGCATAATAGGGCTTGCTGCTGGCACACACACCAGTTGGATTTGGCAAGGAACCACACCGGAGTGCTCCCGGAGTCCTCGGGCACGCCTCTTTGTGTAATCTGTGCTCTTGCATGCTCCATGGTATTCTTTACTGTGGGTTCAGCCGGGCCCTGGTGTCGGCAGTGGAGGCACTGTCAGGCTCCACGATCTATACTGGCCTGCATATTTCACTCTCAGTGTGGCCTGGCCCTCAAATCACTATTGCATTTAGGTCTGCAGGGGTTTTGAGGATTTCTGCGATGTCTACGGAAATGGCAAAAGGGGGCAAGTGCGAGACATTTTGGCCCTGATGCAGAACAGGATAAGTCCAAAAAGGCAGAGGTACTTGTGGAAGCCCAGGTTTATTCAGGCCCAATGGCAGGGAGGGATATCTGGGTGCTTGCTATAAAGTCCAATCTTCTACCTAGCATCTTCTCAGAACTCAAGAAGGAAATACAAGGCATGGTGGGACAACTCACACAAAAAGTGGACTCTGTTGACAAGAGTGAATTCAGTGAAGGCCCGGATTGATGATCTGGAAAACACTACTTGTGAGGCTTTGCATGAGGTATCTCAGCTGACTTCCAGGGTGGAGGAGTTGGAGGTCCAACAAGCTATGCTGCTTCTGAGGCAGGAGGACTCAGAAAGTAGGTCACACAGAAATAATATTCACCTTTGAGGCATCCCTTCGCAGATCCTGGACACTGACCTGAGAGCCTATGTTGAGGATTTGTTTAAATATCTCCTCCAATGGCCAGTGGATAAGGTTGTGGAAACTGAATAGGACCCACAGAGTGTATTCAACCACCCAGCTGTGTAACAAGTGGCTTCCTGATGTGATGATCAGAGTCTACTATTACTGTGTGAAAGAGGATATCATGGTTGAGGGCAGGCAAACCAGGAAATCATATTTAGGGGCTCGAAATGACTCTTTCTGCAGGAACTTGCACCATCAATGTTGGCTAAGAGAAGTGCTCTTGGTGACTTTATATTCTGGCTGCAGGAGACGAGCGTTCGGTATCCTTTTGTATTGGGTTCTGATATTGGTCCTTGGTTGTTCTCGGATCCCTCTATGGTCTAAGCTGAGTTGGCTATAAGTAGTGTTCGCCCAACATCGAGGCATGACTGCAATCTCTATGATCTGCTCCTTCAAGATCTGGTCATCCACAAGGAAATTGTGGCAGCTATTGGTAATTATTTTGTTGATAATAATGTGGAGGGGACCCTGGCTCGTGTGCTTTGGGATGCTATGAAGGCCACTATAAGGGGGGAATTTATTAGTCATTCTGCTGCCTATTTTAAATCTAAAAAAAACAAGATAGGTGGAAGCTGGAGGCCCGGATTCACAAGCAGGAAAAGGCCCACGCTCAGACTAAATCCCAAAGGTAGTATAGGGAATTGAGGTTGGCTAGCTTGGAGGTATTGAAGGCAACTGATAGTGTCCTGTCTCTACTGTGTACAAAACAGTACTATTATATGCACAGTAATAAGGCCAATAAGCTGTTGGCATACAAATTGAGGAAGTTGAGATCTAGGAACCATTGAACATGCATCAGGGATGCCTCTGGGACCATACAGTTCTCAGAGGAGGGGAAGCTTGAGGTGTTCTCAACATTCTGTAGAGGAGGAGCCAAATGCCTCTACCGGCTGACCCTTCCCCCAATTTTCCTATATGTTGGAAACCGGAAATTGCGACATGCGGATTGACAGTAATGATGTCTATATCACAAAAAGCCTTAGAGATGAGGTACCCATGGAGAAAACCCTATCTGATGTATCCTTAGAGAACTGATGGTCCACTGGAGGAAACCCCTGAGGGAATATGAAGATGAGTGAAAGAAAAGATTGGTGGCGTCACACAAAGTGAAGATGACGCACTATGAAGAATGGCCAAAGAAAAGAATGTATAATCCTTATAGAATCTGACGACTAAGTAAATAATTGAGCAAACTTTCATATGCAGAATGAATATTGCACGTGTGAAGATCACTGCAGAAAATGCAAGCCATTTTATAACTGTACAGATGCTGTAACGCAAGAAGACTAAGCAATCATAAAGGCTGGCTATACCTAGTGAATAGACTGCAGGCGGTGCTGCCATAATATAGATGCTATCATATAGAATCTGGATATTCGATGTTGCAACTTTAGTAAGCCAGGACCCATGAAGAGAAGGGTTAAAAGTGTGGCACAGCAGAGAAAACAGCTGAAGATTGAGGAAGGATTGAGAAGGCTGTCTGGTTCAATTTCAAGGTTTGGGGCAGCCAAGAACTGGTTATCTATCTTTGAAGATAAAGAGAACGTGAGAAGCGAGACAAACCCCTGTTAAGGTGCAAAGGAAAGACACCATGAGTGTCAGGTTTGATGCATTTAATACTATTAAATACGGAAAAGGAGCTAAAACACGGTCTCCTGTCACATGGGGTAGATGGAAATAGAAACTGGTTAAGCGGCACCAAGACTTGGAGATAAGAACGTGCTTGTACTCCCTTCTATTCTCAGGAGCAGTAATACTTTGCAAGGCTTAGTTAAAAGACAATTAAAATGGCAGAAGGCATGAGTGATGATAGATGTGAAGCTAATTGGGTGGAAAGGCATGGTCAAGTCCACCCACTGACACCTGGGGTACCAGCTTGTGTGCTGCTAGCGAGTCTTAATATTCCAGAAGGTACAAGTGTGCTAACCAATTATAGAGGGCTGTGTAACAAAGAGCCCTATAGTTTGCGAGCCAATGATGTGTTGTTCTTAAATAAGTGTGAATATGACTTGCACTAGAGGTAGGCATAATTTGTCCACATGACCGTAGAGATCCAATAACAATCCAATCTCTTGTAGAAAGCATACCTAGATGTTCCCCTTAGTCCAATCACAATCCAAGTAGGTTTTCTTAGTTTGCCATGTAGTATGACATCACAAATGACACATTTTTGCTATATAAGCATGCTTTTTTATTAAATGCTTCGAGATTATGCTGTGCAACGTCTGTTGATATCTGTTGTACTCCCTATTTTAGATAATTGAGATTAAAACAGAATACTTTGCCAACTTCCTGAGTCGTTCTAATCATTTGGTGTAAGAGTTATTATGCATCCCCATTCATCTAACGATGCGCTACCTCATTTAAAAGGGCCATAAGGGTTCACGTGGTAGCATGTCGGATGGTTGGATAAAAAGACCCATCGACCAGTTGGACTCCAGTGTTTCGGACGATCGGACACCCTCTGCCATCTAGGCGGAAGATCGCGAGGTTTCCTGTGGAGAGTGGCCGACATGGAATTCTTGCAAGGAAATCGAGACGGTGGGACGGTTCCCTCTATGACGAAATCCCTCCTGGTTTCCAAAGGTGCATTTCGGGCAGAAGGCGAAAGTGGTCGATTGGAGGAGGGAGTCGATACGGAAGGCCTCAAGCTGAACAAGCGAATGGTGAGTAAACTGAGGGGATGGCAAACTAAGGGGATGGGATTTTGGTAGTTTAGAAAAGTAACAGGGAAATTACAATAGTAACGTGGTTGTTTAGAAAAGTAATGGGAAAATTACAAAAGTAACAAATAGTGTTTTTATGTGTAAATAAGAGAAGAGAGAACAAAGCCCAGGATTCCTAACTCAAGGGAGTTCTAGAAGCGACTATCTCACCCTCCGATCAGAGTAAACTAGGCGGCGCATGGACAGGTCCATGTTAGGTGACAATGTACACTCTAGACATAGTTTGTGTGTTTTGTATTTCAAAAAAGGGGTGTCGAAGAGCAACACGAATAAGTTGTGTAAAGGTTGATGTTAACGATAGGAGGCTATTACGTTAAGATTTGGCCTAAAATTCAACAATTTTATACACAGATGCAAATTGTCCCCAGGGATGTATGTACAAAATACTTTCCTTGGAATCTGTCATATTTCGTAACTTCTGTTCCCCGTGCGGCAATGAGTTCTACCAAGTTTTAAAATATAGCCTACAAAATTAGATTTAAAACTGCAAACTTTTCTAAATGTTTGCTAATTCTTGCTGCAGACATAAAACTCTTTAAGGTTTCTTTATAACATAGTCTTTGGCACCAAAAGGCAGCCCCTTTGTTACTAGATCCTGTTTTTTTTTTCTTGCTCCAACTGCAAGCAGCGGTCATTTCCTTCCAGACAAGGGGGTTTGCCGTCTTAATTGAAGGTTTTATTGCCCCTTCACACTTGACAGGTGAGTGTCCCAGAACTGCTGTTGTCCCAGCCTGGAGCGCAAACGAATGTCTGATGAGTGTGTGAGCTTTCATTGTCCTGTCCCATTCAAAGTTTTTCAAGCTGGCACTTTGCACCTACATGTCCGGGATGTATGGTGTATCTCCCTTCCTTTGGGAATTTTCATTGCTGGCAACTGGAATAACAGGTTTTTCTGAGAGTTTGCAAATCCATCCCAGGTGTTTTAAACTGTTTAATTTCTTACTTTGGGTCTTGAATTAAACAAACCTGTGAAAGAAGACAGCCTATGTGTTTATTATCACCACTAACATAATCATTTATATTGCTAAGTAAACAGGCTTTCATTAACAATTTAGTTTTAAACTGATCATTTATTTATCTTCAGTCAGCACAGCCCATTTTTCCACATGTGTTAAAACTGATAGCATTTCTTTCTTTAAATCCATTTGCAGCTCCTCGGATTGCCACTGTCTTTGCAGCTGTAGTCATTGTCCTTGCAGCAGGAGTCTTGTCTAAAGTATAGATACATTTGCCCTTGACCTGGCTCAGAGAGTCAAAAGTCTCTTTGAACTGCTGCGCCTGGATACATTTTGGCAATAAATAAACGTGTGTTACCGTGCAAGTGAAAAGAAAGTTGCTTGTTGATTTCTAACAAATCTACTTTGACAGGACCTGTCATTCAGGGATTATGCCCATTTTGTCTGAGGCACAATGACTTATCCTGGGCCTGGCAGGGCCGTTTCCATCACAGTGGTTTCAGAATGCACAGATGGAAATAGCATAACACAGCATTTTGAAAGGGTGAAAAAAGGTTTATTTTTGAAGGGGAATTTTTGGCTCTTACAGCAATGCAGTGCTGCCTGTTCACTTGATTCCATATATGTTTCTGAACACACTGGCCTACTTTTTCAGTGTGTTCCCTTGCTGCATCTTTCCTGAAGTGTACTAGGCAGGATGGTGCAGCCATCTTTTGTTGCTGCCGAAATGCAGTTTTTGAAGTACTGGCACGCACAGGAGCCAGCGCTGCCATGTTGTTGTTTCTTGCGCAACTGCAGCTTAGAGATGTGAGGCAATGCTGTTGAGTGGGTCCATATATCCCACATACCTATCTAGGGCAATTGTTAGCGCTCACCCAAAGGTAGGCTGAGGTTATTGAAAAACAGAGGTTTTGAGCAGTGAAGTGTTGGAGCGTGCTCATATTTGTTGTTTTTATTAACGTATCTGTGTAAACACTGGTAAGCATTGACAGTCAATTCAGACTCGTCACAATGGGAGATATTACTCCACTCATGCATTTATGTAAGACATTGCCAAAACATATACCTAAGCTCAAACAGTATAGTGCGGAGTGGGTAAAGGGCACTGCAGATAAAATGTTCATCCCATGGCCATAAGCGGGATCGCTGTCAAAAGCGGTATTGCAGCACATGACTACATACTTGCACACTGCATACACAGGGAAGACATTGGAGAAGAGGTTAGCTATCCTTGGAAGATGTACCACAAAGAGAGAGAGGATCCGCCACCTGAGGAGTGGATGCTTAACCATGGCACAGAGGAAGGTGTCAAGCCTTCTGCTCCTCTTACTTCGCCGGAAGTAAATGGTGATAGTACGGAAGACATAGAATTGTATTCGTTAAAGGAACCAAAAGCGGCGACAGGGTATAGTAATCCGATATATGAACTGCCTGCCTATAGCAGTGATGATAGTCCAGAAGAGACCAAGAGAAAGGAGGAGATCTTTAAGATCTTAAAGAACAAGGAGAAGAAACGTGAGCGATCGATTGTAGCAACAGACATAGAACGAGAGAGTAAGAGATGGAAAGGAGAAAAGGATAAAGATGACAAGGTAACGCTCGTACAGAATGAATGGATGGGAGGACGGATACTAGTCAAGCTAGATGGGAAAAGCATTGAGGAAGTCAGGCAAAGGGAAGATCAAGACGAACAGGATAAGAAAGACAGTGAACGAGAAAAGAGACTGAAGGAAGATGAGCATAAAAGAAAGAGTAGACAGCGGCGAGAACAAATGTACCAGGAAGAGCAGCAAAGAAAGGAAGAAAGGGCAGAGGAGCAAAGAAAGTATGATAACAGGCAGAGAGCAATTGAAGAACAGGATAGGCAAGAAAGGAAATGAGAATATGAGGAAACACAGATATTAAGGGATAAAAGGAAGCAGAGACGAAAGGAAAAAGAACAACAAAGAGCGGGGGAAAGAAGAGAGGAAAGAAGACAATAGGAGGAAAGAGTTAGGTGGGACCAGAGAAAGTGAAGAGAATTAGATGAAGAATTGGAACAAAAAATGAGAAAGCAGGAGCGTGTTGTTGACTGCATTCAAAAAGAGCTAATGGAACCGAGTCCTGTAATACAATGTGGCAATAAAGAGGAGTTTCTTCCGTTAAAGGAGGCAATACCAGGGCCATGTATGGTAGCCCTGGAAGAGAATTTGGACATAAGGAGCATTGGAGATAGGATTGATAAGGCCTATCAAGACTCAAGGGAAGGTAGCAAATCGGGAAACCGAGGGAAGGCAGATGGTGCTCCAATCACGAAGCGGAGAAAGAGACCCATTCAGTCTCGCGCATAGAGCATTGTCTTTACCCAGATCAACCTTAAATAAGGGTCAATGGGACGAGAGTCATATCAGTTGGGGGCTAGATATGTCAGACAAAGAGAGAGAACCCTTCCGTGGGGATGAGGGAGGAAGTGCATGTGCCCCGAGGGATGCCTGCAGGAAGACATGGAAGTAAGAAAGTCTGATCCAGAGGAGCCTAAAGACATACCGCCAGATCATATGGCATATCCAGAGCGTCCTAATGGACGATCATATAGCGAAAAGGTAGGGTCAATGTCATATATGAACAGATTAAGGTCATTGCGAGGTAGAAGGCGATCAGGAACCATTGTCCCTACTATGGATAGGCAGACAATGGGAGCCAATTGCAGGTTGGGGTTCACACAGTTTCCTTTATTGGAAAAAGGAGGAGCAAGACTGCAATATATCCCGTGGCCACAGATGGATAAGGATAATTTAAGATACAAACTCTCTAGTTTAATGGCAGGTGTGGGAAAATGGATTTATGAGCTAGAAGAAAATGACAGGGGGAAACACTTGGGCAATAGGAGACATTTAGGGTCTCCTATCAGCCATTCCTGGGGAAAGAGCTGATGATATTTGGACGAGAGCAGGTTATTCAAGTGTCATGGAACAAAACACAGCGCAAGATGGAGCGCCATTTAACAATTGTAGAGCAGATGTCTGGAGATCTCTCAGGGTGCAGTATCCTGATACATCAGACATGGGTGCAATTATGACACGTAATATGAAAGAGGACGAGGATCCGCTTGCTTATATTCAGGACATTGAGGAAGGCTGGACTCTTGAAACTCGCCAGCCTTGGGGAAAAACAGTGGCAGTATTTTACCACATTTTTTGTCAGGGGTTGCCTGAGTAAGTACAGAGGCAACTCAAGAAATTAGTGGGACTGGAAGCGAAGCCATGGGCTGAAATACAGTTGACTATAGTGCATCAATGTCGGCTGTTACAGGAGAAAAATAGGAAGAGGGAAGATGCTAGACAAATTGAGGAAGCCAAGTTAGTACAGAAAGAATTGTCAAAGTACGCCATAGAAGGGCAGGTATTCACAGGCCGAGAAGGACTGGAAATACAGCAAGCAGTGGGTACATCGCAGGTGAATAATCAGCGCCCGATGGACCAAGGAGGGAATGGGTTTGTGCCACAAGGCAGAGGAATGGGCTACAGAGGAAGGGGTGGTTTTCAGAATAATCAAGGCGGGTTTCAGAATACGCAGAATGATAATCAGAATGCGAAAGGAGGATTTAACCAAGAGGGACTAGTCATAAGGGCTTCTCCTATATGTTGTACATGTGGGATGACAGGGCACATTGCACACGTATGCAGAAGCCAAGGGTATGTACAGAATGGGCAATTCTCAAGAGGGGGGACAGCTTATCCTCCAGCATACAGCATGATTCACCCAAGATCAGACAGTGTATCAGGCACAAGCGCCATAAATGCAACAGGAACAGCAACCACAACAAGCACCACTGAATTCACTGCAAAGGAAGTTGCCGCATGCACCCATGCTGATACAACAGAACGCAAACACAGGACAATTATTGACAACTAGAATAGGGGATGTCACTGTGATAGGGGGAAGTCCTTTCACAGGTACAGGGGTATGCATGTATCCACAATAGGACAGCTCACAGGGCAAATTGATGTGTTCAGTTCTATCAGTGACACGAGACCCCCAAGAGGAACCAAGGGTTGATGTGACAATAGGAGGCAACTCTTTTTCTTTTTTAGTAGACACTGGTGCGACTCGCTCATGTATATGAGATGGAAAATACTCAATGTCGGGAATTGCCATGAATGCACAGGGATTCTCTTGTGCTACAAGTCGAGTTCCTTTTACTGACCAATTACCTGTTTCCATAAGAGAGTGTGACATGTATGTTCCATTATTGTATTTACGACAGACACTGGTTAACATTCTGGGGCGAGATTTAATGACGAAGCTTAACATGACGATTTCTTTCACTGATGAAGGCATAATGTGCTCCACTTCAGGGATATATTATGTAAATGTAGGTGAATTTATTTTGGCAATAACAGGGCAAATGGCTCTGCGAGGTGTGCCAATGGAGACAGAAGATTTTCTTTGTGGGTTAAGCATTCTGTTAACATGGCTACCGGGCTTAGTGGGGAGGACTATGAGAATACCTGATGAATTTTTATTTAGACCACAGATACCTATGGACGAAGAAGGGGGACAGACTGAGTTAGATGCAACCATAGTACGAGGGGAAATGGCAATGCTCGGAGGAACAGATGATGGGGGCAGGCCATGGAGAACAGTGATTGGTTGTAGACTGACTGACGTCACTGATGATGACATGTTTAGAGATGACCCATCAGATGATGAAGTGATATTCAAGATGAGTATTACATATTGGATCAGAATAGAGAAAAGTGAGATCCCACATTGAATGGCGATAATGCGGCAGAATCCAGCATTTATTGATGAAGACTTGTAAAAAGTACCAAACGCTTTATGGACTACAGGCATGTATGACGTAGGCCTATTGAAGAGGTAGGGGAGGTTAAGATAAAGCTGAAGCCAGGATCAATTGTACCTTGAGCAGGACAGTACCCCATGTCTCGAGAGGCGGAAGAAGGTATTTTTAATACTATTTCAGCACTAATGGAACAAGGTATCCTAGTACCTTCAGAGTCATCATGAAATGCTGCGTTGTACCCTGTGTAGAAATCAAAGGGGTGTTCATGGAGATTCATACAAGACATGAGACCAATTAACTAGATTATAGAGGTAGAGTTTCCTTTAGTTCCCAATCCAGCAATGATATTATGTAGCATCCAGTAGAAGTGCGATTTTTCACAGTGATTAATTTAAAAAATGTGTTGTTCTCAATCCCATTGCACAAGGACTCACAAGACTTGACTTCCTTTACGTTCTGCCAAAATCGACTGAAACATATGAGGCTACCTCAAGGGTACTGTGAGTCCCCATCGATCTTTAATAGGGTCCTCCCGATGGATCTAGGCAATATTGATTTGAAAAGTGTTGTGATACAGTACGTAGATGACATTTTGATTTGTAGCACGACAGAAGATGAGTGCAGGCAAGACTCGAATCAGTCAATGACTATACTAACTGACAAGGGATACAAGGTAGACAAAGAGAAGTCATAATACTGTCAAGAACAGGTGTTGTACATAGATCAGTTGATCTCGCATGAGGGTAAGAGGGTAACACCTGAAAGAGCCGAGGCGATTGTGAAAACTGCAAATCCGCACAAGTTAAAACAGATGCAACAGTTTTTGGGACTATGCAACAACGTTAGAGCATGGGTGTTCAATTATAGTTCATACACAAAACCCCTTTTACAGGCTCTAAAGAAGGCACAGGTGAATAAGGAGAAAATAGAATGGACTGAGGAAATGGAGGGAGGATTTGAAGAGTTGAAGAAGGCAATATGTACAGCTCCCGTTTTAGGAATTCCCAATTATGCTGAGGAGTTTTTCTTGTTTTCATACACAAATGGGACAGTCAGTGCTTACACAGAGGACTATATTAGGGTATAAACCTCTGGCATATTACAGTGGGATTCTAGATCCACTTATGAAAGGACACTTTCCTTGTGAACAGTCATTGGCAGCAGCCACCTTCGCAATTGAGAAGTCTACCAGTAATGTGATGAGTTATTCTATGACGCTTTTTGTAGAACATGCTTTATTTGCTATTTTTTGAGAAACCTAAGGGTACATTGACATCGCAGAGAGCTTCTGCGTATGCGTATGAGGAGGTAACATCGAATCCAGTGATTAAAATAGTCAGGTGTAAAATAGTGAACCCTGCCACATTTGTAGCGGAGCCCGTGGCAAAGGGTGAGCATGTGCATGACTGTGCAAATTATATAGAGTTTTACGATTACATTCCGCGTGTAAAGGAAAACGTGCTGTCTGGAGGGGAGATCCTCTTTATTGATGGTTTCTTCGAAAATCAATCAAACAAGTGGAGAAAGGCATTCTGGTGCAGCTCTAGTGAGACATACAGCAAATGGTGAATTTGAGGTTGTAGCAAGTGCAAAACTACCATCTGACTTTTCAGCACGCGCAGCAGAATTGGTAGCGCTTATTGTCACACTAGAAAATCATGCAGATGTCAACCAAACACGCAGGGCTAGCATGTTGGAAAAGGAGGGACTACCTCTGAACAGACGGCACTCCTGTGCAACATGCAGCATTATTGGGCAGGCTTATTAAGCCACTACAACTCCCAGTAGCCATAGCAATAGTTAAATGTGCAGCACATACTAAGCAAACTGACTTTATCTCTTGTGGGAACGAAGCCGCAGACGAAGAAGCCAAAAGGGCTGCATATTCCCCAGATATTTTAAGTTTTGATACTCCAGATGTTAAGGAGAAAGTAGTCACAATTATGGTGGTAAATGAAGGATTTAATTATTTACCAAGAACACAGTTGATGGAAATTCAAGGCAGTGCACCACAGGAAGAGCAGCAATTGTGGAAACAAGATGGGTGCTTTTTATCCCCAACAGAAACATTATGGTGACAGAACAGCACCGGAAAGACAGTGATGCCAGTAACATTATTAAAGGTAGCGCTTGAACAGCTGCACTACCCTGCACATGTAACTAGGGAAGGTTTTGCTGCAACAATTGCAGAGCACTGGTTCATACCAAACCTGTTAGAACATGTTGCATTTTATGTAGTAAACTGCATCCTATGTCAAAAGTTTACCACTGGGCATACACTACGAATGATTAGAGGAGTGATTCCTCAACCGAATGGTCCTTTTCAGAATTTACATATTGACTATGTTGATATGCTGCAAGTATGTCATGGATATATGTATATGATAGTGGTGGTGTATCCCTTCTCCAGGTGGATCGAAGCAGGTCCGTGTACACACCCTCATGCCACTTGTGCGGCAATGTTTTTAGTATGAGAAGTCTTTCCAAGATAGGGAGTGTGTGAGGTGCTGAGGTCCGATAATGGGCCCCATTTTGTTAATGAAGTACTTGAACAGATTAGTCTATTGTTGAATATTAAGCACAAGTTTCTACAGCTTTTCACCCGCGGCTGAACGGGAAATGTGAGAGACTCAACGGTCTTCTTAAAGAGAGGATCGGCAAGCTTAAATTGACACCGAAGAAGGGATGGCTATATTGCCTACCCCTAGCCTTCTACGCATTAAGGAATCAGCCTGGGTCGGGTCACCACCTCACACCCCAAGAGCTATTGACAGGGAGGTGAATGAGAATCCCTTTGTCTCCTCCAGAGCAGAAGTGATGCTCAGAAGACTGCAGTAATGTTAGGAAATGAGTTACGTGCTTATTTGACATGTATGACCGCTAGCATATCTCTGTCATTTCAGATCCACTCAAGCACCGGGGGGGTGTCGGTCACAGTACACAGATGAAAACCATACAGCAACCGGACCTGCAGAATTACTACCAGTACCAACATTATTTGCTGGTGACTTTGTCTTAGTCAAGAATTTGACTAGAAAGTGGCATGAACCCAGGTTCAAGGGGCCATTCTTAATTGAGAACCTTACTCCCAGTAAATGTCCAAGGAAGACGTGCTTAGATCCATCTAATGACATCAGACTCTACATTGGTGAGACCACTGCACCCCCAACGATCAATTCAAAAGCAAGACAAGAAGAAGAATTTCAGCGCGTGCAGACCCGATCAATGATGAGGAAGATGGACGATAGGGTTGCTGATTAAAAAAGACTAGAGTCTTTTCACTATGTTTCCCAATTTGCTCAGGAGGATTGCTGGGGAGGAGCTTATAGTCAACCACCACAATGCAGAGCGCTGAGCTCCAAGTAGCCGAGTGAGCACGGATGTCGCTCTTTACTATTGAACTATTGAACGTGCCCCCTGCGGCCTCCCTGGGAGTGTGACACTGGCCGCCATTGAATATGGCTCCCGAGGTAGCAGCAACCGAAATTGGAACGGCTACTTCAGTTGATACTGGTGCTTTAAACACATCATCAACCCCTCTCGATCATCCGGAAACAGCTTGACTGCAGCTGGTCAGAGATCTAAGGTAAGAGCTGCCAGCATTTGCGAACTTGAGCCCGATATAACTTCTATAACTTCTATGGAACTGGCACGTATCCCCCAGCCACGCAGAAGGCAACTGGGAGGAACAAACGGGCCCCCAACACGTCCTTCATGGGCTGTCTGCATGCCCTCCACCCCTGTCAATGCAAAGGGAAGGGTATTCAACACCCTTTCCTGAACCATAGAAGCCAAATGTAAGGCGACCCTCCACCCGTGGTTGGCACAGGCGCCTGATAGTATAAACAGGACACCACGTGGCAGCCAGTGGGGGGAAGAGGAGTTAGGGAGAGGTTGTGGATGGGGAGGGGAGTTTAGGAACACCAGAAAGAGGTTGAGGGAACACCTAAGGTGGATAGGACGAGGGGAAACACCAGAGAAAACACCCTACCTGTCTCTACCTGTAACACTCTGTACTTATAGTATTCATATCACACTAAGCATAACACTCTGTACTTGTAGGAATCATAGCAAACAATGCATATCTCTCCCTAAGGCTTGACAGCCTTAATACGTGTCAAAACCACCGGGTACTAGCAACATAAGACTACATACACCTTATTCTGTATATCTGCTTTTAGGATGCCAGACTGACAGTATTAGTCTCATATCAACATATAACTGGTTGAACTCACATTGATCACAATGATGGACAAGAACACATGGCCATCAGGCATGTATAAGAAATGAACATACAACATGACATGCAATGTGGACTTGATAACATTTTGGAATGCAGAGAGTTCCCTACACCTCCAGCAGAGTCCTTCCGTGTTCTACACGGGTATAAAGTCCAACCCGCACTTAGACCTGAACACGTGAAATGCTGTGCAATAAGCCACCATTATCCGTAATTGAAAAAAGAAGAAGCGAGTTCCTAACGAACTCTGGGAACACTTATCTGAAGCCCGGGAGACCCGCAAGTCATCCCGAACACCACAGTAATACGCCCGTAACTGACAGCAAGGGAAACTCCACCCGCCGCCGCCCAATATATTCACACAGTTGCCCAGTACTTATCTCATGTCTGGGAGGCCTGAGAGCCGGCCCGGACGCAACAATCACTGCGTTCGCTGTCCACTCGCGGTCATCTGCCTTATTTCGTAAACAATTTTCACATTGTACCAAGTAAGTCATTATATCTTGCCGTAATGTGGGCCACCAAAAATATTTTTCCAACATCATTTTCATTTTTCTGTGACCTGCATGTCCTGCCAAGGGGGATTTATGACACCAAAATAACGCCCGGTCTTGTAGCATTTTGGTTGGTAAATACAATCTACCCTGATGGTATGGTAATCCTTCCCGTACTGTTCTTGTCGGATGACTATTACGCCACTCCTGCAATTGTCTAGCTGGTAACGCTTTCTTCACCTGATCAATGAATTGCTTCGTAATAGACCCAATGATCTTTTCGGGTGCAATTATTGCTTTCTTTTCACTAACAATATTGTCTAAATTCTGTTGCCGAGTTAAGGCATCCGCCTTCCCATTCCTATTTCCTGGTCCAAATGTTACCACAACATCAAATTCATTGAATTACTGAGACCACCTTAATTGCCTTGGACTTAGAGTTTGAGCTGTCTTAAAATATTGCACATTTTTGTGATCGGTTACCACCACCACCTGATGCCGGGCTCCCAGTAAGTAATGTCTCCACTCAAGGAATGCTGATCGGATGGCCAATAGCTCTTTATCAGTGATGGAGTAATTCTGTTCACACCCCGACAGTTTCCTAGAATAGAATGCCACCGGATGCCATACTCCTGTCTCATCCTTTTGAGACAGAATAGCTCATATGGCTACATTACTAGCATCTGTCTCCACCTGAAAAACCTTTTCATTGTTTGGATGTCTTAATACAGGTGCCGTGGTAAACGCTACCTTCAACTCCTGAAAAGCTTTTTCTGCCTCAGCACTCCACGTAAAACTCACTGCTTTCTTAAGCAATACTGTAATGGGTGTCACAATTTCTGAGAAATTGCCAATGAATCTTCTATAAAAGTTGGCAAAACCCAAAAACGACTGAATGTCTTTTATGCATTGTGGTGATGGCCAATCCCTTAATGCCTGCACTTTCTTGGGATCCATGAAAATTCCTGTTGCAGTCAAAATAAAACCCAAAAACTCTACTTGAGTCACATGAAAAGCACATTTCTCCAATTTAACACATAATTGATGCTCTTGCAAAAGTTGCAATACCTTTTGTACATGTTGTACATGTTGCTCTGGTGAGTCTGAATAAATTAAAATATTGTCAATATAAACAATAACAAACACATCAATTAAATCATGCAATACCTCTTGCATAAAGAACTGAAAGGCCACTGGAGCATTACATAAACCAAAGGGCATAACCAAGTACTCAACCAACCCAAACTTTGTCCTGAAAGCGGTTTTCCACCCATCGCCCTCTTTAACTCGTATCAGATGATATGCTCCTCTCAAATCCAATTTAGTTTACATCTTGGCTGTCCTCACTTGATCCAAGAGAACCGCAATCAATGGCAAGGGAAATCTGTTCTTGATTGTTACTTTATTTAAGGCATGATAATCTATGCATGTTCTTAACGTACCTTCCGTCTTAGGAACGAAAACCAATGGTGAGGAGACTGGGGACGTGGAATGCCGTATAAACCCTTTAGCCAACATCTCATCCAAATAGTCACGTAAATACTGGTTATCTTTTTCTGTAAGAGCGTAAATCCTACTGCAAGGCAATTTTGCTCCTTCTTCCAATTCGATAACACAATCATAAGATCTATGGGGAGGTAATTGTTCTGCGACCCTTTTGTCAAACACTTTAACGAACTCTTGATACTGTGGAGGAATCTCTCCATTCATAGCCCCCACCATCTGGTTCTCCACTCTCTTCTCTGTTGGGTGTCCTGACCCACTTTTGAGCTATCATGCTGCAACATTTGGTGCTGTGGGTTTAGAAAATCCAAGATGGCCAAAAAGCCCACATGTACGCCAGAATAGGAAAACTGTGCAGTACTGGCATGGAAAACATCATGATGGCCAGAACTTCCCAGTAAATGCACAGGGAAATGCATGAAGAATAGGCTGCCACCCATTTTTGCCTAGGTTGTGAGCACAGGAGGGCACTGCCTAAAACCACCATTGGGCTACCCACACAGTAGCCTGAAACAATTGGGAATGGCAATGCTGATTGCCAAAAGCAACATAGAACTGTGGGGAATTCATTTTCTTAAATCCCAAAAATGGTTGCATTACCAGTACTCACCACTATCAGAAAGCCGGCGTTTTAAAACCACCAGACATTTGTGTAAAACTGAACAAATGAAACAAAACCAGACCAAGGAAAGACTTGCTAAGAGGTGGATACAATGTAAAACTATACTCTGAAATGACTTGAAGGAAGTAATTATTTAATGTGTATGTAGAAATCGTAATAGACTTAAACTGGGGGACAAAAAGTGACATTTAGCTGAAACCTGGCTTAATGAAACTGAATTCTGCCTGACATCTACCCCCACAGGAGTTAAAACCTGCCCAGCCACTCTTCCCCTTGCCAAAAGGAGTTGTCACCTCTCTGATTAGATTAGGGGTGGAGCAGCTACAGGGAGTTGAACAAAGGCCTGTCCTGAGCCCAGGCAGATGGTTTATTGGGGGGATCGTAAATGGCTTCCTTTTGAACAAAGCTCTTCCTTGACTCAGGCAGAAGTTATATTGGGGGCATCGTAAAAGTGGCTTCCTCTTGGCAGAAACGGGGAGGGACAGCCCCCTCTGAGGACAGGCTGAGCTTAAAGAAAGTGGATAGACTGGTTTCTCCACCATGTGACCTGGGAAGACACACCCCTGTTGGCCAGAATATGATTTTAAGAAAGATGTATAACTCATGGTGCGGACTTGTCAAAATTAGCTAAATGATACCATAATTCTTGTGATTTTTCTGCCCACATTTTAAGAGGTTTTAGGACCTGGTGGTATGATCTGGGGGATTGCTAGCGGAAAATAGGGTTTCACTCCAAATGTTTGCAGTTAAAAATCTGACACTTCATCAATTACTGTCCACACTCCTTGCGCAAATGTGTGTAAATTTGGGTAAATGTCCGATATTGCAAAACCAATTAAAAAGTGCAAAATGTTGCCATTTCTGAATGCAAGCCCCCAGGAAGAGCAGAGTTTGAACAGAGTATACCTCATGTGATATGTGATGGGTGCATGTAATTTTAAACAACTGTGTATCTGTGCAATATGTATTTGAATCAAATCTAGATTTGTGGGCAAACTGACCAGGGGAGGATCGTCTGACCCATAAAACCTACAGCATCACTCTGACTCACATTTCCTTCCCCCAATCATGGGAGAGGGGAGAATTGGGCCAAAGACAAGTAGGGAGGGGCAGGCTTTGCTAGGCCCAGGCACACACCCATTTTCAAAACACATAAAAAGAGACTGCTGGGACAGGTAGAGACATTCAATTCCATTTGCTGCGGAGCATGCTGACCAACGACTTCACATCCAGAGATCCAGACTTCAAATCCATCAATCTCCAAAGACCAGAACTTTACTTCAGAACTTAAAGCAAGGGCCTAAACCCACAAACTGAGAACTCTTCTCAGGAGGCCTCAGCATCCTCAAAATCATTTGCAGACTATTCACAGCCGGGCTGAGCTGTTGATTCTGGCCTGAAACCCTGCACCAGAAAGATCCAGAAGCAGTGCTGTACCCAGAGAAAGCAGAGCAGTATCCAGAACCAGAGGCCAGAGATCCAGAGTGACCCAGACCGCTGTTAGCAGAACCAGAGAGCTGACCCAGATCACTGTGAAGTGCCGAGACCAGAACCGGAGTCCAGTCCAAAACCTGACCAGATCCGTGGCCAGGCCTATTTCAAAAATATATTGTGAGTACCTAGCAGAACTGTGCAGAACCAATCTCTTAGTTAGAATAATCTAATCCAAACTATGTTAATCTAACCAAAACTGCCTCGTAGAAGTTGTCACTTGTCATTTTGTAAAGCTGCACCACTGTCACTTGTCAATTCTGAAGCTGCAAGCTGTCACATGTCATTTTGAGTTTACTTTAAATCCAAAAAACTACCTTTATTTAATCGTCCGTATCTCTGGAACCGTTTGGGCTAGGAACTTGGTTTAACTTTCCTCTGAAAGCTTAGAATCTTAACTCCTTATACTTTTTCCGCAATCGCGATTCACGCACTTGCGAATTTTACCGCGATTTGCGATTTGGTTAAAAATCCAGCCACGTGTAACCATCAGCAGTCCTTTCTTTCCTTGCTAAAAATTTGTTTGCCTCTTAATCACCATCTCTGAATCATTGTTAATGTGAGCCTGCACTCATCCCTAGTATCTCTCACTCACCCTGAACCTCCTAAAGGGAATTAAAAGCATTTTCAGCATATTTCTCACTTCATTGCCACCACATTCAAAGCACTTGGGCCTGTGTTTTAAAACTCATACCGGTTTTCTCTAAGCTTGCTGGGGGGGAACTGAATTTCGTATTGTGTTTGATTGCATTCCTGAGAACTGTGTGCTCCTCTTTCCATCTACTTCCATGTATTACATTGCATAGGGGAGGGGGGTGAATTGCCACCAGGGGAAAAGTGAACATATGATATCTTGTGAAACCATATTAGTTAGTTCTGTACTGTATTTCATTCAACATTGCATCCATTTGAAATCATAAAAGTATTTTTGCTACTTGATCCATCCTATACTAACTCCTCATTGATTGTTAAGAAGTGTGCTATGCCAGATTACCCATTGTTGATCAACATCATATGTCTAAGTGTACTATCAGATATTAATTTATTATAAAGTGTGATATATATATATTGTTTAATTTTTTTTCAAATAAACCTTTTAAAACTTGCAAAACAGAACTACTTCTTGGCTCAGTGGGGTCAGGGGGATTCCAAGAGAGGGGTGTTATATAGGGGTAGTCATCCAGAACTCATGAACTGGAAATAAAGATATATCAATAAGGGTTTCCATTCAGTATCCCAGACTAGGCATTGACTTAGCTGTAGTGTTGAATTGAATCCTCTTACAAAGTGGGGGCTCGAGCCGGACGTCTGGGTTAGATCTATCACTTGTGCAGCTTAATACAGTGTGCTAACTGACGGGATACATACATCCGGTCGGATCACCACGCTGTTTTACGCTGTAAAGCACTCTTCAAAGGGACACTCTAAGGAAAAGGTCTGTTTTGCAAAAATAAAATACTAATTTCTGTAAGTCAGGACAGAGATCAATCTCTAGAATGACGACCTTGATAGACATGAAAATAGCGAGGGAGCACCTCTTACATAAGCTATTTGTGAGAGGTGAATGGACTCACCAGGACCAAACGGTCTGGTTGCAGGCCATCGCGCAACAGGTCACTGAAACAGGGTCAAACAAATGGAGAGATCAGGGTCCATTACATGTGGCCCTGAGTGAACTATATATGGCTCCTAAAGCCAAAGATGAACACAATAAGATTGCCAGGATAGCGGCATACCTGTACCTATATATGGGAGACATGCAGGATAAATGTACTGAAAGCCAAGATCTGGCAAATAAGCGACAGATGGGGTTAGAGAAGGTCCAATCTGACCTGGTCTCTTCTGAGCAGAGGCTGCAGAGGAGTCAGGAGTTAGAAAATGATAGTAGGCAGTATATCGTTAAAATAAAAGAGGATATGGACATCCTGCAACAGGAAAAGGCTGACCAGGATACCAGATTTCTGGCCTTGCAAAAGGAGTACCAAGAAGGTTTGGAATCCCTACTACAGAGCCAGAAAAAGCTGGAGCAACAATTAGATTTCAATAGGGTATATGCTGAGCAGGTAATCACCCTGCAAAGCCACCTAGATAGGGAAAAGGTAGAAAGCAATAAATTGATTCTGAAAGACCTGGATACCCAGGCAGAGTTTGATCAGGAGCGCCAGAGAGCTGGTGCCTTCCAAAGGCAAAGGGACGACCTGGCGGCACAGATGCAGACTCTTAGTCAGGAAAGGGACACCTTAGGCCAGGAAGTCTGCCATTTAAAAAGGAAAATGGAAGAAAATCACCTGGCCCTCCAGGGACTGGGTGACCTCCAAAAAGAACACCAGAACTTGTTAGAGCACACCAGGAGGGTGGAGGAGGCTCTGGCAAGAAAGGAGCAGGCCAGTAGGGAAGGGACTCAGGAGGTAACCCTCCTGCAGCAAAGACTGGCCCAGTACTCCAGGACCAATCAGGAGACACAGAGAGAAAATGAGGCTCTCTGTCAGCACAATGATAGGCTCCAACAACAGGTAGAGATGCGGGAGAGACTGATAGAGCCTAGTAAGGCCTTAACTGAGGAACTGAAAGCGCAGGCTCTTGCATTGCAACAGGGAGCAGGGGCGGATAGAGACCAGGTTCGCTGGAGAGGGAGACTCCTGAGCCTAACCTCAGGAGCCCTAGTACCAGAGGCCTTCATATCTCTAAGTCCCTGGACTCTGCCACCCCCATGTCCCCTCGCGCACATGAGCACGGGGCCACAGGGATGGCAGATTACTATCCAGCTAAAAGTATGGGGCTCATAGGCCAGTACCACCCAGGAATGGAGGGGCGGGCATCCGGGTATGGGCACCCAAGCACAGTGCAATTTAGTGGGGAACCCCAGGAGAGTAGGCCCACTAAGGACATCCTGAAAACCTCTGCCCAGTTAGGTCAGTGGGGGGGATACCCATCAAATCCTGGCAGCAAGGAGGAATCTGAAGACTCCTCTGAACGGCTCAGGACACAGGAGACCAGGTCCCCACATTCTGCCAGCCATTCCCAGGCTCGCAGAATCCGGGAAAACCTGGAAGATCAGACGGGCACCTCTGGGAGCAGTGCCTCTGAGTCAGAGGATGAATGGACCATGGTTACCCGAACCAAAAAGGCCAATAAGGCAAAAAGGGCTTTGCTTAAGGACCCATTGAAGCAAATAAAGGCGATAAGGAGTGTCATCACGTCTTATCATAAGAACGCCAAGTATTCCGTCTGGGAACACTTGGAGCTCTATGAGCAAATGATGGAGACTTTCCATTTGAAGGACAGCAGTAGCTGCATCCAGTACGTCAAATGGACATTCTCCCCAGAATACTCCAGTTTCTTTGCGGGGCTGGAGGACCAAAATCATTTAAGATGGTCCACCTATAAGGCAGCCATCTTGAAACATTTTTCTGTTCACAGAAATCCTCAAGAGGCTCGCAAGGCAGCCTACAATTTGCAATGTGGGGAGGATCAGGCCCCACAAGAGTTTGTGCAAGAATTAAAGCGTGCTTTTGCGCAGACCACCAGAAGGGTGCGCACAGACAGCAAAGAGTTTGCCAATACATTTTTCCATGCTCTCCCTAAATATATAATGACCCAGCTTGTGAGAGATTTTCATGAGAAAAGATCTTTAGACTGGGTCATTGAACAGGCTACCCGGATCTATGAGGTGCAGAAGCCTATCGAAAATAAAAATAACGCGCCGAAAAACCCCAAAACCAACAGCACCCCTGCTGCTGTCAAGGTGGCAGAGGTAAAGGTTGCCCCCGTTTTAGATTTGGAGATGGGGGGCCTAAAAACCTGCCTGTACCAAGTAATTCACAGCCCAGAAGGCCCTCGGGCCAGTCACAGACAGGGAGTCGAGGAGGTAGTCCCACAAATGGGGTCCCCCGCTCTCCTGACTATGTAAGTCCCCGCTATAAGGGAAACCGACCAATCCTGGGTTATGTGTGGACTTCTCCAGCCCAAGGGGGGGGATATGGCCAAGCACCTAACCCAGGGAACTTCCCTCCCAACTTCCCACAGGAGGGCAGAAATTCTCCAAATCCTGGGCAGAACTTTTTCCCCAGGTATCCACCCAATTTCCTGCCCCAAATTCATCCATCCTTCTTTCCCCAATTCTCTGAGCCCAGACAACCTAATCCGGGAGAGGGGATGCCACGGGTGGAGGGGTACCAAAATCTTCCCAACCAGGGGTACTACCAGAGAAGGGATAGCTACCCTTCCCGGGATCAGCCCAGGGGAGAAAATAGAGCCCCATATCAGACTGAGCGGGTTTCCCGGTTAGAGCGCCAGGTCCAAAATATGGCACGGGATCTGTGTCACATACTGAGGGCTCAACAGAACCCTCAGATGAGCATGCCACCGCAGAATGCCCCAAACTCTGGACCTGGTGCTCCAGAACAATGACGGGGGCAGCACCCCGATAACCCACCGGTTCCCAGGGAGGAGGCACAAGGGGAAGGGGGGTGTAAAGCCTTGGAGGAAGCTTCCTTCCCAACTTGTAAACAGCCCCTGGAAAACCAGGAACCGGAAACAAAATCTCCTGCCCCTGAAAGCCTGCCTCCCAAGGAGCAGAGGGGTGGTAGGAGAAACAAAGGACCCAAACAGACCCACTTTGTGGAGGAGGTACAGGTCTTCCAATTTGAGGGAGAGGGATCCTCAGAGGATCCTGGGGAAAGGATCTTCTCCTTTAGAGATGGGGGAACTCCTCCCAAGGAAAAATGGGTCCCAAGGGATGCCAATTCAGACTGGGGAGATGTGGAGACTGAGCTACCGCCACCCATCATCTCATCCCAGAACCGACAATACCGAAATCCCCTGGTTCAAACCCATCCTGGTGACTGCCTCCAAAAAGGGGGGGTGGCCAGAACCGGAACCAGGGGAACCCACAATGGCTCTGATCTCCAGTTGCCAACTTTTTCTTTCAGATTCCCAAGGCTCTCCACAGAATTCTGCCCAAATCTCTTCGCTAGCAATGTCCAAAACCAGAAAATTAGCCCACCAGTTCTCCAAAAATGTGCATTATCTGTGCCCCCTTGAGGAGAAGGAGGAAAGATACTATGCCCCAGTACAAGTACAGGGGCAGAGTACAATTTTGGCACTGGTGGACACTGGATCCCAAGCTACCCTTCTGTCCAAAAGGGCCTTTGAGGAACTAAATGCAGGAAGGGGGGAGAATTACCGTATTCCTCTCACCTCTCTTCCTGGACAACTGCAGAACTTTGACGGGAAGGAAATTCCTGTCGAGGGGACTGCAGATTTGGACATCAAAATTGGGCGACACAAGGTGAAACACCCGGTCATAGTAGAGACTCCAGAGGGCACCCCTTGTTTACTAGGGAATGACCTCCTGAGAAGGTTGTCACCCCTAATAGATTGTGTAAACAAGGTCCTCTGGACCCAGACTAGCCGACCAATAAAATTAAAACAGAGTGTCAACCATGTTAGTTTAAACAGCACCTGCCACATGGTTGAACAAAAATCTGACCAAGTAGAATTTCACTTCCAGAACAACCAAATTCCAGACGTGACAGTAATAGCAGTAGGACAACAGACTGGTGATGGGGGGTCCTCTCTATTTCTGAAAATCAACCTTCCTTCCAGTTTAAGGTGGTATTCCACACTGGAAGGAAACACCCTGAAATTCTTTACTAATCCACAATCAGAAACTCCCACTCCTATAGTCCAGAAAGATGTGAAATCAGCTCAGAGCCTGGCTGATCTTTAGCAAATTGGAGAGCAGTTGTTCATCCCTGTTCAGTTAAATGATGGGAAGGACTCTGTTCTCGCTCGAGTGTGCGTGAACAACGGTAAGAGCTTCGTCAGCGAAGCCATGTTCCGCCAACTCCCAAAAGATCCAGCCATTCCCACATTCAAACTGATAGACAAATGGGAAATGGACCTGGAAGCACCTAATTCCAAGCATCTCCTGCCAAGCAGGTGTATGCTCAAAATCTCCATTGGCAACAAGAGCATAGTCCATAATTGTTGGGTCGTGCAAGACGTCACTGCCGCCTTTTACTTAGGCAGTGACATTCTCAATCGCTTTGCCATTAGTTTGGACCTAATAAACTTCAAAGCTTGGTCCCGATTAGCGGATAATCCCATGGGCTTTGATGATCCAGAAAAAGCATTTAGGTCAGCTCAATTGCTACCTTATGCAGTTGAAATTCAAATCAAAGAGGAAGTCACCATCCCAGAAAGGACCCGACAATTCTCCCTGGAAGTGAAAGCTAAAAGAGGACAACATTAGAAAAACCCTGATGCTTACATACATCTAAACGCTTCTCTCCAACAGCAAGGGTTGGGGGTAAACCCAACTCCATTAGTCAACATAGAACATGACACCATTCTAATAGAGGTGGATAACAGCGACTTAAAGAGTATTACTCTAGCCGCAGGCACCATTATTGGAATGGCGGTTGATGACCGACATTTTTCCATCAATTTAGGAAATGAACTGTTAGGACCAATCCCCAAGGACTGTTTTGACAGTGACAGTGATGACAATACAACACCAGACAGGATTTTTATCCGGCATGGGGGGAACTTCCTGGTGTACACTTCCTGCCCCTATGGTAAGGAAGATGTGACTTGTGACTTCAGGAGGGATGAGGTGATTTTCCAGGTCCATGAGGGTTGCCTTTCCCACCTGAGGCCTCCAGTCCAAATCAGCACTCTGACCAGGGACTTCTCCACCCAGCTGGAGGAGGCTGCTGAGATAGCCAAACCAGAAGTCTTTCCAGGCTTCAGGCAGATGGTGGAAGAGAGAGTCAACCTAGCTGATGCCTGTGTGACTCTGGAACAAAAGCAAAAGTTGAAACAAGTTTTCTTGGATTTCCAAGATCTCTTTGCGGTAGACTCATATGACTGTGGCCGCACCAACATCCACACAACAACAATCCCCACGGACCCTGGAATGACTCCAGTGTTTGTGAAGCAATATCGCTTGCCTCTCGCATCCATGGAGTCCCTTACTGAAAGAATTAAGAACCTAGAGTCCCGGGGAATAATTTGTCCAATACACAGCACCTTCAATAACCCGGTGCTGGGAATATTGAAGCCAAACGGCCAGTGGAGACTCTGCGCCGACCTCAGGGAGCTCAACAAATGGGTCCATACTTCCCGATGGCCTCTGCCCTACATTGACCAAGGGCTGGCCCAGATCCAGGGGTCACAGGTATTAATTGCAATAGACCTGACCAATGGATACTGGACTGTGCCTGTCAGTAGGGAGGACCAATACAAGCTGGCTTTTACCTTTGGGGGCCAGCGGTACACATGGACCCGGACTCCCTTCGGATACCTCAACTCCGGCAATGAATTCAACATTTTCCTACACAAGGCCATGCCCGACCTGGGTGCAAGGGGTAACCTGGCTTATGTAGATGATGTACTCATCAAAAGTTCATCTGTGGAGGAATACATAGCAGAGATCCGTTATGTTTTGACCCAGTTGAGGGCCGCCGGAGCAAAACTTTCCTTTCAGAAAGCACAGTGGTGTAGAACCCGTGTTAATTTCTTGGGGCATGGGATTACTCCTCAGGGTCTCTGTCCCCAGGAAAAGAAAGTGGAAGCACTTCAGAAACTGAAAGACCCCACAACTCTGCGGGAACTAAGGAGCCTCCTTGGACTGACTAATTACAGCAGAAAGTTCATTGAGGGCTACGCAGAGATTCAGATCCCTGATTCATCTCCTGAAGGGGGGGGTCAAGTGGGAATGGGGTCCAGAACAAGCCGAGGCGGTAAGACAACTCAAAAGAAGCCTCTCAGAAGCGCCTTGCCTAGCACATCATAGTGGAGACTCCACACTAGCCTCTGCAATATCTCCAAAGTGACAGAATCCGGGCCGGAAATGTGAGTAATTCCCAAATTACTTCCTGGATTCTGTCAATGCAAGGCTTTCCTGTGGAGGTCAGATATGGCCAAAACAAGAAGAGTCCCCTCGCGCAAGGTCTGGCTGACTTGCATGATTGTGCCAGAGAAAACTGTCTCAAGGACGAAAGTCTAATAATCAAGGACAACACGGAGGCATACCTCAATTCCCCACACAAAGTCTTTGAAGAGGACAAGTGTGAGGGAATGCCCACTGTCTATGTGGATGGATGCTCTTACCATGTTGACAACGACAGGGAGAAAGAACTGGTGGCTGGCGTAGGGAATGCATGGGTGAAGGAGTTTCCAGAACCCTCCGCTGGACACAAAATTGGTCCCCAAAGTAGTCAGGTGGCAGAATTGATGGCTGTGCACCAGGCCATCCTCACTGCTGTCCAGCATCAACTCCACGAACTAGTCATAATCACAGATTCGGATTATGTACGGAACGGGTTCGTGGAGCACCTGGTTAATTGGAAAACCAGAGGCATGTTATGTGCTAATAACAAACCCTTGAAACATGGGAAGTTAATCCAAAACATTGATGATCTGGTCACATCGAATGGGATGACCATTTACTGGAAAAAGATCAAGGGTCATTCCAAAGTAGAGGGACCAGACAAAACTGGAAATGACTTAGCTGATCAGCTGGCCAAAACCGGGGCCATCCAAGGGGATCTAATCGAAATAGAGTTCCTGTTGGGGGAAATCCAGGTCACTGCTATCACTAAGTCCCAGACAAATGCTCACAATGATCTTTCAACTGCACAATGGAGTAAGGAGACCCCTGATGCTGATTTAATTACAGCTCAGAAGGGGGATCCAATTATTGGTAAGTTTTACCAACACCTTGAGGACCCTGAGAACTTTCCCCTGACGGATACCGATTACATTGGGAAAGAGGACCTAAGAGTGTTGATGAAATGTCCAAAAATGTTCCGAATCCAAGACGGTTTGCTGGTAAGGAAATCCAAAGCTGGCCACGATCAGTGGGTGGTTCCTACCTCATTCCGAAGCCTGATGTTAAGTCACGCCCATGATGCGGCCACCGCCGGTCATAGGGGGTTTCACACAACACTGGAAATCTTAAGAAAGGTTGCATACTGGCCACACATGGGGCAGGACCTCGACCAATACTTGAAGGGGTGTCTTGTGTGTGCACAATTTCAGCCATCATCTCTCACACACCGGGCACCTCTCCAAAAGAGGGGAATGACACTGCCATGGTCAGATTTGCAAATCGACTTTGTAGGCCCTGTGATTTGCTCGTCTAGAGGAAACAAGTACATGTTGACCGTTACATGCTTGTTTACCAAGTGTGTGGAATGTCTCCCAGCCCCAAACTGCAAGGCAGAAACTGCAGCTGCCCTGATGATTAACCACATCTTTTCCCGTTTTGGTCTACCTTAAAGGATTGAGTCAGACAGGGGTAGCCACTTCACCATTGAAGTAATGACAAAGATGTGGGAGATACTGGGGGTCAAGAGGAAGTTACATATTGCTTACCGGCCAGCTTCTTCTGGGGCAGTAGAGAGATATAACCGAACCATCGTGAGCATATTAAAGAAGTTTGTGGCAGATTCTGGGCCAAGTTGGGATATCCGATTACCTCTGGTCCTAATGGCCATCAGATCTACCCCTTCATCTGCAACCAAAATTTCACCATTTGAGTTGATGACTGGACGCAAGATGGTGCTTCCCCAGCATTTGCTCTACAGAACCCAAGAGCAAACGTTGATAAATGCCTCCACAACTCATGAGTATGTGGAGAATTTAAGGAAACACCTTCAACATGCTTTTGCCTATGCTCAGCGGAATCTAGAAAGATCAGCCGAGAGTATGAAGACCCACTATGACCTGAAAACTTCCAGGAAGGAATATCAGGTGGGGGACCGGGTCTATTTATACAACTTCCAAAGAAACCAGGCAAGACAGCGCAAATTTTTGCCTACATGGAAGGGACCCTTTGATATTATAGACAAGATCTCCCCTGTGGCCTACAAGATCTGCATCCCCAAAGGCGGTTTGGCAGAGGGGGAAGACAAGTGGGTCCACATCAACCAGTTGAAGTGTTGCCATCCCAGGCACACGTTGCAGCAACTGGAGGAGTCCTCTGCAATCCCAGAGGGTACCGCTCCAGAGTAATTCAATTCCAACCCTAAAATATCCTACATATAGCCTATCAAATTCTGTGTTTCTCAAGTTATGTGTTCCTGTCGCTTAATTTAAAAAAATGTGCATGTTCATATCTGTTGAGTTCTAAAATATATATGCCACCCCACTATATCAATGGTGGGGGAGAAATGTCCATGAATAGGTATTGCCGCTTTTCCTTTGTCGTCCTAGGAGAAAGAAAACCTGGAGACTGGCCAAGGAGGACGATCCGGAGACTGGGAGCAGAGACCCAAGGGGCCCGGGGTACCGCCCAATATTCCCATCAGGACCGGTGAGGAGAACCGATCGATCAGTACCGGATGGAGGAAAAGATGCTGAACTGTGCCATTTGCAGAATTGGAAGAAGAAAATGCGGACATACCAGTGCGTGGGTCATAACCTTCTGTGCACCCGACTCCCCATCGACTCAAATTCAAAGTGCAGTCACGTGGGGGGGCTTTATTGGGTGTCCTGACCCATGTTTGAGCTATCATGCTGCAACATTTGGTGCTGTGGGCTTAGAAAATCCAAGAAGGCCAAAAAGCCCACATGTATGCCAGAATAGGAAAACTGTGCAGTACTGGCATGGAAAACATCATGATGGCCAGAACTTCCCAGAAAATGCACAGGGAAATGCATGAAGATTAGGCTGCCACCCATTTTTGCCTAGGTTGTGAGCACAGGAGGGCACTGCCTAAAACCACCATTGGGCTACCCACACAGTAGCCTGAAACCATTGGTAATGTCAATGCGGATTGCCAAAGGCAACCTAGAACTGTGGGGAATTCATTTTCTTAAATCCCAAAAATGGTTGCATTACCAGTACTCACCACTATCAGAAAGCCGGCGTTTTAAAACCACCAGACTTTTGTGTGAAACTGAACAAATGAAACAAAACCAGACCAAGGAAAGACTTGCTAAGAGGTGGATACAATGTAAAACTATACTCTGAAATGACTTGAAGGAAGTAATTATTTAATGTGTATGTAAAAATCGTAATAGACTTAAACTGGGGGACAAAAAGTGACATTTAGCTGAAACCTGGCTTAATGAAACTGAATTCTGCCTGACATCTACCCCCACAGGAGTTAAAACCTGCTCAGCCACTCTTCCCCTTGCCAAAAGGAGTTGTCACCTCTCTGATTAGAATAGGGGTGGAGCAGCTACAGGGAGTTGAACAAAGGCCTGTCCTGGGCCCAGGCAGATGGTTTATTGGGGGGTTCGTAAATGGCTTCCTTTTGAACAAAGCCCTTCCTTGACTCAGGCAGAAGTTATATTGGGGGCGTCGTAAAAGTGGCTTCCTCTTGGCAGAAACGGGGAGGGGCAGCCCCCTCTGAGGACAGGCTGAGCTTAAAGAAAGTGGATAGACTGGTTTCTCCACCATGTAACCTGGGAAGACACACCCCTGTTGGCCAGAATATGATTTTAAGAAAGATGTATAACTCATGGTGCGGACTTGTCAAAATTAGCTAAATGATACCATAATTCTTGTGATTTTTCTGCCCACATTTTAAGAGGTTTTAGGACCTGGTGGTATGATCTGGGGGGTTGCTAGCGGAAAATAGGTTTTCACTCCAAATGTTTGCAGTTAAAAATCTGACACTTCATAAATTAATGTCCACACTCCTTGCGCACATGTGTGTAAATTTGGGTAAATGTCCGATATTGCAAAACCAGTTAAAAAGTGCAAAATGTTGCCATTTCTGAATGCAAGCCCCCAGGAAGAGCAGAGGTTGAACAGAGTATACCCCATGTGATATGTGATGGGTGCATGTAATTTTAAACAACTGTGTATCTGTGCAATATGTATTTGAATCAAATATAGATTTGTGGGCAAACTGACCAGGGGAGGATCCTCTGACCCATAAAACCTACAGCATCACTCTGACTCACATTTCCTTCCCCCAATCATGGGAGAGGGGAGAATTGGGCCAATGACAAGTAGAGAGGGGCAGGCTTTGCTAGGCCCAGGCACACACCCATTTTCAAAACACATAAAAAGAGACTGCTGGGACAGGTAGAGACATTCAATTCCATTTGCTGCGGAGCATGCTGACCGACGACTTCACATCCAGAGATCCAGACTTCAAATCCATCAATCTCCAAAGACCAGAACTTTACTTCAGAACTTAAAGCAAGGGCCTAAACCCACAAACTGAGAACTCTTCTCAGCAGGCCTCAGCATCCTCAAAATCATTTGCAGACTATTCACAGCCGGGCTGAGCTGTTGGTTCTGGCCTGAAACCCTGCGCCAGAAAGATCCAGAAGCAGTGCTGTACCCAGAGAAAGCAGAGCAGTATCCAGAACCAGAGGCCAGAGATCCAGAGTGACCCAGACCGCTGTTAGCAGAACCAGAGAGCTGACCCAGATCACTGTGAAGTGCCGAGACCAGAACCGGAGTCCAGTCCAAAACCTGACCAGATCCTTGGCGAGGCCTATTTCAAACATATATTGTGAGTACCTAGCAGAACTGTGCAGAACCAATCTCTTAGTTAAAATAATCTAATCCAAACTATTTTAATCTAACCAGAACTGCCTCGTAGAAGTTGTCACTTGTCATTTTGTAAAGCTGCACCACTGTCACTTGTCAATTCTGAAGCTGCAAGCTGTCACCTGTCATTTTGAGTTTACTTTAAATCCGAAAAACTACCTTTATTTAATCGTCCGTATCTCTGGAACCGTTTGGGCTAGGAACTTGGTTTAACTTTCCTCTGAAAGCTTAGAATCTTAACTCCTTATACTTTTTCCGCAATCACGATTCACGCACTTGCGAATTTTACCGCGATTTGCGATTTGGTTAAAAATCCAGCCACGTGTAACCATCAGCAGTCCTTTCTTTCCTTGCTAAAAATTTGTTTGCCTCTTAATCACCATCTCTGAATCATTGTTACAGTGAGCCTGCACTCATCCCTAGTATCTCTCACTCACCCTGAACCTCCTAAAGGGAATTAAAAGCATTTTCAGCATATTTCTCACTTCATTGCCACCACATTCAAAGCACTTGGGCCTGTGTTTTAAAACTCATACGGGTTTTCTCTAAGCTTGCTGGGGGGGAACTGAATTTCGTATTGTATTTGATTGCATTCCTGAGAACTATGTGCTCCTCTTTCCATCTACTTCCATCTCTTACATTGCATAGGGGAGGGGGGTGAATTGCCACCAGGGGAAAAGTGAACATATGATATCTTGTGAAACCATATTAGTTAGTTCTGTACTGTATTTCATTCAACATTGCATCCATTTGAAATCATAAAAGTATTTTTGCTACTTGATCCATCCTATACTAACTCCTCATTGATTGTAAAGAAGCGTGCTAGTGCCAGATTACCCATTGTTGATCAACATCATATGTCTAAGTGTACTATCAGATATTAATTTATTATAAAGTGTGATATATATATATTGTTTAATTTTTTTTCAAATAAACCTTTTAAAACTTGCAAAACAGAACTACTTCTTGGCTCAGTGGGGTCAGGGGGATTCCAAGAGAGGGGTGTTATATAGGGGTAGTCATCCAGAACTCATGAACTGGACATAAAGATATATCAATAAGGGTTTCCATTCAGTATCCCAGACTAGGCATTGGCTTAGCTGTAGTGTTGAATTGAATCCTCTTACATCTCTGTTAACACTTCAACTGGTCCTGCTTCTGATAAGGTATGTCCCTGACAATGTTCCTCCTCAAACCACAACAATTGTCTTCTCCAATCAATTCTAGGATTATGCAATACCAACCATGGCATGCACAAAATCAATCTGAACTGCGGGGCGGCAATTAAATCAAATGTGATTTCCTCCCTATGACCTGATTCACATATCCTCTCCAAACCTTGAGTCTGTTTCCGTATGGGCCCAGACACTAGCGGTGACCCATTCACCGATTGCACTCCTTCCATCTTTAGTTTCTCCACTACTGGCAATCCTAACTGTTCAGCAAAAGAGATATCTACAAAATTACCTGTCGCCCCAGAGTCAACCATGGCCATCACCTCTTGTTTAGTGCACGCAAAACATAATGTTACCAAAATGTAAAAATGAGAAGTTTTACCCCCCACTGTATTTGCCACCCATCTGGGGAGCCAAATATCTTTCTGGCCTGACACCTGTGCTCCCCCTAAGGACGGCCCATCTCTTTTCCCGCTTCCTTGGTACTCTTTTCACCTCCCACCTTCTTCTGCGGAGTGTTGGGACAAGTCCATATAAAATGTCCCGCCTGCCCACAATAGAGACACCAGTTGTTCATTTTACGGTTTTCTTTTTCATTTGCTGATAATGGCCCTCTGATACTCCCAATCTGCATGGGCTCTACTTCACTCATCCTTCACTCCACAAAATTAGGAAACAGAGGGTTAGATCGCATTCTCCAACGATCAACTGACCAAACCCACGGCTAATCAGTCCAACCATAAGTCTAAAGAGTCCCAAACACTAACTACCAATCCTGAAGTTCTCAAAACGGGGTCCCTAGAAGCACCAAGGAATGACCAGGATTTTTTCATAATTTCGACTCTTACTAACATACTAGCCCCTTTCATGAAACTTCATGAACAGTTGGGAGATCAGATCAAAGGCCAAACCACTGTGCTTACCATGCTGCACTCCAAGACGATCTTTCTTGAGGGTTTTGTCACAGGGATACAAAAAGATCTGGACGACAGCACAGCAAAGGTGCCCTCCCTGCTACATACGATACTGGACCCAACAATCGAAGAAAAAGCAGCGTGTTATCATTCTATAGCATTCGACGTGGCAGAATTCAGTCAACAAATGACACTTCCAATCAAACCCATGTCTTCGACAGCATCTCAAACGGATCCCATAGAGCAGCGCCAGCCTAAATTGGACCAACGAGAGCGGTCCAACATAGGGGACCAAATGAGACCTGGATCGGCTATAAAACCCTGATTAGGGCCAACTAGTTTTGAGCCCTTACTCAATCCCACAATGGAGGTCCCAAGTGACTCCACCAGGGGAAACCCTGTTATCGACACAAGTCTGAAAAAACAGCCAACTGAAGAGGCTACTATTACTAGTCAATTGTCTAACACAGGACTAGTGGAAAGTTCAGAGATAACAACCAATGACCCCGAACTGCGGTTCTGCTCCATCTTTCAGAAGAAACCTAAGGTCACTAAGGAGACTACACGGCCACCACCAAATAACAAAACCATCAACGAGCAAACAAAGGGCCCCAACACAAAATGAACCGAGGGGAAACCAGCGCATGTCAAGAAGTCAAAGAAATTACCTCCTCCCATTCCACAGAGAACGAGTGGAATCAAAATCTTTATCAGAAACATCACTCTACCAAAAATTAAACCAGTCTACAAGGACAACAAGGGATGCCGAGACGAATCTACGGCCAACCAAGTCATCAGCAACTTCTGCAGGAACACAGGAGTCTGCGGCAGTTCCAATTCTAGAAGAGATAACGACAGAAGATGTAATGATACTGTTTACTTACACAATCTGGTCATCGGACCAACGTGACCAGACCTATTCTGGTAACGAAGAGTCATCTTGTGGCCCAATTTCCTCAGACAACGAGGATGATTACGGCTTGAATAGGAACCCCGCTGGAAGAGGCAACCAGTTGGACCAGCTTTTTTAAACCAAACACTCAAAGCTCAACTGGTTTTGGACAAGAGACCCCGATTGCAGACGTCAGGTGGGCTGCTGGAGCCAATTGCTGCCCCCCCCATTTTGGGGCGTGTGAATGAACAATTGAACGAATCAGCCAAACTGAGGGTAAGGACTATCACAAAAGCGCCTCAAGTGAATAGTCGTAGCTCTAACCCAGAGGAAAGTCACTCTATAATGGGTGCACTGACCACTAAGAACCTCGACAAAAGATCACCAACTATTCAGAGAAATACAGCAAGACCTGGGAATCGACCTCAGATATAAGCGGCTGAAGGCAGAGAGCCCATGAGGCCCGTTAAAGACGACAACTATGTGATATCACCATTAAGAATCATAAGAAAAAAAGAGGTACCTAGGGTCAGTACAGTGCCAATCACGCAGTGTCCTGACCGCCACCAGGACAGGGCTACAATTGTTAGACCAGAAGCTCTAGATTCATCAAACCAATTGGTCAGTTTGGAAAGAGTGATCACCTCGGACGATGGTCTAATTTTGAATAGAGTAAATGTAATTAGCTGCTAACGTCTGATGACTTGATCACCATAGAATTCCCGGAAGAGGAATGTTTGGATAGCTTGATAATTCACATATCCAGTGCTCTTACCAAGCACCTTCTAGTAGTGGAAGCATGGAGATTGCATCCTATGGGTTTTGACCTCACTGATCACAAAAAGGTAGTATTAAACATCCGGCACGTAGAAAGAGCAAACCAGGTTCCCAACAGAGGTTTGGGTGGAAGAGGGAGTCGCGCCCCCTGAAGAAACAACCTAATTCCAGAGAAGGTAACTTTCATACAAATGGGGAGAGGAAATCGACCACAGCTGGCGCTTCTGGAGTAACCACAGCTAATCCCAAGGACGGGGGGTCAGAAGATCACTGGTAATGGCTTGTCAGGATTTTAGCTACTAAAATGGGCAAGCCATAATGTGAACTATCATCCACGGATATCCCTCTAGTTCTGGAAAGTTGGACCACTTGGGGCTTTGCCCATTTGCTTCTTAAGGAAGACCTACTCAAGACTAAACATGACATAATTTGTCTTCAAGACATTGACTGAGAGACGCCACTCATAGAGGGATACACCATGCATCTTAATCTACCATCTAAAGGCCTGAGAGGGTGACCGCTGTCGTGCCTGCTAATAGCGATTAAGAACACCGCACATTTTGGAATATTTGAAAGGGTTGGGGCAGCCAAGAACTGGTTATCTATCTTTGAAGATTCAGAGAATGTGAGAAGCGAGACAAACCCCTGTTATGGTGCGAAGGAAAGACACCATGAGTGTCACGTTTTATTCATTTAATACTATTCAATACGAAAAGGAGCTAAAACACAGTCTCCTGTAACATGGGGTAGATGGAAATAGAAACTGGGCAATCGGCACCAAGACTTAGAGATAGGAACGTGCTTGCACTCCCTTCTATTCTCAGGAGCAGTGATACTTTGCAAGGCCGAGTTCAAAGAAAATTAAAATGGCAGAAGGCATGATAGATGTGAGGCTAATTGAGTGGGAAGGCATGGTCAAGTCCACCCACTGACACCTGGGGTACCAGCTTGTGTGCTGCAAGTGAGTTGAATATTCCAGAAGGGTACAAGCATGCCAACCAATTATAGAGGGGTGTGTAACAAAGAGCCCTATAGTTTGAGAGCCAATGTTGTGTTGTGTATCTAATAAGTGCACTAGGGTGGGCATAAATTGTCCACCTGACCATAGAGATCCAATCACAATCCAATCTCTTATAGAATGTATACCTAGATGTTCCTCTTAGTCCAATCACAATCCCAAGTATGTTTTCTTAATTTGCCATGTAGTATGACATCACAAATGACGAGTTTTTGCTATATAAGTACCGCCAACTCAAAACTCTTGGAATGTCTTCCTTCTCCAGAGATTTGCTAGCTTATGGTTCAGCCCCTTTTCAATAGATAATCTTCATGTAATCACTTTTATCAGTCCGTACAGTTCACTTGTTACTCTAGAGTTTTTTTTCTTATCTTGTTTTCTTCTAGCACAGGGGATTCTTTTCACTCACCCTGAGGACTGTATCGAACAATTATCCTTTCCTTCTGGGGCATTTCTTAGTATTCTAAATAGTTAATCACTTTTCATTTCCCATTTCTCTTCTTCTGAATAGTCCATCTTATTCTCTGGTTTCTATTTTTTGTCTTGCTGTTATTTTACTTAGACCTTTTGGGTATAAATCTTTACTCAGGGGACCCTTTCCCAAAAATATGTTATCCTCTTCTCCTTGTACTGGCTGTACAGCCCTTCCTTTTAAATGGAGAGGAGTATGAGTGTTCCAACAATAACTCTCATCACATTTTGTTATGTGTTCTCTCTCTTGACTGTGACGAGTATGAGAATTCTCACAATGATTCTCATATCTTTCCCTGGGTCTCCTGTTATCCCCATTACCTTTAGTGTTTGGGGTTAACGATAGCAGGATTCTCATTTGGTGAGGAACGGCTTCCTTTCCTCATGTTCTGGCGTCTCGGGTCTTCTCGCCCGTTTCTTCTATTTTCCTTTGTCGTGGATTGCATTCCGGTCTCCCCGGTATCGGCTTGGCTTTAGTCGGCCGTAGCAGAGTGGTTTGATTGTCGTTATGCCATACCAATCTTGGCTTTCTTCCCCTCCTTTGCCCCAGCCTGCCATGCGTCTGGCTTCAGCTCTTCTGACCTTCTCACTATGGACGGTAACCCAACTGTCAACACTCAGTCTCGTCTGACTGGAAGACATTACGTGTCTTGCTTCTGATGCTCCAGGGAGTCAGTGTGTGTTTCCCTTTGTTTATTTCCCCAGGCTCCTCCCCTTGCAAGGCTGACAGAGCCACGAGCTACCCCTGCCCGAATAGCTGTTCCTTCTTCTTTCCTGTTGTGAACTCTTTTCTCCTCCATATGTCCTATTCCTCGACGAATTGGAACTTGCAAGGAGGTTTTCAATTTCATGTTGGCAATAGGACATATTGACCTTCTCTTCATATTGATAATGAGGAAGGTTAAAATATGATTCTTTGTCAGGTCCTCCAGGGAGTTTTTTGTCCCCAAAGGGGGAGTCTCTCTCGGTGAGAACTGACTTATCTCTACCCCTACGGAGGTTATTGGGGAGCAGGCTCACCTGCGTAGCCTCACGGGGGGGCTCCCCCTTGCGGAGAATGGACAAATTCCTGCGATTCATCACACCTCCGAGAATCTAGATACTGGTTAGCAGGATTTTTATTTTGCCTCTGCTGTCCACCCCAGACTCTCCTAGGTGCTCTGGGACCAATTGGAGCTCTCTATCACTACTGAGGAAACTGTAAAGGCAATTAATTTGCTCCTTAATCAGAGGGCCCTGGCCCAGACAGATTCACTCTGCTGTTTTCTAAAACATTTAAGGGCCAGTTCCTAGTTCTCTTGACAGTGCATGTTGAAAACATGTCACACTCAGGGGCCATGTTGGGCACAATGGCGACTCCTTGTTGTCCTTGATTTTAAAGCCTGTAAGGACCTACATTGTGTGATTCCTACCATTCAATATCCCTCCTCAACACAGATGCTAAGATTTATTCTAAAATGTTGGCCTCTCGATTGATGGGGGCTCTTCCTTCCATGATCCACCGATATCATACAGGATTTATTGTGGGTTGAAGTATGCATTGCAACATCAACCATGCCATAAATGTTGTGGAGGCAGGGCGTCGGTGCAGAATACCAATGACGTGGTTGGCAATTGCTGCTAACAAGGACTTTGACTGTGTGGATTGGGGCTTTATTTCTGCAACTCTCTGGACATTTGGACTTGGCCACACGTTTATTGTCAGAATCTTGACCTGGTACAAACTCTCGAAAATGAGTATGTGCCTTAATGGACATTATTCCAGTTACATACCGAACTCTAGTGGTACACAGAATGGGTGCCCTATGACCGGCTACATTTTTGCTCGCATAATGGAACCCCTGGTCAATCGGATTAGAAAACATCCAAGAACCAATTGTATCCCTGTTGAACAGACGGACCACAAAGCTACCTTATATGCAGACAGCGTTTGGTTGATGTCATATACTCACTTATCACTGTTGGCTTTAATGTTGGAATTGTGACAGTTAGAAAGTGCCTCTCGATTTCTTGTGAATCTAGGCAAATACATGGGACTACATTTCTCAGAGACCTCGGACAAAATGACCAGGATCCAAAGTGAGTTCCCTTTAACTGGAGCGATATTGAGATGGACTATCTCGGATTAGGTTAATGCCTACCTAGATGTTCTTGTACTAGGCCAGTTTCCCCTGCTTGCTTAGGGGTCTGGACGATTATTTGTTGGAGTAGGTAAAGCAGGAGACTTCCTGGATGGGATGGATCACAGGCGTCAAAATGAATGTCGTTCCTAAACTTTTGTATCATATGACAGCCCTTCCGATTATGATCCTGTGCTCTGCCATTCAGTCCCTTCACCAAAGATGATGACGTTTGGGAGGTCGGATTGTAACCCATGGGTGGCCAGACAGGCTCTCCATGCTTAAAAATGTTGCAGGTGTTTGGACCTTCCTGCCCTTCATCGTTATGGCGGCAAACTTATTGCACCTGTTAGAGTAATGGGGGGTTCAGTGGGGGCCCACTGGGTGGATATTGAGCAATCGTTCTCCGCACAGTCATTGCAGGACCTGCCGCACCTGGGATGTCCACTTCCAGCTGGCCCAGGAACTCTCCTTTCCTCTTCGTCGGCATCACTCTCTTACTGTGATAAGGCTATCAGGTTATGGGGGTTCCTGGTGGAATGGGCCGTTGTCGCCAGTCTTCGGTAACCCAGACATTTCTCTGGCCCTGTCAGATGGGGCCTTCAGTGCATAGCATAGGGGAGAGCTTGCTCGCTTGAGGCAGCTGTAACACGGGGATACCCCACTGACATCTGAGTAATGTAAGGTTGCGTTTGGGGTCTTAGAGTCTGACACAGTTTAGGAATTACGAACTCAGATACTGGGTGACTAGCACTAGCACTAGGACTGGGATGCAGTTGTCCACTGCAATGGAGCAAACTGCATAGAGGGTGGCTTACAACATTACTAGATTGTATACATTACTGGATAGACCTGACCCGGCATTATGGCTTTCTTACATGCCACAATGGGGGCGGGATTTGGAGTGGCCAATCCCTGAGGAGTCCTGTGGCAGGATATGGACAACGGCCACCAGGACGCCCCACTTTTTGACAGATAAAGAGAATGCGGACAAAATCTTGTTTAAGTGATACATGCACCCCTTCCCATCTTAGTAAGATTGATAGCTCTATCTATCTACCCTCTATGCTGGAGACACTGTGGGTTGTAAGGTGATTTTTACATCTCTGGTGGTCCAGTGGAAGGACCTGTGTATTCTCGAGGGAAGTTCTGGCACTAATAAGGCATATTACTGGGGGGCAGTTGCTAATGGATCCCATGGTGGTTTTGTTTGGTGAGGTGAACCTTGCAGGGTTCGATGGCATCACTGATTAGCAACCTATTATTGGCAAACTGAATTACATTATCTAGTTGCTAGAAATCAAAGGAGGGCCCGCACGTTAATATCTGGTGATACACGATTTTGATTATAGGCTCTGCAGAGCAGATTTGTGCCGTCTCCCTGGGTCATCTGTGACAGGTATTCTCTTCACTCGGTTAGGCCGCAGTTGCTTAAATACATTTCAGCTATTTAATCTTTGAATGTTTCATTGCCGATGGGAGAGTGCAGGCTAGGGACTAAATTGGTAGCGTTGTGTATGTGTTCCTTGATGCCCTGGACAGTGTATTCGAGCTGACGTCACCCTCTTTTGGAACGGAGCATTTGCCACTATGACTTTTCATTGTTGCATTCTTGTATTCTTGTGAACACCCTGCACCTGTGTTTGTTTTTGGTTCTGTTTGCATGTTTTATTTCATTTTTGTTTGTTGAATTATTCTGAGAATATGAAAAAGTCTTTAAAAAAAAATGGGCGGCGCCTCTTACAAGCAACTCTCAAAGTTTATAAAGCTATTGCTCTTGCCCAAATTATGCATGGGGCAGAGATATGGGGGCTCTACAATAGAGAGCTTTATTTGCATAGAAAATATTTGTTTAATCTTTATTTTAGTTTTCCATCATGTAAAGAATCCTACTACATTCAACACACAATAAATATCCCTTTACCTCACCACCCTCCCTACATTAAATTTCCTCTATCAATCAATTTATACTAGATCCACGAGAAATAAAGTTGATATCTGTGGACTTAGAAAGTTCTTCAATAGAAGCCACAAACATCTAAAAGCCCTTAACATAGTTCACCCGTTAAAGAACCTAGTCCAAAAACCTGAGAACATATCTAAAAGCCCTTCTTCTTTAGCAGCCATGCATTTCTATGTTGCAATAAAAGATAACAAATAAAAACATTCTTTAATCATATCAGAACCACAGGTTTTCCAGTGACACATAACTATAAGTTTAGTTAGCGCTAATACAATGCTTTGCCATTGTGCTTGCTTATTCGCTAGAGGTGTGTCACACTTATCAACACTCAGCAAGGCCAATGGTGACAAAATCACCTCAGAGTCAGGAAGAATGCCCCCAAGTGTTTCAGGTAAGTCTGACCAACCCATATGAATCTTAGGACAATATCAAAGTATATGTAAGAGAGTACCTTCCCAACCACATACTGTCCATCAGGTTGAGGAATGAGTTTTGTTAACACTGGTCAAATTGGCAGAACATTATTTCTTGAAAAATGTAGCAAATAGAAATAAACACATTAAACCCAGTGGTCACAAGGGAATGGACATGCACTGGTTGGGTAATTAAAATCGAACTGCAGCTAGCAATATCTGGGGCCAAAATATATAGAGAGAATGGCTCACTCTGTAAGGATATCACTGAGCTTTCTCAGACTAGGGTGTGTGTATGTGACATAACATCCCTAAATATATGTGTGCAGGTATGTGTATCATTGGCACAAGACATGATTTGTCAATTTCACCATTGGGAAAACACATTTTGAAGATAACTGTGTTGCTGAACTAATTGGAAGACTGGTGGTAAGAGATTAAGTACAAACATTCTGTAATACAGTATTTTGAAGTAATGGACAAGTGTAAATAATTACAATATTTAGGGCAAATTCCAAATCAATCTCACAGGGAATTGATCGCACAGTTAAGGTGAGGCCAAATGCATCTACCTGTTAACCTGGCATGTTGGAATGGTGGGGACAGAGAGTTGATGTCATGTAAATGCTACATAGGCCTGCCAGATAGCAAGGTTAATGTGTTGCTATTCTGACCTGGATATAAAAATCTCTAAAGATGTTGGCTGTTACCCTTGATAGTGGCATCCAGCTGGTGTAACTATAGAGATGCGTTGTTTCACTTGTTTACTTTAAATGACTGGTCTGGCCTTTACATTCTCACCATATACTGTGTATGATTTAAGAATCTGATCCAATCAATTGAAAGCTTTAACTCAATAGTTTTGTAGCATACCATTTGATTCTATTTTGTGATCTTACCTAACAACAAGATTTCAAGATATTGTTTATTGATACTGATATTAATGATCAGTTGTCTCCTATGCACTCGCATCTTAAATGTTAGATGTGATAGATATTATATTATTTCTTTCAGCAGAATGTTAATGAAGTTGAGATGTAAATGCTCATAGTATAGACATGTTATGAATATAAAACAAACTATTGTTATTATCTCCTTCACTGTCGCTTTAAATGTCCGTAGATTATTTAAATTACATAGTTTTAAGAAAAATAATCAAGCATTATCACTGGTGTATGTGATTCCTTTTTTATCAAATGTAATAAGTAAGGTAAGTTGATTGATATCTGGATGCATGTTGTTATATTTGTATGCTTAATGGAATATTTTCTGAATAAAGCAAATTGAATTGAAAGAGTGGTCAGACCTGATGCTAGTTGATTGTGAATTTGTGAATAACAAATCAGATAATTATGTTGATGCATGAGCGTGCATTCAGTGTCTGTAAGTGAATGTGTAAACATTTAGTAGCCATACCAAATTCTAGTTGCAGAGAAAATGTGTTATATTTCCTGATACCAGGAAATTACATTCAGTTTCTGCAATTGAGTGTGTTGTCCTTTAGTGGGCATAATAAATACTAGTTGCTTCTGAAGTTGCAGATAACAAATCTTAGAATTCTTGGGAGACAGGAGAATGAATCCAGTGATTATAACTGAGTCTGTCATTTTTGGGTCCCACCAAATACTATTTGGAGAGAAAAGGTCATATTAAGTTGTAGACTGGAAAAGTTTATATTGAATGTCTGTAAGTGTGTGTGTTTTAGTGGCAACGCCAAACACTAGCTGCTAAGCTAGCAGCAAACCAAGGTGTGCATACAGTATTATATACTGTGACTAGTATTTGTATTCTTGTTTTTTTATTTTATTTTTCATTTTAATTGCTTGAAGGCATCATAACAAAAGCCCAAACATACATTTGGTAAAAGACCAATTCCGAAAAGGCTTTGGCAGAAGTGGGAGCCAAACACTGCTCCTTCTCTGTCTTCTTGGCACTGGGGACACATTCTCTTGCCAATTCACAACCAATGTCATGAGGAAGAAGCCAGAAAAAGCACAGAAGAGCATCAACCCATCTCTACACATCACAATTCACGAATCTGCAAAGTGGCAATGACATTGCACCATACCCCAGCACACATAGCTCATTACAGTTCTCACTGTGTCCATTTCCATTTATACAGTCACAAACCCAACAAAAAGCATTGGCAAAGATATTTTTGGATTTTGTACAGGCATTTACCAGTTATGTCCTATATGTCAGTTATTGCTATTATGTGGTCTATCACTGATTGGTGTTGCTATCACATAACAACTATTTCCATAAAAATACCAGTTATTCACATCATTGCCAGGTTTTGCCACTAAGGAGCTGATTTTGCTCCGGTGCATAATTTGGCAGAGGGAGCCGTTAGTGTAGAAATATAGAAAGGCGGAACGCTGCCACAAAATGTTGATCCTTTTTATGGTGGAGTGCGTTGTGCCGCCTTTGCCCTGCATATTTGCACTCCACTGTGCAAATGAGCAAACGCTTCCCACTATACTCGCATGTCAGGTAGCATTTACAAGTACATTTAAATGCTGCCTCACATGCACGCACTGCAGGCAGCATTTAATTGTAACTGTAAACATTTACAAGGGATCCCTACGGAGTGCATCTGTTTTATGTTGATGCATAAAGCCAGCTAGCTCCATATGGATCCACAGCATTTGTGCCTGCATGAAAATGCATGCCATTGCAAATGCTGGGGCATTTGTATAGCTGACAGGAAAGGAGGCGGTGGAATTGCAAGTTGCGTTCTGCCCCTCTTCACCACCATACAAATGAATGATAATGAACCTTGGCATCAATGGAAGGCGTAAAAGCATTACAAAAGGCGTTTACGTCTCCATTGATGTTACGGCTTATTGAAAATTAGCCCCTAAATGTCCAGTTACTTTGACCATTACAAAGGATTTCCTTCCAATGTGTGTGCACTCAGATAACTAATGAGAAACATGTCCTCTATTCAGACACCTAGAGACCTCAAACCAAAGGTCAGTCACTGTCCTTGTTCAGCGTTACTTACTAACAGCATGGATGAGGAGAAAGTACCCACTTTTTAGACCTTTTTTATTGTCATCTGATCCCACCCCTAACCCATTGCTGCCCATGCACCCTATTGTACACTTGAATTCTCTCTCATCCTTACCTCTGACAGCTCTAACAACAAAGCAGGGCATTGCCACCTAACCTACATTAATCTGCCACCCCTTTGTAATGTAAAGACACAGCAGCTGCCAATGGTTGAACATGGTTGTCAATGATTTTCAATCATTTTCAATACTTTTTAAAGAATTTGCTAATAGGCATTTGGCAACAGCTTTCAGCATTATAAAATAGCATCTGTGGTCATGAATACTGTGGGATTAGAGTTAGAGTTGGGGGTTCAAGGGTGGCCAAAAGTACAGGTATTAAAGGTTGATCTGTTTTTTGAGTCAGAACAACATTTTCTATGATTGGCTGCAGTACATTGTTTCCTTACATGTACAATACAACATTACACGTTGATAACCACAAGACAAGATGAGCCTAGTTGATCCTATTTGGATATCTTTTGCCACTTCATAATGGATTATGCTACTGCTTGGTGTAATCAAGCAGGGAACCTTTAGTGATAGTACAGGTACTTCACTAAAGGCATTCTTAAATGGGACAACATTGTCACCTTGCTGCACAAACATTTAAACAAATAGCATACTTCAACTTGGTAAGGACCTTCTTTTGGAATCCATTGTTTCATTGCATAGATATGACAAAGGACACAAATGTAGAATATGCCATGCATACACCCAAGGCAACGAGTTCTGGAATGGAGGTGTATTGGAGAGGTAAAAATATGGATCAGGGAAGGGCCTTCCCAACCCTCATCCCATCAATCCATGAGAGGTAGAATCAAAAAGAGAAAAGGTTGGAACACTTGTTGCTGCCGCTGATTATGTGTGTGTCCCTTTTTAAAGTGATTCAGCATAATACACAAATTGCTACACTCGGGGATCTGCAACCTTTAGCTCTCCAGATGTTTTAGACTACAACTCCCATGGCCCCTAGCCAGAATGCGTTCAACAGTGTGAATGGAAGCAAAGCAACAATGTACATGCTCAGAGCGTCAATAAGCTCTACATGCTGTGTTAAAGTCTAATGAAATTGTCACTTTGTAGCGGAATACATTGTGATTATTGGGGATTTGTTGATGCTCTTCTAAACCTCTCCTGGCTTCCTCTTCACAGCATTATTTGTGAAGCGGAAAGAGGATTTTCCTATGATGGCAAGACGACAGTAGAGGAGCAGGGTTCGACTTTCACCAACTGCTGTAGGAATTGGCCTTTTTGAAATTGTATTTTTGTGCTTTTGTTTTGATGTCTTCAATCAATTTAAATACAAACACTATTTTAAAAAAAGACTGCAAATAGTAGCTGCAGCATGCAGTACTATATGTGCTCTTATCTACACTTGTAGAAGCACCTGCTATTGTTGTTTGGTTGGTCAGGGATTCTACACACTGGCGGGCTTTCTTTAGCCAGTATCCCCATGTAGCGAGAAGCCAAGTGACAGCTTTATTAATACCTCCACCTATCAAATAGCACAGGTTTGCAACTGCTCTACAACCAATATCGTGTTTAAGTGAATAAAAATGAATACTGCCTCTGTTGGAACCTTTCACCCTTTTGCATAAGATTCAGTTGTTGACAGGTACCCGCTGCTATGGCACGGAAGGCATCAAGGGGAGGACAGCTTTAACACTGAAAACAATTGAAAGGATTATAATATTAAGATGTGTAGTATATGTCTGTTCCTGTTTCTATTGTCTGGGGATTAAACAAATAAATATAATGAAATAAAAATGATGTTGGAAAGCAAGTGGGATCATAATGGGAAGATTAAAGGGGAACAAGAATTGCTAGCTCTCACTCGACTTTTCCCCTCTGCAATCCAAGACACGAGATTAGCTGCAAATTGCATTGCATGTAACAGCAGCCTACTTATTTCAATTCTGCAGTTCTATAGTAAATCAAATAAAAATACTTTACAATGTTTATTCCAAAAAGACATTGGCGGAGGTGGTATTCAATGCCAACTCTCGTGACGGCCCTCATTTGGAGGGTCATATTGTATCCACTTGCCAATCCAATGCCCCGCATGCCACCATGCACTCGACTGAGGCAAAACCTTGCACATAAACAGCATGGTTCCATCAAATGCCTAACCATAGAGAGAGTGCAGACACATAGTTACTTTCTCTTTAAGCATATTGACGAAGGGAACAAAGAAATACATTAAGCAGAGGTTCCCCGGGGAGACAAGGGTCATTGCAACAGAGCAAAGGGTGCATTGTGTGTCAGCTGATATTACAACTGTCAATGGCATGTATTGTATTTATTTTATTAACATGCCTGTCTGTATTTATACATATGTTCTTGTCAATATTTTTTTCTGTATTCATCCACATTGATGATTTGCTCTGCAAAACAAAAAATACAATAGTATTTTACAATAGTCTTTTTCTACATTTATTGAAATGAAAAGATAACGCTGGGATACCTCTAATTTGATGCTCACAGAGTTGTGATAATGTGCACACTCCAAGATCCATTTTCAACTTTAAACAAATGGATGTTCCTGCTATTGCTGCTGAAATGACCAACATCTCTGTAGGCATTTAAGCATCGTCAAAGGGAAATATGTTCCTTTTTAAAAACAATCTTTCTGTTGTGCTATTTTGCACTGACATTGGCCTGCGAGGCATGAATTGACAACCTTGTGAGCTAAACCAAAGGCTCTTTTTCTGCATTTGACTATGTTTGACGAATACATACTGAAAGTAATCCAAAGGATTTCTGTTTGTATATATTTGTACAAATCTTTATCAACTGAAAACAGGGAGAGGGAGCCCTAACTATGTTAAGGGTCTGTAACTGAGTGAGTGGTTCTTTAGTGGTAATATCGTTGCAGAGAAAAAGTATCATATTATTTGGGAAGCAGTGAGCGATTTGTTTATTAGCTGTAAGTGACTGTACCATCTTTCAATGGCCAGAACAGATACGAGATGCTTCTGAAATTGTGAATAACAAATATTAGAATTCATTTGAGGCAATATAGTGCATTCAGTGTCTGTAATTGAGTATGGCACTTTGCATCACCCAGTACCACTTGAGAAATATGCTAGCCAGTTTCCTTCTATTTTTCATAATTACATTAAAGGAGCAGCAGAAGCCCGCAAAACTGCCACCCCCAGTGCCTCCCATTGAAGGTCTCCAGTCATCCATTGGCAGGGACCAGGAAGGAAAGAGAGAGCCGCCTGAAGTAACTGAGAGCCCGCGCAGACTCCAGAGATGCTGTGCAACAACACTGGCACAAACAGCACACTATTGGTCGTGCCAACTCTGACACCAACAAGAAAGCAGGTACTTGCTCCGTAGTGGCTTCCACAGCAAAGCAAGGACTGTTACTTACCTTCTTTTGATTGCACCACGACATGGCCCCTAATATAAACTGGGGCACTATGCAAGGCGGGCACCATTGTTGCAGCACAGCGGCCAGTACAAAAGAAAGGGTCCGTGTTTAGCCCCCTGTTTGTAAACATTGATTGTTGTAACACCTCCCGGGCGGGGAAGATATGACAAGTTTGGTTAGGGCCAGAAGTCCAATTGGAGCAGGACGAAAAGGATAAGAGGGGTTGCAGGAAACAGCAAGTTGTGGGTTGTTCGGGTGAGGTCAGAGGAGGAGGTAATGGCAGACCAAGATAACAGCAGGTTGAAGGATGGTGGTTTGGAGTATGATGCAATATAGAGAAAAGGTGAGGTATCGGTTGGTGAGAGCAAGTGGTATTGTGTTATGAATGCGTATGCAAGGTAGCGGAGTGTGGTGTTAGAGGTTGTGTAGAGAATGAGTGGAATTGATTTCCATAGTGAGAGGAGGGTGAAGGATTAAAAGGTGGGGTGGAGTAGTATAAGCAAAGAGAGGGAAGTAATAGTAGTTTGGTAAGGGGAGAGTGATAGTGGTGTGCAGAGTGGAAAGTAGTAATGGTGCAGAGAGGGGAAAGTAATAGTGGTTTGGAGAGGTGAGAGTAGTAGTGGAGTGGAGAGGAGAGACTAGTAGTGGTTGTGAGGAGGACGTGAGAACACAGTAGGCAGTAATATTGTAGGGTGGTAGGTAGGCAGGAAAAGGGGTGATAAACATAAGTGGGACAGAGGAGGAAGGAGTAGGAATAGGGAAGAGAGAAGGTGGGTGGATTAGGACAAATGAGAGTAGTGTGAAGAAATACGATAGCAGTAAGACAGAGGGAGAGGAACATCAGTCCGTGTGCGGAAGGAGACTGATTCAGGGTTGAGTGTCTTAAAGGCACACTCGTACAACCCCTTTAGAATTTACAACATTGATAGTGTAGAACCAGCTTAGAAAGTACAATAGGGAGCTTAGATAGATAAGACAATTGTCTGTAGGCCCTCATTGACAGTCAGTTAGAAAACAGGCAGCAGGGGTCCAATAACCTCTAGACACTAACCTGGGGAATAGGGATGCCTGGCTGGGGAGTAAAGAATGAGACTAGATGAGAGAGTGAGGGACGGCACATACATTATACTGAAAAATTCAATACAAACCCTTGAACCATCTCTGCGAGTTGGAGTGCCCCTTAGGTCATCTGTGACACTGTGGTATGTACCAAAATGTAGTCAAATTGAGACTTTTGCACTAATGGATCTCAAACTCATTCAGGCATCTATTTGGTGAGTAGTATTCATTTGGAATGTTCATGATTCCTGTAGTGGACAGAAACAACTCCAATCGGTTGTAGGTCAACTGGTCGAATCTAAATGGTCGACAGGACAAATGGTCGACACCAAAAGGTCGACAGGTCAAATGGTCGAATTTTTTGTTTTTTTTTCACATTTTTTTGTTTTTTTTGGGGGGGCCCCCCCAATCCCCTTTTTTTTGCTAAAAGCCCCTTTTTTTCCCTAAACGAAAACCTAAAAAAATATATATAACTAAAAAAAAAATTCGATCATTTGTCCTGTCGACCAAATTGTGTGGACCATTTGTCTGTCGACCATTTGACTAGACACCCTCCAATCACTACCAGGATTCAGAATAGGATTCCCCAAAAAACTTAAATTCATTATTGATCTGAGCCATACAAATCTATAGTTTGATTTAACCTAAATAGTAGACCCATGTTTTGCATGAAAACCGTGGTATAACGCCGGCCGATATTAACCACACCTTCTGGCAAATATCACATATTTCATGTGTGGGCACGTCTAGAATGATTGCATCAACACGTTACATTCAATGAAGCAAGATGCTGCTTTGGTTATCGTAACTGCCGACGCCATGATACTGAGCAATACAAATAAAGGCACAATCTGCCACGGAGTATTAATTAATGAAGACATTTGAATTACTTTCATCTTCTTAATCAATGAAAAATATATTACAAAGGTATTAGTAAAATATGTGAATCTGTTAAACAGTTATTAAAATTCACTTGCCCAAATAAAATATTGCTGCATTTTCCAATATGTGAGTTACCTTTGCATATATGCATTAACACTTCACTATTGCACCATTCAATAGCCTCATTCAATCTCATTACTTTGGGCCTGAAATATATCAGAATCTTTGACAGAATTGGTACTTTATCTGGATAAAGGTGTCTCTGGGCTAACAAAGAGGCTCTGCCCATCTCCACAGTGCAGCCATTCGCATATATTCCACGCACTGTATACACCCATTAAAAATAAACAGAGATATTATGGAGGACAGTAATTGAGCTGTAGTGAAGTGAAAGAGTTCAATCTAAACTGTGCGTGGGATGATATAGATGTCTCCTGCCATAAGTGTGGGGGTGGGGTTGGGGGTGGCAATCAAATAATAGTCTTGGTCTGTTGTGGCCTGTTCTTGTGTGAGCATTAAGAGCTAAGGAATGCAGCCATCATAAAATATGATGGGTGGAGAGGGCCGGATGAAGAGGGATGTTTTCTACAAGAATGCAGCCAGTTCCACTTCACGGGAAAGGTACAGACAAAACGCTAGGCCACATTAAAATGAGGAGATTCACCTAAGGCTGTGAGGAGAAAAGGGATGATCATTGAGTAGTGGAAAGGAATGCAGTGGGGGTGCCCTTTTGGTGTAAGCATAAAAGGAATGATAAGGTGGATAGTACATAAATATAATATATTCAGCCTAGGGCACGGATTATACAAAAACAAAAAGAGAAAAAGAATGGAAGCAAAATAAGAAAACAGCGATGAAAGAGTCTGGCATAACAGATGAAATGTGAGGGCTCAATAACAGATCGGATAAGGCAATTAATATGGAAAGAGGGCAAAAGGTCTGATCTAGGCAGGTGGCTGAGGGTGGGGGAGTTAGCTGGTGTTATGAGTGTGCAAAGATAGCCAAGGCTGGCCCGGGCGTAAAGTTTCTCTACAAGATTGTTTTATGGCCCTTAGATGGATTGCCAGAGTTAAAGCAAATTAGTGTTACTATCGACCCTCTCATGGTCCCACCAATATGCAACATTGATGGGATATAGCTCTGCAGAGGGCTTTTAGTAGTTTGGCCTCACTAGATAAAATGAGAGGTATAAAACCCCAAATCTGCAGTTTAACTTTCACCTGACAGGCCTTATTTCGTCATCTATTTGCACTATTGATGCCAATAGTCTTATTTTCACAGAATAAAAACAGTTGTGCATTGCCAAAGCTGTACATACATACAAAAATATAGAGAAGAATGTGTGCTTTTTCTGGATAAAGGTCTCTCTGAATTTCTGTTCTTGTCTAATTAATCTGTCAATATCAGCTTGTGAGCAACTTTTGAACACTTGTAAAACTACACACTGAAATTCATCAAATGCACAATATAGTTTCTGAAAATGTTTAAATAATGGGCAGTTTTTATATTGTTTTTAAGACAACTTTGATGCTCGATAATTTTAACCTTCACTTTTCATGATTTTTTATCAAAATATCTCAGCCTGAATGGACATATCCTGTATATCATGTTAATACCATCACAGTTAGTGAAGTCTTTGAGGATACAGTCAGTGTCAAATCCTATATCTATCTGCATAGCCTTTTTTAGTAAGGACACAGACACAGCAGGGTCTGCAAGCACATTTGAATACTGTGTATTTCTGGTGCAATTTTGCATAGAACTATCTTGTATAGTTGTACTTTTGTTAAAAGCAAATAAAGGCATCATTACCTCATCTTATTTCTTGCCAAAAATCTTTTTCTAATTCCTCTTGATAATATCTTTAATCGTGTAGGATACGTTAGTGAAAGTATTCACTGACAAAAAATGGCCTTTGCGGGTATTTTTATCACTAGGTTCAATTAATCCTTCGTGGTTATTATTCAAAGCTCTATTAGCTGCTGTTCTGACCAACTCTTACAGATGATCTCTCTTTTCGAATTTGTCAATCAATATATTTGCCTCAATGCTTTGTGCTTCCTTAGTTCTACTATCTCTTTTTAGGATAGGAAATTGATCAAAAGGTAAATTAACTTTGATATGATTGGCATGATGTTTGTTGTCAATACGTTTATGGTAAGGTTTCACTGCTAAATAAATTTATCATGATAAATGGTCAAATTCATACAATTCACTTCTGCCTTATTCTTGTTTTGAGAGAATCTTAAATAATGGTTCTGGGTGTTAATCCATTGCATAAACAGATGGATTGTTAATTTCCCATCCAAATGATGACAACATCATCCATATATCACAATCATACTTTTAGATTATTTTTTAATGGATTAATATTGTTGATCTAGTGCATTACTGCACCCATTGCTGTCACTGCAGTTAATGCATAAACGGTACCCAAACATTGAAATTAGTTATTGGTAGTGCTACTTCAATTACCCACATAACAAAAGAATTTGGTATTTCATGCTGATCCAATCTCTGCCATAATCATTCTTCAATAACCTCTTAAGTGGCTTATTGAGGTATTGTAAAGTATAATGATTCTGTGTTGATACAAATAAATATATCTTGATTGGAATCAAATACATGTCCTTCTAATTTGAGAATGATATTTGTGAAATCACCTAATGTATCATCTGCTTGATCAGAGGATCGAGAAAGAAATCTGCAAATTTAGATAACAGTTCCAGGACCTTAGAGTGTCCAGGGGTGTGGGTTCTCCAAAGATGTATGAATCTTAGGGACAATATAAAATGGAGGCGTTTTCTTGTTTTTTGTTAACTTGCCATTCAGAATCTTGTTTATTCAGCCATCTACCTACCTATGTCTTAGTTGTTTTAAGAGAAATTACCTCTGATTATGTTTCAGTCAGATCCTCTGTATTGTATAACTAGATTAATCAGATAACAGACTAGACAGTTATTATGCACTGTTTTATCCAAAATGATTATATCTGCCTTTCAAATTCCTGTATCTGAGTTACGTGCAAGATTGTGAATGAGAGCTTTTTCTTCCTTATAGGTGTTGAAATGTACTTTTTGTCATTGATCTTCTCATTTTTTAATATCTTCTAATACTTTCTTTTAAAGAACACAGATTCTGGTGTAAGGGGAGGGGGACAAAATGCAGACGGCCTATAGAACTCCGTAAAGATGTACTGAGTGCATTTTAAGACTGATTAATCACAAAGGTCTCCCTCTTTGTGTGGTTCACTATTGTTTTTGCCATTCTTGTCTGTTGATCATCCTTCCTAAAAATGGTGTTCTCTGTCTGCGCCTTCTCTATACGCTCCCACTATTGAATTGTCTAGATATGTTGTCCCCACTGTTGGTAGATGTATCTTACATTGTTTAATTTTTAGTATAGCTACTGTCATCACTGAAGCTATAAAACATTTTTGATGCATTTTCCACCATGCCAAGTACACATTGTTGTTCCTGCCATCAATGACTACTAATTAACTCAAGAGGCCCATTCCTAGCAGACAGTTTTTTGAATGATGTGGAGGAAAAATGGAAATATTTACAGTTTAAAAAGGTGGAAAATTATTGTTTAGATGTCTTGCTTCTGAGGATTTTGTGGCAGCATCTCAGAAAACCTAAGTTCTCCAATTAACACAATAACTCATTCCTCAACTTGTTTAACTGCCTTAGTAACTATGCAAACAGTGGTGGAACAATCTCAGTATTTGGGTACTATCCTTCTGGCTCCAAAGGCAGTTACTCCACCTGCCCTCTGCCTACCCTCGTGTTTAATACACAGTAAGGGACCTACAAGAGGTTGGGATTCTCCATGGTATTCACTGCTGCTGTGCCCTTCAGCTCTCCCTGATTGGTGATCATCTGGCAAAACAGGAAGTGCATGCCAACACGATGCATTGTATGGTTCCTCGCAGCCTGCACAAACAGCAGCAAACAGTCAGGGCTGCCAACAACAACAAAGTGAGGTCATGGCAGTGGTTCTGCAAGTGGAGGGATCACACAAAACACCTACCTCTTTCTTGAGTGACTGACAGATATCTTCGGTGAGTGGCCAGGCAGGCCTTGCTTTCCGTAACATTCACGCTTTCTCCCTAGTTTCTCAGCAAACATTCTGTCACTTTTTACAAATGTGAAAGGACATGACAGCAGGTAAGTACACACATCAATTACTGTTATTTCCTAACCTACCAACCATTAATCTTAAAAGTTTCCATTCTACAAAGGAAATTATGGCTAGCACTGATGCAAATCGAAACATACGAACCATCCCAGAAAAACATCTAACTATTTGTGTATTTGTGTACACCTAGCCACTGCTGAACCTACCTATTTGTGTGCACCTAGCCAATGCTGAATCTACCTACTTGTGTGCACCTAGCCAAGGTTGAATCTTCCTATTTGTGTGCACCTAGCCAATGCTGAATCTATCTACTTGTATGCACCTAGCCAATGCTGAATCTACCTACTTGTATGCACCTAGACAAAGTCGAATCTACCTATTTGCGTGCACCTAGCCAAAGTGGAATCTGCCTATTGGTGTGCATCTCTAGCCTTTGTCGAACCTGCACATCCCAGCCCTACACCCTAGATCACACACCTCACACAGGTCAGGACTAGACCATGCTCACCTGGTTCACACTCATCATGTTCCTTTTCTGTGTCATGCACGCTAGTGTACCTTGCAGCGGCAACAACTACATAGCTTTCAGCAATGGCCTAGCCAAACTTGGATGCCTGAGACACTCCCCCATCCCCTGCCCCACACCCTTCTTGCCCACCAGGTCACCCTTCCCACCTAGCTGCCTCCATAACCTTACCACCAAAGTCAGTGACGACCCAGTTGACACCCTAACCAACATTATCTCCGATAGAACTCTGTGTCACACTAAACCAAGTGTTCCACGTTTGATGGGGTGCACCAATTTTAGTATTAAGCCTAGCCACACCAAACCCAGTACTAAGCCCTTCATAACTAAGTCTCCAGGAAACACACTCACAGTCAACCCTAACTTCATAGCCCGGAACAACAGACTAGGTGCCAGACTCCCCCTTATGACTAGTAAGCTTTCTGCCAAACCCCAGACTAAGACTAAGAAAAATGATACAGCCTCTAACAAGCCTAAATCACTCCCCTTAAAAGGAGCATTACTGAATGTTAGGTCCCTCGTTGCCCATTGTACAGAAATTGCTGACATTATCCTGACTAACAATCTTGACTTCCTCGCCATAACAGAAACTTGGCTACACGAGGCAGCAGGACCCTACTTAACCTTAGCTATTCCGGATAAATACTCCATCCTCAGAGCCGACAGACAAAATGCTCAGGGAGGAGGTATAGATATCATCTTTAAATCTTCTTTAGACCTCAGATCAGTCACATCCTCTCCACTAAAATCATGTGAGCATCTTACAATCAAGCTGCAAACCTCTCCCAATAGCACGATTTCTATTCACTTAATATATAGACCCCCAGGTCATCCTGGAGCCTTTGAGGAAGACATCACCTCTCTAATAGCTGAGAACTCTAAGCTATCGGCACAAATTATCATTTTAGGAGATTTTAATCTTGGGTACAATGACCCTAATGACTCCCCATCCTCCTCCTTAGCCAACGCTCTAGCTGAGCATGGCTTCACACAACTTAGCATCCAACCTACTCACCAGAAAGGTAGAATCATCGACTGGGTAGCTGCTCTCAACTGCAATATGACTTGCAAAGCCCCCCAACCTCTCGTATGAACTGACCACCATCTCATCCCACTAGATATTAATATCAATAACCCAGATCCAAAAAAGTGCCTTACTGCACCAGCCTGTCCGACCAGGAATAAGCGTAACATCACTGCTGAAGCCCTAACACCATTGGTCCTTCCCACTCTCAACGCACTCCGGCCACAGCCGACCTCAACCTATTGGTCAACACCCACAATGATTCCATGGTCAATGTCATTGATACAATCGCCCCATTGAAATTGCGGAAAGGCAAACCTAGAGCTCATTTGAACTCCTGGTACACCCCCGAACTCAAACCATTCAGAAAAAAGAAAGCTAAGCTAGAAACACTTTGGAAAGCAGCACCCTCTGCTGAAAACAAAACCAATCTCACAAATATCTCCTCATATATATAAAAATGAGATAATTCGCACCAAGAAAGAAGCCTACAACGTTAGGATAAACCCGGCAGGATCCTGCACCAGAGAACTATTCAATATTCGAAAAGAATTAGAGAACCCGAATCCACCTACAGATACTTGCAAGAAAGACAAACCCTGGTGCACTAGTATCCAGAATGCCCTTGCAAACAAAATCACAGGGCTCCAAACCAAAATCGAGTGTAAACGACACCAACTCACCAGTAGCAAGTCCACCAGCCCAAGTACACCACCGCCCACAGACACTAAATTAGGCTTCACATTCAAAAAGGTTACTATACCAGAAGTAAAAAAAATATAGCCTCTCTAAAACCGTCCAACTTCAAAGGGGACAGATGCCCTGCCCAGATTATAAAAGACACAGCCAGAGATCTATTCCCTTTCATCACCAAACTAATAAACCTATCTTTCTCCAATAATTCAGTCCCTAATAACCTGAAACAATCATGGGTTCTTCCACTTCTAAAAAAACAATCATTAGACCTGGCCATACCCCCTAATTACAGACCCATCACCACGGTCCCATTCTTGCTAAAAATCCTTGACAGAATCACCAACCTGCAAATTCAGAACCATTTAGAGACAAACAAACTGTTAGGAATTCGCCAATCTGGCTTTAGACCACAACATAGAACAGAAACTGCCCTTGTTGACCTCAAAAGCCAGATTGATGAAATCAAAGACAAAGGTAACGCTTCCATCGTACTCCTTTTAGACCTATCAGCAGCCTTTGACTTGGTCGATCATAAAACCCTCTGCAACCACCTATCCTCCGCTGCTCACTTCTCCTCCTCTGCTGTCATGTGGATACAATCCTTCCTGGCTAATAGAACCATGAGGGTCTTCTCACCAGTAGCGGCAGCTGACCCTATCCCTATTACATGTGGCGTCCCACAAGGCTCATGTGTCTTGCCCACTTTGTGCAACATATTCACAAAGCCACTCTTTGACAAACTGGACCATCTGGGTGTCACCTACACCAATTATGCAGATGACACCCAGATACTTCTTACCCTTTCAGGTAACTACAAAGCTGACATCATCCGGATTAACAAAATCTTTACCATCATTCAGGCATGGATGGCCACACACGGCCTCTGCCTGAATGATGAGAAAACTGAACTTCTCCTTGTCGGCTAACCGAATAACCTATTGAAACTTAGCCCCAGTTACAGTAGCATCATCATCAATGGTAACACTATTCCCATTGTTAAAAGTGTGAAAACCCTTAGCTTTTATTTGGATGCCAACACTAACCTTTCCAAAACAAATCAACATGACTGCCTCAGCCACTGCCTACACCGGTAAGCTGATCAGGGCCTGCAGACCTTTCCTGTCCTCCAATAGCTGCCTCACACTGGCCAGGGCTCTTATACAGTCTAAACTGAACTACTGTTACAGTCTATACCTAGGTGCAAACCAATCCATAATTAATAAACTACAGGGACTCCAAAATAATGCGCTAGGAGCAGCATTAAACATCCCCAGGCGTGAGCACATCTCTACCACCAGAACATCGTGTAAATGGCTCTCCAAACAACAAAAAATCGACCTAAAAACCATCTGTCTCACATACAAAGCCTTAAACCATCTAGCCCCTCCCTATCTCACCAACAAATGTACCTTGAAATCTGCTGCCATAACTACTAGATCCTCTAACACACTATGCCTAATGGTGCCCAGATTCACCTTAAAAAGAGCTGGAGGATCCGGCTTCAGGGTCCTTGCCTCCCAACTTTGGAACACCCTTCTATTCAACATCATATCTACCGAGTCCTTTCAGTCATTTAGGAAACAGGTCATTAGCTGGTTACTGAACAAAAACTAGCATCTACCCTTTTTTTCTCTCTTCTATGTCTGATGATACTGCTTATACCATAATTGTGTTTTTACTTACAAACTGTATATATGTATAATTGTAAACTGTATATAATGTACTATGTAACTGTGTACCTAAGCGCCCTTTTACCTCTGGGTCCGGAGCGCTATATAAATAAAATAAAGAAACAAACTAGAAATAATTGAATCCGGTATTTCAGAAATGACGGTTCTGCCCTGATGATTTACCCCAAATTAGAACATACATGGACTCAATTGATTCAGAAATTACATAACTAATAAATCTTAGAAATATATTCAAGAAGATCAAATGTAAGGTCTCCCGAGGACTTTTTTAAAATTTGTCTTAAATACATGAATGTGTAGTTACATACATTGCTGATGTGGGTGGGGCAAGACACACATCCCCAAACTAAATAGTGCAATCATGTGTATGGTAGGTGTGGTTTACAATGGAAAATCCAGGACATTACAATTCAGTCGGCCTCCTTTCAATAGCCAGTAAAGCAGTCGGGTCCACAGGGTGGTTATTTATATATTTGGGTAGGAGGTCACAGAAATAGTAGGGTGTATAGGTAATCTGAGACATCCTATTTAACATTGAGAAGGATGGCACAGCAAGCTCACAGAGCATAGTATCCATGCTACTCCATATCAAATGACTATTGTGATCTCTCTCTATCAAGTGGTGCTCTCCAACCCTCTACACATGAAAAAGATGCACCAGGCAAATAGGTGTTCAACAAAATATATGGCATGCCATTAGTGCCATCAATTTGCACATAAGTATACATGGGTGTAGAATCAATGACAGCAATAATGTACAGGATATATACAGTAATATACATGTGGGATAAGTAAGACAGAACAAACATTAGCACCACTAGAGTATCCAACTACCCCTAAAAATGTATATTGAGTGTAACATTGTGAGTAAATCCTTCAAGAGTAGCATAATTGAGGAATTTGCAAGGTAATATGCAACCACAAAACTCTATGTATGCATTTGTAATTACAGGTATGCATGCACACAAGTATTGTAGTGACAGGTGAGACCATCAATACATATCCGAAATGTATGTATCCTCTAACTGGAGGACTGAAATACCAGAACACGTTTGCAATACATGTGGAAGGCGAAACACTAAAATCTGTCATCGTTCAAATGCAAATCAATCCCCCGATAACCATTACAACACAAATCAACTCTTTCTAAATTCTACCACTTTACTAATGGCAGCCAGTGTCAGATGCTGACAAAAAGATGAAAGGACCAAACTGGTCCAAGCCCTTCCGGCTATCCATTTGTCATCGCCAAGGGATCAACAGACAAGCTAGAGCCTAGGTTATAAGGTTCAAGGATAATTATCACACAGCACAAAAAGAGTAAGGGGTTAAGCAGAAGTGAAAACAACGTATTGGGAACTAAAAAATGTGTTACCCAGTCAAACTCTCTAGAGTACTGGATTTCATGGGCTTTCTCTCTGTCCCTTGGGCTCAGACAGCTGGCAGTCAAAATGCCACTTACAGTCTCCATGGTTTAAGTGTTTTGGTACTTCTTTCTTTGCTCTTGGAGTTGAAAAGATGTTTTTCATCAAACCTCTCAAGATGTAATTCTCCTTTGCAAATTAACCACCACCTCTAGTCTTTGTGGTGTTCCGGCTTGGGCCAGCCACCAGACTTCTTGTCATTTGATAAGCCTCTTAGTGCTGGTGTCAGACCCTGCCACAGTCTCCTCCAGGACTTGGGTGTCCATTTATCTGACTCATTTTTCCCCTTCATCCTGGGCACCTCCTCCTTCTTCTTCTTAGCTATCAAGGTTTCTGCCTCCCTGACCTCAAACATATTCATCCCATCTCCTACTCCTTCTTCACTTTGCTCCTTGCCACCTTGCTCCTGCTCTTCTGGTCACCAGAATTAGTTCTTCTCCTTCTTTTTAACCTTCCTAACAACACCTCTTTGTTGTTTGATGTGCCCTCCTTCCCCTCATTGACTGCTAGCTTCAACTCCTTCTTAGTCCCTGCCACCTCCTACCACTTTATCTCTTTTTCTCCTCTTTGTTTCCATTCCAGGTTGTCTTTCCAACTTCTTCTACCTGAATGGGTGCCTCATTCACCCCCTTCCTTGGTGACTCATCTCAGCCTCCCCGTCTACCTCCACGATTCTTCACTTCCCCTTCAGCTCTTTTCTCTCTCTGTCGCCACCTTAGAACATCTAACTTACAGTTTCACATTTATAACCCCAACACCACAAATTCCCAACACTCACACCACGCATTTTCAACTGTGGTCTTTGATGAACTGATGGGTTCACCAATGTGATCAGTGATTGTGTGATTGGATTCAGCTGGCCATAGTGATAATGAGTTGGAATTGGACCACTTATTGTAGAATTCCCTAGCTGTTCTGAGTCACAACCCTGCTCCATTGACCAGGCCTTAATTTACTCAGTTAGACATTTTGAATTCCTGTTGCTGAGTGGCATTGCCATGTTTGTTTCATGGTGCTGCAGTTCTCTGCTGTGATACTGGGAAAAAGGTAACTCTTGTCAGGTTAGTCCTGGTACCTACAGAACCAAGCAGTCCAGGCTAGTGGAAGTTGTGCAAGTGAGTACTGTTACTCATTGTGATACCCTGAGGTGGTGGGCCCAGCTTCGCTTTGTGGGTCTGTAGTATTCTCCATGGAAACACCCAAATAAATCAAAAATAAATGGTTGTATGGACCATATGGCCGAATTCAGCAAGTACTATAAAGAAAACCCCAAAATACTGAACATGAGGAGCGGTGGTTGCGGGGGTGTCCCCCACTCCCTATGTTCAGTATTATGGGTTTTGGGGTTGCGGGCATTCCCCGTTTCCATGACATCACCCAAAAAAAGAAAATAACAAAAAAAATAAATGGGACCCTGCGGCATCAGATCCAACCTGCTTTAGAGGGACGGAACTGACGCCACAGGGGTACAGGAAAAGCGGCAGCAGCCAGTAGAAAGGTAAGTAGGGGGTTTGGTTGATGATCAAATTTGGTTTGTTTTGCCAAAGTAAAACTGATTTGCGGTGAAATCCACTACAGTCAATTCCGCCATGATTGTTTCTACTTTGGTAAAACAACCCAAATCCATTCTCCACCACTAGAGGTGATTGGCATCAAGTGCCTCACATGATCCATAAGAATTGTAATGATATCTATTGAGGACCACTATTAACACAGAAAGGATTTTGCCCCCAGTTAAAGTGCCTCACCAAATACTTTTATTTCTGTAATGTTGTGTTTGTTTAGCCCTGTCTGAACAACATATGATATCACCAAGGCTTTCCTCCCCTGTGCCACACTAAGCCAATAACCAGGCAAGGTATTGAGAGAATAGATCATTTTATTTACTTGAATTAGATGTTACGAAACTCGCACTGAAATGTCAAACAACACTTTATCCATGGCACAACACACTAAACTTCTCTCAACATAAATAAATCACACAAGTGAGTTGACAAAAACACAAATCACAATTCTTTACTTTTGACAAATTTCACTTCAAGAAATAATTAGCAGTGGTCTGTGAACACAATTTACACATGTAGGGCTGTGCAATTTCGATTTTTCTGCACGCTTAAAAGGCTAGCGGTATGGTTTTTCAGATTTGGACAAATGCATATGGCAATTATGATTTCACCCACACTATTGGTTTAAAAAAAATGCACGGTGATTTAGCAGTTTGTTTTTAAACCCCACCCTCTACTTTGGTGGTTTGGGTTGGGCAAGTCTGACAGAAGAATTAGGATGATGGAAGAATTTTGGATTTCAATACCCCCTCCACTGAAAAGCCTGTGTTGGGGAAAGTTGGGCAAAAAGATTTAACTGATATAAGAACAAAGACACCTCTCGTCCTTAAAGAAGTTGGAGTTAACAAGAAAAAAAGGATTACCCAATTAAATCATAGGCTATAGATTTTCGAGCACACTGAGATGTGAGCTTTGTTAATTTTGAATTTTAACAAAAATCACCCCACAGTGTTCTGCCAAAAGGAATTAATTAAATTAATATTTTTAGTTAAATAGGCTAAGGATCCACACAGTTCCCCCACCCTGGCCTTACCCACTATAAATGGATAGGATGTAAAGCCAGCAAATTCCCACACCTTTTGGTTACAAACGACTCAAGTCTACGTACATTGAAAACCTCTGTTTAAAGTTCAGGAAAGCCAGTTGCATGTCAGGACCCTCTGGAAAGATAGGGCAGGGGTCTGGTCACTCCACTCTCAAGGATGGCATCAAGCTCTCCACCATAGGACCCAGTCAGCTTTTAGGCCTTCCTAGAAATAGACAGCTCCACCCAGATGCACTCTCAGCAATGTCCTTTGTTGTTTCCTTGCAGCTGCAAGATGGTAAGTTTCTGCAGCTCTCCCCGATGGTAATTGTCAGCAGCTCCATCTTCCTCATAGTGCATTCCCTCTCATATAGCAGCGATGACACTATCAGGTTTACAATCTTGGGGGAGTAATCTGCAAGAGTTCTTGCAACTAGGATTGGACAGTTACCCTTCTCTCCCCACTCCAACCCATCCTAACAGATTGGTTTAAGAGTCTGGAGCAGACATATGGCAGCTTCATTTGCAATCACATTTGTCCTCAGGTCAAATTTTGGTAAAAATCTAGTTATGTGGCTAAACTTCATAGTTTTACTAACAACCGCCATAATATATATATTTTCCAATTCATCTAATCATGGGGAATTAAATAAAATGACTGCCAGGACCGCACCATTGTGCATGGCTGTGTGGCAATTTTCTGTCATTTTTGCAGAAAGCCTAACGGTTAGGAGCATGCAATGTATTCCCCATATTCCTAATTTCACCCTCCACTCATTCACCAACTCCCAAATTTGGAACATTTTCAGATCAGCCACAAACCGATTTTAGGTGGCCATTACAGTTCCCTGAGTTGTAGGTGGATGAAATTTATATCACCACAATCACCTGTAAATTAGCTAAAAGAATTATACATAAATAAAGAAAACCAGAGTTATGGTTTCTGAGGAAAAGGCCTAAATGATAGTAGTTCTTTTAAACAAAGAGAATCTTCATATGTGCAAATATGAGATTCCCTTTCTCTATGCCATGTTCCACTGGGCCAGTGTTTTTATGAGTCTCTTTGAAGTTGGTTGCCTGTTCTTTGAAGTTGAAATGTAACCCCCCCCCTTAATTGTAGCCCCTGTTTTCACACTTCCTTCTTACATTTTGGTCATGCATCTGCCAAAGGAAATTGTCTTGCAGAGCCATAAAGTCTAAAGCACACTTGGTTTCCACACCTTTCAGGGAAGCCACTTTTTATTGTTGTAGTAAAATAGCTGGGGTGATGTAACCCAGGACTTCTGTGGCAGAGTTCTGTGTGACGTTTGTCACACAGCATGCAAACAGGCTCTGCCTTGGGCTTAGGGCAGTGGACTTCTCTTTTCAAATGGTTGCTGGTATTCTGCATGCAAAACATAATATACAATACTCATTATGAGTCCTGCGATAGCCGTGCCGGTAAAAATGGCACGGCTGCCGCCTGAGTCATTTTTTGCCGGCGCCCGGCAATGGGGATTTACCGGGGAATTATGGCTCTGGCGGTTCAGGTAATTGCCCATTGCCGGGCACCGGAAAATATTACACCCCATTCCCATTCGAGTCCCATTGGACTCAACGGGAATGGGAAGGACGGATGCTCCGGCACCATTCATGAATGGTGCTGGTACATCCATCAAGGTCTGCGAGCGGGTGCCTTTCCACCCGCCAGGTCAGACCAAGCGGGCTGAAAGGCACCCGCTCGCAGAACTCGTAGTTTGCTGGTCTAGAAACAACGGTACCACCAAGCTTACTGGCACCATTGTTTTCTGGACCGCCAACCTTGTAATAACCCCCATTATCTTTTTTGTCAACCTGCACCATGTCTTTTCCCTGACATTTTTATGTTGGCAGGGGAACATTTTTCACATTTGAACTGCTTTAACTTGCAAACATACATGCAAATCCGTTTTTGTGGCAGTGTTTAAAAATCCTGTTTTTCTTTCCATGTGAAAGGGACTTTTGAATGTCTTTCTTTCATAGAGGATTAAAATGCTACTTTTCCTTTGGTAACAAAAGGTAGGCCTTTTTGACATGGCCCTTCAGTTTTAACTTGCAAACACACATGCAAAGCCATTTTTGAGTCAGTGCTTAAACATCCTGCTTTTCATGTGAAAGGTCTCTCCAGTTTGATTACACCCGACAGAATGGAAGGGAATAGGGAAATTAATCATTAAGATATGTGTCATCAAGATTGGAAAATGGCATAGACACAATGATAGCCCTACACATGTCTATTTGTCATCCTTCAAACTGCCATTGGAGGTTTCCTTTCTCATTTTTATCTGCCCCATACAAGACCATCCATTTACTGAGTGGTGGGTGTATACCTCTTTGCTGCTCGTTCCACTTATATGTACTCTGAATACCTGTGGGATGCTTTAAGGCAGGTGGAGATTAGGGTAGTCTAAGGACCCCATTGTGATCCTTGCTGAATAGCAACATAAATTGCCCCACTATGCAGATGAGGCAATTGAAGTACATATGGTTTTATGTTGCATGTCTGAGAAATCAGTTTGGTCAGGCACAAGGCACCGATACTACCACAATCGCAAAAGCCTTCCTATGGATGTGTTGCTTGGCCAACATTTCGCTGTCCTTGGCCAGTATGCCCAGACTATGCCACTTTGGCTCTTGTCCCTGTCTGTGTGGCATTGGGTGCCATCATGTTGATGGAACCCACCCCACATGGTGGATTCGAGAAGAGACTGAAAACTTGAAATGCTCGGGAAAGCTGATGGACGTAGTTGATTGCCCTGTGCTAAGACCTTTAACTTCACTCCTGTTCAAGCCGGTCCAGGGAAGGCCGGAAATGGGAGATTACCATCCTTTTTATTGTGATTTGTTCCTGAGGAAGAAAAGGGTTCCCTGACACACAACTCTACTGCGACCCCCAGCCACACCAGCCTGAGAACCCTGACTGAAAGGGCTGCTTTGGTTGCTACTTGGTAGAGGTAAGCTCGCCTGAGAGTCAGAGAATCCTCTCAGAGTATTGTCTCCTGGTAACCTGATTAATTGCCATTCCTTAGTGTAGAGTGTTGTGCTGTTTTTTTAACCAATCATTGTAGGTATGAAATACAGAGTATATTTTATGTGTTCTTTGCCGAATGGTTGAAGTTCTCTCAGTGAGGCTGCTCTCTTTGGGACTTAATGGTATGGTTTTCTACTGGCAAAGTGCCATTGATCTGGGATTCTGCATCACAGACTGAAACACAGCATGCTTCATGGGTGTATTTGTATCAGATTTATTGTTTTGTGAGATGATAATGCAGTTGCTGTATATTTCCAATTTGTGTGCCAGTTACTGTGTGCCAGAGGCCAGGTACAGAGTGGCGTACATCTGCTTGTGCATCAGGTGCCCCGTGTGTTCCTCAAGCTAGGTGTGCTGCCTACAGCATGAGTGCAGGTGGACACCAAAAGCTGCAGTTTGTGGGCCTGTTTCCTGTCCATTGTGGCATGACCATTATTTAATAGACTGCTGCGCCTCTATGTGAAGGTTGTCAGCTATTCCCATTGCCTACAACCTCTTGCCTCTTCAAATACCAAATTCCTTGTTCTAGTGCAAAGCGCAAGTTGGGCTCTTAGAATGTTTGAGATTCTGGTGGCCAACATGAGGCTGCAGTTGTTGGTGGACTTGTTAGTATGAAGCACAGCATGACATGCTGACTTCCACATGTTGGACCAGTGGCAGGAGCACTTTTGGGGGATGGCATTTAAAATCATATGGGTATTTGGTACATTGAATAAGAATAGACATTGCAATATCAAGCCACATCCCCATCTGCAAGCGGGTAGTGTACTGGTAAAAACAGGGCTATCTAGCACTCAATGGGCCTCATTACGACCCAGGCGGTAAGTTACCGCCTGGGCCGTGACTTTACCACCATGGCGTAAACTACGTTTACGCCATGGTGGTTGGCGGATTTACCGCCCCATTCCGAGGTTGGCGGGGCGGTAAGTCCCCAATCCCCATTTACCCTTCCCCATTCCCATTTTTGCCCCATAGGGCATAATGGGAGTGGGGAAGGCGTTAATTACGCCACCGTAAATTACGGTGGCGTAATTAACTCCATGGTCCCTTAGCGCCATGGATTTTAACACCTGCTAAAAGCAGGTGTTAAATCCGCCATGGCGCTAAGGGACCTCGTACTCAGGCGGTAAGGGTCGGCGCTGTTTACGCCATCGTAAAACCCTTACCGCCTGAGTCGTAATGAGGCCCAATGAGAGTTAAACCCCAGACTGGCCACAGTTGTGTCTCATGTCCATCACAGGGTTGACGTTGTTAACATCGGACCATCTACATTTGGAATGGTAAAATGGCAAACATATGTCATTATATCCAAACTTTAAGCTTTGATAGCAAGCTGCAACTCGGCACCCTTCTATGGAATGTGGACATTCCAGCAGCGGCCCATCTTGGTTTTCGATTTTTTTATTCTGCTGTAATTTTATAATCTGTGATGTAGCTCTTTGTTCACCTTCATTAGGATCATCCCTGGCTTGATGCAGCCGTGAACATGGACCACATAAAATACCCAGGCAGTAATCCATGTGGTGAGCAAAGATTCATACCAGCTCACACATATGTCCATCAGAAGCACTGCCAGAAAATGTTCACATTGGCTGCATCTGTAGAATGGCAAACCAGATTACACTACTGACCCTGCCATGACGACTATAGCACAGCTCCAGTTGACCCCACAGGGCTGACATGAGGGGTGGGAGAAGTAAGGTATGAACTGTGGCGTCACGCTCTAATTAGTAGTGGGGCCACTGTGTACTCCAACATCGAGGGCAGTCGATCAATGCTGGTGCTCTTCCGTTTACACTGGACGCCATCGAAGATGTGGAAAATTGGGGTAAGGGAGGCAGATGCATGCTGGATCTGCAAGGTTCTGCATGCAGGCCTGGCCCACATGTTCTGGGATTACAGGAGAGTGGGGAGCTTCGCGTTGGACATCATCGGTCGGGTGGGTCTGATCACGGAACTGGAGATCACCAGCAACAAAAGACTGGTTGCTCTAGGCCTCGATCATGGTCAAACAGCCCTACGGGTGATGGGGGTAGATGAATTCTTTCTTACAGGCATGATGTTTAGTTTATAGATGGTACCAGAGTTGGCTCAAGGGGCGGTGAAGTGGTGCGGTGGCACAGGGGCGCTGCAGATAAAAGGGTGCAGCCAGCTCACACAATGTAACGTGTCATGAGGACTACATGACACGTTAAGTGTCAGTCAATGACTTTGTATAAGTGAGTCACTCACTAATAGAAAGTGACTGACACTTTACATGACAGTGAGTGACAGGGCACGGCACCAGCTCCTAATCAAGAATCAGGGCACGCCTTTGCATTCTGGTATTTCTTTGTAGTCTGGTGAGTGGGTGGGGGGGTCACAAGCATGCACAATTATGTATCAGCTGCTTGTGCACAGGTCAAAGGGTAGGATACATAAAATGACCCAAGTACAGAACACAGGGCTTGCAGCACCCATGTCACAAGGATGAGAAAGGAGCATGCCCGGACAGATTCTTTATTTTATTTTGCTTCACCTGATTGGCTGTTTAACAATTGCCGATCTCTAGGCGGATCATGTAAATCCTTGCACAGATTGAGTGTGACGTGGTCACCCACCCGCAGGGAAGCTGCTGCCGTTTGTAAGACTGGCCTTACGCAGGAGGAGAAGAGGCAGCTTTGTGTATTATAAACACAGATGCACTTTGCCCAGCTCCTAGTCCTACCGTGGTCTGTGAGGAGGGAGTGGAAGGTGAGGGCATGGAAAGAAAGGGCAGGGCCCATGTGATCACGTTTCCATGGAAACCACATTCCACTTCTCACTGTTTTGCACAGTTTGCCGATTTTGAGACACAGTGTCCTTAAAACCTTGTTCATAGAACAAAAACATAAACACAATACCTGATGTGTTCCATTTGATATGCGGAACTAAACGAAAATGATAGACCTTAGCGCGGCTTGAGTCCGAAAACCGCAATTCTCCCCTAGCAGAACACGCAGACCGCACCCGACGGCATTGTGTGGACGTAACGCCCGAGGGCCAGAGCAGGCGATCGGAATTACATGCGAGGAACGCAATTTGCAACCGAACTACAGTACAATTAACTTTTTACTGGGATTTCGGCTTAGCTACTATGTTTTCAATTCCTGATTTTGGGACAACCGAATTTTAAAATATATTGTTCTACTTCAGCTGGACAGTATCTAAAGGCGCATTAATATTGGGCTATATGCACAGTGGTCGAAAGGGGGGCGGTTGAGCAGTTCTGTTTTAATTTTTTTCAATAAGGCTTTACTGTTCCTATACTTTTATTTGAAAAAGACAACGTTCCGGAATGGTTTCGGTTTAAAATAAACGTGTAAGAAGAAGTTAAAACTTGCACTTCAGTAAATTGCAATGAGCGTTCCCTTAAACAGAAGGTGCATGTGTTTGAGGGATTGTATTGTGCGTGGGAGGGGGCGTGGCAATTGGGTGTGTGGGGTGCGTGGGCAGGCCAGACGGGGGCGTGCCACTACTTCCTTTCAAACACTTCGACCACGGCATGTACATGGTTGGCTCCCTGGTGAAGTTCTTGTACCATAAGTGCTAGCCTGAACTTCTGCCCTGAGCGATTTAGCCATTCATCTGTTTGAGGTCGATAAAAGGAGGACAACTATTTCGGGTTATAAAAACAGCTATTATTACTTTACATTACATAGAAGTGGGAGGAATCACCTTCGAAGGGCTAAGAATTATTATTATTATTATTATTACTATTATTATAATCATTATTATTAACAGTAATAAACTATCCTTTAAAACTGTGATGCATTTGTATGATTTGGGGAAGACTAATCAGACCATTTATTTGCCCATTCAGGACAATATTGATCACTGACTACATGTGGGAAGAATGTTGGTAATTCAGCCTGGTGTGACTAACATGTTTGTTTTGCATGCTGTATTAATTGCACTAAAGTAAAATAAAATGTAAAGTGTAAGGTGCAGTAATCACTGACAAAAGGTAGGGTTTTAGATTTTATGTCAAAACTAAAACTAAAATAGTTAGGTTGACTTGCATGGATTTATAATGCGTACGAATGTACACACTTTTATCTAAATTGTAAAGATGTTAAAGCACAGCCAATAAAAAAGAACAAACGGTAATGTAGACATGGCTTGTTCTTTCTGGCTTAGACGTTTTTAACATGTGGTGTTAGAAGTTCAGCTTTACAAATTTCCGATTACTTCAACAAAGTTCTGAAACTCTTGTCAAAGATCTCAGGAAATGTTCCAATCAAATGCCCAAGTCACTGGGAAAGAGGCACGTAATCCTTGTCAAATCAGGAAATTTGACAATGATGGAAAATCATTGGCAGTGGTGCCAAGTGCCCAGGTAGTTCATGGTTATCATTGGCAATAGGGCAATTTCCTGTATATTTCATGTCAATCTTTGGAAGAGCAACCATCTTATTTTGGTCAGGATGGCCGCCTCCGTGGTTCCTCTAACAAGAACCAAGCATGTCAACGGGGCTGGGAATTGGAAGCCAACACTGTTGGCTTTACCAAAGTTTGATACAGAATGTTATCTCACAGCAAAGATAGGAGAAGGTGGATACAATGGGAATAATATTTGTAAGTCTTCGAAGTGCAAAACGTGGTGCCAAAAACAGGGCTAACGGTACTACAGATGGTCTACAATTTTTTGCACTCTGGGGTATTTTCCTCATTTTTGCATGCAGGGGTGGGGCATTGAACAGATTACCATGTTCACCTGCCCCCTATGCTTTGTCTGAAAAAAACAAAATGGTGTGTCACCAGCATGTCATTTTCATACTGATGGAAAACCAGTTGATTCCTATGCAATCCCTCTCTTTTAAGTATCAAGAATAAGCAGGTCACCATCAATATGAAACTCCTCTTGCAAGGTCAAATTGCAGGTGGAATTGACATTTTTTTAGTTTTTTTTACCAGGTGTTACACATTTTTCAGAGGTTTTGGAGCTGCTCTACTGAGGACATATGTGCTTTAAATAACCTATTCTGGGGTGTACCCCACTCAGGATGGTCTACAACAACGTTTTAGCTCACTCCACCCTGCTCCTCTCCACCTTGGGGAGAAATATCCACTTGCATATCAGTCTGGTTCAACCCAAAGGGAGAGTCCAGCACTGAAATTCTAAGCAATTCTCCTCTGAGCAAGAGTACCATCAGCAACCCCAGACACGTGTTCCGGCCTAATCAGGACTCATCAGTGAGGAAACACTAAGCCTTGCTAAGGCACAGTGAGCAGGCAGTCCACATCGGGATTACCCTTAGCTAACAAGGGTAAAACCCCAAGTTTTACGAATTTACAGAGCTGTGGGAGTCATATCGAGGAGACATGGTTCAAATAACCTGTTTTATGGGGTGTACCCCACTCAGGAGCCTCTACAATCACGTCTTAACTCACTGCACGCTTCATGGGGGAGAACTATCCCCTTGCAAATCTGCCTGGACCCACCAAAAAATAGCAGTCCAGCACTGAAATGCTAGACAATTCTCCTCTGAACAAGAGCACCATCAGCAAGTGGAGACAGGTGTTTCAGTAATGTTGGGCCTCATCACTGAGGTGAAGCTATGCCTCTTTAAGAGCAGTGAGCAAGGCATCCACACCCGGATTACCCTTAGTTACTAAGGGTACAACCCCACGTTTTACAAACTTTACAGAGGTATCGGGGACCCTCTACTGAGCATGAACATGGTGTAAATAACCTGTTCTGTGGGGTGTACCCCTCTGAGGAAGCTCACTCATATTTGAGCTCACGTCACCATTCACAAAATATCAACTTGCAAATGAATCTGGTCCCACCCAAAATGGCAGTCCAGCACCGAAATCCAAGGCATATATTTTTGCACTTCTTAGTGCAAAGGAAGAAAATTGCACTCGGGGAGCAAAGTCCACTGAAGTGAAACATAGGCTGTTCCCTCTGCGCCATTCACACTTTCGTGAAAATGACCCCCAATATGTGCGAGGTTTAACGGGTTGATTTTGTGACACTCATAGCATAAAAAAAGGAGGATCATCTCTTGAAACGTAGACGCCGTTTGAGGTACACCAATTCATTTAGTTCTCCCTGTGGCTTGGGAGCAAGGCATGGTCAATGTTGTGATATAGGTATGATGCTGTGCCTTTTGAAGTTTGAATATTTTTAGGAACATGCAGTGCCAGACCCTCAATCTCAAATTCTTTGGTACCACTATTTTAACACCCTACTACCGGTTGGGATCTAGACCCCTGTGTGCTTACATTGATTAACTTTGGAGTCCCTAGGGAAGGGCACTTACTCTCTCTCCTGCCCCTCTTTGTTAATATGGTGAATGTTACAAGAGCTGTAACAGTTTTCCTGTGTATTTGCAAAACTATTAAAATGTTTAAACTCTATATTTGTCATCTGATTGTGAGGTCTATGTGCTGCCTTTCTTTTTTGTTTATTTATTTATTTATTGGTCATTTATTAAGTGCTTATACAATTGGCAACAACTGTTTCAAAGCGCCCACAGGGCACACCATGGGGAAAGGCATACACTGAATTACAAAAAAATAAATAATTCAATTAATAGAACAATAATAAACATAGTAGGGAGGGTAGACAAACCTACTATGCCCTGTGAGTGTTCAGAACGTTCAAGTGCAGCGGGGAGGGGGGTAAGGGATAGGTGCTCATGGAGAAGTGCTTGAGGTGAAGTGCTAAAAACATAAGTGCAATCTCCCGAGGGGAGCGTGAGCCAAGTAAGTGCAGTAAATAGACAGAGGCTGGGCTGAGAGATGTGGGGGGGGGGTCGGGCCCCGAGGATACATAAGGGCGCTGCACATCAGTTAGGCTACTGTATGATTTGCAAGGAAGAGAGGCGGAGACGGAAGAGGTAAAGAGAAAGGTCTTGAGGCTTTTTCGGAACTTAAGGGGATCCTGCTCAAGACGCAGAGGGGGAGGGAGGCTATTCCACAGAAGGGAACAGCCGACGAAAGGGATTGACCACCAGCTCTCTGTTTAGCAAACCCCTTCACATGCAGGAGGTTGGTGCCAGATGAACGCAGGAGTCTAGAAGGGGAGTATTTAGGCAGGAAGCACTGAAGATAGAGTGGACCTTGGACAGCCTTGTTGATGATACAGAGGGACTTGAATTTAATCTGTGCTGAGTCGGGGAGCCAGTGAAGGCTTTGTAGGGCAGGAGAGATGCAGTCCCTGGGCTTGAGGCCAAGGATAAGTCTTGCTTTCCTATTCTGGGTTAGCTGGAGGGGTCGCAGAGTAGAAGAAGGAAGATTAAGGAGGAGGCTATTGCAATAGTCTAGCCTGGAGAGAACCAGAGCACGGGTAACATTGAGTCTCTGGAGGAAGGTGGGGAAGGGTAGAGTTCCTTTGAGAAGGAAGAGCTGGAAGTGGGACTTATTGACAATGTCCTGAATATGAGGGATGAAGGAAAGGGAGAAATCAAAGATGACTCAGAGATTCCTGACTTCAGAGGAAGGGGCATGGGGTGAGCCCATGGAGGAAGGGCAGAGTGAAGGGAAGAAGTAGGGTGCAGGGGACCCAATGGGGAGAATCTCTGTTTTGCTGGCATTGAGGCTCAGTGTTGCAAATAACACTCCAAATCACGATCCAGGGCATATTTTATAGAGAAAAGAAAGAGGTAAATGATTTATTACAGGATCAGTGATTGCAACCCTCTAGGCATGGTTAGGTTGAAATCCCTGCACAAAGAGTACATTTTAAGCCTGGATCTCGTTTGACTTGTGTCTTCCCATTGATTGTCCATAGATGCTTCTTTGATTGCACCCAAACAGGTGAATGTATTTGTGTCAAGCATTAATGCGGGTGGCCATCTGGTCCCAAAAACATTCTTTCACTAATTTGGTGCAAATCCATTCAGTGGCTTCTTTTAAAAGGGCCCAAAGTAGACAAAGGTCTGCTAGTGACATCTGTGTTCACAAAGAGTCATTCCACTACCCAATTCGCTAGTTCGGGTTTGGGTTTGGGATGCACTTCTGGGTGGTCCATGGACAGGTTTGCAAACCTAGTAAGGTACACACAGACTGTCTAGCTGATTAGCAGCCAGTCTGACTGAATATTTTACAAATGACTACCATTGTCCTGCAGACCCTGCGCTACATAATGGTGTACACAATGGCATGTTTTAGACCTCTGGATAGTTCTCGCAACACTACGGAAGGTGCTGGAGAACCAGAGCAGTGAGATATGATCCAAGTAAATGCTGAAGTGTTTCCACATGGCTCACAGACCATATTAGGGGTGTATTGAACTGCAAATTGTGTTCTGCGGGTCGTCCTGTTGGTCCGTGGGTCAAAATAAAGTCTCAGACCTGGCTTGGACCCAGCATGGCCCAGGAAGGATGTGTGGACAAGGGTCCAACCTGCAGACCAAGTCCATGGCCTAGTAGTAGCTGTAGACCCACGAGTGCTATGCCCAGTGGCCCATGGACCCTCAACAAGTATAGCGGATCCAGTGACCACTATGGGTGGTTTGGAAGAGCCTGGGATATGATCTAAGGTCAGTTGCTCAAGGACCTCCAAAGGGAGGTGAAGCTGTCACTGGGCCTGGACACAGATCAGGACTAGTGGCCACTATTGGTGCATTTGCCATGCCTTGTAGTCATGGCCAGTTACCCATGGACCTGGACCTGGGACAAAAAGATCCATTGGCCTCTTGGGGTTGTTTGGCAGGCCTTGGCTCAGTGCATGCCTCAGGCAAAGTGGCCACTTCCACAGGTTATTGGCCGGACTATCTCCAATATAAGGATACGTGGTATAACTCATTGAGAATCCTTTGCTCTAGTGACAAATGGCTGGTCTCAGTGCCTCGTTTTAACCAAGAAAGAGGACTATGCCATTGCTTTGAGCCCAGATAACCAAGCCTTAGAACACCTTCCCAGAAGAGGTTGTCAGGATTGATCATCTTCTGACATTCAATCAAGTCTGAAAACATTCTTCTTTTAGTAACCTCTGTTCTCGCCACTTTTGCTTTTTCAGCCTTACATCCTGTGGTACCCATTGATTCGTGGGAGCTATACAAATAGGCAAAATCAAATCAAATCAACAGGGACTCCAGCAACCACAGCATTACCATCCATTTGGGGGATAAGATGAGTACAAAAGGTACAGCTCTAGAAATGTGTTTTGGATTAGCCATAGTTCTGGGAGAGGATGCTAGGGTGGAATAGATAATCATGCCATTTCTCAAAGGAGTGTCTTCCAGACTAGAGGTCTATGGGAGACAGAATGTACAGCATCATGAATAGAAATGAGAACTTAATTTGGTGGCACAGTGTCAGCAACATATGTGTCTTTAGGCAGAGATCACCTGGGTAGACATCCAGGAGCAGGAGCTAAGAAGAAGCCAAACTCTGCAAACACTTTGCCCCTGAGCTATCCTTCAGGTCCAAGGAACCTAAAGAAAATAATCAGGATAAAGGAGTTGTATACAGTCGGACATCTAATATATAAAGATCCACCGTCACAGCAAGAGGGAGAGGGTTAAGTCACACAATAGCAAGCCTACCCAAAATAGTATAAATGAGACAATAATCATAACAAAGCAGGATATACAGAAAAAGATATCACACATCCCATACAAGGAGGAATTAGTTATAGAGGATCATGGGACAGGTGTAAAAGTGGAGCTGGAATTATCTATCAACTTACAGACATAATGCAGCTCAGAGAACCATATAGTTAAAGAGATGAGGACTATGTTTTTTTCCCACAAAAACGAAAGCCACATGGCTCATCATCCAAGGGAGGGCTAAAGACTTTGAGGAAGTATGAAAGGAAGGGAGAGAAAAAGCATTTTGCACCCTCCTACAAACTACTGCTGGAACAACTTCAGATATGCAGGTTAACCCCAGTAACTAAGTAAACAAGTGACTGGATTGCAGTCCTTTTGGATTCTGGTTCAGATTTTTCAATATTTGGGGAAAGCCATAAAACATATTGGGCCTCATTATGACCCTGGTGGTACGGGGTTAACAGTGCCGTAAAAGGTGCCGGCGCCGTTAACCCCATGCCGCCTCATTACGAGGTCCCCTCGTGGGACCTGGTAAGTAATGCCTGGTCAAACCAGGCGTGCTTACCGGGTCCCGCGAGAGGAAGAGGGAGCAAACAACGGGCCAACTCGTAATGGCCCGTTGTTTGCTCCCTCTCCCATTCCCATTCAGCCCTATGGGGGCCGAAATTGGAATGGGGAAGGACCGGGTCCGGTGCCGAGGTCGTAATGAGGGCCATGGTATTTATATAAAGTCACATAAGAAAATAGACATAGCTACTCGCATAGGACAATTAGTAGAAAGCAATGATATTTATTTTGTAACAAATTTATTAAAGAGGGAACAAGCAAAAGGAAATGGGTCACTTTTCTGGCAGAAATATGCATATAAAACGGAATGGGCTTTTGGCAGCTCAAGACTGGTCCACACTTCATGTAAGTGAAAGTCCTGGGGGAGAAGATGTAACAAAACAATTTGGAAAAAAATAAGTGGAGTCACAATTGATAAACACACATGCAGCATTTTGGGTTGTTCTAGGAGACATGCAAATACTCCAAACCCATGTTGGTCATGATATTGAATGCCCACCAGCAACACAATTAGTGTACTCAATATGACGTCCGCACAAACAGTATTCCATTAAAGTACTGTCTATCACACATATACAAGAAATAGTAGACCAATTGTTAAGTCGAGGAGTCTGAATAGAATAGGAGAGCCAATACATATTTCTAGTGGGTAAACAGGATGGGACATGCAATTTGGTTCTAAAGTATTGAGTACCTAATGCACATACTCATACCGAGGCAGCTACAAATCTACCCAGCTCTGATCATATGAATAACATTCACATGCATAAGAATAATACAGTTCCTGAGCTAGGGGTTTAATCTGCACAGCATTTGTATCCAGAGAGTTGCACATTCCTTGAGAGGAAAAGACGTTTGTTTCATTAAAATCTCCCTGGGTTACACATAGCACCAAGAGACAATTTCAAGTAGAGTCCATAGCCTATTAGACGGTATTCCAGATTGTTGGCAATATGTAGGTGGCATCTTTTGTACAGATAATGATTTAAGCAGTCACTAAAAAAGGTGGATTAAATCATAAAAACATTACCTTCTAAAAGATAATTTCGTAATTTTGTGAAGCCAAAGACAGTAGAAAGAGAAGTTTCATTGTCTTTCCTCACAATGTCTTGAGAAATGAGCACACCTAGAGAGCCCACACACACTTTGACAGCTAAAGCAATTATTGTTTGGCTGAAATTTTGATTGTACGTATGTGAAACCACTTAATGCATACATAAAACTGAATTTGCACCCATCAGACTGGAAGGCAGATCACACATACATTCGGTAACTTGTTTGCAATCAAATTACTTAAAGTGGCCTTCTTCAAGGAGACAGGGACACTCATGAACATGTAAAGATGACATTGCTTCCCAGGCAGAAAGCATTTGTTATTTTGGCGAGACCAATGAGTTCACATGTATACATAATACCAGAACAGACATTATAAGCCAAATGACAACATTTTGGCTGCACTCAATGTTAGTGTAGAAGGAATGTGCGCTAACTGCCAATAAAACTATCCAACTAAATATGCCACTAACTGCGCAGGAAGCAGAGGCCCTGACCAGTGGCTTGAATGCTTCAGTGCTATCCATTAGGTCAGAGGTCTTCAAACTGTGGGGCGCGCCCCCCCAGGGGGGCGCGGCCGCATCCCTGGGGGGGCGCCAGAGCCCAGCATGAAATGTAAAAAAAAAATTTAAAAAAATAAAATCTTTTTTTTTTTATTATTTTTTTAGATTGGAGGAAATGGGAAGGGCCAGCTCACATGGTCAGACTGGGCCATAAAACGGTTTTAGGCACCAATGAAAAAATGTCCAGCAGTTGCAAATGGATATTCAGTGTTTAGTCACAGACTGTTTGAACAGTACCCAAGGTTTTTTTTTTTTGTTCAAATGTAAACAAATGGTGATATTTAAAGAATATTTATTCAGCAACAATGGTCAAAACTACTAGCTGCATAGTGCAGTAACTCCTCAAAAGGGCCCACATTGGCCAAAAAAGTTGCCCATTTTTACTGGCCTACACTAGCAATTTGCATTTTCGGTACGGTCATCGCCCTATTGCTCTATAGGCCAGTCCAAGCCTTCCGGCTCATCCATAATAGGTGAGGGAGCGTCCACCCACTGGCCACCTCACCCATTATGGAGGAGCCGAAGAGCCAGCCCAGTGAAACACTGAGCACTCCCTCAGCTGCTTTTTCCAGCTGAGGGAGTGCTCCTGGGCTGGCTGAACTGTCAAAGGGAAACTCTGTTTGCCTTTGACAGTTCATTTCCCCAGCCGCACATGATCACTGATCCATGCAACCCTGGGGGTGTTTTGCTTCGCGAGCCTTGCATAGCTCATTGGAAATGCTGGCTGGGGCACTGCATGTATGTATGTATGTGCGAGGGGGTGCGCCTGCGCCTCCTCGCACATACGGGCAGAGCAACCTGGAGCGGGGCATTTTAGCAAACAAGCAAGGTATGTTTATGGCGATTTATTTTTTATTTAAATGTGTATGGATGTGTGTATGCTTGTGTTATGGGACTGTGGTGGGAGCAGGATGGGCAGCAGCACTGGGATAGTGGTGGGAGTAGGGTGGAGAGAGCCCAGGGTCTGTACTGGGAGTAGGGTACGGTGATGGTGCGCAAAAGTTCATAGCGATTTCTACATACTGTCCATCTGGCACTTTTGGGGGGCCCAGCCTGCCCATACTTTGCTCAGGGGGGGGCCCAGGCCAAAAAAGTTTGAAGACCACTGCATTAGGTGGATTCAGTGGACAGCTACTCGGGCTGCTCCTGGTGCAGACTACCATTAACAACCAGAGTTAAGACAGATGTGCGATCTTGAATGAGCCTGAAAGCAGGTGTAGCGGTTCTGTGTGCCCTGATATCTGCGGGCTATGGGGGCTAATACGGTTTTCCGTTTTTTGTATATATTTGGGGGTTTCACCCCCCCAAACCACCTTGCTTCTCCCCGCTGCTCACCCCCACCACACCCAACTCCCCAAAACCAAAACACATACATGCACACAACGCACACACCAACACATGCACACCCACAAACCCCAATCTCCCAGTCCCAGCCCCCTCCCTTCACCCCCGCTCCCCCAAACCAAAACACATACATACACACAACACGCACACCAACACACACGCACCCACACACTTACCCATTCTCCTGGTCCTACGCTTCTGGGTCCCGACCTGCCTGTCATCCCCTGCACCCACTTGTGTATGGCAGGGGCATAACAGTTCGATTTAGAAAGACCGCTCCATGCGATCACAGAGCAGTCTTTCTAAATCTGTCTTTTAGTGAAAAGATCTTTTTGAAGAGATCTTTTCACTTAGGACCTATGTAGCAGTGCTCAGCCTTCCAATGTGGATGTTTGCACATGGATTTTCTATTGATTGCTCAGCTATCCTAGCCATTGGCACTGTCTCTAAATATTCACCTGCATGTGCCTCCATGAAAGGCATTTTCTACCACAGTATGAACATCAAGCTGCACAAACAAACAATAACGTCACCCATCGGCACAGACTGACCAATAACATGGGCTTCTTGAACTCTATTAAGTTGGTCCACATACGCTCACCCGTAATAACCTCTATTCAGGCTATCTAGTTAGAGGATACAATTTGGACTTGCAACGTATAGGATGCATTTGAAGATTAAAAAAGAAATCAAATTAATCTGAACAACATTGCAAACCGGCAAGGAACATCAAGAAGGCACATCCTTTTGCATGGCCGTGCACAACAAACTGCAGAGAAGTGATACTGTGCCCAGTGATGGCAATGCACTTGCAGACCTATCTGTTAAAATGCATTCTCCAAGATATGAGGTGACAGATTTGACACGCTCAGCCTCATGCACATATAAGGACTTGAAAGCCCCCTGCAAGCAAGCAATCCATCCTAACAAATATACATGGGATCTAAATGACGATATAATAATAGCAATCCGCAAAGACACTGGAGACTTTATCCAAAGAGTACTTCCAAAGAATGAGGACAGATTCAAATTGATATCTGCTGCACATGCAGGTTTGGCTACTGCCCACTTCGGGAAATAAGTAACAGCTGAGCTGTTGATAGAAAAACGCTGCTGGGCATAGCTTGGGAAAGATGCAAGAAAGTATATAACACATTGCTCCACATGCCTGCAGAGTACAGTGGATCACAGAAGAAAGACGAAATGGACTCCTCTTTTTAGGGCAATAGTTCTATTTGAATGTATGCACATGGACCTCATAGGTCCACTGGCTGAAGTTGGTAAATATATAGTGGATTCCTGTACATGATCTGCCTGGATAATTCCTCAGAGGAAGGCTGATTGCAAGAAGGTAATACAGTAGTTGACTAATACCCAACTCTTGTAGAAAACTGTTACTCATCCCAGTCCACAAAAAGGGGGATCTTTACAACCCAGCTAATTATATGCTTCTGGACATGTTGGATGCCCCAGAGGCAATGAGCAAATTTGCGCTAGTTAAGAATTTTGTTGCTATCAAAGGCATCTTTTTGCCGAGGGCATTCCTAGGTTATATAGGATGTCTACTATTCCAGGCATCTTCTATGGCCTAGAATCATTCACTGACCATAAACTGGCCTGGTTAAAGATATTGGAGGGTAACTTTGGAAAAACATGCTGGGTTTGCCCCAATCCTTACCTGTTGAGGCTATTCGTAAGGAGTTAGGTTTCGTCTCCTTTACTACCCTTGTCAAAATCAATAGTAGTATGTTACTACTAAAGATAATAGTGGACATGGGGGACACCTGCTTTGCCTGGTTTAAGAATGAGGTGTTGAATGTCCTCCACTCTAATTCTGTTATGAACTCAATGATTGCCCTCTGTAACGAGTTCCATCAATCTATTAGATGATAAATGGACTTGCATCAAAATGTTGCCACTGCCAGGAGAGCTATCCTTAAAAATGTCAGTGCCGGGGGCGTGGCATGGCGCTGAGCATGATGGCTGGCTAATTTCTCAGCTCTACTCTCCGCACACTTAAAGTCAAAACCTGATGTCTTATAAATAGGTTTTTCATCACCTACTTCATATATGGGTGTATTGTAGGAGAACGGGAAAGCTTCTAAGGTGATCTGGAGACCCGAGGTCCCCACGGTCTGAGGTGCATGGAAGGAGGTGACTCAAGGCCGTGTAGCAGCGTGCTACTGTTGACAGTGTTGCTGAAATTCCTGCAGATGATGTGCGTGCATGCCGCCTGGATGCCACGGAAGGTTGCGCTCTTTTTCTTCATTACACGGACCGTTTAAATGCACAGGCAAGCACAGAAAAGAGCATTGGACCAATGTTTTCTGGCACTCCAGGTATTTTAAGGTTGCTATTAAGGGAATTGAGGCTATTTTTTGTAACTCCCATTGCAAATTGAGGGTTATACAACTGCTACTCTGAAGTCTCCCTGCAAGCTTGCCCTGCCCTACCTCCTCTCACGCATGAAAAAGTCTTTTTTCTTATTTAAGAAACTTTGGGATGCTTTTGCTTTAATTCCAATTAACTATTTAAAGCTCTATAATATTGAGAGGTGACAATAACATCCAACACTACATTATTCAAGTTATTTCACCTCTTCCTAGAAATTATATCTGTGACCAAGAAAACCCAAGGCAAAGATGCTGCTTGAACATCAGCCACCACATTAAAAATGCAAAAAAGTGAATCGCCCACTCCCAATGATGAGGGTATGGACCCAGCCCTGTTTGCTATTCTGAATGAAATTAGAGCCTTAAAACCTTTTATGGAGGCAACTAACAATAAACTCCAACTTCTAAACAATAAATGGTCAGCATTTGAATCTAGGATATCGGAAGTAGAGCGGAGAGTAAGTGATGCTGTGGACATCACAAGTAGAGTAGCCAACTTGGAAAAATCAGTTGATGCGCTCCAAAAACATTCAGAAAACCTAGAAAATAGAAATAGAAGAAACAATCTCTGCATTGTTGGCCAACCTGAAGGTATTGAAGGAGAAGATACTATTCTATTTCTAACGAACATGTTACTTAAATTATTGGATCTATCCCCTTCAACGCATCTCAATATTCAACGTGCTCACATGATTGGTCCTATATGTTGTCTGCCTAGTACTAGAAATGCCTCAAGAACTGTTATGTTTGCTCTCCTAGACTTCAAGCATGTACAACATATAATGAAGAAAGTTAATATGATTAAACATCTCACCTGTAATGGAAACAACATTTTCTTCTCTCAAGACGTTGCAAATACTACTGCTGCTAGAAGAAAGGAACTTCTAGCGCTAATGCCAGCTCTGAAACAACTCAATGCCATATGTGGCTTGGTTCGCCCTCCATCATTTAAAGTAACCCTTAAAGGCCATACCACTTTTTTGATAATCCTGGAGATCTAGGTTAATTCATACAATCTCAAAGAGTAGATGAAATGGATACTGCTGGTCCTTCTTCAAATATTGCACCATAAAGCCTTTGGAATAAATCAACCTTTAACTCTTCAAACATAATTGTGCGGGAGTGTTGCCTTGGATGGCATAGTCTCGCTGGTCGCTCCGCCTTCATTTTTGAACTTTTCTTTCCAACATGAAATGTTTTGTCTGTTTCCTTCTAGCCATACTGTTGTGTATACTTTTACTCATATTCATGTTGTTGTTTGTCACCCCTCACTCCTTATGTATCTCTCTATCATTTTGTTTTTCAAAAGTGCAATGAATTCTATATCATCATACTCTCCCAATACTCAATTATTTAATTATTTAAAGCTATATTTTTTATTCTTGAAGTCTCATGTCTATACATGTATCATCATGGAATATCATATGATATGATATTTTATTTATATTGCACCCATACACAAGTGTTTCAGAGCACGACGAGGCAAGGGAGGGGACAAGGAGGACAAAACAACGATCTTACTAGGCCCATTGACATTGAGAACACGTAAGTGCAGGGGAGAGGGAAGGGGGAAAGTGCAGGGAGCAAGAGAGGAGTGGAAAGTGCTGAACACATGATCAAAACAACAACAGGTAGTGCAGCCAGCAAGTGGTAAGTGCAAGAATAAGAAGCAGGTGTCTAATAAGTGCAGGAAGGGGACAGGTACAGAGCCAAGTGAAAGGGTTGCCAGGAGGCAGTGCAGATATGCAGCTGGGTGTGCAGATCGGGGCCCGAAATCAGAGGGTAGCCAGGTCTCCGGTGCTGAAGAAGACAGAGATCAGCAGGAAAGAGGAAGAGCGAAGGCAGAAGTAAAGAGGGAGGTGTTGAGGTGCTTCTGGAACCAAAGATGGTTCTCCTCAAGTTTCAGAGAGGCAGGGAGGCTGTTCCAGAGGGAGGCCCCAGACGCAGAGAGAGACCTACCCCCAACTTGTTGCTTGGAGAAACGGCTGACCCGCAGGGAGTTAGAGGTGGAGGAGCTAAGAGCTCGAGTAGGAAGATATTTACGAAGGGAGAGTTTAAGGTATTTCGGACCCACGCCCCAGAAGGCCTTCTGGACAATGCAAAGGGTCTTGAACTTAATCCTTGCAGCCACTGGGAGCCAATGAAGAGATTTCAGGGCTGGAGAGATACGATCCCTGAGCTTGAGGCCAAGGACAAGTCTCGCAGTCCTGTTCTGGATGAGCTGCAGAGGGTGGAGAGTAGTTGCAGGCAGATTTAGAAAGAGGCTGTTACAATAGTCAAGCCTAGAGAGAACCAGAGCTTTGGAGAAAGTGAGTTTATGGGGCAAGGAGAGGAAAGGAGAATACCTCTGACGAGGTGTAGTTGGTCAGAGATGTATGGAAAAAAAGAAAGCGTGGAGAAGATGATGACCCAGAGGTTCTTAGCCTCACATATGGGAGCAGGGAGATGGCCAAGGGAGGCCAGCCAGAGAGTGACAGGAAAGGAAGGTGCAGGTGTGCCGATGAGGAGGATCTCTGTCTTACTGACATAAAGGCAGAGGTCATTGGCGGCACATCCTCCTGGATTGCAGACAGATAGAGATGAGAGAGGAAGAGGAGGTGGCAGATGGGAGCCTGAAAATGACCCGAGTGCCATCCGCATAGCACTGAAAATTGTAACAGAGAGCAACAATGCAGTGGGCGAGGGGTGCCAGGTATTGGCTGAAAAGCCAGGGAGAGAAGTTAGACCCCTGGGGAACACCACAGGCAGAGAGTGAGATAGAGCAAAGGAAGGACCCAAGTTGGACCTGGGAGGGTCGGTTGGCGACGAAGGAGGTGAGCCAGGCCAGGGCTTGATCAGTGATACCCAGGTTATCACAGAGGTGGTTCAGCAGGATGACATGGTTGACCATGTCAAAGGCAGAAGAGAGATCAAGTAAGATGAGGACGGATGGGATATTAGAATTGATTCTTGAGATTAGAGAGCAGGTCTTCATGGATGTTCAAGAGAGCAATTTCTGTGCTTCTGGCTGCTCTGAAGCCAGACTGATGGTCATGGAGACAGCCAACAAAATCGGTTTGAAGATTGAGCTGGGAAATGGCCGGCTTTGCCAGGAGTTTGCCCAGGAAAGGGGTGATTGAGATCAAGGGATAGTTATCGAGGCAGGAGGGGACAGCTGAGTTTTTTTTTTGGTGAATAGGGTGCACAAGAGAGTGCTTCAGAGGGGAGGGGAAGGTTCAAGAGGTGAAGGAGTGGTTGCAGAAGTCGGCCAAAGCAGGAGCGTGGGTGTCAATATGGTCCTTGATGGTTTTGGATGAACAGGGAAGAACCTGTGTTGATGAGACTTTCATAGATCGGACTTGTCTGGAAATCTCGTCTGGGAAGAACAGAGGAGGAGAAAGAGGGAGGAGAGGTGGCTGCAGGGGAACCGGGGGTAGCAGAGAGAGAAGAGGGTAGAGGAGGAGAGGACGAGAGGGTGGACAGGGTGTCCTGAGTTTTGGAGATGAAATGGGAGGCCAGGGCCGTGCAGAGGGCTTGGAAGGGACAGGAGAGGTAAAGACTGCAGCATGATTGGCCAGCTCCTTGCAGATTTTAAAGAGTTCGGCCAAGATGTTAGATGCCGCAGAGACACAGGCTTGGATATGGGCTCTCTTCTTGGTGCAGACTGGGAGCCGGTATTTCCTTTGGACCAGAAGGCCAGTTTGTCAGAGGATACACACAAAGCCCACCATTTACTCTCAGCCACCCTACACTTGCATTTAAGGGTAACTAGGTCAGAGTCGTACCAAGAGTTGCACTTGACTTTGGGCTTCAGGTGGATCCTCATGACAGGAGCAAGAACATCGAGTGTATCAGAGATAGCACAGTGGAGCTTGGAAAGGGTAGTGTCAGGATGAGAGTCAGCCAGGGGTGGAGATGGGGAGAGAAAGTGGCAGCAAAATCCTCAACTGACACACGCTTCATGGGCTGGATGACAGAGAAAGTTGGTGGCAGTGCTGGAGTTGGCTTGGCCTGCGGGGTAGAGAGGGAGAGATGGGAGGAAAGGGGAAAGTGATCACTCCAAGAGAGAGGAATGGTGAGGGGGTTAGAGAGGGGCGATCAGAGGAGATGAGGAAATACAGGGTTTGAGAAGATTTGGATGGGGAGGTGCACTCATGGGTTATTGTAATTTTATTTACTTAACTCACTTGTGGTTGTTTAGGTGCAATCTGTATAGAGTCTGTGCTACCAGACCAGAAAAGTATATAGAAAGAAAAGGTCAGCCATCAACAACGGCGGACATTACAGATGCACACTTTTGCGCTGACACTCAGCCAAGCTATTTCCTTAAACTTAACGAATAAACTGAAATTCTTTTCTTGTAAAAAATGCAAAAGTATATAAATATGTGTGTCTTTATTTTTCCATTTTTTCTCTTTAACACAGAGTTCTCAACAAGTTTATAACTCACTCATTTAGACCTTCAACAAAATTTCGTGTCATTATATACATAATTTTTTTCACCTTCCTAACACATATAACATAATGTGTGACAACAAAATGTTAACTATAAACAAAATTCAATTTCACTTGAATGCAATATAATGTTCAAATAAAGTGTTTCTGATATCCTGTATCTGTTGTTCCAGTATGACTGCCCTAATGACGGGCTCCTGGGATTTCCACTACGCGTTTCGGGCAATTAATAAGCTCTTCTTCAGGTGGGAATATCAGGTTTTTCTGTCTTTTTTCTACAAAATTAAATGTAGAGAGGGAGCTCAATTAATATCTTTTTCTGGGAAAAATATATTTAAACACATTTTTGAGGACTATTTACACTTCACTAACCTCTGTCCAGGTAAACCGTTGTGCGGTAATACTTTGCCCGCTGCGATATGATGGCTGCTTGTATCTGCATATGGCTGTTAGTATAATTGCTGGGATTCATCAAACTATAGAGATAAAACATAAATCAAAATACCAGAAGTCACTACTCTATTCCATGTGTATAGAGACTCACACTGCTATGTCAGAAATAGGTAAATGTGGAGCGATCACGAGTGGGACCAGTCGCTAAACACAGCGCTGGGTCCCACCCTGTGATCACATATTAAGGAAAGTCGATTTTCAATTCTTGTTGGACTCACCCATTACTGATGACTCAGTCCCCCTCTAGATCTTAGTTTCGGCGCTGAGTCCATTGACCATTCTGTATCTTAGTTGAGAAAAGGGCCGTGTACAGCCTTTTTTAAAATAATATCCTGGACGGGGCTCCGCGTCCTGCCGTGGTGTCCGTACCACACAGGCCCTCCCTCGCGGTGCAGCGTCTCCGTGTCCTGTACTTTTCGAAAGGATGTAAACGTGTTGCTGTAATTAAATCTCGCGTGGGTGTTATGCCTAGAAAACTCTTTCTATCTTTCAACCCTTAGTCGATTCCTTAGCTACACTGTTCGTTACGGTCACGTTACTGAGTTCTGGGTCCTGCATCGTCAGGTTGCCATGCAACCGCTCTCCACTTTTCTGTCTATTCCGTTGCCTGTTCCAGTTCAGGCACACCTTTTGATGGGTGCCATGTTGGGTGAGGATGTAATCTAAGATGTACAGATTAGATCGTGTATTGCTGATCATGTTTGTTAATGCTGACTGTTGAATTATTTACAATAATGGTGAATTTTAAACAGTACAGTATAATACATTAAAACGCACTTTGAGAAAGAAAGAAAAACAGTTGGTGTATATTACATTTGCGAATACTGTTCTCAATGAATTAGTGCTTGAAAGTTCTCCAACAAAATAGTGAATAATGAGCATTTTGGGGGATATAATCATATCTAAATCCATAATATCACATATACACATTTCCCTACTATCACAGATGACTCATAGTCCACAACTTCTCAATATTTCATTCACATAAACCAGTCTGACATAACATAATTTTAGTGGGTTGGTATATACATCAACAAAACATTTCATTGATTGGATGTGAGTTAGTTGGTCACCTCTATACTCAGTGCTGGTTCTTAGGGGGGCATAAGGGAGTGGAAACACCTTAGTTCAAATTTACAAAAAGCAATTTAAATCCCATTCCATATTCATGCCCCTCGGGTACATACTGTCCAATTACTCTATCCAAAAAATCTCTCTCTGCTGTAAGAATTTGTTCAAGTTCCCCCCTCTCCTGGGTAGGGTAACGTGTTCCAGAATCACAAATTTAATTTGTGCGATCGTGTGTTTTTCTTTCACAAAGTGTTGAGCCACCGGAGATTTTTCTGAGTTCTGTCTTATGTTTGATTTGTGTTCACACCATCTTGTTTTTACTTTTCGTCCTGTCAGTCCTACGTAATAAAGTCCGCATGGACATTTTATTCCATAAATTACATTACAGGTATCACATGTTGAGGTGTGTTTGAGTTGAATTCTATTTCCATTATGTGGATGATATATCACATTTCCTTTAATTAGATTGTGACAACAATTGCAATTGTTCCATGGAATAGTTCCTTTATATGTTGTCTCTTTTTTCTTTTCATGTCCAATATCTGATTTCATTAAATGATCTCGTATAGATGGGCTTTTGGCATAGGCAAATAATGGTGGATTCGGAAATAGAATTGTTAGGGTTGGATCCAATTCTAATAATTTCCAATTCTTTTTTATTATTTTTCTGATCACATTGCTCTGTTGTGAGTAAGTAGTTACATAGACCATTTCAGTTGCTGTTGTTTTTGTTCTCGGTGTCATTGCCTCTGTCCTTGCCATTCCTTTTACTTTCGCTGAATGTTGTGATACTGTCTCCGCACTGTATCCTCTTTCCAAAAATTTCTTGGTTAAATCCCTTGCTTTGATATCGTACTCTTCCTCTTTGAATATAATTCTCCTATATCTCAAAAATTGGCTCAAGGGAATACTTTCTATAGTTTTCTTGGGGTGAAAGCTTGATGCTAGCAACAAACTATTTCTGTCCGTTGTTTTCGTGAAAATTGTCGTCTCCAGTTTGTTCTCTTTCAGGTAAACTTTCACGTCCAAAAAATCTATGGACGTTTTACTTAATTTATATGTGAATTTGATTCTTGGTGTAATCATGTTCATGAATATGAAGAATTCACTCAAGTCTTCCACTGTTCCATTCCATATTCCAAACAAATCATCTATGAACCTCACAAAGCATTTCAATTTATTTTTCCATCTCGGGTTCTGTAGTACATGTTTTTCTTCCAAGTATGTCATGTAAGTGTTAGCATAACTGGGAGCCATAACCGCTCCCATGGATGTTCCCGAGATCTGGATGAAGTAACGATTCTCAAACATAAAATAGTTGTTGTTCAATATGATAGTGAGTAACTTAAGTATAAACAAGCGATCACTCATAACTGTTTCTCTTGTATTTTATAGAAGCCATTCCATTGCTTCTAATCCTTCCTGATGATTAATGTTAGTGTAGAGACTCGTCACGTCCATCGTGAACATGATGTCTGTTTCTTCCTCAAATTTAATGGATTCCAGTATTGTCAAAAAATGGTTTGTATCCTTGATATATGTCGTTGATTTTTGTGTCAAGGGTTGGACTACCTTATCAACATATTGTGCCATTGGCTCTAGTAGACTATTCTTTGCTGCAATAATAGGTCGTCTCGGTGGTTGTTGGAGATTCTCATGAATTTTAGGCAGTATGTATATGATTGGCATAATTGGATAAGTCTTCATTAAAAACATCTTAGTCTTGTTGGTAATGATGTCGTCTGCCTCTGCTTCTTTGAGAGTTGTTTTTATTATTTCCCGTATTTTTTCAGTCGGGTCATTAAATACTTCCAAATATGTGTCCTGGTCACTTAATTGTCGCTCCACCTCTGCTTTGTATTTGTTGGTGTCCATAATGACTAAAGCTCCACCTTTGTCCGCCGGTTTCAAGATGATGTCAGGGTTGAGCCACAATTTATTAAGTACTTGTCTTTCTCTGTTCGTGAGATTAGATTTCTTTCTGTCTTTAAATTTGGCATTCTGAAAATCTTTCAATAAAACTTTCGGAAATGCCTCCATTACTGGATTTTGAATTTGAGGATTGAATACGCTCTTGGGTTTCATCTCCAAATTTTCATTAGTTAAAGTCCTTTCTTGTGTTTCCACTGATTCAAAGAAAATCTTTAATCTCATTTTCCGGATCAATTTGAAGAAATCTATCTTCTCTTTCAGTAATGTTGTGTTATATGATGGGACAAATGAAATTCCTTTCTGCAGTGTCTTTTTCTCAAAATTTGTGAGTTGATAGTTAGAGATGTTTATAACTAGGTTTTCTTCTGTTGTAAGTTGGCTTTTCTTGCTGGGTTTCTTCTTTTTACCTCTTCGGCACGGATTAGGTCTAAAAAAGAATACACAGGTATTGTGTTTTCAACTGTTTGTTTGGAGGTCGTTGGTACTTGATTGATTCCCCTTTCCTCTTTGTGCTCGTCTCTTGGTTTTCTCCCTGCTACTTCAGCTGGTTCAGTTTCACCACTAGATGCGTCTGACGATTGTGTATTTGGATTTGGTTCTCGTCTGTTTCTATCGTTCCAACTTGGTCTTGTCCCTCTACTGTTATCTTTTTGTTGATAATATTCCTTCCACGTATATACTATGTCCAGTTTATAATCTAGGGTATCCCTTCTGAATTTCCTGATCTTTTTGGATTCTAATTCTTTTTTGTAGTTATCCAATCTGTTGTTGATTTCCTCTAATAGGGAAGACAATTCATCCTTTGTGATTAATGATGCCAGTGACTTCTTAGTTTGCTCTAAGTCTAATTCAATTGATGTTAAAGATTTCGATAATTCTTCTATCGTTAAAAGAATCAGATCCAAAGAACACTTATTCAGTATAAGTCTCCACCTCTTAACAAACTCCGGGCTTTCCTTACATAAGGTCGGTTCCAAATCTATCCTTAGTCCCCTTGGGATTCTTTGTGCTTTAATGTATTGTGCCAATGTTGTTGCATGTAATCTTTGGCTTATCTCTCTACGTATCAGTCGCTCCAATTGGTTTACTAGTTCTTCTGGTTTTGAGTCAGTGCTTAAGTCCTGTTCGGTATCTTTAATTAGTTTTAGTATCTTAATCGCCTCTTCTTGAGAGAATGCAAGTGTTTCTGCCCTATTCTTCGTTATTGATTCAATTTTAGAGAATGACATGATATTTATTTGATCGGTGCCACCTCCCGATTGTTGTAGCAAAAACAGAATTGATCGAGAAGATTTGGATGGGGAGGTGCACTCATGGGTTATTGTAATTTTATTTACTTAACTCACTTGTGGTTGTTTAGGTGCAATCTGTATAGAGTCTGTGCTACCAGACCAGAAAAGTATATAGAAAGAAAGGGTCAGCCGTCAACAACGGCGGACATTACAGATGCACACTTTTGCGCTGACACTCAGCCAAGCTATTTCCTTAAACTTAACGTATAAACTGAAATTCTTTTCCTGTAAAAAATACAAAAGTATATAAATATGTGTGTCTTTATTTTTCCATTTTTTCTCTTTAACACAGAGTTCTCAACAAGTTTATAACTCACTCATTTAGACCTTCAACAAAATTTCGTGTCATTATATACATAATTTTTTTCACCTTCCTAACACATATAACATAATGTGTGACAACAAAATTTTAACTATAAACAAAATTCAATTCCACTTGAATGCAATATAATGTTCAAATAAAGTGTTTCTGATATCCTGTATCTGTTGTTCCAGTATGACTGCCCTAATGACGGGCTTCTGGGATTTCGACTACGCGTTTCGGGCAATTAATAAGCCCTTCTTCAGGTGGGAATATCAGGTTTCTCTGTCTTTTTTATACAAAATTAAATGTAGAGAGGGAGCTCAATTAATATCTTTTTCTGTTAAAAATATATTTAAACACATTTTTGAGGACTATTTACACTTCACTAACCTCTGTCCAGGTAAACCGTTGTGCGGTAATACTTTGCCCGCTGCGATATGATGGCTGCTTGTATCTGCATGTGGCTGTTAGTATAATTGCTGGGATTCATCAAACTATAGAGATAAAACATAAATCAAAATACCAGAAGTCACTACTCTATTCCATGTGTATAGAGACTCACACTGCTATGTCAGAAATAGGTAAATGTGGAGCGATCACGAGTGGGACCAGTCGCTAAAAACAGCGCTGGGTCCCACCCTGTGATCACATATTAAGGAAAGTCGATTTTCAATTCTTGTTGGACTCACCCATTACTGATGACTCAGTCCCCCTCTAGATCTTAGTTTCGGCGCTGAGTCCATTGACCATTCTGTATCTTAGTTGAGAAAAGGGCAGTGTACAGCCTTTTTTTTAATAATATCCTGGACGGAGCTCCGCGTCCTGCCGTGGTGTCCGTACCACACAGGCCCTCCCTCGCGGTGCAGCGTTTCCGTGTCCTGTACTTTTCGAAAGGATGTAAACGTGTTGCTGTAATTAAATCTCGTGTGGGTGTTATGCCTAGAAAACTCTTTCTATCTTTCAACCCTTAGTCGATTCCTTAGCTACACTGTTCGTTACGGTCACGGTACTGAGTTCTGGGTCCTGCATCGTCAGGTTGCCACGCAACCGCTCTCCACTTTTCTGTCTATTCCGTTGCCTGTTCCAGTTCAGACACACCTTTTGATGGGCGCCATGTTGGGTAAGGATGTAATCTAAGATGTACAGATTAGATCGTGTATTGCTGATCATGTTTGTTAATGCTGACTACTAACAGCCATATGCAGATACAAGCAGCCATCATATAGCAGCGGGCAAAGTATTACCGCACAACGGTTTACCTGGACAGAGGTTAGTGAAGTGTAAATAGTCCTCAAAAATGTGTTTAAATATATTTTTAACAGAAAAAGATATTAATTGAACTCCCTCTCTACATTTAATTTTGTGTAAAAAAGACAGAGAAACCTGATATTCCCACCTGAAGAAGGGCTTATTAATTGCCCGAAACGCGTAGTGGAAATCCCAGAAGCCCGTCATTAGGGCAGTCATACTGGAACAACAGATACAGGATATCAGAAACACTTTATTTGAACATTATATTGCATTCAAGTGGAATTGAATTTTGTTTATAGTTAAAATTTTGTTGTCACATATTATGCTATATGTGTTAGGAAGGTGAAAAAAATTATGTATATAATGACACGAAATTTTGTTGAAGGTCTAAATGAGTGAGTTATAAACTTGTTGAGAACTCTGTGTTAAAGAGAAAAAATGGAAAAATAAAGACACACATATTTATATACTTTTGTATTTTTTACAAGAAAAGAATTTCAGTTTATACGTTAAGTTTAAGGAAATAGCTTAGCTGAGTGTCAGCGCAAAAGTGTGCATCTGTAATGTCCGCCGCTGTTGACGGCTGACCCTTTCTTTCTATAACGAAATCCAGGGTTTGCCCTGGAGAGTGAGTCAGGCCAGAGGGAAGAATATAGAAAGAGAGAGAGAGTCGCAGAGGTTGCGAAGGAGTACAGAGGAGGGACAGGAAACATCCAGGTGGATATTGAGGTCCCCAAGGAGGAGGAGTTGAGTGGTCGAGGCCAGGGGGGAGGAGGAGAGGTCAGCCCATTCAGAGAGGAAAGAGGTAGTCAGACCAGGTGGCCGATAGATAGTAGCAAGGGTGAGAGAGTGGCCGGGAGAGAGAGAAAGCCTACAGACAAGACATTCGAAGGAGGAGTAGTCCTGCATAGGAATCACAAAGGCAGGAATCCACTCTGGGAAGATGAAGGCTACATCCCCACCGGGTCAGTTGGATCTGGCCACAAAGAGGATGTTGTAGCCATCAGAGAGGAGAGTGTCAAAGCTTGTGACAGAGCTGGCCATGAACCATGTCTCGGTGAGACTGAGGACGGCGAGGTGGCAGATGTCAGAGGAGTGTTTGACAGCTGAGCGAGAGTTGAGTGGCAATATGAAGAAGGTTGCTAGCCTTGAAAGACTTCTGGGGAGGGGTACAAATCAGAGGTAGCCCTGCGGAGGTGTAGAAGGAGTCTGAGGGGTGCCAGAGGAGGAAGCAGTCAAGGGCGGGGTAGCCAAGGAGGAGGCAGAAGTATGAGGCAAGGAAGCCAGAGAGGGCACAGCAGGAGAAGGAAGGAAGTCGATGAGGTGCAGGAAGCATCTGTCAAAGAGGAGAAGGTTGTTGGCCTGAGGGCCTTGGACCAGGACGGTAACATTCAGGTAGACATTAATGATTACCTCAGAGGAGTGGAAGGGTACCAGAAGGGCCTTCCACCGGGTTCCATCATTAATGGGAGAAGAAGAGAAAGGAGTGAGCACAGAGACACTATGAGGGGTCCAAAGATTAGGTGAAGGAACTACAAAGAGGATGTCGATGAGGGTTTGTCTAGAGGATGCGCTTGTGTGAGTGTCAGCGATAGTGAGACCAGGATTAGAGACCAAAATATACTTTCTGAACTTCTTCCTGCCAGACCTAGTGAGAAGGGAAGGATAGTCAATGGAGAAACAGTTAGAGAAGATAGGAGAAACAGAGAGCGCCATACGTGAAGTGGAAGAGGGAGAAAAGGAGGGAAAGGGGAGAAGGGAAGGGAGTGAGAGCGAGTGAGAGAAGAACAAAGGGGGAGAAGCAGGAGAGGTGGAGCAAGACAGGAACAGTAGGACAGAGTAGCACAATGTAGTCACTGGGTGCAGCCAAAAACAAAAATACAGTACAGCCACAAGGGCACAGCTACATTTAAATTAGCAGCAAAATTGGAATACAGTAAAGCCACAAGCGCACAACTAAATTTGAATTAGCAGCAAAGTTGGAATACAGTACAGCCACAAGGGCACAGTTAAAGTTGGAATACAGTACAGCCACAAGGGCACAGCTACATTTAAATTAGCAGCAAAGTTGGAATACAGTACAGCCACAAGGGCACAGTTAAAGTTGGAATACAGTAAAGCCACAAGGGCACAACTAAATTTGAATTAGCAGCAAAGTTGGAATACAGTACAGCCACAAGGGCACAGTTAAAGTTGGAATACAGTACAGCCACAAGGGCACAGCTACATTTGGAATACAGTGCAACCACAAGGGCACAGCTAAATATGAATTAGCAGCGAGGTCGGAATACAGTATTGCCACACGGGCACAGCTAAATGCGAATTAGCAGCACAGTTGGAGTACAGTACAGCCACACAGGTACAGCTAAATTTGAATTAGCAGCAACGTTGGAATACAGTACAGCCACACAGGCACAGCTAAATTTGAATTAGCAGCAATGTTGGAATACAGTACAGCCACACAGGCACAGCTAAATTTGAATTAGCAGCAAAGTTGGAATACAGTACAGTGACAAGGTCACAGCTAAATGCGAATTAGCAGCAAAGTTGGAATACATTACAGTTACAAGGGCACAGTAAAATGTGAACTAGAAGCACAGTTTAAGTAAGTACAGCAGAAGGCAGAAAGAGTGAGAGTCCGGGAGAGAGGAGTGAAGTTGGGAAAGTCAGGGGGAGGAGCAATTGAGGGAAAGGCAACTACCCCATGGTCGTTGATGTGTAGATAGACAGTAGTTCCGACTTCACCAGGGAGTGCTGGTGTGCCAGTCCCATTGAGCTGGTGGGGAGTGTTGGAGGGCCTCCCAGAACGACCAGGCAGCAGACAAGGAGCAGACAGGGGCCTTAGATGCAAGCGTTTCAATTGGCTCAGGCCGGCCCCTGCCTCCCGGTGGAGCTGATTGGCCAAAGAACCAACAGGCAACCTATTAAGGTTAGAATAAAGTCCCAGGCAAGGGGATGGCTCCAGACCCTATGAGAGGGCAGCCATCATGGAGGGGCAGGCACCAGCAAGCCAAGATGAAGAAGAAATGAAGAATCAGGTGAAAACATTGTGCCGATGCAGCCCTGCTGCATGTAGAGGAAGGGGATATGGGCAGGCCCCTTCCCCAAGAATGCACTCACAATGCGGGTCGCAGCATGCACGCCGCTAGCAAATCAAGTTTTGCAGGTCAAAAATCAATAAAGCACATGGGTGCCGTGCGCAGGGAGTTTTCATCAAAATGAGGTATCTTACATCTGAATGGTGGTAGAGCAGGGCAGGGGTGTGTAAAGCTCACCTGACTCCCACGGAGGCGCTGGTCTAGTCTGGGTGGCTGTGGCCTCTTCGAGCGTGATGCGCAGAACTCGGAACATCGACTGAACAGGACCCTCAAATCTTGCTTGTCTGGCCCGTAGGAATATCCTTCTTATGGTTTGAAAGGATGAACTCTCCATCCTGCTTCTGGTGCAGGGGCGCGTGTTTGTCCAGTTACTTCACTGGTTTTCAGAATGGCGCTGGCAAAATCCACTTGACTTTTCCGAGCGGAACGCCGTAAGTATGAAGATTACAAAAGTTCAAGTGTTGAGCCTCCTTTTCTGTTGCCTTCCTAACCTGTGATCTGTCCTTTATTTCAGGTGCAGAATGAAGGCGATGCGTTGAGGGATTGAATTGCCGATGGTAAACTCAGGTGAGTTAGCGATGGGGGCGATCCCTCTTAATGTCTTTATATTCCTCCAGTAATGTCTTTTGTCCTTTCCCCATAGGGGCCGGGGTGCGGTACCTGCCAACGAAGCGGCGCAGACCCGAAATGAGGAATGATCCACCAACAGAAGACCGGTAAGTGTTATGGCGGAAAATTAGGCTTTCCTCATATGTTCCTTCTGCTCACCTTTTGTCTCTTCTTCTCTCCCCTAGGCGCAGAGATGTGGCGACCGGTGCAGACAGTCGCGGTGGAGCCAGAAGAACTCCCGAGGATAGGTGAGTGAAGCGCGGCGCTGCAGCAAGCAACGTGATGCTTTTAAATGAAAGTCTTTTCTCAGGAACGCTGGCGTGAAGGTTCCGGATGCAGGTAAGAAGTTTGATAAAATTCTTGGTTTTCACCTTTCTCTTCTCTTCTTTCCTTACAGGTTTTCCAGGATCGAGGCGGGCGTGGCTGGAGACCAGATGCAGGAGCAGACACGGTGAGCGTTCAGCTGCTTGGATGCAGAACAACGCGAAGCGTGAGCTACTGTCTGGGCGTAGCTTAAATAGTAGTTCCAGGTAAGTATCCTTCCCTGGCCACGCCCGGGTGGCAAAATAGTCCCAATGAAAAAATAGTCCCTTTCAGGTCTCAGGGAGGCCTGAATCTTGCAGCATGGTCTGCATCAGGTAAGTGCACAAAACACCTTCCTTTATGAGCCTGGCGCCTATGGCGCCAGGACTGATGTCCAACATGAGCCTGGCGCCAAAGGTGCCAGGACAGAGTCCAAAGAGCCCCTATAAGGGGCCGCTGGGCTTTTACCCGGGGACATGATGCCTGCTCCCGGGGGTGCTGGGCCTGGCCTGGTGCTCTGGGGGTAGGCATCATGACAGCACTCCCCCCCAAGGCCCCTCTCAAGGTCGTTCCCTCTGGAGGTTTCGGTTTGTTTGGGAAATTCCGATGAAACCTTTTTACCAGCCGAGGTGCATGTACGTGGTCGCTGGGTTCCCAAGACCTTTCCTGAGGCCTGTACCCTTTCCAATCAATTAGATAGAAAAGTTTTGATTTTGAGATCTTAGAATCCAAAATGTTCTTCACCTCGAATTCAGGCTCCCCATCTATCTGGATTGGTTCTGGTGGCTTTATTAATCTGGTTCCTGGTTGCACTGGTTTCAAAAGTGACACATGAAAAACGGGGTGAATCCGCATGTTAGCTGGTAGATCGAGCTTGACTGCCACTGGGTTAATTATAGCTTTGGTCGAGTAAGGGCCCAAATACCTTGGATTAAAACTTCGAGGTCCCTTGAGCAATAAGTGTTTGGTAGCCAACCATACTTGATCCCCTATTTGGTATGGAGGCGCCTCACTCTGATGCAGATCCGCATTCTTTTTGTATTTCCCTTTCGCTTGTTGCAAATGTGCTTTTGCATCCTTGAAGGATTGAGTTATCGTGGAATGCAAATGGTCCACTGCGGGCATTTCAAGGCTCAGATGTGAGTCCAGGTCTGAAGTACGAGGGTGATGTCCATATAGTGTATAAAAGGGGCTTTGTCCAGTTCCAGAGTGTACCGAGTTATTGTATGCATATTCGGCCACCCATAAAATATCCTTCCAATTACCCTCCGATTGGTGCAACATACATCGTAGGTATTGTTCAAGGGTCTGGTTCGTTCTCTCCGTCTGACCATCGGTCTGTGGGTGGTGGCTGGTTGAGAGTCTTACGTCGATTTGTGCCAGTTGACAACACTTTCTCCAAAAATGAGAAATAAACTGGCTTCCCCGGTCAGAGACTAGTATGGATGGGAATCCATGCAAACGGATGATATTTTCGAGGAATTCCTTGGCTAGGACAGAAGCTGAAGGTAATCCTTTCAATGGAATAAAAGGGGCCATCTTGGAAAATAAATCCACCACAACCAGAATAGTATTGTATCCATTACAAGGGGGCAGGTCCGTGATAAAATCTAGTGACAAGGTGTGCCAAGGTGCTGGTGGAATGTCTAAAGGCTGAAGAAGACCGGCGGGTTTTGTCTTTTGGCCTTTGTTTTGGGCGCAAACTCCACAGGACATCACGAAAGATTTAATATCCTTTCGCCAGGAAGGCCACCAGAATTGTTTAATTTTTTCCTCAGTTTTGGCAATGCCCGGATGTCCTTCCATCAGGGTATCATGATGACGGGAAATAACCAGTTCTTGCAATTCCTTTTCTGGCAGAAATAAGCGTCCTTGGAAGTAAGGTAGGCCATTGTTGACCGAAAAGTAAGACCCCCTTTGGATCCAATCCTGCAAGGCTGTAGAGTCCAGGAGTTGTTTTACCCATGCTTGAATGTCTTCAAGGATTTGTAAAGAGGTTATCCCCAAAATTCTTTGTTCGGGAATTATCGGCACAGGTTCTGAGTTTGTGTCTATTTCTCCCATTCCTATTCGAGATAGCGCGTCTGCTTTGCCATTCTTACAGCCGGGGCGGTAAGTGATTACAAAATCGAACTCAGCAAAGAACAAAGCCCATCGGAGCTGACGTGACGATTGAGCCTTGGCAGTTTTTAAATATTGTAAGTTTCGGTGATCAGTGATCACGGTGATGGTATGCCTGGTGCCAAGAAGATAATGCCGCCAAGCCTTAAAGGCGGACTTAATGGCTAATAATTCCTTGTCGGTGATTGCATAATTTACCGCAGGCAGCGAGAACTTTCTGGACCAAAATGCTACGGGGTGCAGTTGGTTGGTTTCAGGGTCTCTCTGAGACAGGACAGCTCCCATGGCTAAGCTGGACGCGTCGGTTTCGACTATATATGGGAGATCGGGACGCGGGTACTTCAAAATAGGTGCGGACGTGAATTTAGCTTTCAATTCCTGAAAGGCCTGTTCGGCTTCCTCGGTCCATTCGAAGCGTTTATTTTTCCGCAAGAGTGCAGTGATGGGTTGTACCACACGTGAAAATTCCAGGATAAATCTGCGATAAAAATTGGCAAAACCAAGCATGCTTTGGACACCTTTAACCGAACTAGGTGATGGCAATTTGAGGATGGCATCCACTTTTCGTGAGTCCATTCGGACCCTTTTAGGTGTCAGGATGAATCCAAGAAACTCAACCTCGGTGGTATGGAAAACGCACTTTTCCAGCTTTGCAAACAGTTTGTGCTGGCGCAATTTCTCAAGGACGGCCCTGACATGCTTTCTGTGATCAGATTCCGAAGAGGAGTACACAAGAATGTCATCGATATATACGACAACACAAACATCGATGAGTTCCCGAAGGACATCGTTCATGAAGAATTGGAAGGCAGCAGGCGCGTTGCACAACCCGAAAGGCATCACCTGGTATTCGAATAATCCATATTTTGTAAGAAAGGCCGTTTTCCATTCGTCGCCTTCTTTTACTCGCACCAGATGATAAGCCCCCCGGAGATCAAACTTGGTGTATACGCAAGCGTCCTTCACCTGGTCAAGGAGTTCAGGGATCAGAGGCAGAGGGTAACGGTTTTTAACAGTTATCTGGTTCAATGCGCGGTAGTCGATACAAGTTCTAAGGTCGCCTTCTTTTTTGGGCACGAAGAACAAAGCCGAGGATGCCGGAGACTTTGACGGGCGAATGAAACCATTGGCTAGTTATTGATCTAAATATTGTCTCAAATGCAGATTCTCAGGTTCAGTAAGGGCATAAATCCTGCTACAAGGGGATTGTGCACCGGGCACCAGATCGATTTGGCAATCGTACGATCTGTGGGGAGGTAACGTGTTGGCCTGTTCCTTTTGGAAGACGTCCTGAAAGTCTTGGTATTCCAGAGGTAGTTGCATGGAGACAGAGGTTACAGACGCTAGACTAATCTTCAGATTTTCTGGGTAGCAGGTTTGTACACAATCCGGGAAGGTTATTCTCTTCGCTCGCCAATCAATTCGAGGATTATGTGTCTCTAACCAAGGGATTCCAAGAATAACCTGAAACTGTGGTGCCTTGATTACATCAAACACAACTGCCTCCCGATGGCCGTCCGGACCTATAAGTGTCACCTCAGCAGTGGAATGTGTTACCGGTCCAGAGGCAATTTCGGTTCCATCGACTGTGGTGATGACATCTTTGCTGGTTTTAGGAAGCAGAGGGAGGTTAATCCTAGAGACCAATTCATGATCCACATAATTTCCTATAGCCCCACTATCGATGTATGCCTTTATTGCATGCAACCGCTTAGGCTGTTCCGGATCTACGAGGACCATTGGCACAATGAAATGCAAGGTCTGAGAGTTAGTTTTCAAGCTCGGCAAGCGGACCTCTACGCTTGTCGGGCGTGGTCGTTTCCCGAAACAGAGTCTTCATGGTTTTTATCAGCTGCTCCTACCACCTTCTTGGGCGGTTTTGCCGGGCAATCTCGTAGAAAGTGTCCAGAGGACCCACAATAAAGACATAATTGCATCTGCTGTCTTCTTTCACATTCTTTTTGAGTTAAAGGTCCTTTAACCCCTCCGATTTGCATAGGCTCAGAGACATCAGCACCCTTGGGGTTAGCGTGGGTCTTGACCAACACCCGGGTCTCAAACTTGGAGCGATCTGCTTTTCTGTTTTGAAGTCTGTGAACCAATTGGACCACTAAGTCTATATATTCTGTGCATTCTTGGGGCGGATTTACAACTTGGGCCAGGACATCTTTAAGTTCTCCGCGTAGACCTCGATAAAATAACGTGATTCTTTTATCCTCTGGCCACCCAGTTTCCACAATTAGTCTATTAAAGGTTGCAATGTAGGATAGGAGGTCCTGATTGCCCTGTCGCAGGGATAGGAGTTCGTCATCCAGAGCCTGCCCCTGAGAGTGTCGAGCAAATAACCTTTCCATGCTTGCTTGAAATCCTTGAAAATCACGGAGAATCGGGTCATCTTGAGTAACCAGTGGAACTGACCAATCGGCAGCACAGCCGCTGAGACATGACAATACAAAGGCTACCTTGGTCTGGTCATTAGGGAAGGCCCCAGGTCTGCATAGGAAGTGCAAACGACACTGATTCATGAATACGGCGAATCGTTTGGGGTCCCCAGCAAAGCGTTCGGGTGGGGCCAGCGGCATGTTTCCAGGTAGATTAATCTGCACAGGGTTACTGGGAACCACAGGAGCGGGGTGCCCCCGGAACCGGGTAGAGGAGTGTGTCCAGCTTGACCTTGCAAAAACTGTCTAGCCAGGTCATCAGTTCATTCCTTTGATACAATCACTTCCCTCCTGAGAGCATTAGTCTCTTGACGAGCGCCGTGTACTTCGGCCCGTGATTCCCCCAGTAGTTGGGCCAACTGATCAGTCTCAGAAGTTTCCATAGCGCCTGGGTGGGAATTTGCAGGAAGGCTTCGCGTTCTGTAACGCTCACCTGACTCCCACGGAGGCGCTAGTCTAGTCTGGGTGGCTGTGGCCTCTTCGAGCGTGATGCGCAGAACTCGGAACATCGACTGAACAGGACCCTCAAATCTTGCTTGTCTGGCCCGTAGGAATATCCTTCTTATGGTTTGAAAGGATGAACTCTCCATCCTGCTTCTGGTGCAGGGGCACGTGTTTGTCCAGTTACTTCACTGGTTTTCAGAATGGCGCTGGCAAAATCCACTTGACTTTTCCGAGCGGTACGCCGTAAGTATGAAGATTACAAAAGTTCAAGTGTTGAGCCTCCTTTTCTGTTGCCTTCCTAACCTGTGATCTGTCCTTTATTTCAGGTGCAGAATGAAGGCGATGCGTTGAGGGATTGAATTGCCGATGGTAAACTCAGGTGAGTTAGCGATGGGGGCGATCCCTCTTAATATCTTTATATTCCTCCAGTAATGTCTTTTGTCCTTTCCCCATAGGGGCCGGGGTGCGGTACCTGCCAACGAAGCGGCGCCGACCCGAAATGAGGAATGATCCACCAACAGAAGACCGGTAAGTGTTATGGCGGAAAATTAGGCTTTCCTCATATGTTCCTTCTGCTCACCTTTTGTCTCTTCTTCTCTCCCCTAGGCGCAGAGATGTGGCGACCGGTGCAGACAGTCGCGGTGGAGCCAGAAGAACTCCCGAGGATAGGTGAGTGAGGCAGCGAGCAACGCAGTGCTTTTAAATGAAAGTCTTTTCTCAGGAACGCTGGCGTGAAGGTTCCGGATGCAGGTAAGAAGTTTGATAAAATTCTTGGTTTTCACCTTTCTCTTCTCTTCTTTCCTTACAGGTTTTCCAGGATCGAGGCGGGCGTGGCTGGAGACCAGATGCAGGAGCAGACACGGTGAGCGTTCAGCTGCTTGGATGCAGAACAACCCGAAGCGTGAGCTACTGTCTGGGCGTGGCTTAAATAGCCCCCAAAGTAGTTCCAGGTAAGTATCCTTCCCTGGCCACGCCCGAGTGGCAATATAGTCCCAATGAAAAAATAGTCCCTTTCAGGTCTCAGGGAGGCCTGAATTTTGCAGCATGGTCTGCATCAGGTAAGTGCACAAAACACCTTCCTTTATGAGCCTGACGCCAAAGGCGCCAGGACAGAGTCCAAAGAGCCCCTACAAGGGGCCGCTGGGCTTTTACCCGGGGGCATGATGCCTGCTCCCGGGGGTGCTGGGCCTGGCCTGGTGCTCCGGGGGTAGGCATCATGACAGGGTGCTCCAGGCACAAAGGCAGGAGACAGAGAATGTTAAAGGCCTTCATAATCTCATCAAACGACAAAAAGTACTTTTCTCAATAGGACTAAACCTGCAATGGTTTGCATTCAAGAAACTCACCTCTCAACTCTTGAAGCTGCAAAGCTTAAAAAGCTCTGGGTGGGAAAAGTGTTTGCTAGTGCGGCACAGGGTAAGAAAATGGTCTTATTACTTCGATAAATAAAAAAGATTGCAAGATTATTAGTTCAGAATCTGATGACATAGACAGATGGCTCCTTGTAAACCTTCTCTCCAACTCTATATATTACTCAATTCTAAATGAGTTTGGATCTAATATGTCAGATCCTATCTTTTGGAAACAACTCAAAGAACGTTTGCTTCACTCGAATATTGAAAACCTTATTTCATGTGGATTGCAACAAAATAGTAGACCTATTCCTAGACAGAAAGTCAAAAATTATTTTTAAAAACTCAAAGTCCCACAGTTAATTTCTAGAGTTTATTTCTGAATTAAGCCTGCCACTTACAGCATCCGTCAGACAAGGAATTCACCTTTCACTCCATTCCTCATGATTCTTTTTCGAGAATTGACTATATTTTCCTAGCTAACTCTCTAACTGTTAACATAATAGACTCTAATATAGATTGTATGTCCTTATCTGATCATGCCCGAGTCCATATTAAACTAAATAAAATCAACCCTGTTTTCAAATCAAATAGATGGAGATTCAATTCGGCCTTATTTTTAAAGGATGAAAAATGCACATCTTTTCTAATAAATTCCCATAATAATTATTTTGAGAATAATAAAGCGAAAGATACTTCTATTCCTAACAAGTGGGATTGTTATAAACAGTACTTAGAGAGATCATATTGTTTGTTGCCAAAAACAGAAAAATATGAAATACAATTAAAAATCCTTGAAAAACAATATATTTCCAATCCTTCACAGGAAACGTTTCATAAAATATTACAGCTAGGAATTAAATATAATAAACTTACCTCTGAATACTCTTGTAATAATCTACTAAATTATAAATAAACAAATCTTTAGCTTCTTACCTTAAAATCAAAATACAAAGAAGTAAAATTACAGCAATAAAGGATTCAAATGTTAATAGAAAATTCACTGATAAAGATATTATTAATGTATTCAGTCAATTTGATCATCAATTTTACTCCTCTGATTCTACACCCAATAATCCAAATATTGCTGCCTTCCTACAAATGTTACACAGTCAAATTACCCAACTATAAATGTTGACTCACTTAACTCACCCATTAAGCAAAATTAAATCATTAAAGCTATACATGAACTTAAAAAAGGTAAATCATCAGGGCCGGATGGATTCTCTATTGACGTCTATGCTCATTTCTAAATCATGACTCACCCCTAGACTATATGAACTTTTCCTTCACTTTGTTTCAAACTCAAAATCAAAGGCACCTTTGCTGAAGCCATGCTTTTGGCATTTCCTAAACCAGATAAGGATCCAGAATTATGACAAAGTTATAGACCAATCTGCCTAATCAATACTGACTGTAAAATGTTTGCCAAAGTCATAGCAAATAGACTAATCCCTTTTTCCCAAAATTAATCAAGCAAGACCAGGTATGGTATGTCAAAGGAAGACTCTCGGCATCCAACATTCAAATGTTTTTAGATATCTTGAATGTTGCAAACCTCTCAAATGATCCTTATGAAGCAGTTGCCTTAGATGCTGAAAAAGCGTTTGATAGAGTGGAATGGGACCACATGTTTGACGCTCTGTGATGGCATAGTCTTCATGAAACCTTCAAATCCATGATAAGAGTTCTTTACTTTAACCCCTAAACCTATATTCTTATGAATGCTCAGATGTCTCCCTTGTTTCCTTTAGGCAGAGGTACCTGACAGGGATGTCCTCTTTCCCCTTTATTATTTATTTTAGCTCTGGAACCGTTCTTAGAAATTATTAGACTACATCCTTGTAGCCAAGGAATAACCTTTGGTAAATTGCATGTTAAATTGGTGGCCTATACGGATAACATTCTTCTATTCCATAAGAATCCTGAAATAAGTTAAGAATTTGCTGGATATTATATCCCGCTTTTCACTGGCATCAGGTTACAAATTGAACATGGATAAATCGGAAATTCTACTCCTAAATATTAATTGTACTAAAAATCTGGTTCAACCGTTTGGTATGAGATGGTGTCCTAAGAAGATCAAATATCTAGGATTGCAAATGTTGGCGTCAGTTAAAGATATAATTCAAGAAAATACCAATAAACATTATTGATTCCTGGTCCCCATTATACTTATTTTGGTGGGGTCATCTTCAATCCATTAAAATGATGATTTCCCCTATCATTTTGTGCATTTTATTTATGCTCCTGATCCTAATTTCCAGTAAACTCTTTAAAGATGTTGATTCATATCTTGCCAACTTTTTGTGAGGTAAGAAAAAAAACATAGGATTTCCCTTAGTAGACTTAAAAGAAAAGTAATTTGGGGAGGAGTAGGCTTCCCAGATTTTATTAAGTATCATTTTGCCTTTATTTTAAAGCAAGCACAGAATTGGTTTTGTCAAGCTGAATATGTTTTCAACCCTACATGGGTTTGTGCGGAAGGTAGTATGGTTTGGCCTTTTATCTCTATATGATTGTTATGAATTTGATACAAGAAATAGATATATTAACTGTAAAAATGTGCAAAATACAGCCAAACAGATTAGAATGTATTTCACCTCCACCAATCCCTCCAAATTCATATCACTGTTCATATGGTTCAATAATCTTATACGGATTAATGGAAGAGTCTTTTTTTGGAAGAACTCTGGTTGCTTAAAGGAATTAAATATGTTTATCAACTATTTAATCAGGTATACCGCTGACTTTTAATGAATTTAGAGAGAAATTATTCACGCCTAAATTCTTTTATCAACAATATTCTCTTTTAATAGATGCCATTATAGAAAATCTGCAACCCCTAATGGAATCTTCAGGTCCGCCAGGTACATGTAGACAAAATCATATGTATAATGGCCAGTTTTCAGCCTCCCTCTTCTATAAAGAGCAAACCATCTTTGAAATGGAAAATATCCAGTGGAAAACACAGCAAGAATAGCAACAAGACTGTTCTATAATTCTAGAAGATTACGGCCATTGTTTGGAAAAAACTCTCAAATACAACAATGTCAGCCAATCTAACCCAACCCCTTTTCTTTTTTTGACACCAAGGGCCTGATTCATGGAAGTGTTTTATAATGCTGCAATCCCATAGGAAAACGTTCCATGAATCAGGCCTAGAGTGTTTATCACCCCTGTCATGCTATTTAAGTGTAAGATTTCCCTAGATAACAAAGGTTGGAATTGTCAAGTTACTGAACAATCTTACAGACATATGTACATGGAATGTAAGTATATTGAAACATTTGGGAAAAAATGTATGGTGCATCATAAAATGTATCTTTAAAGTAGATGAACCTTTTCATTTTAATATTTTATATCAGGGGAGTACTCTTTTTCAAGATCATTTAGACACATACACATCACATCTATTTGATCTTTTCATTTTGCTTGTTGTTCACGTTATCACGACTAATTGGACGAGGTTTGACCAGATTAATCATAAAATATGGTGGAATTCCATATGTAATATACATAGAATAGAGGGATGTATTTCTTCAACCCCATTATTACATCACAGACATGAAATGAAATGGAGAATGTTCTCTGATTTCCTTACGTCAAAAGACTAGATTATTTAATACTAGCTGTCCCCGGCCACGCATTGCTGTGGCTCAGTCTGGTTAAATGGAAAAGACAGAAAAGAGAAAGCGCATGTTTCTAATATGTTTAATTTCACAATGCTTGTGGGTAGTTTTTAATGCGTCTGGCGGTTCTCCAAGTTGAGGCAGTTTACTTTTCCCGGCGGAGCTACACATTCCTTTTGTTTCTCCATTAAATTTCAGAGCCTTGCAATAATGACACACTTCAGTCATGGTGCCTATAAGAACATGCCGGCTCAAACTATAATCATCAGGTGGGTTGTACCGGATTGTAAGGCGATTGTAATTGCGTGATTGCTGAGCACAGAGTTGTGTTTGACGCTGATCTGCTGTTTCTCATTGACGTCTTTGAGCCACTCTCAGCCTGTCGCGTTAGAACGAAACAGATCTGAAGCTGCAGAACGCAATTGCTGGCTGTACTCGCAACCGTGCATCCTGAAGTCTGGCTGCACGTCGCTCTGCTGCTTCCTCGGCATGTAAGTGTAGCATGTGTTGCTTTTATGTCCAACAGATGGCGCTGTTTTTCAGTAAAATATTTTGTATAGCGTGTGTTGCTTTTACGTCCAACAGATGGTGCTGTGTTTCAGAAAAAGCATGTTTTTACCTGTCACAGGTGTGACATCTATGTATACTAGGTATATAAAAACATGTGCCTATTCGAATGCAACGTTGTGTCAAAATTTCAAAGCAATCGGTGAAGAACCTTCGGAGATTTAAGATTTTGAACAAACGAACATTTACATTTTTATTTATATAGATGATATCTATAGTGTGGTTTAAAACAGTACCCTCATCATATCTCAGCCCCTGCTCCCTGACCCCTCCCACTACCTTGCCTTCTCATTTATAATGTATGTTATATGTTTCCCACCCTCAAAATGTATAAAGGCAAGTTTTATTCTTTTTTCGTTTTGACTCACGCAGGGTCCAAACCTTATGCGTCTTACCTTATAACAGCGATCTATGTTACCAAGATGGATTACTATACATATGTTTGAGCTTTGCTATTTTACTCTGGACTATGCTGTATTTGTACTGCTTGATGGCTTTAATAAAAATGTGTTAATAAATGAATAAACAAAAGAATGTGTGTGCCTGGGACCGGTTATGCAATCTGGATTAATGATCGAGCAAAAAATCTTTAAACCCCGATAGCAACCATTCTTTCCTGTACATGTTACCATTTAACTACCTTATAATAATTTGCGACCAGGATGTGAGGAGCTTCATCATGACACTCTGATTTAATGTATTACCATCCATCATGGTGAATGGGCTAGAAAGCATATACGTGTAGAAGAGCGAAAGTGCAGAATTTGTAGAAATGAGCAAGAAACCACGAGGCATTTGCTCACACAATTATAGAAGGAGTTATGGGCATTTTGCACACCGTGGTGAAGGATTTGATGAAAATAAATGTTGGTCTTATGTGTTTAGTGCAACCTCAAGAGTCCTACTTAATGCAGTATGCAGTATGCCTTGTATGGAGACAAGTGTATTGCATGATTAGCAATAGGATCAAATGAATGGTTATTGATACAAGCTAATAACTGTTAATGCGAGGAATTCGTGGATTTTTATATAGATTTTATCAGTTGCAGGGATTTGTAATTTTTCATATTTATAAATGAGTTAGATGATGCTTTTTATTATCAATGATTTGTAGCATGGCATATTTATGATATTGATGATGTAGTTCATGTTGTATGTGTAAAGATTTTTTGTAAAACCAAATATACATATAAAAAAATGTTTAACAAAATAAAAGGAAGTGCAAGCATGTGCAGATGACTAAGCTGTGAAAGAAGCCTTGCTATACCTGAGATGTATCTCACAATTCTTAAAACACTTTCTGACTTCTGTCTTAGAGGTTGCTGAGAGAGTTAATGGTATTAATAAACAGGGTCTGGCCATATGCACCATTTTCTACAGTGGTAACTGGGTGATCACTTAACTCATTTTCCACACAAATACCAATTTAACAATAAAACACCTCATGAGCTTCTGAATGGGATGCTAATAAACATGCCTGACTCACATAACTCCTCCAGTTTTCTTAAAAGGCCATTTCTACTTCTTCACACCACACTATTTAGAGTGTCATTGATGCTGGATAAGACATTTTAACTGAAGAGTGTATCAGAAAAGCAACTGATGCAAGTAATCAAACGTAGGGTTCTGTGTAAATCAGTGTTACGAGTTCTGCGCCCCAACAAGGGAGCACATCATACATCTATTGATCACCTAAAACCAGCCGCACATGATTTCTTCTCTGTACCCCATGGAGCTGTCCCTTTCCCTTGAGCAACCTGAACATCAGGTTATTCAATAGCAAAAGCAAAGAACAATAGTACAATTTGGTCTGTCTCATTGATAAAGGACCAGCGTTTTCCTAAACCGAAAAAAAGTCACACCATTATTCCATGCCATGAGAAGTGAGTTCTTGACTAGAAAGTGGAAAATAGTCTTTGTAACAGTAACACTTTTCTAATTGTTGCCATAGAGACCCAACATAATTTTGAATATGTGTCTAGCGCCTGGTGCATGTTTTACTCCAGCATCAACACATTAGTCAATAGTCTAGTAAACTGTTCATCACTAGCCCCTTCAGGTAGACTGCCTGGGAAAGATTTACAGACCAGGTGACCTTCATCTCTAAACGCTGACCCACTTCCATTAGGTCAGTTCTGAACATGGGAGTGTAGAACATATAGTGGGCTTACTATGCAACTTCAGGTATTCACTGCATCAGTTATAGATGAGTTAAGAAAAGTTGTCCTGGTTTAGGGACATGTTAAGGCTAAACTCATGACATTTACTGAATAGGATTTGTTAAGTCTTGATGAAGACATGAGGTTTTGCATGTTGTAGCTGATCAGTTTTGTTTTGTTAGATACATTGACACATTTCTGATTCATAAACTTAACCCAGTACATTGGAACACTGTGTAATACCTTTCTCATAGTCCTCTATTGCATTTCAAGTATGATAGGATATGATATGATATATGTCATTTATAATGCGCCTGTACTCAAGTGTTTCTAGGCGTGACAGGACAAGGGAGGGAAGACAGAGGGAGGATAAGACAAACGATCTTACAAGGCCTTGTATCATTCATATTGTGATGTAATGATGAGACAAAATAGGAAGGGTGTACAGTATAAAATATTGAAAACTGATATACCTTTACTTCACCTCCAAGAAATGGTATTTTCTATTGCTTCTACTAGATTGTCCTTGTATACAAATACTGCAGAATCGGTCCCTTTAAACTCCATAATGGGAGTGTCTTGGCAAGCAAATGGAGAGCGCACTTTATCTAGCATGTATGTTTCCCCATTTCATGCATTTCCTTAATTATGCCCATCTCAAACTGTAGCAGGACAAACATGCAATGCTGTCAAAATTGGAAAGCCAGAGTTGGAAATTTCTGAAACAAGTCCCAATGGAAAGAAGCTCACCATAATGGTGGCATGCCTGTAAAAAATGCTTCTGGTATCCCAGCATCATTGTCTGCACAGTCCAACAAATGCAGCACATTCTAGGTCTAGTGTTGATCCTTGTTTAGCATGGCCCATGCACAAGACTTCCTAGACATTTTCGATATCTACTGGCATTACATTTTGTTAATGTCATCATTGTATCCATAGTTAATCTCTGTTCTATATGACTAAGACACATAGGGTTCATTAAGCAGCTGGGCTGCAACCATGCACAGAGCTACTTATCTAGAGAACTCTAGGCATAACTGTTCCAGGGAACACCCACATTCTTCAGATACCTTGGATGAAGGTGTCCTAGCGATACAGCATCTAGAAGAGCATACCATGAAGAGAGGCTTATAGGTGGCAGATGGCAATTGCACTGCGCTCCAATAAGGCCCTTTCTTTCTTAGACATGCCATTATGGATATGCTTGGTAGAACACAGCAGCAAGACTCATTCTGCACTTGGGCAAACAGATATTACCATAGCTCTCTCCTAGCTCCTGTTGCTCCTCATACCACAGAGAATTGCTTTCAAATAACTCTGCATCGTATGCAGGACCATGCACCTCAAACCCTGTCATACCTTCGCAACACAATGATGCCCATCACCAACAAAAGCATAAGACAATCCAAACAAAATCTCTAACACATTCCATTCCGAAAGCTGATCTGCACCTCAAATAAGCCTTCACCCAATTGGCACGCACACCTTAGTGTTTAGACCAGGTGGGCCAGGTTCCTACACAACATAGAGAATGATAGGTATGGAAGTGCAATGTGGAGAATAATCTGGTTACTGTCACTGGGCCCAATCTCAAGGCATGGGACAGTCGCAGAAGCACAGAAAACATGTCTATGGCCTCCCTCCCCAACTTGGAGAGGCAGAAGTCTCTGAAGGTTGGCGTGTGATACAACGGTGTCCGTTATTTGCTTTCTGGCTGCATGTTTAACCACTAATGATGCACATGTACTAACCCATTGTCTACTGAAAAAGTGTTACCTCTCAGAGAATATAAAGTTGCACATTATCAAGTGCCAGCATTCTTTTTACATCCAGGTGTGTTAGAGAGACTGCCAGGGAATTTATTAGCTGCAGGTCCGCATGCTGGGACATCAGGCGATATGTGTCTTTCTCTGAAAATTCTGTGCAGTAGCAGGAAGGAGAAAGCAGACTGCAAGATGGCTACCAGGCCTGATAAAGGAGTGGCCAGGCCACTGAAGTTCAAAGTAAGTTCAAATAAACTCAGGAGAGCCAGCCGAGCACAGGACACAGGTACAGATCCCCACAACAAGCTCAAGGTAATGGGACAAAGCCCTATAAAACCCACAGACCCCAGTCAGTCAGCCTGGGTGTTTGGTGTAGGCGATGGAGATAAGAGAGTGGAGAGATCCATTTGTTTGGAGGATGACATGAATTCCCTCTGGCTCAATTGATGCTTTTGTCTTTACCAGATTGCACACAAAATACGACCATGGAGATCAGAACATGTGGGGATGTAGTGGGAGGTGTTTTGGGGATGAGGGGCATAGAGGCAAAACCAGATGTTGAAGGGGCACCCACGCTTTGAGATAAAAGGGAGGGGTACTATGAGCCCAAAAATAAAAAGCTCACTGACACCATGAAACCAACTACAACATGGAAGTCAGCATGTTGTGTGTTTGTTTTGAAGGTCCTAGGTCGAAACACTAGGAAGGAGAGGGACAAGGGGCCAGCATCCTGAATGCTGTTTTGCGCAAACATCACAGTAGAGACAGCCAAGCAAAAAAGACGGCATGCTAAAGACATAGGAACGTTTAGAGAAGGTTGCAGGCCATAGGCCCCATGTACCTTTTTACATCCTACGCTAAGCAATGTTTTCAATACGTTTGTATGAAACATTGTATTTTGCAAAGAAAATGATATTTTTTTAATAAGATGTAATACATCCTATTTGGTGAAGCAGAATGTCATATTTCTCATCTGTGTATTATATTTAACTGCCACTTCCAGAAGGATGCAAGCTGTTGAGTGGCTATGCCTTAGCTCGACAAAGGTTTTTGCTCCCACTACCTTTCATACAAAGGTTTTTGCTCACACTACCTTTAATACCCAACTGCAACATAGAGTTTTGTAACATCATTTATTTGAACTATTATTATTCTGCAAATAAGAGACCTGGGCATGGAGGCCAGTATTGCCCATTTTATGCTAAAAATGTTATGTATAATGCAGAACACGATCCTATTTTGTCTACTAATCCCTAAATCAATCCACCATTGACTTTATTGGTGCAGATATATTGATGACATGTATGGGGTCTAGCAAGGAACAAGGGATGAACTACTTGATTGTTTACAGTACTTCACTTCCATTCATGGGAGGGTTTTGTACTCAATATGTCTGAACTCCTATCCATTTTCTTGATTTATTATCAATGGCCAATTTATCACTCTAAGTTTTAGAAACCTAGTGACTACACCATTGTGTTATCAGGTTTTCATCTGAATTCATCATTGATATTGATATTTTATTTGTATCGCGATCGTACACAAGTGTTTCAGAGCGCGACGAAGCAAGTGAGGGGAACAAGTGAGAACAAAAACAACGATCTTACTAGTCCCAGTGACATTGAGAACACGCAAGTGCATAGGAGAGGGAAAGGGGAAAGGGTATGGGAGTGGGGAGAGGATAAAAGCAACAAACAGTGAGAGTGCAGCCAGCAAGTGGCAAGTGCTAGGTTTAAGGCAACAGACAGGGTGTGTCTGACAAGAGCAGAAAACAGGTGGGGGTGACTGTAGGGTTACAGATACAGACCCCAGTGCAAGGGATTGCCAGGAGGCAGTGTGGGTGGGATGCAGGGTGAGCAGGTACCTAGGCCCGAAAGTCAGAGAGTGATCAGGTGCACGATGCCGAGACAGAACAGATCAGCAGGGGAAATTGCCTTACAGCCTAAATCGAGGATAAAGTGTGTGGTGTCTGACGATCAAGAATTCTACTTACAACAACAATTAACCGCAGGGATATTTCAAGAGAGAGATTATGTACAATCTTTCGTCAAAGGCCATCTTGAAAAATCTAACACTTCCACACAACAGCATATTCTCAAACCAAAAAGCTCATATGAACTCCTGCTGCAATGTTCATTAGTACACAGTCACAGCAAAGCCATCACATTATAGGTATTACATTCAGGAATTGAAATATTTTGCAATTTGACAAGTCAACGTCAGTACTCCCCAAACCACCTCCAACTTGCGATTATATTACTCTATATTCACTTTTGATTTGTGCCGACTCAAGGTCACACAGTGTTTGTTATCTACCTAATAGATGAGTGTTTTCTTGTGTTTGGAGTGACATAATTGACACAGTCTGATGAAGAGCCCTGTGGTATGTAATCCACTTTAAGGAAAGTAGATCCTTTTGGAGTATCCCATTGCATGCAATAATATAAATGTATCTACGTTATAAGGAGTCATTCTGGGCTTCGTTATAAGAGGCAGCCTTCAAGGCCAGCTCACATCTTTTGGAATGAACACCATACAGCCAAACGTACCAGAGAGATGCCATTCTCTTTAGTGACTGTAATTTTAAATTCATGAAACAATCTCATCTCCCTCTAGAGGTGGTGATATACAATGCTGATTGTTGCAAAGAGAGGCATTTTGGATTGAAAGCTTGCAATCACTTTGGCCTGCTGGCTTTAATGCCAAGTATAGGTTGTCATATTTCTTATTATTCTGTTTTACTCAAAAGCATATCTGCATAATATAAACATTGGAATGTTTCTAGAAACTTTATTTGAAATGTGGTCTTTAATATTTATCTATATGTCTTTCCATTTCCCTTTTTTCTTTTTTCTTTTTAGTTTTTGGTTTTTCTTTTGTATATGGACTTTCACACTTGTTTTCATTACGTTTCTTTTTGCCCCAATGGGTCACTCAACATAGTGGTAACTGAATGTTGTACGCACTATGGTTTCTTTTTTACACCAGGAATGTGGTATACACATCTTTCTGCTTTACACATATCCCCTACACATGATGTAATTTATTTGAGAATGATAAGGAAGCTTGACTTTTTTGGTGTTTGGTGTGATTTCAAACCATTGATTGAGGTCACTCTTGCATGTACATGCTGTAACGTAAGTGATTTGGATCAGGTCAGTTGTTGTTCTTAGATTAACTTTAGGAGTTTTGCTTCTTTTGGTGATGTGGTGTCAGTGCTAATGAAATCAGAGGTCAGACCTGGCAGGCGGGACGGCAGCCGTCCGCAGACTCGGAGTGTGCCGGTCCGGTAACAACAATGCTGGTAGGCTTACCAGCACCGTTGTTACCGGACTGGCACACTCCTAATGGGGCCTGTTGTCTCTTCTTCCAGATAGTTTGCCACAGTTAAAAAGAAGGTATAATATTCCCCACAGTCAACAACACACAATTCATAATCAACAGTTAGGGCTTCATTATTTACAACTTTACATTGGTATATTTGTCAACATGTTTTATTTGTGCTGCTGCTTCCACTTCAATAACCATACTTCTACTGTTGGTACCATGAGAGCAGTCACCTTTGTCCCACAGTACTTTGCTGGATCAGACCACTTCAATGTTACATCTGCTGACAACTTATTATACCACCACAGTTTAAGTATTACTACCACAGCTCAGTACTTTGAATTGTTAGGCAGGTTTTGACAAGACTCTTCAGCCTCTTCAGGTAGGCAAGGCACTCTTCCTTTTAATGACTATCTCAAAGGGGCAGCCTCTCTGCCTCTCCTGTCTGTCTGCGACAATAACAACCTGGTTCTGCCCACAAGACTCACTTCTTTCTGGCTTTGCAGTCTTTGGCACCAAAGGTTGTCTGGTTTCAGATTATTCTTCACAAGCAATTATTTCCCCTTCCCCGGCCTTACTCACACATTTATGTTAGTTATCAAGCCCAAGTAAGTACCCAAAAGCCTTGGTGCCATTCTCTCAGCTTCAGGTAATACTGGTTCCTTTTAAACCACTTGAGCGTTACCAACTTCACAGTGCAGTTGGATGCCCCTTTAACTCTTGGAAAGGTTGGTTTCAATATAAAAAAGTGTTACCTCTTGGCTGGGATAATGCTTGTTCTTCTCTTTAATAGTTTAAACTCTCTACTCCGTAGAAATGCGCAGAATGTCACTTCTGGACACAAAATAGGATTCAGTCTCTTAGTTGAAAACACAATTAGGGACACACAACCACTCTTTAAAATAGATTTCAAGGTTTAAAGATAATGAGAGAATGGTATTCCCATTTAACGTCAAAGGATAAAGTTCTGAAATACACATGACCACTCCCTTAGGCAGCAATAGTCTTTAAGTAGTTTAAAAAAGGATTTCAGTGACTTTAGCTCTCATGCGAATGTTAGATCTTTCATCTTTCAAAGTGTACATGAGTGCTACATTTTCATTGTGAACAGTACTTTGAATATAACAAACAGCTTCTGCTCGTATAGAGTTATACACGACTCAATAAGGAGTTGGAAACAGTTACTGGCAAGGCTCCCGCAAAGTGTGAGAATGTCATGCTTCACTCACCGGCTTCTTAGACACTTGCTTTGTGGGTTGCAATGCTTTCCCGTCTTCCACAATCACTTCTACTGCTTCTGGCTCGCTGTGGACCCGTATCCTTCTCCTGCATGGGTGTCTCCAGTTCAGCCACTCAGATGGGGCGTTCCTTTTTCTCCCGAGACCCTAGGCTTGCTTCTGGCCTCAGTCTCCTGCACCTTCACAGCTATGCAATCACAGCAATAAGGCTCACAAGAGGAAAACCTAGCCTCCTGCACTTCTTCCACTGTGCAGCCTCTGCACTTCAGATTTTGGGAGAACGTGGCTCTCTCAGAACTTGCAGGAGAAATCTGCTGTCTCCACGTTCCAGCGTCCCTTCTGTGCTCCCACTTCTTTGTGATTTGCCAGCCTTGTGCTTCTTCTCTACTTCTACCACTACAGTCTGCCTTCCAGCTCTCGTTCCAGCTCCTTCTACTCCTCCTTTCCTGAGGGGGCCTTGTATGCCTCCCAGGTTCATTAACACTTTTCAGGTGTGGGCTGATCAGCTCAATCTACATACTCCCTCAGTCTTCTTCCTCATCCTAGTACCTCTGGGATTCTGGGACTCGTAGTGCCCTTCAACCATATTAGGCATTTCCACTTATGCAGTTTGGAAATAGCCATCAAAAGTGTGGGGGATTGTGGGGAAAGTTAAATAGGGGCTTGTCAAAGTCCTCCTGTGCTGCCCCCTATGTGATCCTCCCGCAGTACACCATCCCCAGGGTTGGGATCAGAAAGTGTCTGCCTTTCCCTGGCCACCTGAGGAGGGTGCCAGACCAGGTTTCTGGGAGGAATCATCACTGATTAATCACAGTATACATTTGGATTATTCTGTCAAAAGTCACTTCATGGTTACAGTTAAATTGATTGCAATCCTACAGGTAAAACAATTTTACAGTCAGTCAAAGGAAGCATGTTAAGAAATAAACTGCAAATGCCAAGTTGGCTTTCCAGCCTGCAGACAAGGGTAGAGTCCTTCGGATTTTAAACACCAACAATTATGAGGCAGAATGTGGGTCACAATTAGCAGCTAGAATATTTACATTCCGTTGTCATGTAACTAGACAACGGTCACATTGAGGATTATTTCTAAATGTGTTGATGCTACGTTTACTATTAATTGGATTACACTACCCAGTAAACATTTTTAATAAAGAAACATTCTATGATACCAGTCTTTTAATGTCTCCCCAAAATTCGCAAATCACTAGATAAACAACCTGTATGGCCAATTATAGCTATTACAACAGTTATCTCCAAACTCTTTGACTCTTTATTAATGGTTGTTTTAGCCACTTGTATAACACTCCAGTGTTGACATGTCTGTTCAGACTTTCTTCTATGGAATACATCTCTACGTATCACAAATCCTAAAGGGATTCCATTTAACTTAGATGTAATAAATATGTTTGGGTCGTATGACCATTTTCAACCAATTAATACATATATATATATATATACTGTTTTATGGCAATGTTAATAATGTCATGCATTGTCTGGAACACCATCATATTTTATCTTAAAAGCCCTGGCAGCACAATGTACTTTGAATGTGCACGTATATTGATGACATTTTTGGGATATGGACAGGGACGCAGAAATGACTTCTTAATTTCTTTTAGAAGCTTAAATCCATTGATGATGGTGTTCTGTTCAAACTCAACATGGTTGATCCCCACATCAATTTATTTTATTTACAAATTGTTATTATCAATGGCCAAATTGTCACATCTACGTATTAGTAGCCCACAGCCTGGAACAGTGTTTTATCATTTCATCCATACTCATTAATTGAGAATGGATCCAACTGGCAATTCTTTAGGGTAAAGCACCTGTTGTCTGTTGAAGAATTATGCTTTCAACAACAATGAATGACAGTTAGGAGTTGTGTGCAAGGTTATTCAAACTCTTTAGTAAAGTTCTTGGATGAGAAATCTAGCACTTTCACGCAAGAAAACATTCTTTTTAAACTGAAAATCCAATAAAAACAATAATATCCCAAATATATGGAACATACAGCATAATTTCAAACTTTTCAAACTGGTCAATATGAAATATTCAATTGGATTTATTTCAGGTTCATCTAGCATAATAAGTTCATCAATACATTCTTCTACTCATACAATATAAATGTAACATCTCCTAAAAGAAAACATATTGGGCATCATTATAGTTTTGCTGGTCTGGAATTAACGTGCTGGTAATTCAGTTTACTGGCACATTTCTGGAATGACAAATTACAAATTTGGTGTAGTGTGGCCAGATTTACTTGCAGCTCTGAGCTTCCGGTAATTCTGGCACCCCAGCACCAAAAAATGACAGTATTACTGGCACCAGTATTACCGGTGCCAGTAACACCAGCAACTCTCCCGCTGGAGGCCTATAGGACTCCATGGAATGGGGAATACCCACCCTTATCGGCACTTGTAAACTGCCGGTAATTCCACAGACCAAGTGCCAGTAATGGTAATACCGTTTTGTGGTATCCCGCCCGATTTAATGGCAGGATACCACCAACCATATAATGAGGACCACTGAGATTTAATGTTCAACCCACTCAGACCTGCATACTACCCAGTGCAAAAACAAGCACCTCCATGTGACAAGCAACATCACAACTAGGGACGTTATTTGGAGGTCGCTAGGAGTCGCAACTGCAAACCCTGGCAACACTTGTGCGACCCTTGGCACTGCCTTTGCGGCCCCAGGGGGAGGGCTTGGATGTCAAAAAGAAATTATTTCTGTTTCAGTTTTCTGGAACGGCAATCATTTCTTTTTTTAAATCAGTCAAAGGGACATCAAAAATAAATTATTTCATTTTGAAATCTGAGGCCCCCACCCAGGACATGGATAGCTCTGGCTCCTGTGCTCTGCTGTACATGACAGGAACCAGGTGTGCTTGAACATAGTAGCCACAGTCATGCCTGCAGAGGAGGAGCAACAGATTCTGGAAGGTAAGGACATGTATTTGTTTATTTAAAAATGTGTGTGTGTGTGTGTGTGTACTATGTAATGTATGTGTGTGCATATATCATGTAATGTGTGCAAATGATTGCATGATGTTTGGGTAGCTGGCCGTGCTTGTGTGAGTGAATGATGAATGAGTGCATGTGTAAATGAGCAAGTGGTGTGTGAATGTGTGTGCTTGTTTTAAATACCTGGATAGCTTACTGGTAATCTGTATTTCTCCTAGTCCCACTCTTCCCCATCCCAGTACTTGCCTATGAAGCACCTTGCCTCATGCATACATACTGGCACAAGGAAAAGGGATGATGAGGTAATAATGGGCCAAAGAGTTGTTTTAGGTGTTGTATGAGGAGAGTGGGAGGAATAGGGGATGTGTGGGAAGGGTGGGGCAGAAGAAGGGTGCACTAAATATAATGGTAATCAATGACAAAGCAGGCATGATATGTATTAGTGGATGGGCATTAGTGGTTATCCTGGCATTTGGGTGCAGCCAGTATAACCTTTTCTTTCCTTGGCATGGGATATTTTCTGGGCATATATAATGAAGTAAGCATCATAAGTGTTATTACATGGGTAGACTAGAATTTGTGTGCAGCTAGTCTAGCATTTTCTTTACTTTGTCTTGACATTTTGTACTGGGCATCTCTGATAAAGCAATCATGTTATGTGCAAATACCTGGCTAGATTGGCTTTTTAGAGAAGCCAGTCTAGCCTTTCCTTACTGTGGCATGATATATTTTTCTGGGCATCTATGATAATGTAAGCAGGACAAGCGGTATTATGTGGTTAGATTGGTATTTTGGTGCAACCTATCTAGGTATTGTTTACTGTTGCATGGAATGTTTTCCTGTGGATCATCAAGGCTAAAGCAAACATGATATGTTTTTTACGTGTCTAGCCTATATTGTACATTTTTTACATGTTTTCTTATTGTAGCCTTGCATTTTTAATAGCAAGGCAGTAATATAGTTCAGCGGGTTGAGCACTTGCTGTTGCAATCTATGTTTGATAAGAAGGTTGCAGGTTTGAATCCCGGCAAGGCCAAATCAGCCATTCATTCTTCTGAGGTTCATAAATGAGTATGAACTTTAGATAGAATGATATGATATGGCATTTATAACGCACCTGTACACAGGTGTTTCTAGGGCTGACAAGACAAGTAGGAGGAAACAAAGAGAGGACAAAATAACGATCTTACTAGGTCTTGTGTCATTCAGATCGCACAAGTGTTGGGAAAGAGCAAGCGCCATTCCTTCATGCTCAAGCGCTTTAGAATTAGGTAAGACTTCTGTTGACTGTTTCTACGCACTACAAAATACCAGGAGGAGGAGGAGCACTGAGAGAAAGCTTTTCTCATGCAAATATAATCACACACACAGACATTCGTGGACACTAAAAGAAGGCAGTTATTATTTAAATATAAGGTGCAAATAACTATTAGCTGAATAAATTGGTAAATGTTAAATCCTATTTTAGTTATTTTTAAACCACGGTAGAAGCAGGGTCTCTGCCAAAAGGAATGTGGCCTGCGCTAAAAATAGACTACAGGCATTGCCATGGTGTTCGTTAGCTTGGGCAGAGCAGCACATAACTCAACAGCTGTTTGCTGTCTGTCAAATGGGATGGTTGAGGGACACTGTTCAGGAAGCAGAGTTCTTTGCTCCTATCCTCATTTATGTGAAGAGTTAACTTGTTATCATTGTAAGATAGACTCTTGGTATTAATTCCCTAGAGGGCTGAACTTTAATCTGGTGTGAGATTGATTAGGGGTACCCGTAAAATTAAGGGATACCCCTGTGAGTTGGGCTACCCTTACACAAGTGCGTGGAAGTTGGGAGAAGATGGAAGCGGTGAAATGCCAGGGGGAGGGGAAAGGGGATGTGCAGTTAACTCACAAAGTGCAGCCAGCAGGTGGCTCATAAGTGCAGATCGAAGGGACTGTAGGGTTGCAGATGCAGACCCTTAAGTGCTGGGGAGCCTGGGGGCAGTGCAAGGGCAACTGGACATGCATGAGCCTGGCCCCGTGTTCAGAGGGTGACAAGGTGACCAGTGCATGGAGCGTCAAGTGCATCATCAGGGGAGAGAAAGAGAGTAAGCAGAAGCAAAAAGGAAGGTTTTGAGTTGCTTCATGAACCGTAGGTGGTTCTGCTCAAATTTAAGAGAGGCAGGGGGGCTCTTCCAGATGGAGGCCCCAGCTGAGGAGATATATCTGCCCCCAATCCTCTGCTTGGAGAAGCGTCTGACCCTCAGAGAGATACAGAGGTGGATGAGCGGTGAGCTCGAGAAGGAAAATGTTTTGGAAGAGAAAGTTGGAGGTAGAGCAGTCCCAGACCCCAGAAAGCTTTGTGGATGATGCAGAGGGTCTTGAACTTGATTGTTGCAGCCGCAGGGAGCTAGTGACGAGATTTCAGAGCTGGAGAGATGTGATCCCTGGGCTTGAGGCCAAGGACAAGTCTTTCAGTCCTGTTCTCGATATGTTGTAAAGGTTGAAGAGTAGAGGCAGGAAGATTTAGAAAGAGGCTGTTGCAATAGTCCAACCTAGAGAGGACTGGAGCTCTGGAGACAGTGAGCTTCTAGTGAAAAGTGAGAAAAGGAAGAATACCTCTAAGGAGGTGCAGCTGATAGTTCGACTTCTTAGCAATATCAGAGATGTGAGGAGAGAAGTAGAGTGCAGTTGAAGATGACACCAAGGTTCTTAACCTCACAGGAAGGAGCAGGAAGAGGGCCCAGAATGGGCAGACAGAGAGAGAGAGGAAAGGAGGAAGCAGGTTTCCCAATGAGGAGGATCTCATTATGGCAGAGATCAGTGGCAGCATACCATTCCTGAATTTCAGCCAGACAGTCTGGTATGAGAGAAGAAGCAGAGGTGGCTGAGGGGCACCTGAAAGAGAACTCAGTGTCAACCGCACAGTGTCAACCGCATAACACTGAAAATTAGAGCAGAAAGTAGTGATGCAGTGGGCACGAGGTGCCAGTTAGTGGTTGAAGAGCCATGGAGAAATGGTAGACCCCGGCAGATCAGCACAAGTAGAGAGAGTGATAGAAGAGAGGAAAGACCCCAGTTGGACCTGCGAGGGTCGGTCAGTGTGAAAGGAGGTCAACCAGGCCAGGGCCTGATCAGTAATACCAAGGCTGTCGTAGAGGTGATTGAGCAGGATGGCATGGTTCACTGTGTCAAAAGCAAAGGGAAGATTGAGGAGAATGAAGACAGAAGGGAGATTAGAGTCAAGATTGGAGAGCAAGTCTTCATGGGTGATCAGGAGAGCAGTTTCCATGCTTCTGATAGCTCTGAAACCAGGCTGGTGGTCAACAGATTCAGTATGTAGATTAAGCTTGGAAATGGTCAGCATTTCCAAGAGTTTGCCCAGGAAAGGAGTGATGGAGATCAGGCGATTGGTAGCCGGAGAGCAAGGATCGGCCAAGGTCTTCTTTAGGAGGGGGTGCACAAGGGAGTGCTCAAGGGGGGAGGGGGAGGGGAAGGTCCAGTGGCAAAGGAGTGATTGCAGAAATCGGCCAAGGCTGGAGCGAGGGTGTCGATGTGGTCCTTGATGGTTCTGGGTGAGCAGCTGAGAACCTGCTTCGATGAGACTTTCACAGATCCGACTTTTCTAGAAACACTGTCAGGGATGAATAGGGGAAAGCAGGAGAACGGAGGAGGAAGAGGAAGGACGGTCTCAGACAGGCTAGGAGTGGTAGAGGAGGAAGAAGAGGAGGTCAAGAAAGAGAGTGTGGACAGGATTTCCTGAGTTTTAGTGGTGAAATGAGAGGCCAGTGCTGTGCAGAGGGCCTGGGAGAGAACAGGAGAGGTAGAAACTGGATTGGCCGGCTCCTTGCAGATTTTGAAATGTTTGGCTGAGTTGTTAGATGCCGCAGAGATGAGGGCTTGGATGTAGGCTCTCTTCTTAGAGAGGACAGAGAGTCTGTACTGCCTTTGGAGCAGGCAGCAGGCCAGTTTGTCAGGGGGTGCGCCTGATGCCCTCCACTTCCTCTCCGCCACCCTACACTTGCGTTTAAGGGCGGCGAGGTCAGAATCGTACCAAGAGTTGCACTTGGAGTTGGGCTTTAAGCGGGTCTTGATGACAGGGGCAAGGACATCAAGAATGTTAGACTTAAGAGAGATGAAGGTTAGAGAGGGCTGTGTCAGGGTGTGAGTCAGCCAAAGGCACAGAAGGAGGAGAGAAAGTAGCCGCAAAAGCCTCAACTGGCACACGCTACATGTGTCAGATGACCGAGAAGGTAGGTGGCAGTGCTGGAGTCGGCTTGACCTGCGGGGAAGAGAGAGAGGTGGGAAGAAATGAGAAAGTGATCACTGTAAGAGAGAGGAGTGGTGAGAGGGTTAGAGAAGGGGAGGTATGGGGAGATCAGAACATCCATGGTGTGCTCTGCAGTGAGTCGGGCCAGAGGGAAGAATAGAGAGAGAGAGAGAGAGAATCGCAGAGATTGCAAAAGAGTCCTGAAGAAGGGCTGGTAGTGCCCAGGTGAATGTTCAAGTCTCTGAGGAGAAGTTGAGAGATAGAGGCAAGAGGCGAGGAGGAGAGGTCAGCCCATTCAGAGAGGAATGATAATTGTATTTAAGTATGTGCTATGTATAGTACTTTGGCGAAAGCACTTTATATAAATAACTAATCATTATCATGAATCAAAGCTTTAGTGCTCCTGTGCATTGTTGGTGACTTGCATCTATAGGATTTTTGGATATAACTGTAATATCGCAGCAACTGGCAATATAGGGGCTTTACTTATCATATAATGACAATAACTGACATGCAGCTATAACTGGCATAATATGGATGCAACTGGCTATACATTGCTGAAGTGGCATATCTATATCAGTGCCTCAGCCTATGTTGATTCTATAGTGTCTAACCCTATCATATCATGGCCCCATCCATGGCAGCACCCCTGTTAAAATGTGGTTGGAATCTAAAGTATTCTTGTCTGCTTTCAGGGTTAAAGAGGAACTGACACCATCCAGGTCAAAGGTCATGTGACATCACTTCCTGTGATGTCATCTGGTGTGTGATGTCACTTTCGCAACCCCTGGCATTTTGGTGAATCGATGTCCCTGATAACAACTAAACAACATACATCACGTATATTTAAAACATAAGCATAAAAATGTAAACAGTTGGCCACAATCTGGAAATGGTCAGAGTGGGCCATAGTAGCCCTAAGTACTACTGCAGGGTTATATGCTGAAAAAAAAGCTTGTGTCTTGTTCTCTTCTGCCATACTAACCCAGAAAGGTTTGAATGATGAGCATAATTTGTGTCAATTGCCAACTCGAGTTTCGGCTACATGAGCTAGTAATTAAAAGCTCAGCCTTCCTTGGAGCAACATGATTTTGCAATTGTGGTGTGGTATGCCAACACTGGATCTAAAAGACATATAGGTAACACATTAATTATTGTATTTTAAGTGTATCAGCTGAAACATTCAACTGGCACGTGCAAAGTACAGCCAAGCGGTGGCAACTCTCTTATTTAACTCATATTGCCTGCATTGGACAAATACCCAGTAAGATAGGTGATAACTATACCCTCAAATGCAACCGGCCTCTAGGACGAGAGATTCTGCAACAAATACAGACAATGATGGACTTTAGGAGGTGCACAAGACTATCGCGAATAATCTTTAAAAATGCTCTAAGCTAGAATGTGAGAGCCGGCAATAGGGCTTACCAGCAAATTAAATCTCAGTGGATGACCACTTAAGTCATGTTGGTTGGCCGAATAATATAGTTAAATAAAATTAGTAGTTTTAGGGAATTGTTTTTTAAAACAAGTCTAAACGTCAGCATGTATCTAAGACAGCATGATAAATACATTTAGGAAGGCTGCCATGTCAGACAGATGTTTACCTTTGTAACTATGCATTGTGTAGCTCTGGACGTCCGGAGACTGGATACTTTTACAGTGAATGAGCCTCTGCATCTTTACGTGTTACCGTTTGGAGCAGAGCTACTGCTAGCTAAGCAGTGAAGCTGGACTGCTTACCAATATAAGAACACAGGGAAGCATTTGGAGGCCATCTTGGAGAGAAACCCTGTGTGTCTCAAATACAACAAGCAATAGCAAATGTCAGGAAAAAAGGCTATACATGCAATTCATGTGTTATAGGGTCGAAATATGATGTTAGCCTGAAAGACTGCCACGATTTCATTAGCAAATTATAGTAGAACATTGCATTTATGTGTTTAGGCCGTTCAGATGGGTAGACAACCAGTGTATCCAGATCTGTTCTAGCCTGAATAGATGGTTAGAAGTAGAAAAGTTATGTTTTTTGGGTTTGACACCATCAATGACAAAGCAAGAGATGATGTTTTCTGTTTGTTTATTCTCAATGTAGTGTTTCACTAGTGGAGCACGTATATTCTTTCTTTCTTTTTTTATTTAAACATGTTATGTATTTGTATTTGTTTATTTGTATTGCGCACCTGGCCCAAAGGCATCTGGGCACATTTCTTAGAGGTTTACAGGTTATAGGTAAGTTGGTAACAATTAGGCATAGCAACAAACATTAAACAGGTAGAATGTACAGTTCAATACAGTGTTAGGGGTAACCAGGGAATGGCAAAAAATTTACAATGACTTATACAATATAATTACAAGAATTTACAGCGAAAATTTACAATAAGTTATACAGTGAATCTATACAAAAAGATATCGAAAAAGGTGGGGTCAAAAATTCCGAATGACCCAGATGGACACATATCCAGCTAGTGGGGAAGTTATTGAAGACATGGTGATGTTTGATCCTTCGCAAAGAGCCAGGTTTGACTTTGCTCTTGAATGCGTGATAAGATGGTTCTGATCTAAGAGGGTTAGGGAGTGCATTCCATAATTTGGCAGCAAGGTCTGGGAAGCTAGACCCGCCTGCTTACAGTAACTTAAATCTTGGCATATGCAGGGAGTGGGCTTGGGCTGATCTGAGCGGGTGGGTGGAGGTGTGGGGCGTAAAGCAGTTGGCCAAATATTCAGGGGCAAGGTTGGACTAGCACTTATGTGTAAATGCAAGGGTTTTGAGGGATATTCTTTTAGCAAGTATAGGGCATTACAGTAGTCAATTTGCGCCATTATGAGGGTTCTGGCAAGGATGATGCAGTTAGCAGCGGTGAGGAAAGGTCTACAAGCTCTGATAAGTTTACATGTATAGGCTGATGCAGATACCACAGCGTTAGTTTGTCTCATGAGAGACAGAGTGGAATCAAGATAGATGCCTAGAGTTTTCGTGTCATTGGAAACCTTGATGGTGTTGCCGTCAATGACAAATGATTTAAAGGCAGAGTCCAGTTTATTGAGTGTGGAGCGAGAGCCTAGAATGAGTAACTCTGTCTTTTCATCATTTAGACGTAACCCATGTTGCGCCATCCAAGCCTGGATGACTAGCTAGACATCTTTAGGGCTTTGGAGTCGGTCACGTGGTCACCCATGATAGAGATGAGTATCTGGGTGTCATCCGCATAATTAGTGTAGGTGACTCCCAAATAGTTAAGAATATTAAAGAGTGGCTTCGTGAACAATGTGGGTGAGACACAGGACCCTTGTGGGACCCCACATAGTACTCGCGATGGTTCAGCAGAAGCAGATGGGGAGAAAACCCTCATAGTTCTGTTAGCCAGAAATGATCTAATCCACGAGGTAGCTTCCTCTGAAAAGTGGGCAGCAATTTTAAGGTGATGACAGAGAATTTGATGGTTGATCAGATCGAAAGCTGCAGAGAGGTCAAGCAGAAGTAAAAGGGCCAATTTGCCATTGTCTTTTACGTCTTCAATTTGCGTTTTTAAATTGATGAAGGTGGTTTCTATTCCGTGCCTGGGTCGGAAGCCAGATTGTCGGAGGCAAAGGAGTTTATTGGAGTCTAAATAGTCCTGAATTTGTAGGTAGGCAGTTCTTAATGTTGTCAGGGACTGTGCCTGATTTGAACGAGGCATTTATAAAGGTGGTAATGAAGGGGGCTAAGTCATGGGCAGCTTCTTTGATGTCAGAGGCTGGACATGAGTCACCTTGGCAGATAGATGGTTTCAGTTTTTTGAAAATATTTTCCACTTCCGTAATGGACAAAGGTGAGAAGCTGAATGGTATGAAGGAGTGTGCAGATTGTGCAATCGGTGGGGTTTTGCTAAGGGATGTGTTACATTGTGAGTCCATGAGTAGACTGTATTTTTTGGCATTGATTTTTGTTTGTAGAGTAGAAATTTTATCAAGGAGCGCTTTTTGGATATTAGTACACCATGTGGTGTCAGTGTTGCAGTTGCCAGGGGGGACAGTGAGAGAGTCAAGTTCTCTGAGTATCTTGAAGAGCTCTTTGGTATTGGAATCAGCCTGCAAGATACGCTTATTATAAGTATCTTTTTTTGCTAGGAGTATTGCCTCTTTGTAATTAGAGGAGGCTATGCTGAGAGTGCTTTTGTTGGCATCAGAGGGAAGACCTTTCCAGCGTGACTCAGCATTTCTTTTAGCTTTGCGTAGTTCTCTCAGGTGTGGTGTAAACCAGGTGTTAAGATGGGCACGTGGTTTAGGCTTCCGTAGTTTGATTTATTATTATTATTATTGGGGCAATGATGTTTAGCACTTTTAGTATAGTTTGGTTGAAGGTATCTATTAAGACTGTGGGGTCTGTGCAAGATACCGAGGCATTGTTAAGAATGGGAAGGATTAGTGGGAGCAGTTTCTCTCTTGTGATGCCCTTCTTGTTTCTAGTACAAATGGAAGGTGCAATGTTTTGTTTGGGACATCGGTTGTTGGATTTAATGGAAAAGGTTATCTTATGATGATCTGACCAAATGCAGGGTGTGTTGGACACCATGTCGATGTTACAATTCAGGTCAGCGAGCCAGTCAAGGGATCTTCCTTTAATGTGCGTGGGTTCCTGGATGTGATGGGTAAATCCTAGATCCGTTAGTGTGCTGGCAAGCTCGAGAGCTTTAAGGTCATTAGGGTCTTGGAAGCCAAGATTGAGGTCCCCAAGTAGTATGATTTGGGATTTGGGCTTGGTGTTAGCTGCAAAGAGGGATGTGATATCATCAATGAAGGTGGTGGCCGGTAATTAAGATGCACTATGGCAGTTTGATTAGGTGAATTCGGTAGTTTAACTGATAATAGCTCAGCAGAAGGGATCTGCTGATTGGGAATGAGTCCGAGTTCAAGGGAGCTTTTGAAGATGAAGGCAACGCCTCCCCATTTGGATTGGTTGCTGTTCCTATCACATCTGATGATAGTACAGTCATTGGGGGTGACAATAGAGGACCACCTGCTGCGTGTAGCCACGTTTCCATAATGGCTAGAAAATCAAGGTCTTGGGTTACAATGAAATCGGCAATATCAAGCGCATGAGCTAGGAGGGACATAGCATTAACCAGAGCCCCTTTAATCAAAGTATCTTTGGCAATAATGGAACTGTTATCATGAGGATGCAAGGTGTCTTTAGGGCTTGAGGTAGTAATGCCTAAGGGCTTAGGTTTAGTTATGGGGTTGCCCTGGAGAGTGTGGGAATTGGTATTGATAGGGTAGTATGTGCGTTGAGTTTTTGACAAAATCTCCAGCCTAGTCTACGATTCCTGAGATGGAGAGCACATGGTTGGTTAGGAGTAGGTTTAGTTGCAAAGTGTTCCAGCCATTAGGCTGGGGAGTTCAAATAGGGGTTGATGCAGGACAGATTGTAGGAGGATTTAATATTATAAGTGCATAAGGTAAGACTGGGCAATTGGTATAGTGCGAATAGAGTGCCTAAAGAGACTAGGTTTAACAGAATGGTGAACATAATGTCCCAAAGGTGATTGAAGCATGATCATGCACTATGGCTAAATTGATGTTGCAGTATACTAAGCAATAGAGCAGAGTAATAGTGGGCTCATTTAGGTTGTTGCTCATAAGGCAGAAACTATCTGGAGCCTAATTGAATCAGGTAGGCAGGTAGTCCACTAGTGCAGGAGGGCTAAAGTCGTCATTTCAAATTAGAAAATGCAAACAAAAGTGGCAATAGTACGACAGTCAGTTTTTAGCTACATAGGCTAGAGTCACGTTGAATGCAGAGAGTTGCTGCAGCTTTTAATATAGAGCGCGGCAGACAATTATGGCTGCAATGGCTCCCAGACCATGAGGATGGGTGGTAATACAGACAACGGAATCATGGAGGGGCATGGCAAAGGAGCCTCATAGTGAAGGCGCGTTTATCTGGGAAGATGTGGTATTGTGCTAGCAAGGGATGTGGGCTGTATCACGCTCCAGAACACGAACAGGCGCAAACAGGGCCTTTTCAGCGTGGGCCTTCTCAAAATTGGGCTGGCTTCTGCCTGCCGCCGGTGGACTATGGGTAAAGTAGAGGGTTGTTGCTTAGCAATGTGAATACAGCCTCTTTCTCATGCCATGCAGGAGACGGCGGCCATTATTGAGACAGGCATGATTAGGACAAAGGCTTTGTTTGCTGTGATGATCTGCATGCATACATTGGAAGGAGCATGTTTCAAAGAAGGACACAGGCCTTTCATCAACTGCTCACCTCCCGGCATTGATGGCGCAGAGGAAATCAGCTGAGTCAAACTGCTCCTGCAGCACGGTTCGCAACGTGGCAGTAGGATGATGATATGCGGCTGGAAGGGGCTCTTGCCTTCTCCGAGTTCCGGGGATCAGCTTTTCTGAGCTGCTCCTGCAGCGCGGGCATCACGTGGCTGTGGAATGGTGTCAGGTGACTGGAAATGGCTCCTGTCCTCTCCGAGATCAGGCAGCAATGGGGGAAGAAAGCGCAAACAGGGCCTTTTCAGCATGGGCCTGCTCAAAAGTGGGCCGGCTTCCACCTGTTGGCGGTGGACTATGGGTAGAGGGTCATTGCTTAGCAACATGAATACATCCTCTTTATCATGCCGTGCAGGAGACAGCGTCCAATATTGAGGCAGGCATGCTTAAGACAAAGGCTTTGTTTGCTGTGATGGTCTGCATGCATACATTGGAAGGAGCAGGTTTCAAAGAAAGGACACAGGCCTTTCATCGACTTCTCACCTCTTGGTATTGATGGTGCAGAGGAAATCAGCTGATTCAAGCTGCTCCTGCAGCGCGGTTCGCAACGTGGCTGTAGGATGATGATATGCGGCTGGAAGGGGCTCCTGCCCTCTCCGAGTTCCAGGGATCAGCTGTTCTGAGCTGCTCCTGCAGCGCAGGCCTCACGTGGCTGTGGAATGATGTGAGGCAGCTGGAAAGGGCTCCTGCCCCCTCCGAGATCAGGCAGCAATGGTTTATACAAACCTTTCATGAAACATTCCCTCCCTCCAATCCCAAAACAAAATCCGTCGCATGATTATACAAAAATCCTTTCCGATCCCACTTTCATTCTAACTTCCCTCCCTCATACATCCAAATTAATAACAGAAAAGCTAAGACTATCCTAAGCCTCCTGTCTCATTTAAGATCAAGTACCTCCTTAAAAAATGTAGCTATTGCTAAAACCACTTTCACTTTTTCTCCCAATATGGAACCCTCCCACCATTCCTCTTTCGTTAAGGTCCTGCACTCTAAAAAAAACTTCAGAAAGAAACTTCCTTCTTATTGGCTCTAGGGCGTCACAGTCGAGGAGTAGATGTTTGGTTGTTTCCAGGTGGGTCTTACAATACTTACACATAGAAGAAGCCACCCGCTTATCCCTCCTGTTTCCAAAGATTTATTTGGTCAGGAGAATAATCAGCCTCAATCTCATGAACACATTCCTTTGTTTATTTGAGGGGAATATTATCAAGTACTTCGGAATTTGATTAATAGCTCTTTGATCCCTCTTAATGATGAGAGAGACTTTGTATGCAGATCTTACATATATAGTCTCGATCCAATCCCGTCTCCTCATCATTATTTTTATCTTGTCCGGGTTATTTATCATAGTTTCCTCATCTAGGCCCAACTCATCCAATACAGCCCTGCATTTACATTTCCAGGCATCTACTATTCTATCCCTTGCTGCTCCCTGCTTATTTTGTTTACTTTTCAGAATATCTAGGACCTGGGGGATATTTTCCAATAACGTTTTCCTATACAAGGACAGGGACCTCCATCTGACCGACGAACTGAGCAACTGCAACCCCAGTTTGAATCTGATTAGCGACACTGGGAGGCTATTAGGGAGGTCCAACACTCTCCTCCAGAATATCCCTTCCAAATGGTTCCAAAATGACAGAGGGATATTCAATGATGTTTCAGCTCCATATAATAAAATAGGAGTGACCTTTCGTTTATAAAAGGTCAGTGTAGGCATTAGTGTGTACCTCCCAAATGTCCTTAATATTTGTTTTGTTTGTGTCGCAAGTCTGGTGCATTTCTGCATCAGCTCCTCTGTCCAGGTTATTTCTTTTACACTATTATTTATCCTGCTACCTAGATAGGTTATTGATTCCACACGCTCAATCGTTTGCGTACCTATGAACCTTGCCAACTTGGAATTAGCCTTCCTTCTTGCTCTAGTGAACATCATGATTTTTGTTTTATCAGTATTTATTCGCTGCTCATTTGTCTTAAAGTATGTGTTTAAGTGTGTAAGCCTCCTTTTGCAGGCCTATTGGGTTACAATCTAATACCACCAGATCGTCCGCGTACATTACCCACGGGATACTTTGCCTGTATAATTGCAGTGGAAAAGCTCTGACCCCCTCTTGGTTTGAGGACATATGCGAGAGGAATAAGTTGAAGATGGTGGGAGGTAGGGGGCATCCTTGTTTCAATCGCCTCACAGTTGGAATGGAGGCGGAAATTATCCCACTGGCCGTCAATCTCACTTGAATTGATGTTTCCAAGTACAAACTCTTAATCGCGTCCAATAGGTCCAGAGGACAGCCTCAATCTAACATCTTTCCACATAGTATCTCTCGATTGATACTGTTGAAGGCTTATGCCAATTCATTGAAAGCCATATAGATACTTTGTTGAGATTCCATAGCTCTCATCTTCAGGATGTTAAGAATAAAGAGGTTCAGACTAGTGCCGACCCCTGCTACAAACCCTGCTTGCCTGACGTCAAAATGCCCTGACTCCCAGACCCATTGATTTAGATGTTTTAGAAGGATCGCTGCAAAGATTTTCCGTGGGGAGTCAAGGAGGGCGATTGGCCTGTAGTTTATGTGGGTTGTACCTTTCCCCTTTTTTAATAAATATGGACCACTATGGTGGTCCTCCACGAAACTGGAACTTTCCTGGCTACCAGTACTTGAGTAAACAAGATCATACAAAAGTCTGACCCTTCCTCAGGATTCTGTTTGATGATACTATTAGTTAAGCCATCTGAGCGTGCCGCCCTCGAATGATTTAGATGTTTTATTTGATAAAGTATATCCTCCATATCGAAAACAATCATCCAGGGTGGCAGACCTCCCCTTTTATTGGATAGACATCGCTGCTGACCAGATGCAGAGAATAGTTCCTTGAAGAACCTAATTCAAACCTTCTCTGGCACCGCGGATGTCATAGTCACCAGTTGGAGTGTGGCGTTGTTATTAAGAAGAGACCAAAAATCCTGGGTATTTCTATTCGATAATGTCTTCATCATAGCTTCTGCGTCGGCTTGGAACAGCTGAGCCGTGGAATTCAGCAACAATTTCTGTAGCGCTGTTTCCTTTTCTTTTTCTGGCACACTTTATCTTCAAGGTTCTGCCGTTCAATAGCTCTAAGATCGGATCTAAGATCTGTTTTCTTCTGCGTGACTTCCCCATTTGCAGTATGTAGCCTCTTTTCGTCCGGTTTAGACCCCCTTACTGTTTTCCTCTGGAATGCTAGAAGGACCGCAGTATATTCAACCTCTCCACTGTTGCTCTGCATAATGCGTTTTAAACTGGACAAGAGTTTAGTGACCTCCTTCTGTGAAATTTGTTATACAATTGCAGCCTTGATGGACCTGTAGTGACTCGTCTAAAGGGGATAATGCTCTTTCTGTGTCACCCTTGAAGGTTAGTTTTAACATAGCATGGTCACTGCTTACCATTGGTTTAACCTTCAAGGAGTCCAATGCTACATAAATATCCTTGGATACAAAAATGTAATCCAAGTGAGCCCTTAGTGCTTCTCTTGACCATGTTGCTCTTCCCGGGATGTCCCCCTTCAGGTCTGCGTTTAGAATTATGATGTTCCTTTCCTTCAATTTGGATACCCACAGCCTTGCCTTCGCAGAGAGTTTGTCCTTGTGCAGCTTTAAACCACTCACATCTAGGCATTTAATATTCAGGTCCCCACATATCATAACTGATGTAGTGTTATGATCTTCCATAGCGGAGTCTGAAGCCTTCACCACTGAGTCAATCAAGGCTTCATCTCCTATTCCCAGAGGATTCCAGTAGACATTCACTAAAAGTAATGTCTGCAGGATCTCATTACCCTCTCTTGTCCATGACAAGATCACCATAGTTACAAAAGTATTAACCTGGATGAACTTTACAATTTCCCATCAACCTCCCCGTCTCACCAGCATTATGGTCTTCCACAGCTTTTTGTCAAGGCTGGGAAGACGCAGACATCAAAACCTTCACAGAGTGGCTTGGAGGTCTGCCAGGTTTCCTGCATGCAAATAAGATCCAAGGGTTCTAAGTCTAAACCCCCTTAATTAAACAAGTGCCTAAAACCCCTGGTATTCCAGGAAATCATGGAGGGTGAACATCTTCTTTGATTAGAGGTCTATAGGTCCCCCTTATGTACTAAGGAGGTGGCTAGCCAATTCCAGTCCACCCCCATAGAAACACCTCTTTCATTTCTCTGGGGACAAAAACCTTTTCCCTCCGACAATCAAAAGTGACCCGCAGGCCTACTCTCCCCTCACCCCCCCTCAGGCATGCAGGACTTTGTCAGTTTAGTTAAGCTTGCCACTTCACTCTACCGGATTCCCTCCCCCCTGTGAGAACTCGCCACCCTCTCCCAAGAGTAAGAGTTCCTCTGACGAGCATCATGATATCTCCCTTCAGATAGTTCAAAGCCTAACGGCAGGAAATCCCTTGCGACCTCCAATAGGAAGTTTTTTATCATGTTTGAGGGCAAGTGAAGCGTCACCCAATCAAGGCGGTCCTCTACCACAAATTCTACTATGTTTATGTCTTCCTGAATAATAAACCTCAATTTTGGGGAGAAATGTAAGAGTTTCAGGACATTGACTCTGTTCAATATCAAGCCGTCCTTTTCCAGGATCAGTCACTCAATCGTTATGAACATCTTTCCCATGTTTGCAGCTTCAACAGTGAAAGGGAAGCTTCGTTCTTTCTGTCGGCCAGGGTTCCCGAACCCCCTTTTTTCCCCTGGCCCGTAGTCAGTCTTGCGATTGATGGCTGGACCTCTCTTTTGTTCCATAGTACGAAAAATAGGTGACATTAGCCACGCTTCTCCCTTTGTAATTAGTTGATCCTCTTAATTTCTTGCCTTTGGTCGTCGTTCATTCTGGGGAGTCATCACTTTAGAGACTGTGGTCTCCAGGTGAAAGGTCACGTTCATCAAATCCCTTTCTCCCATAGATGAATTCTCGGAGTAAGTGGAGAGGCCCAATAACAATTGAATATCTTCTTCCAGGATCTCAATGTTAGCCAATTCTTCCTTCTCTCCCTTCTCCTCCAGCGTAGTTCCACGTCCCATCCACCTGAGACTCGTACCCTCTTTATTAGCTTTGGGGAGCGAAAGATTTTGTAGAAAAGCTCTTGAGCCACAGAGTCGTCCCTTTCCCTTGGTCATTTGGTTTTTGGGCTTTTTTAATTGTTGGGGGGCCCCTGAGTTTACTTTCTCCTGGCCGCTGCTCTCTTTATTGTCGAAGATGGCAAAGACTTTCTGTTTCGCCCCTGATGCAGCACCTTTATCTTGGGGATTGTCCCTGGTCTCCTCATTCCCCCTTCCCGTAGACTTCTGTGTCAAATCAATGTAACCAGATAGCTTTAGGCGCTCCTCCAACTCCGTCTGGCCACCAGCATTCCTCATTTTGGAGGGGCGTCCCAGGCTTTCAGTGGGGCGAGCCCTCGCTTCCCCCGACCTTGCATTCTGCTGGTCAGTTTCCCACTGGATTGAAGTACCGGTTACCGGGACTTGTCTAGGCGTTAATGTTTCAGGCTCAGCTTGTCTGTCTTGAATATGCTTTTGATGTCTCTGCCATTTCATTAAGTCCATTATGGCTGACATCATAGTTGACTTCTCGTTGCTATCGCCTCTCGCTAGGTCAAATAGTCTAGCTTGCCATTGGGCAGTCAGTTCAGCTTCCTTATCGAGCCTTAGTTGAACAGTGTTTACAAAGGACTCTAGAAAGATCAACTTTGTGTGGGACAGCTCCAGCAGTGTTGCTCATCTTTAATTGTCTCTTGCAAGTTCTCGTATAATTTCACAAATGGGTTCATGGTTACCGCCAAGGAAGCCATAACCAAATTTTGCACCTGAGCCGTGTTCAAACTGCCCTGCGACAGTCCGGAATCATATCCTTCTTGATTATGGGGTGATGGAGAATGGTTAGAATGGGAGATGGTAGACACTGTAGAGTCTGACAGTGTTTTCCGTGGTGAGTATGATGGGGACATCCCCATGTCCGATGCAGCCTCCTCGGTGGGGTTAGCAATTGTGGCGAGTAAGTTAGGTACTTCAATTGCCTCCTCTCCCTTTTCCTCCTCGAGTGTGAACCGTACACCGTCCTGCTTATTTACTGGGGATTCCAGTAAGATGCCCACTTCTCTGAGCTCTAACAGTCCACCCCGCAAGGTTGTTCCCACGTCATTACATATACTCCATCTCTTTGGAGGGCACGTGTTGTATTCAGCTGCTCTGCATCCTTAGCTAGTCTATTAACCATTGCCAAATGTTGCTGGTCTACGTTTGAGAGCACCCGTAGTTCATAGTACGGTGAATCGGTCTGTTAAATACCTCTTCAAAGTATGAACAGTCCTCCATATACATTCAGTTCATCATGGAGAGCAGTGTCTCATTCCCCATCTCCTTCAGTCATTCAGTCGTTCAGTCACACTCCTAGTTTGGGGGAACACCTTTGATGTGGAAGCTACCATGGCCTATTTTTTGAAGAGTTCCTCCTTGGGTCCTTCTCCATTTGAAGATCTTCCGCCTCCCTATGTTATGACTTCAGCCGCCACCTCAGTTGCGACAGGGGATATTTTTTTCAACCCTTGCTTAAGAGGAGATCTCCTCCTACCTGCCTACTGAGAGGCTGCTGAGTCCTCATCCTCATCTCCATATAAGAACTCTTCGCCCTCAATTCCTCTCATTGAGGTCAGGGCTGCCAATGGGTTAAGGGAAGCCCCTTTATCCGGGAGAGGGAGCTTCTTTCCTTCTAGTTCCCTCGCTTTTGCCATGTGTGTCCTTATATCGGAATTTGAGGGAGTACCTACTACAGATGGAGAGCACCCATCCTTTTCCAGTGGCTCTTGTGGAACCGAGCCCTCACCCGGAATCTTGTTTTTAGCTCCTCAACCAGGTAGATCAAACCAATCCCCAAAAGCCTTCACTTTCACACTTGCCTCTTTCACCCAAGAGGCTCTGCTCTTGGGTTTCTAAGGTAAAAACCGGCCAAATCACCCCCTCCAGCCAGCCAATGTCAATTTGCTGGCAAGCTCAGTAGGGGTCAGTATTGCAACTAATGGAGCGTACTCTTTTCCAAAGTGGAAGCTAGTACAGCCTCCCCTTCATTCTCCTTCACCCGTCACAACAATTCTAGATCTCAGTCTTGGGTAGAAGACAGGGTAGGGAACGAACCTCAGGTTGTAGAAGACGTGACTCTTCAATGTGCGAAATGTCAGTATGGTCTCTCCAACGGTGTTTAGATGGGCAACCCCCCCGTCCTTGCTTTAACCAAGGCCCTTTGATGCAATCCCAAGCAGGACACTCTGTGTGCAATACAGTGTGGGTGTTTACGGTGTCTCCAAGAAGTCTCAGTTGCCGCAAGGAACATTTACAGTCAGCAGGTCCATGGGCAAGCTCCAACTGCTTGGAATGGTGTCAACGTGCTTCAGTGGTTGACATTTTGAGTGTATCAGACTGCCCGTGATATTACATCCTCGTGTGAGTGCAAATAATGGAGGTTCTTTGACCTGGTAAATGGTTTGGCCAGTGTTTCTTCATGAGTTATTTTAATTTTGTCTGTGTGCAGCGAAAATGCAGTTACACTGCAGCCCATGCAAACCTCCTGCTCCGGTGTTTGTTAGTACATATTGACAACAAAGTCGTCAAACTTTCAAAGTACTTTTCTTAGATCCTCCAAGGAGCAATAATCTTCATTCACTTATCATTTGTCCCAATTCAAACCTGAAAATCATACAGAGCATATTATCTGCCAAACATATTACTTCCCCATGTCTGTGATGGCAAAGTTGCCACAATTTGATGAAGAAACCAGTAGTCTATCACCTAATTTGCAGAAAAGAGATCCTGTTGAAGTATTTCACTACATGCAGAAGTAGTAATGTAAACGAAGCTACAAGATGCCCTTGTGGTCTTTGTTACATGGACTGGAATTCCAAGCATCTCAAATCTGTTGGAATTCTTCCTTATTTAACAGAGACATTCGATCCTCTTCAGTGAGACATTTTATGGAAAAAGGTCAAACAGCTGTCCAACTCTGATTTCAAATGTTAGAAACGATCATGCTTTCCTTTGCGGTTGGTGATGTACAATGCATATTATCACGAGTGGCATTTTGGATTGGAACTTTTTCATTGCTTTGGCCTACTGGCCTTAATGTTAATGTTAAAGGATATTTGTACTGCACCCTATCACCACCGGAGTGGTCCCCTGGCGCTCTGGCGGCTCTGAAAAAGGAAGGGAAGGGGGGTTAGTGGGAGGAAGCTGGAAAAGTGCAAGAGAGCAGTGATGTGCTGGTGGCGGCCTCAGCCCGGTGGGTCCGTTGGCTGGGCTGGGGTGTTTGCGGCAGTAGTCATTGTGTGCTGTTGTGCAAGTCTATGTGTGTTTTTGTTTTGTTGTTGCCATGTAGTGAGGTTTGTGCGATTTGTTCTGCTGTAGGTTTGTGGATGTGTTTGGTTAGAGTTTGAGAGGTGTATGCAGAGGGGGAAATTGTTAGTGCAATTGGTTAGTTGGCATCTCTATCCTGGATTGAGGCACTGGGTTTGTGTAATCTACCCAGATGGGGTTCGGGAGCACCCCTGCGCCTCTGTCCTGCTCTGGGCCCGTCCGGCCTTCAAGGTCCCTTTCACATCTGGCCCCTCCTTCACCAGCCTCCATCGCAGCCCTACCTGTCTTCCTTTCCCACTCCTACAGCCCGTGCACCTGCCAAGGTCCCTCTCACATGTGGCCCCTCCTTCACCAGCCTCCATCGCCGCCTTACCTGTCTTCCTTTCCCACCCATACGGCCAGAGCACCTGCCAATGATGAACATAATAATGATGAACAGAACTTGATTTGTTTCTTATCATTATGTTCAGTTCCTAGGCAGGCAGGTTTGCATACTACGGTGGATTTCTTGAGTGCATTCTTTCAGAGGGGGATAGTTTTGGAGTTATAATTACTTTGTAATTACTGTATATAGGTAGGTGGCTTATATAGCACAAACATAGCTGGAAAGCACCAGAGTGCTGTACAATAAAGGGAGCGGAACATAGTAGGGGAGACGTCTAGTCGATCTACGGTCTTCATTTGTAGGTGAAATGTTTCTTGTAGAGCAGGGTCTTCAGAGCTTGTACTGTATCTGGAAATGCGTTTTGTGGAGGACATTTTCTCCACACAAAAGCAGGTACTTTCCAAGAGCTTCAGGTGTGAATCTTACAATTTGGCAGAGCAGGACATCATGAGGTAATCAGGAATACTACATAGCTAACAAACTACTAATGAGACACCAGGAACATACCTGTTGTACACCATATACTTTTGCTAACTCTATTATTGGACCTTTGTCGGCTGTTATACAACGCTTTTCATTTTACACTTAGCGCATACACATAAAGTCATCATGCTTACGTGACATGATGTGATGTTGTCACTTATGTACTTTACACAGACTTTGCACCATTCCATTTCTTTTATTTTTGTGTGGACTCTGATAAATTGACTTGATGATAATTCTGGAGTTTGTGTGAGCTCCATGACTTTCTCTGAGCACCCTTCTTTCATGTACCTGCCGTTACTTAGCTGATTTAGCAGATTCTGTTCTTCGATTGACTTTGAAAGTGTTGTATGTGGCTTGCCTGAGCCAGAAGGAACGTCTGATGTCATATGGACGGTTGATGCATAAGTATTGGAATGTGTGGGTGAAGGTTCTAGCCTGGTCAGTTGGTTAGCCATCTGCCTGGGTGATGGGCCGCCTGTGTTATATGTCCTACTTGTAGCTTATATGTAGCCTGATTGACTGCTTATAAAGATACCTATGAAGCTGGTAATAAACCTAGCAAATCAACCTAAGAAGGCTGGGAGTTGCTTAATTTCATTGGCGACGAGCTGGTCTATCAAAGAAGAATCTACGCATGAAACAGAAGGAAAGCTGGTGAACCTGCTCCGGGGGGTGCAGGAAGCAGGAAGCAGGAAAAGGACAACACTGCCCCCAAACCAAGTAAGGCCCATCACCCAAGGCGGTAAAAGGGGGAGAGGAGGAGTGCAGACCCGAGGTGCTCGCATGGGAACAGCTGAGTCCTGGGTCTGTAAAGGGATGATGACCCACTTGAAAGAAAGGCAGGCTGCCCCATCAGTAGGAGAAAGGGCACAGCTGGGTCCCTTAAGGATTGGAAACGGGCCCTCAGGATTGTAGTGATGTGAGCATTTGAAACTAAGGGTGAACATTGGCCCATGGATCGGAGGTAGCCTCATACTATTACATGGCAGGAGATCTGGTCCTTATGTGGAGTTGAGGAGGATTGTGTTTACAGCTGAGGATATGCGCCAGAGTACAGAGCGTATTGGGTGACTACTGTTCCTGCTGGGTATGGTTACATGTAGTGTACTCTCTGATCTTGTTTCTGCCAATATGCGTAGGCACCTCAGAGCACCTCAGAGCCATATAGGAAGGTTGACGGTTGGAGCAGGTGCAGCAGCTATGGAAGAATGGTGACGTCATGTAGGTACCTGGCAGTGTTGGTGATCCCTTTGAATGCCGGCTGTGTTGGAGTTCGCCTGCCATATTGCCGGGGACTGGAGCAGCTGAACCGGTGTAGTGGAGAAGGGTTAAGAGTAAAGAACCCTAGGACGTAGGAGTATGTGCAATCGGCCCGCCATCAGGAAGTGGCTGCTCGACATTCATGCCGAAATAAGGGGAGCGACCTTTACCGCTACTCAACGGCGCCAGTGAGCAGAGATGGGCGGATAGACAACACATGGGACACAGAACTATATGACGAGGGACAGATCTAGGCAGTCAATACAGTCTAGGCGCAGCACCAGGCAGCGGTGCTGGGAACGATTGAGAAGCTTCATCTACATTGAAAAGAGGACTGAATATGGAGTCATTTACAAATACTGCACAGTTTGGCAACGTTGTGTTCACATCTGCACGATGGAGGGGTGTGGACATGGTATGGCATGGGACAGACGGTTGAAGTTTGGATCTGGGAGATGTGATGTCGGTCATGGGATGGTGACGGGCGGACCAGCGTTTGCTTCATAGGTATCTTTATAGGCAGTCATTTAAGTTACTTTTAAGTTACATTAAGGACATTAACACTGGCGGCCCATCACCCAGGCAGAGGGCTGGCCAACTGACCAGGTTAGAACATTCAAACACTTATATTCCAACACTCAGGCATAAACACTCCATATGACATCATGACATTCCTTCTGGGGGAGAGGGCGGATTGGGGGTAGCGCCTTCAATTTTGTGTTACGGTGTGGATATGACCACCTGTTTATTGTGGTGGTAGCGCCTCCTATGTGTTTGGGAGCTTGGGTGAAGCTTATACTTATTTGTAAGTGTGGTTTGGCTGATGGCGTGTGAGTGCCAGGTCAGCATGTTGTTTGTCTGGGGGGTAGTGCCTTCAGTACAGTATGGGCGGGTTATGGTAGGAGTCGTGCATGGTGATGCATCGTACGTGTGTTTCTGATGGTAGCGCCACCAGTTCTGTCAGGCGTGACTATGATGTGGTTATGCATGGGTAACGCACCTATGTTTGTTTGTTTGAGGTGGTAGCGCCACCAGTTGTGTCAGGGCGTGACTGAGGTTAGTCATGCAGGGTTAATAGCTATTATTGCTGGGGGGTAACACCCCCAGTCAGTCGGGGTGTGGCTGTGATTATAGCCATGCATGGTTTATAGCTATTATTGCTGGGTGGTAGCGCCCCCAGTCAGTCGGGGTGTGACTGTGATGGTAGTCATGCATGGTTTAAATAGGTATGTGTGTCGGGTGGTAGCGCTCCTGGTTCTGGTGTGGGCATGTCTGTGGTATTGGTCATGCAGAGTAACACACATACTTCGATCTTCTGGTCGTGTACCACGCCTATTTTGTTCTTTTGCACACAGGCTGTTGTTTTGGCTGCCCTGTGTGCCAATTTATGACTTGTTCCACCTTCGAGGGTCCAGAGTGTTCAGCGATATTGTTTAAGGGTCTTGGTGTGCCTGGCCAGTGCATCGCGAGTGTTGTGTGTGGTAGAGTGTTAGTGTACGTGTTGTGTGCTTGCCCTGGTCATGCTAGTCGGTGTGGATGGCGTGTGTTGGTGTGAGTGGTGGTGTGTATCGTAGTGTTTTGTGTGTTGGGGGTCGATAGAAAATGGGAGGTGTGTTTTGTATTACTCTGTTGTGTGTGATTTGCAAATGTAAAGGGGGGAGATATGTTGTATGTGGCTTGCATGAGCAAGAAGGAATAGGTTATGTCATGTGGAGTGTTGATACTTGAGTTCTGGAATGTGTGGGTGAAGGTTGGTCAGGTGTGTGTGTGTGTGTGTGTGTGTGTGTGTGTGTGTGTGTGTGTGTGTGTGTGTGTGTGTTAATTCAAAGGGAGGAGATGTGCTGTATGTGGCTTGCCTGAGCAAGAAGGAATGTGTGATGTCATGTGGAGTGTAGATGTTTGAGTGCTGCAATGTGTGGGTGAAGGTTCTAGTCTGGTCATTTGGTTAGCCCTCTGCCTGGGTGATGGGCCGCACTTGTAACTTATATGTAACCTGATTGCCTGCTTATAAAAAGATACCTATGAAGCTGGTAATAAACCTAGCAAGTCAACTTAAGAAGGCTGGGAGCTGCTTCATTTCAGAAAGACTTGCTTCTTTTGGTGATGAATGTTCTGGCACTAAGGAAATGCTCTTTTCATGGTGCTGGTCTTCCATCAAGTCACATTACTGGATTCTCTTTGATTCTTTTCATTGTTTCACATTTATTTTGCATGCAATAATTAACTTTTTGTTTATTTAGATTTGACCTGTTTCTGTTAACCAGTGGTGTGTATATACATGTACTGTAAAGGTTGATTGCATTTGTGTAGACTGATATGATTTATGCTAATTATGCACATTGATAGACATTGGTTGGTAGAGTAAATTATCGTTCTGCTGTTGGATGGATTTGTTTTTTTTAAAGTTGTTTGCTTCTGAGGACGGAATATTGCAGACACACATCCATATAGTTTATACTCTTAATGCATTATGGCTGGAACTATTTGGAACTTCCTTGTGATTGGAATGAACTCTTGTTGCAAAGATTAGGTTTGGTGAGCTTTGAGCATTGTGGACCTTAATGGATGTTTTTAGTATGCTCTGTTTAATGTGGGCTATAATTTTCTCTTGACATCTTTACTGGAAATCACAAATGAAATAGGCTCGATAGCCTATGTGATTGGCACCAAGAGTCGGGAGTTGGTTAAATCAATCCCCCACAGTACTACATAACCTGGCCACATAGGAAAAGTAGGACCAGAACCCAGCTCTGTTGGCTCCACAGAAAATACACACCTTCCCGAAGGATGGAAGTGGAAATCACACAGAAAGAAAGCCACCAATGTCTGTCCTACCATCCTGAGCTGGGAATGGGGGGAGCTCTGAAAGGGCTGAGAATACTGAACGCCCACTGGACTTTTTGCATAACAAGGTAATGGCTCTAAATCATTGGAAGGATATACCATGTAGCCTGCATGGCTTTATCTCTCAAGCCAATGATTCTGAAATCATAAAATCGTGCACTGGACACATTACTGTGGGCATTGGTGTTTGGGAACAAAATTGTCAGAAACAAGTGTTCAGCTATCCTTCGATCTCCAAAACAATATTGACCAAAATCTAAGATGTGCCTGCCATATCGCCTGCTCGGTAAAGCCCTGGCTATTTTCAACCTGAAAAGCATCTGCAGCTGGTCCCATCCCAAAGTTCCAAAGGAGGGGTTATCCCTTTGTCTGCATTAAGAAATGGGGAATCTGGATTAGAATCGAGTTTAACATCATTTTCATTTAAAGCATGAAATGCATAGCGATGACAAGGAAATTGTAAGAATCCGCCAGCTGGATGAGCCCAGATAAGAGCCACCCCTTGCCCTGTGCCTCCTAGCAAAGACACCCCATGGATTACCAAGCATCCAGGATCACAGCCCTTGTGAGGTGGTGGGGTGGGCATCTTAACACTGCTTTCCCCTTAACACGCCAATTGCCATAGTAAACGTTGTCCACTGGCATCATTCCACACTTAAGGATAAATTAAACAATCAATACACAGAGCAACAACAAAGGGCTTTAACTGTGTTCAAGAACGTGCCCTACCTGCAAAAGAAAACATTGCAAAACATATAATTAAATGCACTTCGTGTTTTACATTAAAGCCCAAAGAAAAGGCTTAGCTAGACACAAACAGGAACATCTAGCTCTGTGTGGTGCCCGAATACCGGAATATCTATTAAACAGGAATTACTGGATTAGAGGTCAGGTGTGAATATCCTTGGGGTCAGAGGAGGGGCTGAAGTGAGCGCTTATTTGAAAGGGCTAGTGCAGTTGCCAATTTCATGGACACGTGCTCGACCTCGTGAAACAAAGGTGATGACAGACGAACAGAAATTACAAAATGACTATCATAAGTCTTTTAGCTGTTCACATATTTGGGCCAGAAGGCAACGTCATCTGCTGCAGATATCTTGCTCATCAATGGGGTTAGTAGGCTGGAACCTATAGGGGGACCGGAAATCCTCGCGGGAAAAGCAAAGAGTCATGTCCGACTCTTAGAGCCAGTGTAAAGTTTAAGCAAATGAAATGCACAATATCTGTTTGCCCTTATCTTGTTTTTCATTTCTTAGTCACACCTCTCTTTCAGCAGGGTTAAAATGAACTCTTGGAAACGGCATAATGAATCCTGTAAAAAAATAAAAAAGTGCATGATGTGTTTTTTTGTAGGATGCAGCTTGTTTATCTTTTATATTTGAGATGTTTGGCAGGTGTTTCAGAATCCCCTCTCTGTCACAGATCCCTAGAGCCAATTCAATCTTTTTTTTTATAGGAGTGACTTGTGCCTAGTAAAAGGGAAAATTTGTGCCAGTGCAATTTACGTGTGGTTCGCCTTAGTGTGTACCCTTGGAGGCAGGGTCGTACTGGGACAAGAAATAGGCCCGGCCACCTAAAAAAAAGTGTCCCGCCCCTCGTCACAAAGAAAGTGGCCCTCAAACCATCATCTGCGAATCACGTCAATTCACGACTTTACAGAAAATGCTACTTATGGAGGGTTAATGGTGGTTGTTGCATGTAATGTTTTGTGTAAGCGCTAGAGAAAGGGATGACATTCAGACTTGCATAGGGGAACATTGGCTGTTGGCCTGTGGCTGTGCCTCTACTCCATGCCCGTCCTCCCAGCATGAACATTCATATATTGTAGATCACAAACTTTATTCTCTGGGAAGACAATAATCGTATCTCACTGTCTCCCTAGGGCCAGCATCTGGCCCCAGTTTGAATGAGCTTTTGTGAATATGAGCCCCTCAAACCTTAACCGTATGGTGAAAATGGGCAGGGTCTGTGAATGGACTACTCATTGCCCTGGTGGTCTGCTCTGCTGTACACAAAGCGACTGAAAGGCCTCGTACAAGCCTTGTTTGGGTTCTGTTATTGCATTCAAATAAATTGCATGGTAGCAGCAGTTCCATGAACAAACACTCAGCACAAAAAGCTTAGAATTCACCAACAGATCAGGTACCAATGCTTTCATTTCATTCTTTAAAATATACAACTTTCTCAACTTTTTTGGTTGGGGCACCATCAGATATGTAGGGGAATGGGTACCCAGGGAGGTTCCACAATGGAGCAGATCCACTTCAACTTTACATGTGCACAAGGGTAGCTAGTTTGTGCAGGGTGGCGCCAGGGTAGGAGAAGCAGCAGCTCTGCTAACTCTCCCTGACGCAGTGAGTAAAGCTGCATTTGTGAATTCGATGTCGGAATCCCAGAAACAGAGACGTGTTTATGGAAGGGCAAAAGGGGCACTTGCCCAGGGCCCCCACCTTGGAGGGGGGCCTAAAAGGCTGCCTGATCTAAAGAAGTAAGACTCCTTTGTTCACAAGACTTAAATAGCACACATCATGATATTTTATGGCATGGTGTTGAGGCTCTAAGCCTATTGCCTGTCTGTTTTGGCAAGTACATCATGCCTCGATAAATTCATCATGTAATGCTTTTTGTGTTCACTGTGGTATGTATAGTTTGTGTTTTCCTTGTGGCACAACTCCTGTAGCATTCTTTCCTTCCTGTGGGAATTATGTTGATCATGTGCAATAGCCAAATTTGAAATGCGTATTGGTAAATTGTATGCCACAATGGTTCAGAGGTTAGCTCAGTGTGTTAAGCACACATTGCAGAGATATGTGTTCCTATGCAAGATTAGAATAGCACATTCTTGTAAGGCTGGCTGACCAGCCTTACTCCTATGTCTTAAGTTTATAAACCTGGAAAAAACAAGGGGGGTCATGGGAGTCCTTCTGCCGGACATTAGTCCCGGTTACGAGAGACTGACCCAGAGTCTGTAGCTCACTATCTTTCACAGAAGAGAAATATCTAAAACATATCAGTCTTTGTCCTGCCCTAGGGCAATCCAGCACCGAAATGCTAAGCAATTCTCCTCTGAACAAAAGTACCAGCAGCAACCCCAGACATGTGTTTCGGTGTGGTTGGACCTCATCAGTAGGGTGGAGCTGTGCCTCTCTAAGAATAGTGAACAAGGGGTCCACGTCTGGATTCCCCTAGTAACTTAGTCCCAAAGTTACTTAAATATGCAAAAAACAAGGGGGGTCCTGGGAGTCCCTCTGCCGGTCATTAGTCCCGGTTACGAGAGACTGACCCAGAGTCTTTAGCTCACTATCTTTCACAGAGGAGAAATATCTAAAACATATCAGTCTTTGTCCTGCCCCAGGGCAGTCCAGCACCGAAATGCTAAGCAATTCTCCTCTGAACAAGAGTACCAGCAGCAACCGCAGACATGTGTTTCGGTGTGGTTGGACCTCATCAGTAGGGTGGAGTGGTGCCTCTCCAAGAATAGTGAACAAGGTGTCCACTTCTGGATTCCCCTAGTAACTTAGACCCAAAGTTACTTAAATATGAAAAAAACAAGGGGGGTCCTGGGAGTCCCTCTACCGGTCATTAGTCCTGGTTACAAGAGACTGACCCAGAGTCTTTAGCTCACTCTCTTTCACAGAGAAGAAATATCCCAAACATATCAGTCTTTGTCCTGCCCTGGGGCAGTCCAGCACCGAAATGCTAGGCAATTCTCCTCTGAACAAGAGTACCAACTGCAACCCCAGACACGTGTTTCTGTCTGGTTGGACCTCATCAGTAGGGTGGAGCTGTGCCTCTCTAAGAATAGTGAGTAAGGGGTCCATGTCTGGATTCCCCTAGTAATTTAGGGTGAGATCCAAAGTTACTTAAATATGCAAATTAACAATGGGGGTCCTGGGAGTCCGTTTCCCAGACATTAGTCCTGGTTATGAGAGACATACCCAGAGTCTTTAGCTCACTATCTTTCACAGAGGAGAAATATCTAAAAACATATCTGGCTTTGTCCTGCCCTAGGGCAGTCCAGCACCGAAATGTTTATGTGCCAACAGCAACCCCAGACACGTGTTTCCATCTGGTTAGACCTCATCAGTAGGGTGGTGGTCAGCCCTTCAGAGTGATTTCCTTCTCAGGGTATGATCTTCAAAACAGCCTCAATCATGGTTTCACTGGCTATAGTGTTGCTTCCACTATAATAGTGAGCATTGATATATTGCACACCACAGGCAGTTATTATTTTGATCTCTAAAGGTAATGCTATTTGAAAACCATGTCCCACTTATAATCTCAGTCTTTCTGGATACAGACACCTTCCTAGTAGCTTCTAATCTGCCTCCACTATCCATGCTATGGTATGTGTAGCTTTCTCCTTCCTCCCAATTGGTCTCCTCTATCCATGCTTGAGCACGTTTGCGTTCTGTGAGACAGCAAATGTCAGTTCTCTGTCTATTCTGGGTTACATGTACCTTTTACATACAGTCTTGCTTTAATACTACAGGCTGCATACCTTCCTGGATGCTATTGATAACAAGTCTCCTGTATCTATGCTAGAACAGAAGTAACCTCTTCATAGACTGATAATGTTGGCCTTCAAATGTTACTTGTTTATCATTCTGATTAGAACATGAATGAAGAGGTTAAGGGGACTTAAAGGGAGTAAACAAACTTATTTTTAAGCTGTGAGGCAGCATATCAACCTATGGGTTGTGATCTTGGCAGCCGGTAGATATTCTTGATCACTTAATTCCTTTGGTTCGGTGGAGGGGGGCCCCAAAGATCCCCGTGCCCAGGACCCCACCATTGTTTAAGATAGCCCTGCCCAGAAACACACCCCTTCCACCCACCACCCCACCATGCCAGGACATTTTACTACCATGTGCAGTGTAGATGAATCTGGACGGTGTCAAAAAAGATTCAGCGCACAGAGGCACAATTGGGGTTGTCTCTGTCACCAGATCACATGATGGGCACAAGGACATGTATGCAGCAGAGTCAGAGGTGAACTTTTAATATATAACATTGCATTTCAATCATCAAACACTTTAGGGCTCTCATTGCAACACACATAATCAGCAGCATCCTCTGGATGAACGCAATAGTCCCTGCCCGAGAGCACCACCATAATTATCACCCAATGCAAAGGAACTTGCTTCTCGACCCTCTGCTTTCAGCAGAACCGAAGGAAAAGGCCTCCGATTCACCGAAAGATTTGGCCAAAAATGATATTCAGATGGAGTAGTACACAAGGTGATACGTTGAAATCTCTCCCGTCGATGGCCAGCAAAATGTGACGTGTAGCACTGCAGCCCTTATGTAGACTGTAGCCGTCCTCGTAATTACTCGTGACACACTTTGGCGGCTGCCCTGCGATCTATGCTCAGAACTCAAGTGATCCTGTGCTGCTGCAGCCGTGCCTCGCCAGCCTACATGTGCTGTGTTTTCCTTGAGAGAGTTTCTCGTTTATGAAACCAATGCCCTGGGGCCCAAATCGTGGAATCCAGCCAGGGCCTGAGCTAAATACCATAGGGATAAACAGGATTCTATGTGTAGCCATATTACCTACACAAATCATGATTCTTTGCACCATACAATCTTTTTCTTCCCTAGATTTGGTAGTGCTCCAGCACCGAAGGTCTTTGGGACAGTTGTTGTGGGAAAACAAAGGAAGTGGTTGTAAGATTTCAGGATTTCAAATATATTTTTTCTTTTTTTTCCCCCAAATTGAATTTTATTGATTTTCTTCCCAAGTGCGGAACAAAGCACAAATTTCACCATACATTGTTGGCATTAACAAACCCCAACAGTACCTGTATCTTTATAAACATCCTCAATGTCATTTCAGCCGCCCTACCTCCCCACTCAATTTGCTCCCCCCTTGTTTAGAGCAGAAAGCAGTCTGGGGGGGGGATATTTATAATGGAGAAAAAGATAAAGTTAATAGTAATAGCCACCAATTATCACGAGGTGGAGAGGCAGCAGGGAGCTGAAACATTGAATGCCTGCTGAATAGCAATGATTCCTGCTTTGTAAGCAAGTGGCTGACGTGGAGGAGCCAGTGTCACAAGGCACCAAGTTGATAACCCTTCTAGTTTCCCCAACGGAAGCGACTAAACACCTGCAGCACTAGAGCCGAAGCTACAGATGACCCCCACCACCAGAGGTGGACCCTACACAGCTAAGAACAGGGCCCCGGATTAGACACAGTGATCCTGGTGTGGCCTTCCAACCTTGACACAGGACTCAATGCGGTGTCCCCAGTTGAAAAAAATCATAAAAAAGGTTCCTAGCATTAGGCATGCATTAGACCCGCTTTTCACAGATTCATGGATGCCATGGTGGATGAATTCAGGGGTGAATAGATGCCCCGCACGGTGTATGTGTGTGTGTAATTATAGGGATCAGCCAGTGCCATAATATGGCATGTGTTGCCCAGAAATGCCAAGCATAAACATCATATATGATTGTCAAATACACATGCACACATGTATAACCATAAGCACACATGACACGAGTACCAAGATTCTCAGTCTTGTCGTCTGACTTGAACCCGACTCCCATCGCGACACTCCCGCAGACCCAGCCACAATGACGATTGATGCAGCAACACAACAGTCAGTGGCTGCCTGGCGGGCTGCTGCTGTGCTAAGGCCCACACTGGCAGCTTCACCAGGCTGCCACCGCTGTTGGTGAAGTGCCTCCTGCCCCTGCAACCCCACTTTTCAAAGAACAGTTTAACTAAATAGCACTGACTCAAAACTGGCGTGTGAAATAAGTTACCACGGCACATCATCACACTCATCCTACATTTGAGAAGAAACTCCACTCACACTCAGAGCAATCTGAGCCTGAGGTAATTACAATCATTAACAGGCAACGGCACGTCTCAGGGGAGTTCAGGAGGAGGAGGACCCAGTTTACAGTGTGCATACACACAGAATGTGTACATAAAAATAACAGCACGGGTATGCTTTAAAAAAGTCAGGCTCCTCCTCGCCTCTGCTGCCTGGGCCAGGCAGCTCGAGTATAGGCCTAGTTGTGTCTCTCTTTCACTAGAACTGGTCTGCTGCTCACAGTGTTGCACCACAGTACTGCTCCCTTCGTCCCTCATCTTCAACACTTCCAGCATGTGTTGGGGTGTGGGGACTGGCAGCACACCCAATGCGCATGACGACAGGATGTGGACGTTTCACGATTGGCTATTGCCTGCTGGCCTGGCCTGAGGCAAATAGCAACACAGACACAGGCCCCCTGGTCCCTCCTCGAGTCGAGGCTCAGGAGTCACTTAGGTGGCAGCCCTGGGCCAGGCTTGCCCCACCCCCACCCCCTGCCTAACCCCAGGCAGGAGGACAGCAATTTAGCAAAAGGAAACAAACAACTTAAAAGTAATTGGGAGGTGAGCAAGCACACAGCTCAGCCTCAGCTCACACATCCCGGCCAGGCAGCCAGCTCCACCCCCACCATTTGTTCTTCTTTGTAATTTCACTTTGACACTCCGAGAGTGCGCGACCAGGCCTGCCTCCTGGCTTGCAGCGTCATGCCACCGTCAGATGGCTGGGCCTGTGCAAGTCTGCAGCTTTGCTTTTGTGATCCAGCATTCATAAAAGCAATGTGAACACTTAGGAGGTAAGTGTTAACTTTCTTTGATGAAAGTGCACAGTGCACATGAATGCAGGCCAGGCAGCATCCATCTATCCATTCAACCATGTGCCATGCAGCGGCAGGGCAATGTTGAATCATCTTAACTTAAAAAAATAAAATTAAAAAGAAATAAATGGACATATCTCGCAGCTAAAACCGGCCTCAGGAGTGGCATAAAACCGGCCCAACTGTATTCTTAAGGTCAGTTGCATTCGGCCCCTGGCCGAACGACCAACCTGCCAATCCAACCCTGCTTGGAGGACAAAACTACTTCTAACTTTTCTATGAACATACGACATGCACCAAATTGTAGTGATAACTTGATGCAGTGAATGCAATCAGTCACCTGAAATGGGGGGAGCTTAGTGAATGTGTGGGTGCGCTAAAGGGGTCAGTTACTTTCAGTGCTTTAAATGGGCCGTTCCTAGGAACAGGACTTCTCCAAACTGAGTGAAGGAGAGTACTGGTACTCAAGTATGTGGCGGAGGAAGAATTACAGCATTTCATCAAATGTTGCACAATTGCTGCTGCAAAATATATTGTGAGAAGCTGTGCTCGTCCCCCAACTCTCGCGTCTACCCTCTGCTCCCATACTGCTTTCTTTCAGCCACACCCAGAGACAACTGAAGCCCATGACTGTCTTTTTAATCACTAGCATGCCTGGTCAGATAAAAGCAGCACAGGTTAGGCCATTAAAGAGTGCCCGCTCATGCCATCAAACAGGACCACCCCCTGCTCAGACCTCCTGCTATGCCCCTTTGTCCTACTCACCTCCAACTTCTTTGTGGCACTCTGCCCACCCTTGACAGATAATCTGTGGTGCAAAAGGTGGAAATAGCAGTTATGAACTCAAATGCATTCTAGGGGACTCAATGTAACAGATCTGTCACACGTGCCTGGGCCTCATGCCCTGGGACAAGGTATTTTCATACATGTTCACTGTTTTATTAATGGACGCACTATAGCAACCACGAAATACATTATATTAATATATCTGTGGTTTGCTCTCGCTACTACAGTAATTCTGACTTCATTTTGGTCGGGTGATGTTTGGAAGTGCAATGTGATATAACACGTTTGTGCCCCTGTGATTCGTTTTACATGAGTCTGTTCTTAATACTCCTCAGGCAGTAAAACATGAAGGGCCCGATTCACAGAGCATTTTTAAATGGGATTGCACCATTATAAAATGCTTCTGTGAATCAGGCACATTTTCTGCCGATCTTTCAAACACATGTAGGTCTCTTTTTGGTCTTTGATGGTGCGCTAATAGCTAGCATAATGCACAAGTAAGCTGGTTCACAGTGTTTGTGATAAAAAATAAACATCATGCTGTTGTGTTGGTCATTATGACCATGCCTCCAATTGAAACTTAGAGGTGATGATTGTAAGCCCAGAAGGGCATGTGGCCCATTTGCCCACATGTCAAAGCAGTGCACTTTCAAGCAATTATTATAGTGCCTAAAATGAGCTTGATTCTCTTTTGGGCTTTTTTCTGTTTCTGTATCTGTGCTCACTACCCACCTTATGCATAGCTTTTGTAAGGAATTCTAATCAGGGTGGAGTATGCCACAGGTTGCCTGGTCAGTTGGGTGCTCTGCAATGCTGGGCAGCATAAGCTATGCTCAGAAAGTTGTTGTGGCCAACTACTTGAGATCCCTTAGTGGAATTGTCAGGCTGTGTTGTACCCTGCATGTTTTATGTATTGCCATGCTGACTACCATGTCTCATACCACGTCCAGCATGTTGGATCCCAGTCCTATTTCATCCATCAGTAGGTCTGCCCAGCTTACCTACATCATCTTTCACTACATCATCAGAGAAGATTGTGGGTTGCCCCTCCCAAAAGATTTATTGGGAAAGTAGTGGTTAAAGGTTAAATATTGAATAAGATTCAAATCAATTATGCAGGAGAGTTTGACATTATCACTGTCCTCCTCAAACAATATGTAGGATCATTTGTTTCACACTGTGCATTTACAAGTTCATTTGAACCACAGCATCACTGAACTGGATGGGACTGTATGATATGATATGATATGATATGATATGGCATTTGTAACGCGCCTATACAAAAGTGTTTCAAAGCACGACGAGGCAAGGAAGGGAGAACAGAGGGAGGACAGAGACAACTATCTTACTAGGCCAAGTGACATTGAGATCGTGCAAGTGTAGGAGAGGGGAGTGTAAAAGTGCTAGGGGATAGGGGAGGGGGCAGGGATGTACATGGGATCAAAACAATAAGAAGAAGTGTGGCCAGCAGGTGACAGGTGCAAGGGTAAGTGAAGACAGCAGGTGTCCAAAAGTGCAGGTAGGGGGACTGTAGGGTTACAGATACAGACCCAAGTGCAAGGGTTGCTGATAGGCAATGCAGGTGTGCAACTGAACAGGCAGCGACCTGAGCCCGAAATCAGAGGGTAGCCAGGTGACCAGTGCAGTATCAGACAGGAAATCAGCAGGGGGGAGAATGACAGAAGGCAGAATCAAAGAGGAAGGTCTTGAGGTGCTTCCGGAACCAGAGATGATTCTCCTCAATTTTCAGAGAGGCAGGGAGGCTGTTGCAGAGGGAGGCCCCAGCCGAAGAAAGAGATCTGCCACCAACTTGTTGCTTGGAGAACTGACTGGCCCTGAAGGAGTTGATAATGGAGGAGCGAAGAGCTTGTGTAGGAAGGTATTTAAGAAGCGAGAGTTGGAGGTATTGGGGACCCAGGCCTCAGAAGGCCTTGTGGACAATGCAGAGGGTCTTGAACATAATCTGTGCAGCCACTAGGAGCCAATGCAGAGATTTCAGTGCTGGAGGGATACGATCCCTGGGTTTGAGGCCAAGGAGAAGTCTTGTAGTCCTGTTCTGGATGAGTTGCCGAGGACAGAGAGTAGAAGCAGGCAGATTTAGAAAGAGGCTGTTGCAGTAGTCCAGCCTAGAGAGAACCAGAGCTCTAGAGACATTGAGCTTCTGGGGGAAGGAGAGGAAAGGAAGATTACCTCTGAGGAGGTGCAGTTGGTAGTTTGACTTCTTAGAGATGTCAGAGATGTGAGGAGAAAAGGAGAGTGTGGAGTCGAAGATGACCCTGAGTTTCTTACCCTCACAGGTGGGAGCAGGAAGAGGGCCAAGGGAGGCTGGCCAGAGAGTGACAGGAAAGGAGGGTGCAGGTGTGCAATGAGGAGAATCTCCATCTTACTGGCATTAAGGCAGAGATCGGCGGCACACCACTCCTGGATAGCAGACAGACAGTCAGAGATGAGAGAAGGAGAAGAGGTGGCAGATGGGAGCCTGCAAACAAGCTGAATGTCATCCGCGTAGCACTGAAAGTTGGAGCAGAGAGTGGCAATGCGTTGGGCGAGAGGTGCCAGGTATTGGTTGAACAGCCAGAGAGAAAGGTTAGACCCCTGGGGAACACCACAGGTAGAGAGTGAGATAGAAGAAAGGAAGGACCCAGGTTGGTCCTGGGAGAGTCGATCAGAGAGGAATGAGGTCAGCCAGGCCAAGACCTGATCGGTTATACCCAGGTTATCACGTAGATGATTGAGCAGGATGGCATGGTTGACCATGTCAATGGCAGGCGAGAGATGGAGTAAGATGAGGACAGATGGGAGATTAGAATCAAGGTTAGAGAGCAGGTCTTCACAGATTTTCAGGAGCGCAGTTTACATGCTTCTGGCTGCTCTGAAGCCAGACTGATGGTTATGGAGACAACCAACAGTGTGAAGATTAAGCTGGGAGATGGCCAGCTTTTCCAGAGGTTTCACCAGGAAAGGAGTGATGAAGATCGGGCCAGCAGCAGGGGTCGGCAGAGGTTTTCTTGAGAAAAGGATGCACAAGAGAGTGCTTCACAGAAGGGAAGGTGCCAGTGGCAAAGGAGTGGTTGCAGAAGTCAGCCAGGGCAGGAGCGATGGTGTCACTGTGGTCCTTGATGGTTTTGGAAGAACAGGGAAGAACCTGTTTTGACAAGACTTTCATAGATCTGACTTGTCTAGAAACCTTGTCATGGGAGAACAGAGGAAAGGAAGAGAAAGAGGGAGGAAAGGTGGCCACAGGGGGGCCGGCGGTAGAGGAGAGAGTAGAGGCAGGAGGAGGAGAGGACGAGAGGGTGGACAGGATGTCCTGGGTTTTAAAGATGAAATGAGAAGCCAGGGCAGTGCAGAGGGCCTAGGAGGGGACAGGAGAGGTAGAGACTGCTGCAGGAATGGCCGGCTCCTTGCAGATTTTAAAGAGTTTGACCAAGTTGTTAGATGGCGCAGAGACGCGGGCTGTAATTAAATCCACCAGGTGCAGATCACCCTTGCTGGAGCAGTTCCTTTAGCGTTTCTCGGGGGACCCTAGGAAGTACGCAACCTTTATGAATCAATGTCGCCTCCATTTTCTTTGCAGACCTGGGGCATTCCCTAATGACCAGTCAAGAGTGGCCTTTGTAATGTCTTATCTGAGTGGTAGCGCTGCAGATTGGTCCGTACCTTTTATTAGCCGGGATGACTCATTGCTATGCGATTTTGTGGCCTTTCCGCAGGATTTGGAAAAGCTCTTTGTCCGTCATTCTCATGGACAAGCTTTAGACAATGAACTCTTGTCCCTCCGCCAAGGAAATCAAGACCTATTGACGTACATAGCAACCTTCAACAGGCTTGTGGACAAATTAGAGTGGCCGGAGGACAAAAGGATCACGTTATTCCACCGGGGCTTAAGAGGTCAGCTAAAAGATCTACTTGCCCAAGTAGTAGATTCACCCAAGGACTGTGCCGAGTTTATTAACCTGGTGGTTCAACTCGACCCTGGGTTACAAGATCGAAAAACGGATCGAAGTAGACCAGACGCATGCCCCATATTCACGCGCTCCAAGGACCATGTTCAGCGTGGGACAGACAGTTCCGGGGAACCAATGCAACTAGGAGGGGTAAGACCCCCTTTAACCAAAGCAGAAAGGGACAAGAGGAGAGAACAGCAGTTATGCTTATACTGCAGAAAGACGGGTCACTTCCTCAAGGAGTGCCCGGTAAATCCACCAAGAAGGACTGTAGGAGCTACAGATAAGGAGAAGTCAAGTGAGGAGTCGGAAAACTACCACTCCCGGCAAATGTAGGGGTCCATTTGTCGAGCGAAGAAACCCAACTACAGACCTCACATTTTTCATTGCCTGTGATCCTAATCAACCACCAACAGCCATCAAGGATGCATTTGGTGGATGTGTATATCGACAGCGGAGCCGTGGGGAATTACATGGGCCAGGATCTTGCAGCAAAGATGGGGCTACCTCTCTGCCCTAAGCCCACCACTGAGACTGTAACCACCGTAGATGGCACTGAAATTGCCTCTGGCCCTGTGTCTGAAAGCACCACTGTTCTAACCCCCTTATGCCAGGACGGCAATCGGGATTCAATAGCTTTTGATCTTTATACCTGTCTGCCCTAAGCCCACCACTGAGACTGTAACCACTGTAGATGTGTAACACTCTCCTGGTATCCACGGGGACGTCACTCAGCCTGTTATGCCCTCTTACGACCTCAAACCCTTCCCTGGAGGCTATTCGACTGGAGACTGGGCATAAAACACAGGATTGGTAGAGTTTAACTCCCTATTGTCTCTGTATGCTTGAACCCCTTCTTCCCCGGGGTCCAACCCTTCCCTTTGATCCACAGCTCACCTTGTTTTCTTGGATAGTGTGCTCTCCGTCCTGCCTTCAGCGCAGGGGCGCGTTGATTGATGCGGGCTCGTTGCTGCCTAGTTACTTCACTGTCAAGAGTCCGACAGGTAAGTATAATGAGTCTGTAGCGCTGAAGGTGAGTGAGAGCGCGATGCGTGATGCACCCCTTTCATATTTGCATTGAACTGAGTTCTTTTTCTGTGTCTTTTAGGTGCCGCAACATGGATGCCGGTTATGAAGAACAAATGCGGAGGGTAAGCGCGCTATGTGGCACCTCTAGATGTTTCCACGCTAACCTGGAGTGTCTTTTCCCTCTTGCAGATGGATGAGAAGTTCCGGAGACAGAGTTCCCCCAGAGCGGCTGGGATTCAGGTAAGCGTTTGAAGCTCGTACAGTATTTAAAAATAAGCAAAGGTTTGCAGAATGCTTACTAATGCCTTTTTTCTGTTCTTTTCCCTTTTCCTTAGGAAACGGCATGCCGGAATGGGAATGACACCGCCGAAGATGCCCGCAGAACAGAAGGAGCGATGACTGATGGGCAGAAGTGCCGCAAGGTAAGGCTGTTCCTAACTGTGTTCTTGTTCTTGCAGGAGCTGAGCGCAGAAGAAAGATGCAGGCCTACTGGAGACCGATCCGAACACGGTGAGTATCACGCTGCAGGTGCAGAAAACACAAAGCATGTTTCTCAGCCTGGGTGTGGCTTAAATAGTCTCTGGGTATCCCAAGTGCCTCTGGGCTGAACCATACCCAAAAGACTAGACCGCCAACGCAGTTCTGGGTAACGAAATATGTGGGGGCATCCATCTTGTCCCCATCAATGCACTACAAGTCCAATCCCCAATGTTATCCTATGGGAGTGAGTGAGTCTGTACAATGCCTTCAAGAAATACCTTTGCCAGAGTGGAAGCATTTGGCAGCCCCTTAAGAGGAATGAAATGTGCCATTTTTGAAAATAGGTCCACGACCATAAGAATAGTGTTAAACCCTTGACTGGGTGGTAAGTCAGTAATATAATCGAGGGACAACGTGTGCCAGGGTGCTGGTGGGATTTCCAATGGTTGTAATAGCCCAGCTGGTTTCTGCTTGGATGACTTGTTTTGAGCACATACTCCACAAGATAGGATGAATTGTATAATGTCTTTACGCCACGTGGGCACCAATAATTTCGTTTTACCTTGGCTAGGTTTCAGCGATTCCGGGGTGGCCCTCGATCAAGGAATCATGATAACCGGACATGACTTGTTCTCGTAGTTCTTGGTTTGGTAAGAATAAACGATTCCTGAAGTAGGGCAACTGATCTTTTATCATGTAATGTTCTCCTTGTGCACTCCACGCTTGTAATTGCTCCGGACTTATCAGGTTTTGGATTTCTTCATGTAATTCTTTCTGAGTTATGGTTGCTGTGATTCCTAGGAGCTTGTCACTCGGGATGATTGCTATTGGGTTGGGGGTCGGATACCCTTGCTCTTCCACCCCCATACGGGAAAGGGCATCGGCCTTCCCTTTTTTCACCCCTGGTCGAAATGTAATCACGTAGTCATATTCAACAAAAAAAAGAGCCCAACGTAGTTGTCGTGAGGATTGGGCCTTGCTGTTTTTAGGTACTGGAGGTTCCGGTGGTCAGTTATTACGGTGATTGTGTGTCTGGCACCCAAGAGGTAGTGCCGTCATGCCTTAAATGCTGACTTAATGCCCAGGAGTTCTTTGTCTGTGATAGCGTAATTGAGTTCAGGGGGTGTGAATTTACGCGACCAGAAGGCAACAGGGTGTAACTGGCCCGTTTCAGGGTCCTTTGGTGAGAGGACTTCTCCCATAGCCATGCTTGAGGCGTCCATTTCCACCAGGTATGGGAGATCAGGACGAGGGTGGCATAAGATTGTGGCAGATGTGAATCTTGCTTTGAGTTCCTGGAACGCATCCTCGGCTTCTGTTGTCCACTGGAACATTTTGTTGCTTTTCCTTAGTAATGACGTGATGGGATGCACAATTTGCGAAAATCCTGGGATGAGACGGCAGTAGAACTTTGCAAAACCCAGCATACTTTGAACCCCCTTGAATGAATTTGGGGATGGCCAGTTCAAGTTAGCATCTACCTTGTGTACATCCATTCGGATTCCGTTCGGGCTGAGAATAAAGCCCAGGAATTCCACCTCGGAGACGTGGAATGAGCACTTTTTGAGCTTGGCGTAGAGCTGGTGTTGACAGAGTTTCTTCAATACGGATTGGACATGTTTAACGTGGTTCTGCTTTGATGCGGAATATACTAGGATATCGTCGATGTACAGTAGAGCACAGACATCAATCAATTCCTTTAGGACATCATTCATGAAGTATTGAAATGCAGCAGGCGCATTGCAAAGGCCAACAGGCATTACTTGATATTTGTACAAGCCGTATTTGGTGCGAAAAGCGGTTTTCCATTCGCCCTCCTGTTATACGCGAACAAGGTGTTATGCCCCCCTCAGGTCAAGCTTTGTGTAGATTTAGGCATCTTTGACTTGATCAAGCAATTCAGGGATCAGTGGCGGGGGCTAGTGATTTTTTATGGTAATCTGGTTCAGTGCGCAATAGTCGATGCACTTTCTCAAATCCCCCTCCTTTTTCGGATCGAAGAATAGAGGACTGACTGCTGGAGACTTCAAGGGATGGATGAACCCGTTGACAAGGTATTAGTCAAGATAGGCATTCAGGTGCTGGTTTTCTGGTTCCGTGAGTGCGAACATTCGCCCACAAGGGATTTGTGTGCCAGGTATCAGGTCGATTTGGCAATCGTATGGTCTACGCGGTGGCAGGGTATTAGCCTGTTCTTTCTGAAAGACATCTTGAAAGTCCTGGTATTCACTTGGTAGGGTGCCGATTGCCACAGTCGCAAGCGTGGAGGTTCTGGTGTCTATTGGTTGTTTCTCTTGGCGATAACATGTGTGGGTGCAAGTCTCGGGAAAGGCCAATTCTTTTGCTCACCAATCGATTCGAGGATTGTGAGCTACCAACCATGGCATTCCCAAAATCAACCGTAACTGTGGTGCCTTAATGAGATCGAAAACAATAGATTCTTGGTGACCATCCTGGCACAGAAAGATTAAAGCTGCAGTGCATTGGGATACTGGACCAGAAGCTATTTCCGTGCCGTCGACTGTGGTAACAGTGTCGGTGGTTGATTTAGGGCGTAACGGAAGCCCCATCTTTGCCGCAAGATCCTGGTCGATTTAATTCCCAACAGCTCCACTGACTATGTACGCTCTTACTGCGTGCATCCGAGATGGTTGTTGGTGATTGATCAAGACCACAGATAGTGCAAAATGGGAGGTCTGTAGTCCACTTTCTTTGCTCAACAAGTGGACCCCTACACTTGCCGGGCTGGGGAGTTTTCCGATTCCTTGATGGTATCTTCCTTGTCCGTGGCCCCTACGTCCTCCTCGGTGGCTTCACAGGGCACTCTTTAAGGAAATGACCTGACCTTCCGCAGAACAGACATAACTGCTGCTGCCTCCTTTTATCCCTTTCCGCTTTAGTCAAGGGGGATCTGACCCCCCGATTTGCATTGGTTCTCCTGAACCTTCCTTTGTTCGGGCAGTATTGTCCTTTGAACGCACATATATAGGGCAAGGGTCCGGTCTGGTTTGATATGCTCTTCGGTCCTGCAACCTATGATCCAGTTGAACAACATGGTCAATGAATTATGAGCAGTCTTTCGGGGGGTTTACTACTTGTGCGAGAACATCCTTGAGCACCCTCCCCCCACAACCCCTGATGAAATAACGTGGTTCTCTTCTCCACTGGCCATTCTGCTTCAACTACAAGTCTATTAAACGTGGCTATGTATGTTAATAGGTCTTGATTCCCTTGGCATAGGAACAGAAGTTCGTTGTCTAATGCCTGCCCATGAGTACGACGGGCGAACAGCTTTTCCATCTCCTGCTGAAAGCCCCTGAAGTCATGCAGCAAAGGATCGTTTTGGGCCACAAAGGGTACAGACCAGTCCACGGTGCTACCACTCAGGTAGGATAGCACAAAGCGACCCGTGATTGGTCATTCGGAAAGGCCCCTGGCCTACAAAGGAAGTGCAGGCGGCACTGGTTCATGAACGTTGCAAACCTCTTGGGATCCCCTGTAAATCGTTCAGGCGGGGCCAAGGGAACCACCCCAGGAAGGGTTATCTGAACGGGATTGGCTGATGGCGCTGGCATCGAGGGCACGCTTCCTGGCACTGGTGCATGCCCTGCTTGTGACTGGAGAGGTTGCCGGCTTAAATCATCAGTGTGTTCTTTGACTACTATCAGCTCTCTCCTCAGGGTATTGGTCTCCTGCCTGGCTGCATGTACTTCGGAACATAGCTGCCCCAACATGTGGGCTAACTGGTCAGTTTCTGACGTTTCCATGACGCCCAGGTGGATTTTAATGTGAGTCTTTGCGTTCTGTAACGCTCACCTGGTATCCACGGGGTCGTCACTCAGCCTGTTCTGACCTCTTACGACCTCGAACCCTTCCCTTGAGGCTATTCGACTGGAGACTGGGCCTGAAAAACAGGATTGGTAGAGTTTAACTCCCTATTGTCTCTGTGTGCTTGAACCCCTTCTTCCCTGGGGTCCAACCCTTCCCTTTGATCCGCAGCTCACCTTGTTTTCTTGGATAGTGTGCTCTCCGTCCTGCCTTCAGCGCAGGGGCGCGTTGATTGATGCAGGCTCGTTGCTGCCTAGTTACTTCACTGGCAAGAGTCTGACAGGTAAGTATAATGAGTCTTTTGAACAGTTCTCTAACTTAGTTCCTTTCCTTCCTTAGATGATGGCCGGCGTCCGGGGATGGCGGTGTGCTGCTGAGATGAGTAGCGCTGAAGGTGAGTGAGAGCGTGATGCGCGATTCACCCCTTTCGTATTTGCATTGAACTGAGTTATTTTTCTGTGTTTTTTAGGTGCCGCAACATTTTCAGCATGGATGCCGGTTATGAAGAACAAATGCGGTGGGTAAGCGCGGTATGCGGCGCCTCTAGATGCTTCCACGCTAACCTGGAGTGTCTTTTCCCTCTTGCAGATGGATGAGAAGTTCCCGAGACAGAGTTCCCCCAGAGCGGCTGGGATTCAGGTAAGCGTTTGAAGCTCGAACAGTATTTAAAAATAAGCAAAGGTTTGCAGAATGCTTACTAATGCCTTTTTTCTGTTCTTTTCCCTTTTCCTTAGGAAGCGGCGTGTCGGGATGGGAATGACACCGCCGAAGATGCCCGCAGAACAGAAGGAGCGATGACTGATGGGCAGAAGCCCCGCAAGGTAAGGCTGTTCCTAACTGTGTTCTTGTTCTTGCAGGAGCTGAGCGCAGAAGAAAGATGCCGGCCTACTGGAGACCGATCCGAACACAGTGAGTGTCACGCTACAGGTGCAGAAAACGCAAAGCATGTTTATCAGCCTGGGTGTGGCTTAAATAGTCTCTGGGTATCCCAGGTGCCTCTGGGCTGAACCACAACCAAAAGACTAGACCGCACATGCAGTTCTGGGAACCGAAATATGTGGGAGCATCCATTTTGTCCCCAACAATGCACTACAAGTCCAATCCCCAATGTTATCCTATGGGAGTTAGTGAGTCTGGTGCCACAAGCGCTAAGTCTGACTCCAAGTGGGTCTTTGAAGGGATGGAGAGGCCCTTGAGGGCCATGTAGGTGATTGTGACCTGGCTCCAGCCTGACATCTTGGAGGGCTGGGGACATGAGGGGCAGGAATCATGACAAGATGGCACTGAAATTGCCTCTGGCCCTGTGTCTGAATGCACCACTGTTCTAACCCTCTTATGCCAGGACGGCCATCGGGAATCAATCGCTTTTGATCTTATCAAGGTACCTCAGTTCCCATTGATCCTTGGGATGCCGTGGCTGGTCGCCCACAATCCACGAAACGACTGGCGTACTCGAGAACTGTTTTTTTCCCCAAGATTGTACACGCACTTGCTATTATAAGGGAAAGAAGACAACGAACACTGGCTCGTCTGTTCAGGAAGGGGCGGCATCTTCCTTAGGTGTGGTTGGTATCCTGCCAAGCCAATATCAGGACTTTCAAGACGTATTTCAAAAGGACCAAGCTAATACCTTGCCACCCCACAGACCCTACGTTTGCCAGATCAACCTGGTACCTGGTGTATAAATCACTTGTAGTCGAATCTACGCCCTTACCGAACCAGAGAACCAACATTTGAAGTCATACTTGGAACAGTATCTGGCCAACGGTTTCATTCGCCCCTCAAAGTCACCTGCAGCGTCTCCCTTATTCTTTGTGCCGAAGAAGGAAGGAGATTCGAGGACTTGCAGCGACTATAGCGCGCTGAACCAAGTCACCGTTATGAATCGTTACCCCTTGCCTCTAATCCCGGAATTGTTAGACCAAGTCAAAGATGCCCAAATCTACACTAAATTTTACCTTAGAGGGGCCTACCATCTTGTTCACATTAAAAAGGGGGACGAATGGAAAACAGCGTTTCATACCAAATACGGCTTATATGAATATCAGGAGATGCTGTTTGGCCTTTGCAACGCCCCTGCCGGATTCCAGTATTTCATGAACGATGTCTTGAGAGAACTGATCGACGTCTGTGTCAGGATGCTCAGGTCCAAGGCGCAGGAGCGAAGCAGTACCAACCACCCCCTCGATGGTCTCAGTGTCTGCAAGTCAAGGCTTACACAGACCTCTGTAACCAGAGCGGGGAAGGAGGGTTAGGAGCTCGATGAGTGGATAGGTAGGGGGATTTTTAGGTTAACCGGATTGAGGGGTAGGAAGAGGTTATGGATGGGACTGGGGATTTTAGGATAAACGATGACTGCACACTTTTCCTGAACTGGTTGCTGCAAGTGTTTTTAACACCCTTACATGTAAAGGTGTTTTCCCTTCACACTACATTGCCCTTCAACATATCATGTACATTCTCCTCTGAACACGAAGTTAAAACAAACATGGATTGATAAACAAGATGTGAGTCCTGTTACATTTTCATGAACAAAAGTCTCATGCACAAGCACACTTAGCTTATACTTCTGTCCTTAAGTCCTGTCCTGCAAAGGCTGTCGAGTCCTGTGCCACGTCCTTGCGGTCAGGTGATCAGATGCACACTAAAAGGAAAAAACAAAGGACAAGCATTAGCGTGTGCCTTCCGATTCTGTCAGTCTCTCACTCTCCCAAACACACTCTACACGCATTCAGCATTCCGTGCATTCAAGGATTTTCAGGTTCCTTTGGGGTGCGCTGCCGCACGTGGCCTTCAACCACCCAGGATCTATATTTTGCCAATATTCGGTCTTCCTTCAGACCGACTGCCTTTTGCACTGCAATGCGCTCCCGCCTCGTGCGCCTTTCCGGCTTATGTTCCACGAGACAAAACACGTGAAAACATCCACAAATAGTATCGTCTTTCGCCTGCACACAATCACAGAGCAGAACTCTTTCCCCCGAAGCCCGCCCACTTAGCTCCTATGTGCCGGCGCAGGAGGCTCTGGAGGGGTTGGGATATGCCCCCCTGCGCTTCCCCCGTAGGTCCCAGACACTCCGTGGGCTGAGCGGTACTTATCTGTATGAAGCGAGGGGCCGGATGGTTCCTCCGGAGGCTCTGGGCCCCTCGCGTGTGAATTCCGTGGAGCTGCTGGGCACACGTCCACTCTCCTCGATGTCTCGAGCACAAGCCCCGTGCCTTGGGGCTTGCGCATGCGCACTCGCGCGCCACACCCAGCGCGGCTTCCCATTGGCTCGCGAGTCCGCAGAGCATGCTGGGAAATGTAGTCCTGGCGTGCCAAATGCTGGATTTGTAGTTTTGGGCGGCAATACGTCTACAGAAAGGGCATAACAGCCTTTTTAAGTATAGTAGCTTTCTGGGTCTAGGTGTCTTCATGGTCCCTGGCCCTACAGTTCCAACAGTACATGGTCTATGGCTAGTCCTACCCCTGACAGCACCCCCCCCCTACGGAAGGCAGGGCCCCCGGGTTTATCAGGATAGTTTCTATGAAAAGTGCGCAGTAATCGTGGTGCATGCACATGATGTGAGGGTTCCCAGGAGCGGTCTTCGGGCCCGTACCCCACCCAATCAATCAAATAATAAAGTTGTCCGTTCTTTAATATCTTGGAGTTCAAAATGGCTCGTACTTCGTACTCAGGTTCCCCCTGTACGAGTACGGGAGGTGGTTTTTGGGTACGTGTGCCACGGGATGCTGGTTTTAACAGCGATGTATGGAAGGTAGGATGGATTTTATCTGGGATGGCAGTGTCAATTGAACCGCTACTGGGTTAATTACCTTCTCTATGCTAAACGGGCCCAAGTAACGGGGTTGTAACTTTTTGGGCCCCTCTAGTCGTAAATTGCGGGTGGACAACCACACTAGGTCGATCTTATGATACACTGGGCTGGCACGTCGATGTTTATCTGCATGGATATTATATGTCTTTTTAGCTCTTATGAGATTAGCCTGCACCTCCTTCCAAACCTGCTCTATTCCGATCCGTTGTCCTACCAATGTAGGCAGTACTGCTTCTGCTGTTGGTACGGATAAAGGTAAGATCCGTGGATGCCTTCCATACAGGCAGAAGAACGGGGACCGTTTTGTGGAGGAGTGAACAGCATTGTTATATGCCAATTCTGCTAGCCAAGTGTGTTGAACCCATGTTGTCTCTCGTCCTGCGGCCAAGCAGCGTAGGAACTGTTCAAGCCCCTGGTTCATGCGTTCGGTTTGGCCGTCTGTCTCAGGATGATAACCCGAGGACAGTCGGACTTCCATACCGATGATGTTACAAAACTCGCGCCAGAACCTGGAAGTAAACTGCGGACCCCTATCTGTTATCACACGGCACGGGAGGCCATGAAGGCGGACCACATTCTGTAGGAATAATTCGGCAATTTCCTTGGCTGTCGGGACCCCTTTACAAGGGATGAAGTGAGCCATTTTTGAAAAGGCATCCACCACCACCAGTATTGAGGTGTAGCCCTGCACTTGTGGGAATTCGACTATGAGGTCCATAGTGACTGTGTGCCATGGTACAGTAGGAGTCGGCAAGGGACGAAGAAGACCTGCGGGTTTCTGGTGATCGGCCTTGTTTTGGGCGCAAATTGTACATTGTCGCACGTATTGTTGAACATCAAGTCGCCACTTTGGCCACCAGAAATGCCTTGCTACCAATTCTAATGTTTTTGTCTTACCAGGGTGACCCGCTAGGGATGAATCATGGCACCAGGACATAGCCTTTTCTTGTAGATGGGTTGTGGGCAAGTACAAGGATTGTCCATGATACGGAAGCCCATCTTTAATGGTATGCTGGGAGTCTTGTTTGCACCATTGATGCAGATCGTGCATGGAGAGTTCTTGTCGGATACTCTCGAAAAGGTTAGTGGTTAAGCCCACTATTCGCTCCGGAGAAACTATTGGCCTGGACACTATTTCTATTTCCTTAAGGACTTTCTCCGGATAGCGAGACAAGATGTCAGCTTTCCGATTGTTAGTTCCGGGTCTGTAAGTGATAATAAAATCAAACTCAGCAAAATATTGGGCCCAGCGCAGCTGACGCCGACTCAAGGTCTTGGCAGTCCTAATAAATTGGAGATTGCGGTGGTCGGTAATAACCGTCACGGTGTGACGTGCCCCCATTAAATAATGCCGCCACTCGCTAAACGCTGCCTTTATGGCCAATAGCTCCCTATCTGCTATGATGTAGTTAACCTCTGCGGGGAGCAGTTTCCTCGAGTAATAGGCCACAGGATGTAATAGGCCCGTCTGAGGATCTCGTTGGGACAATACAGCCCCTAGTGCATAGCTGGAAGTGTCAGTTTCCACCACAAATGGCTGGGACAAGTCTGGATGTTTCAGTACCGGATCATCAGTAAAGGCCATCTTGAGTCGTTGAAATCCTTGTTCAGCCAAGGCGTCCCAAACAAACGGGCAGCCTTTACGTAGAAGTCTCGTGATTGGGGTAACCAGCTCAGAAGAATTCATGACAAACCTTCTATAGAAGTTTGCAAATCCTAAGAAGGATTGCACGTCTTTTACATTGGCTGGTGGGGCCCAATCTAGAACGGCCTGTACCTTTTTGCGATCCATTTGCACGCCTGTCGGAGTTAGGTAATAACCCAAGAATTCCACTGTGGTCCGGTGAAATTCACATTTTTCTAATTTGGCATAGAGTTGGTGTTCCCTCAACTTTTGTAGGACAGCGCGTACATGCTGGATATGTTCTTGGAGACTATGGGAATAGATGAGGATGTCATCAATGTACACAACGGCACATACATCCAGATATTCTCTAAGAACCTCATCTAGGAAGTGTTGGAAAGCAGCGGGTGCGTTACATGCCGTTCGGTCTATAACCTGATATTCGTATAATCCGAATTTTGTTCGAAAGGCGGTTTTCCATTCGTCACCTTCGCGCACCCGCACTAGATGGTATGCGCCACGAAGATCCAGCTTAGTATAGATCACCGCGTCCCTAACCTGATCTAGAAGGACTGGGATGAGTGGAAGTGGGTAACGGTTTTTGATGGTTATCCGATTCACCCCGCGGTAATCTATGCAAGTCCGAAGTTCCCCGGACTTCTTCGGTACGAAGAACAAAGGGGAGGATACCGGTGAGTTAGAGTGTCTAATAAAGCCGTTTTGCAAATTGGCTGTTATATACTCTCGGAGGTGCTCATTTTCAGCCTCGGTCAAGGCATATATACGACTGCATGGTAACGTAGCCCCTGGTTCTAGGTCTATGCGGCAGTCGAATACCCGATGTGGGGGTAAGGTTTCAGCGGCCTTCTTGTTAAAGACGTCTATGTAATCGGAGTATTCTGCAGGCAGTTCCTCCGGGCGCACCTCGGGTTGACCACCCGTAATGCTTGCAACTTGAGGGGTCAAGGATATCGGCCGCTTACAATGCTCCTGACAATAGGAAGAACTAAATTCTACCAATCCGGCGGTCCATTGAATGTGAGGGTCATGTTTTCTCAGCCAAGGCAACCCTAAAATAAGGCCGAATTGTGGGGCAGCAATTAAGTCGAAGGCAATATGTTCCCAATGCCCATCTCCGCTACTTAGGGTCACTGAAATAGTGTTATGTGTAATAGGTCCGGAACAAAGAGGCGTACCATCAACAGCGCGCACGGGTTCAGGCTTTGCTTTTTACTGCGTAGGGATACCCAGCTTGACTGCAAACTGGGTGTCTATGAAATTACCTGTTGCACCCGAGTCAATCAACATGGTGACCTCTTTAAATAGTCCCTGAAACCCAAGACACCCCCTTAACGAGACATGTGGGGCGAAATTGGGACAACCTGTAATTGGGGCCCTGCTATTGGTCAGGCTCGGCCGGGTAACCCCCACTACCGGCGAGCCGAAGCGTTTCCCTGAGTCTTGGGCTTGGTGGGGCATTCGCGAACGAAATGTCCCGACTTCCCACAGTACATGCAAACACCATCCTTTCTCCTCCGTTCTTTTTCTTCTTTGGATAGGGGACCTTGAACTGACCCAATTTGCATTGGCTCATCTCCGTCAGACTTGTCCATTGTCCCTCGTGTCCCTTTAGACTGATCAAACCTTGTTACTGAACATGACTCCCCTTTTTTCCTATCCCCCCGTCGTTCCGCCTGACGGTGATCCAACCGCATGGCCAAATCGATCATATCTGAGCATTCTCGAGGTTGAGGGTCAACTTGGGCGATAAGGTCTTTAATATCATCCCTTAGCCCCTGATAAAATAGGGACATACATTTGTCGCGCGGCCACTCGGCTTCGGCTACTAATCGATTAAACTGGGTGACATACGTCACCAGCTCCTTATTCCCCTGCCTCAAAGTCAGCAATTCCCGATCCTTACACAAGGTGGAAGCCCTTCGGTTAAATATTTTCTCGAAGTCACTAAGAAACTCATCCCAATCATATAGGATTGTGTTATCTTTTTGTACTAAGGGATTTGCCCATGCTGCAGCATCTCCTGTAAGGTAGGAGATAACAAATGCAGTCCTAGATTGATTTTATCGGAATGCTGCCGGTTTCGTAAGGAAATGGAGGCGGCACTGCGTGATAAAAGTGTAAAACGTCTGCGGATCTCCACCATAACGGTAACGGGGGTTGGCTACCCCGCTCGGGCGCCTGAATATTACGTGGGCTTGTGCTTCTGTCAGGATGCTCAGGTCCAAGGCGCAGGAGCGAAGCAGTACCAACCACCCCCTCGATGGTCTCAGTGTCTGCAAGTCAAGGCTTACACAGACCTCTGTAACCAGAGCGGGGAAGGAGGGTTAGGAGCTCGATGAGTGGATAGGTAGGGGGATTTTTAGGTTAACCGGATTGAGGGGTAGGAAGAGGTTATGGATGGGACTGGGGATTTTAGGATAAACGATGACTGCACACTTTTCCTGAACTGGTTGCTGCAAGTGTTTTTAACACCCTTACATGTAAAGGTGTTTTCCCTTCACACTACATTGCCCTTCAACATATCATGTACATTCTCCTCTGAACACGAAGTTAAAACAAACATGGATTGATAAACAAGATGTGAGTCCTGTTACATTTTCATGAACAAAAGTCTCATGCACAAGCACACTTAGCTTATACTTCTGTCCTTAAGTCCTGTCCTGCAAAGGCTGTCGAGTCCTGTGCCACGTCCTTGCGGTCAGGTGATCAGATGCACACTAAAAGGAAAAAACAAAGGACAAGCATTAGCGTGTGCCTTCCGATTCTGTCAGTCTCTCACTCTCCCAAACACACTCTACACGCATTCAGCATTCCGTGCATTCAAGGATTTTCAGGTTCCTTTGGGGTGCGCTGCCGCACGTGGCCTTCAACCCCCCAGGATCTATATTTTGCCAATATTCGGTCTTCCTTCAGACCGACTGCCTTTTGCACTGCAATGCGCTCCCGCCTCGTGCGCCTTTCCGGCTTATGTTCCACGAGACAAAACACGTGAAAACATCCACAAATAGTATCGTCTTTCGCCTGCACACAATCACAGAGCAGAACTCTTTCCCCCGAAGCCCGCCCACTTAGCTCCTATGTGCCGGCGCAGGAGGCTCTGGAGGGGTTGGGATATGCCCCCCTGCGCTTCCCCCGTAGGTCCCAGACACTCCGTGGGCTGAGCGGTACTTATCTGTATGAAGCGAGGGGCCGGATGGTTCCTCCGGAGGCTCTGGGCCCCTCGCGTGTGAATTCCGTGGAGCTGCTGGGCACACGTCCACTCTCCTCGATGTCTCGAGCACAAGCCCCGTGCCTTGGGGCTTGCGCATGCGCACTCGCGCGCCACACCCAGCGCGGCTTCCCATTGGCTCGCGAGTCCGCAGAGCATGCTGGGAAATGTAGTCCTGGCGTGCCAAATGCTGGGATTTGTAGTTTTGGGCGGCAATACGTCTACAGAAAGGGCATAACAGCCTTTTTAAGTATAGTAGCTTTCTGGGTCTAGGTGTCTTCATGGTCCCTGGCCCTACAGTTCCAACAGTACATGGTCTATGGCTAGTCCTACCCCTGACAGCCTGTGCCCTAGTCTATATAGACGACATCCTAGTATATTCGGCCTCAAAACAGGATCATGTCAGACATGTGCGTTCCGTCCTTACCAAGCTTCACCAACGTCATCTTTATGCCAAACTTGAAAAATGCTTGTTTCACCTTACTGAGGAAGAGTTTGTGGGGTTTATCCTCACTCCAAAAGGAATCCTAATGGATGTGCACAAGGTCGACGCCATTCTAAATTGGCCATCCCCAACTTCATTCAAAGGGGTCCAGAGCATGTTGGGCTTTGCAAACTTTTACCACCGATTCATCCCGGGATTCTCTCAAATAGTACATCCAATCACGTCGTTACTAAGGAAGTGCAACAAGAAATTCCAGTGGACAGAGGAGGCTGAAAAGGCCTTTCGGGAACTCAAGGTGAGATTCGCTTCTGCTCCAATTTTACAACACCCTCGCCCAGATCTTCCATTTGTGGTAGAAACTGATGCCTCCAGTATGGCTATGGGTGCAGTTCTATCGCAAAGGGACCCGCACACTGGCCAGTTACATCCAGTAGCCTTCTGGTCACATAAGTTCTCACCTCTGGAGCTCAGTTATGCCATCACAGATAAGGAGCTTCTGGTCATCAAATCAGCATTCAAGGCCTGGCGACATTATCTGCTTGGGACCAGGCACACTATCACCGTGATAACCGACCATCGAAATCTACAATACTTGAAGAGTGCAAAGGCTCAATCCTCGCAGAAACTACGCTGGACCCTTTTTTTGCGGAGTACGACTACATGATCACGTTCCAACCTGGAGTCAAAAATGTCAAAGCTGATGCTCTCTCGCGCATGGGCACAGATGAACTGGTGTACACAAACCCTGATCCAGTGGGCCTCATCCCGAGCGACAAACTCCTAGGCATTACAACTTCCATGCCTCAAGACGAATTGCTGCAGGGAATCCGACAGGTAATGACTCCTGAATTATTACGAGATTGGATTTCGTGAGGAGAGCACTATACAATTAAGGACCAACTACCATACTACAGGAATCGTTTATTCTTGCCCAAGAAAGAGCTTCAAGAACAGGTCATCTCGGGATATCATGACTCCCTCATGGAAGGCCACCCTGGAATTGCCAAGACTCTGGCCAAGGTGAAGCAGAGCTACTGGTGGCCAATGTGGCGCAAGGACGTCATTCAGTTGATCATCTCTTGTGGTATTTGTGCACAAAATAAGTAATTGAAACAGAGACAAGCTGGGCTCCTGAGACCATTGGACATTCCACCAGCCCCGTGGCATACCTTATCACTCGACTTTATCACCGACCTCCCCTCTTGTCAAGGATATAACACCATCCTAGTGGTCTTAGGTCTGTTCTCTAAAATGGCCCACTTCTTGCCATTTAAAAGACTCCCAAATGCATCCAGCCTGGCAAAGACATTCCTAGAACACATTGTACGGCTCCATGGGTTCCGGTCAATACTGATCTCGGATCGGGGTACCCAATTTGTGTCCAACTTCTGGAGGAAATGTTGTTCAATGGCCCAAATCGACATTAGGCTATCCACTAGCCACCACCCCCAAACGGATGGGCAAACGGAAAGGATGAACCAGATGCTCAAACAATACTTGCGCTGCATGCTCCACCAAGTGGAAGGGAATTGGAAAGACCTGTTGTGGATCGCCAAGTATGCCTATAACAACTCTCTACACAGCAGCACGGGACAGACTCAATTTTATATTGTGTACGGCAGACATCCAGGCGTGTCCGAACTGGACGTTCGTACGACTCTGGAAATGCCGGCCATCAAAACCCTAAATGCCACCATTTCTCAGGCCTTCACAAAAGCCATGGAGCACTTGCATCAAGCCAAGGTTCGCCAAAAGAGATATGCAGATCTGCATCGTGAAAAAACCCTAACTACCAAATAGGAGACAGAGTGTGGCTAGCATCCAAGCATGTACCTCTAAAAGGGACCCGGACATTCCGCCCACGATACCTAGGACCTTTTACCATAGAATCCATCATAAACCCGGCTGCAGTTAAACTGACCCTGCCGACCAACATGCATACCCACCCTGTGTTCCATGTGTCCCTCTTGAAACCAGTTCACCCTGAAACTTGGGTAACCACACCGCCCGAACCTGTAATCGTCCATGGAGAACCAGAATTCGAGGTCAAGGACATCTTAGACTCAAAGTACGTCAGAGCAAAATTATACTACCTAGTAGACTGGAAGGGATATGGCCCACAGGACAGAACATGGGAGCCTAGCAATTATATCCATGCTCCACGTTTAATAGGACGTTTCCATCGCGAGTACCCCACCAAGCCAGGACCAGACAGAAGAACCACCTTGAGAGGGGCCTTGAGGGGGAGCGCTGTCATGGCCATAGCCCCAGGCCCTGGTACTCGGGGCCTCTGGGCCGCATCACAGTGTCCCTGCATGGCCTTTAGGGCCTAATCATGCCCCCCAAGTCTCTCCTGGAGTCAGTCCTGGTGCCTTTGGCACCAGGCTCATAAGGCATAAGAAGGAGCTGGAGCTCCCAATGGGAATGGAACAACATGGCTGACCCCACATGGTTCAGTTCAGAACTGAACCATGCGGTCTAGCATCCAGGGTATGGTCAGGCCTGAAGGCACTTGGGATACCTGGGGACTATTTAAGCCACGCCCAAGCTGTAGCACACGCTTTGCGTTGCTCTGCACTCGCAGCGTGACGTTCACCGCGATCTGTCCTCAGCATTCCGGGCCTGCACCTGCAAGGAAGAGAAGAAGAACCCCATTATCCATCCTTAGCTGCTTGTCAATCCAGCTCCTGTCATCTGCTCCAGTGTCACCTCGGAAGCTCGTCCACGTTTGAAAGCAGCAACCTGGAGGAGGAAAAAGAAAGACAATATTAGTAAGCGTTTGGATCCTTCATTCAAGCATCATTCGGAAGCACGCTTACCTGAGCGAATCTCGCTGCCGAGTTATTCTGCGCTGGCCTTCATCAACATGCAAGAGAAAGGCAAGGCAGGTGGCTCTCATACTTACTTGACGGCGGTCCGGACAACATCCACTTTTCGCTCAGCATCCATCCGGCCGCTCACCATACAGAACACCTCGGCGGCCTGCAAGAGAAGAATAAACAGGTTAACAAAGCAACAAAAGCGCACATAGCACCGCACTCTGCGCATACACTCAACATCTTGAGCACCGCTCTACCAACTGGCTCGACGTCTTCTTCATCCTTTCTGCACCTAAGAGAGAAGGAGGACATTAACGAGGGCAATTACCTTTACAGACAATAATTAAGAACAATAGACTTACCTGAGAAACTGAGTCGCAGCAGGTCTGGACTCTCGGGCCGCGCCAGTGAAGCAACTTGGCAGCGAAGCATCCCCATTCACAACGCACCCCTGCACAGAATTGCAGGACAGAGAGCGCATTTTACCAAAATCCAAGGTTAGGAAAATATTCTAAAGGGGTTGTTGGGGTTCACAAGGGAGGTAGGCCCAAAGAGACAGAGATTGTGGGCTAAACCAGAACTCCTGTATTCCAGACTAGATCCTCGGCAGAACGAAAACCCTGAGGAGGCGAGTCCAGGTCGGGAGCAGTCCAACCAAGTCGGGAGGCGTCCCTGTGGATACCAGGTGAGCGTTACAATTCCTGATAGAAGGTAAAATGGCCCCTGGAGCCTCTTGGTTTCTATTGCCTCATACCTTGTTATCCCAAAGTCATGGGAAACCCTGACTCTGTCCCTTCCCCTGACTGGCTCTTGGGTGGAAGAACCATGTATGGTATTGTGAGGAAATGCAGGCCAGACTGGCTAGAGCCTTCCCAGGGAACGCATGTTGTGGGTACACCCTTCGGGTGGGACCTGTCTGAATACAGTGTGTGACCAATATGCATTCTATGTTATGGGTGTCTGGTTTCTGTGTGTGTGACACAATGAATAAGACAACCCTGAGACAGCCTGACTACACCTGACATGAATGCAGTGTGGTGTGCTGAAAGGCTGGGTGCTTGCCCCAATCCACATTCCTTGTTATGGGTGCCTGGTTGGAAGTGAATCGCCTGAATGCCTGTGAGCCTGATTGGCTGCCAGCCTGCATGAATGCCCTTCTGTGTGATTGGCTGACTGAGCCTGGTTCAGCCAGAGAGAATGAGGGACAGATGTCTATTTCTGAGACCTCTCACTTACCAAGTTGTTCAGAAGCTGTAGATGAAACTTGAAGCTCATTCTTGAAGCTCAGCTGGAAGAAGAGGAATTGCTGCTGCATTTCCTTCGATGAAAACTAAAAGCTGTTGAGTCTGTCGAGGACTGATCCGAGAGAGGATCTGGCTAGGATACCTCTCACCCAGCTACGAGGGACCATCGCACAAAACCAGTTGCTCTTCATCAAGTTACCCTGGAAGCCAGTCACGAAAGGCTGTCAACTGGAGAAGGGGTCCGCCGAGAATCCTGAAGGGAAGTGAGGGACAACGAGGCCCTCGAAGTACATTGCCGTCAACCGGGTTCAGACTATTTCTGAGACCGCTGGAAGCCAGTCGAAGTGTGTCGCCCAGAAGCATAGACACCTTGACCTTGTGCTGCTCGACGACCGGAGCCCTTAAAGCTCCATCTTTTCCTAAGAAAATTTGACATAGGTCTCCCTTGCCATCATCGTCGACCACCTTGTCCCGCCGGAGAAAGTCGAGGTTGCCGGCTACCGAGGAAAGGGTTCCCGCTACCCAAAGCTGACAAAGATGTCCCGAGGACACTAATGGAGTGAAGATCAGAGGTCCAGCCCAATGTCTAATCCCAATCACCTAAACTATCCCGAGGTATGTGCTGCGGCTGCAGCACCGACAGGCCAGATGACTGCTGAAGCAACTCCTGACACCTGACGCCCACTGTCAGTCCTACATCCATCACTGAGTCTTCTTTGTGACACCAAACACTTTGCATTGAGGTGGAACGCATGCCTCATCTTCCCAGGACTTCCACAAATGATCGTCCAAGAGCACCGTGAAGGTCGAACCTGCTCTCTCGACACCAGTGTTCCACTTTTCTTCGAGGTTCTCGACGTCCAGTGGCTCCTGCTTTAAAGGGAGTCCACCCTCGAAGGATTCATCAATGAACCGTCAAAGAAACTCTTCCATCTCAGGTACACTGGGGTGGTTGAACTTTTTTGGCGAGCAAGCAAGACTTATTAAACATTATGTACTGGGCTTGGGGCGATCCTCACGCAGCATTTTGTCTCTATAGCTAAAGAAAGCATTCTGCCATTGTTTAACTGAACCTGCCTTCCTTGCTTATGATCTATGTGGATACACCTTGCTGCATGATTTAGATAGATTTTAAAGGAATCTGAAGATAAATGTGGTACCACATAGAAACTGTGTATTCTTGTCATATTAGACTTACCAGAGAACAAAGTCTATTATTAATTGTGTATATACCTCTGAACCTTATTTTTGTATAAAGAACTGTGTTAGCACATAACATAGTTTGTGGACATTCCTTTGTGGGGGCTTGGGGACTCACTGTACTTAAGAACCAGCCTACATCACCTCTTGAGAGCTTACGCCTTGGTTGCTTGTCCATAGCAACCATACAGAGAACCTTGGCTGGGATGCTCTGTGCCTCTGCTCTGCCATATAGAGGGCAGAAGTACAGATACCCCACTCCAGTCTTTACAGAAACCCCACCCACTTAAACCTAGGCTGGTGAGTGTTAGGGAGAATTCTCTCTTTAGGCTGAATTTCCTAACCTAGTGAGTCCCCCAGCTGCTCTGCTGGATTTCTGGAGTTTGTTTTTTTCTCCTGCCAATAGTGAGACTCTTTTTCTCACACTCTTGGACATGATTTATGGTGTTCCTTTGACTGTTAATGTGTTTTATGGGCTATGGGGTCCTTTACTCCATAGGGTCTCATATGTTTTTACTATGTGTGTTACACAGCACCCTCCATGCAGTAACACAGGGGTGTCATAGTGACCCCCCACCATAGACTCCATACCCTGGGACTGACTGCTGTCTCCCAGGGCATGTAAAGTCACCATTGGCTTTACTAGTCCCAGATTATGAACAGAAACCAGTACAAACCATCATATTGTGGACCTACTGGTCGGGGCAATTCAATTGCCCCGGGGTCTGTTAGTCGAGGGGGCACGTCTCCGTCCCCCCTGATCGAGTTTTGGCTGGTGGCAGTGGATACTACTTTTTATATTCGACCGCAAATATATCCCAATGGGATTTTCCCATTGTTCGAGGCTACCAACTTCAATTATTTAATTCTCATAGCCTCGAACATACCGCTGGTTTATTTATTTAATATTAATTCACCGGTTGGTATTTTTTGCCAGGGCTCGATTCTAAAATGGCGTTTGTGTTCTCTTCTGTGACTCCAACCCAATTCGAGCCCTTTGTTCCACTTTTTGGCGGGCTTCTCCACAGAAGCCTCCAAAAGTGGTGCCACTCTGTCTGGGTACCACAGGGGGTGTGGGAGGGGGTTTAGGCACCCTGAACTGAGTTACCTTGGTAACTCAAGTCGCACTCTTGTGTGATTGGCCCAAGTGGTGAGCCGGCCGGCTCACCACTTAGCATGTTTGATTGACAGCTAGGCTGAGTGAATGGGAGTGTGCTGCATAAAAGCAGGGCTTTGGGGACTGGAACTTCAGAAGTCGCCACAGGACCTGAGAATCGGACGAGGGAGAAGCTGAGCCGACCTACCACGATGACACCACCGGTGGAGCCCTGCGGAACCGACTCACCACTTCCCGACGACAGAGAAGATCTCCCGGCTGGAGAGGCTTCTTCCCCTGACTGGTGGGTACAACCAGTTTACCTTCTTGTCTTCACATCCCAGGCCGTCTTGTGGTCGAATTGCCCATGCCAAGCACCCCGGCAACCAGATAGCCACTTACCACTTGACCGCGAATAAAAGGACCGCTCCTTTTACCTGAGAACTCCGCGGCTGGTTTCTTCCCTGGCAGTACAACGGACTCCTGTCTTCCTCCCCGACAAGCTCCTCTCTTCTCCCGGACGAAGCACCAACTTGCATCCGCTGCCAGGAACAACTGCCCCGCTGGAGTATTCTCACCACTTTAAGGTACCGTGTCCGCCATGCCTCCCTTTCTAAAGATTGCTACAAGGTAATAATAACCCCTTAACCTTCTGGAATGGGCTGGCCGCCTTGACCTTCTAACTGGTCCCTTTCTTTGGTCCAATTCTTTTGAACCTTTACAAGCATTTTGTGCACTGCAACCGTGTGACCTTGGACACATTTCGTTTTGATCCCCTTAAAGTGGATCCGGCCTACTGAACTCTAAACTCATGGTTTTACTTTGCCTTCCTCTCTTGTTGTGTTCTTGAAAAAGTGTTGGGATCTGTTTCAATTTATACTCTGCTTTTTTCTCCCTTTTAAAACGAATTATTAGAGTGCCATCTGCGTTAAGCGCTCACCGCTGTCTGAAAATAAGTGGGGCTTTACTTAAGACTTGTCTAATATTCTTCTAATGGAGTGTATGGGCCTCATTCCGAGTACGGCGCTAACCAATGGCGCTATTAACGCCTTGGTTGACGCCGTACCCGGACCGGCAGCGCCTTGGTGGATGGCGGAATTACCGCCCCATTCCAAGGTTGGCGGGGCGGTAATTCCCCATTCACCAAGGCTCTTCCCCATTCCCAAATGAGCCCCCATAGGGCTCATTGGGAATGGGGAAGATGCTAATAACGGTGACCGTTCATTACGGTCACCGTTATTGGCTTGGAGGCCCCTTTGCGCCCTCGACTTTAACACCTGCTCAAAGCAGGCGTTAAGGGTGAGGGCGCAAAGGGAACTCGGAGTATGGCGGTAAGGGATCACCGCCACCGGTCTCGTTACCGTGGCCGCTATCCCTTACCGCCATACTCGGAATGAGGCCCTATATCTTTTAGTGACCGTGTTTTTGAATTGCTTACTATTAGTGCCTGTGTGTTTTTCTAGAAGTGGTTTTAAATAAATAATTATATCTCTTTTACACCAAGTTCTGGTCAGTGTTTACTTGTTCTACTGTGTTCTTTTGACCTATTGTGAATATTCTGTATACTGCCTAAATCTTCTTGAGGGAAGTCTGACTGCTCAGCCACAGCTACCAAGTGAATCTGTGTGGTACAGACTGCTACCAAGTGGGTTTACTGCCAAACACCTGTAGTCTTAAATCTTTTGCAGTGGTCCCAGAGGGAACTGCACAGGTTTCTGCCTAACAGTGAGTACCTACACTTTTTTTTCCATTTCAAGCACTGGTTACTTGGAAAACAGCACACTCAAAGGTGCACCCTACACAGTATTCACAAAAAGCTTCTGCAACATGCAAAACCTATACATATACCCCCTGCTTACCTTACATATTGATCTTCCTGATGTAAAATCGGTGTGAGTAGTGTGAAAGTTAAAATGTTGCCATAGAAATGATTTGAATTTGCAGAGAAAATTGAACTATATACTATACCATTTCTTTGTAGAGTAAAACATAATTATGTTTTAATTGGTGAACAGAATTTCTTGTTTCAGCATAGACTTCACTGGCGGAGTTCGCTCTGGTGCAAGTTACACTGGTTAACCCATCACTAAAACAAGCATAGCTGGTTTTTTTGGTTTGCAATTGCCCGCAATGTATATTGTATCTCCTTCCCCTGCGTAAATAGTGACTAAATGCACTGTCGACCACACAGCGTTAACCTGCGTCTCTGATAAGGAGTCTTTGTGGCCTCTCCATTTTCTATCTATGCAAAGAATATGTTATGCGCCAGTCAACGTTCTTTTGTGTTGTTTGACCATGGAGGGTTGTAGCAGAGCACATAATGATAGAAATAGTCTACTGACATCTTTGGCAAATCTTCTACGATGCTACAGCAAACAAAACCCAAAAACCATCACCTTTACTTAAGATTTAGCAACAAAAAAGAAGGTTGACAGATATGAAGAAAAATACAGAGATTGACTACAATTTATGTATTATGCTTACGCTTAGGTTATTTACTACAGAAAACTCTAAAAAAAAAGGATTATTGTAACGCATGTAGATCTGCGGAAATCTTTTGCATGTTATTGTCTTGCATTTGCAAAGCAACACATGCAAATGAAAGATACGGTGGGGTGTGTGTGTGTGTCTCTCGTTGGTCGCTTGATAGCTCTCTCCTGGTGGTGTTAGGGGATGATATGCATGTGTCGCAATATGGCGTACAGACAGCTAGGTAGCTGAATCTGATTGATGGATTTCTCTGCCTAGGTTTAGTGTAATTAATGTAACACACGGTGTGAACGCTCCGGCTGTAATAACAACAGTAGGGTGCAACCCAAGGACGTCATTTCACCAAAATGCCAGGGGTAGCGGAAGTGACATCATACGGCTCTTGACCTCTGATGACATCACAGGAAGTGATGTCATTTGACCCAACTCCAAAGTGATACCACGAGAAGCGACGGAACACGACCTTTCACCCCTTGACAAAACAGGAAGTGGTATCACATAGCATTGTTCCTAAGTACAGTACAAAAAATATGGTTACGATATCACTATAATGTGATATACATTTCATACAAGACTGGATCGCCATATCTATCGTTAAGATCAGTGTATATAGGGCCATATTACCAAATTACTGTGAATGCAAGCTGATGTCCATGGCCAAATGATAATGATGTGTTATTATGTAGCACTTATGCTTAATCGCTTTATATAGAATACATACAATATCACCCAACCTGTGTTGGTGCTCATTTATCGACCTCAGAAGCATGAAAGGCTGACTTTAGGTGTTTAAGAACAGACTAAATTAGTGACTCACCCCCTGTAGTGTGCCTGAAATAAACCTTGAATGAGTCCAGCAATTATTGTATAGAATTCCAGAAAGACAAATTATTTGATATTCCTATTCATTCTTATTTAGGGTCACTGCTGAAACTGTTAGACTTGTGGAACCCATGTTATTTTTTTTTTATTTTTTTTTAAGAGGCCTGAACAAGAAAGCCAGCCCCTCCAGAAGCAAAGAGCCACATGGCGCTGGCCACAGCCCAAGAGCATGCATTTAAAAAAAAAACATAATAAAAAGGTATTTTTGTCATTTTTTTAGGGAGCAAGGGTGACCACAAGGGTAGCAAGTGAGATCTCAGGGGTCGCAGTTGCGACCCCTAAATGATATTCCTGCCTGCATGGCCTACACATCACAGCATGCGTTAGGTTCTGTTAGCCCATCACCTCAGCAGTGGCTCAGCAGAGAGAGGGCTTGCAGAGGAACTGTGCACCGCAGAAGTAGGCAAGTAGGGGAACATTCATTCTACTCTTAAAGAACGAGGGAGACTGTCATATTTTGAATATACAGTAGAACAAGCATGACCGATCATCCTGTGTCGTAGGGCAGGCCCTGTGTCAGGGCGGGGTGTGGCAGTGAAGGTACTGAGCATATATAATATGGCCTTGATGACTCTTGCTAGGACACCAGCTATACTGCAAGTATGCAATATACTATATGACTATACTATATAGCCTAGCCTCTTCCATAATGCCAGATTTATCGACTTAGGATATGATATATGTTATTTATAACGTGCTTAATACCCAGAGGTTTCTAAGCGCGGACCCGGGGATGAAGTACGGACCTGGGGATTGATGTGTTGCTCCATGTCGCATTGCTTCCAAGGCAAGCATGCTGCCCCTGAGCTATCCTCCCGAGACTTCTACATAGAGTCCAAAATTCTCCTTCCAGTTACATGTAATAAACAAGTCTCAGATTCCTTGGAACAAACTGATTTCCACTGATTCCATTCTGCAAGATCAAACCTATCCCCACCGAAGAAGGTTTGGCTGCAGCATTTTCCACATCAACTAGGGAAACACTTGTCTCACTGATTTCCCCATCTCCACAAACCCTAACGCGTGTCTTTCATACCATGGCATGTTGTAGTTCTGCACTAAGTACACGCAAACCTATTAACTCCACACAAAAAGACCTACACTGCGTGCTTCAACCATCACGTGTCACATTCAAGTCACAAAACATCATTGAAAAAGCCATGCAAGCTAGGAAACTGAACCATCACACAAATAAACTATTCCTCTCTGTGCGTTCATATGCAATGAATGTGCTGAAATTGGGGATTCTAAAGGCCAGGGAAGAAAAAACAAGGTGGCTGTCATACTACAGCCAAACATTTGGAGTGTGCTAGCCCTCTGCCTAAGACGTGTGGCTTTGCTCCAGACATTTAGGAAGGAGATTAAACCCCCTCTTTATCTGCTTCATTCCTCTGATCGCTTTAGTAGCCCACTGCATGATTCCCACCCCCACCTTTCTTTCATTCTTTCATCCCTTACTAAAGGCGTTGATGGTGTGTTGGTATGTCACAGAAGCCATGTAAACATCCTGGTGTGTATAGGATTATGCATACCCAAACATGCAACCACTGACCTTTGTAACATACTCTGCTGCCCACAAAAACTAGGTCCACAAAAAACAAAAATAAAATGTTCAAGGAAGGTCTGGCCAACTGAAAAGTATAGATTGTAAGAGGTCACCACTGCCACCCTAAGCAGCTTGACCTGGAGCACTGTACATGTAGTATCCCATGGAGCTAACTATGAGGAACCCCTTGAACTCTGACTATTCACCACTAACATCCTAAGCAACTTGGCCCGGGACACTGTACGTGTGATACCCTATGGTGCTACCTAGGAGGAACCCCCTGAAATCTCACTATTTCCAGCATCCGCCCCCCCTACATCTTCAAGTGTGATGGGATTTTACACATCTGGCAATGGTTTCTTAAACTCATGCATTCGTCCCTTGATGCTGCCATAGATGAGCGCAGGGACGGGGCTGGTGTGCTCATGGAAGTGATGGTGGTAATTCAGTAGCATGAGGGGGCCGTGGAGTCCAGGAGATTCTGATGTCTCAGGTTGTTGGCCTCTCTGTGATCGCCGGGGTCAGACGGCTGCGTTGAGTTGAGAATGGTGATTGTAACTAAAAACAAAATCAAAAGCAGAAAAAAAACAACAGAGAAATTTGATTTCAACAACTAAAGAAAAGGTTTCCCTAACTTAAAAGAAAACAACAAATGAGACTCTCCTAAATTTCAAAGGGTTTCCTTAACTGGGAAAAAATGTAAAGGAAACGAAGCAAGGTTTGCATGCCTAAACAAACCGAACAGCGAAGCTGTGTTTAATATAAGTAATGCAAGTGGTGTTGTTTAGCGCACTCATACCAATTTTTGGTGACCTTCCTGTTTAACTCAAAACACAACAAAAACAGCAGTATACTATTTCCCTAACTTTAAAGAAAAATGTAAAGCCTGGCCCTGCTGCCAAAAAGGTTTGATTATCGTTTTTAGGTAAATAAAAGCAAATAAGGTTTCATTGGCTAAAATAAAGGGTACAGACTAAAGTTCTCTAACTAGAAAGAAAAATCAAACAAAATATTATTTCAATTTAAGCCTCTTCAAAATGATTTAACAAACTCCTCCAGGCTTGAAGGTAAGCACCACCTCCTCTTGCTGCAGACAAACTAATGCCATAAAGGAAGCAGGAAGTCACGTGATTACAATTGCAGATACCTACACTTAGTTCCTGTACCAAGGAAACTGCCTGAACCAAATGTGAAGGCTTGAAGTAGCAGAAGCTTCCCAATGTTGCCAGAACCAACATAAGAAGTATGAGTGGGGAGATTAATTGAAGAGTTTTTGCAAACCTATCTGAACCTTCAGGGAGTGTCTAATGAACTCTCAAGACACTTAAAGGCTTTCATGGTAGACCTAGTAATTGGGAAAAGATGTGGTTAAAGAGTTAAAGTTATTCTAACAAAAAGTAAAGAGTACAATGAGTAGGAGTAACAGTATAATAACAACTTGAAGGTGCAAACATTCACTGCATATCACTACAAATTCAACCACGAATCTCAATGTACAAATGCTCACTCCACTACAAATCAAACCATAACACTCATTTGAACTATGGTATTGATGCACTCTGCCTGATCAGGGAGGTGACAGTATTGTTGGAAAAACTCCATAATGTGTGGAAACAATGAAGGACAAAATCCCACCCAATTGAGTGTTTCAGGGATGGAAATAGACTTTGTTAACGGTGAATGCCAGATGCCGGCAGATGAAGTAGTGGTTTTAGAGGTGAGCACTACAGGATGGAACGGATAAAAAATGGTTAAACATCAACTACAAGTTTTGGTAGGGCAGTTACATTTTGCGTTCCAGATTACAATGCATGGAAGGCCTGGCTCCAGGTCCAGGGCCGGTGAGGGCTCGAGTTTGAAGGGAAAACGCCACAGAACAGGCTCTCCAGGAAGGTAAAACGAGTATCTTGACACATGGACTGCATTTCTGCATATTTCTAATGGAGCAGTAGTTTAGTCAGAGCAACCAGATGACAACACTGAATTGGACTTGCTCACAGATGCAGCCTGAAGCCTCAGCTTTGAGGCAACATTTCGGAATGCATGGAGCATATAGGAGTGGCCAATAAGCTGGTGGGATTGTGGTCTCACAAAGAAAGTTACCTTCTTTCAGTTAGTTCCCACTATAGAAGCAGGGTTTGTTTGGGGCAATGCATTTTAGGGAAGAAATGCATTATTCTGGTCTGACAGAAGTCTCTGGTGAATGTCATTGATAATCAGAGGCAGTTATGTACTGCAGTCTTACGTTTCTTAAAAGGTTTTTCTTGATGTCCCAAAGAGTACGTTCATGTTCAGTGCACTTCACGTGCCTGCAGTAAAATATAATGTGGCAGATGCTTTATCTCGTTGCAAGATGCAGGTATTGCAGGTATTGCGGGCACTAATGTCATCTGCGAAGGAAGAAATTGCGCCCTTTCCAGATGAACTATGTAGGCTTAGTGCTGACTCGTGCTTTGCTTACTATCCATGTCATTAGCCCCAAAAACAAAGCTAACATAGATTAAACATGTTCTCGGCTTTTGCAGCAAAAGGGGTTTCATAAGGGAAATAAGGCCGGTTGCACAGAATACTTGGTCGAACTTAGATCACAGGGGCGCTTGCTTATTATGCTAGAGGTTATGCCTATGCCATCTTATTCTATTTCATGGTGGCAGGGTATCAAAGATGGTCTTCCCACTTCTTGATAACAAAAGCATTAAAGGGACTGGCCAGAGGGAGAAGGAGGTTGGGGTATTGGAGGTAGTTTGCAGTTCACATAAAGCTGTTTATATATAAACTTTCTATTGAACATTTAGGATGTGCGAGCTCGGATCAAAGTCTAAACCGGATCATTCTGGAGATATGCTTTCTAAAAATGTATGGCTTCTCTGGGGAATGTGTTAAATGTAGGATTGCAAAATCAAAAACAGGGTAGTTGGGAACGGGCCCAAGGATAAAATTGGGAAGGGGTGCCCCAGGTCATATGTGTTGTGCAATAAATAAATATATACCAATAAGTAAGTATTGTTGGAGTACTGTAAGACCTGTTGCTTCAGAGGGAACCTTGCTAATACATCCAGACAGATCTCTCTATAAACCACATATTAATTTCAGGTATTCCTCCGTTTCCTGAATTATCATTTTGCCAAATTACATTTTGCCGCATTTTTTCCTACTTTTTTAGCGCAAAAAGATAGATGGTGGGTTTGGGTTAGACATATAGAGGGGTTGAGGCACGGTGTGTGGTGACTGCCCTGCTTTTGCAGTAAAAAAAACAAATGGCAAAAACTGCAAAAATACATTTTCTGAATTGTATTTACCCCAAATCAGGCAAGTACCAAACTTTATCCTGCTGCCAATGTAAGTCCTAGGAAAGGATCATTTGCTCATGTTCAACGATGAGAGGCCAGGCCAGAGGGATTTAGGGACAAGGGCTTTACACTAAATGTTACCACATGGAGGACAGTGGAGACAGAAACAGGTGTGTTAACTTACTCCCTTGACTCCTATTAGTCCAGATGACATTGCAGGGCTTCCGGAATCTACTGCAGACACAATATTCAGCGATTCCTTCGGGTGAGTGAGTCCAGGGGGTGAAGGGTGCAGAGGTAACTTTTCAGGTCGGAATTTGGTCGCGTTTCAGAGCAAAAGGTTACAGTCAGCTTCCAGAAAAATAGAAAAGGTGAAGACTTTGGTGGTACAGACCCTTCAGGACACCTCATGGGATTGAAGAAAGATTGTTCGAAGGGAGGTCACCAATGGGAACACAGAAGCAGCCCCAGCACAGCTTCCCTTGAAGTGAGATCCTGAAATTTCGAGGACAAGCGAAATGTGGCATATGCTGAAGAGCTAAAAGGTTTCATGGCTCTGCTCAGAACGATGAGAGCTGCAGCGAGGTAGCCCAGTAAAGATCTTGTTAGTCCATTGGTGGTCCAGGGACACTTCTGAAGGCTCCCATGGCATGAATCCTCGAGCAGGGGTTGAGACTGTTTCCACCAGTCCAAGGGTTGAAGCACCAACAAGGGTCTTCTGAGATCAGGCAGAGGATCAGGGCTTCACTGGGCCAATCACTGGAGTCGATGCTGATTAGCTGTAGGGGTCTTCGTAGAACTCTTGATTCCAATGATGATCTGTCAAACAGTGGGAGGAGCCCTTCATTGATCCAAGATTCAGGCTGGGAGTAAGCCCAATCTCACCAATGGTAAGGCTCTGCAACCTTCAAACAGCCCAGGGTTGTCCAATCCTGGGCAACCACTGGCTACTACTGGTCATCACACCCATCCGGCAACAGACTTTTGGGCACCAGAGGATGTGGACTGTGATCAGACAGTCCCAGCCCCTTTTCTGGCTCACACACTGAAAGCCCACTTGCCCGCGAAAGCCAGAGCTTTGGCAGAGGAGGGGATTTCCATACAGGACATTTCCTGACCTAAGCTCAAGCCAGTTCCAGTGCTAAAGAATTATTTAACATCCTAAGAGAACTAGAGAACCCCAACCCACCGCCAGACACTTGCACTAAGGACAAAGCATGGTGCACCAGCATCCAAATGCCCTTTCCAATAAAATTAAAGGTCTACAGACCAAAATAGCTGACAAAGGATCCCAATTATCAGCCACTACACCAGCACCTACTCCCACCCATTACAACAACTCAGGTTTCACTTTCAAAAACGTCACCATTCCTGAAGTCCACAAAATCATTGCCTCTCTTAAACCATCTAACTGTAAGGGCGATAGCTGCCCAGCTCAGATTATAAAAGATGCAGCGAGAGACCTTGCCCCATTCATTACCAAACTTGTAAACTCCTCATTCTCGAACAATTCCGTCCCAAGTAACCTCAAACAGTCCTGGGTTCTACCACTACTGAAAAAACAGACCCTTGACCCGGCTATACCTACTAACTACAGACCAATTACGACAGTCCCCTTTCTACTGAAAATTCTGGACAGAAAAGCCTACTTGCAAATACAAGATTATCTTGAAAATCACAAACTACTCGGTACCCGTCAATCTGGCTTCAGACCTCGGCATGGAACAGAAACTGCACTTGTCGACCTCAAAAGCCAGATCGATGAATTGAAAGACAAAGGAAAGATGGCCATCATACTCCTACTCGACCTCTCTGCAGCGTTTAATCTGGTGGATCACTCCATACTTTGCAACCACTTATCCTCTGCGGCCCACTTCTCCAGCTCTGCAGTTGCCTGGATCCAATCTTTCCTCGCTAACAGAACGATGCGCGTGTTCTCACCGTCATCAGCGGCTGACCCTACCCCCATCACCTGCGGAGTCCCCCAAAGATCCTGCGTCTCGCCCACTTTGTACAACATTTTTACAAAGCCACTATTCGACAAACTTGACCCTCTGGGTGTCACCTACACAAATTATACAGGTGACACCCAGATACTCCTACCCCTCTCAGGAACCTATGATACAGACGTCGCGCGGATTAACGAAGTCTACATCATCATTCAGGCATGAATGGCCACACATGGCCTCCGCCTGAATGATGATAAGACAGAACTACTCCTAGTCGGATCATCTAATAACCTTCTTAAACTAAGTTCACACTATACAAATATCGTCATCGATGGGAACAGTATACCCATAGCCAAACATGTAAAAACGTTAGGTTTCTACCCCGATGCCCAGTCTAACCTAACTAAGCAGATCAACATGACCTCCTCGGCCACAGCATACACAGCATACACCGGCAAGTTGATTAGAGCCTGTAGACCGATACTATCCCCCATCAGTTGCCTTACACTGGCGAGGGCGCTCATACAATCCAAATTGGATTATTGCAACAGCCTTTATCTAGGAGCAAACAAGTCCATCGTAAATAAACTACAGATTATGCAAAACAACGCACTTAGAGCAGTGTTGAATATTCCTAAAAGAGAGCACATTTCAGAAATTAGAAAGCAACACAGGTGGCTCTCTATACGTGACAAAATTGCCCTAAAAACTATCTGCCTCACACACAAAGCGATTGACTTCCAAGCCCCCCCCATCTCACAGACAAGTTCACATGGAAGGTATCCAATAGATTCACAAGATCTTCTAACACACCATCCTTGGCGGTGCCTAGATACAATCTAAAAAGAGCCAGAGGTTCTAGCTTCCCGGTATTAGCCGCTCAGCTATGGAACACTCTCCCTCAGAACATCCAAACCATTCAAACCTTCAACAAATTCAGAAGCCATGTTATCACATGGATTCTTAACAAAACATAAAACAGTTGCTCTTGATACCACTAACAGCTAGGTGGTCTGCTAAACTAGTATTCGTGTCACCCATCCTACACTACTGCTATGACCCATTGTATAATATGTATATTGTTTAATGTATATATGTACCATTGTAATTATACAAATTGTATTAATGATTACAACTGTCTATACTATGCCATGTAACCACTTCCAGCCTCAAGCGCCCAATTACCTCCGGGTCAGGTGCACAATATAAATCAAATAAACAAACAAATAAGAAGGCAGGAAGAAGGCCAAAGAACACGCTAAATATCTTGTGGCACATCCATTTTAGGGTGATAAGCACCTTTACTACGTGCACATGAAAAATATAACAAAAAACTGTAAAAACCTTCAGAAAGGTCTGGTATTGACTGTTAATTGTCTTTGATACTTTCTTAGATTATTTCTGCCTCTGCCTGATGAATCCTTTCTTTCCAAATTCCACCTGAGCCTTTGATTACACAGCATCCTATCTGTGGAAAACGGCAGTGCTCATGAGATAGGGAGCAAAAGTAGATGTATCCAAGGGAGCACGGCTAGCTCCGTCGGGAGAGCTTTTAATCTCAGGGTCGTGGGTTCAAATACAAAGTTGGGGGAAATAAACTAAAATGTTAGTGCTTTTTGACAGAAATATATTTGCAATATTTTCAATGTTAACATTCAATATATGAATGCATGTCTGAATGATGTTTAATGGTGCAATACCATACCTTAATGTATTCACTGTAAAAGAAAAAGTGTGTATCATCTTGCTATAAAATAAAGTGGAGAAAACACAAATAAGACTTTTTTTCACACAGGTTTAATCGGCTATTTCCTGATATTCTTCAAAGCGTTCTGATATTGACTGGTAATTGTGTTTGATACTTTCTTAGACTATTTCTGCCTTTGGCTGATGTGTATTTTCTTTCCAAACTCCACCAGAGCCTATGATTACACAGCATCCTATCTGTGGAAAACGGCAGTGCAAGGATAGGGAAGAAAACTATATGAATCCAAAGGAGCCTGGCTAGCTCAGTCCAGTCGGTAGAGCATGAGACTCTTAATCTCTGGGTCGTGGGTTCGAGCCCCACGTTGGGCAAAAACAATTAAAATGTTACTGCTTTTTGACAAAAAAGAGAGAAATTGAAAGTCTCTTCACAATATTTGCAATATTTTCATTGTTAACATGCAATATATGAATGCATGTCTGGATGATGTTTAATGGGGCAATACCATACCTTAATGTATTCCCTGTAAAAAAGAAGTGTGTATCAGCTTACTAAAAAAAGGGAGAAAATACAGACAGGATATTATTTCACACAGTTTTAATTGTCTATTTCCTGAAACTCTTCAAAACGTTCTGATATTGACTGGTAATTGTGTTTGATACTTTCTTAAATTATTTCTGCCTCTGCCTGATGTGTACTTTCTTTCCAAACTCCACCTGAGCCTAAGATTACACAGCATCCTAACTCTGGAAAATGGCAGTGCTCATGACAGAGAGAAGAAAAGTACAGTAATCCAAAGGAGCCTGGTTGGATCAGTTGGTAGAGCATGAGACTCTTAATCACAGGGTCATGGTTTTCACCCCCCACATTGGGTGAAAACAACTAAAATGTTTTTGACAAAAAAGAGAGAGAACTTCAAAGTCTCTTTGCAATATTTTCATTGTTAACATTCAATATATGAATGAATGCCTGGATGATGTTTAATGGGGCAATAGCATACCTTAATGTATTCACTGTAAAATAAAAAGTGTGTATCATCTTACTATAAAATAAAGTGGAGAAAACACAAATAGGACATTTTTTCACACAGGTTTAATCGGCTATTTCCTGATATTCTTCAATGCGTTCTGATATTGACTGATAATTGTGTTTGATACTTTCTTAGACTATTTCTGCCTCGGGCTGATGTGTATTTTCTTTCCAAACTCCACCTGAGCCTATGATTACACAGCATCCTATCTGTGGAAAACGGCAGTGCAGGGATAGGGAAGAAAACTATAGGAAACCAAAGGAGCCCGGCTAGCTCAGTCGGTAGAGCATGAGACTCTTAATCTCAGGGTCGTGGGTTCGTTGGGCGAAAACAACTAAAATTTTAGTGCTTTTTGACCAAAAAAATAGATATTGAAAGTCTCTTCACAATATTTGCAATATTTTCATTGTTAACATGCAATATATGAATGCATGTATGGATGATGTGTAATGGGGCAATACCATACCTTAATGTATTCACTGTAAAAGAAAAAGTATGTATCATCTTACTATAAAATAAAGTGGAGAAAACACAAGACCTTTTTTCACACAGGTTTAATTGGCTATTTCCTGATATTCTTCAAAGCGTTCTGATATTGACTGGTAATTGTGTTTGATACTTTCTTAGACTATTTCTGCCTCTGTCTGATGTGTATTTTCTTTCCAAACACCACCTGAGCCTATGATTACACAGCATCCTATCTGTGGAAAACGGAGGAGCAGGGATAGGGAAGAAAACTATAGGCATCCAAAGGAGCCCTGCTAGCTCAGTCGGTAGCGCATGAGACTCTTAATCTCAGGGTCGTGTGTGGGTTCAAGCCACATGTTGGGCAAAAACAACTAAAATTTTAGTCCTTTTTGACAAATAAAATAGAAATTGAAAGTCTCTTCACAATATTTGCAATATTTTCATTGTTAACATGCAATATATGAATGTATGTCTGGATGATGTGTAATGGGGTGATACCATACCTTAATGTATTCACTGTAAAAGAAAAAGTATGTATCATCTTACTATAAAATAAAGTGGAGAAAGCACAAGACCTTTATTCACACAGGTTTAATTGGCTATTTCCTGATATTCTTCAAAGCGCTCTGATATGGACTGGTAATTGTGTTTGATACTTTCTTAGACTATTTCTGCCTCTGGCTGATGTGTATTTTCTTTCCAAACTCCACCTGAGCCTATGATTACACAGCATCCTATCTATGGAAAAGAGCAGCGCACCTGAGATAGGAAACAAAACTATTTTTATCCAAGGGAGCCCGGCTAGCTCATCGGTAGAGAATCAGAGACTTAATCTCAGGATCATGGGTTTGAGTCCCATTTGATGAAATCAGCTAAAATGTTAGTGCTTTTTGACTAAAAGGAGAGAGAAATGAAAGGTTTCTTCAGAATATCTGAAATAGTTTCATTGTTAAAAGTCAATATATGAATGCATGTCTGGATGATGGTTAATGGGGAATACCATACATTAATGTATTCCCTGTAAAAAAGAAGTCTGCATCATTTTACAATAAAAAAGGGAGAAAACACAGAAAGGACATTTTTTCACACATGTTTAATGAGCTATTTCCTGACATTCTTAAAAAAAACTTTCTCTGGCTCACACACACGAAGCCCATTTGCTCGCTAAAGCCAGAGCTTTTGCAGGGAAGGGGATTTCCATACAAGGCACTTCCTGGCCTGAGAAGGAAGGAAGAATGTCAAAGAAAATCTTGTGGCACAGCCATTTTATGGTGCTAGGCACCATTAGTAGGCATTTGCTATCAATTTAAAAGTGCACGTGCAAAATATTTTTCAAAAATGTAAAAACCATGCAGCTGCCACCAACTTGTCTTAGGCACATTGTCATGGTAACTAAAAAGCAATTATATAAAAGGTTAGACAAATACAAAGTATTGTAAGTTCATTACACTGTAGGGTAATGTGTGCAATTATAAAAATACAAGAATTCATGAGTAAGATAGTCTCTCAGTACTGACAGTCTTACGGACTAGTCAGTTTCCCCACAAGAATGAACAAAACATGTAAGGGAAGTAAAGCACAAGGCTTTACTGACCTCCAGAATGTCAGGACAGGGTTCAAAGCAAGCAAAAACAATGGGATTCCATAAGACTCTATGGAGGGAAAGGTGTGAAAATAAATGTTTCCCTAACACTAATACTTCCTGACCATTGACAAAATTAACAACTGCAAATACTTAATGTAAGGGAATACCATACATCAATTTAGACATTTGTAACCAATTCCTAGCAACAATTACAACTACTTTAGGCCAGCCTGTTATTCATTTAGTGGCTGGTTGTGTAGGCAATGAGAAGCCAAACTTCTTGCAGTAAAAAACATAATGGGAAACAAGGAAGTCTAATGTTTTAGCCTCATTTAAAAACGTTTTATATCCTCTTGAATTCCATGATAACATTGAGAGAACATTTGTATTAACCCTCGGGTTGCTGGATTATGCTACATTGTAAAGTAGCAGCTAACCACACCCAATCATTAGATTTGTCGCTTTTTTCACTTCGCTGTGTTTAATGAATTTATAGTATTTCTCCTGCATACTGCCAGGACCTTAAGGATCTATTTATTAACGGCTCTGCAAATGTTACATGAGGATGTTAATACTTGGGGCTTTCCTTCAAGTCCTATACGTATTTATTTTATTTATTGGGCATTTGTAAGACGCTTATACATCAAGAAACTGTATTTCAAAGCACCGATCCCTTTAAGCCAAAAGGACTCTGGTTCACAGAAAAATGGCTTAGCAATTGAATAGTTTGTACAATATAGTTTAACCCTAGAACACATATGGAGATTTAAAAATTCTTCTTGTACAATGTCTTTCATTGTGGCAACCTGGCGTGTAGTCTCTTGTAGTAAAGCCAGAATATGTAATCTGCTCATTAGAGGTTTATGGTCATCATCAATAAGCTATTTGAATGTGAGCCCTGTATGTATTTATTGATTTGTGTCTCCTACTTGAGAGTTTTCTCTTACCACATACCCAGAGTTTCATAGGTGTGAATGGAGACATGCCAAGCCACTTGTGAATTCATCATTAGTCTCTCAATTGGCATTCTACCCCGTCATGAGGGGCGACATTTTTGAGAGGACTTTCTCTCCCCTCGCAGGATTTTCAAACTTAGGTGGCCTCTCCACTGGGTACCTGTTATGCATTACTGTGTTCACTGTGTCCTGAATTTGTGGTAAACTAGGGACTACTCTTCCCTCGCAGGATTTTCAAACTTAGGTGGCCTTTCCACTGGGTACCTGTTATGCATTACTGTGTTCACTGTGTCCTGAATTTGTGGTAAACTAGGGACTACTCGCCCCTCGCAAGATTTTCAAACTTAGGTGGGATCTCCACTGGGTACCTGTTATGCATTACTGTGTTCACTGTGTCCTGAATTTGTTGTAAACTAGGGACTACTCTCCCCTCGCAGGATTTTCAAACTTAGGTAGCCTCTCCACTGGGTACCTGTTATGCATCACTGTGTTCACTGTGTTCTGCATTTGTGGTAAACTAGGGCTTGTCGCTCTCTTCCTGTCTGCTTGCGCTTGTCCTGTTCTCCCCCCCCTCCCTCCTATCCCATGGTGCTCTCTATCTCTCCTATCTTTTCTAACTGCTTCTCCATTGACTATCCTGCTCTCCTCACTAAATCTGGTAGGAAAAAGTTTAAAAAGGACATCCTGGTCTCCAACCCAGGCCTCCCTATCGCTGACACCTACACCAATGCCTCATCTAAGGAAACTCTCACTGACATCCTCTTTTTCGTGCCTTTGCCAGACCTATGGACCCTTCATATGGTCTCTGTGCTCTCTCCTTTCTCCTCTTCTCCCATTAATGGCGGCACCCGTTGGGATGTCCTCTTGGCCTCCTTCCACTCCTCTAAGGCCATCATTAATGCCTACGCTAATGGGACCGTCTTGTTCCAAGGCCCTCAGGCCAACCTTCACCTCTTTGATAGATGCTTCCCGTACCTCATCAACTTCCTTTCCTCTCCTGCTGTCCCCCTCCTCTGTCCTCGGCTACCTTGCCTCTACACTCCCTCACTGCCCCCTCCCTTGCTCCTTCTTCACCTCCGCAGGGCGTACCTCTGATCTGTACCCTTCCCCGGAAGTCCTTTAAAGATGGCAACCTTCTCCACATTGCCACTCTTAACTCTCGCTCTGCCGTCAAACATTCCTCTGATATCTGCCGCCTTCTTGAGGAACTGGACCTTGATGTACTCGGTCTCACTGAGACATGCTTCACGGCCAGCTCTGTCACCAGCTTTGACACACTCCTACCTGACGGCTACAAGATCCTCTCTGTGCCCAGGCCCAGCCGTGCTGGGGGGTGTGTGGCCCTTATCTTCCCTGAGTGGATTCCTGCCACTGCTATTCCCACGCAGACCTACTCCTCTTTTGAATGTCTTGTCTGCCGACTCTCTCTCTCTCCTAGCCATTCCCTTCCCATGGCTACTATCTATCGGCCACCTGGTCAAATTTCCTCCTTCCTCTCCGAGTGGGCGGACCTCTCCTCCTCACTCCTGTCCTCAACCACTCAACACCTCATTCTTGGAGACTTCAACATCCACCTGGACGCCTCCTGTCCGCCCGGTGGACTCGTTCACGACCTCTGCGACTCTCTCTCACTCTCTATTCTCCCGTCCGGGCCGACCCATTCTGCAGGGCACACTCTAGATGCCCTGATCTCTTCTGACCTTCCCCTCTCTGTCCCTCTCTCCACTCCTCTCTCCTGGAGTGATCACTTTCTCCTTTCTTCCCACCTCACCCTCCCTACCCCACAGGCAAAGCCACCCTCATTACTGCGACCTTCCTTCTCGGTCATCCGACCCATGAAGCGTGTCAGTTGAGGCTTTCGCTGCCACCTTCTCGCCCCCTCGGCTGACTCCCATCCTGACACAGCCCTCTCCTCTCTCCACTCTGCTATATCTGATACTCTTGATATCCTTGCCCCTGTCATGAGAATCCGCCTGAAGCCCAAAGCCAAATGCAACTCCTGGTATGACTCGGATCTCATCACCCTTAAACGCAAGTGCAGGGTGGCAGAGAGGAAATTGCGTGCTTCATGTTCATCCTCTGACAAACTGGCCTGTCGCCTGCTCCAAAGGCAATACCGGCTCTCCGTTCTCACCAAGAAGAGAGCCCTTATCCAAGCCCGCATCACTGCGGCATCTAACAATTCGGCCGAACTCTTTAAAATCTGCAAGGAGCTGGCCACCCTGCTGCAGTATCTACCTCTCCTGTCCCCTCCCAGGCCCCCTATACGGCACTGGCCTCCCACTTCATTTCAAAAACTCAGGACATCCTGTCCTCACTCTCCTCCTATCACCTCCCCCCCTCTATTCCCTGCCCATCCTCTGGCCCTTCTGCAGCCACCCCTCCTCTCCCCTTCTCTGCCTTTCCCCTTTTTTCTGCTGACGAGGTTTCGAGACAAGTCCGATCTATGAAAGTCTCGTCAAAACAGGTCCACCCCTGTTCCTCCAAAACTATCAAGGACCACATTGACTCCTTGGCTCCTGCCCTTGCTGACTTCTGCAACCACTTCTTCGCCTCTGGATTCTTCCCATCCCCTCTCAAGCACTCCCTTGTGCACCCCCTTCTTAAGAAACCCTCTTCTGACCCTTCCTGCCCAGCTAACTATCACCCAATCTCTATCACTCCCTTCCTGGGCAAGCTCCTGAAGAAACTGGCCATCTCCCAGCTTAATCTCCATGCTGAATCTGTTGGTAGCCTTCATGACCATCAGTCTGGCTTCAGAGCCGCCAGAAGCACGGAAATTGCTCTCCTGAACATCCGTAAGGATCTACTCTCGAACCTTGACTCTAACATTCCATGTGTTCTCATTTTGCTTGATCTCTCTTCTGCCTTTGATACTGTCAACCATACCATCCTGCTCAACCGTCTCCGTGATAACCTGGGTATCACTTGTCAGGCTCTGGCTTGGCTGACCTCTTTCCTCTCAAATCGACCCTCCCAGGTACAACTGGGGTCTTTCCTCTCTGACATCTTTTTCTCTACCTGTGGTGTCCCCCAGGGTTCTAACCTCTCTCCCTGGCTGTTCAACCAGTATCTGGCACTTCTTGCAATCCGCATCTCTGCTCTCTGCCCCAACTTTCAATGCTATGCGGATGATACCCAGCTCATTTTCAGGCTACCCTCGGCCTCCTCTTCTCCTTTCCTCATCTCTGACTGTCTTTCTGCTATCCAGGAATGGTGTGCCGCCAACGACCTTTGCCTTAATGCCAGTAAGACTGAGATTCTACTCATCGGCACACCCACTACCGCCTTCCCTGCAGCTCTCTGGCCGGCCTCTCTTGGCCCTCTTCCTGCTCCTACCTGCAAGGCAAAAAACCTCTGGGTCATTTTCGACTCCACACTCTCCTTCTCTCCTCACATTTCTGACGTTTCTAAGAAGTGACACTACCAGCTGCACCTCCTCAGAGGTATCCTTCCTTTCCTCTCCTTCCCCCAGAAGCTCACTGTCTCCAGAGCCCTGGTTCTCTCGAAGCTGGACTACTGTAATCAGCCTCTATCTAAATCTGCCTGCCTCTACTCTCCGCCCGCTGCAACTCATCCAGAACAGGACTGCGAGACTTGTCCTTGGCCTCAAGTCCAGGGACCGTATCTCTCCAGGACTGAAATCGCTACACTGGCTCGCTGTGGCTGTGAGGATTAAGTTCAAAACCCTCTGCATTGTCCACAAGGCCTTCTGGGGCCTTGGGCCAAAATACCTTCAACTCTCTCTTCCTAAATATCTTCCTTCTCGAGCTCTTCGCTCATCCGCCTCCAACTCCCTCAGGGTCAGCTGCTTCTCCAAGCAACGAGTTGGGGGGAGATCTCTCTCCACAGCAGGGGCCTCCCTCTGGAACAGACTTCCTGCCTCCCTGAAACTTGAGGAGAACCATCTCCGTTTCCTGAAGCACCTCAAAACCTTCCTCTTTGCTTCTGCTTTCTCTCCCCCTCTCCCCTGCTAAATCACTGAAACTGCACTGAATCAGCAACTGGGCCACTCACCAATCTCGGTCCTTGGCCCAGCCACTCTCCCCTGCACTGCCTCCCTGGCAACCCCTGCACTGCGGGACTGTCTCTGTATCCCTACAGCCCCCCTTCTCAGCACTTGTCTGCATGCACTTATACTGCACTTGCCACCAGCTGGCCCTTATTATTTATCTTGTATTTTACTAATCACCTTGTACTGCACTTTCCCCTCTCCCTTTCCCCCTTGCACTTTTCACGTCCCCTCTACCCATGCACTTGCGCGATCTGAATGACACCTTGCCTAGTAGGATCGTTTGTCTCCCCTTTTTCCCCCCTCCCTGCCTCGTCGCGCCTTGAAACACTTGTGTATAGGGGCGTTACAAATGGCATATCATATCATATCAGAGATTGTGGGGCTGGTGTGGGAATATCGCAAAGAACAACCATAGCTCTTTGAAATCTGGTGTTTAGGTTTCGCAAATCCACATTTTTACTTGCCTGACTATCCATCGCTTGACCCACATATTCTATCGACTCATCGTTAACATCTACCTCCATTGTTGCCGGAAGGAAATTAGCATATGTGTCCTTTTGTGGCCCTCAACTACACCACAAATCTCCACCACAAGGGGCTGGCTTCTTTGTTTGCCATTTCTTTACTTATGGCATTGGGTGGGCCTGCAGTTGTATCATGGATGCCACTGTCATTAACAAGGAGAGACACATGTGCTACTCCATCAATATGAGCTTCTTTCTGCTTCTCCCAATTCTTTTTCTGATGTCTGGAATTTTTCTGTTTTTGCTGGTGCACACATTTTTCCTGCAATCTCCTCCACTCCTCAATCGACGTTGAACTAACATGATGATCATCACCTTCAACATCAGACGCAAAGATTGACACTTGGATATCATCCTCAGTCTCATCATGTTCTACTTCCACCATTATGTAATTTCTACAAGAATCTCCTTCAAAAGCTGGATTAAACCTTTGTCTCAATGATAATAGATTCTGAGAGGAGCTAGACATTTTAGATTCCAACCAGCTGCATGTGTCTTTAATATTATCAGAAATGCAGCCATGAGCCGTAACTCTATAAGCCAACTGATCACAGAGCTTCAGATGTTGAATCCTGAATGCCTGAAATGAATAATAATGCATAGAACGGACCTGATCACATAGAATTGCGTGACTTACATAATATGTTTTGGAATGCAGGGAACATCTGAAAGAGCATATATCATACCACACCCCACGCTTACTCTTCTTTACACCACCACTCAAATAGAACACAGAGATACTATGACACCATTCGGTATAACTGTTCTCATATCAACATCTCCCGCTCACTCCCCATCACTCTAAGTAATCACTGCTGGTTTCACACGCCCAGCCAGGCGTCCTCCTCAGGCCTAACGCAGCCACACTCGGTCTGGATAAATCCTGCCAGAGCGAACACATACTCCTGATCTCTCAACCACCACACCTACCGCTAAGAAGCAGCTACCACACGAATTCCGCACCAGCTGCACACATACCGGGTGCGCACATGCACCTTAGGACTCTCTCTACTCTCTCTACTGACCCGAACTTTGGTTCCCAAGGGCGTTCGACCTACCAGCGCCTTCAGACCATACCAATGGTATATAAGGCGCTATATAAATGCAAAATAACAATAACAATGTAAAGCACGGATAGTAATGGAGACAGAGTCGAAATCACCGTCCCTTGTTACACTTATTTGCCACTGTAGGCCAGCATGCTGATGTCTCCGAACAAGCCAGGATCATTTAATGATAGACTAGCTGCAGCTTCATCTTTCAATAGCCCTTTCGACTACGGGGCACCCTTTAACAGTTAGCTCCCCAACATCATCAACTTGTACACGTTCTTCTGAAATGTTAGTTTTGTATTTTCCAAACTCACCCATATTTCCAACCATGAATTTTCATATAGTTTCTGGTCAGTATCATTTACACGTATACCCAACCTATCCCCTACTATAGAATTATGAAATAAACAAGGGGAAGCGGGTAAGGACTACAGCACAACGGACTACTTCACTCTATTAATTGCCCCTGCAGGAGAGATCCTAGATTTGTATTGTTGGGGAAGTAACATGTAACTTTCTAGGTGCCCTTTTTGTGACAATACAGTCTCAGAGTCTTTGATCACTGTGTTTGCTTGTTGCAGTCACTCTAGAAATCTCATTTTACTTTCAAACTAGATGTCAGAGCATCAGGCTGCACATTGCCACCAAGCTCATCAGTGACCTTGAAAAACACAAACATTTGAAATCTACAACTTTCTTTGCCAGCAGTTCATGTGCCCTTTATATAGCTCCTGAAACCATTAAATCTTTCACAACAAAGAGCAAACAGAGAACTTTTAAACACCAGAGTATGTCAACTGGAGCGTGTCAAAATCGAATCAAAATCAAACTGGTGAAGGAGATGATGCTCCAAAAGATGTCAGGTGACAATTTAAAAACCTTGCGAAAAACTCACAGAAGCGAGCAGTATCCTCGAAATGTAACTTCACCGAACAGGAGCAAGACACATTTGCTGAAAGTGGTTTACTGGTGAGTCGGTAAGATAACTCAGTGGGCCTCATTATATGTGTGTGAGTTCTGCTCGTGAGTGCCTACCCACCCACCAGGTCTGAACTGGCAGGCATACCGGCACCCACGTGCAGACACCGCCAATAGCACCGGCACCATTCTAAATGGTGCCGGTGCTACCGGCCTCCCCATTCCCATTGTGCCCTATGGGACACAAATGGGAATGGGGAGTAAAGGTTTCCAGCCCCTGGCAATGGGTAAATACAGGGCCTGTCAGGGCTGTAATGGCCCTGTATTTCCCCATTGTAAGAGGCCAGAAAAATTCTCAAGTTTGGCTGCAGCCTGCCGGTTTTAGCGGCAAGGCTACAGCCAAACTTGTAATAAGGCCCAGTGGGTTCATCGCTCACTATGCCGATCTGTGTGTGATCTGCAGGTTGCAGGTTTCAAACCCGGCAAAGTCAACTCAGCCTTTCATACTTCTGAGGTCCATAAAAGAGTACCAAATTCGTTCAGGTGATAATTGTATGGGCATTTTCCATGTAAAGTGCTATGGTGAAAGTGCTAGCACTATCCTGAACGTTGTTTCTTCCACTCGATCTACAGGAACATGGTGTTTGATCAATTAGTTTAGATAGCATGACATTTCTTTGTAAGTTGAACATTACTGGGCATTTAGGGTGGCACGTTAATAAGAGTGGTCCGCATCAAGGCTACTGCGATTTATTTGATCGGCATTGGGGGCTCTAGAATGCAGAAATTGTGATCAAAGGTTTCCAGGGAGAGCGAGAGGTTGCCATTCCTCATTTCATAGTTTATGAATGCTTATTATGAGAATAAGATCGATTGGCATATTTCCTCTCACGGAGATGGAGGAATGGTCAGCCAGCTATAATACCAAAAAGATGGCATGGGCGCACATGTCTGTGAGAATAAAAGTAAAACTTCAGTGAGGAGACTTAAGACAGTAATGAAAACTTTGATGAGAGGCGAGGTCAGACATGGGTCCATACAGCCTGGCATGTTGTCATTTGAGAATTGCTAGGGTGACCAGACGTTCGGGTTTTCCGGGACAGTCCGGGGAAATCCCGGGGTCCCAATAGTTTGTTTATTTTATAAACCCCGTCCGGGGTTTTGGTCACGGTGCCTTTTTTTGCCGGGACCCGATTTTGGAACCACTAATATTTGATGAGTGGCTTTGGGGTTTTTGGCAATTTTTGAGGGAAAACTGTGCCAACTGACAGGAGGTGGCACAGAGCCAGTTTGTCTTGCCACTCGCTGGTTTATGGAGGAGTGGGGCAATTATTTTCATACATAAACTGTAATAATCATGTTTTGTATAAGAAATCTGTGACTATAACAAATGGTTTTCCAATGCCGCAACCGGTCCGTTTGGTGATTTTGGTAGGGGCTGGTGGCACCCCTTAGAGACCAATGATAAAATGGTTCCTCTTAGGAGGGCACCTTTTGGTCATGGGCATGCAGGGGTGTGGAAAAATGGGAATCAAGGTCCCTTCCACTTGGAGAGGGGTGACACCACTTGCGTCAGTCTTCTGTCGGTGCTGTAATGTGGGAAATTCGGGGGGATACACCAACGCAACATTAGAGGGTTGTAAATAGCCCACACAATCAGCACAATCAGCAACCTCTCTTTTGCTGCCTGCTGCATCCCCTCAGAGGCCCCCGTAAGGATTGCTGTTTTCCCACCACCCCAACCTTAGCTACGAAATATTCAATTTGTTATGTAATTTGTCACAAGGGCACAGTTGCAGTGGTGTCAATCACATTTCTGTCCCACCCCCTTAATATTGGTACACTATTTTCCCTCTGGTGGTTGGAGGTCAGCACTCACCGGTAACATCCACCGACGAAAGCAATGGTGCAGGCCGGAAAAGGTCTGAGTGTGTGGAGTATTTGGACAACTTTGGGTATCACAGTATCTGGATGAGATCCACTCTGGAAGTCTTAGTACATGGATAAGTGGCTTAGGGTTTTTTCTACCAATATTTGGGCCAAGCCCTGGGCCAACTGACAGTAGGTGGCCTGGGGCCCGTTTGGTCCTGCCGTTCGATGGCATATGGACCAGTGGCACAATTGTTTCTATGCATAAACTGCCACTTGCACGATTGAATGACACAAGGCCTAGTAGGATCGCGACTATTGTTTTCTTCCCTAACCCCGCCCCCTTTTTGTCTTGTGGTGCCTTGAAATACCATTTGCTCTATAGGCACTTTATAAATACCCACTAAATAAAACAAATAATAATGTTTAGTATATGTCAAAAAATGTGTGGTATTAATAAATCTGTGACGATAGCAAATGGTTTTCAAAAGAAGCAACCTGTGTCTGCGGCCATTTTTCCGCTGGGGATCACCATCCGTCAGATTACCACTGCTCCCGATTTGTCTTGTAAATGCAACCACCTTGTTCTCTCCAAGGCATGTACAATGCTTGGTTGCTCCCTAGCTAGGTTTTCTACATATCAAACACAAGCCACCCCTGGAAGGTTTGCAATGTTGGAGCAGTAAGGAGAAGGCCTTGCCACCTATGCCAGGTTGCCCTCCTCTACCCTGTACATCAACTCAGAATGTTTGCGTATTGTGATGGTTTATGTAGCCCTGATATGCTGCCTTTAGCCACTTCATGGCTCTCAGGATTACTATAAGGTTACAGAAATACAAAGACATTGGTGTGGGCCAGAGAATATAGACAGTATCATTAAACAGAGTGCGCCGCACTGTGGATGGATAGTGTCAAAGATATGAAGAAAAGAGCTTCATCCAGATTTCAAAATGTGGGCAAACTCTAAAAAAATAAGAATATGGGAAGAATCACAATTTTGAAATGATGACAAATTAGCTCAAAAGTAGAGGGGAGTTTGAAAACATCCAGGCACAAGGCCGGCAACTAGATAGGAAACGATGAAATCCAGGTTCCCAAATAATGATCGTCTGACATTTGCATTGTTTCCTGTCAAGTGCGTCTGATACACTGCGGAGTATTTCATGGACTGGTGCACTGAGCGGACAATGCTAAGGAGTATTTTGTGTACTAATGTTGTTGCATAACCCTCTAAATTAGAAAACAAACAAGAAAACAGGCGCTTTGACCTATGAACTGGATAACACCACCTGTTCAATTTTTCATTGAGTAGATGAAATTTCAAAAAACAAAAATCAAACATGCATAAGATGGGACCAGTGTTGGAGTACAGTGACCCACCTCTCCTCCTTCTGAAGCCAACAGGGTAAGCACCATTATCACAGTGTTCCGCCATTGGCTTATCTGCAGGGTATCTGAGACGTTATAGCTCACAAATCTCGTACAGCCTGCAGATTGACCAATGGGTGAACATGTGTCATTTCCCTGCAGTGGACTCCGCTCTCGGCCGCCACCATTTCCCACAACGTGTGTCCATCCCTATTTACTTCCTGCGACGGGTCTGTAGCTCCCTGCTTCTGCTTCAGCTCAGGTCCGGCTCTTCCCATAACTCCTTTGTCCACTCGACCTTCCGTCCACCTCTCAGCATGGCTTCTCTACCCAATCCGGCGTCCTTGCCATGCTAGCACGTCTTTAAACCACGGATGTCCACAGCCAATTCTGCAGCCCCTTCCAGGCAGGTTTGCTTATCATTGATCAAAGCACATGTCTTTATTCTTCCATACCCCGTTGTTACCCCTTTGAAGAGGGCAATACTAGTTTTAAAGACTGATCCCTCGGCCCATACCATGACATCTGGCCCTTAAAACTCATTTAACTCCCCTACTGGGCTAATTAACTGTACGCCCATGGGGCTGATAATCAAACATTTGCACCAGTGCTAAAAATTGCACAAATACCTAGATGACACAGAATGCAGTAAACAGGTTTTATCAAAAATTGGATTATCTAAAAAAAAAAATTGATCCAGCGCAAATTAAATCAGACTTTTTTTTACTGTTGGCTACATAACATAAACAGAAATGTGTTTACATAGTAAGTGAAGCCGTTCGCTTGATGATTTTTGCCCTAGTGAACACATGTTTAGATACCATGAATTGGAGCAACACCTATTTGCTCCATCCGTGTTACCTAAGCTGCAAAGTTGACACTTCATTTGTTTGCTCCATGTTTTGGCACAAGAGCACATTTTTGACACTCTGGCCCCTGTTGTGAAGGTGCAAACAGGTTCCTTAAGACATCAGAGCTGGTCTTGCATATTTTTTTTATTTTTTAAAAAGGTATTTGAGATGAGCATCTCATTACACTGTTACAACTGATGTTCTTGTTCATAGTAAAAATGGTGAGGAGTCAATTATATGGCCTATTTTTCAGTGGCGAACAAATATTGGGAGAAACTACGGAGTTCATTATTTAATGAATGCTGATGAGCACGGGGCTAAAACTGAGTTTACTTCTTTCTGCAGACGCAATACTTCATAAGTGAACGCTCTCGAAATAAGGACGGGGGTTTGAGAACACGTCCCTGCTCCACGTGAATTATTTTCCTATTTCAAAAGGAAAATGTGTACACAGGCTCTAGAAAAAACAGAATCAGCAGGAATGTATTTCACAAAACAAAAATATTTGTAACAAATGGGAGCTTCAAAGCAACAGATCCACCATGAACAATAATATATAAAACGTTTTAAACATAATGTTAATGAAAACATATTTTTTTGAAGTTCCGCGATTTTAAAGTTGTGAACGTTCCATCATTGTTCTTCATTTTATATCTATAAAATAACTCCCCGAATCTCCCACTAAAGAACTGCAGGCATCTGTCGCCAGGAGTTTTTTGGGGGTTTTTGTTTTGTTCCTGTAAGTGTGAGTCAGATGCATTTCTCCTAACAGGGTTGTGTTCACTGCGGGGGCACACACTGGCAGGATGCCCCAATAACCTACTACGCAGTACTTGAGCAATTGCCCTGTGCTTACGCGCGTTCACGTTGTTTACGTAAAGTCAAGCCTTTGTGTACCCGCAGTGTCTTTGAACGTTTTCTTAACAGTGTTTCACTTGTTTTGGACCAGATGTTGGAGAGCCACATTCCGAAATGGCGAAGCTTAATTTGTACTTGTCACACCAGCCCATGCTTTTAGTAATTACGTGCTATCTGTTTCAGGTAATTCGTCAGGGCAATGTAGACAGCGAGCAGTGGCTGTTTCCTTTCAGTAGGCCTCAACCCCCCACTCACACCTCGCAACGAAATTAGATGGCACCTCACTGCTTGATTGCGCCCAGCTAGACCCGCGGCGGAATCCATTTATGGCCAGCATGGGGGGGGGGGTGGAGTGAGGGGGGGGACTGGAAAGTAAAACTCCCCAAGAAACTCCGCAAGGCGGGGCACCGAGACGAAGAGATTGCCCATCCCCAGGCGTTAAAGCCTCTCATTAACATACATTAGGAAACAGCAAGTGCAGAGTTGAGGGGTTTGCCGGGCCGTTTTGTGACGTCACAGTATTGATGGCATTTTCCTTTCAGGTTTCCCTTTGGCCATGCTTTAGTTAACCCGTTTACTGGAGGAATTGAGGTGTGTGTATTTGAGCTGGCGACAGGGTGTCAAAGCCCCGCTGTCCATTGAATCCCACAGGTGGCCGTGAGTGGATGTTTCAAAGATGTCGAACATTGCCACTCAAGTATCAAGCAGAAAAAAAATGCAAGGCTGTGGTAATTAAAGATTAAGTAGGAACAGCAGTATTATTACTTCGGGAAAAAGGCCCTTGACTTTTAAAAGACCGAAATGTGGATGGTAGGGCATTATGCTATGGAAAACGCACAGAGGTAACTGGCACTTACAAAATAAATCTCTCCCCTGCTAAAATCATGAACCTGCACTGACTCTGCTACTGGGCCACTCACCGATCTCGGTCCTTGGCCAAGCCTCTCTTCCCTGCACTGCCTACCTGCACTACGGGACTGTCTCTGTATGCCACAGCCCCTTCTCCCGGCACTTACCTTGCACTTGCCACCAGCTGGCCCTATTATTTATCTTGTATTCTACTAACCACGTTTTGCACTTTCCTTGCACTTGCCACCAGCTGGCCCTATTAATTATCTTGTATTCTACTAACCACGTACAGCACTTTCCCCCTCTCCCCTTCCCCTTGCACTTTTCCCAGTCTCCTCTCCCCTTGCACTTGGAGGATCTAAATGACACCTGGCCTAGTAGGATCATTGTCTGTCTCCCTTTGGCCCCCCCCCCGCCTCTCCGCGCCTTGAAACACTTGTGTATAGGCGCGTTACAAATACCATATCATATCAAATGTATTGGTACTTTTTTTGTATGAAACTGCATGACACTATAGCAGAATTGCATGCTTGCTACAACTTAACAGCAGAGTATTAAAATGAAGGTTAAAGAGCGGAAGGATTATAACATGAGTTATTGTTATTGTTATTGTTATTTTGCATTTATATAGCGCCTTATATACCATTGGTATGGTCTGAAGGCGCTGGTAGGTTGAACGCCCTTGGGAACCGAAGTTCAGATCAGTAGAGGGAGTAGAGAGAGTCAAAGATGCGCGTGGGCACCATGTATGTGTGCAGCTTGTGTGGTATTCGTGTAATAGCTGCTTCTTAGCGGTAGGTGTGGTAGTTGAGGGGTCAGGAGTATGTGTTCGTTCTGGCAGGATTTATCCAGACCGGATGTGGCTGCGTTAGGCCTGAGGAGAACGCCTGGCTGGGGGTGTGTAACCAGCAGTGTTTACATAGAGTGATGTGGAGTATGTGACGGATGTTGGTATGAGAACAGTTATACCGAATGGTGTCATAGTATCTCTGTGTTCTAGTTGAGTGGTGGTGTAAGGATAGAGTAAGCATAAGGTGGGTTTTATGGTCATTCGAATGTTTTCTAGAATCTTCTAACGAGGCTTTTGGGAACATTTCTAGATTCAACTTTCACAAAGAGGCTATTGGGCACACTTCTAAAGTCAGTTTTCACAAAAGGCTATTGGGGACACTTCTAGGTTCAACTTTTCACAGAGGCTATTGGGCACATTTCTAGGTTCAACTTTCACAGGGGCTACTGGGCAACTTGGCAATTGGGCACACTTCTAATTCTACTTTTCACAGACGCTATTGGGCACTCTTCTAGGTTCAACTTTCCACAGAGGCTATTGGGCACATTTCTAAGTTCAACTTTTGCAGGGGCTACTGGGCAACTTGGCTATTGGGCAAACTTCTAATTCAGCTTTCCACGGAGGCTATTGGGCACATTTCTAATTCAACTTTTCATAGAGGCTATTGGGGACACTTCTAAATTCAACTTTAACAAAGAGGTTATTGAGGACACTTCTAAGTTCAACTTTCACAGAGGCTATTGGGCACACTTCCAAATTCAACTTTCCACAGAGGCTATCGGGGACACTTCTAAATGCGACTTTCACAGGGGGTATTCGACACACATCTAAATTCAACTTTCTCAGAGAGGCTATTGGGCACACTTCTAGGTTCAACTTTTCACAGAGGCTATTGGGCACATTTCTAAGTTCAACTTTCACAGGGGCTACTGGGCAACTTGGCAATTGGGCACACTTCTAATTCTACTTTTCACAGACGCTATTGGGCACTCTTCTAGGTTCAACTTTCCACAGAGGCTATTGGGCACATTTCTAAGTTCAACTTTCGCAGGGGCTACTGGGCGACTTGGCTATTGGGCAAACTTCTAATTCAGCTTTCCACAGAGGCTATTGGGCACATTTCTAAATTCAACTTTTCATAGAGGCTATTGGGGACACTTCTAAATTCAACTTTAACAAAGAGGTTATTGAGGACACTTCTAAGTTCAACTTTCACAGAGGCTATTGGGCACACTTCCAAATTCAACTTTCCACAGAGGCTATCGGGGACACTTCTAAATGCGACTTTCACGGGGGGTATTGGACACACATCTAAATTCAACTTTCTCAGAGAGGCTATTGGGCACACTTCTGAATTCAACTTTTCACAGAGGCTATTGGGCACACTTCTAAATTCAACTTTTCACAGAGGCTATTGGGCACACTTCTAAATTCAACTTCCCACAGAGGCTATTGGGCACACTTCTGAATTCAACTTTAACAAAGAGGCTATTGGGCACACTTCCAAATTCAACTTTCCACAGAGGCTATTGGGCACATTTCTAAATTCAACTTTAACAAGGAGGCTATTGGGCACACTTCTAAATTCTACTTTCTCAGAGAGACTATTGGGGACACTTCTAATTCTACTTTCACAGAGGCTATTGGGCACACTTCCAAATTCAATTTTCCACAGAGGTTATCGGGGACACTTCTAAATGCAACTTTCACAGGGGCTATTGGGCACACTTCTAAATTCAACTTTTCACAGAGGCTATTGGGCACACTTCTAAATTCAACTTTAACAAAGAGGCTATTGGGCACACTTCCAAATTCAACTTTCCACAGAGGCTATTGGGCACATTTCTAAATTCAACTTTAACAAAGAGGCTATTGGGCACACTTCTAAATTCTACTTTCTCAGAGAGACTATTGGGGACACTTCTAATTCTACTTTCACAGAGAGGGTATTGGGCACACTTCTAATTCTACTTTCACAGAGAGGCTATTGGGCACACTTCTAAATTCAACTTTAACAAAGAGGCTATTGGGCACACTTCTAAATTCAACTTTTCATAGAGGCTATTGGGGACACTTCTAAATTAAACTTTCACAGAGGCTATTGGGCACACTTCTAAATTCAACTTTCACAGAGGCTATTGGGCGCACTTCTAAATTCAACTTTTCACAGAGGCTATTGGGCATACTTCTAAATTCAACTTTACATAGAGGCTATTGGGCATACTTCTAAATTCAACTTTTCACAGAGGCTATTGGGCACACTTCTAAATTCTCCTTTCACAAAGAGGCTATTGGGCACACTTCTAAATTCGACTTTCACAGAGGTGATTGAGGACACTTCTAACATGCTAACGCTCCCATTTCTATCTATATGCGACGCAAGCTAGGGTTCAGAATTCTAAGTATGGTGTATGTTAAGAGTACCAATTTTTATCTAGGTACGGTGCAAGCTAAGGTTCAGTTCCCTATACGTCTGGCACTAGCTAAAATTGGCAAGTAAATTCATGTGCATCGTAAGGCAGTATTTACAATCAATTTACAGTGGTCGCAAGTTTTCCTAGGTATGTCTTGATTTAAGTCTATGGCAGTCTATGCTATGGAAGGTAAGGTAGAGTGACAGGGGCTTTCTGGAGTAGAGTGATTGCTCTACACCCCACCCATGCCATACTCACAGTTTTGTTGGTGTCTGGCTTCCTTTGCGGACACCTGCAGACACGTCCTGGAGCCGCCAATGTAGGAGCCTCCCTTTGCCTCGGGCCCTTAGCCGCAAGGGCTGCCGGGCAGTGGGCTGCCCTGGAAGGGTCAGTCAAAGGGGCCAGCAAGCCAATCACACCACGGGGGACGGCAAGGGGGCGGGAGGAGGGAGGAGAGGGGAAGCAGGGACACGGGGCGGACAACGCTGCGGGCAGGGCCCGGGGGGCTCAAGCAGTAAAACAAGGCCCAGATCGCAAGGCCCAGGAGGGTCGGGCTCTCACCCACGCTCACCTGAACACGCCCGGATGGAAAGGCGGTCAGGAGCTGGGACGGCGACTAGGTTCGCCGGCTGCCTTAGAGCCTTAGAGCAGCCAATCACACCACGGGGGACGGCAAGGGGGCGGGAGGAGGGAGGAGAGGGGAAGCAGGGACACGGGGCGGACAACGCTGCGGGCAGGGCCCGGGGGGCTCAAGCAGTAAAACAAGGCCCAGATCGCAAGGCCCAGGAGGGTCGGGCTCTCACCCACGCTCACCTGAACACGCCCGGATGGAAAGGCGGTCAGGAGCTGGGACGGCGACTAGGTTCGCCGGCTGCCTTAGAGCAGCCAATCACACCATGGGGGACGGCAAGGGGCGGGAGGAGGGAGGAGAGGGGAAGCAGGGACACGGGGCGGACAACGCTGCGGGCAGGGCCCGGGGGGCTCAAGCAGTAAAAACAAGGCCCAGATCGCAAGGCCCAGGAGGGTCGGGCTCTCACCCACGCTCACCTGAACACGCCCGGATGGAAAGGCGGTCAGGAGCTGGGACGGCGACTAGGTTCGCCGGCTGCCTTAGAGCAGCCAATCACACCACGGGGGACGGCAAGGGGGCGGGAGGAGGGAGGAGAGGGGAAGCAGGGACACGGGGCGGACAACGCTGCGGGCAGGGCCTGGGGGGCTCAAGCAGTAAAACAAGGCCCAGATCGCAAGGCCCAGGAGGGTCGGGCTCTCACCCACGCTCACCTGAACACGCCCGGATGGAAAGGCGGTCAGGAGCTGGGACGGCGACTAGGTTCGCCGGCTGCCTTAGAGCAGCCAATCACACCATGGGGGACGGCAAGGGGGCGGGAGGAGGGAGGAGAGGGGAAGCAGGGACACGGGGCGGACAACGCTGCGGGCAGGGCCCGGGGGGCTCAAGCAGTAAAAACAAGGCCCAGATCGCAAGGCCCAGGAGGGTCGGGCTCTCACCCACGCTCACCTGAACACGCCCGGATGGAAAGGCGGTCAGGAGCTGGGAAGGCGACTAGGTTCGCCGGCTGCCTTAGAGCAGCCAATCACACCACGGGTGACGGCAAGGGGGCGGGAGGAGGGAGGAGAGGGGAAGCAGGGACACGGGGCGGACAACGCTGCGGGCAGGGCCTGGGGGGCTCAAGCAGTAAAACAAGGCCCAGATCGCAAGGCCCAGGAGGGTCGGCTCTCACCCACGCTCACCTGAACACGCCCGGATGGAAAGGCGGTCAGGAGCTGGGACGGCGACTAGGTTCGCCGGCTGCCTTAGAGCAGCCAATCACACCATGGGGGACGGCAAGGGGGCGGGAGGAGGGAGGAGAGGGGAAGCAGGGACACGGGGCGGACAACGCTGCGGGCAGGGCCCGGGGGGCTCAAGCAGTAAAAACAAGGCCCAGATCGCAAGGCCCAGGAGGGTCGGGCTCTCACCCACGCTCACCTGAACACGCCCGGATGGAAAGGCGGTCAGGAGCTGGGACGGCGACTAGGTTCGCCGGCTGCCTTAGAGCAGCCAATCACACCACGGGGGACGGCAAGGGGGCGGGAGGAGGGAGGAGAGGGGAAGCAGGGACACGGGGCGGACAACGCTGCGGGCAGGGCCCGGGGGGCTCAAGCAGTAAAACAAGGCCCAGATCGCAAGGCCCAGGAGGGTCGGGCTCTCACCCACGCTCACCTGAACACGCCCGGATGGAAAGGCGGTCAGGAGCTGGGACGGCGACTAGGTTCGCCGGCTGCCTTAGAGCAGCCAATCACACCATGGGGGACGGCAAGGGGGCGGGAGGAGGGAGGAGAGGGGAAGCAGGGACACGGGGCGGACAACGCTGCGGGCAGGGCCCGGGGGGCTCAAGCAGTAAAACAAGGCCCAGATCGCAAGGCCCAGGAGGGTCGGGCTCTCACCCACGCTCACCTGAACACGCCCGGATGGAAAGGCGGTCAGGAGCTGGGACGGCGACTAGGTTCGCCGGCTGCCTTAGAGCAGCCAATCACACCACGGGGGACGGCAAGGGGGCGGGAGGAGGGAGGAGAGGGGAAGCAGGGACACGGGGCGGACAACGCTGCGGGCAGGGCCCGGGGGGCTCAAGCAGTAAAAACAAGGCCCAGATCGCAAGGCCCAGGAGGGTCGGGCTCTCACCCACGCTCACCTGAACACGCCCGGATGGAAAGGCGGTCAGGAGCTGGGACTGCGACTAGGTTCGCCGGCTGCCTTAGAGCCTTAGAGCAGCCAATCACACCACGGGGGACGGCAAGGGGGCGGGAGGAGGGAGGAGAGGGGAAGCAGGGACACGGGGCGGACAACGCTGCGGGCAGGGCCCGGGGGGCTCAAGCAGTAAAACAAGGCCCAGATCGCAAGGCCCAGGAGGGTCGGGCTCTCACCCACGCTCACCTGAACACGCCCGGATGGAAAGGCGGTCAGGAGCTGGGACGGCGACTAGGTTCGCCGGCTGCCTTAGAGCCTTAGAGCAGCCAATCACACCACGGGGGACGGCAAGGGGGCGGGAGGAGGGAGGAGAGGGGAAGCAGGGACACGGGGCGGACAACGCTGCGGGCAGGGCCCGGGGGGCTCAAGCAGTAAAACAAGGCCCAGATCGCAAGGCCCAGGAGGGTCGGGCTCTCACCCATGCTCACCTGAACACGCCCGGATGGAAAGGCGGTCAGGAGCTGGGACGGCGACTAGGTTCGCCGGCTGCCTTAGAGCAGCCAATCACACCATGGGGGACGGCAAGGGGGCGGGAGGAGGGAGGAGAGGGGAAGCAGGGACACGGGGCGGACAACGCTGCGGGCAGGGCCCGGGGGGCTCAAGCAGTAAAAACAAGGCCCAGATCGCAAGGCCCAGGAGGGTCGGGCTCTCACCCATGCTCACCTGAACACGCCCGGATGGAAAGGCGGTCAGGAGCTGGGACGGCGACTAGGTTCGCCGGCTGCCTTAGAGCAGCCAATCACACCACGGGGGACGGCAAGGGGGCGGGAGGAGGGAGGAGAGGGGAAGCAGGGACACGGGGCGGACAACGCTGCGGGCAGGGCCCGGGGGGCTCAAGCAGTAAAACAAGGCCCAGATCGCAAGGCCCAGGAGGGTCGGGCTCTCACCCACGCTCACCTGAACACGCCCGGATGGAAAGGCGGTCAGGAGCTGGGACGGCGACTAGGTTCGCCGGCTGCCTTAGAGCAGCCAATCACACCACGGGGGACGGCAAGGGGGCGGGAGGAGGGAGGAGAGGGGAAGCAGGGATACGGGGCGGACAACGCTGCGGGCAGGGCCCGGGGGGCTCAAGCAGTAAAAACAAGGCCCAGATCGCAAGGCCCAGGAGGGTCGGGCTCTCACCCACGCTCACCTGAACACGCCCAGATGGAAAGGCGGTCAGGAGCTGGACAATGAAACCAAAAAAAATGTTTTATCAAGCGAAGAACATTTGCATAAATCCCTCAGTGGAAAGCAGCATGTCCCCATTTACATTTCGAGTGTCACGTGTGCAGTAAAAATGCGGCAAATTAATTACTGCTTGTTTTTCCTCTCAACACCTGCAACGCAATTTAATTAAACCAAAAAAATTCTATAGAATGATCCAAAACCCATGGCAAGTCAAGTGTTAAATGACTTCAAAAAACAGTAGGCCAATTACAGCATGGTATGGGGTAGGGTAAGCAGAATGTTAAAATAAAAAAAACGAGACCAGCCACAAACATAAAATATTCACTTCACCCACCCCCTTAGCCCTTCAGCTACCTCCCACCCTGTCCCGCCCTAAATCATTTCTATTTCCAGCACTGCCCCTAAATATAAACTGCGGATTTGGCTGTGAGCGTAAGCATGTTAAAAAGGGAGCTTTGGGTTTGATAACTATTACAGGCCTTGCTGCCAACAACAACACGTGTTATTCAGCTTCCACCATTAAAACACAATACAATAATATATATATGCCCATAGTTAAAAGACATATTGCACTAAACCCTATATAGACGAGTGCACTAACCGAATCTTAAAAGTATTGCTGCATCAATAAATCGCGCCACTTATTTATTCATTTTTAAAGCGCTCACACAGCCAGCGGGCATCGAGGCGCTGTTACAGAAATGTTTTTTGTGTGTCTTAGTTGCGTATTTATAATGCGCTTAAACACCCTGAGGTTTCTAAGCGCGAACCCGGAGACCGAGCCTGTGTTGCTTTGCGTGGTCTTGATTCCAAGGGGCGCACGTTGCCCCTGAGCTATGTCCCAGGACGCCACATCATAGTTGAGCTGTAGAACTGTCAATAGGCCTTCCCATCTTGTTTTAATTCCAGGCCTGTAAATATGTGGCCGGATTAACGTTTTTCTTAAAATCATATATTTTTCACAAAGCAATACATAATTAGGTAAATCGTCAGTTTCAGCAATTTCACAGTCACAAGTCTTATTAGCCCTGGGAGTGGTCAGGCACCAGGCTTTATCGCCAATTGGTAGAACATTTAGTCAAATACGGATTAGAAAATATTTTAGTCTGAGAGAGAGTATTCAGCTCAGATAGTCTTCAGAGACAAGGGGCTCTTTTATTGATAACCAACATTTTAATGAGCGAAACTTTTTTGCATTAACCCAGTCTTTTTGCACTCCAATCCACTGCCGCCACCATTTTAATTTTTCTCAAAAGATGAGACGGAGGTTCCTTCTTTAATAATATCATGTATTGCGCCCCTTTATTGAGTTCACTAACTGCATTTTTAACATTCTGGTATAAGAACTCAAAAGCCGACTTCTTAACTGGGTAACTACGTGGGGAAGCAGCAGAAAGACATGCCAGCAGGGGGGTTCCAAGCTCAAGCCTGATTGTACATATTGCAGTGCTAATTCTGGAGACCCAAAATTGTTGTGGATCCCTTTCAGGTGTCCAGAGCCCGAATGCCACCATACTTCCACTCCATAGAGGGCAACCGAAGATATTTTAGCTTTCAAAACCGAAATGCATTTCATGAGACCTTGAGCACCACATTTTTAGTAGAACTTTAAAAGTCCCCCTATCCTTAGGTTTACAGATTCCTGACTCCCAATCTATGCGCTAATCCGCACCCGTTCTGTGAAAAGTAATACCTGGGTATGTATAGTGTTTTCTATATACCATGTAAGCCTTTGCCGCAGAGAGACTCCTTTGTAGGCCTATCAGAGTTAAGTCAATCAGAATTGTATAATCGTCACTCAGCAGAGAGCCATATTTTGTTCCCTTAACAGAGGGCACTGCATGTCGATGAGCAGCCAGACAAGATTCCAAGTTTGAAAGTCATCCAGCAATAACATAAATAATGACAGAGCTAGTGGACAGCCCTGTCTGACACCTCTATTTGATTCAAAGGGGGCTGAAAACCTCGACTTCAACCTTCCGACCAAAAATTATTTTTCAGAAATCAGTTGCATTAATTTAAGTAGACCCTGTGGCAGCAGTCATCCATTAGACAAACAAGAACTATCAATTCCAACTGTCTGATAATTCCCAGATTCAAACCCTCCACCATTGGAGGTAACAGCTTCCCTGTGAAAGCCGCCACATTCTGGAATTCTTTGCCACACAACCTGAGAGCCGATCAACCCTACCTGCACTTTAGAAGGAATCTCATCAGTCATTTGAACTCCAACAACCCCCGTACTTAATTGTACATTTTACACCTCTGTATAGATACTGATACCTCCTGCTTGAGGCCTTTGTTCTCGCCACAAACAACCCTATACATATCTGTATATTTCACTCCTTTGTATAGATATAATATTTTTAAGTGTAAAGTTTTGTATATTTCTCATTCCTGTAATCCTTAATTGCATATGTCTATAATTTTATCTTAATGGTATATTTCTGTATATTTCTGTAACATTGTAAGCCTTGCATATCCTTTCTGCCTGAGCCCTGCTGCGCCTGGGTATGGTGCGCCATATAAATAAATAAACAAACAAACAAACAAACAAACAAACACAAGATTATCTAATTTGAACCATAAGGTGTTCCTGTCCACAAGGTCAAAAGCTTGCTTTAGGTCCTGACAGGCTACATGTAGGTTTGTTGCAAGAATCCTGTTGTATTTGTCTACCAGTGCGGCAAGTAGCATACAGTAATCAATAGTTGAACAGCCTGCCCACAAACCTGCATGATTAATTGTGATGACATTGCACATGTTTGTCCCTTCCTGAAGTCTACTAGCAATCCAGCTCGTGAAGAGCTTTCCAAAAAATCAAGTAGTGCTATAGGTCTAGAGCAACTCGGTTCTGCACGGTCTCTCTCTTAAATATCAGAACTATAATACTGGGAAACCAGGATTCTGGGAGCCTATTAGACTGGATAACTGTACTAAAAACCTGTTTGAAATTATCAGCCCACCAAGCTTGTGAGGCTAGAAACATCTCAGGTTTCATTTTATCGAGGCGGCAGCCTTTCCTCTTTTCAGAGACTTAATCAATATTTGAATTTCTGCATGTGTGTGTGGGGTGGGAGGTGGGGAGGTGACCTGGATCTGATCCACTGCACATGACTTGGTTACAGTGTCAGAGACAAAGAGCACCTTCTGTAAATGGGACACCCAGTTACTCTTTAGAATTTGGCTCTATGGAGTATTTACTGCAGCCTTTGATCCTTTGGCTACCAATCGCTAGAAAAGCTGAGTGTCCTTGCACCTGACTGCTCGCAAAATCATATCCCATTGCTTTAGTTAATAGTTTTTTTGTTCTCTTAATTCATCTTTTATAATCCCTTTTAAGTTCAGCCCTTCTCACACTGCTGATATTATTACATTTTAAAGAAGAGTACAGCTTCGCCTTTGCCTGATGACAGTTAACATCGAACCGGGGGCCATGCTGTCTCCCTTTTCTTAGCCTTTAAACACATTTATGGTTGTTGGTAGCTTGAGGGCAGCAGAAAAATGTAGGGCAAGAATCCTCTTTTTTCGTGACACGGGGTGGGGCTGACTCCAGAGTTTATATAAGTAACAGAACAAAGGCAGAGAGTCAAGGCTGCCCCTCTCTTAGATGCACAGGAGGTGCAAGAAAACCTACAGAAAGCTAGGAAATTATTGTGAACTAGCCATTTCATCACACAGAGTGGGATACTTACTGATAAAATAAAATGTATTCTTATTAAAGAAGCATACTAAAAATAAAAATATATTCATCAATCACTGAGCATAAAGGACTGGGGATCAATAGTTCAGCACGCACTCTGAGCTACTGATCCCCGTACCTTGCAGCTCACCGGCCGCACGCACTACCCAACTGGTTCCACTCCATGTGTTTGCGAAGCCATCAGAAATATTAACGTGCATCACTGCAGAGTAAACCAGAATTTGATGCGAAACCGCTTCAGAACCAGAAACACCTACTTTGTGTCGACAGTAAAAATGTACTGATAATGTTTGACAGTACATGAAATATCACCCATTGTGCTACTAACCACACTGTGTACAGAACTGTATGTTTTTTTCCGAACCAGAAACACCTACTTTTGTGTCGACAGTAGAAATGTACTGATAATGTTTGACAGTACATGAAATATCAACCACTGTGCTACTAACCACACCATCTACAGAACTGTATGTTTTACGCTCAGTGATTGATGAATATTTTTGTTTTTAGTATGCTTCTTTAATAAGAATACATTTTCTTTTATCAGTCATTTTCCCACTCTGTTTGTGTGGTCAAATGGCTAGTTCACAATAATTTCCTAGCTTTCTGTCGGTTTTCTCTCACCTGCCATGTGTCTAGGAGAGGGATAGCCTTGACTCTCTGTCTTTGTTCTATTGTTAGCTTGAAACACGATGTGACATAAAGTGGAGAAATTATTGTAAAGTCCAGTTCTATTAGTAGCCCCAACCCAGCAAAAATGTCAGACCCTAAAACTTGACATTTAGGTAAAAGGTCCGTAACATCAATCATTTTCAAAACTTCATCCCGAATAGGCCATAAATTGTCTTGATTGTGATAAAATGTCTACCGCTCTGCATTATTCATATCATGTACAGCTGACAGATCCATAAAATAGAAAAGAGGGCTATGGTCACTTTAACGTCTATAAATGGCCGTGAAGTCAGTAAAACGATTCATATCAAAAGTATCAATAAAGATATAATCAATTATTGAAAAGTGACTGCCACTAACATAGTTAGGGTGAGGTGGATTTCTGTAATTATCTCTATGCATGTCACATACATTTTTCAGATATCCACCTTCCCGTAATATTTTCTCAACTTGAATAGAGGATTCCTGTGGACTATTAGGACCCAAGATTCCCTATTCTATTGCTGGGATTACATACTGGTAATCTTCATTACTCCTCGTCCAACCCTTCCTCATCAATCTACTTGCTTATGTTATGTTATGTTATGTTACTTTGCATTTATATAGCACCTTATTTACCATTGGTATGGTCTGAAGGCGCTGGTAGGTTGAACGCCCTTGGGAACCGGAGTTCAAGTCAGTAGAGAGAGAAGAAAGAGTCAAAAGGTGCGTGTGAGCTCCAGATATGTGTGCAGCTGGCATGGCATTCGTGTAATAGCTGCTTCTTAGCGGTAGGTGTGGTGGTTGAGAGATCAGGAGTATGTGTTTGTTCTGGCAGGATTTATCCAGACCGAAAATGGCTGCGTTAGGCCTGAGGAGAATGCCTGGTTGGGGGGGGGTGTAATCAGCAGTGTTTACTTAGAGTGATGGGGAGTATGCGGCAGATGTTGGTATGAGAACAGTTATACCGAATGGTGTCATAGTATCTCTGTGTTCTAGTTGAGTGGTGGTGTAAAGAGGAGAGTAATCGTGGTGATGTGATATGATGGGTTATATGCTCTTTCAAACATTCCCTGCACTCCAAACCATTCCATGCAAGTCACGCAACTATATGCGCTCCAGTCCGCTCCACGCATTCCAGTGTGCCCCACGCACTCCAGTCCGCCCCACGCATTCACGCACTCCAGTCCGCCCCACACACTCCAATCCGCTCCACACACTCCTATCCGTTCCATGCACTCTAATCCGTTCCACGCACTCTAATCCGTTCCACACACTCCAGTCCGTTCCATCCACATAGGTCGCCCGTTCCATCCACATACGTCACCCTTTCCATCCACATACGTCACCCGTTCCATCCACCTAAGTCACCCGTTTCATCCATATATGTCACACGTTTCATCCATATACGTCACACGTTCCATCCACATACGGCATCCATTCTATTCACATACGTCATCCATTCTATTCACATATATCACTCGTTCTATCCATATACGTCACCCATTCCGTCCACATACTTCACCCGTTCCATCCACTCTACGCATTCAGCAGCTCTACGTACTCATCCGCTCTATGCAGTTATCCGCTCTACCCACTCTTTCGCTCTAGGCACTCATCTGCTCTGCATGCATTACGTACTCATCCGCTCTATGGAACTCATCCGCTCTACACAACTCATCCGCTCTTCCCAACTCATCCGCTCTATGCAACTCATCCGCTCTACTCTAGGCAACTCATCCACTCTAGGCAACTCATCCGCTCTATGCACTCGCCCGCTCTACGCACTCACCCGCTCTATGCACTCACCCGCTCTACGCACTCATCCACTCTGCGTACTTACTCGCTCATACACACTCGTCTGTCCATAAACTTGTCGGCACTACCCACTAGTTTGTTCTTCGCAATCATCCACTCTACACACTCCTGCATTCTTACTCACTCCTCCGCTCTGCGCACTCTTCCGCTCTGCGCACTCTTCTGCTCTGCTCACCCATCTGCTCGGCTCACCCATCCGCTCGGCTCACCCATCCCCTCGGCTCACCCATCCGCTCCACGCACTCATCCGCTCCATGCACTCATCCGCTCCACGCACTCATCCACTCCACCCACTCATCCACTCACCGCACTCATCCACTCACCGCACTCATCCGCTCACTGTACTCATCCGCTCTATGAACTCATTCTTTCCACGCATTCATCTGCTACATGCAGTCATCTGCTCTACACAGTCACTCGCTAATACGCAGTCATCCATTCTATATACTCATCCGTTCTATACACTCATCCGCTCTATACACTCATCCGCTCTATACACTCATCCGATCTGCCCATTCATCTGCTCCAGCATTCTACAGACTCTTCTGCATTTCCGCACTCATCGCTTTACATCCGCATCCTTTCTACACACCCATGCGCTCTACACACTCATGTGCTCTACACACTCATCTGTTCTACACACTTCTCTGTACTTACGCACTGATCCGCTCTACACGCTCGTCCGTTCTACACACCCAACCGCTCTACACACTCATCTGCTCAACATACTCATCCGTTCTAAACACTCATCCGATCTACACACTCATCCGATCTACATACACATCTGCTCAGCGCATTCATCCGCTCAGCGCATTCATTCGTTCCACACGCTTCATCCATTTTAACTATTTCATCTACTACATTCACTTCATTCATTCATTATCCATCCACCCGATCTACACATTCATCTGCTCAACGCATTAATTATGCATTACATCCATTTCATTAGTTTAAATCTTGTTACTGTTTTCGCACAATTTATTCTTATTGTCCACTTCACTGCTTTAGTCTACTTTATTAGTTCAATTCTGTTTGTCCTTTTAGTTTATATTAGCGATTATTAGATGTCGATTTCTCGCATCTGGTGGTTTGTTGGATTGGTGTCATTGAGATGCTGTTATTCTGTTTGGTTAGTTTGCGTACGGGTTGGTTTTAGGGGAAGAGCCAGGTTTTCAGTAGTTTGCGGAAAGACATTAGATCCTCTGTTAGGCGGATGTGGGGTGGGAGTGTGTTCCATGCATGGGGGCCAAGGCTGAGAATGATGATCCACCTAGCCTGACTGAGTTTGCTTAGGTATGACTAGGAGGCCGGCTGAGCTTGATCTTAGAGTGCGTGGAGGGTGATAGGATTTTAGCTTGTCTTGAAGATATTGAGATCCGGTTTTATGCAGTGCTCGATGGGAGATGCATAGGGTTTGGTTTCGAAAGTCACCCTTCGGGCCACTGGAAGCCAGTGCAGAGTCTTAAGGGCTGGGGAGATGTGGTCTCTTGGGCCGAGTGCAAGTAGCAGTTTGGCTGCAGCATTTTGTGCCCTTTGAAGTTTATTCAGTTGGTAAGCGTGGACTCCGAGGTAGAGGGGGTTTGCGTAGTCCAGTCTTGATATAACAATTGATTGGACCACGGAGAGTCTGTTGGGAAAGGAGAGATTCGGAAAGATGCGCCTAAGGGTTTTAAGGTGGTAGTGGCAGGACTTTGAGACGTTGTTGACTTAGCGCAAGAGTGTAAGGTCTGAGTCAAGGGTGCATCCAAAGTTTTTAACTGAGTTTGAGGGGGTCGGTGGGTTGCCCATGGTGGATGGCCAGGGTAGTGGGTGTGGAAGAAGTTCGGAGTTGCCACATACCATGATTTCAGTTTTGGAGGGGTTTAACAAGAGGTGGCTTTGGGTCAACCAGAGCTCTATGTCAAGGAGGCAGGAGGCGAGGTCAGGTCGGCAGTTGGGTTATGAGTTCAGGAGTTTTAAAATTAGTTGAGTGTTGTCAGCGTAGTTGTAACACAGGATGTTGTGTGAACGAATAATCAGTGGGAGGGAGATCAAGTAGAGATTGAACAGGAGGGCAGATAGGCATGCTCCTTGTGGGACTCCTGTGTCGACTGGTCGGGCTTGGGAGGAATAGGTGAAGAGTATTGTTATTTGGTACCTATCTTTGAGGAATGAAGTTATCCATTTAAGAGCGGTTCCACAAATTCCTAGGGAGTGGAGGCGGTCAAGGAGGATTGAGTGATTGATTGTGTCGAAGGCGGTGGATAGGTCATGAAGGATTAATGCGGCGCATCCCGCGGAGTCTGCCGTTATTTTAAGGTCATCCCAGATTGAGGTTAGGGTGGTTTCAGTGGGCTCTGAAACCTGACTGTGCGGGGTCTAGGGGATTGTTGGCTTCGACAAAGGCATTTAGTTGGGAGTAGGTGGTCCGGTCAATGAGTTTGGCAAGGAACCTGGTATTTGAGATGGGGCGGTAGTTTTTGGGCTCGAGAGGGTAGAGTGAAGGTTTTTTTATTAGAGGTTTGACATGAAGCGTTTTGAATGCGTCGGGAAAGATACCTGAGTAAAGGGAGTCATTTATAATGGATCTTGCGTGTTCTCCTGTGCAGGTGGAAGCGAAAATTTCTTTGAGAGTTGTGGGCAAGGGTCTTGCGGAGAACTGGATGGTTTGCGGGCAGATAGAAGTTTGAGAAATTGGTTTGGTGATATTGGACTAAAGGATTCAAACATTGGTTGCATAGTGGTCGCAGGCGGTGGGTTGGCCGGTATGGGGGGAGGTTTGCCTGGTGGATGTAAGAGAGCCAGTTTGGTGGTTAGTGCATTCGTTCTTTGAGAGCCGTAGCGTAAAAGTGGAGAGAGAGTGAGTCACATAGTGATTGTGAGGGGGTCGGGACAGTCATAGTGCATGCCGGTTTGGTGAATTCAGAGATGATTTTGTGAAGTTCTTTGCTGGGGTTTTTGCAGTTTAGGATTCGGGAGTTGTACTGGGCTTTTTTTGCTTTCTGGATTTCGGCCTTGTACTGATGAAGGTGTCGGGCCAAGATGGCTCTGCTCTTTTGGGTTTTGTGTTTCTGACATTTGCGTTCTAGGTATTTATATAGTTGCTTAGTGGTCTTCATCTCAGATGAGAACCATCTAGGGAACAGGCCACGGCGGGCCGATGGTTTGCAAGAGGGTGTGAGCCGCATTAGTGGGGTGTTGAGCCATGAGTCAAAGGCGTCGGGGGTTAGATGTTTATTGAGTTGGCAGGTTGGAGGTGGAGACTGGAGGAGTGCGTCGGCTAGGTCAGGCACGATTATTAGTTTTTTCCAGCATTTGCGTAGCTTTGGAGGTTCAGATTCGAGTACGGGAAGGGGGTCGGGTGAGCGAATGGCGAAGGAAACAATGAAGTGATCGGACCAGATGATAGGGGCGGGGGGGTTTAGATGTATCCGGTTGTGGGAGCTAAAGATGGCATCAAGAGTGTGTCCTTTATAGTGAGTCGGGACATTTATGTGGGGTTGGAGGTTAATTGCATCTGGACCGTCAACCAGAGTGTGCGTCATAGGGTTGGTGGGGATGTCGAGCCATATGTTGAAGTCTCCAAGAAGGGTGAGGTTGGGATGGTTAAGTTGAAGGGTGGCAATAGAGTCGCATAGGTTGTTTGAGAATTGTCTATCGTAGCCAGGGGGTCTGTAGATTATTAGGAAGCTGTGTGAGGACGACGGGAAGAGGGATAGTTTAACGAGGAGTGATTCGCAGGAAGGAATGGAGGGTTGGTTGTCGATGATTGAGGCGTGGAAGTGAGACTTGAAGACAAATGCTATTCCCCCACCTCTAGAGGGACGGTTCAGTGGGATGAGGGAGTAGTCAGGGGGGAAGGCTTCATTGGCGATTGGGGCGAAGTCGTCAGAGAACCAGGTTTCGGTGATGAATACCAGGTCTGGTTTGTCAGAGGCGAGGAGGTCAAAGATGCAGTGTCTGTTTTTTGCTACGGATCGGGCGTTAAATAGGATGCAGTTCACTTCAGTAGGTGAGGTTGGTGATGGAGCTGGAGCAGAAGGGTGTGGGGGGAGAGAGTGGAAACTGGAGAGGGAGAGGGGTAGGGTGGTTGATGATCAATGGGAAAAGTGGGAGTTAGAGGGGGAGAGGGATGAGGCTTCTGTTCTTGCAAGGGCTAGGCGTGCAGTTTTTAGGGAGGCGAAACGGTGTGGTCTGGGGGAAGATGGTGGGGGTTTGTGGCAAAGGCGGGGGTGGATGTTTGCAGGGCGGGGTGTGCCCGGTATGATAGTGAGGGGAGCGGGCATGATCAACGTAGGCTGGTCTGTGGTGGGGTTCGGGGTGCAGTGGTCTTAGGGTGGTTGGCTCGCCATCATGCCCCTCTGGCTTGGTGTTTGGAAAGGGGAAGGGTAGGGGATGTGAAGGAGGGTGGGATGATTTGGGAAGGGGTGGACGGGAGGCAAGGCAGACCGGAGAGTGGAGGCTGTCCACGGTGGTCGTTTCAGGTAAACCGTGGTGGAATGGGTGCACTCATGGTTAGTATGAGCTATTAGGTGTAGTTTCAGGTGCAACTTACACTTTATTGGACTTTATAAGTTTGGCTATATCACTGGTGAGATTAGTCTTAGTTTCAGGGTTCCACTAAGCAGGGTGATTTTATTCACTTATTCTAGGTTTTAGTATACTAGTTGTACTAGGCTGCAAGTATTAGGTCATTTTTGAAGTGTAGCTAGACCTTAGGATATGCTGATTAGACAGCCGGTTTAGTTGCAACTACAGCACAGTTACGCTGTTGGGTAGGCTTTCATCTAGTAAACTGGAATACAGGTAAGCTATTAGGGAGAAATTGAATGTAGCAACACCACAGGTATGGCTTTAGGTGGACTTTTAAGTGCAGTTTAGGAGGGCTTTCTAATTGTAGTTAGAAATTCAATGGGGGCACGCTATTAGGCACACTTCTAGATTCAAGAAAGGGGCGCTATTAGGCCCACTTCTAAATGTGAGTTTTGTACAGATAAGATATTAGGGGTGCTTCAATATTCAGCTAATAACTCAATGCTACTGGGCACCCTATTGCACAGTGAGGGATATTATGTATGCAGAGAGGATATTAGGCATACTTCCGGGTTCAATGTACACAGAGAGGATATTAGGCACACTTCCAAGTTCAATTTGCACAGAGAGGGTATTAGGGATATTTCTGAATTCAACTAGGGCAAGTTTTTAGGCACACTTCTAAATGTGGGAAGGTGCGCTTTTTGGTCCACTTCTAAATGTAGCTTTGCACAGATAGGATATTTAGGGACACTTCTAAATTCAACTTTGAGCAGAGGGGATATTTAGGCACACTTCTAAATTCAAATTCTGCACAGAGGCGCTTTTAGGCACCATTCTGGTTTCAACTTTACACCGAGATATTAGGCCTACTTCTAAATTCAATTTTGTACAGAGGAGAATTAAACTTTTAGGCACACTTCTAAATTCTACATTACACAGAGATGATATTAGGCATACTCCTAAATTGAACTTTGCACAGAAGGGATATGTAGGCGCGCTTCTAACTTCAGGTTTTGCACAGTGCGGCTATTAGGTATATTTTTAATTTCAGCTTTACACAGAGCAAAGATTGGGCACTGTTCCAAATTGAACCAGGGTGGACTATTGGGTGCCCTTCTAAATTCAACTTTCACAGAGAGGCTATTGGGTACACTTCTAAAATCAACTTTCACAGAAAGGCTATTGGGCACACTTTTAGATTCAAGTTTCATCTAGAATCTATTGGGCACATTTCTAAATTCAACTTTCATAGAGATGCTATTGGGCGCACTTCTAAATTCAACTTTTCACAGAGAGGATATTGGGTACACTTCTTAATTCAACTTTTCACAGAGGATATTGGGCACACTTCTAGATTCAACTTTCACATAGAAGTTATTGGGCATACATCTAAATTCAACTTTCACAGAGCGGATATTGGGCGCACTTCCAAATTCAACTTTCAAAGAGAGGCTATTGGGCACACTTCTAAATTCAGCTTTCACAGGGAGGCCATTGGGCACACTTCTAAAATCAACTTTCACAGAGAGGCTATATGGGCACACGTCTAAATTCAACTTTCACAGAGAGGCTATATGGGCACACGTCTAAATTCAGCTTTCACATAGAAGCTATTCGTCACACTTTTAAATTCAACTTTCATAGAGAGGTTATTGGGCGCACTTCTACATTCAACTTTCACAGAGAGGTTATTGGGCGCACTTCTACATTCAACTTTCGCAGAGAGGATATTGGGCACACTTCTAAGTTCAACTTTCACATAGAGGCTATTGGGCGCACTTCTTAAATTCAACTTTCACAGAGAGGATATTGGGCGCACTTCCAAATTCAACTTTCACAGAGAGGCTATTGGGTACACTTCTAAATTCAACATTCACAGAGAGGATATTGGGCGCACTTCTTAAATTCAACTTTCACAGAGAGGATATTGGGCGCATTTCCAAATTCAACTTTCACAGAGAGGCTATTGGGTACACCTCTAAATTCAAGTTTCCACCGAGTTGGTATTGGGCACACTTCTACATTCAACTTTCACCGAGCGGATATTAGGCGCACTTCCAAATTCAGCTTTCACAGAGAGGCTATATGGGCACACGTCTAAATTCAACTTTCACATAAAGCTATTGGGCACACTTCTGAATTCAGCTTTCACAGAGAGGTTATTGGGCGCACTTCTAAGTTCAACTTTTCACAGAGAGGATATTGGGCGCACTTCCAAAGTAAATTTTCACAGAGAAGCTATTGGGTACATTTCTAAGTTCAACATTCACATAGAGCTATTGGGTGCACTTCAAAATTCAACTTTCAAGAGGTGCTATTTGGGCGCATTTCTAGCATCCACGGTTAGTTTCATGCTTTACAAATGCAACTATATCACAGACATGTTTGTATATGCATACTTATAAATGTAATGCTACCACAATATGAAGCTTTCACAATGGTTTAGTTTCTAGGTGGAGTGGTAGGGTAGTATGGTGGGAAGTAATTGCTTCTGACCCTGCCCTTGCCACACTTACTTATTGTCAGCATCTTGCTTCTCCTGCGGATACCTGCAGATACAATCTGGAGTCGTCTCTGAAGAAGTCGTCCTTTGCCTCAGGTCCTTAGCCGATGGGCTGCCGGGCAGAGGGCTGCCCTAGGGGAACTGGTAATGGAGGGGAATCCTCTCGGCTGGACCAGTCAGAGCGGGATGAGCGGGTCGGGAGGCGGGAGGGAGCAGAATCAGGAAGAGGGTGCGGGGTGGGAACGGGGAGGCAAGCGGGGGGCAGGGGGACCTGGGGGCCTTGAAAAGGTTTTAAGAGGAGGCTCGGAGGGGCAGCAGGAGCGCTGTAGATGCGCCGCTCACTCACCGGCTATCTGTCCACAAAGAGAAGCCCACTGCTGCTGCAAGGCCATTAGGCCAGCGCACACGGTCCTAAGAACCAATCAGGGCAGGATGGGCGGGTCGGGAGGCGGGAGGGAGCGGAGTCAGATGAGGGTGCGGGGTGGGAACGGGGAGGCAAGCGGGGGACAGGGGGGCCTCAGGGCCTTGAAAAGGTTTTAAGAGGAGGCTCGGAGGGGCAGCAGGAGCACTGTAAATGCGCCGCTCACTCACCGGCTATCTTTCTACAAAGAGAAGCCCACTGCTGCTGCAAGGCCGTTAGGCCAGCATACACGGTCCTAAGGACCAATCGGGGCAGGATGGGCAGGTCGGGAGGCGGGAGGTGGGAGGGAGCGGAATCAGGAAGAGGGTGCGGGGTGGGAACGGGGAGGCAAGTGGGGGGCAGGGGGTCTGGGGGCCTTGAAAAGGTTTTAAGAGGAGGCTCGGAGGGGCAGCAGGAGCGCTGTAAATGCGCCGCTCACTCACTGGCTATCTGTCCACAAGAGAATTGTTTATTACCCTTTGTCCCACTGCTCCCTGAGGATATAACCACCCCTAAGACCGACAGCACCCATTTAAGTATAACTAAACTGAAGAGAGGGTCCCAGGAAGAGCCCTTATAACCCCTATGTGAATGTCAGCATGCAGAATGAGGAATGAAAGGTGTAACTCGCTCTTTGGCCTGTCACGTCTACACCTCTACCTCATTGACATGAAAAGCGCTACTCGCTCAGACAGCCATTCAAACCGTATCCAGTTGATGGTTTCATGGAGATAGAGGTCCCATTCAATCAGTTCGATTGTCTGTTAAGCCAGATATCGTCATTAGTGACATCACAACATAATGACATTTAGACATGAAGCAAATACACACCCATTCACGAAGATACATAAGCATACACTAGTTTGTTGCACATAGGTACGAAGGACATACGTATGGCTCATGTAGGCCAGAGGACGGTGACACATACATAACGCTTTATGCTATTAGGTTTTTACTAATGCAAAGCTGCAAGAAACCGCAAGACGCAAGAAGTATACGTGAACCAAACTTGCTTGTGCAATGCCGCAATTAATCATTAGAAGCTGTTAGGACATATAGGGAGACTATGCCACTGGATTCAATGCAGAAAAGGAGATAGATGCAAAAGACATGGAAGGGGAGAAATGATCCTTATAGCCAGAACATGGAGAACAGGGCGCTCAGCCAAGGACATTTGCAGACGGAAAGTTCGTGATTGTCAGTGCGGCGAGCCATCTGCAAGAATTTACAATAAAAACCTCTTTAATTACACACAGAAGAGCTCAGTTTTGCGGTCCCCTCACACATGACTCAGTCGAGCAGGACAATGCCCATTCACTCGTGGTGAGAAGAGGAGCCATTCGCAACCCAATCAAGATTGACTGTTACAAGAGTTGCCTACAAAACTGCAACCTGTTTGCACTCTCACAGGCTAAGGTGATCAGACAATTGGCAACTGAATGGAACACACAGCCCTCCATGTTCTTTCCCATTATCTTGAAAAGGTGCACCGAGCTCTGTGACCAGATAGGGTGCTAGGCCTGGGAGGACCCTGGAGGTTTGTGAGATAACCCGTGGAAAATGAGATTGCTGCTGCACATGCACAGAGAAGAGGTTGTCAGGAGCCACCTTAAAGAAATTCCTGCCCAATTTCCATGGGACACCCAGCAGACCGGAAAGGCAGAGTGGCAGGTTGTGGGAGAGATGGTGTCCAAACGACATCAGCAGATTACGGAGTCTAAGTATAGACTCAGCTATCGGGAAAAAATGGGAGGGTGTGGAAAAGTTCTGCTTGAGATTTATGTTGAGGTTTCGATTTTGTGAAGAGTGGCTTTTGTTGAACGTTTGTTTTGGCTAGGTAACATGCGGTATTGAGGAGATCAGTTTGGGCAGTCAGCTTAGATGATTGGCTTGAGGGCACAGATGATAAAAGGTATGTAATTATCGGATTTCCTGTGGGTTAGGTGTTTTAGCTTGAGTCAGGGATGATGGTTTACCTGTGAATAGAGTTGGCAGGAAATATGTAACTTGTATCACAGAAGGTGAGTTCCTTGGTCCCCCTCGCAGAGGCAGACCTCTATAAGGCGACGCTATAGATAATAGATGACCATGTGAATTATTGATTTTCCCTGTTGGTTAGGCAGGAAGGTGGCCTGGTACATGTTATTTATGTCATGTCAGGGTTGTCAGTGTGTTTGGGAAGTGTTTCAGCAGACATTTGTTGAAAGGGAAACTATCAGGCGATTTTTCTGTTTTAGCGTAGGGGTGACATTGTTGTGTAGGCCTTGAGGTGCAGGGGAGGTGCAGAGATTTTATGCAGATAAAAACTATGATTGACTTTCAAAACTGTGGTTGCGCCTTTGGGGCTGAGTTAGAGAAGCGCATGAGCAAAATTGTTGGTTGAGCCTTTAGGGCGGAGAGCTACAGAAGGGCGGTGAGTGGCTGAGGTCAATGTTGTGATTTCATTTCTCTAAGGAGTACCAATGAAACGGTACCGAAATTGGCAAGATTGATTACGTGTATTTCGAGGGTGGATGTGTCGAAATCCCAATTTTGGGTCAAGTAAGTACTGACAAATTTGATATACGGGTAATAATATTAGAGACACAACCCTTCAGCACATGTACAAGTCCCTCCTTTGATATAAGGATAAGATTCGGAAATATAGCACAGAATGTACTTGTGGGAAAGTGGGCAAATTGGCAAGGCCCTGGTCCAAAGAAGGGAGCTTTACCAAATGTTTGCAGCAACAACTAGACACTTATTTACATGCAGCTTACAATGGGAAAAAATTAAGCAAGTGGATGGCCATATTAGAATTATGGAGAATGTTTCAGGTCGAGGAAGGGGGCCTGGCAAGGTGACAATGGATGCTTAGCCAGTGAGAGGCAGAGGCGAACAGCCCTCGGGTCCCCTCCTCTTCCTCAAACTGAGGACACGGGAGCAGCAACAGAAACCCAAGGATTATACCCAGCATGGGAATTAAAAGCAACAGCGGGTTATACCAATCCTATATATGCACCTGCAGCACATAGTAGTGAAGAGGGCTAAAGCGGGGCAAAACTGGTGATTAAGAGAGCGCAAATTGCTGGCAGTGAAGGCAAGGAACGCGGGGAAATACAGGCAAAACCAAAAGAAAATGACCTGGGCAAGACAGGAGTTGATGAGGTACAAGAGGCAATAGTCCCGAATGAATGGGTAGGCGTACAGATATTGCTTAAGTTAGATGGGAAATCAGCAGGGGACATAGGGTTCGGGAACAGAGATTCATCAAATAACAAAGACCCAGAGGAGGTGAGAGAATGGACAGACATTTTGGAGGAAGTAGAAAGGTGGGAAATGGAGGAAAAAGTAGAAATGGAAAGGGTACGTAGAGAGAAGGAAAGAGCAGAAGCACGAGAGCAGGTGGAAAGGGAAAGGAGGAGACAGAAAGAGCTCGAGGACATGGCAAGATGAAAGGTAGAAAAAGAGCAGGAAAAGCAAGACCAAAGAGGCAGAGGGATGCTCTTTAAGGGCGGCAGAGGTTAAAATGGACTTGGCACATTTGAATTATGATGACAGACGAGGAACATAGGGAAGGAGAGGGCTGGAAATAAACCGCAGAAATGTCATGACTACCACAAGGGTAGATAGAAAAGAAGGTGAATACTCTTTGAGGAGGGAACACGGAAGTGCCAGCCAAGCAGGAGGAAAGAAAACAATGACCATCTCATTTACAGACCAGGGGAGAGTGTGCTCAATACCAGGAATTCCTTGCATGCATGTGAGGGAAATCATACAGGCATATTGCGGGCACACAGTACAGAGGGAGGTGTCAGCAGACCTTGAGTTATTTCACTATGGAGTGGAGGTACCAATTGCATGGCTTCCAGGGATTGAGGGGAGGCTATGGCGGTTACCAAATTAGTTTATATTTAGGCCAGAGGTTCTTTCAGATGAGCCAGAAGGGAAGATGATTTCCATAGAACTCAAGGCAGTAATAGTAAAAGAAGAGAGGATAACATTGCATGGGATGGGTGACACAGGATGATCCTGGAGGACAGTGATTGCAGTGTGGGAAGGGTAATGATTGACTGACGTGACTGATGAGGAACTGTTCCAAGAAGATCGATCAGATCATGAGGTAGTGTTTGACATCAGCATTACACATTGGTGTGAACACGCTACAGGGAGGTACCACAGAGAATGGGCGTGTTGTGAAGAGCACCACCACCATTTCTCGAGGAAGATTTGTGGAAGAGTGCCCAGTGCTCTATGGACCAATAGTCCCTATGAGGTGGGTCTGTTAAAAGAGATAGGGGCAGTTAAGATAAAGCTTAAACCAGGAGCAATTCTAACAAGGGCAAAACAATATCCTTAATCGAGGGAAGATGGTAAGAGCATTAATGAGACCATTGGCACACTATTGAAACAGGGCATTCTAGTACCATCAAAATCACAGCACAATACCGCAGTGCACCCTGTGAAAAGGGTGATAGGGGGATTGTGGCATTTCATCCAGGACTTGCGCCCTTTGAACCAAATTGTTGAGGCAGAATTTCCTTTAGTTCCAAATCCAGTGACAATTTTGTGTAGCATTCCCACGGAAGCTACCGATTTCACGGTAATAGACTTGAAGAATGTGGTCTTTGCTAAACCACTTCACGAGGAGTCTCCGGACTTGACTTCCTTTCTATATAAAAACCGGAAGTGGATGCACACGAGACTCCCACAGGGTACTGCAAGTCACTCTCTATCTTTAACTGTGTCCTACAGATGGACCTAGACAACATACAGATGGAGAGCACTGCCATACAGTACATTGACAATATTTTGATTTGTAGGAAATCAGAAATGCAGTGTAGAAATGACTCAGTACACATGCTGACAGTACTAGCAGAGAAGGGATACAATGTGGACAAGGCCAAACTACAGTTTTACCATGAGGACGTGCTATACATTGCACAGCTCATATCACATAATGGGTGAAAAGTGACACCACAGAGGGTGGAGGCAATCTGTGGAATGCCAACACCTAAGACAGTGAGGGAAATGCACTAATTCTTGGATCTCTGTAATTATTGTAGAGCTTGGGTGTTTGACTATTGCACATACATAATGCCTTTGTTAAGTGCACTAAGGGAAGCCCAGAGAGGAGAAGATACATTACAATGGACAGACGAGATGACAGGTGCATTTGAAGAGCTGAAGAAGGCAATATGCTTAGCTCTCACGTTAGGGATCCCAGATTATCAAGACACATTTTTTCTGTTCTCACACTCCAACAGAGTGGTGATGACGGTGGTACTCACAGAGAAGACTACCTTAGGACACAAGCCACTTGCATATTGCAGTGGAAAGTTAGATCCAGTAATGAGAGGACATTATCCTTGTGAGCATAGCATAGTCCACATTCAGGCATTCAGGCTAGGCAGGGAGCATTACATCAGTCAGCAGGTCAAAGGTGGGTGTTAGCCTGGCACATATGGCATTTACACCATCCACAGCATCTACTTCCATAGACTCCCGTGATGTCCAACAGTAATTTTCAGACACTTAACATGGCCGCTGAAAAACCCATTTACAAGTAGCAGCACTGTTCTATTCATATTGCAGAGGGAGCTACTTAAGCTCCGCCTCTGCTGGAACATGCGCTTCTCGTCTGTTCTGCTGACAGCGGGTAACGCTACTGGCATTTCTCCTCAAAGAACCTGTAAAAAAAAAGGAGAAAATAGAGACATTAGTTTTACGAATAGCCACAGAGTACCATAGTTCACAGACGAGACTTACCTGACAGTAGCTATCTCCAACGCTGTTCTCTTCAGTAAGAACATTTATTCGTGCTCGCAGTCGCAGCATCCTCCGTCAGAATGTTTCACTCACAGCCACAGCATCATCAGTCAGCAGTTTTTCGCTCCCTGCCGCAGCATCATGAGCGCAGCATCATGAGTCAGAAGTTTCTTCCACAGCCACTGCATCTTCCGAAGATTTTTTCCTCAGCTTTCTGAAAACCTGCAGACAACACAAGAGATATTTAAGTTAAAAAACAAACTTAACAGTTTAACAGAGAAGATGTTTTATAGCGTTTACATACCTGAAATTTCTTCAAGTTTTTAGCACTTCACAGTTATTAACGCGCTCCACCTTGAAGGCTGCAATTACTCCGTATTGGTGAACTTACGTTTCTTAAAACGTTTTCTCATCCTGAGTAACTCCACAACCATCCCCAGCCCTAATTCCTTCCCGAATTCCTAGAACCTGCAAAAAAAGGAAAGAAGACAAAAGCTCTTAAAGATTACAGTATCTTCACCTGCTTACTTACCCAAAGACTCATTCTTAAAAAAAGAATAGACATTTCAAGGCAAGAAGCTATAGAGTTCATCAGCAACCCAAGTTAGCATTGTTTCTCCATCTCAACGTGCCCCTGTAGAAAATCAGGTTGGAGAGCTCCACAATAATAAAACACAGATGAGAAGGGAATTCAGCCTTCGAGTTAAAACGGAGTGAATTAAGGGAATACACATCTCTTGTAGTATTATCTCAATTAATAGATGTTATAACATTTCTATTGTTGTCATTTGTTTGTCCAAACAGAAAACGAATCGTAAAGGCTCCAAGGTATCAGGTCCACAGGCTGGGAAGGTATTACACTCCCAAGGAGTCCAGGTAAGCGTTACACATACAACCTCATCTTGCAGCTCCAAGATTCTACGTATTCTTGCTGCGACACAGTTTTCCCTACCCGCTTCATGGGTTCGGCCTTACTAAATTCATGATACCGATGTCCAGCTTCTATATAATGGCGGCTTCGCCTGCGTTCTATTCACTACGTATAGCCAGCTTCTATGAGGACTTAATCTACCTTGCATTTCAGCGTCTGTACATTGATTGAACGGTTGATTATCTGCAGCACTTTGTGCACAAGTAATCTTCTTCTTTGTATTAAAAAGCTCACTTGATTCTTTAATTCATCATTAGTTTCTTTAGGATCTATACTTTCTCTTCAGTCAGTATCTCGGGACGTCGTACATACTTTTTATTATGTCACTAGCTTCTATTCTCTGCTCTTTCTCATATTCCTTCAGGGAGTTCCTCCCTTAGTATATCATCACTTCAGGGATAAATTCGGTATGGTTGTCTCAACGGATATCGTCTTTAGAACACAAAGTGTGGTATTGGCACAACAGCTGGTGTCCAACACGGAACACTCTCATGTCTCCAACATATGGGAGGAAGGAGGGCGGGTTCACCTGTAGAGGTATAAGCTGCTCCTCTACATTCCCTCCTCTGGTTGAGTCCTCAACCACCTCCTCGAGTGTTTCTACATCATGGTTTTTTCTCTTGAAGAAGTGTTTCTTAGGTGTCCATATTTTCATCACCCCCCCTCAGGGTGCCTGCTGATTTGACATGTTCATCTATACTTCAAGTCATGTAATTACATAGTCCATTAGGGGTACAATAGACCCATTGTCTCACGTACATCTTATGATTATTTGGATATAGAAACTTTGTTCCCTCAGGTGCTATGATGCTAGCCTTTATGTATTTCCTGACAGCATTATCAGTCAGCTCCTTGGCATTTGGTTCATTTTTGGCATCTGTCATGATCTTCATTCCCACCACCTTCTTTGCTATTTTCTTACATTGTGCAGTCGGCATCCTGACTATGCAGAATCCAAACATTACTAGCACCAGTATTACTCCAAGAACCTTGAATAGATTTGCCAACCACTGAGGAATCCATGAAAACAAGGAGGTAAACCAACGGTCATCTTCAATGTCATCTGTCTCTTCTTCCATCTTTGTATGCAGGTCTGTCAACATCGATATGGCTTTCGTCAAGGTCCCATTCTGGCCATCATGCGAAGGTATGAATGTGCAACATGATGGCCCGATTTTGGAGCAAACTCCTCCTTCCATCGCTGTGATCATATCAAGGACATATCTATTCTGCAGGGTCATCAATCGTATGACCCTCTGCTCTTCTTTAATGGAGTTCAATCCTTTTATGGTAGCATTGATTGTCTTCAGAAGCTCCCATCTGGTGATCTGCAACCATTTGGCATTCACCACTGTTTGAATTCTAGGCATAATTATAGCTGTCGTTATCATAGCAGTTTTGCTGAACAACTTGTGCTCCCCAGGACTGGTCTCATACGCTGTTATTGATTTGTCTGAGAAATAATGTTCTCTTTTCATACGTCAGAGTTCAAGTGATCTTTTTCTCAAATGGGCATCCACTTTTAGAAATTCACCAATGTTTAGATTGCTCTGAGCAATCACTAATGCTGGAACATGGATGAGCACCAGGGAACACGCTGCGCGGCAATTCCTGGGCCACTTCATATAGGCTCTAGATCCACAAGCCCAATACCGTTCCATAAGGACAGCTGTCCCTTTTTTCATTCCGGGAATGTCAATTGTGGTTTTGCATCCTTTGTTATGTCCCACATGGTTCTTTCCATGGCTTCTGAAACATAGTGTTCCATTAACCAATGGAATTACAACTACTGGGCATGGTTCGTCCTCTACCCATGTCAGTAACTTGGAGTGCTTGGCCCATGACTTTAAAGCATCCATCATTCACTCTCTGCATTTCTCGTAGGTATTCTGTTTTCAGCAGATGAGCTGCACAGGACATAATTCCTTCTTCCCATCCCTTCTTGGTATGCACTCGTCTATAGATCAATAGTTGTGTCTGTTCCCAGCATCCAGGTGATCCTGCTATTTCTGTCACATTAGAACAGTTAATTCTCTTCATTTCTTCAACAATCACCTCATCCTGCCCTGCAGCAGGATACACAATCATTTTGTCTATCCATCCAGACTCCTCCATTCGTATGGTCTTGATATAGTCATTCTGGTATGGAAACGACTATCTTGATCTCCATTGCAAGGTCGTCCAACTTCCTTGGAACTGTCCTCGAGTAGTACATGCTGCAAGATGGCTGAGGCATTTCGCATCATATTCGGATACCTCCTTCGAAATGAAAGTCCTTACTGTATTCATGTGATAGGGGATGAGAGAGCAGATATAGCAACTCTCATCAGATGCTCTTTCCCCCACCTTTTGCATGTGTTGATACCACATATTATTCCCCAGGTGAGCTGAATTATCTAGATAGGTATTTATCCCTTCATTATCTTACTCTGCGTCTCTTTTATGTCTTCTAACCTACCCATAGAGATCAAAGAAATTGTCATCATTCATTCTCATAGTGGGGAGAATCATAGGAATTCTTTCTTCGATAGAGCCATTAAGATAATAGAGACTGTGAAAAATAAGGAACAAAAAGATAATGAGAACAATCATGCAAATATATTTCATGCATAGAAATCTGGACAACCATTTCTCGTGCCATCCCACTGCTTGCTGAACTTGTGCTCTCTCTATAATCGTGTCTTCTTCATTTTTCATTTTTAATACAATCATTGAGTTTCTTTCACATTTGTAACTGTACAACTTGTTCAATTAATGCAATAAGGAGTCTTCTTATCACTGGACCATTTTTAGGATCATGTAAAAAAGTGTGAATATTAACGTCTCTTCTAACAAGAGCAGGGTAAGATTGAAGTATGAACACAAATACAGCAACCACAAGCTGATAAACATCACTATTGGCAGGTATCATGCATTTGTATCACTTAAAACAGATATTCTCCATGAAATGAATCTGAATATGGAACTCTCTTCCCATGTCTGATCAAGAACTGACGTTTAGGCATAATTCTGATGCATCATTCACTGTTTCAATATATTTTCTAAAAGTTAATTTCAAACTCTGGATTTTCTCTGCAAGTCCTTTCACTCCCTGATATAATATATAAGGAGTGTCTATTGAATTCCAGTCCAAATAAAGTACGTATTAATCACTTGTTGCCTTATCGTCCTATTTCTTAGTCATTGATCGAGTCTGCACACATGGAAATTCTTCTCCTTGTCTTGCTTCTGGATCAGCAATAGTGGGAGGGTCTCGCCTTTATAAATCTTTACGTCTGTCAGATGCAACCAAGCTCATCTTCCTGAAACTTTAACAGCAGAAGGTGAATCTTCCTCAACAAGGAATGGGCCATTAAATCGAGGCTCATGCCACTTCCGGGTGAAGTTTTGAATCAGAATCAGGTCCCCAACATATAACTTAGGTGGTGGTAATAGCTTACTCTGATTGGTCGCTGAATTATCTTCTTCTGTGTCCCTAGACCATCCCCCTGATGCTTGACTTGATCTAAAATGAAAGAAATACTGGTAGTCATACATTTCAAATAATGGTGCATTTAATCACCTAGAGTTTTGGCTACACTCTGATCATCACTCCTGTTCCTAGACGGAGGTGTAAGGGGCATTCACATTCAATGCCCTGTCACTAGCGTTTGCGGGGTGAGGTGGTGGTCGAACCTGGTTTATTCCGAAGGGCATAAGAGGCCAGGGGTAGATAATACAGCCATCCCTTTTTCAAAGTCAATTTAATTGTGGCGATCCTCTCTTTGACAGGGCTGTTGAGTCTTCCACATATTCTGTTTGCTTGTGGGTGATACGCAGAAGAGAATGTGTGCTTTATACTTGATAAAAGGCCCTATTTGTTCGAATAGCTCATTGACAAAATGTGGTCCATTATCAGATCGTAGTACTTTGCACACACCTCATCTCGGAAAAACTTTGCGTACTAAAAATTTCACTGCACAAGTGGCATCAGGGTGTGCACACAGAACTACTTCGATCTACCTAGAGCAGGGACACACCACCACTAATAGATACCTATATCTATTACATGTCTGCAGCATATCAACATAGTCGATATGTAAATGCTGAAATGGACAATTCGGTCAAGTGTTATTCCTCTAATCATTCTCAGTGTATGCCCAGCTGTAAACTTATGACACACTATGCAATTCACCATAAACAGTGCAACATGTTCCAACAAATTAGGAATGAACCAGTCTTCTGCAATATTGGCAGCAAGACTTTCTCTAGTTACATGTGCAGGGTATGCAGCTGTTCAAGCACAACGTTTAATAAAGTTACTGGCATCAATGGCTTTCCAGTGCTTTCCTGTCACCATAAAGCTTCCGAGGGGGATAAAGAACACCCGCTTCGCTGTCATAGTTCTTGCTCTTCCCTGAATCTCTATTAATTGAGTTATCAACAGCGTATTAAACCCCTCCTGCACTAATATGGTTGTAATCAGATTTTCTTTAATATCCTCAGTATCAAAACTCAAAATTTCTGGAGAAAATGCAACCCTTTTGGCTTCTATGCCTCCGGCTTTATTCCTGCAAGAGATAAAGTCTGTTTATTATGTTCTGCACATTATACGACCGCTATGGCCACTGGAAGTGTAGTGCCTTAATGAGTCTATCCAATAAGGATGCATATTGAACTGGAGAGCCGTCTGCATGGCAATAGCCCCTCCTTTTCCAACGTGACAATCCTGAATGTACGGTTGACGTAACATAAGCGGAGTCAATGTACACCATCACTTACTGCCCTTCATGTTTCTCAAGTGTGACAATAAGCGCTACAAATTCTGCTGCTTGCGCTGAAAAATGAGACAGTAGCCTTGCACTCACCACCACATTGAATTCTCCATTTAATCTGTGTCTTACTACTGCGGCACCTGAATGCCTTTCCCCACTACTCAGATCTATTTTTGAAGAATCATCAATAAAAATAATCTCCCCTTCCACCAAAGCATTCTCTTTCACACGGGGTATATCATCATAGAATTCAACATAATTGGCACAGTCATGCACATGATCACCTTCTTCTTCTGGCTAAGCTATGAACGTGGCTGGGTTCACCACTGTTTTACATCTTACAATTTTAATCGTTGGATTACAAATCATTACCTCATAAACTGAAGCTCTTTGGGATGTTAATGTGCCCTTGGGTTTTTCTAGAATGGCAAATAGAGCATGCTCCACGTAACGGGTCATAGAACAGCCCATGACAATACCTGTGGACTCCTCCATTGCAAATGCGGCAGCCGCCAAAGATTGTTTGCAAGGGAAGTGTCCTCTCATAACTGGGTCTAAAATCCCACTGTAATATGTCAAAGGTTTATACCCTAATGTGGTTCTTCGTGTAAGTATTGTGGTCATGACTGTCCCATTTGTATGTGAAAACAAATAAAATTCCTTGCCATAATTTGGAATCCCTAAAACAGCAGCAGTACAAATTGCTTTTTCCAACTCATCAAATCCTTCCTCCATTTCTTCGGTCCATTCTATTTTTGTCTTACCAATTTGTGCTTTCTTTAACGCTTGCAGAAGTGGCCATGTGTACGTGCTGTAATCAAACACCCACGCTCTAATATAATTGCACAAACCCAGAAACTGCTGCATTTGTCTCACTGCGTTTGGTTTTGTTGTTTTCATAATTGCCTCAGCCGTTTCAGGTGTCACTTTCCTTCCTTCATGTAAAGTGAACTGACCTATGCACAACACTTCCTCCAGACAATACTGTAATTTCTCCTTGTCTACCTTATATCCTTTGTCTGCTAAAATAGTCATCAATTGCCTACATTCATCCTCTGTTTTACTGCAAATCAATAGGTCATCTATGTACTGTATCACCGTACTCTTAGGATTGATATTGCCTAGGTCCATCTGTAGGACCATGTTAAAGATTGATGGGGACTCACAGTGCCCTTGAGGCAAACGAGTATGTTTTAGTCTTTTTTGCGAAACGTAAAGGAAGTCAAGTCTTGTGAGTCCCTGTGCAATGGGATCGTGAAAAATACATTTTTCAAATCGATCACCGTGAAGTATTGAGCTTCTACTGGGATACATCACAAGATTGTTGCAGGATTAGGAACTAAAGGACACTCAGTGCCTACAATCTGGTTAAGAGGTCTCAAATCCTGAATAAATCTCCATAACCCTCCTTTAGATTTTTTAACCGGCTACACCGCGTGTTAGGCAGAAACCTGTGCAGTTCCCTCTGGGACCACTGCAAAAGGCTTAAGTCTACAGGAGTTAGCAGTAAACCCAATTGGTAGCAGTCTGTACTACCCAGATTTACCTGGTAGCTGTGGCTGAGCAGTCAGACTTCTCTCAAGATGAGTTAGGCCGTATACAGGATAGGGCAATTTACAAAGTAGAACAAGCAGACACTGATCAGAGCTTGGGTGTAAAGATATATAATTATTTATTTAAAAACACATCTACGAAAAACACACTGGCACTAATATGGCAAACAACTTCAATCACAATTACTATAAGTATATCAATCCCCTAACAATATTTCGACAAGTCTAGGTTCAACGGCGCCACTTATTTGCAGACAGAGGTGAATGCTTTAACCTAGATGGCACTCTAATATTCGTTAGAAAGGGAGAGAGAGGGCAGGGTATGAAACCAACTTGGTACCGACACATTTATGAAGCAACTGCAAGACAAGCAAGGCAGGGTCTACTGTAACTCACAAAGTTCAGAGGCCAGGCCCACTCGGAGAGAGGCAAGGCGATATGTCCCAAAAAGTATCACAGTGGAAATGCACTTCAAGTCTTTGTAGGAAAATGTCACAGAAAGGTTGGACCAGTTTTAGAACAAAAGTTAAGAAGGTCTGGAGGCGACCCAGTGGAAAGGTAAGGATTTAAGACACCTCACGCTAACCGTCACAAGGGAAGCCAGGCGGACACGGTACCTTGAAAGTGAAGAGACAGCTCCAGCGGGGGCAGTTGTTCCTGGTGGTGGATGCAAGTCAGGGCTTTGCCAGAAGATGAGAGGATCTCGTCGTCGACAAAAAGTTGAAGATCGTTGTACCACCAGGGAAGAGACCAGCCGCGGAGTGCTCTGTCACAAGGCACCACCTTTAGGTCACGGTACAGGTTAGTGGCTATCCGGTTGCCGGGGTGCTCAGCACGGGCAATTCGACCACTACGTCCTCGAAGTGAAGAAAAAGCAAGGGACCGGTTGTTCCCACCAGTCAAGGGAAGAGGACTCTCCAGCAGGGAGATCTACTCTGTCGTTGGGAAGTGGTGAGTCGGTTCAGCAGGGCTCCACCGGAGGTGTCATCGTTGCAGGTCGGCTCAGCTTTACCCTCGTCGGATTCTTAGGTCCTGTGGCGACTTCTGAAGATCCAGTCCCAAAAGCCCTGCTTTTATGCAGCAAACCCCATTCATTCAGCCTAGCTGTCAATCAAACACGCTAAGTGGTGAGCGGGGCGGCTCACCACTTGGGCCAATCACACCAGAGTGCAACTTGAGTTGGCAAGGCAACTCAGTCCAGGGTGCCTAAACCCCCTCCCACATCCCCTGTGGTACCCAGACAGAATGGCACCACTCTGGAGGGCTTCTGTGTAGAAGCCCGCCAAAAGTGGAACAAAGGGCTCAACCTTTGGTTCGGAGTTACAGAGGTGAACACATACGCCATTTTAAAAACCGAGTTCTGGCAGAAAATACCAACCGGTGGATTTATTTAAGACAAATAAACCGGTGGTATGTTAGAGACTAACAACAAAAAGTATTAGCCTCCAACAATGGGAATAATCCCATAGAAATATATTCGGGTTTGAATATAACAAGTAGTTTCCACTGCCACCAGCCAAAACTCGACGAGAGGGGACGGGACAGTGCCCCCTCGAACAACAGACCCAGGGGTAATCGAATTACCCCTACCAGTACGTCCACAATAGGATGGTTTGTACTAGTTCTGTTAGTAAATTTAGGTCTAGTAAAGTCAATGGTGACTTTACATGCCCTGGGAGACAGTAGTCAGTCTCAGGGTATGGAGTCTATGGTGGGGATCCTCTAGGACACCCCAGTGTTACGGCACAGAGGGTGCGGTGTAACACACATAGTAAAACACATGAGGCCTTATGGAGTAAAAGACCCCATAGCCCATAGAACACATTGACATTCAAATGAATTAACCACATTCATGTCCAAGAGTGGGAGAAAAGAGTCTCACTCTTGGCAGGATGAAAAAAACAAACTCCAGAAATCCAGCAAAGCTGCTGGGGGACTCACTAGGTTAGGAAATTCAGCCTAAACAGAGAATTCTCCCTAACACCGCAATATTGCACGATGACTCTGGTGACACCAGAATCCCCTGATTCATCAGTGCTGAAATAGTCTGAAATATACCTTCATCAGCTTCTCGAGACATGGGGTACTGTTTTGCTCGGGTGAAAAAAATGCTCCTGGTTTAACCTTTATTTTAACCTCCACTATCCCTTTCAATAAACCTACATCATAGGGGCCTGTGGTTCATAGGGCACTCAGCACCTTTTCAAGATCCTTCTGAAAACATGCTGGTCGTTGCTGCGTTATTGCCATTCTCTGTGGAACTTCCCTTTTTCTATCCTAATCCAATATGTAATGCTCATGAAGAACACCACTTCTTCATTGCTTTGGTCTTCCCTGAACATATCATCATCGGTTATGTCAGTCATTCTGTCCCCCTCCTCAAGAGCTATCACTGTTCTCCATGGCCTACCCTAATTGTCTGTCCCTTCAAGCATTGTCTTCTCTCTTCATACTATAGCTGCTTTAAACTCTATAGGAATAGTCTGTCCACCTTCCTCATTCATAGGTATTTGTGGTCTAAATAAAAACTCAACAGGTATTCTCACAATATTTCCTACCAGACCAGGTAGTCATGTCAGCAGAATGCTTACTCCATATAGAAAAATCCCTGGATCTGCTGAAACGCCTCACAGAGCCACTTGCCCTGTGAACCCCAGTATGAACTCTCCTATGTTTAAATAGTGTATTCCTGGAGTGGAGCACATTATTTCTTGATCAGTATATGGAATCGTCATATTAAGTTTTGTCATTAGATCTCTTCCTAAAATGTTAACTGGAGTCTGTCATGAATATGAAAAAGGGTCGGACATGTCACATTCTTTTTTAAAATTATTATTTGTTGTTTTTAGTTTGATTAACAAACGTTTTCAACAATTCCATTAATGTTTGTACAAAAAAATCTATTGCAATTCACAAAGCACTTTCCGCCATATTACAATTTTCATTGTATCATAGAACTTACTTCACAGAAGTTAATAAACGCTCTTTTAAAACCAAATTAAATTCATCCATATTCAAATACAGTTTCATACAATTATTTTACTAAAAACAGTGTCCACATCTCAAAATACTGTTAAGTATTGCTATTACATTCCAGGCATCTCTACAAAGAGTTGGTTTACACTTTCTCAGTGTTAGAGTGTAGAAATAGCACCACGAAATCACGTGCCTCGTATTCATTACTTGCTAGCGGTTCTAAAACCGGTGGGTCAATTATCGCAATCCACAGTTTAGTTAGTTGCTCTTGTAAAGAGATATATGTTGTCTGGCAAAAGCAAAGAGCCCATCAGTAACATAGACCTAGTAAGGATTGCCTATAGATCTTTCAGGTATTTGAAGTACAGGAATTCTAAGTTGCGCTGTCATCCATAAAAGAGTAATTCGAGTTGCAAGTGTTGGTCATCATTTAAATTCCTACAACAACATAGAATTGAAAGGAGCAATTTACCAGTAAAGGAACTAGACTCGTAGCTCCAGAGAACCCTTGAGCATTCATGGCAATACCTGACATTGGATACTTTCCCTCTCGTATACATGAAAGAGTTGCCCCAGTGTCTACAAGAAAAGAAAAAGCTTTGCCTCATATCGTCACATCAACCCTTGGTTCCTCTTGGGGGTCTGGTGTCACAGATAGTACTGAACACATCAAGTCACCCTATGAGCTTTCCTATTGCGGGTACAAGCTCATCCCTGTCCCTGTGAAAGTATTTTCTCCTACCACAGTGACACCTTTTATTCTAGGTGTTAGTACTTGTCCTGTATTCACATACCGCTGTGTCTGCATAGGGGCCTGTTGCGACTGCTCTTGGGGTGGATTCATTTGAACTTGTCCCTGATGTGGCACCTGCTGTACTTGCGGTGCTTTTTCCTGATAAGATGTGTGATCTTGGGTAAAACTGTCTCTGGTCTGTGTGCTGTATTGTGGTGGATAAACTGTCCCCCCTCTGGAAAACTGGCCATTTTGTACACTGACTCGTCTATCGCATACACGCACAATATGTCCTTTCATCCCACAATTCCAACATACTGGGGGAGCCCTCCTGGTAAACCCTCCTTAGTTATATCCTCCATGAGCACTCTGGTTCTCGTTCTGTATGTTTCGGAACCCACCTTGGTTATTCTGAAATCCGCCTGCTCTTCCCCTATAAACCATACTTTTGCCGCGTGGCGTAAACCCATACCCACCTTGGTCCATTGTGCGCAGATTATTCACCTGTGATGTACCTATTGCTTCCTGCATTCCCAATCCTTCTCCACTTGTTAACACCGCCCCTTCTATGGCATATTTTGACAACTGTTTCCGAACTAACTTGGCTTCCTCAATTTTTCTATTTTCATCTTTCTTCTTCTTTTTCTCTTGTAATAACCGACAATGATGTACTATTGTCAACTGTATCTCAGCCCATGGCTTCGCTTCCATCCCCACTTGCTTTTTCATCTGCCTCTGTACTGGCTCAGGCAACCCCTGGCATAAAATATGGTAAAATAATGCCACTGTCCTTTCGAGCTGCCATTTCTCCTGAATATCATGAATGTAAGCAATAGGGTCTCCATCTTCTTTCATTTTTCGTGTCATAATTTCACCCATATCTGATGTATCAGGATACTGTACCCAGAGAGCCCTCCAAACATCTGCCCTATAATTATTGAATGGTGCTCCATCATGCGCTGTGTTTTGTGCAGTCACACTTGTGCATCCCGCTCTGCTCCATATGTCACCAGCCCTCTCTCCAAGAATGGCTGCCAGGAGACCTTTTATGTCCCCTATGGCCAGCGTATTTCCTGCTGTCATCTTCTCTAATTCGTATATCCATTTCCCATCCCACGAAGTCAAACTAGGGTGCTTGCATTTTAAATTATCCTTGTCCATCTGTGGCCATGGGATATATTGTGGTCTTGCTCCCCCTTCTCTAGCAAGGGGAAATGCTTGAACCCCATCCCCTAGTCGGATCCCACTATTAGTCTATCCATGGCAGGTATAATCATTCCTGTCTGTCTCCTTGCTGGCAATGACCTTAACCTGCTTACATATGGTGAAGACTCCCCCTCACACTACACAATCATCTTTGGGGAAACTCAGGGTATGATACAGGATCTGGGTTGTTTCTTTAGATGTTCCAGATCTGACCATCTCACCTCCTTATCCATGTGCAGGCTTCCTACAGGGGCGCACGCGCTCCCTCCTTCTGCTCTAAGACCAAACTCTCTTTCCTCGTCCGACATGTCTAGGCCCCAACTAGTATGACTAACACCCCCTCACCTTTGTCTAGGTTCAATCTGCTCAAAGACAATGCTCGACGTTCATCACTAAACAGGTTTCCCTCCTCACTCAGTGATTCAGGTACTGTGGATCGATCATTGTTCCCTCGAGTTCCATGCTCGCTATCTCGTCTTAATTACTGATAGGCCTTATCAATCCTTTCTGCAATGCTTTCCATATCATGCCTTTCCTCATCTAGCTTTGCTCTAGGTGCTTCTAGCATCTTCTCCTTTATTGGGAGAATATTGCTTTCTCTCTCTCTCTCCCATTGCATTTCTGGGCGCAGCCTCATTTGTTCTTTACGAATAAAACTGGTATCCGAACCTCGCTGCCTTCTGTTTTGTTCTATTTCTTCCATCTACTTCCCTTCGCTTTCTCGCATCCTTTCTAACTATTTCTTCCTCTTGCCTTCGTTCTTCCCTCCTTATTCCATCCCTTCTTTCCTCTTCTTCCCTTTGTCTCTGTAATCTTTTATCCCTCACCCTTTGTGCTTCTTCCTCTTCTCTTTCTTTCCTTCCTGTCCCTTTCTTGTATCGCTTTTTGTCTATTGTCGTACTTTCTTTGTTCTTCTGCCCGTTTTTTGTCTTTCTCTTGCTCCTCCTGATATATCTGTTCTCGCCGCTCCCTACTTTTCCCTTCTTTGCTCATCCTCCTTTAATCTCCTCTCTCATTCCTTATCCTTCCTCTTTTCTTCATCCTTATCTTCTCTTTGCCTAATTTCCTCAATACTTTTCCCATCTATCTTGAATAATATCTGTCCTCCCATCCATTCATTTTGTATGAGTGCTACCCCGTCAGCCTTATCTTTTTCTCCTTTCGATCTCTTAATTTCTCTGTCTATATCAAATTCAACCATTCGCTTCTTTCTTCCTTGTCTTGTATGAATTTATATATATCTTCCTTTCTTTTATTCTCTTCCGGACTATCGTCACTACTGAGATTACTATACCCAGTCGCTGTTTTCAATTCCTTTAAAGAATATACTCCTATCTCTTCTGTAATAACACTCTTTATTTCAGAAAAGGTAAGGGGGGCTGAAGGCTCGACGCCTTGCCCCTTGTTCTGATTAAGCATCCACTCCTTAGGTGGCGGATCTTCTTTTTCCTCTTGGTGTACAAGTATGTGGTCATATGTTGAAATACCGCTTTTAACAATGATCCCCCTTGTGGCCTTGACATAAACATCTTATCTGCTGTGCCCTTCACCCATTCTGCACTGTACGGTTTGAGCTTGGGTACATGTTTTGGCAGTGTCTTGCATAGGTGCATGAGAGGAGTGTACTCCATAATGACAAGTTTCAATTGGCTGTCAATACTTGCCAGATCGTTAAATAAACCTTTCCTTTTAACTTAAATCCCCACCTTTAATGTTTTAAAACAACAAATATGAGCAAGCACCATCAATCGCTCCTCAATCCTCTTATTTCAATGACCTATCTATTCTTTTGATTGGCGCCAATCGTTTTGCTACACTTTATTAAGGGCACAGCTGCCGCCGGAGTTGCATTTTTTCCGGCACCCACGAATGAGCAAGAACCGGGTCATGCCGAGCTCAGCGGACCGGGTAATTGCCCATTTGCGGGTGCCGGAATCAAGGGCGTCCCGATCCCCATTCTGCCCCACAGGGCTGAATGGGGATGGGGACGTCGGATGCATCGGCACATTTAGAGTTGTGCCGGTGCATCCGACATGCCCTGCTCGCGGGTGCCGTTACACTCGCCAGGAAAAACCTGGCGGGTGAAACGGGACCCACGAGTAGAGCACGTAGTATGGCAGTTTGGGAACTAAGGTACCGACATGCTTACCGGTACCGTAGTTCCTGGACCACCATGGTTGTAATGAGGCCCATAGTATTTATACCAAAAATACATCAGAGGTGACATCATACTACGTGGCAATAATGAAAAACCTGTCAAGGGTCGGGATTGGCTAAGGGGAACATCTAAGTATACTTTCTCTAGGAACTAGGATTGTGATTGGATGCCCACTATCAGGTGGAAAACATATGCCTACCTCTAAAACATGTAATCTTCAAAAACATTAGATACACAGTTTCCCATTGGTCTTCAAACTATAAGGTCCTTCGTTATATGGACTAATATCATTGGTTGGCACGCTTGTACCATGTCTGGAACATTCGGTTCATTTAGCAGCACGTAAACCAAGACCCAGTCGAAAGGAGACGGGGCATGGCACTACCTCTCCACCCAATTAGCCCATCATCTCTCATCGCCCATGCCTTCTGCCATGAAGATTGTCTTTGAACAAAGTATCCTTGTTTTTTAGAATGCACGGGAGTGAGGGCACTCACTATCGTGTCTAGGACTCCAAGTTTGAACACTATTTTCATCCTTGGTCCGTTTTACAGGTTTTAAATGCTCTAAATGAATTAAACTTGGCACTCTTGCTGTTCTTTCTTTTCACCTTAACAAGGGATGATTCATCCTCTGCACATTCGCTCCTTTCCAGAATAGATATCTGACCTTGGCTTCTTTAGTCTTGACTCCAGGCAGAAACAACCTCTTCTTGCAGCTCCACAATTCTACTTATTCTTGCTGCGACACAGTTTTTCCTTCCCGCTTCATGGGTCCTGGATTACTAAATTCATGATACCGATATCCAGCTTCTATATAATGGCAGCTTCGCCTGCGTTCTTTTCACTTGGTATAGTCAGCTTCTATGATGATGACTTAATCTACCTTGCGTTTCAGCGTCTGTACATTTATTGAACAGTTGGTTATCTCAAATCCAGCCACAAAAGTAGTAAGATGCAGGATTGTGAATCCGGCGACATTTGTAGACGAACCAGTAGAAGATGGAGACTATGTGCAAGACTGCACTACATACATGGAACAGTATGACAACATTACTAAAGTGAGGGAAACGTCTCTTGAGGCGGGGGAAGGGCGTGACATGGATGGTTCATCAACTATAGACCAGACAACAGGAGAAAGACACATGGGGACAGCAGTGGTAAGGATGAAGCCAGATGGAACACAGAAGTGCCAGCCAAGTGAGAGGAAAACGGCAGGGAGGCATGATGTTGAGGAGGCTTAGCTTTGAGGATGCAAAGATGGGGACAGCCTCAATGAGACTAAGGGGTCGGATACGTGAGGAAGATGAGGAGGGAAGACCCTCTTGCTACTCACAGGAGATAAGCCCCAATAGGGAGACAGTATGGGTAGCCGACAAAGATCTGCAAGGGACAGCAGAAGACGAGTGGGGTAGGCGACAGCGTCCCAAGGGTGCAATGCGCAGCACAGATGATGTTACCCCTTATGCATAAAGGCTTTGAGCATGGCCAGGGTGACAACGAACAGAATTGATGCTGGCATTTACCACAACCAAAGATGCGGGGAGACAGGGTGGAGGCATAGGACTGACCCAGTGCCCACTATTAGAGAAGGGATGAGGGCGACCTCAGTATATAGTATGGCAGCAGATGGACAAAGACAATTTAAGATTCAAGTTACTGTTATTGACTGCTGGGGCTGGGAAGTGGATTCATGAACTTGTATTTGTATTTGTATTTATTTTAATTTATATAGCGCTTTAATCCAAAGCGCTTACAACTTGAAAGACTGACAGCAGGGACAACATTAGCAGTGGGTGACATGAAGAGTTTGCTGTCAGCAATTCTTGCAGAGGTAGCAGACAATGTATGGAAAAGAGCAGGGTATCCTGGAGTGACAGCACAGAACACGCGCATGATGGTGCACCTTTCAATAATTGTTAATCGGCCGCATGGCTCGCTTTAAGGGTACAGTTCCCCGATACTTCGGACATTAACGCGATAATCGCAATGTAAAACGAGGGAAGACCAGGATCCACTGCAATATATTCAAGCTATTCAAGAGAAATGGCATTTGGAGACGTGTGAGCCGTGGGACAAAACAGTATTTTATCATATACTATGTCAAGGGTTACCTGAACAGGTGCAAAAGCATCTCAAGAAGTTAGTAGGTATGGAGGCTAAACCGTGGTCTGAAATTCAGTTGACTGTAGTGCACTATTGTAGGCTAATGAAAGAAAATTTAGGCTAATGCAAGGAAGAAGAGCAAGGAGAGAAAACAGGAGGAAGCCAAGCTAGTGCAGAAAAAAGTATAGAAGTATACAATGGAAGGAGCAATGTTAACCAGCGGGAAGGGATCAGTTAAGCCGCATGCGCAGCAGCGACTGCCACCAATGGGAAGAGGCTTTGCAGGAAAAGAAGGAAAGCATCAAGGGTTTAGGGGTGAGGGTGAGCACCCCCGGGGAAGGGGGTATAGACATCACATGAAGCAAGGACCAGCACGGTTTCAAGGTGGCTATCAGAGACCAGTGGGAGGACCACCATAGTGTTGGGTGTGCAGACAAGTCGGACACATTTCTTGAATGTGTAGAAGTAGAGGCAGGATGCAACAGAATGGGGGAACACCACACCAACACACATACCAGACCGAACAGACTGACTACTATTCCCAGGACCAAATGAAAAGGACAGGCGTAAGATCCACGGCAGACACAAGACAAGCATGAGCAGTCAGACCAGCCCATGAAACCTGCACCACAGATGCAGGGACCCATACAGTCATATCAACGTGCACCACAGGTGCAAGGACACAGACCACTGCAACAAGAAACACAACAGACTCCATGGGATCACCTCCTATTCGAAGGTTGGAAGGGGCGACTGTTGTGGGGAGCAACTCATTCACAGGGACAGTGATGTCATTATACCCACAATATGACAGCCCACAGACAAACCTCATGTCTCTAATCCTATCTGTTATACCCAGTCTAGCAGAGGAACCATGTATAGGGGTGACAATAGGAGGCAAGACTTTTTCCTTTCTCGTGGACACAGGGGCAACTAGATCCTTTCTCAGAGAAGTGAGATACACAATGTCAGGCAATGCCATGAATGTGCAGGGATTCTTTGGGGTGACGGATTTAGTTCCCGTTATAGACAAACTTTTACTCTCTGTGGGAGAACATGACCTAATGATGCCACTGTTATATTTGCGACAGACACAAATGAATATAATAGGAAGAGACATCATGAGTACACTTAACATGACCATCTCATTTACAGACCAGGGGATTGTGTGCTCAACACCAGGAATTCATTGCGTGAATGTGAGGGAAATCATACAGGAATATTGTGGGCAAACCGTACAGAGGGGGGTGCAAGCAGACCTGGAGTTATTTCATTATGGAGTGGAGGTACTAATAGCATAGCTTCCAGGGATTGAGGGCAGGCTGTGGCGCTTACCGAATTAGTTTATATTCAGCCCAGAGGCTCCTTCAAATGAACCAGAAGGGAAGATGGTTTCCATAGAAATGAAGGCAGTAACAGTAAAAGAAGAGAGGATAACTTTGCAAGAGACGGATAACAACAGGACGATCCTGGAGGACAGTGATTGACTGACGTGACTGATGAGCAACTGTTCCAAGAAGATTGATCAGATCATGAGGTATTGACATCAGCATTACACATTGGGTGTGAATAAACTACAAGGAGGTACCACAGAGAATGGCCATGTTGCGAAGAGCACCACCACCATTTCTCAAGGAAGATTTGGGAAGAGTACCCAGTGTTCTATGGACCAATAGTCCCTATGAGGTGGGTCTGCTAAAAGGCATAGGGGCAGTTAAGATAAAGTGTAAACTGGGAGCAATTCTACAAAGGGCAAAACAATATCAATAATCAAGGGAAGCTGATGAGGTCATTTATGAGGCCATTGCCGCACTAGTGAAACAGGGGATTCTGGTACCATCAGAATCACAGTGCAATACTGCAGAGTACCCTGTGAAAAGGTGACAGGGGGATCATAGCGTTTCATCCAGGACTTCTGCCCTTTAAACCAAATTGTAAAGGCAGAATTTCCTTTAGTTCCAAATCCAGCGACAATTTTGAGTGGCATTCCCACAGAAGCTACCCATTTCACGGTAATAGACTTGAAGAATGCGTTCTTCTCTATACCACTTCACGAGGAGTCTCAGGACTTGAATTCCTTTCTATAGTACTAGCAGAGAAGGGGTACAAGGTGAACAAGTCCAAACTACATTTTTGCCATGAGGAAGTGCTATACATTGGAGCACTCATATCACATGATGGGTGAAAAGTGACACCAGAGAGGGTGGAGGTAATCTGTGGAATGCCAACACTTAAGACAGTGAGGGAATTGAAATGATTCTTGGGTCTCTGTAATTATTGCAGAACTTGGGTGTTTGACTATAGCACATACATAAGGCCTTTGTTAAGTGCACTAAGGCAAGCCCCGAGAGAGGAGGCTACATTACAATGGACAGACGAGATGACAGGTGCATTTGAGGAGTTGAAGAAGGCAATATGCTTAGCTCCTGCGTTAGGTATCCCAGATTACCAAGACACATTTTCTGTTCTCACACTCCAACGGAGTGGTGATGACGGCGGTACTCACACAGAAGACTACCTTAGGACACAAGCCACTAGCATATTACAGTGGGAAGTTAGATCCAGTAATGAGAGAACCTTATCCTTGTGAGCAAGCACTGGCTGCTTCTGCATTCACAGTAGAGAGGTCAGTGAGTATTACAATGGGGTGCAGTACCACACTTTAAGTGGAGCATGCTCTCTGTCTCTCCGACAGATGCCCCATGGAGGCAGGAGAGTACAGGCAAGCTGATGACACTGGTGACACTGCAGACTGCACTCACACAACTGCATCACCCAACCCATATGGGAAAGGATGCAATTGCTTCTCACATTGGGGAAGAATGGTTCTGCCCAAATCTGACAGACGTGTGGCTTCATTTGTAGACAATTGCAAGCGGTTCACTGCGGGGCATACTTTACGGGTAGTGATGGGAGCCATACCTCATCCACTAGGTACTTTTCATTATCTTCATGTTGATTACTTTGATATCATTCAAGTATGTCAAGGGTATTGTTATGAAATTGTAGCTGTGTGCCCATTTTCATGATGGATTGAGGCCGGTCCCTGCTCACACCCTGATGCTCTTCCAGCAGCCCAATTCCTGATTAAAGAGGTTTTCTCATGCTGTAGGGTGTTTGAGGTCCTGCATTCTAACAATGGACCTCACTTTTCCAATGAGGTATTTCAACACATCACAACTCTATTGGGGATACAGCAAAAGATGTCCTGTGCCTATCACCCATAAGCAAATGGGATGTGTGAGTGCTTAAATGGCCTGCTAAAGGAAATAATGGCCAAAATAAAGGCCACATTAAATAAAGGGTGGCTTCATTGTTTGCCCCTAGCATTGTTCGCATTGTGCAACCAGCCTCAGTCCGACCCCCACTTAAGGCCACTTGTGGTAACTGGACGGTGCAGGCAACTACCCCTGGCTCCCCCCACTAGGGCACTAATGGATGCACACGTTGTTTCAGAGATATTTGGGAATTATATGTATGACTATGTGGCTTCTTTTATGGCTATTGCATCTTTTATTTCTCGCCAACTGCAGGCTCGGCAGGAGAGGTTGAAGAACAGAGAAAATGACAACACCACCGAGACTGCTAAAAGCCAGTTTATACCACCATTACTTTATCCAGGGGACTCCATCCTACTGCGCAACTTTACACGCTCCTGATACAAGCCAAGGTTCAGTGGCCCTTACATCGTGGAAGAAGCAACTGACAGAGAAGTACGCCTAGAGGGGAAGAAAGCCTGGAATTACATTGGAGACATAAAGCCCTGCCGAGCAGAGACCTCTCCCTGCCGAGAGAAAGAAGAAGACGGATTGATGCAAGAAGAAGCACCCAATACAAGGAAAAGGCAAAATCAAGGAGAAGAACTGCAACCACGACTGATGAGATCAAGAGCTAGAGGGCTAGGGCAAGGACTTCACACACATATAGAATAGGCACACTGTCATTTCTCCTCACAATGACCATTCATTGTGAAAGCAAAGGACTTTGCATTTTACCAATCCTCATGAGTTCTCGTAGACCTTTTAGCTTTCAAGAGTATTTTATTAGGTTCGTGGTACAATCTGAATTGGAGAGAAGAGTCCCTCCAGGACTGTATTTTCACGCTTTCTTGCTTTATTTGGCCCAAACCTACCCACGTCTTACTGCAATTTAGATGTTAATGTTTGTGCTCTTATATGATAACTCATGACAATACTAGTATGAAATGAATCGACATTTGTGCCTATTTACTCACCAATATTTAGTTTTTTACAATTTTGTTATGTAACAAGTGTGCAAATTCCTTTATTTTTCTTTTGTGTGTTTACAACAATCGTTACATCTTTAAACCATGTGTGATACTTGTTAGCGATGCTATGGTTTCTGTATCAGCCTTGAGGACGACTTAGGTCGAAACACGTGTCGGCTGATATTTGGGAATAAATCATTTACAGATGAAGAAGACTAAACAAGACTGACTAGTCTTTATAACATGAATTTTGCAAAACCATTTCAGAGGCAAAGCATGATTCCCCAGTAGCAGTCTATCTTTTGACTCACTTGTCTGAGGCCTTGTGGAATTGGTGATGCAGCTTGTCGCTCCATTAACTTTTAGTGGCCATAGCGTACGCTCAAGTGGTTGTACCTGCTTACTGTTTTCCATCGCGCTCACACAATACTATATTCATAGAGCTTGATCACACACTAACCACATAATTATGCTTTTTGAGGAATTTCAGGCTGGTCTACACAAAGGAGCAACACAAGAGCATACTGAAGAGGGGTAAGTCATGGGTAACGTGATCAGAACTGTAACCGTGGTATTGTGTGCTTTCTGTCGTCTCTACTTCTTTACCCTCATTGTTCTACGAAGACTGTAGTTTACAGATGTACCAGCAGTGACCCCTATTAACATAACCCCAATCCAGGCAGCAGACATAATAGGTCAGGCGATAAGCACTGCCAAGACAGTAAAAAGAAGGTGGCATAGTGTAGACTTAGACTTAAGTCAGGTCGATCCATACCTAACTGATTCGGCCCAAGTATCTAATAACATGTGGTACAAGCACATAAGTAAAGTAGGTCAACAAACCACTGGAGAGAGCAGTTATGTCTGCTCTCTCATACCCTATGCCATGAGTGCATCCAGAATGTTTGTGGCAACTGAAATCCTTGTGGCAAGAGCACAATGCCTCATGCATCTATCGCTGTGCATCACACAAGGATGATTCCAAGGGAAAAGATCCACCCTGAGGTGGATGTCGAAGAAGAAGTTCCCGTTTAAAGATAGCTATATCAAGGATCTAGAAATGATGGACGACTATTAGAAACAAGAGAAGGCTATAGAACATGTCACTGAAGGTCCACAAAAGGGAGAAACAAGGATAGTGACACAGAAGGAGTTACCATGTCCCAAGAAAGGACCAGTAGACATAGGAGGAGTTCCTGGATGCTGGAGAGACTCCAGATGCTGGTGTATGGACAAGTATACACAGCTGATGGGGGAAAGAAGGAGTGGTATGGAGAAAAGCACATGCACCTCTGTCAGCTCCAATTCAAGTAGAACAAGAAGAAAATGCTAAATGCCTGAAGGAATGGGATGCAAGTGCAAAACTACTCACATGGGTGGAAAACGAAGCTGGGCCAATGCCCATAATGCCAGTCAAAGGGGCTGCCTTATGCTTTCAGAATGATGGTTCAATAAAGGTTGGAGCAAATGAAGGGTGTAAGCAGGTATCAACAATTCCAGGTATGAAAGTCGGAAGAGCAGCCCTAATGGATTACTTTTGGGCCTGCGAGTCAAAGGCATATGTGAAACTACCACCCAACTGGGGTGAAAGGTGCTCACTGGTGCATCTGAACATGCCAGCGTTACCCCAGAAAGACATCAAGGTGGATGGATGCCCCAAGAAGGATGCTCGCAGGAGAAGGAAGAGATCAGTAGAACTGACTAGACTGAAGAGGGTAAACTATACATCAACGAAAATGGACACATCTCTAGATGCAATCCCACCAGAGCATAGGCGGTCCAGCAGAAACAAGATATTTTTTGCATCCATTGTTCCAGCAGTGCAGGCCAGCACAAACATGAAATGGCTCTAGATCACGAGGTGGGAACTAATGAAGACAATAAACTGAACTGTCAAAGGGTTCAACACAATCAAAGAAGAGCTCCAAGCAGTGAGGTTAATAGAGCTCCAGAACAGATATGTTTTAGATGTACTCACAAGCATGGAAGGAAGCATGTGTGCGAAGATAGGGTCCTCTTGTTGCACATTTGATCCAGCTAATGACAAAGGCATGGGGACCCTTACGGAGGCTGTTAGCAGATTATCAGAGATACATGCTAAGATGGAAGCAGAGACAAACGCTGCAGGAGAAGATGAAGGCTGGCTGTCATATATTTTCTCATGGATATCAACATGGATGGCCAATGGACTAAATGTGTTAGCAGCAGATCTAATATTAGTATTGTTAACTTTCTGTGTCATCAATATGTATCACACAATGCAGAAAGACGACTGAAAAGACTTTAAGAATGAAAGTTCTGATGGACTCGGAAACAGACGAGGACAAGTTACTTAAGGTCCGGGACATGCTGAGGGCCCAAATGACGGATTGCCCTTTGTTCCCAGCAGGAGTATTGTTCAAGTATCCTTACAACACAAAAGACTATTGGGGAAAATGGGGCTGGTGCAACCCTGGAGGAGATTGCTGTTACGTGACATGGAGTTTGGACAACCATGTTAGATTCTATGGACACCTGGGAGGCGTAATCAAGATCTGGCTCCCAGAGCTTAAGGTGAATAAAAGTAGAGTTTTGGTCGACAGGTCGGCCAGAGGAGCGACTGAAGAGAAAAGATGGCCCTTATAACCGCTAAGCGAATGTCTGCCCGCAGAATGAGGAATGAAAGGTGTAACTCGCTCTTTGGCCTGTCACAGGCTACAGCCCTACCTCATTCAAACTGTATCTAGTTGATGGTTTTGAGGAGACAGAGGGCTTAGCAATCGATCAGGTCGACTGACTGTGAAGCCAGATATCAATGATGTCATTAGTGACATCATGACGTAGTGATGTTTAGACATGAAGTAAATATGCACCCTTTCACGAAGATACACAAACACTCACTAGTTTGTTGCACATAGGCACAAATGACATGGCTATGACTCAAGAGATGTAATAACTGAGTCTCATTAGATTTATGGACAGATGGCTTATGTTTAATGTGTTTTGAATTTTACATTCTTCTGAACCTTGTTGGCTGAGTATCGAAACGTAGCATGGGTTAAGTAATCCTTCACTGTCCCCATTGTCAACTAGATGTATTACATTGCTATCGTAAAGACAAACCTTTTATTAAGTATCTCGTGTCTGAGCGCGGGATCACTAATTAAGTTCTCCTATCTTTGTCACAATTATAGATCTGGAGAGGGCCTGGTCCATTGTACATTCCATGTTAAAGCCCCCCTTTTTAATTGCATACCGACTGGGGTTTGGCTGCGGTGATTGAATTATTTATACACTTGCACGATTCATTCACTTGCAAGTCGCCTGAATATAACAAAATCATAATCATCTGAATATGTGACTCTCAGGAGTCCAATAATAACCGCAAGCTGGCTGTTTTTTATGTAGTAGCTTGGTTATATATACGTATTTGTACCATTATTTTGTAGTATTCTCCACCATTCCAACATGAAGGAGAGTCGCTCGACCTCTCTGTAAACACTATAGAAGGACCTGGTTTCCAAGGCTACCTACATATACACATTGCCAACCGCATGTGCCCGACTGGAGACACACAGGAGACTCTGAGCCTTACAAGAACTGCTGCATCTGCACGGGCGGTGGTCCGCACTATACTCTATAATAAGAGAACGTGGTAAGTACAGCCGTTCATTCTTGCCGCACACCGATCGCGTTATATAAAAACACTAACAGTAGGTCCCTAGTGATGATCGAACTGTTTTATTCTTGTTTTAATGTTTTCTGTAGATCAGTTATACTCAGAATCCGAGCGGTTTAAGTGGTACTCAGCGATTACAGGTGCAACACTGAGAACAGTAGGTGACTTCCACACACCGACTCCAGGTAATGGGCAGCTTTTGCATACCTTACTTTCCCGCTGGTCCGTGTTCCTTAGTTTTTAATATCTTTTCTTGTGTGATTCATACGGATCGGTTAGACTCTATAGGGATAAAAGTCCTATTGAAGCTTGGCACTTTTCTTATCTGTTATAGCACTTTGAACCGTGCCTACTTGCAGACCTTGTATGTCTAGCACAGGGGCTGAGATTTAGAAGGAGGTCTTCTCTTAATACAGAACCACGACCACCTCACGAACCATTAAGGTACCTCTCCTATTTTATTCATTACAGCTCTAACAGTCTTGTATGAGCTCCATGTCTGATTAGACTTTTGCCCACTTTTCCTTTAGGGTCCTTACAGCATTATCCACGTTGGATAGTGGAGTAGCTTAACAGCAAGGAACTATGAGGTCCATTTCTAATATCTTCCAACTCCCATTTTTCTGTCTACGTGGCGACTCCCCTTTACAGGTGAGCACTATGGATCCTACTGTGTATTACTAAATTTTATAATATTGACCATATGATTGTCTTATCCACGTTTTTTTGGCTCTTTTGAAAAGCTATAATCAGTGTTTTTTTGTATTAGAGACACAGTAGCTTGACTTTCCAGCCGACTACAACCCAACTTAATTGATGAAGTTGCGAGCCCCCACAAGCATCATTTAAGGTATATTTTGTTTGCCTTTTCTGGTCCTCTTGTTCACCTTCTGGTGACTATAGCAAAGATATTAAGCTATTAAGAGCTGACACTTTTTTCTTTCTCTTATTGAAACCCCACAGGTTGCACGCTATCCAGCTTTTCTTTAGAACTGGACTTTTTTGATTATACTAGGATCTTCGTAATTTTCTTCTCCTATTGAATGCTCAAGACTAGGCTGTTTAAGAACAGAAACATATTGAGAGAACCCTCTGAATTGAAACAGGGATGAAAAACTAAATTGTTGCAGCAGACTAAGAAATAATTCTAATAATAGCACACAAGGGATTTGTCTTGTATGCACATGTATTCATTTGTATTGAATATACATTGAATGCACTTCACAATTTCCTATGTTTTATGTGTCGCATTTTGATGTGTATGTTGGTTTTGTAAACCAGGTGATTTAATAACTGTTTAATGACTATGTTTGATTAAAAACTGATTGTTTGTTTTTCTGATGGTTTTTAGCTACTGTCAGTAACCTTTTATGCAACCTGTCGGACTGAGCTCTGTCTCGTATATATTGAGGGCTTAATAAACCCCCCGGGTTTAGACAGAGTAGACACTTTCCCCACGTCCTTGTAGGGTTGTGTTTACCAGGGTTCCTACCTTTATAGTGACCTATGACTTAAATAGACCAGAGGACGGCTACACACTTATAACATTTTATGCTATTACATTCTTTACTAAGGCGAAGCAGCAAGAAAACGCAAGACGCAAGAAGTAAACGTGAACCAAGCTTGCCTATACTATGCCGCAATTAATCACTAGAAGCTGTTAGTACATCTAGGAAGAATATAGGCCACTGGATTTAATGGAGAAAAGGAGCAGGCCGCAAAAGACATGGAAGGGGAGAAAATATCCCTGCAGCCAGAGCCGCGGAGAACAAGGCGCTCAGCCAAGGACAGTGGCAGATGGAAAGTTTCTGATTGCCAGGCGGCGAGCCACCTGCAAGAATCCACACTAAAAACCTCTTTAACTACACACAGAAGAGCTCCATTTTGTGGCCCCTCACACGTGACTTAGTCGAGCAGGACAATGCCCATTCACTCATGGTGAGAAGAGGAGCTGTACTCAACCGAATAAAGATAGACTGTTATAAGTGTTGCCTACGAAACTGCAACCTGTTTGCACTCTCACAGGCTTAGGTGATCAGACAAGTCGCAACGGAATGGAACACACAGCACTCCATGTTCTTTCCCATTACCTTGAAAAGGTTCACCGAGCTCTGTGACCCGCCATAGCCAATCCTGAAGCTCCCTTTGTGAAATGGAATAAAATGTTGCACAGAACAATGGTAATACTGCAACCCTGAAACATTGTAGCTAGTAACATTTACGGGTGGTCTCAGGAGGAGCCACCAATATTGTTGGCTGTCAAATGTAATAACCCCTATAGGTTGTGTAAATGGCAACCATAGACTGGCCAATTGGAGTGCCTCGTAGGATTTGGGAGTGGAACTGATTTTGTGATGTCATACGTGCACAAAACTTTGTGACACATGTTCCGAGAGCGGTGCTGATTTGTTGTCCTGTGTGATCGCTGTTTTACGGTGATATTAAGAGCAGTTAACCTTGCCCCATGGCTGAGTCTTCTGTTCTTGTGGTGGGGAGTCTTTAATGGGCCCAAGAATCTCTGCTATGGTTGAGATGGAACTGCTGTGAGTCCCTACCCCTCTGGCCTTTGTCAAAGCCATAGCCTATTCAGCCATGTCGCAAGGGAGAGGCGGGACACAAGTACTGTAACTAGGTAGAGTACGTAGTAACCCCCACATCTACTCCATTTCCCTCTTGCTCGTACCAGTACTTACTTGTGAGGTATACCAACTGGATGTGCTGAATGGGTTTAAAGAAACACATTGACTCACTGGTGTCATACACATGACCCATCATCACTTTATAAGCAAATAGTTCTCAGACAAAATGGGGTTTAGAGGATACCCACTTTCAGTAATCCCATTCCTAAAGCCCTGCACTCTGCCTGTGTACGTTTGAGCAGTAGTTCTTTATAATAGTGTCAGGGTTTGCCCAAGTGGCCGCCCTGCAAATCTGTTGAATGGGCACTGTAACAAAATTACCTCTGCAGGAATATAGGGGTGAATAGCGAATACATCTCCTACTCAGGCCTCACACTTCTACAAACCAACAGTGATCCCAATCATAAAGGTAAAACAGGCACAGTCACCTTTTGTGGGGTGCGGTGGGGTGTGAATGTGACTCAGTAGTGGCGCAAACAGCAAAGTGTCATGTCAAAGCTCAAAATAAAGTATTTTTCTGAATATATATACTTTAATTAAACACACCATCTGCAAGAAATCCAAATAGAAATACTGTACAAAACCCCACCCCTGGGCAAAGAATGGAAAAGACGCAGAAAAGAGAGAATGCAACACTCTAGATGAGTATACAGGGGTGAAAAGGAAATTTCAGCAACCACAATGCTGTTTTGTAAAAGGATATGTTTTGGGGACCTAACCAGTCTCTTGGGCCCAAAATGGACCAAAGGGGCAGATAGGGACCAATAGTGCCTTCTTTGAGGTTCACCCAAGGTGAATCCAGCAGTTCAATGCTGTTGGTGCAGTTTGAGGCGGATCAGGGGCTGCGGTTGTAGTGTCCAAGGTAGGCAGCAGTGTCAAGCGAGCGTCTAACAGGGCTACAGGGCTCGTTGTGGTTCATAATTGATGCTGAGAGACGAGTGGATCGTGAGGGCCACCAGAGTCAGTTCGATGGTCAGTTCGAAGAATCTGGTGACTGGATGCGCTGGTTGGCTGGTTCAGTTCAATGAAGCGCTCGAGGAGTGACGGATCATGCAGGCCACCAGGGTCAGTTCGATGGTCAAGTAGACAGGCTCGGTTTGAGTGGTCTGATTTGGTGTCCGATTGTCGGTGCCCCGGGGTACACCAGGGTCGTTCAACCGGTGATGGCGATCACCAGTAGAGATGCTGGCAGAACGAGTGGTGATTCGGTGGCAGCTGATGTAACAAAGGAGCTTGCAGTTCGAGCAGAGGCTACAATGCCCTCAGCTAGCGTGGTGTGTCATTGAATCAGGTTAAACATGCAGTTCGAGTTCAAAAAGCCGGTTCAGCGTCAAAGGCAGCTCTACAAGGTCCTTCTTGTTTGAGATGCAGTGCAACCAGTTTGACCAGTTTGATTCAAGGGAACACAGTGCTCTTGGGTGTATTGGCTCTCGAGATGCTGTGAGTCCCACTCATGGGTCTAAGGGACAAGTTTAGTCCTTGTTCTCTGGCTCCCAGCAAGGGAGGCTTGTGAGCACCTTCAGGAGTTCTTCACCAAGTTGAGGTCTTGGCCGCAATGTGGCTGGAGGAGAGGCAGGTCTTTTTCCAGCAGCAGGTTCATCCCAAAATGTGTCCTGGAGAGGAGTTGGGAACAGATCTTGCCTCTGCCTTGAACATTCAGTCTTCACCTCACTGGTGGAGGGCTATTGAAAGGCAACTCTCCCAACAGATATCCAATGACATCTATACGGGTTGGAGTCCAAAAGTTTATCTAAAGAAGTGGCCTGAGACCCTGTCTTTTAAAGGTAAAAGTCCACAGGTGATTTGGCTAAAGCTAGCCTGCTTTTGGGATTGAATGCCTGTTCTTGAAAGACGTGGACTTTTCCTTTCTGCCATCACACCCAAAGTGGTTTGTGCTGGAGAAACTGGAGGGGACAGGAAGGCAACGCAAAGACAGAGAGAAACAAGATGGTGGAATCCTCCTTCAACTAAACAGAGCTCTCACTGTCTACCCTAACCCTTGCCCCTTCCCTCCTCAATAGGATCAAAGCCCTTGAGATATGTAGCACCCTGGTGTAAGGCCAAGCCTTTTGTGAATGGGTGTCCCCTTCGATTCCTGTTCCCAGGTCATCTTCCTGTGGAGTGACTTCCACTGGGAAAGGATGCTACCTGCCCTTACAAAGGAACAAAGAGAGGCAATTCCCCCAGACTGCATTCCTGTCAGCAGGGCATGGTCTAGCCTGCCTGAGGAGAATACACGTAACCCTTCCACAGCTGAACTGGGCCTACAGGGCTGACACATCTGTGATATGAAATTGGATGTGGTTGTAATGATTATGAGCAGTGCCATGGACCATGCCCTAACTCAGGCATGGCTTTTTTTTTAGAGTTCACCGTACCACTAGAATGGGCTACTCTGGATCATAAGATTTTGGTACACGGGTGCATATCTTAAATGCAACTCATGTGCTGCAGAGACTTGGTTGTCACTGCAGCTGTAAAATGGGCGCATGTGACCTCTGACCGTGCTCTAGGCCACTGATAGAGCAGGCACTGCAGATCAGGATAATTATGTAGCAGGGCACAGGTACTCACTATGATGAAAGGGGAATCTGATCAGCAGATTGCCCTTTTAGAGATTGAATTACACACATCCTTTCATTAATCAATACAAATGAAATCCAGGGCTTTAACACCCTTGGCAGATAGCAATTCTTCACAGAAACTCCTTGTGCCTCTGCTCTACCGATCATGGACCGACCATGGATTCTCAATGGGGAGTCCATACCTGAGGATTAGTAGGAGATAGCAATGGTTTTAGGGACCGTTGCTTTATATCCAGACTGTGCCCGGTAAAGGTTATAAAGAGGCTATCAGACTTTGTGAAGGCATGTGAGCACTCCAAGTAGATCAGGACCGCCATCCCAACATCTAATGACTCCAACCCAACTCCTCGGCAGATGAAAGATTGGGAAAGAATGACAAAAGAACTACCTCCTGAGAAACATGAAATATGGTTGCCACTTTTGCTAGGAAAGCTGGGTCTCCCCCAAGGAAGAAAGTCGGCTTTTGAATCACCAGGGGGTCCGCACATTAATGCGCACATTTCCACTAGTCTCCTTACTGTAGTTATGACAACCAAAAGGACAGTTTTAAGAGACAGGAGTTTTAGGGTCATTTCCTCTAAAGGCTCAAAGGAAAGAGGCTGAGTGCCTTCAATACTAAGGGAAGGTCCCACTGAAGCAACCCACAAGCTGACAGTGGTCTTGTCAGGGGAAAACTCTTCAAAGGTCTATTAGCAAGCTGCAGCCCTCAGAGCCCAACTAATCAGACAGTAAAAAATCCCTGATTGCCGCCTACTGGGACCACATGGTGGAGACAGCAAACCCTAGATCAAAACCTTTGTATAGTAATTTCAGAATGATAGGAGCCATACTGTGGGGTAACTCAATCGCTTTTTTAAAACACCAATCTTGGAATACCCTCCAGTGCCTGTCACAGTAGAAGGCCTCTTATCCTACTGAAGGGATTCTGCTAATTTCCAGGATGGACCCTTCGCTGCAACCTTTGCAGCTCAATGTCCATGTGCCCGAGGCCAGAATACATATGCCCTGATCCTGACGGACTGGAACTGTATAACTTGAGAGGAGGAAGACAGATGCCACTGAGAGCTACAGCAGAAGGGGAAACTAACCCTTGCAGGACCATACGAAGACCACCAAGATAACAATTGCCTACGACTCCCTGATCTTCAAGAGTACCTTCAGAGTAAGAGGAAGTGGTGGGAATGGATACAGGTGGAGGAAGTGGAAGTCCTATGGTCATTGAATTCACCACCCCATGGTACCCAGTAAGGGAACTGTGCACAAAACCTGTGAGTCTTCGCACTGAGTGATGCAAATAAGTGTAGAGTGGAGGTACCGAACCTTGTGCATATACTCAGGAACACATCCCCCTGAAGTTGCCACTGCACAGATGGGAAACCCTGCTCAGCTTGTCCACTACCACGTTTTCCAGGCCCTGACATGAACTGACCTTAGGAAATGAGTTTCTCCCCTGCCCAAAATCCCAGGATCTTTGCTATTAGACCTAGACACCTGGAATGAGAACCCCCTTGCCCATTGATGTATGAGACAGCCACTGACAGCTCCCTCCTATTGGAGGAATTGGACGTCTCCAGTAGCAACCATTCTTCCTGGTGAGATTGGTTTCCTACTGCTTCTTCCCAGTCCACTATGGTGGCATCTGTGATAGGAATGATTGGCAAAGGTTGATCCCTTCAAAAGAATGTTCTGCTGAAGCCACCACTGTAGCTCCAATCTTAGGGGTAATGTCACCAGGATCCAAGCCTCAAAATCCTGGACCTTCTCCTTCCAAAACCTGTGACAATGGCACAGACGTGGCGTCATATGGAGACAGGCCAAGACAAGGGGCCATGTATCGTTGTGGTCTGAGGAACTCCCTTGCTGACCCCTTACAGGAGGACAGAAGTGACCAAAGGCTAACACGCACGTACAGCATCAGGCTAGTTGTTCCTTCCCGAACGCCCTACGTGCACACAAATGCTGTGGTTCCCATGGATACCACAAAGCGGGTCCCATGGTTACACATAACTCTAGACAGGGGCGCGAGGCTCACATGGAGCAAACGACGCAAGCATGCAAGAATTAGTTATTTATAAACAAATATTTTCAAAACTTCACTAGCAATACACGGACAGCTTCAGTAATGAGACCATACTGACACGATCCAGCCCCTGTTAATCTGTTTCCACTTATCTAAAGCTAACAGTGAATGCTTCACCAGAGAAGCCATTTATGTCTCCCACTTCTATAACACATACACTCTGGGTAAAGAGCCCCTTTGGTGAAAGCACAGCGAATGTATTACCCTTTATTATATGTCACTGCAGCAAACAGAAAATACAAAAATTGATATATTTTTTTTTTACTCTCTCTAGGTCAGTGGTCTTCAAACTTTTTATGCCAAGGCCCCCCTGAGCAAACAATAAATTGTTCGGGATCCGCCTGCCCCGCCTCCCTGTGTTGGTGTTATTTTTTTATAGAGATAGCTGTGAAATGTGTGATGTCCATACACAAGCACATTGGGTTGTTTTGTATATGAGACTCTGACGAGCATGCCAATCAAAGAAGTTGCCTCACATCATAAATCCACTAGGCCGGTGGTCTTCAAACTTTTTAGGCCTGCCCCCCTCCTGAGCAAAATTTGGGCAGGTCGGGCCCCCCAAAAAATGCCAAATGGACTGTATGGGCCTCATTCCGAGTATGGCGGTAAGGGATAGCGGCCACCGCTAACGAGAGCGGTGGCGGTAATCCCTTACCGCCACACTCCGAGTTCCCTTTGCGCCATGGAGGTTTTAACACCTGCTTTTAGCAGGTGTTAAAATCCATGGCGCTAAGGGACCTTGATGTTAATTACGCCACCGTAATTTACGGTGGCGTAATGAACGCCTTCCCCACTCCCATTATGCCCTATGGGGCAAGAATGGGAATGGGGAAGGGTAAATGGGGATTGGGGAATTACCGCCCCGCCAACCTTGGAATGGGGCGGTAATTCCGCCATCCACTAAGGCGCTGCCGGTCCGGGTACGGCGTCAACCAAGGCGTTAATAGCGCCATTGGTTAGCGCCGTACTCGGAATGAGGCCCTATGTATTGCGCACCGTCACTGCACCCTACTCCCAGTATAGTCCCTGGGCTCCCCCACCTGCTCCCATCACAGTGGCTGGGCTCCCTCATCCCACTCCTACCCAGTCTCTGGGCTCTCCCACACCAGCACACACCTTGGGCTCTCCCCACCCTGCTCCCACCACTATCCCATGGTCCCTGCCATCCTGCTCCCACCACATTCCCTGGGCTCCCCCATCCCGTTCCCAACACAGTCCGAGAGCCAGTGGCAGCTGGTGAATTTTTTAAGTGGTCAGCATAACTATTTCCCCCAAAAATGCCATAGCGACCGAGAGCAGTGAGGGAGTCTGAACCAATCAAGGGGGTTTCCCCCGTGAATTTTTTTAATAAAATAATGGGTTAAAATGTTGCATTGTAGAGCATTCTTTAAAAAAAAAAGGGTAAATATCCAAACAGTTTGCAATTGCTGCTGCGGGGGCCCAGGGGACAGGCATGACATGTTTTACTGGTCATCTGTGATAGATGTCCAGCAAAAATATACCATCCCTGTCCCCTGGGCCCGCTAGGCCTAACATAATCAACATGGTTATGTGTGTATGCAAGGTGCTGGGGTGCCAAGGGGGAAAGCATGGTATTTTTGACTGGACATCTATGATAGAAATCCAGCAAAAAAATACCACCCCTGCCCCCTGGGCTCCACAGCACCTCAGAAGGAGAGCTGATTTTGGCAGGTGGGTAGGGGAATTGTGCAACAAAGGCATTTAGGCATTTTTAAAATGCTTTTGTTGTACAAGCCTCCTTCCCCCATCTATCTACCACTTGCCAAAATCAGCTCAACGGACCAAAACAAACTAACACACACACATATTCATACAGCAATCACTCTTATCATTCACACGAGCATCCATCACCATACACTCACACATAACACAAGCATTCACACATTCATACACGTTTCAATAAATAAATGAACATAAACATACCTTCCGCATTGGCCTGCATGTGGGTGCTGAACCAGGCTGCTCTGTCCGTATGTGCGAGGAGGCGCAGGAGCTCCCCCTCGCACATACAGACATGCAGTGACCCAGCCAGCATTTCCCATGAGCTATGCAATGCTGGCAAAGCAAAACGCCCCAGCATGGCTCAGTGAGCATGTGCGGCTGGGGAACTGAATGAACTGTCAAAGGGAAATAGGGTTTCACTTTGACAGTTCAACCAGCCCAGGAGCACTCCCTCAGCTGCAAAAAGCAGCTGAGGGAGTGCTCATTGTTTCACTGGGCTGGCTCCTTAGCTCCTCCGTAATGGGTGAGGGGGCCACAGGGTGGGCGTCCCTTCGCCCCCTCGCCATTATGGATGAGCCGCCAGGCTCGGACTTGGCCTATAGGGCAATGCCTGTAGCAAAAATACAAAGTTCTAGTGTGGGCCAGTCAAAATTTCCCACATTTTTGGCTAATGTGGGCCAGTTTTATGAGTTACTTCGCTATTCAGTTAGTAATTTTGACCATTGTTGCTGAATAAATGTTCTATAAATATCACAATGTACTTACATTTTAACACAAAGCACCCCCTTGGGTACTATTCAAAGTCTGTGAATGAATATCTATTTACAACTGCGGGCCGCTTTTTCATTGGTGCCTGAGAGAGTGTCATGCTTCAGCACGACCATGTGAGCCGCCCCAACCCATTTCTTACAATCTAAAAAAAAAAAAAAACCACAGTTTGAATACCGCTGCTCTAGGTCCTGACTTACACTGGGGAAACAGGATTCCTAAACCATGAATGCTCATGACACCCAACTCCACCCTTAGGAGCAGGCACTCTCATGAAGTGCAGGTAAAAATACTCCCAACAGCTCTCATTGACATCGCTAAATTCGGCATTAGCTCCAACTAAAAGTACTACCCTGTATTGCAGGTCTGCCAAAACACAGGAAAAGGCCTCTCCTATCTGTCGATATGCTATTGAACTGAAACTACAACATATCAGACATTGAGCACGGGCAGCACACGACACACATCCTAAGGTTAGTGAATCCATAGGATCACCCACTAAAGCTCAGGCCATTCGGTAAAATTGTACCCCTACCTAACACAGACCTACCTAACACAGACATCCTCATTACAAGTTCGGCGGTAGCCTTGCCAGTAAAAACGTGCAAAATTTTTCTGGCGCCTCAAGAATGGGCAGTTACTGGGGTATTACATCCCTGGTGGACCCGGTGCATTTCACTCTTCCTCTTTTTAGTGTTCAATATATAAGGCATTATATTGATTTAGCCTTACCAGTTAGTGTCTCATTAAGTTTGCTTTACTTTTGCTATATACCTTATTTTCTCAATGTTCCCATTGTTTCCCATTTTAATTGGTATTGCTCTCCACTTATTATAGTTCATTCTGTTATTTGATTGAAATTCCTTTACATTTGTTGCTGTTATTAGCTTTGCATCTATTTTAATCATATTGTTAGGGAGAACTCCCAGGCAAGCAGGGCGGTTTGCTAGAAGTTTGCTGCCACCAAACTCATGGAAGGCCTAACTCCTTCCCAATCCCAAAAGGAATGCAAGTCCAGACAAGTAGCAAGTTCAACTGAGGTTTATTACAGCCCACAAACCAACAGGGATCAAATGCACTGAGGCAAATCCAGGCACAGCTCAAGAAACTCTGGCTCGCAGGCCATGTTTGGTAGAATATTACGTCACAAGTACGTCAGACCCTGGGTCCTTCTCCAGAAAGCCAACTCCACTCCGGATTGGCTATTGAGTGGTAGTTCCCCTATAGTAGCCCCTATAGAGGTTAGTTGATTGAATGCTACTATGTCAGGTGTCAGACCTGGCCCAGCCCCGAAAACTGTTACTTACTAATTGTTACAGTATGTGAACCAAATGATTGGTCAGTGGCTCCAGCTACCCACCCCTAGGGCCATAAACTGTGATTGGCTGAGCTGTGAGCCCTCAGGCCTGGGACAAAATCAATTCCCAGCTCTGAATACACCTCTTCAGGGTGCTATGTGCAACTATATGTCTGGATGTAACAGTGCGTAGACCATTATTGCTGTGAGAGTGCTCTTTTCCGAGCGCATAACTGTAGCTCGTGTGTAACAATTTTGTTGTGACCCTTGTCTGGTCCGTGAGATGGTTGCGCATCTCAGCCACCAGTTCTTGACTCACTCTCAGCTCGGCTGCGTCAAGTGTTCAGAGACCACGGTTGTAAGGTCTGAAGCTCTGAATTAGGTTGTATTTTATGGAGATTTTGTGCACATCTGCTGTTGGTGTAACTTCAGTTCAGAAGAAGGAATGTCCCTTGGCAACATTGTGACCTTGGCAGTGGCGCTGTTCCCCCCGCGGTAGTTCTGCTTGCACAGCACTCAGCATGGCTTCAGGTCTTCTGGGACGGTTGTGGCCTACTAGGATTACCCAAGCCATGGTCTGGTTTCTCCTGTGTGTGCCTTCAGTATAGCATTCATAGGTTAGTGTGTTGTGGCTCTGTCAGGACCCTTGAGTGCTCAGGCCATTCCATGGGGTTATTTGCATGTAGGCATCTGCAAGCATGTACACATGATCTTATTGCTTCTGGCGGTTTCTGCGCTGCTGCAATAAGCTTGTGCATCTTCATCAACTCTGGGCAATGTTCGCACTGCTCCTGGGTTGTAGGGTCGACTGAGGGGGTATTTCTCATGGTACTTGTCCATCATGGGTGCAGTGGGGGTTGGTGCAAGCTTGTACGATCGGCGGTCATATTGTCTTTGGTTCTTTTTCCTGTTGGGGTGTCTCCCGGGACGGGAAGCATAGTTCAACCTCCCTTTTTTAGGCCCCCTCCAATGGAGTTGTTGACCACACCACCACAAACATCTGCATCATTCACCAACCGCCACACCTTCATTATCCCAGCGATATGTCCATAGTATTTAACATGATCGTAAAATGACCAGTACATGTAAATGCATCCACCTCCAGGTTTGCACTAAACCTATTTCCCTACGTACTTCTTTGGGTTGCGTGGGTTGTCTAACTTTATTCCTGGGGGAAATAGGTCTGATTCTGCTATCCTCTAACTTAGTCTTTCTCTTTCCTTCCCGATATCATCCATTGCTCCCCTAGTCTCCATTTCCATGAGAACTTGCATCCCTATTGCTTCTTCTGCCGTCTTCTTGCACCTGCCAATATATATCTTGATCCCACACAGAGATGCTGCTCCCAGTGCTAGAGCTCCAACTATCACTTTCAGCCCATCAGCAAGCTAGGACGGCATCCACACCAGAGATATGCCAGCAAGCTCTTGTCTTTCCCCGTTCCTCTTGCCTCGTCTTCCATCTTTGCCTGCATCTGGCCCAATTGTGTAACTGCATCTGAGAGAGTTCAGTTATCGTCATCATTGGCAGGTATGAATGTGCAACAGGAACTTCCCATCTTTGCACAAACTCCTCCTTCCATAGCTGTGAGGAGATCCAGAATGTATCTATTCTGGAGTGCCACCAACCATATCGATCTGAGCTCTTCTTTGATTGCTTTGAACCCATTCACTGTTGAGTTTATGGTTACCATCAACTCCCAGCAAGTGATCTGTAACCATCTGGTGTTTGTGTATGTCTGTACTCTGGGGATTAGTGATGTGAAGAACATTTGTTTTCTGGTAAACAGTCTGTGTGATGCTGGTATTTTGTCCAATGCTGCTTCTGATTTTCCTGAGAAGTAATTGCCCCCTCTCTTCACTCTGCTCAGTCTCTTTTGTGGGTCAGTGTTGTCTATTTGGACAGATGGCACAGTATGCAGTGATCTTTTCTTCCTCTTGTTGTTTTCTATTTCCAGAAAGTCATCAAGCTTCGCGTCCTTCTTTGGTACCACCAATGAGGCCATGTTTATCTGTGCTAGGGAGCATACCCCTCCCCAGTTTAGTGGCAGCTTGACATATGTTTTGGATCTACAAGCCCAATAGTGGTCCATCAGCACTGCTGTTCCTGCTCCCATTTCTGGTATTTTCTCTATCCTACATTTTCTCCTACTTCTTCATCGCCGTTGTGCTGGAAACAGAGAGCTGGTGTTTTCAGGGAAATTATAGGCAGTGGATTCATTATCCACCCATGTCACCAAGCGTGCGCTTCTGTCCCATTCCTTGAGGCATTTGTCATTTTCTTCTTGTACCTTATTCACTGCAGATTTTGCCGGAGTCAGTGCCTTGTTTCCCACTACGCCATCTTCCCATCCATCATTAGTATATACTCTTATGTAGATCAGTATCTGTGGCCTTTCCCAGCAAACAGGTTCTCCTCCTATCTCCTTTACTTTTGTCCATGGGCATGGCAAGCATTCTAGTGTGATAATCTTCATTTCTCCTTTCTCTGGTCCTTCGGTTATGTACTCCAGCCCCTCACTGAGTTGCCAATAATTGTCTAACATGGGTAATGTTTTGATGTAGTTGTCTTGGTATGGTAAGGTCCCCTTAGACATCCACTTTAATGTTGCTCTTTTGCCTTGAAATCTTCCTCGCATCTGGAACATTGCAAGATACATCAAGCATTGCGCTCTTGCTGTGGGTATTTCTGTTGTTACGAAGGTTCTGGAGGCACTCATGGTAGAGGGAATTAAAGAGCAGACATAACAGCTCTCCCTGGTCGTATCCTTACCAATTTTGGACATGTGCTTGTACCACATATTGTTTGGTATGTGTGCTGTGTCTGTGAGATACATGTTAACTCCCTTCATGTCTGTGGCAACACTGCCCTTACCTTTCCTTACCTTATCCCCGCAAATATATTGCCATACAAACATATCTCCATATTTTTGCAGCAATATTAACCCATGGATCCTGTGGGGGACACCCCCGCAACCTATATATTTTTTTGAGGGAGCAGGGGACACCCCCGCAACCCCCAGTCCCATTTACTCCATAAATGATCCCCACTAATATTGCCTATGGCCTTACCCCACGACCATATATATGGTGATATTGTTGGTGGCGATAATATCACCTGATACCATACTTTCAATTGAGTCAAATCCCACCGCTGACACCATATGTAAGGAACTCATGGTGGCAACAGTAAAGACAGACACAAGTGGTCACAGTTCAAGGGTGTTTATTAAACTGTATATGCAGGTTGGAAAAACACCTAATCTAAAACTACATCTAAGATGGGAGCAAACCACGACCATCAAATAATAATAAGGTAGTCCTAACGGCGTCTTGTCAAATCAAAAGGCCTATACCAAAAAAAAAACTATTAGCAATCCTTACAACTAAATACAAAAAAAGTGTGGGATAGGGTTCAAAAGAAATAAAGAAGTGTTCACAAATGATAAGTCAGGATGTGGTAGCCGGGGGTCTCCCTTTGACACGTTTTGAGCATGGGACAAGGCGGGACTCCTAAGCACAGCACACTCTTGAGCTATCCCAGCGCGAGACGACAGTTCTGTTTTCAGCTATCAGGACCTTCTTGTCTCTCATGACCAATGTCTCTTGCCTCCGAGGACCTGGTGTGTTAAAAATAACAAACAAAAAGTTCCTTTCCAATGTACGTTGGGTGATGACTTCATCCCTGGGTCTCCCTCTTCCGGGCTCAGACCCCTTTTGAATATCAACCTCCCTCTGTCAGGTTCACCACGGCCTTTTCTCAATAAATGTCACCAGTGGCATTCACAAGTCTTGTTGTCTTTTTAAACAGTTCCCTATGGACATCCCTCTGTCGGGTTCACTCTTGTCAACACACTGTTCATTGGGACTTCAGACTTCGCGCCTTTCCATCGGCATCCCTCCAGAACCAGAGTTTCTCGAATGAGCACCCATGTGGTGCCGGACCCCTTTGCAGCTGGCTTTCCCTTAATGTTAACAGTTCTTTGAAAGTTCTTTAATTTGCCATTTGCAACTTTTTTTCAACACAGTTCGGTTTCTTATCGGCCCTCCCCTTGACTCACCGGCTATGATGAACCACTTGGCTTTTCTTGTCTCTGGAGTCAAGGCCCGTACCATGGTAGCAAGCGTCTCTCCCTGTTCTGATTATCGGTCTAGGCATGCTCCGTGTACCATTGAAATTTGCTGCAACACACGGAAGCTTCGCAAATCTGAGTTGGAAAGGGAAAGGTCGCTTCTCTCCTGGTCACCCCTTTGTTTCTCGATGCCATTCTGCTCCTCTTGTACTGTCGTGCTTGGATAACTGTCTCATTGTGCGGTCTGCCTTGCTCATAGTGTGCTATTGTGCTCCACCTCTTATCCCTGTGGGGAAAGAAAAGGGCCGTCGGGTGTGTGTGGTTCTGGTCAATTGCCTGACTCTGCCTGACTCTTGTGCTGGGACATGTCAGGTACACGGATCTAGTGTTAGTCCATTGTCTTTCGCGGTGCAAGAAAGTGCTCATGTTGGGAAAGGGGGGGTAGAGTGTCTGAGTATCCTACGTGGCAGGCTGGGGAAAAGGTGTTATAAGAAGGGGGATACCGCGTCTCACCTGTCCGTATCCCGCTTCCACTCTCAGAGGACCCCTCACCCAGATGATCCTCCCTCACTGGTCCACTCCCAGGAACTGAATACAATAGAGATGGCTGTGTCCTGGCCACCTGGATGACAGATCCCCGGGTACTAGTCAGGGAGACACCTTCAGGTTTCTCCCAGTCCTGAGGGATATTAATCTCTATGACACCTTCAGGTTTCTCCCAGTCCTGAGGGATATTAATCTCTATGTAGTACCTTTTGCTTCACTTGCGTTCTTTCCATACCATAATGTTTGTTTGCCTTCTCAGTATTTATTTTAAATCCAGAGGAGTAACCAAATCTTTTGCATTTATTTTAAACTTGCTGATCCCTGCGTACCATATGACGTTCTAGCATATCTTAAAGGTCAATATCGGTCAGTAATTCATAGGGCCACTCCTATTCTCCTTCTTAAATATCAGAATTATCACTGATCGCTTCCAGGAAGAAGGTGTAGGTTCCTGTGACTTATTAAGGTTCATTGAAAAGGCTAAACGTATCAGATGGAATGAGAGGTATGCACGGTATAAGTACAGTATCTAAGTTCCATCGATCACACATGCCTCTATGATGTGTCTTTGTAGATGCGTAATCGTCAACTTTATTCCGTTGCAGAGTCCCTGTGATGGCATTAGATTGCGTGGTAGTATAATTACAGCGCCTACTTTTAGTTTTAGCTTGTGAGGAGGCATTCATCCTACAGCGTTTCGCTCTTTAGAGACTGAAACGTTGAGCTGGTAATTAAGTGTTAATTGACACTGGAACCGCCGTTCCCTGTGTGAAGAGGAGTGGGGGTGAAAAGGAGTAACTTCTGAATGTTTGCGATAGTGGAAGATGACCGTGTAGAACCATGCTCATTCTGTTTGTTGAAATGATACCTGTTGTTGAAGTGGGTGCACTTTACCATTTGGATGGCAGAGGGCAACCTGACACTGATACATTTCATCTGTATGTTCAAATGGTAGCTTTTTTTGAAGTGGGTGCACTTTGCCATTTGAACAGCAGAGGGCAACTTAACACTGATAAATTGCATCAGCTGAGTACAGAAACATACCTAAGCATTTTATATATATATATATATATATATATATATATATATATATATATATATATAGATTTATGTAAGCAAATTTCCTAAGTTGGAGGTCATGATCATGAATTCATTTACATGCAGCTTTAACTGTTACGCTCACCTGGTTCCCACAGGGGCAACGATCGGACCCGGACAGCTGCGGTCTCCACCAACGTGATGCGTAGTGCCGAGATGACTGTCTGGACTGGCCCGCCTAATCTCGTCTGCTTGATCCGTAGAAGTATTCTCCTGCAAGTGGAGAAAGGGATTTAGCCACCTGTGGATATGAGTGATAGCCCCCTCCCACTGTTCTCATTCTCCCTTCTTGTCACCTCCGATATCCGCTTTTAGGAACATCACCTTATGTTTTTAAAGGATGAGCTCTCCATCCTGCGTGGATTGCAGGGGTGCGTTGATGCCAGTTACTTCACTGGTTTGAAGGCATGGGAGAGTTCCGGAGAGTATTGACTCTGAGCTTGCTGGCAAGGTTCGGTAAGTATCAAGTTCATAGAGTTCAATATGTCCGATGATTCACTCTTGTTCCCCCCTTCCTTCCTTGTCTTGCGACTAAGATCGTGAGAAGATACCCCTCGTGGCAGTTGGTGGCACTCAGGTAAAAGTCTGTGTTACCCGACGCCGTCCGGTAAATGTTGCCGGTGTTTAACGTGTTGTTTTCTCTCTCTTTGCAGATGCAGCACATGAAGATGTGGAGAGTTATAGAATAATGCCTCTGGTGGTAATCAGGTACGTCTATGATGATAAGTGTTTTATTTGTTGGTTTTCTCGGCTCACCTTGTTGTTTTCTTTTGTCCCTCACGTGCCAGAGTTCGGCGAAGAAATGATGGAGGCAGCGCCGAATCGAAAGATGCTGCGAGGACTGGTGAGTATGGCGCGGCGCTGCAGCTGGAGATGCGAGGCGTACTGAAATGATGTTCTTTCCAAGTCCGGAGGCGAGATGGATCCGAAATCAGGTGAGGAATTCGAAATAGTTTGTTTTGTAATCTTGTCCTTTTCTTTCCTCTTGGTTTTAGGAGCTCCAGATTCGAGGCGGGCGTGGCAGAAGACTGGATGCAGACTGCAGGCACAGTGAGCGTTACGCTGCTGGATGCAGAATAACGCGAAGCGTGTGCTGTTGTTCGGGCGTGGTTTAAATAGCCTCCAAAGTAGTTCCAGGTAAGAAGTTCCCTAGAACCACGCCCGAGTAAAAAATGGTCCCTGTAGAAAAATAGTCCCATCCAGGCCTCACGTTGGCTTGGACTCACTAGCAGCATGGTCTGCATCAGGTAAGTAAAGTGTATGAGCCTGGCGCCTATGGCACCAGGACTGATTTCCATGATGGGGCTGGTGCCTAAGGTGCCAGGACTGAACCCAAAAAGCCCCCAGCCGGGGCTGTTGGGGTTTTAGTAGGTATCTGGATGCCTGCTTCTAGAGCTGATGGGCTTGGTCCTGATGCCCGGGGTAGGCATCATGACAGCACTCCCCCCAAAGGCCCCTCCTAAAGTTGTTCTTCCCCTTGGCCCTGGTTTGTCTGGGAAGTCCCAATGGAATTTCTTCACTAACCGAGGTGCATGAACGTGGTCACTAGGCTCCCATGACCTTTCTTGTGGTCCGTAGCCCTTTCAATCGATTAAATAAAAAAGTTTTGATTTAACCATCTAGGAGTCCAGGATATTTTTTACCTCAAATTCAGGTTCTCCATCTATCAAGATGGGGTCGGGTGGTTTGGTTAATCTTGCTCCTGGTTGAACTGGTTTTAAAAGTGAAACATGAAAGACAGGATGAATTTGCATATTGGAGGGTAATTCCAATTTGACAGCCACCAGGTTGATAATGGCCTTAATAGTGTAAGGTCCCAAATATCTAGGGTTAAAAGTTCGAGTTCCCTTCAGAGGTATGTGTTTTGTAGCCAGCCAAACTTGATCCCCAATCTGGTATTGTGGACTTTCACTTCTATGTTGATCAGCATTTTTCTTATATTTCTCTTTTGCTTGTTTCAAATGTTCTGTTGCCTCTTTAAAGCCTTGTGTAATAGTTGAGTGCAAATGACTAACTGCAGGCATTTCTAAATGCTGAGGCGAATCTAGTTCTGAGGTTCGAGGGTGATATCCATATATGGTTTAAAAGGGGCTTTGTCCGGTTCCTGAATGTACAGAGTTATTGTATGCATACTCGGAAATCCATAAAATATCTTTCCAATTACTTTCGGTCTGGTGTAGCATGCAACGTAGGTACTGTTCAAGGGTCTGGTTGGTCCTCTCTGCCTGACCATCAGTCTGGGGATGGTGACTGGTTGATAACCTCACGTCGATTTGCGCCAATTGACAACATTTCTTCCAAAAATGTGAAATGAATTGACTACCTGGGTCAGAGACCAATACGGAAGGAAATCCGTGTATTCGAACAATGTTCTCGAGGAACTCCTTGGCCAGAATTGAAGCAGAAGGTAATCCCTTTAAAGGAATAAAGTGGGCCATCTTGGAAAAAAGATCCACAATAACTAGAATGGTGTTAAATCCATTACATGGAGGTAGATCTGTAATAAAGTCTAAAGATAAGGTGTGCCATGGTGTAGGTGGAATATCCAAGGGTTGTAAAAGGCCAGCTGTTTTTTCTTCTGACTTTTGTTTTGGGCGCAAATGCCACAAGACATCACAAATGACTTTACGTCTTTTCGCCAGGTAGGCCACCAGAATTGTCTCTTAATTTTAGCTTCAGTTTTTGCGATACCTGGGTGCCCTTCGATCAGGGTGTCATGATAATTGGAGATGACTAGTTCTTGTAGTTCTTTGTGTGGTAGAAATAGTCGCCCTTGATAATAAGGTAGGTCATTGATGACTGAGTAGTCCAGGCCTTTCTTTACCCAGTCCTGCAGGGCTGTTGGATCGAAGAGTTGTTGGATCTTTACCTGAGTATCCTCTAGTGTTTGTAGAGTAGTTATGCCAAGAATTCTTTGTTCTGAAATTATAGGCACCGGTCCGAGTTCATATATGCTTCTCCCATCTCTATTCGGGATATGGCACCTGCCTTGCCATTTTTACAGCCTGGTCGATAAGTGATCACGGAATCGAACTCGGCAAAGAACAATGCCCATCGAAGTTGGCGTGACGATTGGGCCTTGGCTGTTTTTAAATACTGCAGGTTTCGGTGGTTGGTGATTACAGTAATGGTAGGCCTGGCACCGAGAAGATAATGCCGCCAAGCCTTATTAGCTATGGTCCACATAGCTAATAACTCTTTATCGGTAACCGCATAGTTTAATTCGGGTGCCGAGAACTTTCTGGACCAAAATGCTACTGGGTGAAGTTGACCGGTTTCAGGATCCTTCTGGGACAGGACAGCTCCCATGGCTAAACTGGATGCATCAGTTTCAACATGTATGGAAGTTCAGGGCGTGGATGCTTTAAGACAGGTGCAAATGTGAATTTCGCTTTCAGCTCTTGGAAGGCCTTTTCAGCTTCTTCGGTCCACAAGAAGCGCTTCTTTTTTCGCAAAAGTGCTGTGATGGGGTGTACAACATGTGAGAAATCCGGAATGAATCTGCGGTAGAAATTAGCAAATCCGAGCATGCTTTGTACCCCTTTAACTGAACTGGGTGGTGGCCACTTGAGAATTGCGTCCACCTTTCGAGAGTCCATTCGGACTTCTTTTGGAGTCAGGATAAATCCAAGGAATTCAACTGCCGTAGCATGAAAAACGCATTTTTCCAATTTTGTATATAACTTGTGCTGGCATAGTTTCTCAAGGACTGCACGAACGTGCTTCACATGGTCTGATTCTGAGGAGGAGTACACTAGAATATCGTCTATGTATACGACAACACAGACGTCAATGAGTTCACAAAGGACATCGTTCATAAAATACTGGAAGGCTGCTGGTGCATTGCACAACCCGAAGGGCATCACCTGCTATTCGAATAACCCGTACTTAGTGCGAAAGGCAGTCTTCCATTCGTCGCCTTTCTTTACACGTACCAGATGATATGCCCCTCGGAGATCTAATTTAGTGTAGATGCAAGCGTCCTTTATTGGTCTAGTAATTCGGGGATCAGAGGCAATGGGTATCGGTTCTTAACCGTGATCTGATTTAATGCGTGGTAGTCTATGCACGTTCTGAGGTCACCTTCCTTTTTAGGCACGAAGAACAAAGCTGAAGATGCAGGGGACTTGGATGGACGAATGAAGCCATTAGCAAGGTATTGGTCCAAGTATTGTAGCAGGTGAAGGTTTTCGGGTTCCGTAAGGGCGTAAATCCTACTACATGGAGGTTGTGCACCGGGTATGAGATCGATTTGACAATCGTAAGATCTGTGAGGTGGTAAAGTGTTGGCCTGTTCCGTTTGGAAAACATCCTGGAATTCTTGATATTCCTGAGGTAACTGCACAACTGGAGTAGCAACTGTGGCCAGGCCTTGGTTCAAGGGTTTTTCCGGGTAACAAGTATGTGCACAATCCAGGAAGGTTATTCTCTTCTCTCGCCAATCAATACAAGGATTATGTGTTTCTAACCAAGATATCCCCAGTATTATTTGGAACTGCAGGGCTTTGATTAAATCAAACACAATAGTCTCTCGATGCCCATCTTGACCCAGTAATGTCATCTCTGCGGTGGAATGAGTTACAGGCCCAGAGGCAATTTCCGTTCCATCGACTGTGGTGATGACATCCGAAGTGGTCTTTTTGCAGAGAGGAAGATTCATCCTAGTAGCCAATTCGTGGTCCACATAGTTTCCTACGGCCCCGCTATCAATGTATGCCCTTACTGCGTGCATACGTGATGGCTGCCTTGGATCCACAAGAACCATTGGTATGATGAAGTGCGAGGTCTGAGTATCCTTCTTCAAGCTCGGCAAGCGGACCTCTATGCTTGTCGGGCGTGGTCGTTTCCCGAATCAGGCTCTGTTTGATTTTTATCAGCAACTCCGACTACTTTTTTGTATGGTTTTATAGGGCAAGCCCGTAGAAAATGTCCTGAGGCCCCACAGTACAGACATAATTGCATCTGCCGTCTCCTTTCTCTTTCCTTTTGAGTTAAGGGTCCCTTGACCCCCCCGATCTGCATCGGTTCTGGTGCATCTGTTCCTTCGAGGGTAACATTGGGTTTAACCAATACCCGATTCTCCAACTTAGCTCGATCAGCCTTTCCATTCTGAAGTCGGTGGTCTAACTGGACCACTAAGTCTATATATTCTGCGCAATCCTGAGGTGGGTTCACAACTTGGGCCAAAACATCTTTGAGTTCACCCCGAAGTCCACGATGAAATAATATAATTCGTTTTACCTCTGGCCATCCGGTTTCCACCACCAACCTATTGAAGGTTGAGATATAGGTTAGTAGATCCTAGTTTCCTTGTCGTAAGGATAAGAGTTTGTTATCCAGGGCCTGTCCCTGTGAATGTCTGACCTCTACGCTTGTCGGGTGTGGTCGTTTCCCGAATCAGGTTCTGTTTGATTTTTATCAGCAACTCTGACTACTGTTTTGGATGGTTTTTGTAGGGCAAGCCCGTAGAAAATGTCCTGAGGCCCCACAGTACAGACATAATTGCATCTGCCATCTCCTTTCTCTTTCCTTTTGAGTTAAGGGTCCCTTGACCCCCCCGATTTGCATCGGTTCTGGTGCATCTGTTCCTTTGAGGGTAACATTAGGTTTAACCAATACCCGATTCTCCAACTTAGCTCGATCAGCCTTTCTATTCTGAAGTCGGTGGTCTAACTGGACCACTAAGTCTACATATTCTGCACAATCCTGAGGTGGGTTCACAACTTGGGCCAAAACATCTTTGAGTTCACCCCGAAGTCCACGATGAAATAATGTAATTCGTTTTACCTCTGGCCGTCCGGTTTCCACCACCAACCTATTGAAGGTTGAGATATAGGTTAGTAGATCCTGGTTTCCTTGTCGTAAGGATAAGAGTTCGTTATCCAGGGCCTGTCCCTGTGAATGTCTGGCAAATAGTCTCTCCATGCTCAATTGAAACCCTTGGAAATCCTGAAGAAGAGGGTCATCCTGGTTGACTAGTGGAATTGACCAATCCGCTGCGCTGCCACTAAGGTATGATAGTACAAAGGCTACCTTGGCTTGGTCATTCAGAAAAGCTCCAGGTCTGCATAAAAAGTGCAAGCGGCATTGGTTCATAAACACGGCAAACTTTTTCGGGTCCCCAGCAAAACGTTTGGGTGGAGCTAAAGGAATGCTCCCTGGTAAAACCACTTGCACAGGATTGCTCGATGAAACAGGAGTTGGATTCCCCCCGAGTCAAGGTAATGGTGTTTGCCCATCTTGGTTTTGCAGCAATTGTCTAGCAAGATCATCAGTGCGCTCCTTTGACACAATCAGTTCTCTCCTGAGGGCATTAGTTTCTTGGCGCGCAGAGTGCACTTCTGCCCTAAGTTCCCCTAACAATAGGCCTAGTTGGTCGGTCTCTGAGGTTTCCATGACACCCGGGTGGGGATTTGTAGATAAGCTTCGCGTTCTGTTACGCTCACCTGGTTCCCAAAGGGGCGTCAATCGGACCCGGACAGCTGCGGTCTCCACCAACATGATGCGTAGTGCCGAGATGACTGTCTGGACTAGCCCGCCTAATCTCGTCTGCTTGATCCATAGAAGTATTCTCCTGCAAGTGGAGAAAGGGATTAAGCCACCCGTGGATATGAGTGACAGCCCCCTCCCACTGTTCTCGTTCTCCCTTCTTGTCACCTACGATATCCCCTTTTAGAAACCTCACCTTATGTTTTTAAATGATGAGCTCTCCATCCTGCGTGGATTGCAGGGGCGCGTTGATGCCAGTTACTTCACTGGTTTGAAGGCGTGGGAGAGTTCCGGAGAGTATTGACTCTGAGATTCCTGGCAAGGTTCGGTAAGTATCAAGTTCATAGAGTTCAATATGTCTGATGATTCACTCTTGTTCCCCCCTTCCTTCCTTGTCTTGCGACTAAGATCGTGAGAAGATACCCCTCGTGGCAGTTGGTGGCGCTCAGGTAAGAGTCTGTGTTACCCGACGCCATCCGGTAAATGTTGCCGGTGTTTAACGTGTTGTTTTCTCTCTCTTTGCAGATGCGGCACATGAAGATGTGGAGAGTCATAGAATAATGCCTCCGGTGGTAATCAGGTAAGTCTATGATGATAAGTGTTTTATTTGTTGGTTTTCTCGGCTCACCTTGTTGTTTTCTTTTGTCCCTCAGGTGCCGGAGTTCGGCGAAGAAATGATGGAGGCAGCGCCGAATCGAAAGATGCTGCAAGGACTGGTGAGTATGACGCGGCTCTGCAGCTGGAGATGCGAGGCGTACTGAAATGATGTTATTTCCAGGTCCGGAGGCGAAGTGGATTCGAAATCAGGTGAGGAATTCGAAATAGTTTGTTTTCTAATCTTGTCCTTTTCTTTCCTCTTGGTTTTAGGAGCTCCAGATTTGAGGCAGGCGTGGCAGAAGACTGGATGCAGACTGCAGGCACGGTGAGCGTTACGCTGCTGGATGCAGAATAACGCGAAGCGTGTGCTGTTGTTCGGGCGTGGTTTAAATAGCCTCTAAAGTAGTTCCAGGTAAGAAGTTCCCTAGAACCACGCCCGAGTAAAAAATAGTCCCTGTAGATAAATAGTCCCATCCAGGCCTCACGTTGGCTTGGACTCAATAGCAGCATGGTCTGCATCAGGTAAGTAAAGTCTATGAGCCTGGCGCCTATGGCGCCAGGATTGATTTCCATGATGAGCCTGGCGCCTAAGACGCCAGGACTGAACCCAAACAGCCCCCAGCCGTGGCTGTTGGGGTTTTAGTAAGTATCTGGATGCCTGCTTCCGGAGCTGATGAGCTTGGTCCTGATGCCCGGGGGTAGGCATCATGACATCAACTTTATATATAGATGTGTTCAGCTGAAATGTCACCACTGTAGAAGCACACTTATTAAATATGTTTTCCCCTATGCTTCTTCCTTGGACAAAAATCTAATTTGGTCTGAATTGCCCAATAATTAAAATATGGAAGAAATCCTTTAGGTCCTGCAACCATATCCTCTGATTGGCCCTTAAGGGGTGTGTGGGGGAGAATCTGAAGGATATTTCTGGAGCACCTGTGGACCTGGCCCATGCATCTACCTGTGGGTCTGAAGGTAGGCCCATAGGCACTGCCAGGGTTCAGACTGGCTCAGACCTGCAGACTGGGCCTGGGGTCTAGCCATACCTCTGACCCCACCACTGTCACTGGGGTGCCATGCTAGTGGGCATGACCATACCCACTGGCCACTTCAGATGGGTGAAAAAGTCTAAGGGACTAGTGATCACCCATGGCCCTGCCATAGCAACCCAAGTCATGGCTGAAGTCCATGCCCTGAACAGAGTTGCCACTGGCCCCTGAATTTACAATCAGAAACAAGTGCCCACTGGCCCAGACACAGGCCAAGCCTTGTGGCCACTTTGGATGTATTGACAGGGCCTAGTGCATGGTTGAAGATTGTGCCAAGAGTAATGTGGCCACTGGCCATGGGCAGTGATTCATGGACCTGTTATCATGGCACAGTGACTACTGAATTTGGCCACAGGTTAAGCCCTGTGGCCTCTTCTGTTGGATTGGTGGGATCTGGATCATGGTCATGCCGCAGGTCATGGCATGAAGCAAAGACCAGGTCCCAGGCAAAGTGGCCTTTGGCCACTTTGTGTGGTTTTGTGGGTAGTGGGGTAAGGCTGAATGCCCAGACTTGAGCAAAGCGGCAGTGAGTATAGCCACAGGTCATGGGAAAAGCATAACATCAGGTTGGTCTTCATGCCATGCCCAGTGGGTGTTGTGGGTATGACAGTGTGTATTATCAACAGTCATTGAAATTCAGTGAAAAGAATGTAATAAAAAGTATGAAAGAAAAACAGTAATTCCCCACACTCCTTAGGGCCACTTTTCAATTCATTTGGGGTCACACAATAAAGTAAAAAATAATTGTAAAGAATGTTTTGCTTTGTTTGTATTGTCTTTTTTTATTTTAGTTATTTTTTTCAAGTGGCAGTATCTAGTGTTGTGTCTTTTCACCCATTTTCACCCCACTTCCCCACACACCACCAAGTCCAGAATCTGTCTGTCATCATTCCTATACAGGTTAGACATGTAAAACATGATGTTGATTTTGTATATCCAATGTATCCCATGGTCAATCAGATATGCAGAGACAATTGTATTGACATTTCTCTACGTTTATCTTTTTTAGAATTACATTTGGTTGTCCACTGCCGTTTCTGTGTATGTTAGAAAAATGTAAGTTGTGTGAGGGTACAATTTCATGAATTTTGCCAAATCATGCTTCAGAACCAAATAATGATAAACCTAATGATAATTCTTGAAATCATTTCTCCCACAATGAATGAAGGTTACATCAGTTAGTCAGGGAAGATAATTTAGGAAAAATCTGGTCCCATGTCATACCTCTATCTCTATAGCAAGCAATTCTAAAATTGGAAATATTCAGATTAATGTCAAATCTTAAGGATCTGCAATTCATCATTCACTAACAGATCTAAAATTCGTCTAACAACTGGGCAGTTTTACCTTGAGAATGCAGGTCTTCTCTGTTGATCAAGTCTAAATGAAATAAGACGATGCTTGGGAGTCTTGGATGTTTCAGATTTGGAGGCAAAACATGTTTTTGTAAAACTTTATGATTGGCAGTTATGTGTGTTTCCTTAAGCAATAAACCCTGATGGGTGGGGTCTTTACCAGGCCCGGTAATGCCTGGGCTAGCTAGTAGCCCGAACAAAGCGAGTGCTTTAACAGGAGACTGGGCATTACCTGTCCCAGTAAAGTCCCCCCTCCTGCAGAGGTTTATTGATATTAGCATCCAGGCATGCTTACCGGGAAGCTAGTAGTTTCTTTTTTAAGTTGAAAATGGCAATGTTGCAGTTTCTCAACCTTAATAAAAACTACAAACCAAAGTGGGAACCATGGATTAGGGAAAAGGGAACTACGCGTAGTCCCTTCTCCCTTTCATTTGCAGCCATTACCGCAAGGGAGACGCGCGAGGATTCCCGGCACCTGCGAGGGACAAGGGAGCACAAGGTAAGTGAAGTGGGTGAGGGATGTGGAAATTGTGGTTGGGGTAGGAGGAAGGAAGGAAAGTGGAGCGCTGTGCAGACTTAACTACTTTTCTAGTGGTGAAGACGGCGGCCTCCTGCTTCTAAGCAGGCTCAGAAAGGGGCCTTTATCATTAGTCAAAGACCCCGTTCTGAGCTACCTAATTGGCTGTGAGGCCGCCACTCCCAACCCCCTGCTGGGTGCTAATGTGTGTTATGGATAGAGTGACTTCAATTATATTATTTCTTTAAGACATCTTAAGAAATCAGAGTTTCCCAATGCAGACTGCATAGTTCAAAATGTGGGGGTCATTTTGTGCGATTGGGCGACTTGTCTGAGCTTTTTCTAAGAATAACTTCTGAGTTCCATTGTGTTGTTTCTGTTTCATTATACTGTTCAGAGTGGAGCAATGTGAGCGTATTGTTCACCATGTTGCTTATAAAAGGGATTTTTGGAGCCAGAGAAATCTTTTTGACACATTAATCAGAAAATGTGCCTTTAAACTGAAGACTAATTTACATTTAAGTTGCATCCTTTTGAAAATAAAGTTGGGAAGTAGCAGTCAAGGTTTGGCGTGAACAATACAAGCTATATTTCAGCTGTATAATGTTTTCATCTGTTATTATGGAAGTGTTGCTGCTGTAAAATGGAAGTTCAGGCAGAATGATAAATTGTATTTGCCCTATATTTGTGTTTGTTTGCTTTGAACATCCTGTTGACATTATATTTGTATTTAAAGGTAGGGTGAGGTAGTAGACTAGAATTACAAATGTGAATTCATGCAGTGTACAATATCAAAAAATTAACTATTTAAAATTGAAAATAACAGTAAATTCTTAAATAGGTGGTAAGTGGGTGGTTATTTACAGATTGTGCCTGTTTCCCTACTTAACCGGTAGCCAGAACAAACATTCGTTTGGTGCAATTTGTGTTTTCTGTTATGGTGCAGTACATATGTCAACATGGTCTCTATTTCAGCTAATTTCTTGTACTGAATTGTCGCCTGTGTAATTTTACACTTTTGTCTTCACATGCTCAATTCCTTGTCTTTTATAGACTTAAATAGTTCGTTTTGTTTAAATTAAAATGTACAATATTGCCAGGAGCTGGGAGGTATTTAGTAGTGTTTGTACCCTAGATGCCATGGGATGTTTCATGTAAAAGGAAGCAGGAGCTCCCCAGCTCAAGCAGCTCTATTCAAATATACATATATGACATTATCTCTATATGCTTCAGATTGTCTGGGGCAATGTGATTTACAACACATCGTAAAGACCTTTAAAGCGCAATGTAACATGTAGTGGCTAGACCCACAGCATCTTATGTCCTGCTATATACTAAATCATTGTCCTGTAGTGGTACTCCTGGTAATAATTGCCCCTACTCATCTAACTTTTATTTTAATGCCTGAATTCTGAGGAAGTACTCAGATATTTAGGCAAATGCATTTGGTTCCTAAGAATTGTTACCTGATTGCAATACATACTTTCTAGTGGTGGCATTGTGTATTATAATGAAGTTATATTACCTTTTAAAAGTGAAGGAGAAAGCAATGTCAGCAATTATTAGTATTGTATTACAGCATTTCTGTGTTTGTCATTTACAAACCTTTTTATCACTGGCTACTGTTTACCACTAGCACTTTGCCACCAAGTTAGTTGTCTTTGTTCTACTAATGCCCTTGTAGTAGCTCCATTTTCCTCTTCATGAAAGTCCATTAGGTGCATTTAACTCTTCCTCTTTTTAGTGTTCAATATATAAGGAATTATATTGATTTAGTCTTACTAGATAGTGTCTCATTAAGTTTGGATTACTTTTGCTTGTTTGCATCCTTTTCTCAATGTACCCATTGTTTCCCACCTTAATTGGTATTGCTCGCAACTTATTCTAGTTCATTGTGTTCTTTGCTTGAAATTCCTTTACATGTGGTGCTGTGATTAGCTTTGTATCTATTTTAATCATATGTCTCGGTGTTTTAATGATTAGAAGTGTAGATATGCTGGTGCTTTGCTTTAGAAGTATATTTTATTTTCTTTTCAGATTACTTTAGATTTAAATTAATAGGTTGTTGACAATTGTCACACTGGTTGTGGCGCACAGTCAGTTAGATTGCATGGAACGCAGCCTGTATTCAAAGGTACAAACTCACATTTCCAGCAGCACTGCGTGTTGCTGCCATTTGTTGTTTTTGCTCTGTCCGCCCCTTTAACATCCATGATAAGCAAACACGGGTGCTGCAGGCTCTTAACAGAAGAATTGGAGGAAAAAAATAAAACTCGCCATAGCAGTCTCTGATGCCACTAGGATCTGTCAAACATTGTTGATGAAATCATTGCCATCAACAATGAAAACTGTCTTCTCCAAACTCTAGCAGTTCTGTGGATTGCTGTGGTACATTTTGTTTTTTTCCCGTCATCCTTTCCTTACCAACCATGTGTGCATATTGTGGTTGTGCTGACAACATAATCTTCCAAGGTGGGCGGACTATAGCTGAAATGACACGCTTCCTCCATTACACGACACTTGCTTGCCCAGTGGATCATTACTGGCAAGGACTGTCCGCCCTTTTGGGTTATATTGCCTCCTTGTTTTACCTTTTATAGATACCAGTTTTTCACCTATTCTTTATCTTTTGTTTATTTAGTTTCTAAAAGATTCCCATTGAATAATATATTCTCCTTTATTCACAATACGGTCTGACAATGCCTACAAAGGAACGAAAGAAGTACCTCATGAAAAAGTAGCCCTACCTGCAGGGAAGTACAGTTTCAAACAACCGTTCTTCAAAAAGATTTCATATATTCTGAAAAATACAGTAATGTTCATAATGTCGCACAAAATCTTCAGGCACACGTAACTGAAAATGCAGAATCTTTCAAAAAAGTAATCTGAGTTAAACATTTGAAACCATGGCTAAATTAAAACAGCCAATGTTTGGAAATGAAAAACAAAATTAAAAAAGAATCTATGGAGCACTTTTATGGTGTGAAAGAAATACAATTCAGATTAAAAGAAGTTTGCAAAATGATATTTTACCATCAATGTTTTTCCAATATATGGAAAACAGTAAAACCAAAGCATATTTTTCTTCAGCGGTTCAGAGAAAGGGCATCATCACGAGTTGGGCGTTAGCCCTGAGATGCGGCGGTAACGCTGTTACCGCCGCATTTACTGCTCCACCCAATCTCGAGTCTGGCGCGGTTACCCCCAGCTGTGAGCGGGGGGGGGTAAACACACTGGAAAAATGCCAATTTTGGTGCAATTACTGCTGGCGGTATTACTGCATGGTAACTGCACCGAAAAATTGGGGAATGAGGAGTAACGGTAAGCACCAAACCCGTGATCTGGCGATATTACGACCAGATGGTTGGGCACTAACCCAAATAAAGGTGGGCGGTATCCCAGCCGGGATACCCCGCCCAACTTGTGACGGGGCCCAAAGACAGAAATTGGAATCTCTAATTAACAAAGCCTTCCATGTAAAAAGAAAGCTGTTTATTTTGCTTTCGAATTGTTTGAGGTGGTTGAGCAAATAAACAAAAGAGCTCTTGCAGGAATGTAAGTCTTTCAAAAATGTTACCCCTAAAACTTTTTCACAATCTTTAGTGGGGATTGGGTCCATCCTTCCCACAGTAGAAGATTATTAATGAGGAAAGTTAACATCAGTTGTATGTAATTTTTTGCAATTACTGAATTAGATATCGGCTTTGAAGTTAAGAATGTTGCATAAGTGAATGTGGGGAAATAAAGCAGTGTGTTACAAGGAGGAACCTCTCCTTTAAGTGTTGTTCTCTGTGCAACATCCACCACCAATCGTGTAGACTTTTGAAAGATTTTTTTAAAAAAAGGTTAATGTGAAAAGACATATTAAAATCCTGCAGAATATTGATCACTGCAAAACTTGTGAATTTATAGTACTACAACGTAATTCCTAGACTTCTAAAAGGAATGTGTAGTAGACAGATCCATATACGAATTCACAGTTATCAAATAAAATAGGCAGTATTCTGTCCATATACGCGCAGTTTTATCGGGGGGCTCCTTTGGCAGCAACACCAGAAACAGAAAATTATGATCACAGTCCGTACTATACTGATTATATGTGTCACCCTCAGATTGTGTTGTTTGGGCAAATGCTTGGGTAATAAAGCGCAGAACATCTTATCAAGTACAGAGGGTTGCCATGCTACGAGCTATTTTAAAATTTGTATTTTCATCTTTTAAAGTAACTTGTAGACATATATTTTCTTCCTTTTATCATAAATATGTATCAAGTGCAAATATTTTGCACTTGAGGCAATATTTCTGATAAGTTGTCAAAACATTGAAAAACTAAAGCGGACCAATGAAATAGAATTTCATAGCAGAGCTACATTTGGAATTTCTGATCTGTGGGCCAATAAGTATCATGTCTCAGTGTGGGCAACACACCCAAAATTCACATCTTGCATCAGTCTACTGAGCGGCTGGATGATGCCGTCAGTAGCCAAAAACAGCCCTGTTCAGTTTAGGGCCTGCCTGTCTGCTTTTCCTACCCAGCAAACTCTTCTTTCAACAGTCAATACCTAACCAGATCTGAGTCTGTTCATGAGCAGGAGCTGTGGTGGTTCCATCGGGCACTGAGTTAATTCAGTTTCAACTCCAATGCATGTATCGTGGGCCAATACAGGAGCCAGGCTCATTATTTAGGAGCCCTTATCTCCCAGAGTTGACCGTGTCGAAATTACATTTGGTTCACGGTCCAGGCTGGATTCGATAAGTGGGGGTCCCAAATTCCCCAAACAGGCCCATAAGCAAGGAAGGAACAATGTGTGCGCTGTCAGCTGGAGAATTTCAACAAATTCCCCCACAGCCAAAGTTCAGATGGAACTCCAGGGGATTCATTCGCTATCTCTGGAAATGATTGATCATCTCAGATAGCTCTCAGCTGTGCATTCTGGTAGTCTTGAATCTCTGAGCATGCGACATTCTGCTTGACTTGTCAACCTGCGAAGGTGATGTCAGTTATGAGACCTGTTAGTACTCTCTGTGTAACACTGCTCCATTCTTCAGTTACATGCAGCTCTCCCAGACTTGCATCTATGTATGACTACTGGGTATCTGCTGTCCACCCTGTGGCCTTCTCTAACTGTCCCAAACTATACTCATGGACTTGGCACCTATATATAGTCCAGGTTGAAGCTATAGAATTCAAGTATCTCTTATTCTGTTACCCAACATATATTTCTTTTGTGGTAGATGAACATCAGCTCCTGCAAAACAATTTGGAAAATGATAAAGAACACGCAATTAAATAATGTGAAAACTGCATGGGAGGTTGGCAACAGTAGCATACATTAAATCTTTTCATCTGACATGCACATTTTCGACAGTAGTTTCAACATGTACTATATGGGATGCACCAACCTGCGTATTCACTTCGTCCTTTGGTAAACACAGTTGTGGGAATATCTTAGTTTCTGCTTGCCTTCTTAGCAGAATGTGATAAAAGCACTTACGCGCTGCTGTGGCCTCAACCATTATTCCACCACCTCAGTTCTTGCCATTCAATTGGATGCCCACTGGATTATCGTTTGATGTTGATTTCCCAGTTCTGTAAAAGGATAGGTAAGTCTTTTGTGATAGGAGCCCCTCTACCGAGAATGAACAAGACCAAATAACCTGTTCTCTGGGTAGGTTCCCACTCGGCATATTGTCTCCTGAACAAGAATACCAACAGCAACCCCAGACACGTGTTTCAACCTTGTTGGGCCTGGTCAGTGAGGTGGAGCTGTGCCTCTCTGAGCACAGTGAGCAAGGGTTCCATGTCTGGATGACCCTAGGAAACCTAGGGTGACTAACGCTAAGTCCCTTAAACAATCCAAAATAAAAATAGTCATAGGCTCCCCTCTGCGAGAACGAACACGGCGAAATGACCTCCATTCATTATACTCAGCCCTTTCTCTGGGTCTCCAGCTCTCCCCGTTACATTCCCCCGTTACATTCTTGATTCAGGAATCACGTCACCGGGCCTGCAGCTCTGACACAGCTTGCTTCTCTTCCTGTCAGGAGCATTTTTCGCCTGCGCTTTGCTCTTCTTTCGGCACACTCTGTGGTGCCTCTCTGCGAGTGGTTTCAGCATCGGTGAGACACTTCCATGTGTTACTGGTCAACCCACCATCTCCGACTAGGCCCCTCCTGAGACCTTGTTCCAATCCTTTGGCTTCTGTCAGCCTCATTCTCCCGGAGTGCACCTAAGGCGCTTTTACACGCAAGCTTCCCTTCAGCTTCGTTCCAACAACTGATTTGGAACTCTCGTGCTTCTCTTTCGCTCATGTCTCCTCCCCTTGGTTTCATGACGCTGCACTGGGACATTCCCGGCATAGAATTAGAGTCCTTCTTTTATGTTTTACTTGCACTCAGTATTACTGCAGTGGTTTTCTCTGTCTCAGTACCCCACAAGTACTTCTCTTCAGGTTTTCTCAGTGGTTCAACATGGCAATAACAAATATTCACTCCACCTTCATGTTTTCATCCAGCAGGGTTCATGAATACTGGTTTACTGGTGAATTCGGTAGGAAGTGCCTAACTGGAATGGGATTCCTTGTCCCCAAGGGGAGAGTCTCTGCCGGTGAGGTCCCCCACTTTCCTCTACCCCTAGGGAAGATATCACTTAGTGGGCTCACCTCCCTAGCCTCACAGGGAAAGGCTCCCCCCTGGGGATAAGTGACTGAATCCTGCGATTCATCACAGTACTCTCATTTATACAGCAGGGTACTGCCGCCAAACTGGGGCCCTAGGTAAGGAAGAAATATCATTCATCGGGATTGACATTAATTTCACTCATTCTATTCTTTATGATATACCTTGTTCTCCGTTGGCTCGCATCCCCGAAGCTCTAATTAGACTTCGGATTTCTAATTTCAGATCTCATTCTAAGCTTCCGCTATGATGCATTTTTATACTATTTTAATTCGGTTATTTATCTGTGCAGTCTTATACAGGTCAGATCTACACAAATTCAGACTCACCCACACATTACCTACCTATTCAATTTAGATAGTAGTTCCTATCTAATGAACTCTCATTCCTCACCCAAGACTGCACATATCCTTGGGAAATAACATGGATTTATGCAGTCCTAGGAAAGACAACAACCTAATGGCTGCCCTCCTCAAAAACCATGCAAAGAATTTAATTAGGCATCTGACCTATCCAGATGTGTGCACCAGGGTTTGGGGGAGTGGTTCACATCTACCTCTGCATGACAATCCGAAACACAACAAAATTGTGCAAGGAAGCAAAACATTTAAAACTCGATAGCAGCGGGTGGAGGAGACAGTTTATTTCTTTGCAGCTGTAGAGAAAAAGATAGGGAGACTGTGAGAGTATCCCAAGCCTGACAAATTGCACACCCACATACAGATCCAGTGACGTTTTACAGCGTTTTAGAAAAGGAAAATCATAGATTTTGAACATCACGCTTCTTAACTGAACATCAATTAACCCCAGAGCACTTCTTTGGTAGAGGCCCATCTCCTGCCTGTATGTAACTGCCTTCCATGCCCACGCCACTTATTCTGTTTGCTTCAGACAGGTTGCACAACTATAACTATGCATTTACTGCCTGGTAATCACGCATCCGTGTGACACATCTGTAATGCCTAGAGCAAGACCGAGCCTTGTATTCACGCCTGACGTTCCGTTATTCCTGTATGGAGTGCAGCTTTGGTCTGCATAAGCTCTTGCTTTGCAGCTTCACAGCCTTATGGTCCATGCCTTTTATGTGCCAACCAACCATGGCCTGCAGCAGCTCTGCCACTTTATACAGTGATAATCAGGGTGGTGGTGCCATCCTGTCCAGGACATGCTGTGCTTATATATGAAATCTTCATTTCGCACTCACCCATGCATAAGATTATTTTTACACAGAAAGAGTTTGGTTTTTAGCCTTTTCTTGCAAATGACACAAGATTTGCAAGGAAGGTGGTGGGCAATTCTGCAAAGCCGGGGTTTCAGACTGAGTTCACGAGCTGTTTATCAAAAATGAACATGAAACAAGGAGTTGCAAAACCGCAAAAAAGGAACATGTTACTTTTACAATAAGCATGCCTGTTACAGGTGGATGATGTTCAAGATAGCATGCTCTTGCTGTGAACTCCCTCGTACCTAGAGTTGACGTGCCACAGGAAACTGAAAGAAAAAGATGCAAATAAACAACAGCAGTGTCCTTTGGAAAGACAATGAAATTTAATTGTAATGTAATTGTCATTTGTACAGCGCCTTTTCCCATTGGTGTGGTCTCAAAGCGCTGTAGGTTGAACGCCCTCAGGGGATTGAAACCCCGTATTGGGAAATTAGTCAGAGGAGTTAAGAATACGTGTGTGCATTTTAGCCAATACAAACGTAGGTAGGGGTGGCCAAGTCCCTGCTAGCTAAGTCCCTGGTAGCTACCCATGTCGAGCTGGCTTGTGGATGGGTGCTGTGAGGTAGTCTGAGAGTATGTGAGAGCAGGAGAATCATTATATGTGCAGCTAGACCGAATTTTTGTTGTGGGGGATAGCTGCAGTCTTATGGCAGAGGTGCTATGCAATGTGTTTTAGAGTAGTGTCCCTAAAAGATTTAGATGTATTGAATGATTAGTTATCACATTTATCTGAATGCAAGCTGTTAGGTAAAATTTCACTTACTGCTGTTTTACCTCTCTATTTATGGACCCCCCAACTTCCTTATTTGGGCATGCGAAAGCCGAATCTTTTGGTGGGCTAATGCATGTCACGTGTGGGGGCACCCAGGAAGTGGACTGGGACTGTCTTGTACCGATCCACACTCCGAGATCACCCGGAGGTCTGAATCAACCTCTACACGGAGACAAGTATCCAGAGCAGTAAAGCAGATCCAAGGACTGTCCAGAACTGTGCCGAGAAGGTTTGGCACTGTGAGCCTTCTGTTGTCCCAGTAGAGCCCTGCTTTGCGCTCAAACTCCAAAGACCTGCTAAGGTGCTTCAACCCTTCTGAGTGGTGGGACTAATCACTCTCAACATCTTCTTGCAGCCTTCTCAGAAGTGTCCTGGGCCCTCCAGTGGACTAACCAGCTTGTCCTTTGGCACCCGTGCTGGAGCATTGCTACATCGAGTTTAGGCTCGAGCTTTGGGAGAACCCTAGTTCATACTGTCAGGCACCTTCTTGCCAAATCTCATTGTCCTACTGCTTTGGTCCATGAAATAGAAGGTTGCATCAGTCTGCAAGAAGTGGGTAATACTGTGTCACTATGCGACAGTGGCGTTCGCTGCTGGTGAGTTTCTCGCCTTTCTCCAAGTGTCCTGAGGCCAAATGCATCAGTGTTTTCTTTGTCCTGCATTTGAGACGAGAGATACAGCTCCTAATGTAAATCAGACCCGCATCCGCACCTGCAGCGTCTGTGCACTTTGAAGCATAACCAAGGAGGGGATTTCATAGTCCAAACAACCCTCTTCAAACCTGTCATTTTTGAACCTGGAGTGAGCTAAGGGCACGAAGTAGCCATACCACTTACCGGTGGCCCCTAGTTCATCCAATACACTTTTACGCAAAAAGGATCCCTTGTGGTCCTGGTCTTGACTTGGGTGGCTCTTGCTTCCTATAGTCATCTGAAAGTTGGTGGCAGCTTTGTTCTCTGTAGCAGACCCGCCTCTGACACTTGGAACCACATTTTCCACACTCCAGTGTTCTCTTTTAACTTTTCCTTCTCATTGAAGTTTGGCCCTTGTGAGTTTTACGCATCGACAAGCGTTTTTACGCACAAACATAACATTCAGCACAAGGCTCCAATCTTCGTCGGGCTGGACTTCTTAAGTTCGGGATACTGTCACGCTCACCTGATTCCCACGGAGGCGCAGGTCTGGCTTCGAGTGCTGATGCTTCTTCAATGGTGAAGCGCAGGACTCTGATGATGGACAGGAAGGGCCCCTCTACTCTGGCTTTTCTGGCTCGCAGGAATATTCCCCTGTGCGTGAAAAGGGAGTATTACGTACTGACGGAATAATGCTCAAGCCTCCCACTCCCTTCCAACCCTCCTCGATACCCTTCCACGATTCCCCGTGAAGTCTCACCTTAGGGTTTGGAATGATGAGTTCTCCATCCTGCTTCTGATGCAGGGGCGCGTTGAAACCCAGTTACTTCACTGGATTGAGGTTTGATGGGAGTTCAATATAAGCTTGACTATTCAGGTGAGGCGCTGTAAGAGTTCTGTTGCAAGTTCAAAAGTTCAAGCTTAATAATAATGTTCATTGTCTTATTGCAGCAAGCGCTAATGCTTATGTCTTTTTCCCCTTAGGGGCCGGGGTTCGGAATGCCAGAGATATGGCGCCGACCCGAAGTGTAAGTTCTGGATGAGCGTTCAGGTAATGTCTTTGCATTCGCTCATTCAATGCCTTTGTCTTTTTTCCCCATTGGGGCCGGGGTCCGGAATGCCTGGAAGCGGCAGGACCCGAAATGAAATGGGAATGACCCAACAGGTAAGTCTTAGAAGGAAACTGAGCTTTTCCTTTTTCCCTTCCTTCTCTCACCTTGTTTTCTTGTCTTTTCTCTCTAGGCTCTGGGAAGTGGGTGCGGATCCGGCTGATCGCTGCTGAAGATGGAGGCGCCCAGGAAAGGTGAGTGAAATACAGCGCTGCAGCGATCGAAATGAAATGCTTTTAAAATGATGTCTCCCCTTTCAGGATCGTCGGTGTTATGTCCCCGTGATGCAGCTTTAGCAGGTAAGGTCTTCTTTCTCTTCAATTCCTTCTTATCTCCTTTTGCAGGCGACCCAGGATGCTGACAGGCGTGGCTGAAGTCCAGATGCAGGAGCTGACACAGTGAGCGTCCAGCTGCGAGGAGCAGAACAACGCGAAGCGTGAGTTGCTGATCGGGCGTGGTTTAAATAGCTTTGGAAGAAGTTCCTTCCCCGACCACACCCAGGTGGAAAGTAGTCCCACAGGTAAAGTAGTTCCATTCAGGCCTCAAGAGGGCCTGGATGTAGCAGCATGGTCTGCATCAGGTAAGTGCACATTAAAACACTTGAACACATGTCTAGCTTTATGAGCCTGGCGCCTAAGGCGTCAGGACTGTGTCCAAAGGGCCCCAGCTTGGGCCCGCTGGCACTTCCCTGGGGGGAATGATGCCTGCCTCTGGGGTTGCTGGGTCGGACCTGGCTCCTTGGAGGTAGGCATCATGACAGATACCCATTTCTAGAGTTGCCCATTGTGGTAAAGTCATGCCATCCTGCTCAACCGTCTCAGTGATAACCTGGGTATCTGTCATGACCACTGTGAGGGGGCACAAGTTGTGCCACAAGCAGGCTCCCACCAGAACCCTAAGGGCCTTAAAACCACTGCCAGAGGGCTCCTGGAGCCAGTCTTGTGCCTTTGGCACCAGACTCATATGTAGGAAGGAAGGGCTGTTCAAACTAGGTCCCATTTATGTACATGGGCCTTTAAATCCAACATGGAAGCACCCACACAATCTAGTTCTAAGAACCAAGCCATGCAGTCTAGTGTTTTGGGGGTGGCAAGCTTGGAACTACTTTTCCTGGTACTACTTTACCTGGGCTATATAAACCACACCCTGACTGCAGAACACGCTTTGTGTTATTCTGCAACCCGCAGCGTGACGCTCACCGTGTCCAGCTCCTGGTCTTCAGCATCTTCCTGTAATCCTGCAAGAACTAGAACAAGATTATTCTGTTTTACCTGAGAAAACACCATCCAGCACTCAGCATCTCAACTGGGCTGCAATCTGTGGAAACCGAGAGAAGAAGAAACATCACTCACCTGTGAGTACTAGCTTAAGGACTTCCGGCAAACCCCTACCACAGCTGCTGTTTGAACATTGCGCCCTGCAATAACGAGAAAGGGAAAAACAATATCAGAAGGCGCGCTTCCCAAACATCGAATTCCATCAGTCTTACCTGAATTCCATCGCGCTACACCACGCCACGCTTCCATCTGGAGCACCACAGCAACATCTGCAAAGGAAAAGAGACATATTCATGTTTGCTTTCTGTATTAAACAACCGCACAGCGCTGTACTTACCTTATGGATTCCGGGGGCCTGTTTTTCATCGCGCTCTCATCCACTCGCAGCACCACCGTGGCCTGTGAGGAGAAGAAGAAGAAAACACAGGTTAGCTTTCAAAGACAATAAAGGCGCAGCGCTTCGTGCTTTCTCTTACCGAGAAAACGTGCCTCTCCATCTGGCACGCCAGCATCAAGACCTTCGCACCTGAAAAGAAAGAGATAAAGACATTAACGAATTCCCACCATGAACAGAACAAAGACTTACAATTAACAAACCTACCTGCCCACCAGCAGATTCGGGGTCACAGCAGGCCTGGGCCGAAGGAAGGCGTACTGCACCAGTGAAGCAACTCGGGCAGCTTGCCAACAAATGTCAAGCGCCACTCGACAAGAAACGCAGGACGCATAGCTCACCCTACAAATAACTAAGATTCATTATTCAGCACTGGCCAACTACGCATCCAGGGTTCCAGATCTCAGAGCCTTCCAGATGCCCCCGGGGATATCAGGTGAGCGTAACAGTATCACCAATCAGGCCCGGGCTTGGCTGAACCCTTTCCTCTCCGATCGACCCTCCCAGGTCCAACTTGGGTCCTTCCTCTCCTCTAGCTCTATCTCTACTTGTGGTGCTCCCCAGGGCTCTAGCCTCTCTCCCTGGCTGTTCAACCAATACCTGGCACTTCTTGGCTGCTGAATTGCCGTTCTCTGCCCCAACTTATATGCAGAGGACACTCAGCTCATTTTCAGGCTCCCTTCCGACTCCTCTTCTCATTGTCTCATCTCTAACTGTATGTCCGCTATCCAGGAGTGGTGTGCCGCCAATGATCTCTGCCTTAACGCAAGTAAGACTGAGATTCTGCTCATCAGCACACCTGCTCCCTCCTTTCCTGTCACTCTCTGGCTGGCCTCTCTTGGCCCTCTTCCTTCTCACACCTGTAAGGCTATAAACCTCAGGGCCATCTTCGACTCCACTCTCTCCTTCTCTCCACACATCCCTGACATCTCTAAGAAGTCACACTACCAGCTGCACCGCCTCAGAGGTATTTTTCCTTTCCTCTCCTTCCCCCAGAAGCTCACTGTCTCCAGAGCTTTGGTTCTCTCTAGGCTGCACTACTGCAACAGCCTCTTTCTAAATATGCCTGCTTCTACTCTCCGCCCTCTGCAACTCATCCAGAACAGGACTGCGAGATGTGTCTTTGGCCTCAAGCCCAGGGAATGGTATCTCTCCAAGACTCACCTCATGACCTTCCTATTTGCTTCTGCTTTCTGCTTTCTCTCCTCCTCTCCCCTGCTGAACTCCTGACTGAAACTGCACTGGTCACCTGGATACCCTCTGATCTCGGGCCCAGGTCCCCTTCCCCACCAGCTGTCTCCTATGCAACCTCTGCACTTGGGGGCTGTTTCTGTATCCCTACAGTGCCCCAGCTCTTGACACTTGACACTTGATGTCTGCACTTACCCCTGCACTTTCCACTAGCTGGCCACACTTTTACCTACTGTTTTTATGTATTCTATTTATTTTTTACTGTTGATCCTATGTATTGCACTTCCCCCACCCGCTACCCGCACTTTCCCTCTCCCCCCCACCCTCCCCTGCACTTGCGCGATCTCAATGTCACCTGGCCTAGTAAGATCGTGGTCTCTTTCTTTCCTCTGTTCCCCCTCCCTTGCCTCGTCGTGCTTTGAAACACTTGTGTATAGGCACGTTATAAATGCCATATTATATCATTTCTGGGCCCTTTCCCACCTTACAGATTTTGGCAGGAATCCGCACTTTACCGCATTGATCGAAAAGTGATTGTACATGTGTTTTATATAGTGTGTGTTAAATAGTAGTATTACTGTGTTCATCATTATTTACCTTTGTTTGTTAAAGGCCTAATAAACTGTATATTTTTGATATACTACTGTCTAAGGCTAATTCTTGTGCCCTACTGTGTGTGCTCATCCAAGACCTCAGATCACCCCTACTACTCCTGAGACTTAGCCTTCCTTGACTGCTGCCTAAGCTACCTTGAATTGTCCTGGCTAACTTCTCAGTGTTTCACTAAACAGGGGTGGCCTCCTGAGCATATGTTTAACAGAGCAGAGTTCAGAAATTCATTCTAACACAAACACAGCTAATTTTTACCTGATGGTTCTCATTTGTTATTAAAAATCATACCGGTGGTGCTTTGGGGGGTCTTAGTTGTTAACGATCAGGTCTGTTTTATCTAATCATGGTGCAGCACACAGTAAAATATTAAGAGCTGAACAGGGGCAGGGCAGGAGGCCTTTCCAATTGTGCTCCCTCTTCAGACCTCATGTGGTCCTCTCTGGAAGTTGTACCAAAGAGGGAAACTATCAATTTCACCCAATTCACAATTTGCTAATCATAAATGGGTCATAAGTAGATGAAACCAGTGATACCAATAAACGCTGTGTGAAGTATGCATCTTTCGATACAGCCTTGGCAAAATGTAAGTGAATGGGCTAATGGTCTTTGATTGCTAACGGCTGATATCAAATCAGTCTTCTGGCTCCTCCCATTATATCTAGAAACATTTGGGTTCCTGGGTCTCCATTTCAAATGCTGATTTTTCTATAAATCAATGCTAGCAAGGTTTTCATTTTCTTTCTCACACTTTGAGTATTTACTTATATTCTAGAAATGGGTGGCGAGGACTCAGGGTAGGTCCAACAACATTCTGGATTAACTAAATTATCATTTATTGTTAAGTGATACTTCTGATAGTGTGATATTGATGGATGTATTTCTGATAGTTATCCTTGATCTTGAGGTTCCTTGCACAAGGGAAAAGGCAACCTCACCCACAGAGAGGTTGCAATTTTGAGGCATTCTTATTGACTCCTTTGAGGATGATATCATTGTAGACTTAGCTTACATAATGCCTCAATGTCTCACAAAGAAGGGGTGCATCTGGGCAATGGAGTATGGATTTATTTATGTGGGACATAACAGCTTTTTCAAGGCTTCCTTGGTGGCAGGGTGTACCCATATCAATGTTCGGTTTGGCCAGAGTTCAATGCTTTTAATGGAAAGATGGCCTCATTAGTCTTATGTTAAGCAATGCATGTTTGGGGAGAAGACGTTTGTGAGGGTGTTCTGTCCAGTTACAAGTGCAAAGCCTGCCTGACATACTGACATATATTTTATAGTTCTTACAATTACTTCTGCAAGAAATGAATTACATGGAAAAACAATAAATTCTACAGATGCATTTAGAGAATGAGGCTAGGTCAAGCATTATTGGGAAGTGCATCAGAGAAAACAAACAAAATGTGGACCTGAATTATTGTATGAGAAAGAGAAACAGAATTCACCCACACTGGTATGTGTGACAACATATGGTGTTCAGATAAGAATAATAAAAATGATTGTGAGGACAAAAATAGCAAAATCTTTGAGCATTGAAATATATATTTAAAGAAGTACTAACCTTTGCTTGTAGGAAAAGGTAGTCCATAAGAGATATTTTACTTACGGCAGAGATGCCCACCATTTTGTTAACTGCAGGTTCCCTTAAGGGCACAATAATATGCAACAATTACCAACAGTGTCACAATCTCATTTAGGGCAATAAGTTCAATCACCCATATAGTGGTAGACCAATGTGTTACAATACAGATCCACATGTGGCACCTGTGACGAACTGAGGGTATTTGTCCCTTCGGAGGGTCTGAGCAAGTGGGACCTCACTGGGAGTGACTCCCCCTTGGGGGACAAGAACTCTTGTTCCCATGAGGAACTCCCCAGACCAAGTACCAAATCAGCATATATGGGACTATCTGCTGTGAAGAGTAATGTGTACTCCTTACATTTGGTTGCAGGCAATGCTGAAGTGAACCAGTCATCAAAAGGAAAAGAAGATGTCTCTCTAAGAAGAGACATGTATTTAACTGGGACGAGTGAATCATGAGGAGATATAATGTATGGTGCACAGGGAAGACATGTGATGTAAGCACACCTTGGATAGGCGGAGCAGAAGCAAGACCCGGGGACTGCGACTTTCAGAAAGGCAAAGAACACCAACTTGAAATGCCTGAGGGTCAGCTAGTCCAACAAGGGGGAAGTCATTGGCCAAAGAAGAAAAGTCCCATGCAAGGTGGTGGTGTGACCACAACCGTATTGTGGTGGATGAGATGCCTGGCTAATGAAGTTGAGACCAGCCTAGCTGGGAGCGCTAGCAGCTCCCTACCATCAGCATCTGTAGACTGCAGCAGCCTGTAGCGAAGCTGAGAATGGAACGCCGGCTAAACCAAAGACCGAGAAGCCAGACAACAAAGTCGATTACCCTATTGAGTGGCGAGCTCCGCAACGTTCCCTTGCATACACAAAGTTACTGGGGAGAACGGGCGAAGTGGGAGGCCGCCGGGGCAACAGTATATGAGTGGAGAAACCCGTCCCAGTATTAAGGATGATATATGAACAATAAACCAGCACAACTGGAGTTGTGAGAAGCTAATAAAGAACATGACAAATAACCCTGTATGGGAAGTAACGAGAGACTGGAAAAAGATACCCTAGGAAGAAGGGGAATGATCCCATGAGTACAGGGTAGAAGAGTGCAGAAAACAAGCCACACAAATGTGTAACAAGTGTTGTGAGATAAGACTGTCAAGTGAACAGTATAGGAGAAGTAATAATCCAATATTGAGAACCCAGAAGAGGCGGAGACTAAAATTGGATAAAGTCACATCATACAAGGAGAGGTTGAATTTAGAGAGAGATTACGACCAAAGACAAGAATGTGAAGGATACCATGTGAGTACCTTAAGAAATCATGCAAAACAAAGAATTTAGAAACACAATAGAGCTCTAGAGCATTCAAGTAGGTTTTCTTCTTTCAAAATGTCATCAGAAATTCAAAGCTAGAAAGAATGTAATCATTTGCACCATAAAAAAGAGATAGGCTAATGTTATAGTTGGGCATGTTAGTTTTACTAGAGATACATTATAATTAGATATACTTAATATATATCTTTAACCGTTGCGGGAAAACAAATCAGAACTCTCCCTGAAGAAAGATATATTTAGCCAAAAAGATAGCTCCTTAATTCATATCAGAGGATTATCATATTCTCATTGTTGTAAATGATAAACCTGAAATATGTTTGGATACCCTGACTATTTCTAATTGCATTGATATGTGTGCATACACTTTATTCCATTCATTGTGTATGGTTATAGAACATATTGTATCAAAAAGATATCAATTTACCTATGTCAAGATAATTGTTTGTTACTGTACAATAACTATTTTCAGTATTTTTTTTAATTTTTTTTTTTTGCATTTTTAAAGCGTTCACACAGCCCAGGGGCATTGAGGCACTGTTACAGGAGTTTATTTTTGTCTTAGTTGCGTATTTATAACGCACTTAAATACCCAGAGGTAGATCCTGTGTTGCTTCGTGTCATCTTGCTTCCAAGGCGAGCACGTTGCCGCTGATCTACCCTCCCAGGACAATATCTTACAACATTCAATTCAAATATATGAACAAAGACATTTGAATATATGTTATTGCTTAATGTTACATGTATGCAATTTTGCAAATTTATGTTAGAATTCAGTTAAAAGAGGATTCCTTCACCAGTGTGCAAGAAGCTCCCAAGAAGCCAGATTGGGCTTGAAGATCGACTGTTTGTAACGTCTTACATGCTAGGAGACTTAGCCCTCAGCACCTAAAAGTGTTCACATTTAATACGTTGGCAGTGCCCTTTATACTATTTTTACATGAGTCATTCCCCATATCATACAAAATGAAAACCTTTTGTAATCAAATGTACAGAGAAAATAATGACGACTAAACTGCCTTGTAACAGAGGAAGGAGATGAGGAAGGGGTGTAATTTGCTGGTTCGGATTTTATGTTCATTGATTTTATCTGGGAGTTCCAGGTAATATTATGTTTTGTAATTGGGATTTATAATACGCACCACTGTCATTTGTGTAGTTTCCTGGCACTGTGATGAATTAGAAAGAGAGGGAAATATGTTTGATAGTGCGAGAGAGTTAAACACGTAAGACAGCTTTGCTGGGGTTTAGAAGCATGCAAACTATCTGCACTTTCAGCTCTGAATGCTGCTCTGTCTCTAAATGTTCTGTGTTGAAAGCTTAGAGGCATGTACATCTAGAGGGGAGCAAAATGCATTGGCTGGGACACTGACTGGAGATTTGAAGGATATAGAGGCATTTACATCTAGAGGGGAGCCTTGTGTGCATGCGATGTTAAGATGCATTGGCTGGGACAGTGACTGGAGATTTGAAGGCTATAGAGGCATTTACATCTAGAGGGGGCCTCGTGTGCATGCGATGCTACGATGCATTGGCTGGGACAGTGACTGGAGATTTGAAAGCTGGGACAGTGACTGTAGATCGGAAGCATTCTGTTTGAAGTTGTTTCGGAGAGTTATTCATTTGCAGTGTTTGAGTGGCTTAATTGGTATGCGTACACTGTGTTTCAGTGTAGAGGTTGAGAATTACATGTGTTTCTCCAGAGGTAAAACATGTAAAAGGCTGCCCACATCAGGTGTCGGATTATGGATGAATCTATGGCAGGAGGTTCTTAGGTGTGTCCAACAGCTGGGTGAAACGCCCCTCAGCTTAGTGTTCCTCCCTTCTCAAAAGAATCCTGCATTCTCAAGGAGATTTACATCATTTTTATGTATTCAGGAGCTGTCGGGTATTATCTACACAAATTGTTAACTGTTCCCCCAAGTGGTGTCACTGTGTCAGTGAGTCAGGAAGGAATAGCCTCGCCCATTAACAGCTACTTACACTACAACAGGGGGGACATTACTGGCTTTCTGAAATAAGGTCGTGCCTTGACTGACATTTTCCCCAGAGAATATGCAAACTTCACATGTTTTAGTAGTAATACAAAGACAGGAGTTGTCCATGGATATCTTCAACGATGCAAACATGAATAGGATGTGATCATTCATGTTTTATAAGATCCTGTATGCTGCAGTTTGTACATGCTTCCATTGTATTCACACTTGCACATTGTTCTCCATAGCATTACTTTGAAATCATTATAGTAAACAGTAACACATGAGACTTGTATTACAGATGCCATGTTTCCATTAAAGTGATACCCCGATTCCCCCACTGTACTCTCCACTGACTTTCGATTCTTTTCTTAGAATTGTTGCCAGCTCCACTGACTGCAGTATCAGCTGTGGTACTATAACGGTACTAAACTGGATGCCATCCATTGTCACGATTCAGCCAAAGGCCAAACAGGAAACGGGAACAATGGATAGTTCCGGTGGTCTAGACCTGCCAGCACATTCTTTGCATTACTCTGCAGTCTAAGAGACATTCTAAATCGATGTCCACTGGCACCTCTATGGATCAGCTGACTTCAAGGTCTCAACCTAACAAAATTTCTATTAAGGTGTGCCATAGGCACTCTTCAACGCCATTCAAAGGAAGCTACAAATCTGGGGTATTACCAGCAAAGTAAGTGGTCTCGGTCTCAGAGGGCATGTTGGTCATACAATCCTGAGTCCTCCTGCACTGACTCTACACCATTGCTCTACCGCCATCCCTGTGATACGCATCACAGAGGACCGACTACTTGAAACCCATCTTTCTGCTAGTTGATGGTATGTTGGGACCCTATTTCTATTTATTTGTATTGCTCTTTGTGCTCGTGTGTAGCCTCTGTGACATAGGAATGAGATTGGTGCACGCATCACGATTTTTTGTGCTAACCTGGGAAGGCCATCTGCATTTTTCATTGTTGTTCTACGCACCAAGAGGATATTCCTTTTTCAATCGGTTTCCTGTTTCTTGACATAGATTGATTTTTTGTGCCTGAAATGCATTCTTTTCAGTAGCCTAAATCCATTGCTGGGGTGTATACTCAATATATATCTGGTAGGCCTAAGAGCATTAAAGCCACGTCGATAGTCTTTTTTCTCAGTACTTACTTGAGATGTCCCAACCTCCATACCAGGAACCCATTCCAATTTTTAATTTTACCCATATGTCCCACCCCTCCTCACCAAGAGCATAACACCCTCCGCCAACACAATGCATCCGTTTTAATGTTCTTGCCATCTGGGCAGTAGCTCTGGTGGGTGGCTGGGCTGCCTGCTGCTCCTATGATACTCTCCTTTGGCTTAGAGGGCAATTGTGTTGGTTCCCTTCTTCCTGAACCCCATTGGGCTCTGAGTGTGAAGGCGGATAGGAGCGCTCCTGAGCTCTCGACAATGGAGGGTGCCTAGTTGGCAGCCTGGCAGGGAGGTTCCTGCATATGGTGGGCCTGCTCGGCATCTGCCTGGAATGGAGAGTCAGTCCACATCAGGGCGCACGTGAGTGTGGGAGGGAGGGAGGAGTGGGGGGCTGGGCCTTTGGCTCCCTGTGCAGATGTGTGTCACTTGAATGTGAGCTCCAGTGGCGCATTCTGGTGGGCACTGGGCCTGGAATGGTCTTCATGGCCTGTGCACCGGCTGTTGGGAGAGGCAGCGGTGGCACTACTTTTTGGTGACGTGGTCTGAACTTCAGTGCGCCGATTTCCAACCCCGTCTTTGGCACTGGCTAGTGCTTTGCACTCCTGGCACCCTTTCTGAGTACTCTGATGCGGTTGTACACGTGTGTGTCTTTGCCACTGTTGGATATTGGGAGCCACGTGCAGGGCAGGGTGTTTCTGGGGCACCGCGTTCCCTCTCTGTGCTGCTTTGGGTTTTGGAGCTTGCGCAGAAGGTGTGTGTGGACCAGGGTCCCTGCCTTAATAAAAAACATAATTTACATCCGTTTTGTTATGATTTTCACCGGATGCGGCCTGCTGCTCTGCGTTAATAGGTGGCATCAAGAATGTTCGGATCCGTTCATAGTCCGGGGAACAGTTATCCCTGATATTTACAAGAATTCGCTTTTTTTAAAGTATAAATACAATATGAAATGTATTTAAGCAAAATCAGTTGTAGGTGTAAAGCAATCAGAAGTTTATATTTGAATGTTTATATTTTTACATTGTGTTATCATCTTATTGTGACATGAATTACATTTTGTAATGTATTTATGTAAAGTTTATTGTAAACCAATGAACAAATAAGCAAAATAATAGGCGACGGGTGCCCTGGGGAACGCATGGTTTCTGGCATTCCGCAGTTTTTTACATTTTCATTTGTATAGCGCCCACACAGCCTGTGGGTATCATGGCGCCGTTACACAGTTATGAAAGTTACTTAGTTACAGAGGTGTGTGGGGCAACAGAAGAACCTGGTACATCATGAGCAAAACATAGAAGAAAAAGTTAAATGACGGTCCTCAGGTTATAGATAGCGAGCATACATATGGGGAAAAAGCAGAGGTGGGCGCGTGGGTGATGCAGCCTGCTTTGAGGTTGGTGGTGGATCGCTACGGTTTGGAGTGGTGGCTGTGGTGCTTTCTGCTGGTCTGCTATGCTGTGTTGTTGTTATTGGGCTTCAATGAGTCCTGGAAAGTTGGTGGCCAAGAGTAAAATATGGGTCTATCATGGAGGACTCTGTTAGTTCTCTCTCTCCCTGGCCTTTCAGGACGAGGGGTGCCATGTGGAAAAAGAAGCACATGACGCCAAGGGTTTTTGAAAAGCGATTGGTTTGCGAATGCCAAGAGACACTGAGAGTGGAGGTGAGCCAACATGCAACCCACAGACAGGTGCTTTCTTCTTTGTCCTCCTCTATTGTCGGGGCTCGTCCACATCCTCTGAAGCAGGTGGTGGTGAGCCCAAGGGGCCCAAGAAACCGGTGCTTTCTGCTGTTGTGTCCTCTTAGTTTAAACATAACATCAAGGGGGAGGGGGGAACTTCCTTTACTTCTGGAACGTAAGAAGGACATTTGGATGGACTGGAAGAAGAAAGTGACTGTGCCTCACTTTATGACTAAGTTGTAACATTTACAAGGAGAGGGTCTTTCACTGCCACTGTCTCTGCAGGAGGGTACGGTTCTGCCCAGTCTGCTGGACCAATCTCCTATAGCGGCAGAAGAGGCTGCTGTATGAGACCAGGTAAAAAGGAAGACAGATTCAGCATTGAAAAGGGGCTATGATGGGGCTTTTATGGCCTTCCCGTCAGCACTTTATGCCTCATAAATGGCGGCGACTGTATTGGGTGGTTTTTGGCTATTGCCAAAGCTCATGGAAGAAGAGGATTTTAGTGTACCACTTTTGCAGACTATGCAATCACAGGTGGAACTGCTTTGGACTTGACCTATGATCATGTTTGTGCTGCTGCAGTGACCGGGGGGGCTGCTAAGTTTTGCCGCTGTGTCTTATACCTCAGGGACTGGCATTACGATGGGCATAAAAAGGCATTTCCCTTTGTGGGGAAGATGCTGTTTGGGGAGTCATTGGAGAAAAGAGTGAAAGAGGTGTTTAAGACAGACAAACACACTGATAAGCTCCACAGGCGCTCAGACCCTAAGCCTCAGGCCGGGGTGTCTGGAGACTACAGGACCTGTAGAATATTGACAAAAGAGGGCTACAGCAAATCCTGGAGCAGAGGTTGGCCAACATTACCCCAGACATTACCCCAGACGCCTGGCAGGTCTTTTTCTCATGCATAGTCATTAAAGTCCTTATACCACAGCCAAACTCAGGAGGTTCTTGAATGTAGGAGAGCCCATGTCCTCAGATGTCTGGCGAACTGGGTTGTCAGGTGGGGGTACAGGATAGAGTTTGCCTCTTATTCTCATCACACAGCAGCGATTGTGACCCTCCCCCCCTCCCGCCCAAAGAGGTTTTGGAGAGTGCCTTAGCCATGACTCAGGGGGCTGTGCACTTTTGGAAGAAAGGGGTGATTTAGAAAGTCCCCCCCAAAAAAAGAGCTCACGGCTTTGACTCCATTATCTTTGTTCTCCCGAAACCGAATGGCAAGTCCCGGCTGGTGATGAATCTGAAGAGGTTGAATGTGTTTGTGCAGATGCAGTGCTTTAAGATAAAGAGTCTTCAGAAGATTATTCAGCTGATACAGCGTCTGAATTTCTGGCCTTCCTGGACCTTGTGCATTCTCAATTCATGTATCCATAAAGAGGTTGTATCAGCGGTTTCCTGGATTCCTGATAGGGGGAGGCATTTCGGTTTAGTCTCAAGACAGCTCTCAGAATGGTTACAAAAGTGATAGGCCTGGTAGTTGCACAACTTCATGCCAAGGGGTGTAAAGGTATCATGAAGCAGACACAGACAACAGGTTCAAGCTCGGTCCACAAAACTTTATTAACTCAAAATAGAGGATAGAGTAAGGCCTAACTTGCCCTATGCTGAGGTGGATTTTCTGTACCTAAAGATAACCAAGGATAATCTGTGTAAGGAAGTCCAAAGTAAATGTCCATCTGTGTCCAAAACCTATACTTGCCCTCACAACTAAATACATACAGGAATGTCTGCATCAAAATAAGTAGTGTTCAAAGTAAAGTTAAGATCTTCATCAAGCTTTTGGCTTGTAATCAGCTTCCCCTTCCCTAAGTTCAATATAGTTCATAAGGCACAGGGGTTACCTTCCCAAAGAGTTTAAATCTCCCAGCTTTTCAAAACAACACAATTCCTTGAGACACTTCTCAGCTCTTATGATATTGTTATTTTTTACTATTTCATATAGAATGTTCAGTATATTAACTTCAAAACACATAAGAGTTTGTTGTAGTATAAATACAAGTTTCTTTATAGGTGCTTTCAGTGGCGTTTCCATACAGGGGTGCACACGATCTAGATGCAGTTTCAAACCACAACGTCCACCCATTACAGGTCAGACAACTGGTTCCCCTTCCTTGCTGCTTTTCCATCAACACTAGGCCACTGCTTTAACTTGACAATGCTGCTTGATTTATTCACCTGTGTCACACACTCCTGCCACTGTATTGTGGCTTGTTTGGTCACAATGCACTTGTTACACTTTCTTGTATTCTCCTGGGTCTCGCCAATGTGTTTTCCCTCATAACATGCAGTTCTTTGAATTCTCTTGGCTGTTGCCAATGCTTGGATACTCATAAAATACAGTTCCTTTGAATTCTTTTGGTTTTCGCCAGTGCTCATTTCTTTTATAATACAGTTCTTTGTATTTGGTAGATTTATAATCTTTCTTTCACTCCAATCAATATTCATAAGTGAAGTGCTCAAGACTTGCTTTCACTCCGTTCGGTATTTAAAAGTACTTATGCTCCCTTTCACTGAAATCTGTATTCACAGAAACTCTTGTTTCAGTTTAAATCAATTTCATTGCTTAGTTTGCATATTCGCCTGCCACCTCAGTATAACCCCTTCTTGGTACACTCACTGGTCGGAGCTTACGGCCTCTCTGCAAGGTCCTCTGCCGCCACCAGTTCTCTCCTTTTCGCTCACCCGGCGATGCTCCTCCTGCAGCTACGGACTCTTGCGACCACTTGGCTTGGTCACACCGATCTCCTTTTCACGTTCTGCCACCGGCCTCCAGCATTCTTCAGCTTTGTTTCCTGCTGCATGCACTCTGCATCTTCGAATGGGTCTCAAGCATGCTGCTTGCCACACCGCTGATCTGGAGAAGTATGCCTGCACCCAACAGTCCATAGTACTGCTTCCACAGCTGCCTCCATTTCCACCAGTCCGGCTTTTAAAGTTCCCACGACCATGATTGGTCCAAAAAGGACTAGACCGCTCACTGGTGAAACGGTAGTCCAGTCTTACTCTTGCTTTCCTCCTCCTCGTCTCAGTACTAAGCTGACGCTGGTATGTGTGTGAATTAACGAAATGAGGATGAGCTTTTCTAGTTGGTCTCTTCCTCATCCCAATACTGAACTGGTGTTTCTTGAGGGAATGTTTTATGGGAAGAACAGGGAAGGGGCTGACAAAATCTGATAAAGGCTTGTCGGAAAGAGGGTTCATTATGAAAAGGAAATGGGGGATACCATGTCTCACCTAAGGACGTCCTCTCCACACTCCCCAAGTTCACTCAGGTGATCCTACCTCGCATATCCACGCCCAGGGTCAGGATCCAAGAGGAATGGCCTTTCCTTGGCCACTCGAGAGGAGGATGTGGGGGAAAAGATGTGAGGACACCCTCAGGTTCCTCACAGGGGTTACATGCTTTTCCATACCTGGATGATTGACTAAGCAAGGATTCTTCCAAGGACCTCTTTTTGGAATATGTGGAGGTCAAGTGCAGGGTGCTGCAGGCTCTGGGGTTTCACATGAACCTGGAAAAGTCTCACTTGTGTAATTGATTTCAATCCGGCACTTCACCTAAATCGATGCCTAGCGTGTAATGCACAACTGAAATCCTTATTTATTTATTTGTGTCTAAAAGTTCTTTTATTCTGAATGATGTGCCACTTATATCACGCCCCTTTCTTGAAACCCCCCCCCCCCGGTCACACTGAACCAGGCTGGTTTGCAAAGTTAAAATATTTATTCATATATTCACAATATAATCACACTATTTCTAATGGGGGTACAATAATCACCAATGGGGTGATGTCACACTAAGCAATCTCTTTAATCACAAGGAGTAATGATGAGCAAAAACAATGCAGCATGAAAAATAATACTTGTGCGTGTATATTCAAATCAAATAGCAGTGTGGTTACTATTTCCCCCTGCACACCCCTCAATCCCCCCAATATGCAATATGAAGAAACAGAAGGAGAGAGAACAGGTTTCAGGAATGCAAAATTCAAGCAAATATATCAATCCCAATTCCCCCCCCCCAGCAACACAAGAGAGAAACAGGAATGATTGGCAAACTGTCAAAATGGTTTAAAGTTGTCTGAGAATAGAATGTGTAAAACACTAAATCTGGTTTAAATCACTGAAATTGTTTAAATTCTAATGGGAGCCGCTTTATATGGTTGCAAACAAAAACTAGCAATGATTTGAGAGTAATAAGCAATGGGAAAACCTAAATTTGAGGTCGGGTGCAATGAAAAGCTATTTTACACGTTATAGATTTTGCCAAAATGAAAATTTGCGACACACTTTTCTGCGCATGGTAATCGCGATTGCGGGAGAACTATAAAGATTTGAGATGCGGTTTTTGGTTCTCTGGAAAGTTTAGGATGTTGGCTACAAGCAGACACTTAAATAGCATTACATTTGAAGAAGTTATGGACGTTTTCGTGGAGGTCATTTTTTTCAGATAGAGGCAAATTGTAAATCCTGTTTGTTTTTTTAAAAGGATGCGCTTTTAAAAAAACAAACAGGATTTCTTTACACTAGGTATGGACCATGAAGAAGCAATTGCTACCCGACTGCACAGCCACTTGATCAAGGCAGCTGCCAGCCGAGATGCTTGCCTTCTTCAGATGCAATATATCAGCGCAAAAATAATTTTAACAATATTAGTACAGAAGGAATATAGGATAAAATGGAAATTTCAGGCAATTAAAAAAGATTTCTAACAATGCAGGTTTCTAAAGATAAGATAGGATAGATTTAGATAGGGATTACTATGGACAGTATATATGAGAGTGACACAGTCCTATCTATGGATACTCACTATATAGGTTTGAACAGAACCGTCAGGGATTCAGGTCAGGGATTCTAGGATTCTGCTGAGCACACCGGACTGGACAGCAAGGTGCTCTGGTCTGCAATCAGCATGGCGCTTTGGTCACCGCACAGTAGGACTGGACCGGATCTGTAATGGCTCTCTGGTCACAGCACAGCACGGCACAAGATTGGGTTTAATCTGCCCTTCTGGTTCTGAAGATAATTATTTAGCAGGCAAGCAGTACAGCACAGCCTGGCTGCTTCTTTTGTTTCCCCTGGCTGTGGATGTTTTTGTGACCAATTCAGCTTTCCAGGATATTGCAATTTCACAATGATTTCTTGTATTCAATAACATGGGACACCCAACAAGAAGATTGGATGTTTGTGGGTGTTTGGGACCAGCATTCTGTATTTTCAGCTACCAAGAAAAGATTAAAACACAATATTTCGGATTTCTTTCAGTAAGCACTGCTTTTCATCTGTGCTCCATTTTTACATGTTGGGCAGCCCAATGACATGTTTCAGAAGTGCGGTCTCCATTCCACCACTGACAACATGCATGGTAGATTTGGCAGCCATCTTTTTGTGCTTTGTAGAGCGCAATTTCCATAGGTTTTGGCGCGCATAGAGGTTTTGTGGCCATTTGATGATCCTGGCACTCTCAGGACACAGTGATGCCGCAGGGCAGAGCATAAGTGGGTTAAGACATTCCACAAAGCCCACCTCGTGATTTGACTTTTGACCGCCCGTCAAGGGGAAGTCGGGAGATTGGGATGTTCAGTTTTCTTTTCGGTCCAAGTGGAAAAAATGTGTCTGCTTCTCCCCTCAGGGGTGGATCGACAGGTTCTCCTTGCCGGTTCCAGATGGAAATATATGGAGCGATACCCCGGGCCCCTAGGGTCTTTCCTCCTGATCCCCGAGTGGTCCTCCTTGGGCTTAGGATCCATGGTTTCAGTCCTAGATGACAAAACAGAGCATATCTGTAGACATTTCCCCACCACTATTCATGTAGTGGGGCCGACGCATACATTTGATAGATACATGACAATCTTTCCCACTTATACATATTACTGATTATAGCAGATGGAATGGTTTTTACAATCAGAATTTTCTAGAGAGCTGGAATGTCCCCCTCTGGGTTTCCAGATGAATCCTCTAGTGGCTGCAGAGTGTGCCGAGGAAGGCAACACTTCAGCTGGTTGATGTGGACCCACTTATCGTCCCCTTCTGACAAACTGCCTTTGGGAATACGGATTTTGTAGGCAACTGGTGAGATTCTGTCTACAATGTCAAAAGGTCCCCGCCAGCTAGGAAGAAATTTGCGCTGTTTGGCCTGGTTCCTTTGGAAATTGTACATGTAGACCCGGTCTCCTACTTGGTATTCTTTTCTAGTTGTCTTAAGGTCATAGTGGGTCTTCATACTGTCTGCAGATATTTCTAGATTTCGCTGAGCATAGGCAAAAGCATTTTGAAGGTGTTTTCTCAGATTTTCAACATACTCATGTTGTTGTGGAGGCATTTATCAAAGTCTGCTCTTGGGTTCTGTAGAGCAGATGCTGGGGAAGCACCATCCTTCATCCAGTCCTCAGCTCAAACGGCGACATTTTAGTTGCAGAAGAAGGGGTAGATCTGATGGCCATCAGGACAAAAGGTAATTGAATGTCCCAACTTGGCCCAGAATCTGCCACAAACCTTTTTAATATGCTTACAATTGTCTTGTTGTATCTCTCAACTCCACCACTAGAGGCTAGCCAGTAGGCAATGTGTAGTTTCCTTTTGCCCCAAGTATCACCCACATCTTTGTCATCACTTTGCTAGTGAAGTGGCTACCTCGGTCTGACTCAATCCTTTGGGGTAGTCCAAAACACAAGAAGATGTGATTGATCATCAGGGCAGCTGCTGTTTCTGCCTTGCAATTTGGGTCCGGGAGATATTCCACCCATTTAGTGAACAAGCATGTCATGGTCAACATGTCCTTGTTCCCCCTAGAGGAGCGAATCATGGGCCCGATAAAATCAACTTGTAAATCTGACCAAGGCAGTGCCATCCCCCTCGTTTGGAGAGGTGCACGGTGTGTGAGGGATGTTGGCTAAAATTGTGCACACACAAGACACCACTTCAAGTATTGGTCGAGGTCCTGCCCCATGTGTGGCCAGTATGCAACCTCTCTCAAGATTTCTAATTTCGTATGAAACCCCTGATGACCGGCTGTGGCCACATCATGGGCGTGACTTAGCATCAGGCTTCTGAATGAGGTGGGGACCAATCACTGGTCATGGCCAGCTAGTGATCTCCTCACCAACAAACCGTCATGGATTCAGAACATTTTTGGACATTTCATCAACACTCTGAGGTCCTCCTTCCCTATGTAATCGGTATCCGTCAGGGGAAAGTTCTCAGGGTCCTCAATGTGTTGATAAAATTTACCAATTATTGGATCCCCTTTGTGACCCATAATCAAATCAACATCTGGGGTCTCCTTACTCCATTGTGCAGTTGAGAGTTCATTGTGCGCATTTGTCTGGGACCTAGTGATAGCAGTCATCTGGATTTCCCCCAACAGGGACTCAATCTCAAGTAGATCCCCTTGGAGGGCTCCGGTTTTGGCCAGCTGATCAGCTAGGTCATTTCCAGTTTTGTCTGGTCCCTCTACTTTAGAATGACCCTTTATCTTTTTCCAGTAGATGGTCATCCCATTCAAGGTGACCAGATCATCAATATTTTGAATTAGTTTCCCATGTTTCAATGGTTTGTTATTAGTACATAGCAGGCCTCTGGTTTTCCAGTTAACCAGGTGCTCCACGAACCCATTTAGTACATAACCCTAATCTGTGATTATGACCAGTTTGTGGTGTTGCACAGCAGTGTGGATGGCTTGATGCATAGCCATCAACTCTGCCACTTCACTACTTCAGGGACCGATTTTGTACCCAGCAGAGGGTTCTGGGGCATCATTCACCCATGCATTCCCTACACCGGCCACCAGTTCTTTTTCCCCGTTGTTGTCAACATGGTAGGAGCATCCATCCACATAGACAGTGGGCATTCCCTCACATTGGTCTTCTTCAAAGACTTTGTGTGGGGAATTAAGGTATGCCTCCATGTTGTCCTTGATTTTAAGACTTTCGTCCTCGAGACAGTTTTCTCTGGCACAATCATGCAAGTCAGCCAGACCTTGCACGAGGGGACTCTTCTTGTTTTGGCCATATCTGACCTCCACAGGAAAGCCTTGCATTGACAGAATCCAGGAAGTAATTTGGGAATTACTCACATTTCCGGCCCGGATTCTGTCACTTTGGAGATATTGCAGAGGCTGGTGTGGAGTCTCCACTATGATGTGTTCCTCCTGGATAAGCGAGTGGTAATTCTTCAATGCCCACACAATTCCTAGGAGTGCCTTCTCACAATTGTTGAATTTTTCCTCCACAGAGGATAACGTTTTACTTGCATAGGATATTACTTTGGGATTACCCGCTAATCGGGACCAGCCTTTGAAGTTTATTAGGTCCTAACTAATGGCAAAGCGATTAAGAATGTCTCTGCCTAAGTAAAATGTGGCAGGGACATCTCGCACGACCCAACAATTATGGACTATGCTCTTGTTGCCTATGGAATTTTGAGCATACACCTGCTAGGCAGGAGATGTTTGGAATTGGGTGTTTCCAGGTCAATTTCCCATTCGTCTAACAGTTTAAATGTGGGAATGGCTGGATCTGTTGTGAGTTTGCGGAACATGGCCTCGCTGATGAAGCTCTTACCGTTGTTCACAGACACTCGCGTGAGAACAGAGTCCTTCCCTTCATTTAACTGAATAGGGATGAACAACTGCTTTCCACTTTTCTGAATGTCATTCCATAGTAAACAAGGTGTGCCCTCTGGAGTCACAACTATGACCGGGTGCTTCACCTTGTGTCGCCCAATTTTAATGTCCAAATCCACAGTCCCCTCTATGGGAATTTCCTTCCCGTCAAAGTTCTAAAGTTGTCCAGGAAGAGGGGTGAAAGGAATTTGGTATTTCTCCCCCTTCCCGAATTCAGTTGATCAAAGGCCCTTTTTGACAGAAGGGTAGCTTGGGATCTAGTGTCCACCAGTGCCAAAATTGTACACTGCCCCTGTATTTGGACCGGGGCATAGAATCTTCCCTCCTTCTCAAGTGGGCAGAGATAATGCACATTTTTAGACAACTGGTGGGTTAGTTTCTTGGTTTTGGACACTGACAGGAAAGTGATTTGGGCAGGATTCTGTTTGGAGCCTTGGGAATCTGGAAGAAAAAAGTGACAGCTAGATATGGGGGAAGTTTTGGGTTCCCCTGGTTCTGATTCTGGACCGCCCCCCCTTTTTGGAGGCAGCCACCAGGAGGGGTTTGAACCATGGGATTTTCATGCTGGTGATTCTGGGGTTTGATGATGGGCGGTGCCAACTCGGTCCCCACATCTTCCCAGTCTGGATTTGGATCCTTTGGGACCCATTTTTCTTTGGGATGAGTTCCCCCATACCTGAAGGAGAAAATCCTTTTCCCAGAATCTTCTGAGGACCCCTCTCCTTCAGACTGGAAGATCTGCACCTCCTCCACAAAATGGGTCTTTTTGAGGTCTTTATTTCTCCTACCCCCTCTCTGCTCCTTGTGTTGCAGATTTTCGGGGCAGGAGATTTTGGTTCTGGTCCCTGGGTTTGCAGGGGCTTTTTACAAGTGGGGAAGGAAGCTTCCTCTAAGGCTTTACACCCCCTTCCCCTTGTGCCTCCTCCCTGGGAACCAGTGGGTTGTCGGGGTTCTTCCCCCGTCATTGCTCTGGAGCACCAGATCCTGGATTTGAGGCCTTCTGAGCCGCCATGCTCATCTGAGGGTTCTGTTGAGCCCTCAGCATCCGACCCAGATCCTGTGCCATGTTCTGGACCTGGCGCTCTAGTTGGGACAATTGCTCGGGCTGGTACGGGGTCCTCATGTCTCCCCTGGGTTGATCCCGGGAAGGGTAGCTATCCCTTCTCCCAAAATATCCCGGGTTAGGAAAGTTTGGGTACCCCTCCACCCTTGGCCTCCCCTCTCCCGGATTGGGCTGTATGGGCTCAGGAAAGCGGTGAAAGAAGGATGGATTGTTTTGGGGGTTGACATTTTGTGGGTACCCTGGCAAGAAATGTTGTCCAGTATTTGGGGGATTACTGCCCTCCTGGGGGAAGTGAGGAGGGAAGTTCCCTGGGTTAGCTGCTGTCTGGTTGGATCCCCTCCCCCTTGGGCTGGAGGAGTCCATACATAACCCAGGATGGGTCTATTGCCCTTGTAGCGTGGGCTGATGTAGTCAGGGGAGTTAGGGGTCCCATTTGTTGGATTACCTCCCTGGCTCCCTGTTTGTGATTGGCCAGAGGGCCTTCTGGGTTTGGGGTTGTTTTGATTCTGTGCGGGCATGTTTTTAGGCCCCCCATCTCTAAATCTAAAATGGGAGCAACCTTCGCCTCCGCCACTTTAGCAGCAGCAGGGGTGTTGGTTGTTTTGGGGATTTTGGGATTATATTTATTTTCCTCTGGCTTTTGCACCTCTTAAATGCACCTGGCTTGTTCAATGACCCAGTCTAGTGATCTTTTCTCATGAAAGTCCCTCACTAGCTGGGTCATGATATACTTAGGGAGAGCATGGAACAAAGTGTTTACAAACTCTTTGCTGTCAGTGCGCACCCTTCTAGTGGTCTGCGCAAAGGCACGTTTTAACTCTTGAACAAATTCTTGGGGAGCCTGATCTTCCCCGCTTTGCAAGTTGTAGGCTGCCTTGCGAGCCTCCTGAGGATTCCTGTGAATAGAAAAATGTTTCAGGATGGCCACCCTATAGGTGGACCATCTGGAATGATTCTGATCCTCCAGCCCCGCAAAGAAGCTGGAGTACTCGGGAGAGAAGGTCCACTTTACATATGGAATACAGCTTTGGCTGTCCTTCACATGGAAAGTTTCCATCATTTGTTCAAGGTGCTCCCAAACCGAATATTTTGCATTCTTATAATAGGGCGTGATGACGCTCCTAATGGCTTTTATTTGTTTTAGGGGATCGGTTCGGATGACCCTGGTCCACTCATCCTCTGACTCAGAGGCACTGCTACCAGAGGTGCCTGTCTGGTCTTCTAGGCTCTCCCGGATTCTGCGAGCTAGGGAATAGCTTGCAGAATGTGGGGGCCTAGTTTCTTGAGTCCTGTGGTGCTCAGAAGAGTCTTCTAATTCTTCCTTGCTCCCAGGATTGGCTGAGTACCCCCCACACTGTCCTAGCTGGGAAGAGGTTTTCACGATGCCATTAATGGGCCTAATCTCATGGAGTTCCCCACTAAATTTTATCATCTGGTCTCTGGGTAAATTTTTTTTTGGGGATCCTTTTCTCTGACCCTCCCCTCATTGGAGTCTCCCTGGTCAGAAAATATGGCCCTAGCACTTGGGAACCCATACACTGATGCCCGCCCATCCATTCCTGGGAGGTGCTGATCTATGAGCCCCATATTTTTCATTGGATTGAAGTCTGCCATCCCCATGGTCCTTATCTCATGTGCGCCAGTGGACATGGGGGTGGCAGAGTCCATGGAGCTGAAGAGATGAAAGTCTCTGGTACTAGGGTTCCTGAGGCTATGCTCAGGTGTTTCCCTTTCCCAGCGGACCTCATCTCTCTCAGGCCCTACTCCCTGTTGCCATGCAAGAATCTGGCCCTTTTGCTCTTCTATCAATGCCTTACTAGTCTCTATTAGTTGTTCCTGCCTGGCTACCTGTCTGTGGAGCCTGTCATTTTTCCCACAGAGAGCCTCACTGTCTCTCTGTGCATCCTGGGTAATTTTAGAATATTGGGTCAATTTTTGCTGCATGAGGGTTACCTCCTGAGTCCTGTCCTTACTGGCCTGGTCCTTCTTTGCTAGAGCATCTTCCACCCTCCTGGCGTGCTCTAACATTTTTTCATGGTCTTTTTGGAGTTCACCCAGTCCCTGAAGGGCCAGGTGATTTTCTTCCATTTTGGCTTTTAAATAACTGACCTCCTGGATGAGAGTACCCCTCTGTGCAGCAAGGTCGTCCCTTTGTTTTTGGAGTGCACCAGCTTTCTGGCGCTCTTCATCAAATTCTGTCTGGGTGTCAAGGTCTTTGAGAATTAATTTATTATTTTCTTCTTTTTCTTGGTCTAGGCGGTTCTGCTGGGTGACTATCTGCTCTGCACATACTCTATTGTAGTTCAATTGCTGCTCCAGCTTTTGTTGGCTCCGTAGTAGGGAGTCCAAACTTTCTTGGCACTCTTTTTGCAGCGCCAGTACTTTGTTATCCTGCTCTACCTTCTCTTGCTGCATGATATCCAGATCTCCTTTTACTTTTATTAGGTACTGCCTGGTTTCATTTTCTGATTCTAGGCTCTTTTGTAGCCTTTGCTCTGCAGAGTTCAGATCAGTTTGGGCTTTTTCTAGTGATTGTACAAGCCTATTTGCCAGATCTAGGTTTTCGGCATATTTTTCCTGTATTGCTCCAATATGGAGGTACAGATGTGCCGCTATTCTGGCAATTTACTTTGCTCTTCTTTTACCTTAGGGGCCATGTACAATTCACTAAATGCCATGTGTAATGGACCATGATCCTGCCATATGTCTAATCCTGTGGCAGTGGCCTGTTCTTTAATTTCCTGCAACCAAACATGCGGATCCTCTTCTGTCCATTCACCCCAGATGAATAATTTGTGCAGTAGGTGTTCTTTTGCCATATTAATTTCTACTAGGGTCGCCATTCCGGAAATATTAATTTCCTTTCTGATTTACAGGAGTTATTTTATTTTTGCGAAACAGACAAAATTCCTTAGAGTGTCTCTATTGAAGGGTGCTTTTCACAGTGTAGCACAGTGTGGTAGCCCAACAGGGTTTATGAATCCCGTCAGTTAGCACGCTGTATTAGACTGTCACAAGTGGTATGTCTAATTCAGAAATCTCGTGACGAGCCCCCAATCTTGTAAGTGATTTCAATCCGGCACTTCGCCTAAGTCAATGCCTAGCATGTAATGCACAACTGAAATCCTTATTTACTTATTTGTGTCTAAAAGTTCTTTTATTCTGAACGATGTACCACTTATATCAAGCCCCTCTCTTGGAACCCCCCTGTCACACTGAACTAGGAATCAGGCTGGCTTGCAAAGTTAAAATATTTATTTATATATTCACAATATAATCACACTATTTCTAATGAGGATACAATAATCACCAATGGGGTGATGTCACACTAAGCAATCTCTTTAATCACAAGGAGTAATTATGAGCAAAAACAATGCAGCACGGAAAATAATACTTGTGGGTGTATATTCAAATCAAATAGCAGTATGGTTACTATTTCCCCCTGCACACCCCTCAATCCCCCCAATATGCAATATGAAGAAATAGAAGGAGAGAGAACAGGTTTCAGGAATGCAGAATTCAAGCAAATATATCAATCCCAATTTCCTCCCCAGCAACACAAGAGAGAAACAGGAATGATTGGCAAATTGTCAAAATGGTTTAAAGTTGTCTGAGAATGGATTGGGTAAAACACTAAATCTGGTTTACATCACTGAAATTCATTAAATTCTAATGGGAGCCGCTTTATATGGTTGCAAACAAACACTAGCAATGATTTGAGAGTAATAAGCAATGGGAAAACCTAAATTTGAGGTCGGGTGCAATGAAAAGCTATTTTACACGTTATAGATTTTGCCAAAACAAAAATATGTGGCAAACTTTTCTGTACATGGTAATCGTGATCGTGGGAGAACTATAAAGATTTGAGATGCGGTTTTTGGTTCTCTGGAAAGCTTAGGATGTTAGCTACAAGAGGCAAATTGTAAAACAAGGATGCGCTTTTAAAAAAACAAACAGGATTTCTTTACACTAGGGATGGACTATGAAAAAGCAATTGCAACACGACTGCACAGCCACTTGATCAAGGCAGCTGCCCGCAGAGACGCTTGCCTTCTTCAGATGCAATATATCAGCGCAAAGATAATTTTAACAATATTCGTACAGAAGGAATATAGGATAAAATGGAAATTTCTGGCAATTCAAAAGATTTCTAACAATTCAGGTTTCTAAAGATAGGATAGGATAGATTTAGATAGGGATTACTATGGACAGTATATATGAGAGTGACACAGACCTATCTATGGATACTCACTATATAGGTTTGAACAGAACCGTCAGGGATTCAGGTCAGGGATTCTAGGATTCTGCTGGGCACACCGGACTGGACAGCAAGACGCTCTGGTCTGCAATAAGCGAGGCGCTCTGGTCACCGCACAGTAGGACTGGACCGGATCTGTAATGGCTCTCTGGTCACAGCACAGCACGGCACAAGATTGGGTTTAATCTGCCCTTCTGGTTCTGAAGATAATTATTTATCAGGTAAGCAGTACAGCACAGCCTGGCTGCTTCTTTTGTTTCCCCTTTGAGTTTGTGAGATGGTTCTGGAAGTTAAGGCCCAGCTGAAAGTGGTTCAGCTATGTAATGAGCCTTTCTGCTTGCAAAGTTTCTGGAGTCTGGAATATGGATAGTTCTCCTTCAGGGTGCTTCGCCAAGATCAGGATGGTGGGTGGATCTGTGTGTTTTTCTAAGTCCTCAGCTGTCTCTATTTATGCATTTGATAAAGGGGTGTGTATGCTGAATTATCTTAAGTGCACCCCCTTGGCTGGATATAGGCTAGAATCTTCCCTCTCCCTTGACTGGAGTAGAAAACAGGGTGTCACCATGATGATGTGGTTTTATGAGTCAGAGAATCCTCCCCTTGGCTTTTGGACATGAAACCTACTTTTAGTATAATACATATTTACAATTTTACATACTTTATAACAATAACATATCTAGATCACATATTTTGTGGAGCAGATGCTCTTCCAACCCCAGTCACGGTAGGATCTTGGGTCTGGATTTGACAGAATTTCACACTTTTTGTCCGGGCCACAATATCTAGTTTATCCACAATTTTGTACAACTGTGCGCATTGTATCTGGGCATAAGCGTGTGAAGTTTCATGCTTTTGACATAAATACATTTGGTATAAAACCACAATTTCTACAGTTACGTCCCAGAACATAGCACAGAGTTCTGGCTCCTCTTAAAATGTGCAGAAAAAATGTAGGTTCAGAAGTACGGGGTTTACATATTTTTTCTACAATTGTCCACAGTCAATTATCAGTCTTTTTAGAAATATGCTTTTTGTCCATTGTGAATCAACAAAAGTTGTCTGTCCCCGCCTCCTTCGCCTTCTTGCAGCTTCATCAGCAATCTCCGCCCCCTTCCTTCTGGCGGCGGCCCTTTACAATCCTTCCTGATTATCATCTCCATGCCTGGGAGGAAGCCCATTGTGCTCTTCCCAGAGCAGCCCCAGTGCCCCTTCCCTCTTAATCAACACATGAATGTGAGTTCCTGGTCTAGAGAGCAGAAGGGAGGTGCCTTGCCCTGTGGGGGGAGTTGTTTGTGGTTTTGGCTTGAAATCAGGCTTACTTTAAATGACATTTTTGTTACATTTTTCTTTGTTTAAAAAAGACTTGCAATTTTAAAACAAACATCTAGAATTCTTATTCCAGCTTCTAAACCATGGAAATTAAATAGTTAGAACCTAGATTCCTCTTAATAGCAGGTCACTTAGTTTGCAGACATTTGATTTCAATTGCACAAGTTTAAACTTCTGATGCAACTACTGACAGCTGTCATACAGGCGGCAGCTGGTACTGCGCCCATATTTTGACAGATTTCACAGGCAGGCACACTGGCTGTGGATGTTTTTGTGACCAATTCAGCTTTCCAGGATATTGCAATTTCACAATGATTTATTGTATTCAATAAAATGGGACACCCAACAAGAAGAGTGGATGTTTGTGGGTGTTTGGGACCAGCATTCTGTATTTTCAGCAACTAAGAAAAGATTAAAACACAAGATTATAGATTTCTTTCAGTAAGCACTGCTTTTCATCTGTGCTCCATTTTTACATGTTGTGCAGCCCAATGACACGTTTCAGAAGTGCGGTCTCCATTCCACCACTGACAACATGCATGGTAGATTTGGCAGCCATCTATGTGTGCTTTGTAGAGAGCAATTTCCATAGGTTTTGGCGCGCATAGAGGTTTTGCAGCCATTTTGATGATTCTGGCAACATCAGAACACAGTGATGCCGCAGGGCAGAGCGTAAGTGGGTTAAGACATCCCACACTTGCATCTGTTTCAGGACCTTGAGTACATTTGCGCTTGGTTCCGGATGACACAGAGGAGGGTGTTGCTGCCATTGGATCGGACAGTGCTCATACAGAATCTCTTGGGGAGACTGCTGTCACCGACATGGGTGATTGCCAGTGAAGTGCTCCATATACAGGGTCATATGGCCGTCAGAGTATTTGTGATTCCATAAGCAAGGATGCACATTGTCACAATTTGTTCCCTTCGCTCTTGTTCCTGCCACTTGGGGCCTGATTTGTGATTTATTTCCTATGGGACTTTCCTTCTGAACCTTATCAGACAGTGCTGTGGTGCTTTGGGAGCTCCAATTCCATATTTTCTATGTCATTTCCCTTTCCTGATCCATTCCAGGTTTTGGGCATCCAGTATGTTGCTTTCATAAAAAGACTATGCCACCCAGAATGCCTGGACCACTGCTTCATCGCCACTCTTGCAGGACAAGGTTGGGTGGAGGATAGACAGCACCTGTAGTTGGCAGGTGCTAGCAAAGAGCACACCTGAGGCGTGTGCTCGTTAGCCAGTTTGAAAAGCCTCAGTTTGTTTTGGTCCCGTGCTGGTCATTGTTGCAGTGTTTCTGTTTGTGACCGGTCCCTTGTTTCTGGTTCTTATGCTAAGTGTCTAGTTTCTAGTTTCTTATTTATTGTTGCTGCATCTCTGGATTTTGAATTTAGTGTGCTTATTAGTATTTTCTGCCGCCTGGATTCCCTTTCTGTCCTTTGACCTTGCCCTGTTCTGCAGTGTGCTCTTGATCCTTTAGACACACCTCATTGAGAGATTTCCTATTTTGTACCCTTTTCCTTTCCTTCCCTGGATGGAGGTTTTGCACTTGTAATTTCGTTTTCCCCTGCTCATGTTCCTGGACTCCCTCCTGAAGTCTATTACTAGATTTCCCTTACACTTCTCTCTTGGTTCCCTATTGATTGTTAGGTGTGGCGTGATGTTGTGTCCAGCTCCTGCGTGAATACCCATGTTTTCCTTTCTATCCTGTAAGCACTATTCCTACTTGTCCCTTATCAGGAGTCTTATGTATCAAGTTATCCTCCCTTTGATTTTACATCATTTCTTCCTCCCTGTTAGATCAGCAGGGTTTGTGGGTTTCACTGACATTGCAGGTGCTGTTTCTTGACCGCGTGAGTATTGTCTTTAAGTTACCTTCTAGAATACCATCAAGAGTGTTAGTTCACAGACCCTGTCCTTGCTTGCTCTCTATTTGGGCTTTTCTCTGATGGTACCTGTAACAGCAATTCTGGGTGAGGAACTTGCTGACTTTCCTTGTAATCATAACGAGCTTTGAGTGCCTACCCCAAATCCCGTTTCATATATTTTGATTCTAACCACACCCTACTTGCACCCCCTGGGCTTTAGGGTACATATATCATGGTTCCTGGGTGCATGTTGTTTGACACTACGCTATTCATTATGTGATCTCGTGCACATTTCTCTTGCCATAATGTTAGCAATATGTATTAAAATTGTAGGCTTTTTTAATTTTTGTATTTATTAGGTTTACAGTTTATTACAAACTTTTACCTCTAAAACAATTTGACAATCAAATAAAGATGAAAAGGGAAGGGAGAGAAGCACACAACAATAAATCGAATATCCATTTATAATTCACATTGCTAAAATCTTACAAAATCCTATCTCATAAATTCATCACAGTATGACCTTCATAAAATTAGTCCGAGCTAAAATCATCCAAAAATCATTTCCTTCATACAGACGAGCCCACCACTCGTCGGCATTCATATGTGGTTTTGTAGCAGTAATAATACCCAAATAACTTGTTCTCATCAATTTCAGGCTTGGGCAGAGAGAGCTAAATGTTGTACTGACTCTGTGTTCTCATTGCAGAATCTGCACATCTCATCATTAAGACCATCCTGGTGTCTATTAAACAGCACCTCTCGTGTATGCAAAATATTTAGACTGAGCCTTAAAAAGGTATCTCTGTGTCTTGGGCTCAGAAACTTTGTCAGATACTTTGGGACTATAGTTAAGAAGCCATAGCAACTTGTTGTTAAGGCTGGCCACTTACACTTTAACTTCTTACATTCAGTCTCTCTCCAATCCAAGCACCACAATTTGCGCTTTACTGAATCTGATGGACCATTCTGAAGAGTCAATACTCTCAAGGATTTCCTCTTCCCCCCCAGATTTCGTAGCACCATAATTTCAGATTTTCTAGATTGATTTTGAGACCATTGTGCTCAATGTAACCCCTTAAGGCTTCAAGGCTGTGCTGAAGAACTATTGGAGTCTGATCCACAATTATTAGGTCATCAGCACAGACCATCCAACCCACTGGCGTACCGTTGATCCTTGGAGGGTAAGTAGATGGTTGATTTAAGGCGTTCCTAATGTCTGAGAAAAATAAGCTGAAGAGGGTTGGGGCCAAAGGGCATCCCTGTTTTAAACCGCTAAATGACCCAATATTTCTGGATAATAGATCTTTATTATTCAGGCAAACTTGCACCGTGGTCCCCTCACAAAGAGAGCTACTCGCAGAAATCAGATCCAGCGGGCAGTGCCAGTTTTTCATCTTTTGCCACAGTCTGTTCTGATCAACACTATCAAAGGCCTGCTGGAGGTCTATGAATGCTAGATACAGTGGCGTCTTACTTTTTAGACATCTTATCTTCTGCAGGTTGATAAGAATTAAGTTGACATTGCAGCCCACGCCTTTAATAAACCCAGTCTGACGATGATCAAAATTGCCTGAATCCAATACCCACCTATTTAATCTTGTCAACAGTAGGGCTGCAAATACCTTCCCCAATACGTCCAAGAAGGTGATCGGTCGATAGTTTTTAGGTTCGACCTATCGCCATTCTTGAAGATCGGGAGCAGAATTGCCAGTTTCCAAGAAGGAGGGATCCTAGCCTTTTTGACAATGTAAGTGAAAAGAATAAAACAAAATTCCATCCAATTTTCTGGAGCAGACCTTAGAGTGGAGTTTGTAAGGCCATCTGGGCCTGGAGCATGAGAGCTGGAAACTTTCTTAATTACATCCAGGATCTCATCTCTGTCAAAGGGAAAAGCCCAATTGATTCACATTATCTGTGGGTGCAGCTAATAAGGATCCGTAATGAGCAACCCATCTCTCCTCAGTTACTGGGTTGCTCTGTAAGGCATCCTGGGGTGCACCTCTATTGTTTAGGATTTCTCAGAAGTTCCTGGAGTTGTTTGCAAAACTGTCTGCAGCATTACTTCACCATCATTCTGTATCATGGTAGTTTATGAGAGATCACCCAATTTCTGTATCTTTGCTTCCGCTTTCTCATTTGCTCCTTTCTTATCACAGTTGGCAGATCACGCATATTTTGTATATCTAATTGCATCACATTCCATTGTTCAGCTAGATCATTATCAAACCTATGTGCTCGACTAAAAAGGGGGATTACCCCCTCCATTCTTTTTTTCCACAAAGTCAAGGAGGAGTGGCCTATAGTCTATCTCACCAACATAGTTAGTAATGCCCTTCAACAGGTGTACTAATCCTCAATCTATTTCTCTCAGGATTAACCTTCAACTTGCTAGGCCACCCTTCATTCTCATTTGTAGGTAGAAATGACCAAGTTAGCTTCATCATATCATGATCGCTATAGCTTGTTCTCACTACTTCCAAAGATGTACACTCATGCAACATATTGGCCGATACAAATATATAATAAAGAGTTTCCCTCTGGGAGCTGCAATGCCACGTTGGAGCACCTGGGATATCTCCAGGGGTGTTACCATTAAGCATATGAATCTGCCTCTCCCCAAAACCTGCAACCATTATGTAGTCCTGCTTTCCTTTACATTTGTGAGGAATTGTAGGACAGTGACGTCCCTACCCCTACATTTTAGGCAGTCTATATTCAGGTACCCACATATAATAATTTTTATGTTCGGATAGGGAACATTCCAATTACCAATTATTCTGGTCACCTGATCAGCAAAATCAATGGTTTCTCTTGCAACAGGATTCCAGTACAGGTTTAGCAAACACAACCATTCACACCTCTCAGATCTCACCTCCACTAGAAGAGCCTGAATTCAAGAATTATGGTCAATATTTTCTTTAACTCTTAACCATATGCCGTTCCTTAGCATAACTTGTAAGCCCGACATAGATCGACCTTTCTGCCCCTTTTTTTCCACATTCAAGTATAAAGAATAACTATCAACCAAGGCTTTACCCTCAGCCACCTCTTTTGCATACAAAAGATATCAGGTGAAACTCCTTTACATTCAACGTTATTAAACAAGTGGGCAAAGCCACTAGTGTTCCAGGACTTGATGGTTAGCCCTTCATGAAGGCTTTCAGCTGGATGTTAATTTTTATCTCTGTTCACCAAAGCTGGGGATAACCAATCCCAGGATTAAAGCTGATCATCTTTGCCTTCTGTGTTCTGGGCTTCACAGTGGGTTCGTCTCTCAACATTCATTGTGTTAATAGTCACTTTAAGCAGATTAATGTGTGTAAAAGCTTTCGGAAAGTCTCTTTATGATGTTTCTAATATACTAGGGGCACATTGAGAGGGGGATCAGATGGAAATTTCTCTTGAGAAACTGCTCTTCGAGAAGGATACTCTTTCTTAAAGTTGAAGTTCCCATCTTTACATACCATTATATCAAAACCCAAATCTCTTAAGGCAGACGCCTCGCCCATTAATTGGTTGCGCACCATGGCTGATGGAATATGTAGACACACTTGATCAAGTTTATATTCGTCACAGAATTTTACCACTATTATACCAGCAGAATCTATAGTGGTTAATTTTTAAACATGATGAAAGAAGCGCAGAATGTTATTGCGGTTTAGAATGAATCCATCCTCTATGCTAAGGATATGTTCCAATATCAGCAATTGTGCCTGGGCTGGGCGAGGGGGCAATTTTTTCCTCTCTGGGCAGGGTGGAGATCAAAAATCTGATTTGAGTCTCTCAGCTCTCTGCTATGCAAGATTTTATTTGGTTGGTGGCACAGGAGTGGTTGAGGAGCTCCTCCCTCCCAATTTACTGCCATTGATTTTGGCCCCATTATTGGCTTTTTAGCATCTTGTTGTATCCTATCGGACTGCAACCTTTTCTCTGCTAGGGTCTTAAATGGCAGGGAGCAATTGGTTCCCCATACTGGTGTGGTGGTCAAGGTAAGGCCCCCTCGGCCAGCCTCAGTTTGCAGCAGACAGACGGGTGGTAAATCAAGGTTTATGTATTATATCGCAAATACACAGCATACAGAGTTATCAGTAGGGAAAACAGCATGCAGCATAAAAGCGTTTGGGCAGTCGGCACAAGGAGCTCTGTCTCGAGCCCCCAACCTAGAATGCCCGTTTTATATAGCATATCATAGGCAAACACTAATATGTTTCTGTACTTTCACAATGGGGGTATTACTTGGCATGACATTTGACAAGAACTGTTCACATCTTACTTGTGACCATGTGACGCAGCCCTGTGGGGACATCGTGTTGTATTATGAATAAGCAGCATTCGCAGAAACCCCTTATGTTATCTCACATATATGGGGCTAATGCTAAACTTGTAGAGAATAAGCGGAAGGGAAGGTCTGATGTTTCCTCTGCCCTAGGAGGGGTTTGGGGCTGTCCGGGGTGCTGCGTGTAGAGCAGGCAAAGGGAGGCAGAGGGAGGTGATATGGAAGGTCTGAGGCCTAACTGTATGAGAGAGCCTAATAGCATTGCATTGGATAACATAACATAGTATTGCATTACATAGCATTGCAATCCTGCATATCATAACATAGCATAGCAATCCTGCATATCATAGCATAGCAATCCTGCCACTTCACTGGCTACCGCTTGATTACAGGTGATTACTAGCCTACTACTTTCCTTAAGGAGGAAGATCCCCTCAACAATCCTTGATCCCTCTCTTCATTCTCAACTAAGCCATCATCATTGTAAACAGAGAGATCCAAAATTGTTTTCTCAATTCTATTCCTTTGCGAATCCTCAGAATCTTCTTCATGTGAATTACACAATGTAACTTTGATTTAGAGCTTTTTACTTGTTTAGCAGAGAGCAACGTAATTCAAATCTTAGATTTTGTCTGTTTCGTTTTACCTAACCCGGATATTGGTCCTTGGATCTTTTTGGGATCAAATATTGTATCATTTTGTTCCTGCAAGGAATTCCCTCTAGGCTTAGAAGCTTGAGCCAAGCTCTGTGTATCTTGCTATTCATGAGGGTCAAGATGAGTGCCCATAACATCCGCCTCGATCAAGCTGTGATCTTCCACAGCCTCCTGACAGTCAATGGTAACAATCATCTCTGGTATAGTCCTTTGTGGAACGGGTCAACCTTGGCAACCTTGTGGGTTGCTCTGGTTTAGTAGCTCCAACCTCTCCCCCAGAGCATCATCCACAGCCGGGGTGGAGCCCACAGATGTTTTTGAGGGATTCTTCGTGGTTACCTCAGGATTCAGCTCTAACAAATCAGCCTTATAGACACCACCTTCTTTTAACACTAAAGACCCCATTGACATCACATGTGAGCTTCCATTCTTCATATTGGTGCGTACACTAGGTGATTGTTTTACTAGATCCATCAGGGCCTTTTTCACCTGTCAGACCTCTTTAAGAAGACTTAGAAGGTCATTCCAAATTGTTATTTCTTCATCTCACTCCCACCTATCCATAGCATTATCGATAAAGGCCTCCATATAGTTACGTTTTGAGTGCATCAGTGCCGTTAGGGCTGATTGGTCCTTGATTTGTCATTAAAATGTTCATACAGTTTTAAAAAAGGTGCAGAAGAGATACTGAGTTCAGACATAAGTACAGCTTCGGGATTCACTGGGGTGGTTGGCTTCGGAGCCGTAGATATGCCAGCTCTCTGTGAGGTGAGAAACCTTTTTGGATGACACCTGGGGCCTTCATTCTCCAATTTTGATGAGCTCCCATCCATGGATGAAGGAGACAAAGACAATGAAACACTCCTAGCACTCATTGATTTCACAGTACAGACCACCGGGGGTCCACTTATGAGACGTTCACTTATTGTGCCCCTCCCAGGAGCTTCATCAATATCCTCCACAGAACACATCTGGGGCAAGGCAGTATCATTCATCCTTCTTCTTTTTGACAGATTTACCCAGGGTTTCTGTAGCAGTTTCATATTCTCTTCATTAAGGTTTCCAGTGTTCAACAAGTCATTTGAATTCCGCCCACTTAATTGCAGAGATAGATCCACAATATCTTGTGATAGTCGAGCTGCCAGACTCGCGCAAAAGGTTTGATATTCCTGTACCGCTAATGCCTCTAATGCTGTATGCAGAGTTAAAGGAGCAGCATGAATCATAACAGATTCCACTCTCTTAGTAGATTCCACATTAGAGGCGGAGATCAGAGAGTTCATAGAAGGCGAAATTTCTGTATCTTCAGAGCCCCTTATGCTGTTCAAGTCGGGGTTCACTTCCTGGTTTGAGACCATGCCTGTGTTCGTAGCTGAGTCTAATCAATTCCTATAATTTTCAGGTCTTAAAATTTTCGAGACCAAGCATCCTTCAATGGTGGTATGGACCCCATTATTCTGCAGGTCCATTAGGTCCAACGGGGCACCTCCCTCCACAACATCAACATCAGTGGTGTTTTTCTCTCCCGACAGGCCGACCAGCATGTCAGCGTCCGACACCTCCGAACTATTCCCATAGTCCGCCCCCTTACTCGTCTGGAAGATTGGATCCTCAATCTCAGGATTCATGTTAACATGATATGGGGGGTTTAACAACCAAAAATATTCTTCCCTCAATGGAATAAGGGGCAGCCGATTTTTTCCCACTTGCTGTCAAAAAAATCTGGGCAATTGGTCTCCCCCCACCTTCGAATCCAGGGAGGTGCACAGTCTTATAATGTTTGAAATGGGCGGGTCCTCCCCCCTTGTTTGTTCAAACCCATGAACCCTGCCACATTAACATGCGCCAACACCTCCATCAAGGGGATACACAATTCCGAGTTTGGGGTGGAGGTGCAATGGCTGGAACACAAAACGTCACACATACTTTGACTCTTGATTCCTTTGTTGTGGCGGGTTCGCTGCCTGAGACAAAAGCTGCCACTGTGTGTGTCTTCTTGTCCACAGAGGTGCTCCCATATTTGGTCCGTTATTTGGTCCGTTATCAGACTCTATACAGCCAAGTTGCAAACCTGGAGAAACCCAGGAAACACTGGTAACACTCTGCAACTCTCTGCTACACTCTACATCTGCAAAGGCATGTTGAGCAAAATGCTCCTCCTAGCCAGTAGAGACAGGAGAAAGTCTGCAGCACTCCACTGGTAACACTCTCTGCAACTCTCTGCTATGCTCCGCATCAGAAAGGGGGTTTTGAGCAAAATGCTCCTCGACAGTAGAAACAGGAGAAAGACTGCAGCACTCCACTGGTAACGCTCTCTGCAACTCTCTGTGTCTGCAAAGGGGTTTTGAGCAAAATGCTCCTCCTCGCCAGTGAAGACAGGAGAAAGACTGTAGCACTCCACTGGTAACACTCTCTGCAATTCTCTGTGTCTGCAAAGGGGTTTTGAGCAAAATGCTCCTCCTCAGCAGTAGAGACAGGAGAAAGACTTCAGCACTCCTGTGGTAACACTCACTGCAACTCACAGCGTGTAGGCTTTTAACATAGGCTCCCTAAACACATAACTGCGAACATGTTCTTTTTAAAGAAGCCATTAGTCTGCAAAAACCTAGAATGTCCTTTTATGATTCAGCTATTGACACCTGCTCTCGAAACAGGGCACAGTGTGTTATATCAGCCTAGCAGGAGCTGCATGAAATAAGGTTAAACCACAGCAGGAGTTCAGTTTTAGTTTCTAGGTCAATGACCTGTTGTAATACTATATGAGTTGTCAATGTATAAAGATGTGCCTCTTGTCAATGGGGGAAGAGAGAGACAAGGAGACTCAGATGGTCGTTTATAAACCATGCTGGGCACGCTGCAGCGGAATAACCCTGCGTCTCTGAGCTGTAAACCAACTTTCTGTTCGGTGTTTCATTTTGCCTTAAAGTTATTTTCTGAACACAGGTGGGAATACTAGGAGTATTCTCCTACAATTGGCACCACCAGATGGGACATCATTGCAGTTAAGATCCAGTTGGTCTAAGCTGCCACGGTCCGAAAGCAGGCAAAGGCGGGAGTGGGTCGTGGGGCACACTGCGGTTATTTGGACAAGAGTTTTCCAGCAGCCACACCTTCACTCACCAGCAGACCTCTTCGACACATAGATCCCTGCAACTGAGGATCCCCATCTATGAGAAGAAAAGGGATTTATATTCTTGGCGAAGCACTGGCACAGAATACTGCAGATAAAGGGATGAGACCGTTTCAGACTAACGTTGTATGGTCTGATGTTACAAAAATGAAATGCATTTCATATGGCAGCATACTGTTAATGAACCATAGAGAAATACACTTCAATATGTAATTTTGTGTTCCCTGTGGAATCATATTGTTAATGAACCATAGGGAAATACACTTGGGTATGTAATGTAGTGTTTTCTATAGGGAACATTCAGTTAATGAACTAGAGGGAAATACAGTTGGTGTACACAAGTTGAAACTATAGTAGAGATGAATCATGAAATAAGCATGTAGATTGCATTGATTGTGGGCGCACTGTACTTAAAGTGGGACATTATGAAAGCCACTTTGTAATCACAAAGTAAGGAGGAAACAAAAGTAAGTAGGACAGAAATGGAATTGCAATGTTGTAAGAGTCGAACGGAATTAGAAAAACATGTACCTGTACCCCTGGAAGGTATGCCAGGATGGGAACTAATGATCAGGAGAGGCTTTGGGGTACGGTTGTTTTTGCAAGAATTGCATGAATACACTGCAGACTACCCTGATTTACAATTCCCAGTGCATGGGTCTTTTGACCTAGGAATTATAGGATATTTAAGGGAAATATTAGCCGCTAAGAGTGATAAGGCCGTTAGACCCCTGCAATGGGAAACGTGTAAACAATGGGAAGATTATGCTCGACAAAAATCTATAAAGGAAGCACATATTAAAAAACATAAACCACAAGCTGAAAGAGATAATGCATGCGCATTTGATAATAAAATGAAAATGATACAATAATTCAAGGATTGCGAAGAGGGAGACTGTGAAGATATAATAAGAATTAAAGGTGTGTATGTAGCCAGGGTTTACCCCTCAGCCCGACACCCGAATCACAAAAGATCTTAGAGGATGAAGCAGATCCATTGTTAAAATATTTAATGGTAAAAAGGCCTCCTCCACCCCCCCTATTGGGTATCTAGTGATAAGGTGATTTCCTAGCCACCTCATGCCCACAGCATTATAGCTCACGACACAGAAACCGCAGTAAAGGTAGTGTTGGCATGGATCAAAAATGGGGTGGAAGGAGTAGAACAAGCTAATGATATGATATGATATGATATGGTATTTGTAACGCGTCTATACACAAGTGTTTCAAGGCGCGACGAGGCAGGGAGGGAGGGAAACAAGGGGAAGACAGACAAACGATCCTACTAGGCCAGGTGTCATTCAGATCGCGCAAGTGCAGTGGTAAGGGGAAAAGGAGAAAGTGCAGGGGGAGGAGGTGGGGGGGAAGTGCAATACAAGGTAAGTAGCGTAATAAAATAAAATAAAATAATAAATAATAAATAAAAAGGGCCAGCTGGTGGCAAGTGCGAGGTAAGTGCAGAGCAAGTGCTGGGAAGGGGGGCTGTAGGGATACAGTGACAGTCCCACAGTGCAGGGGGAGCCAGGGAGGCAGTGCAAGAGGAGAGTGGCTGGGCCCTGGACCGAGGTCGCTGAGAGTGGCCCAGATGCAGGTTTAGTGCAGAATTCAGTGGGGAGTTAAGCAGGTTTAGCATGGGAGAGGGAGAGAGAAGGCAGAAGCGAAGAGGAAGGGTACGCGCCCCAGCAACGAGATTATAGTTGCACTAGTACAAAGGGTATGTAAACAAATGTGGCTGTTACATAAAAAGGTGAATGAAAACAATGAAGTGTATCCCCTGCCAGATGACTATGAGAACATAGACCAATCAATCCAAGAGTATAATCTTGATTTAAACGTCTGTCCTGCAATACTGTCAACATTTTATTGTGGATAATAAATGCCCCCATCAAAGTCTATGTTAACTCAGGCATTCCCAATGAGAGAAGTGCCTGGGTTTGACACTGACAATCCGACACAACAGGTTCAAGTCCCCTGGAACCAGATGGGATTACTGTCTTTTACTAAAGAATATACAGATATTAGACAAAATCCAGAACAGTGGTATACCCAGACAGACTGGGTACTTAAAACAGGTCCGCTTACATTGGGAGATATAGATCAGTTGTTTTCATGAATTCTGCCAGCAGATATATGGCGCCAATGCAGAATGCAGGACAGTTTATATCCTGTCATAAAGTGGGAAGAACTGACAGGGGCAGCAAATAAAAGGGGGAAGGAAGACTGGGGAATTGTCCAAAGATGAGAGGACTAATGCAGTTGTTATTGTGGGAGAATACTTCTAGTATTCATGCCTGTGTTCCGAAAATAACTTTAATACAAAATGAAGCTCTGGAACAGAATGTTGGTATACAGCTCAGAGATACAGGACATTTTTTGGTTTCTTACCTACAGGGACATTGGAGGATAGACTCTCAGGCATACAACGGAGCAGAGAGATCAGCTTCAGTGATGATTGGGCAGGAACAATCTCCTGAGAGGGGTTCCGCTACAGCAGATATTGCCAAACAGAATTACGACAGATGGCAGTGGCATCTACTGGTGTGTGATATTTGGGGGGCTGTGTTGCCAGGAGCGATGGACTTGCAGGCCACTTGTTCCTCCAACTGGAGGAAACTTGCAGTGATATGCAGGACTCTTAAAGTCTTCTTGCATTACATCATGGGGTTGTCTGGTCTGGTGAGGACGGACAACACACCAGCAATGTCCTAAGTGAGTCATCAAGGGGGGACTTGGTCAAGGCAGCAGGAATTTCTGGCTTTTGAGTTGGGCTGCTGGGCAGAGCACAACCTGCTGTCTCTGAAAGAGATTCCTATCAGGGGTGCAGACAACATCCAGGCAGACAGTTTGAGATGGGTGCTTCCTTCCTTCTGTTGGATGTTTTGCCAGAGGGTGTTTCAAATGATCTGCAGGAGATTCAGCTTGCTGGTTCTGGACGTTTCTGCATCTCCTCAAGATGCTCTGCTTCCCTGTTTCTGCTCCAGGTTTCCATGTCCCAGGGCATGAGGGGTGGATACCATGACAGTGCCCGTGCCAACAGGGCTTCTTTATACTTTTCTACCTCTGCCTAAGAGGTGATTGTGGTGGCACCAGTGCGATTGAAGTGGTCCTGATACCCTCTGCTGACTGAACCAGTGGTGGCTGTGGTGTGGTTGCTGCTGTTTTCCCTGTATCATGTCAAGATGTTTCTGGGGACTCAAGCTTCCTACATCCCATGTTTGGGGATTGGAAATTGAGAGTTATTATGTTGCTCCTAAATAACACATGGGGGATAATCCGATAGGTTGAAGGAACCATACTTTTATGGTGGGGTATTCTTTGCAGCAGCCCCAATCACCTCAGTCCACTCCTCTCTCTTTGTCTCTCTTCCCCTCTCTCTCTCTCTTTCTCTCTCTCTCTCTCTCAACCACTCTCTTCATCCCTAAACATTCTCTCCTCACATTCGTCTCTGGGGCTTGCTTCTGCTTCCAGATTCTACAGCTGTGGTTCTTTAGCTGTTTGTTCTGTCAGCCCAGTTCACTATACAACACACCTCCTTCCCTCATCATTTTCAACACCAGTGAATCATGCCCATTAACCATCTACTGTTGATCTCCTCTCATCATGCTTTGGTATGTGAGCCACCCTCTCCTTGCTCCATATTTCCCCATTTTCTAACCTAACAGAATTCCCAAAATCTTCTTCAACCAAACAAAGGTTGAATACTAAAAAATTCCTTGTGTTTTTTTTAATGTTTTTAATTTATTTATTAATTGCCAAAAGCCTGCAGGCATCGGGCCCTACACAAAACATAGAAACAAAAACAAACCATAATAGTGTAACAACATACATCTTCCTACTAACTAGGACATTTTTAAGTCAATAAGAAAGGTAAAAAATCTAATCAATTATAAGTTTTAAATTCGAGGAGCCCTTAAGTAAATAGTGACAAACACTTAGGAAATATAGCAAGTAACTGGCTCCATATCCTACTATTACACAATCCTTATTTTCCTGGGTGCACCAATTGTCTATTTCCAGTCTATGAAGCATCTTCAAATCTGAGTTTCTAACCACTCCTGGTCCAGTCCTTTGACTGAGCCATGCCAATATTTTATTGTGTAAATTCTGTTGTACATATACGCATCCCGGCCAACTGTGACGGTAGGGTCTCTGAAACCTTTCTAAAATATGTATATATTTGTAACTATATTTTTGCGACCATATTTCATTACTGTTAATACGAGTCCACCATTGTCATTATATTCTCATTTGTACTATACTCTTTCTTTGTAACCAGCATGTTCTTTCATTTTGCCTGTAACCTACGGTGTGATACCTCCGGGTTTGGGCCTACAAACAAATACAATAAATAAATAAATAAATAAATAAAATAAAGTCTCTCTTGATTCTTTCCCACAAGGTTTCTCAACATTAGTAACAATAAAATTCCTACGATCCATAACAAGGTCCCTTGTGTTCTTAACCAAGGGCCTTGACATTTGTGGCTTTTTAACTCGCAGATTTCTACAAGAAATTGAAGAGATTCCAAGATTTGCAGATCTGTGATACAAGCAGCAACTGACCTAGCTTTACAAATGTCAGCCAGGTAAGAGGTCTTAGAAGCCGGCAATTGCTCACTTAGTACAGGAGATAAAGAGGATTTTATAACAAAGGGGTTAATGGATACTTCAGGACACAGGTAGCCAGTTGTTATCTGTGTATTTTGTATGGGCTTGTTTATTTTCTCAGGTTGCAGTCTGTCTGGCAGAAATTATCCACTTTAACTGAATGCTGTGGTACCAAATTTCGAAAAGGGTTTTCAGTCTGGCAGAGCTGATCCAACTTCACTGGGCGAAAAGTCTCAGCATAATCAACCAATAAATCCAATCATTTACAAAAGTCTGATAAGTTGTTACACATTTTCAATTCCTTAGAGATGCTAGTCTTAACTTGTGTCCATTGATCTGAAGAGGAATACTCCTGTGGACTTCACTCTGGATCCACCAGTGGCTCCGATGTACAAAGAGTCAATGGCTCAAGGTTAGCCCCAATCTCCATTTATTATAACAAACATGTTACAATGGGGGAAGCTGCCCTGGGGCTCTCATTATTCATAGGAAGATTGTCAACATTAATAGCCCCCAGATTGTTTACTTGACAGGGCGGCTCATTACACCCATTGTCCGGATAAGTAGGCTCAATAGTAGTATCATTATTCCTCAGGCATAATCTGTGCCTTGTGCGTGCTCTCAGTGCTAGAACCTCAGCTAAGCAGTCCCTGTTAGATACTGGAGAAACCGTCACAGTTACAGAATTAAACACAGCAACAGCAGAGTCCTGCTTAGAGAAGGGCGGGACAGGCATGAACGTTGTTAAATGAGGCAACAGCTTTTTACGTAGAGAATTCTTTTTTGAGACAGACATGATGTATTGTTGTCCTGCCTGCCTTCCACATTGCTGCAGGAGGATTCGCCTGCCCGGGTGCCCAAAGTAGGTGTTTGTGTTTTTCCTTTCCTATTTGTGTGCATTTCGCGCTCTGAGCGCGTTGTCCTCCCTCCCCTGACCCCTCACCTACTTCCTTTTTCCCTCTCCATCTCGCCTCCCCGCCTCCCTGCCTCCCCGCCAGCCCCTTGCCCAACCTGATTGGCTGCCCGTCGGCTGTTTCCTGGTCTGTACAGTTACTGCTCTCCCCACTCGCCTCATTGCCGGCGGAGCGGAGATAGCAGCTGATCATTGTCCTGCCTGCCTTCCACATTGCTGCAGGAGGATTCAACTGCCCGGGTGCCCAAAGTAGGTGTTTGTGTTTTTCCTTTCCAATTTGTGTGCCTTTCACGCTCTGAGCACGTTGTCCTCCCTCCACCCCCTCACACACTTGCATGTTCCCTCTCCCTCCCGCCTCCCAGCCAGCCCCTTCCCCATCCTGATTGGTTGCCTGGCGCTCTTAGCTGACCATCCCTGTGCAGCCCTCTGCCCGGCAGCCCCCTTTGAGCTAAGGGCTCCTAGGCAAAGGGCAGCTCCCTGATTGGCAGCTCCTGGTTGTGTCTGCAGGTGTATGCAGGGGACTACTGTCGCCAGTTGTCACCCTGGTCAATGGTCCGGGCCTCCCTGTCTACTGCCTCCACCTAGTAGGCCCACTAACTTAGGTGTCTCCTGTTATAATATGCACTGTCACAGTATTAAAAAAAAAAATTGCATTTTGAAACCTAGGCCTTTCTCCCTCTATTCAGGATTCTCAACTTTAGGTGTGATTTCACCTATTATAAAATGCACTGTGACAGTATTTAAAAATTGCATTGTGAAACCTAGGCCTTTCTCCCTCTATTCAGTATTCTCGATTTTTGTTGTGTCTTCTCTCCTGTCTTTCCTGTGAAATATATTAGCTCTGTAAGCCTGAGTGTCGTCATCTTGTCCTAATGCGCAACTTTCCTGCCTCTCGCTCCTTGTCTGCCTACTCTAGTGTCCTCCTCCAGTACCTCCCCCTCTCCCTTCCATCTCTCTCCTTTCCCACGTACTCTATGGTGCTCTCTGTCTCTCCTATCTTCTCTAACTGCTTCTCTATCAACTATCCTGCTCTCCTCACTAAATCTGGTAGAAAGAAGTTTAAAAAGGTCATCCTGGTCTCCAACCCAGGACTCCCTATCGCTGACATCTACACCAGTGCCTCCTCTAAGGAAACTCTCACTGACATCCTCTTTGTCGTTCCTTCGCCAGACCTATGGACCCTTCATATGGTGTCTGTGCCCTCTCCCTTCTCCTCTTCTCCCATTAATGGTGGCACCCGTTGGGACATCCTCCTGGCCTCCTTCCATTCCTCTGAGGTCATCATTAATGTTTACTAGAACGGGACCGTCTTGGTCCAAGGCCCACAGGCCAACCTTCACCTCTTTGATAGATGCTTCACGCGCCTCATCAATTTCCTCTCTTCTCCTGCTTTCCCCACTCTCCCCCTCTCTGTGGCTTCCTCGCCTCCTCCTTCTGCCTCCTCCTTGGCTACATTGCCTTCTCCTTCCCTCTCTGCCCCCTCTTGGGCTCCTTCTACACCTCAGAAGGGCGTTCCTCTGTTCTGTACCCCTCCCCAGAAGTCCTTCAAGGATGGCAACCTTCTCCATATTGCAACTCTAAACTCTCTCTCTGCTGTCAAACACTGCTCTAATATCTGCCGCCTTCTGGAAGAACTTGACCTCGACGTCCTTGGTCTCACGAGACATGGTTCACAGCCAGCTCTATCACTAGCTTTGACACGTTCCTACCTGACAGCTACAAGATCCTCTCGGCGCCCAGATCCAACCGTTCTGGAGGCGGTGTTACCCTGATATGCCCTGATCTTCCCTGAGTGGATTCCTGCCTCTGTCACTCCCACGCAGGCCTACTCCTCTTTTGAATGCCTTGTCTGCAGGCTCTTTCTCTCGCCAAGCCATTACCTTACTGTGGCTACTATCTATCGGCCACTTGGTCCGATCTCCTCCTTCCTCTCTGAGTGGCTGGACCTGTAACGCTCACCTAGTTCCCTCGGAGGCGCTGGTCTTGACTGGGCGGTGAAAACGTCTTCAACGTTAGGCGTAGGATTCGTCTGGCGCCCGGACTTGACCCCTTCCTCACCGAAAGCTTGACCTGCAGTGTGAGGTGTCTGCAAGTGGAAAATCAAGGTATTAGTGGCTGGAAGGTTGGGAGAAGATCTTAGCCCCTCTCTCCCTCTCTTCCCGTGGTACTCAGGTGATTGTTGTGCTCACCTTAAGTAAGTGAATGCTGAGCTCTCCATCCTGCGTCTTGTGCAGGGGCGCTGGATCCAGTTACTTCACTGGATGTGAGTTCCGCCTCTTGATTGCAGAGGGTAGTTGAGAGCGAAGCCGCCGTTTGCTGCACGAGCGTGACTTGTAAGTATTAAAGTTCTCTTTAGATTGCTCTCTTCAAATGTCTTTTCCCCTAATGTCTATGTCTTTTACTTTTCAGATGCTGTCGATGCCAAAGGAGATGCTCTCCCCGATTCGTGGCAGAGAGCGTAACAAGAAGATGATGAATTCGAAGGCACGTAAGTAGGAAGGCTGTTTTTGGGGCCGTAGAATGCACCTTAATGTCCCCTTTTGTCTCTACAGGTGCCGGAATGCAATGCGAGCAAGGTTGAAGCAAGCGCAACCCAGGTAAGCAGTTTTGTACCCAAGCGTTACTAACCAATGTTCTTTGTCTTTGCAGGCCCGATGCCGAACGAGAAATGCAGAAAAACGTCTTGGATGCTGCCGATGGATCGGGTGAGTCGAAGCGCTAACTTTGCCTTCGTCTAACCTGTGCCTTTTGTTTTGCAGGAGCCGCTGAAGATTGAAGATTGGTTCCCAGCAGGTAATTTTCGTAATTACAGGGTCCGGAGCTGAAGATTCGCTGGAGCTGACACGGTGAGCGTCCTGCTGCAGATGCAGAATAACGCGAAGCATGTGGTACCAATCGGGTGTGGTTTAAATAGCCCATAGGAGTGCTTAGGTGTCTTCTTCCACAGCAGCCTCGCCCAGGTAAAAGAGTTCCTGCTTCCAGAAGGGTTCCAGCAGCAATGATCCAGGGAGTGGTGCCTGCCCCACCCAGAAGGAAAAGTAGTCCCTGCCAGAAGAGAGTAAAGCCTCATCTTGCTGGTAAGTAAGCAGCATGGTCTGCTCCAGGTAGGTTCACCCAAGCACCTTTACACTTTATATGAGCCCGGCGCTTCGTGTGCCGGGACGGATCCTTACTATGAGCCTGGCACCACCGGTGCCAGGACAAGGTCCAAAAGGTCCCTATTGGGACTTGCTGGTGCCGATAAGACATGTTATGAGCCTGCTCTCAAGGATGTTGGGTAGGTCCTGACTCCTTGAAAGCAGTGGTCATGACAGCACCCCCCCTCAAGGCCCCTCTAAATTCGTCTTCTCCGGGGGTTTTGGTTTATCAGGAAAAGTTAGATGAAACTTCTTAACCAGACGGGGTGCATGAACATGTTCCGACGGTTCCCAAGATCGTTCCTGGGGGCCATAACCTTTCCAGTCAATCAGATAGTATAATTTAGATTTGGAAATCTTGGAGTCTAATATGTCTTGTATTTCGAATTCTAGTTCTCCGTCCACAAGAATAGGGTCTGGAGATTTTGTCAAACGGGTTCCAGGTTGCATGGGTTTCAGTAGTGAGACGTGGAAAACTGGATGTATCTTCATATGGGCGGGTAGGCCCAATTTAACCGCCACTGGATTGATTATGGCAGTGATTGGGTAAGGCCCCAGGTATCATGGATTGAAAGTACGCGGTCCTTTTAGTGGTAAATGTTTGGTGGATAGCCAGACCTGATCTCCCACAAGATATTGAGGAGCTTCCTTTCGATGTAGATCCGCACACTTCTTGTATTGCTCTTTGGCCTGCTTGAGGTGAGATGTGGCCTCTTTAAAGGCTTGAGTGATTGTCGAATGCAGATGATCTACAGCGGGTGTTCCAAGAGTCTGAGGTGGGTCAAGATTTGAGGTGCGAGGGTGGATTCCATATGAAAGAAAAAACAGAGTTTTTCCAGATCCGGCGTGGACTGAATTATTGTAAGCGTACTCCGCAATCAAGAGAATGTCTTTCCAAGTGCCCTCTGATTGTTGTAACATGCAGCGTAGATACTGTTCCAAGGTTTGGTTGGTCCTCTCGGTCTGCCCGTCGGTTTGGGGATGGTGGCTGGTCGAAAGCCTTATGTCAATTTGGGCTAGGCGACAACAACTCCGCCAGAAGTGGGAAATAAATTGACTCCCTCTATCTGAGATTAAAACTGAAGGAAAGCCGTGCAACCGAACGATGTTTTTGAGGAATTCTCGGGCCAAAATTGGATCTGTAGGTAACCCTTTCAATGGGATGAAATGAGCCATTTTCGAGAATAGATCCACAATCACTAAGATTGTATTAAATCCGGAGCATGGTGGTAAATCCGTGATGAAGTCCATGGAGAGAGTATGCCATGGGTGTGGAGGAATGTCTAATGGATGTAGGAGGCCTGCTGGTTTCTCCTTCTGGCTTTTGCTTTGAGCGCATACACCACAGGAATTAATGAAATCCTTAATGTCCTTTCTCCAAGACGGCCACCAAAAATGTCTTTTTATCTTTTCCAACGTTTTGGTAATGCCGGGATGTCCTTCCATTAAGGAGTCATGGTAACAAGAGATCACTTGTCTTTGTAAATCGGTACATGGTAGATATAATCTTCCTCGAAAGTATAGTAGGTTCTTATCCATTGTGAAATCATTTCCCTTGCGTTGCCAGTCTTGCACTTCTGCTGGAGTCAGAAGATCTTTAACTTTAGCTTCAATGTCTTCAATGGATTGTGCATCTATCAAACCCAGGATTCTCTGTTCCGGAATTATGGGTACTGGTTCAGGGTTGGTCGTGAGTTCATCTACTCCAATTCGGGAGAGAGCATCTGCTTTTCCATTCTTGTTGCCTGGTCGGTAAGTTATCACAAAGTCGAATTCGGCGAAAAACAATGCCCAGCGAAGCTGTCTAGAGGATTGAGCTTTGGCTGATTTAAGGTACTGTAAATTACGATGATCCGTGATGACGGTGACTGTGTGTCGGGCTCCCAAGAGATAATGCCGCCAAGCTTTAAAGGCAGACTTGATAGCCAAAAGTTCCTTATCTGTAATGGTATAGTTGATTTCAGGAGCTGAAAATTTGCGGGACCAAAATGCCACTGGGTGTAACTGATTTGTTTCCGGGTCTCTTTGCGAAAGTACTGCTCCCATTGCGAGACTGGAAGCATCAGTCTCTACTATGTAGGAAAGTTCTGGGCGAGGATGTTTTAGAACTGGAGCCGAGGTGAATTTTGTTTTTAGTTCCTGAAAAGCTTGTTCAGCCTCTGTAGACCATTCAAAACGTTTATTCTTTCTGAGGAGGGCTGTAATGGGTTGGACTACTCGAGAAAACTCTGGGATAAATCTTCGATAAAAGTTGGCGAAGCCCAACATGCTTTGAACTCCTTTCACTGATGTTGGTGAGGGCCACTTAACGATAGCGTCCACTTTTCTTGAGTCCATGTGGACTCCATTAGGTGACAAAATAAATCCCAAAAATTCGACCTCCGTGACGTGAAAAACGCATTTTTCCAATTTTGCAAAGAGCCTGTGTTTTCGGAGCCGCTCCAATACTGCAGTGACATGTTTTCGATGTTCCGCCTCAGAGGACGAGTAGACCAGAATGTCATCAATATAGACAACTACACATACGTCAATGAGCTCTCTGAGGACGTCATTCATAAAATACTGAAAGGCTGCCGGAGCGTTGCAAAGCCCGAAGGGCATTACTTGATACTCGAACAGTCCATATTTAGTACGAAAGGCCGTCTTCCATTCATCGCCCTCTTTTATTCGTACTAAATGGTAGGCTCCTCTGAGGTCCAGCTTTGTGTAGATACAGGCACTTTTAACCTGGTCAAGAAGTTCAGGGATCAATGGTAACGGATATCTGTTCTTAATCGTAATCTGGTTCAGGGCACGGTAATCTATGCATGTTCTTAGGTCTCCCTCTTTTTTTGGCACGAAGAACAAAGCTGAAGAGGCTGGGGACTTCGAGGGACGGATAAATCCATTAGTCAAGTACTGGTCCAAATACTGCCTTAGGTGAAGATTTTCAGGTTCTGTGAGGGCATAAATTCGACTGCATGGAGGAGTGGATCCTGGAACCAAGTCTATTTGGCAGTCGTATGATCTGTGAGGAGGCAGCGAATTAGCTTGATCTTTCCGAAAAACATCCTGAAATTCCCGGTATTCAGGAGGCAGGTGAGGACTCTCAGAAGTAGTTGCAGCTAGCTTCGTGCGGGGCTGCGGATAACAGGTAGGGGCGCATTCTGGAAACCGGATTGTCTTTGCTCGCCAATCAATTTGAGGATTGTGTCTTTCCAGCCAAGGGTTTCCCAGGATAACTTGAAACTGTGGAGCCTTGATCACGTCAAACACGATCTTCTCTTGATGTCCATCTTGGCTTACCAACGTCACTTCCATGGTGGTGTGAGTAACTGGTCCGGAAGCTATTTCCGTACCATCCATGGTGGTGATAACGTCTTTCACCGACTTAGGACAAAGAGATAGATTCATCCTGGCGGCCAATTCACAGTCCACGTAATTGCCGATTGCGCCACTATCTATGTATGCTTTAATGGCATGCATACGATTGGGTTGTTCCGGACTCACGAGGACCATGGGCATGGTAAAATGCGAGGTCAAAGAACTGGTTTTAACGCTCGGCAAGCGGACCTCTACACTTGTCGGGCGAGGTCGTTTTCCGACTCTGAACTTTTGGCACCCTTATCGGAAGCTCCTACTGTCTTCTTCTTTGGTTTCACGGGGCAGTCTTGGAGGAAGTGCCCTGAGAGGCACAATTGCAGTTGTCTTCTCCTTTCTCTTTCCTTTTGGGTTAGAGGTCCTTTCACCACCCCAATCTGCATGGGTTCCACAGTATCATTTCCTTTAACGGAGCTCTGTGGTCTTGCAAAAACTCGATTCTCAAACCTGGAACGATCGGCTTTTCGATTTTGTATTCTATGATCCAGTTGCACCACCAGATCAATGTATTCGTAACAGTCTTGTGGAGGATTCACCACCTGGGCCAGAACGTCTTTAAGTTCTCCACGAAGGCCTCTATAAAAAAGGGTGATTCGCTTATCCTCAGGCCACCCGGTTTCAACCACTAGTCTGTTGAATGATGCAATGTAGGCCAGAAGATCTTGATTGCCCTGTCGTAGTGAAAGAAGTTCATTGTCCAGGGCCTGTCCCTGAGAATGTCTTGCGAACAATCTTTCCATACTAGCTTGGAAGTCCTGGAAATTATACAGAATAGGGTTATCTTGAGTCACTAAAGAAATAGACCAATCTGCGGCACTGCCGCTAAGATATGAAAGCACGAAGGCCACCTTAGCCTGGTCCGTTGGAAAAGCGGCAGGTCTACACAGAAAGTGCAAACGACACTGATTGATGAAAACAGCAAATCTTTTCGGATCACCTGAAAAGCGTTCGGGCGGAGCCAAAAGTACATTTCCTGGTAGATTAATTTGCACCAGATTAGAGGAAGCTGTTGGGGCATGGCTACCACCAGGGGTAGGCAGAGGAGTCTGTCCCGCTTGGGCTTGTAACAATTGTCTAGCCAAGTCGTCTGTTCGCTCCTTAGAAACCACTAGCTCTCTCCTTAGGGCATTTGTTTCCTGGCGAGCTGCATGTACTTCTGCTCTCAACTCCCCAAGCAACTGGGCCAATTGGTCTGTGTCCGAAGTCTCCATTGCGCCTGGGCGGGAAATGTATGGTGAGGCTTCGCGTTCTGTAACGCTCACCTGGTTCCCTCGGAGGCGCTGGTCTTGACTGGGCGGTGAAAACGTCTTCAACGTTAGGCGTAGGATTCGTCTGGCGCCCGGACTTGACCCCTTCCTCACCGAAAGCTTGACCTGCAGTGTGAGGTGTCTGCAAGTGGAAAATCAAGGTATTAGTGGCTGGAAGGTTGGGAGAAGATCTTAGCCCCTCTCTCCCTCTCTTCCCGTGGTACTCGGGTGATTGTTGTGCTCACCTTAAGTAAGTGAATGCTGAGCTCTCCATCCTGCGTCTTGTGCAGGGGCGCTGGATCCAGTTACTTCACTGGATGTGAGTTCCGCCTCTTGATTGCAGAGGGTAGTTGAGAGCGAAGCCGCCGTTTGCTGCACGAGCGTGACTTGTAAGTATTAAAGTTCTCTTTAGATTGCTCTCTTCAAATGTCTTTTCCCCTAATGTCTATGTCTTTTACTTTTCAGATGCTGTCGATGCCAAAGGAGATGCTCTCCCCGATTCGTGGCAGAGAGCGTAACAAGAAGATGATGAATTCGAAGGCACGTAAGTAGGAAGGCTGTTTTTGGGGCCGTAGAATGCACCTTAATGTCCCCTTTTGTCTCTACAGGTGCCGGAATGCAATGCGAGCAAGGTTGAAGCAAGCGCAACCCAGGTAAGCAGTTTTGTACCCAAGCGTTACTAACCAATGTTCTTTGTCTTTGCAGGCCCGATGCCGAACGAGAAATGCAGAAAAACGTCTTGGATGCTGCCGATGGATCGGGTGAGTCGAAGCGCTAACTTTGCCTTCGTCTAACCTGTGCCTTTTGTTTTGCAGGAGCCGCTGAAGATTGAAGATTGGTTCCCAGCAGGTAATTTTCGTAATTACAGGGTCCGGAGCTGAAGATTCGCTGGAGCTGACACGGTGAGCGTCCTGCTGCAGATGCAGAATAACGCGAAGCATGTGGTACCAATCGGGTGTGGTTTAAATAGCCCATAGGAGTGCTTAGGTGTCTTCTTCCACAGCAGCCTCGCCCAGGTAAAAGAGTTCCTACTTCCAGAAGGGTTCCAGCAGCAATGATCCAGGGAGTGGTGCCTGCCCCACCCAGAAGGAAAAGTAGTCCCTGCCAGAAGAGAGTAAAGCCTCATCTTGCTGGTAAGTAAGCAGCATGGTCTGCTCCAGGTAGGTTCACCCAAGCACCTTTACACTTGATATGAGCCCGGCGCTTCCTGTGCCGGGACGGATCCTTACTATGAGCCTGGCACCACCGGTGCCAGGACAAGGTCCAAAAGGTCCCTATTGGGACTTGCTGGTGCCGATAAGACATGTTATGAGCCTGCTCCCAAGGATGTTGGGTAGGTCCTGACTCCTTGAAAGCAGTGGTCATGACAGGACCTCTCCTCCTCACTCCTGGCCTCGACCACTCAACTCCTCTTTCTCAGAGATTTCAACATCCACCTGGATGCCTCCTGTCCTTCCTCTGTACTCTTTCGCAACCTCTGCAACGCTCTCTCACTCACTATCCTCCCCTCTGGCCCGACTCACTCTGCAGGGCACACTCTGGATGTTCTGCTCTCCTCAGACCTTCCCCTCTCTGATCCTCTCTCCACTCCTCTCTCCTGGAGTGATCACTGTATCACTGTCTCCTCGCCTCCCACCTCACCCTCCCTAACCCTCAGGCCAAGCCACTTCCATCACTGCCACCTACCTTCTTGGTCATCTGAGCCATGAAGCGCATGTCAGCTGAGGCTTTCGCCACCAGTTTCTCACCACTCCTCCCCCTTTGGTTGACTCTCACCCTGACACATCCCTCTCCATGCTCCACTCTGCTATCTCCGATACTCTTGATATTATTGCCCCTGTCATGAGAATCTGCCTGAGGTCCAAAGCCAAGTGCAACTCCTGGTACGATTCAGACCTCGTCACCCTAAAACGTAAGTGCAGGGTAGCCAGGATGAAATGGCGTTCTTCATGTACATCATCTGACAAACTGGCCTGCCGCAAAGGCAATACCGGCTCTCTGTCCTAACCAAGAAGAGAGCTCATATCCAAGCCCACGTATCTGCGGCATCTAACAACTCGGCTGAACTCTTTAAAATCTGCAAGGAACTGACCAATCCTGCTGCAGTCTCTATCTCTCCTGTCCCTTCCCAGTCCCTCTGCACAGCACTGGCCTCTCATTTCGTCTCTAAAAATCAGGACATCCTGTCCTCATTTTCCTCCTATCCCCTCCCTCCCCATACTCCCTGATCTTCATCTGGCCCTTCTGCAGCCACCCCTCCTCCATCCTTCTCTTCCTTTCCCCTTTTCTCCGCAGACAAGGTTTCTAGACAAGTCTGATCTATGAAAGTCTCGGCGAAACAGGTTCACCCCTGTTCCTCCAAAACTATCAAGGACCACATAGACTCCCTGGCTCCTGCCCTGGCTGATTTCTGCAATCACTCCTTTGCCACCAGAGTCTTCCCATCCCCCCGAAGCACTCCCTTGTGCACCCCCTTCTTAAGAAACCCTCTGCCAACTTACTGAATCTGTTGGTTGTCTTCATGACCATCAGTCTGGCTTCAGAGCTGCCAGAAGCATGGAAACTGCTCTCCTGAACATCCATGAAGATCTGCTTTCTAACCTTGACTCTAACACCCCTTGTGTCCTCATCCTGCTTGATCTCTCATTTGCCTTTGACACGTCAACCATGCCATCCAGCTCAACCATCTCCATGATAACCTGGGTATCACTGGTCAGGCTCTGGCGTGGCTGACTTCTTTCCTCTCTGACCGACTCTCCCAGGTCCAACTTGGGTCCTTCCTCTCTGCCACCTTATTCTCTAATTGTGGTGTCCCCCAGGGGTCTAACCTCTCTCCCTGGTTGTTCAACCAATACCTGCCACCCCTCGCCCACCGCATCGCTGCTCTCTGCCCCAACTTTCAGTGCTATGCGGATGACACCCAGCTCATTTTCAGGCTACTCTTTGCCTCCTCCTCTCCTTCCCTCATCTCTGACTGTCTGTCTGCTATCCAGGAGTGTGTGCCGCCAATGGCCTCTGCCTTAAATGCCAGTAAGACTGAGATTCTCCTCATCGGCACACCCACTCCCTCCTTTCCTGTTGCTCTCTGGCCGGCCTCTCTTGGTCCTCTTCCCGTTCCCACCTGCAAAGCTAAAACACCTCGGGGTCATCTTCGACTCCACACTCTCCTTCTCTCCTCACATCTCTGATGTATCCAAGAAGTCCCACTACCAGCTGCACCTCCTCAGAGGTATTCTGCCTATCCTCTCCTTCCCCCAGAAGCTCACTGTCTCCAGAGCTCTGGTTCTCTCTAAGCTGGACTATCGCAACAGCCTCTTCCTAAATATGCCTGCTTCTACTCTCTGCCCTCTGCAACTCATCCAGAACAGGACTGCAAGACTTGTTCTTGGCCTCAAGCCCAGGGATCGTATCTCTCCAGGACTTAAATCTCTGCACTGGCTCCCAGTGGCTGCGAGGATTAAGTTCAAAACCCTCTGCATCATCCACAAGGCCTTCTGGGGTCTGGGGCCTCCATACCTTCAACTCGGTCTTCCTAAATAACTTTCTTCTCGAGCTCTTTGCTCATCTGCTTCCACCCCCTCAGGGTCACTCGCTTCTCCAAGCAACGAGTTGGTGGTCGATCTCTCTCCTCGGCTGGTGCCTCCCTCTGGAACAGCCTCCCTGCCTCCCTTAAACTTGAGGAGAACCATCTCACTTCCAGAAACACCTCAAAACCTTTCTCTTTGCTTCTGCTTTCTCTCCTCCTCTCCTCTGCTGACCTCCTGGCTGATACTGTCACTGCACTGGCCACCTGGACACCCTCTGGTCCCGGGCCCAGGTCCCTCTCCAGCGTTACACACCTGCACTGCCCACTTGGCAACCCCCGCACCTTGACACTATCCTGTATCCCTACAGTCCCCCACCAGACCTTGATAGCTCATGTCCGCGCTTACTCATGCACTTGCCACATGCTGGCCGCTATTTTACTTATTGTTATTGTCTATTCCCATGTACTGCACTTTCCTTCCTCCCTTTCCACGCACTTGCGCAATCTGAATGACACCTGTCCTAGTAGGATCTTTGTATGTCCCCTTGTTCCCCTCCCTTGCCTCGTCACGCTTTGAAACACTTGTGTAGAGGTGCATTATAAAGGCCATATCATATCATATCATATCATTCTGGGGAAGGCGCAACACTCATTGACACTCATTAACAGCGCAGGTGAATGAGACGTAAATGAAGCGTGTTCATGACGTATGACACTCCGGTACTCACAAAAGAGAAAATACCTCAAGGCTCTTTAGCTGCCAACAAAGGTAGAACGAGTGCTCCACCTGAGTACAAACACACAGGCACCGAAGACACCCGCCTGCCGAGCAAGCCGCAGACATACGGCATGAGTGCACCAGAACGCCAAAATCCTCCAGCTGCAGCAGCCAGCTCTGTTGCACAGCGTCAAGCAGCACGAAGCAGAAACAGAGGAACTGAGGAAAGGACCCAAGGGTATGGAAAAGGAACATCAAGCCACACCACTACAGAAGTTGCAGCTGCTTCCAACATTTTCGTGTCCACAAGTCTTCCTAATTTTACCCTAACCACTGCTCCTCCTGGCATATACACATCACTCACACAATTCATCCTATCAAACCTCTCCTTCGCCTTCAATTGGCTGCCTATAATTCTCATCCTCACTTCTTCATCTTGCACCACCTTTCTATCCTCACTGTATTTCTTCAACCCTCCCATCTTCGTTGCCAGTATTATGTTGCTCCGCAATAAGACACAGGGGATCTGATGAGTTGAAAGAATAGCACTTGTGTTTCGAGTTGTTCTCTACAGCTGCCCCATTCATCACCGTCCTCTTCTCTCTCTCTCAACTGCTCTCTTCAAACCTAAACATTCCCTCCTCAGATTCTTCTCTGGGGCTGACGTCTGGCTCCAAATTTTACAGCTGTACTTCTTTAGCTATTTGTTCTCTCTACAACAAGAAACATGGATTGCAAAGGCAGGGATTGACCCCACAGCTGAACCTAGCCGTTCAAGTCCAGGCAGGCTTCCACATGGAAGATCTCTTATAAACATTGGAAGAACTATGCACTGTGGTGTGCAAAGTATTGATGCAGGCTAAGGATTTCTCCATTACCATGATTCTCCAATTATTGCAAGAAAGTTGGGATATGGGCTTGGCTGTGCCTGCTTCATAGTAGTAGCGGGTAGTTATTCAGAACTTTCGTGAGCTGTGGATCCTGAGCTCTGGTTGTGAACAGCTGCTGGCCCAGCTGCTGAAAAGTGTCTTGCTTCCCAGGCCCATGGTATATGGGGGAGCTCTGCCTTGGTTGCTTTCCTTGGTGCTTATGGCATTGCAGGACTCGCCATGAGAGCTGAAGGCGTTCAATGGGCCTGAAATTTCAGATTTGGAAGTCTGTTTTCCTGGAGCTGTTACATTGGCAGTGAAGAGGGGGTCCCAAGACCACCCCTCCGTCCCCCCAAGTTCATGACGAGATGAAAGGCCAGAAATGCTTGCAGTCACCCATCTTGTTTCGGATGAACCCCAAGTGCACCAACGATTGACAAGTAAACAGAGAGGTATCCTCTCAGCCAACCATACTGAACGAATACAATTCAAATCTTTACATGTGTGGGAAAAGAGCTGGAGATCGTCGACAGAGACGCCTATCTGAACAGCCTCGACTGAGGACCAAGAAGCCATGATGCTGACGTCACTAGTGACAGCACGACATGGCAGCGTTGGACATGAAGCACATTTGCAGTCCTGCACTGCATCACACAAATACACACTCGTATACACGAAGAACATAAGTGCACAGTTCTATAGCTAGAGGACAGATAAATATGCATACTGTTAATGCTTTTATTATTTTTTCATTAGCCAAATGAACCACAAGGCACAAGAGCTCCTGAGCGAGCTTGCAGATGCTTAACGCAAATAACCCTATGGAACTACAGGGATATATATAGAACCTGATAGGACCAATCGTGACTAACATATAGAGAAACTAGCATGATATGGACAATGTAGAAAGTTTGGAAAATTACAGCAGGCCTCGAGCCACTGAGTATGAGACGAGCAAAGCTGATTCAGGCTGCACAGAGAGCAAGATGTGCAAGACAGGCTCACAGCCAAGGTCTGAGATACAAGGACACATTCCAATCTCCAGATGACAAGGGGAACAGCTGCAGAAAATCTGAATAAATCATCATAAATGTGAGCTGCAGAGCACAATTTTGTGGTCTCCAAACACGTAGTACAGCCAAATGAGACAATGGACAACCATCCGTGGTGGGAAAGGGGAGCCGATCCCAGCAAGCCAGACACAGACTGCAACAAGTGTTACAGAGTAAGGAGCATATTCTCATAGGCAAAGGTGGTACACACAAAGTTACAATACAGACACATAATCGTTCACATCACCTGGAAGAGGTGCACAGCGAGCTGAGAACTCGATCGAGTCCCAGGTCTGGGGAGATCAACTCTAACCAATCACAGTCTAGAAGCCCAGGGGTGGATGGCAAGGGGCAAGAAGCAATAGTAAGTCCACTACTCTGCAACAATGTAGATTGTATCTTGGGGACGGGACAGGGCAGCCACCTCTCTATACTCTCTATACCCAATCCCTCGTGCTGATAGGTTTTTGGACAAGGGCCCAAGTAATGACACCAGAGTCATACAAAACAGCCTGCACGCCATGGAACGTTGAGATGTACTGGAGACTTCCTGTTTTCTTGTATTGATCCCTGTTGGTTTTATTTGCAATAAACCGCAGTTTGTACTTGCCGTTGACTGAGTCTTCTGTTTATTCTGGGGAGGGTGTTGGGCCCTCGAAGTCCGCGGACCCCCAGCCTCGCTCTGGCATACCTGGGAGTCCACCCAACAGCCCGCAGGCAGGGGGAAATTGGGGCACTGCTTTGCTGTGCTCCGTTCCTTCGAGTCTACTCTGGTTCTTTTGTTCTTCTGTGTGCTCCAGGGTTTATTTAGAAAGTGGCATCTAAATTTCAGCAGGCACAGGATATTTTTCTGCTACATATTTTCTGAGCTTGGTCTCTCCAGAGGAGAGTTAGCACAAGGTGAATGTGAAAAGGGTAGTGGTGACGTATCTGATCAGGACTGCTTTGAGTGCCTGTTTGTTACATTTGGGGGTCACCAATCTTGTAAGCCTTTGGGTGCACCCCTCCTCCCACACCATTCTGGCCTGCGTGTGCATTGTAGGTTCAGAATAAAATGCCATGCTACAATAAACAGCTGGCCTGGATGCATTAAAAGGCCAGTCTAGCCACGTAATAACACATACCATGCTTGATTTATCATAGATGCCCAGCAAACAAGTCATGCCAGAGTACGAACGGGCTATACTGGCTGCCCCAAAATGTCAGTCTGGCCAAGCATAACACATAACATGCTTGATTTATCACATATGCCCAGAAAACAAGCCATGCAACATTGAGACAGTACTAGACTGGCTACCCCAAAATGCCAATCTAGGCAAGTAATACCATGCTTGATTCACCACAGATGCCCAGAAAATAAATCATGCCACAGTAAGAAAGGGCTAGACTGGCTACCTCAAAATGCCTGTCTAGCCAAGTAATAGCACATGCAATACTTGATTTATCATAGATGCCCAGAAAACAAGTCATGCCACAGTACGACGGGCTAAACTGTCTACCACAAAATACCAATCTAGCCAAGTATAACACATACCATGTTAGGAGGAGTAGGGAGTTTGGTGTTGGGACGAGCAGGTCCCCTGCGCAGCCCAGTTGTCTTTGGTGAGTGTTTGGCCTGCAGCCTAGCACATGGTTTTGTCAGGGAGCCAGACTCCAAGGATCCCGGGAGTTTTGAAAGTACTTGGTGGAGCAGCAAAAACTTGTTAGTTGCTGGCGCTGGCAGGGAGTAAGTAGGTGCTCCTGAATTGTCAGTAAATATTCACACTATAATCTTGAGTTTTGGTTGTGCATTGTTATTTATTGATTCAAGTGCAGTATGGCACATGGGGCACAGTGTGCCATGGTGATAACACAGAAAAAACAGCCGACGCGCGTTTCAACCGAAGTCTTTCTCAAGGCTAATGGGTTGTTATGGGGCTAGCGTTGGAGCATCAGAAAGAGTCCCCCTGGATAGGTAATTGGCTCGTGGCTTGCTGGCCCATCTGCGGCTCAATTGCCGTCTCGCATCCGTTCGTTCCTATCGGTATATATATCCGGTATATATCCTATCCTAACCCATACTGCACTTGAATCAATAAATAACAATGCACAACCAAAACTCAAGATTATAGTTTGAATATTTACTGACAATTCAGGAGCACCTACTCCCTGCCAGCGCCAGCAACTACTAAGGTTTTGCCGCTCCACCTATAACACATACCATGCTTGAAACAAATAGCAGTGCCATTATGGCACCACACCCCTCACCTCTGCCCGCCAAAATCATCTCCTCCACAGCCTGCCCAGCACATTCACAAGTGCACACCCATTCACCCAGCCACACATACATCATACACACACTCACACATTACAATACACACATCAAAAACATACAGCACAACACAAATGCACATACAATAATCGTTTTTTGCTTAACTTTTCGGGATCCGTCTTCGCCAGAAAAGGCCTCTGCTCCAGCCAACTCGAGCACTCCAGGCTCCACTATGCAGACGGGAAACCAGGAAGCTGGTTTGTAGTTTCCTGTCTCGCGCAGTCAAGGCTTACAGAAAGTAACATTCTAGTTGCTGCGCAGTGCTCCTGTGCTCTGCGCTGCAACTGGAACATTACTTTGAAGTTGGAGAGCATGCACTGTGACTTCAGAAAGAAGTCAGATCATTTCGTTCTGGAAGAAAGAAATGATCTGACTTCTTTCCAAAGCTCTGACTTCAGAAAGCAGAGGGCCGACTTGAGGGACGATGGCCGCGGCGCACCTTTAATATCTTGTGCCTCTTTTCTGCTGCACTGCTCGAACACCCCTTAAGCTGGCCCTGATTGGCCTCTACTATTAGCAGATGGATTCGTCAAGCGATTGCTAGAGTTTTTTGTTTGGCACAGGTTCCCTTGCCCAACTCGATTTAGGGTTGCTCAACTAGAGGGATGGCAGCGTCCTGAGTGGAGGAACAACTGGACCTACATAATTACAGAATAGAATTAATAGCTATATAAAATAACATTAGGAAAAACAGTAAATAATCTAATGGGGTGTGACAAAGGAAAACGTTCTGACTAGAAATAAAACCTGACAGGAAGCTTTTATTATCACAGTGACGTGATCATTCTCGCACAAAGTATCCTTTGCTTGCTAGGGCGGAATCATGGGTATAGAAACGGGACCAATAGTCCAATAACGAGCTCCGAGGCAAGTGCATGTCGCAATATGAAGCAGCGAGCTTGCGCTGCCCCCTTGTGTGTGTACTCACGGCAAAGACGCAGTGAAACCAGCCCTCCTGCAACAAGTCCACACAGACCATGAAGAAACCCAACCCACAACTACATACTCAGACCGAGAAGATGGAGTAATGAGGCTCAAGCCTTGGTATCCAAAAATCACTGCTGATGGATAAAATCTGAAGAAAGAAAGAGCCTCCTTGTGTTAACTGGAGGTCTCAAACTACAACACAACCTCCTTCATGCCCCAGCCAGCATCCATTCTTATGAGACCACCAGGCAAAACCACAGTACACATGCCGAATGCCCCCGCACAGTGAGAGACCCGGCCTGAAGAAAAAAAAAAAAACAATGCCAATCCCTCTCAAATAATACTTTTCCCAGGCTGGCAGTGCCCCTGCCAATTCCCAAGTATAACCATAATTAATGTAACATGTAAGCCCAGACAACAATGGTAATAACATCCACTTAAATTCTCAACTTCAGCAGCAAAGATGAGGAAGTGGATGTGGAGCAATAGTTATTCTTAGCCTGGCAATGATGTGCTTAGCCACCTCGTATTACTTTGGTCACGTCACCAGTGCACTTTTTTCTGTTTTTTTCATGAGTTAACTATTTAATACATCTTTTCTGAGGACAGTTCAGTAAAGAAGGTTACTGCAAAATCTAGCCTCCTTGTCTTGACCTAAAATTGGTGATGGGGTATTTGAGCAGCACTCTTGGTGGTCTGTGTTTTGGCATCCAGTGACATTAACGGAAATGAAAGTGATTCGAAACTTTCCCCAAATATTCTAGGACTGGATTTTGATTATATAATTGCACCTTTTATTCAAGGACCATTTTGGCCTCTGAAATTGGTATTCCTCACAAATGTGTACTGGGAGATTGAGGTAATAAGCCATTAATTACCGGAATGGGTTCCTGGTATGGAGGTTGAGACCTCACAAGTAAGTACTATGAAGAGGATGAGTAGTGTTGGAATAAATAAAGATTACCGGTAAACAACTGGTTAATTTTCAACAGGTCTGTCCATATCATCATATATTTAGAGGGCGTCTGGAAATACATACATGCCAACATATTCGATTCTGTTCAGTTCTGGTCTTAATTTCTTAATTGTGTATTCTGAGATTTGTAATTCATGGGTACTTTTTCAAATTGAAGTAGTGAAACCTTTTAAAGTTTATTGATAATGAAAGCAGTCAGGGTAAAGCAATTTTTTAAAAATTGTTGTTGCTTTATAGTTTACATTAAAACGTTTCGCAATGTAGTAACACATCTGCACAAGTTCCTCGCATACAGTTCCTCACAAAGCAATTTACATAAAAGAGGCTGTTTGTTCTGTAAATTGAAACTCGTTTGTGCTGGGACTCTCCCCGGCCATCCCGTGGCTCTGTGGTTGTGTTCTTTTCAGTGTTTCGGAAGCCAGAATGCTTGGGGGAGGGGACGAGGGGGTTAGGTTACTACATGCAAAGAGAAACAAGAACGGATTCTAAAAGAGAAATGAACTTTTTTTTTAAGTAGCCCAAAGCAAGCATACGTTTCACTTCAGCAATAACGCAATCTGTGTAAATCATTTGCTGTACGTGTCCTGTATTAAACGATCGGCTTGTTCGCAGCTGCACTACATTATATGGAGTCATTAATGAGCATATGATTCACCATTAAAGATGTCGTCTTTAAAATCAAATCTAACAGTGGCTTTCCATACTTTCTCCAAATTTGGAGCATCAAACTGGACGGTTTATGCGTCGGCGCGCAAACAACGCTGTTCTAAAACACTGTTGTTTTTTCTCAGTTCATGGTTCTTTGTAGCAACCAAACGTTAAACGCACGGTGCTGTAGGCAGTTTCCAGATTGTGTGTTGGGTGGCCCAACTTCTGAGATCACCAATCAAGTGGGCTCCGAGAGTGGAGGTGCTTAATGCTACATTTTGTGAAACAGTCAACTCATTTTTTTCAACAATGAGTTATTTGCCTTCTGACAATGCTGCTGCCATTATGTTTAGGTCTACAATTCCCTGCTGCTGTGATATTAGATACAAGATGGGGTGAGTATCACCTAGCATAGTGCCACTGCACAGCTATGTTACAAACGCTGATAGTACTACCATCCGCCCACAGTGCAATGCATAACGACAGCGTATTGTTTTTTGCAGTTTCGTGCCTTTGCAACTCCAGCCTATCCAGAAAAAGAGAAATGTTTAGGATGTGTGCGGTGAAGGCGTGTGATACAATCCCCCACCTCGCCTCTGTCCTTTAAAGGCTTCGCATAGTAGGGGCAGCCCATGTTTGTAGCAGATCGAATGCCAGCAATGGAAGCCACTCGCTGCTTCTGTTCTCCGTCCCCTTTCATTGATTCACTTTAAAGATGGCTTAATCGGGCTGGTGGGCCGTTAAAACACCCTGTCTGACAGGTCAGCGGGTGTGAAAGCTACACAAGTATGCCCAATCAGAATCCGCCTTTCCCGGGTGCGAGTCTGCATTCACCACTAGCGGCGGTGGGAAAGAAAAAGCAAATAAAATGGCTGCCGCCATGCAATGGCCTCCGTCATCCGAAAAGGGACCTAGTCTCTCTTCCATGTTAATGGTGGCAGCCATTTTTTTTGTCAGCGCATCTCCGTTCGGACAAAAGAAATAAACCTCTCAGCACCTTGGCCCACCAGCCCATATGCAGAATGCTGCCCATTAGGGTACACTATAGTTTTTGAACCAGCCTAGCCAGACGATAATCACTGCACTGTATCAAACCTGCCTAATTTGTAGCAATCTGTCCATTTCCTAAACTGTATCGCACTGTTTTTGCCCATCTTGATGTAACCTATTCTCAAAAACACTGTACTGTACTGATTGCTCCCATTTTGTCACTATCTACCTATCACTAAATGGTACTGCATCGATTTTGTATATCTTGGTGTTATTTTGTTGACTAAGGCATCGCTGTGCACTGTCGGTAGCTGCCCATTGCCAAACTGCATAGTTTTGAATGTGCTATATGCTCAGTATAACACGGCACGGCTTTGATTGTGCCCACCTCAATGATTTCTGCCTACTGTAAACTGTATTACTTTGATTTTTTATTGCCTTCTTTCTGTACCTAATGCACATAACCTGTATTCGGCTACCCTGCGTTTACCCAGCTGAAATCATAGTACTTGGTCACCCAGTGTTTACTTGCGACTATGTATGCCTCCATCAAAAATGTAGTTCTGGTTAGCCTTCTCACCCTGGCCGCTATCATAAGTGTTAGCATCATCCCACCCAAAACCCATTCCACTAGTGTCAACACGCATACCATTACGCCCAGAAGCCACATCATCATAGCCAAGCAACCTAATTCTGATTGCTACATCAATTTCTTTCCACCTTTGAGTCTTCCAGCGATGATTAAACCAACTCCATTCCTTCCCCCTTTGAAGCCTATGCACACCTTGCTACTTTCTAGAACCTCCACACTCTCCACAGTAATAATCTCCCGCAGCAACCTCAACTTGCCACATGACATCCCACGAGCCATGAAGACCAGCAGTCCTGACAACACTCTTGAACCCTCTGGCTATCCCCACCTTTCTGCTCACTAATCACCCATGCCCTATAACTAGCAGAAATGCCAGGCTTGGACCCAGACTCGGCAAATCATACAAGATATCGCCTTACCCATTGCCCTCCATTAACCCTCCTCAGCACGGCACCCCCAAAAAAAAGCAAAAAATGTAAAGAAGACCAGATTGGTCTCTGTCACACCCGAACTCTCTGCCACTCCCAAACTCTCTGCCCACAGCAACAGCCCTACTGTTATCCATGGGGCATTGATCAATGTCAGGTCTCTGGTCACCCATGCAGTAGACATCGCAGATCTAATTTTAGTAAAAAATCTAGACTTCCTTGCAATTATAGAGACCTGGTTACATACAGCAGCAGGAGCATCCCTCTTTTTAGCATTCCCGACAACTATCCAGTCCTCAGATCGGATAGAGAAACCTCTAGAGGAGGCGGGGTGGTTTTCATAGCCAAAACTACATTGGGACTCAGAATCGTCTCACACACCCCTACTAAATCCTGTGAACCTATGACTGTGAAACTTCCTCTCACGAATTCATGCACTATAACAATGCATCTAATTTGTAGACTCCCTGAACCTTTGGCTCCTTCAAAGAAGAAATCAATACACTTCTATCCACCAACACAAAACATTCTTCACAAATCCTTTTACTAGGCGATTTTAAGATAGGTTTCAATGACCCCACAGACCAATTTGCGCTGTCCTTAGCCAATTCCCTGGCTGAACTTGGCCTCACTCAAAGAGTCTTACTCCCTACACATGACAAAGGAAGAATCCTTGACTGGGTAGCAGACCTTAACTGTATCACAACTATCACCTCTATTGAGCCACAACAGTGGACCAACCACTCCCTACTGTCATTTAATCTTCAAGACTGTACATTTCCTAATAAAGAAAATCTTATTGCTCCATCCATTCCAACCAGGAACAAAAAGAATATTACAGCATATAGACTTATGCCTTTTCTCCAACTCTTACTTAAACCTTCCCTAGCCTTTTTCAACTCAGAAGAACTGGTGGACCTTTACAACAAAACCTTGACCACAGCTCTAGATAGAATTGCCCCTTTACAAATGCATAAAAGCAAACCTAAAGCACACCTGAACACGTGGTTCACCCCCGAACTTAAAGCCATAAGAAATGAAAAAAGGAAATTTGAAAAAATTTGGAAAAATAACCCCTCCACAGTCAATAAAGACATCCTTCTCAAAATCTCAGCTAGCTACAAAGAAGAAATTCTGCTAGCAAAAAGGGATACCTGCAATAGCAAGATTGAGAAAACGAGTTCAAGTTCCAGAGAACTATTCACTATTCTAAGAGAACTTGAATCCCCCATCCCCACAATAGATAACTGCATCAAGGACAAGATCTGGTGCACCAGAATTCAAGAAGCTCTAACCAACAAAATCACTCTGCTCCAAAAGAAAATAGCCGCTAAAAAATAGAATCTGCTACCTCAGCCTAATACACTCAAACATGTCCCTACCCCCCTCCAACACCCTCAGCGCTTCAAATTCACCTCAGGATCCACCCAAGAAGTAATAAACATTATTTTTTCACTCAAACCCTCCAATTAACAAGGTGATACCTACCCAGCATCTGTCATTAAAGATGCTGCCAAAGAACTTGCCCCCTTTATCACCCCACTTATCAATGTCTCCTTTTGCACAGGCACCATTCCAACCAACCTGAAGAACTCATGGGCACTCCCACTTCTAAAAAAAAACTCTTTAGACCCCAGCATCCCCACCAACGTCAGACCCATCACTACTGTCCCCTTTATTCTAAAAATCATTGACAAGGCTGCATACAACCAGATTCAAACGTACATGGAGACCTACAAGCTACTTGCACTCTGCCAATCTGGCTTGAGACCCCAACACGGGACAAAAACTGCCCTAATTGACTTGAAGATCCAGATTGATGACTTGAAGGACAAAGGGAAACCAGCTCTCTTGCTCCTGTTGGATTTGTCGGCTGCCTTTGAACTAGTAGATCATAAGGTGCTATGCAGACACCTGTCCACTGCGACCCACGTTTCAACAGAAGCAACAGCTTGGATCCAATCCTTATTAAATAAAAGATCCATGAGAGTCTTTTCAGTCTCAGCAGCGGATGATCCCATCCCCATTTCCTGCGGTATCCCACAAGGTTCATGCGTATCACCTACCATGTACAATGTGTTCACCAAACCCTTGTTTGATTATCTGAACCATCTGGGTGTCACCTACACCAACTATGCAGATGACACCCAGATCCTCTTACCCCTGACAGGAGACTATGACAAGGACCTTGCTCTTATCAATAAAATCTACCTCATCATTCAGGCCTGGATGGCCACTCACGGCCTGTACCTGAATGATGAGAAGACCGAGTTGCTCCTTCTGGCCTCTCCTGCCAACATGAAAAAACTGAGCAACCAATACCTATCCTCAACATTGATGGAAATGACATAAAGGAGGCTAATGAAGTAAAAACTCTGTGTTTTTACCTAGACTCTCCCTGAGTCTGCGCAAACAGGTCAGTGAAACAGCCTCAGCGACAACATACACCTGCAAGCTTATTAATTCTTGCAAACCCTTTCTCTCCTCGAAAAGCTGCATCACACTCGCTCGAGCACTAGTATTATCTAAAATCGACTAGTGCAATGCACTATACCTAGGAGCACTAGTATTATCTAAAATCGACTAGTGCAATGCACTATACCTAGGGGCCAGTAAACACATCACCAACAAACTACAGATTCTGCAGAACAATGGCCTCAGAACTGCCCTGGGCATTTCCAGACGGTAATACATTTCAGCAATTAGGCGCAATTACAACTGGCTCTCTATCCAAGAGAGAATTCAGCTCAAAACAGCCTCCCTGATCCATAAATGTCTCAACAATGCAGCCCTGCAATACCTTGCAAAAGAATTCTCCAAAAACAACCCCACTCGACCCACCAGGACCTCCAATTCTGGCTCCGTAAGAGTGCTTAGGTACAAACTAAAAAAAAGCGGTGAAGCAGTTTCCCAGTTATGGCTGCCCAGTTATGGAATTCCCTACCCCGACACTACAAACGGACCAATCCTTCTACAAATTCAGAAAAGACACCAAACTTTGGCTTATCTCCAAAGACGCACAGCAGCAGACCCCTAACATTAACCATGTATAGTCACACTATACCTGGCCACACCCACCTCCTCATCTGCACGAATGACTCTGTATTACCCCCTCTGCTACGCATTGTACATATTCCTTACTGAGTACATCTAAATGCACATACTATGCCTCCAGATAAAGTTGTGCATCTAAATTAATATACTATGCCTTTCCTGTAATTACTGTGTATACTGCCCTTGCTGTAACCATGAACATGCATATGCATGTAATGCGCCCTGATACCTCTGGGTTTGGTGCACACTATAAATAATAAACAAACAAACAAACAAACAAACAGCGGGAAATCCAGGGGTGCTACATTTGGCAAACAAAGGAAGTTCACCGTCATCTCCATGAGGAACACTGAACCCCAAGCAGCAATGACATAGACACCATTCCATTTCCCTAAAAGTTAGGTAGCTAGCATGTCTGGTTTCAACAAAGAATCCCTTGTTCACACGGCTGCTTGCACGGCCTCGTGAGTTTACCAGCATCATGCCAGTATTGTTTACTATATCTCTTAGGTGGATTGCAAGTGTGTGGGTGGTGGCTGTTTGAGGGGCTAAGTCACTCTTCAAAATTTAAACCAAAAAGTAATTCAGCACAAATGCTTGCATACCATAGGGTGTATTTATGCAGCATTTAATTTGTGAAAAATAATAATAACAAATACCAGGGCTTAAACATTTTGTAGCACACTTGTTTTGCAAAACCTTATATAGGCCCCACCCACTGCCAGCATCCAGCTCAAACAGTAAGAAGTGAAAACTATTTTAAGTGCTTCTAAGCAAGGTTAATGTAGTAACTGCATCAGTCTCTCGTTGATAGTTATTTTGACTCCAAGAAAATGCACACATAAGATTCTGTTCATTACCCCCTTGTCCCTCTTCCTCACCACAACACTTTAGATGTTGTATCTCTCTACACACAAACTCATACCAACTTTCTTTTACAATGTCTATTTTTTGTCCTGCTCCTCCAAGAGGTATAACTACCATAATCCTTTAACAAAGATTTTGCTGTCTAAAAACAGGCCCAAGGGTCATGGGTGGTGCCATTACTGTGTCGATTAACGTGGCACCTGAGACAGGTTCCCTAAAGGGGCTAGCTCCTCTGGGGCAGGGGTTTTGTCGCGAGGTCGAGCAAGGGGACAGATGTAGCCTTGCAGTCTCTCTGGAGACTAAAATCCATGGAGGCCATAGAGAACCGGCAACACCATGTCGGAGGGTTCATTGTTCTGATCCTCATCCCTCGAGTGTCATCATGGCGGTGTAAGACGTTGCTGGGCTGCAGTGTCGCATTCCACACTCTGGGCGTGGGACTTGGGGGCGAGCTGTCCCGATATGTGACACTGGAGATGGTGGCAGCATGGAGGATGTTGGGGTGGTGTGCAGAGTGCACAGGTTGCATTATAGCACTCAAGGCTCTAGAAGCATGCCTGGGGGATGTTTTATCCCGATATGTAGTGCTGAAATGTGGTGGTGGCATGGAGGAGGAGTGATGGGCGAGATACTTGGCCACAGGGGGGTGCGTTGGAGCCGCGGGCTGTGGCCAACGTCGTGGTGCCTCCCGGTGATGGTCGCAGCGCGATGGCTGGTGCTCAAGAGCGAGTGGTGCATGCTATGGCTCCAATGTCTTGGGCAGTGTTTTGGGGCTCTGTTTGATTGCCTGTTATTAGATTTTCATCTGGGACTACTTTGTCGCGTTATATTGAGACCACCCGTAACCTGGTGAGTTCCTTCCCACCCCCCAATCAAGAAGCTCTGCAATACTCGCTTATGTTTGTTAATGCTGACTTTCTGAAGACTCATATAGAGTCACACAAATCTCCCCCTTCCCCTGTGCCCACATTGAGGCAAGAATCAGGCCGGGTATAGGAAATATATTTTTTTAAAATTTTAATTATAGGTAATAGAAATCACACTTAACTACACATGCCACCTTCTTTGTAGCTCGCAATCAACTTCTTGAATCACACCAATAGGTTAGGAAAAACACAAATCACAATACTTTTCTTTCTACAAATTTCAAATTAAAGGATCATCAACACTGGTGGATGCAAAAAATCACTTTACATTTGCAATGCTGTACGATTTCGATTTTCCTGTGTGCTAAGGTTAGCAGTTGGATTACAGATTTGTACCAATGCATAACACACCTTTGCTCAAAAAAAGCACAGTGAGATTTAGCAGTGGGTTTTTCAGGAACCCCCTACTTTGGTGTGTGTTGGGGAAGTCAGACAGAAAAACTGGGATGATTGAAGAATTGTGGATTTCAGACCAGGCTCTGCTTAAAGGCCTGTGTTGGGGAAGCCCGGCAGCAAAAATTGGGATGATTTGAGAATTTTGGATTTCAGAACCCCTCCACTTAAAGTGCTCGGTTGGGGAAGATGAACAGCAAACATTGGGATAATTTGAGAATTTTGGTTTTCAGATCCCCCTCCACTTAAAGGCCTGTTTTGGGGTCAACAGGACAAATAGGATCGCCCAATTAAATTACAATCTATAGTTTTCAGCACACAAGGAGCACGCCTAGCAGCCTTCCTATTTAACCTCTACATGTCCATCCTCCCAGGAATAATCCGCCCGCACAATATCCTGTGCTATAACTACAACGATGAAACCCTACTAATCCTAAAAACTCTCAACTCAAAACCTTACTGTCCCCCGAACCTCGCAGCCTGCCTGCTTGACATTGATCGCTGGATGAATGCTAACCACCTCCTCTTAAACCCCACCAAAACCGAAATCATGGTGTGTGGCAACACCAAGCTTCTGCCCCATCCTCTACCATGACCATCTTCCATGGGCAATCCACCCCCCACCTTGACCACAGTAAAAAACCTTGGATGAACTCTCGACTCTGACCTAACCCTCTCTCGCCAAATCAACGTCTCCAAGTCCTGCCATTACCACCTCAAAATTCTTAGACACATTTTTCCATACCTCTCCTTTCCAAACAGACTCGCCGCTGTCCAATCTATTGTAATGCCGAGACTGGACTACGCCAACTCCCTCTACATCGGGATCCAAGCATACCACCTCATTAAACTACAAAGAGCACAAAACGCTGCAGCCATATCGCTTCTAGCACTCGGCCCAAGAGACCACACATCTCCAGCTCTCAGGACTCTCCACTGGCTTCCGGTTGGACGAAGGGTGACTTTCAAAACCTTATCCATCTCCCACCGGTCAGTGAATAAAACCGGCCCTCTATACCTACAGAACAGCCTAAAACCCAACACCCTCTGCACACTCTAAGATCAAGCTCTGCCCTCCTTCTAGTGATACCAAACACCAACTTAGTCAGATTAGGAGGATCATCATTCTCAGTCTTGGCCCCCAAGCTATGGAACTCACTTCCACCCCACATTCGACACACCGAAGACCACCTGGCATTCCGCAAATTACTGAAAACATGGCTCTTCCCTTAAAGAATCAACGCTTAGAAGTTTTGGAATGAATAGCCAAAAATCAGAAAAACCAAGGTTGCTTGAACAAAGAAATTAAAGGAGCAATGGGACCCGATTGAACGGATTGAAAGACTAAAATGGATAGTTTAACAAAAACAGACAGACTGGGTGAAACGGATAGAGTAAATGAAATGGATAGAATAGACTGAACAGATAGAGTAGATGGAACAGATCGAGTAGATGAAACGGAATGAGTAGATGAAACCAATAGAGTAGATGAAACCGATAGAGTAGATGAAACCGATAAAGTAGATGAAACTGATAGAGTGGACGGAGTGGATGGAGCGGATAGAATGGATAGAGTGGATGGAGCGGATAGAGAGGATGGAGCAGATAGAGGGGATGGAGCGGATAGAGGGGATGGAGTGGATAGAAGGGGTGGAGCGGATAGAGTGGATGGAATGGATGAAGTGGATGGAACGGATGAAGAGGATGGAATGGATGAAGTGGATGGAACGAATGAAGTGGATGGACTGGACGAAGTGGATGAAACGGACGGAGTGGATGAAATGGACTGAGTGGATGAAACGGATGGAACGGATGAAACGGATGGAATGGACGAAACAGGTGGAGTGGATGAAACGGATGGACTCGATTAAACGGATGGAACGGGTGAAGGACGAAACAAATGGAATGGATGGAACGGATGAAAGATGGGAAGAATGAGGGGATAGAACCGATGAAGTGAATGGAATGGATGAAGTGAATGGAATGGATGAAGTGGATGGAACGGATGAAGTTGAAGGAACGGATGAAGTGGAAAGAACGGATGAAGTGGATAGAATGGATGAAGCAGATGGAACAGATAAAGTGGATTGAACGATGAAGTAGATGGCACGGATGAAGTATATGGAACAGCTGAAGTGAATGGAACAGCTGAAGTAGATGGAACGGATGAAGTGGATAGAATGGATAGAGTGGATGAAACTGCTAGAGTGGATGAAACAGATAGAGTGGATGAAACAGATAGAGTGGTTGGAACGGATAGAGTGGATGGAATGGATAGAGTGGATGGAATGGATGAAGCGGATGGACCAGAAAAAGTGGATTGAATGGATGAAGTAGATGGCACGGATGAAGTGGATGGAATGGCTGAAGTGGATGGAACAGCTGAAGTGGATGGAACGGTTGAGTGGATGGAACGGTTAGAGTAGATGGAACGGTTTGAGTGAATTGAACCGTTAGAGTGGATGGAACAGCCAGGGGGAACGGAGCGGATAGAGTGGATGGAATAGACAAAGAGAATGGAACGGATGAAGAGAATGGAACAAATGTAGAGAACGGGACGGATGATGTGGATGGAACAGATGATGTGGATGGAACGGATGAAGTGGATGGATAGGATAGAAAGGATGGAGTGGATAGAGTGAACGGAACAGATGGAATGGAGAGAGTAGATGAAGTAGATGGAGTGGGCAGAGTGGATGGAGTGAACTGATTAGATGGAATGGATGCAGTGGATAGAACGGATGAAACTGAGTGTACCGATAGAGTAGATGGAACTCATAGAGGAGATGGAACTGATAGAGTGGATGGAACGGATAGAGTGGATGGAACAGATGAAGTGGATGGAAGGGATGAAGTAAAATGGAACAGATGAACTAGATGGAACGGATGAAGTGGATGGAACGGATGGAGTGGATGGAACGGATGAAGTGGATGGTACGGATGAAATGGATGAAGTGAATGAATGGATGGAATGGTTGGAATAGATGGAATAGATAGAACGGATAGAGTGGATGGAGTGGATAGATAGGATGGATGAATGGAATGGATGGAGTGGATGGGAAAGATGGAGCGGATGGTAAAGACGGAGCTGTATGAGGGGATGGAAAGGAAGGAATGGATGGAACGGATGGAGTGAATGGAACGGATGGAGTGGATGGAACGGATGGAGTGGATGGAAAGAGTAAAGTAGATGGAACGGATGGAGTGGATGGAAAGGATGGAGTGAATGGAAAGGTGGGAAAAAAAATAGATGGAGTGGAATGAGGGAATTGAGTGAACGGAATCGATGGAAAGGACAAAGTGGATGGAGTGGTTATATCTCTATATATATCTGTATATCCCATTTATGCTATGTATATGCTATATACCTGTATCCCCATGTTATCTGTATCTCATGTTTACCCTATCCATCCTGTCGCTTTATATACATATGCCGCTATGTACACCCCTGTCCTGCTCTCGTGCTTGGTCACAAGCGCTTTACTGATAACCACCATATTACACTACGACGCTTACTCTCTCTTATACAGCATCATTCAACTAGAACACAGCTATGCTATGACACATTCGGCCTAGCTGTTCTCATACTAACATGAACCCAACCAACACCTCAACATCCTATTAAAACACAGCTTTCTGAGCACATCCCGGCTATCTTAAGAGTTTCTTCAGGCCTAACGCAACCAGAACTCAGTCTGGGTGTCCACCCTCCAGACTGATCACATCCAACTGACTTCCTCAGCACCACACCTACCGCTAATGAAGCAGCTATCATGCAACAACCACACCAGCTGCACACATATCCGGTGTGCCCACACATCTTACAACACTCTCTCTCTCTACTGACCTGAACTACAGTTCTCAAGGGGGTTCAACCTACCAGCGCTTTGAGGTCATACCAATGATACATAAGGCGCTATATAAATGCCAAGTATCATAACATAACATACCATAACATAACACACCAGAAATGAGCTTTTAGAATTTCAAATTTTAACAAAAATCATCCTGTGGTGTTCCGCCAAGGGGAATTAATTAAATTAATATTTTTAGTTAATTAGGCTAAGGCTCTACACAGTTTTGCCCCCGCTCACTTCAAAGGGAAAGGATTTAAGGCAAGCAGACTCCCCCAACTTTTGGTTTCCCAGGGCTCAGTTCTACTTACATAGAAAGTTCAGGAAAGCCAGTTGCATTTCAGTTCCATCTTGGAGGATCGGGCAGGGGTCTGGTCACTCCACTCACAAGGATGTCCCAGAGCGCTCCACCATAGGACCCAATCAGCTTTCAGGTCTTCCCAAAAATAGACAGCTCCACCGAGAGGCAATCTCTGCAACATCTCCTTTTGGTGTTTCCTTGCGGTTGTCAGATGATGTTTTTCAGCAGCTTTCCCTTTCTCATAGTGCATTCCACTTTATATAGCAGCAATGCACCATCAAGTTTACAATCTGGGGAAGTGCCCTGCAAGAGTTCTCGCAAATAGGATTGGACAGTTACCCTTCTCTTTCATCCGAACTCCAGCCCATCTCTAAGGTTTAGGAGTCTGGAGCAAACATATGGCACTTCCCATTTGTAATCGTCATTTGTTCTCAGGTCAGATTTTTGGCAAACACTAGTTATGTATCAAAACTTTTTGATTTACTAGTAACTGACATAATATATATATTTTCTGATTCGGCTAATGAGGGGGAATTTAATAAAACAACAGCCAGGTCTGCACCATGTTGCATGGCCATTTGGCAATTTTCCGCTGTTTTCACAAAAAGCATAATCATTAGGAACATGCAATCTATTATCAATATTCCTAATTTAACCGTAAACCCGTTCGCCAACTCTCAAATTTGGAAAATGTTCAGATCAGCCAGAAGCCCATTTTAGATGGCCATTACAGTTCCCTGAGTCGCAGGTGGATGAATTTTATATCACCAGAATTGCCTGGAAATTATCCAAAAAATGAAACATACATGTAATCAGTACTACTTATGGTTGCTGAGGTAAAAAGCCTAAGTTATAATAGTCCTTTTAAATTAATAGTAAATATTCATGTTGGGCAAATGGTAGCTCTCCTGCCTTCAGGTGATTTGTCTCTATGGGCCAGCCTGTAATCAGAGTTTTGATTAGTCTCTTTGTGTTTGAAGTTTTGCTGTTTGGAGTTGGTGGTTACCGATCATAAATGGAGGATGTATTTGCTGCACAGAGATCCCCCACTGTAGATAATGTCAAGGGCCGGTACTCTGATGTCATGAGGCCTGTGTCTTATCTGAAGGGGGCCACCATTTTGATCTGAAAGGCATCCATTTCTTGTATTTCTTTCAAAGTTCAGCTCCTCTTAATTGTAGCCCCTCTTTTTCACACCGCACCTCTACATTCCGGGCATGCACCAGCCAGGGTCATGTGTCTGTGCACAGAGCCCAGCCTTCAGCGACAACACCTTTCAGGCAGGCCACATTTTATTGCATTTGTAAACAGCAGAGATGGAAGCAGGCTTTCAGTGGGGGAAGTCCTTTGTGAAGTTTGCCCATTGTCCCAACATTTGTCCTTGGCTGAAGGGAAGTCACATATTGAAATTTCTAAACTCAGCCTTTATTATTTGACATACAGTGTGTTTTACTGATCAGGGTTCACTTTTCTTTTGCACCGAAAGTGCAGGGCTGCTTCTTTCAGTCATTAATAAAATGCACTTTTGTATTATTGCTGTTTGTTTTTCTTCTGAAAAGTGGGTCTGAATTGTCAAAGATGTGCCCCTTTTGATGGGTTCCAGTTTCATTGAAAAATTATGCATTTATTTATCAGCACACAATGTGATGTGCTTTTCTAATCTGCACTCGGATTACATTTTTGTTTTCTCTTTCTCTGGATTTCCCTTGAAGAAAGACACCCACATACTCTACCTAAATAGGGCCAATTTTGCATGCAGCTTTCTGGATGCTGACAGGTCATTTCCCATGCGCCCTTCAGTTCTGTGGATTGAGGTCTTTGATTAAACCCCACATTTTGCAGGATTTGTATGTGCCATTGTTACCTGCTAACGCTATGCCTAGGTTTGCACTGGACTATTTATTTTAGAACTTAATGGTTTTGGTGGGGGTGGGCAGGTTTTTGGTCTTGCAACTCCCCATTTAGTTGCTCGACTTTCACTTCTGCTGTTGCAATGGCTGCCTAATTATTTTCTGTCTTTGTGGGAGATTCTTTGTCTTTCTGTTTCTTTCTATTGCATCCTGTTGTTTTGTGATCATCATGTCATTTATTGTACAAATTAATAATCTTTGTAAAGTGCCTTGGCAAAGCTGCTATATAAGCAAAATAAACAGAACAGGACCCCGTGAAAAATGCGCAAGTCTGAGGGGAGAAGAAGACAATGAGCGCAGCATGCACCTGAAAGGGCGGGTGCTATTCTCAGGCATTCCTAAGCAACGGCCTGGAAAAGGGATTGGCCCATATACAGGGAAAGGTAATAAGACAGGCCTACCGTCTCCCTAATTGAGAAGTACAAAGAGATGCCTGGCATTTGTTACCTTATTTTATTTCATTGCTGAAAGCATGGACACCTTCCCTATTCCTTGTCTCAATAGTTTACTTTTCAGGCACCAACACCCATGAGAGGAACACTTCTTAAATGTGTGCAACCCCTCCTCCCGCCCTCCAGGTCAAACTTCAATTTCACCCACAATACACAGTTAAATTTCCCCCATGTAGTACCATGGGCCCTACCAACCCACCTTGGGAACGTGAGGAGGGTCGTAAGTACTGTGACGAGGAAGACTAAAAGTAGAAATTATGAGGATTACTGGTAATTGCCTCTACATCATGCTTCTTCACCCTAGTACTTACTTTTGAGGCAGCAGACACCATAGCAGGAACCATGTCTTCCAATTATAGTGTTTCTCTTCGATTTCTAGGAGGTATAATACCTTCATCCAATCACAATCCAAGGTTCTATTTTTCCCTTCTGCTGGACAGGGATCTGTGATCCTCTCCCTGTTTGGTTTTGAGGGGCAATGTTTGAAGGCCTGTGAAAGTATTATGTACTGCGTCTGGATACGGAACACATGTTGGATGGTTCCCCTTGGACCCATGCAAGGAAAAAGGGCCTTTTTCAGGCTTTCCGGTGCATTTGGCGGCCTTAAGATGATGCCGGTACCAGTGGAAGTGGCTGCCATGGTGGCCTCAGGACAGAGATGCTCAACGCCTGTGCGAGATGAATACATCCCTGGCAGCAGTTGGCATTTAGCCCCAGGCAGAGGAGGTGGCCCCTACCCAGGGTTCATGGTCATCAGCTGTGGGTGTTTGGTCCGGTTGAGGAGGTGGTTACCTAGCCGGATCGCTTTAGAATGCAAATGGACAGAAGATCAGAGTTGACTTTGGTGGTGCCCTGTTTGCCCAGAAAGTCTTGCTGGACTTGGCAGTGGAATCAGAATGGTTGTAGTAAAGTGCCCATCTTCAGCCAATGAACTGAGGGGGAGCCTAGGAGGTGTCACTGGTGCAATAGTCCACGAGGGTTGCAGTACCTAGGCCCTACTCAAGTGGCACACTCTCTTCAGGGATGTCACATAAAATCAAAACGGAAATGCTATATTGGGTACTGGAACTATTTTTATCCTGATGCATGAGGAACGGGGTGCAGGCACTGACTTGTGGCATTCCAGATTTGTTGCAGTTCTTATGGACATATTTAAAAAGCGGCTGAACATCTTTACCTCTAGTGCACGCACTATGTGGAGGCATTCAGGGAGGCTTGTGGCACCTTTGAAGGCAAGAACCTGGTGAGGCATCATTTGCAGAGTTTCTCTCTCTCTAGGTCAGTGAAATATTCAGGGACTCCTCCTTGGAATCTACGGCTGGTGTAGCAGTTTCTCCAGTGTCTTCCGTTAGAGCCAGCGGAGGAGATAGCTATTAAATTGTTTGTGCTGAATACTGTGTATTTGGTTTCTATCAAGTCTGCATGCATGCAAGTTGGGGGGATAGGGGCTCTTTTGTTTGGTACTAAATCTTTCCTGAAGATTATATCTGAGGCATTGGTGCTTCCGTGTGGCCCTGCTTTTCTTCCAAAGGCAGATTCTATGTTCCATAGGGCACAGAATATTGTGCTTGCTTCTAAACCCTTCCTCCCCGAGATGGAGAGTTGGCATAAGTTAGATGTCATGAAGGAGGTGACCCCTTACAGTAGGTGAAGAGCAGCCTTTCAGATTATGAACAACTTGTTTGTGACATTTTAGGCCTCAGGTACAGAAAAGAAGGCCTTGGTAGTCTCCATTAAGCAGTGGATCCGGACAGTCATTAGCTTGGCCAATGTGGTGGCATAGGTTCTGCTGGTGGCAAAGGTTCAGAGGAAGCTAATCAGGGGCATGATGACATCCTGAGCAGATGCATTGGGAATTGCAGGGCGGCTACGCCGGCTGACACAAACACATTCATCAGATATTCTTGGATACATTTAGCCCGTCAGGCAGCCTGAGCTTTGTTACTGGTGTTCGGAGTTCTAGCATTATGTGAGGGAAGTGGGTGTCACTGTTTTGTTAATAAAGTTGGTGATGAGGTGAGCAGCAAAATATATTTGGTTTTGTGTGGTGTTTCATAGCCCCTACCATCAATGTATCTTGCTCTTGCTCAAGAGTAAGCACTGGTATGAGGAAGAGGGACATGGAGGTAATGATCAGGTGATTAACTGGTGAATCCTAAGTACACCTAGTCTTACTCTTCCTCGTTGCAGTACTTACAAACTGCCTCACCCTCCCAGAGGGAGATGGTAGGGTCGATGATCCTATGTGGGAGGGAAACTGTTACCCACGGATTGTGAGTGGAAGAGGGGTTCTACATCCAGGGGGCAATACATTAACTGTAAAATAATGGTTCCTGTCATGGAGGATGGCGTCTTAAGAGTAATGGGGATTGCTGGTAAGTAATATGACCATTATTATGGCAGAATCCTCACTCCCTAACCCCGAACATGAGGATGCGACTGAGCAAAGTGTAGGTGCCTAACAACACTGTTGAATCAAAGCAGTGCATTATACGGCACATTTTTCAGAATAAATTGCAAAAAAATGCAGATTAACACAGAATTCTGCTTCTGAACAGATGAGATCACAGCAACAGTCGCTCAACCTGTTGAGCTGCACATTCTTGAATGTATGCTTCAGGACTCCTGTCTCAGAGTATTAAGAATTCAAAATTGGCGTGGGCATCCTGATACTGGTAATTACCTCAATGTCCCTCTTACTCATCCCAGTACTTACCCTGTGAAGGTGATCTGCCTTCCAACAGAGACCATTCCCCAGAAAATCCCCTCTGTTTTGGGCTATTCCCACCTCTCATCTAGGGTATAGAACTAATCACTGTACACAGAATCCTCCTGCTTCTCTTCTTGACATTCCAAACAGTAAACCCTAGGGAGGCCTGCTGGGTTGGCTTCCTCGTCTACCTGAAATATAACTTTGCTGCTGGCCTTTCCTTCATTGGATCATTTCCCCCTTTAGCCCCTGCTGGACACAGGCACAGAGCAGGAAGGTGGTACCAGGACTGGTGAGTATGGCAGGTGGCTCGGGAGTTCTACGCGGGCAGAGCTCGAGGGGCGTCTAGACTAGAGGGACTAGAGGGTGTCTGCACCGCTCTCCCTAGACCTGCACCTGGCGAGTTGTAGCGGTGCAGCAGCAATTGGGGTCAAAAATCTGCTTTTCCTTCTGTCCTTCTGGGATGTCTGGGAGGCTTGCTGGGATGATTTCCTTGTTTTTCTGAAGTATTATCCTCCTGCTAGGCTTTGTGGGTCTAGTTGCCAGATCATTTCCCCAGGCTTGGGCATTGAGGGGAAGGATGACACTGGTGGTGTTCTATTTGGGTCGAGCTGCTGGGGTGCCAGGGCCTGTGGGTTTAGACAGAGGTCTCCCTAGGCCTGCAACTGATGTGGTGTATGGCTAGTGAAGCAATGGAGGTCTGTAGTGCTTGAGGTATTCTTTCCACACTAAGACATTGACTCTCACAGCACAATTCACATCCTGCTTAGGTTGAAGAAGATGTTTCCTCGAGAATCCCATGGCATGTAAGTCTTTTTTGGTATTCTGCATTTCATGTTTCTGAATACTGCGCTACACTGAAGTATTCCTGGTGTCTTTGGCAAGACATTAACATACATGTGTGCATAGGGATCTGTATTGGCCAACAAATAGCCTTCCCACACTCCCGACATGGTGATCGAGCCACCACTCGGCCACAGTCCTAAATCCAGAGAGTCTGGAGTGGTGAGAGTGAGGCATCAGATTTGATGCCATCATTAAGCTTGTTCTCTGCTGCAGAAAGCAACAACTGGTGGGTGGGTGGCTGGTTAGCTATAGCCCTGCCTTTTTTGTTAGCAGCTCTACCTCTTTCTGATCATAGGAGCAGTTGGGACTTTGGGATGGTTGTGTGCTCAGCAAGCATAGATGTTTATGAAGGTCACTTTGCATGCACGGACCAATCTCTTACCATCCTCCTTCTTGACTAACTCTTTCCACATCACAGGATTTGGGGTTTCCTTTGTAATGGGTCCAGGTTTCTAGTGGCTTACACAGCACTGTGTAGATCCAGGGAAGTGGGTGTTGGCAAAGCCACCTGATCACTGGGGACCAATGTACCAGCCTTCTGTTTTGCAATCTCAGATTCTTCCCTTGAATGCTAAGGATGAGCTTCATCTGGTTCAGCTGTATGCCTCATGTGCTCAGTAAAAGTGAGCCTCCTTGTCAAATGTGCGATGAGATACAGGTCTTGGAACAGGATCAACGTGCAGTATGTTTTGGTTCTGGTACTTTGGTGGGGAATGCTACAAGGTTTTTGTAGTTCCTTGTGTACCCTCTGTGGGACCCTAATACAATACTCTTTAGATACCACAAGTGGGTAGTGTGACCCTAGTAGTGGGAATGTAGAACAGATGATGGGGGCTACCACTTTTTGGTGGCTCATCCAGAGCTATTCAGTTTTTCAGGTTATCTATGCTCCTGCTTATGGGGGCACACCACATTCTGGGCAGCAGAGCGCAGGTGGCTTAGTCAGCAAACCCTCAACCGCCATCTGAGGTTCCAAGTGTCATGTTCCTGTTCGGGCATCAGAACTCCTGGTAGGAGATGATAGTATTCGGCACTCAACTTGGAGGAAGCCTGACTCATGGTGTTGCCACTGATTTTTGCAGCTTACCCTATGGTGGGGCTAGTTCTCAAAACTCATGGTGACCTATGGGAGACTGTGCCTGTCCACTTTGGGTACCGCTGTACCTCTCAGAAGTTGCTTATTATGGAACATTTACCTTGTATAGAGGGAACCGATACAATAAAAGGATTTTTATTGTGAAGTCGAATTTTGCACAAAGCTGAACGTGTGTAAGTGTCTATGAATTCAAGAAGTGATTAGCTGTAGGATTTAACACTGCTCATTAAAACCTTCATCAACCATTTATAAATATATAAGATTAGGTGTGCTTCATGAACAGGCTATTGATGTGGGTAGAGGCCGGTAGCCCGTAAAGTTTTAAAGACATTTACCTCATACCCATTAGTAGTGTGTAAATATCAGGCGGACAGTTGCTCTGCTGATCTCTCCTACCAGATTCTCACAGCTGGTGGGGATGTCCTGCCATGCTTGTTCCAATCATTGGGTGTGCCTATTTCACGTTGCTCTCCCTGTTCAGTGGTTCCTAGGGTATGTGATAACTTCTTACAGTCAGGATCGGACTGGGACATACAGTTGCAGCTCAAGGCAGTATATTACTAGGATACATTGTTAATTGTGTTTGTTTTGTTTAAATACATTTAGCTGAGTTACGAATTGTAACATTCACCTTGGTCACCTCTAAGGTATGCATGCACAGGTAGTATCTTTGGTGTTTTCTGGGGACGAAATGCCTCTCTTGTGGGCATGTTATACTTTGATGTGATGTGAATGATTTTGTGTAAGATTAGTTTATTAATTTACTTACAACTTCTTTTATGTTTGTATTTGTGTGGTCAGACTGCTGAAAAGTTTTTTCATATTTTTTAAAATAAGGAAGAATCCATGATTCTAACCTTCCTTCTGTCCTCATTCTGCTAGATCTTTATTCTGCTTTTGATACGTCAACCATGTCATTTGGCACAATCGCCTCTGTGATAACCTGGGTATCACTGATTAGGTCCTGGCCTGGCTGACCTCCTTTCTCACTAAACGACCCTCTCAATTCCAACTGGGGTCCTTCCTCTCTGTTAATTATCACTGCTTTCTGCTCCAACTTTCAGTGTTATTCGGATGACACCCAGCTCTCTTTCAAGGTCCATTCAGCTGCCTCTTCTCCTTCTCTCATTCGGTTTTGTACGATCGGACTGAAAAAAAGGTCTGACTGTACAAAACGACCTGAAAAATGCTACCACCAAAGGTTCGAACACCAAAAGTTCGAACCTTTGGTGGTAGCATTGCAAGAAAGTAAAAAAAGAAAAAAAAAAGACTGCGGGGGCTGCGGGGGTGTCCCCCGCAACACTCTGCTCACTATACTGTGTAGCATAGTGAGTGGGGTGTTGCGGGGACACCCCTGCAGCATACCTGCAAAAAAAAAGAAAAATGAAAAAAAACGGGAGTTGCAGGGGTGTCCCCCGCAACACCCCGCTCACTATACTTTACAGTATAGTGAGCGGGGGTTGCAGGAGAAACCCCTGCAGCCCCCGTAGTATGTAAGTGTGTTTGCATGAGAAAGGTGCAAACTTTTGGTAGTTCGCACCTTTCTCATGCAAACACTCCGCCGCGGCAAAATCAGCTGCGGTCGGATCACTTAGAATCTCTCATTCCAGATTGTCTGGCCGCAATTCACAAATGGTGTGCCGCCAATGATCTCTGCCTTAATGCCAGTAAGACTGAGTTCCTCCTCATCTGAACACCAGCTCCCTCCTTTCCTCACTCTCTCTGGCCGCCCACTCTGGGCCCTCTTCCTGCTCCTACTTGTGAGGCTAGGAACCTTGGGGACATCTTCGACTCCACCCTCTCCCTCTCTCCTCACATCTCAGACATCTCTAAGAAGTCATACTATCAGCTGCACCTCCTCAGAGGTATTCTTCCCTTCATCACTTTCCCCCAGGAGCTCACATTCTCCAGTGCTCTGGTCATCTCTAGGCTGGACTTCTGCAACAGTCTCTTTCTAAATCTTCCTGCCTCTGGTCTCCAACCTCTGCAACATATCCAGAACAGGACTGCATGACTTGTCCTTGGCCACAAGCCCAGGGATCATATCTCTCGAGCTCTGAAATCTCTTTATTGGCTCCGAGTGGCAGCAGGGATCAGGTTCAAGACCCTCTGCATTGTCCACAAGGCTTTCTGGGACCTGAGACCGCACTACCTACACCTCTCTCTTCCTAAACATCTCCCTTCTCGAGCTCTCCGCTCATCCACCTCCAACTCTCTGAGGGTCAGTCGCTTTTCCAAGCAGAGATTTGGGGGCAGATCTCTATCTTCGGCTGGGGCCTACCCCTGGAACAACCTCCCCGCCTCTCTCAAACTTGAGCAGAACCACCTCCGGTTCAGGAAGCAACTCAAGACCTTCCTCTTCACTTCCGCTTTCTCTCTTCCTCTCCCCTGCTGATGTCCCAACTGCTCCATGCAATGGTCACCTGGCCACCCTTTGAACATGGGCCCAGGCTCCTGCTTGTCCAGTTGCACTTTGCACTGCCTCTTCTCTCCCTCAGCACTTGTGGTCTGTATCTACAACCCTACAGTCTCTTCTCTCTGCACTTATGAGCCACCTGTTGGCTGCACTTTCTGATTTACATGCACTGAGCCACCCGCTGGATTCACTTTTGAGCTACCTACACTTGTCCCCCCAACCCCCTCTGCACTTTTCCCCTTCCACTTCCCTGCAATTGCACGATCTGACACAAGACTCATGAGATTGTTGTTTTGTCCTCTCTGTTTCCCCCTCCTTGTCTTGTCGTGCCTAGAAACACTTATGTACAGGAGCGTTATAAATGCCATATCATATCATATCATTGGTTGAGGCACCCATGAAAAGTGTGCCACAGTAACACATGCCAATACAATCCTTTCATGACCGAATGCTTTGTAGCATCCAAGATCACGTTTTTTGGTACAATGCATTGCAAATGGGCAGAACTGGCATTGGCACCATGAAATAGATAATTTAACTTGCCCACATTGACCATGGAAACTGGCCCACACCAGCTTGTTTGGCCTGGATTTCAGGCACTTCCCTTCTGCCCTACAAGCCAGGCCATGAATGTCTTCAGTACTACTTTCCTTCTCTCTTGCCTCCCCACTCGCGCTTAGGCCACGGGCTTGACATGCAGATTTAGAGGTCATTCGCGCATGGACCCTCTAAGTTTGACTGTTCTCGGGGGGCATTACCTTTGGAGGAGAATCTGCTCAATTGATGTCAGCACAGCCAATGTATTTTTGAATTACTCGATTCCTCATAGAAACATTGAACACTTTGTTCCATTAACAGCAGTTGCAGTGTTATCGTTAGTGGGTTTGGCTTGCTGCAATCTGCATAATTCCTTTGCGCTCTTGTGAGCATGTGCATTGAGACGGCTGCCTCTCTCTGTGGGGGTTGAGTTCGCCTAGCATCGCATTTATTTATTTTTTATTTACTTATTGTACATTTGTAAAGCGCTTATACATCGAGTCAATTGTGTTCCTTCCTTTAGGACTGTGGCAGCCCCATTTTGGGCACTTTCCTTGTTTTAGCGTTGTCCTTGGAGTCGGCTCTTGTGTTAGGTTAGCATGTTCTTTTTTCAAATTTGCAACACCTTCTGAGTGTTACCTCAGCAGCAGGACATCTGCTGTATCTATAGGTGGGTGGGATGTGTAAACTTAATTTTATGTCAATTTTTGCCCCTGTTCCAATGCAAAGTCGTATCCGCTTCCTTTCGACTGCTTGAGACTGTGCAGGCATTTGGGTGATTAGTGCACTGTCCACAACAGTTGAGTATTTTTTGGAGGGTTGGATTTTTGGTTCTCTACTGGGGTGCTGCGGTTGGCTTGCGTGTTACGTTCTGACATATCCACTTTGACTAAAAAGGGGCCGCCGTTATTGCTCTTGTATTGAGTCCGCTGGTCACTGGTTTGTTCCCTACAACTGATCCTGAGGATTTGCATAACTGGCCTCGTTAACAGCGATATAGTGTAGTCGCTGGGGGAGTCTGATTAAAATGGGAGTCAGCCTATGGGTTTCCAGAAGGGTGTTTTTAATAGATAGGCCCTTCTGGTAGCACTGAGTACAGTCTTAATAAGATGTGAGCTATTGTGCAGTCATAGTTGCTGCCTAATTCTTTGCCCATTTTTTTAGTGCTCTCCGTTGGTACCTTGGAACTAATTGGAGAAGAATTTTGTTATTGTGTTGCAGAATACGAAGGTGAAGCAACTTGTGGATCTTTCTGCCCATCCTCTGTTCTTGGGCGGGACTTTGGTTTTAGTGCACTTTCACACATTTTGATTTATGTATTGTTGCTGTAAAGAGGGATCATTATGGAGTTCAGCATTGTCTGGAAGTGTTGTCTCTTGCGTTTGGATGTAGGGGCCATGTCGTCCTCCTCTGACTTATTATCTGGAGCTGTACTTATTACACCTGGGCCGGCAGGTCGATGACAGATTACTAAATGCAAATGGAAGGTGGTCTGGAAGCACAGTCTGGTGGTGTATGTGCAGATGTTCTGTGCTGTGAGCTTCTTGGCTTTCTTTGTCTAGGATTTCCATCAGCAGGTGCTGGCTGTGCTTATCTCTTCAGACTCTCCTTACTCAGTGGGATATTGCTCGAGTTGGAGCACCGGCTTCCATGGTTTACTGCAGTTACTTGTTGAACTGGATTGCACTGTGATGGCTCCTGTGATGCCTAGGTCCTTGGGTTACCTTGTTGGGATGCAGAATGGTGGGTTGCATGCCTTTTTCCTTATTCCTCCGTTTGCTACTCATCTTCATTGGGTGTTCAACATCAGTAGCAATGGTTGGTACATGGGTAGACCCCTCGCTGAGGGCTCCGGATATATTGTGAGTTCCAAATGGATGGTTTTGAGCAGTTTCTGCACTGGTCCGAGTTGCATTATTTAGTATGCTGCATACAGTAAGTACTAGGATGAGGAAGAGGGACTTGGAGGTAATGGTCTGATTACCTACTGATATCTTCATTAATCTCATCCTACTTTTCATCGCCGCAGTACTTGCGCCCCACCTCTCACGTCCTTTTGCGACGCCTGTTCCAGAGTGTTTGTTATAGTAGCAGGATTCTGGGTATAACATATGCTGTATACCCTGGATGAGAGGTAGGAGTCAAAACGGGGAATTTTTGAGAATTGGTTCTGTTGGAAGCCGGATCACTGTCATAGAGGACTGTGACGAGGAAATCTAGGCCTAAATAAGATTACTGTTAAGAGGAATCAAGTCAGAGAAGCAAAATCTACTTTCTGACTAATAACGGCATTTTATTGGGAAGTGACTGTGTTTTTGAAAAACAACATAGATTATGTGTCTGCTTTCCAGGATTTAACCAAACAACCACACAAAACATCCCCACATGTTCGTAAAGCCGTTTAGATTCCCGCCTACCTCCCCACACGACCGGATTTTGCAACGTTTGTTTGCGCTCACCGTCCAGGCCAGGAATGTCGCCCTCCTTCAGTGTATTCCAACAGTTACCACAGTCACCAGAAGCGTCTGCATTAAGCCTGGAAGTGTTTTTGTGCTGGGGAGTGGCATGCGGGTGACACGGATGGATGACAAGTGTGACAAGACAGGCAATACAGAATGACAGTTGCAGAAATGAGGAGACTGACGACCATGATGTGAGGTGGAAAAAACTTTGGCCACAAGCTTTATTTTAGTACAAGCCATGGTGCAAAAGAAAAACCAGCCATAACATCACATAAGGATAACAATACTATATTTTGGGGACAGAGGGAACAGGTGAGCGGGGGGCCCTAATCCCAATTAGGGGCCCGCTCGAGGCTGATCCCCGCCGCCATTCATATGAAAGCTTGTGACAATTGTTTGGCCACAGCGTGTGAGCTGTGACATGTTCATAATTGCTTGTCTTTGGAGCAGGTTCATCCTGCTTTCTCTTGTCCTTTCCAAGTGAGGTGGGTAGGTGTGCGCTTGTGTGCCTTTTACTGATGTCCAACCTGACCAGGTTTAGCACTTGCGCCCTCTCTTGCTCACAGGGTGATTTTCGCTGAAGTTATGGCTCTTGATCCGTATTTCTTGATAAAACAAAACCCCGCATTGTGAAGCCTTTCACCTTATCCTCCGCGGGATGTGTTCTTGGAGCCATTTTGATTTTTTGGTCATGTGTTTTGTACTTTTCCACGGATGGAGGCGTTTTAGCCTCTTGGTCCACTCTTTGGAGATGAATTTGGCACTTTCTCCACACATGATCCACTTGAGTTTTTGAAGCCCCCACGCTCCGTTTGCGGGCTAGTTGTTTCCTCGGGGGTGGGTTCTAGGAGCCTTACTAGGGTCTTCCCTGCTCCAGATCCACTTGTGCTACGAGACCCCTTCTGCGCATTAGGCTGCTTGTTTTACAGCCGGGGTGGGTTTAAAGAGCCTTACTGGGTTTTTTCCCTGCTCCCAATCCACTTGCATTGTGAGACCCCTCAGCGCTTAAAGCTGCTTGTTTTTACAGCCGGGGTGGGTTCAAAGAGCCTTACTAGGTTTTTACCCTGCTCCCGATCCACTTGCCTTGTGAGACCCCCTCAGCGCTTAGCGCTGCTTGTTTTTAACAGCAGGGGTGGGTTCAAAGAGCCTTACTGGGTTTTTACCCAGCTCCCGATCCACTTGCATTATGAAACCCCCTCAGCACTTGAAGCTGCTTGTTTTTACAGCCGGGGTGGGTTCAAAGAGCCTTACTAGGTTTTTACCCTGCTCCCGATCCACTTGCCTTGTGAGACCCCCTCAGCGCTTAGCGCTGTTTGTTTTTACAGCAGGGGTGGGTTCAAAGAGCCTTACTGGGTTTTTACCCAGCTCCCGATCCACTTGCATTATGAAACCCCCTCAGCGCTTGAAGCTGCTTGTTTTTACAGCCGGGGTGGGTTCAAAGAGCCTTACTAGGTTTTTGCCCTGCTCCTGATCCACTTGCGTTGTGAGACCCCATCAGCGCTTAAGGCTGCTTGTTTTTACAGCTGGAATGGGTTCAAAAAGAGAGCCTTACTAGAATGTTCCTTGCTCCCGATCCACTTGTGTTGTGAGACCCCTTCAGTGCTTGTGTTGTACTATTTCGCTGCTGGGGTGGGTTCTAAGGGCTTAGCTGGGAACTTCCCCCGTCCACGATCCACTTGCGTACCCCAGTGCGCTTATCTTGCATAAACAAAATTGTGAGGGGGTGGGTTCCGGAGCCTTACTAGGAACTTACCCTGCTCCTGATCCACTTGTGGTGAGACCCCCCCCTTTTGCATGCATGGAGGTGGATACTTGAGGCTTACTAGTACATGTTTCTGCTCAAGTTCCTCTCTCCTTTTCACTTTTGTTATACCCCTAGGGCTCCCACCTGTATTGATGTTCTCTGGTGGATTCTGAGCGTCTGGGTCTTCTATAACTGTATTTTCCTGGAATATTAACTAATAGACAAAAAGATCCCCCGGTATTTTAAGAAGGCCCTTCTTGGAGTTGAATTCTTATGTTTATTTTTAGAAGTGAGGCGTTTTAGCCTCCCCTAATGCTATGATTGTGTTCCATTTTCTACCTGGCCCTCGCTATAGCTTTTCCTTACGGTTATTTGTAGGGTGGGAGGGATGGTTTTTTAGACCTGCAGCCGTCCTGCTGCTGTTCGTGGCTGACGGGGAGGAAGCATGAGAAGGGCCACCTTGCCCCCGCCAGATAAAGGCAAAATTCGGCCTGGGGGCAAGGCGGCCCCTTCTTTGAACTTCAAAAGGCCCCCGCTCAGCATCCGCAGGATGGGAAGGGGGGCCTTTGAAGTATGGAGGGCGAGGTGACAGGGGGCAGCGACTGCCGGTTGTCACCTGCCCCTCTCACCTCACCCTCCTGTCTTGGAGACGCGCTGTCTGGGTTCCCATTGTAAAGGGACCCAGCAGCCCGACCCCACCATGTGCATGCTAAGTGGGGCAGCGCCAAAAGGCACTGCCCCACCGGACTTAGCACAAACCCCCCACCTCCCAGCTTACGGCCCCGGGCCTCCCATCCGGGTGGGCCCGGGTGTATAAGCCTGGAAGTGTTTTTGTGCTGGGGAGTGGCATGCGGGTGACACGGATGGATGACAAGTGTGACAAGACAGGCAATACAGAATGACAGTTGCAGAAATGAGGAGACTGACGACCATGATGTGAGGTGGAAAAAACTTTGGCCACAAGCTTTATTTTAGTACAAGCCATGGTGCAAAAGAAAAACCAGCCATAACATCACATAAGGATAACAATACTATATTTTGGGGACAGAGGGAACAGGTGAGCGGGGGGCCCTAATCCCAATTAGGGGCCCGCTCGAGGCTGATCCCCGCCGCCACCCTGAGGGGATGCTGACCGGCGTCTCCCAGGTCCCCCCAAAATAAGAGCTTATGAATTAAGTACAGCCTCTGGCTGCCAGGGACCAGAAAATATTCCTGGAGAAATGTCCATACCTTCAATGGACAGGTGAACCCTGTCATTGCAGAACATGGCCTGGTTGTGTACCGAGATCCCATGTTTAATAAATTTGAGGCCTGATAAAAAAGGCAGAAATTGGCCACGGCTTTGTTCAGTTTGCGCTTAGAAATCTCCATGGCTTTGCTGCACTCTGCCTCATGCCACTGTTGGCGAGGGATGATTTCTGACCTCTTCACTTCTGTTCGAAGTCTTAGCATGCGTGCCAGGGATCTGAGGGAGGTGCCGATTTAAGCCAGAAAAAACGTCCTGCCCAGCTGAGGCAAGTCATTGCCCCCGAAATGGGTGGATGATGAGGAGATAATCGGGGGGGGGAGGGAGGAAGATAATATTAAATCAAGTATTTCCTGATGTATCTTTTGTAAGCCCCCGATTCCAACCCCCACTCCCTTTTATGGCTTTCTCTTGCAACCCCCCCATCCAGGCTGAAGTGGCTGCTCCTTTCCTGAAGGAGTGGGATCCAAACTCAGTAGGATTCCATCCTATAGCTATTATAGTCTTCCTGAGGACAGACCTCACCTGGAATCTACTGAGGGCAGACCCAATTTTGTGTGTGAATAATTGCCCCCCGCCCCCCGGCTGGGGCGCTTGTTCGTGAAGGCCCTGGTGCTGCAGATAGGGCAATATTCTGTTTCCTCAATGCGGTACAGGTTGATTATCCTCCCTTCTCCTAATTGGTCAGTTTTGGGCCTACACAGTTTCACAGCCCTACCTCTGATCCTGTGTTTTTGAAGGCTATCTCGCTGATCCTGAACGCCCCAGAGTAGTTGAGTGTGAAGGCAGCTCTAAATAGAGAGCTCTCGCAGGCATTGTTGCATACTGCAGGGAGGGTGTCTAGCAGAATTTTGTAATTTAGCAAAATTGAGGGGGCGCCTGGTGTCTGTCTTGACCCCTTCCATTTTGGACCAACCGTTGAGAGCATATCTGGTTAGTGCGCCGTGGGTGGGGTCGGGTGCCACCGCTAATCTAGTGTAATATGAAACTGCTGCCAGATGGGAGAGCTGTGACCGGCTGGCTGGCGGGGGTTGCCTTGGATGTGTCCATGGTGGCCCAAACCTCTTCTGGAACTGCTGTCCTCCTGGCTTCTGCCTGTGGGTTTAGTGCCTTGCAAGTGGAGAACTGAAAAAACGGGACAGAGCGTCAGCGGCCTTATTATCTTTGCCTGCAATGTGCCGCCCAATTATTACCATGTTATTTTCCAGGGTGACTTTTTGTCATTTCTCTCAACACTTTTAGCACCAGAGGGCAGGAGGCAGCACCCTTGTTTAACATGTGTACAACCGCCATGTTGTCTGACCGTGTGACCAGTTCTGTGCTGGCCAACAAGTCCCCCCTTAAATAGAGTGCCATCCATTATGGGGAATATCTCTAGCAGTGTGATGTTCCTGGACCAGCCCCTCCTCTGCCAGCAGGGAGGCCAGTGCTCAGCGCACCACTTGTTACCAAAACATACCCCAAATCATTTGCTGCCAGCCGCATCTGTGAACAAGGACCTTTTGTCTGCTCCATTCATGGTTTTGCGCCATATCACCTGGCCATTAAAATTGTTAAGAAATGATTCCTATATGGCCATGTCTAGTGTTATTTCTTTGCCCAATCTGATGTGGTGGTGTGGCTTAGTAACCCACCCTCATTTTTAATTCCACGTTCCTGTTAAAGATCCGGCATAGGAACATGATTCTGGTAGCAAAATTGAGCTTCCCAGCAAGGGACTGTATTTCCCGTAGCGTCGCCTATTCCCTGCCTGTCATCAACCTTATTGTCTTTAGAGGGTCCTCTATTTTGTCTTATGGGTAGGCAGCATTCCCTCTTGGAAGAGTCAATCTCTATGCCTAAGAATGACAGGGTGGTGGTGTGTCCTACCGTCTTCTCAGGCGCCAGTGGAACCCCTAATGCCTGCCTGGTTTCACTGAATAACTTAATGGATGCGCTGCATATGGGAGACCCTGCTGGACCAGTGAAGAAGAAATCATCTAGATAGTGTACCGTTCTGGCTCTAGGCGTGGCCTGTTGGAGTACCCTTTGTAGGAAAGAACTGAACTGTTCAGTAGGCACACGCGATGGCACAGCCCATTGGGGGAGGGAGGGGGGGGGGCGTTTATCAAAACAGAATTTGTTGTCAAAATGGAAATACAGCCACTGGTAGGTGTTCTTGTGCACAGGCGGCAGCCTGAATGCTGACTTAGTGTCGGCTTCCGCCATGAGAGCGTGTCTACCTGACAGTTTTACCAAGCCAACCGCATCCTGCACGCGGCTGTAAGATACAGTAGCCTCAGTGGCAAGGATGACAACATTGAAAGAGCTTCCAGGTGAGTGAGATAAATGGTGGATCGTCCTAAACTCCCCCTGCTGTTTCTTGGGCACAAAGGCCAGGGGGAAGCATAAAAAACTCAATGAAAGGAGGGTGTTGGAAGGGACCCTCAATCCTCCCTAGTATTGGCTCTTTACCAATTTATTCTCTTATTCTGTTGCCTAGGGAAGAGGCAGATTTTAGGTTTTTGGGTATAGTGGGAGATCCCTGGCCCTTGAATGGGATCTGAAATCCATCCTTGAAGCCCTGACCCAAGAATTATCTAGCTACAGGGTCAGGGTAGTTCTCTAACATTTTTATTAGTTGGTCCATTTTTTTGGTGAGGCCCCCATTTTATAACTAATACATGTTTTTACCCTCTGAGACTTTTGGGCTGGGCCTGGAAGGGGAGGCTTTTGCGCAGTCGTTGCTGCTGTGGTCACCATTGCATGTGCTGTATTGGTGCTTGTATCTGCACTCAGTGCCCTTGTTGCATGACCCTCTGTTGCAATACCGGCAGGTCCCCGGGGTGCTCCCTTTGCCCCCCGTGCTGCGGTTGCCAAACTGCCCTAATTCTGCCCCACTTTTTGCCCCCTTGGGGGCGGTCTTCGAAACGGGAGTTTGTTTTTGTTGGCATTTGCACTGTCTTGTTGTGACCTATGCTGGTTATGCTGCCTGTTTCTATCCCTTCTGTTGCTTTTGCTGCTCTTGGTCCTTATTATTCTGAGCACACTGAGCTGAGTTTTCTTTTAAGGCATGGGAAATATACAGTTTGGGGTCTTCCTCTTCCCAGCCTAGGTCAGGGAATCTCTGCATCTCCTTCCTGAACTCCCTGTCGTAGTTCAGCCATGATTTCTGCCCAAAGGTATTGTGGATCTCTAGGATTCTATGGTGGTAGGCAATCAATGCGGTGCCCTCTTCTGGGAATTTTTTTAAGAGGATGGTTGACAGGATTTGAAAAGAGGCCTCCCAATTCTGAATATTCTTTTCCAGGGTGGGCCTCTTTTCTCTCGCTTTTTCTTCCTCTTTCTTATCCCTTTTTGAAATGCCAAAACCTAATTCTTCATATTCCAATAGGCAGAAAATGTCAATAAATTGCTTTTTCCATATCTTTCTCTTAATTTTCCGCTCAATGTGCCATGCAAAGGTCTTCTTTAGGCTTCTATTTACACTTTTGCCGGCAGTGCGCCTCCCATATTTAGTCATATGAGGGGTTGGAGACGGTACATCATGGCTAGGGCCAACCCATGCTTTGAGGTGGCCCTGGTCCTCCTCGCCCCCCGATTCCGACTCTGTGTCTGTGCTGTCACTCTCGCTGCTGGAGCTGCTCGAGTCATCCCTGTGCCTCCTCTTTTTCCCAGCACCCGCACCCTTATGCCATTTTAAAAATTGTTCAAGCATAGGCCCCAAATCATTGCTTTTCACAGTACCTGATTTTGCTTTTCTTTTGGTGCCTGGGTGGGTGTCTGAAGAGGCGGGCATGCTGCGGACGTCAAGGCGCTGCTTCTTCCTAGCTGGCTGCTCCCTTTCTGCTGGCTCCTCCTCGCCATCGACCTCCTCTTCCAGGGCATCTGCGTCATCCTCATTAAGACTGGTGGATGCGAGCTCAGCCACTCTTTCCTGCACCACATCCATGCCATGAACGGCTTCCGCTGCTTTGGCCCATTCCAGGAGTAAAGTGTCTTTCAGGGATAAGGCGTTGGCCATCTCTTGCCTGTTTGGGTCTCTGCGTGCTGGTTGGTAATGGGTTGTCCTAGTGTTTCCCAACTTGCTGTGTGGGTCAGGGTCCTCTCCCCCCCTTATTGTAGTTCTCGGGCGAGGTAAAATGCTGGGGCTCTGACTCAGTCTCCTTCTAGTGCAGGTCTGCAGATATGTGCGTCTGGGAATTCCGGCTGACCTCTGTGGAGAGAAATTAAAAAAAAAAAAAAAAAATTTGCCCAAATATAATTCCTGGGGCTCGAACCAATGCCCTTGTAAGCTTAAGACTGACGCTCTCCTTGCAGTGCTATGGAGGCTCTGCTGCTGCAAGCCTGCTCACTCCTTGTGTTGTGCTCGAGAACCTGCCTTCTTTGGGCTCTGCTAGCTCCATGTGCGGCCGTTCACTGCTGTGCAGACCTCCTCGAGCTCTTCGGAGCCTGCCTTCTTTGATTCCAGTGTCCTCCCAGAGCCGGAGAGAAATTTAAAAATTGTTTGGCAAAATATAAATTCTAGCGCCCTCTCCGGGGCTTGAACCAATGTCCTTGTACGCCTGAGACTGATGCTCTCCTTGCGGTGCTATGGAGGCTCTGCTGCTGCAGCCTAGCTCACTCCTTGTGTTGTGCTCGAGGACCCGCCTTCTTTGGGCTCTGCGAGCTCCGTGTGCGGACTTTCACTGCCGTGCAGACCTCAGCGACCTGCCTTTTTCGATTCCAGTGTCCTCCCAGAGCCGGAGAGAAATTTAAAACTTGTTCTGCCAAAAAATAATTTCTAGCGCTCTCTCCGGGGCTCGAACCAATGTCCTTGTATGCCCGAGGCTGACGCTCTGCTTGCGGTGCTACAGAGGCTCTGCTGCTGCAAGCCTGCTCACTTCTTGTGTTGTGCTCGAGCTCCGTCTGTAGCTGCTCACTGCTGAGCCGACCTCCCCGGGCTCTAGATGTTCGAGATCCGTGAAATGCGAAGGCAAGGCGATCCTTTTCCCCGGACCTGCAGCCGTCCTGCTGCTGTTCGTGGCTGACGGGGAGGAAGCATGAGAAGGGCCACCTTGCCCCCGCCAGATAAAGGCAAAATTCGGCCTGGGGGCAAGGCGGCCCCTTCTTTGAACTTCAAAAGGCCCCCGCTCAGCATCCGCAGGATGGGAAGGGGGGCCTTTGAAGTATGGAGGGCGAGGTGACAGGGGGCAGCGACTGCCGGTTGTCACCTGCCCCTCTCACCTCACCCTCCTGTCTTGGAGACGCGCTGTCTGGGTTCCCATTGTAAAGGGACCCAGCAGCCCGACCCCACCATGTGCATGCTAAGTGGGGCAGCGCCAAAAGGCACTGCCCCACCGGACTTAGCACAAACCCCCCACCTCCCAGCTTACGGCCCCGGGCCTCCCATCCGGGTGGGCCCGGGTGTAAAAGCCAGACTCTCTGCGCAGTACGTGCTGTCAACAAAGTGAGAAGAGCACGTGACGCTCCACATACCCTTATCTATTTCCTTTCTAAATGGTCGTTGGCGGACGTGTGCACGAATGGACAGAATGCTGAGCTGCAAGCACGAGCTGCCAAGGGGGAGAGGGGGTGTGGGCGTTGGCAAGAGTTAGTTGACGCCGTTAGTCATCGGCCGAAGAGGTTTTTCAGTAGTTGTGGGAAGGTCAGTTTAAATGGCGCACGCAAATACCGCAAAAGCAATAATCGGTCAGGATCATCAAATACTCTTCCCTCCAGTAGAACACTCGTGTAAATATTCAGACATACCCGAATTATATATGCTTTTCTATTCGGACGAATTAATATGTTAGGAAGCGAAATGAAGCAAACGTGTTATTGCGTAACTATCAAGCCAGACGTCGCAGCATAATATACACACGTTCACAGCCTTTTGAGAATACATTGTATAAAAACCCAGGCAGGTCCTTTAATATACATTGTATAGTTACCAAGACAGACCCTGCAAAATATATTAGATTCATAAATTGTAGCGGCTATTGAGAACACATTGTGTTACCCAGGCAGACAGTGCGGAATAAATCTACCGTCTCAGCGGAATAGATGCCATCAATACTGAGACAGAACCTGCAGAATACTTTCTATAAATACTGTGCCAGTCCCTGTATTACACATTGTAAACATCCATAACAGACACAAATACCCATACAGCCATGCAGCAAATACATTTGACACATACCCATCTAGACTCTGCAGAATACATGGGATAAAGTACACCCTGTACCTTATAAGGATGTTGCAAATCACCAAGGTGATTCCATTTTTGGGACCTTAGCAACTGCAACCCCACCCATTTGCACCTTTTTCTAACAATTCTTTTCCTTTTAAATGATGTTGTTGCAATTTTCTGCCTACAGAACCCAGAGTGTCTGTTATATCTACATTCTGCATTTGTTTGTGTTCTTCCCACAGGGGTGGGCTTTTCCTATTGTTTTTTTAGTTCAGTTCTATTGCATATTAATGTGTGTAAAGTATATATATTTTTATAGAACTTTGATTGGACACTCATTTATTTTGGAGTCTTGCTATTGCTGGTTTGGCTGCTACTGTTATCAAACTCACACTCCTCTTAAGAGGACAGTGTGTTACAATGCAATTACAATTCCTTTAAGTATCCTTATAAATACTTATGGGACTGTAATATTTGTTGAAAATGCTTCCCTTATATAATTCTATTATTATATATATAATGTACACTTCAGGCATATGTGATTCGTTGTATTAGCAAAACAAAAAAAGTTAAAAACAAGTCGTAACATACTTTTGTGAATCTTCATAATAGTCACGCAGTGGGAATACATATCATTACAAATTATTTGATGAACCAGCAATTTACATAGTCCCCTACTTCTGACCCTTTTGAGCTGCAAGAATGGGCCGAGGGATGCAGATGAATTTCAGAGCAGGATTCGGGAAAAGTGTGAGTATGGGTCTCAAAGTGGCGCTGGTCTTTAAGATGGTGATGGAACAAGGAGTAGTGATAGGCATTGGATTGGTGTGAGGAATAATCTTCTGGCAAGGGTGTAGAGGCCCTGTTTTCTTTTTTGAATAATACAATTATGCAGGAAGTTCCATCTCAGAAAGGGAAATCTGCTGATCAGATTCCCATTTCATAAGTGAAACACATAGTGTGTCCTGTGCCCTGCTGCATCAGTATCCTGATGTGCATCGTCTGCTCTATCAGTGGCATAGAGCAGGTTCAGACGACACAATTGCCCATGTTAAGGTAGGACCAAAGGTATCAATAAGAATAAAATACTCAATAACGGATAACTCCAAGTGCACGAGAAAACCCGGCTTTAATGCAAAACAGCAGCTGGAAGAGCATAGAAAGGACAACCTCAAAATGGTGTTCGGAACAACAATTTTTAAAAGAGGAAATCATCACAATTTACGTCATTGTTAAGACAATCACAACAAACTTCTATTCTCATATTTGATTGGACGGTAGAGTATAGATTATATATTTATCTATAAGTGACCTCTTTATAATTGGTCTTCCTACAACTCATAACCCCTCCTAGGATAAACCCTCTACAGATAATATATTTGTATCTAATTGTTAAGTGACTTCAATTCAGCAATCCCACTAAGTCAGTGCCTCGTCTGGGATGCCCAAAGGAAGCCCTTATTTATATATTTTTATGACAAGTTATACTCTGGATGATAAACCCTTATATAACGCCCCTCTCTTTGAATCCCCCTGACCTCACTGAGCCAAGAAGTAGGTTTGTTTGCAATTTAAAAGATTTATTGGAAAATTTAAACAATATATATATGACACTTTTATAATAAATTAATATTTGATATCACACTTATGAGTATAATGTCGATCAACAATGGATAATGTTATACTAGCACACTTATTTTATTACTTAGGAGTTGGTACGGAAAGAACAAGCTAGCTGAGAATGCTTTATATGGTACAAGGAAATGCAAGGTGGAAAAGAAGCAACACAGGAATAAACTTGATATGATTTCAGCAAAACATAATATAATCACTTTTCCCCTTTCGGCAATTCACCCCCCCCCCCTCTATGCAATGTAAGGAGGTGGAAGTAACACACAGTCTTCAGGAATACAATCACAGTACAATACGAATTCAGTTCCCCCCTAGCAAGCTTAGAGAAACAGGGATGATTTTAAACACAGGCAAAGTACTTTAAAAGGGGTATGCAAAGAAGGGAAACATATGCTAAAAATGATTTTAATTCCCTCTAGAGGTTCAGGGTGAGTGAGAGATACTTTAAATCAGTTCAGGCCAGCCCTATCAATGATTCAGGGATGGTTACCAGGTTGAAAACGGAATTCCGTAATGGAAGCAAAAGACAAATGTTTTTACACGTGGCTGGAATGAAGTAAAATGTCAAATCCCGACAATTTAGTCACGTGCGTCGAGCGCAATTACAGAGGAAGTATAAGGAGTAGCAAGTCGGTTGGACAGCTTAGAATCTCAGCTTAAAAATAAAAGTTAAATCACGCTTCTATCACAAACGGTTCAAGAGATACTGACGATTTTGTGAAGGTAGATTCTCAAATTAAAAGTAAAGCTCAGAATGACAGATGACAGTTTTGCAGCTTTGAATAAACAGGAGGGACACGATTTCTATGATGCAGTTCTCAATAGGTTAAATAGTTTGAATTAGATTATTTTAAACTAAGATATTGGTTTTGCACAGTTCTGGCTGAGTACTCACACTATATTTTGGACAGGAATGCGACTTCGTCACGGATCGGGTCAGGATTGGCTGCGGTTCTCTCGCCACTGGGTACTGGTTCTCTGGTTCTGCTCACAGCGATCTGGGTCAGCTCTCAGCACTGCACAGCAATCTGGTCTCTCTGGATCTCTGGTCTCTCTGGATCTGTGGTCTCTGGAGATTGATGGATTTGAAGTCTGAAGTCTCCCGGCAAAGCGTCCCGCAAGAAAGTGAAAAGTGAATGTCCCTGCCTGGCTTCCAGTGGCTCTTTTTATGTCTTTTGAAAATGGGTGTGGATGCTAACTTTCTTTGCCCAACCCACTCACAATTTGATAGGTCAAGGATTTCTCTTTGACCTGATTTGAGAAGGGAACAGTGAGTCAGAGTGATGAGGTAGGTTTATGGTCAGAGGATCCTCCCCTTGTCAAATTGCACACAAATCTATTTCTGATCCAAATACCCATTTATCTATGTACCGTTTTTCTAATATTATATGTCCAGTTAACATATTTTCTGTTGCACCAAACCATCCGATCCCTGTCTTTGTAAGATGTTGTGTCCATTTTTGACAGAATTCTGCCCTTTTCATCCAGATAACGACCTCTAAACTTTTCCAGATTTTACACAAATGTGACCAAGGGATATGGGTTTCAGATGATAAAGTGTCAGATTTTTAACATGCATACATTTGGAGTAACAACCTTATTTTCTGCTACTACTCCCCAGAACATACCACAGAGTCCTAACGCCTCTTAAAATGTGCACAGAAAAATCACAAGAATGATGATATTATTTATATAATTTTTACAAGTCCGCACTATGAATTATCCATCTTTTTAAAATTATGCTCTGGCCCCAAAGGGGTGTGGTTTTCCAAAGCACATGGTGGAATTTGTGGTTTGTCCACTTCCCCCAAGCTCAGCTTGCTCACAGAGGCACTTCTCCTCCCACTTCTCCCAAGAGGAAGCCATTTTACGACCCCCCCAATATAACATTTGCCTGAGCCCAAGACAGTGCTTTGTTCAGTTTCCTGCAGTCCCCAGGTGCCACTCCCCTAATTCAATCAGAGAGGTGTCATCTCCTTTTGGCAGGGGCAGCAGAAGGCAGCCAGGCCTGGGAACACAGCTGCTGATCAAGTTTCATCTCCTGTCGTGGGTAGTTGTCAGGCAGAATTCAATCTCTTTAAGCCAGGCTTCAGCTAAATGTCACTTTGGTTCCCAGTTTTCTACATTCAAACCAAACTTGCAATTTTTACGCATGCAGCTAGAACACTGATTCTAAGTTCAAAACTATGACATTTAAACAATTGCAACCTATGTGACACTCAAAATTAGGTCACTCATTTATTCTAAACATTTTGATTTTAGTGGCTTTAAACCCAAATTCACTTAAGCTGCTGACATCCACAGCTCAGCCAGTTTCATTATGGACATTATTTTGGGCTCTTTCTCTTTCCAGGTTTTTTATGCACACAAGTCTACCTTCTGCCAAATGTCTGCTGGTGTTCATGGAGTTTTTTGAATATCTTGCAATGTTTAAAATAGGCATTTTTAGCTTGCATTTCAGAGAAACAAAGGTGATTTCAAAGCGCTTTCTGAGCTAAGCGGCACTGGTGTTTTTCCTTTGGCACACATTTCACCCATGGCACTCCTGGCCCATCACGCTCGCACTGGTGGGTGGCAGGTCAGGGGAACATTTTGGTGTGCACCAAAACTGTGCGGTTTTCCTGGATTCTGGCGCAATGTGGGCTTTTCCGCCATCTTGGATTTCCTAAACCCACAGCACCAAATGTTGCAGCATGATAGTCCAAACGTGGCTCAATACCCCTGACATAATTCGCCATTGGTTAGCATTCTACTACAATAATTGATGTGATGAATCCAGCAGAGGCCTCACAAAGACCCTACCTAAAGTCTCCTCCCAGGGGGCCAGGGAAAGGCAGGCACTTCCTGAGACTGACCGTCGGGGTGGTATTAGCCGGGAGGATCACATAGGAGGAGAAGCACCCCAGGGGAACAGGAGGAGTACATTGGGTGAGACGTGATATTTGTCTTCCTCTAGGGAATGAAATTTGAGCAATGCCAAAATATGTAATGGCTTGTTGTCAGAAAGAACTTTTAACTTGCCAAGTTGAATATCTTAGTGCGGGTGAAAACATTCAAAACCCATTTTGAATTGTGAAAAATTAAACCCCTATTAAAACAATAGAGATTCATACAGCTGGAAGCTCCCCTAACTCCCAAAGGAATAGTAAAGAGAAGTCTGTGAATAATGCAAATTTAATTCCTGAAGATTTGTATTTCCCTGTAAAGCAAAATCTTTCAATTAACCCTTATGATATTCCTGCAGGGAATATATTTAAGGAAATAAATGAGCATGAGATTAGAATTCCCATGGAAAAAGTTAGAACTGATGTTTATATTATGGACTCCAAGTCCCATAATCCCCAAAGTACTGGGACGACGAAGAGGGCTGAAGAGAACAAAACTACAAAGTGCATCTTGTTAATGGAAATAACCCACACCTGAGGGAAACTGGGAGGGATAAAAGGCCCCCTCAGGTGCAGGCCATTAGAAAGAAGAAGTAGCAGAGCAGTAGTTGTAGGTGGAGGAGGTGTGAAATCTCCACATTGCATCAGAAGCAGAATCTGGAGGAGGAAGGAGCTGCCGGGACCACTGTCGAGTGGCGAGCAGTTGCAGGTCCTGAGAGGGTCTTTACCTCCAGAAGCCTTAATTGCAGAGGTCGTACAGCATGAAGCGTTGGAGATGGAAGCTTTCCCGCAGGAGACCTGAATTGCAGATGCTACGCATTGGGAAGTGACATTTTGTAAAGCTTTCCCCATAGCAAGGTTGTCTCTGGTGGCAGGCGAGCACGGGAGAGCCTGTGGACTAGAGGAAGCTCTGTGCGCCAGTGGCACGTGCCACTGAAGACTGAAAGCAGCCGGTTGCTGAACTGTGAGAAGCAGCTGAGGTAGAGGATCGGGAAGCAGCGAGGGGAACGGATGCGCACGTCAGACCCGGTGATTCCACTAAGATATTGTGACAACGGAGCGCTCCGTAACCACCTTCTTGCTCATACCAGGTACTTTAATGCAGAAAATAACACGTCTATAGGGAAATACAGGAAGAAAAGTAATATTTTATACCAAACTGACAGAAAGCAGATAAATCAGTATTTTCTAAACCAAACTGACATTGAAAGAAGCAAGTGGAATAATAAGAGCTTGATTATCAGCCCAAAAAGGTGTGATTATATGCATGCGGGTGAATTTGAAAGCCAGCAACAAGATGGGGCAATAATTCAAGAACCAAATACAAACTTCATTGCCAAAGCCAAAAGAGAGTTATAACAAGGCAAATTAAAAATAGCAATCATTGACAAAGTCAAGAGCTGACAAATGAGAATCCAAATGTTTGTAAAACATATTGCCCACATTTGAAGAAGTGCATAAAAGGTACTAGTTTAAACCCACATTGTAAAAGCAAAAGAAAAGTCACAGTGAGACACAATTATTGTCAGTATTTGGATAATGAAGAAGTGGGGAAACAAGAGTGGCAAGAAGGTTGCCTTTCTGGTGAAGGATATTCAGAAAGAGTGGAGGATAACCTGCAGAGTGTGTGGACATCATAAGTGTATAATAAATAGCACTAATGTGAATCATGTTTTCCCTGAACGAAACCTTAAATGTGGTATTGTGAAGCAAGATATATGGCTAAATTGTTGTATGCTGATCTTTACCACATGAGTACTTATATCTCACAGTTTATTCTGTCCTGGCAGGAGAGAACACCAAGTCAGAGGTTGTGATAACCATTTAGTCTGTTCTGGCAGCAGAGTATACCAGATCAGATAACTTTGAAACAGTAGGCCTGGTATGGGAGTAGGCCAGGTGGAATTTGATGAAGTACTGTGTAGTAGTGTTGACAAGTTGTAAAGAAGAAATGGCAGAACCACTGCCAACACTTTTTTCTGTTCTGGCAGGAGCCTACACCAGAATGAATAGAGAACATTAAAGTACTAGGCCTGGAATTGGGAGTAAACCAGGTGGAAGTTGCTGAAGTACTGTGAAGTTGTGTTAACAAGTTGTAAAGAAGAAGTGGTAGAACCACTAATATGTTTTGTTGAAATATTACAGAAGCATCCTGACAAACTTTAATTGCTGATGCAAGTGTTATATAAACTGTTGCAAAAGTGTTTAACGTTTTCAAAACAAATACGTTGCTGCAGAACAATCCTGACAAAGACTATTTATGTTAATTGTGATGAACTAAGGAAATGTTCTTGGGGAATGCAAAAAAGATTCTTTGAGTTCTTTATATCACAAGTGGAAAAGAAAGAAATCTTACTGAACAATTCTGAAGTGTTGGAATGTGCGTTGCCAAGCTGAAATCAAAAGAGAACTGTGTTGGAATTTTGTTACAAGACAGGATTTCCTAATTCTTTTGGGACTGTTGCACACAATCCTGCTTGGATATGGGGAAGGAGATTTCGGCCAGACTATAAGGAGAGACAGTTATCACACAGTGAATTTATCCGTTACATTTGTTGCATTTGAACTGCCATATATTACCTTGTTGAGTTGTTTTATGTATAAGTGTGAGGGACAGAAACCTTTTGGTAGAGTGTTTCCTTTATTATGCAGGTAAATCCTCATTAGAGTAGGGATAGTGAGACATGTATCCAACCTTTTGAGTTAATAAAATGGCATCTTATGAAAAACCTTTCCAAAGTTGTCCATCTCACATTTATGACCCCTCACATCGATAAGAGGAACATGTTTTCATTGGTCAGTTGTTTGCTCCTTGGACATTGCCAAGTTGCGTGATGGTCAAGGAGAGCTGGGCAAAGCGCTATGAGCTAGTTTTAAAGAAGATACTCCCCTCTGTTCCCAGGCATGAGGTCTGATCTACCAGCTCTGTTTATTTCCTTGGCTGTCATCTCTGTGTCTAGATGTGCTAAGGGAGTGGAAGGTGCCTTATCTATCCAGCCCTTTTATGTGTGTATTTTGCCTGTATGCTTATGCCTGCAGGTCTCTTGGTTGCGTGATTTAAATTAATTAAATTAAAAGTAATTGGTTCATGAATGAACGGTCATTGTTGGGATCTCATGGTTAAGGGCCTCAAATTCATCTGTTTGTTGGATTTTCTGCTATTCTAATGTGGGTGAATTGGCACGGTAGTCACTTGCACCAGGCATTGAAGAACATGTGTATTTCTCACGGCTACCAACTCAAACGAATTAACCTTAATAATTGTAGCTGTATGCCCTGGGAAACGTTATCTGGTGTGATTTCAGCTTGCTGAGCAGAACTCCCCTCAGCACACTTAACTTGGTGTCTGGGGCTCGTCCTAACATCGTGAGGCTTGGAAACATATTTTTATTTGATTCTATGTCAAGCTACAGTATTTCAGAATTGAGGCATCACAGAGTTTGGTCTAAGCAATGGTTGCACTTCTGTTCATTTGCCGCCATGTTGTTTTCTACGTGTCTTGCATATTACTAATTTTCATTTCTAAGTTTATGTGTTCTTAGTGTCTATGTACATGTGTTGTTCGTGTCTACATGCAAGTGTTCTTCGTGTCTACATGTCTCACCATTTTATTATTCCCTGCCTGTGTATGCTGCCAAATGCAATCTACCTGTCGTCCTATTTAAGTCACACAATATCTTCTACACTCAATGGTAACTACATGGCTCTTAGTGTCTTACTAACTGCTTATAGAGCAGTTCTCAGCTTGTATCTTCATGTATAAATAGGGATGGGTGGGTGGGTGGCCACACCTAGTCCAATCCTCATTTCCATTATTACACCCATTTAACAGCTACAGTGACAGGCAAGTCTCCCCAGGGACTGCATTTAAGACATGTCCCCTGTACAAACATCCTATAATTTTGATTGTTATTATTATTATGAGTTTACTGTCCAGGTGGTAGATACATCTTTAAATATAAGCCATCCCTGAGTATGGTATTTTTCATGATTATTACAGCCACAGCAATTTGATATCACACGTTTGTCAGCCTTATGATCCCAACTCAGCTGAGAAAGTAATATGTGTATTCTCCCAAGAAAACCTGTCTATGCTACTACTAGCAGGACTGAAGCATTGGGGAGTACCTCTCTTTGTTCCCTTGTGAGGGCAGGTGACATTCTCCACAGTGAGACAGCTACTCTACAGGAAGCTATCCTGAGAGCAGGAAGTGAAGGGCACACCCATCCACAACAGGAATAGCCTGACAATAGGGTGCTGCACATCTTAATGCTTTTGATTATATTGAGAAGGGAAGAGGGTGGGGTTAGTGTAGACCAGTGGTATTCAAACCTTTTCATACCAAGCTCTCCTTGAGTAAAACTACTGTTTCTGCCCCCCTACCCACCCGCACCTAGCAGTTGGATCCCTTAGGGGGCTTATTGAGCGGCAACTTAATGTGTCATTCATTGCGTTGGCCCCTCCCCATCTGGATATTATAGAAACAAAATGAGTGCATTGTTCATGGCGTCCGCTTCCTCTATGCAGCCATACCACAGATACGAGAGACGTAACTCTCTGATGCAACCCTTTCGACCTTTCCCCCACGGGGAATCGAAGAGGAGCTGAATCTGCAACCTCTGGCAGATGTGGACATGTTGTAGCCACAATTACAGAAGCAAATGACATCACTGCTAAAACTGACGCACATAGATGCATTAGACATGAAGCAGCTATGCATCCATCATGAATATACACGAACAATAGCTCAAACTGCACTTCGGCATGAAGAATGTTACCTGCATGCAATAGGCTCTAGAAAACATATACTTCATATAGACGCTGAAACTCAAGATGCATAAGAATACACATAAAGCTTGCTTAACGCAGAAACGCAACAAGAACGAGTGGCCATTTTGGATAAGATGGACGGCACAGCCACGGTCGAATTAATGGGAAAGCATCAAGAACCTCAAAGGTGTGGATAGACACGACGCGCTGAACTAGCAGGAAATTCAAACCCAAACAGACCAGACAATAGCTGCATTACTCTTACCAAGATTCCCGTGGAGAGGTAGGTTTGGCTCAGTACCCAAGAAAACAGACGATAAGAGTTCCCCAGCATGCAACACATTTCTCTTATAATAAGCAAAGAAACATACATTCCTAGAAGGTCTGGTGCTCATTAACCAAGACTTAATATTGAGAAGAAGGTAGTTCAAACAAGTCTAACAGCTAAAATCTAGTAAATGCTTAGCAGAATAATCTCAAATGTGGTCTCCGCACACGCGCCCAGGGAAAGACAGGCTGAGGGATTCACTCTTCTTGTGTTCTCAGGACAAAGATACAAGACAATATCAAGTTCAAATTTAAACATCCTGGCTTGTGGCCTAGAGGATCAGAAATGGTATACTAATTGGGTAAAGCAGCATCTTGGTACCACTCCCCATGGCTGCTATTGTTGCTCATGTGCTGATAACTTTCTAAATTGCCAAGGTTGGTGAAGCCAATGCCAACCAACCCCTTATCCTTCAATAATGTAGCATTATAATTGTTGCAATTGCCAATCTGGTAGGGTAAAGATGACATGTATTTATTTACCTGTATCAGTTTATGAAGTGGACTTAGGTGGAGCCATCAGAGAGAGTATGATTAATGAAACGACTACCTATGCATCGCATATATAGATGATTCCCCTAACCAATCCCTCCACCGCATAGGTTTTTGTAATCAAGCATGTGATGAGATGTCAGTTGTGACATATTTCTTCCTTTTAACCTGTTGTCATGTTTGGGGAGGACGAAAGCCGGGAGATTTTCTGATGTTCATAGCTGTCCCTGGTTTATATGGATTGTCAATAAAACAGGTCTTTGTCAAATTCTTGGGACTCTTTCGTTACTGAGCGCGGTGTAAGAGGATTCAATTCAACACTACAGCTAAGTCAACGCCTAGTCTATAATACTGAATGAAAACCCTTATTGATATACCTTTATGTCCAGTTCATGCGTTCTGGATGACTACCCCTATATAACACCCCTCTCTTGGAATCCCCCTGACCCCACTGAGCCAAGAAGTAGTTCTGTTTTGCAAGTTAAAAGGTTTATTTGAGACTTTAAACAATATAGATATATATATATCACACTTTATAATAAATTAATAATTGAATAGCACACTTAATCTGATATGATAAAGATTAACAACGGAGAATCTGGCACCAGCACACTTCTTTATAATCACTAATGAGTTGACATGAAATGGATAAGATAGCACACTGGTAAATAGGAACAAAAGAAGAAGGTGGTAAAGAATGCTTTATGTAAGCTCAGGTGGATGCAATATTCAATGAATGCAGTACAGAAAATACTCAATATGATTTCAACCAAACAATGTAATCACTTTTCTCTGGCAATCCCCTCCCCCCCTTTGATGCAAGGCAAGGAAATGGAAGGAAAACACCCAGTTCTCAGAAATGCAATCAAATGTGATTCAGTTCACCCCAGCAAGCTTAGACTACCGAAGTTTGAAAACACAGGCCCAAATTGCTTTGATATGTGCTGGCAATGAATTAAAAAAAATATGCTAAAAATGCTTTTAATTCCCTTTCAGAGGTTCAGGGTGAGTGATATCTATTCTCTATGAATTCAGGATCACCTTAACAATGCTTTAGTAGTAACTAGCAGGTAAACGAAGTTTTTGGCAAGGAAAAGCAAAACTGCTGTCTTTTTACACGTGAAGAAATTTGCAAATCGCGGCAAAATTCGCGGATGCGTGTTCCGCGATTGCGGTAAAACTATAGGGGGTAGGAATGCGGTTCTAGATTCGTAGAAAAGCCACGATTCTCAGCCTTCAGGGGAAAGTTACTGCAAGTCTCTATCACAAACCGTCACGGAGATATGAGCGATTTTGTGAAGGTCGTTTTTCAGATTTGAAATTTTAAAAGCTCAAAATGACAAGTGCAGCTTGCAACTAGAAAATGACAAGTGACAGATTTGGAGCTATCAGGCAGTTCTACTTAGGTTAAATAGATTGAATTAGATGAATTTAAACTAAGAGCTTTGGTTTGGTACAGTTTGGCGGTACTCACAAGAGATTTTAAACAGGAAGGCGGCTTTGTCACGATCTGGTCAACAGGTCTGGACTTCGGACGGTCTCTGGGCACAGCGTCTGGTCTCTGGAACTGCTCACAGCATCGGGGTCAGCACTCTGGATACAATGGCCTGGTTTCTGCTAGGCACCGGTTCTCTGGGTCGGGTCCTGCCTTCTCTTTGGATATTTCTGTCACCGGGTTCTTGCAAAAGTTCTTGGCAAAATTCAGACGGCGTCAGCCGGCTGTCTGAAGAGTTCAGTTGCAAAAATATTTTGAGGCCTGCTGACAAATACTCTTGCTGGCAGTGGCCTTTCTGGTTAAGGTTCTGAAGTCTCTGTTTATCTTGGAGTCTAAGTGTTGGCTCTTTGAAGTTTGATGGAGGTAAGTATGGATTTTTCCGGCAGAGCTTCCAGCGGCAGATGGAATTGAAGGTCCCTATCTGTCCTGTCTCTCTGCTTTTATGTGTTTTTAAAATGGGTGTGTGTGAGCAGCATCACTAGCCAGCCCCTCTCCACTTATCATTGGTCAAATTTCCATTCCTCACTTGATTGGGGAAGGAACTGTGAGTCAGAGTGATGTCATTTTATGGCTTGCAGATAGGACACTCCCCTGTCAGATTGCACATATTCTATATTTGATAACAAAAGACATATTTCACAGTTACACAGTTGCTTGAAATTACATATACACGGTGTGGCTGAATTTAGCCACGTCTCTGTCCAAATCTGTTGTTTCTAAGAGCTTGCATTCAGAAATGGCACATAATTGACTTTTTAACTGATTTTTCAATTTCTGACATTGACCCAACTTTACATACATGTGCGCAGGGAGTATGGACATTAACTGATGAAGTTTCAGATTTTTAACATGCATACATTTAGAGTAATATCCACTTTTCCGCTGACACCCCCCTGAACATACCACCGGTTCTAAAAACCTCTTAAACTGTGGGCAGAAAAATCGCAAGAATTATGGTATCATTTATAAAATTTTCACATGTCCGCTCTATGAGTTATTCATCTTTTTAGAGTTATGTTCTGGCTCCAAAGGGGTGTGGTTTCCCAGGTCACATGGTGGAAATACTGGTTTATCCAGTTCTGCCAAGCCAGCTTGCTCTCACAGGCAGTGCCCCTCCCAGCTTCTGCCAAGAGGAAGCTACATTTTACGACCGCTGTAATAAAACCTTTGCCTGAGTCAAGACAGGCTTTGTTCAGAGCTCCTGTAGAGCACAGGTAATTCAATTATCAGATAGATGGCATATCCTTAGTGTGGCCAGCAAAAAGGCAGATGGGCCTGGGAACACAGTTGTGACTCAAGTTTCACTCCTGATGGGGGTAGTTGCCAGGCAGAATCAAGTTCCTTAAACCAGACTTTCAGCTAACTGTCATGTTTTTTGTTGCTTTTTAAATTAACTTGCAATTTTACACATGCAGCTAGAATGCTGATTCTAAGTTTAAACTATGACATTTAAACAATTGCAAAGGCATGTGACACCAAACATAGGTCACTCATTTAATCTAAACATTTTCGATTTTAGTGTCTTTAAATCCAGTGCAACTTAAACTGCTGACTCCATAGCAGTTTTGTTATAAGCATTGTTTTGGGCTCTTCATTTCCCAGATTTTGTAAGCACACAAAACCTCATTCCGCCAAATGTCTGCTGGTGTTCAGTGAATATTTTGCACATATTGCAATGTTTGAAAATAGGCATTTTGAGCCTGCCTTCAGAGAAACACAGGGTGGTTTTAAAACGCCGGCTTTTGGATAGTGGTGAGTACTGGTACTGCACCCATTTTTGGGATTTAATAATAATAATATTTATTGTGTTACAGTTCTAATTAAACTTTACACAAATACAAATAAACATATATCAATAATTAGAAAAATATACAGTCAGCATATCACTCAACAATTAATAATCTCTTAAAATCAGATTTCTGATGAAACATATGAAGTTAGGAGTAAGCAGAGGGATTTAACAAATGAATTCCCCACAATTCTAGGTTGCATTTGGCAATCAGCATTGCCATTCCCAATGGTTTCAGACTACTGTGCGGGTAGTCCAATGGTGGTTTTAAAGCGCTTTGAAGCTAACCGGCGCTACTGTTTTTCCTTTGGCAACCCATTTCCCTCATGGCAACCCGGCCTTTCATTCTCGCACTGGTGGGTGGCAAGTGAGGCAACCATTTTGGTGTGCGCACAAACTGCGCAGCTTTCCTGGATTTCGGCGCACATGTGGGTTTTCCGCCATCTTGAATTTTCTAAGCCCACAGCACCAAATGTTGTAGCATGGTAGCTTAAACGTGGGTCAGGACACCCAACAAGCCCCCCCACGCGACTGCACTTTGAATTTGAGTCGATGGGGAGTCGCGTGCCCAAGGGTTTTGACCCACGCACCGGTCTGTCCGCATAATCTTCTTCCTACTCTGTAGATGGCACAGTTCAGCATCTTCTTCTCCATCCGGTACTGATCGATCGGTTCTCCTCGCCGGTCCTGATGGGAATATTGGGCGGTCCACTGGGCCCATTGGATCTTCGTTCCCGGTCTCCGGATCGTCCTCCTTGGCCAGTCTCAAGGTCTTCTTTCTCCTAGGACGACAAAGGAAGAGCGGCAATACCTACTCATAGACGTTTTTCCACCACTGTTGAGATGGTGGGACAGCATATGCATTTCATCATGACGAAACATTACATTCTTATTTTGATAAAAAACAGTATAACTAAGATACAGTTTCATGCAAATCACAATATTTTAGAGACTAGATGTGGTATGTTTTATGATTGGAACAGAATTAGTCTGAGACAGTACCCGCTAGGATTCCAGAGGATTCCTCCAGTTGTTGCAGAGTGTGCCTGGGATGGCAACATTTCAACTGGTTTATGTGGACCCACTTGTCTTCCCCCGCTGCCAAAGGACCTTTGGGGATGTGGATTTTGTAGGCCACAGGAGAGATCTTGTCGATGATCTCAAAGGGTCCTTTCCATGTAGGCAAAAATTTTCGCTGCTTGGCCTGGTTCCTTTGGAAGTTGTATAGATAGACCCGGTCCCCCACCTGATATTCCTTCCTGGAAGTTTTCAGGTCATAGTGGGTCTTCATGCTATCAGCCGATCTTTCTAAATTCCGCTGAGCGTAAGCAAAAGCATGTTGAAGGTGTTTCCTTAAATTCTCCACATACTCATGAGTAGTGGAGGCATTTATCAGTGTCTGCTCTTGGGTCCTGTAGAGCAAATGCTGAGGAAGCACCATCTTGCGCCCCGTCATCAACTCAAATGGTGACATTTTGGTTGCAGATGAAGGGGTAGATCTGATGGCCATTAGGACCAGAGGTAATCGGATATCCCAACTTGGCCCAGAATCTGCCACAAACTTCTTTAATATGCTCACAATTGTCCGGTTATATCTCTCTACTGCCCCAGAAGAAGCTGGTCTATAAGCAATATGCAGCTTTCTCTTGACCCCCAGTATCTCCCACATCTTTGTCATTACTTCACTGGTGAAGTGGCTACCTCTGTCTGACTCAATCCTTTGAGGTAGACCAAAACGGGAAAAGATGTGGTTAATCATCAAGGCAGCTGCAGTTTCTGCCTTGCAATTTGGGGCTGGGAGACATTCCACCCACTTGGTAAACAAACATGTCACGGTCAACATGTACTTATTCCCCCTAGCCGAGCGAATCACAGGGCCTACCAAGTCGATTTGTAAATCTGACCATGGCAGTGTCATCCCCCTCTTTTGGAGAGGCGCACGGTGCGTGAGGGATGATGGCGGAAATTGTGCACACACAAGACACCCCTTCAAGTATTGGTCGAGGTCCTGCCCCATGTGTGGCCAGTATGCAACCTCTCTTAAGATTTCCAATGTTGTGTGAAACCCCCTATGACCGGCAGTGGCCGCATCATGGGCGTGACTTAACAGCAGGCTTCGGAATGAGGTAGGAACCACCCACTGATCGTGGCCAGCTTTGGATTTCCTTACCAGCAAACCGTCTTGGATTCGGAACATTTTTGGACATTTAATCAACACTCTTAGGTCCTCTTTCCCAATGTAATCGGTATCCGTCAGGGGAAAGTTCTCAGGGTCCTCAAGGTGCTGGTAAAATTGACCAATTATTGGATCCCCCTTCTGAGCGGTAATCAAATCAGCATCAGGGGTCTCCTTACTCCATTGTGCAATTGAAAGGTCGTTGTGAGCATTTGTCTGGGACCTAGTGATGGCAGTGACCTGGATTTCCCCCAACAGGGACTCAATCTCTATTAGATCCCCTTGGATGGCCCCGGTTTTGGCCAGCTGATCAGCTAAGTCATTTCCAGTTTTGTCTGGTCCCTCTACTTTGGAATGACCCTTGATCTTTTTCCAGTAGATGGTCATCCCATTCGATGTGACCAGATCATCAATGTTTTGGATCAACTTCCCATGTTTCAAGGGTTTGTTGTTAGCACATAACATGCCTCTGGTTTTCCAATTAACCAGGTGCTCCACGAACCCGTTCTGTACATAATCCGAATCTGTGATTATGACCAGTTCGTGGAGTTGATGCTGGACAGCAGTGAGGATGGCCTGATGCACAGCCATCAATTCTGCCACCTGACTACTTCGGGGACCAATTTTGTATCCAGCGGAGGGTTCTGGGGACTCATTCACCCATGCATTCCCTACGCCAGCCACCAGTTCTTTCTCCCCGTTGTTGTCAACATGGTAAGAGCATCCATCCACATAGACAGTGGGCATTCCCTCACACTTGTCCTCTTCAAAGACTTTGTGTGGGGAATTAAGGTATGCCTCCGTGTTGTCCTTTATTTTTAGACTCTCGTCCTCGAGACAGTTTTCTCTGGCACAATCATGCAAGTCAGCCAGACCTTGCGCGAGGGGACTCTTCTTGTTTTGGCCATATCTGACTTCCACAGGAAAGCCTTGCATTGACAGAATCCAGGAAGTAATTCGGGAATTACTCACATTTCCGGCCCGGATTCTGTCACTTTGGAGATATTGCAGAGGCTGGTGTGGAGTCTCCACTATGATGTGTTCCCCCTTGATAAACGGGCGGTAATTCTTCAATGCCCACACCGTTGCCAGGAGTGCCTTCTCACAATCGTTGAATTTTTCCTCCACAGAGGATAAAGTTTTGCTCGCATAGGAGATTACTTTATTGACCTTGTCATGCTTTTGGTATAATACTGCCGTCAAGCACGTATTAGAGAACCCTGTCTCCAGGAAGAACTCCTTGTTTCTGACAGGGTAAGCTAGGCAAGGCGCTTGTGAGAGGCTTCTTTTGAGTTGTTTTACTGCCTCGGCTTGTTCTGGACCCCATTCCCACTTGACCCCCCCCTTCAGGAGATGAATCAGGGGTCTGGTGATCTCTGCGTAGCCCTCAATGAACGTCCTGCTGTAATTAGTCAGTCCAAGGAGGCTCCTTAGTTCTCGCAGAGTTGTGGGGTCTTTCAGTTTCTGAAGTGCTTCCACTTTCTTTTCCTGGGGACAGAGACCCTGAGGAGTAATCTCATGCCCCAAGAAATTAACACGGGTTCTACACCACTGTGCTTTCTGAAAGGAAAGTTTTGCTCCGGCGGCCCTCAACTGTGTCAGAACATAACGGATCTCCGCTATGTGTTCCTCCACAGATGAACTTTTGATGAGGACATCATCTACATAAGCCAGGTTACCCCTCGCACCCAGGTCGGGCATGGCCTTATGTAGGAAAATGTTGAATTCATTGCCGGAGTTGGGGTATCCGAAGGGAGTCCGGGTCCATGTGTACTGCTGGCCCCCAAAGGTAAAAGCCAGTTTGTATTGGTCCTCCCTGCTGACAGGCACGGTCCAGTATCCATTGGTCAGGTCTATTGCAGTGAATACCTGTGACCCCTGGATCTGGGCCAGCCCTTGGTCAATGTAGGGCAGAGGCCATCGGGAAGTATGGACCCGTTTGTTGAGCTCCCTGAGGTCGGCGCAGAGTCTCCACTGGCCGTTTGGCTTCAATATTCCCAGCACCGGATTATTGAAGGTGCTGTGGACTGGACGGATTATTCCCCGGGACTCAAGGTTCTTAATTATTTCAGTAAGGGACTCCATTGATGCGAGAGGCAAGCGATATTGCTTCACAAACACTGGAGTCATGCCAGGGTCCGTGGGGATTGTTGTTGTGTGGATGTCAGTGCGACCACAGTCATATGAGTCTACCGCAAAGAGATCTTGGAAATCCAAGAAAACTTGTTTCAACTTTTGCTTTTGTTCCAGAGTCACACAGGCATCAGCTAGGTTGACTCTCTCTTCCACCATCTGCCTGAAGCCTGGAAAGACTTCTGGTTTGGCTATCTCCGCGGCCTCCTCCAGCTGGGTGGAGAAGTCCCTGGTCAGAGTGCTGATTTGGACCGGAGGCTTCAGGTGGGAAAGGCAGCCCTCATGCACCTGGAAAATCACCTCATCCCTCCTGAAGTCAGAAGTCACATCTTCCTTACCATAAGGGCAGGAAGTGTACACCAGGAAGTTCCCCCCATGCCGGGTAAAAATCCTGTCTGGTGTTGTATTGTCATCACTGTCACTGTCAACGCAGTCCTTGGGGATTGGCCCTAACAGTTTGTTACCTAAATCAATGGAAGAATGTCGGTCATCAACCGCCATTCCAATAATGGTGCCTGCGGCTAGAGTAATACTCTTTAAGTCGCTGTTATCCACCTCTATTGGAATGGTGTCATGTTCTATGTTGACTAATGGAGTTGGGTTTACCCCCAACCCTTGCTGTTGGAGAGAAGCATTTAGATGTATGTAAGCATCAGGGTTTTTCAACTCTTGTCCCCTTTTAACTTTCACTTCCAGGGAGAATTGTCGGGTCCTTTCTGGGATGGTGACTTCCTCTTTAACCTGAATTTCAACTGCATAAGGTAGCAATTGAGCTGACCTAAATGCTTTTTCTGGATCATCAAAGCTCATGGGATTATCCGCTAATTGGGACCAAGCTTTGAAGTTTATTAGGTCCAAACTAATGGCGAAGCGATTGAGAATGTCACTGCCTAAGTAAAAGGCGGCAGGGACGTCTCGCACGACCCAACAATTGTGGACTATGCTCTTGTTGCCAATGGAGATTTTGAGCATACACCTGCTTGGCAGGAGATGTTTGGAATTAGGTGCTTCCAGGTCCATTTCCCATTTGTCTATCAGTTTGAAAGTGGGAATGGCTGGATCCTTTGGGAGTTGGCGAAACATGGCTTCGCTGATGAAGCTCTTACCGTTGTTCACACACACTCGAGCGAGAACGGAGTCCTTCCCATCATTTAACTGAACAGGGATGAACAACTGCTCCCCAATTTGCTGAATATCAGCCAGGCTTTGAGCTGATTTCACATCTTTCTGGACTATAGGAGTGGGAGTTTCTGATTGTGGATTAGTATAGAATTTCAGAGTGTTTCCTTCCAGCGTGGAATACCACCTTAAACTGGAAGGAAGGTTGATTTTCAGAAATAGAGAGGACCCCCCATCACCAGTCTGTTGTCCTACTGCTATTACTGTCACGTCTGGAATTTGGCTATTCTGGAAGTGAAATTCTACTTGGTCAGGTTTTTGTTCAACCATGTGGCAGGTGCCGTTTAAACTAACATGGTTGACACTCTGTTTTAATTTTATTGGTCGGCTAGTCTGGGTCCAGAGGACCTTGTTTACACAATCTATTAGGGGTGACAACCTTCTCAGGAGGTCATTCCCTAGTAAACAAGGGGTGCCCTCTGGGGTCACAACTATGACCGGGTGTTTCAACTTATGTCGCCCAATTTTAATGTCCAAATCTGCCGTCCCCTCGACGGGAATTTCCTTCCCGTCAAAGTTCTGCAGTTGTCCAGGAAGAGAGGTGAGAGGAATTTGGTAATTCTCTCCCCTTCCTGCATTCAGTTCGTCAAAGGCCCTTCTGGACAGAAGGGTAGCTTGAGATCCAGTGTCCACCAGTGCCGAGATTGTACCCTGCCCCTGTACTTGTACCGGGGCATAATATCTTCCCTCCTTCTCCTCAAGGGGGCACAGATAATGTACATTTTTGGACAACTGGTGGGCAAATTTTCTGGTTTTGGACATTGCAAGAGAAGAAATTTGGGCAGAATTCTGTGGAGAGCCTTGGGAATCTGAAAGAAAAAGTTGGCAACTGGAGATCAGAGCCATTGTGGGTTCCCCTGGCTCCGGTTCTGGGCCGCCCCCCCCTTTTTGGAGGCAGTCACCAGGATGGGTTTGAACCAGGGGATTTTCTTGCTGTTGGTTCTGGGATGAGATGGTGGGCGGCGGTAGCTCAGTCTCCACATCTCCCCAGTCTGGATTTGCATCCCTAGGGACCCATTTTTCTTTGGGAGGAGTTCCCCCCTCTCTGAAGGAGAAGATCCTTTTCCCAGGATCCTCTGAGGATCCCTCTCCCTCAAATTGGAAGATCTGTACCTCCTCCTCAAACTGAGTCTGTTTGGGTCTTTTGTTTCTCCTACCCCCCCTCTGCTCCTTAGGAGGCAGACTTTCAGGGGCAAGAGATTTTGTTTCCGGTTCCTGGGTTTCCAGGGGCTGTTTACGAGTGAGGAAGGAAGCTTCCTCCAAGGCTTTACACCCCCCTTCCCTTTGTGCCTCCTCCCTGGGAACCGGTGAGTTATCGGGGTGCTGCCCCCGTCATTGTTCTGGAGCACCAGGTCCAGAGTTGGGTGCGTTCTGCACCGGCACGCCCATCTGAGGGTTCTGCTGAGCCCTCAGTATGTGACCCAGATCCCGCGCCATGTTTTGAACCTGGCGCTCTAACTGGGAAACCCGCTCAGGCTGATACGGGGCCCTGTTTTCTCCCCTGGGCTGATCCCGGGAAGGGTAGCTATCCCTTCTCTGGTAATACCCCGGGTTGGGAAGATTTGGGTACCCCTCCACCCTTGGCCTCCCCTCTCCCGGATTCAGTGGTCTGGGCTCAGGGAATTGGGGAAAGAAGGATGGATGGTTTTGGGGCTGAAAGTTGGGTGGATACCTGGGGAAAAAGTTCTGCCCAGGATTTGGAGAGTTTCTGCCCTCCGGTGGGAAGTTAGGAGGGAAGTTCCCTGGGTTAGGTGCTTGGCTGGATCCCCCCCCTTGGGCTGGAGGAGTCCACACATAACCCAGGATGGGTCTGTTTCCCTTGTAACGGGGACTTACATAATCAGGAGAGCGAGGGACCCCATTTGTGGGGCTGCCTCCCTGGCTCCCTGTCTGTGACTGGCCCGAGGACCTTCTGGGCCTAGCATTATTAGGTGCAGGTAGGTTTTTAGGCCCCCCCATCTCCAAATCTAAAACGGGGGTGACCTTTACCTCTGCCACCTTGGCAGCAGCAGGGGTGCTGTTGGCTTTGGGGTTTTTCTGGGCATTACTTTTGCTATCTATCGGTTTCTGCACCTCAGAGATCCGGGTAGCCTGTTCAAGGACCCAGTCTAAAGATCTTTTCTCGTGAAAATCCCTCACGAGCTGGGTCATGATATATTTGGGCAAGGCATGGAAAAACGTATTTATAAATTCTCTGCTATCCGTGCGCACCCTTCTTGTGGTCTGTGCAAAAGCACGCTTTAACTCCTGCACAAATTCTTGTGGGGCCTGATCCTCCCCACATTGCAAATTGTAGGCTGCCTTGCGAGCCTCTTGAGGATTTCTGTGAACAGAAAAATGTTTCAAGATGGCCGCCTTATAGGTGGACCATCTTAAATGATTTTGGTCCTCCAGCCCCGCAAAGAAACTGGAGTATTCCGGGGAGAAGGTCCACTTTACATATTGAATACAGCTTTGGCTGTCCTTCAAATGGAAAGTCTCCATCATTTGTTCAAACAACTCTAAGTGCTCCCAAACAGAATACTTAGCGTTCTTATGGTAAGGCGTGATGACGCTCCTGATCGCCTTAATCTGCTTTAAGGGGTCCTTAAGCAAGGCCCTTTTTGCCTTATTGGCCTTTTTGGTTCGGGTAACCCTTGTCCATTCGTCCTCGGACTCAGAGGCACTGCTCCCAGAGGTTCCCGTCTGTTCTTCCAGGTTTTCCCGGATTCTGCGAGCCTGGGAATGGCTGGCAGACTGTGGGGACCTGGTCTCCTGTGTCCTGCGCAGTTCAGAGGAGTCTTCAGATTCCTCCTTGCTGCCAGGATTTGATGGGTACCCCCTCCACTGACCTAACTGGGCAGAGGTTTTCAGGATGCCCTTAATGGGCCTACTCTCCTGGGGTTCCCCATTGAACTGTACTGTACTTGGGTGCCCATACCCGGATGCCCACCCCTCCATTCCTGAGTGGTACTGGCCTATGAGCCCCATACTCTTAGCTGGATAGTAATCTGCCATCCCTGTGGCCCTGTGCTCATGTGCGCCAGGGGACATGGGGGTGGTAGAGTCCAGGGACTGGGGGAGATGAAGGCCCCTGGTGTTAGGGCTCCTGCGGTTATGGTCAGGAGTCTCTCTTTCCCAGCGGACCTCATCTCTATCCGCCCCTGCTCCCTGTTGCAATGCAAGAGCCTGCATTTGTGCTTTCAGTTCCTCTGTTAAGGCCTTACTCGACTCTATCAGTTTCTCCTGCATCGCTACCTGTTGTTGGAGCCTATCATTGTGTTGACAGAGGGCCTCATTTTCCCTCTGTGCTTCCTGGTTGGTCCTGGAGAACTGGGCCAGTCTTTGCTGCAGGAGGTTTACGTCCTGAGCTGTGTCCCTATTGGCCTGCTCCTTTCTTGCTAGAGCATCCTCCACCCTCCTGGTGTGCTCTAACAAGTTCTGGTTTTCTTTTTGGAGGTCACCCAGCCCCTGGAGGGCCAGGTGATTTTTTTCCATTTTCCTTTTTAAATGGCAGACTTCCTGGCCTATGGCGTCTCTTTCCTGACTAAGAGCCTGCATTTGTGCCGCCAGGTCGTCCCTCTGCCTTTGGAAGGCACCAGCTTTCTGGCGCTCCTGATCAAACTCTGCCTGGGTATCCAGGTCTTTCAGAATCAGTTTATTGCTCTCCTCTTTCTCTCTATCTAGCTGGCTTTGCAGGGTGACTACCTGCTCCGCGCATGCCCTGTTGAAATTGATCTGTTGCTCCAACTTTTTCTGGTTCTGCAGTAAGGAGTCCAAACTGTCTTGGTGCTCCTTCTGCAGAGCCAGAAATCTGGTATCCTGGTCTGTCTTTTCCTGTTGTAGGATGCCCATATCCTCTTTTATTTTAATGATGTACTGCCTGCTGTCATTTTCTGACTCCTGGCTCCCCTGCAGCCTCTGCTCAGAAGAGACCAGGTCAGATTGGACCTTCTCTAACACCACCTGTTGCCTATTTGCCAGATTTTGGCTTTCAGCACATCTATCCTGCATGTCTCCCATATATAGGTACAGGTATGCTGCTATCCTGGCAATCTTATTGTGTTCCTCTTTGGCTTTAGGAGCCATATATAGTTCACTCAGGGCCACATGTAATGGATCCTGATCTCTCCATAAGTCTGACCCTGTTTCAGTGACCTGTCGCGTGATGGCCTGCAACCAGGCATCCTGGCCCTGCTCAGCCCATTCACCTCTCACAAATAGTTTATGTAAGAAGTGCTCTCTGGCTATTTTCATATCTACCAAGGTCGTCATTCTAGAGATTGGTCTCTGTCCTGACTTACAGAAGTTAGTATTTTATTTTTGCAGAACAGAACTTTTCTTGGAGTGTCCCTTTTGAGGAATGCTTCACAGCGTAATGCAGCGTGGTGATCCGACCGGATGTATGTATCCCGTCAGTTAGCACACTGTATTAAGCTGCACAAGTGGTATTCTAACCCAAACGTCCGGCCGAGCCCCCAGTTTGTAAGAGGATTCAATTCAACACTACAGCTAAGTCAACGCCTAGTCTATAATACTGAATGAAAACCCTTATTGATATACCTTTATGTCCAGTTCATGCGTTCTGGATGACTACCCCTATATAACACCCCTCTCTTGGAATCCCCCTGACCCCACTGAGCCAAGAAGTAGTTCTGTTTTGCAAGTTAAAAGGTTTATTTGAGACTTTAAACAATATAGATATATATATATCACACTTTATAATAAATTAATAATTGAATAGCACACTTAATCTGATATGATAAAGATTAACAACGGAGAATCTGGCACCAGCACACTTCTTTATAATCACTAATGAGTTGACATGAAATGGATAAGATAGCACACTGGTAAATAGGAACAAAAGAAGAAGGTGGTAAAGAATGCTTTATGTAAGCTCAGGTGGATGCAATATTCAATGAATGCAGTACAGAAAATACTCAATATGATTTCAACCAAACAATGTAATCACTTTTCTCTGGCAATCCCCTCCCCCCTTTGATGCAAGGCAAGGAAATGGAAGGAAAACACCCAGTTCTCAGAAATGCAATCAAATGTGATTCAGTTCACCCCAGCAAGCTTAGACTACCGAAGTTTGAAAACACAGGCCCAAATTGCTTTGATATGTGCTGGCAATGAATTAAAACAAATATGCTAAAAATGCTTTTAATTCCCTTTCAGAGGTTCAGGGTGAGTGATATCTATTCTCTATGAATTCAGGATCACCTTAACAATGCTTTAGTAGTAACTAGCAGGTAAACGAAGTTTTTGGCAAGGAAAAGCAAAACTGCTGTCTTTTTACACGTGAAGAAATTTGCAAATCGCGGCAAAATTCGCGGATGCGTGTTCCGCGATTGCGGTAAAACTATAGGGGGTAGGAATGCGGTTCTAGATTCGTAGAAAAGCCACGATTCTCAGCCTTCAGGGGAAAGTTACTGCAAGTCTCTATCACAAACGGTCACGGAGATATGAGCGATTTTGTGAAGGTCGTTTTTCAGATTTGAAATTTTAAAAGCTCAAAATGACAAGTGCAGCTTGCAACTAGAAAATGACAAGTGACAGATTTGGAGCTATCAGGCAGTTCTACTTAGGTTAAATAGATTGAATTAGATGAATTTAAACTAAGAGCTTTGGTTTGGTACAGTTTGGCGGTACTCACAAGAGATTTTAAACAGGAAGGCGGCTTTGTCACGATCTGGTCAACAGGTCTGGACTTCGGACGGTCTCTGGGCACAGCGTCTGGTCTCTGGAACTGCTCACAGCATCGGGGTCAGCACTCTGGATACAATGGCCTGGTTTCTGCTAGGCACCGGTTCTCTGGGTCGGGTCCTGCCTTCTCTTTGGATATTTCTGTCACCGGGTTCTTGCAAAAGTTCTTGGCAAAATTCAGACGGCGTCAGCCGGCTGTCTGAAGAGTTCAGTTGCAAAAATATTTTGAGGCCTGCTGACAAATACTCTTGCTGGCAGTGGCCTTTCTGGTTAAGGTTCTGAAGTCTCTGTTTATCTTGGAGTCTAAGTGTTGGCTCTTTGAAGTTTGATGGAGGTAAGTATGGATTTTTCCGGCAGAGCTTCCAGCGGCAGATGGAATTGAAGGTCCCTATCTGTCCTGTCTCTCTGCTTTTATGTGTTTTTAAAATGGGTTTGTGTGAGCAGCATCACTAGCCAGCCCCTCTCCACTTATCATTGGTCAAATTTCCATTCCTCACTTGATTGGGGAAGGAACTGTGAGTCAGAGTGATGTCATTTTATGGCTTGCAGATAGGACACTCCCCTGTCAGATTGCACATATTCTATATTTGATAACAAAAGACATATTTCACAGTTACACAGTTGCTTGAAATTACATATACATGGTGTGGCTGAATTTAGCCATGTCTCTGTCCAAATCTGTTGTTTCTAAGAGCTTGCATTCAGAAATGGCACATAATTGACTTTTTAACTGATTTTTCAATTTCTGACATTGACCCAACTTTACATACATGTGCGCAGGGAGTATGGACATTAACTGATGAAGTTTCAGATTTTTAACATGCATACATTTAGAGTAATATCCACTTTTCCGCTGACACCCCCCTGAACATACCACCGGTTCTAAAAACCTCTTAAACTGTGGGCAGAAAAGTCACAAGAATTATGGTATCATTTATAAAATTTTCACATGTCCGCTCTATGAGTTATTCATCTTTTTAGAGTTATGTTCTGGCTCCAAAGGGGTGTGGTTTCCCAGGTCACATGGTGGAAATACTGGTTTATCCAGTTCTGCCAAGCCAGCTTGCTCTCACAGGCAGTGCCCCTCCCAGCTTCTGCCAAGAGGAAGCTACATTTTACGACCGCTGTAATAAAACCTTTGCCTGAGTCAAGACAGGCTTTGTTCAGAGCTCCTGTAGAGCACAGGTAATTCAATTATCAGATAGATGGCATATCCTTAGTGTGGCCAGCAAAAAGGCAGATGGGCCTGGGAACACAGTTGTGACTCAAGTTTCACTCCTGATGGGGGTAGTTGCCAGGCAGAATCAAGTTCCTTAAACCAGACTTTCAGCTAACTGTCATGTTTTTTGTTGCTTTTTAAATTAACTTGCAATTTTACACATGCAGCTAGAATGCTGATTCTAAGTTTAAACTATGACATTTAAACAATTGCAAAGGCATGTGACACCAAACATAGGTCACTCATTTAATCTAAACATTTTCGATTTTAGTGTCTTTAAATCCAGTGCAACTTAAACTGCTGACTCCATAGCAGTTTTGTTATAAGCATTGTTTTGGGCTCTTCATTTCCCAGATTTTGTAAGCACACAAAACCTCATTCCGCCAAATGTCTGCTGGTGTTCAGTGAATATTTTGCACATATTGCAATGTTTGAAAATAGGCATTTTGAGCCTGCCTTCAGAGAAACACAGGGTGGTTTTAAAACGCCGGCTTTTGGATAGTGGTGAGTACTGGTACTGCACCCATTTTTGGGATTTAACAAATGAATTCCCCACAATTCTAGGTTGCATTTGGCAATCAGCATTGCCATTCCCAATGGTTTCAGACTACTGTGCGGGTAGTCCAATGGTGGTTTTAAAGCGCTTTGAAGCTAACCGGCGCTACTGTTTTTCCTTTGGCAACCCATTTCCCTCATGGCAACCCGGCCTTTCATTCTCGCACTGGTGGGTGGCAAGTGAGGCAACCATTTTGGTGTGCGCACAAACTGCGCAGCTTTCCTGGATTTCGGCGCACATGTGGGTTTTCCGCCATCTTGAATTTTCTAAGCCCACAGCACCAAATGTTGTAGCATGGTAGCTTAAACGTGGGTCAGGACACCCAACAGCGGGATTTCCTGGGCTGACCTGTCTGCTCATCCAGGGAGTTTCCACCCATCCTTAACATGTGGTAGTAAAGGACGGTTGGCCAATCCCCTCAGACTTATCAACTTTTCCCGCCACAAGCCTGAGGACGGCAGAGTGACCTGTGGAGACCGGAATATCACACGTGAACTGAGACGGTTGTCAGGAGCCCCCTTGGAGAAAATCCAGCCCGATCCCGCTTGGTACCCCACAGGGTGGAAAGCAGAGTGGCCGATTGGGGAGGACCAATACCGAAAGCTTTGGTCGATTCATGGATCTAAGTGTCAGAGCATTGAATTGACAAACAAAGGGGGAAGGGATTTGTTTGTATAATTCAGCGGAAAAGTGATAAAGACTTTATTTATGAGAGGTTACCTGTAGACATGGTTACGGAAAGTGATGCCTTAAACCCCGAGAAGGGGTATTAAGTTATTGAAGAAAAAAGTAAAAGAGAAATCCTATGACAAGGGCATGGAAGAGGGCACCATGCCCTAAGGGGCAGTTTTAAGAGTAAAGAGGATACCTTGTCAGAGTAAGGCAGGAAGACGGTTGTTTTTATTTTGGTTTGTTGTGTTATTCTGAGGGTGCACCCATATGTGTAGAGATTTCGGGCACCAGCGGTAGGTTGTAAGGAGATTGGGGGAATTGCCAGGAGAGGTTTTGGTCACCAGCAGTGTGGGGTAATAGCGTAAGGGTGAGAAGCTGGTTTAACGTTGTGCAAACAAGGCTTTGTCAGTGTTGGCATATCGTAGGAGCACATGGAGTTTTTGTTTGGACTCAAGGGGCAGAGTCCCGAGCCTGGTCAGCGTTTGAGGTGCACGCCCAAACTGGGGTTGTTGAAGCCAAGAGACTTGGGAAGAGATGTATAAAGTGTTGGAAATTGAGTAAAATAGTATTGATAAGATATTGTGAAGCTAGAGGGGGAAAACATCTTGAGTTTAAGAGGGTTTTAAAGTCCAGTAAGTATCGGCAGTCAAGAGTGTGGCAAGCCATCATGGGAGACACTCCCCTCACACACCTTTGAAAATCCCCACTGCAGTACAAAACAAAAATTTGCAAGTATAATGCAGAATGGGTTCATGAAACAGCAGGCACAATGGTTAACACGTGGCCTCAGGAGTGCAGTCTTTTGAACTCAGTGCTGCAACACATGACCACATACTTAAATGCTGGATATAAAGTAAAGAAGCTACAAAATAGATAAGCCATTTTAGAGCTATGAAATATGTTTGGGGATGAGGTGGAAGAGCCAATCCAGGTGGTTAAAAAGAGGCAGGACAAAGAGGGAGAAGAGGAATGGCAGAGAAGTAAGTTAGAGGAGGAAGAAAGAGAATGGGATGAAATAATGAAGGAAGCAAAAAAAGGGAAAGAAAGTGAAAGAAATGACAGGATGAAATGAGAAGGGAATGAGAAGAAAGTGAAAAGGAGAAAGAGCGAGAAGACAGGGAAGACTGAGAAAACAAAAGGAGAAAAAGGAAAAACAGAGGGAAGCATAGGCGAATAGAACAAGGAAGATAGAAGAACAAAGGGAGAGAGAGCGAAGCCAAGACAGGCGGCAGCAGGAAGTAGGTCAAAGGCCCGTTAAGGAGCATATAAATCAGGGAAGGAGAAAAGTAAGGAACAGGAGCGGGAAAGAGAAAGGAACTGGGCGAGGCGCTCTAGAGAAATGGAGGAGATAATGAAAAATCATACTCTGCCAGGCTAAGATGTGGGAGCAATGATATGAAGGAGCATCAGTATTCTGTATTGGTCTAGGAGGTTACAGAGGTATTATCCATAAAATTAAAAGGCGCATAGTCGAATCTCCACAGAGAGGGGAACCAAGTTTAGAGAAGAAGGCACTAACGGAATCGTATGGGAAAAACCCTCTAAAATGGTTACAATTTGAGGATAGAGCAGATGAAGGAAGTGATGATAATTGTGGGATGATGTGTTTGGACAAGTAAAGGGAGGAAGGTGAAAATGAGGAAGATAGGAGAGCCGCGCAAGGCCCCTCCAAGAGCCTGAGCCCAGAGAGGGTGATAGAGTGGTCCGATGTGGAGGAACCAGAAGAGGAAAAGCCTGAAACTGTGTAACATCCTAAGTATCCAAATGGACGATTGACCGGTGCCTTCACAAGAACGAAGCGCGTGACTGAACCTGAACATAATGCAGAATTAACGCAATTCCCATTGTTAGAAAAGGGGATGAGGATGGCTGCAATACATACTATGGCCACAAATGGACAAAGATACATTGAGATGTAAATTGCAGACGTTAACATCAGGGATGGAAAAATTGATTTATGAGCTAGAAAGGATGACGGCGGGAATGATGTTAGAAGTGGGCGACATAAAATCTTGCTTGCTGCCGTTATTGGCGAGAGAGCTGATGACATTTGGAAGCAGGCAGGATATCCCGGGGTGACTGTACAGAACATGACTCATGAAGTAGCACCATTTAATATTTCCAGGGCAGATGTATGAAGGGCACAGAGAGTACAATATCCCGATATGTCAAACATGTACGCGGTCATGACGTGCAAGATGCGTGATGACGAAGACCCTGTTGCATACATTTAAGAGATTCAAGAGCATTGGCGCTTTAAGACTTTTGAACCGTGGGCACACACATAGCTATTTCTTATCACATATTGTGTCAGGGATTACCCGAGCCAGTGCAGAGGCAACTGAAGAAATGAGTGGGAATGGAAGCAGAGCCATGGTCAGAGATTCAGTTGACTATAGTTCACAATTGTCGTTTGTTACAAGAGAAAGCTAGAAAGAAAATTGATGAAACAAAACTAGAAGAAGCAAAGTTAGTTCAGAAAAAACTGTTAAAGTTTTCAATAGAAGGAGCCATGTTGACAAGTGGAGAGGGAGTGGTTACACAAGACACAAAGCACGTTCACCCAATGGATGGAGAAAGCTTTGCAGGAAGGGGAGAATACAATCACTTGTCACGAGGAAGAAGTGGTGTACCTAGGTGAAGAGGGGCTGGATTCCCAACTCCGAATGGTTTAATGAGGGACAGCCCAGATTTGGAGGACCAGGTTGGCAATGTTGGACATGTGGGAAAATGGGACACATAGCTTGGGTGTGCAGAAGCAGGGGACGGATGCAACAAAATTGTCAGGACCCAAAAGGGAGGACAACCTACCCTCCACCATACAGTGCAGAGCCACCCGACTATCATACACAGCATCAGGCATATGCTCCGCAAAGGCAACCAGCAGAACAAGCCCCTACACAAGCACAACAGCCACCAATACAACCAAAGCAAGCACCCATACAGACAGAGCAAACACAGATGCAGCCACAACCACCAATACAACAGAACACCATGGCTACGTCGAACACAGGTGCAGGAGCACAGATGGAGTGTGACCATAGTTGGAGGGAATCCTTTCACCGGGATGGGGATGAACCTATACCTACAATAGAACAGCCCCTAAACTGACTTGATGTGTTCAATCCTATCCATCACACCCGACCCACAATAGGAACCACGAGTCAGCGGGACCACAGGTGACAAAACATTCTACTTCCTTGTAGATATGGGGGTGCCCAGAACCTGTGTTACGGAGGGGAGATACCCAATGTCAGGCATTGCCATGAAAGACATTTCTGGGACTACACATTTGGTTACATTTACTGACAATTTGCCTATCACCATAGGAGAACATGACCTTTCAATGCCACTATTATACATCCACCTGACACAAGTTAACAAAATGAAGAGGGATATGATGAGTAAGCTTAATATGACCATATACTTCACTGACCAAGGGATAGTATGCTCCACTCCAGGGATTCACTACATGAATGCACACGAATTTGTATTAGCATTTTGTCGCCAAAAAGCACAAAAGGGCGTGCCCATGGATCCTGAAGTATTTCAATATGGAGTGAATATCCTACTAACATGACTTCCTGGGATACAGGGCAAAATAATGCTGCTACTTGCAGAGTTTCTATTCAGGCCAGAAGCTCCCATGGATGAGGAGGAAGTACATGTGTTTCCATTAGAACTGGAAACAGATATAGTGAGGGAAGAGAGAGTGATTATTCATAGGACCGATGACGAAGGAAAAGCATGGCAGGCAATGATCGTCCTAGATGAAGGACACAGAAAATGGCATTAATAATAAAGACACTGCTGTTTCTCCAAGAAGATTTGGCACAGGTACAGAGTGCATTGTGGACCAGCAGTCCCTATGACGTTGGCCTACTAAAGGGAGTAGGTGCAGACAAGGGTATTTTTGAGACAATTTCTATGTTAGGGTAACAGGGGATATTAGTGCCATCAGATTCCCTGTGTAACACAGCTCTGTACCCAGTGAACAAATCTTTCTTAATTTGTTTATTTCTGTTGCCATCTTCTCATTGTTTGTTCACTCTGTACCCCTGACAGTTTCTGCGCTACCTCAGAGCCATTCACACACATGAGCATCCACATGTCCCAGTTCCAGTTGTCAGTTTGTTGTTGTCTTCCAGTTGGCTCCCTGGTTTGGGTACCCTGGTCAGGGCTCCCTAGACGGCCTGATCTCAAGAGCTGGTGTCTTTCATTTTTCACTCTCATCTTCCTCTTTCTAATTGGTTACAGTTTCCTCTGGCCTTGTGAGGGTACTCATCTAATCCACGCTGCTGCTGCCAATTTCCTTTGACTACTCACAGTTGTTTTAATAATGCCTGGATGCTAATGTTCTCAAGACTTACATACCCCACGTACCAATTTTACTCCGTTCAAAAACTCCTCCGTCCCAATACTTTTTGCCTTTTCTTCTGGCTGTGGAGCTTTGGACAAAGCCACTTGACAGTAATCAGGGAAAACAAACTACTGGCACAGTCCTTCACTTGTTAATATGGAGGCAACCTCCTCACAGCTGACAATCCCCTCACCCCCCGCCTGCTCCCCTTCGCCACCTCCCTTGCAATTCGTTTTGCACATCTTTCTTGCTGCACCATTGTGACCTCTCCATCTCTCTTTGCCTATCTCTTTCCGTTCATCTCCTTCTAATTGCCTTTTGTCTCCTCTTCCATCTGTCTCCGTCTGAGCCCATCCCTCTCTCCAGGCATCCATGTCTCTGTTTCCATTTCTCTATGCCCATTCCCTACTCTCTGTATCTTCCGTGATGCCAAATGCTTCTCTTTGTTTCCTCCTCCCCTGTAATATTGGAAAATAGTGGGAATGTTGGCAAAGAACCAAAGATATACATAACTTCCTGAAATCGGGATTTCTACTCTAACCACAGCATTTAATGATCACTTTTCATATTAGTGTAAAGAAACCTGCAACTCTTCTTCTATGCTTCACTTTGTCTCTCCCTTGGCCCAGCCTTTGTTACCAGACAAGATCATGACACATGCTGTTGCTGGGCTGGGAAGCAATAGCTAAGGTCCCTCTTGAACAGACTGGGTTGCAAACAGTCAAGTGTAAAAACGAGTTGAAACCTCTGACTGTGAAGAGCTGATAAATGATCCTGCTGATGAGAGGAGTAGCATGCGCAGTGTGGGCCTTTTGAGCCACCATATTGGTCTTAATATGCCTGTCATTCCCATTTATAAGTATTTTTTGAAAGGGGGAAAACCCCACATGACTTCCCTTAGACCTACTTCTCCCCTCTCTTTCTGGATTAAACACCGTTTTTGGTTGTCTGATGAACAGACACCAGATACCCGAAAAAGCTTATGGAAACTAATTAGATTCCAAAAACCACTGAGAAAAAAATATGCTTGCGGAAGAAGTGCGGGTGCTCAAAACTACTTCTAAAATAGGCTTCAGGGATGCACATATTAGGCACTGGGTGGTAGTGTAATGGAGGTTGTAAGAACTTCACATCACGTGACCATGGCACAATATCTTTTTTTTAAAAAATGTGTTTTGTATATTTACAAGTTTCTATAATAAACAACACAAACGTAAAACAGAAGACTTACAAACTTATATAGAGGAAAGAAGGGAAAAAATATAAAATTAAAATAAAAACCTGTTTTCATTCCACAGTATACAGTAAATGTACAGATTGCAGGTCTAGGTTTAGGTTCATAAATCTATTCCCGATCTCCTCATACAGATTTATTTGTATTTATTTATTTTAATATTTGTAAAGTGCACTGAACCCAGAGCTGGGCGCTGAAAATGAAGATGAAACCTATTTTGCTGGGAATAAAAGACCTTTTCAATTAGAGATAGCTTGTAAAGCTCATTAGTCCAGGCAGTTACCATCAGGCTGCACTGATTTCCATCCACTAAGAATCAGCATGTTCGCTACCATTGCAGCTCTAAACAGCCATTTCCTCTCTGGGTTAGGCAACTCATCCAATAGAGTATCATTCCCCAATATAAGGGTTTCCAAATCAAACATCCATTCCTGTCTTACTACCTGGTTCATTAACCTGACATACTTTGGCCCAAAATTCTCTCACTCTGACACAGTCCCAAATCATATGCTCCTAGTTCCTTCGAAGTGCCCGTAGCCTCAGCACAGCTTTGAATCACACATACCCATTTCAAACATACTAACAGGCATCCAATATGTTCTATTCAAAAGCTTTACTTGCCTCGCACACTCTCCTCCATTAAGTCACACCAGAGGAATTTTAGTGCAAATCCTCTCCCATTGTGCTTCATCCATACCATCTAAAAGATTCTGGGGCCATCTCTCTATCAGCTGTGAATTTCCTTTCTTTGCGCCTAGTAAGAGCTTATAAACCAAAGAGGCCAGTGATTCCTGTCTCGCTAGTTCTTTAATCGTGTCTCCCAAGTCCTTCACACGAATACAATTGGCACCTCCCAACACCTTTTTAAATGTGCTGTAATCACGATTCAAATCCCCTTCCACATTTGTTTCCTTTAGTTTCAGTAAAGTGATCCACTCCCCATCCTCCACTAGGTCTCCCAGCCATCTCACTCCTCCCAAAAATCATGCCAGCCAGACAGAATATGCCCATTAAGGTTCACGTTACGATTCAACCAGCGTGGTAGCTCTGCATAATCCTATGCAGCCGGACTCAAGTTCTTTTTTAACTTGAAGCAGGAGTATTTCTAACATATAATGGATTCTTGGAGCAGCTGTCATCTTGAGTGTATTTGCCATACCCCACAGGGTTAAATGTAGCACAGACCATCTTCCCACATCTTGTTAAAATGTCTCTAATGCATACGGTATGTTCACATCCATCAATTGGTCTAAATCATTTGTGAGCCATATTCCTAAGTATTTCATTTTCAGTGGGTACCACTGGAAATCTTTGTCAACCAAACTAGCACTGAAGCAAAGTGAATTAAATGGTGAGGCCTCGGACTTCATCCAGTTCGCCTTATATCCTGAAACCTTTCAAAAACAATGTCACATGTGCATCACACCTGGAAGCGAGCTCGAAATGCCTTCCACCTCCAGTAGCAGATCATCTATATACAACCATACTCTCAGTTCAGTACCACCACAGTTAATACCCTTCATTCTACCTACTCCACGCAGGGTTGAGGCACGTGGTTCCATTGCTAGCACAAAAAGCAAAGGTGACAGAGGACAGCCTTGTCTAGTCCCTCTCTTCAGCTAAAAGGGTTCTGAGATACAACCACTGGTAATGACCTTAGCTGTTGGCTTATTGTATAACAGTTTTATCCAACCAATGAACTCATCACCCAAACCAAATCTGCTTAAGGCTTCAAACAGGTAGGTCCAGTGAATCCAATCAAATGCTTTCTCTGCATTTAGAAAGAGGACAACTGCATCTCTCTCCGATTTGCTCTCTGCTTGCAGGGTCAACAAGAGCTGTCGATAGATGCATGTCTTCCCTTCACAAAACTGGTTTGGATGGGGTTGTTGAATCTGGGCAGAATCTTCTCCAGGCACTGGGCTAATGGTTTAGCCAATATCTTTCCATCTGTGTTTATCAAGCTAATTGGTCTGTAACTGGCTGGTAGCTAGCGGTCTTTGTCTTTCTTAAGTAAGACCAATATGTGAGCTTGACGAACACTTGAAGGAAGGAGACGCAATCTTTAGGATGTTCTAAACGTGTCCAACATCAGTGAGTAGACACTAGTAATTCAGTCTCTCCACTAGTCTCCCTTGGAATATCAACTGAGTTCAGCCAGGAAGTCATGTCCTCCAGTCCATCAGCAGATTAAAGATTCTCAAATGAATTCTGGAAGCATTGGTTGATGTTCTCAGGGATGGACGACCTTGACCCATTGCCCAAGTCGATTGCATTATTGGTTTTCTCGCTCTCCATCTTCCTCAAGTGGTAAGCCAGCAGCCTTGTGCACTTCTCACCGTCATCATAATAGGTACATTTAGTCCTGAACAATGCATGCTCATCCCTTTTTGTCAAGAGTATATTTAGCTCCAATCATTTCTTCTCAAGTTCCCCTTCATAGCTACACTTAAATGTTTATGATAGCTTTCAAGCTCTTTGACCGCTTCCCCCAGGGATTTCATCTAATGTTCTTTTCCTTTCATCCTCCTGCTCGAGATCCCTATTGTGTGGCCTCTCATGTAGTACTTAAAATACTCCCACTTGATCTGATCACTCACCTCTCCATTCTGATTTATGTCTATAAACAATTTGCCTTCGTTTGTAAGGTAGTCTATAGTCTCTTTGTCTCATAGGATCAGTGTAATCATCTTCCAGTTGCTTTATTTCTTCAACGAGTAGTCCAATGACAGGTCTACTATTACTGGTGCATGATCTGAAATAAGTAATGCTCCAATTTCACTCCCTAAATAATTACTTCTACCAGAAGTGAGCATATAGTCGATGCGTGAGCACACATCATGAACCTCTGACCTGAAGCTATAATCCTGCTCGGTCGTGTGTTCCAGTTTCCAGACATCCAACTGACCAAATTCTGAGATCAGACCTTATAGGGCCTGCCTATTCTGGCATCTTTTCAGAGTTTTTGCTTCTATCTAGCAATGGGTCTATCACTTCATTGAAATCCCCTCCTAACTGGATATCCCTCACTGAATGGTCCTGGAGATATTGTGCTACAATATGAAAAAATTACCTGTCGCCTAAAATTGGGGCATATACATTGAAAATAGTTGCATCAGTGTTCTGTATTCGAATGGTGACAGACATTATTCTCTGTTCTCTATCCGTATGATGGTTCAGGACTGTGGAGGGTAGGTTCTTCTTAATTAATATGACCACACCCCGAGACTTTGTGATATATGGCGACGCAAACGGCTGTCCCACCAAACCTCTGACCAACTTCTGGGCATCGTCTAGAGTGAAGTGAGTTTCTTGCAATAGTGCAATTCAACATTCATTCTCTTTAGGGACGTAAGCACTTTCTTACTTTTGATTGGGCAGTTCAATCCATTCACATGCCACAAAACATATTTTAAAAATCTCTGTTATTGTTACAGACCATTTGATTCAAACACACTGGACATTTTGTATGTACATGTTTATACCATACAAAAATAAACACAATACATTGTCAAAACACAAAAACATGACCTCCGTTCAGATGTTGGACAATTTCCCACAGCACCCAGAACTGAAAGGCAAGCCAAACTCGCCATCCCACTACCCCCTAGAAAAACGATGAGCACTAAAGTCTTAAAATCAGAAAAAATAAATAAATATGTAAAATGTAATTCAAGAGACTTCATATGAAGTACATTTTTTGTCCTGGCATCGGTCAGCGGGGAAAGCAGAGGTAAAAGTAAGAACTAATTAGTATATAAACAGTTTGGAAAAATGTAAAAATCATGTTGTGCTTCTCACTAGTCACATTCCACATTCAGAGTAATCCACTTATCAAAACAGGTGTTCACATGTTAACAGCACAGCAACCAGGATGACCGCATTTTGCTCGCTAATAAAGTAAATGTCTGTGTCCTTCCGAGAATTACGGGCGATCTTGGGAGGTGTATTAGTGACGTGATGCTGTATGAATGGTGTCACTACAACATGGGTATGTGTAACACTGTGGAATATTATCCGACCATCCAGGAGGAATTGTAAGACTCAGAATTGAAGGAAATAATATTTAAATAGACTAGCAGGAATTGCCTTTCTTATGTCACTTTGTCCCCTGCGCAGCATAAGGGTGGTGAATGATATTGTGTGATCTCGGGCAGATTATTTGCTCTTCCTAGATGTCATTCTCCATATAAGGGCATAGATGTTGGACAAGTGCCAGTTATGGAACTAAGCCTCATTAACTGGGCACGCGTTTGTCTTTATTCATCTGCAATAATACGCCAGGGCACTGCCAGCACAGACACATTTCCCTGCTCCGTGTTTCATGCCAGTCCGACGAGTCACAGAAGAGGCTATTTTTAAACCCTTCCCACTCAGGGTTGCTTTAGGAGACAGTTATGTCCTAATCACACGCAGAATGCCATCATGGATGGCTCATCTTCCTAACACTGGTTCCCCTTTGGCATGCACCACTCGCTATAGACACTATCAGCGCTGGCTCTGCCTTCCGCCAGATGTGACGATAACTGTGCGCGCTTGCAGGATTACCTCGCTCGCAAGTGTCCACGGAGGGATTAGCCATGAATAGGCCTCTGGTATGGGCCTTCATTTCAAATGAGGTCAGCCATGAAAAGATGTGCAGTAGTGTGTGCCCTGGTCAACCCTACCAACATTAGAGTATTGAAATAACCCTCACGTGGGATAGATATATTTATAAAGAAAAGGACACTGGCGAAAACCTACAAGTGAAAGTCAGGCAGCCTTGGGACCAAAACAATTAACCAGTTTTGATAAATATGTATTTGCTGGAAAAGCTGATTTTGCCGGAAAACAGCATCAGAAATGAAGAATAAAAGGACAGAACCATTGCTCTGCCACACCCAAATGGTACCTGTTGCAACTTAACACTCTACAACATGTCTCTGGATATTGTTTCCTTCAGAATAATACTTCGGCATTAAAATGCACTCTGAAAAGCCGTCGCACACACTGACAGTCTGCGCTGGTTGACTTGTAAAGACGTGCGTCCCTGTTCATGAGGTGTTAACATCACCTGAAAACACTTGTGTATAAGCGCGTTATAAATGCCATATCATATCATACCTCCAGGAAGCTTTCTCATATCATATCATACCTCCAGGAAGCTTTCTCTTCATTCTTCATGTTCGGGCTGCCATTTCATCGAAAGTTTGGAGGTCGCATCATCCGAAAAGACTGAGGGCCCAATTCTCAAGTTGGTGCTAATTACCAAAAATGTCGTAAAAAGTGCTAACGACATTTTCGGTAATTACGAACTATTCTGAAGGTGGCGCAATCTTCCGAAGTAATACTGATGGCGCCACTTTCGGAATATGGGTGCCGGTTGCTAGGAAGGGCTGGAAATCGACCTAGCAATCGGCACTTTCGTTATCTCTCTCTTTGCATGGTTATTCTTGTGGCACTCCTCCAATTTCGTAAGCACTTGAATTTGGCGCTGAAGTACGGTACCAAATTGGTGTCGTACAGGAGGAGTGCCACTAGAAGCACACATACAGAAGGAGTGCCACAAGAAGCACACGGCTGTTTGGGTGTACAGATGGTGACAGGTGGGTCCAGCACTGCATTTTTTTCTTTGTTTCAAGAAGAGTGCATACTGCCATCCATATGGATGGCAGTATGCACTCTTGTGCAAATAAAGATAAACAAATGCAGTGCAGGACCCACCTGTCAGCATCTGAACACCCAAAAAGCATGTGCATTTTTGTTTTCATCTTGGCAGCATTTTCGTGAAATAACGATTCCCTCATTATTTAACGAAAATGTTGCCGAGATTCTGCAATCCGCCTGTTTCCATTGGTGTCCATTAGGAAACAGGAGGATTACAGCAAAAGCACTGTCGTGCTGTGCGAAGACGCCCAGTCCCACATGAGATAGCAGTGGTGCTTGGGCATCAAGAAATGGCGCAGTGAGTCCTGTTATTTAGCACGCTCACTGCACCAAGATGAGAATCGGGCCCTGAGGGCCCTATTCTCATCCGGGTGTTAAGTACCGAAAAGGTTGTTAAAAGGGTTAACGACCCTTTTGGTACTTAAGACCTATTCTGAAGGTGGCGCATTCTTCCAAAGTCAGAAGGAATGTGCCACTTTCGGAATACATGTGGTGGTTGCTAGGATGGGTTGGAAACCAACCTAGCAACCGCCACATTCGTAACCTGGCTTTTTTGAAGAGTATTCTTGTGGCACTCCTCCAGTTTAATATGTGCGCTGAAATAGCGCACATAAAGGGTACCATTTTGGTGCCGTTAGACTGGAGGAGTGCCACAAGAAGCCTTGCTTGGTGTTTATGAAAGTGTTCATATTCACCAGTGTGGTGTATATGAACACTTTCATTTACACCAAAGAAAGCAGCTTCAACGTTGCATTCTGCATTCTGCATTCTGCAACGTTGAAGCTGCTTACTTTGGTGTAAATGAAAGTATTCATATACACCACCCGGGTGTATATGAACACTTTCATTTACACAAAAGCAAGCAGCTTCAACGTTGCGTTCTGCATTCTGCAACGTTGAAGCTGCTTACTTTGGTGTCCAACGTTGAAGCGGCTTGCTTTGGTGAAAGTGTTCATATACACCTTACGGGTGTATATGAACGCTTTCCTATACACCAAAAAGTAAGCAGCTTCAACGTTGCATCCTGCAACGGTGAGGCTGCTTGCTTTGGTGTAAATGAAAGTGTTTATATACACTGCATGGGTGTGTATGAACACTTTCCTATACACCAAAGAAAGCAACTTCAACGTTGCATCCTGCAACGGTGAAGCTGCTTGCTTTGGTGTAAATGAAAGTGTTCATATACACTGCACGGGTGAATATGAACACTGAACGCTTTCCTATACACCAAAGTAAGCAGCTTCAATGTTGCATCCTGCAACGGTGAAGCTGCTTGCTTTGGTGTAAATGAAAGTGTTCATATACACTGCACGGGTGTGTATGAACACTTTCCTATACACCAAAGCAAGCAGCTTCAACGTTGCATCCTGCAACGGTGAAGCTGCTTGCCCTGGTGTAAATGAAAGTGTTCATATACACTGCACGGGTGTGTATGAACACTTTCCTATACACCAAAGTAAGCAGCTTCAACGTTTGCTTACTTTGGTGTATAGGAACGTGTTCATACACACCTGTGTTCTCAGCAGCATTTTTGTAAAATAACGAATATGTTGTTAAATTACAAAAATGCTGCAGAGATTTCAGGATTGCGCCCGTTATGTAAAAAACAGGCGCAATCCTGATGGTGCACTGTCGTTCTGCATTCTGCAACGTTGAAGCTGCTTACTTTGGTGTAAATGAAAGTATTGATATACACCACCCGGGTGTATATGAACACTTTCATTTACACAAAAGCAAGCAGCTTCAACGTTGCGTTCTGCATTCTGCATTCTGCAACGTTGAAGCTGCTTACTTTGGTGTATATGAAAGTATTCATATACACCACCCGGGTGTATATGAACACTTTTATTTACACAAAAGCAAGCAGCTTCAACGTTGCGTTCTGCATTCTGCAACGTTGAAGCTGCTTACTTTGGTGTTCAACGTTGAAGCGGCTTGCTTTGGTGAAAGTGTTCATATATACCTTACGGATGTATATGAACACTTTCCTATACACCAAAAAGTAAGCAGCTTCAACGTTGCATCCTGCAACGGTGAAGCTGCTTGCTTTGGTGTAAATGAAAGTGTTCATATACACTGCACGGGTGTGTATGAACACTTTCCTATACACCAAAGTAAGCAGCTTCAACGTTGCATCCTGCAACGGTGAAGCTGCTTGCTTTGGTGTAAATGAAAGTGTTCATATACACTGCACGGGTGTATATGAACACTGAACACTTTCCTATACACCAAAGTAAGCAGCTTCAACGTTGCATCCTGCAATGTAGAAGCTGCTTACTTTGATGTATAGGAAAGTGTTCATACACACCTGTGTTCTCGGCAGCATTTTTGTAAAATAGCGAATATGTCGTTAAGTTACAAAAATGCTGCAGAGATTTCAGGATTGCGCCCCTTATGTAAAAAACAGGCGCAATCCTGATGGTGCACTGTCGTTCTGCATTCTGCAACGTTGAAGCTGCTTACTTTGGTGTAAATTAAAGTATTCATATACACCACCCGGGTGTATATGAACACTTTCATTTACACAAAAGCAAGCAGCTTCAACATTGCGTTCTGCATTCTGCATTCTGCATTCTGTAACGTTGAAGATGCTTACTTTGGTGTAAATGAAAGTATTCATATACACCACCCGGGTGTATATGAACACTTTCATTTACACAAAAGCAAGCAGCTTCAACGTTGCATTCTGCATTCTGCAGCGTTGAAGCTGCTCACTTTGGTGTCCAACTTTGAAGCGGCTTGCTTTGGTGAAAGTGTTCATATACACCTTACGGGTGTATATGAACACTTTCCTATACACCAAAAAGTAAGCAGCTTCAACGTTGCATCCTGCAACGGTGAAGCTGCTTGCTTTGGTGTAAATGAAAGTGTTCATATACACTGCACGGGTGTGTATGAACACTTTCCTATACACCAAAGCAAGCAGCTTCAACGTTGCATCCTGCAACGGTGAAGCTGCTTGCTTTGGTGTAAATGAAAGTGTTCATATACACTGGACGGGTGTGTATGAACACTTTCCTATACACCAAAGCAAGCAGCTTCAACGTTGCATCCTGCAACGGTGAAGCTGCTTGCTTTGGTGTAAATGAAAGTGTTCATATACACTGCACGGGTGTATATGAACACTGAACACTTTCCTATACACCAAAGTAAGCAGCTTCAACATTGCATCCTGCAACGGTGAAGCTGCTTGCTTTGGTGTAAATGAAAGTGTTCATATACACTGCACGGGTGTGTATGAACACTTTCCTATACACCAAAGTAAGCAACTTCAACGTTGCATCCTGAAATGTAGAAGCTGCTTACTTTGGTGTATAGGAACGTGTTCATACACACATGTGTTCTCGGCAGCATTTTTGTAAAATTACGAATATGTCGTTAAGTTACAAAAATGCTGCATAGATTTCAGGATTGCGCCCGTTATGTAAAAAACAGGCGCAATCCTGATGGTGCACTGTCGTGCAGTACGAGGACGCCCAGGCCCACTTGAGAATACTAGTGGAGGCCGGGCGTCCTCATTTGGCACAGTGAATCGTGCTCTTTAGCAGCTTCACTGCTCCAAGTTCTGAATAGGGGCCTGAGTGAGTTCCCAAAACGCTTAATAGACCACAGATGAAGCGCTATGTCATAGATAGTTAATATGTCAATATGTCGAATATTTGTCAAGTTTAAAGAATGAAATAAATGAAGTAAACAAAAGATCAAAGGTAATATAAACAAACTGTAAAAGTGAACACATCCGGACTGTCACTCAGCCACATCATACCTCCTTGAAAATTGCAGGCTTTGTCAGGATCACTTTCACATTCCTGTCCTTGGCCAGAGCCTTGGCTTCAAGAAAGGCCCTCCTTTTATCCACAACCTACTTAGGGAAATCAGGAAGAAATGTAACAGGCTTATGCTTAAACATCACTCTGCCTCTCTCCCATGCCAATCATAAGATCCGTTCCTTCACACTTATTTTGGAGATGGACATCATTATCTGTCTACGTCGTCCTTGAATAACCTTACCAGCACTGTAGGCAAAGTCCACATCTGATGTTTTCATCACTGAATGGCCACCGTACTATTCACACAAGAAACAGACCAAGTACTAATTTATATTTTTCCCATCTTCCACGTTATCTTCCGGGCCTGTAAATTGCAGGTTATGCTCTCTGCTCTTTGCCTCCAGCTCAATGTTTCTTGCCCATAACTTACTCATGTCGCTTTTCATCCCATTGTATGCCCTGAAGCCGCCAGTTATTTCTGTTCACATGCCCACAGCGTCTTTTCTCACTTTGGATACCCTCATCTCTAGATGGTTCCCCTTGGAGGAAAGGTTTGGGAGAGTGGTCTTAATTTCACCACCATCTTGTGCTACCTTCATTAACAAAGTATAGATGTCCTTGATCCCTGGTGGTTCATCCACGTCCACTTGTTTACGTTTCTTAGAAGACGGGCTTTCCAAATCCATTTTCCTTTTGCTATTTAGGCTCATATTATCCGTGGTTTAATCAAAGTCAGTGCACCGGAGCTGCAGGCTTAAGCTGCTGCTTCTACAGCCAACATTCCCTTTGCCATTACCATGGCACAATTAAGACTGTATCATGTTGCCCATTCTTTGCAGTGGATTGCAAATTGTAATGGTTTGGGGCAAAGATATATCCTTTCCGCAATTGTATTTATTTCAATTGCATTTGGACACCCTGACCTGAACTAACACCCGCAAAAATGTGCAAAATTCTTTTTCACTAAGAGTTAGTAATTCCAAACATGCTTCTTTTTTACTCTCTGTCAATGATATTGTGGTTGGGACCCCATGTTTATTGAGCTTTAATGGAAATGCAGTGCCTCCGGGGACTAGGTATTTTGAGGTTAATAAAAACAAAACAACGCACTGCTTCATGATATTGAGGCCAAATAAGGTTGGAGAAAATAACCTCTTATGAATATCTTGTTGTAATACACTTGAGCAGTGCTGGGGTTGGCGGGGTTATCTCTGAACCCCTTATTAAAAAAATATATATAAAAATATGTAAATTTTAATTACTTTTATTTACAATTTGGTGTGGTAAAAAAATCAAACATCAATTTCATTCAAGCCTGGTTTTTGGAATACAGTAATAGACTTTTTTTCTACTCCAAACAGATATTGAGATGAGAAGAGTGTCTTCCGCGCTGGGGTAATACAAATGATGTATTCATTTTTTAACTGATTACAATTGCTAAAGCTATGTCCCAACACATGCATCCCCGACTATGCCCATAATGTGAATTGGCCAATCTAATCTCATGGCTCGATCTTTCAAACTATGCTCTACTTTCTAAGTTTAGTCATATTTTACATTGAACTATCATACCGAAGGAATTATTAGTTTCCTTTTTTGTTTACAGCAACTCATTCTGCCTACATGTGTTTCAAGTTACAAACTCTTCATCAGGCTACATTCAGCTCTCAACACTTTTATATTAGTGAATCACACATTTAAGTAGAATAAGCATGATTGTATAATTATGTAAACAATACACGTTAAATCATGATTAGATGATTATAATGATCATAGCAGCAAAAAGATAGAAAAGCAAAGCGAAAAACAGAAAAATGTATTAGAATGTGTCAGTCAATATTACTAAATACATGTATATGTCCTTTACCTGCCCATATTTGTACATTTGCGTGTATTCTGGTTTTCCTTCACCTAATAGCGACTTTAATGCATGTTCTGTCACTGCTCTAACCCAACATGTTCGTGTTTATCTTTTTTAATCTTTTTATTATAGTGGGATACAGTTTAGATTAAACTTTACACATTGCAGAAAAGAAAATGCAAAATGAAAACAATTAAAAATATGCAAAGATTAAAGACAGATTAAAAACTATTCTATTCATAATAATATCGTTATAACAATTAAATTCTTAGCCAATAATGAAGCATGTTGCACGTTCATTAAACGTCTCCAAAAAGTGTCACCCTTCAACATAGTTATATTATGTACAAATCTACTTAGATACATCGGTTCAGATTCTCAAAAATAAATGCAATTGAAAAAGCACAAATGATGCATTTTTTGTCATTTGCATTGATTTTAGAAAAGTTCAGATCAAGTTATCCACCAAGGTGACATGCACAGTTCTTGGGGGTGAGAGGGGGTGGTCTACGGCACAGCAAAATTTGTGCTGGCTAGCCTCCTTGCATACATTAGTGTTGGGAGCATGACATTAATGTATGACATGTGAGTGCTGGGAGAACAGCTCACAGTGAGAATCCCTTTAATTAAGGGCTTACAACTGTGAAATGCAGAAAAAAAAATAAAATGATGTCTTTCCTTGCTTGAGTGTTGAAAATGCAAGTGGGACAGCAGGGGTTCAGATCACTGTTCCAACCTGTCATGCAAGGTGCATCGCTCTGTTCCAAACAGTCACAGAGATGTGTTTTTGTTTTCTATGCATTTTATATCCTGTTTGTGGATGCACTTTAAAATGTGCAGCAATACCCCCTCATTTGTGCAAATGTGCAAAGGTGGCAGAAAGGGGCATTTGAATGTAATGACCGTAGAGGATATGGTCATGAAGAGCATCTTTTTTGTTGTTGCAAATGGTGAGATGTGGTAATGCATCTCATCATTTATGCCAAAAATAGATTTGAGAATCAACCCAGTAGTTCGAAATGACTTCAAGTTCTTACAGTGCAATATATGGGCCTCATTGCGAGGTTGCTACCGGCAGGTTGCCGCCAACCCCATAACGCCGATTCCACCGCCTGATATCCCAGTGCTACCGGGATATCACAAGTGGTGGCGGAACGGTAAATCCCTATTCCCCTGGAGTCCCATGGGAATGGGGACACTGAAGAACCGGCACTGCTGCTAATGGTGCCGGTGCTTCAGTGAGAGACATGCCGCAGGGGCCTGATTTCCTGGCAGGTCAGGCCTGCCGGGGGATCCCTGCCCTTTCCAGCATTCTCATAGTACGGCGGACCGGAAAGGGTGCCGATACGTTGCTACCGGCACCTTATTATTTCCGGCCGCCATACTTGGAATGAGGACCCATGTGGTTTCTATAACCCAATACCCCATCGTTACCAGCAGCAAAATATACAAAGCCATCTCATATCAGGGGATGGCATTACATATGGTTGTGGTTGGAAGAAGGAGAACACATTCTTGCCATAAGTAGCCAGGTGTTTTTATAGGAAAAATTATCAAAGTTGCTGCTCCAATCCCGTTCCTTGACTTTTTGTTTTATTTGCCTCTGTATAATTGCTACGTCATGGCACCAATCCCCATTCCATGGTATGATTTGAAAGTGTGCCTCATTATGGTCAGCAAAAGCGTTCACCAGCATGCATCGTTTAATGACACCAAACCTTGTTCTAGCTTTGGCTTTTCATGCCTTTCAATACAATATACCTTCGCATAGCGAGCGAGGCGTGGGGGCCAGGGGAGTAAGACTCAAGTCCATACAAATACATTTAATGCGTCTACATCTGGGAAATCGCACGGCAGGCAGCAATAGGCCCCCTTCTCATCGATCCAGCCATCTAGTTGTCCCATTACGCTTTTTGTCTTCCCCATATCATGTAATCACAGTGATTTTATGTTTATAGGCTGTAATGAAGTCTTTCAGACTAAAGGCACAATATGTTTTGTTGAAGCCTCGCAGTTTTTGCATCACAGGGAGAAACCTGGTGGCTGTTATTTTATTTTTAAGTGCCTCGCTTTTGATATTAATGAAAAGAAGTCTTAGACCTGTGTATTTTTTTAAAACCTTTCTTCAGAAATCTTGGTATCATGTACTAACACATACAGTTACGGCTGATACATTCCTGTGTGTTTTGTACAGACTAATTGCTTCCACATATTCGCACTTCAAATAAACAGGACAAACTTTACTAGCCATCACGACTCATGTCCTATAAATGCACATCCCGTATCCGGGCACAGGGACCCTATAGATCGTAGATACCCACGGTATACCTCCCAGATATCTCTCGGTCTACAATCCGCAGGCATTAATGATGTACAGGTTTCTTCATTATTGTCGGCGACAGTAAGGTCTTTCAGTCAATGACTGAACGTAGGATGGCTCTGTTGCTCCCACCTCATCAAGATCACTCTTTTTGCTGACACAAATGCTAGGTGCAAGAATTTGAATTTCACTATAGGCATTTTATCGTAACAGCCCAGCGGGCACCTCAAGGGATCTTGTGTGACCTCCACTCCCACCATCACAGATATCTGTACATACATGAAACCATAATTCACGTAGCTTAGGATGCATAGATTTTTGCTGGAGTGTAGTGAATCCCAGGTAATACCTTAAATTGTTTGGCTTTGAAATTCAAATTAATAGACACGTCTTTAGTTATTTTATATATTTTGATCCATGCTTCAACATCCATTTCCATGCCCAACGCTCTTGACCATCGCCCCCCAGCCTTTGACAGCGCTGCCTCCACACTTTTCAATACCATGTTGTATAAAGTGGAAACCAAATGTCTTCTCGACCTAGGAACTATGCACATGTGTGTATCGCAGGCTCTGCTGGGAAACACTTCCACTTGGCATGGTAGGCCGATCGCAGCCGGAGATATTGGATTGTGATCAGTGAGAGAGTCCCTAATTGTTGCTGCACTTCCTCTAACATTATGAATGTTTCATCAATAAACATATCGCTTATCACCCCAATCAGTTTATCCATTGTAGGTGGGACATCCAACATTCCCCATATGGGGGCCTTATCATAGTACACATCGAGTATCCATATTTTAGGATATAGAGTGAGTCTATTCCAGGCTTTCTAAGATGTCTGAACTGGGTTGTACGTGCATGCAGCGACATAACCAGTGCATAGTAGCCCACAGCCCAAATTTATATAACCTGCCGCCCTCCATTCCAAGTGGACATGGGGATACTCCTGGAGGGTGCTTCCCCAGTATGATAAAAAGCTAGTTTGTGCAACCAAGTAGTATAGTTCAAAGTCCGTGGCCTGCAATCCCCCCAAGTCATATGGCATAGTCATGACATTATACTTGATTCATACTGTTCCGGGATGCCAAATGAGTTGAGCAAATCTTGTATGAAGTATTTTAAAGAAGGTACCAAACAATAGGGATGTTTGCAAACATGTATAACAATTTAGGTAACACCACCATCTTAAGGGGTGATATGCTACCCATCAGTAAGATAGGGAGCCTGGCCCATTTGTCCAGCTTAGTATGGAGTACCCCTCTGTAATCATTAATGTTGATTTGCTGCAACATCACAGCATCCCTAGACACCGTGAGACCTAGATATTCAATACACCTAAAAGACCACTTCAACCCTGACAGCTATTTGGGGGGTGTTGTACAATCTGTCAAGGGGAAGAATTCAGACTTGACCCAATTATCTACCAGTCCGGAATACTCCCCATACATTATTATGTCATTCATTATTTTCCTCATACTGGTATCTGGCGCTTTGACATATAGTATCACATCATTAGCATACAGAGATCCCACCTGAGATGCTGCCACTATTCTTATGCCACAGTGTCCATGTTTATATCTCAGCATGTCTGCCATAGGTTCAATAAACACTGCAAACAGCAAGGGGGAGAGAGGGCAGCCCTGCTGTGTGCCCCTCGCCACTGAAAGTTGGATGAGCTCATGTTTCCAACCCTGAGCTTCACTACTGAGTGTCTATATAGCAGGTTTATGTTGCTAATAAAGTATGCCCCAAAGCCATAGGTGTTCATTACTTCCCTTAAGAATTCCCAAGAGACTGAATCGAAGGCCTTTTTGGCATCCAATGAAATGGCCACTGCTGGCAGAGTGGGATTAACCAGCACCAATATATTAAACACTCTTGTGCGATTTAGTGATGTGGATCGTCCCTAAATAAAACCAGATTTCTCTATGTGAATCAAATGGGGCCTCAGGGGTTGTAGCCAATTAGCCAATACCCATGCAAACATTTTCATGGCCATATTTTTTAAAGATAGTGGTCTGTACGAACCCCTTTCCTCCAAATTCTTATTTGATTTCGATAGGAGCATTATCACCACCTCCCGTATAAGTTACATAAAACTCAATGCCCAACCTATCAGGGCCTGGAGTCTTGCCATTGGGGAGGTCCCTAATGGCCATCAGCAACTCCTCCAGTGTAACTGGACCCTCTAACCCATCACTCGACCCCACTGACAACAAAGATATCGGCAGCGCATCCAAATATTGTCAACTTTCTCCAGCTGTTTTACCAGACCTTTTGGAATACAACCTCATATAGAATTGCAAAATAGCTTCAACTATAGCTGCATGTTCTGTGCAAATTTTCTCTGCATCATTCCTTATTGCTAACACCTCCGGCGATGACATTTCAGATTTAATTATCTTGGCCATTGGTCTACCCGGTCGACCATCCTCTCCGTGCTGCCCGGCCATGGCCGGAATCGCATAGTATTTTGTTTCCCCCTCTGCCAGTGATCGATTCTTGTCGAGTTCCCTTCAAATTTCCACAAGACCAGTCTTAGGTTTGGATAAGTCATACTTGCATTCAAGCCCTCTAGGTTTCTGCTCTGACTGCGACAGTTCCTTCCAAATATTATGAAGAACTCTGTATTCAGTAGCGATTGATATGCCCCTAATATAAACCTTAAAAGCCTGCATAATGTGCTTATGTTTGCCACTGAGCCCACTTTCATGGCAACATATTGAGTAATGTGCTTGCCAACAGTTGTTTCAAAAGCTATGTCATGGAGTGAACCAGGTTTAAATATCCACAGGGCCTTCCCCATGCCTCAGTGACCAGGAGTATATTTAGCAGCAGTGGTCAGTGAGCAGATTATGTTCACGGAAGGTTTGTGCATGGCACAGTCTGGGACCGCAGTGGCCGCAACAACACCCAGTAATCAATGCGTGCATACGTGTCATGTACCGAGGAGTAATGAGTATACTCCCTGGAGTGCGGGTGAAGGCACCTCCCCAGTCACTGTCCCTCAAACCCTCTATGATAGCTTGCACCACCTTGTGTTGGCTTCCACTGACTGTTCTTTCTCGATCCAGTACTGAAAGTAAAGCAACATTAAAGACTCCCCCCAAATGGCCTGTGATTATGGCACATTGTCATATATTGAAAAGACGTGCTGGAAAACTCATGGTCATCAATATTGGGGCCATAAGAGTTCATGACCAGTACTTCCTTACCCGCTACGTATCCATGTACTGACACGTACCTGCCCATTGGAACAACCTCAGCCGAAGCAAATCTAAAGTACAGCGATTTGTGTATTGGTATTAGCACGCCCGTGCCTGTGAAGAGTATTCTATATAATATCTATAAGGCTCCCACTTATGCACAAATACCTTGCTTACCGCCTCAGTGGTATGAGTCTCTTGTAACATATGTACCCTGTGTCTTTCTATATGTGCCGTAATTTTGCGTGCCTTAACCGGATTATTCAACCCATGCATGTTCCAACGAATGCATGTTAACTCTGTGCCCATGCATTCGTTGGTGTAATGCATGTGTCATATACAGACAAAGCCCACATCTCCGAAGTCCCATGTTGAAAACCCTGACCTGTATTTCAGTCACTGTCCAAATTGCCAAGCATTTTTAAAATTATAAAACCCTTTAAACATTCCCCTACCCTCACCACAGTCCCCAACCCTGTGAAATATCCCAATTCTTGTTTAACCAACCAACAACAATAACTCTTGTTGGCTCGCATAACCAGAGGGTGCTGATAGGAGACAGCATCTGCAGAAAACGTTGATTAATATAGATCTTTGCAGCTTGCTCGGATGAGACTTTTACCTAGAAAATATGTATTCACACCCATCACGTATGTCTGGTAGACCACATTACAACAAACAAAAACCTCAGGCCCAAATCCCAAAGGGATTATAAATTATAATAACAAAATGCGGCCCTGCTCATGTAGCACCACTGGGCACCAATACATTATTTTCAATAAAGAGTAGCGCTTCTTCTTGGAGGATCAAAAAGTGCGTTTTGTGGTGTAGCCTAGGTGCGTACAACATAGAGTACTTAACTTGCCTCTCGCATAGCATTTTTTTCACTCCCTGCAATGTTCTTTCTGCACTGTCATGGAGATGTCTACGTAGATGTGGACCCTACTAGACTCGTGCATACTTTCAAATGTTGCAGCCCTTCTAGTCTACTATCCATGCAGTTTTAGGGCATGTGGCGCACCCTGCCTGAGCTTGACCACCAGGGCACGATGTGCACGCTCTACTACAAAGAGAGGGGAGAGAGCTGCATTATCCAGGATCTTCTTTGACAATGACTCTATGAACTCCACACTGCCTTGGTGTCCGTTCTCCGGGACCCACGATTATCCAAATTTTATTCCACCGAGATCGCAACTTTAGGTCTTCACACTTAGCTGTCACTGCTTTCAAGCTTGTTGCCATAGTATCCATCGTGGTGCACATAGCAGTGATGATGTCCTCGGCTTCCCTAATCCTTTCCTCCACAGTCGTTATCCGAGCGCTTTCTTTGTCTATCCTGGACTTGAGCAAGTTGATATTCCCAGTGATGAATCCAGTTTGACTTTGATTAAGAGAAATCCTTCCTGCATGCCACGTTACAATTGCTGCAAGTCCCTGTTTGAACAATCACCCTCTGCCACAGTCGACACCAGGGGGCTCACCAAAACAGACTCTTTGACAAGTTATTTTCACCCTGTTTTTTGCTCGCTCCCCAGTGCATATTGCACCAGGTGACCAAGTATTGCAGGACAGTGGACAGATTACCAACTGCCTTGTCTCGTGTCCGACGCTCCCGGTGCTGCCTGAAGTGCCCCCGCTCCAAGTGCTAGGAAGGTAATTGTTAGTGTTACTTGCACCATTGCTGCAAGGTCAGAGCAGCGAAGCGTCACTGGCTCTCAGGAACACAGCTCTGACGGGTCCTCCTTGTGGCCCCAAGGGGTCCACGACCAGACCACTCACCATACCATGGATCCAGTAAACCGGAGCGGGTGGGTGTTGGAAGGGAACACTGTAGCGCCCAGCCAGCCATGGCCCAGATGCCCACCAACCATTCAACAGCCCAGGACCCGGCAACACCCTCAGCTGCAGAAGCAGCCACTCCAGAACAGCACACCAGCCAGACGATACAGCCTGAACCAAGGGGGCCAGAGTGAGCCCCTCCGCCACCACGAATGATTGCTGGCTGCCACACCAGTCCTGAGAGCCCAGGCAGGTGGCTTACGCTGATGGAAGCTCCCGGTGCATAGCGCAAGATGCAGGACTCCGAGTGTGCTTCTGCTTAACTGACCCTCACCAGCAGGTCGCCAACTGAATTAGATCCTTGGGAGCGGGATCTATGTGATGTTCAGTTTGCCGCTACGAGCAGAGTTCCACACAGAAATCTGTCCAGAAAACAGAGCTCCTCGGAAGGCAGTCGCCATGCTCGGCTGCTCATTAGCACCCCCAGATATGTGTATTTATGAACTTCTTAAATCAAGGTGTTTGTCAACCAGCAATTAGTAGTGGTCCTCTAAGGTTTGTGGCTGAACCGCATGATTGCTGTCTTTGTGCAGTTCATTTGCAAATGGTTGCTTGCAAATATATGTCTATAGTAACCATTGTCCTATTCAGCTGTTAGGGTGTGTGGTCCAAAAGGAGCACAGCATCAGACCAATTGCAGATGTGGGTTGCCCAACTTGGGGACAGGGGTATTAATATTTTGGAGTGCATCAGGAAGATCATTCATATACAGGATGGAAAGCAGAGGCGCCTGAATGCCTTCCTGCTTTAGGCATGCCTGTGCATATCATTTGAGAAAAGGTTCCTCTGCTCAACCTCATCGTGACCGTAGTATTGTTATGTGGTTGTATCAACATGTTTAAAAGGCCCTGATCAATATACGATTTCCAGCGTTTCTCGCACATTCGTTATTCGCCCACGCAGTAAACACTGTTCTGTAGTCCAGGAACGTAACATATAAAGGAGGGCTACCTGTAGTCATTGCTCGTCCAGTATGTATTTGAAATATTATAGTGTTATGCACTACAGAGGCACCTTTTCAAAAGTCTGTTTGTTACAAAGAGAACACATTCTTATTTTCAGCCCCCCGTAGTTGATTCATGCAATAAGTTGGAAGTGAATATCTTAATCGAGGCATCAGGCATGGTCAGCAGACGATAGTTGCCCAGGTCTAATTTATTGTCCTTTTATAAGTATTGCTTCTTTCATTGGTCCTAGTACCTTGTTTACTTTTATGATCAGTTTGAAAAATGTAAAAAGATCAGAGACCGGTCAATCCTTTGTCTTCTTTAAAAAGACATTAGCTAGCACATGGGGCAAAGGGGTGTGGGAATTCTTAGCCGTTTCGATAGTGTTGTGTATGTCCTCTATGGTAAAATCTACACTTATTCTGCAATCGTGTTTTGTAGTGTTTTCCTTGACTGCTGTGTAATCCTGGAACACAACCTAAAAAGGAGGGCTAACTCTAGTCCTTGCTCGCCTGGCAAGTATTTGAAATGTGAAATGGTTGTGGACTGTAGAGGCATCTTTTCAAAAGCCTGTTTGGTACAAAGAGAGCAAATTCTTACTTTCAGCCCACTGGAGGTGAATAGCTTACTTGAAGGGATCAAGCATGGCCACCAAACAAACGGGTCCAGTTTATTGCCCTTTGTATGGATGGGTATAAGTATTGCTTCTTTCCAAAGACCTGGTATTTTGTTTACTTTTATCATCAGCTTGAAAATTTGTAAAAGGAGTTTAGACAGGTCAACCGAATGCCTTTTTAAGACGACATTAGCTAGCAAATCCAGCTCTGGGGCCGTTTCTGAGCCTTTTGATAATGTCGTGTATGTTCTCTATGTAAAATCGAAAATTATTCTGTCAAAGTATGGTTTATAGTGTTTTCAGATGGTGTTCATCTGCTTTATATACAAACCCCAAGACTCCTCGTTAATCAGATTCATTTAAGAGGTCTCATTATTCCCCCTAAAATTGTTCAGTGTGAGCCAAACAAAACCTTTTCTTGTCACTAATTGCAATGATTTTGAACATCACTTGCCACTGTATGGTCACAGAATTAGGATTCTAATAATGATTAGCCAGCTTTGTTTCACTTGGTTAGTGAAATTCTATTTTCTAGCGATAACGTTAATTTGTTTGCAACTGATGAACATTGCACCTCCATTCACATTTTTATTTGCAATCTTAAGATACAAGACAATATTTCTAACCATCGAACAGTGCTATAATGTGCTTGAAGAAGCCAAAATCGGTGTTTAGACCATTAAGCCAATTTGAAACAGTATCTGTGAATTTCTGTCAAAGAACTGCATTGAAGTCAGGCCACACGATTGACTGCATTTAGTTGTTCATTGCTTGGGCATTACGGTTTTACCATCATGTACAGGTGCCATGTTTTTCTATGGCTGTTTCCCCTACTATAATTAAAAAAATTGGCTCTTTAGTTCCCGCTGTCAGTGTAATTGTAAGCCTTTCATAGTCACCAAGCACCGTACTTTTATTTTTCAGACCTAGCTACTGAACCATAATTTTTCTTTTGGATAAACATATAGGGCCTGATTTACCAAGCGTTTTCCAATGGGATTGCGCCATTGTAATAGGCTTTTGTAAATAAGGCCCATAGTCTCGCATGGCCTCCTTGTTACCTAATGAGAAAGTAATGTTACCGGGAATATGCCCAGATGTTCTTGCATTGAGCAAGATCAGATCCCCTGCTGCTACAAATTCCAGCCACTGTAAGGCTGACTTATTGTTTCTTCTTTTTTTCACTTGACACCAAGTGCCATTAGGGCAGATTCAAAGGTCTCATGTACATTTCTAAACAGCTGCTGGAAAACAAAGTTCTAACAGGCAGAGGTGTCTCTTTAATCATCTGTACATCTAGTTCAAATTCTTATAATGGTGTACCCCAGCAGCCCGGTGGCATGTTATCTAAATATAAGCCATCTCTGGCTATGCCATGGTGGCTACTGGGAACACAGCATTATAAAGCCACAAGCATTTGATTATTTTCAGTTTCAGCCTAATGACTAATTCATGACAGGGCTGGTGTGTATTCCCTTTCTGGCCTGGGTGTGCCCACAACAACCATGTGGGATGCTGCCCAGGATGCTTCTCTTTTGATCCACCTGAAGGAGGTCAACATCTTCCCCGGGATTCAGGATCTATCCGTGCGAGGTACTCTCGGAACTGGTGCTTCAAAAGCAGTCCTGACATGACAATGACCCTCTAAAACCAGGGTTCTGGTTACTTTAGTCCTTTTGAAGTAGGAAGACAGAGGAAGGGCTTGGAGTTAGAGTAGCCCAGAGTAGAGGGTTAGCCCAGAAATGTATTCCACCATCTTGGATTCTGCAAGGGTTCCCTAAACCTCCTGACTCATACCCACTTCCTGCAGAGAAACCACCCTTGGTATGACATCAGAAGTCAAAGGACACTTTTTACAGCATCCTGGATTGGACCGTTGACAACAGGCCTGGGCCAATCCACTGTAGCAATGTGCCTATATATGTGTTGGTTGATCCATATATAAGGCAGAGAGACCCTCCACCTGATTGATTCATCTTTGGACTTCAAGACAAGAAGGATTCACCTGGAAGTCTGTAGGGGATACAGTCTATTCCAAAGTACCCTGCCGTAGAGGTGAAGATAAAGACTTCCAAGCAAGAGGCACGGTCTTGTACCTAACCACCCCTAAACCCATGTGGGAAAGCTAGCTATGCAAGGCCTACGGAAACTGAAACACTTGTACCCATTAGTACCCTGCTCACTAGAGGTGACAAACCACTGACACTGCTCTCTAAAAAGGTTCCTGGTTGGAAAGTGCAGATTAAAGGATTTAGCATGCCCCTGAGACCTTTGATGGGTCTCCCAGCAACCACAGAACCAAGGAAGTGACCCTGGGATTTCCTGGCATTTGCCAACTATGCACATTTTTGCACCTTCAACATCATCCTAGCTGCTGTACGGAAACCACTGGCGGCATCTCCAACCTCGATGCTCAACCACCTCCACATCTCTGAGTCTTGGTCGACGCTAAAACTCCACCCTCTCCGCATCTGGGACCTGCCAAGTCCTCTAGTGATTCAACTGAATGCCACCTACCTGGTTACCTGCTTCTTTTCACTTCAAGCCAACAACACTTCAGTACCCCAACACTGTGTTGAGTCAGCCACTCCCATTCACCATCAAAGGCGGGTCTGCTTCTCCGCACCTAAAGCCACCAAGTTTTTCAGCACCACTGAGCCAACATCACCTGCTGTCTCTAGTATATTCATCCCCCAAGTCATCGCCATTGTCGAAGAGCACAGCATCATTGGAATCCATTGCCACTGCTCTTCGACTTGGCGGCGGTGTGATGCCGATAGCGCTCAGACTCCTTGTTTGACACCAAAAAGCCTAGCTCAACACTGTGGAGCATCAAAGACAATAACACAAGGTATTGGAAGAGGGCCTGTCCCTCTGGTTTGTCTTTAAGGACCCCAGTGAATTCTAAGCCCCTTTCCCTACCTTTTCAAAGACATCCTCATAAACTTTGACATTTGCTTCTTAATCAATTGCCTTCACCCCGGTCTTCACGCAAGCTGCTCTTTATCCCAAATTCTGCATTGTCTGTGTTTCCTTTAGAGGAGGGGGATTTTCGTTTTTTTAAGTGATTGTGGGCATTGTTAGTTTATTTTTATTAAAGATCATATTTTTCTACAACCTTGGTTGGGCATTCTTTTGTTCTATTGCTGTTTGTATTGCATCTGTACCAGCTCACACTTCTCCTGAAGAGTGTAGCCTACCCTCAGCCTTTGATACCAAAAGAGGCAAAGGAAATATACCCAACGGGTTGTGCCGGTTTCAACTTTATGATTTGAATCCCTGCTGGTTTAGAAGTAGTGTGGAGCTGAGTAAGCAGTTTAGCCACTGGTCATCGTTGTACTCCTGCAGAACAGTATACCTTTGTGGTCTTATAGATTTAGTAGTTGAAGGTGGTCCACCCTTTCGAATTCCATGTGTTCAGTACTCACTGCTACAGGTAACCATCCTAAATTTAATGTTAGTACCACTTGAAAGGACACCGTGAGGGGAGCCCTTCTTACCTTTAATTAACTTGTTCATTATGAGACTATATCCATCTATTAAAGGGAAAACTGTTAGCCAACTCTCCTGAATCAAAAAAGTATGTCATGTGTACAAAAGTAATTTAGACCATTATCTCTGCTGGTGAAATGTCTATGCCCCTGCGTGTTCCGTGTCATGATTCATATAGTAGTCTATGTGTGCATCTGGGAATCACAGACTTCAATCTGCCTTATAACCAAGACCAATTTTCCTGTGCCTCATTTAAGTTATTTTGAGTGGGCAATTTGACTTGTCGAACATTCTGCATCTAGCATTTCAATAGCTACATAATCCTAGAAGTGACTCGCGGGTGGATGTCTTATTTTCTTTTTCTATGTCAAGTACTCCGTCGTTCCCACAGTCATATTACCCTTCTATGTCACACTTTTCTTTTAATCATAACCCGTCTTATAAAATAGTTCACCCGAATCATATATCATTATTGAGATTTATTGACGTTTAAAATGTTTTTGAGCCAGGGTACGATTGTCATCAACTGGACATTCTGCATACTCTATGTCTTGGATGTTTATTACCCATGTAGGTGGAATCAGAATCATAAAAGACAGGATAATTTTGAAATTTGGAGGTGCCGAATTGTCTTTTGCAAAGTTGTCTTCTATGAGTAAGATAGTTGATATCACTTGGGTAGGAGCAACTTACTAATACTTATCAGAGTTTGGCTTTCCAGTTTATGCCCGTTTCTTAAGTCTTCCGCTATTGCTATTTGCTTTGATAGGGGAAGAACCAATCACAGATTTTTCATTATCATGCAGGGAGGGGATGTTGACTCCATGTAATAGGTGCTAATTTAAAAAAAAGTGTTTTCCTCCTTCCCTCGATTTTTACAGAGATTAGTTTATAGATGATGGTATGTCTGATTAGCAATATATTGCTATTTTCTTATTTGCTTTTAATCACCCAATTGTTCAGGTAATAATAACCTCTTCTGAGTTTAATTTCTTTCCACCCTTTTCATTTATTACATTATTCTCAGGTGGAGGGGCTTTAGTTTGTATTCATGTGAATGCTTCATTTGACTCTTCTACTGAAGTATGTGTACCAGTCCCAGTTATTTGTGCCTTTTCCATCATTTTTTTCTTTTGCAAATAGTAGTTTTGCTGTTCCGAGGGGATTGCAGCACAGCCTCAGGAGCAACACAATGGGAAAGCAATTACAATCCTTCACACCCAAGGCCGCTCCTTCAGACCACAGAGGTTTAGCTGAGATCACAGAGTGATCCATCTCATTAATATTATTGGAAGGATCAATATTTATGGAAAGGATGTTACTAGTAGAATTTACAATATGCCATTCCTGAAACGAGTCTGTGAATTTCGTGCATGCAGATGTGTTATTAATTGATTCCAGAAGCTGCCTATTGTCTTTGATTTCTGTGTGTATTATTTGACTTAATTTATGTAAAGCTTTCAGCAAATGATGGAGCACTTTTAATTGAGTCATCGAGAGTGGTCAAGGTGAGGACATAGCCACCATTTTTCTGTCGTCTGAGAAAGTGAAATAATCTGGAGACAGAGAGATGTTATCTCTGTTGTCCTCATTTAACAAACCCTAATGTTATTATTGACTTGATTAGTCACCAAAACTAAGCCTTGAGGAAACTGTGCTTCCTGCTCAGTCAACTTTGGGCATGTTGCACATCTTATAACCTGCATGTCTAAAGGATGAGGAATGTGCAGTTAATCAAGGAAGCGTGTGCATCTCAGGCCGGGGTGCACGGGAGATATACCAGATAGGAGTTCCCTGAACACTTGTCCAGGTAAGAGAGACAAACACAACAGCAAGCGAGATACCGCCAGTGCATAGAAAGAGAGAACGGATCAGCCCAAGAATTCACTCTTGCCAAGGATAATAATTGAAACAATAAAGCCTCAAAAACGTGGGTTCCTAAAACAAGCAGAACACACAGAGAGAAAAACAACAATATACTAAAATGATCATGAGCAAAACAATGATCATTTTACTATATTGTACTCATGGAGAGATGACGGCGTTCTTAGTGCATGGAATATAAGACATAAATAACTGTGACAGAATGAATGTATTCATATTGTAATATGTGGCCCGCACCAAACATGAGATAAGTGATAAGTGCAATTAAAAAGTCTATGACCAAAACGGATGTTTGGGTGAGGAACGTTTGTAGCTTGTGATTCATCGATCATTGCCCCAAGTAAATCCAGGAGGGATGCTCTGTCCTGATGAAGATTCTAAATATAATAACCAGGCTTGACACATGGGTGTAGACATTTGATGTATGGTTTCGAGTGGAAACATGAATGTCACATGTTTTAAATGGTGTTTAAAGTGTGAATTTGTCTTTCTCTTTTCAGGCACATAGGATTACTTTGTTCAGGCACGGCACTCTCTCCTTTTCTGTGTTTTACACATCTAATTGATTCCCCTGGTTTTGTAATAATGTAATGAATTTTAATAATGAGTTGTTTTGCTCAATATTACTCTTTTTCAAACTGGATTAAAAATGAATATGTAAATACACTTTTAAAAGTCTGAATACACCTAGTGTTGCTTGAATAAAGAATTCGAGCTGAAAAAGGCGTAATCCTAAACTACAGCTCCCCATTACTGGTAGGTCCATAATTAAGCCTGTCTTAGTTGCTCCATGTAGTTTTTGCTCTCCCCTACCTTTCTTTGGGGAGAACCTAAAATCAATGATTGTGCCTCTTTCTGTAAACTGTATTGCAGTTCCAACAAGGTGTTTTAAATCAAGTCATTCCTGTTAGATGGGTTTATCAGGGACTCCATGGTCATGGCGGCAGTAGTGAATACACATCTCGCTCACCTCTTTTAATCATACCGTTCTTGTATTATTTTTGACACACTTTGGTATATTTCTCCTTATAGTTATCCTCTAGGTTCTTCAGAACTTCATTGTTGTTACTTTAGTGAAATATTCCATGATAGCATAATTGAGTATGAATTTACAGATACTTTAAGAACACTTTCATGTCTGATTATTGCAGTTATATGAGTACTTAATAAAAAAGATGAAGTCAATTTATATCTTCTAATCAAAAAGAAAATGTCAATTTATATCTTCTAATCTCTCATTTCCATTTTGTAGTCACTTTTAATATTTACAATGATTTATTGTCCTGCACCCAAAAATTGAAAGTACGTTTCTTTCTGAGGGGAGGAGTGACGTTTGTTGATATTATCACTCTAATCTCATCTAAACTATTAACATGCATAATTCCGGTGAGTCTATTTCTTAACTCATAAATGTTTTGCATTCCAAACTTGGTTGATTAGGGTTTAGATGCAACATTGTTGAATTATTTGTCGTAACTGTAATTGTATTGTATTGTATTGTATTGGTACTTATATAGCACGAGCAGAATTAATGGCATCTCCAAGGAGAGCTCACCAGAAGGTTAACGTCATGTAAAATGTTGCACAGTTAGCAAGATTATTTAAAATAAAATGTTTTAAGGGATTTCCAAAAGCGGGCACATTCTCTGATGTTACGGTGGTCCAGGGGTAGAGAGTTCCATAGTTTGGGGGCCGTACACTGAGAACCTTTGGTTACCGCTGGAAGAGCAGCATAATGGAGAGGCGATCAGCAACCGTTGATCAGAAGATCGAAGAGATCGATTAGGCTGATACCAATTCAATTTATTAGACAGGTAGGAAGGTGCCGGATTGTGCAAGCACCTGAACACAAGACACAGGAACTTAAAATGAATTCTCTCCTGCACTGGGAGCCAATGTACAGACCGACTTGGGGCTGAGATATGTGTTTTTTTAGGGACTTTAAAAACAAGCCGCACAGCAGCATTTTGTGCTCTCTGGATTATGGACAGATGTTTCTCTGAACATCCTGTAAGGAGAGTGTTGCCATAATACAGACGGGAATTGACAAGTGCACCCACTACTATGTTGTGATCATTTGCTGGTATTAAAGGGAGGGCGAAGCGGAGAAGATGACGAGAATGAAAAACGAACTGCACTTTGGCACCAACCTGGTGATCACTACCTAGGTCTGCTTGCTAAATACAGCCCAGATTCTTGATTTTGGGGCTATAGGCCAGATTCATGGCCATAAAACAAGTGGGTGGGGACAATTAGAAAACTCTTTAACCAAATGATCAGGGCCAAACATGGATACTTCAGTTTTATTGGTATTCGAATGTAAATGAGTGTGGGACATCCAACAGTTGACTTTGTTCAGGCACTGATCTATTCTCTTAAATGTATCTTCACTGTTATCAATTTTAACAAAGAGCTGGGTGTCATCAGGATATGAGTGAAAGTTAAAATTAAATTTAAATGGAATTTTGTGCATCCCGTTAGCCAGGAGTCGGAGTCCAAAGAATTTCTTTGCAAGTAGCATTTTTAATCGTGCATCATGAACAGTTTAAAATCCATAGGCATATAGAGTTCCCACAGGCAATAACATCTGAAAATTCTGCAGGATTATGCGTATCGCGACTAGCACGTCGCTTGGTCATATGATACACATTTTACATATATATCTATATGTGCAAACACAAAAGAATAACCAAAATATCTTACGAGCCATTTTCATTTTTTATGATTTGTCTGTATTGACCGAAATGTAGTACCATCCACCAGTGTCAAAAACTGTCAGCCATCTTAGGCTGGTTAGTAATTCTTGTGTTTCATAATGATAAACCTGAATGCTCACACAGTACTTTTAAGTTTGTACATCAATGTACAAGTGTATCCTAACATAGCCTACCATCAGTGTCTGTTAAGTATTTGTTAACTTATGGCTTCAAAAATATTTTGAAATTGCATTCCATCTCATTTGCAGTCCTGTTCATCAGCTTTGTATAATTGCTCGTTCTCCTCGAATATTTTTTTAAATTATTGATCTAAACTTTCTGTTTCCATATTTCATTTCTTGCCCCCTTGGTATTTAGCATGTCAAACAGAGACTAAGGTATGCTCCTGAATTTAGACTCCATTGATGCAGGAAAAGGTTTGCATGGAATTCAGACCATGGATCCATTACCTACATATACACATACTCAATCCCATTGGAAAAAACATTCTCAACACCAGTGCTGGGAAATTGATTTTTTTTTTAAAAAGAGGGCCACGTTATTCACCCAGTCTGCCGGATTAGAAGTGGTAGTGGCGGAGTTAATCCCCATTTGGACTCTGTGGGGCATTTTTGGCAGAATGATTGCTGGACGAATTCCCACTGCAGTGATTCTGCCGATTTTGGACAGAAAGTGTGAGGATTTACCTCCAGCATTATGCTGGAGGTAAATCACCACTCTAGGGCCATACTTGTAGTATAACAGAGCGGAAAAAGGACAGTAATTCTGTTAGCGCCAATTTCTTCTGGCATCTCCATACCCGTAATGAGCCCCATTGTGTGCAAAGTCTTAAGTACGACAGGTGCAATAAGCGGGACCCATTAAGAAAAAAAATGTATGGAATTATAGAGAAAGTCCAAAATATAAGCTTCAAAGACATGCAGTTTTGAAAAAAAGGATGTGTTGTTTCACACCTTCCCCAAAGTTATTTACATTAACAATAGTCCTTCATTTCCAAGGATTCGACTAGCTCTCAGTTTTTCTAAATACAAGGTGTATCTATATCTTTCAAACAGCTACACCCAACCAATTGCGGGCAGTGATTGCAAATCCCAAGTGCAGTAGGTCAACCAGAGTTTGTTCTGTCTACTGGTATGTATATGACAGAGCCAATAAGGACATTTTTGCAGAGCTCATATGGTGCAATGTCCAGTTTTATCTCAATGTGTCCCTTGTACAACAGTGGTTATTCGCTGGTATTCAATGTGACCAAACGAGTATATTTCTTATTTTAAAAATGGACTAGCATGGCATCAAACCTTTTCACTATAAAAAATGTAACAGTAAACCTTCAAATCTTATAAAGAATATTACAATGTAGTTCTGGACTGGGACAGAGAAACACTAATTATTTCACAGTGAAACTCAATGCAGGCCATTTTTTAAGCTCAATATATGAAGCCACTGGTATAGAAAGCAAGAATTATTTTAGAAATCAAAACAATACCTGATCATGTACAAATCATCTAGTCGCTAGAAACATGTCCGTGTGATTAATGGTTGACCAGCCCAAGGCTGGAGAGATAAATATACCTTGCTTTTTACAAATACCTAAGTGCTTTTTCTGCATATGGATGAAGGAGCTGTGCAGAGTATGTGCCATGATGTTGTGGGGCAGAATAAAACACGATAAAGAGAGTCTTTCTCTCCTGTGGGGAAATGGATATTCCCATGAAGATGTTAGAAAATACAGATGTGTTACCACTTTTAATTATATAGTTGTATATTTGGAGGATTTGACCGTTTTCAGAATATTATGTGCAATGGACCAAACACCAAGGTTGCTTCTATGGAGAGTGAAAAAAAACTATCTAGAAAATAGCTCCTTTCAGAGGACTAATGAACATATTGTATATTGCAATGCACACATTATATGGTATTTATAATCTTTTTTATTTTAACCTGTACATTTTTCGTACAATGCCTTTGCTAAAGTAAGAGTTTGAGCAACAGTGTTAAAATGTTTTATGATGCAACTCATATATTCAGAGATATGTATTCTGTTCTTATTATGCAGTCATACATAGATATCTCAGATGCAAGGGCAAATAATAGTGTAAATTACATTATTCATGCAGCAATTGGTGAAACATTATTTTCAAACACAAGGGGAACATGAAACATTTCTAGATTGGTGGTGTGAGAGGCAAACAGACAAACAGAAGAGTTTCCATGTGGGAAGTGACCTAGTGATTTGTGAGTGGTGGTGACATACTAGTACTGTAATTAACAAGCTAAGCTCACATGTTTGTTGATCTATGGAAGACAAGCCTTAGTTTGGAAAGAGATGTTTGGCCTTAATTCAATATTTTCTTGTGTTCTAGCAAAGTAAATTCCTCAGACAAATGGGAGAAGGTAGTGTCGAGTGTGTGCCAATTCATTGGCTTTAGGTTCCCTTCAAACAAAGAATCACATTGAATGTTCCTTGGTGATTTTTTATTTTCATGCCCCTCTAAAATGTTTTCACCTAACCTCTGCAGCAGGGTAGCTGGCTCAGCCTGCTGCTTAAGTTTCATATTCATGATTTTGTGGGTAGTTTTATCCGTCTAGGAGAACTTGTCTGAGATATGCAATTTCTGTGAGCCCATTGATGAAAGCATTTGATGAAAGGTGTTTCAATCAGTCCATTCGGGGTACGTGTTGGTCTCCAGTTTTCCATCATGGACCAACATCTGTAAATCTAGAAAGTGGATAGCTGAGATTACTACCTGCAAATGATTCAGCCACACTGAGAATGTATTCAGTTGTTCCGAATACCGTTTCCAAATGGTTCAATGGCCTTTGATCCAGCTCTTCCATTAGCTAATATTCAGGAGAAAGCAGGTTAGCTCACTGCAAATGCTTGTTTCCCCAAAACTGTTAACGTAAAGGTTTGCTTACCGCTTCGCAGCTATTTCATGGTAATCAATTAAGCATTCTTACACCTGGGCTTTAGATTAGAGGCACGCTCTTCATTCTTATGCTCAGTCATTACTTAAGTGACACAACCCTTATGTTTTGGTTAATCAAAGAGAGAATCCACGCTAAATTAGCGGCTCATTCCCTTGCCATCCTACGGGAAGGGGCTTAATGGACATAGTCAGCTACTACCTCATTAGATACCAGCACCAATCCAACCCACCGGTGGCGTGCCCCATGATGACAATAAATATTCTAGAATATATATTATTTGTATTTTATTTTATTTTTTAAAGTGCAGACCTAGCTCCAGAGCAGTAGAGCCCTTTACAGAGTGTGGATAGCCAGCATTTGGGCTGGCATTTTGTAAAAGTTGCGCATTTCTGTGAGGTCTCTTCATCGGTATGTGCGCCCATTGGAATTTGTCCTTGGTCAGGTGTTGTTGAAAGAGCTATGTTTTGAGGGATTTGTGAAATTGGATAATTGTGGGGACATTCCGAGCCGACACCAGGATCAAGTTTCAGGGGGTGGGTACATGACAAGAGAAAGATTGTTTGCTGGTCTTTTCTTTGCGGACAAGTTGTGATTCAAGCCGGTTGCGTGCTTTGCTGCGCGGGGAGCATGTGCCACCAGATATGTGGAGCTTAGCCGCCAGGTACCCTCGTGTGCTACTTGTGACTGCTTTGTAGATGATATATGCAGGCTTGGACAGTATCCTGGCTTGAAGTGGAAGCTAATATAGTCTTGTAGGATGGGAATAATTCGGTTAAATGTCTGTGCTCTTGTAATAAGACATGCTGTAGTGTAGTGGACTGCATTTAGGGGAGCCAAGTGAGCAACTAGGAGCCCTGTCAGGACAGCATTTGCCCCATCAATGTGTGAGACCACAAGGGCCTGCACTATGGTCCGGAAGTCCTGCGGTGGAATGAAATGTTTGATTTTTCGAAGTGTCGAGATTTTGAGCTAGGCTATTTGGCCCTTTTTGTCTGTGTGTTTCTGGAAGGGCAAATTGCCGTCAATGGTGAAGCCTAAGGATTTTGCTGAGTCTGAGATTGTGGATCAAATCCTTCTAGGTGCATATAATTGAGACTTTGTTGGACAAGTTGTTTTAAGCGGCAAGTCCAAAGAGGACAAATTCAGTCATGGATGGGTTTAGTTTGAGGTAGGGAGTCGACATCCAGGACTAGATAATGGCTAAGTAATCGAGGAGACAAATTATGTCCTGCGCTCTATTTACTCTCATATACAACTGAGTATCGTCTGCGTTTTAGTGTATGGCAATATTGGGATCTTTGAGGAGAATGCTGTAAGGAACTGATGGTGGCAACAGTAAAGACAGACACAAGTGATCACAGTTCAAGGGTGTTTATTAAACGTATAGGTAAATTGGAGAAACGCCTAATCTAAACCTAAAACTATGATGAGAGCAAACGTCGACCATCAAACAAAAATAAGGCAGTCTGAGTGGCGTCTTGTCAAATAAAAGTGCCTCTACTAAAACACCTATTGCCAATCCTTATGCTAAATACAATAAAAGTGTGGGATAATGTTCATAAGAAAGAAGGAAGTGTTCACAAATAATAAGTCAGAATGCAGTAGTTGGGGTTTCCGTTCCCCACGTTTTAAGCATGGGACAAGGTAGGATTCTGGAGCACAACACACACTTGAGCTTTCCCACCACAAGTTAACCACAAGTTAACCGCTCTCAGCAATCACAGCCTCCAGTGGTTAAGTCTCTTCTTTTTCTGCTTGTACTATGGGTGATGCTTTTTCACCCCTGGATCTCCCTCTTCCGGGCTCAGACCCTTCTCAAATGTTAGCTTCCCTCCGTCGGGCTCACTACAACTTTTCAAGCAATTTCTTCTGTGACATTCACAAACCTTAATGCCCTTTGAAACAGTTCACTGTGGACATCCCTGCCGGGTTCACTCTTGTCAACACACTGTATATCTGGACTTTAGGCTTCACCCTGGTCTATCAGCATCCCTCCTTCAGGTTCACTCTTGCCAACTTTGTCAATCGCACATTTTCTCAATCCATTCTTATGATAAGGGATTCACTTTGCTTAGCTTCACAATCATCTGTCGGTCAAAGATTTACGACTGAACAGAGGTTTTTACTGGACCCCTGTATGACCACTTTGACCCCTTTCTCGCCTTTTCCATGGTCTTCTGCTAACAGTAGTTTCAATAATCGGGTTATTTTTTATTTTTTTGTTGTCTTAACAACTTTTCAAATTTTATAATACACATACATCATATTTCCACATTCTAATCTAATCATATCTCTAATACAAGTCAAGTTAAAAGGAAAACCAAACAAAACGAAAAAAATACATAAAATTCGATGTAGCAATTTTTATCTAGCACAAAGAAAACTTACACTACACTCAATTGCATAAAATACAGAAAAGAGGATCATAAACACATCATAATAAAGTGTAACTGCTTATCCCCAGTACACAAATACAAGCATACCATTACTCGCACATTCTCGGAGACTAACTTATTTCACTTTATATTTCTTCAAATCAAGGTAGCACCATTTGCAAATATTGGACTATGGCTATCTGTATCCTTGAGCGAATACTTGAGAACAGTAAAAGCCACATTTGATCACTCCCCATACAACTCTGTATTGTTATCACCCCCTAAAAACACCTTGCCCAAACTTCACTTAGAGCTTTGCACTCTACTATTAGATGTTGAAGGGATTCTCTTTGTTGTGGTACACAGCAGTATCTGCAATAGTTTTGTTCATGTGTCAACATTTTTCTTTTACAAAGCATGTCCCGCGTATTCCATGAGTTTAATCTAAACCTAAAATAACCTGTGCGCACTTTCGGCAATGGACATTTCAGTAAATAACCCCATATCTTTTCATTCCGAATAGGAAGATGTTAAAATCCTTATATTGGGAACACCTTGTTAAGTTCTCCGACCAGTCTGTCCGATATATTTTCGATTTTGCCCTATCCGGATTTAACATCAGCAATTCAATAGTGATATCTGCTGCAACCAATTTATCCAGTACATGATTTCTCCACTCTATAGCGAATGGACTCCCAGACTTTAGCAAATGTTATGTTATGTTACTTTGCATTTATATAGCGCCTTATGTACATTGGTATGGTCTGAAGGCGCTGGTAGGTTGAACGCCCTCAGGAACCGAAGTTCAAGTCAGTAGAGAGAGTAGAGAGAGTCAAAGGTGCTTGTGAGCACCGGATATGTGTGCAGCTGGTGTGGCATTTGTGTAATAGCTGCTTCATAGCGGTAGGTGTGGTGGTTGAGAGGTCAGGGGTATGTGTTAGTTCTGGCAGGTTTTATCCAGACCGGTTCTGGCTGCATTAGGCCTGAGGAGAACGCCTGGCTGGGGGGTGTGAAACTAGCAGTGATTAGTTAGAGTGATGTGGAGCATGAGGCAGATGTTGGTATGAGAACAGCTATACGGAATGGTGTCATAGTATCTCTGTGTTCTAGTTGAGTGGTGGTGTAAAGAGGAGAGTAAGCATGGTGATGTGATAAGATGGTTTACATGCTCTTTCAAACGTTAGATGCATTCGAAACCATTCATGTATGTCGCGCACTTCTATGCACTCCAGTCAGTTCCACGCACTCCGAAACCCGTTCCACGCACTCCGAAACCCGTTCCACGCACTCCGAAACCCGTTCATGTAATCTGATCATTTCCGTGAATTCTAAGTTGTTTTATGCACAATTCTAAGTTGTTTTTTGCACCCCGGCCACATTTTTCATCTGTACCTTCCACATATTTCACCCGTACCTTTCACTTGTTACATCAGTACCTTCCATTTACTTAATCCATTCAATCCACATACATCCCCATTCCTTCCACATACGTCCCCATTCCATCCCCATACGTCCCCATTTCATCCACATACGTCTCCATTCCATCCACATACTTCACCCGCTCCATCTGTTCTACGCACTCGTCCGTTCTGCGCACTCATCCATCCACATACGTCACTCGTTCCATCCACATACTTCACCCATTCCATCCACTTTACGCACTCAGCGGCTCTACGTACTCACCCACTCTACATGCACTTGGCACTCATACGCTCTACGCAACTCATCCGCTCTACATGCACTCGGCACTCATCCGCTCTACACAACTCATCCGCTCTACGCAAATCATCCGCTCTATTGACTCGTCCGCTTTAGGCACTTAGCCGCTCTGCGCACCCGTCTGCTCTTACGCACCCCTCCACTCTATACACTCATCCGCTCTATACACTCATCCGCTTTACACACTCATCCGATCAACACACTCATCCAATCTACGCACTCATCTGCTCAACGCATTCGTCCGCTCAGCGCGCTTCATCCATTCAAACGATTTAATCCGCTCCATTCGCTTCGTTCGTTCATCATGCATTATCGATTCAGGCCATGTCACTTGTCATACGCACTGGATCCGTTCCGTGCTCTATTTTATGTACTGCTCTTGTCTCATTTACTTGAATCTTCTATTCTGTACTTTCCATTTATGCCATGCACTCATACAGTCATCTGTCTGTGTACTCATCAGTCTCTTGTATTCATCTTTCCATCCTCTTCTCTTTATTCATTTTGCCTGTTTTTGTTCATTTTGTCCATTGCACTCATTACATCCATTTCATTAATTTAAACTTCATTACAGTTTCCGTGCAATTTATTCTTTTTACCCACTTAACTGCTTTGGTCTACTTTACTCGTTCTATTCTGTTTGTCTTTTTAGTTTACATTACCGGTAATTAGTTGTCAATTTCTCACATGGATCTTGACATTGTTATTTGTCTTATTGTTATTCAGGATCTAGTAGTTTGTTGGATTGGTGTCATTGAGCTGCTGTTATTCTGTTTGGGTTAGTTTGCGTATGGATTGGTTTTAGGGGAAGAGCCAAGTTTTCAGTCGTTTGGGAAGGACATTAGATCTTCAGTTAGGCGATGTGGGGTCAGAGTGCGTTCCATAGCGTGGGGGCCAAGGCTGAGAATGATGATCCGCCTAACCTGACTGAGTTTGTTTTAGGTATGACTAGGAGGCCGGCTCAGCTTGATCTTAGAGGACGTGGAGGGTGATCGGGTTTTAGCTTGTCTTGAAGATATTGAGGTCCTGTTTTATGCAATGCTCGACGAGAAATGCATAAGGTTTTGAAAGTCACCCTTCGGGCCACTGGAAGCCAGTGCAGAGTCTTAAGGGCTGGGCAGATGTGGTCTCTCGGGCCAAGCGCAAGTAGCAGTTTGGCTGCAGCCTTTTGGGCCCTTTGAAGTTTATTCAGTTGGTAAGCGTAGACTCCGAGGTAGAGGGGGCTTGCGTAGTCCAGTCTTGATATAACAATTGATTGGACCGCGGAGAGTCTGTTGGGAAAGGAGAGATATGGAAAGATGCGCCTAAGAGTTTTAAGGTGGTAGTGGCAGGACTTTGAGACGTTGTTGACTTGGCGCAAGAGTGTTGGTACTCCGCTCTATGCTGGAGTGCCTGGATGGAGATGGAGTCGCAGTAGAAACAGGAATCCCAATGATGTTCCGGGCCAAGGCACTCCAAGCAAAGTGTGGGGATCCGCCCTAATGAAGCAACATTCGTAGGAAGAACCGGACACAAATCCCAGACGCTCCCGCATAGACGGAGGACTAGGCAACCAAGGAACTGGAGCCAGAAGAAAGGACACCAGGAACAAAAATAAAATTCCCAGTGATACTAGTGCGTCCAGCCCCGACCGCGTGGAGAAAAGGACTGAAGGGTGATGCAAAGCGCAGGAGGGCAGGGTTACGGCCATGTGCGGTACCCCGCATAAAAATAGGACAAACATTTTCTTTTTTTATTCTTTTTGACTAAAGTGCACCGGTCCCGCCCCGAAGGACAGAATGTCCCACAAGTATGGAGAAAAGGGGACAGAACGTAGGAGTATATTTCTTTCAGAAGAGAGGCGGGACAGGGGTCGGGGGGGAGGTCCGAAGGGTCTGCTGCCGGATAGTAGATCTAAGAACTAGTCTCCCGAGATGGGTTGGAAAGAGTCGAAGGCTGGCATTGTGGTCGTCGGGTCAAGGGGATCGGGAGGGGTAGGTGTGGGGGTGAGGGTGGAGAGTTTGGTGTTAAGGGTTGTCACCCCATCAAGTTCAGTGTTGTATAAATTTAGCGAGAGGGAGTCGCAGAGCATTTGCGTGTGGGTGGTTTGGGCAGATGTAGGTTTTACAAATTCTGAGATCTTGTGGAGTTCTTTGTTGCTGCTGCCACAGTTCAGAATTAGTTTATTGCAATAGGCTTTATGGATCCTCAGATTTCTAATTACGGTGGTGGTGGGCAAACAGATCTGCTGAGATCGGTTTTAGATGCTCGCCATTTGTGCTCAAGAGAGTTTTGACTTTTGAAAGTCTTCAGGTACGGCGTTAACCATTTGGGGAACGCTCCTTGCCACGAGGCTGCAGGGTGTGAGGGAGTTAGAGGAATTAGTGATTCTTTAAGCCAGGAGTCAAAGGATTTGAAAGGGTCTACCACAGGTCTGCGTTGCTGGGGGGACTGAGTAGCAGGGCTTCGGATAGGTCAGGGAGTACCTTGACATTGTTCCAGCAGTTATGATCAAAAGTGAGGGCGGGGGAGAGGGGGAGCTGTGGGAGGAGGGGCTGGTGTGTCGATAGAGAAAGGGATGGCAGAGTGGTTTATCCAAATAAGCAGTTTGGGTTTGGATATAGAGACGAGGTTTTAGGAGCTGAAGATCGCATCAAGGGTGTGACCGCCTGAGTGAGTTGGACAAGTGGTATGTCGGGAGAGGTAGAGTGCCTCATGACTGTAGATCAGAGGTTGTTGGGCATATCGAACCAGATATTGAAATCTCCCAATAGTGTAAGAGTTGGGTGATTTATCCGAATGGTAGCTATTGAGTCACAGATTGTTGGCAAAATGTAGGTAGAAGCAGCGAATGTTGATGGTAGCGAGAATTTTACTAGAAGGGATTCACAGGTAGCCTTGCATGTCTGGGTTTTTCGACGAGTGAGACAGAAATGAGGTTTGTAGAGGATTGCCACTCCGCCACCTCTGGAAGGTCTGTTGTGGGCAATAAGAGAGTAGCCAGGGGGAAGGCCTCATGCGCAACTGGTGCAAAATTGTCAGAGAACCAGGTTTCAGTGATAAAAATTAGGTTGGGAATGGGTCAAAGATGCTGCGTCTGTTTCTCGCCACGGAGCGGGCATTAAAAAGGATGCATGCGACTTCATGAGGGGAGGTGATTTGTATGATGCTTGTCACAGGGAGAGCTCAGTGGACATTGGTGCCCAGTGAGATGAGGTGTGGTAGATCAGTCCGTGGGGTAGACAAGGGGGGGAGTTGAGACAGACTGAGGGGCTAGGGGAGATCTGGATGCATGTACTCTGAGGGTTGGGTGAGTGGGTTAGGTCGATGGGGAGCGGAAAGAGTAGGCGGGCTGTGGCAGGTATACGAGAGACATGGTGGGAAGGATCGGGCGTGGGAGGGTGGTGAGTGTTGCACTTGTGGGTGAGGAGTTCCCGAGTGAGCGCAGAGATGCCACGGTAGTGGCGAGGGACTTGTGATGTTTTGAGCACCAGAGAGCTCGCTGGCTTGTGAGTTTGAGATTGCGCGCTGTGTGTATGGACTGGGAGTATGGGGTTGTTCCCAATAGATGCCCGGGGGTAGAGGGAGAATATGTTCGGGTGGGTTGAGATGTGTTGTATGAGGGTTTGTGGGGTGTTTGGCATGCCAAAGTGCTCCTCTAATCTTAGAGTTAGAGGCAGAATGATTTGTGGGTGGGCAAGGGGGGGTCAGGGTATTAGTGTTTGGGGGCAAGGGCTGTAGGTGGCAACTCGATGTAGGATTATAAGGGGTGGGGGGTAGGGTGGGGTTCATGAAAATAGGTGCTAGAGCAGAAGTTATGTGACAGGAGGGATGAGTTATGGGGGCTGTGAATGGTGCAGAAGGGGCGGGGGATGAGCAGGTCAGAGAGGTGGACTTTGTTGATGTGGTATCTCCATCCAGGAGGGGAGGTCAGGGGCTGTACTGAGTGGTAATGCAATAGCAGCACCTAGATTTTCAGTCACCTGGATAGAGGGAGACAGGGCTTAACACGGGGGAGACCGTAAATGCCATAGTAGCACCTATATTGGTAATTAGTGAGGCATACAGGCTTAGCTTACATAGCGATCCATACTTGTAATACTGTACGGTCAAAAGGGAGATCATACGCCTACATTTAGTGAGGTGATGGAAAAACAGGCAATAGTAGACACTCGCAGAGGGTGGACAAACCAAACCCAGGATATACAACCTCCTCTTGACCGTGGACCTAGCACAGAAATGGCAGTGAGACACAAGTGGGAGGAAGATCTTGGGGCCTCTTTCCCTGATAGACAATGCAAAGGCATATTGGGTTACCGTAGGAGGGTGTACCGGAACGCTAGGCTACAACTGATGCAAATAACACAGAGCATACCTAAAACCTTTGGGAATCTCCCAAGTTGCCTGGCGCAACATTGCCCTGATGCAAAGCCACAGATGCTGGGATCCTACATATGTTCTGGGCTTTCCACACAGAATATATTGGGAAGAGGTGGCAGACAGGATGACCAAGGAAGGGCTGAAAATTGACTGGCACTCCCAAGGTGCGTGCCTAGAGGGCCGATCTGCACTTCCTAAGCATACAAAATGCGCACAAAACATGCAAGACCTGGAATATATATTGGCCAAGCACAGAATCACCATGCATGGTAATCTCCCGGGGCTGGGGGGGAGTGGGGCTCTAACATCGAAAGCTGGTGGAGAGATTTGAAAAAAATGACCGATAGCCGAGGCTGCTGCATGGAAAAGGGCAGTACTCCTAAACACAGGGGACACGAGTGACAGCATTCAGGCATGGGACACCCTCGTGCCCCCTATGTTCACATTTGCATGCACTGCACCTGATCAAGAGAACATGCCCCAAAGAACAAACACCATAACCAACTCATGCTTAGTGTGCCATCATAAGGGTGAGTAGGAAGCAGTATAAAATGCAGCAAGCTGGGGGTGGGATGGTTTGGAAATGAGGCAAACACAGTGAGAAGATTGTTTAAGGTATAGCTTACTTTATATGATGCCTATGGTTTATTATGTAAAACAATTTTTTTTAAAAAGTATGGAAAGAATATCCAGTCGGAGCCCAAAGGCATTATTACACCCCTTTGTGGATCTTTTTGCATTGGAGCATACACACAAAACCGTCCATCTGGTGCAATTGCGACCCATGTTTCTTGGATCAGGGCAACATCTGAAGTTCAAAAATTAGGAAGTCTTAATCATCCATTTAAGAGACCTGCTGGCTCCAATTGCCAGCGAGGAGAACCGTTCGACTCCATTAAGCACCACTCACTTCGGATTTCAATATTGACGCAGTCATTCGATGTTGTCCATGTTGCATAGTTGCTTAGTTCCTCAAACCTGTTTGAGTACGGTACCGCTATATGAGAGCAAACAGACCGTTCAAAACCAAATATTGGCTGCTGACCTGGGTGGACAGATTCAGCATTGTCCTCAGGCCCACCCAGTTTGGGTGACATTAAAGAGCTAGACTGGTCCTTGGGAACATGCTCCAGAGTCCTCACCCCATAAGTTTATTGCATAGGCCCTTCTAAACCCACCTGATGCAGGGCAGGTTACGAATTGGAAGAAATAACCTCTACTCACTGGGTACCACAGATAAAATCCACACACCTTTCACAAGGTTGATACATCCTACCACAAAATGACTCCTAACGGAGATGGGAGGACCCAAACAAGCAAGCCATTTTTGCTTCACTGTGAGAGCGTGGTTGGTGCATGGACAATATAAACCTTTGGTCATTGGGCCTGGTCTCTTCTAGGTATGCTAGGAGATTCATCCAATTGTCAGTCTCCTTTCACGGAACCCTCAGCAGCCATCTGAGGTCAGAGATCTAAAGTCTTCGAGCTAGACTGGAAGGTCTGTCATGATCAGAGGTTTGGCTGCAACGGTAGACTTCATTGTGAGCTCCAAATCAGTTAACCCATGGATGTGTACACCAGTCTGCACCACTGTGCCATCAACACACCACCAATGGAGGTTTCAACATCTTGGACTGAATATCACGTGCAAATTTACGAGGTAAATCCACACCATGCTTTGCATGTCTTTACCAATACAAATACCACATGCAGATGCTTCCAGAAATCAGAGCTTTGTATCTGCCAAACCAACCCTTTTCTCTGTTGGGCAACTCCCCTAAAATATACTGGCAAGCTCCTTCCAAAAGGGCTGGACTGGCTGCTGCCAGTTAGACATCAGCATTAGAATGCCATGGTGCAGGAGGTGTTTGCATATAAGCTCTTCCTTCCCCAGAGGGAGTTGGCCAAGAAGACATAGCTGAAGGGCCCTTTGGAGGACCAGGGCACAACCAGAGAATACATGGAGGCAGATTACCATTGATACAGATAAACCATCAAGTTGATTGCAGAGCCATATTAGCAGTGGTCAATGTGTATTGCTCAGGGTGGCAGTGTGCGATTAAAAAAAAAAAAAAAAAAATTGCGCGACACTTCCAACATGACATCCTTTTGCTAGGGTATGCCCAGGAAGACCGAGGCTAAATATCTTTGTTCACTGGACAGGTCTGTTGGCATCCAGAGGTTGACATTTCTCAAAATGTATCCTCTCCTGGAATGCAAGAGGATGTTATGGGGTCTTGTACTGCACCATGTTGCCACTTGCGTGGTCCGAGTTGTTAGTGGGATTGAGACAGAGAAGAGCAAGAGAGCTTTGATGTGGAGCTGGTAGGTCCATGGCAGTCTTTTCTAGCCTGGGTGAACCCATGTCCTTTGTGCTTAGTACCACGATGGAGAGAATGTGCTTGCTTCAGTGATATAGCAGACTCTCTACTGCGATTATTCAGTTGGTTCCGTAGACATGACCTTTGGTGGTATGACGTTGACCACTCGTGGTTTCATGGCCTAGGTTTTGATTCCATCATTGACGAAAGGTGGAATCTAATAGTCGACGTGACCTATGATGACCTATGATGTTGATGGCGTCGATGGCGAGGGCTGCTGTTACATGGCCTTTTTTGTGGAGCTAGTCAACAACCCAGCAGGTGTCGATGGCCTTTCGATGATCGTGGATAACCCGGCCATCGTTCAGGTGCTAGTCGATGACATGTGTGCCACAAATGAGTCTTTATCCCAGGGTAGGTTTTTAGCTCCCATTTTTTCCTTCTATGGTCTCCTCGTACCTAGCCCTTCACCGAGAAGGGATCATCTTCCACAAATTTCTTTGTACTGCCACTCTTGGAAAACTCAGCTCCTGACAGAGTATATTTTCCTTAGCTTAACCAACACGCTAACCTCCTGTGCCGGTCGCTTTTGCACTGAAACCTTTGCAGATATCACTCCTTAATGGTATGGTTAGGATACAGGAAGTAGATGCAATCCTTGTTTGTGTCCCCTTCAAACACATTTAGCCCACAAATGGAGCAAGCCCTAAAGAATGACTTTTTAGATCGCCTCCCATTTGTTAACTGATAGGAACTAGAGGACTCAGCACAATGTGTGGTTAGAATATGAACATCGCCTCCAGGGGAGGGGCTTAGATGTCCCATTGGATTGGACCAAAAGCACCCATAGGAGACTCTTACTAAAAGTAAAATACAGGTACATTTTGTGAAATAAGAAACGTGCAACCGAGGTTTCCCAGCCTGACTGGGAAATATTCAGACATGTAAATCTATCGAAGGTAAGCTATCACCTCTAAAATGCTGTTACTTTTCAGACCCAGCAGACATTTGCGAAAAAACGCACACTGCTTCCACGTTGCCTGCTAGTACATGGATAAGAGTCCAAATTCATGGCATAGGATCGCTATTGAGACACTGTTTGGTAAATGTAATATCTGTTTCCAATAGACCGCTTCTAGCGAGTCCCAATAGTTCCTTTTCTTTGGGATATTTCCCTCCACACCATATAACTTAATTGGTAACACCTTCATCTCATAAAACAGTACAATATGTTTCAGGGAAAATTTCCCGAACTTATTGATTAAGACTCGTGATTGAGAAGAAGGTGCTGAAGTTTGTTCCTCGCAGCTAGCATGTCAACCTGCCTACTTTTTACATTATTAATGGATACCCCTAGATATTTATAATGGGTAACGCTTAATAATTGAGAGTCTTGTAATTTCCAGAAGTACTTCTTACTCTTTGCGCCGAGTTTAATGCTGCACCTTATTATTTGGGATTTCGCTGTATTAATTTCCAGATTATTTGCTTGTACGTAGGACCCCAACTCTACCAACATTCGTTGGAGGCCCTGCTGCGTTTGTGATAACAGTACGAGGTCATCCACGTAGAGCAAATATGGAATTTTCTGGTCCACAAGCCTGGGTGGATCCCCCATACAATTATAGAATTCTTCACCCAGATCCAGTATAAAGATATTAAACAAAAAGGATGCTAAGACGCACTGCTGTTTTAGGCCTAGTTGTGTCACAATTAAGGGTGATAACTTCCCAATGTAGGTAATCCGAACTCTCATTGATGTATTGGTATGAAAGAGAATTACCAACGACACGAGGGATTCCGGGCAGTCATATTGTTTTAATTTATTGTATAGCAAAATCCTATCGACGGAGTCGAAAGCAGCTCTAAAATAAATGAACCCCACATAGAGGGGCTGCTTTCGCTCCGCCTGCTGAGCTTGGATCATGCTCAAGATGATGATACTTGGAATAGTCCCCAGGCCCTTCACGAACCCTGATTACAAGGGGTCAGTTAAGTTTTTACTCCTCACCCATGCCTGTAACTGTTTATGGATTAACCTACAGAATAATTTGTCAGGAATATCTAAAAGGAAGATAGGCCCATAACTGCTCGGGGCCTGTCTGTCACCTTTTTTATAAATTGCGACCATGATCGTTTGTGTCCAGGTCTCAGCTAAAGTCTGGGTTATATTCAGCAATGAGAAGACTTTATATAAGATCGAGGTCCAAATTTCCGGGTGCCTTTTCAGCTGATGGTTTGAAAGCCCGTCCGGCCCACTTGCTTTTGAATTACTCGCCGTTCTAATAAGTTAGAGTATGTCCTACTGCTCAAACTCTAAGTAGAAGGCGGTCGGTAACCCCAACTGCTCCAGTGCCTCACTGTTCTTTACCGGGGCATACAACTGCGTAAAGTGCGCGACCCAAACATGTGTGAGCACTGCTGTCGACTGCATAACTATTTGCGGAACTGCTACAGAGTGGTTTATAGCAGTCCACATTCTCAAAATGTTTTTACTGGCTAGTAATTTTAGCATATTGGCGCTATCTTCATGGTACATTGCCGCTCGATGGGCCTTCACCCAGTTTATATATCTGATCCTGTCATTTAGCTGTATTCTAAGAGGCGCAGGCTCATTTCTAAAGTGTCTCAAGTCTGCCCGTTGCTGCACTTTCTTTTCCCTAACCGCCAGATCATAACTATGGAGATGACCCCGAGGCGGTTTTACTTTGCAACTTTGCTGTTAAAAACCTGTATTAGATCAGGGTATACATGTCTCATATTTCCAGACTGGTTACACTTTTCCAATTGATCCAGGCTTAGCAGTCTATCCAGTTGTACTACCTCATTCTCTGACCATCAAATCCGATTCCCTCCAGCATTCACCACACTAGACTTTTGCAAAGAGTCCAATTCACTACCTTCGGGCGCGGCTCTCACCCCCCATTCAGCCATAAGCATATTATGATCACTAGCCTTCGATTTAATCACACAGAAATTTGTCATCATCGGCCATAGTACCATGTTTACATATATATAATCAATAATTGATGTACTTTCACCTTTTTGCCATGTCTCTACAGGTGGAATAGCAGGAGCAAAGGCCCCATTAAGCATAAACAGATCTCTTGCCTTGATTAAAGAGTTCCATCTTCTGTATCTTACTTTATTTCTTTATTTTATGAAGGCAAGAGATCTGTTCTATTTTCCCCAGGCAGTTTAAATTTAGATCTCCCACCATCACCAGCGCACTGATCTTTTGGTCTTCCATTCCCAAGTCTGAGATGTAATTTAGATTCTGAAAAAAATTATCATCAGACATGGCAATCGGGTTCCAGTATACATTCAGTATTGCATACCCTTCTTGTGCAGACATAACTTTGACCAGTAGCATATATTTATTTGGAGCGGCCCCCACCCCATTTTTACCGCTGTCAAGATACCCGAAATTGGGTGCCCAATTAGTGGTTTATGTGCAGCATTTAAGTGGATTTCATGATTTTCCCAGAGAGGTAGTTCTGAGAGCCAAGTCCCTTGAAGGAGTATTATATCCCATTTGCTTAACTCGCTCTGATCGTTATTAATAAGGTGTTTAAAACCCCTTGTGTTCCAACTTAGGAGTGATACCCGGCTCTCCTGTCCCTCTTCCTCCATTTAATTCTGGGTGCGCGGGCAGCTACAAACACATGAGGTTTTGTTCTGCTGGAATTTCATCGTCATGTTTGTTTCGCCTGGCATTTTTTATTGCAAGTTCCCCTGCTCCTTAGTCAAGGGTTGCTCTGGGTTAGCTCATGACTCCACATTTAGTACAAAACCCAGTTTAAACAAATCCTCTTTTGCCTGCCAATTTAGGTTCTGTACTATCCGGGATTTTATCCAGAGTGGTACCGAATTCAGGCATCCCTTACTAGTAAATTCTACTAGTGCTAAATCAGAGGAGACAATATCCTCCAATTGTTGGATCTCCGAGAATATGGCCATCACTGCTCTTCTATTTAAATCATATTGAATAGAAGGTGACATTCTACATGCTAGAACCAAGGAGTAGGACGCTGGGACCTTTCTACGAGAATTCATTACATTTCTGGCCTCACACTGTTGAGTTCTGGCGTTAGAGCCCAGTTGCGTTGTTTGTGAATTTGGAACTAACACCTTACTCACCGCACTCTCTATTAAACGTATGAAGGCTCCAGCCCTATCATTCTGGTCCCCATCAAATTCGTTTTTCATAGCCCTTCCTGGTACTTGCGTGGGACCCTGTGGAGCCAAGTGGGACTGTGACTCAAGTTTCCTTGCCACTTCCTTGGCAACTTTCGCCACAGACTCACTTTCCTCCCCCATGGTACTCTGTGTCTCTGTCCCCTCTCTAGTATTTTTCTTATTTATTAAGTTATGCTGTAACTGCAGGTTACTTACATCAGGCTTTGGGTTATTTGGCGTAATGGGGGCCACAATTGGGGGGCTAACTCCAGCCATGTATGCATCAACTGCTTTCCGAATTTCAGTTCTCTGAGCAATCAGTGCCACATAGCTTGCCACCTTTACTTTGGTGTCTTGGCTAGATACCAACTGGGATCTTACCAGTTCCTGGATAACCACTTTCTCCCACTCAGGGTTCTTTGACTTAACACCTCCATTAAATCGTCCAATGGAAGGTACTCCATTTCTTGTGCAGGGGCAGAATTGGTAGTTTTTTTGGGGCTACTTTCTCTTTTTTATTCACCAGCACTCCTGGGGTGAATATCGTGAATGGCTTTCTCTGAGTCTCCCTTTTACTTTGTTTAACAGTGGTTTGCTCAGGCGTTGTATTTTTCACTTCCAACGGTACTGGGCATCCTAGAGCCCTATCATAGATAATTTCTTTAATACAAGGCACAGCAGATCCTATTTCATTTGTTTCTTTTACTGGGGCACTCTTTTTACTGGACAGGTTTCTAATTGACTTGCTTTCCGTTTGGCACGCTACTGAAGACACACCCCTAATTAAGCCTTTTTTTAAATTCCTTTTCAACCATTGACCTCTCAATAGGGCTATGCCTCAGTGATTGCCATGACAGTATTGTTTGTAGGCTTTCTTCCTGTGAGCGTAAATTTTGTTCACATATTTGCAGCATCTTAGTAAATAAATGGATCTCTAAATTAATTGACTGCAAAATTACTCCCAGCATATTATCAGGTTGATGCAGGGTCGGACTGGGACAAGAAATGGGCCCAGTCACCCCAAAAAAAGTGGCCCACCCATCGCCTCAAAAAAGTGGCCTACGCCTCGCCTCACGACCCTTGAACCCTGAGGGCATCACCGGAAGTGATGTCATTTCACCCCACCCCAAAGTGACATCCCGGGAAGCGATAAAACATGACCTTTCACCCCTTGACAAAACAGGAAGTGACATCAAATAGCATTGTTCCTAAATACACTAAATTACTGAGAATCCAAGCAGACGTCCAAGGCCAAATTATATGTTATTGTATAGCACTTAGGCTTAAGCTCTTTTTTATAGAATAAATATGCATACAATATCACCCAACCTGCAACCTGTGTTGGTACTCATTTATCGACCTAAGAAGGCTTTTTGAAAAAAAAAATGAAAAAAACATTTTTTTTTCTTCCAAACAGGCCCAGGCACAGCCAGAAAACAGCCCCCAAACCCCAGGGACGATTTCGGCCCGGCTACGGGCCGAAAGGCCGAGGGGCCAATCCGACCCAGGGGTGATGTATAGTAAAAGATGTATTGGTACTGTGATTAGACATAATCAGTTTGATTGGGGACTGAGAGTCATCAGAGGTTAAGGACTCCCCTATACTCTGACTACTTTCTGAGAACATCACCGGCGAACCCGAGAGGTTCTCAGGCAGCAAGTTGTTTGAAAATGACAAGTCATTTGCCTCTAGGTCAATCGCAACCACATCATTACTGACCTCCTGTCTCGGTTCCGTCATATTTCGTATCGTGCCTGTAAAAGGCACAGACTCTAATATTGCTGTATCTGTTAGTGACCGCTCATCCGTAGTTTTAATCCCCCACTCATCTATAGCTTTCCCAAGTAGCATTGTATTATTATGCATCGGATCACATCTCTTTGTAGAGTCTGGCGATTCATTTCTTAGCTCTCCCATATCTGGCGTATCTTGCATTGGAGTTACAATTTTGGGTCTAAATTCTGACAATGAACATTACAAAATGTGCGGATAGCCACATTCCCCAATGTTCCATTAGTGCTAGCGCCGCTTCTGGACGTGGAGCATGCGTGGGACGCAAGCATATGTTTAATTGGTAAAAGATCTTTTGCCTTTCACAGAGGTCTTCTTACCGGCATCCCAGTTTTCAGGGTTTGTAAGATCATAATTACACTTGCGTCGCAATACACCACCGGTTAATCTAAACTTGAACTGCAATGTACTTGGAATGCGCAAAGTACCCGGGAGCCCCCAAGCCCTCAACGCCTCGGCAAAGAGGCAAAGAGGCAAAGAGGTACTTCCTAGGTATGTCTCTCTGGCGAGCGCGCGCTGGTGTGCGCGCTTTCTCACTTTTATCTCGTCACTTCCTTGTGGGCACGGCTTATCGCTTCACATATGTTACGGACTAGAATAAAAGTTGCAAAATAGATTAGTAAATACTAATCTCATGTTCTTGATAAGTCCTTAGTCTCTTTGCATTTGATGAAGTTGTAAATACCGTTGGAAAGGCTTCACAAAACATCCCAAAATACAGCAACACGGACCACGGCCAGCGGGATGGGCAAAGAGGTACTTCCCAGGTACTTCTCGCTGGTGCCCACAATCGGGTTATCGCCCAGAGTGTCCTGAGTGAGCACCCATGTGGTGCCTGACTCCTCTGTTGCTGGTTTTCCCCCTTCTGGTATCAACAGTTCTTTGTACTTTCATAGTTCAATTAGCTGTTTGCTACTTTCGTTTAACACAGCAGGGTTTCTTATCGGTTCTCCCCTCAACTCACCGGCTGTGATGTACAGCTTGGCTTTCCTTCTCTCTGGAGGCAAGGTTGCTACTACGGATGCACACGTCTCTCCCCGGCTTGATTATCAGCAGAGGAGGGCCCGCTGCACTGTTTACATCTGCTGCAAAACACGCTGGCTATTGTTCATGGTCTCACTATTCCTTCTGCTGAGGTTTCACAGGCTGGAAAGTGCAAGGCTGCTTCTCTTCTTGACACCCTCTCAGTTTGTGCTGTCTTTCTCATCCTCTTCAACTGCTGTGCTGAGTTAGCTCTCTCGTCATGGGGTCTCCCTTGCTCATATTGTGCGCTTGTGCTCCAAGTTTTATCCCTGTGGGGAAGGGAAAGCGCTGTCAGGTGTGTGTGTGATTCAGGTCAATTGCCTGACTTTGCCTGACCCTTGTGTTCGGACATGTTAGGTAAATGGCTCGGTTGTTAGTCCGTCGTCCTTCATGATATGCAAAAGTGTTTGCATCAGAAAAGGGGGGTAGAGTGTTTGAGTATCGTATGTGGTAGGTTGGGGCAAAGGTGTTATAAGAAGGGGGATACTGCATCTCACCCATCAGTGCCCCACTTCTACTCCCCCCAGGAACTGGATCCAATAGCGATGGTTGTGTCCTGGCCACCTGGATGACCTGGATGACAGAACCCTGGGAACTAGTCAGGGAGGGACACCTTCAGGTTTCTCACAGTGCCCAGTGGCTCCATGTAAAGGTTAAAAAGGATTGGTGAGAGGATGTAGCCTTGGGGGACTTCGCAGGTGACCTGCAGTCGGTTAGAATGCAAAAAGTTCATCTGGACTGCCTTGTCTCTGCCTGAGAGGCAGGAAGTAAACCAATTTAGGACAGTGCCAGAGAATCCCATCCTGTCAGCAAGGAGGGAGAGAAGGATGTGGTGGTCGACGGTGTCAAATGCAGCTGAGAGTCAAGGAGGACGAGGAGGCATAAGTCGGCCTTATCCATGATTTGGAGAGCATCATCCACTGCCTAGATGGTGGCTGTCTGAATGCTACACTTTAGGTGGAATTCTGACTGATAGCCATTTAGGAGGTGAAGTTAGGAGGTACTTTTTCCAAGATTTTCCCAATAAACGGGATGTTCGTAATGGGCCTGTAGTTGGCCAGGTCGTCTGGATCTAGAGATGTTTTTTTCAAAATTGGTTGTACGAGACCAGTCTTGGGGGTATCGGGAATTATCCTTCTGCGAGACAGGCATTGATGATGCTAAGGAGCGCATTGATCTCCGGGTCCGTGAATTGTTTAATGATGGAGACCGGAATTATATCGTCAGAGTAAGAAGTAGGTTTCAGGGAGCCAACCATTTATAGGAGATACGGGGGAAAGAGAAGAAAGAATTTGGTGCAGAGGAGCAGTATGCGTGCTGGGGTGTAGGGGACGCTAATGCTGTGAGAGGTTGATTTTATGGTCTCTCAGATTTTGTCTATTCTTTCAATAAAAATGTGTTGATTCTGTTGCATTTTTCCCAGGTTTCTGGTCGGGGAGGGTTTGGTACACCTCAAGCAGTCGCTGCGTTGGGACTTAAAGGCTCCATCATTCACTAATTAAGATTTGTTTTCATTAGAAGGACTGGTAACGCACAGAACATGCCTATATGATTTTACTCACATTCTTCAAGGATTGGCCCTTATTTATTTATGCATTTATTAAGCGCGCTAAACCCTGAGGCATCAATACATTGCATTAATAACAGTTCCTTGTATTTCCTCACACATTGCCTGTTTGTTTAACAATGTAACTAGCGTGGCTATATGTAATTGGTCTCCCCCGCATTGTTTTGTTAGGTTCAATAATGGCCCAGACAGATCCTGCTAAGAGCATTGTCTAAGTATGCAGGAAGACTCGTCCAGATGAGACCATGTGGAATGAATTTCATAAATGTCTTGCAAGCGCTGCAATACATGGTACCTATATATACCCACAAAGATACTGCAGATCAATTGTTTAAATACCAAGAAATACCTGGAGAACACCTGGTAGATATTAACGAGACACAGTATTCATAATGTGTTGTTTAAATGCTGTACAAGCAACAACAAACATTATTTATTTCGGATTTCTCCATTTCCATTCAAAATTCATAACCACATTTTTTCAGAATTAGTCCTTAATCAAAACCTTTAAAACAATTCTATTTGACATTAAAAAGGTCAGCTCATTTAAGGAATTCAACTAAACTGTACATAAAATCATTGTTTTCATAATTCAACATATAGCTCATTGCTGCACAGCATGTCCTTATTCCATTCATCTTTAAAAAAGGCCTCAGCCTAATTTTACGCAGAACTATAAGCCAAGGACAGATTAACATGAAAGGCATTAGATCTTCTTCTTGCCCCATGTGACATCTAAACATGGTGTCCCCAAATTTCCATCTTGTACATTTATTTAACTGCAATAGGTTTAGTCTTAAAGTAGCAACCATCTTCGACAGGTGGGTGAGATAAACCTCAGGATGTTTCCTTGCTTATCATACCGATGTTCCAGATATAATGTGAGTGAGGAAAGCTTAATAATTAATCAAGCAAGGAAGGATGCATTTGCATAAATACCCCTGTAGACCTTAGAGACACAGTTGTCTTAATGCACTACATATTACATTGTTAACATGCAGTGTTGACTACATCATATACAAAAACTAGGCAAACCCTAGAATGCAGATTGTATACATGCCCAGTGTGAGACAGGCATGGTATCAACAGATGACACAGACAACAAGAGTACCAGTGTCTCAAAACCTTTATTAAATATTTTAGGCTGTTTTAACGCCTATCTTGCCCTATAACTAAGGTGGGGTTTTCCCTACCTAAATAAACTAAAGAAAGTCTGTGTCTGAAAGTCCAAACCAAAAAACTGTCTGTATTAAAACCTATGCTTGCCCTCATGCCTAATACTAAACACAGTGTAGGGATGTTCCCAGTTAACTAAACAGTGTCCAAAAACAAATATGGAGCACCTCTAGCTCCTATCCCCATGTTCAGGATACAGTTCCAATAAATGCTTGTTTCTGCCAATTTACCTAGCCATGGGACTCTGTTCCCAAAGTACAAAACACAGTTGTTCTTGACATACAATGTTCAGTTAATTTCACAATATTCCACGTGAGCTTAGGGTTCCCTTCCCCAAGCTTAATGTACTTCTCCTCATGGTTCAATTGTCACAATGTTCAGCAAGAGCTTAGGGTTCCTTTACCCAAGCTCGAAAGCAATTTTCCTCAAGGTTCACTTGTCACAATGTTCAACAGGAGCTCAGGGTTCCCTTCCCCAAGCTCAAAAGCACTTCTCCTCAAGGTTTACTTGTCACAATGTTCAACGGGAGCTTAGGGTTCCCTTCCCCAAGCTCAAAAACACTTCTTTCTTAAAGCGCAGCATTCATGACTTTCTATAACAACTGTTATAGGTTGGTTGGGGCTCCTTGGTCTTGGTGCAGTTGACAGACCGAATGGTCCAGCCATACAGGTCGCGTAACCAGTTGCCCTTGTAGTTTCTTACTTACTACCTTTCATGACTTCCTTACTTGACTTCTTTCTTGCTCAAGCTTTTGTCCAAATATTCACTGGTAGGTGACTTGCTTCCTTTGTAACACCTTTTATAAATTCTATTTTGCCGGCTTCCACTGGTAGCCTCTTTCTCCCTCTTACTCCCTTTATTCGAGTTAACAGGTTTTCCAGACCAAGCTTTTTCACTGCTCCCCCTTCTGCTGTTCAGTAACAGCTTCTTTATCGAGTTCATACTCTTTAACACCGTTCAATCTCAGCCAATTGTTCAGAGGCTTGCAAACCTGTATAACTTTGTTATCCGTAACCACTCTGTGACATTGTTTGCAGACACTCCATTGGTTGCCTCACATTCGTTAGTTATCTCATTTTTTTGTTCTGTTCGGAGACTTGCGAGAACATATCAACTGCATGCAACCACTCTGAATAGCACTATATGGGTTATTGTCCCCCTTTTTTGTTGACGGGGGTTGGTCTGATATAGGGATGATATAGCATATATAAAACAAGAGATCAAATCAACTACCACTTTCTCAATCCGCTTAGTTCAAGTTAACAGCTGTGGTACTTCATCTATTTTCTACGAATCACAGAGTAGGGACACCAGACATGATTGTAGCAACATTTCATGGTACAAATTTTATTTGTTAACAAATCTAAAATCTTTAAGAACACCCAGAAAGCCTACAACAATTTGGCATTTCAATATAATTTACTAAGAACACCCAGTGTTCTCTGTGAGGTTAGTACGTGACAGAACAATAACTGTTATAAATCAACAGATGTTATACTAGTTTATACAAATTAATTCAATATAAACTATTCAGATGTGTCTACATCTGTGCATATGTTTCAGCCATTTTCAAAAGTAAATTAGATGCCATCTCTAGCATCATTGATTGATGTTTTGGCCATCTTCAGGACAGAGATTATTTTGATTTTCAGGCTGTCATCTCACAATAACTACAAATAAAAAGCAGATAATGCCGTGTTAAAACCTTAAATATGTAACAACCATGTCTTGTTAGTTAAAAAACCCAATCTAGTGGCTACCCACCTGTAGCCTCAAACACCGTAGTTGGATTGGAACTTCAAGTATTTTTCAAAACAATCCAGCTTGTTCTAACATTGACTTCGGATCATCTATTTTTCGAGTAGGGTATATTCGAAACAGTATATATATATATCTATATAGATATATATATAGATATTTATATAAACAGTGATTGATCATAAGAAATGCCTGTTCTACATCCCCCATTTTGATGAAGACCTGAGTATCATCGGCATATGAATGAAAATTGATCCACTGCCTCCTTAGAATATTCAACAATATGATATTTCAGCTAAAATATGGGTAAATGAGGTTTTGTCTTGCTCTTTTAGACTATTTAGGGGAACCAGGCAAGGTTGTCCACTTTCCCCATTCCTATTTAATTTGGCTCTTGAACCATTGCTAGCGTACATCAGGCAGGTAAGGAATATTTGTAGATGGAAATTAAAAAATGGTGAGATAAAAGTGTGGTCATATGCTGATGATCTAATGGTGGTCTTGACTAATCCAGCTGAAGGTGGTGCTTTACTTAGGGAGTTGATGCAGGAAGTGGGTCGATTATCGGGTTATAAAGTGAACTGGGGAAAAACTGTGGTTTTTCCGGTGAAACTGACTCCGCTAAGTAGGAGGCTATTGGATTGGGATTGTCAATGGGCGGATGTCTCTGTGAAGTATTTGGGTGTATACCTGGTGCGAGATGTTCGGAGGACTGTGGATTTTAATATATATAAATTGAAAGAAATCCTAATGAAGGATTTGCGTAGATGGGATAGGTTGACTTTAACTCTTTGGGCCAAGATCAATGCTGTCAAAATGGTATTACTTCCAAAAATGTTGTATTTCATTCAATTCCTTCCCTTAAAATTCACAAAGCAGGCACTAAAGTGTATTGAAAAACTTTTTATGGATTTCTTATGGGGAGTAGGCAAGAAGCCAAGAATTCCACAATTTATTCTAATACATAGTGTTAGAGATGGGGGCTTTGGTTTCCCAGTATTAGAGAATTATTATAAAGGGTTTCTATTGAAAAAAGCTTCTTACTATTTTATGAAGGATGGGGGCTTCGAGCCTTTTTGGCTTCGGATGGAGAGGGAAAGATTGAGTCCGTTTTCGTTGGATTGTTTATATTCCTATGGTAAATTGCCAAAATCTGGGGTTAGGATAGAGGCATTATCAGCTACAAAGACTGCTTTGGTTTCTTTGATTCAAGGGTGTGGCCAAAATTAGTTTTTTTTATAATTCTACTTCTCTCTGGTCAAATCCTGGTTTACAGATTGAGAACAAAGTATTACACTGGAGTGGTTGGGCTAATAAGGGTATTTTGAAGATTGAAGATGTATGGAAAGTTGGCGAGATGGTACCGTTTGGTGACTTAGTGGACCAATACGGTTTAAGAAATGAGAAATTGAGAGATATAGGTCACTAGAATGTTTTTTGAATGAGAGGCATTGAATGTTAAGTGAACCATTACGTGGAAAACCCCAAGTGTGCATATTGTTTGATACTGCTCTGAATGTAGTGTTTACCTTTAGTAAACTTATGCCGGTACAGGTGTGTATGCAGGACTCCTGGGGGAAATTGCAGAATAAATGGGTGATTGAACGGGGCAGGGATATATCTGAAGCTGATTGGGATAATGTGTGGAGTGTGACGGTGAGAGCAAAAATGGATTTGAACCTGAGGTATAGTCATCAGCGAATTTTGCGGCGTATTTATTGAACACCAGTGAAGATGGCTGAGGGGGGTTTGACTGAGTCGGATTTGTGTTGGGGGTGCTCATGTTCAAAAGGGACTTATTTGCATATGCTTTGGGAATGTGATAGGGTTCTGACTTTTTGGAAGGAGGTAATTGATCGAGTAGATCTAGTGATTGGTAGTTCGCTCCCTCGAACTTTCATGTCTGCAGGTTTTCTCTCCAATGAAAGCAGATGTTTAGAAATATGTGGTGTATCTGAATGGATTGATAGGGCATTGTTGATGACAATTAAGCATATTATGAGAGTGTGGAAAACGCGTAAGAAACCACATACTGATAGTTGGATGGTGGACATGCGCATGCTTTCAAAGTATGAGAGGTCTCGAGCGTTTCGGCTTCATCGAGAGGCTGAATACAGCGATAATTGGGATTCCTTTAATGATTTGTTTGAGTAATGGTATGGAATTTTTAGTGAAATATGGGTATTGGGGGGTGGGGGTTAATGTGTTGTGTTTTGTTTCCTGGTTGTGTCTATGTGTAAGTGTTGTTTGTGTTGTTATGGTTTTAATGAAAATGTGGGAGGGAACTTTTTGTTAAAGGTTTATTGTTAACTGATGGTTGTTATTTGGTAATGGAAATGTTATGTGCATGTTTGTTTTTCTGACTCTCACCAACATGGTTTGATGTGGCTGTTAGTTTGAAAATTTAATTAAAGATATTAAAAAAAAGAATATTCAACAAAGGCCACAGATAGAGATTAAAAAGTGAAGGCGAGAGGGAAGAGCCCCGAGGTACCCCACATCCAATGTAAGTGGGATCAGAAAGAAAGCCCCCCATTTTCACCTGCTGATACCGATTAGACAGAAAAGAGGCAAACCATTTCAAGGCATGTTGGCAATTTCCTTCAAGCGGCTGAGCAATATAGAACGTTCGACAGTGTAGAACGCCGCAGAGGGATCTATCCGCGGCCTCCAACAAGTCCTCCTGCACTACCAATGGTGCTGTTTTGGTCCCAAATCTAGCTGTAAAACCTGACTGCAAAGGGTCCAGCAATACCTCATTTTCCACAAAGTCTGCAATTGATTAGCAATGACCTTCTCGAATAGTTTGCCCGGCTATGGAATACCAGCAATCGGGCGATAATTCTGCAAAACTGATATATTTAAATTTGACTTTTTCAGAAGTGGTGTAATAACCATTTTTTTTTTTTTAGATCTAGAGGCACAGAACCTTGCTCTAAGGATTTGTTAATAACATTTGCCATTAAAGGACCAATCTCAAAAGCCAGCCCCTTAGATGCGCAAGCTGGCAGTGGAAATAACAAATCATTTGTAGGCTTTAACTGTGCAATCAATGCCACAACTTCATCCTCTGACACTCTTTTGAAATCAAAAGGCACTGAGCCCTCTAAAGTCATCAAGACTTGCAAGGAATCTTTTCTATCTTCTCTTTGAAGAATAAGGTAAATATATTATCCAGCCTTAACCATGGTTCCAGAAAAGAGGAGGTACATATAGGATGACAAAGGTTTGAGACAACTTGCTAGAGCTCTCTATCTGACCGACCTGCTCAGGTTCCACTGGGGTCTTTCCTCGCCTCAACCACACTCTCCACCTGTGGCATCCCTCAGGGCTCTATCCTCTTGCCGTTGCTCTTCAACATCTACCTTGCCCCCTGGTCAACCTAATCTCCACCTTCTCCTCACTTCCAGTGTTATGCGGATGACACGCAGTTCTCTTTCAAGTTTCCATCCACTTCCTCCTCTTCTTCCTCTCTCATTCCTGACTGCCTAACTGCTATTCAGGCATGGTACGCTGCTAACAATCTCTGCTTTAATGCCAGTAAGACTGAGATCCTTCTCACTCCCTGTACTCCCTGCCTCCCATGGAACTTGCCCACCTGGCCTCCCCTTAACACTTACCTTGCCCCAGGGGCCCTCCTCCGCCCCTCCTCCTTCCGCCCTGCACTTGTATGCTGCCACTCTGTCCCGCACTTCCCTCCCACCCTAGCATTATCCCTTCTGCCCGACCGGCACTTACCCCCCACTCACCTCCCACTTGCACTTCTTGTTACTGTACTTGCACAATCTGAATGACACAATGTCTAGTAGGACCGTTATTGTTGTTTTCTCCCCTGCTCCCCACCCCATCTTTATGCTCTGGAGGCTTCTTTAACTGATTTAGTGGTAAAGCTTTAGGTGGCGCCATTTGGAGTAAGATCGTGAGGTTCCCGATTTGGGACTCTGATAGATGCTTTTCGCGTCGAGCTTGGACTAGTTTCATTAGCAGTAGGTACAAAGATCGGTAGGGGTAACCTTTTAATAAAAATCATAATGGTGGAGGAAATCCTTGTTGATGATTCTTAGAAAAGCAGCAGTGGAGGATATGTCATGGTGGCTCAGCAAATGTAAAGAGATTAACTATTGTTTTTTTTAGGAAATCGCCTGGACTCCAAAATGGGAAGAAGGGGTGTGCTCTGTATTAAAATCATTTAAGAAATGTGCAGAGCTATGGAACTGTGCCAGTAATCATAGCCATGTACAGAATTTGAAATCTTTGAGCTCTTTTGCTAAGATGCTCTTCCCTTACCTGAGAGCACAAAAGTATATTTACCAATTCCCCTCCCCAAAGTTGAGAAGGATATTCATGTTAATTAGGTTCAACAGGTTGAATGTGCTCGCAACTAGGGGTGCTTGGATGGGCATCCCTAAGGAAAAACGTACATGCAGATTGTGTGCTGACAACAACATGCTGGAAACCGCAAGACATGTATTAACATCTTGCCCCACCCTAGAAAGTGAATATATGGTGCATTATGGGCCTCACGAGGTGGATGGAACAGAGAGTGTGAGTGAATCCATTTGCCTATCTAGCATCTCAGGATGCAGCCAGAAAATGGTTCTGGTGATTACAAGAGTATGGTTGATTGTTGAGGCACGGTTATCGATGTTCCCTTCTACTACTGTTCCCGCAGCGCTCTCATCGTTCTTCCCTTCCTCTCCATTGCTCTTATATAGCCTGTACTGAGTGAATGTGCTTTTTAGCATAGAGGATTAGTGATTTAGGATATTAATTGAATAATTGGAGTAAAATGTTTTTTAGGAATTCATATATGGGTTTAACGTTTAGAAATTAATAAATTGGAATGTTATTTATAAGATTGTTCTTTTATTTATTTATTGTGTGTTACAGGTTAAAAGAGAAAAACAAACTTTTCCCACAAGATGTCGTATTTAAATTACCGGTAATACAAGTAAATATCAAGAACAAATTCATAAAGAGCAAACAAAGCACAAATATCAGTACAGCAATTCATGCAATAAAATATTTACATAAAGCAAGGATATATGATAAATGCTACACCAATCAGCACACTTCATTATACAATTAAAATGACAAGACAAAGGATCAAGATATAAAACTTCCACCCATATTTCACAATTAAAATCAACAACCATTATATTTAATAGGACAGTTGGTCAGGAAAATCATATCTAAAAATCTCATAGCTTCAATCATCATTGGCACTGTTGATGCCCAACGGAAGATATGTCAGTTTTTACAGTACCTTCAAGTAAAGTAACAGAAAAAATATCTTCCTATTGTGTTGGAACGCAAAATAGTAAGCTTGGAGAAAATCATTACCAAGTGATAGAGGGTCTCAATTTCCGTATGACAAAGCCGACATTGCCTCTACCATCTGGGAATGTTTTTTCTAGCCCCCATTATCTTGCCTGTGGCAAATAGGTTTAGCTTTAAATACAGCCAAGTGCATCTCAGTTGTCTAGCTGGATATTTTTGCAGTATATTATGTATTCGCCCACTAGGATTTATATCATAAGTGCTCAAACACCCTATATAATGACAGCAGCCTCCTATTATTAAGCCAGTTCAACTCAAACAGGAGTTTCTTGGCTTCACTTGGTCTACTACACACAAGCAATTCCTCAGAGATACCCTCCTCTAACATAATCGTTGTACATTTTTTAGCCCAGTCAGAAAGAAGTGTACACGCATCTGCCAGGAGTAAGCTATGCAGCTCTACAAATAGAGAGCCGTCTGGCGGAACAAGTAAGCGTCAATATAATTGCAAACTTCTCCAATCAATCATAGTTTGGATTGAAGTGATGCCTAAAATTTGTCTAATTGCAGGCATCAGAGTTCCCTGGGGAAAGAACAGCACCTTACGCCAATGTTTGCCCTCAAAAAGGAGCCAGGCACTACTGCGCCATGTATTACAAAAGGAATGATTTTTTGACAATACACTTTTAGTACAGGAAGAAGTGAAAATCGCCCATACTTCAAATCAATCTGCCTCAGCTGAGATAATGATTGTATAAGTGCTGTTTTGTTAGGTGACCATTGTTCGTAGAGTTTATTGGTGCTAAAACTCTTAGTTACCAAATATTTATGGACTAGTTCTAATTTTTGTCCATTAATCCACCAATTAAATTTCTGTTTTTCCTTCTTTCTAAGTTTGTTTAGAACGTGAATTTTAGATTTTGTAACACCAATTTCGAGGCCCACACTCTTGAAGAAATTATTGGCTTCAGATAGTGCTCTCTGAAGACCTATTTGTGTTTAGTCAAACAGAACCAAGTTGTCTACGTACAGAAGGTACAGGACCAAAAGAGCCCCCAGTCTTGGGGGGTTAGAGTCAATTTCTGCAAAAGAGGCTCCCAAATCAGCTATCCATGCATTAAACAGGAACGGGGTCAAAATAACATAGGCCCCTCTCACTCCTTATGCACCTTGAAGTGTTTCGCAAAGCATCCAGTATCACTTTAAGTCTAGTTTCCGAGTGCAAGACCTTCAACATGTCAAGCAACATGGGGGTGGGGGGTCAACCCTGTGATTTTAACTTTGACCATAAGAGTACCCGGTTAACATAATCAAACGCCTTTCTTATGTCTAGAAATGTGACACAAATCTATCTTTTGAATGCCCGAGCCTGAGCTGTGAAGTGAAAAATAATATAACAGTTTGAGTCCATGTTTACCCCTTTCTTAAAACCTGATTAGTAAATTTGACTATAGAAGGGAACTTGTAAAGATAGTACAGGACAAAGGTTTAAAAAATGTTGTACGACCCATCCAATAAAGGAATAGGTCGGGAATTTACCAGGTCCAGCCTATCTCCTCCCTTATGAATAAGCACAACAATCGCATCCCACTAAGAGGCTGGGATTGTTTTTTTTATATTATGAAAAAGCTCTAAGAGTATTTGTGACCACAGGTCCGGGTCTGGTTTTAGTGTGAGTTTGGGAAGAGCATCAGGTCCCGGAGGATTCGAGCATTTTGACTTTATAATGGCCCCATATATGTCATTGAAGCCAATATCCATAAACTCTCAAGTTGGTGAGGCTGGATATTGAACAACCTTAGGCTCCCTTGGCACAAGGGGATCTCCCAATACAAGTTAGTAAAAAACTAAACCCAACACTACTCAAAATCGTGCTGGCCTGTAGCAATTTCTGAGAACTTCTTTGTTTGACCAAAGACAAAAAGGTTGAGCAATTTTTGGCATTTAGGGCTGAAAGCGTATTTTCTGCATCATGCTCGTATTTCAGATGCCTCATTGTCTTGATCCAACTCGAGTAGGCTTGTTTTATTTTCATTAGTAAGGGCGGAGCAATGCTCCCCATCTTCCTGATTTGTCTGGGTTCTCATCTAAACTGCTTCTTTTCAATATGGGCAACACTATCAAAGGTACTGATGAGCAATTTGTTGATGCCAACCTTATTCAGAGTCTTACCTGAAGTCAAACTTAAAAACGTATCTTGAATTAAGGGACCAAAGCCACTAGGCGTCAATCATTTCCCTCTATGTCCCAGTAAACAATCTGCCATTTTGTTATTAAATCCAGTAGCAAGTTTGGGTTTCCAAATCACTTTGCTGTTCACCCCTCATATCTCAAAGACACATCAAGAAGGGGAGATTTATATCCCATTTCCAAATTGAAAGTAAGAATCAAACAATGATGATCACTGTTATCACTGTTGACAATTTCTAGCTTATCTGCTCAATTAAAGAGATCGCTGGACAGGAAGATGTAATCTAAAGTTGCGCCTATACTGGGCCCCACCCTGGTAAAATCGGGCAGAAAATCCCCCCGAATGTTAACATTAACTAGGGACATGTCTCAGGATCCCATAAGTTCTTTCCATAGGAGCCCTGTACCCCGTGCCTCGGGTTGTTTTGCAAGAGGGCGGAGATAAAATGTATCATCTAAACATTCACTGTTAAGATCAACTAAAAGGTTACAACTACCATCTTCGTCTGAGTGTAGCTCAATTGTCCCATGTAGTTTTATCAAAAAGTCTGATAAGTCACCAGTAATTGGATTGAAGTACACATTTAAAATTAGACAAACCTGTGTTTCCCACTCAATCTTTACATTCATCTTGAGGAATTCAGCCAAGATATCTCTTTCCGTAGATGACACCCTTTCCATTGTCACATTGCAATCATTCCGCAGGGCACAAATAGGCCTCCAAACGCTCTTCCCGTTAAGCCTTTTCTTGCAGGTGTGAGAAACCTGAAGGTGTCTAGCTGCTAGTCCCCGGGGATCTGTCAACCAGGTGGCAAGGACACGGACATCACTTTTGGATTCAGTTCCTGGGGGTGGACCAGTGCAGGAGGATCACCTGGATGAGGGGTGTTCGGTGAGTGAAAGTGGGACACCCGAGGGTGAGACACAGTATCCCCTTCCTTATAACACCTTTTCCACATCCTACCAGGTAGGATAACTATGAACTCAACCCCCCCTTTCCCGACACAAACACTTTCTCACGGACAGCTCACTGTAAACGACAACAGACTAACAGCAGAGCCGTATACCTGACATGTCCCACTACGATGGTCACGCAAGGTCAGGCCATTACTGATCATTACACACCCCTGACTTCCATCACACTTCCCCACACGGATAAAAGGTGTAGCAAAGCACACAAGGAAACAGCAGTTCCAAAATGGCAGTTTAATACAAGGAGAAAGACGGCATGACCAGAGAAGGTTGCAAGGAGGGAAGTATCCTTGACCTTTCAAGAATGTTACTTTCATGAGCCTTGGAAAGTAAGACACCTAAGACCAGGAACTAAGGCTGACCAAATCTGCACAGTGTGTGGGAGGTACCCAGCACTCTCTCACGTCGATAACCCAGACGGGGAGGAGCGATTGCCGCTGTGGTGCTGTCCTTGGCTCCTACAAGAAAGCAGCGTCAGTAAAGACAGCCAGCACAGCCGGTGAGTCGGAGAGACTGATACCAAACCAGCTTGTGTTTTGAACCAAGGTTGCAATCAGCAACATTGTATAAAGAGAACAGTGTGTGAGGCGTTTGTGACTAGAGACGCAAAGATAATTGGAAACCAAAGGAGTAGTTGAACTTTATAATTGAACTTTGGGAAGCCAAGAAAAGATACTGTAGACAGAGCGGGCCAGCGCCACGTGGGTGCTCATTCGAAAGTCTCTGTTAGGTATCCAACTGATGCTGAGTGTGAGAAAAAGGAATATTGAGATTGAAGTGGTCATGCAACAGGTCAAGCTAAACCCTGTGCAGATTCCAAAGTCTTCGATAGTTTAATGTACATCACAATTGGCCCCAGCCTGGCTGAAGGAGACTAATTGAGTGAAAGAAAGGGATCTGAGCCTGGCTGAGGGGGATCCAGGGTGAACCATGAGTCACCCAAGAAAGAATTCTCTGAGCATTGTTTTGAAGGGGATCTGACGCCGGAAGAGGGGATTCAATGTTGAACCTTTGTTTTGAAAGGGATTTGAGCCCAGCTGAGGTGGATACAGGGAAAACACCCACAATTGAATTGTCTTAAAAAGGAAAAGAACACTTGCGTGTTATTTTTGTATAACAGAACCTCTGATTGAAGAGACTTGCAACATCCTGACATATAATTTTGTAAACACTTATTTCTTTTTCATGAGCATTACCCCACATTGTTTGTAAATTAGTGGTAAGGATTGGCAATTGTTTTTTTTAGTATAGGCCCTTTTTATTTTGACAATACTCCACTAGACTCCACCAGGATTGCATTATTATTATTGGATGGGCATAGCTTGCTCCCATCTGTAGATTAAGGTTTAAGTTTAGATAGGCATTTATCACACCCTTGCGAAAGTTCAATAAACACCCTTGAACTGTGCTCACTTGTGTTTCTCTTACTGTTGATACCATACCTTCCTTACACAGGTTCACAACACATGGTGTAGCCCTCTAGTAAGGGGCATTACAGCATCCAAGACTCTTGGAGTGCAATAAATTCATATGCACCCCAGAGACTGTAAGAGTTAGCCAGATGGGGAAAAAAACTGTTATTCGAGGAGGCTATTTTGATGTTACTGTCATGATCACTGCTTCCAAGGAGCCAGGACCAGCCCAACGTCCTTGGAAGCAGGCCCCTAACCCTAATCCTAGGCACCAGCCGGTCCCCACGGGGACCTTTTGGACCATGTCCTGGCGCCGGTGGCACCAGGCTCATCAGAATCATCGGTCCCGGCACTGGAAGCGCCGGGCTCATAATATGTGTGCAGATGCTTGGGTGGACTTACCTGCAGCAGACCATGCTGCTTACTTACCAGCCTCTTAGAAGTCCTCTGTGAACAGGGACTACTTTCTTACCTGGGTGGGGCAAGCTCCACTCCCTGGATTCAGCACTGGAAAGCTTCTGGAACTGGAACTCTTTTCTTACCTAGGCGGGGCCGTGGAGGAAGACGTCTCATCACTCCAAGGCTATTTAAACCACACCCGATAGACGAAACGTGCTTCGCGTTATTCTGCATCTGCAGCAGAACGCTCACAGAGTCTGTTCCAGCCTTTCTTCTTATGATCCCGAATCTGCAAGAGTCATACTCACCATTCCTGCATCCTGAATCTTCAAGAAGCATACTCACCATTCCTGCATCCAGTCGACAGCAGCACCTGCAGAGACAAGAAACAGCAGGTTAACAAGGCAGCCTTATCTCGCAGTGCTACTCACCTGATCCATCGGCTGCGGTCATTTTCGGCACGCTGCACCTCCGCCTGCGAAGACAAAAGCATTGTCACTACTTACTGGCACTCCGTGAATTCTGGATTTCTTCACACTGCATCGCCGCCTGCGGAGATAAAAGCATTGTATCTGCTTACGGACATTCCGCGGACTCCGGCGCTGCAAACCAACTTCTGAAAGACAAAAGAAGAGACATTAGACAGGTATTTACTTACGCCCATCGCGCTCTTCGCAATAGAACGCCTGCTCTTCAGCACAAACTACGCTGCAAGGAAAAGACAGTTAGAGCGCTTGCATTTACTCACGCATTTCCAGGCGCTTCACTCCATCTTCCTCAAGAGTCCTGCAAGACAAAAGGGAGAAAAGCATTATACGAAGTCCTGTTCAATGTTAACGTGCCTTGCACCTAAAGACTATAAAGACTAAAAAGGTGTCTGGAAACTCACCGCTCGTGCAGTTAACGACGGTAACGGTCTACTGAGTCCAAGAGGCCTATGTTTCACCAGTGAAGGAACTGGCAACAGCGCCCTGCACCAGACGCAGATGGAGAGCCCAGCATTCACCTATCTAAGGTGAGCACGTTGACCTGGGGGCTCTACGGAGAGGGAGAGAGAGGAAGAGGGACATTGAACAACCCAGACCATTAACCCCCATATTCTTTCACCTGCAGAAACCTCACCCTACGAGTTCGACACACAGTGCGAAGAGGTTCGACCCCAGAAGCCCATCGGGTTCTGCACATCACCTTTCGAGTCACAGACACCTTCCTGCCAAGATCAGCGCCTCCGTGGGAATCAGGTGAGCGTTACAGTTACTTCCTCAATGTTTCCAAAGGGCCCAAACAGTTTCAGTGTGCCAACTATTCAGAATATGTGATCACTCATATTTGACTTTCCTTTTAGAGTCCAATATGTCCAAAGCAGTTGCGGAATGTGTTGTCTTTCTAAATTACTTTTACCGTGAGGGGCTCCCATACAAACCCTTCCGTCTCCTCTACTTCATTTTGGCTACTTTCTCCTGAGAGATTGACACTTCCTAGCCCATCTGTTTAAAGGACTAATTTTCTGCCAGAATTACATTTCTGATTAAGTTCTGATTTGAAACCAAGCCTAACCAGATCTACTCTTGCAGGATCAATAAACTGGACCTGGGTCAAGTCACAGTACTTGATTAGAGCCAATTTTGGAACTTTCTCAAACAAAGCCAAAACATATTGTCTATTCGAAAGAAGAAATTTGTGGACTTTAAAAAAGTCCTTTCAACAAGCAGGTAATGCAGATTTTCACGTGATGAAATATTTTTGGCTGTGGCAATGTCTACATAATGATGGTGGTAACGTTCACCCTTTTTAGGTAACGTAAATGTAGTTTTAGAATATTTTACAGTTCTTATGATTTGGGTCCATACTTTGTTAAGAACCTTTTTTCTACCATCCTCCAATGATAGAAACAAAGTAGAACGATTCTCCGCCTCTTTCCTAAGCGTCTGCCCATAATTCGCTTGATCTTTAGGTAAAACAGCGCTTGTTTCTACCATCTGGGGAACTTTTGTTATCATACTTAGAACCTGATTGTGTATCATTTTCGTCAACCTTTGAAGTCACCAGGGTATTTTTAGGGATGAACTTGCTGGCAAATGTTGTCAAGGATAGACCTGTGCATGTAAACTGTGCAGGCTGTAAACCCACTTCAAGCTCATTTGTCAATATCAGATCATGGCACTCTGAGGGATTTTCAGGCATGCTCATGGCACTTGAGTTAAGACAATTAGGATCTGCCTCAGAATAGACAGACAAAGCATTCAAGTCCAATAGCTCTTCCTGGATTTTCAGAGGTTTAAGGAAGTGGGAGATAGCACCTTTGGCCTTAGCGATGGAATTCAGTTTTGGATTCTCTATTTATTTCCTACAGTTCCTCTTAGCAGTGATCTTTGGAGAGCATACTCCTTTTCCAACATCTTGATCAAAGGCCAAAACACCAGCACAGGTGGCGTTCACTCTGTAACCAGGGTCCCCCGGTGCCGGCCTAGTTTCTACTGACAGTTAATTTGGCATAAGAATTTTCATGTTCCCCTAGTGTTTTTCTTTGGAGTGTTTTTCTGGTTCTTTCATTTCACCTTCCAGCCCCGCAGTTAAAAGAGACTCATTTATAGACAGTTTGGCCACCCTTTCCTTTTCCAAAGGCAGACCAGTATTACCAACATTGTCCCCCTTAAATTCCAAACGGGCTTGAACATTATGAGGCACTTCAGTGATGTGACCGAGGTCTCCCTCAGAGACCCGAGTTGCCATAGAGCCCACCACAGTAGCTCCAAGCAAATTTAGATCTACTCAGGATTCCTCAGTAAAAACATTAACAATTGGAGATGGAATTAAATTATTTGGCCTAGTTGTGGCTAAGATAAAACCCACCGAAGTGCATATTTTAGCCATTAATTCTTTCTAAGTTTATTTTAATTCTCGAATCTCAAATTGAACCAAGTTGTGACCCCTATCCATTGATGACAAAGGCGAGAGAGAACAGGGAACAAAAAGACATCTAGTAACTCCTGAAATGCAGGAAACGAGGCCTGGATGTTATGATGTCATTTATTCAAATCCACAGATTTAGGAGTTTCTTCAGTCACAGGGGACGAGTGAACATGTTGTGTGTTATCACTCAGAGCATCTGTTACAGATTGAGTCTTGCTCTCCTGGATTTTGGAAGGATTGCCACCTGATTCCGGGGTTCTGTATAAACACCTCTCATCCCTTCTATACCAAACTGGGGCCTCCACTCTTCAGGGCCCAAGGAGAGTTTCACCTGTTTCGCTAGTACACGAGAAATTGTTGGACCCAGCATGGAGACATCTGCTATTAAATCTATGTGTGAACAATTGATTATGTCTTCCATATCTAAATGATCCGAGGAGCATGGCACTCCAGAGAGGTTAGGTTTAACAGTACCCCTTTTCTCAGTGCATGACGTCAGAAAGCTATTTAATTGGGTATTCTTCTGGAAAGATTGCAGAGCTGTTTCAACTTCTTTCCTTGATCCAACCACAGCTTCTGCAAACGTTGGTAAATTAGGGTGATTAGGCTGATTTCTCCATGTGTTTATTGTCACTATAGTATTATCCAAATGAAGGTCCTTAGCGTTACTTTTTTGATGCAGGATTTCTCTTGTTAAGTCAGACTTCATCAGTAGCTCAGCGGGCTTAAAAGTCAGTCTTCGACAAGGCATGCCCATTGAAAGGGAATAAGCCATAGTGTTTAAAAAGGTATTTTTTTCCCTTCCTCAAGAAATAAAGCAAAATAAGCCAGCAAGTCAATAAGCAAAACGTGGAGCGGGAAACTCACTCACCGGTAGTGGCCAGACAGAAAATCCTCAAGGAGCTCACTTCGCTCCACCGCCAGACACCGAGCAATAACACATGGAGCCCAAGGATGTAAATGCAGTCGCTCCTCCACCGCTGTATGCCAATGTATATGCCAATGTGCTCCAACGCTTACCGGAGTAATTTCACCCGGAGCCACAAGCCACAAACTCCAAACACTCTGACACACTCTGCACCGCTCTGCTGGCAGTTAGGTGTTTGTAGAAAAGATGCCCCATGAACTAACCGAGTGAACAGACTTGCAGAGTTCCCAGCTCCTGGCTCCACCAAACCCTCAGACACACTATGAATATTCATTTTTATTGACTGTATGAATTTGATGTTTTTGTATTATTGACTGATTTGACTTGTTGGTTTTAAGTGTGGAAAGTTGTAAATAACTGTAGCACGCTTTAAATAAAAATAAAAAATACAGGTTAGTGGGACAATGACAGCTTTTTCATTAGCAAAATATCATCCAATTCCACCCAAAAAAGAATAAAGCCAACTCATAACACAGGTTCCACGCAAGAGAGCTTATGATCTAGAAAAGCTGTCATGCTTTACCTGGAATAGTAAACTTGTGTTTCTTTTTCTTGCTTCTTTTAACTCCTCTTTAGGTTTTGCATGGACTGTTTGTGCCCCAGAAGTAAATTGGATTCATGCAAACCTAAAGGATGTCTAACCCCATTTACCTTGGTGGTTTTTAAAATCCACAAAGACTAAATAAATACACTGGGAGTTTCTTGCTGAAATTAAAGGAGAACTAGCCTTAGTGGACAATTCCAAGTGCTCCGATGCTAATTACACTGAATAACTGAAATCCGACAAACATCTTAACAACTTTGGTGAGGTCACTTGGGCACCGAAGTCACATTCCTTGATGAATGCGATTCATGGGGCTCAAAGTCAGTCTGTGCCTAACCTAAGATCGAGCGTGCATGAAAGTTCCAGAATGGCCTAAGTTCGATGCAAGAAGTCCTCAGATACGGAGCCAGACATGGGTACACCTCTCAGCTCCTAGACTGCTTTGCCACATGATGACTTTCAGGCTCTATACAGGCCTAGCGCGACAGGAGCAGGGACGGACCGGCCATAGCGTTGTCTCGGGCACCAATGAAAAAGTGGCCCACAGTTTTGGGACAGACTGTTTGAATAGTACTTTTTTGATAAAATGTGATGCAAATTTTGCATTTTAATTTACAAGAATATTTATTCAGCAATAACACTGGTCAAAACGATTAGCCACATAAGGAAGCAACTCATCAAACTGGCCCACATTGTCCAAAAAAGTAGCCCACTTTAACCAAAAAAGCTGGCCCACAGCAGCCTTTTGCATTTTTTGTTTGGGCATTGCCATGTTGCCATATATGCCAGTAGCCTGGACATGAAAAGGGATCACGGGGTCATTGTCATGCATAAACACGTTATGGTTGAGGATCTGGGGTCAATGATGCTCTACACCAACAACCAGACTGCGTGCATGTAACAGCTCACAACAAACTCTACTGGTGCACAGGCAAATACAACTTCCTGTTTCATAATGTATTTATTAAATTTGGTTACACGCCCAAACCCTTGGGTATCACGGCGTAATTTGCATATATCTTTGTTATCATGTCGGGGTTACAAACAAAATGTTTCCAGTTTTACATACATTTAGTAGCCACAGTCTACTTTCGAAATTACAAGCGTTTAGTAGACATGGTGGTATGTACAGCTTGGATATCATTGTTCTTTGCAGTGAGTAGTCTAGGTTGCTGAGAGGGTGACCCAGTCCGCTGAGGAACTGGTGACAAGTTATTGGAATTTGTTGAATAGCCAAGTTTTGAGTAGCTTTTTGAACTTGGGTAAGGAAACTTCGTTGGACAGGTAGGGGGGGGTGAATTCCAGATGCGGAGGGTTGCAATGGGGAAGCTGGTGTTGCCTGCTCTTGAGGATGTGAAGCGTGGGATGAGAAGCTGGGTGTTGGCACTGGATCTGAGTAATGTGGGTGAGGTTTTGCGTGTGATGCAGCTATTAAGATAAATGGGGCGGCATCAAATAGGCATTTGTGGGTAGTGGTAAATGTTTTGTGGAGGATTCTTGCGTGTACTGGGAGCCACTGTGCATCTCTTCTCTGTTGTGCAATGTGTTCTCTTCTTTTAATGCTCAGTGCTGCTCTAAGGGCTTTGTTTTGTAGGAGTTGGAGTTTGGTAAGGTTGTTTTTTGTGGTACCTAGTAGTAAGATGTTGCAGTAATCTATTTTAGTTAGGATGAGGGCTCTAGCAAGGGTTAGGCAGTTGCCTGTAGTGAGGAGGGGCCTACTTAGGGTAATGAGTTTGGAGGTGTAGGCTGTTGAGGATGCAAGTGCGCTGATGTGTGAATTCATGGTGAGGTTAGAGTCGAGGTGTACTCCTAGTGTTTTGACTTTGTGGGAGATGGTGATGGGGGTGCCATCGCTCAAGATGGAAGTGTAATCTGGGTGGAATTTGCTGATTCTGGTCGGGGAACCAATTATGAGGATCTCACTTTTTTCTCCATTGAGGCAAATACTGTTATTTGCCATCCAGTTTTGAATATGGGAATAGATAGTGTTGATGGTGGCTTTGTCTTGTTCCAGGTTGCCCGTGATGGGAATGAGGATTTGTGTGTCGTCAGCAAAATTTGTATAAATTACTGCCAGGGCATCTAGTGCGGCGAAGAGTAATTTGGTGTAGGCATTGTATAGGTTGGGGAGAGGCAGGAGCCTTGTGGTACCCCTAGTGGTACAGGGATGAGGTCTGCTGCTACCTCTCCCGGGGCGACTCTTGAGGTGCGGTCTGAGAGGAAGGATTTTATCCAGTTTGTGGCCTTCTGGAGAAGTGGAAATTGGTGGAGAGTGTTTGGCATAATTTGTCGTGGTCAACCAAGTCGAACGCCGCGGAGAGGTCAAGGAGTAATAGGATGCCTAGTTTACCAGAATCTCTGATCGCGTCCATCTAGTTTTTTAGATCCAGGAGGGCCGTTTCAGTACTGTGGTTGGGGCGGAAGCCTGATTGTCTTTCCCCTAGTAAGCAGTTTTGTTCCAGGTGTTTGTGTACTTGTGTGTAGGCTATTTGATCTATGATTTTGAGGAGGAATGGCACTGTTGTTATTGGCCTGTAATTTGTAGGGATGGTAGGGTCTAGTGAGTAGGGGTGTGACCCAGGCTACTTTGATAGATGCTGGTATGTGGCTGGAGTTGAAGGACTCATTTACGAAGCTGGAGAGGGTGGGCGCTAGCATTGTGGTGCAGTTTTTAATGACTTTGGCTGGGGTGCTGTCACCTTTACAATTGGATGGTTTAAGTGAAGCTATAGTTTTGAGGACTTGCTCTGTGGTCACTTGTGTAAAGTGGAATTCTGGAGCATTTGAGCTAGTAGTTCTGGTATGAAGGTGGGCGGGCATAGAGAGATATTTTGTTTTGGAGAATGGGCACTTTGGAGGATAGGGTGTCTTGAATGGTGGTGCACCAGTCTTTGCTCGAGATTACGGTGTTGGTGGGAGGGATAGGGGATTCTAGTTGTTTGATAATGGTGAATAGCTCTTTAGTATTGGAGGCTGCAGCCACTATTCGATCATTCAGAGACTCTGCTTTGTGGGTGAGTACACTAAGTTTGTAAGATTTAGATAATTTCTGTAGTTTGGTTAGCAGTTCTGGGGAATTGTGCTTCCTAGTTAGGTGTTCTAATGCTCTTTTTTCTCTTCTGAGTTCTATGAGTTTGTTGTTGAACCAGGGGGCGCTGCGTTTGGGTTTGGGTATTTTAGTTTTTAGGGGGGCTACTTCGTCGACTGCTAATTTTAGGCATTGGTGGTAATGCATGGCAATGCTGTCTGAGTTAAGGTTTTTTAGTGGTTTAGTGTTGAGCAGGTTCTTGAGAACTGGGTTTAAGTTCTCAGCGGTGAGCTAGCGAGCATTTCTGACCTGGATGGTGTAGTCTGTGTCTATGTTTATTTTGAAGTTAATGGCAATGGTCGGTGTAGTGCAGATTAAGAACATCTGTTATGGCTACTGTAGTATTGAGGGTGAGAATCCAGTCGAGGATTCTGCCTTTGGTGTGGGTGGGGGTGTTCACTATTTGGGAGAATTGCATTTCCTGAAACGCTTTTTGGCATGCTGATGCTTTGGTGTCTGCAGGGTCGTTGTAGCCTAGATTAAGGTCCCTTAGTAGGATCTATTTTGTTTTAGGTTTAAGTATGGGTGTAATTAGGGGCGGTAGGTCTATGTCTGGTTTGATAAGGGGCGCTCGGCGTTCTGTAGACTATTAGGAAGTTGATGGTTTCCTGATGGTTAATGGCTAATTTGAGGGAGAGGGTTTCATATCCACTAAGGGTTTCTGTTTTACATTCCCTGAAGGATAAGGATGTTTTGTGGATGATGGCTACTCCTCCACCTATAGCGTCAGGGCGGTCTGTTCTGAGGAGGGAGTAGTCAGTGGGGACGGCCAAAGTGATTTGTGGGCCTGAGGCAGAATGTAGCCAGGTTTCGGAAGTCAAGTTTGAACTCTAGGATGCAGTCGTGTGTTTCAATTGCATGTGCACCAAGGGATCTGAGTGGTGGGGCTGGTTGCCTGTTGGTGTCTGGTGGGTATGTTGTTTTGGTAGTCATGGGTTATGGGTGGCGTAGTCGTGTTAGGAGGGCAGTGGGGGTGTTGGGTATGGATGGGGAGGTGTTGGAGATGGGGGCGTGCTTTGAGTCTGGAGTTTCTTATGGAAACAGCAGTGATTATGGTTGGGGTAGTAGTGTGAACAGTTCTGGATGAGAGGCGTATGCGGCGTGTTTCCTAGTATAGGGTGGGTTGTGGCATGGGGCTGGGGTGTGATTGGAAATGCTGGTTGTTTGGGGAGGAAAGGTGTTGGGCAAGGCAGATGATGGTGTCCGGGGCAGAAGATTCGAGCCAGGCCAGTTTTATGCTGTATATATGCTACTTTAGAGCAGGTTTTGTTGGCGGAGTGGTGGTTCGTATGGAGGCTCAAGGGGTTGTTGGTAGGATTGGGGGTGGTGGTGTTGAGAGGCATTGTTTGGAGTGGTATGGTATTGTAACAGAGGTAGATGAGGTGGCTGAGGAGGGTCAAAACAATGTAGCTCAGTTTAAGAGCCAGGGACTGGAATTTGCCTAGGTGTGGTAGAGTGTGAGTTGGCATTGGAGCGGGTATGGCGCTGAAGCTGATGTGGATATAGAGGTGCGCTAGTGGTGCTGTGAGAGCAGTTAGTGAATGGTTAAGGGTGTGGGCTAACAGAGTATGTTTTACATGAGTGTGACTTTGCTATTGGGCTGATGGGATCGATGGTCCGTGGGGTCTGTAGTGGCACAGGCTAGGGAGGAGTAGTCTAAGCGCTAATGCGCTCTAAGGCTGGGTTGGAAGTGGGCTATTTGAAAGTCTCTTCTAGGTCGTGCGCGTGCTGGAATGAGGTGAACAGAGGCATGCATAATATATAATATAATGGAATAATGTAAAAGTATTACTTTTAAAGCACAACTAAATCAAATCAAATAATCAAATAAAATATAATGTATACAGTGTTATTTCTGAAGTATTACTTTAAAGCACATAAACCACACCCCATATGTTGAGAGAAATCTGCATTCGGTTGACCAAGGCCTCCTTGGTTACACTGCCTACAGTTTATGCCATGATTCCCAGGTTTTGCACGAGATGCCTTCTGGTGTGATATAGGCGAGCCTTCATTCTGTAGTGAAACCACTGCTATAGGAGGGCTGTATGGTATGCAGATCACTGCGAGGCGATGCAGCCAATCCACTGGGGTAATACAACCACATTTTCGACTGCTTGCTTATAACTCATATACTCGCTCTTCCACGCGCTCTTTTTAGTTGGCTGACAATTTGTTTTTCTTGCCAATTATACTTACCTTTACATTAATTTGTTACCACTTGTTTAGCTTTGTACAGCGCCTTGCCAAATGCTTTTGATGAAATCGAATAAATAAAGGAGCGCGGAAGGGTAGGTTGACATCCGAGCAGATGCCAGAGTGTTGAAGAAATAAAAGAGGGATGGAAGCTCGTGCTGGAAGGCCCTATGGAGGGAGCTGCAGGCAGTGCTGTGGAATAAGGCGAGCCACTGGCTCGAGTTTTAGCAGAAGTACATTATTGTAAAGTGTGCATGTGGCATAGGTTCGGGAGCTGAACGTGTCACGCATGGATGAATGTCAGGACTCGTTCAGGCACGGATAGAGGCTACCCTGTGTAATGCTGTTTTATCTCGCGGCGCACATTTGACCAGTTGCTAGTGAGTAACCACCGAATCGCGCTGTATGTGGCATCAAGACCATGTGAATCGAGTCTCGTATTAGTCTGCAGCAAGAATCGAGATATGGATATAAAATGACCGGATAAACTTAAAAGTTATGCTACCTTCACAGGAATAAGAAGAGGTACGAAGAGGAAAGAAGACGTAGCAAAGAGAAGAAAGAGGAATTGCCAAACTCAGAGCAAAAGAAGATGCCCTGCGTATAGGAAAGGGCAGACCATATCGAACTTCTGGCTAATAAACTCTGGTCAAATATTTAGGACATCTACTGCAAATACATAAGAGAAAGACTCTCCATGCTCTACATAGTTCTCTGCCAGGTGAGTGGAGCCTGCTACTGAGACCCATTTCCCTGTAAACATTTGAAAAATCTTCCCTGCCCCGTCCGCCCGCACCCCTCGCTCCTTGTTCCCCGATTCCTGCTTCCTGCTAAACCCGCCTCCGGAGCCCTCCCCGTGACCCGATTGGCCCTCCTGCCCATAGTGTTTAGCCCTAGTGCGCTGCCAGATTGCCCAGTCCTCCTTTCCATAGTTCTCTGCCAGGTGATTGGAGCCTGCTCCTGAGACCCATTTCCCCCTAAAAATTTGAAAAATCTTCCCTGCCCGTCTGTCTGTCACCGAATGTGATTTAAAAGTTCAATCATGTCTAGAAGACACATATGCAGACCGTATAGTAGGGTCGTTTCAACTTTCAAATTATAAAATTCAATTGCTTGTAGCAGTGAACATCTGAGAAAGAAGCGGCCTGAGTTTGCATGTTTACGAGTTTCTCCACATTGTTATAGAAGCCGTATCACAAAGACTATACCCAAGATAGCAAAGTTGAAATACTTGTTTAATCACATTGCTTCCCAATGCCTAGGTCAATGTTTTTAGTCTCATTGAGATCACTTAAGTAGAGATTGAACAGTGTGAATCCCAAATTACATCCCTATTTAACACAAACAGACGTGGGGATGGCATTGGTTAGTGAACCTTCCTGATTTGGATGCACACGATAGCTTTAATTTTGGTGTAAAAGTGATACGAGCAAGATTATATTGGCTGAGATTCCATAAGTTACCATCTTTTGCCAAAAAATGACTTGAATAACACAATCAAATGCTGAGTTCATATCCAGATATGCCATATAAATGGGCCTAATTTGAAATTGTATGGCTGTGTCAAGAAGATGAGCCAAAATAGTGGCATTTAATGTCGTGCCCATTCTTTTTCTGAAACCGGGACAACGTTGCATCTTGTTGAATGATGTTTTCAAGATCTTTAAGGATTAGAATGGAAAAGACTTTTGAAGAAGCATCCGCTATAGCAATCAGTCTAAAATTGGAGGGATTAAGAGGGTGACCTTTCTTATGTATTGGAACTATGAGAGATTGGAACCAAGATTTAGGGACACAGTTAGTTTTGAAAATTAGGTCATATTTGATGGATGCCCATAAAGTGGGATCAGATTTTAAAACACACGGCAGAATGCCATCTGGACCTGCTGCTTTTGAATATTTCAGTTTTGAAATGGCCCATTCAATGTCTTTAGTATCCCATAAACAGAGTCCCAGAATGAAATTTCCAAATTGTGGAGCAATAATATGTGCATAGGCTTGAGGTGTTTGATATTTTTGCATGTAGTGTCAAACCCATGCCTCAGCAGTGAATGAGGAGTCCATGGACACTACTTTCAGATTAGCAGACCATAGTACATGGGGTGGTAATGCTATCAGCCAAGCTTACGCTCTCCCCCAATAATCTATCAACATCCACATCCTATACAGACCTCCCAGACTCCCAGCTGACTTCCAAGAGCACCTCTCCCATCGACTCAGCAACAACATTAAAACGTCCTCCAAAATCCTTCTATTAGGAGACTTAAATTTAGGATACAGTGATCCTAAGGATAAATCGGCCGCAACCCTAGCTAAAGAACTCGCAGACTTAGGTTCCTCCCGAAGAGTCCTCTCCCCTACTCACTCCAAAGGCCGCACCCTTGACTGGGTCCTGGATCACAACTGTGCATCCAACATTGCCTCAAACACCACCCTTCCTTAGACGGACCACACATGCATCGAATTCCTCATCCCCACCAACCCTAAACCTAAGACTCTCACCCACGCACCACCTGCCACAATAAGAAGTTCTAAAAAACTCAACGCAGACAACTTGCGTCCCCACCTCAAAAGCCCCTGCCTAGCACCACCTTTCTCTCAGGACCCAAATATACTATCAGCTATCTTCAATGATACTCTCACCAATGCCATAAACTCTATAGCCCCACTAGAAAGCAAGAAGGAAAAAAAAAATAATTTCACTGCAACTCTTGGTTCTCGGAAGAACTCCAAACCCTCCGAGCTCAAAAGCGCCAGTTGCTTAAAAACTGGCAAACAGATCTGAGTGATCTAAATAAGAGCCTCTTCAAACAAATAGCCCTCCAATATAAAAAAAGCCATTTTAGCAGAAAAATCCAACTCCTTCAATGATAGGATCTCAAAGGCCAACTCCCAAGCTAAAGTACTATTTGCAATCTTTAATGAATTAGTTTTTCCTCCGGCTACCGCTGACGAGATAACTAAAGACAAAGCCTGGTGTGCCAGCATTCAGTCCGCCATGCTCAACAAAATAAAACTCCTCCAGAACAAAATCCAAAACCACTGCAAAGCCCTCCCAAACCAAAAAACCAACCACCCTACACAAGACAAGCGTAGTAATCTCAATCACGCTCAATTAGCCTTCACAAACGTCACTGAACCTGAGGTCCTTAATCTCATCAAAAACCTCAAACCATCCCTCTGTAAAGCAGACATTTGCCCTCCCAAAATCATCAAGGAATGCGCCAATTACCTAGCACCCCTGATTACTGCCTTCATTAACACATCTTTCCAACAGGAACTGTCTCAAACAATCTCAAGGAAGCCTGGGAGTGGCCACTTCTAAAAAAGGCCACACTTGACCCAGCGAAACCCAACAACTACAGACGGATAACGACAGTCCCGTTCCTCCTAAAAATCCTGGACAAAGCAGCTCACATCCAGATCCAATCATACATAGAAGCTAACTCCATGCTAGGCAAAAGACAATCTGGCTTCTGTGTCGGGCATGGAACAGAATCTGCCGTATTAGACCTAAAAAATCAAACATGCCTTGCTCCTCCTCCTCAATCTATCAGCTGCTTTTGACCTGGTAGATCACCAAACACTCATACCCCACCACACCCATGCAGCCTATTTCTCTAATCAAGCAGCATCCTGGATCACTTCCTTCCTTGAAGGAAGAGCCATGAAGGTCTACTCCGACACAGCTAACGCAGATCCTACCACTATAAACTGCGGTGTCCCCCAAGGATCTTGTACAGCCCCCACCCTCTATAACCTCTTCACAAACCCCTCTTCGACCTACTTGACTCCATGGGTGTTGCATATACAAACTATGCAGACGACACTCAAGTACTTTTACCCCTATCTGGACTCTATCACCAAGACGCCACGGCCCTTCACAACATCTATGCCACTATCCAAGCTTGTATGGCAATCAATGGACTCTGTTTTAACGGGGAGAAGACTGAAATTCTCATCCTGGGCCAGACAAACACATTATCGAAACTAAGCCCCCAATACAACAACTTCAACATAGACAACTCAACCATCTCCTTATCACCCTCTGTCAAGACTCTAGGTGTTCACATTGATGCAAATCTATCTATGAACAAACAAGTCAGCGCCATAGCCTCTGCATCAGCGTTCAGCAACAAACTCATCAATGCCATTAAACCCTACTTATCAACCCCCAACCGCTTGGCCATAGCTAGAGCAACTATAGGAGCCAAACTCGATTATTGCAACGCCCTTCTAGCTGGCACCTCCGCCAAAAACATTCACAGACTGCAAACCACACAAAACAATGCCCTCAGAGCTGCCATGAGCATCCCTAGAAGAGACCATATATCCCACGCCAGACGTGAAGCATGGTGGCTCCAGGTCAAAGACTGTATTACTCTGAAAATCCTCACCATCACTCACAGGTGCATCAACAAAACCGCTCTAGCATACCTATCTGAAGCAATATCAAGGACCACATCCACTCGCCACACCAGAGCTCAATACACCAACGAGCTACACATACTACGCATAAAGAGAGCCACAGCGGGAGGTCTAGGCTTCTCCTATATTGCACCAAAACTCTGGAACTCACTCTCTGCCACCCTTAGAGCTGAAACTTCCATCTCTGTCTTCCGCAACAACCTCAAGGCCACTCTCCTCAACTAGCAAGTGGAGGACTGCCTCCTCTACTTCTGCCATGTATATTGTAATATAACACAAATGTAATATAACTGTATTGTAACCTGTATATATACTGCTAATGACTATGTAACTATATTGCAACCTGTATATATATATTGCTAATGACCATGTAACTAAGTAACTAAGCTTTGTACTGTAACAAGTGCCACAATGTCCTCGGGCTGTTGTGCGCTATATAAATACGAATAAAACAAACAAACTTTGCCCCTAACTACAACCCTCAATGAAGACCAAAACAATCTTTTATCTTGTTCACATAAATATTTGATCATTTTCTGTTTATCGTCAATATGGATTTGAATTTTCAAAGATTTTATTCTGTTCTTATGGGTCTGTATAATCTGCTTTTTAATCTGATAGTAGTGTTCATCTGAGAGTTTGCGAGCTAAAGAGCTAAAAGTCCTCTTAGTTTATGATTTTTCACTCGTTTAGATTCTGCAGCCTCTAAATTATAAATATGTTTATTATGAATAGAGTTAATCTGCATAGAGTCAGCAAGTGGGTTGAGGATTTGCCTAACGGTAACATTAATTAAGTTTTCGGATTGCAGAATGCCCCATATAGACTCCATCCATTATGTGTAATTGTCCTCTCAGTAGGATGAGAAATTGATTCCATAGCTTATTGTTCCATCGTAGAGACAACCCAGACCGCTCAAAGTCTGCAAGGGATAGAGTACAATTTGTTTAGTCATTTTTGGGGATCTGTAATGGAGATTAAGTTTAATAATCATGTGATCTCCTAAACAAGGATTGAATGTCATAGTCTTTTCACATCTAGTTTTTATGGATGAAGAAACATACAAGTAGTCAATGCACAATTTATAACTTCCTCTTTGCTAAGTGAAAGAGCCACTTTCTTTTTTGAATTCCACTCAGTGAATGTCCCATTCTGACAGGAATGACTTGTAACTTTGGCCTTTAGTATCAGAAGAGGAATACTGCTCTGTGGTGTTTGTGAATTGGTTGAACATAGCTCTGTTAGCACAACTGCAGTTAAAATCACCACCAATAATAACCATATACTGGGGTTATGGTAAAAGTCATTTTCAAGTATATTTGAGAGTTTTCTGAACATACCAGATAGGTCCATCTTCATGGGATTCCAATATAAGCTAATGTTGAGAAAAACAAGATTTACATAACTTTGCAATTGAAGTTCAACAACCAGCAACCCCTCTTATGAAGATATATCAACTTAGCTTGGCTTTGAGGGTGTCATCTATAGAAATAGCAAACTCCCCCATGGGTCTCCCTAATGGACCTCTATTAGCTTGTGAGGTAAATGTTGCATATCCTTTTAGGTTAAACTGTTTGAGCATCATGGTTTCTTGTATCAGAATAACAGAAGGTTTACTAACTACTTCCAAATTATTGAACCATGAGTACATGTTCTTGTAACCACAGGAATTCCATGAAATAAACCTCATAACTTCAGTGCTACGGTTGGGAATTCACTTGTTTGGTGGATATAACTGTTTTCATCAATAGTTCAACCCACAACCAATCCTGAACAGCATTGGCCAGGGTTGATAGATGGTTAAGTACATTTTCGTTTGGTGCTGTGAGAGTGATGTTATGTGATTGGTTCATGTTCAAATTCACAGTTTCTTCATTGTGAGTTTCAATAAAAGCATGAGCTACATCCGTGAAGTTAAACATAGCAAGTTTAAAGCCCAATGACAAGATATCTGTACGTTGTTCCCAGATTTGTTTTGTGATAATGAGTGAGTGAAGTGGACATATCATACGATTATTGTTTTTAAGAGGTAAGGTCACCCAAACAATATCGTCTGAGTTCAATAACCTCAACAATGGAATTAGTTTGAATATATCCAGAGTGTAAGATCAATTCATTCCGTTTGTTACATTAATTTCAATATCACTTTCCCAACCCAGAATATTGGTAGAGATTGAGTGAGAAGAATTATCTTTGTGAAATCAGGAGGACGAGAGATCGGTATGTCACATTCAAGTGCCACTCATTTTTTGATAACATTAGAGCCGATATTAGATTGAGGAACCAACTTTTCAATATTATTTAATTCCATATTTCTGGAGTCAGCCATTACCATGGAAACAGGATCACCCCGTAATATTTTCTTACCCTTACTGGGGAAGAAATTAGACACCATGGTTTGTTTTATGCCTGTTCCACCATTAAGGAATCTTGGCGGCAGAGATATTGAGTCCACTGACCAAATGCACGATTGTTCCTGTACATTAGCCACTACCGCGTTAAGTGAAGTTCCAGATGGGAACTTTTTTTTTGTCTGTTTGGTGATAGGGTCATCATTATTATATTTAGCAGTGTCATCAACAATTTCTTGAGTGCGACTTTTCTTTTGCTCATATTTCTGATGGAGATCTATGATCTTATCATCTTTAGACAAATTGCATACGTTTTTAATGGAGGAATTATGACCTGATATTTGAATCGGTTGCTTGTGTTACAGGACATTCTATCCATCCCTCAATCTCTCCCACCCCACCCTCATCTCATTCTCCCCTCTTTCCAACAATCTCCTCTCAATCTCACTTCTCCTCTGCATCCCCCAATAAACTTGTATCCATCCTTCATACTTCTGTAGGGTATTTTGTGGAGATTTGGGGCCTGACGGTATTTTATTACCGCCGAAAAATAACTTAGCAATAATCACTCTTTGTATTCAGATTTGGCCATGTGCAACAATAATACAATGGACATGCATTATTTCAGCACCCAGACCTGCATATTTGGTATACGTGGTTGGTGGTATTTTGGTGAGCATAATTCCCTTGTTTTATTTGTGGCCCCAATGTCCAGAATCCCTTATCTTTGCTTAGATTTTTCGTGTGATCACTAGAGAGACCTCAGACCTGCATTCTAGGAATACCACATTTTCCAGTGATAGTGTTGGTGTGCCACCATGGGCGAACTCACTGACTTATTTACGACAGAGAGCTATATGTGGTAGTCTTGTGGTAATTTCCACTACCTTATATACGGTAGGGAGCTATGTTCAGAGAGTCTCTCTTCCCGTTGGCTCATGTACCTCCAACAAGCTATGCTACAGTCACTCACAATTATTCATACTGATTTTGACATGCACACATCTGTCTTAAAATGACCATTGCACTGTTTAAAAATCTCCCCACATCATCAGCATTGTAATGGTAAACAATAAACATCACCCGTCTGTTTTCAAATATTTTTCTGTATTATAAAAGTTGTATTTAAAAACGATCTCATTCTTTACAGAAATAAAATGGTACAGTCAAAGCATTGTCTGTGACACTCTGCAAAGAGAGTGGCGGAGAACAGAACTCAAATTGCAACATTAGCACTTGATTAAGACACGCACAGGAATCCTACACTGACTGCATATTACCGTACACACTCAGCTCCCACACTTCTCATTACCTTATCTTTTTAGTTGTTCTCTTTGTGAATGTGGCTCTCTTGGATTAACTCCAGCAAAAAGGAACGCTTGCCTTCTCAAACCGGGGTCATTGCCTGGAATTCTCAGCTTTTGCAGATAGGAATGCCTCAGCCAGTGGAAAGGTCCTTCTTTCAGCTCTCCCCAATCTCGACTGCAGCAGGACACAGGAATCTGCATTCAGTCAGGAGCCCCACAGCCAGGTCTTCTCCCCAATAGTGCAGAAAGATGTCTGCCTGTCTTTTTCCCTGATACTGCCCACTAAAACTTTCCTCTCAGCCCTCTGTATGACGTGTCCCAATGAAATCCATCATCTCTCATCCTCCTACTCTTCAACAATAGCTTCGCTTATACATTTGCAATTGTTGCAAATCTGACTTCCTTCTTCCTGCAGTTACTGTGCACAAAAACACGGAGAATCAGGCAGAGAAGAGAAGAAAAATCTCTGCACACGCATTTAAATGGTTTTCAGAGTATGCCTAATTCTGCAGTGGAGAACACATTTTATTAGTGGGTTATGTTAAATAAGGTTTTATTAGTCAGGTTAATTGTTAATAGGTTAGCTGTTAATTTTCAAATGTGTCTCTAGCAATATAGGCATTTCAGGTGAAAAATAGTGTGCATTTTTAAATGAGCACGTGTGCTTTTAACTGTAAAAATAGATTTGCATCTTATATGTTAAAATCGTTTTTGACTGAATAGCCTGTCTTTCCTTGTTAATCTGGTAACCCATATAGCAATGCACCGCACCCTTGTGGTGGTGCTGCAAAAAAAAATGTGCTACTTGTGCAGTAGTGCTGTACTCTGTGCTGTAACATGCCAAATATCCTTACATATACCCTCCTTTTGTTTTTAGAACTTGGCTATAATCCAAGCCAATTCCTAAAAACAACTTGTTCTCTCTTTTTTTTTTTTTTTTACAATATAGCAATCCAACAAAATGAATATTCATGTGCATCAATGAAAATTTGCAATCAATATTTCATCTGAGTCCATCAGTCCATAAAATGTTCCACATTTGCCTTCTCAGTGGAAGTGGCATTACTTTAAGTTTAAATTTTCCAAGTCAATTAAAAACAACGAAATAAAACAACTAACTAAAACAAATAATTAATATAACAAATTAAAATAAATAATTAAAATAATAAATACGTGGAACTTCATATGCCGGAACTTCTGTTTTGTCTCTTTTGGTATGTCCCGACCAGCGATGTTATTCGGTTCATTCGAGTATTCTTTCATCTTGGCAATCTTGAATCCACAGCAGTCATCTCTTTTGGCATTCCGGTTATTTTGTCTTCACCTCCACCTGGAGGCAGGCATCTTTTGGTCTTCATCCAGGGGACTCCAGGACTCCATCGTCTCTCCCGTGGGCTCTGATCTCGGAACCTCCGATCAAATAATGTTAATTGTCTAAATCAAAATAGAAAATAAACAAATTAAGTACATAGCATAATACTAACTTCATCCTTTTGCCAAAAATAAAACATGCTTGGTAAAAATATTTCGTTTATATTTTTTCTGTTTTTTTTTTTCTGAAATCAAATACAAGTTAAAAGAAAACAAGCATATATAAAACAGCATTCAATATTTAATACACTTTCTCTCTGCACACCAACCATGAGCTTCCGTTATATGTGCATTTATTTATTTATTTATATTTTTACATATATTACAGCGTTTATGTACCATCATAACAATCAACTTTTTAACTTCTTTGTCACTGCCTCCTGATTGTACCCATTTATTTTCTCAAGGGACTCTATCTGTTTCTACATGCTCAAGCTGCCTGATCTCATGTCTGGGATGGCATGGTTTGATTTGATTTACATGGACAAACTGCTCTATTGCTGTTTCACCTTCATTTTTCAAAATTTTATACACTACAGGAGAGACCTTATCTATAATTCGAAATGGCCCCTGCCAGGCTGCTAGAAATTTAGAATTTTTCTGTTTACTTTTTCCAAAATGAAACTTGTACACCTGATCCCCTACACTGTATTCCTTTGCTGATGTCTTTTTATCATAATATGACTTTGCACTGTCAGCAGCTCTTTCCAGATTTCTCTGCACAAAAGCAAATGCATGTTGCAAATGTCTCCTCAGTTCATCAATATATTCATGAACTGTGGATGCACTCACAAGGGTTTGCTCATGTGTTCTGTATAGTAGGTGTTGTGGTAACACCATTTTCCTACCTGTTAAGACCTCATGGGGGCTAACACCTGTTGCTTTGGCAGGAGTCGACCTGATTGCCATCAAAACCAATGGTAAACGCAAATCCCAGCTGGAACCTGCTTCTGCCACAAATTTCTTTAAAATATCCACAACAGACCTATTGCTTCTTTCAACTGTACCTGAAGACGCCGCCCGATATGCGATATGTAGTTTCCTTTTTACACCTAGTATTTGCCATACCTTACTCATTAGAGTACTTGTGAAATGACTTCCTCTGTCTGACTCAATTCTTTGTGGCAACCCAAACCTTGAGAACACATGGTTCACCAGCAATGTGGCTGCTGTTTGCGCACTACAATCTGGTGCAGGAATGCATTCAATCCACTTTGACATCAAACATACCACACTCAAAATATAACGGTGTCCCCTGCTCGACCTTTTTAAAGGACCTACATAGTCTATTTGCAAATCTGACCATGGGAGAGTTAGGCCTCTTTTCATCAATGGTGCTCTATGCATTGGTGAAGCAGGTTTAAATTGGGCGCATACTAGACATCCTCTAGTATATAATTCCACATCTTGGGACATATGTGGCCAGTAAGCATAATCTTTTAGTATTTCTAATGTCTTTTGTGAACCTCTATGGCCTGCAGTTATGGCATCATGTGCATGGTGTAGCATTAGTCCTCTGAATGAAAGGGGTACTACCCACTGTATTTGCCCTGTTATGGACTCTCTAATCATGAGCCCATCCTGTAATCTAATTCGTGTTTTGTTCTTTAATAACACCCTCAACTCTTCTTTTCCCATACAATCTTTTTCTGTTACAGGATTTTGTTCAGGATCTATCAAATGATTATAATAGATTCCCAAAATTTGATCATTCTTTTGTGCCTCAATCAAATCTTGGTCTGGCGTGTCATGACTCCACTGCACCACCGGTTGATCTACCTCCTTTGGTGCTTTAGAACGTGTGACTGCATCAATTTGTATTTCACCCATTAAATAATCAATAGGTAGCAATTCTCCCATCACAGACCCAATCTTAGCCAGATGGTCTGCCTTATCATTTCCCTCCTTATCCTCTCCTGGTGTTTTTAAATGCCCACGAATTTTTCTCCAGTATATTGTTAAATTATTTTCTGACACCAATTTGTCTATGGCTTGTATCATTTTTCCATGTTTAAGTGGCTTTTTGTTGTATGTAACCATGCCTCTTGCTTTCCAACCAGGCAAATACTCCACAAAGCTATTCCGTGCATAGTCAGAATCAGTCACCAGGACAATTTCACTGAACTTTTTATCAACTGCAGTAGCAATTGCTTTATAGATGGCTGCCAATTCCGCCACCTGACTGCTCCTATCTCCAATCCTCATCCCTATACTAGGAACGCCTTCACATTTCAACCAGACATTTCCTATTCCTGCCACTAATTGTTTATTACTGTCATTTTCAATGTGAAAAGCACAACCATCCACATATACAGTTGGCAAATCCTTGCATGTTTTTTCATCAAAAGCTTTGTGTGGTGATTGTTCAAATTCCTGTAAACTAGCTTCCACTTCCATTTCATTTGGTATTTGTTCAGCTGCACAGTCATGTAAGTCAGCTAACCCTTGAGCAATTGGGCTCTTTTTATTTTGTCCATATCTTACTTCTACGGGAAAACCTTGTAATGCCAGCGTCCATGAAGTGATTCTGGATTGCGCTAGATTGCCTGATCTAATTCTTTTACTCTCTAAAAATTGCAAAGGTTGATGATTTGTTTCAATAATCACCTTTTCTCCCTGAACAATGGGGCGAAAATGTTGTAGCGCCCACACAGTGGTTAATAGGGCCTTCTCACATTCATTAAATTTCATTTCAACTTGGGAAAATGCCTTACTTGCATATGCAATGGTTTTGTGATTCAAATCGTGTTTTTGTGATAACACTGCTGACATACAATGTTCAGAAAAGCCTATTTCTATAAAGAAATCCCTGTCCTTTATGGGGTATGCTAAACATGGTGCCTTTACAAGACATTCCTTCAATCTAGCCACTGCATCAGACTCCTCTCTTTCCCATCTCCAGGGAGTATTTAGTTTAAGCAGTTTAGTCAATGGTTGAGTGATTTCTGCATAATTCTCAATGAACTTTCTGTTATAGCCTGTCATCCCTAATAAACTTTTTACTCCTTTCACATTTTTAGGATCTTTTAATCTTTGTATGGCCTCAATTTTCTTCCTTTGTGGATTTAGCCCATGTTCAGTCACTTCATGCCCTAGAAAGTTCACTTTTTTCTTGCACCATTGTGCTTTTTGCAAAGATACTTTGGCGCCTGCTTTCTGCAATTGGCCAAGCACATGTCTTATTTCATCAAAATGGCTTTTAAGGTTTTCATTTTTTATCAGGACATCATCCACATAAACTATTGTTCCTCTTTCCGCTGCATCCGGCATGGCCTTTCTCAAAAATATGCCAAATTCACTCCCACTATTGATGTACCCGAACGGAGCTCTAAGCCAGGCATATTGAGTCCTGTCAAATGTAAAGGAAAATAAGTGTTGTATCTCCTCTGCCAATTGCACACACCAATATCCAGAGGTGAGATCTAACGTGGTAAATACATTTGAACCATGTATCTGAGCTAGGCCCTGATCAATGAATGGTAGTGGCCATCTAGATACTGGTACTCTTTTATTTAACTCTCTTAAGTCTGCACACAGCCGCCATTGACCATTTGGCTTTAACACACCTAAAATAGGCGTATTGGATGTGCTATGAATGGGCCTAATTATTCCCCGTGATTCCAAATTTTTAATAATCTCTGCCAATGATTCTAAACATGCCAGCGGTAGTCTATACTGGCGTACAAACACTGGATTTCTGCTACAACCTTCTGGTAGTGTGGCCACATGTAAATCAGTTAAACCACAATCATAAGCATCTTTTGCAAATACATCCTTAAACTCCATAAATATTTCCCTCAGGTCGTTTCGATCCCCATCGCTGTCACATGCATCCGCTAAGGAGATCTGCTCTTCTACCATTCTGGAAAATTCTGGAAACTCTTCTGGTAAAGGAATCTCAGCGCTTTCCTCTAACTGTGTGGCTGTGTCTTTTTGTAGAGCTGCCACTTTTAAATATTTTGGCATATCAGCTTCCACTTCAATGGGCTGATTTCCTGTTTCATTTTCATTTAAATTAAATATTATGCAATCCTCTTGATGGCAGCACACTGTCTCATTTGAATCATAAGGATACACAGAATGAATTTTAAATATTCCTTTGGGCTGAGAGTCCAGGTGTTCTGGCAACTCGCCCTTGGAATCTACATATTTTTCCGGAATATTCCCAATCACCATGTTATTTAAATCTGCCGTATAATGTGATTTTTGTATGGCCATTCCTAATGGGGAGTTTTCCTCTAAATGAATATCCTGACAACCTTTATTATTTACCATGATTTTTACAGATCCCTCACCAATGTCTACCAATGGAATGTATTCATAATCCAGGCCTTGCTGTTTTATGGATTCATTCAGGCATACAAATGCATCAGAGCCTTTCATCTGCTGTCCATTTTTGCATTTCAGTGTTATTGCAAACTGTTTTGTAAATGCAGGAATAATAGTATTTTTCCTCATTTGTAATTCGACTGCATAAGGAACCAGTTGTGCACAATGATAAGCCCTTCTTTTGTCTTCAAATTCAGGTGCCGGACCACCTAGGCGTGACCATATTTTTTGATTAAGGAAATCTAACACCATACACATTCTGTGCATGATGTCATTGCCCATGTAAAATTCATTTTGTGCTCCACTCACTATCCATACATTATGGTAAATTATTTTCTGCCCAATGCTAATTTTAAGCATGCATCTGCCTGCAATTCGGTTTTCAAAGTCTGGACTGTCCAACCCAGAAACATATTGGTTTTTAATCCTAAATTTCGGGATTTCTTCCCTCTCCATAATTTTTTGCAACAATTTCTCATTAATGAAACTCCTTTCATGTTCAAGTGCTAAAGTGGCTTTTATTGTTTTAAGATAATCATTTATACCAACATGAACCCATGGTTGCTCATCTTCCATGTGTATTTCTGCCAGCGTGGTAATGTGTTTTTCTGAATCTGTTTTAGGAACAATATTCTGTTTGCATGTTTTCTCTTTTAAACAGAAACGTAATGTGTGCTCATCTATGGCAGTCTGCCAATCTTTCATTGGGTCCAAGTATATTTGTACAGGTAGTTTTTCATTGTCGCTCTGATCTTTGTCTTGACACATTAATATAACAGTGACACTAGGTATGCAGCTATTCTGGAGATATACCTCCACAGCATCATTTGTTTTGGCAACGGTGTGACATTCTTTTATATTGCTGTTTTGTGATTTTAGCTTCTTAGGCCTCAATGGTTTTTTGGTTAAGGACCACAGCACTCCATTCACCCCATCTATGAGAGGAGACAATCTTTTCAGGCAATCTGTCCCCATCAGAAATGGAATTTCACAAATAGATGTGATCAATACCTCTTGTTTCATTCTGTGCTTTCCTATTTTTATGTCAACCTCAGTTACACCTATGATGGGCACCTCCTCCCCATTAAAGTTATGCACTGGGCCTTGATTTGCCTTCACTGTGATCTGACTCTGTGGAGGCCTCCCTTCATTGATACTCTTTACCAGCTCCTTGGACATAATTGTGGCCTGTGCGCCAGTGTCAATCATAGCGAAGGTGTGGCATTTTTCTTCTACAGTGATGGGTGCATAATATCTGTCCTCAACTTCCTCTAATACACATAAGAAATGTGAATTCTTACTGATTTCAGGGCTCACCTTTCTCAGGTCTTTTTCACTTTTGGCTAAGCACATTGGTAAATGAAAAGACATTTTTCCCTCCTTTTTACCCATTTCTGTGCGAGATATTTTATTCATTTCTCCATGTTCAGAGGTTTTTTGGAGTGTGGCCACTGTTCGCCCATCCATCTGGGTAACCTCAGAGACCCCATTACAACCTTCCAACTGAACATGTGTAACAACATCATTCAGCAATTTGTCATTTTTTAATTCTGTGCATTTGTAATCATTTAGTGTAATATCAGCCCTTGCAGCCTCTTCAAGAATATGTGGCTCAAAGAATTCTTCAGGTGATTGACTTGTACCCTCCTTGTGAGTATTTCCTTTTTCTGTCTGTGTTTGGTCATTGTTTTGCTTGCCCAGGGAAGGAGCTATGGCATCCCCACTTACTCCCTGTTCACTGGTATTCCCCATGCATGAGTCATTTTTCTTACATCTGTTCCTTTGTTCTTTTGGAATTCCTAATGTTTCTTTTTCATTTGTGCAAATCTTTACTGTTTTATTTAGCTCTAAGTTAAACCGTACCTCTTTTTTAGAAGTATTTGCACTTTCTATCACAATTTCATTTACTGGTACTTTCATTTTTAATCCATTAGTCATCTCAGAGTTGTTATGCAAAATTATATCAGAGCAATCTGTCATTTTGGCACTGCGATTATCATGAGTACTTAGTCACTTCTCGGAAGCCCCCCGGTCATTGCTATGGCCATCAGCCCCCTCTTTGGAAGGTTGTTTTTGCGCTGTATAGAGCTTTCCTATTTGCTCAGCTAACATTTTCACTTGGGCCTCAAGGCACTGGAACCTTTCCATTTCTCTAGGATCCTCTTTCTGTGGCCTAGGTCGATATTGGTTGTTTTCCCCCTGATTGGATCTATTCTGATACCTCTCAGGTGATTGATGTCGGTTGGGATGGTTTCTGAACTCTTGATTCATTTGTGGAGGGGAGCGGGTTGCACCCATCCTTTGATTATAGTCCCCTGGTGGGGAATCATTGTACTGGCGTGGACTGTAGTTCACGTTTTGCCTCATGTCCTGTCTCTCAGATTGTGGGTACTGGCCCCTATGTTGATTTCCATTATCAGTAAATCGATCCACATATCGGGGCCTATCCTGATTACCATATATCATGGTGTTGGGATCAAATCTGCTCTGTGTCCCCAATGACTGGTAGGGACCATCATTTCTTTGATCTTGATTTTGTCTCTGGTTATTGTTCATACCTGCCATATCAGACCGGTATCTTACCCGGGGTCTATCCCCTAAATATCTAGGGCTGATGTAGCTCTCTCTATTACTAGGATCATGTGATTGGAACATTGGTACAGGAAATGGCGATCTTTGTTGATTACCCCTTTGTTCAGGTGTCACATTATTTTTACCTTGACTTTGAGCAGACTCAAGGGACATTTTGGCTGACCTGATTTCCATTACTGTGGCTGAGGGTTCTTTAGATTTAGGCCTAGTATCTTTCATTTTATCACTTTCTCTACCCTGACAATAGAGTACCTCCTATAGCTTTGTGCTTTGATGTACAATCCATTCAAGGGACTTGTCACGGTCAAATTCACGGACCAATTGGGATATGATGTCTTTCTGTAGCCCATAGAAGTATGCAGTTTTAAACTCATTGGAATTTGAGTGAAAAGATACATCAAAGCGAGAGAATGCTCTTTTTAAGTCTTGTAAAAATTGGGGAGGGGATGTATTAGGTCCAGCAGTAATAGTGTACGCGACTTTCTTTGCCTCCTGCAATGACGGAAAAGGAGAAAAATGACGCCTAATTTCTTTTTCAAACTCCAGCCATGTCATATTCTGCTGTTCATTTAATCCCCTTATGATGCTGGCCGTCGGGGCATCTAAAGTTAAATGAAAATATTGTCTGTACTGTTCCCTAGGTATCTGGAGTGCTTTAAAAATGTCATGCACCGCTTCTAAGTGATCCTCAATGCAGCATTCACCTCCCTTTTTAAATGGTTTGATCAGGGCTTTAATGGATTTCATTATTTTTATGGGGCTACTTGTTGCAATACATGGAATTGCACTATTTTGTGAGTCAATCCTGTTTTCAGGTGTATGAGATTGGTGACTGCCCCCAATGGGAGTATCAAATCCCCCAAGGGCGCTGCAACCAAATTCAGTCACCGGCCCAGTCACTGGGGCACTAGCTCTTTGGGCAGAGCTAGAATTCACCTCCACTCCATTGAATGTGGTACCCTGCCGCCTCTCCTGGGACCTGGGAATGCACATTTGCTGTTCTAAGTCCTTACACTTTTTAAGGAGTCTAGTTGCTTCATTCTGCAAATAATTATTTTCATCGCTCATTTTATTAATCGCCTCCTGCATGTCGCACATTTGCATTTGGCATTCATTGAACTCTTTATTTCTTTTGTCTCTTTCTTGAATCATTTTAAACATTTCTTGTTCTGCACTCTGGAGATCACCTTCTTTTTCACAATGTTCTTTTTGTAAAATCTGCATTTCTGAAACAACCTCATCTTTATCCTGCCTAATGTGATCCACTAAGGCTTTTAAGTGTGTCAATTCTTGCTCACTATCTTCAAATTGTTTCTTGCTTTTGGATAACTGAGTATCAAAGTCTCTGCATTTTAATTGCATGTCTTTTTGGCATACATCCAATTCTGCTCTCAACATTTCCTGATTTTTACTTGCCCCATCTAATTCAGTCTTTAACCTGTTAATTAGCTGAGTATCATTCTCTTGCATTCGCAGGGACCTGTTTAAAATAAACCATATTTTGCCGCATAGCCGTATTAAACAGTCTTTCTCTGCACTTTTATCGGCTGCATTCAATAATCTTGCAAGGCAGACCTGAATTATGCTGCCTTCTGCAAAAATATTGTCTAGTTTTTCTTTCTGCACCTCACCCTGAATGCGGTTACTCCATTCTAACGTGCTATTCGAAGACCAATTCCCATGTGCAAATAACTTTGCCTCTAAATATTGCACTAGATCTGAGAATGTGGTTTCCCTTTGTGACATTCTGAAATTCGTTTTTAGTGGCACACTGCTATTATAAAATGGGTTCCCTTTAATGTGCAAATGGCAGTGAGAGACACGCTTGCCACGCCCAGTAGGTACTCTATGATCACTTTCCCGGCCTGCAACGCACCATAAATATGTAGGGTATTTTGTGGAGATTTGGGGCCTGACGGTATTTTATTACCGCCGAAAAATAACTTAGCAATAATCACTCTTTGTATTCAGATTTGGCCATGTGCAACAATAATACAATGGACATGCATTATTTCAGCACCCAGACCTGCATATTTGGTATACGTGGTTGGTGGTATTTTGGTGAGCATAATTCCCTTGTTTTATTTGTGGCCCCAATGTCCAGAATCCCTTATCTTTGCTTAGATTTTTCGTGTGATCACTAGAGAGACCTCAGACCTGCATTCTAGGAATACCACATTTTCCAGTGATAGTGTTGGTGTGCCACCATGGGCGAACTCACTGACTTATTTACGACAGAGAGCTATATGTGGTAGTCTTGTGGTAATTTCCACTACCTTATATACGGTAGGGAGCTATGTTCAGAGAGTCTCTCTTCCCGTTGGCTCATGTACCTCCAACAAGCTATGCTACAGTCACTCACAATTATTCATACTGATTTTGACATGCACACATCTGTCTTAAAATGACCATTGCACTGTTTAAAAATCTCCCCACATCATCAGCATTGTAATGGTAAACAATAAACATCACCCGTCTGTTTTCAAATATTTTTCTGTATTATAAAAGTTGCATTTAAAAACGATCTCATTCTTTACAGAAATAAAATGGTACAGTCAAAGCATTGTCTGTGACACTCTGCAAAGAGAGTGGCGGAGAACAGAACTCAAATTGCAACATTAGCACTTGATTAAGACACGCACAGGAATCCTACACTGACTGCATATTACCGTACACACTCAGCTCCCACACTTCTCATTACCTTATCTTTTTAGTTGTTCTCTTTGTGAATGTGGCTCTCTTGGATTAACTCCAGCAAAAAGGAACGCTTGCCTTCTCAAACCGGGGTCATTGCCTGGAATTCTCAGCTTTTGCAGATAGGAATGCCTCAGCCAGTGGAAAGGTCCTTCTTTCAGCTCTCCCCAATCTCGACTGCAGCAGGACACAGGAATCTGCATTCAGTCAGGAGCCCCACAGCCAGGTCTTCTCCCCAATAGTGCAGAAAGATGTCTGCCTGTCTTTTTCCCTGATACTGCCCACTAAAACTTTCCTCTCAGCCCTCTGTATGACGTGTCCCAATGAAATCCATCATCTCTCATCCTCCTACTCTTCAACAATAGCTTCGCTTATACATTTGCAATTGTTGCAAATCTGACTTCCTTCTTCCTGCAGTTACTGTGCACAAAAACACGGAGAATCAGGCAGAGAAGAGAAGAAAAATCTCTGCACACGCATTTAAATGGTTTTCAGAGTATGCCTAATTCTGCAGTGGAGAACACATTTTATTAGTGGGTTATGTTAAATAAGGTTTTATTAGTCAGGTTAATTGTTAATAGGTTAGCTGTTAATTTTCAAATGTGTCTCTAGCAATATGGGCATTTCAGGTGAAAAATAGTGTGCATTTTTAAATGAGCACGTGTGCTTTTAACTGTAAAAATAGATTTGCATCCTATATGTTAAAATCGTTTTTGACTGAATAGCCTGTCTTTCCTTGTTAATCTGGTAACCCATATAGCAATGCACCGCACCCTTGTGGTGGTGCTGCAAAAAAAAATGTGCTACTTGTGCAGTAGTGCTGTACTCTGTGCTGTAACATGCCAAATATCCTTACACTTCCTACCCTTCCTATACGACAGATGTGCCTTTTGCACCACAAATTGTTAAGCAACTTGTGCTTATCAGCTCCGCTCACCTGTCCAACTGATTCAACCTCTCTCTCAACTGATATCTTGACAGCCTTTTATAAAACAGCTGCACGCATACCTGTCCTAAAGAAAACAACTGCTGACCACAGCCACCCTTCCTTTGACAGACCTGTCTCTCCCCTTCCCTACCCCTCTTAAATCCCTGAGAGGGTTGTCTTCAACCACATAGTCAACTTTCTCAAAGTAGACTTACTTACTCACCTCTCCAAACTGGATTCTGGTCCAGACACTTCACTAGACCTTTCTACTGCATTTGTCACTTTGGATCATCCTTCGCTGCTTCTAACTCTTTCCCTCTTGTCTTTAATGGGACTATACTCCACTTAGTGTCCCCCTTTCTCTCACCTTCTCCAACTCATTGGACTTTTGCACCTCCACCTGATACCCCTTCTCGTGGGTGTTCTTTAAGGATCATTCCTAGGCCCACTTCTTCACGATACACACTCCCCCTCTGCAAACCCATTTTCTCATTTGGTTTAGCTATCACCGCTTTGCTAATGATACTCATATATTCTTTCCTTCCCCATCACCCCTGCAATCTCTACCTAAGCTGCCTAACAACTGCCTAACCACCTGCACCACTGGATGGCTATACGCTGCCTCATGCTCAACTCCTCAAAGACAGAAGTCATCTTTGTCCCTGCTTCCAATGGCACTCCCACTCTCCCATCTCTTTCCCCCTGACCTCCTCACCCCTTCACACATGGATTGCAACCTTCAGGTCCTCTTTGGCAATGATGTGAAACTTTTCCAGTTCATCATGCCCACTGCCACGGCAGCTAGAGTCAACCTCCTAAATATTAGAAAAATTCACCCTCAACTCACACACTTCTCAACTAAAACACATATCTCTCCTTTCCTCTTATGCTTAGCAAATTGGACTACTGTAAGAGGGTACTTTTTGGTCTAACCCTCTATTCTTTTGCTCTGCCCAACTTTGTGACACACGCCCTTTTCAAACAATTTAGATTGACCTCAACCTCTACCTACCGTCACCACGCTGGATGGATCTCCCTGCAAAATCACTCTCTCCTTAAATTCCTACCACACATTTATCAATCCATCGATGGTATTGCTTCCACAGTGCCACACTGACTTCATCTCACTGTATTCACACTCTCGACTTCTCAACTCCTCGTCGCGTCACAAATGTTCAGTTCCTTATGCCACCTCCCACTTTTGCTCATTTTCCCAACTTGATCCACTTTGCTGGTCTGCTCTGTAAAAGACATCTCTTCAGTGGAACTCTTCAAAGGTTGTCTCAAACTCTCCCCGCTATTGAAAGAAAGGGACCCTCAAACCTTTCTGCCCTCGTATCCAAACTAACCGCCCAACTCTTCTGCATTGTGGCCTAGGGACAACTCAGTGATTTGTAAACTGGGAAATGCTGGCGTATGGATGTCAATGTTAAACTTATTGTTATGTCCTCCAGTCCCTTTCCCTGATGAGCAGGGTCTGCTCTATGGTCCCACTCTTACCCCTTTATGTAAAGCACCCTATCCAAGGGACGCTTCCCCTCTCTGTTAATGCCTGCTTTGTTATTTGTTCGAAATGGCAGCCTATTATTCTTAAATAAATACATTAAAATTAAATATGAATTCAGATTTTGTTAGTTTCAGTAGTTGGATTTTAGTGCCTGCCATAAATCATGAATATTAATCAAAACCACTATAATAGCCTGTCATCAAAGTCAAAAATGGTGTCATGCACTTCATTTGATATCATGAAAGGGTTAGGTTCACTAGGGTTTTGGTGACCTGATGTCCCCGTGATCGCCCCCTAGTTCACACTCATAGGAAGTGCAGGACAGACTGCGCGTATATCCTGTCATAACAAGCAGCAGCCAAGCAGTGCGTGCACAATTCTCTCTATCACTCAGACCTTAAGGCAAAAAAACAAACAGAGCGTGTTGACGTTCGTTTGCACGGCACAATAAAAATACCAACACACGAAGCGCGAAAATGAACTATCCACAACTATGCTAAATGACATCTACACGAACTGCTTCTATTAGACCACACTTACACATGACAGTGAACACGTAAGGCATTAATAAACGCGTAAAGGGAACCAACATGCAAATGAAAGGCGCGCAGAAGTCATAACATTACTGAGAAAGAAAGACGTCGATGCTGATGCGTGCACTTGCATGTAGAAGCATTAAGAATAACATGAAAGACTCTCAGACATGAAGCATGCCCGGGCACGTTACTGTTGTTGAAACAAGTGTTGGTAAAGGAGAGAAAGATTTCCATATCATTACACATTCCAACCCAATTAGCACATCCCTAAGCCGAGAAGAAGCTCAGCCAAAGCAACATCACATTTCAAAACCATTATGGAATCTCTATTGAGGCACGTGTTGTCAAACCAGTCCAAGGAAGCAGGCAGAAAAGCAATACAAGCTGAACAACCACACCGTGCGTTGAGCTGCCATCATGCCTACCCAAAAAGATGAAACTCCAGAAGAGGCACTGGCCAATCTGTCCCTGGCACATAGTTTTAAGAGAGCAGTATTCATTTGTGTTTCTTTTGCTGATACAGGCCGATAAAGAGAAGCCTTCAGTGTCCTCTTACTGTAATTAAATATCCCATTGCTGGCCACATGCCCTCATGCCCTTTCTCACATAATGGTTCTCCAGGAACATGCCTGTGGCTGATGATCTTAATATATCGCTGGCATCATATCCATCCACAATCTTTCTCCTTGTGCATACATATTTGGGATCCCATCCTGCAGGCGGCTGAAACCTTTGGCTCTCCAGATGTTTTAGAATACACGTCCAACTAGCACTAGCCGGCACAGATAGTGGTGAGGGATCATGGGAGTCCTAGCCCAAAATATCTGCAAAGCCACATGCTGCAGACCCCTGCCAGACCGCTCTATGATCAACTGGCCACTATGGGCGCCGCTGCACCACTAGTGGTGCGAGATGTAGTGCCCACGGGGTCTCCCAAGACACTTTTGTATAGGCCCGCGAAACTCTAAAGGAACATGGCTTTGCTTGTAATCGTGGCAGGCGATGCCACTTTGGATTCCTCCACAGTTCACCCGATTACCAGGCAACTAGGTGGTGTCACACCATACTTCCAGGCATTACCCTGCTTCTACCACAACTCATCTAAGCTAAAAAAGCAGCACACACGCTGCCTACGGGCTTTCGGCGCCTTACAAATAAATAAATAAATATGTTGCAACATACGTCGTTGAGGGTAACACATGAGGTAAGAACGGGGAGGGGGTATAATATGCGGCAAGAAATGTTCCAGTCATGAACATGGGATGTTTATTTATTTATTACATTTATGTAACGCCCAAACCCAGAGGTATCACACCGTTTGTACAGGGGGAATGTGGAAAGTATCACATTAATCGAATTTGTTAAACAACCACATTTTCACCAGTTTTCTGAAAATCTTGTAGGAGATCTCATTTCACACGTTGGACGGGGGAGAGTTCCATAGGGAGGGTGCAGCAACGCAAAAGCCTGCGCCACCTGCTCTTTTTCTCTTGAAACGATGAGTGAGCAGCGTGAGGCTCGGAGAAGAACGTAGGGGACGCACATAGGGTTTGGGGTGATGCTATTGTTGATGTAAAGGGGTGCTTCTTTGTGGACACAACAGTGTGTGATAGCCAGCGTTTTTAATTCAAAGTGGACTTTAATCGGGAGCCAGTGGACATAGCGTCTGGAGGGACACAAGGAACCTAGGTGCCACCTAGGTATTTGATTAAGAGAGATGTCTTGAGGTAATTTCTGAATTGCCAGTGCTGTCGGGATGGTCACTAGTCTGGTGCTCCAGTAGACAGGGGCGCAGAAAGAGAAGTCCTGTTTTTTCGTTGTGCACCGCTTTTGTCTTGAGGCTCGCCATGAGCTGGATTCATGGAGCATGAACCACCTGAGCTATAGAGGGTTGCTCCTACGTAAGCAGGTGCAGAGTGATGGCTGCCTTTGATGTGATGCAGGCAGTCTTGAAGAGTATTCCAGCTTGGCTGGCACGCTAGGGCATCTCCCTTAGGACGGGAGACATGCTTTTGAATTTCTTGTTTCCCCTTATGAGTCTCGCTGGGGTCGCAGGCATACGTTAGGCTTGGTACTGTTTGCTGCAAATGTACACACATGTGCACGCGGTGTATGTTAATCACAAAACATGGCAGGACCCGGATCAGTTTACCTACCTCTCTAGTAGATACTTTTAGTAGTCCTTGCATGTCCCTCTAAAAGGGGCTATGTGTCATGATCTCTGCTTCCAAATGGTCAGGGTTTTCCCAACTCCCTTGGAAGCAGATCCATAACCCAGGTTCCGAGTGCCAACCAGTCCCAATTGGGACCTTTTGGACCCAGTCCTGGCGCCAGTGGCACCAGGCTCATAAATATGCCCAGTCCCAGCGCTGGAAGCGCCGGGCTCATAATGCTTGGGTGGACTTACCTGCAGCAGACCATGCTGCTTACTTGCCTGCCAGTTGAGCTTCTGATCCTCTTCTGTTTGGAACTACTTTTCCTGTTGGGTGGGGCAGGAGCCACTCCCTAGATTCAGAACACTGGAACTCTTCTGGAAAGCAGGAACTCTTTTCTTACCTAGGCGTGGCTGTGGAAGGAGACACCTAAGCACTACAGGAGGCTATTTAAACCACACCCGATGGATGAATCTTGCTTTGCGTTATTCTGCATCCTCTGCAGCAGAACGCTCATCGTGTCTTCTGCATCTGATCCTGGGCCTAAGGAAAAAGGCTTACTATCCTGAATCCAGTCTTCAGCAACACCTATAAAGACAAGAAAGAACAGGTTAGCATTGCGGTCTTCAGTGACAGCTCTTCACTTACCTGGTCCATCGGCTGTCACCAACGCCTCGCGGTGCATTCCGGCATCTGAAAGACAAAGGCTTACCTACTCTTCGTGCGCTCCGGAGGTCTTCACACTGCATTCCGGCATCTGAAAGACAAAAGCTTACCAACTCTTCGCACGCTCCGGAGGCCTTCGGCGCTGCATCCTGCATCTGAAAGACAAAACAAGGTGCGTTTAAAGACATTGGGGAACTTTAATACTCACGTGCCATTACTCCTTTCCACATCTAACCCAGTGGGTATTCCGGCACCCTGCTGCCGCTCCAAACTTGTACCTGCAAAATAAAAAGACAGTTAGAGCGCATCGTGAAGCAGGCAACAAGCGCTTACTTACGTGCTTCCAGGCGCTTCTATTCATCACACGGGCTCCATCTTCAACTCACTTCAGCCCGTCATCCGCCATCGCCGGAACCCTGCAAAACAAGAAACATCATTACTAAAGACTTTAAAGACATTAGAGTTACTCGAAACTTACCGTTCGTGCAGTAAACGACGGACAGCAGTCCTCTGAAGTCCAGAGGCCTGCTCCCCTTATCCAGTGAAGAAACTGGTTACAGCACCCTGCCCCGAGGCAGATGGAGAGCACGGCGTTCACTTACCTAAGGTGAGAGCGTTAACCTTTGGGGTTCTACAGGAGAAGAGAAAGGGAAGAAGAGAGAGACATTCAATAACCCAGTTCCTGAATCCCATATTTTCTATCTGCAGACATCTTACACTTCAAGTCAGACATACAGTGCACAGAGGTCCAGCTCAAAGAGCCAGCCGTGTGTTGCACATCACCTTTGAAGATACGGTATACGCCCAGTCAAGACCGGCGCCTCTACGGGAATCAGGTGAGCGTTACAGAACGCAAAGCCTACCACAAAACTCCCGTCCAGGCGCTATGGAAACCTCGGATACCGACCAGCTAGCCCAGTTACTTGGGGAACTAAGGGCAGAAGTGCATGCAGCCCGTCAGGAAACGAACGCTCTAAGAAGGGAACTGATTATTTCCAAGGAGCGAACAGATGATCTCGCTAGACAATTGCTACAGTCACAAGCCGGACAGACCCCGTTACCCGCATCTGGGGGAAATCTTCCTTCTACATCCTCTATGAATCCAGTGCAGATCAACCTACCTGGGAATGTACCTCTGGCTCCGCCCGAACAATTTTCTGGTGACCCAAAGAGGTTTGCAGTATTTATCAATCAGTGCCGGTTGCATTTCTTATGCCGGCCAGCAGCCTTTCCAACTGATCAAGCTAAAGTAGCTTTCGTGCTTTCGTACCTTAGTGGCAATGCGGCAGACTGGTCGATCACTCTAGTAAATCAAGATGATCCGGTCCTCCATGATTTTCAAGCTTTTCAGCTCAGTATGGAAAAACTGTTCGCAAGACATTCACAGGGGCAGGCCTTGGACAATGAGCTTCTTTCGTTGCGACAAGGTAATCAAGACCTTTTGGCTTATATTGCATCTTTCAACAGACTGATAGTGGAAACTCAATGGCCTGAGGACAAAAGGATTACGCTGTTTTATAGAGGTCTACGTGGAGAGCTCAAAGATGTGTTAGCCCAAGTAGTGAATCCCCCACAAGATTGTTCGGACTATATAGACTTAGTCGTTCAAATAGATCACAGACTGCAGAACAGGAAGGCCGATCGTTCCAAGTTTGATGCTCGAGTATTTTCCAAACCGCCAACTCCTTCCAAAGGAGTAGACTCCGGGGAACCCATGCAAATAGGGGGTCTGAAAGGTCCTCTAACACAAAAGGAGCGGGAAAGGAGAAAACAGTTGCAATTATGCCTCTATTGCGGAAACTCAGGGCACTTTCTTCGAGACTGTCCGGTGAAACCTGCCAAGAAGGCAGTAGGAGCTGCAGTTACCAAAGTTACAAACTCTGAGCAGGGAAACGACCTCGCCCGACAAGAATAGAGGTCCTCTTGCCGAGCGTGAAAACCAGTTCTGTGACCTCGCATTTCGTGATACCTATGGTCCTCATTAGCCCTGATAATCCGGATCGATTACATGCAATTGAAGCTTACGTCGACAGCGGTGCCATCGGCAATTATGTGGATCATGAGATGGTTTTGAGGATGAATCTAACTCTTTGTCCCAAGGCTGTAAAGGACGTCATTACTACGGTGGATGGTACGGAGATAGCCTCCGGGCCAGTAACGCATACCACTCAAGAGGTGACGCTAGTAAGTCAAGATGGACACCATGAGAAGATCGTGTTCGATGTGATCAAGGCCCCTCAGTTTCAGATTATTCTAGGAATACCTTGGTTAGAGAAACACAATCCTCTGATCGATTGGCGAGCAAGAACGGTCCAGTTTCCAGAATGTGTCTCTACTTGTCACCCTCCACCTGGTGTTGCACTGGCAGCAATTTCTTCAGAGACTCCCCAATTACCTCCCGAATACCTAGAATACCAAGATGTTTTCCGGAAGGATCAGGCTAACTCTCTACCTCCTCATAGGTCTTATGACTGCCAGATAGACCTGATACCTGGATCTACTCCTCCTTGTAGTAGAATTTATGCCCTCACCGAGCCTGAGAACCTTCACCTTCGACAATACCTGGATCAATACCTGGCAAATGGGTTTATTCGTCCTTCCAAGTCCCCTGCTTCTTCAGCTTTGTTCTTCGTTCCAAAAAAGGAAGGAGACCTTAGAACTTGAATAGATTATCGCTCCCTGAACCAGATCACCGTTAAGAATAGATATCTGTTACCTTTGATCCCTGAACTCCTGGACCAAGTCAGAAAAGCATGCATATATACAAAGCTGGATCTTAGAGGAGCTTACCACTTGGTACGAGTAAAAGAGGGCGATGAATGGAAGACGGCCTTCCGCACCAAGTATGGGCTATTTGAATATCAGGTCATGCCCTTCGGACTTTGCAATGCCCCGGCCGCCTTTCAATATTTTATGAACGATGTCCTCAGAGAGCTCATAGATGTGTGTGTTGTTGTTTACATTGACGACATCCTCGTTTATTCTTCATCGGAATCTGAACATCGGAAACACGTGAAAATGGTCCTCGAAAGATTGCGTCAACACAAACTTTTCGCTAAGTTGGAAAAATGTGTTTTCAACGTGACTGAAGTTGAATTCTTGGGATTCATATTATCACCTGGCGGAGTGCGTATGGATTCAAAGAAGGTCGATGCAGTTCTCAAATGGCCATCACCATCCTCCGTAAAAGGTGTGCAAAGCATGTTAGGCTTCGCTAACTTTTACCGCAGGTTTATCCCCGAATTCTCTCGAATAGTCCAGCCCATCACTGCCTTGTTAAAGAAAAACAAACGTTTTGAATGGTCTACCGAGGCGGAACAAGCTTTCCAGGATTTGAAGACTAAATTTATCTCTGCACCAATCTTAAAACACCCTCGCCCCGAACTCCCCTACATCGTGGAAACTGATGCTTCAAGCCTTGGCATGGGGGCAGTTCTATCACAAAAGGACCCGGTAACCAATCAGTTGCATCCCGTGGCATTTTGGTCCCGCAAATTCTCGCCTCCTGAAATCAATTACACGATTACTGACAAGGAACTTCTGGCTATCAAGTCTGCCTTTAAGGCTTGGCGGCATTATCTGCTGGGGGCCCGACACACCGTTACTGTGATTACGGATCACCGAAACCTGCAATATTTGAAAACCGCAAAAGCCCAATCCTCTAGACAACTCCGTTGGGCATTATTCTTTGCCGAGTTTGACTTCATAATTACCTATCGACCTGGTACAAAGAACGGTAAAGCTGATGCCCTTTCTCGGATGGGAGTGGAAGAACACTTGATCAACCCTAAACCTGTACCAATCATTCCCGAACAAAGAATTCTGGGTGTAATCGCCACAGAATCCATAGAGGAAGTTAAGGATAAAGCCAGGCAACTTGTAACTCCAGCAGACATACAGAATTGGCATCTGCAGGGAAAGGACTTTGCAGTAAAGGACAACTTATTGTATTTCCAAGAACGATTATACCTACCCAGCACAGATTTACAGAAAAAAGTAATCGCTTGTTATCACGATTCTTTAATGGAAGGACATCCCGGTATGGCCAAGACCTCAGAAAAGATCAAGCGCTACTTCTGGTGGCCGTCTTGGAAAAAAGATATCAGAGACTTTATAATGTCCTGTGGAGTATGCGCCCAAAACAAGAGTCAAAAGGAAAGACAAGCAGGCCTCTTACGCCCTATTGACATCCCACCTCGCCCTTGGCATACGCTTTCTATGGACTTCATCACCGATCTACCTCCATGCTCCGGATACAATACGATTCTAGTAATCGTGGACTTATTCTCCAAGATGGCGCATTTCATTCCGCTCAAAGGCTTGCCAACAGCAGCAACTCTGGCCCGAGAATTTCTCGAAAACATCGTCCGACTGCACGGTTTTCCTTCGGTTCTAATTTCGGATCGAGGTAGTCAATTTATTTCTCATTTTTGGCGAAGTTGCTGTCGGTCGGCTCAAATTGATGTGAAACTATCGACCAGTCACCACCCTCAGACCGACGGACAAACCGAGAGGACCAATCAAACTCTGGAACAGTATTTACGCTGCATGCTGCAACAAACTGAAAAAACTTGGAAAGACATCCTTTGGATAGCCGAATATGCCTACAATAACTCTGTCCATTCGGGAACTGGGAAAACCCCGTTTTTTCTTTTGTACGGCAGTCACCCTCGAACCTCGGAGTTGGATCCCCTCCAAGATCTTGAAAAACCAGCAGTAGACTACCTGCATTCTACAATCACCCAAGCCTTTAAGGAAGCTGTTTCTCACCTTCAAAGGGCTAAAGAACAATACAAGAAAGGAGCAGATCAACATCGGAAGGAAGCCCCTCAATATCAAGTAGGGGATCAAGTCTGGTTATCCACCAAATATCTACCTCTAAAAGGGCAACGCACATTCAACCCAAGATACCTTGGTCCCTATTCCATCACTACCATAGTAAACCCAGTAGCGGTCAAGTTGGCCTTGCCCCCGCACATGAAGATACATCCGGTCTTCCACGTCTCTCTATTAAAACCCGTGCAACCTCAAACCCGACTAACTAAATCTCCAAAACCTATCCTAGTTGATGGAGAACTCGAGTTTGAAGTCAAAAGCATTCTGGACTCCAAGATCTCCAAATCTAAACTATTTTACCTAATTGACTGGAAAGGCTACGGCCCCCAAGAGAGATCCTGGGAACCTGCTGAATATGTCCACGCTCCTCGCCTAATCAAAAGATTTCACCGAACATTTCCTGACAAGCCAAAACCCCCGGAGGAGCCCGGTTTGGGAGGGGCCTTGAGGGGGGGTACTGTCATGATCTCTGCTTCCAAATGGTCAGGGTTTTCCCAACTCCCTTGGAAGCAGATCCATAACCCAGGTTCCGAGTGCCAACCAGTCCCAATTGGGACCTTTTGGACCCAGTCCTGGCGCCAGTGGCACCAGGCTCATAAATATGCCCAGTCCCAGCGCTGGAAGCGCCGGGCTCATAATGCTTGGGTGGACTTACCTGCAGCAGACCATGCTGCTTACTTGCCTGCCAGTTGAGCCTCTGATCCTCTTCTGTTTGGAACTACTTTTCCTGTTGGGTGGGGCAGGAGCCACTCCCTAGATTCAGAACACTGGAACTCTTCTGGAAAGCAGGAACTCTTTTCTTACCTAGGCGTGGCTGTGGAAGGAGACACCTAAGCACTACAGGAGGCTATTTAAACCACACCCGATGGATGAATCTTGCTTTGCGTTATTCTGCATCCTCTGCAGCAGAACGCTCATCGTGTCTTCTGCATCTGATCCTGGGCCTAAGGAAAAAGGCTTACTATCCTGAATCCAGTCTTCAGCAACACCTATAAAGACAAGAAAGATCAGGTTAGCATTACGGTCTTCAGTGACAGCTCTTCACTTACCTGGTCCATCGGCTGTCACCAACGCCTCGCGGTGCATTCCGGCATCTGAAAGACAAAGGCTTACCTACTCTTTGTGCGCTCCGGAGGTCTTCACACTGCATTCCGGCATCTGAAAGACAAAAGCTTACCAACTCTTCGCACGCTCCGGAGGCCTTCGGCGCTGCATCCTGCATCCGAAAGACAAAACAAGGTGCGTTTAAAGACATTGGGGAACTTTAATACTCACGTGCCATTACTCCTTTCCACATCTAACCCAGTGGGTATTCTGGCACCCTGCTGCCGCTCCAAACTTGTACCTGCAAAATAAAAAGACAGTTAGAGCGCATCGTGAAGCAGGCAACAAGCGCTTACTTACGTGCTTCCAGGCGCTTCTATTCATCACACGGGCTCCATCTTCAACTCACTTCAGCCCGTCATCCGCCATCGCCGGAACCCTGCAAAACAAGAAACATCATTACTAAAGACTTTAAAGACATTAGAGTTACTCGAAACTTACCGTTCGTGCAGTAAACGACGGACAGCAGTCCTCTGAAGTCAAGAGGCCTGCTCCCCTTATCCAGTGAAGAAACTGGTTACAGCACCCTGCCCCAAAGCAGATGGAGAGCACGGCGTTCACTTACCTAAGGTGAGAGCGTAAACCTTTGGGGTTCTACAGGAGAAGAGAAAGGGAAGAAGAGAGAGACATTCAATAACCCAGTTCCTGAATCCCATATTTTCTATCTGCAGACATCTTACCCTTCAAGTCAGACATACAGTGCACAGAGGTCCAGCCCAAAGAGCCAGCCGTGTGTTGCACATCACCTTTGAAGATACGGTATACGCCCAGTCAAGACCGGCGCCTCTACGGGAATCAGGTGAGCGTTACACTATGTTCATGTTGTGTGGCTGTCGGATACAGGTTGAAAACACCACATCGATGTCAACTTCTTTTATTCTTTCTCCTATGCCACATTTATTTTGACTGAAAACAGGTTTGCACATCAATGCCACACTATATAGGTCATTGGGATACTTTGAGTGTGTGTTCCTACCAGTCCTGCTTGTAAAAACCTTGTATGCCCATGTACAGGTAACCTTTGTTTTGATTATCAGCAAGTGGTTTTCGTTAGGCATTTGGACGATGAGCGCAACGTTAAGGCACAGTTACACATTGCTGGCTACGGGGCGTATTTAGTAGAAGGGAAATCCATGCACATCATTGAACAGTGGTGTCCCTGTCCTTTGCTTGGCAGGTGGCTGTAGCAGCTGGCCCAGTGGCAAAATCACATGTGCAAGTCAGGGTGAGGTTTGAGTCGCCTCCCAGCATGCCAAGGAAGGGCGAAATGAGTGCCTATGGTTTTCATATGATGGCAAATCATTCTCTGAACAACAAGAGTGATGAGAGAGAGAGAGAGAGAGAGAGAGAGAGAGAGAGAGATACAAAGTTAAAATGGGAATTGTCTGCACTGGCCAGTGGTAGGAGTGTGGCGAGTTGGCCAATTTGGCTTGTTATGCATTTTCATGTTTTCCTATATTATTTAAACATAGTACATGCTTCCATGTCAGCTTTGTAACATTGAGCCTCCCCATCATCATTATCTGAAAGCTCAGTCTCTAGGAGTAGGTGCTGGGGGCAAGGGGTGGCAGGGTGGGGGGGGGGGCAGGCATGTCTGGAGAGGATGTTCAGCACACAGCACCGGCTGTATGGTGAACAGGACGATCATCTGTAGTGCATATTGGTGTGCCCCCGACCCCTCCTCCAGTAATGTGCAGGCAATGATCCACAACATTGCATGTCCTCGTGTGCACTACAGCATGCTAGTGACCCCTGCAGGTGTGTAAGCACCTGGTCACCTAAAATTACGTTTATGGAATGGTGTTCTGGCTGAATTCGTGGACGTCCAATTTGTTTTTAATTTTTTTTTATTGTGTATGGTTTACAAAAAGAAACCTTTACAAAAGAAATCCTTAAATACAAAAAAAAACAAGAAAGAAGGGATCATACATTACTATTACATTGCATATTGATTTAATTTCATTACCGATATGATAAGAAAACACATAAAGATCCACATGTCCTTTTTCTATCAGTTAGTAACATATAAAAAGATCAGTTAAAAAATTCAGTGCACATTAACATTTTCGACACAATTTTTGATAGTTAAAAGGAAAAAAAATTCCCTTTACATAATAAAAGATATCTCTAAGACCTTTCAGAGCAATACATTCTAAAAAAAGATGGCGTGTAGATTCAATTACCCCGGGGGTATGACAAAATCGACATAAAAGGTCCACATCACTAATCTCCTTCCTTCTGTAAAGAACTTATTTAGTAGGTAGGAGATTCCATCTAAGTTTGAGAAGAAGTGAACGATAATAGCGGCTAGGAAATTGAGTCAAGATAAAAGACAGGCAACCTCTTTTCTTGTGGTCAAATTGCAGATCACCGAGAGATGGGTAAGCATGCAATTTTTCCAGCGTATTACTCCAATCGCTAGTGAAAAGACATTCTTTGACTTTGTTGGGGTTAGTTAACAGGGTATCCCTGTCAGTGGAAAGATCTGATAGAGTCTTATCGCAGAGGTCACTAAATCTCGAAAGATATAATTTCGGTTTGGTGACCCCCGCGACAAGAGCATCTTACCAACATCAACATAAAGGGTATCCTGTTTCGGAGAGAGCAAAGCAGAGAAAAGTGTCAGAACTCTTCATAGAATTCTAGCTCGCAGAGAGACTAAACCCAATTTGTACCTTATGGCAACTATTGGAACACAATTAGGCAGCTTCATAACTTTTCTCCAGTAGATACCCTCAAGGGTGTCCCAGAAGGTCAAAAGAACAAGATAATGCAGTTCCATTCCGTATATTAGTTTTGGAATCACCTTTCCCTTGAAGAAATCCACTACAGGTTTGAAGGAGAACATGCCGTATTTGCTATCCAGCTTAATAGATTGAGAAATAAGCGGAAGTATTTTGTGTCTGAGGGAACGTCTTAATTCAATGGCCGATGGTTGGGCCAGAATGAGAAATCCCAAATAGACAATTTTGTGTGCTCTAATGATATTTTCACCACCAATTTTCCATACTTTCTTATTGCCCTCTCTCCCTCTAGAGAAGACCATTGTTCGAGTTTTACTTGGGTTAATTTTTTTTTTTTTTTTACTTTTATTTGTGACGGCAGAGGTACACAAGGCACACACATAAGGCAACAAATGTATACAACAGTTACATCGTAGAGCAGCACATCAATTAAGATACAGCAATCACAGCATTTACATCAGAGCGGTACCTGAAAAGGAGCAAAGGTAGGGCTTCATGCAGTGGGGTCAGAGCCCGGCGGGGCAGGAGACAATCCAGACACGGGAGTGCCCTCGCTTTGGTTGTTAAGGTAAGTGTTGAATTCAACCCAAATATTCTTGGGGCGGGATTGGGCGGGGAGCATAGTCAGGTATTCTTCCTCACAATTTCGTAACCAGGTGAGTAACCGTAACCATTTCTGAAAGACCGGGGGAGAGGGGCTTTTCCAACACTGGAGTATGCATTTTTTGGCAATCAAACAGCTTATGTTTAGAAATTTAGCTAGGCGTCTGGAATCTTCCGTTTTCCAGGCCCCAAACAGAACCGCCAGGGGATCAGGGTCGACCACAGTTTCAGTTATTGCAGAAAGTGTTTTCAGGATGCTTTCCCAAAACCCAGATAGCTCCCTGCAGGTCCACCGAGGGCACAGGGCCGCCGCAGTGCGGATGAACCTCGAGGTCCTGTGTGGGGTATGGTAGAGCCTGTTAAGAAGTTTGTACTGCATAGCGCGGTGGCGGAAGTTGAGGGGGACTTTTTTGGTGTCTAAGCACATTTCATCCCAGGCGCCATTGGATATTTCTAGGCCCAGTTTGTTTACCCAATCGTCACGCGCCCTGAGAGCTGGGGTTGTGGTGTTCTCCTGCAGGATCTTATATAGTGAGGAAACGACGGCGCAGGCGCCGCCCGTGTTAGCAATGTATGCGATCGCCTGATTGTCTGGGGGCTCATCTAAAAATGAGGGCCACGTAGTACGGAACGCAGCCCGTAGTCTATAGTATTGGAGGGTCTCTAAGGCGGATCTGGTGTGCCCTTGTTTCCATGTTTGGGGGTCGATAAACCTACCTTCGGGGTAGAAGTCGGACAGTGCTTGATATCCCAAAGCCCCCCAGTGTTGGGCTAAGGCAGTGTCATGTGTGGGTTCCAGGCCAGGAAGGTCCCAAACCGGGAGCCATTTATAGTAAGGGGAGGATTCGGTTGTTGGATACAGCAAGCATTTCCAGGCATGAATGGTCGCACCGACGGGGTCAATGGGAGAGTCAGGTGTATAATGACAATGTAGTATAAGGGACATCATGTTGGTATCAGCGGACACAAGTCGCTCTAACTTGACATTTGGCCGTGTTGGGGAACCAGGGTACCAGTGAGTGGCATGTTGAGCCTGGGCCGCGGTCCAGTAGAGTATCAGATCCGGAGCAGTGAGACCCCCTTGTTTATATGGGAGCGCCATATCCGTCCACTTCTTACGTACTGCACCGTTGTGCCATAGGAACTGTGCGCATAGTGTGTGTAGTTTAGTGAAGTATCCCCTCCCAGGCCATATAGAAATGTTGCTGAAAGTGTAAAGGAGCTTGGGGAGCAGAATCATTTTAATGAGAGAGAGCCGACCAGCCATGGACAATGGGACAGAGCGCCACCGTAACAACTTGGCCTTAACCATTTGTGCTACGGCAGAATAATTGTCGGCGAGTAGAGTGGATTTAGTTAAGGATATCTGCACACCCAGATATCTGACACCGTTCGTGGACTAGTGAAGGGGGTACTCAGTGGTAGGTTGTTGGGTAGATTTAGTAAGCGGGAATATCTCTGATTTTGAATAATTGATCGTGATGCCGGAATAAGTGCCGATGCGAGTAATATCCCTGAGTATGGGGTCAATGTGGGTTGTGGGATCTCTAATGTATAATAGCACATCATCTGCATATAGGGATATGATTTCGGGGTCATCTTTCAACCTTATTCACTTGTGGGCGTGGCGTGCACGGACATAATCCGCCATTGGCTCTATTGCGAGTGCAAAGAGAATCGGGGAGAAGGGGCAGCCCTGCCGGGTGCCCCTAAAGAGTGTGAAGGGGTCAGATGTCAATGAATTAGCCCTTAACCACGCCACAGGGGAGGCGTATAGTAATTTGATAAACCCAATCATGGTTGGGGAAACGCCCCTTGTCTCTAGCACCAGCCACATGTAGTTCCACGAGACCATGTCAAAGGCCTTCTGCGCGTCCAAAGTGACCGCCACGGCCTGGGTGTCTTGATCTACACGGGACATAACATTGAACAATCTCCTAATATTACGGGAGGTGGACCTACCCGGGACGAAGCCTGCCTGATCCTCATGAACTAAATATGACATAATGGGCAGAAAATGGTTCGCTATGATCTTTGCAAAGATTTTGGTGTCTAGGTTCATGAGAGAAAGAGGGCTACAGGACCCGCACTCGTCATCCAGTTTGCCAGTCTTGAGCAAGACCGTGATGACAGCTTCACGCATAGAAGGGGGGAGGATGGAGACACGGAGTGCTTCGTCCCAGACCTCGTAACTTGGGGGCTAGAATGGCCACGTGCTCTTGATAAAACTCGGCAGTAAGGCCGTCGGCCCCGGCGCCTTGCCTTTGGGCAGGTTTGAGATGGCTGTCACTATCTCATCTAGTGTAATCGGGGAGTCCAGCTGGTCGCGGGTGGCAGGGGATATTTCAGTGGTGGGGATCTGGCCAAGCAGCTCACGTATGTGGTGTTCGGTGTGTTCGGCAGGTTGGGAGTAGAGGGACCTGTAGAACTCTGTGAATACCTCCAAGATCTGTTGATCCACTCATTGTATATTGCCAGATTGATCTTTGATGGAGGTGATCTGGGTTCGGCCAATTTCCCCTCTTACCAATGTTGCTAGTGTTTTCCCCGGTCTGTCCCCCTCGCCATATTTCCTGGCGGCCTGTGGGCGGCTGAAGTAATGGACTTCGTTGGTGGTGAGCGCATTGTATGCCTGCAGTTCCTCGCTAATTTGGGCGAGTATGGCGGGATCGGCACCTGTGGAGTATTGCAGCTCAAATTGCTTCAATTTGGCTTCGGAGCGACCGAGGGCGGCACGGATTGCTTTTAATACCTCAGCTTCCCGCGAGATGGTCATTCCCCTAATGTACACTTTGAAGGCATCCCATCTAACCGCAGATGATGTGCCCTGAGGAGAGTTGTGCTCAAAGAAGGATTTGATGTCTGACAGGATCTCGGCCCTGAACACAATATCCCTGAGGGCCTCAGATTTGAATCGCCAGGTGCTGAGTGTCGGGATGGATATACCTACCTTCACAGATAGTGTAATTGGAGCGTGGTCTGACAATGTGCGAGGCAGGATCCAGGACCCCTCCACCCTGCCCATGGTTTCACTTGACACAAAGAACAGGTCTATTCTGGATGAACTGTCGTGCACGGACGAGTGATAAGTGTACTCCCGGCACTGGGGGTGTAGTGTCCTCTAGACATCGCAAATATTGAGTGTCCGCATGTGGCCGTGTAGCCTGCATGCGGCGCTGGATAGGGCTCGAGAGGCTGTGCCAGTTCTGCCCAGGACAGTGTCCAGAATAAGGTTCAGGTCTCCCCCCCATATAGTCTGGATTCCTACATAGCCTAGCAGTATGGCGGCTACCGTGTCGAAGAACTCAGGAGAGTCGACGTTGGGGCAGTAGGTGTTGACAAGTAAGTATTCTTTATTCACCAGAGTACAGTGCAGTATAACGTAGCGGCCCTCAGGGTCAATATAGCTTTTATGCAGTATAAATTTAATCGATTTATGGATCATTGTGAGGACGCCCCTGGATTGGGAGGAGTAGGAAGTGAAGAATCTAGCGGGGCCCCATGACGGGGCCAGGGTGCCCGGAATATGGGCGTTGGAGTGTGTCTCCTGTAGGAGTAGTACCTTGAAGCTATGCCTATTAGCGAAGGCCATGATCTTACGGGCCTTGGTGTGATTGCTTAATCCGCGGATGTTCCAGAACATTATGACGGTAGACATTTCATTGACAAATATCTAATCTCCCAATATACGCGTCAGTGAACATCCCAGGTCCAGCAGTAGTGCGTATTCGCGAGGTTAAAGTGGGGAGTGCGCTCATGGTTTTCCAATGTGTGCGCCGTGTCACCCCGCATGCCTTTTTTTTTTGCAACACCCCATTCCCACCCGCCACCCTCACCACTAACCCAAGATCAGCAGTGTGAACATCACCCACCCTTAACTGTACAGAGCTGAGACGGCCCCAACTTGGCCCAGTCTGTCCAAAAGCCCAACTGGGGCTGACCCACAACAAGGGCGTATCCAGGAACAGTGCAATCACAATGGGGTGAGCTATTGCCGTGCACGAGCGCGCTTGGAACCGGCTGGTTCCGTTACAAAACAAACAGTGTTAGCGGTCATATTATGAATACCCCTGTTTTACTCAATGGGGTGCAGGGATCCACACATGAACCGCAGTGGTTCAGTACCCCAGCAACTAGGTGTAACAGTGAAGTAATGCATGTCTCCGTATTTGTGAGTGGGGGGCAGAGGCCTGTCACCAGAACAAGGGAGCCCTGCGTGTCAGACAGCACAAAAGTAAGTATGGACGGATAAACGGGGCGGGATAGCCATTGCTCCATGGCAGTGTGTGTGCAAAGCAAAGATTAGACATGCGTAGAAAAGCAGTGTACCAAGGTGAATACAGAAGTGTAGTTACTCATGGGTGCAAACAAAGAATGCTAGGACTTGATCAGCATATAGACATAACATCTAGACAGCACAGAACAAGCATGGAGTTCAATCATTGTTCACAGAGTCATCATCAGGAGGTTGCAGGGGAACATGTGCTTTTATGAATTTAACCGCTTCAGATGGCACCGTGAAGAAGTATAGTTTGTTGTTGAACGTGAACTTCAAGCGTGCAGGGAAAAGTATAGCATAGGGGATGTTCCTCTCTCTAAGGAGTTTCTTCACTCCCAGGAACTGGCAGCGTTCCTGCTGAACTCTGGTTGAAAAGTCGGGGAAAATCCTGATCACCTGCGAGTCCATTCGTAGCTCGCCCCTTTCCCGTGCGAGGTGGAGAATTTAGTTGCGATCTTTGAAGCTCAAAATCTTCGCAATGATGGGCCTTGGAAAGTCACCAGGTTTAGGCCACGGCGACACCGCCCTGTGGGCCCTTTCGATGGTGAAAAAGGGAGACATGTCTGGATTGCCTAATAGGTCCTTCAAGAGATTCTCGACTGCCAGTTCAAGTCGGCCCTTCAGCGCATTCTCCGGGACACCAACGATGCGTATGTTATTTCTACGCGACCTGGATTCGAGGTCATCACATTTGGCCCTGACCGCCTTCATGTCCAAGACCAAGGTGGATACAGTGCCCTGGAGTGTGGCTATGTTGTCTTCGTTGGTTCCAATCCTGTTTTCAGCCTCTGTGATTCTCGTTCCCTGCTGGTCCAGCTTGGCTCTGAGCGATGCTACATTGGCATTAATGTCATCAAGCTTTTCGTGGAAAGCTGCAAAGTTTCTAGCCATGGATTCCATCATCGCCATGAGGTCTGTGGCGGGTACCTCGGCGGGGAGCGTGTCGTCCACTTGATCGTCTGATGTGTGGGCCGAGTCGGACCTCGGGGTGGCCTTAGCGAACTTGTCCATGGCCCCGGTTTTATTGGTATTCCTAGATCTGTTGGACATCGTAGAGAATGTTGTTAGGGCGCTGAGTGCTCAGAGTAGGGACTTGAGTGAGCGTGTCGGGTCAGGAGGCCACGTGGTGTGGAGGTGCGGGAGAAGGCACACCTCAAGCCCCACAGTTGGGGAGACACAGGTCGGTGGAGCAGAACGCCAATCCACAGTCGCGCAGATAGTTCTTAGGCGGAGGCAGTGGGGACAACAGCATCAAGCGGGTATGGAGTAGGTGCTATGGTAGTGCGACCCTGCCACCCTGGTGGACGAGGCTAGTATCTGAATCAGCCTCGGGGTGGGCATAACAGCAAGGACAGGTGCCGAGAGCGTGGGTGCTAATGCGCGGGCGAATATCGCATGATGCAGTAGAGGCAATGAGCAGTGATGTCCCAGAGCTACGCCAGAGTAGTAATGCTGAATTGGCAGGTGGCGTAGCGACAGGGAGAGGGCGTCGTGTCAGGGACCCTCTTGTTCAAGGCAGCCTCCCTGTCGGTTGTTCAGGCGTGGGGCACAGCTCTGTAGGGCAAGGGCTCATTAAGCCTGGAGCAAGGGATCAGCAGAGGACCAATGGTGGACCAGTGAAGGCAATGTCAGAGAGGCGAGCAGGGCCCGCCGGGATGCGGAGCAGTAGTGGCGTTTCTGGGTATGTGCCCAGAGCTGGAGGCCAAGTCAGCACGTCACGGGAGTGACCCCGGGCTGCACAGTACGGGGAGCGGCCTCAGCTGGGGGTGGCCAGCAGTAGTTGGGTGAAGGGGGTAGTGCAGTTTCGGTGCGCAGCGGCCCCAGCAGCCCCTCACCTGTAACGCAGCCAGCAAGGAGCCGAATCCGCAGGAGGTCCTCAGGATGGCCCATGGCCACCGAGTGCAGCAGTCAGACGGCAGGCGCAGCCCCTCTGGTGAAGTTGCACCGCCCGGATGGCTGAAGGGTGCTGTTGAGCAGTGCGGGCGTGGAGCGGACGAGTGCTCCCTGACTCCAGGCACTCCAGATGGCAGGTCCGGGTATGGTGCAGCCAGGCGGTCTCGGCAGCGATGCGAGGGGACAGGCCGGCGTGGGCCGATGCAGGGCGCAGCCCAGGCTGCAGATGCCGGGCTAGCGAGAGTGCAGCCCAGCCCGCGGCACCTCCAGCGCGGATCACAGGCCGTGCGCGTCTCGCGCCACGCAGGACCCAGGCTTACGAGTCCGGGAGCCCCAGCTGACAGATTCAGTAGGCGGGTAAACAGGCGGCAGCAGTGGGGTGGCCCGGGCCGAGGGAAGTGTCACACTGGGCCGCCGCACGCCACAGCAGCCTTGGGGATGTCGCTCACGCCGATCTCCGGCTCCAGGGGCCCGATTCGTGTCCGGATTTCAGTGGCACGTAGCCCCAGTTGTGGAGAGGACAGGGGATCGAGAATATGGGCACAGAGAAACAGCAGACCGCAGATGTCCTTGGATATGTAGCAGCAGCGCATGGAGCTAAAAAGCTAGGCAGCCATCTTGACGGCTGCTCAACAGCGCCCCCCCCACTTGGGTTAATTTTTAACCCATTAATTAAGGCATATTCTTCAAATTTACAGATAAACCTCTGTAAGCCGACTTTGGTGTGATCAAAAAGAAGAAAATCGTTGGCGTATGCCAGCCATGAGAGCCTGAGATCCCCCAATTTTGCATTTACCATGCCTGTACTTTCAAGGAATTCCCCTACGTCTGCCAAGTAGAGGATAAAAAGGCATGGAGCTAACGAGCAGCCTTGTCTAACCCCAATACGAGTCCTTATCCTTCTAGAGAGGGTACCTTTAAGATCGATCCTAATATGGACCCCCGAATTCTCATACATTGCCATAATTAAGGTGAGTAGACCTGCCGGAATCCCCCATTTAGTTAGTTTTTCTCAGAGTCTCGACCTAATTACTAAATCAAAAGCATTTGATAGGTCGATTGAAGCCACATTGAGAGAGCCACCATATTTTCCCCATGTTGAACTTTGAAGGGCAGTTAGAATAAATCCATTAACATTGGTTGAGTGTCCAACCCTGAAGCCTGTTTGTTGCTTTGGGAGAATATTATTTTCCTTAATCCAAACATTAAGGTGCGAGAGGAGCACAGCAGCGAAAAGCCTGCAGTCCTCATCAATGAGAGAGATTGGTCTATAATTCTTGACCAATGTCCGTAGACCTCTCTTAAAAATGGGGACAATATGGGCGGTCTGCCAGCAATATGGGACATTACCAGAGTTAACTACATCTTGGAATAGGAGACAAAGGAGTTTAGACCAAATTTCAGGTTCCGCTTTAAATGTGTTTTTTGTTAAGCCGTTAGGGCCAGGGGCCCTTCATTTCTTAGCTTTGACAATCAAGCCTAGTATTGTCTCATAGTCAATGTCAGGCTTTCAAGTCTCATTAAGAGCATACTCCCTCTTATTGCAGAGCTATGGGCCCTCTCCCCCCATATCAAAGAGTTTGGTGTAATGCGCGACCCATTTGGCCTCAGGAATATCATTCAACTGGTCGGCCACCGCCACAACATCCTGGCCAGAAAAAATAGCCCAAAAAGCCCTAAGCTCTCTTTTGACAAGGACTTTAAGCATAAACTCTGCATCATTTTGTAACAGATTAGATTTTCTGGATTTGCAATAATTTTTAGATTTTTGTTGGAAAGCTCTAATTTTTGTTTTTTTGTTATCCCATTCAATATCAAGGAGATGGACCTCTCTAATAAGTTTTCGAATGTGTGCCTTTTCACTGGCCAACTCCTGATCAAACCTATGGGCATGGGATTTCTTAGGAATACCCTTCCTTAGTGAACCAGAGATGCTGCTGTGAAGAGCATTAAGAAAGCTATCAAAGTATAAGGTATTGAATACTGCGTGTTTCCAGGAGAGAGAAGTATGATTGAATGAGTAAATCAATTTATAGTTAAGTAGATTAATATTGTCAGGAAACCAACGTACCCCTGTCCCTTGTCCCACGGTTTTAAGATGGCATGGCCCCCCTGTGGTAGAGGCTTCATGGGAAAAGTAGAAGAAAATGTAACCAGCAGTGAACCATGGTCACTCCATGGGTTAAAGGAGACCTTGACCTCAGAGGAGAGAAAGGACAGAGAATGATCTACATAGACATAGTCAATGGTAGACGATGAAAGACCTCTATGCCATGTAGGGCAGAGTGGGAGAGTAGCGTCAAAAGACCCGTTAAGGCAAGTTAGGCCTACCGAGTCCAAAGCGAGATTCCAAAGTCTACCCCAAACATATCTGGCCTTGCTGATTGTCATCCTTCAAAGCCAAACCCATGTCGTCATAGTTGGCCTCGGACGAAATGGAACAGTCGGAGTTAAAATCACAAGCCGAGATCAATTTTCCCCTGGGATGTAAGGATCTCCATGAAAGTACCATATCCGTTAAGCATTCTAAAAAAGGCTCAAGGGCAGCCATGCCTTTGTACCAGTATACATTAATCAAGAGGAGATTAACCAATTGGTCAAGGGAGGAGGCCTCCATAGCTACAACACCAAATGGCGTATCCGCAAGAACCTTATTCCTGAGACCAAGAGAAGCCCTGAATCCAATGAGAAGACCCCCGGAGGCCCTCCCTCCTAAACTAGGAGTAGCATTTTGGGAATGAATATCAAATCCATCAACAACGGGAGGAGAGAGTAACCAGGTTTCTTGTAATAAAAAGCAATCTGAGACAGTAATCATAAGTACTGTCTCAGTATTCGTGAACAGATGAGAATTTCCCCTGGAATTCCAGGAAAGAAAAATAAATTCATTTGGGACCTTAATATTGATAAGCATACCAGGGCACTTAAAAGAGTGCTAATTTCCACAAACCTGAGGTGACCGGGGCCCAGTTTCTAGCATTACCATTAAATCTGGGCATAAATTGCCTCAGTTGAGGTTGTGAGGCTCTTTCCGGGTGATAAACCATAGTAAGGTTTCCCCTATACTCTTCACACCCACCATTTTTTCCAGAATGCTGATTGGGTTGTAGTAAATTTGCTTCAAAACCAAGCTGCATTAAACCTTCCCTTTGACCCATTATTAGTTCTAGTACCACTCTAGATTTCAGAATAATGTTACTCATGTCTACACGTCCTTGAGTAGGAAAGAAAATCCTTTCTATGTCGTAACTAGAGATAAGTGAAAGTGAAGGAAGTTGGTGGAAGATTTTTAAAATATGTCCATGATTAAGACAGATAGGCATATCTTGACCCCATAAACTAGTAAACTGCAAAATTTCGATAGGATCTTTAGCCTCAGTTGATTGAGGTAAAGAGTCAGTAATACTTTTTGTAAATTGACTCAAAGAGCCCCTTAATATAGTCCTATTTTGTGTAACGTGGGGTCCCACAGGAAATCTTTCATACAGATTGCGAGAATTCCTATTTTGGGAAGGTTCAGGCCCAGTGAAAAGACTTACAGAGCCACTTGAGGGCTTTGAGTGAGCGGAGTTAAGAAAGTTGGGAAGATAGAGACCCTCCACTGGTCTAAATCCCATAATACGCTCTCCCATTATAGACTCTGTGCTGGTCAAGTGACCATCAGAATGGCAGGGTGGGTGACCATCTGTGGAGGGAAAAGTTGTTATGGGAACCCTAACCTGAGATAAGCCTGAAGTCAAATTGAAGTCCACCCCAGTAAGTGAGTTTGAGCTCACGAGCTCCTGAAATAGTTCTTTCACCATGTCAAGATTGACAAGATTCGCTGTTACCGGGATGGGGGTGGGCTCAGAGTGGGTAGGGTTTATACCAGTTTGGGAATTCCCCATAGTAGTTGAGGGATCTGCAATCAGATCGAGTGGCAATGGGTTACCTGTGATTTGTGTATTCAAAATAACTGGAGCAATGTTATTTAAAGGCTCCGGTTGAGTTAAGATTATCTTTGGATGGCATATATCATGAGTTTCCTCCCCCTGGATTATATTGGCCACCTCCTCAAGGGGAATAATATCCTTTGACATAGAACTCCCGACAAAGCTTCGGGCTGACCGGAAACAGCCGGAATAGGAGGAACAGAGGTTGAACCAACGGAGACAACAACCCCATTAAAGGTAGCGGTATCAGTTATCGCTGATTCCACCAGAGTCTTAACCCCCTTTGGGGGGAAGGAGTTGTAACACCCAAAGGAGCACATGCCATGAACAGATTTTTAAAGAATTTGTTAGAGATAGAATATTTTTTTTTCAAATCCTTCTGGTTTTTTGTTTTCTTTATTTGTTGGATATGTTTTTTATTACCTATATGAGCAAAGCCCTTTAAGGATACCGTTTCCTTAGTGAGATCGATACAGTCAAGAGGCACGTCCAAGGGAAGATCTAATATAGAAACAGGGAGGGGGCAGCAGTGTCTCCTTTGTGTGGTTCAGTCGCTTCCGATGTAATAGATTTACCATAGAGTCCCTGAGAAGTGGAGCCAGGGATATTAGGAGTTGACCCCTCTCGGGCTTTTTCCACTAAAGAATTAGTAATAACTTTTATGGCAGTGACACAAAGTTTAGCATCTGGGGGAGGATACACTAAAACGCCCTCAGGTTTCGAGGGGGGATCAGAGAAAATTGATCACCGGAACCTCTGTCCGAACAAGGAGGGACAGTATTGACTTGGAGCATATTAAGAGCGACCCCCGGAATACTATCTTTCTCCACATTAGGGACTTTGTTAACCAGAAGCCCTTCCATATAAGGTTGGCTGGGAGGAAAAGGGTCTGAGCACTGTTTTGTTATTGAGGGGTTATCTTCCTTAATAATTTTAACCAACTCTTCAAATCTATCTAGACCTTCTAGCCTAGTATAGATTTCAGAGAGGAGGAGAGAGTGAGATCTAACCTCTGACCAAATGTTATCATACAGACTCACAAACGAACTAAGAATCATATTGAGTGCAGATAATGTAGTTTGAGTAATTTTATTCTGTCATCTGCCTCTTTAAGGGTATGGTGCATGAACGACTCACTTACATGATCCTTTTGTATATCTGGGAGTAGAGCCCTTTCACTAAGCCATTTTCGCTTCTCTGTGTACTCAACAATACAATTTGTGAGTTCGGAAGGGGAACCCATATAGGAGGCATCGCAAGTTTGCTGGGTTACCTTATTAGTATTAATGGAATTAGATTCCAAGTGACTCTCAGCTATTGCCTTGTCTGCACATGCTATAATACTAATATCGTCGATATCGTTATCGGCAAGATCTTCAGTCTCCAATTACTTTGCTACATTCTCAAGATGCGTATGGTCCAAGGAAGCCACTGTTAAAACTGAATGTGCGGGTTTAATGAGAGTACTAGTGGCAGTCCTTTTACCAAAGAAATTGGAGATTTTTTTCCCCTTGAATAGGTTTACCCATACTAGGTTTTGTTTTGGGTGTAAGAAGTAAAGATTTTGTAAGTGGAGTTTTGAAAACAATGGGTTTCTCTGTCGAGGTAGGAGCAGCAGGTACAGAGATAGCAGAAAGAGTAACATGAATAGAGGAAGTATAATTGGCCTCCCCATTAGAGGAGGGTACCTCCGGTGTTAACTTGACAGAAGGACCACCCTGGTTCCTATAGCCCTCTAGTGGGGGGGGTTGTAGAACAATCGCCTCCTTAGATAGTTAGATAGTACAGGAGGTTCTATAGAGTTCCCGTCAGGGGCATCCAACGTTGGTATAGGCAGGGGCAACCTAGGTTGTAATTAGCAGGGGTTGGGTGTATATTGTTCACCGTACTATTATTCAGATGATCCATACCCTCCCTTGCCCTAGATAGGGAACCAGCTTCCTCCAAATTCGGAGCTATAGTAGCTGCTAATCGTTGTTCCTGTACATTTATGGAGATATCTTGTTTACCAAAGAAGATGCAGCTATTATTGATTGGGGTATGTGGGATAATACCCATCAAATTGAGTACAGCAGACCTATCATGTGAGTGGATTTGGGCTTGGGCCACACTTTTTTGTAGAGAAAAGACCAGGGAGTTCTCTACTAATGTATGTTGTGGCTTACCCAGAGGGGTAGGAATAGGGTTCATAGATGGGGTAGAGTCTAACAGAGCAGGAAAAGGAACCACCTCAGGAGGAAGGGTAGAGTCAAAAGAAGCCTCCATAGTGGCCTGGCTCCTGAGTCCCTTGCGTGTCAAGCAAACAATGAGAGTGCATGGAGCAGTAAGATGCGGAGAGCTGGAAGGGAGACAGCAAAGTGGCTCAGTGAATGCTTAGATGCAAGAGGTTATACATTAATATTAAAATAAGTATCACAGGGAGTAGAGATCACAGGTACTGAAAACAGTGAAGCAGCAAACAGTAATTATTAAAATGCACTGATTAAGGAGAGTGGCAAAAAGACACGTAAAAGTACCTCAAATACAGATTAAATATAAAACACAGAATAATATGGATCCTTTGTTAAAATCAAGGAAATGGGTAAGAAATGTATACAAAGTAGGCCCCTAGAATATTATGTTAAAAGTCATAGGCTTGGTAATCATTCCAGGAAATCAGGAGACAACTGAGGCTGCACTCAGTATTAGGGTAAGGAACGCCGACAGCTTGAGGAGCTGCCAGAGTCCGACTCTCCCCCCTTACCCTGAATACTGGTTAGAGTTCACACAAGTGGAGAGGTAACTTATAGCCGCAGTCTATGATACTCACAGGGCCGTTGCACGGGCACAGTCACAGGTCACAGCCAAACAGCAAAACAAAAGCTCCAGCCCTTTCTGCCTCCAGGGCTTAACGCCGCAAGGGTAGTTGGGCCAGCAATTTGTGTCGGAGAGCAGTCACGTGATGAGTCACGTGTCCGTAGAAGGCCCCGCCTCCTCCAGGAAGCAGGGAAAGCAGCAAGAGCTCGGCTCGCAGTGCTGCCCAGTTGAGGAAAATTACAGACAGAGTAGAACGTTGGAACGTTCAGAACACGAAGAGCTCACACCCAAGTAACAGAACAACTAATGGCCCCTGCAGGTGTGTGAGCACCTAAAATTACGTTTATGGAATGCTGTTCTGGCTGAATTCGTGGACGTCCAATAAGTGTGCCAGGAATCTCTGCTTCTGCTGGTGCAGTTGGCTCCTGGGGTGTGTGATGTTAGCGATACTCTAGAAGCCGAAGTTTTGAAAATACCCAAAGATGTGTGCTGCACATTGTATGTTGAGCAAAACAGTGATGACTATGACTGGATATTGGTTGCTTTTGCATTTCCTGGATATGTGTTCAGTCCCTCATTCACCATGTGCCCCCTCGTATTATTACCCAGATCAAATGCTTTATCAGCTTGCCTGGAACCTAGGGATCACGATTGGCAAAGTACTGCCACCCCTTCTACGCATCAAAAAGGTAACTAAAAACATATCTATCAATTATGTCTTCGCTGTCTCTGCAGGATACTGCTGCCTCTGGTACTGTCCCAGAGATGCTCCTGGGCTTTACACTTGTCATCACCAGAATAGACTACTGCAGTGCTGTTTACAGCAGCCTTCCATTCAAACCTTTGGGGAAACATCAGCAAGAATGGAACTATGCAGCCTGCCTTGTAATAGGTAAGAAATAGACAACTCACACCACACCTGCACTCAAGTCGCTAATCTGATCCCATGTAACCAATGCTCTGGATGACAGTGCCCCCGACTATTCTGCAAAGTATTAGATACCGGATAGTCTGCACAACTGTTCATTGTTGTTTCAGGACACAGAATAGAAATGTCAAGACATACTCATTCGGCCTCATTACAGGTGTTCCAGTATCCTGGCGGTAAATCCGGTAAATTGATTTCACTAGATCAAATGTTATGCAGACCACATATCACTTTTAAAACAGACACCATCATCTCTAATGACTATGTTCTTAAATTCAAATTTTATGAGTACCCATCAGTAGATTTCTAACTGACAACCTTTGTAATGGGTTATTGGTGTAGCTATGTGAATGGAATATGTCTATATTCAATTATCCAAAATCTTGCTGTGAGAATTATTTTTGTATCTAATTGGATTGTGGTTTATATGGGATGAGGGTCAGGTGCATTATTGTGACACCCTGGCCATACATTTGACTGGCTATTCCTGAATCCCCTAGTGGGCCGTTAAGACTATAAAGTCCATTACACCTGTGTTGTTATCCTGTGCGGAACCAAACCAACATAAAGAAATATTGTTTCTCAGATAAAACAACTTACATCCAGTTCTTCATTCAGGTCAGGGGGAGCTAAGGTGTCAAGATTGTGTCTCCAGAACACATCTCTTTGTAGTAATTTCAGCTCATGGTAATGGTTTGACCGCTTGCAAAATCATCTGGAATGATATCTCTGGTACCTAATGTTGACACTCAATAAAGTGTCTTTATACCATTGATCTCATATCCTTCATTTGAGGATCTGTGTTTTGCCATCTCTTTTTCAGCTTTCACACTGTTTAGCCTACATACAATTTGCCACATGGCCATGTAATGCAGTGTCTGATTCCTGACTGATCACAGGTTGGAGAATCGTTCTTCTTAATTGCGTTCCCTGCCATTGGCTAATGTGTCATGGCTCCAGTTGTGGTGTTGTTGCAGTTATTGAGGTGTAAGCAAGCCTATTCAGGTCTCTTCTGAGTTGACATAAATTGCTGTTTGATTGATAAAGTCAACCTTTGCGTTTTTTTATCATGATACTTATATTGTGTTGACATGTTTGTGTAAACATTGTAAACTGTCTTTTAAGCCATTCCAGTGTTTAGTTCCTAATACAGCTATCCCTTTTTGAGTGTCCAGTGTATTGCATGAACACTTTGAGATTTGCAGGGTTTGTACATTTGGCTAATGGTTTGAGAATATCTTCTCTGGTATGTTGGGAAATGTATTCCAAGCATTTTGAAAATTCTTGCGTTGATTGTTTCTTGGGAAGGGTCACCATCTGTTCTTCTCTCATGTAATGGACTTATACCAGGGAACTTGATTTGTTTTATTCTTATGAATTGTGAGTATGAGAGTTCCTTTATTGTAGTAAGTGAATGAAAACCTCTGGCTTGTAAATACGGTTACTGTCCATTTGATTGACATATAAATCAGTGATGAAAATATCTGTTTTCTTCACCAGGGTGTCACGAAAGTTCACACAGGGTGTACCTATTTTGATAGACGATTGATTAGTGTCATGTACATTTGTTAATCTCTAAAGGTCTCTAAAGGTATCTAAAGATATCTTGTGTGCTTGGCATACTCCACTCACAACACTGTAAATCTGCAACCACCTTTAAGGTGTTGTGACAGGTTCCTTCGGATTAAGATTTTTTTCTGATCAAAGAAATGCACATAGCACCAACAACGTACACCTTTAACATAATTGATTGTCAAATCTAAAACATTATGGCATAAAATAATATGTGTAAGCTTGATAAAAATAAATTCAGAGTGTACTCCCTTGGGTGGGTGTAATAGTAGCATTGCCTCAAGTGCCTCAAAACCTTCTGAATGCCGTGTATTGCAACATAAGGCCATTACATCTGCTCTAAATAGGTGGGCTTTTGTTTCTCTGTCCATGCTTGGGGTTGAGAGATAGATTTTGTCACTGTCACAAAAAGAGGCATAGGTGGACTCTCATTGTTTTTGTGGATTTTTGGAAGTGCGTACAATACAGTAATAATAGAAAATTGGTATGTGAGGAATCCCCTCGACGTTGCCAATCCACTTATCAAGTGCCTTTTGTAGTAGTGAATCTATAAGTTATTTAATTTATCTGTGAAGTTCTGAGGTAATGTCATACATTTATTTTAATCATTTAATATGTCTTGTGTTGTTGCCTTATCCTAATCTGGTAGCATGATGACTATTGAACCACATTGATCTGCCATGGACGTATCTTCTGCAAATTTCCATAATTAGTGATGTTTCTCCATCATGTTTTCAAAGTGGAGAGTCCCGAGTTCTCACAATACCATTTTTTTAAATATCATATCCGTATTGCTATTAATCAGAGGACTGAGAATGCGCTTAGGTCTGAATTTTGATTGGAAAATTGCTACATACTAAGCGAGTCAGTCCAAACTGCATAGGCAAAATACTAATTTTGAAACTATTGCATATGGGAGAATGTGTACTGATTCCCAGATGATCTAACGAGTGTGACCTTTCTGCATAGTTGGAAAATGAGCCTGGACTCTCTAAGCAAAGCAGTGTTTGGAAATTCATTACATTCTGGGAAATTGTGTCCACTCTTCCAGAGCAAATCAAGGAAGGAGAAACTATAGCACAATGGGACCTTAAGTCCAGACTTCCAGAATTAACTAGATTGGGAACTCACTGGCAGCTGTGAAAGGATGCCTATACTCCCAGGGCAAATTAATGACCATAACACTGTTGCGTACTGGGAATTTGAGTCTAGACTCCTCAAAGGAACTACTGAGAGAATGACTGGCAATGAAATCATCCCATGCTGGGATACCGAGTCCCAACCCCCAAAAGAACAGAAATAACCAATATTGATCAAAACACTGATTGCTGGGTTATTTATTGTGAAAGCCAGCTATAACAACCCTCACATCACCTATGTCTGTTGCGGATGCCGTAAGTCACAGAACCTCAAAACTCCATTAACTTACTAGTCTTGCGTGGGATGCCTAGTGCTGCTAGATTCTGTCAGAAGAAAGTGCTTCTACACGGGAAGAAAGCCCACATATCCTCCCTTCCCTCCCTAGGCATAATTAACGAAGCCACACCACACAGATGATGGGCAATAAGTCTGAAATAATTCTGAGGTTGTATGTAATCTTGTGATGTCGCCTATGAGTTTGGGTATGACTATCCCTTTTGGAGTGGGATCATCGGCTGATTTCCACTTGGTCTTTCCCCTTCTGTAATGGCTTAGCAGGCTGAGAATTAATGGTCTGGGGTGTTTGATTGAAACGGGAAGATAAGCAGAACTGTGAAGAATGTTCTTCTACCATAGAGGACTATAGGGATGAGCAGAGGCTAATGCGCCTACTCAACCCTCACATGTCTACAAACCAAAAGCCAACACAATCAAAAAAGGTAAAACAGACACAGTTAAGAGATATACCTCCTCGCCTTTCGTTGGTCCTTTGCTCGGGCTCTGAAACATGGGGGAGGCTGGCATGCACCTTCAGGGATCCTGCAACATGGTGAGGTCTCAGGCTAGCAGAGATGCAGATCTTGATCCAGCAGCAGAGTTCACCCCAATGGTCCCTGGGATGATTAGGGGACACAGCGTGCCTCTTCCTTGGAACACCTGCCTTTACATCACTATTGGAGGACTTTGGAAAGGACTGATCCCTCAGCAGGGTCCAGAAAAATCTTCTTCCATTGTTGGATTCCAGAGATGATTCAAAAAGTGGTGGGACACCCCTTCTATTAATGGAGAAAAGTCCACAAGTGATTGGACTGGGACTAGCCTGCTTTAGTGGTCAAATCCCTTTTCTTTAAATAAGTGGACTTTGCCCTTCTGACATCACACTAAATGCGCTTTGCTCTTGAGGAATTGGAGGGACAGGAAGGAGAGAGAGAGGCAGCGGGAAATAAGATGGTGGGACTCTTCCTCCACTGTAGAGATGTCCCCCCCTGGCTACTATGCCCCTTCCCTTCTCAATAGAATCAAACGCCTTCAGAAAATGAGTGCCCTGGTGTAAAGCCAAACCCTTTGTGAATGGGTCTGCCCTTTCATTCCTGTTCCCAGACCAGCTTTCTGTGGAGTGGCTGTCCATGGGGAAAGGGAGTTACCTGACCTTACAAAGGAACATAGAGAGGCTGCCCCCAAAAGCTACAGTTCTACAAGTGGGCAGGGGAAGCCTTGTCTGGAACTAATACACTTAACCCTCCCACAGCTGAACTGGACCCCCCGGGCTGACACATGTGTGATATTCATTTAATGTGGCTGGGATAACTATGAGAGATGCTGGCGGCTATACCCTAACTCAGGTATGGCTTGTATTAACATTTTAACATGCCATCAAGACAGAATCCTCAAAGTTATGCAGTTTTTGGAACAGGGAACATATCTTAAATGCAGCCCCTGTGCTGCAGTAGACTTAGCTGTTACTGCAGCTGTCAAGAGGACACCTGTGACCTGAACCTGCTCTGTGCCACTCATAGAGCAGGTGCTGCAAATCAGGATACTGATGAAGCAGGACACAGATAATCACTATGCTTTTGGCATGGAGCTTATGAAAGGGGAATCTGATCAGCAAATTACTTTTTCAGAGATGGACTTACCTTTCATTCCTATGGCTGTATACTGTTGTGGAAGTGTTGCCACTTGTGCTGCCTTGCTTCCCTTTCCAATATGTTCTCTTACAGACAAGAAAATGTGTTTGGTGTACATATAGCAATATATATTACATAATGTATGCTTCAAACTACTGTGAGTACCAATTACATGCAGAATATGCAGAATTGTATTATTTAATAAAAATAAAAGAAGCAAGGGCTTTCACACCCTTGCCAGACAGCAATTCATCACAAGAACATAGAGCAAAAGATGGCAAAATATGATAGGTGTGTGGAAGAAAATGGAGGCAGGAAGGGGGGCAAGGCCAAAGACCCTTATGAAAACTCCAAGGGAAATGTTCCAGCCCATAAGAGGAATACAAAGGGCCTCATTACGAGGAGGGCGATAAGGGCTTAACAGTGCCAGTAAAGGTGCCAGTAAAGGTGCCATTAACCCCTTGCCGCCCCATTACGAGGTCCGCTCGCGGGGCCCGCTCAGGATGCCTGGTTTTACCTCCAAGGTCGGAATGGCCCGGTATTTTCCCATTCAGGGAACCCAGACCCGGGTTTAGGGGTAATGAGGCCCAAGGAGGGATTGATTAGACAGGGCAGGGATGGCTCCGGGAGATAACTGACCCAAGTACCCAATGGGAGCCTAGGGAAGTTTCCAGAAAGGAAAGACTATAAAAGCCCAGGAGAGTTACTGTTCAGTGTGAGTTCTTCAGGTGACAGAGACCAGAGGAGATTGTGAAGCAGGTGGAGGAGGAGTTGGGGGAGAGGGCTGTCATGTTTATAGAGAGTGAAATTAAGGTGTTGTGATTGAGAGAGTGGTACCAATTTGGTGTGAGCAAAAGAGTGATTGAGGTTAATATTTGAAGGAGAGCAGGAGGGAATGAGAGTAGGAGCGAGGAGCAGCAAAAGTAGGAGAGGAGAAAAAAGCCAGAATGAGTGAGAGGAGTATTTAAAGAAGTGAGAAGTAGCATGATTCAGACGAGTGGGAGGTAAGGCAAGAGAATATTGGAGTGGGAGAAGGAGCAGGAGGATGAGCTTGTGAAGACCAGAGAAGTGGAGGGATTTAAGACCAAATTAATAGGAAAAGGGAAAACTGTGAATCACCATGAGAAGGACTATCTCTATTAGGTCACTTATTAATTCCCAGAGGGAGTGAGAGAGGTAAGGCCATAGCCTAGTAGGTAAACATTACACATTAGGTCAAGCCTGTAAGTAGTAAGTCAACCAGCGAATGCCCAGCTGGTGATAGGTGGACCTTGGTCAGGGATGTAAGTTGTAGGTCAACCAGCAAATGGCCAGATGGTGATAGGTGGACCCTGGTCTGGGAGGCTGGTGACCCTAAGGATACGGGATAGACTTAGTCAACACCCCTAGACCTGTTGCTGCACCATAAAACAACTATTGTGGTGTCTGAGAGACTTATTGAGACTTGCCAAAATATGCAGAAAGACATTACTTCCTTGTAAAGATTATTGTAGAAGACGCAGTGGCCATGGTAGGCAGACTGGTTCCGTGTCCCCACTCCCATAGAGTCCCATAGGACTCTATGGGAATAGGGACTTACAATTTGCCGGCGCCTGACTTCCCGGACTACCAGACTCGTAATGAGCTGGTAGCACAGAGAAACCAGGCACCGGTAAAATAGTATGGGTCTGGCAGCAACCCGCCGGTCCCACCAGCAGGTTTACCGCTGGACCCGTAATGAGGCCCCATGACTTTGCTGTTTACACACAATTCCAAGGTGGGTAAAACAGGGCCCAAATGGCCAGGGTCAGAGGACAAATCCCAGAAGGGGGAGGAGAATATAAACTAGCAGCAGGAAGCAGGAAGTGGGGGTTATTCGTTAGAGGTCAGAGATGAAGGTGGAGGATCACCAAGAGACCAACAGGAGGGAGGAGGGAACTGTAGACTTTGGAAGCGATTATTGGAGAAGGTGAGGCTAGAGCATGCAAGTGTTACTGCTGTATGAGAGTGTTTGAGTGGCAAGTGTGGTTATAAAGAGTAGTGTAACGAGTGACTGTGAAGTGAATGGTACTGGGTGAAATAAGTGTGTCTGAGAAGTGTGGAAGAGAGTAGTAGTAGTGTGGAAGAGGGTGTAGTAGTGTGGAGGAGAGTGTAGTAATGTGGAGGAAGTAGTAGTAATGTAGAGGAGTAAGTAGTAATGTGGAGGAGGGAGAAGTGGTGTCGAGGAGGTAGTAGTATAGAGGAGGGAATAGTAGCATGGAGGAGAGAGTTGCAGTGTGGAGCAGGGAGTAGTAGAGTAGAAGAGGGAGGAGTAACATCAAAGGGTGGAGGCAAGGCTTAGAAGGAGCAAAGACTTCAGAGGGAAATAAGTTTGGAGGCAGGAGTGAGGTGAAGTAGACGTAAGGAAAGAGTAAGAACGGGGGTAGTAAGAGTGAGCATGTTAGAAGGGGAATATAACAGGGTGTTTGTAAGGCACAATCTCGAAATCCCAGTGGAACACTAACCACTGGAAAGTATAGGCAAAGTTAGGAAGCTCCTGAGGGAGCTTAGTAAGTTAAGACGTTCAGATTTTAGGTCCACACCACCAGTAGAACATAGAAATACACAGTAGGGGGTCATTCTTCTGTACCTACTAACCAGGGATCAGGGATGGGATGCTTTGGGTAGGGTGTAGGTCCGACTCAAAACGAGAGAGAACGGGATGGCCCTAGAGCCCACATGAACATCAATGAAAACTGAGACTGGGAGTGATTTTAGTGCCTTCTGTGACAGTTGGTAAACAGAAGGTAAATTATACATCGCAGTGTGCAATGTCATTGTGCGTTATTCAGCAGGGGGTGGAGCAGGGGAGAAACATTGAGATGTGATCTTTCCTATTTATTCCATTCACATGGGTCTTTGACGAGATCTTTTTTTTAATGTAGATATTGGGAGTTCATACATTTAGGGACGCCATTTGGACACATTGTGACATGGTTAATGTGTAACATCTGGTGATTCCACGGTGGCCACTGTTCAGTGGGTCAGGTGAACATCCAGTAGCTCCCGTCTCAGAGGCAACGTTTTCATAGAGGAGCTTTGGGGAGAGATCATCAGGTACACTGAGGTAAATCGGAATGTGTGCAAGGTCTGGTGAAGGGTGGGTCAGAGGCTGCAGGGGCTGCATTACGGGCTGTATATTTGTAAGGAAGGGCAGCCCAGAACTGAAATATTGATTTATGGGAGTATCAGCAGACTGAATAAAATAATGAATTGTATGAGAGGTTGGCTGGTTCATGAGAAAGTCTCAACAGTTTTTTGATAAAGGGACCTATGGCAGAATTTGAAGTCCTTGTGTTTGGGGATGTCCATAAACAGCTGTGCTTCCTCAAAGTATTGTGGAAAAGGAGACAACAAAGATACATTGCTGGCCTACATGCCTTGGACTGAGAGGTATTATTTACATATCGCATGTGGAAAGCAGGCTCTTGAGGGAGCCTAGGGATAAAGACGAACAGTTCTCAAGGCACTCTAAGGAACTCAAGGCTTCCTAGAGTTTGTGAGCCCATCTTTTAATATATAGCTGGGGCGGAAGAATCTAGGCTCTCTGTTAGCGGGACATAACTATTGTAGGGGCAATTAAATACCAAAAAGCGATATAAGCCATGGCGAATATGCCATTGCAGAACAAAATTCTGGAGATAAATGGTTTTATGATGTCCTTCTTTGACTGCATTATTGTTTGTACAGCACTGCAGTAGGAATTTCTGCAGTAGAGTCATTAATGGCTCCATAAAGGACATGAACAACCATGTCCTCAACAACAGAGTATAAATCTGACGATCTAAAGAACATTTGGAAAGAACATTTTGCCACACACTGAAATGTTGACTATGAAAGACATGTATTTCATACCATGACACAGCTCCCCGGGGAGAGCATGGATACATTTGTAACACGCCTGAGGGCAAGGGTGAAACATTGTGAATTCCAACTATATAACAATGAGGAGGCCATAAAATCTCAAGTAATTGCGGGTTGTGAATCGTTAATACTAAAAAAGAAACTGCTACAGGTGCTGCACACACTAGCAGAAATCCTTGTGTTGGCAAGAACGTCATCAGCTCTGGACCTCCAAATACCCACCTTGAGCAAGACGCCATCACCGCTCCAACCATCAAAGAAGAGGGACTAAATAAGATAATGACACAACCTCTCACGTTACATGACCCCAGGCAAGAAAAACAACAGTACTTTCGCTGCTGGTATGACCTTCCCCATGACGGGTCGTGCCCAGCCATTGGTAAAATATGCTCAGCATGCAGGGGAGAAGACCACTTTCGAACCTTGTGCTGAAATCCAAAAGCAATGAAAGCCAATCCGGCAGAACACAGACCGCACCGACATAGAAACCTGACCAGACACCATAGGGAAGAGAGGTTTAAGGCGCTCGATAGACAACATCACAAGGAGAGACACCACACAAGAGGAAAACATTCACCCTCACTGGGCGGCCACCGAAAAGGCTGAAGGAGGATACACAGACTCTACCCATCCACGCCATCCACCAGCGAGTCATAATCTCATTCCTGTATAGATAGACCAAAGAAAGGGTACTTGTATGCCTTAGGAAATCTGACCACATCAGAGCACAGTCCCACACTGCCGTTGGGAATTCAAGATCAAGAGTTTGAGTTCCTAGTGGACTGTGGGCCACAATCAATGCAATAACAGAGTCGGAATACCTGAAACTCAAGAACAAACCGAGACTACGAAAAGCACAAGAAGCCATATATGCCTATGGGGCCAAAGAACCCCATCAATGCCTGGGCACGTTCAAAACCTTGTGCCCTCACAAGGACAAACACGATTGCATAACAATACATGTTCTGGCAATGGAGGTTGCAAGCAGATGTGTCCTAAGCTTCAAGTCGGCTGTCCAAATGGGTTTGATTCACATCCTGTACCAAATTATGGCAAGCAAGTACATGTTGCCAGCTGCCAGTGGCTTCAGGGTTTCCACGTCTATTCAAAGGCAGAGGGAAGCTCAAAGGACGTAAAATCAAGCTACACATTGATCCAACTGTGAAGCCCATTGAGCAGCATTTTAGAGGAATCCTGTTTAACATTCAACATCAAGTTGAAAAGGAACTGATGGTGTTAATGGAGGGAGGGAGGGAGGGAGACATTATAGAGCATCTTCTCAATGGAGCAACAATCTTTTCCTGCCTAGATCTGAATAAAGAATACCATCAGATTTAACTCAGCGAAGATTTGCATTACATAACGACATTCACCACGCACTTAGGGCTTTTTCGTTACAAACTTTGTGTTTCGGGGTCTCATCAGCAGCAGATATTTTTCAGGGGATACGCAAGATCATCCATCACATACCGCATTGTATCAACTATAGCGATGACATTTTGATCTTGAGATATTCGCAGGAAACTCACAATGCCACGCTGATGAAAGTGTGGGCGCCACTGGATGACACCAACCTGATACTTAAATAAAAGAGAAATGTGATTTCAACAAAAGCACACTCACGTTCGTCTGCATTATTTTCTCTCAAAAGGGAATTCAACCTGACCCGGACAAAATCTATGCACTAACTGAAGTGCCCCGACCCGTAAACATAGCACAAGTGAGATCATTCTTAGATCTAGCGAGTTATTGTACCAGATATCTTCTGTATTTCGCCACTACAAGTGCACCCCTTTGGACGCTCATGAAACAAGACAAAAACTTTCAATGGGCCCCAAGAAGCAATCAGTTATCAGCTATGAGCAGGAGGCATTCGACACAATAAGAAGAGACATGGCTGCAACCGTGTATGTCCTACTTTGATCCCAACCTACAAACTGAGCTCACCATGGACGCCAGCCCGGTGGGGCTTGGCGCAATACTAGCGCAGCACTCAGTGAGTGAGCATGCGCAAAGGAAAATCATCTCATATGCCAGTAAGAGCCTCATGGAGGCTGAGCAGAGATACTCGCAGGCAGAAAAGGAGGCTCTGGCAGTTGTTTAAGCATGTGAGCATTTGTGTTGAGATGTTAGGAGACTCCTGTGTATGATATGTGATTTCAATCCGGCACACGCCCAAGTCAAAACCCTTCATGATTATCACAGACCACCAAGCCCTTGTCACGATATACAGGAAGCCGACTGCTTAAATGCCACCAAGAATAGCGAGATGGGGGTTACGCCTACAAGAATACAAGTACACTATACTCCACAAACATGGGAAGGATGAGAATCCAGTGGATTTCTTCTCTCAGCATGCAGTTGCTGGATCCACAACATCAAGAGGAAGGGTGGATGGGTACATAAATTACAACATCCATCATGCAGTTCCACCAGCCATCCCCATGGCAGAATTGACAAAATGCACAGCGGAAGACGCAACACTCGCACTCGTGGCAGCATGCATTTGAAAAAGGAGATGGAAGTCAGCCACAGAGGCCATCAAAGCAAACCACCTAGCGATGGAAGGACATTTGTTCAAGATACTTGCAAAATCAAAAGAGGAACGATCCATGTCCCCATCATTCCTGATACTGAAGGGAGACTGGATTGTCAAACCAGCAACACTCCATCAACGCATTGCGGACATCGCACATGAGGGTCACTGCAGCATGCTACGAAACAAAGTATGGTTCCCATGAATGAACAAATTGATTGAAAAGATATTCAAATCCTGCCACATCTGTTTCATCCTGCAAAACCCTAAATTCCCGGAACCACTGCACATGACCGAACTCCCAAAAGGAGTGTGGGATGAAGTGTCAATAGACTTCATCAGACTGTTGAGGGCTGGGTATTACGTGCTGGTAGTGCTGGACGTATTCTCACTATACCCTGAGGCAGAAGTAGTAAACTCGACAGCAGCTACATCCTTGATACCAGCCCTGGATCGAATATTCCCGGGATTCGGTGTATCGAAGGTGGTCAAGTCGGACAATGGTCCACTGTTCACCAGCGGGGACTTCTGGGACTTTGCAAAATACTTGGGCTTCCGACACCGCAACGTCATCCCTCTTTGGCCACAGGTAAATGGAGGTGTGGAACATTTTATGGCCAACATCAAGAGGGCCATACGCATTGCAACCATCACACACATGCCCATAGAACAAGCTCTGTGCCAACTCCTAAGGGATTACAGCAACATGCCACATGACTCCACAGGGACATGCCCAGCAGAACTCATGTTTGGCCACCCTGTGCGTTTGAGAGTGCCTCAAGAGGATCATGGAATAGAGACTAGTGAAACCATGAGGTAAAAATGAGAGATGACAGAGCAAAAGATAAAAAAAGACATATGCAGACCAACGAAGAAGGGCACGGTTTGCAGAGTTGGCAGTGGGGGAACAAGTACAAGTACTCAAGTTTAGGTTTACAAAGACATGCCAACTTTCGACCCACGACCATCTACCACATTAAAGGTTCCATGATAACGGTGGAAAGAGAAGGATGGTTCATTACAAGAATCAGGTTATTCTTCAGAAAGGCTGGGGACGGCAAGTCTCAGGTCAGTCAACAATGGAGTGAAGAGGAGGAATACACAAATGAGACGTTGGGATACTCTGCAGATGAAGATGAACCATAAAGAGAAGAGCACAGCAGCATCAGAGAAATCCCAGAAGAAAATAATACCATGTCGCAAGGACAGGGAAGACACTGCTGCATCGTTTGAAGACCCTGACGGTGGATCGAGGAGATGCGGTTGGACAATATTCATTTTGGGGGGAGATGTAGCATCGCACGCAGTTACCACGTTGGAATGCAGCGATGCGTGGTCTCCAGGTCAGCCGACCCAATGTAAAGTAAGCGTGATCGGCGCACCAATGAAGTAGATACCTTTGTACTCCCAGGTGTGTGGTTGCATGATAGCTGTCGGCCTGCAGAGAGTTCCTTGCATGTCCCTCCCGACGCGTCCCTCCTCACCTCTGAGGACAGTACATATACCTTCGCTGAGAGGGTGCTCCTGAGCCTCAGAGCTCTAGTGCCACCCACAGACCATCCCCTCATGCTCCCAACCCATATTGGAGCCCCTCACAACTGCAGGAAAAGACCATGCCAGGGTGGAAGTAATCGACTGCTGGAGATCAGGTACCAATGACGGCAAATGTTCAGCAATTGCTGCAAAAGCTGGAATACTAGAGGCTTCAAACATCTTTTTTCTGATGCTGCTATTAAACTAAGAGAGTACGATTTTATACTGCTACAGGAAACATGGCTATCTAATTGCCCGTCTTGGGATGGTTATTACCCCATTCTAAACCCTGCTATTTCTGCTATTAAGGGTCGCCCAATGTCTGGTCTGCTGATGATGTTGAAAACAATTCCATCCATGAGTGTTATCTCACATGAAACCCTGACCCCGTATAACCAGTTAGCCCAATTATCTATTGACGATTGTCAGTATTTCCTTATTAATACATATTGGAACCCAGCTGCTTTCTCTACTGATTCCTATTTGCGCTCTCTTGAGCGTTTATGGAAAAAAAATATCAATATAAGAAACAATCGCATATAATTCTAGCGGGAGATTTAAATCTCCATTGCTTAAATAATAGTAAAGCATTATCTGACGATCGACTGCGAAGCTGGAATACGTTTATTCAGTCGAAAGATATGTTTATGGTGAATAGTTCATTTCCTGAGGATTCTCCTCCCCACCCGACATGGAAAAGGGGTAGTTCTGTGGCTACCATTGACTTCATTTATGTTAGCCGTTCATTGTTCCATCTTTTGAAGGGGTGTCAGGTTTTGCCATCTTCGGCTAGTGATCATAATATGTTGCATCTCCAATGGTCACTGAATTCTGGTAACCAAGGAATTACTCCGCTTGTGTCTTCTATAACTATGGAAGGTACTTTTGATGTAAATCCTGGTCGAAACCGTTTACGATGGCCCAGTACCAAACTATTGCATTTTATGGATCGCCTTAAAATATCATGTAAAAGCTCGCTAAATGATTGGAATTCCGATTTTGATTACACAAAACTAATATATCAATTTGCTGGTCTTAATAAGATAAGAAGATCTTCAGTTGTCTCACATTCTTACAATCGAAATATGCAGAAAGCGAAAGCCTTATTTCGAAAAAATAAGAAATCGGTCCAATCTCTACCAGTTGATCAGCGCTGGGCTGCTCTTAAAGCAATTAAGACCAAATATAGGAATTGGAGAAAAACTTATCGTTTGCTATTATATCAAAAAGATGGTGAGGCAATGTTGGTTAAAGTCTTGACAAAAAATTCTGCAGGATGTTGGTCATTAATAACAGACACATATAACACCACCCAATGTCAAATGCAGATTAATGATGTTGCTTCTTCCGTATGGCTCTCTCATTTTTTTTGTCTTTATGCTCTTCTCCCTCCTACCAACTGCATACCTTCTGTAAAACTTGAGGGACCTTTCTCAATAGCTTTCACAATAGACGATATTCTTTATCTTATTCATAAAGCTAGTACATCCCGTGCTCCAGGCCCTGATGGGCTTTCTAATGCCATGCTGAAAGAAGTTCCAGACCTATGGGCTCCCATCCTGTTTGAAATCTTCTCTTAAGTTGTAATTCCCCAAAAGATCCCTAAATCGTGGTGTACCTCACTGATTGTACCCATTTATAAAAAAGGCGATAGACAAAACCCCGCAAATTATAGGCCAATCGCCTTATTAGACGTTCCTGGGAAAATCTTTGCTTCATTAATTTTAAGAGATCTCCAACAATGGATTAACTCATCCAACATGAGAGATAGGTTTCAGACAGGATTTGTGGCTGGTAAGGGAACGGCTATAAATATCGTCTTTCTGACTGCAATCAAGGCTCTCTGCTGTCAGCAAAGGCACCCGCTATTCGTTGCCTTTGTAGACTTCAAGGAAGCATTTGACTCTATAGACCGCAATCTAATTCTGCATAAACTGCTGTTACTGGGCTGCCCTTATTCACTGGTTAAGTTGATTTCTATCTTTCATGAAAACACATCAGTTTATATCCGCCTTACTCGCGATGGGATGTTAACTCCTCCCATCTTAACATATTGAGGACTGAAGCAAGGATGCATCCTGGCGGCTACTATATTTAACTTATTTATCCTTGATATGGGTGAAAAATTTCAGAATGTTAACTCTGACGCCCCCAAACTAGATTAACAACAGATACCATGGATCCTTTATGCAGACGATCTTGTTTTATTGTCAAAAACTCCAGCAGGTTTGCAACGCTTGATTAATGGGTTATCGGAGTATACCGTAGAAAATGCTATGACCATAAATTTAACGAAAACACAAATTATGATGTGCCAAAATCGTAAAATGACAAAATACTCTCAATTCAAGTGGTATATAAAAAAGGAGCAAATTCTCTCAACCTCAATATATAGATACTTAGGTATTATGATTAGCCAGAGTAACAATGATAAAGTGTTTAAAAAAGAACTTGAATTGAAACTGCAAACCCTAATCTCCCAATCTAAGGTTATATTATATAACTTTGGAAAGTTTACATGCAATCATATAATATCATTTTATTCCATGAAAGTCAAACCCATTATTTCGTATGGGTCTGAAGCTGCGTCGATGTTGCCCCGCTTAGTGTGGGATCGATTGCAGGGTAAATACTGGCGCTCAATTTTTAACTTGCCTACCTGTGTCCCCATTGCAATGATTTGTTTTGAATTAGGGCTGCTATCGTTATACAGTACTATTGCATGGAAATTGATAGCTCTGTTGAGGAAATGTATTCTGTCATTACAATGTGTGGACATATCCTGTATCTTAGGTGAATATTTATTATATTCAGATCATCAATACCCTAAACACTGGTTAAATACAGCTATAAATATTCTTTCTGATGCGGACATCTCCTTAGATACCTTAATCCATAATCCGACGCAAGCTAAAATTAAACTGTATCGGCAAGATTGGATATATACTTTGGAAAAATGCTCCTACTCTAAAGACTGGAATACTGTCAAGTTTGGCCACAAAAAAATTTGTTACAGAATCTTATATCTTAAAATATCCGTCTCCAAAATTTAGAGATGACTATTTTCGTTTTCGTTTAAATCTGTGGCATACAAAGGATATACTATTTAGGCAAAAACTAATAGATGTCAGTGAGAATATCTGTCGATTTTGTAAGGAGCCTGATACCACAGAAACTTTGAAACATGTCATCGCTTACTGTCCTACATTACATGCTATACGTCGTAAATTTTATTTTCATTGCTTTAAAGCACAAATGATAACCGTTATGGAAGAATTATGGCTATTGATTTTTGGTGCAAAGATAATGTCAATTAGATTAGCAACAACGGGTTTTTTAAATGAATTATACCCAAAGTAACTGCGAATGGTTTTATGAGGGGACGGTGATAAATATTTGTTTTATACAGCCAAACAATAAATAAATAAAATAAAAAAAATAAAAAATTACTGCATCTGTTCATATCACCTTTGTCACTACCTGGCAGAGGGTCAATGCCCTGGCATGGGGGACACCATGCTGTGGGATGCTGATGAGAGGCTCTGGCACACCACTGCTCACAGCAGGAGGTTAAGGTCTCACATCCCATCACTGGCCGCCTTCTCCGTAAGTACATATACTTTTCTTACATTAGTTTCTTTAGTTGCACTTAGGATGGTATTGATTTGTGTTTGCATTGTCATTCATCGTATATTTGTTTTCTATGAATTGTGAGAGATGGGCATGGTGATAGATTGGTTGGTATATCGACTCGTACATACAACTAGCAGATAATGCAAAGACAACATATAAAGCACCGCCCATGTGCAGTGAAAGTCGAGGTTCCCAACTGTGACCAAATAGAATTTTTTTAAAGCCTCTTAATTTTTTCCTCCGTCAAGTGTGCCGTACAGGTGTCAGACACCCCCCGCCCCCACAGGCACAGAGTTCAAGCAGAACCCCTCTGTCCTTTTCAATGAAGGACAATGATGGAGGGTGCGCACAGGGCTGGAGAGGTAACGGGAGTCTGTGGGGCAGAGGTTCAGGGCAATAGGGGTATAAGGAGAATGTGGAGCAGAGGTTCAGGGCAATAGGGAGAAGAGGCCGGTGTGAAAGAATTACAAGGATGGTGGGGTAAAGGAGACGTGGAACAGAGGTAAAGTATAAGAGGGGTAAGATGAGAGTCTGGGGTAGAAGTATAGAACTGGAGGGGCTAGAGAAGACAAAGAAAAAAGGGGTAGAGCGCTGGATAGGTAAGAAAAGACGACTAAGCAAGACATGCAATGCTAAAAGGAAAAAGGGTGGTGGGATACATTTACAGGGCTGAGGTACAGAGCTTGAGTGGTAATAAGAGACAATGGCATACAAGTATAGAACTGGAGGGGTAAGAGGAGACAATGGGATAGAGGTATCGGGCTGGATGGGTAAGAGGAGACAATGGTGTAGAGGTAGAGGACTGAAGGGGTAAGAGGAGACAATGGTGTACAGGTATAGGACTGGAGGGCCAAGAGGAGACAGTGGTATAGAGGTACAGTGCTCGTGGGGTAGAGAAGACAATGGTATAGAAACTCTATACCATTGTTTCCTCAGATTGCCACACTTTTGTAATTATGTCCTTGCTGTTTCAGGTGCGCTGTGATGTCTATGGATTTCTGGCAAAGACTGGTTTATAATATAGCCCCAGCTCCTGATGCAAAGGTCCTGCCAGCTCATCTGCACCCACCACCCATTGTGCATGTTTTTCACCAAGTACGTGAACCATAACAAACCAAGGTATGGCACTGGATTCATTTTAAGAGTGTGTGAAGTCAATTTTTTGTCACTTTTAAGTTTACTCCAACTTTGCGGGTTAATGTCAACAATGTACATGTCACATACAGAACTCCCCTTTCATCTGCTCTTCTAGTTTGTGGGGGTTGCTCAGTTCAATTAATAAAGCACAGATGGAGAGGTATAAAGAACAGACAATAGAAATAGAGGTAGAGAGAGAGGAACTGGCCCTCTACTTCAAAATCATTTCTTCCTGTAATATTTCTCTAAATGTATGCATCCAATGGCCACCGCCTATAGGATATTTCTCTATGACTATTTTTCAAAAGTAATACTTTGTGCATTGAACTTGGGTTCTCGACCCAGCCCTTTAAGACGAGGTAGCAATACTGTGAGCTGGATGGGGATGCAGAAGATACTCAAACATCAATAATCAAACTAACCCAGGAAGTTGGCAAGTCAAAGCTGTTTTATTTGCAATTGTCTAAAACAGGGAGTTACAATGAACATCGACAATTCGTTCGATCTTCTCGCTTTCTCCAGATTTGATAAAAAAGCATCTTACATAGGAAAAACCTCATCATCGCTGATGTCATCCTACGTGGCCATTTAAAAAACCTATTGGAGAAAGTCATAGGATTAGGGGAACATCTAGGTATACATTCCATACTTGTATAAGAAAGTGATAGGGTCTCTAGTATCAGGTATTATTCTAGTATCAGGTGATATTTGCGATGTCATCTTTGATGTCCTGGGTGTTAGTGTTAGCAATGCACGTAGATGGTCTGAGTTATGGTTGCTTAGCTTACTATAATGGGGGAATGTGCAGTGGTGTTTCGTTGCACTGTGAAGTATAACATTCCTTTAGTGATCTTTTTTTAATGAATGTACATATATATGTGTGGCAGGGAAGGAAAAGAAAGGGGCTAAACAAGTGATGTCGTCATTGATATCATCATTGACATTTGAGATGACATTTTTCATGGTCTGGGTGTTAGTGTTAGCAGTGCACAGGGGTGGTGGCAGGGTTGGGGGCTTAGTTTACCATAACTGTCGAATTTCAGGGGTTTTTGGTTTTATTTTGAAGCATAAAGGGGAGGTGGACATTTTTTTTAGTGAAGTGTACAGATTTTTGGGAGGGCAACTTAACCATAACTTCCCCTAAAAAAAAGTTTTTTTTTAAATGAATTTAACTGGTTTTTGGGAGGGCAACTTAACCATAACGTCCCCGTAGCAAAGTTTTTTTTGTAGGGAATTGCATAGGCTTTTGGAAGGTGGAACTTAAGCATGAAATTGTGGCAATGAAGTCGTTCAGCAGAATATACACTGTAATCATACGATTTTGAAAGATATGTAGTATAATGTACGTACTTGACATAGATTTAACATAGAACATACAGAACCCCCTTCTTAATAATATTGGAAAGGGACAGACTGAGCGCCTGTTTGCGGACAGGGTTGGACAGCATCAACATTACCCAAAGAGGCGGGGGATAGCTGAAAATGTACTATTGTTTTACAGTAAAAATGTGCAACGTAGAAGAAGGACATAAAGATATTATAAGTAGTAAAAAGTAAATATGGAAACCTGAAGTTAGGAAAAGAAAACCACACATTTAATAAACATGTAGAATAAAGTGGATGGTACCATAAATAAGAAAGGATGCCTCCAGCGTAATGACTTCACAGAAACTCGGCAGCCTGGAACGACAGTGGACGGACACAGTAGGACGGAGGGACATTACAGCAAAAGAGTGAGTACAGGTCATGTTTTTATATGGGTGATTTGTTTTGTGGTATGTAATGCATAAATAGTAATTTATTTCTGTTGTTTTGATTCAGCAATGGCAAGTAGTTTGGAGTGGCTGGAGGAGCATTTCCCACATGACGAAATGTCTGAAGACAGCGACAATAATGGTACAGAGTGCTCTGCATATGCAAAATAGTAACTAGTATTTTAGAAGCATTCAACCTATGTATTGTTTTTTTTAACAGACCAGGAAAGAAAAGAAGAAAGGGCAACAAACGAGACAGAAGAAGACACGATAAAAAGGATAGAGCAGAAAATGGAAACATTGAACAACAATTTTCAAAGTTTAAGGGAGTTTGTGGAGGACTGTGTGAGAGGAAAAGTTTGTTATCATTGCCCCACCTGCACCTGCCCTGCTTCTCAATTCCCGAGTGAACCATCCCCAAACCTTGAACAGGAAAATAGACGTTTTGACAAAATATCCATCCCTTCTTCCCCTCACAAATCTTCTCCTCATAACCAGCCCGTGTTGAATCCTAATTCCCCATATTTGTTTCTGTGTCCGCTTCCCCCGCTATTTCTTTAGATTGATGTGTGTGTGTGTGTTTGAAATGTTTTTGTGCAGTAGTTCTAGAGAAAGAGGGTGTGGGTAGAATTTTTTTTAAAAAGAAAAAAGATGTAAAATTTTCGTGAACAGCGCGCCTGTTCGACCTATCCGCAAGCAATGGAATGTGGGTGCTGTCTAATGCAAAGTAAGATGGATGTGATGTGTGACTGCACCATATTTTCACAATGTGCATACATAAACAGAAAGGGGTGTCCAAAGGATATACTACGTTGGCGTACCGCTTCGAAACGAGATAATACATGGTCGTAGAACACACAAGATGTCCGGAATGGATGTAAATGAGTAAAAAGGGAGTGTGTGAAGGACAGTATAGCGGTTCGTATTGGGCGCAGTCAAAATGGTGCCATCCGTAGAACAGGCACGGTGGCCGGCAAGTTCGTAGGCAAACAAAATGGAGTTGTCCGTACAGTGAACATAGCATGCGTGCACATGTGCAGTACAAACGTAAGGATTGCGAACATTGCGCCAGTTCCTAACTGTCCGTCTCACTTGTGTCGCACTTTGAAGTAGTTTGAGAACCCGAACACTGTTCGTAGGACACGTGTGCGCATGCGCATGCGCATGTTTGATTCTTTGCATTTGCTGTCCAGGGGACTTTCATTATGGGGGCGGATGTGTTGAGGAAGTCATCTTGTGACCACACCTACGCTGAGCGTGGGGACTAGTTTCCGCAGTTTGTGTGCTTCCGCAACAATAAAAATGAGCTTGTAGACACAAGGCAAAGTATTGTGGAGTGTAAAAATGTAATTTCACACATCCCAAATAATAGGCCACCTCAGGAGTTGCTGTGTAAAATGTGTGTACCGCTTTGTAGGGATGAAGACCGTCACAAGGCACACCCCTGGCACCCCTACAAAAGGCCACACCCCCGAGTGCATCTTCATTGTCCTACTAGCTATAGCAGATTGAGGTGCGTTGCCTTTACTGCTCTAGTGACCAAAAGGAAACTAATCGGTATGGCTTCCATGGCTGCTGTTGGGTTATTAGCCTCTGCACCACCCCCAAACTTGCCACCATCACCACCTCACCAAGGGCCTGCAGAGAGATATATGGGTGAGGATGTAGAGATTGAGGAAGAAGAGGAGGAAGAGAATGAAGTGGAGTAACTCGTACTAGGAGCACTCGGCGGGAGTCGTGGGTGTGGCGGTTGTTTTCCGTTTATGGGAACGTACCAAAAGCACGTGCGAACCTGGTGAAGTGTTACCAGTGCGATGTGGTGTTGAGTCACGGGAGATTTGGAGCTTACAGTTTTGGTACGATAACCATGAAGCGACACCTCACTTCGTTCCACACTGCGGACTTTCGCAAGGTGGTGCCATGTGAAGAGCGTAGTCGTTTGAGTTCCTCCACAGCATCCTCAGAATCCGATCCTCCCACCACAAGAGACACTCCTGTGGGGGAGCGCCTCCCTCCAGTTGCTTCACAAGCCATTCGCAATTCTGTGGACCCTTATCTTTCAAAGGTGACAGTAGTGTGCACGTATTGTGACGCAGTACTCTGCCGGGGGGAGAGTTTTCAAAGTGCGTTTGAGGCTGCGGTCACCGAGCACCAGAAGATTTGCTCCTTACCTAAATAAAGATCACCCATAATATTTCTCTGTTTAGTTGCCCTTTCTTATCCCCGTGGCTGGTGTCCCTTCCTTACCCTCCTCTCGCCTCTTCTCCTAGTGTGCCGAGTGCTGTTAATCAATTACCGTAAAAACAACAAAAATTACAGCAAAGGCTCTTTTCAGAGCCGCCTTTCTCAGTGTAACAATAGAACTATGAAGTGAAGGCCGTAGACCCCTGCGGAGTTCAGCAAAAGTTTGCAGACAGTCGTAGAGGGGAAAAAGGGAGGGTGCAAGCGGAGCAAACGCAATAGGTATACGTTGGGAGTAAGTGGCGGCTCTGAAAAGAGCCTTTTGGTGGTGTGTTGTGTGGGTCAAAAACAGTGGATTGGGGAAAATTGATAGTTAGATAGGTTAGTGTGATTGCAAAAGAGGGCGCAATGCATTTTGTAAATTGTGAAGAAACATCTGATTGCCAGCATATGTGAGGTGCACTCCATCTCTGCGGAAAATGAAACTGCTATGAAACAAAACGTTCTCATTGTGGAAAGAGGACATACCAACATCTCTTAAAAAGGCACACACAGCCTTATTCACATTGCATCTCGCTTTCTCCATTTGTGAACCAAATGCAGAAGAACGCAAACATATTTGTCTTTGGGCAATCCGGGAAAAAAGTATTTGACAATTTGGAAACATGTCCATGAGCTTCGCGAGTCCTTCCTTCATGGCAAATTGTAAAGAAATTCCAGATACATGTCCTAAACTGTTTCTTCCACAATGAATGAGGAGTATATCTGGAGGACGCTCTGTCTGTAAAGTAACACAAAGAGGTACCAAGTCCAGCCATCTTATGCCACGCACACCATGCCAGTGCACTTCCGCATGTGGAAATCCAAGATTTGTAGATAAACTGCAGCTTTCTGCATGCACCTTCAACCAATGTATCCATGAGTCTCCCACAATCCAGATAATCTGTTTTCGAGCATGGAAAGCCATGGCTGTGTGGTGTCTTGTGAGGGAGAAGACGGTCTTACTAAAGTACGTCGGTCAGAACACACCTACTGAACTTTATGGACCTATCCCTAGCTCCGCTAATTCTCATTTACATGCGGCTCCACCCTTCAATCCCCGGTGGTGATATGTGCTGGTTGCTAACTACCGCCATGTTCGCGGACATGTACAGGATCAGAGCGTGACGACGGTACGTTAAAGTACTATTCCCCTTTTTCCCCTTTGAAAAGAGCCGTTTTTTTTTTATTTTGGGCCACATATTGTACAGACATGTGGTATTTTATGTATTTTTTGTATTTTTTGTCCTTGCTTTACTCTTGCAAACATTACAGAACCTTCTCTAAAGCAAGCCTTATGTTCCAAAAGAACATCGCATTTCCCAAAGAGGATAGCGCAACACCATCTCCTTCAGAGTAATGAACATTGCTTGGAGCAATGTTATCGTGGCTACAAAAAAACATACTAACTCGTAGCATGAATGCACGCATGCCGCAATTGATGATGCACCTCCCGATGCTTTGATCTGCAAAGAAAACAGAAGTGTTGTTCAATTGTAGTCTCGGGAGTAAAGCAGAAAAAATAACTTTCGATGTTGGGAAGATGGTCATGAGTGCTTCAACCAACTGTGCCGAATCTGCCAACAAAGTACGTGAAGTCAGGTATCCCAAGTGGCAAGCACCGTAGTGCAAAATTACCACATGAGGAATGGTCATTCCACGCATGTCTCTGCAAACTTGCAGAATTGTCGCAGCACTGTTTAAGCACTGGCATCAGTGTCAGCGCTCCACACCACCTCCACTCCTCGCACATCGAAATGGTGTGCCACATGCCTACTCTCGGCATAGTGTTGTAAGCTTTGCACAAAAATGTCTCCAAGCAGCAAAACCCTGACCCTCTGCACCTCTGCCATTTTCAGTGTGCTCACCGTCTTTCAACACAAAAGAGTAATGTGAACATCTGATTGGCTGATGCCTACAGTCTTTCCATGCAGGATTTGCTGTAGAAATCCGTATGCGACACGCCCTACCAGCGGACAAGCGTTGCCTATGTGCGGCACGTAACTCTTACCCAGTCCTTCCATCCTTTCTACAGCGGTACCAAAGCAAGTCCCTCATTGGAAACAACTAAGCGGGCGCACAATCATCCACCAATCACATAGAACATCGCTAATTTTAACTCCTTCATCAACATTGCGCACTTCAAAATTACTGTTGATGATTCTTAATGGAAATTGCATACCATTGCAAAGCACCTACTACACAAGCTACTGTGCAAGGATTGTGAATTTCTACGTAAAGCTCCATCAGTATAGAGTACAGGTATGTACATTTTAATCGGAGTACATGTGGAAGCCTTATGGTTTAAAATAGACAAAATAATGCTGGTAAATTTCCATAGGGAAGACATAACAACGCACCCCCTTTTAAAGTGCAAAATTGCCGATTTGTCATTAACAATTTGCACGACTGCTTACTGTCTTCTGCATAACCTGTACATATCTTGCAAGCATGCCTATTTAGGCATAGTTCTGAACCATTTTTGTCTGAAAGGCGGGTGAGACGCCCGTTGGAATGAATGGCCATGCAGGAGGCTTGGCGGGTGAGTCTGCCCTTTACAAGGCGGGTGACACCCGCCAAAAGCGTGTGGGTTGAGAAGTATAATTTAGGGCAGACCTCAATTTTGTATGTGAAAATGTCAGAGTTCTGTACTCTGTACTGCCAACAGTAATGCTACTTGCAATGTGATCGTATGAGAATAATAATCGCTCCCGATTGTGGTGCTGAAATGTCCTTCGGAGTGTCTCCCGATTTTTAGACATCGTGCTTTTCATTAAGAAATGTTTGTCCATCTACTACTTTGCCCTATCGCTTACAAACCTCTCTCCTATACATACTACACTTTGTAAAGAACAAGGCATTTGCAAACCCTTAAGAAATGTAGTTATTTTGAAGGACTTTCAAGTACCATATTAAAAGTAGTATGCAAAGACTGCACAGAGAGAAGTGAAATGTGCACGTGGACTGGGTTGAAATATGAAAGTTGAATCCTCTGACGAAAGAAGTACAGTTAAAGTCTGCAGTATCATGACGGCTGCAAACACACAAAATAATTGATATTGTTTTTTAATTCACAGTGAAGAATACTCTCCTGAGAATCAACAGCATCTACACTGCAGACGACATATCTGAAGAAACCTCATCATCTTGCACAAAAAAGTACAGTACAACCTTCATATTGTAACTACTCCTTAAAGAGGCTGTATGGGTTATTTGTTTATTTTGGGCACCAAAGCAAGCATTCATTTGTAAACCATTCTACCTACACATATCCATTTATTGAACAAAGAATAACAGGTGGAATGGCTGACAAATCCCTTTGTGTTTGGTACTGAAATAACATAGGAAATCCTTAGAAGGTTAGATTGTGAAAAGATGTTGCGGTAGCAAGTTTTTGGTATTTCGGTTATTAATAATGGTTCTCGTCACAAGAAGGGCACTTTGTACTGTCATCTAAAGCACATTGTACTAGTATACAGACAGTAAAGTAGCCATACCAAATGATAGTTAGAGGTCACTGTGTGTTGGCACACCATGTCAAAGAGCTTCCCCATCACACTTATGCACACATGTACAGAGCACACATACATTGGACAACAGACCAAAGTATACTTTTATTCTCAACAGACACCAAAGAATGCCTACCAAAAAGCAGCTCTGTAGAAAGGAACACAGAATTGAAGCAAATAAAAATAAAGGTGCCCAATTTAAGCATCCACCTCTTGTAGAGTTAGTGGAGAATCTTGGTACAAACCACCTAATGCAGTTGGGTAACATAATAAAAGAAGTCTCAACTACCGAAACTGTACCTCCTCCAACAAAAAGTGTCACAAAACACACAAATGTTGTAAAAAAAACGGCTGCCAGTACAGTTAACAATGTTCCTAATAATCCTGATAGTGTAAGAAGAACCCATAGTAAAAAAAGTATTTTAGCAAAACATTTACGTCACAGAGTCCTTCAGAATCTGCTAAGAAGAGGACCAAAATCATCCTCACCCCTTAAAACGTACCGTAGAAAGTTAATTCTAAAAGCACTCGTGGACAGTGTAATCCTTCTCAAAAGGAAGTTGTTCATATTAGTGTTAAAAAGGATGAAAGCACTAATAAAACTAAGTACCAAACTACAAATGAAACTCATCAATAAACAGAATGTGAACAAAAATAATTTTTTGCATGTTTGTGGTGGTGAATGGAGTCACACAACAACCACAGAGCCATATTTTAATGAAGAAGCATACAAACAAAATCAAACAAACACAATCGCCATCCATAGCAGTGGACGAGGGTATGAGAAAATCAATACTACCATCACGGAACAAGAAATACTGCTTACAAAACTATCTTCTGAAAAATCAGAATTACCTCTCGATTCAGCAGAACCACACCGTCCAGTATACAAATGGCTGTGCACATCAATGTGTGCCATTCCAAACAAAGCTTTCAAATCTTTACGTCTGTTCCTCAATCAATATGTAAAAGGTAAAGACAAAAGTAAAATGAAAGTGCTGCAAAATATGGATATTTGTGTAGTGCGGAAACACACAGGACTAAAAGGACATTCATTAGCCTGCATTTCTGGGCATATTTTGAAAAGTACCTTGCATGATATCAAAAGAATATCAGTACATCATTCCAAAGTAAGAAATTTAGTGTATAAAATATACCGTGCAAAAAGTCCAGCTTCAGAATTAGGCAATTTAAATACCACTCTTCTGCATGGTACACCCAAATACTTACAAGAAGAAATGGACCGTATTCAGAAAAAGTATTTTGGAAGTGAGAGCCACGTAGAAAATGCAACAGTTTTAGGGCATAGTAGCGACAATTCTGCACATAGCAACCTTCTATTACACACATACAGAAAAGAAATACTAAAATGTAAAAGGTCATCGGCTGAAGTACCAAACCATATGTGTGTCTATGTTGCCGCAGAACGTTTTACAAAAGGAACACATAAATGTGGACATAGCATATAAAATAGAAAACAATGAAGACTCTAAATGGTTTGAATTAGCTTTGTACCTTTTAGCTGAAAGCAAATATGAAATAACTGAATGCCTAATATGTTGCAGTTACTGTACTGCAAAATTAGACAACAACCACACTCCTTCGCGTGCAATTACAAATAATTTGGAATTGTTGCCATTACCAAAAGTCCTGCAACAGCTCAATTTGTATGAGAGCATAATAATTCAAACAGTCCACCCATTTCAAGCAATTATACGCCTTCATCCAAAAACAGCTAATTTACCTTCCTCTGAATTGGTGAAAGGGATTTGTGGCAAAGTAGTTTACTTGCCATTAGATCTAACGGAAAATGTGCACACTCTAGGAGTGGAACGTTCAATAGAGCATTCTTTAATAGTCTTGGTAATTGAGTACCAACAAAGGACAAAACAATTTGGCAACAATTAGTAGACTTACACTAAGTCACACAAGCTTTGCAATATCTAAAAGACAACGCTGAGTACTACAAGGATGTAAATATTGATGAAAGCTTAAGGCAAACAACTGAAATAATTCAAGAGCCATCAGAAACTGGACAATTCGAACTTCTGGATCCAGCTACAGTGTCCACTCTTTTAGACCATTACATAATTCATCCATTGCATTCCAATGAAAGTATAGATGATGCACTAGAAACTTACCAAATGCGACAAACCAAAGGGTCACCAATGAGTATTTGGGAAAAAAGTATAGAAGCATGTGCTTTTCCAGTACTATTTCCTACTGGCAAAGGGGGGAGATACGAAGATAGACCCACTCAGATTGGGGCATCAGAAAACTGCTCATTACGAATGTATTTGCAAGATCCCAGATTTAGACAAAATGTGGAATACATATTCCACCTACTCTAGGAAAGTGAATTAGCAACACTATGTTATGGAGTTGCACAAATTCTTAAATCTGGAACGCACTTTCAAAATATGTCAGCTAATTAATACAAAAATACAAAAGTACACGGACAAGATGAGGTTTTACAATCAAGTATAACAAATTTGTTTGCAAACATGCATGGTACAAAGGAATATTGGTTTAGACGGCACGGAGATGTGCATTGCATGATCAGAAACCTTGGACCACCAACTTGGTTTGTTACGATAAGTTGTGCAGAATATGCATGGGAAGATTTACATGAGTTCCTACGCATAGCAAACAGCAACAAAAAGAACATAGATATATTAACACCTGGAGAACTTTGCTCTCTAGATGCAGTTAATGTCTCAAGATGTTTCCATCATCGTTTCATTGCAATGCTACACTTTATTTGCAATAAAACTGTTCCTCCCCTTGGAGAAGTGCAACACTTCTTTGGGAGAAAAGAATATCAAGCGAGAGGAGCACCACATATTCACATGCTGCTATGGATTAAAGATGCTCCTAAATTTGGGCAAGACAGTGATGCCACTGTCTTACATTTTATCGAAAAATATGTCACTTGTGAAATTCTATAGGAAGCAAAAAATAGTGATCTTCATGCACAAATTGTACAATTTCAAAGACACAAATGTGGCAAATATTGTCACCGTAAATACAAAAACAAAGATAAATACTACACCAAATTCCTCTTTGGTTTCCCTAGACCAGTTACAGAAATAGGTGAAGTAAACAACTTCATGTCTTCAGTTCGACATAGTGTTAAAGGTAAATCACCTAAAAACATGTATTACATAAAAAGAAGGGACAAATCAAAATATATCAATGATTACAATGCAATCATTGCCCTATTATGAAATGCAAACATAGATGTGCAGTACATTGCAGACAATTCAACTGCTGTTGCACGATATGTTACAGCCTACTTAAACAAAAGCAGAAAAAACAGAGCTGCAAGACCTCTGGGATGACCTAGCATCAGACAACAAATTATCACAGAACTTGTACAGCCTAGGCATAAAAATGCTCTCTCATAGAGAATGTGGGGCCTATGACCGGCACTGCTTTGTATGGAAAATCAGACAACATAGTATGGCTCAGTCTTGGTCCTGCAAAATCTAGAAAAAGAGTGCTAAAATCATATGAGGACATAGAAACAATTGCCAGAAATGATCCCAACAGCCAAGGCATTCTAAAAAACAATTTACTGGATACATAATATCCGAACAGGAGTACCACTCTGGAAAGCATGTGTCTATACCACATAGCTCAAAACTTTGCATACAAAAATAATGTAAAACCCGATGAAAGCAAAAGTAGATATAGAGTGACCGATTGTGAAAGGAGCTTAGTGAAACTTAACAAATGAAGTTTAATTAATCATGTGAAATTGTCATTAAAAACTCCTCAACAGAAAGAACTATATTACATGTCTCTGTTACAACTTTTCAAACCATGGAGAAAAGAGGAAGACATACTAGATAATTATGAGTGCTATGAAGATGCTTTCAAAGCAAATGAAAGCACTATCACCGATGTTAACTTTACGCAGTACAAAAAAATGTTACACAATGAGCAGCAACAGGAAGAAGAAATTCAGGCCCAACTAGATAAAGACTCTTCCAACAGTAGTTAACCTTCTGTAACAGGAAGTCAAGAACCATTAGGACAACCACTAATAGCAAATGAGGCTGATGTTGCTATGGCAGAAGTAGAAAGCACCATGTATCAGTATCAAGAAGATACAGAGGACTTAACTGCACAACAAGGAAAACTTAAAAACGATCAGCGCCCCTTTTTTGAAGAGGTAACAAAACAAATTGTGCATGGTGTACAACACAAAAATAAAGAATGTACCAGCCAAAATTACAAATCTATACTGCTGTACGTCAGTGGTGTAGCTGGATCAGGGAAACATTCTTAATCAAAATTATCAGCAAGTTCCTTCAACAATTGACAAACAACAAACTGTCAGCTGTTGTAACAGCCCCCACAGGTTTAGCTGCCTACAACATAGGCGGTGTGACTTTACACAGATTACTACTGCTTCCAGTAGAGCATCAAAATAAATTAAACTACTGCAAACTTTCTGCAGAAGCTGCAATGGAATTACGTAGAGTATGGAAACAAATGAAAATGCTACTAATAAATGAAGTGAGCATGGTCTCCAATCTAATGTTGGTTTTGATTCATCTCAGATTGCAAGAAACACTTAAAAGTAATAACGAAGAACTCTTTGCAGGGAAACACATTATCATTTTAGGAGATCTTCTACAATTGACACCAGTAAAAGGTGAACCGATTTTTAAAACCTTAGGCCACAAACTCTGCCGGAAAACTGTTGGTAGCATAGGTAATGTTAACCTTTGGCAAAATTTCCAATACAGAGAATTAACTGAGAACATGCGGCAATCTGCAGATCTCACTTCTGCCAACATCTTAAAAAGTATTAGAGTTGGTGTATCATCGCAAGAAGCACAAGCTGTATTAAAAAAGCGGCATATACATGCACTTTATGGTGATAATGCATGTGCAACTGATGTTATGGAACAAATAGCGCACAAAAATGTCAATTGTATGGCCTTAATGCCAACTCTTGCAAGCTGTTTCAAATTCAATGAAACAATGTTAAAGAAAGAAATGCAAGCAATAATAGAAATTAGCGCCACAGACAAACTAGACGTACATGGTTTGACAGTACCCATATGTGAGCAAGCCACAACAAGACTAAATAGTTTAGAAAATTCAATCTACAATACAGCTGGGTTGGAAAAAGTATTGAAATTATCATTAAATTGCAGAGTAATGCTTAAATGTAACCTTGACGTAGAGCACGGGCTAATAAATGGAGCACCGGGCAGACTTGTTGGCTTTCAATCACACCCACGTGATAGTAGCATTCAGTTTGTAAATATTCGCTTTGATAAAGTTTCAGAAGTGAAAAGGATAGGGCGCCCAATGGCTCGATTTCTTCTCTTCAAAGACATGTATATACGTAGAGAGCAATTTTCTCTAACTCTTGCATATGCAGTTACCATTCATAATTCCCAAGGTCTTACCCTAGAGAAAGTACTGATAGATATAGGAAAGAAAGTGTTAAAAGAAAAGCATGAGCTATGTAGCATTATCACGCTCACGTACACTTGACGGTCTATTGCTAATAAACTTTGATTCAAGTAAAGTCAAAGCTGATATTCCTTGCATTCTAGAATACAATAGATTGCGATCACTGTACACCCCTCATCTGAAACAATACCCTGTTCCAGATAAAGTAAAACGTGGTAAAAGAAAAGTAAATGAAACAGAAATGCAACAGCAAATTCTGCAAAAAGAAGAAAAGAAGGTAAGGTTTCATCAATTGCCACAAACATAGAAGACCCTATTAGGGAATGTAAACCAGGCACGTCGGCAAAGAAGCATCAGAAAAACCGAAAAATGCACTCAGATACAGAACTTGCTGACCCATTCAAATTTACAAATGAAAGTGGGGTAAGTTGCTATGCAATTGTTAACAATATGTACTTGCACAGCACAGACCAATTGTGTTTGCAAATGTTAGTGCTGCATAGAAATGCAACAAGCAATCCTGACAACACATACAGTGTTCATGGAGTAAGGCAACAATTGGACGACTGTGCTGGAATGGTGAGATTTACTGTGAACTCACAAGAAGATCCACAAGAATTTCTAATGTACATACTATTAGTATTGGAAAACAAAAGCATACCTGTAAATGAAATCTTCCAAATTTCCTACATGTGGAAACATACATGCACTTTCTGTAACAAAGTGATACAGGAAGAAATCCCAAATGAGCGATTTGTGTATATTTCCATACCAAATTGTGAGAGCATTCCATTTCGGCAACTTGTACAAAATGCAAACCATGGCAGATTATGTAGTATTTGCAATCCAGACAATCGATCTACCTTACTGATACAATCACATAGTGCCTACATAATACTTATGCTTTTACGTTATAATGCAGATGGCACCAAAAACAACTGCAAACTAACTGGATTTACACACGGTCAAGTGTCACTTGGAAAGAAAACCTTTACAACAGTAGGAATAATCTACCATGCAGTAGCTACAACCAATGCAGGTCACTACACTGCATACATTAAAAAAGAATTCTGGATGGTTTGAATGTAATGATAGCACCAATAATCTAAATCAGAGGTTGCCAGCTAACCTAACAAATGCGTATTTAATATTCTTGAAGGCAAAATTTACGAAATAATGTGTACTTCAAAATTGTCAACAAAGTAAGTGAAAGACTGCAAACAGAATACGCCTACAGGTATCTAACTACCCAACAGGATAGAAGAATGACACAAATAAATGATTATCACAGATCGTTGGAAACAAATGCACAGGCAGAATACGCCTATACGTATCTAAGTGTTGTTAAAAATAGGCAGGATGGGAACAAAGAAAACATTAATGGGAAAGATGAAGGAAACAGGATGTAACAAAGACACAAATGAATGAGTATCAAAAATCTGTAGGAACAAATGCACAGGTAGAATACGCCTATAGGCATCTAACTGTTGTTAAAAATGGGCAGGAAGGCAACAAACATAACATTGATCAGAAAAATGAAGAAAACACTGAAAGGAAAAAATGAAGTACTTAGTTGCATAAGAAATTACGTTTTTTTTTAATCCGACAAGGATTTTTTTCCCCAGACCAAAGGATTAGAAAAGCAAACACAGAAACTGACCGCAATGCACAGTACACTGGTTTGTAAACTAAATATAGGGTCTAAAAAAAAAGTTAACTGTCTATTATGCAATGTGGTAAATGTTGAAAAACTGCAAACATTAACACACCTTTTTCTTTCATCACAGAAATGGAAAAAGTGATACTTCTGCCAAGTACGAAAACCAATTTAAAAAAAGTTTATGGCTTCTGAACAAAGTAAGGAGTAAGTATATTGACAGGCATTTTCTACACATGGGAATCTACTCATCTAATCTATGGTAGCGATATGCTGCAGTGCCTGTAGGCTGGCCTTTCGTCTGCGGTGAGTAACCTACCACCTACGCCTTACAACCAAGTTTCAAGGAGTACAGTTCCTATCCACAACCATCGCTGCATATGTAAAACATGGTCCTTGTAAATTAGCTGCTTATAAATGTACTTTTCAGACCATCGTCTGCAGCCATGAAGTGAAGAAACTAGGGCATAAAAACAATGACCACAATCTACCACACCCATATTAACTTGTAACTCCACTGCTTATGACTTTAGTCTTGCATGCGTGGGCTTTAGCCATGTACCCAAGACTGAAGGGTCTCCCCACTACCAACTCGGTGATGTGTGGTAGTGGGGGTTATTCTATAGGTGTGTTATCCTTCAGTACCTCTGCCTAGAGGCTTCTCTCCTAGGTGTATGTCTGTAGATCTTACATGGGATGGGTGTGCAGTGTCTTCCAAGTCTAGTACTTACCACTTTCTTCTTGGTTGCATGGCCTTTGGCCATGCACCCAAGACTGCACGCACTCCTCACAACTTGCCAATCAAAACGCAACACTACGGTGTGTGCATGGGTGGCACATGTGGCAGTGGTTGTGGCCAGGGCGTACAGTCTTGTAAGTAAGGCCTTCAGCCTTTGGCCGATGGCCATGCATCCAAGACTCTAGACCCTGGCCACAACCACCATAGCATGTGCCACCCATGGCGGCGTACTAATGAATATAATGATAACCATTTGAAAAAATAATGCATTCATGGCATGTTGTCAATTTCAATGTTCCCAAACACCACACGTGTCCTTACAAATCTAACAACTCCCCCGTGCACTGCACGGGCTGAAATACTGGCCTTACTGGACCCCTCATTTTCTGTGCGTACAAGGAGGCCACAGGACATACGTCATAAAGTAGGTATAAGTGTACTATTGGATGCATGGCCTTCGGCCCTGCACCCAAGAGTGCAGAATCTCCCCACAACCACCTATTTGTTCTTGGGTGCATCGGCCATGCACCCAACACTGCACGCACTCCCCACAACTTGCCAATGAAAATGCAACACAAGGGGTGTATGAATGGGTGCCACATGTGGCGGTGGTTGTGGCCAGGGCCTACAGTCTTGGAAGTAAGGCCTTAGGCCTTTGGCCGACGGCCATGCATCCAAGACTCTAGGCCCTGGCCACAACCACGGTAGCATGTGCCACCCATGGCGGCGTACTAATGAATATAATGATAACCATTAGAAAAAATAATGCATTCATGGCATTTTGTCAATTTCAATGTTCCCTAACACCACACATGTCCTTACAAATCTAACAACTCCCCCGTGCAGTGCACGGGCTGAAATACTGGCCTTATTGGACCCCTCATTTTCTAAGCGTACAAGGAGGCCACAGAACATACGTCATAAAGTACGTATAAGTGTATTATTGGGTGCATGGCCTTCGGCCCTGCACCCAAGAGTGTAGGATCTCCCCACAACCACCTCTTTGTTCTTGGGTGCATGGCTTTCAGCCATGCACCCAACACTGCATGCACTCCCCACAACTTGCCAATGAAAATGCAACACAAGGGGTGTATGTATGGGTGCCACATGCAGCGGTGGTTTTGGCTAGGGCCTAGAGTCTTGGATGCATGCATCCAAGTCTCTAGGCCCTGGCCACAACCACCGTAGCATGTGCCAACCATGGCAGCGTACTAATGAATATAATAATAGGCATTGGAAACAGTAATGTATTCACAGCATTTAGGCAATTTCAATGTTCCCTAACACCACACATGTCCTTACAAATGTAACAACTCCCCCATGCAGTGCACGGCCTCAAATACTGGCCTTATTGGACCCCTCCTTTTCTGTGCGTACAAGGAGGCCATAGAACATACGCCATTAAGTAGGTATAAGTGTACTGTGCGTACAAGATGTCAATACACATTACATCATGACGACCGAACCCCAGAACAAGTGCATTAATCACCCATATGTTAAGACTGTAGCCCCTGGCCACTACCACCGTAGCATGTGCCACCCATGGCGGCGTACTAATGAATATAATAATAGCCATTGGGAAAAATAATGCGTTCACGGCACGTTGTTAATTTCAATGTTGCCTGCCTAAATCCGTGTGCTTTCAAGAGTTACAAATTTCCTGCCCACTATATGGACTGAAGTGCTATCGTTATTACCCCCCACATTTACTGTACGTACAAGGTGTCCATAGAAATTACATCATGACGGCCGAAGAACAAATGCATAGATCACCCATTTCTTACTGTGTGAACCTTTCCCAATGCTCTGTGATACAGCAAAATAGAGTAATGAAAAAAGCATGTTTAAGCTGCTTGTTGCTCCGCTTTCTGCGGATCCAAGATGTCGGCGCATCCAAACCATCTGACGCAGAACACGTCTCACAGCAGCCAATGGGCAGAGACTTTGCATGTACGCAGTCATGATGGCAGCCCCTTAGCCAATCGGTTTCTTGTTCGTCGACCGAACAGGGAAGTGTGACCGCGGAGCGAACATAGATATCACTAATTATTTCAGACCTACTTTTTCATAATTATAAATAAATGTACTGCATGTTTGGTGACAAAATGTACAAAAGCATGCTTTCTGGACCAAGCCCCTGTACCTGCCGCAGATTTCGTCAAAATCCGTTCAGTGGTTTCACCTGTAGCCGTGCGCAAGGTTTTTCCCCCATTCAGTCCATGGGAAAAAAAGACGTTTTGGGACCCCCCCTATAACTCCGCTCCCCCTGGACGATTTTCCACCACCAAACTTTACAAAAAAATTCAGAGTGGCCCATATACTTTTTTTGCAAAGTTAACCATAACTACATGGCCAGTACCGTGGTCATGTAATATATATATATATGGTGGTGCATGCCGCTAGCCTTAAGAATACTTTGTCTGCATGCGTTTCTTTGTATCTGTACATGTGTAAGATGACTTGACACTGACACCTTCATCGATTTTGTAACATAACCTTCTTCACCTCAATCCTGAAATGTTACTTATATTTGATACTTTCTTGATGTATCTAGAATATCTATGTTCTCTTGTCTCTGCATCTCTTCTGGGTGTGTAAATCTTGCTTAGTGTGACTTCACCAATAGTCTCCTTTGCTCACTTTTCACACTTCTTCTGGTATTTCATTCAAATGGCTGTCATATTGTCGTTTATGCAGGTATGGCTTTCTCAATGGGAACGTTGCTTCCAGGATTCTCCTTGGTATTGGTATCTTCACTGGCACTGCACGTATTTCACATTCTGGCTCCCAGCATATAGGCAACATGGGGGAGGAGCTTTGGGTGGGGGTACTTGGCTCCACCTCTACACGCCCCCCTCCCGGCGATTCATTGACCATTCTCCCATCATCCTTCACATCTAGACATCCTTTTCTGTAGAAATGCTTTTTCGGGACCCATATCTTTATTACTCCTTTTAGGCATCCAGCTGATTTCACATGCTCATCCTTGTTCCAGGTCATGAGCATGCACTGTCCACTTGGACTGCAGTAGATCAATTTCCCTGCATCTTTCTTTGGGTACAGGAATTTCGTTCCCTCAGGTGCATGAATACTGGCTTTCACATAATCTCTGATTTCTTCATCTGTTAGCTCCTTGGTTTTCTATCCTGATTCAACATCATTCTCGATCTTCATCCCTATAGATTTCTTTGCAGTCTTCTTGCATTGTGAAATAGCCAATCTGATTAAACAAGCAACTGCATCACTATCAGGGCTCCAAGGAACTTGAACATATCTGCAATCCATTTTGGAACCCATGAAAAGAGTGATCTAAACCAACTGTCATCTGCAATACCTTCAACTTCGTCTATCATCTGGACGTGTAGCTTCGTCATCATCCCTATGCCCTCTGTCAAGGTGCCATTCTTGTCATCATGAGAAGGTATAAATGTGCAACATGATTCTCCAATTCTGGCACAAACCCCTCCATCCATGGCTGTAATCATGTCCAGAACATATCTATTCTGAAGAGTCATCAGTCGAATGGCTCTCAGCTCTTCCTTGATAGTATTGAATCCCTTTATGGACGTTTTGATTTTCTGCAACAACTCCCATCTGGTTATTTGTAACCGCTTAGTATTTGAATACGTCTGGATCCTAGGCATGAAGATTATTGTGAATATTGCTGTGGTCTGACTGAATAGTCTATGTTCATACAGGATAGAGTCAAAAGCTTCTATTGATTTATCTAAAAAATACTTCTCTCTCTTCACTCGATTTATCAGCTCCACAGATCTCTTCTTCCTCAAATGAGCATCTGCTTTTGGAAAGTAGTCAATGTTCGGGTCCCTTTTAGGAATCACCAATGCTGGAACATGAACATTTACTATAGAACATAGTCCTCCCCAATCCTTGTGCAGCTTCCTATAAGCTCTGGATCCACTAGCCCAGTAGTGAACCATTTGCACTGCTGTTCCAATGCTCATTCCTGGTGCCTCACAAATTCAACCACAATTCTGGTTCTCCCCAACTTTTCTTGTGCCATTGTTTCTGAAACACAGCTTTGCACTGTCCGGAGGCACTATCTGCAATGGTCCTCCTTTGTCTTCGACCCATGTCAAAAGTTTTGCAAGTTTTGACCATAATGGTTTACACAGTTCTTCTGCATTTTCAACAGTTGGCGAGTAATGACCAACTATTACCCAATCTCTGCATATTACCACACCTTCTTCTCAGCCATCTGGTGAAAGTACTGAACCCCAGATCTGCATTTGTCTTCTTTCCTTCCATCTTCGAATTTCTTCTGCAGATTTTCCTGGACTCTCAAGTTTTCTGTTTACTTCACATCTGATTCCAGCTCCTATTATTCCAGGCTGTTCGTATCTGATCACGTGATTTTTTGTATACGCTCTTAGTCTTGTCTTTGTGTCTTGAACATAGTCATCTTCATCCGGATCCGTCCATTCTATTGGCCATTTTCAGATAGGCTGTTCTGTCCTTGAACTGACCTCTTGTTCAGCAGAATGCAATGTGTGATAGACAATGTGCTGTCTGGACATCGATTTCAATAGCTATGAAAATCTTAGACTTCCCCATACTACAAGGCAGTAGGGCACATACATAGCATTCCTCCTTCGAGGTTCTTCTTCCCACTTCTTTCATGTGCTGATACCACATGTTGTTTCCCAAATGTTCTGTACTATCCAGGTAATCATTCAAATCATGATCAACCTCCCTAGTACTTCTCTTAGGTCTCCCTCTTGTCTCATGAGCTGTTCTTAATAAGTATTTCAGCATAATTCCTTCTCACTGGGGGAATCATAGGAACATTTGTCAGTGAACCGGGTGTCTTTACATGTACTACTGGTGTAGAAACAATTACATAAGGTCTTGGTTGTCTCGTAGTTGTCACATATGTACCCTCCAGCTGCATAGGAAGATACACAGGGACCCTTGCCTTATTACATAATAGACAGTACGTACTGTAAGTGAGAGAAGAATCACAATAAACAAGATTCAGGTGTAAATGAGATACCAATAGGCCCACTTGATGCAGCAATATCTTCTTGCTCGTCGTGGTGGCCTCTCATTGTTAGCCACGTTATTATTACAATCGATGTTGCCCATTCTCAATCTTTTTTAAGGAAGGAAAAAATCAAAATTTATTCAGGCAACAGCATGAAATACTCTGGCAGTATCTGGACGTGTTCCACAAGCTCACCAAGTAGCTGGCTGATTGCAGGACCATTAACAGGATTCCTGATGTACACAAAGGAGTCGTCCTTTCGCCAAACGAAATGAAAATGTGTTTCCAGTAAGTAATAGAAGACCAAGGATGGTAAGTTCTGAATGTCTTCCCTCAAAAGCCTCATTCTTTTTAATAATAATAATGTATTTAATGTGTTACAGTATAGTTAATAAACTTTACAGATAACAACCAATAATTAAACAAGAAATAATTCTGAAATCAAATAATATAACATGACATTAGATGATAACAATACAATAAAATAACAATAGATATAGATTTCCACTTTTAAAAAAGAAATTAGGGATTAAAAATAACAATCATACCTAAAACCTATAACATGTCCAAAGTATGCCACCTTAGCTAACAAGGAGTAGAAGGTTAACATAAATTAAAACATTATTCAGAGTATCAGGACATTATGGTACACGTGTCGCCACAGATGTACTTGCTCTACGATGTCACGTAGCAATTGATTGATTGCCACTAGGTTCCTTGGATCTCTCAGGAATGTACAAACGTCAGTTTGCCTTCCAACAAGATGAGGGCGTTCTTCAATCAAGACATAAAAGACCATTTCAACTAGTATATTAGCATTGTCCTCAGATAGGGGCACCTGTGTTTTCCAAACTGTACTCAGGAAGCTGGAGAACTTGCTCTATTATGGCTGCAAGCAATCTCCTCACAATTGGACCATTTTTAGGATCCTGTAGAAACAGGTGAACATTAACAGTTCTCCCCACAAGTGCAGGGTATGCACGAAGAATGAAGAGAAAAAAAGTAAGAATGATCCAGTGAATGTGGCCATCAGGCACTACCATGGGTGCCTCCAAAAAGAATCTCAGTGAGAAAGGAATCAGGGAATTCCAGATCTGGCATCTTTTTCTTTCTTGATTAAGACTTAAATGTATCAGTGCAATGTTAGCAAGTTCATGTGGCTCAAGAACAGATAGCCTTTCTCTTTCACTCCTTATTTAGTAACTATGAAGAGTGTCTCGATAGAACCACAGTCCAACATACTCTTTATCTGTCTATTGGACTGTCTCTGTGTCCTTCTTCCTCGTCATCAATCTTGTCTGCACATGCTGAACTTCTTTTCTGATGCTTGCTTTCGACTGGGGTGGGGGTGGGGGTGAGGGAGACTTTCCAGTGTAGACTTTCACATCGCCGTGGAATATCCAAGCTCATCTTCCCAAGAGTTTTACTCCTGAAGGGGCCATGAAAGCGTGGTTCATTCCACTTGCGAACAAAATTCCTGATCAACACCTGATCACCGGGAATAAGTCTAGGCAGTAGAAATTCTTTTTGTCTGGTTGATTTATGGTCTTCATCTGTGTTCTGAGCCTGACACCCCGTCCGCTTGAGTTGTTGTGAAATGACAGAGATACATGTAGTCATACATTTTAAGTAGGCACATAACTAATTTCTTAACAATTCTGCTGTCGTCTGGGCCTCACTTCGAGTTCTTGATAGAAGACTGAGTGTTGTCCTCATTCGCCTCCCTGTTACTATTTCAAGGGGCGTAAAATGGTGGTCAGAGCCTGGCTGATTCCTCAACACATATGATGCAAGGAGCAGGCAATGTAACCATCCTTTCTTCAATGTAAGCTTGAATTTACCTATCCTTTCTTTAAGCAGGCCGTTGAGTCTCTCACAGATTCCATTCGCTTGTGGGTGATAAGCCGAAGAGAACTTGCGCTTTATATTAAGTAACAAGCTTATTTGCTCAAAGACTTTGTTTACAAAATGGGGGCCATTATCTGATCTTAATACTTCACATATTCCCCATGTAGGAAGCACTTCTCGTACTAAAAATTTCACTGCGCCGGTGGAATCTGGATGCGTACACGGACCAGCTTCAATCCACTTATAAAAGGGACATACTACCACTGTCATATATCTGTATCCATTAAAGATCTGCAGCATATTCACATAGTTGATGTGTTAATGCTGAAAGGGACCATTGGGTCACAGGATAGCTCCTCTGACTGTACGCAGTGTGTGCCCAGCATTAAACCTTTGACATACAATGCCATTTACTACATAAAATGCAACATCTTCTTGCAGTTTCGGTATGAACCAGTCCTCCGCAATAGCTGCTGCAAGACTTTCTCTAGTGACATGCTCAGGGTAGTGCAGCTGTTCCAATGCAACCCTTAATAAGGCTACAGGCATCACCAGTTTACCAGTGCTTTCCTGTTGCCACAATGCTTCCTTCGTTAGGGGTTAAAGAACACCCCCTCCGTGTCCACAGATCTTTCTCATCCTGTGGTGCTTCCCCTTGAATTTCCATCATTTGAGTTTTAGACAAACTGCTAAAATTGACATTCACACTCATCATCACCACCATTATTTCATTCACATCAGGCGTATCAAAGTTCATAATATCTAATGAACATGCAACTCATTTTATTTCTTCGCCTGAGGCTTTATTCCGCATGAAATAAAGTCTGCTCTCTTAGTGTGAGCTGCGCATGTGATGACCGCAATGGTGACTGGTAGCTGTAGTGCTCTAATAAGTCTGTCCAATAAGGCGGCATGTTGTACAGGAGTGCTGTCCGCTCTGAGGTAGACCCTCCTTTTTCAACGTGCTAGTCCTGCGTGTACTGTCGACATCACATAAGCAGAGTCACTGTACACCGTCGCTTCCTGGTCTGCATTTTTCTCAAGCACGACAATCAGCGCCACTAATTCTGTAGCCTGTGCTGAAAAGTGAGATGGTAGCCGTGCACTCATCAATACTTCAAGCTCCCCATTGGCCCTGTGTTTTACCACAGTGGTACCTGTTTATTTCTGCCCATCATTTTGATAGATTTTTGAAGAACCATCAATAAAGAGGATTTCCCCAGCTGCTAAAGCATTTTCTTTCACCCTCTGGATCTCATCATAGAATTCCTTATAATTTGAGCAATCATGTACATGCTCCTCTTCTGTCAGTAGTTCCGCTACAAACATGGCAGGATTCACTATTCTACATCTAACTATTTTAATCGCTGGATTTGATATGACCACCTCATAGGCAGAAGCTCTTTGAGACATCAAAGTACCCTTAGGTTTTTCCAAAAGATCAAACAAAGCATGCTCAACAAATAACATCATGGAACACCCCATCACTATACTGGCAGCTTTCTCAATAGCGAATGCGGTGGCTGCCAAAGATTGTTCGAAAGGGAAGTGACCTCTCATTACTGGGCCCAGAACCCCACTGTAATATGCTAGAGGCTTGTACCACAACATGGTCCTTTGCATGAGTACTGCTGTCATGACTGTGCCATTTGTGTGTGAGAATAAAAAGAATTCCTCAGCATAATTGGGAATCCCTAAGACTGGAGCTGTGCAAATTGCTTTTTTCAACTCATCAAACCCTTCTTCAATTTCCTCAGTCCAGACAATTTTTTCATGAATTGCCTGCGCCTTTTTCAGAGCCTTTAACAAGGGTCTTACATATGAACTATAATCGAATGCCCATGCTCTAACATAATTGCATAATCCCAAAAATCTTTGCATGTGCTTTATCGTGTGTGGCTTTGCCATTTTCAAAATGGCCTTAGCCCTTTCAGGTGTAACTTTCTTTCCTTCATGAGAAATTAACTGCTCTATGTATAACACCTCTTCTTGGCAATACTGCAATTTCTCCTTACCCACTTTATATCCTTTCTCTGCTAGAATAATCATTAGCTGAACTGAATCACATCTGCACTCTTCCTCTGAGGCGCTGCAAACTAAAATGTAATCCACGTATTGCAACATAACACTTTGCAAATCAATATCGCTCACATCCATCTGCAGGACTCTTTTGAAAATCGATGGGGACTCACAGTACCCCTGGGGTAATCTTGTGCTTTATATTTAGTCAGTCTGAAAGTAAATGAGGTCAGATCTTGAGAATACTTATGCAATGGGATTGAGAAAAATGCATTTTTCAAGTCAATCACAGTGAAACATTACGCCTCAACAGGGATACTACATAAGATCGTCGCTGGATTAGGAACTAGAGGAAACTCAACCTCTACAATCTGGTTAATTGGGCGCATGTCCTGAATTAAACACCATGATCCTCCTTTAGATTTTTCAATCGGATATGCTGCGGTATTGCATGGTGACTCTGATGTCACTAAGATGCCTTGATCCATCATGGCGGACATTGTTTTAAAAATACCCTTGTCTGCCTCTCGAGACATGGGATACTGTCGTGCTCGAGGCAAAATTGCTCCTGGATTCAGTTTAATCTTAACTTTCCCAACCCCTTTCAATAGGCCAACATCATAAGGGCCTGTAGTTTATAATTAAACCTGCACTTTTGCCATGTCTTCATCAACAAACGCAGGACGTTGCCGTACTATCATCATGTTCTGGGGAACTTTGCGTCTTATTGCCCTCACCCAATAAGTAATACTCATTTCAAATACTACTTCATCATCTGAAGGGTAGTCCCTAAACTTATCCTCGTCCTGGTAATCACTGTGCTCCATCATCTGCCTTCATTATCAACTCCATCAAGCATAGCTATGTCTCCTCGCACTATAGCTGCTTGTAACTCTAAAGGAAAGACTCATCCCCCCTCTTCATCGATAGGTATCCTTGGCCTGAATAAAAACTCATCAGGTATTCTCACAGTCTTAGCCTCTACACCAGGCAGCCATGTTAACAAAATGCGTACCCCATAGTGAAAGACCTCTGGTTCTAGTGGTACCCCTTGTATGGCCATTTGCCCTGTAAATGCCATGATAAATTCACTCACGTTTAAGGAATGCATTCCTGGCGTTGAACACACAAGCCTTCATCAGTAAACGAAATCGACATGTTTAACTTTGTCATTAAATCTCGATCTAGTACATTAACTGGTGTCTGTCTTGAATACAATAATGGCACAGACATATCACATTCTCCTATAGAGACTGCCAATCTCTCAGTAAAAGGAACTCTACTTGTAGCTCCTGTGAAACCTTAAGCATTCATGGCATTTGCAGATAATGTACATTTCCCCTCTCGTATACATGAGCGTGTTACACCCGTGTCTACCAAAAAAGAAAAAGATTTGCCTCCTATAGTGATGTCAACCCTCGGTTCCTCTTGAGGATTGGGAGTCACAGATAGAACTGAACACATCAAGTCACCTAGTGAGCTGTCCTATTGTGGGTATATGCTTTTTGCTGTGCCCGTGAAAGGATTCCCTCCCTCGACGGTGACACCCCCTATCCTAGCAGTCATTCATTGTCCCTTATTTGGGCCCTGTTGTACCTGCATGGGTGCGTGCTGTGACTGCCCTTCTGGTGGGTTCAATGGTGCTTGCTGTGGTTGTAAAACCTGTTGTGTTCTCAGCGCTTGTGCTTGCTGCACTGTCTGAGTTTGGACGAACCCTTCCCTACTTTGTTGGCTATATGCAGGAGGATAAATGGTCCCCCCTCTTAGAAACTGCCCATTTTGCATAAACCCTTGGCTCCCACACATGCGCACTATATGCCCTGTCATTCTACATGTCCGACATACAGAAGGAAGCCTCCTATTTTGCCCTCCTTTCATGCCTTGGCTATCATTCTGTGTGTCCTGAAACCTGCCTTGATTGTTCTGGACATTTCTCTGATTATTCTGGAAGCCTCCTTGATTATTCTGGAAGCCTCTTCCTCGGAAACCTCCCCTACCTCATGGTACGAACCCATCATTACCTTGATCAAACTGCCTTTGATTATTCATCTTTGGCATGCCTGCTGCTTGCTGCAAACCTGCCCTTCTCTGCTAGTCAACACCACCCCTACTATTGCGTATTCTTACAATTTTATCTGCACTATCTTTGCTTCTTTCACCTTCCTGCCATCATCTTTCCTTCAGTTTTTCTCCTGCACAATGGGCAGCTGTATTTCTGACCATGGTTTTGCCTCCATACACACCAATAGTCTGGCAGCCCTTGACATAATATATGGTAGAATACAGGTATAGATTTCCCCCACACGGTTCCTGTGTTTTTAAACTCCATTCCTCCTGAAAATTCTTAATGTAAACAAGAGGATCTTTCCCTTCCTGCATCTTTCATGCCATTATAGCTCCCATATCGGACGTATCTGGATATTGCACTCTAAGCGCTTTGCAGACTGCCGCACTACAATTATTAAACCCTGCTCCATCATGAGCCATGTTCTGTGTGGTAACACTCGCGTATCCACCTTTTGACCAAATGTCATCGGCTCTCTCGCAAAGGATAGCAGCTAAAAGACCTTTAATGTCTCCTATAGCTAACGTGTTTCCTCCTGTCATTTTCTCTAACTCATGTATTCATTTTCCAGCACCGGAAGTTAAACTCAGAAGTTTACAACTTAAATTATCTTTATCCATCTGTGGTCATGGTATATACTGCAGCCTGGCCCCTCCTTTTTATAACAAAGGAAACTGTGAGATCTCAAACTCACATTCATCCCCCATCATCGGTCTGTCCAAAGCAGGGACAATAGTTCTGCACGGCCTTCTTCCCGGTAGCGACCATAACCTGCTCGCATAAGGTGGCTAGTCCCCCCTCTCACAATGGGATCGCCCTCTGGGTTGATCTAGCCACGCCAGATGTTCTGACGCCCGAGATTTAGGTAGGTCTAGGTCTGACCATCTCACTTCTCTGTCCGTTATCTCCCTCCTCCACAAGGAAGGTTTCTCTGTCCTCGTCTGACATAACCTGTCCCCAACTCGTGTGGCTTCCCTCCTTCTCGTCTCTATTCAGAGTTAGCCTGTCTAAAGACAAAGCTCTATGCTCGAGATTGTACAAACTTCTCTCCTTGCTGTGCAACTGCGTATGTTCAAGTCAATCGGTTTTCCCTTTCCTTTCGGCTCTTTCTTGGCCTTCATCTCATGATAGACCTTATTGATTTTGTCCCCAATGCTTCTTAAATCAAACTCATCCTCTAGATTTGTTATAGATCGACCTGGTATTGGCACATGTGCTGGGAAGAATTCTTCTATGTCTTCCGAAGCTACTATGGATTAGGCTCCTTGCGTATGTTCAAGTCGATCGGTTTTTCCCTTTCCTTTTTCTATGATAAATGTCCAGTAAAAAGATACCATCCCTGTCCCCTGTGCCCCACTGGGCCTAACACAATCAACATGATTATGTCTGTATGCAAGGTGCTGGGTTTCCAAGGGGGAAAGCATGGTCTTTTTGACTGGACATCTATGATAGAAATCCAGTAAATAATACCATCCCTGTCCCCTTGGCTCCACAGCGTCTCAGAAGGAGAGCTGATTTTGCTGGGTGGGTAGGGGGATTGTGCAACAAAGGCATTTAGGCATTTTTAAAATGCCTTTGTTGTAAATCTCTCCTTCCCCCCTCTATCCATCAATTGCCAAAAACAGCTTAATGGACCAAAACAAACTAACACACACACACACACACACACGCACACACATTCATACAGCAATCACTCTATCATTCTCACAAGCATCATCACTATACACTCACTCATAACACAAGCATACACGCATCCATACACATGTTTAAATAAAATAAAAATGAATATAAACATACCTTCTCCATTGGCCTGCGTGTGGGTGCTGAAAAGCCCTGCTCCAGGCTGCTCTGTCCGTATGTGCGAGGAGGCACAGGAGCTCCCCCATGCACATACAGACATGCAGTGCCCCAGACAGCATTTCCAATGAACTATGCAATGCTGGTGAAGCAAAACGCCCCAGTCTTGCATGGCTCAGTGAGCATGTGTGGATGGGGAACTGAACTGAAGTGTCAAAGGGAAATAGTGTTTCCCTTTGACAGTTCAGCCAGCCCAGGAGCACTCCCTCAACTGGAAAAAGCAGGTGAAGGAGTGCTCATTGTTTCACTGGGCTGGCTCCTTAGCTCCTCCATAATGGGTGGGTGCCCCCTCGGCATTATGATTGAGCCACCAGGCTCGGGCTGGCCGATAGGGCAATAGGTCAATGCCTGTACCAAAAATGCAAAATGCTAGTATGGGCCAGTCAAAATGGGCCACCTTTTTGGCCAATGTGGGCCAGCTTGATAGGTTACTTCACTATGCAGTAATTTTGACCATTCTTGCTGAATAAATATTCTTTAAATATCACAATTTACTTACATTTTAACACCAAGCACCCCCTTAGGTACTATTCAAACACAGTCTGTGACTAAAGGAATGAATATCCATTTACAACTGTGGGCCACTTTTTCATTGGTGCCTCAGACAGTTTCATGCTTCAGCACGACTATGTGAGCCGCCCCTGCCCATTTCTTCCAATCTAAAAAAAATATATATTTTTTTATATTTCATGCTGGGCTCTCATGGCCCCCCAGGGATGAGGCCACGGCCCTTTGAGGGGGCACGCCCCACAAATTGAATACCACTGGTCTATTATCATACTTTCTTTCCCCCTAATCTTTTCTGCTTTTTTAGCTGCTCAGCTTGATACAGCAGTTCCCGTCTTTGTCTATCCTTTCTTTTAGCGTCATCTCCTTTCAATCGTTCCTCACGTTCTCTGTCTTTTATATCTTGTTCTTCTCGATCTCCCCTTTGCCTTACTTCCTCAATGTGCTTTCCATCAAGTTTGAGCAAAATCTGACCACCCATCCATTTGTGCTGTATGAGTGCTATCTCATCAGCCTTATATTTCTCTCCTATTCATCTCTTTATTTCCCGTCCTAAATCTAAGGATGTACTTGGTTGATCACTTCTGTCCTTGTCCCGTGGGACTTTAGGAATCACATCTCTTTCTGGAGTTTATTCTGGACTCTCGTCGCTGCTATTCCAGGCGATTCATCTGCCGGATTGTTGTACCCTATTGCTGCCTAAAGCTCTCTTAATGGGTACAGTCTTCATCCTTCTTATTGTCGCCATTTTCTTCAGGTGCAGCGGTGGGAGCAGAAGGCTCCTCACCCACCTCTTTGCACTGGTTAAGCATCCTGTCTTCAGGAGGTGGCTCTTTTCTTTCCTCCTTATCCATTTACCTGAGCTCTATGCTTGCTAACCTCTTTTCTAACTTATTTCCCATATATGCTGCATGCAAGATTAATTTGATAGTGATCCCTCCTGTGGCCACGGCATGAACATCTTATCTGGCGTGCCCTTAACCCATTCCTCACTGTACTTCTTAAGCTTGGGTGTGTGTTTTGGCAACTGCTTGCATAGATGTATAAGTGGAGTAATAGCCTCCATTTTGACTCGTCACACTTGACTGTCAATACTCACCGTTGTGTTTACACTTTATAAATATGTTTCAGAAAAATAACAAAATAACACAATATGAACATGCACCAATCGGTCACCGCTCCAAGCCTTTTATATCACGTTCTACTTATTCACTAAAAATCATTAGTTCAACTAAATAAGTAAATAATTGATTTTCAAATCTCCCTGGTTTTTTTTCATGCCTCTTAAATTTTTCACTATCTCTTCATCACATACACATTATACAATCACATAAAACAAACAGACGAACTAACAGACTTGGCCGGCCTATGTGTATCTTAGTCTACGCTCCTTGTGACTACTTCTCTATTCAAACTTTTCGTGATTATCCTTGCCCCTAATAAAATACTCTTATAGAGTGCGAGTTGTTCCCTTTAGACTATCTTTAAATCGTCCGTAGTCTACGTCATCCACTTTCGGGACTCTGGATACGACCCCTTATAACGTCCCTATGACGCAGGATTCTGGGCTTAAACTAACTATGAAGCTCCTCATCTCACAGTCCTTAATTGCTTGACGATCCTCATCACAAGTCAATTACTTAATAACTCACTGCTCATCGTCTCGAGCTATTCACCCAAACCAACCCTCTGTTACTTATTTCCCCTTATCACTCTCTCCACTCTCTCCACTCACTGCCCATTCATGTTTTGCCACCTCACTTGGTCTACTCACCATTGTTTTCAACTTCTGACTCTCGGGATCTCAACCAGCCTCTTCAGCCTTCCATCTGCTCAGCTTCCTGTAGAAATCGGGAGGGGATTATTTTTGAAACCGAGGGACACTTCACACCTGCACATGCAAGATCCTTTAAATAAGTAAGTAACCTACCACCTACGCCTTACAAACCTTAGATTGCTGCGAACTAAAGGGAGCTTCACGTCCTTTCAGCTAAATGGCAGAGGACGTCCAATATTACCGGGGCCCCAAAGCTTACTAGGTCAATGGTCCTTTAACAATCATCTCTCTGCTACCATGTGAACCAGAGTTTTTGACCCAGCCCTTGATGAGACAGCAATATTGTGAGATGGATGGGGAAGCAGAAGATACTCAAACATCAATAATCAAACTAACTCAGGAAGTTGGCAAGTCAAAGCTTTTTTTATTTGCAATTGTCTAAAACAGGGAGTTATAATGAAAATCGACAGTTTGTTTGATCTTCTTGCTCTCTCCAAATTTTATTTAAAAAAAGCATCTTAAATAGCAAAAACATTGTCATCGCTGACTTCATCCTACGTGGCAAACTAAAAAACATATTGGAGAAAGTGATAGGATTAGAGGAACATCTATGTATACGTTCCATGCTTGTCTAAGAGAGTCATAGGGTGTCTAGTAGCAGGTGGGGCAACTAAGCCCTCCCTTCAAACAGGTCACTATGAACGTCATCAAATGCACGATATCCCATTGGTTACACAAACTATAGGGCTCTTTACTAAGTGGCCCTCTATTACTGGTTGGCTCCCTTACATCCGTCATATGTCAGCAGCACGCAGGCAGGCATCCAGGTGCTGGTGGGGTGGTCTTGACCATACCACCAATTAGCATACTATTCATCATCACACTGCTGTTTGTCAGTCAATTAGCCCTTTGAAGATTGGCCCTGAGTTTGTTCTTCATGCCTGAGAATAAAAGGGAGTATAGCATACTCTATCGCCTAGCATAGGTGTAGCACGTCACAATTGTCAATTTTCAGCCCTCCACATAACTGAAGACCATGGTTTTGAGCTTTGATGTATTTAAAATACTATTATTTCATGGTCCTCTGACGTCTTCATTGTTTCCATGCCCGTCTTTTGAACAGGAGTTTATTCTTTCAAACGTTTGTTGCTACTGTCTGATCATTCCGGCTTCTTGGGGCTGGTCCAGTCTCACCCTTCTTTGATTCACTTCTGTAATTCGATTGCTTTTTAGCTGCGCCACACTGGAAAAGCCTTGCTTTTTCTGGTCCAGCACTGCTAATATGCATAGTGGAATCGTCTATAGTTCACTTAGTCCTATATATATATGTTGGGGCATGCCAAAATCTATTCACTACATAGCTAGCCTCAAGAATACTTTGTCTGCTTGTGTTTCTTTGAATCTGTACACGTGTAAAATGACTTCATACCGTCATCGTTTTTGTAACATAACCTTCTTCATCTCTATCCCGAAATGTTACTTATCTTTGATACTTTCTTGATGTCTATAGAATATCTATGTTCTCTTGTCTCTGCCTCTTTTCTGGGTCCGTCAGTCTTGCTTCGTGTGATGTCATCAATCTGCGCCTTTGCTCACTTTTCACACTTCTTCTGCTATTTCATTCAAATGGCCATCATGTTGTTGTATATGCAGGTATTGCTTTCTCAATGGGAACTTTGCTGCCAGGATTCTCCTTGGTGTTGGTATCTTCACTGGCACTGCACGTATTTCACATTCTGGCTCCCAGCATATAGGAAACATGGGGGAGAAGTTCTAGGTGTGGGTATTTGGCTCCACCTCTATTGCATCTCACTAACAGATTCATTACTCATGTTGTAAGCACAGGGATTTTTGGATACATCTGGAATTCAGAGGTGTTTATAAAAGGCTTAGTAGTGGCCTTTGTTTCCTCTAGTCAGTGGCAGATGATAGTCGTTTTGATGGGAAGGTAAGAATCTGGGACACACTGGGACATCGGGACACAAATTCCTCTTCACAAGAAACATTACATCATACCTAGGGATTTTGTGGGAAATAGAACTGAAAAAATATGATTTAACTTTATTCATTTTACAAATTTCCCAGTTTCTATGACACCATTAACACCTGCCTCTGCCAGGATGGGGTGTTTTAAGGGCTCGTGGTAACACCTTTCTTCATGTGCTCACTTTCTTCATTTCGGCGAAACACACTTAGACACAGATTGTGTAATATGTGCATTAGTGACGAAACCTAGGAAAAGTCACAAAGCATTTGTTTTGCTATTTGTCTAATAAAGAATGGAAGAAACAGGTTTTGACACAGTCCATATTACATAACAATTTAGAAATGGAGTACAATGGTTTTGCTGTTTTTATGCCATTTTGGTGGGTACTAAAACAAATAGAAATTGCTCTAAGTTTTGCACGGACCCTACAGCATGACATGTTGAAAAGGCAAGAAAATTGAGCATGCATTCAGATGTCACTGTTTTTCATGTTTGTCTGCTTATGCAGTAAGGAACGAAGATAATGTCACTCCACTTCCCCAGTATAAGAGATGACAAGTTGTTTGGGTAAATATCGATTACCTTTTAGGTGACACAGCAATCATGCTGCTTCATTTTTGCTGAAGTGCAAAAGTCTTTATGTAGACTTTAAGTAATATGGTTTGAAGCAAAACCTTTTTCCCCCATTCCATATTACATATGCAGCAGAACTGGTACATTTATTCACATTTGAGCACAGGTTCAAATGTTAGATAATCTGTTCCTAGGATTTTAAGAGGTGTGAAAGCGCTCTCCAGCAGTCTGGACTTGTATTCAGAACTCACCTAAAGAGTCTTTGCTTTTCATTTGGACAGGTATTTCTCAAAATGTTCTTTATGTCTGGTTATATTTATTTATTAAACTTGTGATGAATAAAGTAAAAAACAGACAAAAGAAGAACAAATATATAATGTATGTTACTTTTTACATTTCAAAATATATTGTTTATTCTCTAGCTAAAATATATTTAGTATCCTTAGGTTCACAATTTACAGTATGTTTTTAAATTGGAACTGGCCAACACCTGTTTCACAATATTGTACCCTTAGGTAACATATACAATATGTAAGCTTCTTCAGGGCCACATATACATTTAATTACTCATTTGTTTCTACAGTCACTGGCCCTCATTAGGACTCCGGTGGAAAACCATGGTGCTATTAGCACCATGGTCGATGCCGGAGTCCGCCATGGCGGAATGGGGAATTACCACCCCATTCCAAGGTTGGCGGGGCGGTAATTCCCCATGCCACCATGGCCCTTCCCCATTCCCATTTTTGCCCCATAGGGCATAATGGGAATGGGGAAGGCGGTAAGTACGGTACCGGAAATTGCGGTAACATACTTACCTCGAGAGTCCCTTTGCGGGCCCCTACTTTAACGGCTCGTTCAGGTCGGGTCCCGCAAAGGGACCTCGTAATCAGGCGTTAAGGGTTTAACGGCACCGACACCTTTTACAGCGCTGTTAACCGCTTAACACCAGGGTCCTAATGAGGGCCACTGTGTTCTTAGCAAACTGTACCCAGAACCATCAACTGTTCTTCTCAAATAAATGTGTTTGAAGTATAAAGTCTGTGTCACTTTTCATATTCTAATTACGTATCAATAGAATACAATCCTTCCTTCCTGTATATTGTATTCCTGTACAATCCTTCCTACAATCCTTCCTGTATTTTTATTATGTTGCCCATTTTATCCATATCAACAGCTTGTACGTCTTATGTTAAATGTGGAAACTACATCGCGTGTGAATGGCGATAATAATACGACAGCGTGGGGATTACATAACTGCATATACTCAAAACTACAAGTGTACCGGGTTTCTTAAATCTGGAGAGAGTTTATGACTTTACAGAATGTCGATGGGATTTCCTAGTTTCAAAGGTTTTTACAACTACCTTTGTTGAACCTCATTGTTTAGATATGATGATTACTACTACCACATTAAAGCATCAGCCATACAATAGTATCCAAACTGCAGTTCTGTGGTTAAATCAGGCAATTCCCAATCTATGAATCAACAAAACAATAATGCAGACACTTAACTCTGAGTTTAATATGTTGCCCAAGGTTGCTTAAAATAAATGAAGAGAAACACAACTGGGACTTATATTTGAACCCATATTGGGCCACTCCCGGATTAAATAGTTGCCATCTTGATTCAGTGCAGCTTGTTATAATTCATAACATATTAGGTGAATGATTCATAACATATTAGGGGTATCTGTAAAACACACAATCATCCCCACAGTGATATATTGGCACTATAGACAGATAACAGATGTTTAGTGTTGCCGAATGCTGTTGCAATCAGAAGTGGTTCTTGGTTTGCCCCTAGAATACCATCAGTTTTTGATAATTTTCACAGGTATTATCTTATCTTAATTTCGATGCTGATAATTTTGCAAGCTTTTCCTTGGAGCAAGTAGGTCTGATGACGTGGCACATGTGTGATTAGACACCTATATTTTTACGAATATCTCGCTATCTTCAGCATGTTTACCTAATGGTTCAACGATTGATATTTGATAGTTGAGAGATTCCTGTGTCCTGTGGATACAAAAGATGCTTACATCACGATCTTGTTGTCCCACTATAAATACCCCTGGCGTATTGTGAGGCATTATCACTATTTGTTAAATGTTATTTCTTGGCAAGTTTAAATGAAAATGTATTTTTGTCCTCATAATTTAAGGAAGAAGACCCTAGAAGAGCCAAGATCGTTCCATAATGAACAGCCATACTACATAATAATCATATGACCGCATTGTTTAACATTTATTTTGAGATAGATGCAAAGCTTATATTCATTGTGTAGTTTAAGTGATGATAGTCCAATAGGGATGCATCATTCATTTTAGGTCACCTTAATTAATTTCAAGATGCTTCAGGCGCTCTAGTTGCTGGTACTGTAATATCACATGTTTCACCTTTAAGTACCACCAACCACCATTCGCAGGGGAGGAGAGCTACTTTCTTCTTCAACTATTTCAATATTTCCAAGTAAACTAAAATCTGTAAATTAAATATAAAACTCTTGCTTCTTCACTCGATGGTTTACATTTTGGCAAGGACCCAGGCCTTACTTTCGGGACTGAAATGCGGCTGCTCCAAGGTGCAATGGATGCTGGACCAGGAGTAGTTATATGGGGATCACCAGACCACCCCCCACTGGATTCCCACAGTAGGACAGGGGGCAGTCATAAGAGCACATCCACCAACTTCAATTAACCCAATGGAAAGAGGGTCAGAACTGAACACCTTGAGGATACATCTAATTTTAGTATCAGTACTCCTCGAGAGCCCTTAGAGCTCCCTAACAAGACCCAAACTCCCGGCATAGGAATTGTTTCTGTTTCCTTTAAGGAAAGAAAATTAAAACATTCTGCATTCAGCAATGAGAAGGGAAATACATGTTTTTCTTCTTCACTGCTTCCAAATGAAACATTTGAGAGCATGAGTCAGTCTAGCGCAGCCCACATGTGTTCCATAGATGAAAATTTGCACTCGACATGTGAACAGAATGAAAAGAAAGTTGCACGCATTGTTCACGTGAGAGACAAAACAAACACTGCTCTCCCACTCCCATAAACAATGCAGAGATTACAAAGTTACTGTTCCTCTGTGACAAACATGTTACACTCGCAACAAACAGCTTCTCTCTCTTACAAAAGGCTTTTCTGATTTTTGACTCACATGCTGGGAATACAGATGAACCTGGTGCAAAGGGGAGGGGAGGAGACATCCAAAGGGGGAGTAAGGAGTGTTTACACAAGCCTAAGATGGTGTCAGGCCTTGATATAAACTCAGAGCATCCTCTTTTCAGCCCATCAGACTACAGGCACATGGTCCAATCACAGAGCAGCCCAACCCATAGGTGCAACCCATACCCTAAGCGCCATGGAAAGGGAGGAGGTAAAAGCCTAAAAAAGTCCGTGTTTTCAGTCTAAAGGTTTGGGGTGTTGTGAAGGAGCTAGAGGGAGTGTTTGGAGAGGAGATTGGTGAGCTAGAATTATTTTGAGAGGAGAACCTTGGTGGGTGGAGGGAGGAAGTTATGTTGGAGGGAGCATTCTTGAAAAGGTTGGAGCGAGAATTGTTGAAGAGATTGGAAGAGATTTGGAACCATCTGGAGGAACATTGTTGAGAAGACTGAAGGATGAATTATTGAAGAAGTTAGAGGAGCATTTTTAACACCTGGAGTGAGAGTTATTCAGGGGATTGGAGGAGAATGGTTACCATCTGGAGAGATAGTTATTGAGAAGGCAGGGGTAGGGGGTTATCTGGAGAGGATTTGAGAAGGTGAAAGGAGAAAATCATTAACATATGGAGAGGAAGACGAGAGAATCTAGAAGGGTAGGCAGAATTACAAGACATAAGGAGGGGAGAGGAGAGCAGACCACCTTACTAGCCAGAGAGAACAGGGTTAGTTCCAGATGACGAGGTTGGCTCAAGACAGATTTCAGAGGTGGAAGCAGGTACATGACTATGGAGTCCTGCTGAGGGCAGAGAGGCTATGACATGGTAGAAAGGGGGGGAGTGCCCGTAGAAACAGAACCCTAAAACAGTCAGGTGGTCAGCTTGCAGCAAACTCCCCAAGCCCATTTCTGAAAAAGTTAACCAGTACTGGGAAAGATCCAACTTTGCCTCAGACTTCTGGAAGTAAACCCTCGACTTTGCCAAGCTTGTGTAATATTGGCTCCAGAGGACCCTTATCACAGATTCTCTGAAAGTGTGTTTAGATACCCCAAACAACTGCAACCCAAAGACAAAGACCAGAGTGTCCCATTAGATATTGGAGTGAGGCCATGAAAAGCCCATATCAGTAACTTTGTAAAATAACTTTGGGGGGCGTGGCCTGGAGCCGACTCGACTGGTATGCCTGCCTGAGAGCTCCCGCCTGGCCCAATGCGCCTTTCCGTATATTAGCCGTTCTCCGCTCCCGTTTGAGCCTGGAATCGTACCCACCCACGGGGGAGACCCCTCTGCATCTCCCGACCGAGTGGGCCCCGGTTTCATCCTCTGGCGGCCCGATGCAACCCATCTCCAGCTCCGGGACCCACTCGGCGGAAAAATGGCAGCCACAGCTCCGTGCCCCGGAGGCCTCCCAGGAGGGGGCGGAGTAGGCATATCATCATGGCTGAACTACAGCTGAATGCAATGAGCCTTCACAGCCTGCCCGCTGACCGCCACTGTCCCGGATAATCATCGGACCCACCAGCCAGATTCCGTCACCAGCGCCGGCTGAAGCAGCACTACGCCGTGGATGCAGGAGGTCCCCCAGCTCTCCGCCATCCCCCGCCTACCGGGACGGTCCGACTCACTGTCGCTCACCCAAAGCCACTCTCCCCGGATCGGGGGACAGGTGGCATTGCAGCACGAACGGTGCGGCGGTCCACCCCCACGCATCTCATTTTAGGTGCCCGCCAGCCTCCCTCCCGCTCCACCCAAGCCTGTGTGCTCCAGCTCAATCTTGGTCCACCAGGAGCACCCGCACTCCTCCTCCACAAGGCAGCGGAAGCACCAACTCTGCTGTGGCTCCGGTCCAGGGGCTCCACCTCCCACGCTTTGGGCACCGGACAGCCTGTAAGAGCGATCATCACACGCCGGCCCAGCCTGCCCCTGGGACGACCTGCCGCACCTGCATTCAGTGACATCTATCATTTTCCCTGATCCTGGAAATCCTTCAGGCCGACGGCCATCTTGCTTCTGCAGGGCCGGCTGCCTACGCTTCATCAGCACCAGCGGAAGATCTTTCCTCCTGCCACCTCTGCCGCTATCCCCATCACAGACACTGCTGTGGGCACGGACACACTCCCCAATTCCCGGGGCAGCCCCCTGGCCACGATTTCCCCTCACCCCCCGGCCCTCTTCACCCCTCTTCTCGGTGCCTCCTGGCCCTTGGTCCCCCTGGTCCCGCGACCCATGGGCCTACAGGGATTGAGGTCCCTAACATCGATCCAGGCGGCCCCTGAGATGTGGACCCCCTCCTCTGAAGTGGACCCCAGCACTGTACTGGCCCCCGCACTTACAGAGGGGCCCCGAGGGGTGTCCCGCGGCTTTCAGAAGGAAAAAGCTGCACTCCGGGCCCCCCTCCCCCTCTCAGGGGCGCGGGAAGCCCCCAGAGCCACAGGACCACACAGCATCACACCAGCAATAAGAGTTGAGGAGTCGGGGGGTGGAGGGCAGCCTGCCCTGATCTGGGTGGGCACCTGGAGCGGGCTTCCACGGACACATCGGCCCGGCATCCTGGGCCACTTAACAGCAGGCCCCTCTCGACCTAATCTGTATACCAATATTCCCCGACCCAAGAGCTGCCCTGCACCGCCTGTTTTCCGTCAAGGTCCAGTTTCTAATCCTCATTGCAGGCGGTAGTCGCCTTGGGACACTGAGGTCTATCACCAAAGCTTCACCCAGACTCACAAAGTCCTCGTTAGTACACTCACAAAGTGGTGATCCCACGCATAACCCACCACCCACAAAATGTCTAAAAGTGGGAAGGCAGCAAAACAAACTGACATTGCCGCCCTCATGGCTACATCAACTGCTGAAAAGCACAAGAAAGCCGATCCACCGCAGGACACCAGCAAGAATAGCACCCCGCATCAGCAGGATCAGACCCCATTTCACCGCAAGCGGCAACCAAAGCCGATTTGCAAGACCTACTATCAGCCCTAACCAGGGAAATCCAGAAAAGTGCAGAGGAAGTTACCAAGAAAAAAATAAACTCATTGGACAAAAGAGTGGGGGAGGTGGAGCATCGGACCACCGAAATAGAATCCGAGGTCTGTGACCAAAGATTTGAAATTGAGCCCGACAAGGACAGAATAGCCTCCCTGGAGTCGAGATGCAACACCCTCGAAGCAAAACAGGAGGATTTGGAAAACCGCTCGCAGAGAAATAACATCAGGGTCCGAGGAATTCCAGCCTCTATCCCATAGACAGAATTGAAAGCCTACATAGCGGATCTATTCAGATTCATTATCACCCTTCCAGACAACTCCCCCCTAGAATTAGACTGCGTACACAGAACAATCCCAAGGAAAACATCCTCGTTCCCCCCAGATGTGCTGGCCAGGATACATTTCTTTCAAATAAAAGAGGACATTATGTGGAAAGCAAGGCAAATGCGACAGATCACCTTCCGAGGTTCCACGATCTCACTTTACCAAGACCTAGCGAACTTACCACTCCAGAAACGGAAAACAATGCGTCCCTGACAGTCTGGCTGCAAGATAAGAAAATTCCATATCACTGGGGATTCCCCACCTCAGTAAAATGTAAATGGGAAGGATCACAGAGACAAATACAGTCCATGAAAGAGGCAGAGAAACTCATGGGCCTAAATAGGACAGAGGCCGACTCTGAACCCGAAGAAACAACTCGCCCTCTTCGGGACGGCTCTCCAGGGGAAGCGTGGTCCAAATTCAATAGACGGCGCAGACTCAGGGCCCTCCGAAGAAAGTCGGCGACATGGGATGAGCTTGCAGGAACGCCCCCCTATTCCAGGAGTTCGCAGACTCCTCATATAAGGCCCATCCAAGGCCAGCCAAGGCCCCTCTTGAGCTAAGACAAGTAGCTTACATTTATCCGCACAGAAGAGCGGTCACTGGCGAGGCTTCTCCACGGTTCATCTCGGCGGCCCAGTTGGCCCACACCGAGCGCATTGGTGCCACTAGTTCTCCAGTGGCAGTAGAATGACGTTTCTTCTACCAGTTCAAAGATGGGATGGGAGGGGGGTGGAGGGGGAACGGGACTTACACGGACAATTCCAACCCTACGGACATCTTACGTCCCTAGCTGTGCCCTAGAGCACTGCAATGCAACATGCAACAACAACCGGAATCAGATCACTATTTCAATACAACCGCTAAATCCGCTCCAAGACTCACAGTCTAGGTTGGGGGAAAGATCCATGAGGTACAATCAACACTACATTGCAGGGAATGGCTAATACGAACGAAATAAGAATCCTCTGCTGGAATATCCAAGGGATGAACTCACCAAGAAAACGCAGATCAGTTGAACACCGCCTTGGTCACCTATCCGGAGACTTTGTCCTACTACAAGAAAAACATCTACTATTGGAAGACGAACACCGCATAAAATTCAAGAGATTCAAGCAATCTTTCTTCGCCTCATCTGGATCGAAGAAAGGGGGAGTAGCAATTCTACTCAGCATCAAAATTCCTCTGTCCAACATCACAATAAGGAGAGATCCAGAGGGCCGGTACCTCCTACTCAAAAGCTTCTTTGAGGAACTCCCCATCATGATCGTCACAATTTACAGCCCCAACACCTCCCAAGGTAGCTTCATCACGGAAATCCTCCCGGCCATCTTAGCCGTCCGTGAAAGCCATTTGATCATCGGCAGAGATTTTAACGCCATGCCGAACCCGCAACTAGATAAAACGCTTCCCCCCACAAGTGCGGACTACACGCAGGCCCTGGCTCTAGCCAATCTATTCAGAGAAACAGAGACCATAGATGTCTGGAGACTACACAAAGATACCTCATGAGACTAAACGCACTACTCCAATGTCCATAAGGGATTTTCAAGAATTGACTTCATTCTAATCTCTGACATCCTTTACCCATGTGTCAACAATGCAGAAATCCACACATGCATGATCTCTGACCACGCTCCAGTCTCCGTGAATCTAGCCATTTCTGGCCAAAAAACCCCATCCAGAGGTATTGGAAGCTAAATGACTCCCTCTTATTAGACACCAGCATAAGGGCTGAAGTGGAGGACTCAATAACCAACTACTTCAAGGAAAACACCACGCAAACATCCCCCATCAACATAATCTGGGACGCAATGAAGGCGGTGGTGAGAGGCGTACTGATAGGGGCAGGAGCGGAACAACGAAGAGTTTCAAACATGGCCATATCAAAGGTTGAAAAAGAAGTATTCCTACATGAATCACAGCTAAAAACTCACTGCTCTAGAAAAGCCGAACGAGCCTTGAGGAAGGCGAAGATCGCCCTGGAAATGCATTGCGCCGACCGGACAGCCAAATCCCTAGCTTATACAAAACAGTTCTATTACAACAAAGGGAACAAAGCAAATAGGATCCTAGTGCAGAAGCTAAGAGCGATCCGAAGTAGAAACAACATTCTCAAGCTACAAGGGGAAAATGGCAAGCTGCTTTTCTCCGAGACGGACAAAATCAATGAACTGATGAGATACAACAAATCCATAATGGCCAGTGATCCCACAAACCTAGAGGACCTACCAGAATATCTGAGGGCGCTACCACCTCCCAACTGATCTCAATTAGAATACTTGGAAGCCCCTATCGACGACGAAGAAGTCATTAAAGCCATCAAAACCCTCAAATCTTCTGCCCCGGGCCCGGATGGCCTTTCCTCAAACTTCTACAAAAAAATTGCCAGAGTGCTGGCACCCCAACTATCCACTTTATTCAACTCCTTCCTATCCACAAGAGTAGTCACGAATTCCATGGCCGAATCAATCACAGTCCTACTACACAAACCCGGGAAGGACCCTGAGCTACTTGATTCCTACCGTCATATATCACTCCTGAACAACGACAGAAACATTTTCGCCAAAGTATTAGCCAGAAGACTAGGCCCGGTCCTCCCAAGCTTAATCAATGAAGATCAGACGGGGTTCATCCCTGGAAGAGGGACGCACGGCAACGTCAGGCGAACGATAAACCAAATTGAGTGTGCCCACAAATCAAAGATAGGAATGGCAGTAATTTTACTAGATGCCCACAAAGCCTTTGACCGTGTGGACTGGGGCCACATCCAAGCGGGCCTTCAATGCTTTGGGTTCGGCCCCAACTTCACCACATGGGTCATGGCCAACTACCAAATTCCCACTACTCAACTACGAATCAACGGCGCCAGGTTAGGTCACATACACATCTCAAGGGGCACCAGACAGGGCTGCCCACTATCACCCCTAGTTTTCGCTCAGTCTATGGAACCCTTCGCCGCCAGAATCAGACAAAACAAGGGCATAAGGGGAATACAGGTGGGTGACCATGAGTATAAAATCGCGCTGTATGCCGATGATGTCCTATTTGCTGCGACAAACCTTCCAAATTCCCTGGGGGCGCTATGGAAAGAGATAGAGGAGTTTGGGGCCCTATCGGGATTCAGGGTCAACCTGTCCAAATCCTCAGCATTACCCATCAACCTCTCTCACCAGGAAAGGGTTCTTCTCACCCCACTCTCACCAATCCCCTGGGCCAACGATGCAATTGAATACCTCGGGGTCCAGATCACTAAAAGCCCAATGCGCATGTAATAAAAAAATATCCCGCAATGAATCAGTGACCTGCAGAACGACCTCAAAAGGTGGAAGCAGCAGGAAATCTCCTGGTTCGGGTGAATCTCCGCCATTAAAATGAACCTGGTCCCCAGGTGGCTATACCAATGCGCAGCACTAACACTACAGATCCCTGCCCCTGCCATACAGGCTCTACAAAAGAAAATACTGGAATTTGTCTGGGGGGGAGCCCCGGATCAACAAACAAATTATGCTGAAGGGGAAATCACAGGGGGGCTGCTGGGAGTCCCCGACTTAGCCAGATACTCACTTGCCGCTCAATTATCGCACGCATTCTCCTGGGTGCAAGAAGTAGACCCCCCGAAATGGCGACAGACCGAAGAGTCCTGGTACCCGGTCCCACTACACAATCTTCCACACCTACCACCTATAAAACCACAGGCAAGCAGCGGGCCCCTATCAGCCACGACTGTTACGACCCATTGCTGGAAAGTCGCAGCGTGGAAATGGGGAGTACGAGGCGCCCTTGGTCCCATGTCTCCCTTCTGGAACAACCCCGAATTCTCACCAGGAACCCTCCACGAGATTTCCAAGCCTGGATAGCAGGAAGCCTTGCACGAACTAGCGACTTTCTAGAAGAAGGTTCGCCCATCACATTCGATAGGTGCAAAATAAAATTCGGAGTGGGTGAGTGGGAAAGATTCCGGTACACCCAAATCAGGCAATGGATGTCACACAGGAGAACCCGAGATAAATGTTCTAGAGAACCAACAGCACTCAAACTCACGCTATCAACACCAGCCAGCAGAGGCAGAATGTCCACTATATACCGGCTCCTGGACAGGTCAGACCCTGCAAAGAAAGAAAGATATATGACAGAATGGGAAAAGGATATTGGGCGTGAAATAGAAGTAGAAGAATGGGGGAAAATATGAGCTAGATTGCACAAAAGCTCACAATGCATCACGAACAGGGAAGGGGGTTATAAATTGTGTTATAGATACTATATCACCCCGACTCAAATCCACAAGGCCAATCCGGACATTCCCGACACATGCTGGTGTGGCTGCCCGGCCCCTGGAACTCTATTCCACCTGGTGTGGGCCTGCCCAAAGGCAGAGGTATACTGGAAGGAGGTCCTGAAACACATCAAAGATAAATCCGGTCTTTCCATCCCCTGGTACCCAGGAATCGTCCTTCTAGGCAAAACCGGAGACAGCAAATTCCCGATCTCAGGTCCAATTCCTCGCTATGCAATCACCTACTACTAGCCGCGAAAATCACAATGGCCCGACTATGGAAAGACGAAAGTGGCCCTCGATTGCCCTATGGTGGGCCAAATGTTGGGACATAGTAGTAGCCGAAAAAATCACGGCTATACGTCCAGACTCCCTAAATAGAACTTTTAATATATGGGACCCATTTCTGGATTACACGGCCAAATTCCCAGCCCTCACCAGGAGACCCCCACTCACCAGGTGGCTTCAATGTAGCTCACTTTACTGAACTCTGAACCGTCCCCAAACACGCCAGAATCAAGTTGGACAATTATCTTTGACCAAGATGTCCCAGCTGCAACAGCCAGGAACCCAGCATCATTCCTGCCCCCAACCTACAAACACTTTCAGAGACACCTATTTATAATCTATCTGATAATTATTGCATTGTTGTATTGAATATATTATTTTGAAAAATTCAATAAAATGTTGTTATGAACAAAAAAAACTTTTGTGCTGCTGAATCATTGCTGTAGAAACCTTCTTCTGTTTTTGTTGTGTAAATAAACTTTGTCTTCTTGAGAACTACATCTTTGTTTCAGCCTCTTTGTGCTTCCCACTAATGCTGCCCAGGACAACATCTATGAGAGAGGTATAAGCAAAAAGGCCTGTTCCAAGGTTAGAGCTAAGCTGTCATTAATTAGTTGAGGCAAAGTGCTGCAGTGAAATAGACTAATGGTAACTTAGGCCCAATGTTACCAGAGTGAAATAAGGGGTTTGGTCTCCTATTTCCCACGCACAGGCCTCTATATTATCAAATCAGTATTCATCATCTGAATCAATTGAAGAATCACCAAAAATAATTTACAGTCCTTAATCTGGTTCTTGTATATATGTTTCATGAATAGAAACAGCCAACACATTTTTCATCCCATAGAGGTCCTCCTCATGGCAGCATAAAAATGATTCCTTGTATATCCTGTTGGCACCTAAGTATTTAAAGAGTTTCCTGTCTTCCTTACATCGGCCCTCATTACAAGTCAGGCGTTAAGGGTTTAACGGCGCCGTCTGCGCCGTTAACCCTTAACGCCTGATTCACACTTTAACGCCTGCTTTTTGCAGGCGTTAAAGACCAAGGCGCTAAGCGACCTTGGTGCTAATTACGGCACCTTAATTTACGGTGCCGTAATTAGCGCCTTCCCCATCCCCATTATGCCCTATGGGGCAAAAATGGGAATGGGGAAGGGCAAATGGTGAATGGGGAATTACCGCCCCACTCACCTTGGAATGGGGCGGTAATTCCGCCATCCACCATGGTGACTTGTAATGAGGGCCATCATTATGTAATAAGAAATCCTAGGTGTTGGCTGTTTTGATTCCTTAAACATATACACAAGAAACAGATCAAGGACTGTAATTGATTATTGGGAATTCTTCGACTGATTCAGATTGTGAATTCTGATCTAGAAGGGAGGGGCTAGCATTGATTTATTATTTGCATACTTGACACATGATTTTAGGCACATCTCTCCCTACATGTCTGGACTTCATAGCATTCCAAGACCACAGGTGGTGTATAGGAATCTCCATTAGCATTTAAATAATTGCTCCAAATGTCAATATTTACCTACGCAGTAAATTAAATTGAATTGATTGAATAGAAGAAAATATTGCTTCGATTTAATACTTGAAGAAGGCACTTCATCAAATGATGACACTTCAGCGATATCTTGCATATTATCTCCTATGGAATCTCACATTTTTTGTTCTAGTACTTTCCACAGGGGTATAATTAAATTGTTTAAGACATTTGTCAAAGCTTCATATAATGAAGAGATGAGTTTAATGTTTTGATTCAGAATTAAGTTCTGTTGCAGACCATGCTTATTGCTATTGTCTCTTTCACCTTCACATGCTTTCCACATTACTTTGAGGAATTCTTTAGACTTACGTGTTTAATTTAGAGTCTGATGATGCAAATAGTAAAATAACAATATATTGTTGTGTAGCCAATTCCTCCTGCTTCTAAACTCTTTATCCATTAGTTTTACTATTGCTCGTAATAATGCACCCAATCCATTGACTGTGGAAGTATGAAGGACTAAGTCTTTCCTATTGGAATTAAAAAACTGTTAACAGAGTTTGCTCAAGGGTACCTGAGTTTAGCACTAAAAATGTGGATCTATCTTACATGTTGATGTATGCGACAGAACCCATATTACTGTTGGAATTTTTTAGAATGAACGAAAACTTAAAATGTTGTTAACCTTTATCCAGGGTTTACAAAAACCTAGTACGAGTTGGCACATTTTGATGGTAGAATCTCTACCAATAAAAAAAACTTGCCGTATGAACTAAGATGGGAAGGTCTACATGTTTAATAGGAAGGTTCAATTATTAATTTCCATAGGTGTATAGGAATTGTGCCATATTCTTAGACTGGGCAGGTCAATAGTAAGACTGGAAGATGGGTAACGAAAATCCACCCATAGTTTGTAGGTATGCTTTATTAACTTATAGTTTTTTAGAGATAAACTCGCAAATACAGATGTTAAATTGTGTCGTGAAGTTTGAGAAAAAAAACGTTTTGATGATAAGAACAGGAATTCTTTGAAGCAAAAATTATTGTAGGCAGAATTGTGAATTTAATCACTGGTACCACCAACATGCTCCTTTCTCCACCGGAGCAGCTGCAGGTGAGCCAGAGCCCCAAGAAAAGCCTCCCAGCCCTTGTGTGTGTTTCCCCCCCAAACTGTACCATTTAGAAGCCCAGGCCCATCCCAAAACCACAGCTCTTTCCCTGGCAACCCTTGCTTCTTTCCCATTTGTGGACCCGCCTCCTTGCCGACCCCCGAGCCCTGATTGGCCTCCTAGGCCCATTTTACTGGCCTCCCCAGAGAAGTCCTCTACCCATGCAGCCCCTGCGGTTAAGGGCCCATGGCAAAGGGTGGCTGAGAGGCAGCTCCAGGCTGTGTCTGCAGGTGGAAGCCAGGGACCAGCCGTCAACCAGCATCAACCACCCAAGTAAGTGTGGCATGGGTGCGGAGTAGAGCACTTAGATAGAATTGTAAATGGTAGCATGTGCCATACCTAAAGGTGAAATCGTGAACATTAGCCTAAGTTGCATCTAGATAGAAATGCAATCATCAACATGTCCCACACTTAGATGGAAATGTGAATGGTTGCATGTGCCAAACTTAGAGATGAAATCGCGAACATTAGCTTGAGTCGCTTCTAGATAGAATGCAATTGTCAGCTTGTCCCACACTTAGATGGAATTAAGAATGGTAGCATGTCCTACACTTAGATGGAATTGTGAATGGTAGAATGTCCCACACTTAGATAGAATTGTAAATGGTAGCATGTGCCACACTTAGAGGTGAAATCATGAACATTAGCCTAAGTTGCATCTAGATAGAAATGCAATCGTCAACATGTCCCACACTTAGATAGAATTGTGAATGGTATCATGTGCCACACTTAGAAATTAAATTGCAAACATTATCCTGAGTTGCATCTAGATAGAATGCAACTGTCAGCTTGTCCCACACTTAGATGTAATTAAGAATGGTAGCATGTCCCACACTTAAATAGAATTGTAAATGGTAGCATGTGCCACACTTAGAATTGCGAATGGTAGCATGTCCCACTCTTAGATAGAATTGTGAATGGTAGAATATCCCACATTTAGATGGAATTGTAAATGGTAGCATGTGCCACACTTAGAATTGTGAATGATAGTGTACTCCGGAGACCCCCAGACGGCCCATAGAGCCGAGGTTTGCTCCGAAGTACTTTAAGATGAGATAGCTGCACCCTTGAGATGGATGGGGTGCAGATTTATTACTCCAACATCAATCAATAAGGACAACTCAGTGGTTTGGCAAAGGGAGTCCATTTAAGGACAAGTACAAAAAACGGGGAGTCATGGAAATCAGCAGTGATGTGATCATCCTTCTCGCTTCAACTCCAATAAACTTCATAAAAATCATAGTATTTATACTGAAAACTTGTCATAATTGACGTATAACACTCAAAAGTTAATATGCAATTCTATTCTTTAGGAAAAGGTAACTTTAATATAGGTACTATATCTGTATATGGTAACGCAGTGAGGGGATTGGGTAAACACTGTCAGGTGGGCGTCTAAGCCCTTCCTTCAAGAATGACTACTGTAGATGTCACTAAAAGTATGATGTCCCATTTGTTCTACTAACTATAGGACCCTAGATTATTTGGTCCATTGTGATTGGGTTGGCACCAACCCCATGCATACATTTCCACTTTGCTTAGCAGCACGCAGAATGGTCAGCCAGGTGCAGGGTGCCCCCTAGTTACCCAGCCTTTCAACAATTAAGGTTACAATCAATCATCGCTTCAGCAACTATGTGTCAATTATTTTACTGTGGTTGGCCTTGAAACTGCATCTTCTGTCTTGAAAAGTTCTGATATCTCTGCCTGGGCGGATGCCAAGCGTAGGTGTGAACCCATGGTTCTCCTCGCTCAGCTGGTCACGTGCTTCCCACACTGTGAATTTGTCTAGTTTATCTCAATTTGTACATTTGATTCTTATTCAGCTTGCCACCTGCCTACGCCTCCTTATCTTGACCTTTCAGAGACAGGATATTCTGTTCTTAAGTTTCAATTATATGTAGCTACTGTTTGTTCCTTCTATTGGTATGGCCTCGGCTCTCCTGGTACGAGTTGCATCTGCCGAGTTTCGATTCAGCCGTCTCTTCTCATTTTGCTAGAATATGAATCTCTGCTCATTCGGCCTTTGGTAACCTGGGTTGATTCTGCTTCATTTGCAAAATGGAATAACACTTATAATAGTGTGCTTTGTTTTGAGGTAGATTATGTATAATGGTACTTGCCGCACTATTCTTCTACTTAGCATTGCAAGCTTGTCCCACACTTAGTTTTCTTAGCTTTCTTGCGGTTCCAAGCATATGTACAGGTGTTAGCTGGTTGAATATCTTCATCCTGTTTACAGCTTAAGCTTCTTTGTATTCCAACATCTTTCTCCCCTTTTAGGTTTACAATATCCTTATTCATGGCGTTTCGTCTCTGTGTGTCATTCTCGGGTTGTCATTTCTTCTATTTGTATGTCAGCCCGGGTCCTCGTGACGTCACCATTTGTCTTCCATTAAGACCTTTTTGGTTTCTTCCGGGACTGTACTTAGGCAAACTTCATTTTGACTCATTTGCTGATAAGGGGGCCTTAATGGATACCTTACTGTCCATGGTTTTCTTGGTATCGGTACTTCAATAGATGTTGCTCTCTTAATAGGTACTTGGCAGAGCCTTACTCCGGCTCTCTGCTGGTTTATCTGCTCATCATACGTCACATATTTTGATGTGAATGTTGATGGTACTTCAAAATGGGCGACTGGAGTAAAGGCTTTATTTGGGACCTCCTCTACACTCCCCCCTCTGGGCGATTTATCAACCACTTTCACCTCTGTCTTTGGATTCAACTTACTCGATTCTTCTGTATTTATCTTCACTCCATCGCCTGGGTTAATTCCTTCTTCATCTTCTGGGTCTGTACATGATGGTTTGAAGACTTGTCTATTTGGAGTCCACATTTGTATTACTCCTGTCAGGCTTCTTGCTGTTCTTACATGTTCATTTTTATTCCATGTAATTAGTTGACATTGTCCATTTGGGCTACAGTAACCCATCTTCCCACATCATTTCTATGCTTCCTGGGATAGAGGAACTTTGTTCCTTCTGGTGCGTGAATACTGGTCTTCACAAAGTCTCTTATTTCTTCATCAGTCAGGTCTTTGGGCTTCAATCCTGGCTTGACATCAATCATGATCTTCATCCCCATGGCTTTCCTCGCAGTCTTCTGGCACTGAGAGAATATTATCTTGATAACGCAAAATCCTAGCAATATCATCAATAGCAGGGCTCCCAAGAACTTGACTGCATCTGCCATCCATTGCGGGACCCACGATAATGTGATCCAAACCAGCTATCATCATCAACTTCATCAGTTTCATTGATCATCTGGTTCTGCAGGTTTGTCAGCCTACCTATGGCCTCTGTTAAGGTTCCATTCTCCTCATCGTGAGATGGTATAAATGTGCAACATGATTCTCTGATTTTTGCACAAACTCCTCCATCCATGGCTGCGATCATGTCAAGGACATATGTGTTCTGAAGAGTCATCAGTCAGGTGGCTCTTAGCTCTTCCTTGATCGCATTGAATCCTTTTATAGACGTGTTGATCGTCTGCAGTAACTCCCATCTGGTTATCTGCAACCATTTAGTATTTACTTCGACTTGGATTGTTGGCATAAAAATCGTTGTGAACTCTAATGAGATGAGGCTGAACAGCCTATGTTCATATGGGATTGCATAAAAGGCTTCTTCTGATTTAGCAGAGAAGTAATTCTCTCTCTTCATTCGAGTTATCAGTTCCACAGATCTCTTCTTCCTCAGGTGAGCATCTGCTTTTGGGAAACTGTCAATATTCAGGTCACTTTTCGGGATCACCAATGCTGGAACGTAGACGTTCACTATTGTGCATATACCTCCCCAGTCTCTTGGCTGTCTGATGTATGCCTTGGATCCGTATGCCCAATAATGATCCATATTTTCTGCAGTTCCATGCACCATTCCTGGAGCATCAAAAACTTGTCCACAGGTCTTATTCCCTCCCAGCTTTCTAGTGCGTTTATTTCTGAAGCAGAATTTTGGGCTTTCTAGTGGCACTATCTGCAAGGGTCCTCCTCTGTCTTCGACCCATGTCAATAGTTTTGCAAGTTTCGGCAACAATGGGTTGCAGCCATTCTGCACAATGTCAACAGTTTGTTTGTAGAGTCGAGTGATCACCCAGGCTCTGCAAATCACCACTCCATTCTCCCATCCATCTGGCTAAAGCACTGTTCCCCAAATCTGCATTTGGGCTCTCTTTTTCCACTTTCGAGCTTCCTCTGGAATTTTCCCTTGGACATTTAGTCTCGGGTTCACTTCCCATCTTATTCCTGCTCCTTTAATTCCAGGCTTCTCATACCTGATCATATGAGTCCTGTTATGAAATCTGTTTCTTGTCTTAATGTCTTGAACATAATCATCTTCGTCGGGATAGGCTGTTTCAGTTGCCCATATTAATGAGGCATCACTACCCATGAACTGGCCTCTGGTCTTGCACATTGTACATGTGACAGACAGTGTGCTGTCTGGACATCGATTTCTACAGCTACGAAGATCTTGGATTTCTCCATGCTGTATGGTAGGAGTGCACAAACAAAGCATTCCCCTTCTGAATGTTGTCTTCCAATTTCTTTCATATGCTGGTACCAAATGTTGTTTCCTAAATGTGCTGTGCTGTCCAGGTAGTCGTTTAGTTCATTGTCATCTCCATGCATGCTTCTCTTGATTCTTAGTGTTCTCCTGTAGTTTGCTATAACTACATCCCTAAATGCATCTGTATCGCTCTTTCTTGCTGGAGGATTCTCAGGTATCCCGGTCCATGGTGCAGGCTTCCTCATATGCGCCATTTGAGTGGATAAGAGTCTGGCAGCTCTTTCCCTCTCTTCATACATCCTTTTCTGTTGGGCTAGAAATGTTCATATGCATTCTGACATTGGCCTAATATATGGTTGTACTGTGGAACTGGTACTTGTCCCCTGTGTTGGAAAATATAGGTTTGGCAATGCAGTCTCTGCGGTTTTATTCTTCAGTTCCTCTTGTATTTCTGTTGCTTTGGCTAGGAACGGCCATAATGAACTCTACTATTAGTTGTGCTGGTGAGACCTTCCTTGAGTTTGTCTTTGTCTCCATCAGTGTTGTCTCAGGGGTGTTTATCATTATCATTTCTGTTGGTTTCTTCTCCAATTCCTCTTGTCTTTCCACAATGTCTGTTGTGGAGTTTCTTATGGCAAGCAGTTTCTTCTTCTCTACTGTTTTGGCTTGTGGTTCTGCAGTCATTGACACTAGGCCTGTTTTGTGCACATTCAGTGTTTGCATGCATGTGGTTGTCAGTAACCTTTCTTCATTCATTCCTTGCCGACCTTGTCTCCGGCTTTTCTGTTTGTTTGGTACCACAAGTGTGTGTATGTCATTGATAATCACATCTATTTCGAGTTCACTCATTCCTCTGTCAGATCTTCTAGGGACTGTAATGACTATGTAAAGTCTGGGTGCTTTTGTGGGTTTCATGCGTTGGGTGGGGGGTGGTTGCACTGGAATTGGAACGCTTTGTGCACCAATAAAAAATGCAGTTCTGATCATTAATGACAGTAAAACAATGATGAATATGATGCATAAATACATTATGCCCCTGTATGTCAGGCAGCAGCATTTACTTCCAGAGAAGCGTGGTCGTCTCTCCTCCTGCGGGAGGACAAGATTGCTGCTCTGGACCCCCATCTCGATCATTCGCCAAATGTCAATGTTTTATTGGTTTCCTTTACACAATATTGTCTTTTGGACTCTGTGGCTAAGGTTCTCAGGTGTTCCACAAGTGTCCCCGCTCTTGCGGGTGATGAGTTGTCTCTTATCTCAGGATACAGTTCCTTTGCTAAACTATGTGAACAAATCTAATTAAATAACACTTCAGTTAGTCCTTTTACTGTGCATGTTCAAAGTAAGTAAGCTCCCAGTCCACTCCTCGGATTTGCTTCAGTCCTTAGGACTAATAATATGCTGATCAGTATGAGGAAATAAGGACAAAATAACAACAAATGCAATAAGTAAAGTCCTTTACACTGCTTCCTCGATCTGTCCCTCGGCAGAAGGCTTTTAGAATCTCCTCAAATAGCTCTGCTGATGGTTAGAGAGTTCTACTTGGAGAAGAATTCCATGCAAGAGCATACCCATCTGTGCAACATTAGCTGGATCTCTGATGAATGTGAGGATGTCAACATCGATCAGTCTCCCCACTAGCTCTGGAAAGTCAGTGATTAGGCAAAAAAGGATGTTGTGGGCCAATCTGCTGTCCTCTGGTGACAGGGACATTCGTCCTGTCTTGCTGAGGTTCAGGATTATATGTTCTCTCCTTGATGTAAACAATGTCTGCACTGTCTGGTCGCGTGGAGTGTGACTAAGATCACTATTTTATTTAAAGGTTGGCTTAAATGTTCTGTATTTGCGGGGTCTCGAAGAAACGTGAGTGTGTCTGTTGTTCTTCCGACAAGAGTTGGACAATCTTCGATTATATGAAAGAACAATTTGTTGATAAGCTCATTTATTTCCGTCTGTGTTTGGGGCATTTCGTTCCTTCTCACTGTACTCAGGAAGTAGGAGAACTTGTTCGGCAATGACAGTGAGCAGTCTTCTTATTGTCTTTTCGTTTTCAGGATCTTGAAGAAAGTCAGTGACATTGGTAAGCCTCCCTACCAATGACGGGTATGATCTTAGCACTAGATCAAAATAGGTAACCACATCCTTGGCGATGTCGCTACTGTGGGACACCATAAGTGATTCTGAATAGGGTCTCGGTGTGGAATGAGTCGGGATACTGTATTTGCTTCCAATGTAAGTGTCCTCGTTCAAAATTTGGCATATTCTGTTCTCATCAAGGCTTAAGTGTGCCTCAGTCCAAAGTTCAAAGTTCACAGGCTATGTTGTGGCTTATGCGTGTAATTTTTCTTCTTCACCCTGCAACTAGGATGCACAGACTGTTCGCTTTTTATGTCCTTATCCCCTTTTTTGCTTAGAGGAAGTGTCTAATTTAAGCCACACTTTGCAAATGTTCTTTGTCTTTGTCTGGCTGGTCATGCGTCCTTCTTCCTCATCATGGATCTCGTCTGCACGTGCTGTGGTTCTTCCCTGTCACTCGTCGACTCCTCTCGTTGGGGTGCAGGCAGGGGGGCCTTCTCCGATGCAGGGTTTGATATGGCCGAGAAAAATCCAAGCTCTCCTGCTTGTAGTTTCACTGCGGATGAGGTACAGTCCTCCACCGTGAAGGGACCGTTAAACCTTGGCTTGTCCCACTTTTTCCTTCTATGGTGTCTCCAGGGAAGACGGATGGAACACGTAAACCCTGAACTTGGTCTGCTGTAGTATCTCCTTCTGTGTTCTGTGCTGCCCTGCACCCTTTCGTCGTTGCTGCAGCTGTTTGAAATTACAGTAAGTCAAGATGTCATGCAGTTCAGATAGTTTTGCATTTCAGACCATAACATTTCTCCTGTTGACTGGGCATCACATCTAGGGGTGTCAAGGGAGTCCTTATTCTTCTTCCTGTGGCTATCTCGTGTGGTGCAAGATGATGGTCAGAACCGGGTGGTTCCGAAGTGCATACAGTGCCAAAGGAAGGATGTGCAACCATCCCTTTCTTAAAGTCAGCTTCAACTTGGTTATCCTTTGCTTTAATAAGCAATTGAGCTTCTCACAGATTCCGTTACCTTGCAGATGATACGCCAACGAGAACTTGTGCTTTATACCAAGCAGCAAGCTAATCTGTTCAAATGTCTCGTGTACAAAATGAGCTCCGTTATCTGATCTCATGACTTCACACACCCTCCTCCTGCGGAACACCTCTCTCACAAAAAATGTGGCCGCAAAGGTAGAGTTTGGGTGTGTACATGGACCTGCCCCAATCCATCTCGATAATGGACACACCACAACAATTAAGTATCTGTACCCGTTACATACTTGAATCATGTTGACATAATCGACATGCAAGTGCTGAAAAGGCCCATTTGGCCTTGGGATGACTCTTCTCATTACTTTTAATGTGTGCCCAGCTGTGAATTGCTGGCAGATTATACATTTCACTATAAAGAATGCAACGTGCTCAGCTAAATTCGGTATGAACCAGTCTTCAACAAGCGTTTTTGCTAGATTCTGTTTTGTCATATGTGCTGGATGATGTAACTGCTCCAGCGCTATTTTTAATAGGCCTACAGGCATTACTGGTTTACCAGTGATGTCTTGTCACCAAAAGCTGTCAGAGGGGTTTAATGAACACCCTTGATGTTTCCAAATATTCTTCTCTTCCTGTGGTGCCTCCCCTTGGAGTTCCATTAGCTGTGTTTATCCCAAATTACTGTAACTTTCAGGTGCAGTTCGTGTAACCATCATTCGCTCGTTGGCATGGATAACTTCCACTTCCATGATCGTTTCACTTTTGGATGCCATACGGTTAGCTTTCGTGTCTGCTGCTTGATTTCCGCGTGAGATAAAATCTGTCCCCTTCGAGTGGGCGGCGCATTTCACAGCTGCTATGCCCACTGGGAGCTGTAATGCCTTAATGAGTCTGTCCAGTAAGGCTGTGTGCTGCACTGGCGTGCCGTCCGCTCGGAGGTAGCACCTCCTTTTCCAGCACGCTAAGCCTGTGTGCACTGTTGACGTCACATAGGCAGAGTCACTGTAAACCGTTACTTCCTAGTCTGCGTGATTCCCAATGGCAAGTATCAACGCCAATAATTCTGAAGCCTATGCTGAGTAATGAGATGGTATTTGCGCACTAATAAGTGCTTGAAATTCTCCATTTGCTGTGTGCTTCACCACAGCAATGCCAGTATATCTTTGTCCATCACTTTGATCTATCCTCGAAGACCCGTCAATGAAGACAATCTCTCCTCCTGCCAAGGCATTTTCTTTCACCCTGGGGATTTCATCATAGAATTCTACATAATTTGCACAGTCATGTGTTGGCTCTCCTTCAGTGACTGGCTGTGCTATAAACATAGGTGGGTTCACTATCTTACATTGGACTACCTTAATCGATGGATTTGATATGATCACTTCATAAGCAGAAGCTCTCTGAGATGTCAATGTGCCCTTTGGTTTCTCTAGAATGGCAAATAGTGAGTGCGCGACGTACAACGTAATGGAGCATCCCATCACAATGGTTGTAGACTTCTCTATGGCGAACGCTGTGGCAGCCAAACTTTGTTCGCACAGGAAATTACCTCTCATTACTGGGTCCAAATTCCCACTGTAGTATGCCAGGGGCTTGTACCCCAACGTGATTCTCTGTGTGAGTACTGCCGTCATAACGCTGCCACTCGTGTGTGAAACAGGTAAAATTCCTCTGCATAATTGGGGATCCCTAGAACTGGTGCTGTGAAAATAGCTCTTTTGAGTTCAGCAAATCCTTTCTCCATGGTCTCAGACCATTCAATCTTTGCTTCGTCACTTGGGCCTTCTTTAGGGCCTGAAGTAAAGGCTTAGTGTAAGAGCTATAGTCAAAAACCTATGCCCTAACATAGTTGCATAGGCCTAGAAAGCTCTGCATCTGTTTTATCTTGTGTAGCTTAGCTGTGTTCAGTATGGCTTCAGCCCTTTCTGGGATCACTCTCTTTCCTTCGTGTGGGATCAGCTGGCCTATGTACAGAACTTCTTGTTGGCAATATTGTAACTTTTCCTTGTCAACCTTATATCCTTTCTCAGCCAGTATAGTCAATAGCTGAACAGAATCGCACCTGCATTGCTCTTCTGTGGTGTTGCAAATTAAGATGAAATCCACGTATTGCAGGACACTTTTTAGTGCTTTATTGCTCAAGTCCATCTGCAGGACTCTGTTAAAAATAGATGGAGACTCACAATACCCCTGGGGTAGTCTCATGCTTTTCAGACGCATCTGTCTAAATGTGAATGACGTCACATCTTGTGAGGTTCGGTGCAAAGGGATTGAGAAAAATGTAGTTTTCAAGTCAATCACCGTGAAATATTTTGCCTCAATGGGTATATTACATAGAATTGTAGACGGGTTAGGGATTAGAGGGAACTCGGCCTCAACAATATCATTTATTGGCCTTAGATCTTGAATTAGACTCCAAGACTCTCCCTTTGATTTTTTTATTGGATAAACCGCGGTATTGCATGACGACTCTGATGTCACTAAAATGCCCTGTTCCATTATTGCAGAAATTGTCTTAAAAATCCCCTCATCTGCCTCTTTTGACATGGGATATTGTCTGGGTTTTGGTAGAATTGCTCCTGGTTTTAATTTAATCTTCACTTCTCCAACCCCCTTCAAAAGGCCTACGTCATAGGGTCCTGTAGTCCATACTGAGACAGGCAATTGGGCCATGTCGTTATCAAAATATTCAGGACGGTTTTGTGCCAACATCATTCACTGAGGTACTTCTCTTTTGATAATCTTTACCCAAAAGGTGAGACTCACTTCCACCATTGTCTCTCCCATATCTACTTGTTCTTCAAACAGATCGTCATCGGGGACGTCATTCAATCGATATCCTTCTTCAATGGCCATTACTGCGCACCATTGTCGGCCCTCGTCATTATAACCGTCAATCAAGGCCACCCTCCCTCATACTGCAGCTGTGTGTATCATCAAGGGAAATACTTGTCCCTTTTCCTCGTCCATCCGTATTCTTGGCCTGAATAGCAATTCATCAGGGGTTCTCATGATTCTGTCTGTAAGGCCTGGCAATCCTGTCATAAGCACATGCATACCATATGAAAATATTTCTGGCTCTAATGGTATAGCCCTCATGGCTGTGTGTCCTGCGTATGCTCTGATTATTTCGCATTCCTGGAGTTCAACATATTATGCCCTCCTCCGTGAATGAAATTGTCATGTTTAACTTTGTCATTAAATCTCCACTCAAAATATTTACTGGGGTCTGACGTGAGTATAGTAAAGGCACATTCATTTCAAATTCTCTTAGGGAGACTGGAAGTGCATTTGTGAAGGGGACACGACTTGTAGCTCCTGTAAAACTCTGAGTATTTATGGCCTCACCAGACAAGGAAAACGAGCATGTTGCACCCGTGTCAACTAGGAAGGAATATTCTTTATCCCCTACAACGACATCCACGCTAGGTTCCCTGTGAGGGTCTGGAGTCACTGATAGGATAGAACACATCAGGGTTCCCAGTGAGCTGTCCTGGTCCATATACAAATTTGGCCCACTGTGTGCTGGTGGATTTCCCCCATTCCCATTGTTACTTCCCATTCCAGGGTTTGTGGTCTGCCCTGTGCTCATCGTCTGCGATAGTTGCAACAGTGCCTGTTGGGATTGTCCTTGGGGAAAATTCCCCATGCTCTGAGGTTGCAGGCCTTGTTGTGCTCCTGGCGCTTGGTGTTGCACCATATGATTCTGTGCACTACCATGCTGTAAAACTGCAGGTGGATTCGCCATGCCTGCTCCTGTTCCTTGGCCGTTCTGCATCATGCCTTGGTTTCTGCATGTGCGAGCTAAGTGCCCTGTCATTCCACACAACCAACATATTGGCAGTGGTCGGATCATTTGCCCGTTTGACATATCTTGATTACCATTTTGCATATTTTGAAAACCTCCTTGATTATTTTGGTAACCTCCCTGATTACTCTGCTATCCTCTTCCCCTAAATCCTCTTCCCCTGGGGTAAAGCCCTGTATTGCCCTGATTATTCTGCTGTGGATTAGTAACCTGTTGCATGCTTGATTCAGCTGTGCTAGTTATCATGGCTCCCTCAAGAGCATATTTTGACAATTTCTTCTGCACCAATTTCGCTTCCTCACCCTTACGTGCAGCTTCCTTTTTGAGATTCATTTCTTGCAGCAATCTGCAATAGTGTGCGATGTTCAGCTGTATTTCAGCCCAAGGCTTGGCCTCAATTCCCACCAATTTCTTGAGCTGTTTCTGCACCGTCTCTGGCAACCCTTGGCACAATATATGGTAGAATACAGGTATAGTTTTCGTCCAAGATTTATGAGTCTCGAGCAACCATGCATCTTGAAAATTCTGTATATAAATTAACGGATCCTCAGACTCCTTCATTTTTTGTGTCATTATAGCTCCCATATTGGAAGTATGTGGGTATAGCACTTGTAGTGTTTTCCATACTGCAGCTCTACACTTGTTAAATGGAGCTCCATCATGCGAGGTATTAATTGTGGTTACACCAGGGTAGCCTGCTTGTGCCCACACATCGTCTGCTCTCTCACCAAGTATGGCGATTAGGAGACCTTTGATATACCCTGTAAGCTAACGTGTTCCCTCCTGTCATTTTTTCTAACTCATGTATCCACTTTCCGGCTCCCGATGTCAGCATTGGAAGCTTGTTTTTCAAATGTTCTCGATCCATGTGTGGCCATGGAATATATTGTGGTCTTACTCCCCCTTTCTCGAGCAATGGAAATTGGGATCTATAGGTCTCTCTCTCTTCTTTCATGGTTCTTCTGTCTATGGCAGGGGTAATATTCCTGCATCGTCGCCTGCCTGGTAGGGACCTAAGTCTGTCCACGTAGGGCGGTGAAGACACCCCCCTCTGACCGTGTGATACTTCTTCATGCCGGTCTAACTGTGTGGCTGATCCTGATGCCCTTGGTACAGACTCACTAGTGTCTACCCATCTTATTCCTTTTTCCCTTGGGAGTCGTCTTTCGCTTTGTCTCCCTTCCTCATTTTCCTTGTGCTCCTCCCTTTCCGAGTCGGATATTGTCTGTTCCCGATTTGTGCAAATTCTTGTATCTTCATTGGTTCTACTGATTCCTAATCTATCCAGGGATAGTTCCCTATTCCCACTACTTGGGGTGACATCCTCATTGTCATAGAGCTGGGTGCTCTCCAGGCACACGTCTTCCCCCTCCCCTCAGGGTGTTTGTTCCAGCCCCATTTCATCATATATTTTATCTATCATTTCTCCAATGCTTCGAGTGTTGAAGTCATGTTCCATATTTGCCCTAGACGTGCTTGGTACTTAATCATATGCAGGAAAGAATTCTTCTATGTCTTCCCAATCTACTACTGGAGCAGGTTTTCTAACCTCTCTCCCCAGATATTCAAGATCAAGTGCTCTCTGTCTCTGCTTACTTTCTATGTCGTCATCGAATTCTCTGCACTTCCTCGCCTCTTCTCTTACTCTTTCTTCTTCCTTTTTCTTTTCATTTCTACATTAATCTACCCTTTGAATGTCCTCATCTCTTCGTCTCTTTATTCTTTTCTCTCGTATTCTTTGTTCTTCATCTGACATTTGCTGTTCCTGTCAGTCATGATCAGTTGCTGCTCTTTATTTGTGACCGAGCAGTCTTTCTTGCTCTTTGCGATATAGCTGTTCTCGCCTTTGCCCGTCTTTCTTTCTTATTTTTTTGTCTCTCAGCTCCTTCTCTTTTCCCTTTCTCTGTACATCCTCTATCCTTTGCTTTTGTTTCGCGTTATCAATGCCTTTGCCATCAAGTCTCAATACAATTTGTCCTCCCATCCATTGGTTTTTTTGCAAATGCTATCTCATCAGTTCTATCTTCATTTCCCTTCCATCTCTTCCCTTCTCTCTGTTTGTCGAGAGATGCGTTTGTCTGTGCTTGATCCCTTCTTTCATCATCGCGTCTCCCCTTGTCCCTTGGAACCGTGGAGGCAATATCCTTAACCTTAACTTTCCCTTGATTTTCATCACTACTATGCATAGGTGACTCACATGCCAGGTTACTGTACCCCGTGGCTGCTTTAAGCTCTCTCAGTGGGTATAATCCCTCGTCCTTACGTTCTTCACCCTTTGTTTCGGATGGGGCGGGTGGCACAGTAGGTGTCTCACCACCCTCTGATCATATATTAAGTATCCCTTCTATTGCCAGCTCCTCTTCCTTTCCCTGTTCATACATTTTCCAAAGTTCTAGAACAGCGAGGCATTTGTCTAACTTTTTGCCCGTGTATGTGGCGTGCAAATATGTCATCATGTGTTGCAAGACAGAGTTAGATAAGGACCCACCCTGTGGCCATGGCATAAACATCTTGTGTGCGGTTCCTTTAACCCACTCTGTACTGTATTTCTTCAGTTTGGGTGCGTGTTTATGCAACTGTTTGCACAAGTGTGTCAATGGAGTTATGTCCTCCATGCTCAAATCTGTTCCCTTTCCTCTTATATAACACTTGTCAACACTTTCATGTGTCTTAAACAGTTCCAACAATATGAGCGAGCACCAAACACTGCAAGCTCCAATCCCGAATTTTCACAACATTTTATATCTTCTATTTTACCCAAAAAACATCAATTCATATGCGATATTATCTTAGCTATTTAATCGCATACAATTTAAATCAGTTTTCTCCAAGAACATTTTTTGATGTATGGTATGACGTCACAACAAAAAACATGTAAGACAGACGCTTAACAGACTAGACGAACACCAGCTGGTCACAGGTATCTCTGCTTCTAATCATTACCCCTTCATGGAGTCTAAACGTACCCCTTTCATGACGTCTTTAACCCTCGTGGTAGTCTAATAGTTCCCCCTTTAGCTGGGACTCTGGGTACACGTTTCTTCTAGCCGCTTGAATTAAAAGTGTAGGAATAAGGAGAATCCTCTCACTTCTCGGGTGTCTTCCCCGGTACCCTCTCTCTTCTCGGGTGTCCTCCCTGGTAACCTTTATGTACTTAATTATTCTCGAGTCATTATCCCCTTCTATATATACATTCTTCTCTACTTCTAATTATATTTTGTTTTCCCACCTCCCTCCGTTACCTTTTCCCTTTACAATATTCATCTTTTTTACTCACCACTCTCATATTTCTTCTCTGGACCCTTGGGATCACCGCCTTCTTCGGCTTTTCACCTGTTCAGCTGCCCCATAGGAATGGGAAGGGATAGCGTGGGGAACATGGGTCCCTTCAGGCCCTAGTCTGCAGTTTTTCATACACTACGACTGTCTACAGGGAGCTTCACGGTCTACTCAGCCAAATGGCAAAGGACTTGTGATATTGCCGAAGACCTAGAGTTACTTTATGTCAACAGTCTATGGGTATCTTATTCTAATCAATAATCAACAATCGATAAACCATCAATCTCTACTACCAAGTGTACTCCGGAGACCCCCGGCCGGCCCATAGAGCGCGAGGTTTGCACCGAAGTACTTTAAGACGAGATAGCTGCACCCTTGAGATGGATGTGGGTGCAGATTTATTACTCCAAAAATTAATATGGATAACTCAATGGTTTGGCAAAGGGAGTCAGTTTAATGACAAGTACAAAAAACGGGGACTCATGTAAATCAGCAGTGATGCGATCGTCCTTCTCACTCTAATGAACTTCATAAAAATCATAGTATTAATACTGAAAACTCGTCATAATTGACATATAACACTCAAAAGTTAATATGCAATTCTATTGGTTAGGAAAAGGTAACTTTAATATAGGTACAATATCTGTATATGGTAACGGAGTGAGGGGATTGGATAAACATTGTCAGGTGGGCGTCTAAGCCCTCCCTTCAAAATTGACTACTGTAGACGTCATTAAAAGTACAACGTCCCATTGGTTCTACTAACTAGAGGACCCTAGATTATTTGATCCATTGTAATTGGGTTGGCACCAACCCCATGCATACATTTCCACTTTGCTTAGTAGCACGCAGAGTGGTCAGCCAGGTGCAGGATGCCCCCTAGTTACCCAACCTTTCTCCAATTAAGGTTACAATCAATCATTGCTTCAGCAACTATGTGTCAATTATTTTACTATGGTTGGCCTCGAAACTGCATCTTCTATCTAGAAACGTTATGATATCTCTGCCTGGGCGGATGCCAAGTGTAGGTGTGAACCCGGGCTTCTCCTCGCTCGGCTGGTCACGTGCTTCCCACACCGTGAATTTGTCTAGTTTCTCTCAATTTGTGCATTTGATTCTTATTCAGCTTGTCACCTGCCTATGCCTCCTTATCTTGACCTTTCAGAGACAAGATATTCTGTTCTTAAGTTTCAATTATATGTAGCTACTGTTTGTTCCTGCTATTGGTATGACCTTGGCTCTCCTGGCACGAGTTGCATCTGCCGAGTTTCGATTCAGCCGTCTCTTCTCGTTTCGCTAGAATATGAATCTCTGCTCATTCGGCCTTTAGTAAGCGGGGTTGATGCTGCTTCATTTGCAAAGTGGAATAACACTTATAATACTGTGCTTTGTTTTGAGGTGAATTATGTATAATGGCGCTTGCCGCACTATTCTTCTACTTAACATTACAAGCCGCATTGTTTTCTTAGCTTTCTTGCAGTTCCAAGCATATGTACAGGTGTTAGCTGGTTGAATATCTTCACCCTGTTTACAGCTTAAGATTCTTTGTATTTCAACATCGTTCTCCCCTTTTAGGTTTTCGTCTATGTGTGTCATTCTCAGGGTGTCATTTCTTCTATTTATACGTCAGTCCGGGTCCTCGTGACGTCACCATTTGTCTTCCATTAAGACCTTTTTGGTTTCTTCCGGGACTGTACTTAGGCAATCTTCATTTCGTCTCATTTGCTGATAAGGTTTCCTTAATGGATACCTTACTGTCCATCGTTTTCTTGGTATTAGAACTTCAATAGGTGTTTCTTTCTTAATAGGTACTGGGCAGAGCCCCACTGAGGCTCTCTGCTGATTCAGCTGCTCATCATACGTCACAGATTTTGGTGTGAACGTTCCTGGTACTCAAAATGGCTGACTGGAGTGCAGGCTTTATTTGAGACCTCCTCTACAGTAGCATGTCCCACACTTAGATGGAACTGTAAATGGTAGCATGTTCCACACTTAGAGAAGAAATCGTGAACATTGGCCTGAATCGCATCTAGATAGAATGCAATTGTCAGCTGTCCCACACTTTGATGGAATTAAGAATGTTAGCATGTCCCACACTTAGATGGAATTGTGATTGGTAGCATGTCACACACTTAGATAGAATTGTAAATGGTAGCATGTGCCACACCTAGAGGTGAAATCGTAAGCAATAGCCTAAGTCACATGTAGATAGAAATGCAATCGTCAACATGTCCCACACTTAGATGGAATTGTGAATGTTAGCATGTGCCACACTTAGAGATGAAATAGCGAACATTAGCCTGAGTCATATCTAGATAGAATTAAATTGTCAGCTTGTCCCATACTTAGATGGAATTAAGAATGGTATGATGTCCCACACTTAGATAGAATAGTAAATATTAGCATGTCCCACACTTAGATGGAATTGTAAATGGTAGCATGTGCCACACTTAGAGATGAAATTGTCAACATTAGCCTAAGCCGCATCTAGATAGAAATGCATTCGGCAAAATGTCCCACACTTAGATGGAATTGTGAACGGTAGCATGTACCAGACTTAGATGGAATTGTGAATGGTAGCATGTGCCACACTTAGAGATGAAATTGTGAACATTAGCCTAAACCGCATCTAGATAGAAATGCAATTAGCACATGTCCCACACTTAGATGGAATTGTGAACGGTAGCATGTACCACACTTAGATGGAATTGTGAATGGTAGCATGTGCCACACTTAGATTGAATTGTAAATATGAGCATGTGCCAGATTTAGATAGAATTGTAAATGTTAGCATGTGCCACACTTAGATAGAATTGATGAATGGTACCATGTCCCACACTTAGATGGAATTGTAAATGGTAGCATGTGCCACACTTAGATGGAATTGTGAATGGTAGCATGTCCCATACTTACAGATGAAATCATGAACATTAGCCTAAGTCGCATCTAGATAGAAATGCAATCGTCAACATGTCCCATAATTAGATGGAATTGTGAATGGTAGCATGTGCCACACTTAGAGATGAAATCGTGAACATTAGCCTAAGCCGCATCTAGTTAGAAATGCAATCGGCATCATGTCCTACACTAAGATGGAATTGTGAACGGTAGCATGTACCACACTTAGATGGAATTGTAAATATTAGCATGTGCCACACTTAGATAGAATTGTGAATGGTAGTGTTTCCCACACTTAGATACAATTGTAAATGTTAGCATGTGCAACACTTAGATATAATTGTGAATGGTACTAGATGGAATTGTAAATGTTAGCATGTGCCACACTTAGATAGAAATGTGAATGGTAGCATGTCCCACACTTAGATAGAATTGTACATGGTAGCATGTGCCACACTTTGATGGAATTGTGAATGGTGACATGTGCAACACTTAGATGGAATTGTGAATGGTGGCATGTGCCACACTTGGAGATGAAATTGCGACATTAGCCTGAGTCACATCTAGATAGAATGCAATTGTCAGCTTGTCCCATACTTTTTTGGAATTAAGACTGTTAGCATGTCCCACACTTAGATGGAATTGTGAATGGTAGCATGTGCCACACTTAGAGATGAAATTGTGAACATTAGCCTAAGCCGCGTCTAGATAGAAATGCAATCGGCAACATGTCCCACACTTAGATGGAATTATGAATGGTAGCATGTCCCACACTTAGATGGAATTGTAAATATTAGCATGTGCCATACTTAGATAGAATTGTGAAATTGTGAATGGTAGCATGTCCCACACTTAGATAAATTTGTAAATGTTAACATGTGCCACACTCAGATAGAATTGTGAATGGTATTAGGTGGAATTGTAAATGGTAGTGTGTGCCACACTTTGATGGAATTGTGAATGGTGACATATGCCACACTTAGATCAAATTGTGAATGGTAGCATGTCCCACACTTAGAGATCAAATTGCGAACATTAGCCTAAGCCGCATCTAGATAGAAATGAAATCGGCAACATGTCCCACACTTAGATGGATGAACAGTACCACACTTAGATGGAATCACGACCATCAGTCTGCATTGCATCTGGATAGAGTTGTGCATGTTAGCATATTCCTGCATGTCCCACACCTATGTGGAATTGTGAATGGTAGCATGTGCCACACTTAGATGAATTTGTGACCATTACCCTGGGTCGCATCTAGATAGAATGTGATAGATAGCATGCCCCACACCTAGATGGAATTGTGAATGGTAGCATGTGACACACTTAGATGAAATCATGAGCATTGTACTTAGTTGCATCTGGATAGAAATGTGAATGTCAGCATGTCCCACACCTGGAAGTAATTGTGAATGTCGGCATCTCCCGCACTTGGATGAAATTGTGAATGGCAACACATTCCACACCTGGTTGGAATCGTGAACATTGGCCTGTGTCGCATCTAAATAGAAAGGAAAAGGTCAACATGTCTCACACTTGGATGGACTTGTGGATGTAAGCATGTGCCTCACTTGGATGGAGTCGCAAGCGTTGGCCTGAGTCGCATCTGGATGGAGATGCAGGTGATGACTTGTCCCATGTTTGGGTGGAGTTTTGAACGTTGGCCTGAGTTGCATCTGGATAGAAATGTGAATGTAAATAGTAACATGTCCCACACATTTGTCACTGTGTACCCTGCTTTCCTGTTCCCCATGCTGTTGCTATATATCCGTATGACCCCCTCTGTCGCTGTAATCCCAACCGGCAGTCACTGTATGTCCATGTGTTGCTGTGTTCCCAGCCATCCTGTTCACGTGCCTGGTCATGGGCGCTTTAAAGATAACCACCATATCACATCACCACGCTTACTTTCTAGTATACACCATCATTCAACTAGAACACAGCTATCCCTGTGACAAATTCGGCCTGGCTGTTCACATATGAATACTACCCCATATACACCTCATCACCCTAATAAAATACAGCTAGCCGATGACATTCCAGCCTAGTTGCTCATATAATGCGTCCTTCAGGCCTAACGCAGCCAGAACCCAGTCTGGGTGTCCACCTACCAGACTGCACACATTCAACGGATATCCTCAGCACCACACCTAACGCTAGGATGCAGCTACCATCCAGCAATTACATCAGCTGCACACATATCTGGTGCACCCATGCACCCTATGAAACTATCTCTCTCTACTGACCAGAACTGCGGTTCCCGGGGGCATTCAACCTATCAGCGCTTTGAGATCATACCAATGATATATAGAGGTCTATAGAAATGCCAAGTAACATAACATAGCATAACATAATCACTCTATATCTTCTTTTGAATGTGAAGTTTGTCCATTTTAAAAGCAGCTTTCTGGATTCCCATGGCAATTTGTAAAGTTTCTGATCAAATATTTTCTTATTTTCTATTCTTAGTGGCAAAGTACCCTCTCATATTTGTACCTGAGTACTGTGGTGTGTGTTTTCATTTAATTCTCAAAATATCCAAATGACTTTCAAAACCTGTGCATGATCCCATAAATGTGCTCCATTAATCCTATGGCCGGGTTTAACAAACATTTTGTTAACCTTCTACATTATAATTTGTAGGCTACCGGTTTGTTGTCTTATGATGGTATCATGAGATCCAGTGTTGATGGGCATTCTTGTCTAGTTGCTTGTGTGATAATCAGAGCTTTAGATAATATTTGATTGATCATAGATTTAGAATACAATTACATTTCAACGTTTTAAGATGTGTTAGCTAACCCCATGACCAGGATAACGGTCTGGAATTACTCTAAATACACCTTGTTAAATTCATTGCCATCAACTTCTGTGATGCCAAGTGGTTTAACAAATCTGTCTATTAATAAAGCATCGTTTTTATATTTCTTTGTACAAATCTTGTTTGACAAATTTGAATTTGCAAATTTTGCTGACTATTTTTTGACAAGTTTCTTATTTCAAATGTATGCCTAATCATTAAAATAGCTGTCTTTAACTGAAAATAGTCAGGTAAATTGTCTTTCTCCCAATTTTAAAAAGGGGTAACCCTGCTATGCCTCTTACCCCTTTCTTCTGCAACTTAAGGCACAAAAGCCCATTATCTCCAATCCGGCCTTCATGTTCAGCGCTTTCTCTTTGCCTTTAATAGAGGCATGCTACAATTGCTTGTCTTTTTTTTCCATTGCCCCAGCTCTTGAACATGTTATTTTCCACTTTCAATGTCCTTCCCAGAATGCTTTTCTCACTCGCTCAGAGTCCCACACCCGACCATCTCCTTTATCCAATTTCTGCATTCCTGCCTACCACTTCCAACCAACATGCCATTCCATAAATAATATGGGACTTTGTTGTTTTCTGGGCAATGTCCTACCTGCTGTCTATTAATATTCATTATCTTAAAATCCTGTTAATGAACAAAAGCAAGTGCCAACATGGGAACACCAGCAATGTTCCCTCCCACAACAAAACTCCATATCATAGATGCTCTCCTCCAATCCCTTTTTAGCATGTACAATCAACTGGCTCAGGCAACATACAATTGGTCCATCACCTTTTAACTGGTTCCTTTGTTAAATGGCTGAAATAAGAAAAAAAGGAGAGCATTGGGGGTGAGATGTGGCAGGCACGTTGACCCCTGTTGAATGATTGCATCCACACCGCCAGCAAACGGGATGATACTTTCCTGGCTTGTACAGAAGCCTCAGAGGCTACGGATGAAAACGTGTGGCCTATCCTCCCCAATTTGGAAATAGCAGTAGCTCTGGGCAGTCCCACTGCTGAGAAAGGTGAGAAGAGAATCTTAAGGAGAGCACTGATTTGAACAGAAGCTATTTCTGTCATCATTCAGTCCACCGTCTGGTGGGGGAGGGTGGGGTTCTGAGACTAGCATCCTCCCATGGGTGACAGTCTATGTTCTGGACCCAGTAAAAATGATATGGCTCATGGACAATGCCTTTTACATTAAACATGGGCACAGAGCCGGATATGCACAAACGCAAAGGTAAAAAGCAAATTAAAGAAGAGCATTGCTTTATTTTGGTCAATTAACTGGGTCAGGTCACATAAAGTCATGTGATCAACATGTATCTGCTATGTTTGTTAAATGGCTGAAAAAAGGAGAGCGTCAGCGATAAGGCATGAGCTCAGGACTTTCAGCTGCTCCCCTCTGCTGCATCCTTTCTTTCACCAACGCTGTGGATGCGCCATGCTCCTAACTGATTATGTGCCTGTGCGGCCAGTGGGGAGAGTACATGCAGGTGTAGAAAAATCGATCACTGTTGAATACCTGTTGTATGACAAGGTGACATGTAGTGGCGAAATTATAAGCAGCTGTCTATCTTGAATTATTTGGGGCTAAGAAATAGTGGTGAGATGTGTGGATGAGATGGCTGTTTCTAATGATAAAAAAATGATGCAAATGCTGTGTAATACAATTTGTATTCTGTAGCACACACATGGTTGTGCTGTGTATCCATTGTTTCCACCAAGTTCACTACTTTCTAACTGTCAAATAAGTGTATGTGCTGCACAGAGGAAAATTATCTTGGGTACTGTGGCAGATCTAAGAGTATGGGATTATTTAATGAATTTCCCTTCAAAACTGTTTCTGGGTCACATGGCTTATTGTCCGATGTGTTTGCAAAAGGTACTGTGCATTTCTTTTTATTGTTGGTTTATATGCCATAAGCTTATTTCACACAAAAGCACTTCAAAGCACACCAAATAGGAACGGGATAAACAGATAGGAGAAGGGCATGGGAAGTAAGAAGGGTATTGCTGTGTGCGATCACAGTACAGAGAGGGTACAGTCCTGCCATATAAAATAAGCATTTACCTTACACATCCCAAGCATAAGACAATCAAAAAATTCAAAAGTGCATACAGGTGAGCCGAGGATTGGTGCCGCACAAAACGGCGGGTTGAAGCGCTGCTCCCTCTCCTTTAGTTTGTATAATACTTTCCTGATGGATATTAATACTGTATTTTTGCTTTTCTCCTTCTTACTTCATGTTTCTGGTCCTCTATCATCTGACAGAGCACTTCTGGGTCCTCCTTTGCAACTTTCCCTGAGGCAGAGCGAAGGCTTGCAGCGGGATGGCATGTCCAATGGTTATGCATTTCCTCTCAACATTGTCGGATCTCTCCAATGCGGTTTTGCCCTTGGAAGCAAGTTTTTTCACAACACAGACAATCTGCTATTTTAAACTGCTGAATGAATTAAACCCTGCAATGTACTTTATTGTGAATTTAAACACCATTATTAGGAGTTTATTTTTCCATCTGTCCACACTGGTGGCTCGTTCAATTTATTTCCTCTTGATAGAAGTAATTGTGCTAACCGCACTTCATCCGTCCAACATTATTTTTTAAATGGATGATGACCTTGTACTAAAAGAGGATTATAAATGGAAATTGTTTCATGTAACACTCTGCCTACTGATGATTTAAGCTCTTGGGCAGTGCAGAGACAAAATGATGTGTTCTAATTAATCTGTCTTTTACAAGCATTATGTTTGGGGTACGATGTGCTCTTAAATCTGGTCACCTTATCAAGAGGAGAGTGGTGCTGTAGCCAGTCAGTTGATTTAAAGTGATTCTTAGTTAATCTGATTTCCTTCTCATTATGGCTTCTACAAAAACCCAAGTAAAAGGATCTATGAATAAGGAAGCTCCTGACACTGCAGCGGCTACTCTGAAAAGACCAAAAAGTGACTCTCCACCTCCTGCTCAAGCAATATTGGAATCTAGCATGGAGACTATTTTATTTGAAATAAGAGGACTTAAACCCTTCATGGAAACTACAAACATCAAACTCCATCAACTGAATTAGCGGTGGATGAATTTTGAATGCAGAATCGATGAAGTTGAGAGAAGAATCGGTGTCACGGAGGATGTTGCCAAAATCGATGTATGCCCTTCAGAAACAAAATGGGGATTTGGAAAACAGGAATCGTAGAAGCAACCTTTGTATATTTGGCTTTCCTGAGTGAGTTGAGGGGGTCGTTGTGGCTCTTTTCTTCGAGAAACCCCTTCCTAGCATTCTTAATCTTGACTCTTCCACTGTCCTTAATAAACAACATATACAAAGGGCACACAGAGTGGGGTTTAAAAGAATAGATTCTTCTTTAATATGAACCAATTCAGATGATTATGCAGAAAGTAAAAGGAATCGAACATCTGGTATGGAATGGCCACAGAATTTGTATTTCTCAATATGTATCTAAGGCTACGGCCCAAAGGGGGGAAACAACTGATCTATAATGATCTAGCGCCCAAGCAACTGAATGCGAGATATGGTCTTGGTCATTGCTGCACCTTTAGAGTTACCATCAATGGCAAAACCTCTTACCTTGAGGATCATGATGATCTGAAAAATGTTATAAGAGCGCAAAAGATGGAGGCAATGGACTCTGAAACTCCCAGTCATGGATAATTTTTATTTTCTTATCTCTACCACTGGATTCAATATAATATGATATCTATTTCAAGAGAATTTCTCCTCTGGAATTTTTAATTGAGTGTGCACATATGTGCTTTACCTGTAGTTGTGTCCTTTTATGGGATGCGCCCACACTCCTTCTTGGTACTTGACATTGCAGTCTTGACCTTCAGCCATTTTATCTGTGTTCTATCTCACCTTTTTCCACATTTTGGGTGGCGTTGTCATGAGCACCGTAACTTCAGAAGTTTCAAAATGTTAACTCTGGGTTGTCAGGTTTTGAAATGTTTACTTGCTTTTTTTCCTTCTTTTTTTTGGTTTTTCTTCCCAGTTTTACTATTTTTTTTGACAAGCAAAATAAAATAGCTTGTGCTTTGGTGTATGTTATCTATTGGCTATACAGGAATTGCCTCGACTGGTCACAGTGTCTTAAATCACTATTCATTGTTAAGATTGTTTTGCTGTCTCTGTTAGACTATGACCTTAAGGTGAATGACATGGAACGTTAAAAGGGTCTCAATAATCCCAGAAAAGACAATGGGCCTCATCAGGAGTTTGGCAGTAACCCTTAAATGTGGCAGTAGCGCTATTAGCACTGTATTTAAGGGTCCACCAGATCATGGCCTTGGTGGATTTCCCCCCAGCTCAGAGCTCTGCGGCTTAATACCTCCGGCATTACCGTCCAACTCATGATGAGGCCCAATATGTTTTAGCTCACATTAATAGATTAAAGCCAACTATCATCACAAAAGTCCATGAAATTAAAAAAGGTTTTGGGTGGGCGATGTATTGGATAGTCAAGCAGATGGTAAATATAATGGTGTGGAAATAATCATTTAAAAGGGCATTAACTATCAGATCCTACAGTAGCTTTTGTTTACTACAGCTGGCTGGCTTTTCCTTCATTAGTGCCGCAAAAGCAAAAGCGAGCACCGGCGAGCATCGATTTCACAAAATGGATGCCCCCATGTGCTTGCTTTTGTAAATTTTGAGCTTCAATTGCTCAAAATTTTACATAGGAACTTAAAAAAAAGTGTGAGTATATTTGTTTTATTATTGCCCATCTTTTTGGGCAATAACATTTTTTGGGCGAACCATTCCTTTAAGATACAGATACTAAAGGTAGATGGATATTAGCTAATATATCTATTGATTCTCTGATTGTTTCAATCCTTAATGTATATGGACCCGCTAACCCTGACCCCAGCTTCTGGATTGATTTGAAACTAAAGATATTACAGTCAGACCCAGGGATGTCATTTGGGGGTGCCAGGGTTAGCAGCCATGGCCCCTGTGTTCTCCCTTGCTACCCCTGCTATCTCCCTTGCTACTCCTGTACAAAAAAGAAGAACTTAAGCTCCTGGAGTAGTGGGTGCCCCCACACCTCCTGCGGTGCGGGCCTCGCCCACACCCAGTCTGGGAGTGCCACAAAAAAGTCTCCACCCATCAGGGTGAAGGCTGGGCTGGGGTTTGCAGCATGAGAAGGAAGCGTTGAGTAGGAGTTGGAGCTGACCGTGACATGTGGCACGCCTCCCATGCCACATTCAACTCCAATCCCTTCAACTCCAGCTTCCTCGTGGCTCGTATACAGGAACCAGGAAGCTCTCCCAGCCTCCTGGTTCCTGTTTGTGAACAGCACAGAGGAGCCAACGGTGTCCTGGAGTGACGGACCGAAGCTGGAAAAACAGGATAGAAGGCTTTTTTTAAATGTGATGTGTATTTTGCATGTGTGAAGTGCATGCCAGATGTATGTATCTGCTATGGGTCAATGAGTGGTGGGTGAATAAGATGAAATGTGAAAGTGTGTGTTGAATGTTCTGGGTGGGTAGGTGTATGTGTGCCTGTGTAGATAATGCAGTGAGAGTGGATGTAAGGGAAGGTGTATGAGTGAGTGACTGGTGGGTGAATGAGTATGAATAGGATAGTGTGTTTGAATGTTCTGGGTGGGTAGGTGTATGTGTGCCTGTGTAGATAATGCAGTGAGAGTGGATGCAAGAGAAGGTGTAGGAGTGAGTGACTGGTGGGTGAATGAGTATGAATGTGGTAGTGTGTGTTTGAATGTCCGGAGTAGGTGCTGAGTAGGTGCAGTCCTGCAGTCTACTCTGGAGCAGTCTGTTTGTAGTGTCTACTGTGGGTGGAGCAAAGCAGAGCAAATTCAACAGTCAAAAACTCCATTCTCCAGCAGAGCGGAGCAGAGTAGGTGCTGAGTAGGGGCAGTCCTGCAATCTACTCTGGAGCAGTCTGTTTGCAGTGTCTACTGTGGGTGGAGCAAAGCAGAGCAAATTCAACAGTCAAAAACTCCATTCTCCAGCGGAGCGGAGTAGGTGCTGAGTAGGTGCAGTCCTGCAGTCTACTCTGGAGCAGTCTGTTTGCAGTGTCTACTGTGGGTGGAGCAAAGCAGAGCAAATTCAACAGTCAAAAACTCCATTCTCCAGCGGAGCAGAGCGGAGTAGGTGCTGAGTAGGTGCAGTCCTGCAGCCTACTCTGGAGCAGTCTGTTTGCAGTGTCTACTGTGGGTGGAGCAAAGCAGAGCAAATTCAACAGTCAAAAACTCCATTCTCCAGTGGAGCGGAGCGGAGTAGGTGCTGAGTAGGTGCAGTCCTGCAGTCTACTCTGGAGCAGTCGGTTTGCAGTGTCTACTCTGGGTGGAGCAAAGCAGAGCAAATTCAACAGTCAAAAACTCCATTCTCCAGCGGAGCGGAGTAGGTGCTGAGTAGGTGCAGTCCTGCAGTCTACTCTGGAGCAGTCTGTTTGCAGTGTCTACTGTGGGTGGAGCAAAGCAGAGCAAATTCAACAGTCAAAAACTCCATTCTCCAGCGGAGCGGAGCGGAGTAGGTGCCGAGTAGGTGCAGTCCTGCAGTCTACTCTGGAGCAGTCTGTTTGCAGTGTCTACTGTGGGTGGAGCAAAGCAGAGCAAATTCAACAGTCAAAAACTCCATTCTCCAGCGGAGCAGAGCGGAGTAGGTGCTGAGTAGGTGCAGTCCTGCAGTCTACTCTGGAGCAGTCTGTTTGCAGTGTCTACTGTGGGTGGAGCAAAGCAGAGCAAATTCAACAGTCAAAAACTCCATTCTCCAGTGGAGCGGAGCGGAGTAGGTGCTGAGTAGGTGCAGTCCTGCAGTCTACTCTGGAGCAGTCTGTTTGCAGTGTCTACTGTGGGTGGAGCAAAGCAGAGCAAATTCAACAGTCAAAAACTCCATTCTCCAGTGGAGCGGAGCGGAGTAGGTGCTGAGTAGGTGCAGTCCTGCAGTCTACTTTGGAGCAGTCTGTTTGCAGTGTCTACTGTGGGTGGAGCAAAGCAGAGCAAATTCAACAGTCAAAAACTCCATTCTCCAGCGGAGCGGAGCGGAGCGGAGTAGGTGCTGAGTAGGTGCAGTCCTGCAGTTATGCAGGCAGGAAGGCATGAAGGAATGATCCCTACACCTTCTGTGTGTGAAGCTGAGGATGACATCAGGAGACTACGCAGTTCTCGACTACACCTAGGCTCGGACGCTGTCATTGCCAAGCCAGTCTCTGGCAAAAGAGGTGAGCGATCACAACTGCCTCATAAAACTGTTATCACGCTCCCTAATGAAAGCACGAACCATTCAAAACTAACATTGTCACCTATGCAAAGCGCGACACAGACAAATGTCCCAGTGTATTCCCCCCCTGCCCAATCAGCATAATCCTGTGCTGCCCTTCCCCAACGTGGCTGGCGACCCAGAGCCCACCAGTCTGGGGGCTCTTAACTTGGCGACGGTTTTGGCGGTAAATGGGACTGGCGTATGGAGAGAAGAGGAGGGGTACGGAGTGGAGCCGGCAGCAGCGGAGGACGAGTGGGAGAGGGGGGGCTTCCTCTGCCTCGACTCCGCATCCCCAGGCAAATGCATCTCGGAAGCCGCCCGAGGTGCAGGGAAGGGATAGAATACGCATCAACGAGTTTACGCCATCGAGGGCCGTGGAGGCTAACGAGGGGGGGCTGCCCCTTAGAACCCCGCCTCCAAACATAAACTGGGAAGAAGGAAAGGAGCTCGTCCCGAGGGCCCCTCCTACAAATTCAAATCCAGGAGTTTGCAGGATGAACAGTCTTGATTGAAGCCATGATCCACCTTCCCCAGATACCCCTGAGGTCAGGGCCGACCAGGTGAACCCTACGGAGAGCGAGCAGGAGCTAGGAGCCCCGGACTCCCTGGCGGTCGAAAGAAACAAATGCCTAAAAAGAAAAATGCAACAGGTTGACACAGTAAATAGGGGAAATCTAAGAAAAGACAGATTAATAGGAACTCTTTGAGTAAAAACAAAGCCGCACCAAAAAGAAATTTAAAAGGAAAAGTACCAAATCGAGCGACATCCCGTGGGGGGCCCCAAAACAATAGTATGCTCAAAGAGCAAAATGGGGATCGAAATGAAAGATATAATTTAAAAAACTATTTCCAACCTTCCCACAAAACACACAGGCCATTGATAGAGGAACTTTCAGACGCAGAAATCCTCCAGGCTGATAAGGATTGTTGGCCTTATTCGAAACATCGTAGAACGGATGTGCCAGAGCCTCAAATAATCTTTACTCCTCGGGGAGACCCCCCAGACATTATAAGAGGAGAAGAAAACATGGGATCCGAGGAATTAATGGAAAGGTCTTTGACAACAAGCAAGAAAGCCTGATCAAAATTGAGCTCTGCTCCAACCGGCCAAATCGACGATGCAACACCGTCAAGGGGCGATGCGACAGCCCAAACAAAAGCAGGCCCACAGACAACAGAGGAAGATCTTACCACACTCGTAGCCCCTAAAGACTCATCTTCCATAGCGTCCCGCATGGAAAAACGCAGCTGCGAGGAAAACAGATCGACAGGAGCAACCACAGCACCCTTCCAAAGCCCAGGTCCTGAAAACTTGAATTCACCTCCAGTAAGTCAAAAAGATCTTGCGATCATGGCACAAAACGACAAGCCCCTTACAGAAGATCGAATTGGTGAGAAAAACATGAACACAGGAACAAACACAACACCTGTGAAAAAGTCAGTGACGAACAAGGGGACATCGCCCCCCGTAAACTTAAAAGACCCTGCAAGCTTGGAGAACCTTCAACAAAGACCTCAAAAAAGTAGTAAAGAAAATGTAAACTTACCTTCAATAAGTTCTTCAACCATAAACGAAAATGTACGACCACAGGATCCTCGAAGACATTCTTTTGGGGCAGTGGGGAGCCAGGGCATCTACCAGCCGATGAGACAGCCCAGGATACAGGAACTCCAAGAGAAAACAAGAAGCAATGGCCAACAAAACCTGTCACCTCCAGACACACCAACGAAAAAAGGTGACATGCTTTCGATAATGTCAGCAATTACAATAGCTTTAAATCCCTTCTTAAAGCTATATGAAACAATCAGTGACAGTTTAAATGACCACACTAACATTCAAACTACAATGAACAAAAAACTAATCTGCCTGGAGGCTCATATCCTGGTACGAGAGCAACTGGAGGCAGCGCTGCTCTCAGGTACGCTAGGATCACGCTCCTCTGACAAATCCACACAAGGCGATCTGACACACCTGGAAACTAAAACATCTAGTAGCACTCAAACAGAAATAAAAATTGATCTGACTGAGGAGACTAACAACGTGTGGACAAAAAACTCAAGTATCTGGGGCCCGTGCATTAGCAATCTGAAGGAATGTATTACAGAAGAGTCGACAAACAATAACCTAAGTGCAATAAAGTCTAGAAAAGTAACATTGGGACAACGTGATCAAACTACCAGTGAGAAAACAACAAAAGCAATTACGAAAGAACGTATAAATACAATCATGCTGGCGGGTAATGAAACTCCATTGGCCTCAATGTTTAAAAAAGTGCCCATCACGAAGGCTACTAGATCCTCTACATCTACAGCTTGTACTTCGAACAAAGGTGATCCTAAACCGACCATGGATGAGAAGAATGAAACTGAATCACAAATTGAAAGTCCCCAGGTCATTCTTAGACCTGTAGGCTCCCCAAGGTCGGTAGAAGATTTCCTGGCAGACAAGGAAATGATAAACTTAAGCCAACATATAATGGATGAAAATAGAGGGGAGGCTATTTCATCCCCCACACTTGCGACCGCCTTACAGAAAAAGGAGCCTAGAGAAAAAACTAAAGCTGACGGTTTCTTAACATTGGAAGATCGATGTAAGAAGACAGCTAAGAAGGATGGATGGACTCAAGGCACATCAGAATAGTGCAATCGCATGCAAGAGGCGAGACCACAAGAGCCTATCCCGAGGGAAATCAGGAGGAAGTCCCGGGAATTACATCAAAAGGAGAACCCTCGAGATCGGAAAAGGTCTAACAGAGCTTCGCCAAGTATTTATCACATGCATAAAGTAACAGGTGAAAACATGAGACATGAGAAGAAAAGGGGAAATGATCAGCCTCTAAGAAAAAAGGAGAACATCAAAATAAAGGAGACTGACCCCGAGAAAAAGAGATGGGTGATCAAATTGGAACAGATCCCAGGGAACGAAGATGACATGATTCTGAATAGAGGGTCAGTTTTAAGGCTCTTTGCCTTTATCCCGAAACTAAGATCTATTAAAACAGAGGACCTATTGATTGTCGACCCCAGCAAGATACATCAAAGGGCCATATCACACCAATACATCTCTTCCAAAAGGGTGCGCGAACTGTTAAAATAAGAGACCAAATCCCTATTACGAATGGGCTATGACATTGCCGACTCGTCAAGGTCGATAGCTTTGATGCCAAAAATTGGGCGTGACGAGGAGCTTAAATCAAGAACAAGAAACTCCAAGTCAGCTCAACGAGGGACTCGTTATGGAAAAAGGTCACCCACCAAATCTGGAAACCAAGAGGAAGAGATCCCGGCCCAAAAAGACAGAAACGAAACAGTACTTCGTGGACATATCCAGGATCGTCACTTTGTACAATTCTCAGAAGAAGATGACAAGAGCGTGGACAACAACAAGCATGAGACGCAAGAAAACAGAAGTACCAGAAGAGGGAGTGATAAAAGCAAAGTCATTACGATAACGAGAACTATAAAGAAAGTAGCAGCCAAAGACAACAATGGACCTAATCTAGAGTCAAAATCGTCGCACAGCATTTGGTCTTGGCTACCTAAAGCCCTCCAAAGGGAATCTAAGAGATAGCAATCCAACGATCAAAATCTAAAGAGTGGCGTCAACGACAAAGTAGCAACACACAGGCAAATTTTCCACATAGGCTCATGGAACACCAGAGGCCATACTCATTTGACAGCACAAGGACCTATAAAAGTAGCAGACTACGACCTACTGTGCCTCCAAGAAACGTGGTTAACACAAGCACCAACATTGGATGGCTACAAAATAGCGTTCTCTCCAGCAAAAAAAGGACCAAGGGGACGACCATCTTCGGGGCTTCTGATAGCCTGCAGACAGGGAAGTGGCTGCACTTTGGAAAAAACCTTGATCAGTAACCCTTCTTTGCTATTGGTCAAGGCCATATGGCTAGAGGGTATCAAGAAAGGAGACAAAGGTAAGCCACCAGTAATTATAATTGCAAACACCTATTGGAACCCGGCGACTCTCACTGATTTAGAGTACCTGGAAATGCTGGAAAGTGCAATTGACGAAGCCATAGGTGTCCATTTGGCACCCTACCTTATGATTTGTGGTGATCTCAATGCCACGTGCATACAAGATTCAAACAAGCTAGCACCCCACGATTCCATGAGCGCAACAGCTAAAAGAGGTACGGCTTGGCTAAATTGATGAAATCTAGAGAAATGCACAACATAGACAGTGTTTTCCCAGACCCCTCGCGCTTGCCAACTTGGAAAAGAGAGTCTACAAGGGCCACAATAGATTACATTTTCATATCCACAACCTTGCTATCAGTTGTGACGGCATTTGAAGTAATCGAAACAGTAGCAAGTGACCACAATCTCCTCTGTGCAACGTGGCCCAGAAAAAGGACGGTAAAATCTACAGGGGAATTACCATTATGTATCAACAATCAACGCTCAAGACTGAAGCTATCAGCAGCAGCAATCTGTGACATCAGGTCAAAGTATAACACCCAGTCAGAGCTTACCTCTGAAAAACAGATCGACTATTCTCCATTGCTACTCGTATACAGCCATAAAACTGGAAATAAGGATCCCAAAAGATCACATGTTCATAGGTATGACCTAAAAGTGGCGACTAAAAAGAGAGAAATGCAAAAATTGAAATGACAAGCCAGTAAACTAGGTACACGACTCGCAATCAAGGCAGCGAACGAAGGTCAACGAGAATATAAAATCTGGGTTCATAACCATCGTTTGGCCTTATACCAACAAGACGCCGAGAACATCATAACTGCAATAACAGCTAACAATACCCGAGAGTTTTGGTCTCTCTTAAAAACGGCCTCTTCTCCATCTGTGACAGCGTTTATCTCAACCATCGGAGAAGGGACATGGGTGAATTTCTTCCAAACGCTTTTTGAGAAGACGCAAACACAGCCAAGACCAGCTAAAGAGACCATTCCAACAGCGTGGAGACCTCTAAATGACAAAAAAGAAATTACAAGACAAATAATGAAATCGAAAAATTCGAGAGCTCTGGGTCCAGACGGCGTAACCAACATAGATCTTAAAGCCTTTCCAGCGGAGTGGGCAAGTCTCTTGAGTGATATTTTTAAGAGATGTGCAACATTACACTCTATCCCACCCTCATGGAAATCCTCAATTGTGGTACCTGTCTACAAAAAAGGGAACAAAGCCGACCCGGCAAATTACAGGCCAATAGCCTTATTGGACTGTATTGGAAAAGTCTTTGGTTCCCTGCTCTTGGAGGAATTTAACTTATGGCCAAAATCAGCTCCGTGCAGCGATTACCTTCAAACGGCTTTAAAAAAACCTGGGGACTTCGGCTAACATTTTGTTACGGAGCGCCCTAAAGAGCAAAGTCTTAGAAGGGGGTCCAAGGCTGTTTGTCATTTTCATTGATCTTACACAGGCTTTTGATCGTGTTGACCGAATTCTTCTGTGGAAAAAACTGGAAGCCTGGGCATGTCCACAAGATATCTTGGACCCAATTAAGGCGCTATACACAGATACCACCATTAAAGTGAAGTTAACTCCACAAGGCCTCCTTTCTAAAGCTATTCCAACAGCCAGAGGAGTCCAGCAGGGGTGTCCCCTGGCGCCTGCGCTCTTCCTGGCCTTCTTGGGTGACCTACAAGAAGTAAATTTGTCGACTCGATGCTTTCCGCCCAAAATAGGAAGCGCCCACATAAATAGACTGCTATACGCTGAAGATCTAATCTTAATGGATCACACTCCAATTGGATTGCAGCGGCAGCTGAACAGTCTGGAGGAATACATGAGGACAAACAATTTGGAGATAAACGAAAAAAAAAACAAAATTCATGATTATCTCAATTAGCTCCAAAAAAATCGGAAAAGATATCACTGCACCTGACGAAAGAACCAATTGAAAAGGTGCCGGAATTTAGATATCTGGGAGTGATCTTGCACAGCTCGAAAAAAGAAAATGCAATGCAGATGCACTTAAAACTGAAGGTAAAGAAACTGATTGGGCAAGGCAAAGCCATTAACAGGAAATTTGGCCGCTTTTCGTTACTGCCTGTGTTGGAATTTTACAAAAAAAAGGTTGTTCCATCATTAACATATGGTGCAGATGCAATGCCAACTCTTCCAACTACATTTTGGCAGAAACTTGAAGCACAATTGTGGAGATGAATACTAGCCCTGCTGGATTCCACCTCTATGGCAGTGATAAGACAGGAACTAAGTTTACTATCTCTGGAAGGTACAGTAAAAATCAATTCCTTGATGCTATTTCGCAAATGCAGAATGGCAGAAGATCAGTCAATTCATAACTTGATACTAAGAGAAATTAAAAGTGGAACCAACAAAATGTTAAAGGTCTGGTGTACCCGGGATTGTGAATATCTAGCATTAGTGGAATGCGACGAAGAAACTCTGTTCGTAAATCCAACAAAAATACAAAAGAAATTGAAAGAACTGGACTGGATCAAAACTAAAGAAATAGCATTGCAAAACAAACTAATCCAGCACTTGCCACCAAATACAAGGAGGTTAAACGAAGTGCAGCCTTACATTAAGAAATTTCCATCAAAACCAGCGAGAAACCTGATTATGAGAGCGAGATTGAACCTCTTACAAACTAACGAAATCCTATTCATTAGAGGCTTATCATCGAAAAAAGAATGTCATTTTTGTACTGATCAATCAGTAACGGAATCAATTCGTCACCTGATCCTTGAGTGTCCCAGTACCAGAGGTTTAAGATCATCATATCTTCCAGACATTCTAAGCGAGTTTGCTTTAAGCGACCAAGAAAATTGTTGAGCTAAATTAATAGGGGGCGACAGAACACGATGGCAACTGGCAACCTTTAACATCGTAAAATATGTAAACTCTGTACTACTGCCACAAAACCCCCCTTGTCAGAAACCTAGCAACTAAAAGTACTTCTCTTTTGCTTAAAGAATCCGTGAGAAAGAGAATCTGTTTCTCAACATGATCACTTTGTAAAAAATCTTAATGATTAAACACAAAAAAAAAAAAAGAATGTGCCTGTGTGCCTGTGTAGATAATGCAGTGAGAGTGGATGTAAGGGAAGGTGTATGAGTGAGTGACTGGTGGGTGAATGAGTATGAATAGAATAATGTCTTTGAATGTTCTGGATGGGTATGTGCCTGTGTGGAGAATGCAGCATGAGTGTACATAAGAGAAGGTCTATGGGTCAGTGAGTGGTGGGTGAATGAGTAGGAATGTGATAATGTGCGTTGAATGTTCTGGGTGGGTGGGTGCGTTCCTTATAAAATGTTTCTTAGGAGTAATGAAGGCCCTATGCATGAAGTAATACAAAGTTTGAGTTAAATTTGCAGAGACAGATAGCATTTTGATCTTTGTCTAAATCATGGACCACATTTCATTACCAAATTGAGTACCACAATCCTCCTCCCACTGCAGTTCGGATGTCAAATAATTGTATACAAGAGGGAAAATATCCAATGTCGCGATCCTTTCCTTAAGAAGGCTTTTGAGTCTCTCACATATTCCGTTCACTTGCGGGTGATTGGCAGAAGAAAACGTGTTTAATGTTGAACAATAATCCTATTTGTTCAAATACTTCATTAACAAAATATGTCCCATTATCGGATCTCAGCACTTCACATACTCCCCATCTTGGAAAGACTTCACGTACTAAAACCTTCGTTGCACAAGTGGCATCAGAGCAGAGCTGCCTTAGAGTTGTTTCCATGGGCTGCTAACATTTTAAGGGGAAGACACAGGAGAAATGCAGAGTAAAATGATAATGGCATTAACACATATTTAGATAGTACAACACACTTGGGTAATAACAAGTGGTATCAACACATGAACAACATGGGCGAGAGAACATCTAAGGAGGGTCGCTACGTTTGCGCTCTCGTACCTTATACTATGAGTGCTGCTTGAACTTCATTTACAGAGAAATACCAGAGTACAATGCCAAATGTCTTGTCCACCTTGCTGCTTGCATGACTTGAGGACAGTTTCAAGAATATTGGGACACACTATAATGGAGATCGTAATGGTCATTCCCATTCTAGAATGATTAGATCAAGACTACACAGATAGAAACGGAGCCTGCATGGAAGAGCAAGATGCTCACGTACCCTAGGGCAGGACAGGATGAAGTGGACATAACGGAAATGATGAGAATGGACTGTCCTGATAAAGCAGAGATAGCTTGGATGCCTGGATGCTGGGAAAGAACTCAGATGCTAGTCTATGGACAAGTGAAGTCCAGGAAAGGATGGGAAGAAGGATTGATGTCCTGTGCAGCCCATCTATTGAAACAGGAATATGTACGGGAAGTACAAAGGGTAAATGATGTGTGTTTGAAGTCATGGGCCGAACATGCCAAGCTGCTGACATGGGTATAAGATGAATCAGGCCCAATGTTTGTAATTCCACTCGTGAATGTGACACTGTGCTTTCAACGAAAAGGAAGAAGGCCTGTGGGAGATAACATAGGTTGCAAGGCTATAGTTGATGTCTCTAGTATGGGAGCAGGGACAGCTGCTTTGATGGATCAATATTGGGCTTCTGGGTCCAGAGCCTACATGAAAGTCCCAAAGGATTGGGCAGGAACATGTTCCTTAGTGCGTATCCATGCTCCAGCATTAGTGATTCTGAACAGTGACCTGAACTTTGGTGAATTTCCAAAAGCAGATGCCCATTTGAGGATGAGAAGATCACTTGAATTCCTCAATTGAACAAGGAGGGAGAATTTTTTCTCTGCTAAATCGATAGAAAACTTTGATTCGATTCCTTATGAGCATAGGCTAATCAGCAAGACTGCCTCGATCTTCACTACTATCGTTATGCCTGGGATACAGATGATGGCTAATGCCAAATAGTTACAGATCACCAGATGGGAGCTCCTGCAGACAATCAGCACTACCATAAAGGGATTCAGTGCGATCAAGGAAGAATTGAGGGCCATAAGATTGATGACCCTCCAGAATAGATATGTTCCTGATATGATCACAGCAATGGATGGAGGTGTTTGCGCCAAAATTGGGACATCATGTTGCACGTTCATGCCTTCTCATGATGACAAGAATGGGACCTTGACAGAGGCCATAACATTGCTGATGTAGCTGCACGACAAAATGGAGGATGAGACAGAAGATATTGCAGATGACAGCTGGTTTGCGCCTATCTTCTCATGGGTCCCATAATGGATGGTGAATATCTTCAAATGCCTGGGAGCAATACTGGTGATGTTGATGTTTGTATTCTGTGTGATTAGGATAATAATTACACAGTGCAAGAAGACATCAAAGAAGGCTGTAAGAATGAAAATCATGATCAATGTTGAGTCAGGGTTTAGATCCAAGGAGTTGACAGATGAAGAAATTAGAAAATATATAGACGTCAGTATCTTAGCACCTGAGGGAACAAAGTTCCTGCATCCAAGAAATCACAGGAAGTACATGGGAGGATGAATCTACTGTAATCCGAATGGACAATGCAGCCACATGACCTGGAGTGTTGATGAACATATAAAATCAGCAGGATATCTGAAGTGAGTAGTGAAAATCTGGACTCCAAAGAAGCACTTTTTCAAGAGAGGATACCAAGATGTGAAAACTGGTGAAGGAGTGGTCGATAAATCAACCAGAGGGGGGAGTGTAAGGGAGCAGCTGAATGCCTCTGCAGGAAGCACCCGCCACTATTCTGCCTATATGTTGGAAACCGTAAATTGCGACATGTGCAACCCAGTGATGGTGCTGATTACACAAAAAGACTTTGAGACAAGGTATCCACTGAGAAACCCGATGTGATGTATCCCGGAAGATATGACAGTCTCCTGAGGGAAGTCCCAGAATAAGTGTGAAGATATGAAAAAGAGTGTGACGCACTGAGACGGATGACCGAAGAAGAGGATGCATAGACCATAGTAAAGTAAAGAATCAAGAAGACGTTCATGTGCGAAATGAGAATTGCACGTGTAAAGAAGCACTGCAGAAAATGCGAGCCATTTTATAACTGTACAAATCCCGTAACGCAAGTAGACTAAGTAATCGTAAAGGCTAGCTATATGTAGTGAATAGACTGCAGGCGCCGCCGCCAATATATATGTATATAGAATCTGGACATTCGATGTCACAATTTTAGTAAGCTCAACTCATGGAGAAAGAGGATTGATAGCTGTGTGTGTGTGTCGCAGCAAAGAAATAAGCCGCGGCTCAAAGATGGACCAAAAGAAGGATGTTTGTTGAGGTGTCAAAGGCTAAGGCAGCCAAAAATGGTTATCAGTCCTTGAAGAATAGTGAATGTGAGACGCTGAGGCTTCCCTTGTTAAGTTGCAAAGAGAGAACGTCATAAGTGCCAAGTTTCTTTATTCGAGACAATTAAATGCTATAAAATGGGCCGATTCATGGTCTCCTGTCACGTGAGTCCAGGATGGAAATAGAAGTGGGCATGTAGACCTGGACCTTGAGAAGAACATGCTCACACTCCCTTATATTCCCAGAGAAGAAAAGCGACTGCAAGGCCAGGTTCAAAGACAATCTTAATGGCAGAAAGCATGAGCGAAGAGAGATGCTGGGCTAATTGGGTGGGGAGGTACGGTCAAGTCCACCCACCAGCACCTGGAGCTTACATGCTGCTAGAGAATCGAATTTTCAGAAGGGTACAAGCATGCCAACCAATTGTAGAAGGCCGTATAACAAAGCACCTTATAGTTTGAGAGCCAATGATGTATCATGTTTCTAATAACTATTGAAGATGACTTGCACTAAGGGATGGCATAAATTGCCCACCTGACTATAGGGGGTATCCCTACAAAATATCCCCACCAAACATATCGCCATACATCTGGCCGTTTGTCTTGCCATAGGCGATGTATTTGGGGAGGATATTTTGTGGGAGCGGGGCTTGCGGGGGTGTCCCCTGCACATTTTAAAATAATGCGCGGGGTGTCCCCCGCATAGTCCATGGGTCAATATTGCCGCAAAAATATGGCGATATTTTTGTAGCACAATATTTTTGCGGGGATATTAACACATGGAACCCTATAGAGACCCAAGCACAATCCAATCCCTTATAGAACATATACTTAGATAGTCCCCTTAGTCCTATCACAGTCCTGCATAGGTTTTCTTAGCTTACCACGTAGTATGATGTCACGTATGATGAGTTTTTGTTATATAAGTACTGTTTTTTATTACATGCTTGAGACTATGCTGTGCGACATCAGTTGTTGTCCGTTGTATTCCCTGTTTTAGATCATTTACTATTAAACAGAGACATTTTGCCAACTTCCTGAGTCGGTCTTCTCGTTTGTTGTGAGAATTATTCTCCATCCCATCCAACGTACAATATGTTGCCTCGATCAAAAGGAACATAAGGGTTCACTTGGTAGCATGTCGGATGGTTCGGAAGTGAAACCCATCGACTAGTAGGCCCCAGTACTTTGGACGATCAGGCACCCTCCACAATCTAGCCAGAAGGCAAAGGTGGCCGATTGGATGGGAGAATCATACGATGTGTTGCCTTGATTAAATGGACCATAAGGGTTCAAAATCCTTACACAGACAGATCCTTTGTTTTGGTTCAGGTTGGGAAATAGCCCTTGTGCAGGAAGCCGGAACTTAAGGGGAAGGGCATGTGATGAATCTGATGGAGTCATCACTGACTTCTCAGTGGTGACATCCTCCCATGTGCCAGGCAATGGCAGCTGCTACCTGATCCTGACCCTGGGGGCGACTATATGCGGAAGGATCACATGGGAGGAGATAACCTCTGGGGAGATGTCATGGCTTCATTGGATGACATATGGTATCCTCCATTTGCCCTTGAAGATAATCCTCTCATACATAATACTCTCATAGCTTATTGTCATATGGCTACACTTTCCCCCTAGACAGAATAGGGAACACCTAATCCCAAATTGCATAGACCAAGCTTCCAACTTTGGTCTACCTTGTGGAAATTACAAGACTGTCTTCTCCAGTTCTGTTTTTCCATCATCCAGAACTGATTTACCATTTAGAACTATTTAAAGTGATTATTCAAGATTCTTAAACCAACCATCAGCAATGGACTTCTTTTCCCAGAATCACCCGAATACTGGGATGAGGAAAAGGGAAAGAGCAGAGCGGAACAAGCCTAGCAAGCGCTCTAGTTGTTTCCTGCAAACACATTTGCCCGGGAAATGTAAAGAACAGAAGCAAGGTGTTAGAAGCTGTTGTTGGCATGAGGATGTTGCACTTCTCTACAAGGGTCAAGGATCTGAAAGGCAAAGACACATGTGGTGGAGCCGGGCAGCTCACCATCCAGGAAGAAGGGTGAGGCTGTGAGAACAGGATGTGCTGTTGAAACGCCAGGAGCAGGTGAAAGACCCCTAGGCGTTCACCGACCGCAGAAAGTAGCACCTTGCTTACTGAAGCCTGAAGGGAAGTGGGTGGGCTGAAAAGAAGCCACAGGATTTGAAAGAACTTACAGAAAGCAGTAAAAAGTGGAATACAGGATGATGTACTGTTGCCAGTTGACCGCAAACAAGCCTGAGAATGCCAACAAGAGCCGGTGAATCATCCCAAGAATAGTGAGGAGACAGGGGCATATCAACACCTGTGCCAAAGATGAATAATATTAAACAGAACAGATGAAAGCGAGAAAGCAAGGAGTTTAATAGAAAAAAGGGAGAAGTGAATTAGAATTAAGGCCCATTCCAGTATGTGAATGCATGGAATGCAAATACATGGGGACACTTAATCAAATAATATATCAATGGGATATTTTATCCAACCAAAGGTACAACTGTGGAAGTGGATAGAAACACTGAGTGAACACAATAAGTCCTGGCAGGAGAGTATACCAGGCAGTTATAGGTGTGTGAGTACAAGAAGCCCTGGCAGAAGAATATACCAGGCAATTACAAGTGCATGAATACAGGAAGCCCTGTCAGGAGAGTATGCCAGCCAATTAAAAGTGTGTGAATATAAGAACCCCTGGCAGGAAAGTATACCAGACAATTATAAATATATGAACATAAGACATCCTGGCAATCCCAAATGTGTGAAAACAAGAAGCCATGGAAAGAGAACATACCAGGTAAGTGCAAGGGTGTGGATAAAAGATGTCCTGAGATGAAATATCAGGTGTGCGCTGATTGGAAGACAAGGAGTAAAGTCCTGACCGAAAAGGATACCAGCCATATAGAATTTTATTGAAAAACAGCTGTGTGTATGACAGCGTTCTTGTGGACCAAGAAAGACACAAGGAACCTTTGTGTTCAAGAGAAATCCACGGGAAGGGACCCATCCTCTGGAATAAGAACCTTTCTTTTCCTTAAATAACTATTTGTATTTAAGAGGAATCCTGGGGAAGGGAATCACCCTCTGGAACAAGGACTCTTTATCCCTGGAGAGCTTTTGTGTTGTAAATATGTATTCTTCCTTTACAAACACTTTTCATCAAAGGTTAAAGACACCTCCCTTTTCACCTTATAGTTTAGTTTATAATGTGTGGATCAGAATAGAACTGTTGGACACAAGAACAGGTATGATTTTGACATCCTGACAAAGACAGACCCTTAGTTTTGGTTTAGGTAGGGACATTCCTCTTAGAGCAGGGTCAGAGAGGCCTTTTCCCAACCCTTTTATTTTAATAAAAGTATTTAACCAAACACATGGCAAATTGCGACTGAGTGTCATTCCTGACTTTACACACATCCCAGGTTCCATATCATGGAGCCAGTGGTGGCAGCCAGCCTTCTATGTCATCTCACTTTTCTTCCCAATACCCAGGCAGGGACATTATAATTTGGCCTGCCTATCCTAAGGATCAGAAGACTATAGTGCATTACTATTCGAACATCCAGCAGAATTCCCAGGTATCTGCAGAGGGCAGTGTTCAGCAGGTCTTTCACATGCTCAGCGTTCAGAATGTTCCTGTTCACTTCTTTCATGATGCTGGAACTCTGGTCATGGCTGGGGGTCTTTATGCCTGATGTGGTCTATGTCTTGGTTGAGTCAGGATGTTTGGCATCATACAGGTCAATGTGTTGGTCCTAGAAGGATGGGGCAGTAGCCCTAAAACAGATATCTGGAAACAATATGTATGAGGTCCTTCTTACTCTAGGTGTTTCTTGGTAACCAAGCTGGTAGGTATTCTCCCTCTACTGGATACATGCAGGTAGGATTTCCACATCCCTGTTTGGCCCTCTTGGCTTGGTCAACAATGGTGTAGAGAAATGCTTTTATTTGTGTGTGTATTGACTTATTCATGTGATTATATGATTTATACAGCAAACCTTACACCTATGTAAAATAAAGAATAACATATTAAGTACAACATTCCTGAATAGAATAATTAAAGCAAAAATAAAATCTATGCATAGCAATTATCAACAAAACTTGACAGACTAACAACAATCTTGTCCAAAACTCATTGTACATATAAACATGTCATTACTAATATATCTCTTAAACATAATCTTGCGTAACTCTATTAAGTATGTGCAGTCTAAAACAATGTGCTGCAGATTTTCTATAGAGTATTCTTTCAAACATACCAAGCACGTTTGAAGCTCTTTCTTTATTCCTACTCTAGCATCAATTACATTCATTACATGGAGTTGGTTCAAACAAAAAAAAACATTTAATAACTGGCAGGGTACATGTACGGAAACTTCATTATGTATTTTCTAACACCACCATATCTTGGGAAAACCCTAATATATTCCACACAAAAAACCTTTAGACAAAAGGTAGTCATAGCAATTCTTTCAGTCACAGTAATGGGCTTTTCTACACACTTCCTTTATTATGACAATCAAAATCAATGACATTTTAAAAATCTTCACAAGCATTAAAATAATTAAGCAGGAAGTGTGATGTCAGACCTTCAGCCGCCTCTTTGGATACTGTGACGGGGCGGCCCACCTCAAATAACCACGCTGACTCTCGAATAAATGTTCAAGGGTGTATATTAAAATAAATGTCAGGATTGCTATTTTTCTTCTCTTGGGATCTAAGGGACTGGAGAATAGTTGGCTCTAGGGCCGTCCCTCTTCTCTCTTGAATATCCCCAGGCTTCGGATGCACCTCCCAATCCCAGATCTCTCTATTGGTCTGTTAGTAGTCTATCGATCGGTAACCCCTGTCTGTCTCTCTTCTTAGTACAGCTAAAGGTGTTCACCCTATGCCGTTGGCTATCTGTCTCCCTAGGGAACTTCTAACTCTCCCTCTCCTATCATTGGTTAGTTGCTGGTAAAATAGGAATGCTACCTTCTTTCACCCAGTGTCACTTACACTCCTTCCTCAACATCTCACTCCTGACCATTCTCTATACAACTCCCTTCCAACTGTTCTCCTCCCACCATGTCACTGTCCCTCCAATCTCACACTCCGCCTTTCCACTGCCAACCTTGGATCTTCCTTTTCTTACTCCTATCTTCTTATGACTGATATCTCCCACTACTCCTCTACATCTGTTCCCTCTTCTCCCTCCTTCCTCTCACTCCACTTCTTCACCCCTACTATTCTTCTAATCATAACTCCTGTTTTCCTCTTTACCAATAGCTTCTCCTGTTCTCCCACTCACTGTCACTCTCCCTGCTAGTACCACGACTAGTGTTCCCACTCCGCTGCTACCACTACCTCACTCTATTACCTTCCAGGTCACCCAGGGATATTGTGCCCCGCACACCTCGCTCAGTATTACCAACCCCTAGGGAGATGGTGCCCTTCTCACCTTATGTACTAGCCCCTGTTTGACCCACAGGGACTCCTAGGGATATGGTGTCCTTGCTCAGCCAGGGATATGGTGCCCTGCTCACCCTTTGTCATGATGCCTACCCCTGGGGAACCAGCAACCCCGGAAGCAGGCATCAAGTTATTTTGAGCAAGCCCAAAAACCCCTGCTAGGGGGCTGTTTGGGTGCGGTCCTGGCACCTATGGCGCCAGGCTCATATGGAGAGTCAGTCCTGGCACCACAGGCGCCAGGCTCATAGAGTAGAACTTACCTGATGCAGACCATGCTGCAAGCTTACCTGATGCAGACCACGCTGCAGAGCTCCAAGCCAAAGGAGGCTTGGAAGGGACTACTTTACCTAGGGACTATTTTTTACTAGGGTGGGACTGGGGAGGAATACTTACCTGGGACTACTTTGGGGGCTATTTAAACCATGCCCGAAGAGCAGCACACGCTTCGCGTTATTCTGCATCCAGCAGCATAACGCTCACCGTGTCTGCAAGCCTGCATCCAGTCTTCTGCCACGCCCGCCTCGAGTCTGCAGCTCCTAGAAAAAGGGAGGAAGAGAAGGAGAAGAGATTAGAATAAGAGCAAAACCTTCGATCCTTACCTGAATTCCGGATCCACAGCGCCTTCAAGCTGGAAGAAAGAAGCATTCAAGCTGCAGCGGCGTGCTGAACTCACCGGCCTTCGCAGCATCCTCACGATCCACTGCATCCTTCTGCACGTTCCCGCCGCACTCTGGCACCTAAGGGGAACACAAGAAAAGCAAAGGTGAGCCAAGGGAATAAACAGAGGCAATAATAACTACCCCCATAGACTTACCTGATTACCGCCGGGGGTACTATTCCTCTTCACGGGTCGGCGCAGTCTCTATTGCATCCTCGCCGTACCCTGGCCCCTAAGGGGAACAAAAGGACAACAAGGTGAGACGAAAGGACAAACAATAGGAACTCTCCTCACCACAATAGAATTACCTACTTTTACCGCCGGAGGCATTATTCCCCGAACTTCATATTTTCTCTCCACACCTGAATAAGGGAGCAAGCCACAGGTTACATTCTGGCCCTATTTTATTGAACTTTGTGGTATAAGCCAAATCCTTACCTGAACTTCGTCAGCTACCACGAGGAACTCTTCGCTGGGGTCAAGCTGCAAACTGCAAGGAATCGGACAAGAGTGAAAGTCAGACATGTGAACTCTTACAAACTACATACCTTTCGGAGTCAATATTGTTCTGGAACTCACTAATTCCTTCGAGCCAGTGAAGCAACTGGTTATCAACGCGCCCCTGCACTCAATGCAGGATGGTGAGCTCATCTTTTCAAACCGTCAGGTGAGACTATGAGAGGGGACATCAAAGGTGATCTGTGGGGAGAACAGCGGGAGTGGGGGATTTACGCTCAACTCCACGGGTGGTTAATTCCCTTTCTCCATTTGCAGAAGAATATCCCTACGGGCCAAGCAAACGAAGCTAGGTGGGCCAGTCCAGTCCGTCATCTCGGCCCTACGCGTCACATTGGTGGAAACCGCAGCTGTCCAGTTCAGATCGACGCCTCTGCGGGAGCCAGGTGAGCGTAACAGAACGCAAAGACTACCCACAAATTCCCACCCGGGCATTATGGATATCTCAGAGACTGACCAATTGGCCCAATTACTTGGGGAAGTGAGGGCTGAAGTGCATTCCGCCCGTCAAGAAACCAATGCTCTTAGGAGAGAACTGATTCTGTCAAAGGAGCGAACTGATGACCTTGCTAGGCAACTATTGCAAAGCCAGGCTGGACAAGCACCCCTATCTGGTTCCGGGGGAAATCCAGCTCCTGTGTTATCGAGTAACCCTGTGCAAATAAACCTACCAGGAAATATTCCATAACCCCACCCGAACGCTTTGCCAGAGATCCCAAAAGGTTTGCCGTGTTTATGAATCAATGCCGCTTGCACTTTTTATGCAGACCTGGAGCCTTCCCAAATGATCAAGCCAAGGTAGCCTTTGTATTGTCATATCTCAGCGGCAGTGCAGCTGATTGGTCAATTCCACTAGTTACTCAGGATGACCCAATTCTTTGGGATTTTCAGGGCTTTCAAACTAGTATGGAAAGACTATTTGCCCGGCACTCCCAAAGACAGGCCCTGGATAACGAACTTTTGTCGCTACGACAGGGTAACCAGGACCTTCTATCCTACATCGCAACCTTTAATAGGTTAATAGTGGAAACTGGATGGCCTGAGGTAAAACGAATCACGTTATTTCATCGAGGGCTTCGAGGAGAACTCAAGGATGTCTTGGCTCAAGTCATGAACCCACCTCAAGACTGCACTGAATATATAGACTTAGTGGTCCAGTTAGATCACAGACTTCAGAACAGAAAGGCTGATCGAGCCAAGTTTGAGAATCGGGTGTTGGTCAAAACCCACGCTAACCCCAAAGGAGCAGATGCTTCAGAACCCCTGCAAATCGGAGGGGTTAAAGGACCCTTAACCCAGAAGGAAAGAGAAAGGAGACAGCAAATGCAATTGTGTCTATATTGTGGAACTTCTGGGCATTTTCTACGGGATTGCCCTGGAAAACCACCCAAGAAGGTGGTAGGAGCTGCTGATAAAAGCCATATGGAGTCAGACTCAGGAAACGACCACGCCCGACAAGCGTAGAGGTCTGCTTGCCGAGCTTGAAGAAGGATACTCAGACCTCGCATTTCATCATACCAATGGTCCTCGTAGATCCAGGGCAGCCATCGCGTATGCATGCAGTAAGGGCATACATGGATAGCGGGGCCATAGGAAACTATGTGGACTATGAATTGGCTTCCTGGCTGAATCTACCTCTCTGCCGAAAAACCACCTCAGATGTCATCACCAGAGTCGATGGAACTGAAATTGCCTCTGGGCCTGTAATTTATTCCACCGCAGAGATGACACTATTGAGTCAGGATGGGCATCGAGAGACTATTGTGTTTGATCTAATCAAAGCCCCACAGTTTCAAATAATACTAGGGATACCTTGGTTGGAAACACATAATCCTTGTATTGATTGGCGAGAGACGAGAATAACCTTCCCGGATTGTGCACAAACCTGTTACCCAAAGAAAAATCCGAACGCAGGCCTGGCCATAGTAACCACAGCAGTCATGCAACTACCTCCAGAATACCAAGAATTCCAGTATGTCTTCCAAAAGGAACAGGCAAACACCTTACCGCCTCACAGATCGTACGATTGTCAAATCGATCTCATACCCGGTGAACAACCCCCTTGTAGCAGGATCTATGCCCTTACAGAACCTGAAAACCTTCACCTACGACAATACTTAGACCAGTACCTTGCCAATGGCTTTATTCGCCCATCCAGGTCCCCTGCATCTTCAGCTTTCTTCTTCGTGCCCAAAAAGGAAGGTGACCTCAGAACGTGCATAGACTACCGCGCTTTGAACCAGATAACTGTTAAGAACCGATACCCATTGCCTCTGATCCCTGAACTACTAGACAAAGTGAAGGACGCTTGTATATACACTAAATTAGATCTCCGGGGGGCATACCATCTGGTACGTGTAAAAGAGGGCGACGAATGAAAGACTGCTTTCCCACTAAGTATGGGTTATTCGAATACCAGGTGATGCCTTTCAGGTTGTGCAATGCACCAGCCGCCTTCCCATACTTTATGAACGATGTCCTTCGTGAACTCATTGACGTTTGTGTTGCCGTGTATATCGATGATATTCTAGTATACTCCTCTTCAGAATATGACCATGTGAAGCACGTCCGAGCAGTCCTTGAGAAATAGCGCCAGCACAAACTATATGCAAAACTAAAAAATGTGTTTTTCATGCCACAGAAGTTAAATTCCTTGGGTTTATCCTGACCCCAAAGGGATTCCGAATGGAATCACGAAAGGTGGACGCAATCCTTAAGTGGCCATCTGCAAGTTCAGTTAAAGGAGTACAAAGCATGCTCGGCTTTGCCAATTTCTACCGCAGATTCATCCCAGATTTCTCACATGTCGTACATCCCATCACAGCACTCTTGCGAAAAAATAAACGCTTTATGTGGACTGAAGAAGCTGAAAATGCCTTCCAAGAGCTGAAAGCGAAATTCACGTCTGCACCTGTGTTAAAGCACCCGCGCCCTGAACTTCCATACATAGTGGAAACTGATGCATCCAGTCTAGCCATGGGAGCTGTCCTGTCTCAAAAGGACCCTGAAACTGGCCAGCTTCACCCAGTAGCATTTTGGTCCAGAAAGTTCTCGGCACCCGAGTTAAGCTATGCAGTTACCGACAAGGAGTTATTAGCCATTAAATCCGCCTTCAAGGCTTGGCGGCACTATCTTCTCGGTGCCAGGCATACCATTACTGTGATCACTGATCACCGGAACTTACAGTATTTAAAAATAGCCAAGGCCCAATCGTCACGTCAACTCGGATGGGCATTGTTCTTTGCCGAGTTCGATTTCGTGATAACCTATCGACCAGGTTGTAAGAATGGTAAAGCAGACGCCTTATCCCGAATAGGGATGGGAGAGGCAGAAGTGAACCCAGAACCAGTACCTATAATTTCCGAACAAAGGATTCTTGGCATGACTACTCTACAGACACTAGAGGACATTCAGGTAAAGATCCAGCAACTCTTTGATCCTACAGCCCTGCAGGACTGGGTAAAGAAAGGCCCGGACTACTCTGTCACCAATGATCTGCCTGATTACCAAGGGCGGCTATTTCTGCCACACAAGGAACTACAAGAGCTAGTCATTTCCCGTTATCATGATACCCTAATGGAGGGGCTCCCAGGTATTTCAAAAACTGAAGCTAAAATTAAAAGACAATTCTGGAGGCCCACCTGGCGAAAGGATATTAAATCATTTGGAATGTCTTGTGGTATTTCCACTCAAAACAAAAGTCAAAAGGAAAAACCAGCTGGACTCTTACAACCTTTAGAGATTCCGCCTACACCATGGCACACCTTATCGTTAGACTTTATTACCAATCTATCTCCTTGTAATGGGTTTAACACCATTCTAGTTATTGTGGATCTTTTTTCCAAGATGGCCCACTTTATTCCTTTAAAAGGTCTACCTTCAGCCTCAATCCTGGCTGCAGAATTCCTCAAAAACATTGTTCGCATACATGGATTTCCGTCCGTGTTGGTCTCTGACCGGGGCAGTCAATTCATTTCACATTTTTGGAAAAAATGTTGTGAATTGGCGCAAATCGATGTGAGATTATCGACCAGTCACCACCCCCAGACCGATGGTCAAACGGAGAGGACCAACCAGACTCTTGAACAATACCTGCGTTGTATGTTACATCAGACTGAGAGTAATTGGAAGGACATTCTTTGGATCGCCGACTATGCATACAATAATTCAGTACATTCTGGAACTCGACAAAGCCCCTTTTATACCCTATATGGGCAGCACCCTCGAACCTCAGACCTTGACTCACCCCAACACTTAGAAATGCCCGCAGTGGACCAGCTACACGCTACAAGTACACAAGCCTTTAAGGAGGCAAATGCACATTTAAAACAGGCGAAGGAGAAATATAAGAAAGATGCTGATCGGAATAGAAGTGATACTCCACAGTACCAGATACGGGACCAAGTATGGTTGGCCACAAAACACATACCTCTCAAGGGAACGCGGACCTTTAACCCTAGATATTTGGGAACTTACTCTATTAAGGCCATTATCAACCCAGTGGCCGTCAAGTTGGACTTACCTGCAAATATGCGAATTCACCCCGTCTTTCATGTGTCACTTTTGAAGCCAGTGCAACCAGGGACAAGACTAACCAAGCCACCAGACCCCATCCTTATAGACGGGGAACCCGAATTTGAAGTTAAGAACATCCTGGACTCCAAGATGGTGAAGTCAAAACTTTTTTATTTAATCGACTGGAAAGGTTACGGACCACAGGAAAGGTCTTGGGAACCTAGTGACCAAGTGCATGCACCTCGATTGATGAAAAGATTCCACCGAAATTTCCCAGACAAACCAAAACCACGGAGAAGAACGACTTTAGGAGGGGCCTTGGGGGGGAGTGCTGTCATGATGCCTACCCCCGGGGAACCAGACCAGGTCCAGCAACCCCGGAAGCGGGCATCAAGCTATTTTGAGCAAGCCCAAAAACCCCTGCTAGGGGCTGTTTGGGTGCAGTCCTGGCACCTATGGTGCCAGGCTCATATGGAGAGTCAGTCCTGGCACCATAGGCGCCAGGCTCATAGAGTAGCATTTGTAGAGTAGAACTTACTTGAGGCAGACCATGCTGCAAGCTTACCTGATGCAGACCACACTGCAGAGCTGCAAGCCAAAGGAAGCTTGGAAGGGACTACTTTACCTAGGGACTATTTTTTACTCGGGTGGGGCTGGGGAGGAATACTTACCTGGGACTACTTTGGAGGCTATTTAAACCATGCCCGAAGAGCAGCACACGCTTTGCGTTATTCTGCATCCAGCAGCGTAACGCTCACCGTGTCTGCAAGCCTGCATCCAGTCTTCTGCCACGCCAGCCTCAAGTCTGCAGCTCCTAGAAAAAGGAAAGAACAGAAGGAGAAGAGGTTAGAATAAGAGCAAAACCTTCGATCCTTACCTGAATTCCGGATCCACCGCGCTTTCGAGCTGGAAGAAAGAAGCCTTTTATGCGCGCCGCCTCGCCTGCTGCAGCGCTGCGCTGAACTCACCGGCCTTCGCAGCATCCTCACGATCCACTGCATCCTTCTGCACGTTCCCGCCGCACTCTGGCACCTAAGGGGAATACAAGAACAGCAAAGGTAAGTCAAGGGAATAAACAGAGGCAATAGTAACTACCCCCATAGACTTACCTGATTACGGCCGGGGTTACTATTCCTCTTCACGGGTCAGCGCAGTCCCCATTGCATCCTCGCCGTACCCCGGCCCCTAAGGGGAACAAAAGGACAACAAGGTGAGACGAAAGGACAAACAAGGGGAACTCTTCTCACCATAATAGACTTTCCTAATTTTACCGCCGGAGGCATTATTACCCGAACTTCATATTTTCTCTCCACACCTGAATAAGGGAGCAAGCCACAGGTTACATTCTGGCCTTATTTTATTGAACTGTGTAAGATAAGCCAAATCCTTACCTGAACTTCGTCAGCTACCACGAGGAACTCTTCTCTGGGGTCAAGCTGCAAACTGCAAGGAATCGGACAAGAGTGAAAGTCAGACATGTGAACTCTTACAAACTACATACCTTTCGGAGTCAATATTGTTCTGGAACTCACCAATTCCTTCGAGCCAGTGAAGCAACTGGTTATCAATGCGCCCCTGCGCTCAATGCAGGATGGAGAGCTCATCTTTTCAAACCATCAGATGAGACTATAAGAGGGGACATCAAAGGTGATCTGTGGGGAGAACAGCGGGGGTGGGGGATTTACGCTCAACTCCACGGGTGGTTAATTCCCTTTCTCCATTTGCAGAAGAATATTCCTACGGGCCAAGCAAACAAAGCTAGGTGGGACAGTCCAGTCCGTCATCTCGGCCCTACGCGTCACATTGGTGGAGATCGCAGCTGTCCAGTTCAGATCGACGCCTCTGTGGGAGCCAGGTGAGCGTAACACCCTTCTACTAATAACTCCCACTCTACCACTAATATCCTTTGCTCGCTACTCCCACTACCTACTACCTCTACTCCCAACCACTACCCCTTCCGCCACTACTACTGCTCCATTAAACTACTCCTTCTTCTATTACTCACACTCCTTACACAAACACTCTACAGACACCCTCCTTAACAATGTACTCCACAATCCAAAACGCTCTCGCCTTCACTGGTCTCTTGGACATCCTCCACCTCCGCCTGTCTTTACCCAACTAACCCAGACTTACACGCTGACACAAACTTCCTTTAATTCCCCACTTCCTCCCAGGATTGGCCCCTTACCTTATCCAATAGCCTACCTGGCTCCAGGGGGTGGGACAAGGGAAAGACATGGGAGGGCTTAAAAGAGCTCGTAAGTCCCGTCCCCTTTCCAACATGGATCCTGCTGGGGTCCAGGGATGCTGGAGCAGTTCTAAAGCCAGTAGGCTTTTACAAATAATAATTGCCCAAATCCCTAGTGTTATAGTGGAATAAGGCCTCTTGGGGCCTTTATTAATTAAAATCTGTGCTGCCTGTATAGTTTTATAAACATCCCTGGCGGGTTAGTAGCTGCATTTTCCTTTTGCAGGCTCCAGCTTTCACTGCTGGCCCAGTGTTCTGGGTTAATGCGGCCCCCCTTTGGTGCCGCGTTTCCCTTGTCAGCATTCACTGCCAGTGTTGCTGCTGAACGCAGCAACCGGTGGCAGTTGCGTTGCTGCTGCTGCTGCTGTGGTTCTCCTCCTCTCCCTACTGCCGTCACTGCAGGAAGGAGGGGTTGAGAGGGGGCCTACATTCTGTCCCTCCCCTCCTTTCGGACAGGGGCATAGGGCTGGCCCTGTCACAATGCTAAGTACATTTTCTACTGTTCTATCAGTTTGATTTGAATACATATATTCATTCTCTTCAGCATTGCCAGTGTATAATGGATTTAACTGATTTATTGCACATGCCCAAAAGAATTAGAGTGATTGTACAAGCAGCAAATCAATATCACGATCCAAGGGATGGTTGTCATTTTTCTGCCAGGGTCTCTATATTCTCCCCAGCAAGGCTATTCACTCCCAGGCAATAGAGGTATCTACTCAGTTGACCTCTTCCTGTTGTCCCCAGATGTATAGCCTCTCTTTTCTGGTCCTATGGGAACGCCTCCCCACCTCAAAAGACACAAGGGAAGAACCTAACAGGGCCACAATGTAAGGGGTGAGAAATCGAATGAAGTGCCTGCATTATCTGGATACATTGTCCCCAGTAGAATGTCCATTCCCCCACACATGCACACAAATGCCTAGGGCAACTGAAACAGGACGGGGTTCATCTAAGCTTTCAAACCCCTGGGGTGATTTTAAGTGCACCAGCACACTTCTTTATCTTTGTGCAGCACTGGCGATGCTGCACCCACTAAGTCCTAGAGTGCACAGCTACCGATGTGTATTGCGCTCCACTCAGATTTTAAGATCAAACGGTACCATCCGTACCCATCTAGATACTGTGAAGCCATCTTGGAGTAAGACACAGACAACAGATTCTGAATTAACAATAAAACTGTATTAACTTAAAAGTCAGGATGGGAAATAGCTTATCTTGCCTTACACTACAATGGATTTTCCCTACCAAACCAAAACTAAGGAAAGTCAAAGTCCAAGAGTTCAATTTAGGAATCTGTCTGTGTACAAAACATATGCTTGCCCTCACAACCAATCTATACAATCTGTAGAGATGTCAGCAACCAATAAAACATTGTTCAACACAAAGTTCGGAGCTTTGTCCAGCTCGTAGCTTTGTTTCAATTCTCTTCCCCAAGTAGAAAGCAGTTTCAACAAATGTCTCAGGATTGCCTTAAGTTCAGAATGATATAGAGTTAACCAACACATAGTTCCAAACACAATGGGCCTCATTCCGAGTCCGGCGCTAATGGAAAAACGATGGCGGTAAAGTAATACCGCCATCCTTTTCCGCCGTGGACTATTCCGACCCATCACACCGTAATTACCGCCGCCGTAAAGTACGACGGCGTAAATAGCGGACCAGTGTCGCGCGCCCGAGACACCACGTCGGAAATAACGCTAAGGCGTTAACCAGTGCTGATCCCAAGTAAAGCGGACACGGTAAAAACGGGCTCCACAAGGGCGCAAAGTACCTTAACGCCATGGCGTAATTACCGGCATCGCAGAGAAGGTGTTAACAACCCTGAACAGTGCCAGAAAGAGGAACAGGTGCACCCAATCAGCACAGGTGGAGTCCATAGAGTCAGGCACAGCACAAAAGGAGCACACCCACACACTACACCCCCTCCCACACCAAGATGATACCAATTCTCGCAGCATTCATGGAGCTGGAGGCCCTGCTTGCAAGGCAGCAACTACGACAACATCAACAACAGCAACCACAGCAACCACAGCCCCCACCACAGAGGATACACAGGAGGAGAAGGAGGCAGAGACAGGCCCAGCATGCCCTACCGGTGCAGCCACCATTACCATGCCGTCAGCCCCCAATTCCACGCATCAGACCCACCCCCTTCAACCTCACACCAGAGCAGATACACACCCTGTACCGGCTTGACCGGGACACCATAACCACCATAGTGGCCCTGATAGATAACGACATAGTGAGCCTAATAGAAATCAGCACTGCCATCCCCCCTCTACTAAAGGTAGTGTCTGTGCTCCACTTCCTTGCCACAGGGACCTACCAGCATACAGTGGGACACATGCATGGCATTTCACAGCCCATATTTTCCCGGATACTCAACCAAGTGCTCGATGCCCTCCTCAAGCACAGAAGGGACTACATATGCCTCCCCCGGACTCCCCAGGAGACATATGATACCAAAGCTGCCTTCCATGCACTTGCAGGCATGCCAAATTGCATAGGTGCCATCGACTGCACCCACGTAGAATTGGTGGTTCCCCATGCCATGGAGGTGCCATATCGCAACCGCAAGCAATATCACTCCATCAACGTCCAGATGGTGTGTAATGCCAGTAAAGCCATCACACAATGCAATGCCCGATACCCTGGATCAACTCATGACTCCTTGGTCCTGCGCAACTCTACACTACCACGCTACATGGAGCGACATGCTGAACGACGTACCTGGCTGCTTGGTGAGTAACCGGAATGGGCCATGTCAGTCCATTGGGGCTGTGAGTAGGCTGTCAGCATACTCCACCCGGGTGGTAAAGGGTGGGGTAGAGAGATGCATAAGGGTGGGACAGTCAACGCCATTGTACGATGTAATGGGGTGACTGTATCCTGGGACATGTGTGCATGGCCAGTGCACACCTGCTGCAATGTCAGTTCTCCACCATGATTGCACGAACACTTACCTTCATTCCACTCTCATGCAGGTGATGCTGGCTACCCATTGAAGCCGTGGCTCATGACCCCGGTCCGCAACCCACAAAACAGGCACCAGGAGGACTACAATAGATCTCATACCCGTACACGGGTGGTGATAGAGCAGACCTTCGGCCTTTTGAAGGCACGATTTCGTTGCCTCAGCCGGTCAGGTGGGGCCCTCATCTACAGCCACGAGAAGGTGGCCAAGATCACCATGGCATGTGCAATGCTGCACAACATGTGCATCCATCGGAACGTGCCACTGCCCCCTGACGTGGGTCTGCTACCACCAGATGAGGAGGAGGAGGAGGAGGAGGAGGAAGGAATGGCAGGACAGCATCACGGGGCCGATGCACAGGAGGGACGTCACGTGCAACAAGCATTGATTGACCAATATTTCTGAGTCACAAGTCAGCTGAGGGGGTGAGGATGACAGGACATTGGGCACTGGGTGTGGGGATACATGTACTACATGCACTGTGAGACATTAAAAGACACATGCACAATGATCAATGACCACTCTGTTTTCCAGGATACACCAAACTGTGTATTGTATAATCATGTGAAAACGTGTACAAATAATCCTCCACCCTCACCCCCTTCCCCCCCAACTCCCATGCACACCCTCACCCCCTGCCCCCCAAGTCCCACGCACACCCACACCCCCCTCCCCCCCAACTCCCACGCACACCATCACCCCCCACCCCCCCAACTCCCACGCACACCCTCACCCCCCTCACCTTCCCCCCACAACAGCCCCACAATGGTCCCATCAATACTACATAGGCCACATGTGTGTGGCTTCATAGTCAATGGGCACTCCCCGAGCCTGGGGAATCATTTTCGCATTGTGCGTTGTGACCTGCGGACCGGGCTGGTCTGCGTGGAGGAGCACTGGGAGGGTGGTTCCTCCTGCTGGGGCTGAGGTCTGGGGGTTGCTGCCTCCAGGGCATCAGCAATCCTGCCGAGCACCTCACAGAGCCGGTTTGTGGATGTAGTGATGACCTCGCCCAGAGCCTGCAGGTCATTGTGATGCACCAACCCTGATTCCCGGTTGTCCCGGAGAAACTCCTCAATCATGGTCGTGAGGTTCTGGGAGTGCACAGCTTCTGCGGCCGATGTGGGGGATGTGGTTGGCAGGCTCGGTATTGGGCCTGCAGGCCTCTCAGGTGTTTCGGCAGGGGAAGTGGGCTGATGTGAGACAGGTGTTACCCCTTCGCCTGTGAGACCTGGGCCATCACTCGACCCGGAGTCGCTGTGTGCAACCTGGCTGTACGATGGTGACTCAGGGCTGTAGACATTGGTCTCCTACACGTTGACCACGGAATAGGAGGTGGGGCTGTCTGGCACACTAAGGAGGCACGTGGCAGCATTCTCCCCTGACATGCTGGATTCCTCAGGGTGCAGCGTGGGGCATGTTTCCGGCGGAACTGCAGCCATGTCCAGGTGCGCGGATGGGGGTTGTGTACCCTCCATGGGGGTTGCTGGAGCAGGTGGTGTAGTATGGGCCTTATGTCTGCCAGCAGGTATGCGCTGTACCCTGCCCCTGTCCCGGGAGGTACTTGGCCGGGAGCCTTCCTGCTCCTCACTTTCATGACCGCTAGCTGTGGGGGGCAAGAGAGAGACAGCATGATCAATGATCTGGGGGTCATCATGGCTTCAAGCCTATGGTAACACATTGGGAGAGCAGCGTCTTGGTGATATTTTGGTCGGTGAGTGAACTTGGCTTGGATGGTAAAAGCATACTGTTGGCGGGGTCAATCATGTTGGCGGAGTACTGTGGTGAGTGACATTGACCAGCTTTCTGTGTGGTATGGCCAATATGGGTGTCAGCCTTGCACCTGACATCATCCTGGGTCCCACTTGTTACGACATGGTTGCAGGGGGGGCTACGAAGCAAACATGATGTGACTCTTTGGCCGGCCCTTTGCGGTGAATTACATTAGGGATGCATGTACTGTTTGGACTCATGACACTCACCTGCATCAGCGGATGAGGGATCACCCCAATCCATTTCGCCCACACCTTCAATGGCTTCTGTGCCCATCATCTCCGCACATGTTTCCTCCCAGGGCATCATTTTAATGGGTGAGCCTGGGCCTCCTCCTGTCTCCAGGGCCTGCCGACGGTTTGCTGACATGATGGCCCGCACCCTGAGACGGAGGTCATCCCAGCATTTGCGGCAATGCGTTGTGCTGCGGGGGGGTGTTCCCAACGGCGCTCACCCTCTGTGCGACCAACTCCCATATCTCCTTCTTTCTGAGGATGGTGGGCCTACGCATGTCGCTGCAGAATACGATATCTGCATGTTTATGCAGAGTGTCGACCAGGACCTGTAACTCATCCTGGGTGAATTTTTCTTTTCGGATGCGCGCAGCGCCCTTTTTCAGAACTTTAGGCATGATGATGTTCTCTGTTGAATATTTGGTCGATCTGAGTCCTGTATGGAGTCCTGTATGTCCTGTATGGAGAGGATTGCAATGGATTGTGATTTTAAATATGGCCGCCGTGATGCTTCCCGTTCCTGTGCGATGACGTTATTTCCGTTTCCGGTATTTAACGGTGGCCGTAATTTACGGTTAGCGTAAATTACGGTCTCCGCTAATTACGGATTCCATCGAAGGCGATGGTGTTAAATACGTCTAGGTTTATGGCGGTAAGGGGTTTGAAGGGACCTTTTGCGCTATGCCGCAAGGGAGTTTACCGCCATGGCGGAATACTCGTGCACGCGAAGTCGGAATATGGTGGAAATAGCGCCTTCCAACCACATCGTACATGGTATTTACGCCATGGCGGTAATTACTGTTACTTACCGCCGGACTCGGAATGAGGCCCAATATATCTTGAGACTCCATCCTCTAGTCAATAAGCAGGTTATACCTCCTGGGTTCCCTTCCCCAAGATTCACTTTCAAAGTTATATGGATATTTTTCAGTTTTCCTATAGTTCTGCGCCACACTTGTGCACTCTGTATATGGTTGCTATTTTTTTTACAAAAATGTCTGGACTGAAAGTTGCAGTTTATTCGCTTGTTACAGTTCATCTCCAAAGTTCCATTCAATTAGGAGTCCAATATATATTGAGTTCACTTGTATTGCAGGGGTTCTGTTCACTTTAAGGTTCAACATCTATTGATTTCTTTGGTTCCAAGCTTTGTTGACTTGTAAATTCAACATATTTGACTTTTGGTTGCATTGAAAGTTTCATTTACTTTTGAGCTTGGCACATGATGTGTTTATTTGAATTTCAAAGCTTGATTCATTTTTAATCTTCATAGGTAACAGTTTTCTTTCAGATCGGTAGATCGGTATTCGATAAGTATGAAGATATGTTTGGTAAGCTTTTCATTTGATTCAGAATTCAAAAAGGCCTCCATTCACCTCATTGTTATATATCTTTCTAGAATGCCTTTACTAACGTGCCCAGAATGTAGAGACTTTCGCACTAATCGTAAATGGTTCAATTCCGTTCATTTCATTGTAATAAGCCTTCGAAGATTGCTTTTGTAATGCACCCATCACTCAGAGACTTTCGAAAACATGCCTTTATATACACATGACAACTCTGCTACAAAGTATTCTCCATTGTTCAATAGTTAATGAGAATTCAGATCGGAGACCATCGAAAACATGTTTTATCATGCATGTGACCACTCCGATACAATGTAATCCTCTGCGTAAGTTCAAATACTTGCATACTGGGTTTCCTCTCTCATAGAAATTTGCTGGTTGCTTCATTCAGCGTTTCCGCAGCGCAGATCTCTGGCAATCCTCGGTTGGCTTCTGACCCCAGGAGAACAAGCACTGCAAACACTGGAAAAAGGGGCAGCCTCCCAGCACAGCTCCCCTCTTAGCGTTCGCTCGGTGCAGCTGAGCCCCAGCACTCACAATCCATGCCCCTGACCCCCTCAGGTATAACAGCCCCCTGGCAGCAGTGGGGCTAAAGTCCTTCAGACTGGCCACAAGGGCCTTAAAACTCCATCAGAAACATACATGGAGTCAGTCCTGGCTGGCGCCTTTGGCGCCAGGCTCATTATCAGGAATAAAGCAATACCACTTTTGGACCTTAATCCAACATGGAGGCCTATTACGCAGCTCAGTTCTTTGGGTGTGGCTGGGCCTGGAACTACTTGGCCTGGAATTACTTTACTTGGGCTATTTAAACCACACCCAAACACCAGAACACGCTTTGCGTTATTCCGCACTCTTGCAGCGTAACGCTCACCGTGTCCAGCTCCTGCTCATCTGCTTCTCCGGCGGCCCGATCCTGAAGCCCTAGGTCCGGATTCCATCAATAACCTGGAAGAACAAGAACACTTACCTGTGAAGTAACCGGTCTTGAATCCATCCTGCGCTTCGCTTACCTCACCTATCTCCGGAGTTCGCCGCAACCTGCAAGGGTAAAGAAACAAGGACAGCATGAATAACAATTCTCACCTGGCAGCGAGTCCTGGCAGCACCCTGCGCTTCTCTTACCTCGCCCCTCTTTGGGTTTCACCACAACCTGCAAGGGAGAAGGAACAAGGTCAGCATTCACAAAGCACTTACCTGGGCAAGCACCACTTCGATCGCTCATCACTCCGGAACATCACTGCAACCTGTACAAAGAGAAGAGAACATGGGTTAGCAATTAACACCAATAAACAGCGCAGCGCTCCGCGCATCAATAACTCACCGTGATCTTCGCCATCGGCACGTCAACTCCGAGATCACAACCATCCCTGTGAAAACAAAAAGTGACATTGTTAGGGAAGTGGAGCAAGACGCAGAGAAGACAGAGAAAATGGAGGGAAAGACAGAGACATAATAAAGACAGAAAATACATTATAACTCACCTAGAAGACAGCAAGCAGAGTCACAGCCGGTCTGGACCCAACATAAGGGCACACACACCAGTGAAGCAACTAGGCCCACAGAATGCCTGCACCATCCACGCGCCCCTGCACAGAGACGCAGGATGGAGAGTTCAACGCACAAAAACCTAAGATGAGCAATAACCCCGGGGGGGGGGGGGATTTGGACCAGAGGGAGGTGGGAGTCCACCCATCACAGAACCAGTATCTTAACCCTCCATTCTCCTGTTATAGGCGATACCCAACGTCTGGCACATAACCAAGCAGAGAGGCAACCGGGATAGCGCTTAGACATCCATCCAGTATCGTGTGGCGCCCCCGTGGCTTCCAGGTGAGCGTAACAGAACGCAAAGCCTCAATTAAAAAATCCACCTGGGCATCATGGAAACATCAGAGAATGACCAACTAGCCCAGTTACTGGGAGAATTACGGGCCAAGGTGCACTCCGCCCGGCAAGAAACCAACGCCCTTAGGAGGCAGTTGATTGTCACCAAAGACTGCACCGAAGAATTAGCCAGACAATTGCTCCAAACACAGGCTGGGCAGGCTTCGTTTCCAGGAAGCATTCCGTCGGTTCCAGCCACATTCGTCAATCCAGTGCAGGTGGTCCTCCCTGGGGCAGTTCCTTTGGCCCCACCGGAACGTTTTACGGGGACCCAAGAAAATATGCAGTATTCATGAACCAGTGCCACCTCCATTTTCTTTGTAGACCCGGAGCCTTTCCTAACGATCAGTCGCGGGTTGCCTTCATTCTGTCATATCTGAGTGGCAGTGTCGCGGATTGGTCCATACCATTAGTAAGCGGGATTTCAGGGGTTTCAACAGGAGATGGAGAAGCTGTTCGCCCGACATACCCAGGGCCAAGCTCTGGATAACGAACTTTGGTCCCTCCGCCAAGGCAGCCAAGATTTGTTAACATATATCGCCACTTTTAACAGACTTGTCGTTGAAACTGGGTGGCCTGAGGAGAAACGAACAATGTTATTCCATCAAGGATTACGGGGGGAATTGAAAGACGTCCTAGCTCAGGTGGTAAACCCGCCAAAAGACTGTGCAGAGTTCATTAACCTAGTGGTGCAGGTAGACCACAGGCTGCAGGATTGAAGGACAGATTGAGCCAGAACAGAGAATCGGACTGTGTATGTACGCTCAAAGGAGAACAGTCCGCGTTCATCAGAAAACACTTTGGAAGCCATTCAAATTGGGGGGTATGGAGCCCATTAACCAAGGCCGAAAGAGACAAAAGGACACAACAGCAATTATGCCTGTACTGTGGGAAATCAGGTCACTTCCTCAGAGAATGTCCCGTAAAACCCCCTAGGAGAACAGTTGGAGCTACAGAGAAAGAAGGAGAACAAGAGTCGGAAAACTTCCTGGCCCGGCAAGCGTAAAGGTCCATTTGTCGAGCGAAGGAAAAGGGCCACAGACCTCACACCTTGTTATGCTCACCTGGTATCCACGGGGACGCCACCCAGCTGTGGGGACTCTGGTACCCTTCTTAGCCGCTCCCAGGTATAATCAGCGGAGAAGTTCTGCCTGGAAAACAGGTGGACAATGTTCAAGACTGGGCAACTGGGGCAGGAGCCTCCCAACACCCTGTATGCCCGCAGCCCCTTTCCCTGGACCTTTCCTCACCTTATTATGGGTTTTGGCATGCTCTCTGTCCTGCCTTCTTGGCAGGGGCGTGTTGTCGTTTGTGGGCGAGTGCAATCTAGTTACTTCACTGATACAGACCCTTTAGAGTCTTTCAGGTAGTTCTTATTACTGTTATACTGTATGCCTTTCTTGGATTAAAATAATGTCTTTTCTCTCTCCTTAGGTGTGCGAAAGTTCGCTGTGGAACGTTGGCTGCATTGGGACTCGCCGGCAGGTGATGGTCCTTCAAGAGCACCTTGATGCGGTAAGCAGGCGCTATGTGCAGCGCTATGATGCCTTACCTTTGCTAACCTGTTGTCTTTTGTTCCCGTAGGTTGCGGTGCTCACCTGGAGCAAGAAGTCCCAAGGCGATGCTGGTCGATGGGCGACTCGTGAGGATAGCTGCCAGCACAACTGTAAAATGTCTAATGTCCTGTTTATCTCCTTTTTGCAGATCCGACCGTCCGGGAGGCTCGCTGTGCCTTGGATGTTGTTTGCAGGAGCGGAGGGCAACTAGCGGTGGAATCACCGGTAAGCTGCTGCTATTAAAGATGTCCTTTGTTTTTCAGATGCTGTTCTTCCGAGGTTCGCAGATGCAGCTGAACACAATGAGCGTCACGTTGCAGGATTGCAAAGTAACACGAAGCGTGCTATCCAAGTCAGGTGTGGTTTAAATAGCATCAAGAAAGTAGTCCAGGTAAAATAGTCCCTAGGCTACCACACCCAAAACACTATACCGCATAGCTTGGTTCCAAGGAGCCAAGCTATGTGGATGCCTCCATGTTGACTGGCACTGAAATGAAGTAGTTCCCAAGCACAAGCCTTCATTAAGTATGAGCCTGGCGCCAAAGGTGCCAGGACTGGCCCCAAGAGGGCCTGGGCAAAGGATGCCTAAGCTTGTTGGGGGCCCGAGCCGAGGCCCCTCCTGGCCCATGGACCTGCCAGGGGGGTTTCAGGAAGTGGATCGTGACACACCTTGCCCTGCCTGTGATTTTGATCAGTCACCAACAACCGTCTCGGATACATGCTGTGGAGGCATACATAGACAGCGGCCGTTGGTAACTACATAGACCAAGGCCTGTCAACAAGGATGGGGCTTCCCCTCTGTCAGAAAACGACAACTGAGTAGGTCACCACTGTCGACGACACGGAGATAGCTTCTGGTCTGGTAACTCAATGCACAGCAGAATTGACCCTTCTGTGCCAAGACGGACATCGGGAAGCCATTGCCTTCGACCTTATCGAGGCCCCTCAGTTCCAGGTGATTCTAGGGATGCCGTGGTTGGTGGCTCACAATCCTAACATCGATGGGCGAGCCAAGAAATTAGCCTTCTCCAATGAGTGTGCTCATTCAGCATGCTACCAAGTGGAAATGCTATTGTCTGACCCAGAGACACCTGTCCAAGATAGGTGTAACAAGTACACTACCAAGCGAACACCATGATTTCCAAGACGTTTTCCAAAAAGAACAGGCTAATACCTTACCCCCTCACAGGCCATATGACTGTCAGATCGACCTCGTACCTGGTGCACAAATCCCGTGTAGTCGAATTTATGCACTCACCGAGACGAAAATCTCCACTTGAAATCATATCTGGACCAATACCTTATCCGCACGTCCAACTCCCCGGCAGCTTCGCCCCTATTCTTCATACCCAAGAAGGAGGGGGACTTGAGAACATGCATCGACTACCGCGCACTAAACCAGGTAACAGTTAAAAACCGTTATCCTCTTCCCCTTATCCCAGAACTGCTGGACCAAGTCAAAGATGCCCGAATTTACACCAAATTGGACCTCAGAAGGGCATACCATCTCGTGCATGTAAAGAAAGGAGACAAATGGAAAACCGCCTTTTGTACTAAATATGGGCTGTCCGAATATCAGGTGATGCCCTCTGGGCTTTGTAATGCTGCCGCCGCGTTCCAGTACTTCATGAACGATGTACTACGGGAATTGATTGACGTATGTGCCCTAGTTTACATCGACAAAATCTTGGTGTACGCCTCTTCTAAACAGGACCGTGTCAGGCACGTTCGCTCCGTCCTTGCAAAACTCCGACAGCACCAGCTATACGCCAAACTTGAAAAATGCTCCTTCCATGTCACTGAAGTCGAGTTCCTTGGTTTTGTCCTCACTCCCAGAGGCGTCCGGATGGATATGCACAAAGTAGACGCCATCCTTAGCTGGCCATCACCGTCTTCAGTCAAAGGTGTCCAAAGTATGCTCGGCTTTGCGAACTTTTATCGCTGATTCATCCTGGGTTTCTCCCAGATGGTGCACCTGATCACTTCTTTATTACGAAAAAACAACAAACTGTTCCAATGGACAGAAGAGGCAGAGAAGGCTTTCCAGGAACTCAAGAAAAGCTTTACCTCAACCCTGGTGCTATGACACCCCCGCCCAGATCTCCCATATGTAGTGGAAACAGATGCCTCCAGCATGGCAATGGGGGCTGTTCTTTCCCAAAGGGATCCCGAAACAGGCCAGTTGCATCCCGTGGCCTTTTGGTCGCAAAACATTAGTACACCTGAACTTAACTATGCAATAACAGACAAGGAACTCCTAGCGATCAAGGCAGCCTTTAAGGCTTGGCGGCATTACCTCCTAGGTGCCAGACATACCATCACAGTAATCACTGACCATCTCAACCTACAATACCTCAAGACGGCAAAGGCTCAATCATCCTGTCAACTCCGATGGGCTTTATTCTTCGCAGCTTATGATTACATAATCACGTACCGACCTGGAGTCCAGAACAGAAAAGCCGACGCCCTATCCCGCATGGGTATTGATGAGAACGCATATTCAACCCCAGACCCGGTGGCCATTATTCCAGGGGACAAACTACTAGGACTTACGACAATGTTATCTCTGGACGAACTCCAAAAGGAAATTCGGCTCCTAATGAACACTGAGGCTCTACAAGACTGGACCACTCAAGGTGAACATTACACAACAAATAGCCAACACCTGTATTTCAGAGGGTGTTTATATCTACCGAATAAGGCACTACAAGAACAAGTAATTTCTGGTTATCACGACCCCCTGATAGAAGGACATCCAGGAATTGCCAAGACCCTAGCCAAGGTGAAAAGAAATTATTGGTGGCCGACCTGGCGAAAGGACATTACACAGTTTATTCTGTCATGTGGCATTTGTGCAGAGAATCCCAGAAACAAAGACCTGCAGGCCTTCTTTAACCCCTGGAAATTCCACCTGCACCTTGGCGCACACTCTCCCTCGATTTCATCACAGATCTGCCTCCCTGTCAAGGGTTCAACACTATCCTAGTGGTTGTTGACCTATTCTCTAAAATGGCCTATTTCATTCCGCTCCTCTGCAACACAACTAAGACCAACCATTCATTCCCAACAAACTCAGGGAAACCGGAAGTGGATCTTTCTACTGCCACTGCCTAACTTAAACCAAGACCCTCTCTAATACTCTCTAGTGGCCATTCTATGCCCCAGATTGACAGGGAGATGTACCTTTGTTTTGTGACTTCATCTCATACCTTTGTCTTTAGATCCCTCTTATAAGAATCTGATCAAGGGTTTCTCCTTCCAGCCAAGGACTTTTCTCTTGCCCTATCCCTATCCCAGTAACCATACATCTTTCTGAGGAGTAGTAACTTTAGAGTTTAAAAGATGGCGTTGGTCTTATACTAGAGACGGGCTACTAAAAGATTCCTCCTTCCTCATTTTCTCCTGTGTATGATCCTCTGAGGGTTCACATATTAGCTGAGCTATAGGGTCCCCACATCTAAGATGAATGGGGCAGTCTGAAATATTCAGACCAGTTCTATACCCATTTTCACAGATATATCACTGTGGGAGAGCATTGGCTTGATATGATTAAGCAATGTACAGATTGACATTGAGCATTGTTCTGCTTACTGAGGATTATAGCATCCTGAAGGCTCATAATATTGCTAACCATGTAAAGGGGGGAAGGCATCCCTGCTATTCCCTGGTGAACTAGTGAGTCCTTGTGCCCTTTCTAGGAAACCTCTGGGTCCACAGTTTGACCGCACTATGTCAGGGAAGGGTGCAGAATCAGTCACCAGTGGGTGAGGAACCCTGAGCCAAATACAGATGCCTGCATTGTGTAGCAGGCAGCTAACCCTTTTCCCCCAAACTCATCATGGCCCATTTTCTTTCTCTCCACTGGATTGTGACAAACCAAAATACTGGTTGAAAAAACTATTTCCACTCTCACCTAGTTTTTCATTGTTCCTGACCACAGATTGACTGTGAAGGGGACCTGTGTAATGTGACTTTGTCATGTGGTCTATCACCACACACTATCAGCCATGTGATCTTATCAGCCATACAATCAGAAGGTTTCTTCTCTTTTTTTACAAACATGGATAGTGATGGAGAATATGAGGGCTCTCATTTGTGGGCACATTTCCTCATTAGCTTTATTGTCCGAGATTTGTTTGGTCTAAATGATGTCCCCATCTCCACATATCTACGGCTGGCGTTTGTGGTCTCTGGCAAGTGCACTGCATTCTGCAGTAATGAGGATTTACCTGTTTCCTGAAGTTATATATACTCTGCCCATCATGTTGGAATGAGGTAGTATGTAGGTATGTGATTTATAATGTGTGAACCTTGCTAGGGAGAAATATAACACTGAACATAGAAGACACATCCAGAGGCTTAAAGGTATGGCATAGGAGTAGCAGAGGTAGCTGAGAAGGGTAGAGGGAGCAGGGGGCAAGGGAGCTCCCAAGTCGCAGTAGTAGGGTTGAGTGGAGCAATCAGCCATTGATATTGATATTGATATTGATATTTTATTTCTATCACGCTCGTACACAAGTGTTTAAGAGCGCGGCAAGGCAAGGGAGGGGAACAGGGGAGAACAAAACAGCGATCTTACTAGGCCCAGTGACATTGAGAACGGGCAAGTGCATGGGAGAGGGGGAGGGGAAAAGTGCATGGAAGGGGGAGAAGTGGAAAGTGCGAAGCAAAGGAGAAACAGATAAATAACAATAAATAAATAATAAAGGCAACAAACAGTGGTAGTGCAGCCAGCAGTTTGCAAGTGCTAGGTTTATGGCAGCAGACAGGGTAGGTCTGATAAGTGCAGAAAGAAAAGGGGGGGCTGTATGGGTACAGATACAGACCCCATTGCAAGGGGTGGCCCGGAGGCAGTGCATGAGGGTGGCAGGGTGAGCAGGTACCTGGGCCCGGAGGACAGAGGGTGGACAGGTGCATGGTGCCAAGAGAGAACAGATCAGCAGGGGAGAGGGGGAGCGAAGGCAGAAGAAAAGATGAAGGTCTTGAGGTGCTTCCGGAACCGGAGATGGTTCTCCTCAAGTTTTAGAGTGGCAGGGAGGCTGTTCCAGAGGGAGGCCCAAGCCGAAGACAAAGATCTACCCCCAGCTTGTTTCTTTGAAAAACGACTGACCCTGAGGGTGTTGGAGGTAGAGGAGCAAAGATCTCGAGAGGGGAGGTATTTGCGGAGGGATAGCTGAAGGTATTTTGGACCCAGGCCCCAGAAAGCCTTGTGGACAATGCAGAGGGTTTTGAATTTAATCCTTGCATCCACTGGGAGCCAATGGAGAGATTTCAGTGCCGGAGAGATACTATCCGAGGGCTTGAGGCCAAGGACAAGTCTTGCAGTCCTGTTCTGGATTAGTTGCAGAGGGTAGAGAGTAGAGGCAGGTAGATTTAGAAAGAGGCTGTTACAATAGTCCAACCTAATGAGAACCAGATCTTGGGATACCATGAGCTTCTGTGGGAAGGAGAGGAAAGGCAGAGTACCCCTGAGGAGGTGCAGTAGGAAATTTGACTTTTTAGACACCTCAGAGATGTGGGTGGAGAAGGAAAGGGTGGAGTCAAAGATGACCCCGAGGTTCTTAGCCTCGCAGGTGGGGGTAGGAGGAGGGCCAAGGGAGGCCGGCCAGAGAGTGAGGGGAAAAGATGGTGAAGGTGTGCCGATGAGAAGGATCTCCGTCTTGCTGGCATTCAGACAAAGATCATTGGCGCACACCAATCTTAGCAATCAGAGATGAGAGAGGGAGAGGAGGTGGCAGAGGGAAGCCTGAAAATGAGTTGAGTGTCATCAGCGTAGCACTGGAAATTTGAGCAGATAGTGGCAATGCAGTGGGCGAGAGTTGCCAGGTATTAGTTGAAAAGCCAGGGCGAGAGGTTAGACCCCTAGGGAACACCACAGGTAGAGAGGAAGATAGATGAAAGGAAGGACCCAAGTTGGACCTGGGAGGGTCGATCTGAGAGGAAAGAGGTCAGCCAAGCCAGAGCCTGATCAGTGATACCCAGGTTTTCACAGAGACGGTTGAGCAGGATGGTATGGTTGACCGTTTCGAAGGCAGAAGCGAGATCGAGGAGGATGAGGACAGAGGGAATGTTAGAGTCAAGGTTGGAGAGCAGATCTTCACGGATGTTCAGGAGAGCAGTTTCCGTGCTCTGGAAGCTCTGAAGCCAGAATGGTGGTCATGGAGACAGCCAACAGAATTGGAATGAAGGTTAAACTGAGAGATGGCCAACTTTTCCAGGAGTTTGCCCAGAAAGGGAGTAATGGAAATTGGGTGATAGTTAGCTGGACAAGAAGGATCAGCTGTGGGTTTCTTGAGAAGAGGATGTGCAAAGGAGTGCTTCAGAGGGGAGGGGAAGGATCCTGAGGCAAAGGAGTGTTTGCAAAAATCAGCAAGGGCCGCCGCGAAGGTGTCAATGTGGTCCTTGATGGTTTTAGAGGAACAGGGATGAACCTGTTTTGGCGAAGCTTTCATAGATCGGACTTGTCTAGTTACCTCGTCAGGGGAGACAAGAGGAAAGGACGAGAAGGATGGTGGGGGTGTCTAAAGGAGGGTCACAAAGCACAGATGGAGAGGGGAGAGCAGGAGTGTGGTTTGACAAGATGTTCTTTGAAGAGGGGGTCTTTAGGTCCTTCATGAATTATAGGATGGAGGAAGCTGATCTGATCTGGTGAGTTGTTCCACAGACAGGAAGTTTAGCAAAAACAATTGTGTTTAACCATGGCAGCCTACAGACCAGGAGCTTCGCTGTGTGTCTGGGAGCATCTTTTGCCATGTGCCACTGCATCTAGTCCAAGCATTTGCCTCATGTATTTTCAGTGCCTGCCGTAGCATTGCGGTTGCTTCAGTCTAGAGCCCAGACCGAGCTTATTCACCCATCGAATGCTGATTCTTCATTCCCGCTGTGTGCATGGATTGTGACCAGCGCTCGAAGACAGAGAAAAATCATATGCTAATGGTGCAGATGCAAAATGCTTATTTTGGCCCTAGTCTCTGTGTTTATCTCTGGAAAGTTGATTTTATGCCGTGGGGCAATGGGAACATCCTGATTCCCCAGCTTTTAGACAGATAACACCCAACCTCCGGGCTGCTGGGGCACTTTCACCTGCTAGGTGGTACTTGTACCCATGACCTGATCAAGGAAGTGCTGGGGGATGATTTTGAGAGGGGAATCAACAAATGTTCTAAAAAAAATAAATCAACATTGCATTGTATCAAACACACCAGTGTAAACTTAAACGTGAAACCAAGGTTGCCTACTTAGAATAAAGTGACGACAAGGAGAACTGAACAAATGAAGGGATGTTCATAAAGCTCAATGCCAGTCTCCATCAGGGTAGTCGCCCGGATGTGGAATTCAACAACAGTGTGTGATCAAGGTGGGCGGCCCCTGCAGATCCAGTAAACATAGTCACTCACAGTTCTTTAGTGTTCATTGCTCCTGGGACCTCTTCATAGCAGATGCTGATAAACGTTGGTTTGCCTCCGCTGCCGATTTCTGTTTATTTTGTCTCAGTCAGTCCCGGGGGATTTCCAGGCCATCATTATTTTAGATTAGGGGCAAAGCACTTACCTTGGGAACAAGATGATGCCTTGCAACATGGGTTCAATCCCTGACCAATCACGTAGAAGTTGAAGGTGTCCCGAATTAAGCCCTATAAAAAGTGCCAATAATAACAATAACAGTCATTATTATGGTTATTATTATTAAGACACCAGTACTCTCCTCCCTTCTCTGTTGCTGGCAATTGTTCTTTAGTATCATTGGTTGACTTGTTAATCCCACCAACTTCAGGGTGTAGCTCCTTGGAAGCCTGACTACTATTTTATCTAAAAGTATATTCCTGTGGTCTGCAGTCTTGTACCCTGCCAGTGTTTGGCATCAAGACCTCAAAGTCTTAGCCTGTGGCTTGGTTGTTCCCCAACTTTGGCCCTTTTGGTTTCATCTTCCGCATCCAGGCACCAGCTCTACCTTCTGCCCACCTGGGCTTCGGCAGAGCTGTATTCTCGGCCTGGATATCACTGCCCACCACCTCCTTCTACCCTGCCTTTCCTTCTCCTTCTGGCTCTGAATTTACTGTCTTTCCTACACTTCTACAATTGCTCTGCTCCCTTGTGTTCACCTTCCCCCTTTTTCTTTTCCCTTTTCCCACTCCTTCATTTCTCTGATGTGTCCTCCTAATGATTTCCTCCTTCTTGCTTCTCCTACCCTCCTCCTTCCTTATGATTTTACACTCCTAGCCTGCCTACTCTCCTATGCTCTGCCGTCTCCACCTCTCTCCAAAATCCTACCTTTTCCCAAAATGTCGACTTCCTTTTATACCCTGGGCCTTTGGGTAATAGATATGATAATGGGTTCTTTCAAAACACCTGTGCAACCTTTATATTTGGCTGCAGGGATTGGTACTTTGAGTTATGCCTGCCCCTCCCCTGGTACTAAGGCTTATTTCCTAATGATTAATGGGAAGGCTACCGCTCCATGGCTGACATTATCAAAGTGGTGGTCATCGTCTTGGAAACCGGTGGCCATGTCAAATCAGTCGCTTGATTCTCCGTCAAGTCAGCCACTTGATTTTCCCACGGCTCTCTTCTTGGTGTGCAAGCCATCTCCTTTTTCCTGTTGTCAGATGTTTATGGTGGAAACTGCCTCTTCTGGGTCTGCACATATTTGGACAAGCTAGAGCTCGCCGTCTACTCAGGCAGCTAAAATACTGTTGTTATTCCTCTCTTGGAGTGACACAACCTGTTCTGAGACATAAGTGAGGAATGGATGAGAGGCCCCAGAGGTTTGGGAGGATCCGCCAAATTTGGCATCACGCAGCATCACGGAGTGGGTGGTCTCCCTCTGGCCCCCAGGAGCACTTTATATGAGTACCTGCCACATACATGTTAAGTCTCACAATAGGGTTATTAAGGGCAATGTGATTCTTTTTTCAATATGGTTTACACAATCACAATATTTCAGCTTTTTAGGCCATGTGAGCCAGCTGTACCGGGAGGTGTGAGCCGGAGACCAGGTTAATGTTTGACGAAATCTCAAAGGTAACTTCCCATAAAGCCAGCTCACATGGTGTTAGCACTTAATCAAGCAGGCGTTCATGTTTGCTTTCTGCAGTATTGCCTTGTACGATGGCTTACGCAGGTGGATGCAAGCGTGGTAACTAGCTTTGCAGCAGTGAGCAGCAGAATAGAAGATGGACTAATTCGAAGAGTGGTTAATACTGTGTAGTCTGCTATGCAGTACTATGAGTGCGTCATTGAAGGGCAATTTTTTGTAGGAAATAAAGGCAAAAATAAGTTTAAAAGCAAGTGGCGGAGTAAGTTTTTTTTAAATCTGCTAAATATGCAGAATGAAGGAAGAAATTAAAACATGTAAGACTAATACTTATGGAAAAATTAAATCGACGAGAGGGGGGAAAATATGGTGGTGACATATTTTAGCGCAATTTACAAATGCGTTCAAGCGGGCACAAGGGAACAGTTTGTGAACTTGTTCATAAATTGTAGCTGAAGATGTGGGAAGTGACTGAGGATCTAGGGAGGAGGATGCACACCCGAGCAGATTGCAAGAACTCGTCGTCATTTAATAATAGTTGTTAAAGCTCGGATTGCACACAATACGAGTGGTGGACTGCACCTATTCGGGTACTAATATGCGATACTTCTCACACAGGTGCTTGAATATTCTGAACAACAAACGTGTGTTATTGTCTGGAATCTCCCAAATGAGGAAATATCAAATGATACGTGTAGTTTTACAACGGAACTGACATACAAACAAGTTAGAGGTGTTATATTTGCAGATGGTAAATTAGTATTCTGAACATCCGTTCCGTTTGTCACATTCTGCAGTATTTTCAACCAACATTTTCAAAACTCCTATTTGAAGGCACTGACTATGACATTAATTATGCAAATACATTGAATAGAACTTCAGTAAAAATGCAATTATGCGGTAGATGTGAAAACTACTATACTGCGCCACCAGGTTTGTGCTATAGGTGCATGTAACTACAGCTGGCAAAATTCAACTGGCACTTGATCCGGACGTATGACACATTGCCTATACAATACCCAGGTCCATAGTCAGTCTGTGTCATCGATCTGCCACTGAGTTAATAGTGTGTCTGGAGGCCAGGCCTCAAAGGCGGAGTGCAGAGCTGCGTGTTCATGCAAGCAGTACAGCTCTGCACCCTGGCTGACCTGGCATATCTTTGGCGTAGAGACAGGGGGGCTTCTGTGGAGCAATCTGTTTCCGCCAAAGTGCCACACAATGTGAACCACCTCATGGAGGGGACATGGTCCGTGCCCCTTCCCGGAGATCTGTTGGACAGATGCATGTTTTGTAAAGGGAACATGATTAAACTAATTAGCAATCCCATATCTGTTGGTTTTGTTTGATGTCTGTGTAGTAGTACCAACTTGCCTTCCCTGGGCTTTCTTAAACACTAAGGTAGATTCCAAACCCGCAGAAACCAAATTAAAAGCAGTATTCCGTCAGTCACAGTGAACTAACTGGCCATATGGCATACACTGGTAAATGATCTTACGCCATGCATTCCATGATACATCCAGAAACATCCCCTGTTCTATCCTTGTCCACAAACTCCCCAAAATGCATTGATTATACAGGTGAGACCGTGATGGAATGGAGGACCCCTTGAGGATGGAGTCCTGAACCTGATCATCGACCAGAACTTGAGGACTGCCGGAAGCCCTTTTGGGGTGCCTATGGGTTTCCAGAGGGTGGGCCTCTCCTGGGCAGGTGCAGTGATACTCTGGGATCACTTTTTGTTTACCAACTCTTTCCAACTTCCCTCCATGTGTTGCACCTGCATATGTTTTCTTAAAGGGCTCAATGCATGCTCTTGGGTCTGAAGGGCTATAAGGATCTAGAACGTTTAGAACAGAGGGCCCCCAGTATAAATAAAGAAGTGGTCACCACTGGTCTGGACAAGAACTCTTCATGAGTGACCGTGGTGCAGGGGGTGGAGATACGGCATATTGTACTGCACGGCTCACACGGGGGAGCAGCCCTATCCAAAAGCATCAATGGAGGTCTTCTGCCAATACAAAATGCATTACTGAGGGGCCTCACCACCCTTCTGGAATTGACAAGAAGTGCAAACGGCGGTACACGTCATTATTTGTGGATTTATCCCAGAAAGGATATGTAAAAGGGCTTCAGCTGTGCAAACTGTGGAAATGTCGAGAATTGTGGGGAAACGATCAATATGTATAGTAACTAATTTGCAAATATTTCCATCTATGGCCTGATTATGCTTCTATTCAATTACCCTCTGCTACTAGATCCTTTTGGGATTCTCTTTAACTTTTGTAACGTTTTGTCCCTCGCCGTAAAACATCACAACCTTCATTTTCTTCCTCTCGCAGTACTGCTCATAATTCTCCTCGAAAATCTGATGAACATTGGAAGGCGTCCCATTCCCCTTGTGATCGTTTAACTCCTTCTACTTTGCATTGCTCCTAGTTCCGCAGCTTTATTATCTTTCTCTTATCACGCCTCTTTTCCCGCATCCATATCATCTTTTTACTATCCTCGGTCATCTTTTGAAAATCTAGGCTCTTGATCCCGCTCTTCACTCTTTACTCTCTGCGTCTGACTTTGCTTTGTATTTTATTTCATAGTTTGATAACCTTTGTTCTTCATATTTTCGTCTTCTTCCTCCCACCCTAAATAATAACTCCTTTCCCCTCTTTTGTCCTTTCTCTTCTTTTGATACGCTTACTGAGTCGGGTTCTTGCTGTCTTTCTTCAAAGGGGCAATCCTAGTGCGGCTCCTCCTGATCCTTTTCATTTGACAGTCATCCACTCAATGTTTCCCTGTCGTCTCCCCACATTTGGGCTGTTTTCAATTCTTATTCTTTCTTTGGTGCACTTTCTTCTCCCTCTGAGCATGCTTTCATTCTTTCTATCTCCTCGGCTCACTAGACTGAAACAGCTTTCCTACCTCTTACAAACGTTTCACTTCTGCTTCTCACAACAAACTAGCATCCCTTATTGCTGTTTTGGATTTGTGTGAGTTTACGACACAGAAGGTCACTCTAAGTGTTGATCTTGTCTCCTTTCTCTTGTTGCCTGTGACTCTGCTCTTTCTTGGTTGTCTTCCTATCTTCCTGATCTTGCTTACTCTGTTGAGCAGGAGATTCCTTTTTCACACTCCCTTTACCTTTCATTGTTCCTTAGGGTTCAGTCTTGAGTCCACTTTTTTTTCTCTTTATACTTTAACTCTCCTCCAAGCGTTGGTAAGCATTATGTGGATGACTCTCAAATGTTCTGCCCCTTTGCTTTCTTTTCTGATAATTTGTATGCTGCTATCACTGCCTTTACGCTCTTAAACTTTGATTGCTTTCCCACTCTCTACATCTGAATTCATGCAATGCTACATTTTTGTTATTTTCAGCAGCCGCTCCCTACTCTTAACTCCTTCCTTAGCATATGTCCCCCCCTCCACTTTTCTTCCCCTTCCTTCCTCTGCTTGTAATCTCTGTGCTATGGTTAAGCCTTCAGTTGGCCTCATTACAAGTTTGCTGCTACAGAAACAAGGGTGGCGTTAAGCTGTGAGTTTGCCTGCAGGGGCCGCTGCGCCCCCGACAGGTCTGACCCTGTCGGGCTCAGTGGCCATGATAGGCAGACTCTTCACAGACGTGCCAGCACCGCTCCCTCTTTCCCTTCCACACTCTGGCAGCCCTCCATGGGCCTCCTCACCTCACCCTACTGTGAGACAAAAAACATTGGTGTCATCTTCGACTCCTCTTTCTCCTTCTCTCCTGACATCACAGACCTTGCCAAGAAGGCCCACTTTCAACTGCACCTCCTCAGAGGCATTCTCTCTTTCCTCACCTTCCCCCAGAAACTCAATGTCTCCAGAGCTCTGGTTCTCTCCAGGCTGGGCTACTGCAACAGCCTCTTCTTCAATCTGTCTAACTACCCCCTTCACCCCCTTCAACTAATCCAGAACCGGACTGCAAGACTTATCCTTGGCCTCAGGCCCAGAGATTGCATCTCTCCTGCCCTAAAATCTTTCTACTGGCTCCTGGGTTGCTGCGAGGATCAAGTTCAAGACCCTCTGCATCATCCACAAGGGTTTCTGGGGCCGGGACCCCGCTATATCCAACTCAGTCTCCCTAAATACCTCCCTGCTAGAGCCCTTTGGTCGTCTAGCTCTAACTCTTGGCAGATCAGAGACTTTTCCAAGCATAGAGTGGGGGTAGATCTCTCTCCTTTGCAGGTGCCTTCATTTTCTCTTCTTCCTTCCCCCTCCCACTCCCCTGCTAATGTCTCTGTCTGTCCTTGACTGGCTGCCCTGTTCCTTCAGAGTCTTAAAGGGCACCAGGCCCCTCTAGTCCAGTCTACCCCTGCACTTGGTCTCCCCTGACCCCCCAACCTGCACTTGCCCTTGCGGGCCCCTCCCCCACAACTAGCCTTCCTGGGCCTACACCCTTCTAGCCCTTCCAGCCCCTTACCTTGCACTTAGCTCATGGGTCTTTGTTCCCCTGCACTCTCTGCTTCCCCCTGGCTTTGTGCACTTAGCTTTCACTGGCCTGCTTTTCTCACAGGCCCTTCCGCCCTAACCGGCACTCCCAAGCCCTCTCCCCTGCACTTCTGGTTACTGCACTTGCACAATATGAATGATGCAAGGCCTAGTAGGATCGTTTTTTTTGGTCCTCCCTGTTGCCCCACCCTCTTGTCTAGTTGCGCTTCGAAACACATTGTGTATAGGCGCATTACATTTACTCAATAAATAATAAAATAAAATAAACTGTTGCAGTAGATAATAGTTTGTTGTTATAATGTCTTTTTTACCTGTATCAGTTTAGGGGTGGCCTGAGGTGGTGCCATCCGATAAAGTTGACCAATGAAGAAACTACCACCTCTGTATACCATGCGTAGACAATTCCCCTAAGCCATCCCGGATCCCCATAGGTTCTTGTAACCAAGATTGTGATATGACGTCAATTGTGACGGATTTCTTGCTTTGAAGCTGTTGTCATGCTTGAGAAGGACAAGAACATGGAGACACCGGTGTTTATTGCTTCCCTTGTTTTATATGGCTTATTAATATAAGCAGGTCTTTGCCATTTCCCTTCACTATTTCTGTTATTGGGCAGAGGACTTCCTGGCGTGTCTGTTATGCTAGCGCTGGGGCTTTCCAGTCCACCCATACACACTGCCACATAATCACAACTAGGCCAAAACTCCAACATATACACCCCCACCTCTAAGTGAAAAAGAGGTTCCACGGCCATCAACACCCCCAGATGACACACAACAGCTGCCCTTCTGAAACGAGCTTCTGACTGAACCACAACCTACACCACAGGGTGGCGACACCAAAAGCACCTGCAACAACAATGCCATCAGCTGCCTCAAAACCCAGAACACTCTCTTGCGTAACTACTGCACCAGTCCATATCCCTTTCTCTCCTCTACCCCTATCCTTCTTTCTGTCCCACACTCTGTCACTTTCTGTCTCTCTCTCGCACACACACACACTCACTCTGTCACTCTATTTTACCTCTGTCTACCCCACTGTCTCCCCTCTACCTTTCTCAGGGAACCTTCAGTGTCCAGGACTGCTGTGTGTGGTGTCGCTGTGATGATTTTCCCGTATCGTGGGAGGAGCGTCTCGCACATGTGCATTCACGTAGACCCAGTAAGTGGGACGGCCCGGTCTCTAGGCGGCAATTGCGGGCCCAGCAAGCTGCGTGCACGCGCGTTTCATTCTTTTGGCTGCGTCACCAATCTAAGACTGATAAACCGAAAGAAAGGAATGAGCGTGCTAGAAGGTGCAATCAAAAATACACCCACTATCAGGACACTGGAGTGGGTTGGTGAACATTCAATTTGACTCTTTCACGACTGGTTGCCCATATTTAATTGCGCCAAAAAAACAGTATGTACGACACAACCATTGTGATTAAATATGATTGGCACGGGGTTCCAGGCGTCTTCCTTTTTGGCCACCTTTGTTTATATTGATTTCGTATAAAGGTTCGCTGCAAATTCCCGGTTCGTATTGTTTATAATGTGCACAATGTGTAGTCAAGTGTGTTGATCTTGAGCGAGGCTGACCACATGCAATGCATTAAGTGCACAAAACAACCAACATTAATATTTGTTTTCTGGAGCCTTTAATTCTCAGGTTAACAGTGGCTTCCTGCAAATTATCATTCCATTGACGCGTCTATTAATGCGGCGCAGTTCCCTTTCTAGTACTAGCGCGCGCGTGAGAGGAAAAAAACAGCTTGAACTGTTGTCATCAATAAATGATCCAGTTAAAATGGGAGGTGATGCCAGATGCTACACTCCAGGACCTACTGCCAAACATGGACGCTGCCCTCTCAAGGACATAACAAAACAATGCGTTGCACGTGGCACTGCTCCAGGAATGTCTCTATAGTGTAGCCACTGTTTACATGTTCGTCTGTGGCATTTGCCTTCTTCATATGTCAAATTTGCCATATTAATTGGACAACAAAAGACATGGCAATAATAGAACTGCAATAATTACACGTGCTCTGAGGTTACTTACATCTGTCTGTCTTGATAACTCCCTGGAAAATGCTGTCATTATTACACAGCACAGCAAACATCGCCTTGGTGCTGCTTCCAGGAATCGCTTCCCTGCGAATTGAAAAGAATGTCTTTTTTTTAATTGTCTGCCTGCTTCTTTTTTGCTGTCCGCAGCACCAAAGACACTTAATGTATGACCAAATCCAAGTAAATGCCCATGATTAACTGAAATAAAGAAAAAGAGGGGTCAGATATAGAGAAAGACATATATAGCGCGCGTGTGCGTGTAATGTGTGAGGGGGAGTGGGGGAGAGAGAGAGAGAGAGAGAGAGAGAGAGAGAGAGAGAGAGAGAGAGAGAGAGAGAGAGAGATGTGTTAGGCGTCCCTCTGCAGAAAGTACATCCCAACATGGCAGCCGCCTACAATGCTACCACGAGAAGATCAGCGGCCAGACACTCTTGTCTGAAGAGCCGGCTCTGCTCTCTTTTCTTTAATGAAAAACATCCAAAGAAGGGGAGGTTGTGAAGCAAGGGAGGCATTCCAGAGAAGTGAGGTTGCCAGAGCGCTGGGATGGTTTCGCCAGTCAGGCATGCTGCAAGCGGTCGAGACCGGAATGCCTCGCATTCCATGCTGTAGCCTTCCTGCAGCTGAGCCTGTTAATGCAGACACATTTATTTACACACTGTATCCCGCTTAAATGGCGCTTTCTGATTCGGATCCCAATTTCGCTCAAATGCATAGTCTTGCCGCAGCCTTGTTTGTCGCGTTTAGCTGTTTGTTAACCTCTGAACAGAAAATGATCGATTTCAAAGCGCCACCCAACGAGCGGCATTTTGTTTCTGAAAGGCGCCCGGGGCCTCCTCGTATTGTTGCCTCACATGGGGGCATTGTTCTCTGTAAACGAATCTCAGCGCCGTCCCCGTTTTGTTAGCTCGTCCATGTCACTTGGCCATAGATGTACATCTGGACCCACACTTCCCTTCCCTCCCGACCCCCCCCCCCCCCCGCCCCAAGTCCGTACAACTGTAGGGCCGGCTCGGGTAACATGGCCGGCCTTCTGTTTAGGGGATAATGTGTTGGAAAAGTGAAGATCTAACTGGGATATATTTCGCGGGCAGCTGTTGGCACAAAGCTTGTAGAATGAAAAGGCAGAGGCTTGGGGGCTGAAATCAGTGAACCCTCACCTTGATGGAGGAAATGCGAATGGGCGGCGGGGGAGGGGGGCGGATTTAAGCAAGAACGAGATCAACACATGTAAAATATGGGCCTAAGTGGACTGAAGAGTTAGAAACGTCCTCCCTCCTGTAAAAAAACAACAACGGCCGAACCACAGGAGTTCTCTACAGATTTTCTGTGTCTTGCTGGGCTCTGAGATAGGGGGGAAAGGAAAACACAATGCGGTTGGACGAAATAAGACGCGTACCTTTCACGTGTTCTCTGAACGACTATATTAATTTATTTATTTATTCACCTATAACGCACCGGTAGGTCGCAGGCATCGCACTAGACAACAATTAGAAAAGTGAGATGAGAAACGAGGCAAATCAGATAAGAGAGAGAAAAAGATTTATTTTAAAAAGGCTGTTTTCAACATTTTTCTGAACCCCAAGAAGTTTGTTTCCTGCCTTAAGTTCCTGGGGATGGAGGTCCACAACCTGCCGGCGCGGACCGGAAAGATCTGCCCATCCCCCTTGTGCGTTTGAAAGCGGGACAGGAGGACAGGGCCTGGATCGCTGAACGCAATTGTCTTCCTGGGGAGTAGTGAATTACCACTGTTTTAAGGTAGGAGGGAACATTACCATTCAGGCAGCAGTGAAGCATGGTGCATGATTTAAAGTTGATGGCATGCTTTTTATAATTCGCGCAGCCTCATTTTTGATCCGCTGGCACCTCTTTATACTGGTAATGCTGGGTCAGAGGAGTAAAGCATTACACTAATCCAGCCTTGGGAGAATGACTGCACGGGCGATGGTAGCCACGTTTGCCCGTTGGGAAGGGTCGAATGTTCCTAATGCGATGAAGGTAGTGGTTACAGTTTCTGCTCATCATTTTAACATGTTCGTCTGTATTTAGAGACGCTTCAGTAGTGACTCTGAGGGTTTTTACCTTAGTCTGAACGGGTATCAAGGATTTGTTTATGGTGAAGGCCTCGTAAAGCGTGCTGAGCTTGCTTCTGACTTGTGAGGAGCCGAAAATGAGAAAGTCTGTTTCCCCCAGTTTATACACATCCAGTTCTCAACTATCCAAGATTCAACCAGATTGTAGATTGAGAGAAGGGTGGATGAGTCTTCTGGATGGTTCCCACTAAATTACGTGACCAGTTGTGTATCGTCTGCGTAGTTGGTAAAATAGATACCCAGGCTCTCTAGTAGGCTCCAGAGTGTCTGGATATACATATTGAACAACATAGACAATGAGCTGGCTCCCTGTGGCACGCCGCAGGGGATGGTGGCAGGGGGAGAGAGAGCATCTCCCTAGTTTATCCACGATCTACGGTTGGTCAGAAAGGATGTGAACCATTCAATGGCTCCAGTAGAGCAATTACCTCTGGTTTCGAGGGTTTGTAGGAGGCAATGGTGGTCAGCCAAATCAAACGCTGCTGAGAGATCCAAGAGGAGGAGCAAACCTAATTTGCCCCTCTCTGTGATCCCGAGCGTATGAGTTTGCAATTCTAATAGTGCCGTTACAGTGCTATGGGCAGGCCTGAAACCGGATTGGCCTCCATGTAGGTAGGATGTTGGACTCCACATGGGATTGTAGCTGCAATGTGGCTATTTTGTCCAGTATGTTAAGAAGGAACTGGCCGTTCATTCTGGGCCTGAGGTTCGCAGGATCTCTAGAATTGTAGACTGTATAAAAGAAAGTTATTTTTCGTTTCAAGGATCCTAGCTTTGTAAGAGATGTCCATGGCTTGGCAGGTTTCCTTATTTTCCTTGGATGGATCTTTCAGCCATTTGGCTTCAAGCGATTGTTTGGTTTTCTTAAGGGTGCCAGCTCTGGAGTAAACCAGTCCTTATGTCTAGGATTGGCTCTAATATGTCTTGGTCTAAGAAGGGCAATGTCATCAAGCATATTTTGCATAGATTTAGTATAGATGTCTACTATGGTGTCAACATGGTCCTCATCTGAGGAAGTCTGCATAATCGTGTTTAGGCATAGCTCCATATCGTGGGTGGATATCTTTTTAAAATTACAACTCATGACCCTCTTGCAGGGATTGGGAGGTTTATTGGAGTTGATCTTACAATCAATGGCAAATTCGATTAAATAGTGCCCAGACAAGATTCAGGGGGTTGTCTGATAGGTATCCGCTAATAGATTTCTTTCCGACACCCAATCCAATTGATTATTGTTATCATTGGTATGTTCATTGTTCATAATTTGGAATTCAATGTTTGTAAGAGAGTCTTCCAGAACAATGGCAAATTTATCTGCGGGACTACTCCGACCAAAGATGAAAATCGCCTAGGAATTGGGTAGAGGTGTTAGGGCCACAGAGTGTATTCAACATTTGAATGATTTCCTCGTTGAAGTCCGTCATGGAATTGGGAGGTCGATACATTAAAAGAAAGTTAAGACATGACGAGTGGAGGGAGTCATTTTAAGATCCAGTATTTCACACCCCGAGCAAACACACAGGGAAGGGAACAGTTTTAGGTTGTTTTTGGCTACAATTGTCACCCCACGCCCCTCGGGGTCTCTTTGCTTTTACTGAAAACGGACTAACCTTCGGGGGTGGCCAAATTAAATGAGGGGCCACTAGATTCCGTCTCTGTAATGCACATTATGTGCAGGTCCTTTTGAATAATTAGGTTGTGGACATTGTGTGATCTAATTCGATAGATCTATGGGCAGTTTCCATGTTGCACACCTCTATGGTCATAGTTGTACTGAATCTGATGTTATGCTGTACTTTTTTGTTGGTAAATGGACATGGAATGGATGTGTAGGTGCGGTCCTGGGGGTAAGGCCGGGTAGCCTAGCGTGGAGGGGCGTGGGGGGCACATTATCACTGCAAGCAGCAGAAATGGATTATCTGGGTGGGGATAGCACATTTTCATTTGGTTCCAGGGGTCTTTTCATGAGCACAGTTTGTATGTGTTCACCGCAGCTGACTTTGGGCTTCTGTGTGCGCTTAGATAATTTGAAGGACTGCCCATATTGTAAAATGTTTACCAGCCGCAGCCTCGTACTAAACTGATAGAGGGATTGGTGCATCTTAATCAATCTTTCTATCCCTCTACTCAGGTGACAGGTCTGTGCCTGGAAGGGGAAGGGAATAGGGCCTGCTGGCAGCCTCCTCATCAATGGGGACATCTAAGCAGGGGTGGACGGGCCTACAGGGAACTCTGGAGATTTCCCACTGGGCCTCTGCATCATGGGCCTTTATTTCCAAACGCTCAATGGAAAAGGGGTTGGCCTTGCTCAAAATGTGCAATTTGGGGCCACTTAAAAAATCGTTTGGTTCCCAGTCTACCCCTGGGTCTAAGCGTCAATGCATCGCTAAACAAACAACCCTTCAAGGGCGCTGCCCTGCCATCGGTAGAGTGGGCAAGCTTACCATAAACCATAAAAATATGACTATGCTTGCCTAAATGTGCCAAAGTGCTTGCCTTTAGTATAAAAAACATTTGGGCAGAAAGAAGATAAAGAACCCTAGAATTTGGTATCCACAGAAAAGGCTTTACAAACATGTACCTGTTACAAAATCCTCACCTGTCAAAGACCTACTGCCTTCAGAGGAAATTGGGTTTCTAACAAAAATATCTGTGCAAAGCCCGAGTTGAGAAACTCATTCTTTTTCAACTATACTTCATTAAGTACAGCTGAGCTGGACTGTCCAACATGGAAGGACTGTTGACACCTATTCACAATTGTCAAACAGTTTAAAAAGCCCAGGCACAAGAGCCAAGGTGGGGCAGCTTGAAGAGACGGCTGGCCGTACATGCTGCTATATACATGTGCTGTGCGTCACTCGTTCTCTAGCAACGCGGGGTTAGGGTACACTCTGAGCAGCAAGCCGCAGCAATGGACATTAAAATAAATAATTTAGTGAAGGTTACCCATGCTTGGAATATTCTCTAAATGTCGTCATTGCGGGAGTGCTCGATATCACAACGTTATAAGTGTAACCATTAAGATTTGACAGCACACGCAGTTTCATTTAATGCAAAGTAATGTAAGGTGCAGCAAGGACATGCCGTGGCCTGCATTAAAAGCCGCCTTATGCACTTGCGTTTATGGAGAAAGAATGAGCGCGATTTGTTTCCAGTGACTATTGTTATTGTTTTTAAGTGTTGCTTTCATTCAAGGGAACCCAGGCAAGCACCATGGAACTGGACACCAAATAACTCCAAATGCACAAGCACACTGACTTCCCTCTAGGGCAAGGTAAAAAAAAAAAAGCCCTACTGAAACCTTCTTTTAAATATACAAAATAAGCTCGGCTTCACCAACTAGACTGCTTGCATGTTTGCTCTGTCAGTCTGAAATTTGGTGTTGGAAATCCATTTGCGCCAGTTTACCACAAACCGATTGAAGTTTTTACCTGGACTCTGGGATACTCTAACACACACCCAACACATAACAACTTTTAAAGATTGTGTTGTAGTACTAGTGATATCTGACAATAATTTCTTCCTGCATTGGAACATACAGTCTTATTGTGTAGTGTCCAGGTCACTAACAATCTATACAATTCCCAGACAGCCCACAATGACCCAAGGCCATAACAAGGGCAGTTGGGCCTCTATGGATGTCACATCACGTAACATACCAAGCCCTGTTGATATTGAGCGTTTCTGTTCCCTTGAAAGCAGGCTTAAGTTCAAGAATTCGTGCTCCTTTTTCTTCTTATGCGCTTGTATCATACAGCATTTAGGGCAGCCTCTACCATCAGTTCACAACTTCACTGTTTCCTGGTCTTCCTTGGCTTTCGAGAGCTAAGAGTCCCCCCTCATAATGTTCTCTTTGTTGCTTTCCTTTTGTTTCTTTGTTGTGCAATTCGGTCTCCTTCTCTACCACTTACCATAAGGAGGCTCTTCTTTTCCCCAGAAATTTCCTCAAGCCCAAGTCTTTCTTTGCTGGTAGATTTTTAATGTTTTTTGTCTTTTCAGACATAATTTCTTTTGTTGATTTTACCGCCCTTGCCTTCACATGCAGAACTTCTTTTATCCCGTTATTTGAATGACTCTCCTCGTCAAGAAACTCCGAGCATGAGGTTTGGGATGTAATAAAGGGTAAAAACTGGCTAGAAGTCGTCAGAGGGTCTTTATGCGTGTGGGTATGTTTTTTGTGAGTCAGTCTGCATGCATGCATGTGTGGGTGGGTGTGTGAATGCAACACATGCTTTGTGTTTGGTGGGTTGGAGGGCATGCTAGCAGTATGAATGTGGAATATTTGGATAACCCGCATGAAAGCGTGTTCTTATAGGGGCAGTGCTGGCATTTTTTGAGCACAGCTAGCATGAACATTTTCTACCAGAGCATACTTCCATGTATTGGGCCTCATTACGACCCAGGCGGTAAGTTACCGCCTGGGCCGTGACTTTACCACCATGGCGTAAACTACGTTTACGCCATGGTGGTAGGCGGACTTACCGCCCCATTCCGAGGTCGGCGGGGCGGTAAGTCCCCAATCCCCATTTACCCTTCCCCATTCCCATTTTTGCCCCATAGGGCATAATGGGAGTGGGGAAGGCGTTAATTACGCCACCGTAAATTACGGTGGCATAATTAACTCCATGGTCCCTTAGCGCCATGGATTTTAACACCTGCTAAAAGCAGGTGTTAAATCCGCCATGGCGCTAAGGGACCTCGTACTCAGGCGGTAAGGGTCGGCGCTGTTTACGCCGCCGTAAAACCCTTACCTCCTGAGTCGTAATGAGGCCCATTGTCTTTAACCAAAATGTAAATGTGTTATGGTGGCAATATTGGCATTTATTGGCCACAGCTAGTATGAAAATATTTCAGTGTCCATACCGATGCGTTACTGGGCACAGTGGCATTACTGGAATGTATTGGCACAGACAGCACAAAATTGATCTATAGTGTAATACCAGCCTACATTGAGCGCAGCCAGCATGAAAGTTCTTAAAGATCAATGACATGTCAGTGGAAATGTTGGTATATATTGTGGGGAATGGCAGCCCGGTTGCAATATTGACATATAGTGAGCGCGCAGCAATGTAAAAGTGTTTCCTTGTGGAAATGCTGGTCTATACTGTGTACACAGTGATCATGGCCACAGTGATCATGGCAGTGGGCTTTACAATGGCAAAGCTGGAATGTATTTATTTATGGTTATAATACCATATGATTAGAATTCTTATATAACTACTAGTGTAAGAGCCCATGTACAGGGTCAAAGTGCAGGTTTCCATCGACAAAGGAGGACCACTACATATCCTAAGGCAACATCTCCCTCTAGCGGTGTCAACAGGCGAAGATATGCATTATCTGTATGTATGCCAAGGCATCAGCTCCCTCTAGCGGTGACAACAGGCTAAGCTACTGCATCGGACAAACATACAGGGACAAACATACAGCTGGCCTTTTATTATATTGTTAGATAATTATAACTATTTATAACATGGTTATAATATCATTATAATTTATAATATGGTTAACATATAAACTTTCACTCAAATCATAGTTTTACACAGTTAAACATATTTTAAATGTGTTGCATGCAATACATGTCAAAACAAGCGTAATCATTATGATTATGTCAAAGAAGATTTTAATACATCACAAAAAGCAGTTAAAATTATTAAGCATGTGCTCCCTGCATTCATCTTTTAGAGAGCATCTCTATGTTACACAGAAAGCAATAAAAATAAACCCCCCTGATATGTAATGTTCCTCTACATTGGATATGAAGATGTTTCACATTTTCAATTATTGAATAGTCATTACAGAGCACACAGAAACAGGAATCTCTCGGGATGCCAAGATGAGCACCCGCAATCTCATGTGTAACAATTAAATATAATATGAATCTCATCTTCTAAAACCTTTTCTACTTGTAAACTGTACTGCATATGGTTGAGTTTTGTTATACTGGTAAATGGTAAAAGACCAACAAACACTTCCATTGTTTTTTTTTCTTCATGTTTAGCCATCAGAAATTGTTAAACCAATCTGAAAGACACATTTTGTATCTTCAATTTCTTAGGGAACAGGAAAATAAGTATATGTTTATTTGGCAATTCATATCTCCTTTAGTAATGGGTTCCAATTTTACTGAAACAAATTAATACACGCAGATTTGACCCGATCTCATAGTGTCTAATATCATCTCATAAACAATACCAGTTTCTGTCAATTTGTTTTAAGTGAAACTACACCCACGTTTATCCATATCAATTGAATAGGTGAGAAGACCTAACTAACACCCCATTATTCGTCCTTCTATCATGTTAAGCCCTTCTAAGGCAAAATCTGTAATTGCATGGAAGTTTGTTTGTTTGTTTGTTTATTTGATAATGCGCACCAAGCCATTGGGCAGCTGTGCGCAACAGTACAAGTAGACTCAAAGCTTAGTTACAGTGCCTGACACAGGCTATTACATACAAGGTAAATTCAATAAATCGTACAGCACAGAACAGTTGCCAAAGGTTAGCAATAAAGGGTGAATTTAACATTTGCATAGCAGGATCAGGGGAAGTTACAAATCGTTAGTGTGAAGCCATTAGCAAGTTGTGTATATGTTCTGTTTATATAAATGTATCAATATCAAATTTGTGTAAATCATCCAATCTACTCATTTAGGCCCTTCAGACACATTAAAGATGTAACTTTATTTGTAACACATTGAATCACTCAGTTCTCTGCTATTGTAGGGGTTCTGAAATGCCCTTAATAAATAATCTGTTTTACCTCTTCTAACGGTTGCTATTAAGATGAACGAGGGAAGGCTGGGCACCACCAAAGCTGTACGTTTTTTGCTTATTAAAATACCAAATATAGTTTCCATAAGTTCCTCTGCTTTGTAAAATTCATAGTTTTTATTGGTATCCAGTCATTTTGCAGGAAAAAAAATCAGAGTGGTAAATTTTGCTGAAGTAAAAAATATCGTAAGAAATACAGAAAAAGTTAAATATATATATGGTAGTGGGGTAAGGGGTTAAAATGGGTGGGGATGGGGTTAAAAGGGTAGGAAAACAGGGAGGTTGGGAGGGGGTTCCCCCCAAATAAAAAAAAATCAAAATTCAGTATTTTATCGATCTTTTTTTTACCTCAGTAACACTTACCAATATGAATTTTACTTCAGTAAAATCACATATAACCGTTTTCATCATAATAATGTTAATTTCCATACAGGTATCTAAAGCATACTCTGAAAATGAGTTTAGGGAATGCTGCAGTCCTAGTGGCATCAAATCCAATACAGACAACCATCTACATACGTAAGACAATGCACCATTCGAGAGCCTATCCTAATCGGAACGTTTTTGACCTAAAATAATTTATTTGTAATGTGTGCCACATAAAGGTTAAATAGAGCGCGGGCGAAGGCACATGCTTACTTTAAATCTACTGCAGTGGGTATATCTTTTGTTAACGTTCCTTCTGCACACAATCTGACTGAAACTGAAGTATTGGTGTGAAGTTGAATTGTTAGTCCTCCATTGTTTAAGCTTGGACCATAATCACTCTCTGCAAACCTTGTTGAAGTCGAAGTCTGCTGTAAAATTTAAATAAGCAACATACACTGCCTTATTTGAAGATGTTTAAGCACGTTTTGGGATACTAAATTGAAACCCATTGATGTCTGTGCCTGTTCCTTTTCGAAAGCCCATTTGTTAAGTGGAGAGGATACTCTTTTCCTCTACCAACTTATTTAGTTCTTTTTAAAGCAGTGCATAAAACACTTTACTGGAAACGCCCAACAGAAAATGGGTCTATAATTTGTAGGATTTTCGACATTACCCTTTTTAAGTATAGATACAATCAGTGCTCTCCACCAAGAAAAAGGAATGTGTGAAGATTGTATAATAAGCCCAATGAGGCAAAAAAAGTATCCATCCAGATCTTGGGAGCATTTGTTACCACAGCATCTGCAAGACCATCTGGACCCCGGGGACATGAACCCTTTAAATGGGTAATATCATTTATGTTATCTGCAGAAAGTATCTTGCCAATTTTGCCATTTTGTGACCATTGCATACCTTGTACTTTTACAAAAGCAAGCAAAAAATGTTTCACCAAAATGTATTCAATTCTAGGACTTAATTGTTTCTGGTTTTAAATCAAAAGACCAACATTGTGTAGCACCTTTAGTTTTTAAAACTTCGAGAATCTTCTAACAATCCAGTTGGTTTGCAGTATTCCAGTTTTTATAATGTTGCCTAATTTTCCCTTTCTCTCTTTCTCTTACAACATTCCTTAAGGCTTATCTCCATTTGTCATTCTTAATTCTCTTCACATTGTATCTTCCTGGCAGTGATACATATATATCAAAACATGTAATGGGCTGTCCGCAAGAAGGTGGAGTGGGTGAAAAAATCATTAAGCCTATTGCAATTAATCAAAAAAATTATTCTGTGGCCGAAAAGCTGTTCCGCGTGAACCAATATGTCAACCGTGCTCAAAGCCGGAAGTTTGACTGTTCCTATACTTTTATTTAAAAAAGAAACCGTTCAAAAAAAGGTTTAGTTGTAAAATAAAAGTGTAGGAAGAAGTTGAAACTCGCATTTCAGTGCACTGCACTGAACGTTCCCTTAAACAGCAGGCGCATGTGTTTAGAGGTTTGAAAATTGCATGTGGGAGGGGGCGTGGTGATGGGGTTTGTGGAGAGCGGGGACAAGCCTGCAGGGAACATAGTTCCACTCGTTTTTGTTGTACACTTCGACCACTGTATGTCAATGTACAGTGTACTATAATTGTCTTGATTCACTGGCTTATATTGTAGGCACAGGCATCATGAAAATGTGTTGTGAAATGCTCACGTGTTCTGTGTGCTGTTTGCAACCTGCTATTTGTTAAGAGCTTTTGATGTTAACCTACAGAAGTGCTTGTAAATTGTATGGATTTTTAATCAAATTATCTCAATTTTTCGCAAACATTGTGCAGTAAAATGTGCTATTTCATAAACGGCCTCAAGGGAGAAGCCCCCTGAACCCCCCTCGGGTGTTCCCAGCTCTCAAGCTATGTTCAATCGCCAATGGTAACCTACGGGGAATAAGAACTACCTCTCGTGGAAATAATCACAAGCCACCACTGACCTTGAATTATTTAGAATAAAGGCACCGCCTGAGAATTCCCCTCGCTCCCCCCTGAAATAAAAAGCTGGCTGCACAACTGCACGCATGCAGCATTCTCCCATGCAGCATCACAAGTCTGACTGAATGGGAGATGCTCTTTGCAACGCCTCACCCGCATGATGCAATGCAAAGATGGTCCACACTGTCTCAGCACTTCAACACCGTACTAAGGTAACCCATTTATAGATTCCATGTAACCAAACATAACACCTCACTTCCTGCTGTGGGAGGTGCCATTTCCGTGAGTCTGTCTTGAAACTGATTCTTTTGTGTTTTGACAGTATTTAATGCAATTTGGGTTTCTCCGTGTATCGAATGCCCAAATCTCACTTTCCCTTGCTGCTGACAAAATACATAGTGCTAGTCTATTCTGGAGAAAATACGTTTCTACTTTGACAAGTTGTCATGTTATCCTACTCATCTTTTTGCAGGGTACGTTACGCGTTCCGTGCCTACCTACTGCTCAAACCCCACGTTGTCCTCCCGCTGTCAAAGTGCCTGGTTTGGTACTCTGTTTTGGAGCAAATGAATTTATTTCTATTTTGATGTTTCAATGGAATTCAACCTGTACTTATAAAAGGGATTAAGAAAGATGTTCAAGTGTATCAGTTGCCCAACTCATAATTTCGTTTGCTTGTGGGAAATGTGGCCTCTATCTGCTTCCTTTTTTAGAAAACAGATAATTTGTGTTTCAATCCAATTTTCTGTAATTATTCGCCTGGTAATCTTTATCCTGAAGACTGTCCTGCTTTTCACCAATTTGCAGCATACATGGAAATGATTCTACACACACAACACTCACCTCTCTGTAATTCATGAGGATATACCAAAACCACCCTCAGCGATTAGCCTATTTTTTGATGATGACCATGTAAGTTTGGAACATGGGTATTGGGTCACCGCCTCGCCTCTCATTCTCCCACAGGTTTTGCTGGTCCAGTTCTGTGATGTGCAAAGAACAGGTTATTCAGTAAACTGCGCTCCTCTGCCAATGTAATCTGGGTTCACTCTGCTGCCACCTGCTAACCTATATAGACAAGTGTAGCTCAGTGAAAAAGTTGCAAGGGATTGGTGTATGGTCAGGTCGTTTCTAGAGAAGCCCGTAAACGTCCTCAGATGGGGTCATTCTCCACAACACTCCAAGAAAAGCCAGAGGTTGGCTGGCAAGGCTCAAAGGCTGCTCAGGCAGCAGTCCCAGTGATGTTTTCCCAGCAGGGAACCTGCACACTGAAGGCCACACTTACATGAAAATGTCTTCAAGGTAACCCATTTGACTCTACTATAGAACTTGACATTCTGGCTGGTGGGCCCTCCAGTACAGACCTTTTGCTGCACTCTTCTTACATTGTTGGCCTGCAGCCTCAAAGGAACCTTCCATCCTCCTCAGCATGCTGAGATGGCCTTACTTTGGTTTATAATGCAATACAAGTAGCATGCATATTCTAACCATATATATGTATGTATATGAGTGAGTGAGATAATTTACATGCTGGCAAGATAGCTCAGCAGGTTGAGCACTCGCTGCTGAGATCTATGTGTGATCTGCAGGTCGCAGGTTTCGAATCTCGCCAAGGCCAATTCTGCCTTTCATCCATCCGAGGTAGATAAATGAGTACCAACTTCAGAGGGGGTGATAAATGTATGTAAATATGTTCTATGTCAGCACTTTCGCAAAAGAACTATATAAATAACAAATCATTATCATCATTAGATAGTGCTCACTGTAGTCCAAAGTGCCTCTTGGACCTGTATTTCATAGACTCGCCAGGGACCATGCACTAGGCTGCAAAAAGATGAGTTTTAAGAAGAGCTTTGAAATTGAAGTGATTAGGTTCAGAGTAGATGGTAAGAGGAAGCATGTTCCACTGCTATGGCCCCCAGATGCTGGAACATCTGCCCCTTGACAGGAGCAATTATGTCTGGGGACGTTGAGAAGGTAAGAGTTACTAGATCTTATATCTGGGGATGTTGAGAAGGTAAGAGTTACTAGATCTTATATCTGGGGATGTTGAGAAGGTAATAGTTACTAGATCTTATATCTGGGGATGTTGAGAAGGTAAGAGTTACTAGATCTTCGAGTGCAAGTAGGCTGATATAAAGAGATTTTGTCTGAAAGGTATGAAGAGGCTGTGTGATGTATGTATTTGTACACCAGGCACACGATCCTAAAAGCAACTCTATCTTTCACAGGTAGCCAATGTAGAAAGGTACCTGCCTTGGAGATGGAATCTCTATTAGAAAGTCTAAGATTGTGCAAAAAGTTGTGTCTTCGGTAAGCTGATGCTTGGACATGGAAGAAGCAGGGAGTCGGCATTTGCAGCATTGCTGCAATCGACCAATGAGTTCACTAAACCAGCAACAACAATGGGATTAAAGCATCTAGAATCGAAGGAAGTGTAGGTTTCAGCCCGCAAGCTTTTCTGGTTTTAATAATTTACAGAAACGGGGAGAGGGCCTGTCCTATCCAGAAGCTTAAGCTGTAGGCAAAGGGGCATGATGACAGGAATGCATAAAGACTGGAAGGGCCGAGTAATGAGAGATATCCCAGATGAGGCGTGTGGACCAAAGAAACCAATTTCTGTTTTATCTTAGTCATTTGAGGCCAGTCGCATTTTATATAGTTTGAATGTTTTCTATATATGACTGGTAGCAGACATCAAATGATTTCAGAACAATGATGAGCTGTCAGAGATTGAAAAGTAGGTTGGGGCAGGGGACACCAGGGGGACTCTGAAGGTGGATTTGAAATGCTTAAAAGAGAAACGGCTCAGTTGAAAGTGATGGCTTTGATTGGATAGGGGAGCAGACAGTCAAGAAGGATCTTATGGTCTACAGTGTGCAACATCGCAAATAAGTCTAAAAGACAGAGAAGAGAAACCTGGGCTTTATTAGCTGCATGATGGTAGTAATCCCAGAGAGTAAGACAACCTCTGTGCCATGAGCAGGTCTAAATCCTGATTGGAAACTGTCTGGGATGAAGTGGTTAAAATGTGTTCCTATGGCTAACAGACACACAGGCCCTTGCACACGAAAACTGAGATGTGCAGTGACTACACTCTCAAATAAGGGGTGCAGAAATGTACAGTTTATAATGTAATCGCAATGCCTACAACTGTAATCGGTTGCTTTGGAACATATAATCACATCCCAACTTGCTGTAACACATCAATTCCATAATACCTGACAGGGTCCCATTGCCCTCATTTGGTTCTGCTGTAATCAATCCATAATTCACTGACAGTCAAACGCAAAATACTCCCACTCATCACAACACTGTTAAAGATAATGTTACTGTACTAGTCATCTCTGCCAAAGCAGTTGCTATTTTGCTGCAATGTAATGCAGTCTACTCTTGCAATATATCAGACTACCGTCTACCAAATAATCAGAAAGCCCACAACAACAGCCATAACAGTGACAATAATATTTTTATAAATGTCACATAACATGTTATGTAATGTTATGTTATATTGAGTAATGTCATGTGCAGTTTCTTTTTTTTTGTTTAAATGTTTTATTTTATTTAGGGCCAAAATAAACAATTTGCAATATGAGTATATATGAGCTATCAATTGTATGACATAACATTTCAGATCATTAAAATACATTCTGTAATTTAATAACTAAGAACAAATATAGCCTGGAATTCATTAACTTTGAAGATATTTTGCAACGTAATAACTAATAACAGAATTATCATGAATTGATTTATATATGCGTAAATTACTCTGATTGATTGAGAGGAGAAGAGGGCTAAAAGGAAGGATGAAAAACAGGAGGAAAAAAAGGGGTGTGGGACGATTTGTATCTCAGATAGGTGATACGATAAAGCGAACAAGCCATACAACTGTAGATATATTAGCAATACAAGTAAGCTTAAACATTTGTATTGTTTAAATAATAAACAAAAGATGCAATTTTCTATTATGTCTGGTGGAGAGAGAGGGTCAGTTAGCGATGCACTTCTCCAGTCTGTGCACATCACATATACCATTCCACCAACCTTTTTTGGAGATTTTAGTAACATTTTCCAACTATGATGTTATTAAGTGTATGGCCAGAAGTATAAACAGGTCAAGGATAACAAAGGATGACCTAATCTTTGCTCTTTGAAAGATAGGCTGCCCCCAAATAGGATATTAGTTAAATTTAAGGGAAAAGAGATTTTAAAGATCCGTCAAAGAAAATTCCAAACTTGCTTCCAAATAAAAGACCCAGAGGTTGAATGAATAGACCAACATAAATCATTATCTGCCAATTTAGATACAAATAATTTCTTGGGGGAGATAAATGGCCTATGCATGAAAAAGTAAAGGATCTGGGTAAGGTTCTCCGATGTGGATATCATTTTAGTCTTGGACCAAATCACGGACAACAATTCATCCCCAAAATGAATTCCACAGTCTTCTTCCCATTGCAATTCAGATGACCATACATTACTGGTAGTTCTTTCTGACCTTATCACTTTGTAGAGGTTGGATGCTTTGATCGCTTCAGGGGATTCTATGATACGCATTCTAGCAGGGTCTACAAGTAATTGCTGGGGATTGTTTCTACTGCTAGCATCCAAACATGCATTAATTAAATAAAAATTTTGACTGGCAATAAGAATTTGTTTTTAAATTCTTCTGCAGAGAGGATATTGCCATCCACAATTATTTGATCAATGAATTTAATTCCTTTGCTAATCCAGATTTTGCGTAAAATAGGTCTATCATTTATGGTGATAAACTTATTGCACCAAATAAAGAGAGAGTGGGCCTTAGCTGGCTTGTTGATTTGATGAAACAGAAAGTCCTTTAAGGAAAAACTAGTGAGAAAGATCGTTTTAGAAAAGCCCAATTTGTATCCTTTCATAAGATATATTGTATCTTTGATATCAAACAATGAAACAAGACATTTTTCAACAATTAACCAAGTAGGTGGGTTTATGACTTCATTGACGGGGGACCAATGTCTGGCGTGTTTGAGAATTAAGGCTCTATGATAGTTTTTAAAATTCAGGAAATTGACACCGCCATTGACAAATGGATATCTTAGTTTGCTTGCAGCAATTCCTTTCATTTTCTTAGATCCCCATAAGAAATGTATACATATTTTATCAATAGATTTAAAAAAGGAGGCTGGCAAAGTAATGGGAAGTAGTATAACATCACAGGTGTGAACATTATTTTAATGGCCTCTAATCTTCCGTACCGGAGGACCATGTGGTTACAAATTCCTTTAACTTTGGTTGTAGTTTTTGTAGGTTAATTTTAATCATTTGAGGAAGTGAAGAGGCAATCAAAATACCTAGATAATCAATAGAGATAGGATTCCAGCTATGACCGAAATGGACCAAATCTTCTTTAGCACAGTAGGGAATTAAGCAGAAGCATTTCTGACTTATCCTTCTTCAACTTGTACCTTGAGAATTGAGAGAAAAATTCATTGAATCTAGTAAGTGAAGAAGTGTTGTGGTTGGATTATCAAGGAAGATCAATATGTCATCCGCATAAGCAGCTAACTTAAATTCAGATCCCCACATCTAATACCAGCAATATGTTTATTTGTTTGTATTAATTCTAACAGTGGTCCCAGGGCCAGTCCAAATAAAATTGGTGAAAGGGGGCATCCTTGCTTAGTACCCTTATGAAGGGAAAATCTAGGAGAGAATCGATAATTAATAAAAATTGAGATTTCCTTGGGCTGAGTATAAAAGTGTAACTAACTTCATATAACCATCCCCAATGCTGTGCCATTTTAAGGCTTGAAATAAAAAATCCCATTCAACACGGCCAAAAGCTTTTCCGTCATCTAGTGCAAGAGATTAATTAATACATACATAAAGGAGTCTATTCTATTGGCCAAAATCTTTGCAAAAATCTTACAATCAGAGTTAATTAACTAAATTGGTCGATAGTTCTTGGGTAATTCAGTGTCTTTATTGTGTTTGGGAAATAGAATCAGAAGGGCTCCTGTAAAGGAGCCCACTGACTTCTCTGACTCAGAGAAAAATGTATAAAGTGATTCTAGCTTGGGTGATAGGGTAGATGAGAGATGTGCAAAAACGTCCGTAAAAAACTCATCAGGCCCAGGGGCTCTGCCTTTTTTAAGATCTTTTATGGTCTTTGTGATTTCATTGACATGAATATGGCCGTCTAGGCTACTTAATCCATATTAACAGGGTGGTTGTGTTTTCAAGTGATCAAAACATTCATTGAAATTAATATTAGAATTAGTATGATCAGAAGCATATACATTTTCATAGAATTAATAAAACCACCCAGGATATCTGCATCAGTGTTGACTATTTTGCCATTTTGAGGCATTTTTAATAGCAGATATCCTGGATCTTTCCTTTTTTATCTTAAGATACAAAGCCAAAGCTTTACCAGCTGCATTGGATTTCAATTTCAGCACCACACCACGAGTTTGTTCCGTGTATTTTTTTGTTAATAGAGAAACAAAGACTTAGGATTTGTTTAAGCAAAGCATCACTTGCTGTAGCATTGTATCTTTTCTCTAGAGCTGGTAATTCACCTCTTTTGTTTTGCTGTAGTCACCCCGATTGGGACAGGTATGTCCAGATGTGGGTCCCGTGCCTGCTGGGCCTAGAGTCCCAAGCTACTCCTCACTGATGAGGCCCAACAAGGCTGAAACATGTTTGGGGATGCTTGTGGCCTCGTGCAGAAGGGATGAGACCAAGCAGTATGCATATAGACTTTACCCTTTTGTAATGACTTTGCAGGCGAAGAAGGATGGTCTGGAGGGTTGCCCAGAGCAATGCCAGAGGTTCAGATTAATTCAAAACCTTCCAGCCATCACCTATTTTGTTTTGCTGAATTCATTATATAGGGCATCTAAATATTTTCTGGCCTCTTTCTTCCTTTTGGCTACAAATGAGATGACATGTCCCCTTAAGGCAGCGTTATAGGCATCCCAGTTATTGTCCGGAGAGGTCTCGTCATCTTTTTTAATATGAAAGAAGAAGTGGCGGAATTCGAGAAAAGATTTTTGAAAGATACTATCTTGAAGTAGTGAGTTGTTAAATCTCTATCTGCTTATGTGATTTTTAACGCAATCCCAATTCTGTATTATTCTATATTAGTAACTACAGGAGAATGGTCTGATATTAGTGAGCATTAAATAGTGGAGTCAATTATTGCACATGCTAAGGATTCGGTGACACAAATGTAATCATTGCGTGAGTTATGTGAGAAGGAGTGAAAGGTGAAGTCCAGATCAGTAGGATTTGAGAGCCTCCATGTGTCAACAACTCCAATCTCCGCTCAACACTTTGTAAATTCGGTGTGTGATTTGCTACGTTTGAATTGACATGGGGATCATCTATCAAGAAAGTTGTCAATAACATTATTAAAATCTCCACAAAGTATCAAATTGGCAAGGTCTGATTGTAAAACTATTTGGTTGATTTTCCTCCAAAACTCAGAATCAGGGTTAGTGGGCCAATAAACACTGAAAATTGAGAACATTTGAGAGGTAATTGATAGTATAGCTAAAACCCATCTACCACTAGTATCTGTGTCCTTATGTAGGACCTGATATTTAGTACACATTTTTTATTAGGATAGCCACTCCATTATGTTTACCATCTGCCTGATTAGCTAATACCTCTCCTACCCAAAATCTCTTCAATTTCATGGATTCCTTTAATGATATATGAGTTTCTTGCAAGCAAGCAATAGTTGGTTTAAATCTATTGACATGAGCTAATACCCTTTGTCTTTTAATTGGGCTGTTAAGACCTTTAACATTCCATGTCATACATATCAGGGCCATGATCTAGAAAATAGTAATAATAATAATATTAACACATAGTAAACATGAAATACTCAGCCATACTCAAAGTGCCTTCCACCTATCCAAAGATTTACATATTCTAGAACAACGGTAGGGTTGCAAAAATGGTTATAAAGTGATAAAAATGGGTATAAAAAACAAAACAAATACATTAAAAGGACCAGCATTGCAACATCTGACAGTAGGGTGTCATCCAGTAGGAACTTGTAGCTTGACGGTGATCGATATATTCCCACCCAGTAAATATGAGAAAATGAGATGAGCAAAAATAAAAGGCTAAAAAATCAGAGTTGCAATGCCAAAAGCCATAAGGGGTGTAGGTGCATCTCACAGAGGGCGAAAAACAGCAGAAAAAAACAGAGAAAAAGTCAGCTCTAGAAGGTCCTTAAGTTGACAGTTTCAGAGGGATAATTATTCCAAGGACTTCCTCTCGAAGTAAGTAATCAGGCAGAAACCACTGAAGAAGGAAGGAGAATGTTGTGTGACTGGCGTTTCCTGTATCCATTACTTCCATCTTTTGCAGTCTTTTGTAGTTCTTTAAATCAGCTGGGTCCTTGAATGAAGACATCTTACCATAAATGGTGACCTTGAAAGTGCATGGGTGGATCAAACCATTTCTGGCATTTAGCTACTTAAGCACAGGGTCATATGAAAGTAGGTATTTTCTTCACTGGGCTGTGATTTTGGAAACATCTTGTGAAATAAAGATCCTGTGACCATTCCAGATTAGATGATCCATCCTTTTAGCATGCTGCAGAATCAATTGGAGTTGAGTATATTCAAGGAGCAAGACAATTATTGTTCTTGGTGCATTTTTCTTATATGATTCTGCCCTTTTAGGTCCAATCCTATGTGCCCTTTGAATATGAAGGGCAATAGGCGGCTGCAGATTCAAAATGTTTGGAAGGGGTTTTTTCAAGAAAGAGAGCTACATCCTCCCTTTTAACTCCTTCTGGAAAGCCAAAGACACACAGGTTGTTCCTACTATTTCTATTCTCCAAGTCTTTTGTTTCTGAAGGGTATAGTATGCATTGTTCCATTTGAGCAACTCTAATAGCCACATCTTCAGCTGCGCTCACTCTTTTTTTGACTTCTTTAATTCTGTTCTCAAAGCGTACCCATCTTTCATAGAATTGTTGGAGGTTAGTGTTAGTTGTCTCCATAAAGGGTTTGAGGGCTCTAATTCCAAGTAGAATAGTTTCCATAGTTGACTCCAAAATTATTTGAGTAGGAGGAGGGGAGTCCCTTTTGGGCCTTTTTAAGGTGGCTGTTGTTGTTTCATTATTAGCAGAGCCTTTTGCTTGACTTATTTGTGAGGACATCTTGAGATGTAGTTCAGGGCAGCAAGGGGGTCTTTAAACTGCACCAGAAGTGTCAAAGCTTGTTAGTTTCCAGTTATATTTAAGTGCTCAGGTCACCACAGCATATCATACCAGGTTGTTGTGGTGAAGTAATTTGCAGAGGACCACCATTAACTCAATAGAGGATGTGAATGCCACAGAAAGGCACACTGTGCAACGTTCATTCCAGAAGACCAGTTAGCCACCTGCTTTATATGAAACCACTGGGTGATTTTATTATAAAATATTCATGTATTCATTGGATATTCATTAATCCAAATAATCAGTTGTGGGTAACAATTCCTGTATATAATTGATAGGAGCCTTAAGTGGTCACTTATTTAATGTTTTAAAATGTCTGGTGCCAATTTTGAGGAGATATTTCCAAATAAGAAGCTGATAATATCGCAGTTCATACATTGAAAAGTACCTCATGTGCTTAATTGTTGAAGAAAAAGCTGTTTTTCCAGTAACAGCCTGTGTTGTGGAGAAATTCTGTTTCCCAGGCAAAGAGCAGCACCATGCATCATAGTGCGATCCGATGGCCAAGACAGGAAATGTGGCATCTCTAAATGCTGAGCACCGGTGCTTCTTGCCTCATCCCCTCGTCCCTCAAAATTGTGAGCGTGGAGCCGGAAAAAACGTTCCCCCATATTCCGGAGGACCAGGACTTCAAGTCATATGAGAAGGAAAGGTATTTACTAAAGTCTGAGTCCCTCTGAGCTTGAAACATTTAACGCGGGAGCTCCGATTTAAGCTGCCATTCCGTGCTGCACCCCATGTGCATTTTCTATAGTACACCACTGCCATTTTCACAGCCCCATGGTCCTGTTGATCATCTGTTGTGATGCGTGATTGTATGAGCTATTCTATAAGTTATGGTGTGCTTCTATGGATGTGCGGGTCTACACTCCTGGTAGATGCTTATAAGCCTAGTCGACTACCCCATCACCTCCCATTATGAGTTTGAGAGGATGTTGGTCAGAAAAACGAATGACCCTTCCAATGAGTAAGTTAGTGTGCCGGACCACTTGCATAGAACACACTGCATATCTGAATTACCTGTTGGTGTTGTGGCCCATCATATTCTAGTCTGCGTTTGCTGAGGTGATTTGAATGTGCATTTGTCATTTCTCTCTGGTTTGAACAGACATGGGTTTAGTGTGCTTGTAGGATTCCTCATTTTCTGATTAGAAGTGGATCTAAGTGTCAGCAGTGAAATAGTGAATTATTGGAAGTAGGGGGTTGGGCGATCTGTGGCACTGCCCAAATCATGTCTGTATGTTGTGGTGTCTGCCAACGTTTTCAGTGAACTCAGGAATACTAGCAAGGCATCATGTGCATTTGAGAGCAAGATGAGAGGGCCTTCATCTTACTCAACCTAAGCTAACCTAACAACTCTCCCCAACACCAACCAGGTGAGGTCTGTGAGGGGGATGTCCTGGTAGGACATCCAATGTCTAACAGCCCTCCCCACCAGCTAACAACCCAGGTTTGTTGGGATTGTGTGTATTTGTTTATGTGATTCTTGTCTAGAGGGGTCAGAGATCAGGCCAGGGTTTCTGTAGGATTCCTCATGAGAGATGTGATGTTGATCCCATTCCAGTCTTCTGCAAATTTTGGTTTGCATAGTGATGCATGCGTGTCTGTAATTCCTTTTGAAAGAGAGGTTAGGAGGTCTGCAAGTCCTAACTAATCTTCATAGAAGTGTATTGGTCTGTGTTAATGCTGGAGAGGTGGGAGGAGAGAGGAGTAGAGTGGGAGAGAGAAAGCTGAGAAAACACAGTATGGGGGGAAGGGACAGACAGTAGGGAAATAAAGGGGGAACAATGCTGGGGCATTGAAGGGAGAGAGGGGAGAGATAGGAAAAGTCTAAAACAGAAAGTAGTGTGAGGTGGTGTAGATGGATATACGAGGTGGGAGAGGAGAGGGGGAGGGTGGACAGGAAGAGACAGATGGAGGGAATGTAGCAAAGGGCAGAGAGACTGGGAGGGCTAGTGGGGGAATTGGCGGAACGGAACAGAACGGAGAATGCAGGGTGAGAGGAAGAACGTGGGTGGTAAACATACATACGATGCTTGGGGTGAGATCTACAGATGGGTTGATGTGTGGGGTGATGTGTGCAGATGGGGTAATGTGTGGAGTTGGGTGGACTGGTTACTGGAGGGTGGTTGGGACCAACAATAGGGTATTTCTGGATCATGAGTGGGGTATAGCAGAGTGGTCAGGAAAGGACTATTTGGGTAGGTGGGTGAAGTGGCAGATGGTGGAGAATGTGTTGGGGACATACGCTGGTGCATAGGTATCAGTGACACACTGGGGTGGGTGGAGAGATCAGCAGACAGGGTGGGGGGGCAAAGAAACAGCAGGCAGTGGTGGATGGTTGGATGTAAGAACAGATGGGGTGGGTTGGTACGTGGTGGGTATAACATATAAGAGGTTGGTGGTGGTATGGCAGGTGTTGGGGAAATGATAGGTAGGGGGTCAGTGGTGGTTTATTACAGATGGGTTATGACAGCTGGGGTGGGCCGATGAACAGATGGGTTGTGGGCGAGTAGATGTGAGGTGGATGGTGAATGGAATTCTGGGATGACAGAAGGATTGGATAAGCAGGAATGTGTCATGGGCGCCAGTGGGTATTATGGAGACTCTATTGACTGTTCTGCAACGTTTTACACTGTGGCTCAGTCTAGCGGTCTAGTTTATTTTCAAGATGGCCGCTGCGACTACAAGCTGGCATCCAACCTGCCGGTCTGTGCGTTGCAACCCATTCCACTGGTTAGACGCTCGTAGTGCGTTCTCTTGCTTTTCCTTTGCCTCCCGTTGGTTTACCCTCTCTCTCATCGGGCGTTCTGTCTCTACAGAGATGCTGCTCTCTCTCCTTGCTCCTCTCTGCTCCGGCGGATGGTTTTCTCTCCCTCGTAGTGTGCCTTGCGATACGCATGTGTGCTTCTCTCCACTACCTGTCCTCCCTTTCGCTCACCTGTCCTTCAGTTATACTGTTGGAGCTTAAGAGTTACTGCGACTGCCAGTGCTTCCCTCCTTCCTCATTTATTCTAGCAGTTTTTTCACACACTTGCCATTCTGTGTGTGTGTCCTGCTGGAAGTTGATAGTTGGCTACATGCTCTACTGTAAACACCCAGACCTTCTGCTGGACCAAGGATATCCTGTTGTGTGTATTGGAGCTTCCTACCCAAGACTCACAACAGCAGCTTTGTGCTTCCTTTATCCGGAATTCGCCCAACCCAAGAAATCCACAGCTCAAACTGAATTTCAGGGTTTTTTGCCGCAAGGCTTTTTCCCTGTAAGGTGTCGGCTCCTCGAAGTCCCCACTGCCTTGTTTGTTTCCATATCCAGGCAAAGTGGCCTCCGCAGGAGCTCGCCCTTATCTTTTCGATAAGAAAGAAGGTCAAGAAGTCAGCATCAAGCAGGAGAAGGAAGAAGAGTGAGGTTCCAGAGAATTCCTCCAAAGATCAAAGAGCGGCAGGCGAAGGGGACAGATCCTCTGCTTCTGAGAGCTTGCAATGCCAGGAACCTACCAGGGCATCTCTGGAACAATACCAGGAGTTGGTGGCTGCCCTTCAAGGACTGACGGCGAAGGTACAGTCCCACCAAGTTGAGAACGTGGCATTGAGGCAGCAGATTGCTGTGCGTGATGACCGGAGAGGAGACCGCCCTCCCTTGACAGTCCCTTTCTGGAAATATGATAGGCATCCCAGGCGTCTTAGAGAATGCCTCGATGCATGTATGGTTTATTTCACATTTCGCCCCAGAGCCTATGAAACAGACAGGGCCTGAGTAGGCTTCCTCATCTCAAACCTTGTGGGGAATTCTTTGGCATGGGCTACCCCCTTGATCACCTTGGTTGACCCATCAATAAATGACCCTGCCTTGTTTGCCCAACAGTTCAGAGCATGATTGGATCGTCCTGAAGTCCAGTATTCCTCTTACAAAGCCCTACTGGTTCCACAAGGTACACAGGATGTGCAGTCCTATGTGCCGGCATTCCAGAAGACAGCAACAGAAGATGGTTGGCCGGATTCCGCTCAACAAACCTTGTTTCGGCATGGACTCCACAAGGAGGTCAAGGATGAACTGGCCCGGGTTGCCAGACCGACAACATTTCAGGAGTTGGTGACGTTATTCCTTCAGATCAAGTTCCGTCTGTCGGAACGCAAACTTCAGAGAAAGAGAAACACACAGTACCAGACGATCCTGCCAAATTCTTCAGTACCCTTGGAGAGACCAACTGGGGAGGAACCTATGCAGATAGGAATCGCCAGAGGATCATTGGCCACTGCTGAATGCAAGAAAAGGAAGGATGAAGGACTTTTTATGTATTGTGGGTCCTCTAAATACCTGCTAAGGAACTGTTCTACGGTTCCCCCTCGTCGACAGGGAAACAAGCCACCCCAACCTTAACCAGGGCTAAGGTAGGGGGTGAACGCCCTAGTCCCTATGACCTTACTCAAGTTTCAGACACCTCCAATGACAACAGAATGATGGTCTTTAGCAAACAATTGCTTCTCCAAGACCATCCTCCCATAGAGGTACTGGCCGTGTTAGACTGTGGTGCTGCGGAAAAGTTCATGGACCTAGCATGGGCCAAGGAGAAGGGCATACCTCTGTGGAACAAAATGGATCCTATACCAGTCGAGGGAGTTGACGGGTCTCCCTTAACGTCCGGTCCCATTGTGCAAGAAACCTACTCGATCTCAGTTTCTATGTTCTATCACAGGGAGTTCATCGTCGTTGATTTGATCTATGCAGCTCACTTCCCCATCATACTGGGTATCCCGTGGCTTTGCAGGCATAACCCCAGTATTGACTGGACTTCCAACACGATCCGTTTCCTCTCCCCTTACTGCAAACAACATTGTCGGGAGCAGCAATCCGAGAAACCCCAAGTACGAGTGATGGTGTTCTTGATTATTTCTGGGGTATAATCCATAGCTTGTCATTATCGGAATTTCCTTGATGTCTTTGAAGACGTGATCCCCAGGGAACTACCTTCAAATAGGAAGGAAGACTGCACCATCGTCTTGTGTCCAGATGCCACTGTACCCTTCGGTAGGATGTTCCCCTTGTCCTTACCAGAAAAGAGAGCCCTGAAGGAATACTTAAGGGTGCAATCTCCACAATGGCCTGATAAGAGAATCTAAGTCTTTGGCAGGTGCGTCTCTATTCTTCATTCCAAAGAAGGGAACCCACAAACTGAGACCCTGTATTGCCTATAGAGGGTTCAACAGTCTCAACATCAGGGACAGATATCCCATGCCCCTCATTAAGGATGTCCTCGAAGCGGGTCAAGGGGCCAGTGTCTTTACCAAGCTAGACCTCCAGGGAGCTTACCATCTTCTGAGAATAAAGCCCGGGGATGAATGGAAGACAGCCTTACGGAGACCGTTGGGGCATTATGAGTACCAATGAGAACAGAGTAAGTTCCCTATTAGGGAACTCCCGTCCCCTGCACACTATCTGGGGCTTATGGAGCCAAAGTATTCAAAGAGTATCTAATATAGGTATTTGGTATAGTTTTTGGTTAGACTTAAACCTAGCGTTGATTGAAGCAAGTGTTTTTGCCTAACATAGTTAAAACATAGAGACAGTTGTAGAATAGATATTCACTTAAGTACAAAAGACAACTTGTGACTTGATCTTTAGTTCAGGATTTATTGGTCCAAACAGGATTGCCCAACGCGTTTCGAGAGTTATTCTCTTCTTCAGGGGCTATATGCAATTCAGAACTTTAAATCTATTAAAAAAAGTTAAACAATGTTCTAGATTAGTTGAATAATTGATAATAATAATTTACATTCAATTGCAATATACATTTTTACAAGAAGATATTCATTAGATAATAGAAAACCTCATTATTCACAATTCCAGTATAAGCATTAATTATCGTTTAACAGTGATCCCACTGTCGCATATGTTCACAATTTTGGCAATTACACCATACAAAACCAAAAGAGGTATCCATAATTCTTGTGGAAAAAAACTTAGTTCATTGAAACCAATTGGTTTTTTAGCTAATATTAAAGTAACAGAAAGAAAAAGCACTAGTTAATCGCCATTTTCAGAAAGAAGGACATAGAGTAATTCCTAATTACATATTTTATTATTTCAGCACGAGATCTCAAGGTGGTAAGGAATAGTGGTTGGCTTACCCTGTTTTTATGTTTTAAACATTAGGATAAGAAGAATGATCCATGATTATGGGTTTGTAAAATATTTCACATCGACAGTTTCAACAGGAGTCAATACGGTGTTTAAGCCTGTGTAAAATAAAGTGATGGACCAGTCTAAGTATATTGGTATATTGATATGATTAAAGACACGAATAATATAAACTGAGATTTTCACTAATGGGGATACATAATAGACTTACTTAATGGAGTTCAATCTCTAGAGATGTGGGAAAGATGGTCGTGCTCGAAGTCTGTAGGCATACTGCTACGTTACCGTAGTATCCACGGATTCTCCATTAGGAGGAGAGAAATGCCGGTGTGGCTTTTTTCTTTAATCTGGGGAATTGGAGAAACCCAGTTTAGGATCTAAAAAGATTCATTTAAGGTAAAAAAAAGTTCTGGCTGAGGGCCGTGGTCAGCGTACTTACAGGTTTCTGACTGTATGACTCAATTGGACACAAGTACCGTCCGGCTCCGTACGCTGGGGAATACAGAGTGTGAGACTAGGTTACAAGATGGCCGTATTTGTGGATAATGTAAACGTGACATCATCACGCGGCGTGCGTGCATGACGTCACGAATGTAAACAAGGAGACGGGTATGTGACGTTGAGAAAGGATTCAATCGAAACAACATACTAGATTAATATCTTAGTGCCGTGGTGTAATTTGTAGATGCGATCGGATACGACCCTATGGTGTATATCAATATAAGGGGTCTATAGTAGATGAACATTAAAAACAAAGGTAAAAAATAAAGGTACAATTAGGGTAAAAAAATGGCAGACATGGTCTGCTGAGATACAACTCTTAGATAAAGAGGACCAACTCTTAGATGTGAAGAAGTTAGTTATAGTAACCTTGTCTTGAGTAGAGGAGAGCTACATGGCGATGCAAGAAACTCGAACAGAATTTATTGGGAAATGTGGGAGCAACATGTAGAGTACATATGCAAATTGAACAGATATTAAAGCTTTCATCAGATATTTTCAAATACGATATTTAAAGATGTGGTCCACTCGGAGTATGATGGTAAGAGTACCAACACTACCCCAAGGACTATACTGTGATCTTTTTGTAAAGAAGAAGGGGTATGGTCCTCTTAGCGAGTAATGGTAGACAGGTCAGGTAAAAAACAAAGTGCAAAATTGACACATATTTGTAATTATACTGCTGCCTCATTCAGAGTTAACAATCTCTTTGTTTTGACATGAAAAAGCGTCTGGTTAAATCCTTGTTATAACTAGAACCGGTGCAATTCTTATGCATTTCTTTTGATGCTTTTATACATTTCTAGGTAGCGTTTTGTAATTATTCAGAGTTCACAATCTCTTGGTTTTGGCATAAAAGAACGTCAGGTTTCATCTTAGTTGTAACTGAAACTGGTGCAATTCTTATACATTTCTTTTGATGCTTTTATACGTGTCTAGGCAGCGTCTTGTAGTAGGAAATTCAACCTGATGTTAAGAGGAAGATTATGCAAAAAGGAGGTTTTATAGATAGGGTCCTAAATAGTATTCCTCATTAAGCCCGTGAGGTGATAAAGCATCAAGTTTATGTATCCAGAATAATTCCCTTTGGGATAGTCTTTTGGCTAGGTCTCCGCCTCTTGGAAGGGGGTGGATTAATTCAAGGATTGCCCATCTAAGTTGGGTAATGTTATGTCCATTCTCTTTGAAGTGTCTGTATACCGGTGATTTGGTATTACATGTCCTGATGTTGGATTTATGTTCCGTCCAGCGTTCCTTTGCCTTTAGGGTTGTTTTGCCCACGTAATATTTCCCACAGGGGCATCGGAGTGTGTAAATCAAGTTTTTGCTGTCACAGGTCGCAAAATCATTCAGAATTATTTTTTTACCACTGCTGGGGTGTCTTATGTGGTCACCTTTTATGATGTTGCCACAATGCTGACAATTCAAGCATGGATATGTACCGGTTTTTTGTTTCCTCAGTGTCGTTTGGGCGGATTTTTTGAGTCTTTCTGCTCTGATGAGAGAGTCCCTGAGGTTTTTTCCTCTCTTAGGCCAGCATTGGTGGTTCGGGGAACAATCTGTTCAAATTCGCGTCTGATTTAATGAAGTCCCAATTTTTGGTAATATTCCTTTTTATCTGGAAGATCTGACTAGAGAATTTCAGAGTATGAATTAATCTTGTCGTCGTTTTTTTGGTTTGTTCCTCTAGAAGTTTAGTTCGAGATATCAGTGATGTTCTTTGGATTGCTTTGTCTAGTATTTCATATGGAAATCCTCTGTTTTTGAATCTTTGTTTCATATCTTCATATTCATTCTGGAGATTGCTTGTGTCAGACGTGATCCTTTTTAATCTGAGTAACTGGCTATAAGGAAGGTTATCCTTTAAGTGTGTCGGATGAAAACTCCCAAAGTGGAGTGTGTTGTTTGTATCTGTAGGCTTTCTGTAGATGTTGGTAACCAGATCAGTGCCCATTTTCGTAATGTTAACATCCAAAAAATGTATATTCGGTTGGCCGATTTCCAAGGTAAAGGTAATTCCTTTGTGACATTTATTTAGGTAATCAAAGAATTGTTGATTATGAGTACCAAGTCATGCCGATCGGCCTAGTAAATGCCCCAGGACCATTATGCCAAGTAAAACCCAGTGGTACATCACCCTTAAGATTTCCGTTCAGAGGCACCAAATCCCATGCCTCTAGCTCTTGTAGAACCATTTTGCCCCTATCATGAGCTGCCCTTGATGTGTTCTTCCTGTTTAGTTGTTGATAAAGCTTCCTCCATTCGAGAGACCTCTGGGTTGAGGTATACATTGACCAGCAAACACTTGCGATTCGCCCCCAGCCCCTGAATTGAACCTTCTAACACAAATGCGAGCTTGTCCTTTCTGCCTGAATCAATTTTTTGCACAGCGAGGCCATGATTATGCCTGATGGCTGTTAATATACCGCCAAACGGATGACCCCTTTCGCCTTGCTGTGCTTCAATAAACTCTACATCAAACCCCTCTATGATCCGCGTATCCATCAGTAGGGTTTCCTGCAGGCAAATAACATCATACGAGGCAAAAAAAGTCTTGATTACTCACTATGTTTGAAAAACCTTTGAAATTCCAGGAAACAATTACCAAATTCGAATCTCAAGCATCCTTTCCAGCTCTGCTTACCCCGTCAGAGCCATAATCCACCCAATAAACCCCCAATGGATTGCCTTTCTTTGTGGGCTCTGCACAGAATGCCACAGCCGCTCATCCAAATCCACTTGCATGGCGTTCTGTTGCCCCACACTCTTATGGCCACACCCATCTTTTAGGACTGCAAGTCTAGAGATAACCGAGATCGCCACGTCTGCGACTTCAAAGCAAAAGAGAGAAAACATAAAGTTTCTGCTAGAATTGCATTCTTGATGATTTGTGAACACATGTGTAATTTAGCAATGCCTATACAGTTCTCTTGCACAAATTCCACTCTACTAATATAATTAGTAGTTACCAACCTAAGACTGCGAATTTCAAAAAGTAGCAACAATATGTAATGTCTGTTGGGATTCTATTTGAGCTTTCAAAAAGCCGACTTAAATAGAGACAGGTCGCACCCTCTTCCGGCTTCTTTTTCACACCATGCCCTACTGGTGCCTTGACCTCACTGTTCACTTGAGTACCACCATCTACAGAATGGACAAGAAGGGCAATTCTTTGTGGGAGTTTCTTACTTTTTGGCAAGCCTGACCTCTCTTCTTCTATGGTCCAGGACAGAGACACAAGGACTTTACTAAAGGGACCCATTTGGTCCTCAAGAGGGGAGACTAATTCAGTGACAAGCACCGGTCTTGAGAATATTGAGTACAGTTTCTGTATTTTGTGCGATGGGGGCAATGTCCCCACATTAAGATCCTCTCCCACAGACATTATCTGTTTATTACCAAGTAGTGGTTTCACCACTTAGTCCCTCAATACACATACTTTCCCCACCCGCAGGCCCACTACCGGTACAACCTTATGTAACAGTTCTTGTACATCACCACCCTCTTCCGTGTATGCAATCTCATCAGACGAATACACTGAGATGTTGCTTAGGTCAAAAGAGGGGCTCTCTTCAGTTTGTTTAGCATTTTGTGATGCACTCCTTTTCACCCCCTGCCCCTCACCTTGAAGAGAGCCACTCCCAGACCCCCTGAGAACCCTTTACCTTCCTGCTTTTAAAGAACTCTCTTTTCCGCTCATGATCGACTCTTGTAAGGGCCGTACCCCTATCAACCTCCAGCCTTAATTTAGATAAAAACATCCATGACCCCCTATTATTCTGTTTGGGAGGCAGTTTACAGTTTTTAGGCTTTTTTTAACCAAACACTTGGGCAATACCTCGATAAGGCTAATACACAGTGCTTCCTCAGCATCCTCAATACCCGCCCCCAGAATAGATACTGATGGCAGGAGGTCCTCTTTCATATTCGGGACTTGGGTCACTTCCACGGTCTGCCTAGGCATTTCTGCCTTTTACGCCTCAGCCTTAGAGACCAACCTGGGCCCCTCAGAGCTCGCCTGCTGACCATAGATGCTAGATGAAGCAATGATGAACCCCTCCAAGAAACTAACTTTACCTGAGAGGTCCTTAAGGAGCTGTCTAAGTGCCCCCAATTCAAAGTTAAGGAAGTCATAGCCCCTGTCCATAGGATCTAAGAGCCCTGCCAGGATTGGAAAGTACAATTCGCTAAACCACCATTGTTATGTCCCCCCTGCTCCTGGTTTGGCCCTTCTCCTGAGCAGCTACACCCCCCCGATGGGACCGGGGATCCTCCACCTCTTGAGGCCTTACCCCTCCCTGATTACTCTGGGACCGGGCATCCTCCACCTCTATAGGACTTACCCCTCAATGATTTTTCTGGAATGCGCCAAACCCCCCACAAGTGCAAATCATTGGCATAGTTGAACTACAGGCATCCAATCTAGTTGGATTCATAGCATCTGGCTGATACAACATAAGTTCTGTTAAACCCCAAGCACGGGCTGGAGACTCAGCCAACGCCCATTGATTTGTCCTGAAATATAGAGAGAGCGGAAACACACATCCCCAATTCATGCGAGATGGCCGGTGCCTATATAGACACATCAGACACCAAGTCCATTTCCTGTCCCACTTCCCCAGCCATAATGTTCTTTATATTTTCCTCAATTCTGGACAATGCTTGATTGAAGTCTGGACAGTAATTAATCAGGTACGTTAAAAAAAACACTTTTGGTCACTTTAAAAATCAGGCTGCGGTGGGGTATGGCCGGATCCTAGCTCCTGTAAATTCTTCTTGTAATAAGGACTTTCAATGAATTTAAAAAGACATCAAGTAGATAGGCGAGCCAATAACTCCACACCTTCTCTTCCTCTACCTGCAATGTGACCACTGTTCTCTGTGCGGAGCCGCCCTCAATCGTTTTTCCCCAACCCGATCGTGAGGCTAAGGGGTTCAAAAGTCCCATGACCCACAGCTACCCCCAAGTGACACGCTGGTGTCCAGGCTGAAACTAGTAGAATTTCTAAAGCAGTCTGCAAAAGGCAGAAACAAGTTTAATAGAAGTTCCTTTTCTTCGCACCGACGTACTCACAGAGAGTCTCAGTTATGGTCCGCCTCTGTGACACTGCCCCACCTGCTCCTCCAGGGACCACAGAAACCACTTCTGCCACTTATATCTGCACTGCGCTGCACACCGGACTGGTGTAAAGATATAGCTGATCACAGTGCTTACAGGCGCTTGCTCCTCCTTCTCCAGGAACCAAAGAAAAACCTACTTTTTCCACAGCAACCACTTCTGCTACTTACGTCTGCACCACCCTCTGCGCCAGACTAGTGTAAATATGGCTGATCACAGTGCTTACAGGCGCTAGCTCCTCCTTTTCCAGGCAGCAATGAAAAAAATACTTTCCCCACAGCAACCACTTCTGCCACTTCCGTCCGTCAATGGATTCTAGACGATGGCAGAATGGGTCCCACTACATGGAATGTAGATGTTAGCAGAATGCTGCCTTTGCGGTTAAGTGGGGACTTGAATGTAGCCACTTAATAATACCAGGATGCATACATCCACCATAATTTTAAACCCAGTTGTTTCAGAATTTGCCAAATGTACCATTCCTAGACTTGCACTAGATTATAACCAATGCATTTTTACCCCTCACAATCCGCTCTTTGAAATTAAACAAAGGCACGGCCACACTCTCGCACACATCTGCTTTCACATAGAACTCGAATGACACTTTGCACAACACTTTTGCCATAAGAATGTAGCAACCTTTCACAACACAAAATGTGAACTGTATCAAGACACTTAATTGACTATCATTTTACACACACACCTCCAGCATATTTCCCTAGTGTACATCTCTCCACCCAAACACCTGCCAATTAGGCATAGGTGGCTAGCAGGGACTCAGCCAAGCCTTCATAACCTTTAATATGCACACACGTATACTAGCACCTCCTAATTTTCTCGTACGTCTGACTTCAGTCACTCTAAGTTCAACCTAGAGCATGTTAGGACCATAGCGATGGTGTAAGCATGGACGCCACTTGGGGGTCACCAGGGGCCGCAATTGCGACCCCTGAGGTCTCCCTTGCTGCTTCTGCGGTCTCCCTTGCTACACCTAAAATTAAAATAAAGAAATTTTTGGGCCTTTATTTCTTCTTTTTTTCATAAATTGAGGCTCATGGGCTGTGGCCAGCAGCATGTGGCTCTTTGTTTCTGGAGTGGCTAGTTATCTGATAGCTATAGCCGGTAAGATAGCTCAGTGGGTTTGAGCACTGGCTGCTGCAATGTGTGTATGATCTGCATTTGGTAGGTTCGACTCCCAGCAAGTTCAAGTCAGCTGTTCATCCTGCTGAGGTTGATAAATGAGAACCAACACAGGTTGGATGATATTGTATGTGTATTTGTTATATATGAAGGCTTAAGAACGTATGCTTGCATTCACAGTGATTTGGTCATATGGGCCTATATGCACTGATATTAATGATACACATTGTGATCCACTCTCGTATGAAATATATATCACTTTACAGTGATAGCGTAACCATATTTTTCCTAGTGTACTTAGAAACAATGCTATGTGATGTCGCTACCTGTTTTGTCGAGGGATGAAAGGTCATGTTCCATTGCTTTACGTGATGTCACTTCTGGATTGGGTCAAATTACATCACTTCCTGTGATGTCATCAGAGGTCAAGGGTCATGTGATGTCACCTCCGCTACCTCTGACATTTTCATGAAATGACATCCCTGGGTGTAAGGCGCTATACAAATGACGAAATGAAATTGAATGAAATTGAAACAGCCTCTAAGGTGGGCAACATCCACTTAAGATGAGACCCTGAATAACTCAGGGTATCGTTCGTATCCTGGTGCACCTCGGTTCCCAACCTGATCAGTAGATCTCTCAGGGATTCCATGTGGATGTTTAACAAAATGTGTGACAAATCTGACCCCTGAGGAGCCGCAAACCATATTGGCAAATGGTCTGACCTGAACAATCCTTGCTGAGCAAAAAGCATACAATTGAACAGAAAGGGGGAGAACCAGTTCAAGACGGGACTAGCTAATCCCAAATGGGTGGGATTTTGAAAAGAACCTCATGGTCAACGTGTCAAACGCTCATGAGATACCCAAAAAACAGGTGTTGCAAATGACTAAAAAAAATCCACCCTTGTGAAAAGAACACAGAAAATGCAGAATATGTATGTGATAGCACTTTGGGTCCTGGAGGAGGAGTGAATCGGGCAGGCAATGTCACTGTTCAAATGATACGTCTTACAAGAACAGGGCAGAGAGGGGGATTAAAAATCACTATGGTCCCAAAAGTGATCCTGGGGGACAGGGCTTCTTCAGAGTACCTTATCCTTGTCTTTTGGGGACTCAACAGCATTGAGTCCAGTTTCTAGGAGCATCCTAAAGTTGTGATTTGGCTATAGGTTGCTGAGACAGTCAACTTGGTCCAACACGTGATGCATTCCAAGCAGCAATGGCACGAAGAGGCTTGGGACAGGCAGGTGATGTGCAAGTCGGTGTAGTTCACAAGCTGTTCAGTTGTGTGAATTAGGGCACAGGGCTGCCCCTTGACTTCTGTTTTGCTGGGAGAACCAATACATAGTCTCAGGGAAAAGGTAAGCCCTAATTTTTCACCCCCAATTCAGGGAGCTTGGCTGGCACCTATATAGTATCCTTCACCCCCTGGGAGCTGTTTCCAGTGCAGCCATCAGTTGAGCCCTTACTCCACAGCAATTCACCCCCACGGGTCCCAGGGGATTGCTAGGGGACAGAGCACTCCTCTGGCTTGGATGCACCTGTCTTCACCTGTCTGGAAGAGGACTTTGGAATGTACTGCACTCCAAACGGGGGATGGAAGGAAAGATGTCCACAGAAAAACAAGATAGCAAACCCCTTTTCAGTTCTCCCTATGCTCACTCTGGCTACTCTAACAATGCCCCCTTTCCAGGCCTGCAGCTTCAAAGGCCCAGTGGTGTGGAAAGCCCTAGTGTAAAGCTGACTGTTGCTATGCATATGTCTGTTTAAATTATGTTTCCCAGGAGATCTCCTTGTGAGAGTTCCCAAGCTTGATAAGAGGTGTTACCCAGCCTCCCAGAGAATCACTTCACTTGCTGAAGTTGAGACAGGCAGGCTAGCCATGAATCCACATAGCCTTCTATAGCTGACATGGCTCACAGGATTGACACTTCTTTTATTTCAAATAATGTGTGGCTTTAATAATCGTCGGCTACTGTCAATCACTATGCCAAAACCAAGTATGGCTTATTCTTAGAATGAACCCTGCCACCAGACTGATAGGACCATATTTATGGTATTTTAGATCAGAGGCGTAGAAGTAAAATAAACATCAGTGTGCAAAAACATTGTGTCCCAGCAGCTTTCAAGAAGGCACATGTGACCTTTGAACCTGCCCTGTGCCAAAGAAGGGAAGGTGCTGCTGATGTCAGGAGATGGATGCAGCAGGTCACATGTGTGCCCTATGCTTTTGGCATGGAGCTTTATGTGAAAGTGGGTCTGATCCATAGTGCACCCTTTCAGAGATGGATTACCAACATCATTTTATTCATAAACAATCTAAAAAGCTTGGGCTATCTCACTAGAAAACAATCCTTCATAACGAGTAAACAGATAGCACCATTGTCTAGCATGATTAGAGTACAATCAGCCACCTGAAGGGTTGTAGTCTCAGTGCTACACCAGGGACTAAAGCCTTATTGATTGCTGCGTAACAACCCATGAAGTGACAAGTGAAGGGAAAGTTGAGCATCTGCACATTTTTCTAGAACCTAGCCTAAAACGGTAAAGCATAGATGCGATAGTTGGCTTTATCCAGTAGGTGAAAGCCTATTTTTCTCAATGAAGGTAGCATCAGACCAAGCTTTAATAAATCAATCAGCATACATGCTGACTATAAGGTAGGTTTCATGGCAGAGAGAGCGTTTAAAAAATAGAGAGTTCCAAATTAGGACATCTCTAAGCATGATAGGAGAAGGAATTAGGAACTTTGGCATCAATTGTTGACTGAAAGTTCTCAAACATCTGAACAAAATAAGAATAGAAAAGATTAAACTGTGAAAAAGAAAGAGATGTCAATGGAGTACAGGAGGGATCTACGTACTGTCTAATGACCATACATAGATTTCTTGGTGTATGATGCAGATGCAACTTTATTTGTAAGAAAATTAGATTTGCTATTATATATGATCTCTGTACACGTGTTGTAGTGAGTGAAGTTGATCTTGAGCATGAGTTTTACCCCACAGCCTTTTCAGGTGGAACATCTTCTGTCTTTCTTCTCTAAGCTGAGAGGAATACCAGGGAGCAGCATAACTATATTCAATATGTAGCAGTTGCAGTAGAGAAAATAAATCAGCCACTTGAGAGGCAAGCCGTGAAAAGTCACACATTATCATGACTGCACTTTCAACTACTTCCTTTGACAGTGAGGGAGGCAGATTGAAGAGTAGCACAGAGAATGGTGCTGCTAAAGAGGAAGATTAGAGTTTTGCCCTGGAGAATTAGAACTATAGATGGATACAGAAGGTAAAGGAAGACACAAGGTACAGGCAATAGCACAATGACCCACCAAATATAAAAGGGGAACCACACATGCAGAATAGAGTATTTAGGCAGAATCAGTAAATCTTGCACTGGATCTGATGTAGACTTTGCCCAACTTTCAGCGATACATAAAATGTGACGACAAAATTCATTAATTATATCATGAGTAGCCTTAGCATTTGGGACTACACAGTGTGCACTAATCAGCATACACCTTAAGCTACATACTGAGAGGTCCAGTGCAGCAATACTTATTCTTAGTGTCATACATAGATGGGTGAGACATTTTGATACATTTACAAGTAGATGAGTGGTAATACGAATAGGGACTGGAAATATCACATGACACATACCTGTAACAAAGCAATGACACTCAAATGTGACTGGTGCCAAATGTCACTCTTAAGAGCTCTTAGCCCAACCTTAACAAACACATCACTGGTGTATAATAACCCTTGCCCTTAGTTTGCCGCCCTTTGCTCAAAAACACCTAGGAGGCCTGGATTTGAGCAAGTTGATCCACATCACATGACTCTCCTTCCTCCAATGGGGAAGGGAAAGACAGTGTCTGCCAATGGCATCCCTATTGCTGGATGGGGGCCGCAAACTAAGGAGGGAGCGCCTCGGGCCAGGCCACAAGCAGAAGTCTACTCTGTAGGCAAACAGACTCTGCAGCTGCTAACTGAGGACTGGGTGTGCCAGACTTGTCGGTAAATGATAGCAGCTCCCTGGTTAGGTGATCCACAAAATGTGACAATCCTTCCTGCAATGGGGGCTGAGGGTAGCAAAATCTCTCTGCCCCAGGCCAAAGTGGCAGCTAACAGTGGCGGCCCCAATGCAGGTTGAGGGCCGCAAACAAAGGAAGAAACATCCAGAATCAAGTCACAAACTTACATCCGTTCCCCAGGCAAAAAGACACTCTAGATGGTAACGCATGTCTGGGTGCCACTGAATGCAGTTGGAGACCCCGCATGTCAGATCGGTCCACTCTGCAACGACTGAGGTTGGGGGATGGGTGAGAAGATACTATTAGAGATTAGAGGACAAAGACTGTCTTATTGTCTTCCAGGCTAAAAGAAGACCATTCTGAAACACATCACCAGAGAGAGGACGCTGGCGTCTGACAGTCTATCAATAACAATGTCTTCCTGAAAACCTTAATGTTGAACTGAAGTCCCACTTACGAAATATGTGCTATGCGGAAGAGTTACTTTAACCGTGTCTCGTAAAATGACAGCTAAAGCCCACAAACATGTTGCCAGTAAAGACAAGATGAAATAAATGATTTACCGGCAAAGCTGGAGAAAGTTCATCTAACTGTGTAAACGGGAGATGTGTTTAGAAGATTTACAAGACTGTAATTTGTTATTTTTCATTTATGAAACCTCCATAGCACATATATGGGGCCATTTCTATTAGGCGTAGACCCAAAGCACATTGGTGCCTCTTAAGGGCAGACGATAAATTGTGTTTCTATGCTCTGACAGTCTTGGCTAAGCAAAGGCCTACTCTATAGATAAAGTGGAGGGAAACCGGGTACCGGGTCCAGGCTCCAGGAATAGGGAATTACCGGGCCATTCTGACCTTGGAGGGCCCTGTAATTCCCTTTCCCGGGACCTGGACCCGGTACATCCCCATTCCCAATTTGAGCCCCCATAGGGCTCAATGGGAATGGGGAGGATGCTAACAACGCACCCTTTAATGACGGGCCCGTTGTTAGCATCCTGGTCTGATAGCGGGTCCGGCTAAGGATGTCTGGTCTGACCAGACGTCCTTAGCAGCACCCGCCAGCCGACCTCATAATGGGGCGGTAGAGTGATAATGGTGCCGTCAGCTCTACCAGCGCCGTTATCACTCTACCGCATTCCTCGTAATGAGGCCCAGTGTGTTACTATATAGATCAAGGTATTGCCACACATCTCTAACCATAAGAGATAACAGTCCTAGCTCAAATATTACTACCACCACCGGGACACAATTTGGCAAATTCAGGACCCACCTCCAAAAAAGGCCTTCAAGGCGATCCCAAATGTCATAACCATCTGCATTTGATCATTCAGCTCTATAAGTTAGAATAGGTACAACCTTGGTCTTAAAGAACTTTAGAACCGGTATCATTGAATAACTTCCAAAGCAAATGTTTATTTCCGTAGCTTGCCTGGCCAGAGCCATACATTTGTTTACAAAAATCAGAGTAACGAAAGTCCAATATCTTCTTTATATATCTGGAAACCCAAAGATGTAAAACTTGAGGCTATCTCTAATGGAGTTTTATTTAATGACCAATTAAATCTCGTTCTACATACACCTTGCTTAGGGCCTAAAGTGAAGATCTTTGCTTTTTGTGAATTTATTGTTAAGCCATTCACTCGCACATATGCATCCAAAGCCTCCAGCTGATGTTGAACCCCAATTGGAGTTTTGCCCAACAGTACCAAGTCATCAGCATAAACTAGCCTGTTGACGCAGCTACTAACCAATCTGAGCGGGAAAGATCTTATCTTCTTCAAGTAGTCCCCAATGTCAGCTATAAAGACATTGAATAAAAATTGAGCCAATACGCAACCTTGCTGAAGACCACACAAAGTATGAATGGGTTTCGGCAAGGCTCCCTGAGCATTTAATTGAATCTGTACCCAGGCATCCTGATGCAAATGTCTCAAGAAATAGCAAGGGGGACAGCAGTTTCCTAAAGTTTTCTCCAGAGTAGAGATTGATTAACACAATCGAAGGTCATTGAAAGGTCAACGAATGCTACATATACAGGCTGTCTGCTAATCAGTACTCAGGATTGCAAAAGCAACTAAATAAGCCCATTTAGGTTAGTGCTTAGCTGCTGTTTAAAACCTGTTTGATTTATATTGTGGATCTTCTTGTCTCTGGCCCAATTTTCCAAATGTCTTCGGAGTAAGGAGGAAAACGTCTTGCAAGCAATGTCCAACAATGTTCTCGAAGAGTCCTATCTCCCATTTTGAAGATTGTGACAATGACAGATGGTTTCTCCATGTTTCCGGCAGGGTTTCGAGGCAATTATTTAATCAAAGTGAACTTTTAAGGTGCTGGCCCATAGTTCAGATTGATTCTTCAAGCTAATATTACTTAAGCCATCTGGACCACCTACCAGAAACGGCTTGCTTTTTTTAATCAAGGGGCAAATATCATCAACATTAAAAGCCATGGACCAAGTTCCTTTTATTGTCTCTTGACCAAAGAATATTTTATGGGTTTGGCATATATTTCATTATAATGTTGCAGCCAGCTTTCTTGTAAGTTTGAACTTGAAAGCCTATATGCCTGCGCCAAAAAAAGATGTATTAATCAGCCTCCAAAAGTTGCTGTATTTTTGGAGGCAAAGCTATGTAGCATTGACTCTGCATTCCACGGGGTTATTGTTGTTCTGTAGTATTCCATCCAATTTATATAAGATAACTTTAACCTAGCATCATCAGATTTAATATTTCCAGAGGGAGACCTTGCCAAGGCTCTAATCCTTTGCGTTAACTGCTGCTTTTAGTCCCTAATAATGGGATCAAAGACATGATTTAATTTAGGGAAGTTACATGCTTTAAACCTGAATGTAGCATGACATTTATAAAAGATACTACAAAAGTCTCTGGTGAGAATGTAGTAGCGAATCTCTGTTTATACTAACTGGAAGTGATTGTCATCACTTTGGTGTTATAGGAGGTAACTAAATGACAACTCTAATTCAGGCGGTTTCCGCTGGGATTACTTTCTACTTGCAATATGTTTTCTGCCAAAGAGGGGCACATTTCTGCTCCCTCCAAGTTCCATTCTGCCATCAGTAGTAAATGGTCACTAGCCATGGAATTAAGCACCTGAAAATTAGCGCACCTTTCAAATAAAGCTTCAGTTATAAACATATAGGCCCTCATTACAACTCAGGCGGTAAGGGGTTTACGGCGCCGTAAACAGCGCCGACCCTTACCGCCTGAGTACGAGGTCCCTTAGCGCCATGGCGGATTTAACACCTGCTTTTAGCAGGTGTTAAAATCCATGGCGCTAAGGGACCATGGAGTTAATTACGCCACCGTAAATTACGGTGGCGTAATTAACGCCTTCCCCACTCCCACTATGCCCTATGGGGCAAAAATGGGAATGGGGAAGGGTAAATGGGGATTGGGGACTTACCGCCCCGCCAAGGTCGGAATGGGGCAGTAAGTCCGCCAACCACCATGGCGTAAACGTAGTTTACGCCATGGTGGTAAAGTCACGGCCCAGGCAGTAACTTACCGCCTGGGTCGTAATGAGGGCCATAGTCTCGTTCATCCCCCCGCTTAACCTACCTTGCTCCTCGACATTCAATGTATACTGTGTACACACCCCTGTGTACAATCACCTATGTACGTAACCATGTATATTGTCATCATTTACTGTCAATGCACCCTGTAACCTTCCTGAAATGTGTAACTGTAACATGTAAGCTTAAAGTATTCTTGAACACGCGCCCGGATACCCCCCGGTCTGGCGCGCGCTATAAATAAATAAACAAACAAACAAACATAGTCAATTTGTGACTCTAAGCCTCTCCTGCGCCATGCAGCGTTGGACAGAATGTCCCCTTGTACATTACCGTTGAGCAAACAAAAGCCCCAGGTGTTCATAAGCGTAACTATTAAAAACTATAAAAGAGACTCCAGGATTTATTAGTTGAAAGGGTTGTTCCTGAAACAGTAAACTAAACAGGACAATATAGACCCATTCCACTCAGCACTGTGCAGGTGTCGATATAACTCAAAACCTAAACGTTGAATGGAATAGTGTAGATTTGGTTATTTAGGTGCTGTTGTACGTGCACCCATTGTTACTCAATACCAATATTATTGTAACAGAATACCAAATTCCAGAGTGAAAATAATTAAGATCAGTATTTAATTATTATATACATTCTGAAAAAATATATAGAGAAAAATATACAAAAGTATCTTATCTACATAAAAAAACTCAAAGAAAGTGACTTGTGCAGCCTATAAGAGTGACTCGTTCAATAATAATAAGTATTTAATACTACATTCAACAATTCGTTTTTTTAAAGTGCTGCCCAACGCTTATCGCTACCCAGATTTCAACGTTGTAGTCGTGACACATAAGTGTGTGCCACAAGACTCCAGTTTAAATCTTGAAATGTCTGTGCTAGTAATATGTAGCTGGAAATGCCAAACAAATGGTTTATGAAACAGATGCTGATGGATGCAATTGACATTGGCTCCACATGATTCTTTCCTCCTCTTATTTTCATACAATTAACATAACTCCTTCAGGGGTATGATCTTCTAGAAGGTGGATTAGCTTTATAATCAAACTCTGAAATGTGGAATATCTTCACAATGTTCTTGATTCAAGTCGTTGGATATTAATTCCACATTAGCGCTGGTTTTAGCCACCTAAAACACAATGCCGAAACAGCCTTAATTAATGCTGTTCATCAGTGTATTTTACTCAACCGACTCCATGCAATAAACACATTCAGGAGTTCTTACCACCACTTTTCAAGTATTCGATTTGGGTGGGTCAAGCGCCTTTAAAATAGGTGATTACCTGTTGGCAAAAAAGTGTATATTTATTTATTTGAATCATACTATTCTGTACATGAATTCACACATTAGTTTTTAGCTAGTATAAACTGTAAGTATAAAACTACAAGCATTTACTTCAGTATTGGTCTGTCGTATAGCGTTGCTTTCTTGCTGTGTGTAAACATACGATTATTTAATTCTTTAGTTCTGTGTGTCCTCTCATTATCGAGTGTATAATATGTGTAACAAAATCATAGAGGCGGGCAGAACACACTTCAGTTAGTACATACAGGATCTGTTCGTGTGGGAGAGCTTGAACTCTGTTATTAAGTGTAAACTCTCACCTCCCATTATTGTACGGGAATCTTTACTTGAGCGAGGGGCTGTGAATGGTCAAACAGCCGATCATGTTCGGGATGATGACTCTAGCATGGCTCTAATCGGCACCTATGAATATATGAAGCATGTGAAATGTTCTACGTAATGTGGCCACTCGATCTGGTATTAGAAATACTTAGTTATTCCTCAATGTAATCTCTTATCTATGATTCGTAGTCTCTGTCCTACTGGAAGCGCGCTGTAGTGAGGCTAACTGTCCATCGTGGTTCTTGTCCATAGGTCTGGTGTGTCATGTGATCACTGTGTATTTCAACAGCCGGTCACGTGAGACATTGCATTTGTTAATTACGTACGTTTCACGCGGACCTACAAGTATTCTGTCAGGGGCCGGACATCTTAAAATGTAGTGATATACAGTTCTTTATGTATGGTAGGGCATATACTTCTTGTTTAAAGTGATCAGGTAGATATATTATACTTGTTTTAAGCTGTGAACTACGTGTCAATTTACACAAATTGATATGGAAGAGAAGTTATGAATGTCAATCAAACTGTATAGCAATCAATGTTTTCATTTAAGACTAGCTCCACACTGTTAGTCAGAAATATTAGGCGCTGTTCTTTTTCATACAGTTTCTTCTTATCATAAATTGTACAGCCACTGGGTGGAATTTTTAACAGCACAGTGGGCCTCATTCCGAGTCTGGGGCTAACCAATGGCGCTATTAGCGCCTTGGTCGGCGCCGGACCCGTACCGGCACCGCCCTGGTGGAATGGGAAATTACCGCCCTATTCCGAGTAAGACTAGGGCGGTAATTTCCCATTCCCCAGGGCTCTTCCCCATTCCCAAATGAGCCCCCATAGGGCTCAATGGGAATGGGGGAATTGCAAATAACGTTGACTTAAAAGCCCCTTTGCGCCGTCGTTCCTAACGCGTGCTAAAAGCAGGCGTTAAGGAAGAGGGCGCAAAGGGAACTCGGAATGTGGCGGTAAGGGATTACCGGCATCGGTCTCGTTAACGGTGACCGGTATCCCTTACCGCCATACTCGGAATGAGGCCCAGTCCATTGTAACGTGTCGCTTGTATGTCCCATTGTTAAAATATTTACGAACAAGGGGTGCATTAAGCACTGCTTTCCTGAAACAACTTTTGTGCTCAGAAATGCATACTTTTATTTTACTTTCCGTCTTGCCCATATAGATTTTGCCACATGGGCACCAGATGGCATACACAACCATCGTCAAATTACAATTGGTGAGGGTTCTCTGGCACCACATTTTATCCAAACTAATGTTGACTTCTTTAGTTCTCTTTGTTTGAACACAACAACTACACTGGCCACAGGGGGTGTGGCCCAGGGGTTTTGCTAGGTCCCATGTTCCAGTGATGCTCAGTTGATTGTCTGTTGGAACTGTGAAGTCATCATGAAGCAAGACGCAGACAACAGATTCAAAGTTCAAAATCAAATGGTTTATTAAATCAAATGTCAGGATGGTTGAAGGTCTAACTTGCCCTAATCTAAGGTGTGATTTCCCTACCTGAACGAAACTAAGTAAAGTCTGAGTCAGAGTTCAACTTAATAGACTGTCTGTGTCCAAAACCTAATTAATCATACATTAACACACAGTCTAAAAAGGAGACAACCCTGCTGTAAGCTGACCCAGGGGAAGAACACTGTGTCCCTATCAAGGGTGCCTTGCCCTAGGTGGCATTGGTGCAACGCTTATTTAACAGAGATAGTAAGGGAAGCTGTCCTTAAATTCCTACAGCTATGGCATATACCTCACAAAGCAATTCGACATATATCAAGAACAATATGTTTGTGGTCCATCCGTTCCACTCTGCTGAAAGGTAATCATACATGCCAACCCTCCCGATTTAGGCGGGAGACTCCCGATTTTTTCAGAAAAAACAGTACTATTTGTTACTGTCTCCCGCCTAAAATAACAATATCCCCAATGCATTCCTATGGGGAAAATGCATTCTCCCGATTTCGGTGCTGAAATCTCCCTCTGAGGGGCTTCAGAATGTTGGCATGTCTGGGTAATGCAGACAGGCTGTCCTGCGTTTCCCTTCGCACGTCCATCTTGCTCTCATGGATCAGCCCATGAGACAGCCCATGGCCACCCCATTTCTTTGAGCCATGTTGGCCTCATAGATCCAGTTTATCAATAATATCAGATATAAATAATGTCTTCCTGAGCTCCGGTGATACACCGTATAAGCATTATGTTTACAATACGTTACGGATGCAATATTGAGGTATCATTTGCATTATTCTTGCAGTGATCCATTTTTCTGCATCTTGCTTTTTATACACACACTCTGTCAGTCAACATAGACATTGCTCAGTAGGATGGCTAAGCAGAAAGGCTACCGTGTGCTTCCATTCGCACTTCCATATAGCCAGTATGGATCAGCCCTTGCAGCCGTCATTTTGCGGCTGCCCCCTTTCCCTCCCCTTTTCCTCCCCCCCTGTGGCAGCACCACCTCCATGACAATGCGAGGCATGACGTAGCCGGAACTCCGGCCACGTTTAGAGTTTCTTTTTTATGGGTGATTGAGCATGTTTTCCTCGATCAGCGACGGCCCGGCACCTCGGTACACAGCGTCTTCGCGCTTGAGCTAAGCTTTGCACAGTAGGTCCCTTGAACATTTGGGTACACGCAAGACCTCCCCAACATACTCTCTACTTACAATGTATCAATTGATGTTTTTTACAGCACGTATTACGTGGCGCTACGATCATCCTGAGTGGCTTGAGTTAGTCCACCTGGCTGCCCCCCTGGACTGCTGGAGGAGGTGAGCAAAAGTGAGCCACGGTTTGTTACATGCAAGAGGTGTCTAGCAGGGTATTAGTATTTGCTGGTCCTCTCACACACCCATCTTTCAAGCCAGTCTGCTTAATTGCATGAGCACTGTCCACCACTTGTGGCGCCCTTTCTGGATATACATGCACATGAATCCCATGAAATGGCAGTCATTGATTTTTCTCTGCATAGCCCTCAACAATGACTGCTTCTGTATGGAATCACACCCCTTCCTTCCCCCACCCTACGAGACTGTGGGACAAACATTCCACCTCAGATAATAGAATGACAGATACTGTATACCAGTCATTAGCTCGAAAACAAACTTAAACCCCAGTATATCCTCTCACCCTTATAATAAATCACATCATCTTAAACCCAAAACGACTTTCAAAATGATAAGAGAAAGCCGAACTCCAGGAACCGTACTTACCAGCCTCCCTCCAAGTAAAAGCCTAGCCCCAACCCTTAATAGTATAATACATAGAACCCACTATGAGGACGTTAGGGCATACAGGAGGAGTGCTAGCAACGATTCACGATTACAGACTTCACTACGTCAGGAGAGAAACAATCATAAAGAAGGCAGGATGGTCCGCATCAAGGGTGCACAAAATATGGCCCGCGTGCCAGAAGAGGCCCTTCACCTAATGATGTATGGCCCTTCAGGGCAATGAAGTTCAAGAACAAGGCGTAGCCCTTTTCTGGTAAATTTCCTCTCTAAACCATAGAGTGAAAATGATGCAACACAGAAATAACAGAGGCCAACATCTTCATTCTTGTATATTTTTGTACATTTGAAAGAAGAAAATCACTTAAGTGTTTCATCAATGTTGTTGTTTTGGAACTAACAGTGAATGCTAAGTATTTGCCAAATGTACTTACATACATTGCCAATTTCTTAAGTTACAGTGGGCCTCCTTACGAGTCCGGCTGGACCCGAAATGATTTACCGCCTCCGGACTTGCCAAACGGTGGTCCAGCAATTCCGGAGGCGGAATAACGTTACTCCCCATTCCCATGGAGTCCCATAGGACTTCATGTGGCTGGGGACCATGGAAACGCTGGCACTGTAAATAACGGTGCTGATGTTTCCATTTCCGTCTGCAGGCAGGTGGCATCACTCCCACCAGGTCAGAACTCGTAGTTTGCCGATCCAGAAACAACAGAGGCGGTGGGTTTACCGCCACCGTTGTTTCCGGACCGGCAGTGTCATATTGAGGCCCAGTGACTTTTTCAAAACATTTTAAAGAGTCAGCATCTCAAACTTTACATAGGTAAAAGAAATGTCTTCAGGTGTTTGTATTTCGTTTTTGATTTTGTTGTTATGATATAAATTAGAGTTGACATGGAACATGTTATATGATAAGTGAAATTGTGCCTTTTTTTCTGGAAAAAGCCACCCCAAAATAAAATAATCACAGTTAGGAGAACAGTGTACCTTAGACATTATTTTGTCAGCATCCTTGTTTTGTTACCCACGGGCCTCAAGCACTGTCCCCTAACAAACATTAATGTTTTCACTATGTTCCCATGAAATATTGAAGGATTTATTTCTGAAAATTAAGAAATAGAACAATAAAGTTAATACATACAGTTCAGAATGCATCTTTTCTCTCGCTTCATTTGGACATTTTTCTGGCATAGAAAGCCTGCATGATCCCCTTATGCAGCCCTGCCCACCACAGTAGGCTTGCAAATTACATTTGGCCCTCCAGCAAAGCAAGTTGTGCACGCCTGGCTATATGATCAATGTACCAAACTTGCCAAGAGGCATATATAAGAGAGGATATGCACTTATCAATAAGAGTATACATTGGATACGACATTCCAAAGGTTGTCGTTCAATTATAAGCGAAGATATTCTGCAAGCATTTTGCTACCCTGAGCCATGTGACAATTCTAAAGATTACATAAGTCTCAAACTCACTGACAGTTTCCTGGCAGAGGGATTATCATCAATCGACATGAGAACCTTTCCACCAAAAGGCTCTATTATTCAACTGAAAGCTTACCCCCCCCCAGAGCATTGAATCAGTGAAATCTGTCTGAACAGTAACCAGGGCAGAGGTAGGTCCATGAACCCTCAACCCTCTACTAATTCCAAAAAAGTCACAATCCCCCAGACAAGAAATGTGACCACTCATTTACAACCTAATCCAATTGTGCCAATTGAGCCTGATTGCCATAACCTCAGTGCTGTAGGCTGACATTCTCGGTCCCCTACTGGAGAAACCAACCTCCTTCCTGACTCAAGCCAACCCGCATTCAACCCTGGTAATGGAAATCTAAAAATTGTCTCACGGAACTTTGCAGGTTTGATTAAGAAAGTGGAAGATGAAGATTGGCTCGATTATATCAGAACACACAGAATTATCTGCCTCTAGGAATCTTAGGCACCAGAGGTGAATCGCATTGATGGCTATGGCAATTTGTACTCTTCAGGAATAAAGGGGGCTAGGGATCATCCTAGTTGGGGACTTGTAACGTGGGTAAGAGCCGATTTATCAACAAGAGTCTGGAAATTGGAAAGTGAGTCTCCAGATACACTAGTTATAGCCCTGGTGATATTAGCCGGACTAAATCTGCTACTTATTAACATGTATAACAGACCATGGAAAACCCCTGGTTGAACGTTCTTTATGGAGTAGAAAATTATATCAGAAAGTGGACATCAATATATAAAAGAAAATGCAATGTAATACGCCTTGTTATGGGAGATCTGAATGTTCAGTTCAAACCCTTAGATATACAAACCAAGAAAGGAGCATCGCCAAGTGCTAGAGGTAGCCCAACTCTGGCTAAGAAATGGGCTGAGAGCCCATAATGGCAGGCACAATGGCGATGATTCCATCAGTCCCACGTTTAAAGGACAGGGAAAGTCCAGTTACATTGACTACGTTCTAATCGATACTTCATCATGTCATCATGTAAAATCATTTAGAATTATCTCGAAAATCGTATACCAATAGAATACCCAAGTAACCAAAAATCATTCAGGGGCCAGATTCCGGAATCTTTGCACTTGTGCATGTGCAAAGTTGCACGGTATTATCACTAGGGCAAAGTTTGCCCTATTTCTAAAAACACTTGGAAATATTAGAAAACCATTTCGCCATGACAAGTGCAGTTTGGCATGGTATAAGCACCAAGGCAAAAATTGACCAAGTGCAAAAAAATACATTTTCAATGCATTTTTGCACCGGGGGAAAAGTTTGCCCTAGTGCTAATACCATTCTGTTACGGGTGGGACCAAGCACAGCGAGGGAGCCTGAATCAAGCATGGGGTGTTTTAGTGGTGCATTTTACAGTAATTCCTGTGAAAAATTGGTTAAAAGCCAGTTTGCAATCAACTTTGTATGGTAACACATGAAAAATCCCAATAAAAACAAGTTACCAACAGTGCACTGAACCATTTTCCAACGGTTTTCATGCTGCTGTTGCCCACAACATATGCCAGTATATAAAGCATGTTCATGCTGGCTGTGCTCATACATGTCCATGCATGCTGCATCAATATATGCCAGTATGACCATATAAGGACTTTCAGCCAGTAAAAAATGCCATGCCACAGAAAGAAAGTATATCCAGACTGGCTATACCAAGATGTGCCATTGTACCAAGTAATCACACATATGATTGCATTTACCCTTCATGCAAAGTACAAAAATGCCATGACACTCAAAGAATATATACGGCTAGATTGGAGCTACTAATTTAGGTCAGTCTGGCCACATAATAAAACACTCATCATGTTTGCTTTACCCTTGATGTCAAGTAAAAAGTAACAAATGCCATGCCACATAAAGAAATTAAATGCACAATGACACCATAGGACAAGCTATCTACGTAATAAGACATATCATGTTTCTTTACCCTTGATGGCAAGTAAAAAATATAATGTCACATTAAGAAAGTAAATGCAGAGTGGCACTACTAATGTAGTTAGTCTACCCATATAACACTTATGTTTCCTTTACCTTTGATGCCAAGTAAACAATGCCATGCAACATTAAGGAAGTATATGCAATCTGACACTAGTAATTCCAGTCTGCTCATAATTGGTTAATGTGGCATTGCATTTTTGATTTGGCATCAACGACTAGCCAGCTTATAACACTAATCATGTGTGCTTTTCCATTGACGCACAATAACTGTGCATCAAGTGTAAAGCAAAGGTAAGTCTTAATACATATGATATGATATATGATATGATATGATATGATATGGCATTTATAATGTGCCTGTGCACAAGTGTTTCTAGGCGCAACAAGACAGGGAGGGGGGAAACAAAGGGAGGACAAAACAATGATCTTACTAGGCCTTGTGTCGTTCAGATTGCGTAAGTGCGGGGAAGGTAGAGGGGGGAAATACTGGGGGGAGGGGAAGGGAGAAGTGTAGGTAACTCAATAAGTGCAGCTATCAGATGGCTCATAAGTGCACAAAGAAAGGACTGTAGGGTTGCAGGTACAGACCCTTAAGTGCTGGGTGGAGCTCAGAGGCAGTGCCAGGGCAACTGAACATGCAGGAACATGGGCCCGAGTTCAGAGGGTAGCCAGGAGACCAGTGCATGGAGCAATCAGGGACTACAGCAGGGGAGAGGAAGAGAGAAAGCGGAAGTGAAAAGGAAGGTCTTAAGTTGCTTCCGGAACTGGAGGTGGTTCCGCTCAAGTTTGAGAGAGACAGGAAGGCTGTTCCAGAGAGAGGCCCTAGCTGAAGAGAGAGATCTGCCCCAACTCTCTGCTTGGAGAAGCATCTGACCTTAAGAGAGTTGAAGGTGAACAAGCAGAGAGCTTGAGAAGGAAGATGTTTTGGAGGTAGAGTGGTCCCAGGCCCCAGAAAGCCTTGTGGACGATGCAAAGGGTCTTGAACTTGATCCTTGCAGCCACGGGGAGCCAATGAAGAGATTTCAGAACTGAAGAGATACGATCCCTGGGCTTGAGGCCAACAACAAGTCTTGCAGTCCTGTTCTGGATAAGTTGTAAAGGTCGAAGAGTAGAGGCAGGCATATTTAAAAAGAGGCCATTGCAGTAGTTCAGCCTAGAGAGGATCACAGCTCTGGAGACAGTGAGCTTCTGGTGAAAAGTGAGAAAAGGAAGAATACCACTGAGGAGGTGCAGCTGATAGTTTGACTTCTCATAGACATCAGCGATGTGAGGAGAGAAGGAGAGAGTGGAGTCCAAGATGACACCAAGGTTCTTAAACTCACAGGAAGGAGCAGGAAGAGGTCCCAGAGTGGGCAGCCAGAGAGAAAGAGAGAGAGAGAGGAAAAGAGGGAGCGGGGGTCCCAATGAGGAGGATCTCAGTCTTATTGGCATTAAGGCAGAGATCATTGGTAGCACAGCATTCCTGAAATGCGACCAGTCTGGTATGAGAAAATTAGCAGAGGTGGCTGAGGGGAGAAAGAGAGATGGGTGTCATCCATATAGCACTGAAAATCGGAGCGGAAAGTAGCAATGCAGTGGGCAAGAGGTGCTAGGTAGTAGTTGAAAAGCCAGGGAGAAAGGTTAGACCCCTGGGGAACACCACAAGTGGAGAGAGGGATTGAAGAGAGGAAAGACTCTAGTTGGACCTGAGAGGGCCGATCAGTGAGAAAGGAGGTCAACCAGGCCAGGGCCTGATCAGTGATACACAGGTTGTCACAGAGGCAACTGAGCAGGATGTCATGGTTGACCATGTCAAAAGAAGAGGTTAGATCAAGGAGAATGAGAACAGAAGGAAGATTAGAGTCAAGATTGGAGAGCAGGTCTTCACGTGTGTTCAGGAGAACAGTTTCCATGCTTCTGGCAGCTCTGAAGCCAGACTGGTGGTCGTGGAGACAACCAACAAATTCAGTGTGCAGATTAAGGTGGGAGTTGGCCAGCTTTTCCAGGTGTTTGCCCAGCAAAGGAGTGATGGAGATGGGGCGATACCTGGAGAGGAAGGACCAGCCGGGGGCTTCTTAAGAAGGGGGTGCACAAGGGAGTGCTTAAGGGGGAAGGTGAAGGTTCCAGTGGCAAAGGAGTGATTGCAGAAATTGCCCAAGGCTGGAGCAAGGGTGTAGATGTGGCCCTTGATGGTTCTGGATGAGCAGGGGAGTATCTGCTTTGATGAGACTTTCACAGATCAGACTTGTCAGAAACATCGTCATAGGTGAACAAGAGAAAGGAGGAGGAGAGTCAGCCAAGATGGGCCAGGAGTGGTATAGGAATAAGAAGAGGAGGTAGGGGAAGAAGAGTGGAAAAGATGTCTTGAGTTTTAGTGTTAAAATGAGAGGCCAAGGAGGTGCAGAGGGCCTGGGAGGAAACAGGAGAGGTAGAGACTGCAGCAGAATTGGCCAGCCCCTTACAGATTTTGAAAAGTTTGGCTGAGTTGTTAGATGCCGCAGAGACGTGGGCTTGGATGTAGGCTCTTTTCTTAGGGAGGACAGAGAGTCTATACTGCCTTTGGAGCAGGCAGCAGGCCAATTTATCATGGGGTGTGCCTGTAGCTCTCCACTTCCTCTCAGCCACCCTACACTTGCATTTAAGGGTGGCGAGGTCAGAATAATTTCAAAAGGTGCACTTGGATTTGGGCTTCAAACGGATCCTCATAACAGGGGCAAGGACATCCAGGACCAGGGTGTTAGAGAGGAAGGATATAGAGGGCTGTGTCAGGGTGTGAGTCAGCCAAACATTCAGAAGGAGGAGAGAAAGTAGCGGAAAAAGCCTCAACTGACACACGCTTCATGGGTCGGATGACCGAGAAGGTAGGTGGCAGTGGAAGCGTTGGCTTGATCTGGGGGCTAGAGAGAGAGAGGTGGGAGAAAAGGAGAAAGTGGTCCCTTCAATAGAGAGGAGTGGTGAGAGGCTTAGAGAAGGGGAGGTCTGAGGAGAACAGTACATCCAGGGTGTGCCCTGCAGAGTGAGTCGGGTCAGAGGGAAGAATAGAGAGGGAGAGAGAGTGGCAGAGGTTGTGAAAGAGTCCCAAAAAGGGGCTAGTAGAATCCAGGTGGATGTTCAGGTGGATGTTCAGGTCGCCAAGGAGGAGAAGTTGAAAAGTAGAGGCAAGGAGGGAGGAGGAGAGGTTGGCCCACTCAGAGAGGGAGAGGGCGACTGGGCCAGGCGGCCTGTAGATAGTGGTCACAGTGAGACTGGTGTAGGACAGTTTAGCCAGGTAATGAAATGTATCATGTTTGCTTTACCCTTGATTCACCATAACTGCATCAAGGGTAAAGCGAACAATGCATGGTATTACCTGGCTAGACATGCCCATATTCAATGTAGACCAGTGACATCACTTATCATGCGTGCTCTCCATTTCAGGCACAGTAAATGCAAAGTAACTGTACATCAAGGACAAAACAAACCTCAGTGTTATTACGTGCCTAGAGGGCATACATTCAATGTATGTCAGTTTAGCCACATACCACTTCACTTGCCATTTTTGCTTTATTCTTGATGTACAGTACTGTGACTCTGATTTTATGCGTATGTCAAACTTTCCAGAACAAACATTTAAGGGGTTATTCCTTCTTCTTTCACTTCTGCTAACTGTATTGGGGCTGGTGCCCACTTTGTTAGGAAGTACATAGACTGGGCCCAATGTTAAGCACTGTGGATGGCTGGATTTACCAAAATGGTCTCATGTTGACAGGAAGTGAAGAGGTAGGAATGTTCTCTAAGGGAAGCCAGTCTGCTTCACCGTGAGATTGGAACACAGAATAACAGAGTAAATATGCAGAAATGACCCGGCTAAAAGGAAAACCCTTCCTGGAAATACAGCCCCCTAGCAAGTGACCATCAGATCCACAAGGCAGCTGAACAGTGCTCACAGAATGATCAGGGATAGGTAGTCTGGTTGAAGAATTCATGCATCTGAATACCTGTGCTAATTCCATCCCAGGAGCTGGCAGCAGAAGGAATCCACAAGAAAGAGAGCAAGGAGACACACACTGAGAGGACTGTGAACAAACACAGCAGAGGTGTGAGAAATAACTGAAGAGAGTGGGAGCACAGCATCTCACCACAGGAAGCAGACTTGAAGCGTTGTAGCATGATACATAGCATTCCTCCATCACCTTTGGGGATCAGCACCCTTGCCCTCTATCTGAAAACTGTGTCGGCATCGTGAGATAGTCACATGGAGGCTTGCCATCTTAGAGGAACACTAGACTGCTATGTGGTGGTTCCAGACACAGGCATACTGCTTCTGTCAAGGCACAGAAATCCATTGCTCTTCAGAATCATGACAATAATTGAACCCCAGGTTCAGACTGCCCGGCTTTCCCAGGTGAAGATGATGGAATTCTCAAACCAGCCGACTAACATGAATATCGTATGAACGTTCCCAGGTCTGATCACGTGGGCTATATCCCTTTCAGTCTACCAAGTAATAAAGGACCTAAGCAGAACTTGGAGTCAGAGATACCAACGCCTTCATACTGAAGTGAACTGTCAACTAGAAGAGGCGGGAGAAAAAGTCAGTGTTGAGATTGAAAATTGCCCTGTTGGAACCTACACAGAAGAGTTGAATGACAGACAGGATTGATTCTTTGCCAAGATGTAATTTGTAAGCCACAGGGTGCTAGTTTGGATGAAACTAGATTTCTAAGAAGATTCCTAGATAACAGCTGTACCCATTCTCAAAATTGAGATCCTCGCTCCTTCGTTTGTCAGCATACCTTTTCAACCTCTTTTGGTTTAGTTGTAGATCAAGGATCCTTTGCTACAATACTGGCAACTGAATTTCAGAAATAGGGCTTTCAGGGAAGCCATAATAACAGAAAAACGGGATCATTTTGATGGTCGACCAAATAGAATAGTTACCTGCAAATTTTGCAGTGAGAAATAACATGGACCAGTTGCCTTTTGAAGCCATAGGATAGCGCAGTTGCTACGTGTTAGTCTTAGAAGTAAGACAACTCAGAGCAAGACATGTACAAATCCCGGTCCCAGGCATTGAAACTGGTCTCTGCCATTAAGTGCGTTATAAAAGATGAATTAATTATTTTTAATTAACAGAAAAGCAGAAACGTAGCATAGGTATTGCTCAAGTACTTGGTTTATACTTTCGGTGAGCCTCTTAGTTTGCGTGTAGAACCCAAATGAGAAACTATGTTCACAACTATGTTCTAGCAGTACATCCAGAATTTCAATACATACTGTGGTCCTTGATCTGACATTATTTAGTTTGGAAGTCGGCATAAACAAAATAATTCTTACAAATTTGTGACATTTACAGAGCGTGGGTAACTTTCTGAGTGCCAAAAAGAGAGCCAGTTTGGTAAAGTGATTTACTGTAACCATGATAGTCATCTTGTTCTGAGAAGTCCACAATTAAATCTGTGTATATCGATTCCTAGGGTGTCAGTGGTACTAGAAGAGGTCACAGTTTTCCTGAGGGGATCTTACACAAGAGTTTAGACTGGACAGGTACAGAACAAGGGGATACATAATCTGTAACATCTCTTTGCCATTTAGTCCACCAGAAGTATTTTGAAACTGCTAAACTGGTTGTCTGGATTCCTTTGTGTGTGAACTGGCTGTTAAGTGTTCATGACAAAAAACACAAGGCTTGTTCGTGAAGAGAAGCAGTAGGTATGTAAAGCTGTTTCCCCTGAAACACGTATCCCTGCTGCATTTCCAGACCCTTTCTTCATGCTGGCAGAGGGTTGCTAAATTCCTTCAATAGCTGTTTAGCATGGAACACTTGTTGTAAGAAGGGAGTCACAGTAAACACAAACTTCTTCTTTGTTGTCATACGTTCAGGCTGTTGCAGAAACACTTTTCCTAAAATGGGCATCTATGATGATGTTAATCAGTCTGGGAAGATATGTCAAAAAGAAGTTATCCTGGGCGAAAACGTATGCCCACCAGATCACCTGTCTGGCGTTGCTGCATTCTAGGTGTTGGACCGCTTGTACGTTTTTAATGGTCGGTTTAAAACTCGACTGGATACTATTGTCACCATTCATGACAAGCCTGTTTGAGGGCTATTAGTTTCTTTTCTATTACAGAGTGATTGCAATCTCTACTAGTGACAGTGTGTGATATTTAAGCACTTGTGTTCCTTGGCATTTTGTGTTGCTGTAATACTGCACTAGTGGCGGTCCATGAGGCATCCGCCTCCACAATGAAAGATTTGTCTGCATTGGGTTGACATAGAAATGGGGCTTGGGAAATTGTATTTTTGAGGCATTGAAAGGTATCATTGGCTTCCCTCGGCCAGAAAAATACTTGATTCTTATGCAACAGTTGAATTAGTGGCTGAACACACCTAGAGAATTTGTATATAAACTTCCTGTAGCAGTTTTCAAGTTCTAGGAATTGTTGAACTTGCTTTGCTGATGACAGACCCGTCCACTCCAATATTGAAGTGATCTTGCATGGAGCCACTGCAATACCCTCTGCTGATAATATGTATCCCATGTGGGAGATTGGCAAGGCATTGAAGGCAACTTCTCAGGTTTAGCAATCAACTTGTTACAATGTAGACAATGCATGACTTTGAGAACATGTTCTGCATACTCTGTTGCTAATATAAAATAGATCAGCATGTCATCCAAATAGAACTAAGCAGGACAGTAGAACCACAAACACCTTGCCCATGAAGCACTGAAGACAGCAGACACGATGGCTAAGCAAAAGGGAAACCCTTTATATTGATACAGCCCAAAGGGCATCTTGAAGGCTGTCTTCCATCAATTTCCGGGTCATGTTCTGATACGATGATAGGCTCCCCTAAGATCTAGCTTAGTGAATCACTTGACACTACAAACTGCTTCCAGGATATCAGTGATCAAAGGTAATGGATACTTGTCCTTGACAGTAATCTGATTCAGGCACCAAATGTCCAGGCCAGGGTTGAGTTCAGTTATATCCTTCTTCTGTAAGAAGAGTGAAGCTCCTCCAGGAGCTTTATTCTCAGTGACCAGGCCATTATTTGGGGTGGGAGATTATCATGTAAATGCTATGGTGTGGTTAAGTATAGCTCCAAAAATTAATGGTTGGCTCACCAAAATCAAATACCACCCACCCCTTTGATAGGCTGTATGGTTTCTTTGGGCATAACTGGTATTTGATTTTGGTGAGCCCAGGGGTGGTACATGAAAATACCAGCCACCCTACAATCCACCAGAGCAAGAACCGTTACTTGTTGACCATTCTTAATATCAATATGGGCTTGAATCACCAACAAAGAGACATTGGATCTAAAGTTTTTAACACTTAGAGGTATATTGGGACTACTCACTTTCTCACAATCCAGCATCCCTTTAACGAACGGGAGGTTATGTTTCTCTATCTCCTGACAGGAATGACTTGTCATTCTCTTACCAAATGACCCTTGGCACAGCAATACATACAGAGACCCAAGGCTCTCCTCCAGCTCCTTTCTTCTTTGGACAACGGTCCCACAGTGAGCCCTATTTGCATAGGTGTAGACTCATCCTGAGTTGGATTGTTAGTAGGGGCTGTTTCAAGCATTATCTTCGTTGTTTGAGATCTCTTTAGTTCAGATTGATGTTCCTGTAGTTGATAATTGAGCTGAAAAAGCTAGCTGATTAGATTTAAAAGATAGCAGGATAGCCACTTGGGATAATTCCTGCTTGAGCTCTTCGGACACTGCATGTCAAAATTGGAGACGCCGGTCTCCCCTTGGAGAAGAACAAAAGGCTTTCTTGTGCGAATAAACAATTTCAAGATGTTTTAACATACCTTTCAGAGATGTAGCAAAGGCTGCATAGTTGTCTAGAGTAGGGCTGTTTGCAATTACTAGAGGCGTAACCCAGGACAGGGCCTTCCCACCATGTTTGTTACCATAAATCCCAATTAAACAAGATCCGTAAGAAATTTGTGGGGACAAAAAAGCAAACTGAATAGTACACTGTAAATTAAGCAAGGATGTGGGAGTCCCAATGTAATTCAGACATTGACCCCTTCCTCACTGTGCTTTAGAGAGGCTCAGCTTCACCTCACTGAGGAGGTCCAACAAGGCCAAAACATGTGTCTGGGGTTGCTGTTGTTACTCCTGTTCGGAGGAGACTTGCCTAGAATGTTGGTGCTAGACTGCACATGTGGTTGGGACGTGACTGATACGCAAATGGTATTTCTCCTCTTTGAAGGGTGTAGTGAGCTAAAATGCAGTTGTAGATGCTCCTGAGTGGAAGAAATTCCAAAGAACAGGGTATTTGACCACTGTTCGTTCTCAGTAGACGGGCTCCCACACTCTTGTTTAATGAATAGTACACTGGTCCAAAAATGATTTTAACCTCTTAGGCGACCCGTCATACTTTATGGGTCCTGTTCTTCCAGCAGGTAGAATAATGGGCAGGCCTTCCCCAGTGGTGGCTACTTGAAAGAGAGTCAGATTCTACAAACATAGGGATTGGACCTTAGTAGACAGTCCCTACACCGCATACACCAATTCCTGCAACTTTTCCATCTCTGACTGGTCTCTTTGGTGCCACAAACTGTAGAATAACGGATTTACTGAAATGGTCTTATATCAACGTTATGTGAGGAGGCTCTTTGGGAAGCCAACCTACTGCTGCATGAGATTGGAACACAGGATAACTGAGTGAATCTGGAGGGAAGAACCGGCTCGAAGGAAAATGCTTCTTGGGAATAAAACCCCCTGGCAATTAAGACAGCTGTACACAGCCCACAGAATGATCAGGGAACAAAGACTGGCTGGAGGCTTCCTACGTTGGAATAATTGGGTTTGTTGCAGAATCCAGGCCAGAAGCTCACTGTAAAAAAAAATCTGCAAGGCAGAGAGGAAGAGGTAGAAAGGAGACAGAAAATGAGAAAAGCTAGAACATACACAGAGATACGAGGAATAACTGAACAGAGGAGGAACATAATGCCTCATCACAGTCAGTAAACCTGAGCATTGCAAATCAATCTATAGGTTTCCTTCATCTCCTTCGTGGTATAACCATCCTTTGCGCTATTTGAAAACTGTGATGGCCTTCTTGGGTGGTCTGAATGGAGGCCACCATTTTGGAATACTACTTGTCCACTAAGCAGCGGTTTCAGATGAAGGCATATGGCTTCCATCAAGGTCAAATAAACCCACGGCTCTGCTATAAAATACTACAAGAGATTAATTCAGACAAATGAAAAGAAAACAAAGGATACAAAATAGATGTATAAAGTACAGAAAAAAAAGAACATTTTACGACAAGCTGAATGCTTATAGATCGGCCAAAAGCTTCACATCTTCTTCACATTTTCTTAGACGTGCATTTACTAACTTCCATATTTGTGTCACAGCAATGTTTAGGCTCCTATTCATCCCTGCAAGACACCTAAGCCAGAAGTTTTCACTAGTCATATAGATCGGATTAAACTCAAATTTTATAAAGTATTTTTCATAGATGGAACTCATACTTTTACAACAAGTAAAGACATGCCTAGCTGTTTCAATCTCTGATTCATCTAGACAAAGGGCCTCATCACGAGTTTGGCTGTAACCCTTAAATCCGGCGGTAGCGCTATTACCGCTGGATTTAAGGGTCCACCAAATCAGGGCTTCGGCGGATTTCTTCCCAGCTCTGAGCTGGGGGGAAATCCGCCGAATATTCACGCTATTACCGCCGGCGGGAAATCCGCCGGCGGTAAGAGCGCAAAAATTCCCCATTGAGCCCAATGGGGAATGGGGAATTCCCGAATGGGCTCAGTGGGGAATGGGCAATACCTGTTCCACGCAACCCGTGATCCCGCGCTATTAGCGCCGGGGGGTTTGGCGGTAGGGCTATTAACGCCGGCGCTAATAGCACCAGCGTTACCGCCCAACTCGTGATGAGGCCCAAAGTCTACAAAACCTTCTATCAATCGGGATACCCGTGCAGGATCCATGTATCCCCAATACATTAAGTCGATTGAGTCTGATGTCCAGAAATATTTTGCGGATGGTTTTAGATGGCATTCATTTTAAATAATATTGAGGTTTTTTATACATAAAAGGTAGTCTGGTAAACATACATAAAGAGCTCAATTCTGCAACTTTATCATGACTGGCAACCCAGTCCCATTGTTCTATGGAGTTCTTCAATGATTTTAATACCACCCCCACACCGTGATCCCACTTCGGGGAGTATCCTATTTTTCCAAAGAAATCTAGGATTATCTTCTGAAAGATATTCAAAGCCTCCATTTGACCTCCCTCCAATCCTTCATGAAGAGTGTACAGTAATGTGCCATGGCGTGCATATTTTATTTTAACATATAGCCTAGCCCTGTTGTGTTCTATCTGGGCTGATAAGGAAATAAGCCCCATTTCTATTCTAATGCCTGTATCGGGGTATAATTGGAGAGACCGAGTTATCTTCTTCAGATGAGTCCCTCAGTCACATCTGCCCAATTTGACCAGTCAGAGAAAGAGGCTTCCAAAGCTATAAAAAGATAGCCGCCAGCTTTTGTTTGTAGATATTAATAATACCCAGCAAACTAAAGCCAGCTGTTTTCTTTGACAATATCATAACAGCAGTTAATGTAGCCATAACTTTAGTTCTCTTACTTCATTGGATCAGAGGATTCATGTTTCTTCTTTCTCCACAGAGGTACTTATTAAGCAGGGATGCCTCAACACATGGGTAAATGGTGCACATCACCCAGGCTCTCTAAAATTAAAGGGCCTAGTTTCCCAATTTAGTGCTGCATCAACTCAGTGTTCCACATACGCTTGTGTTTGTATGTAAGTATGGGATTTATAAATCGCATAACTATGAGGCAAGCAATGGGGTGCTCTAGACAGGGGACGCACCAAGGGAATTACAAGTAGGGTGCAAGAGTTGCAGGTGAGCTGGGATGGTAGGGGGAACATGGAGAGAGAAACTCTGAAATGGGAGGAATAGGTCGAGTGGAGAAATCCGCGATAAGCAAGATGTTCTTCGAAGAGTAGGGTCTTCAGGTCCTTCCTGAAGTTTAGAATAAAGAGGGCCAATCAGACCTGCATGGGAACATTTTCCAGAAACAGGGTGCATAGCAGGAAAAGGCCAGTTTCCTTTATTATTTCCTGCTTGCAGTTCTTTTTTTCCAGCCCAGCGATGATGTGGCTTCTAGTCGTGCAATGGCCTCCAGAGATGGCGAGTTTCTTGACCAAATAGAGACGTGTTTTGGTTGTGACTACTTTATAGGTGATGCAGGCAATCTTGAACACAATATGTGCGGATATGGGTTTAGAAATGGGGCCTTTTTCACCTGATGCAGGAGCGAGTAATGGCTTAATTACATGTCATTGAATTAGCCCATACTCACTTTTCAGGTGCTCATTGGGGGTGGCCATAGTGCCAATGCATAGCTTTTTATTTTATTTTATTTTTATTTTTCGTATTTATCGCAGCGCACAAAGACCTGAGGCATCTAGGCGCTAGTTGCGGTGGATATGGTGTTACAGGCAAATTAGATGGGAAGCACAAGGCTGAAATGTCAAAATACGGATGGTTACAGGCAAATTACAAGTGTAGCACTAGGCTAAGAGTCAAAGCCAGGTAGGCTGCAGGCAAATTACAAGTGCAGCACGAGGCACGCACAGCATTGTCAGGATGTTTACAGGCAAGTTGTAGGTCTAGCACAAGGCTAACAGTCAAAATCGGTTAGGTTGCAGGCAAATTACAAGTGCAGCACGACATGACATTTTCAGGATGGTTACAGACAAGTTGCAAGTCTGTCGCAAAGCAACAAATCAAGATCAGGTAGGTTTCAGGAAGGTTACAGGTATAGTACTAGGCTAAACAAGTTACACATGCAGTACGGGTCTGCTCGAGGGAGCTGTGCCAGGTAGGCAGGGAGGTGATAGGCTTCCCGAGGGAAGGCAGCAGAACAATGCGGCGCTGCGCGTAGCTTACAGTCATGATAGATGGAGGGAAAGACTGCACAGTGTGGTTTTGGGGATTATGTGTGACAGTAAGCACAGACAGGCAAAGACAGGTTCTATGAGCCTTGGAACTGGGCCTTTGAGCTGGGCTGGCTTCACCTCTCAGCTCATGGAGGCCATTCCATTAGTGTTAGTCCTTGCCGAATTGGCTTGCAGGATGGTGGTAAGCCCCTCCAATGCTGGAAGGCTGCATGCAAACGTAATGACGTCTGTGGTGGGCATCTTAGCATTACCCATCGGGCTCCTCAGAGGTAGCAGGCATCTCATTGCCACATTCTAGAGCATGGATGGTAAAGTGCTCAGCTGTGTGCAAGGATGCAGGAAGTGCAAACACCTTGAGCAAGTTTGAATGCCATGAAATAACATAAAAGCTATTTTCAAATATGCGAGATTTGTCAGGACACCACCAAGAAAGATAATTTCAAAGCAACTTTACAATCCCTGCTGATAGTTGGCTTACCTTTTGAGAAACTAGCCATGGATATCACTAGCCCACTCGAAGCATTCAAGAGTGTGCGTCATTAAGTTTTGGTCATTTTGGATTCCATTACTCATTATCTAGAAATATTTTCACTGAGGCTCAAAACCATCCAGAATATATTACAAATTAGCAAAACATACTTCACAGGGGTGTGATTTCCTCAAGTTATTCTAACATACCAAGGCACGCCATGCAAGTAAAAAGTAATGGAGGAAATTAAAACACATTTATGGATCACACCCCTCCACGCCCCTGTTATCCCATCCTCAGACTGATGGACTAGCCTAGATGGATTAAAAAAACCTGAGAACTGACCCGGCAGAGGATGACTGTCTATCTGCAGAGCTCTGGCCTCGCGTGGTCCTGAAAGTTCTGCAGATGGGTGGTGAGATTGATCCTTTCTGTTCCTGCTAGGATGTCTTCCTGTCCTTCTCAGCAGGATTCCCCCACCCCCTGTCAAAAGACTTGAAGAAAATCTGGTGACCTTGGTGGTTGGGAACCCCATCGATAGAGAGATGATACATATTGAATATATGACTTTAGTGACTGATGACATTGCTGGTATTAAAACATCTATCATGGAAGTGAAAGTGGCCCAGCTCTTGAGCTGTAGGCAAACAAACTTGCTTGAAGAGAACGTACCTGAAAGGGGAGGACTGCTGCTGAAGTTATATACTACGATCCAGTCCATGACCCTCCAGATAGAGAAACTGGCCAGTAAACTGTTCAAACGGGATGATTTATCAGGAACAGACTGCATATGCCTGGCTTTCCAAAGGGGGATGAGAAAGGCAATTCAATTGATGTCCTCAGTAGACCTTGCCATCCATGCTCCAGTTACCCCTGGGAAAGACTTTTGATACTGAAAAGTGGGCCCTAAGACAGCCAGGGGGAAGCATCCTAGGCAGTTTATTATCATATGTCTGAGGTTTCCAATGAAGGAGATGGCCCTAATCTGTGCATTTTGTTTTTTGCTGATTAGAGCAAAGATGTCATTGATAATACGAGGTTGTTCAGAAAAGCCAAGTTTTTAGCCAGCAAACGTCACCTTTCCGAGTACACTGGTTACCCAGTTGCCGTCATAGTTGTACAAGAGGGGGTGGGCCATATCTGTGCCTTTTTGTTGTATTCCCATGGGGAGCAAGCAAGCCACCCTATACCATTATTCTACCTGCCCTATGACAACCCCAAAATCCCATTGAAACTATAGAATGTTCTCGCACCCGCTTGAAAATGCAGCAAAAATGTGGTAAAATGGCCCTTCACCAAATTTCTTGAAATTACTGTGGCGGGTTAGGCAGGTACCCTTCCAGGATCCCCTGAAAGCTGAGGATTTTCTGAGTAGCTTAAGTGAAGAGATAATGAAACTGCCAAGATCACATCTACATCACTCTCCTAGAAGGCTTGATAGACCTCATACTTCGAAATCAGGCACAAGGGCGGGGCACACAAACTCTGTGAAGGACTTGGACAGAAGGTCCCCCTTCACAGGCATTGACATGTTCTTAAATGTGCTGCCCCAGCCATTACCTCAGGGGTTGTGGGGGGACTGGGGCACTTATGTCGTAGTACTGATGTTTTTTTTTAATAAATGATTAAGTAGGAGATGTTTGAAAAACATTTGGTTACTCATCCGTTTTATTGGTTTATTGTTTTGGAGCAGCCCAGGCAGGGGCCACTCGTGGGTGATGTTGCATGGTGTTCTCCTTAACTCTTCAAAGGCCTGCTGTTTCAGCCAAAATCCCGGCTGGGTGCTGTGATATACCTTGCACCTGTTAAGGCCGTCGGCAAGCTATCATTGTGCACCATCCTCAACTCACAGGGGATGACGTAAGTGCAACATGATGTGGAGGAGTCAGAACTGGAACTGGAGAATTCTTCTCCAGCCACTCTGAGAACGCACAGGAAGCCGTAAGCATTGCCCATCGCAGATGGGAAAGTGCTGAGGAAGAGCACTTGTGAGTGCTCTGAGAAGTTCCACTGGCATTGAGTTGAGTGACAAGGTACTGGTTGCATGGGACTGGGACATCGTGGTGCACCCTCCTCAAACAGCAAGGAAAGGGTCGACAGTACACTCTATTCTATAATTGCAAGATGCATTTTGATATGTGTAGGTGATTGGGCGTTGTGCAGCCTGTGTATTGTGCCAGCCACCCATAAGAGGAGACGGGGGGGGGTTAAGGCAGTAATATAGCAACCATTTGTGCTTGCCCAGTGATTCACTGTTTAAACGTTGGATTGTTTACATTGGTGGTTATGTATGGAATGTGCCATCTGGCCCCAGCAACAACGTGCTGCTTTAGGTACACACATATTTTATAAACCGGTCCCCCTCCCGTTAGCTTCTTAAGGTTGATTTGGCATATGGAAGTGTTATAGGCTCTCAATTGAGGGTATGATATAGGGAGATAGCCCTTGAGCCTGCCTAGGGAACTAAGTTGCGCTTTGTGGTGGAGAAGCATGGGGATGTGGATCATGTCTATGGCCTTTCGCCATTGGCAGTATGTGTCCCATATGGGAACTGGGCGGAGGTGGACTGAGTGGTCCACAAGTGGGATTTAGTGTTGTCCATAAGTCTGCTCCTATATCCCCATGATTATATTAATCTGAGGGAAGTGGGAATGGCATGGATACAACTGTGTTGCCTATGGTCCTACTCCCCCAATCTGACGGGACAGTTGAGGAGGTGTAGAGACAGACGGCTGACCGGGACCCCACACCCTCCAGGCATATTCAACCTATCCTGTACATGGTAATGATTGTGTTTCATGGTACTTGTATCACAAGGCCTATGGGTTGTGGTTGGTAAAAGGCCGCTGTCCTGGACTCCACACCTCCATAGTGCTATGATTGTTTGTGGTCCAGATTTTGGTGTGATCACGGCATGGGTCCAACTCCAATTCTTCATGGGTACCCAGAACCTAACTACCTTTTCGTGGAATGTGAAAGAGTACAATAATTTCTTTTATTGGTTTTTTAGAACCTGCCTAATACTATACCCAAGTTTGATTTCTAAGCATGGACATAGGATTCGAACCTCTGTTGCACTCCGTGGTCTTGCTTCCAAGACCAGTGCATTGCCCCTGTGCTATCCTCCGTTCATTAGACCTGTCAAATGCAACAGATGTTGGTGCCTATTTCAAAGCAGAAGGCAGACCTGGCCATGATTTCGGAGACCCTCTATGTGGAGAAAGATAGCACTGCATTCACAATAGGTCCTACCTGGTAGAGCTTTCAAGCTGTGATAGTCTCAAGAGCAGGGGTGTGTCTTCCCTTTCCAGAAAGAGTGCCAAATTTAAACAGGCTATGTTTCTGAAGGACAATGAGGGGAGGTTCACCCTGGCAGAGCCATTTGTGATGAGCATCAGATATGTAATGTGTAGTATCTATGCCACAGGCTCATCAAACTTTTTTCCATTCACTATGCAAACCATTGAAGAGATCTGGGGTCTTAAAATGTATATTATGACATGACTTCCGCCTTGTTCTGGATGTGAACTCGGAGAGATCAAAGGGTGCCTACACCACTTCAGTGGATTAATTATCCCTGATGGCTGTTCTAATCTGGGCACCCGGTTTATGGGATATACTTTATGGGATATGCAGAAGGCTTTTCACCCAGGTAAAACATGCTTCTGCTTTTATTCCTCTATTTATGATACGTAATCTTGGGTTGACTATATCCTCCTCTCACACGGAATGTTGAATGCTGTTTCTAGAATAGAATTTACAGAAATGGTTCTCAAGGACCACACAGAGATTCAAATGGCACTCAATTTGAGGTTGGGAACAAAGACAAGATTTAGATGTTGTTTCCCCAGATATATGTCAGGAAACCGGGACAAATGAATGAATAACTCTAGGATGAGGTGTTCCTCACAGAGAATGTATGGACGGCGGGTATCACTTTGGTTTGGGATGCAATAAAGGCTACCCTAAGGGGAGAACCCATTAGTTATTCCATTCATGTAAGAAAAAGACATCAGCTGCAAGTTAAGGGGTTAATTCAGAAAGTGAAAGAGACAGAAGAGGGCCAGGTCTGCTCCCCTAGTGAAACTACTAAGCAAATGGTGGAAAGACTGAGGGACAAGCTTAACAGCCTATAAAATGTTCAGGCAGAAAAGGCAGTGTTTCGAACTAGACAGCTCTTATGGGAGCAGGGTGACAATTGCTGCAGGATCCTTTCCTTGTGCTTGTCTAAGATACAGGCCGACAATTAGGCGACATCTAAAGAAAGATTAGTTGCTGCCACCCATCAAGACTTTTAATTTAGGTGTCATTTAACCGAAATATTACTACGCCAGTGTTGGCAACGTTTTCCCTCAATATCTTCTTTGTAAGGTGATGACTGGGAGATAACTACTCAGCATGCAAATGGCACACATGAGCCCTCACGACCAAAGGTAACATTGGGGACTGTATAACTCCTTTTTGAGTTTACAGAGACAGCTATTGATGAGACTAATTAAGCCATTTGTCATCTCTCTTTAGGGATTCACTCGGTATGGATTGAAGGACCGATACAAATTTAAGAAGATAATGGTCTTTATTGACCATTGGTGTTTATGTTGTGTGTCACTGACTTCCATTTGGTGAGTAGACATTGAGGTTTGACCAAATCTGCCTAAACTTTAATATATGAGTGGCAGATGGAGATGAAATTAATAATTTGGCTTATTTGGGCTTCATTTGTTTTGCTTCATTAGATTTATCAGACTCAGAAGAATGGTGTATGGAAGATTGTATATTTAATTGACCTATTGATGCAAGATCCCTACATATAGAGGAATAGAAAGGTCCTGAAGAAGGTGTCCTGTTAAGGATCATACACGGAAACGTTAAACATAACGTCAACCAATTGCCCAATGGATGACATTTGGGTCTAAGGGTCTTTATGATTAATTCTGTGTAATTAAATGTAAGCCTTTCTGGAAGAAATCGTTACAAAGAACTCTTGTTTTTTGTTTTTAGATAGTAGATGGTTTTGTCAGTTTGTAGATTTGTTCCTTGATCTTATGTTGCACTTGCACTTTAGTTGTTAACCAATTAGGGATGTTACTATGTATGCCTCAGTAACCATATTGATTTATGCATTTTAATAAATACACCGTTATTATTGCTATCGCAGGAGCATTATTTTAGTAGATATATACAATTGACTGAGACAGGTCTTAGACACTCCCCTCCACAAAGTAATGCTTTTGGACAAATTTGACAGGCTGAGTTCTAAGATGGTCTGTGGGGGTTTCCAATACATGGGGGTCAGAATACCTTGCAACTTCAAAATTATTATCTTGATTAAATATCGTGGCTGGCCTGAATACAATCAGATGGGATCCGACACAGTGAGCATTTTTAATCTATCACTTTGGGGGGAAATTAATATTGGGAATTTCAGGCTCTCACTGTGAAACTGCTGAAGAAAGCCATTGCCAAAATTGATAAAATACTACAAGATTTTCTTTGGAGAATGCATATGAAGCACAATCTTCTTAGATGGTCTCTGCATAAACCAGCATAGAAAGGAGGGGTTAGCCCTGATTGGTTAAAATATGACCATGTCTTTATTTCGAGAGGTTCTGCCAGCTGGGTTTGTAGGAAGGAGAGGGAATCATCTCCTGCTGGTCAGTGTGGTGGTGCTGCACACATTGCTATGATATGATATGATAGTTTATTTATATAGCACCTGTACACAATGTGTTTCAAAGCGCTTCAAGGCAAGGGAGGGAACAAGGGAAAATACAATGAGATTCTTACAAGCCATGAACAGTAAGGATGTGAAATTAACTATTGTACTTGGCCTGACGACATTTCAGATAGTGCAAGAGCTAAGCCATACATAAGGAATGAAGGGAGAGAGTGGAAAGGAAATGGAAACAGATAGGCGACTACCGTACTAGGCCTGACGACATTTCTGGTAGAGCCGGAGAAAAACAAAAGGTGAGGGAGAGGGGTGCAGAAAGGGAGGGGACAAGCGACTATCGTACTAGGCCTGCCGGCATTTCAGATAGTGCTGGAGGGGTGTGGGGAGGAAAAAAACAGTAAGGGGCGGGTGGAGGAAACAGACGAGGTTGCTATCATATTAGGTCCAGGGACAATTTTGATAGAGTAAATGCATAGAAGAAAGTAAGGGGAGGCGGGGAGGAGATAGGAAAAGGGAAAGGAGGAGAGAACAGAGAGTAAGCAGTCAAAAAGAGTGGAGAAGCAAGAGGGTAGAGTGAATACAATTTCAGAAGTCAGTAGTAACACATAATGTTGCAAGCCAGGATACAAGATGAAGATGGGAACAGCATGATTCAGGGCCACCATGAGTACAAGATGCAAAGGAAGTCCAGCATGAGAGTTGAGAAAGGGTTACACACCGTTAATGAAAGAAGCCCATAAAAGTCAAATCCAGCATTGGCCACAAGACGGTGATGGTGAAACCAGAATGTATCAGGACAGACTCCTACAGAGGTAGGCTGGAGGAAGTTGAGGAGGAGCAGGGTAGAAGAATCAAGCAAAACAGGCAACACCTGTGTGCGAGAAGGGGGGCACAAGGGAACATCACAGGGCGACCAGAGGGGTGGGGATGGCCTGTGGGGACGGGGGGGTAACACATGTTGGTACATGCTTATCTGCTGTCTGAGCAGGGGGTCGGGCCCTGGGTCCTCCTGGTCCGAACAGGTCCAAACAGGAATTGCCCTTTTCTTCATCTCCCCTTCACTGCAGACGCCCGGCCGAGAGACGCCCTTGATCTAATAGTTAAGAGCAGGAAGGGAGAGGCAGGGCTAAGAAGGTGGGTGGTGCTTAAGCCAGTTGACCTAGATCTACTTGCACCTGCTCCCCACCTGCAAAGGAAAAGAGGCTGTAGGGCTCCTTAAGTAGGGAAATAGAGCGGCAAGCAGGAAGGCACCAGGTGGGCGGAGCTTGCTAAGTGGTGAAAAAGAGCAGCAAGCAGGAAGGCACCAGGTGAGCGGGGCTTGCTAAGTGGTGAAAAAGAGCGGCAAGCAGGAAGGCACCAGGTGAGCAGGGTTTAGGCCAGGTGACCTAGATCCACTTACACCTCCTCCCCATCTGCATTCATGCACAATAATGAGAGGCGGCATAGCCAGACGTCCTACACCATGCTTGCCTTTTATTATTGTGCTCAACATCTTTTTTTACAAAAGCAAGAACCCATACATAAAGGGGAATGCACTCGTGCTCAGAGGTATGCAGCACACTCAAACAAAGCAAAGCTCTCTGGTGCTCCTTGTTAGTCCCCCTTTAGATTACTGGATCACCTTTGTTTGATCAATTGTCTTGTTGGTTGTCTGCCTGTTTGTTGAGGCCCTTTACCCTCTTTACTGATTTCAGTGTTACTCTATGTGTATATTTATTCAGATACATGTGTAGTGTCATGTTAATAGGTTAAACCTAAAGTTGATGGCTGGAAAGTTTTGAATAAATCATAACCACGGCCGCAGCTCTGGGTAACCCTCCAGACCATCGTTTTTCAGTGTGCTAAGCCTGATTTGCATATGGTCTTTCCCCTTCTGTAATGGCTTGGCAGCAGGGACGTCATTTCACCAAAATGCCAGGGGTAGCGGAAGTGAAATCACAATGCCACGCCCCCAAGAGTGACATCACAGGACGTGATGTCATTTGGCCACGCCCCGCGTGGCATCGTTGGAAGTGATGTCATTTGACCACACCTCCACGTGACATCACAGGAAGTGGCATCATAAAGCATTATCCCTCAGTATACTAAGAAAAATATGGTTACGATATCACTGTTGGATCATCATATGTAGCAGTGTGTCAAGGTCCATGTTGCCACGGGAAGTTTATGAACCCAAATCCCCTGTTTATGTGGTTCCGCCCTGTTATTTCAACAGTGCTACAGAGCGAAATCACATTCTGGGGGGACAAGGGTGTATAGGCCGGAATGGGGAGAGGGGAAAGCCAGGATAAAAGGGGAGAGGGGCTGTCATGACCGCTGCCTCCAAGGAGTCAGATCCAGCCCAACATCCTGGGAAGCAGGGTCACAACTTCCATTCCAGGCACCAGCCGGTCCCCACAGGGGCCTTTTGGACCTTGTCCTGGCGCCAGTGGCGCCAGGCTCATAAGGGAACCCAGTCCCGGCACAGGAAGCGCCGGGCTCATATTGAGAGGAATGGTGCTTGGGTGGACCTACCTGCTGCAGACCATGCTGCTCACTTACCTGTAGGATGAGATCCTCATCCATTCATGGCTGGAACTACTTTACCTTCTGGGTGTGGCCAGCACCACTCCCTGGGACTGGATCCTGGAACTATCCTGAGAGCTGGAACTTCTTTCTTGCCTGGGCAAGGCTGTGGAAGGAGACACCTAAGTACTCCAGTGGCTTATTTAAACCACACCCGATCAGTGCAACGTGCTTCGCGTTATTCTGCACTAGCAGCAGGACGCTCACCGTGTCAGCTCCAGAGAATCTTCAGCTTCAGCATCTGTGAACAAGAATTCTTTATCTTACCTCCCGGAAAACCAGTCTTCAGTTTTCAGCAGCGTCTGAAAGAGAACAAGGACACCAGGTTAGGACAAGGCAAAACCAGCGCTGCACTTACCTCGTCCATCGGTGCATTCCGAGGCCGCATGCCGCACTCTTCATACTCCGACAACCCTGCGGAACCAAAGGACATTGGTTAGTGAACCTCCGTGATATTTTGCTTACCTGTGCTACTTACGCCTCGATCTCCGCCAAGCGCTGTTCAACCGCACCTGCAAAAACAAGAAGGACATCATTGGGGCACAGTACGCCATCACTACTCACGTGTCTTCTATTCCGGCACGTATCTCGGCGTCCATCTCCAACGCCAGCTGCTACGGCTACCTGAAAAAGGGAAAAGAGACATTAAGAAGTGCATTTAACTTCGAACAACATTCTTTTACTTACGTGCCTCCACGAGCTCCGGCATTCTTCTCGCTTACCGTATCTGCCTACCGGACCTGCAAAGGCAAGAGACATTTAAAGGGACATATAAATAAGACTCCATATTCAAGCATTTACCGTTCATGCGGTTAACGACGGCCTTGCTCCCCGATTCCATCCTCTGCAATCAAGAGGCTGGGTTATGAACCAGTGAAGCAACTGGCATTAGCGCCCCTGCACAGACGCAGGATGGAGAGCTCCGCTTTCACCTATCTAAGGTGAGCACATTCCGCCCACGAGAAACGTGGGGAGGCCAGAAAGGGGAAAGTCAGATTGGCCAATCAGACGTACATTAACCCTTTGTTCTCCTACTTGCAGACACCTCACCCTCCGGGTCAAAATTACGGTGAGGAGAGGGCCCATCCAGGGTGTTATCAGAGGCCTGCGCGTGACCCTAGAAGACACTGAAATCTCCCAGCCCGGACCTGCGCCTCCGAGGGATTCAGGTGAGCGTTACAGGGAGAATATTTCACAGAACATGAATTCTAGTCTATAATGATTTTGGCACTTGCCCCATTTTCTTCTGAGTCGACAAGTTACCTTCACAGATAAGGCTGGATGTCAGCTGCTCAATGGTGGTACTGTTTGCTGGTGTTGAGATTAGAACACAGAAAGGAAGAAACTCCCACACGAAGATGCAGGTCTGAAAATAAAATCAAAATATCAGAATGGAAGAATCATTTGTGCAACACCACACCATATTCATTTTTAATAGAATTTTAGAGTTCTGGGCTGCATGCATCATGCAAAGACAAACTGGACCACAGAGGGTTTGCACATGACAGACCTAGAGACTGACTTCAGGCCGATTTCTTGTTGGCCAAGCCGCTTCACATTTGCATTACCTCCACGTCCCTCTTCCTCATCAGAGTACTTAATTTAGAGCCATCAATCTCCATAAAAGCAGTCAATTTCCAGCTTTTTTGGGGGGCTCAGTTCCTCCACCACCCCCAGTCATGAGGTATAAAAATCCCAGTTGCCCATAATCCCTCTGTTATCATTAACCATGATGATCATGGACCTTTTCATCCCTATTCATGGCACGGTGTGGCAAGATGTAAGAGGTGTCATGAGGAGGAGTATTACTCTACACCCATACCTCTCAACGCACATGCCTCTGGCGAGTGTCAACTGCCCTGTAAGCAGCTGTCTCACCTGCCAAGCTTCCGACCCACCAAATGTCAATTGGCTTTCTTACAAAACAAAATCGGTGTTTTCACCCACCCAGGGGGCACACAAGGTTGGGAGCTATGTCTACACACCTCTTCCTCGTCCCAGTGCTTACTTTTAATGCTTTCTAAAGCCATTGATGGATGAGCCCATGATCATTACACACATACCCTGCCCAAAACACCTCATCATTCAATCTCTTTGAGCTCAATTTAAATAAATCCTTGCCATCATATTTGCACTCTAAATGCATACCAGTGTTTTTTTAAAGCAGTCTTTCTGAGAGTTAATGACTTAATTGGAGTGGTAAACTCACTACTAGTGTAATCCAAATGTCGTATCCAGGTCTGCCTTCAATGACTCATTGTATAAGTACTATGCAAGTCCTTCACTGAAGTCCTTTCAAAAACAAGCATGACAAAGCCAACAGTTTATGCTTCTGTATAAGTATTAGGAATTTGCCAGACACTGCTATTAGATGCTCATGCACTCGTTCATTTTGCACCTGCTACCATCAATAGCCAGATAACACCACTACGGCAGTGCCTGGCAAGTGCCTTTCCCATACCTACACAAAACTATTGACTTTACCAATGCTTGTTTTAAATGTACCTTTCATGGAGTGCTTGCTTGCCAGCACCACTGTCACTAACTTCATTTAGAAACCTTGCCACCCAGCACCACCTACGCACAACACCCAACTTAACCCGAGCAAGCAAATCACCCAGACCCTATCACCAAACCTCACCCCAACACCACTTCACTTAGACATCCTCCCTCACCCCAGCATCTGACTACTTACCCCTCACTCCAGGACCTCAACCCACTGTGCCTAATAGCCCAAAATATCCCAGCACCTCTACCACACAATCTCACCCCAGAACCCAATCCCACTACCCAAAATCAATCCAGCACTTCTCCCCAGTGCTCAATAACCAACCTTGCCACCAGCAACCGCACCACCCAACCTAGCCAAGAACACCCAGCACCCAAATCCACTCTGACTCACCCAGTACTCAACCTCATTCCAGTACCTCACCCCTGCACCCTTCTATACAACCTCACTCCAGCACTTCATCCCACTGTGAAGTGCGGACGCCGCAGGCGAATTTCGTTGGTGTCATGGGGTGAAGCACACATACACCCGACCGTCACCACCCAGACCTCAAGATCATGCAATTCCTATGGAAGTGTTGTCCATTATACAAATAAATAAATAAATACAAATACAAATTATAATGGAAGGTTTTTCATTCACACATTCTTGCACGTAGGCTTTGTGCAAGCCACTTGCTATGCTTGGGCCTGTGATGACAGTTCTCTCCGTTGCTCCGTTACCATGCACCTGGTCACACACCTGTCACTGTGCGACCTGCAGTAGCTTCGCCAAAAAGAAAACATATGGGGGAATGATGTCAAAGAAATGCACTGTGTATGTGAGCAAAGCTCCGAACCTCTCCCAGGCCAGGCATTGCATTCTGGTACTTGTAGTCCTACATTTAGAATGTGCCGTGTTGACCCTACATATGCCTACTGCAATGAATGATGCCCAGGCTGCTCGAGGAAGGCCCAGTGGCTGGCCCGGCTTCTGCTGCTCTGCCCTAGGCTAGTTCCTGATCGGCAGACAGCTTTCTCTGTCACAAAGCATACCAAAAATGGCAAACTACTTTACTGTGGGATCTATGCATTCAAAACCACAACAACATTCGCACAGGCTGTGAACGCCGATATCCCAGGCTATCACTCATGAGTCATTTCGCTTTATGGTGGCGCAGGTCTTAAATCCACATTCCCTGATCCTCAGTGGTTTCCCATGACTGCTCGAGTTATGAAAAGATTGGCTCACGCCTGGTAAGCTGTGTAATCATAGCACCACTATGTCTGACAGCCCCTTTGAGCTCCGAGTCTGGGTGGTTCTTGGTTCCACGTGGCCTGTCCAGATAGCGCAGCGAGTCTGGACACGATAAAGACAAAACCGTCGATTGGTGGGTGCAAGACAGGACGGTTCAACCTTTTACGTAAAAAGGCTTTGTTGAAAGAGATTTCATTATTTATAGCGCTGCGCCTCGACAATTGCGACAAACACTTTAGAAATGTTTTTAAACAATCGCTCTGGCTCCCGCAATCGGCTGAAGGCTGCGGAATGGAAGTGTTAACAGCCAGGGCTGCTGGAATGCGCAAATGACTAACATGTTGGCGGGGGCTCTGGTCAACTCAGCCAGTGCCCCTGGGCCTGCGGCAGTGCCGCGGTCGCAGGTGAGCGAGGGCCCCACTGACCACACACACACACACGCCACAGCCAGGCCCGCAGCAACCCACCCATCAGCGCACGTGGCACATACCCATCCCCCCCTCCCCCGACCTCAGACTCACACACAGCCACTGCACCCTACTCACCGTGTTTGTTTTGGAAGTTGGCCTAATCAGAGGAGCGCCACGCATGAAACGAAACCATAAGCAAAATGGAGGACCACACGCAGCACGGCATGAATAGCTGTGGCCACGCCCCCTCCTCTCTGACTGGACGAAATGCCAGAGGTCGCAAGAGATTGACAGAGGTCGCTGGCCAATCACCAGCGGTCGCTCTTGCGACCTCTGGCGACCCCCAAATGACGTCCCTGCTTGGCAGGCTGAAGAACGATGGTCTGGAGGGTTGCCCAGAGCAATGCCAGAGGTTAGGATTTATTACAAACCTTCCAGCCATCACATCTTTTGTTTTGCATGTTCATAAGTTAGCCACATAGTTTTGTAGCTAGCCTTTTGTTATTTGCAAATTGTAACTCACTCTGCTTTCATCCATGCTATCAGTTGGTGTATATGCAGCTCCAGGTGGACTACTGGACTGGCTGTAGTGATGTTGCTTTTTGAGTAGGTCTTCTGTACGTCTGTGCTTCTGTGGGATTGCTTCTTGCCATTGGTGTTGCTTGCTTGCTTTGCATTATTGGGTGCATTTGTTTGTGGTAGGTGAGGGACAGGAGGCGGCCACTACTCCAATGGTATGCTCTTCCTACTGGCACCTTGTTGGTTCTGTGTGTTGTGACAAATCCTTGGATGTCGTCCCTCCTCCCCTAACGTAAGCCCCTTCCCATGAGGCCAGGGAGGTGAGGCTGCTATCTCATAGCTCCCCTGCCAGTGGTACTGAGCAGGTGGATTTTATGGGCAGGGATCCCCCTATGGGACTAGGGACGACTATCTGAGGTAAATGCAGTATTTCCAGACTATACCACAACCTCCCTCCTCCTCATACCCTATAAAGGGTCCCATAGTTCCCCTCACTTCCATGTACTTGTTTAAGGTAGATAATCCAACCTCCTTCAGAAGTACTGAGATGAGGAAGAGTAGGGACTACCTATGTGAGTCATGTGGGAAGACTGGGATGAAGAAGAATCTAAGTAACCCAGTTGAGAATGATGACATCAGTACCAAGACGAAAAAGAATGCCCCATGGAATCACGGTAAGGGGTTAACGGTGCCGGTAAGGATGCCTGTGCCTTTAACCCCTTACCACCGCATTCTGAGGTTCTTAGCGGTAGCTGCTAAAGGACCAGGTAGCTAATAACGGGCCCATATTAACAGGTCCATTATTAGCTCCCTCCCCATTCCCATTGTGCCCTATGGGGGCTCGAATGGGAATGGGGATGGCTTCCCTGAATGGGGAAATACCGGGTCCTCCAAGATTGGAATGACCCGGTAAATCCTCATACAGGGAACCCAGAACCAAGTTTGGAGGCAGCCATGCCGCAAATAGCGGCATGGCTGCCTCCAAACTCGTAGTGAGGCCCATGTTATGTTATGTTATGTTAAAGGTTCTTGTACTGCACAATGTTGCCGCCTGCGTGGTCTCCTGGCACTTCGGATCTGCAATGCAATGAGGGTGGCGGGATTTGTTAGTAGGAGTGAGTGGGAGAAGCACAAGAGAGCTGTGATGTGCTGTTGGCAGCTTCAGTTTGGAGAAACCAGTCTCTGAGCGTAGGTGCGTTTTCAGTTAGTAGGCATCATGTGGTGTTGAGGTGAGAATGTATATAGTGTGTTTCCCTGTTGGGGTGTTGTGAAGTATGTGCGGCTTGTGGTGCTGTAGAGGTATGGTTGTGTTTAGTTCAGGGTTTGCGAAGGTGTATGCAGAGGGATGAGTTTTTAGTACGGTCAGTTTGTCCTACCCCTGACATTATGACTAAATGCGACCCATATCCCTCCCCCGTTGTTAATTCTGATGCAAAGCAATTACCACCCGACAAATTCCTCCAGGAGATACATGTTCCCTGTCCCCCAAACTAAATCCATGTGTGGCACAGTTTCTGCTCCAAACGCATTCCTTTATGTGTGATGCATTTCACACCCTAAGCAATCCATTTTAATGTGATACCTCTCCCCCCCTTGTTCGTCTATCTCAGTGAGGGACGATTTCCACCTTTGGTACTCTATCAAGGTGAGCTACACTTCCGGCCTCCAACTGCCCTTCCAAGTGAGACGCCTCTCCCATCCCCCGCCCTCCACCCCGATACAACACACCACCCACTCTTAATATATCTGGGTTTGTTACAATTCCAGCTCCCATAAGTGTATTCGGTTTGATGCATTTCTCATCCCAGTAATCCTTCTCGATTGGCCCAGCATGATGCAGACATTGTACAGTGTCTCTTTCAGGGCACAGCAAGGTGGATAAAGCTTAACTATACTATTAGACTGGATGCTGGAAGAGGCTAACCTGCAACTACATGCTATGTGCGAGAGTGGCTGTCTACACAAATAGTGTGAATGATGGATATGGCCGGCCTATATGGGTAGGTTAAATGCTAGTAGGAGTATGGTATCACGTTATTTGAGTTGGGGGTTTTCCCCTCTTTTCAGGCTTGTTTCTTTTGCTGGCTTTTGTTTTGTTTGGCCTGTTCGATTGTGTTGATGGAGGTCAGTTGCTTTACTCTATCTTGGTTCATTTGGGTGTTGTCCTTCAGTACTTGGTATTTCTGGGCTTCGTTTCTGTGTATTTGTTTCATTTTGAGGTGCATAGATGCTGTTCAGTCGTTTTCACCCCCTTTGGAGCTGAAGAACCAGGTTTTTAGAAGTTTTCTTAATTTTAGATGGTCGTCTGTAGTTTGTATTTTTCTCGCGAGGGAGTTCCAGAGTTTTATAGCTATGCAGGAGAAGGATGATTGTCCACGTTTTTTTCTCGTGTACAGTTTAGGTCCTAGGCAAATGCTGTTGCTGGATCTAAGTGTTCTTCTTGGTTTGCAGCTGGTGATTTTCTTTTGCATGAATTCTGCTCCCTGGCCGTGGATTTATCTGTGAGTTATGCACATTGTTTTGAAGGTGATTCGTTTTTTGACTGGGAGCCAATGTAGCATCCTTAGCGCTGGTTTGATGTGGTCTCTTAGGAGAGTTTGAGGAGACGTTTGGCAGCTGCATTCTGTTTTTGTTTTCAAAGTAAGTACTCCGGCATTCCAAGGTATATATTGTTGTCGTAGTCTCTCCTGGCCATGATGAGAGAGATGATGGTAAGTCTTTTGTGCATGAAGGAGAGGAAGGGTAGAAACTTTTTGGTCGTGTGAAGATGGAAGAAGCATTTCTTAATTATTGCATTTACTTTTCGCTCCAGTGTTAGCTCGTTATCTGTTAGGATTTCAAGGTTTTTCACTACTTTGGATGGCTCTGGTAGGGTTCCCAATTCTGTGGGCTATGGCTGTCCTGGTTGTTTCCTTCATTGCCAGGTGTAATCATGATTTCCATTTTGTCCAGGTAAATTTTAAGGTTATTAGTGTTTATCCATTGCTAGAGTTCTTTGTGGTTCCCATCTTCATTGCTATTGATTTTGTAGATGATTTGGGTAGTGTCTGCATAATTATAGCACGTGAGGCCATGTCTTTGATGAGGTTGTTTAGTGTGATCATATAGATGTTGAACAGTAGTGGGGATAACAAAGAGTCATGTGGTACTCTACAAGTGGTGTCCCGCTGTGCTGATTTCAATGGTTTAACCATACGGTTTCTGTTCTTTTGGACAAGAAAGATTTAATTCAAAGTAGCACTGTGTCACTGATTCCTAGTTCTTCTAGTCTCTTAAGGAGGTTGTTATGGTTTACTGTGTCGAATTCTGTGGAGAGGTCAAGTAGTATCAGTTCCGAATTCATGTTGGAGTCTGCGTTGGTCTCTAGGTCATCCCATATAGAGTGTAGTGCCATCTCCATTCCTCTCATGGGTCTGAAGCCTCATTATGCCTGGTGCAAGAGTTGGTTATTTTCAACGTGTTCCAGTATTTGTTTGTAGGCGTACGTCTCTATTAGTTTTGCTGGGTAGGGAATGTTTGAGATTGGTCTGTAGTTTGAGAGGTCTTTCAAATCTCCAGATGTGTCTTTGAGGACTGGTTTGACATAGGCTGATTTGAAGGCTTGTGGTACTTTTCCCATTGAAATTGACAGATTGAAGAGTTTTACGTAGTATTCCGATGGTGTACCCTGTGTAAGGATCAGTTTGTAGATGCGTGGTGGACAGGGATCAATTGCAGAGTCTACAGTGTTGCTTTTGTTCACCAAGCTGATGAACTCTGCTCTTGACATTTGGGGAAAGATGTTCAGCTTTTCTGTGGGCCTGGGGTTGCTTGGATGCAGTGAATGCTCAGATTGGTTGGTCTACTTTATATGATCTGATGTATGTTGGTTATTTTACTCTTAAAGTGATCGCATCGTATTTGTGAGGGGTTGCAGTTTTCTTGCATCTAGCAGGATTTCTGATCTTGTTTTTGATGTTGAACAGTTGTTTCTCAGTGTTGTTGGCTTTCATGATCTGGTCATTGTAGTATTTCTTTTTTGCTTTGAGAATTTCTGCTTTATGCCATCGGATCAGTTTTTGATATGCTAGTCTTTTGTCTTGGTCGCAGTTTTTCCTCCATTATTTTTCATGTTTCCGGTTTGTTATTTTCATTACTTTGAGGTGGGGCACAAACCATCTGGTCATCATTTTCATTCATGATGGGATGAGGGTTTTTACCAGAGAGATGCTATCTATTGTTTTCACTATCCATTTCAGGATTAGGTCTTCTTTTTCATCTATGTCAGTTGCGTCCAGGGAGGCAATCTAAGGCTTAGAGGATTCTAGTTTCTCTTCTAGGTTACTGCTTTTGACAGTTCTACAGTTTCTTTTCCAGGTCAGGGGGTTATTTAGGGGTTTGTTGGATGCTTCTGATGGTATTTGGACCACGAAGGGTATGATGAGGTGGTTGCTCCAAAGTATTTGGATTGGTGGTACTGTTGTGATCAGATTTGTATTGGCGAAGATTGCATCTAGAGTGTGGCCTACTATGTACGTGGCTTCTTTCACCATTTCGTAGTTTCATTGTCTCAAGCTGTTTGGTTAGTGTTTTCTGCGAGTTTGCATTCTATTCTTCGAACCATATATTGAAGTCACCGAGAATGATCAGGTGATAATGTTTAATGGCCAGGTTCATGACCACTTCATTGAAGGTGTCTTTGTAGGTTGCGTTGTAGGTCGAGGTCTATAGACGAGTATCAATGTGAGGTTTGTTTGCGGGTCTGAGGACGTGAGTAACTGGAACATAAAAAGGGAAGAAAGACTGAAAATGGCATTCAGCCCTCCCTCGAGCCGTCAGAATCAGGTCGGCGGCAAAGGGAATCCCAGAGAACCGAGACGTGATTGATCCAAGTGAAAAGTTTCGGAAGCGAAAGGATCCTTCTCCCGACTGGAATCAGGCTACCGGTACCGTTGGAAGAGGAGGGACCATGCAGTCCATATCGGAAAAGGAAGGCCAGCGGGGAGCAGCTATGGCTCCAGCTGGAGTGGACCATGTGGAGAGCGTGGGATCGAAGAGATCGAGACCTGGGACTGGCTGGAGCCAGAACGGGAACGCTCCCTTTTTTCACTGGAACCAGAAGCTGCTGTCCAGAAGAAGGGAGCCATTTTTCTGCACCAAGAAGACTCACCAATCCCTTAGTTTAGTTATAAGTGTAAGGGAAGGAAATAGATATCTGACACAGGACGGTGGACTTGTTATTTTCCTGGACATCCTGACAGTCTCCTTAGTGTTTTTGTTTGAAAAAGGGAAACCCTTCAAAGAAGATAGGGAAAGTTAGGGATTTCTCTTTCTTTTTTTCGAAACCAATAAAAGTTTATTGCCAAAAGAATTCCACCTGTGTGCCAGTCTCCTCCTTCCACACCCTTACAGTGTGTGGCAGCCCATTCCATCCCTGCATGCCTGTGTGTACAATCCTTTGTTGTTCTGCACCTCTGAGGTGGATGTGTGAGTGAAGTATTGAGCCCCAGTTCAGACACTAAACATTTGACTGGCGACCCCATCTCCAGGTTCTTAATTGCCAGTAACATGTTCAGCCTGAAAACAATGAATATTGGCCCCAGGACCAATGCGTTTCTTGTAGTTTGAACTGGGTGGGCAACACCGTGGTCTTGGTCACCTCCATCGTGAATTTGAAGCCTTTTACACTTTACTCATTTTTGTCACACAAAAAAACGTTTGCTTCTTCTTTCACAGATATGTTGAAACTGATCTGTGAAGGCTTCTGTAGGAAAAGGCATGGCCTAAAAGGAACAACTCGAATCTTCTGCAATTAGAGTGCTGCCATGTTAGGAATTGGGTAGCCTGCTTCATTAAGGGTATAGTGCCCCTGGATGCAGGAGGCTCTTTGTTGGATTACTCATTTGATAAACTTGAAACCTCCTCCTTGGTTGATCTAATCACTATAAATCATTAATAGATTAATGTTGTAACATTAAGTGCTTTACTGCCATGCATGTGTATATGCACATTTCCATTTTGTTGTTTTCTTTTAAAACGCTCGGGTGTAGTTTTCTAAAATGGCAGAATTACATGGCGGGGATCCCCAGCATTTGCAATTATGTGCACTTTGTTTGCTCTGTGAAGTGCAACAATGGATGCAAACTTAGTGAAAACAGGTTTACGTGCACTGTTTTCATTTCATAGTGCAAAGAAATGCACAAGCCTCCTCAACGTTTGTATGCGGAAGGCATTTGCAATGGATTCCTATCAAATTCGCTTGCTTTTAGCGGGTGCCACAAACAGGCGGTTTCATAGCAATCCAATGTTTTCTGCCAGCCGGCAAATACATGCTACTAGACACCCATTACATTTTTGAAGGTGGAACAGGAGGCAAACACGGTAATCCTTTTCTATTCCCCCACTCAAAGACAACGAGAACGCACTCCTTCACCCCCTCCCTCTGCCCTCCGTGCAAACACAATTGTGTTAAACGGGGGCTACTGTTCTTAATACTGATTTTAACAGCATTTTGTTCCGAAAGGGGACTTCTAACATGAACCCATGTATCTTGTCACCTTGTATATCTGTTGACGTATCACTTAAAAAAGTGGCAATATTGCATGCATGGTCTTTATTTTCAATGCGAGCGCATTTACATCAAGACTGCCAAGTCAGCTGGACGACGCCTTCTGATATAAGCTTTGCTACGCCAACTATATTTACACAGTAATGAAACCTCCACAGAGAGGGCCCGTTGACGTCAGCACACAATGCTTTCATAAGCCTCTGCTTGATCTTAATTGTAGGACTCCGGAGTTCTAAGGCGCGCGCTCCCACAGAGACTAAAAGGAATCTCTGCATTAATATTTCCCCCTGCGTTGGTATCTTTGTTGTCACACACGCAGCACAAAGACTTAACAACAGTCTCAAGGTTGTTCCACCGATGCCGGTGTCGCACATTGCACTGTAAGTGGCCAGGTGATGAGCCTTGGGGGATCTTTCAGGATACCTTCAGAAATGAGCGACAGGGTAAAGGGATAAAGCGAATTACAAATGGGGCTGATCTGTGTTTGCGCTTATTACCACATGATGGGCCAGGTGTACATACTGCAGTGCCATGTGTGAAACAAGAAGAACAGCACAAACAACACAAACAACACAAACGCAGCGGCTGTCTGACAGCAAAAGCAATATTCACAATGCTGAACTAAGATTGCAGATTCCAATGTTCACATTACAACCACCTGAAGGTCACACGAAATCGGGGGTGCATTTTAGGTGTTTCCGCTTTCTTTAGAGACATAAGCATGGCTGTGATCTGCGAGCGTTAAATGGTTTCCAACTGCCCACTTGCAAATGGTGGACCACAGGTGGCCCGTTTCTACTTTTTATTGAATCTATTATGTAGGCTTATTTGCAGCCGGCTTCATTAACAGCATCCTCCTGCAGTGGGGCTGTCTCATGCCCCCCCCCTTCCCTGCTTTCTCCCCTGTGTTCCCAGGAGAAGGTATAGTGGCACTTGTCCTAGACTTTCCCATGTGAGCAGATGCGCCTACTGAGTGTGCTCCCGCTCGCACTCTTCCCTTGCACACTGAAACGTGTTCTTACTTTCTGTTCTTACCAGATTTACTGCAGTATGGCCAAGGTTTTGCAACCCACTCCCTTATTATAGAAGGGTCCAGTTGTTTCAGGTGGGAAGCATTTGTTGTGCATGCTCCCTAAACGTGAATTGGTTCACTTAGTGAACTTTGAATACCTACAACAGGGATGTTTAACACCAAAGGGTTATATATGTGTCATAGACGAGAGCTAAGCACATGTTGTCTCTGACAGCCTTTAAACCCTGAGGTGAAAGCCTGCTGTAAATAATCAAGGGACCGAAAACGTAATGTTGTGATTGGGCACTTTGCGTTCCTCCCCTAACGTTGAGCAGTCTACACAGACCAAGAGCAGGAAGTGAGGATAGAAATTGCACAGGAGCCGCACACAAAAAAAGATAGCCGCCAGCCTCAATGCTGGCCAGTCAATTCTTTAAAAAAAATATTATGCATGTTCCCACCCTCGCCGTCTGCGCATGACTTTCACCCCCTATGTGAATAGGTGAAATACCTGCCATCCTACCCCCATCTACATAAGGGCTCCAGAACTGTCCCTCAAATATAAAACATCCATAACCACCCCCTTCGAGACAGCACATCACATATAGATGATAGCTGGCTAAGTGCCGCCACCCACTACCTCTTTAAGGATGCCGTCCCCTCTGTAGATGCTGCCCCACTCTCTCATCGCAGGAGTTTAGTCAAAGCCGAAGAGCTCAGCAGCATCTCTGTCAGAGTGACAGAGCATCACAGATTCCCCTCTAGTTCTGGCAGAGGAAACATCAGATAGAATGTGTAACAGTTCCTACCTTTGAACTGCTGAAACCAGAGAAGGCCTATTAAGTGGTGCCCAAAGGTCCCACTTTCCCTGATGTTTGTTCTGGTTTTTATAGACTCTGGGGAGAGAAAGTACTGGTTCCTTCTAAATGCAAATAGGATTAAGGAGGTACATGTTTTTTATGGTGAAAGTGAGTGTCCCCCAAAAAGGCATTTAAAAGTCTACAATGGGAGTCAATAATGGACGCACCCCAGAAGGGAATGAGACCGAGACCAAGTGCGGGTGAAGTTAAAAAGTTTTATCTAGATCAATATAGGGCATGCAGAGGACTCTGCAAACTAAGAGAGCGCTCTGCTAGACAATAGATTTACTACTAATAAACGTCATTGGTGAGGTGAGCTATAGGGGGCACATAATCGTGGGGATTGGGTGGTGAAGATTAGCTACTATGTATGGTATAGGGATGGTGCTCCATGATTGGCGGAGATCCACATGGTGCCAGCACGGGGTGCTCGGGTCAGCGGGGCTCATCGGGGTGGAGTATCAGGTCACAAGCTGTTCGAGGTGATACATCTTCGGCTGCACTAACATTTTGTCCTTGTGGCCACACATACTCATTCATTACTAACTTCTACTTCAATCTGTCATATAACTCCTGCAAGTTGTTAATCTAACATCATAAAAGAAATAATATATAACTCTGGACTTTCTCAATACATCATCATAAAAATCATTGTTAACAAAAGGTGCAGTATCATAAGTCCAGGTGTCTTATCAGGGGGGGGGTCGGGGTACCTTTATCATTCTACTTTGTTAGATGTAGTAAGAGACATTTTTATAGTATGTTAGTACAAGAGTGAATAACCGCCACCATGGTCAGTCGAGGTTGGGGTGAACTAAAGTAACATTGGGTCAGGGGGGCACATAGCTGGCACATCAAAAGGCGGTGGGATGTGGGGCCTTGCTGTCCATAATTCCCTTAACCGGAGCATGACGGTACGTGGTGGGTTTATGGTGGCATCGGGTGACAGAGAGCGTGAGTGGGGGAAAATACCTTGTGAGGGTTCAGCAAGAAAGCAAGGCGGTGTATCTGTGTTATTCTAACGTCAATAAACCAAGGACCTTCAATCACCAGTGGGGCCTTGGAGGGAGGAAAGTGGGGGCTGAATACACGGCTCTCCAGGCGAAGGGGAAGATGGCCTTGTAACTTCTCGCGCGTCTACATTACAGGGTTGCATGAACATCATTATAAATGAAGAACTGAGTTATGCTAGTACAATTGCATGTACGCTTATATATATCAACGATCATGTGAGCTTATGAGCACTATTTGCATTACACTTTTTCATAGTTCATGAGTACTGTATTTACAGAATCAATAAAGGTTTTGTTAACATCACATCAGTCACTGGGCTATAGTTTTGCATCTGGGTGCGGGGACACATGGGAAAAGCTAGCATAAAAACGTGAGGTAGAACCAGGTGTGTGTGTACATCAGCATCAGTGAAAGTCTGCAACATTCTACTTATAATCAGACTTGTGTACATGCTCAAGGGTTAAACAATTACTTCAAACAACATTTCATTGATAAAGGCGCTGCTTATTACTTTAAAAGACTTGTACATATTACAACACTTAATTATCTACTTGTGAGCTTGCGTGTTTATGGGAGATCATATTGTGCATATGGATTTTACACATAGCTTTTTAAAATATTGTGTAGCAACAATAACCCTTGATTAGTAACTGCAAATTCGAATATACATATATTTGATAACTTTACATGTGGGTGTTCTGGGATGGGCAAAGGTCGTCCCATTTTAATGTGAACAATCAGCCTTATGGACTTGAGGCTATTTCATCCTCCTTACAAATAGCTTAGCAGCGCGGATAGGGCTGGGTGGCACACGGGCTTAACATTAATGTCTGACACTTCAGACGGGGAACAGGGTTGGGGGGTATTCACAACATATATTATAGATACAGGGGTCTGCGAGGAGACAGGAAATGTTTTATAGAGGCAGCTTTGTTTTTCTCAGACCCCAGTTTAAGGTCCGGTCATCGTCAGGTCAATGATGTACTGCGGAAGGTGAAAGATACAGTGTTTGTACTGTTACTTGTTCCCACCGAGTCGCTCGTGAGAAGAGGCCTTCAGCAGAGCCACCATGGGGAGGAGGGTGAGGGGAGTGCTGGCTCGCTGTGCGCGGTCGGGTGGGGGAGAGCTGTAGCCCTGCAGGCCTCTTGTGCCACTGAGGCCTAGGTTGATGTACTCAAAGTGGAGTCTAGGTGTATCACACAATGGAGTCTGTATCATGCTACAGTGTGAGCCGTGCAGTCTCATGCGTCGGCCTGCAGCCATCCTGCATCCCGGGTCCAGGTGCATAGATGGCTGCCGGCGAGTCATAAGCCCCACGTTGGTGAGAAATGTAGGGGAGGGTGGTCCTAGAGACCCTTCCTCCCATACATTCTCCCCATACATTCTCCCCTTTAGTTACGAATATTGTAACTCACCCAACCTACTTCTTTCCTTTTCATCAGCTACTGCTTTATTCCAGGCTGTCGTTCCCTCTATTGGCATCCAGGCCCTACATACTCCCCGGAGACTCTGTCCTGCTCTAGCATATTCATCAGGGGTGCAGGTTATATATATACACCCCCCATCTGCCTCCAAATCCACCCATACCTCCTTATACTATTCCAGTGTACGGGGCTCCCTTATTGTAGTGTGGTACAATCTGTCCACTATGTCCCCGTCATAGTACAGTGCTACCATTGTATATTTGGGCCCAGGGTCTTCACCTGTTTGTACTTGTGCCTCCTCTGTCATCTGCCCCACTCCTCTAGCATTGTCCACTGTCACCATCATCATTGCACCATTAAGAACTGTGTTTATGCAGCACCGAAGACCCAGCTGGCACACACAAAAAATCAGGAGCAAAAACATGATGATGGTTATCTGTAGTTTAACAGTCATCCCGAGCCAGGAAGGCACCCATGAAAAAATCTTGTTGAGCTATGAACTCGGCTCCACACATCCTTCTTTCTTCATCCGCTCGCCCAGGTTATGCACGGCTGTGATAATGTAGCACAGTGTTCCATATTCTGCATTTGCAGAAGGTACGAACGTGCAGCATGCGCTCCGGATTTTTCGGCAAACACCTCCATCCATCGCCGTCAACAGGTCTAGGACATACCTGTTCTGCATTGTCATTAGCCGCAGGGCCCTTAGCTCCACCTTGATCACGTTGAACCCTTCTTCAGTGTCGTTAGCCAGCTGGATCAGGTCCCAGTGTGTTATTTAAAGCCATTTTGCGTTGGCTCGCCCTTGGCTACTCGGAATAAGGGAGGCGAAGAATGTTTCAGCAGAATTGAACAGCAGGAACCTATCTGGAATTTGTGCTAAAAGTTCTGTGGATGCTTGGGATATGTAGTTGGATGAACTCCGTTTTCTGGATATCAGGCTTTGCATGTTGTCCGCGGATAGGGCATACACTGGCATCTCATCCGTTGGTTTGTTTGTTTGTTTGTTTATTAAAGCTTACAAAGTTACATAATGGTAAACAGTATACATTGACAAATCAGATACACAATGTTAGAGCTCAGAATGTGTTGTTACAAGATTTTAGCCAAATTATTTACATTGTAGTGCACAGAAGTATACAGTGGTATGCGTATAAAGTAAAAGTACAGGGAGATTTATCTACATAGTAATATACAGAAGTTTACACTCTAGGGGAGGAGTGCCATGTAGTACAAAGTTAAAGTTCTTCGGATAGATTAAGGTGGGTGATAAGGTTCTTTCTGAAGAGTGGATAGGGTAGGTCAGCTCTCAGCTCGTTTGGCAGTGAGTTCCAAAGTTTGCCGTCCTTCACAGGGAAGCTATTGCCGCCTATCTTGGAGGACTTAAATCTTGGTACCACCAGACAGTTTGAATTGCCAGCTCCAGTGGGCCTGCTGGAAGTTTATCTGGACAGTTTATTGATTAGGTAGCTAGGGGCAGCATTATGTAATGCTTTGTGTGTCAAGGAGGCTATTTTTAGTTGAATTTTGTTGTGGATGGATAGCCAACTAAACTGGCGTCTGATTGCAGTCATGTGTGCTCTTTTGTTGATATCAAGTGCGGCTCTGAGAGCATTATTTTGTAGGATTTGGAGTTTTTGGATACTGGCTTTGTTAGCGCTACTGTATAGGGCATTACAATAGTCTAATCTGGAGAGGATCAGAGCTCTGGCTAGTATAATGCAGCTATCATTAGAGAGGAAGGGCTTGCCAGGTTGTGTGTCTTCTGGAATTCGGACGGCTTGCAGCCCCTTCCCCCCTTCGATATGACTCTCCGGAACCACCATCAGGGCGGAGTGCAGCATGGCCAGAGAAAATGCGCCCCTCCAGGACTGTGGAAGGTGCAAGTATGCCTGTTTACCGCAAACCCAGTAAGTGTCCATCAGGGCAACTATCCCTTTCTTCATATCTGAGATGATGAGCGTTTTGTTACAGTTCTTGTTTGCACCCATGTTGGTTTTCCCTTCACCGAGGAAACACAGTTCACATTTAATTTCTTTTTGCAGTTTAAAGGGTTTTCCCAGGGCTGTGACCCAGGTGAGCTTTGTGATATGTTCGGCGCATATGAGAGCGCACGTTTTCTCGACCCATTGCAATTTTTCTGCTGCCAACCCTCATAGTGCTTCTGCTTTGCATGTCACTTGCTCCTCTTTCCATTTGTTGTCCGAATACAGTGTCCCTTTAATCACTAGAAACGGTTCCTTCAGGCATATCACTCCTTTAGGTCTCGAGTAGCACGTTTTTTCATTCTGCAGCATTTCAAAAGAAACTGTGTGTGCTTGGAAGGTGTTCTTTATTCTACATAGGGGGAGATGAAGGAGACACTGGGCATCTCTAAGAGGTAGTTCTTGTGGCAGGAGCACCTTGGGGGTACCTGAGGCATGGGGTATTAGAGAGCATACATAGCAGCTCTCATTGGTGGTTTGTTTGGCAGTGGAACTCATGTCTGCATACCATTTGTTGGACTGGTGCGGGTGTCTGGGATCTTCTATTGTGTCTAACCCCAACCCAGAGTATTCATCGTACTTCCTCCTCCCAACCTCCCTCCTTCTCCTATTGCTTGTGGGGGTTACTCTCTCTTTTTCTACATCATGCTTTATTAAAGGCGTTCCCCCCGCTCTCCCCTTTTCCCATTCGTTGTACAGCCAAGAAACCTCTCAGCTCTTTCCGCATTTTCTTCTTTTATGTTTGTGGGGGATTCATACCCTATAGATGTTTCTAATGTTGGTGTTACAGTGGTGGTGGTGTCATCATACAACCAAGTAAAAGCAGAAGAATTTGGATTGTTCAGCTTGTAAATATTATATTAAAAGGCATTTTACGGAAAAATAGAACGTGGGGTTACCTGCTCATTGCTTGTATCATTTGGGTGCCGTGTGCCATCATGGTGGGTATCATGCCCCCATATGAGCTGAAAGCCGTCCTATATGAGGTAGGTCCCTTGTTTTATCATACTCGTCCCATTTCCTCCCCCCTCATATATATCGATAGATATAAACGCAACCGCCCAGTATATTACTAGGCCGAACATCATTGTAAAAAATATTGCAGCACACACAAACAAGCCACACTCGTACGAATATCTACGCAAGTCAAAATTACTGTTTTCATTTCTATCTATTCTAACGCTGTTCACGGTGGGGGCCCCCTCAGTAGCCCTGGTTTCTCCTACATAGTGAGACATAAAAGTGAATTAAGCATCCCATGACATCTATTTTTATTTCCCTTTTTTTCTCTTCTTTTTCTTCATACTACTCAAAATTATTCATTATTAGCATGTTCATTTATTAAACCGAGAGAGGGAAGGAGAAGCAAAAGAGGAAGAGAGAAAGAGAAAGTAAAACAACATCTGTTCATTTCATTATCATTATTAAGTACATCATGATATATATTCATTTTTGTTTTTCTACTAAATTGTCACATGGATACCATTGAATGTCCACACTTTTCATTTTTAAGTCTGCGTTTCTCCTTCATTCATATTGTCTTCTGTTTCCTGTGGTACACTTTTATAAGCTTTTTGTACGTCTGTCAAATGTATCCAATACCTCAGGCCCTTCACTTTGACTGCAGTTGGAGGGCATTACACCACCTCGTACAGGCCATGGAATCTTGAAGCATTCCACCGACGAACGAAACTCCTCACGTACACCATCTCCCCTGGCATTAGCTGACCTGTTGGACTGTCTACGGCGGGTGGTATGGTGTCACTGGATTCTTCGCGTGTAAATGGGGGTGCTAGCTGCCTTGTTATCATACGAGCCACTCTTGTGAGCTTTGTCAAGTATTCATTGAATTCTTCCCCTAGTACTGTGGCACTTCTGTGAGCATCTGAATGCCTGCAGAGTGGAGAATGTGCAGTATGCATGTGCCTCCCTGTTATAATTTCATGTGGGGACAAATGGGGGTCCTTGCTGGGTTGATGTCACAGTTCAAACAAGGCCAAGGGTAAACAGTTTACCCAATTTTTCTTGAGAGTAAAGCACAGCTTTGACAACCTTCCTTTCAGGAGGCTGTTTATCTTCTTAACCACGCCGCTCCATTGCGGGTGATAAATGGTGCACAGTTTATGTGTTATCCCTAACAGTGCTGTTACTTCTTTGAATAGATCATTAACAAAATGTGTGCCATTATCGGAGTGAATTACACTGCAAATTCCCCAGTGCAGGAACACTTCCCACACTAAGAACTTCGCAGCGCACTTTGCATCCGGGTGGGCGCACGGTCCTGCTTCTACCCATCTTGAAAAAGGACAGGCCACCACTATCATGTAGCGTGACCCATTGCACTTTTCTCCCATATCTGCATAGTCAATATGCAGCCCTCTGAAGGGGCCTATTGGTTTGGGCAGTGTCGCTGTTGGAACGCTATATCTAGTAGTTTGCGGGGCATTACTACTTTACCTGTGATGTTCTGGCACCAAAGGAGATCTGTGGACGACTGGCTGCACCCTCGTTTCTCCCATAATTCCTTTTCCTCACCTGACACCCCTTCTTGCAGCCCTAGTATTTGGGATATGGGCATTGAATTATACCCATCTGGACGGTCCTCTTCCACATGCTTCTGCACTAAGTACTCACCTGTTTTCCCTTTTGTTAAATACAATGCTTCTTTTGCGCCAGTGTCCGCTGCCGCGTTTCCCAAAGATATGACATCACTGTTGTTTGTATGGGCTTGGCATTTCAGTATTGCCACTACTGTAGGTTCTTTTAGTGCCTCTATCAACTCTTTGAGTAGTTCAGTGTGTTGCACTGGGGATCCATCTGCTCTGTGGAATCCTCTTCTCCCCCATCTGGCCAACCCTCCATGTACTGTTGTAGTCATGTATGCTGAGTCTGTATAGATTGTTAATGCGCAACCCTTAGCTGCATGTAATGCTTCAATAATTGCTACTAACTATGCTGCTTGTGCTGAATAATGGGCTGGTAGTCTCTGTTGGATGAGTATTTCATATTCACCGTCCTCCAGTCTCACAACAGCCACCCCTACATGTTTTTCTCCTGTTTGTGAATTTGTTGATGCTGACCCGTCTATGAAATATCCTTCCATCAAGGCATTTTCACTCACTGTGGGTGTGACCCCATCCTCTCCTCTGTATGTGGCACAATTGTGTGTTTGCATGTCCTCCACTGTGCATGCTTCTGTAATGAATGTTGCAGGGTTAACTGTTTTGCACCTCACTATGTGTATGTTTGCTCTGGATAGAATAACTTCATAAGCTGTGGCTCTTTGTGTTGCCATTGTGAAATTTGATCTTTCTAATATTGCGAATAGTGAATGTTCCACAAACAGTGTCACAGAACACCCCATCACAATTGTTGCGCTCTTCTCTATTGTGAACACTGCGGCTGCGAGAGACTGCTCACAAGCGAAGTGTCCTTGCATCACTGCATCTAGTGTCCCGCTGTAATAGGCTAAGGGTTTGTGCCCCAGAGATGTTTTTTGTGTCAAAACTGCTGTCATGAGTGTCCATTGCAATGTGTAAATAAATAAAACTCGTTCGTAATCTGGGTTTGCGAGTACTGTTGCCGTTGAAATTAAACCTTTAAGTGTGGTAAAGGCCTCATGCATTTCTGCTGTCCATTGTATTTCTGTGCTTTCTCTTTGCGCTTCTTTGAGTCCCTGCAGTAATGGTTTCGTATACCGTGCATATTCTGATATCCAGGCACGGCAGTAATTGCATATGCCAAGACATTTCTGCATATCTTTCACTGTTTTTGGTTCACTTACTGCCTTGATTGCAGCTGCCCTGTCTGGTATGATTCTTTTACCATCTTTTGATATCAATTGTCCCAAATACAATACTTCTTTCTGACACTATTGTAACTTCTCCTTGTCTACTTTGTAACCGTTGTGGGCCAACAATTTTAAAAGTGTAATAGAATCATTCCTGCACTCATCTTCATCTTTTCCACAAATCAGTAGATCGTCCACCTATTGAATAATCGTACTTTCTGTGAGAATATTTCCTAGATCTTCATGTAAAATTCTTTTGAATATACTTGGGCTTTCACAGTATCCCTGGGGTATTCTGCAATGTTCATATCTCTTCCCTCCCAATGTGAATGCTGTCAAGTATTGAGATTCTGGATCTAGTGGCACTGAGAAGAATGCGTTCTTCAAGTCCACCACCGTGAAACAAAATGCATCTTTTGGTTTACTGCACAGAATTCATGCTGAGTTAGGAACTAATGGAAATTCCATCTGTATGACGTCATTAAGGGGGTGTAGGTCCTGGATCATCCTCCATGCCCCGCCCTTTGCTTTTTTGATGGGGTAAATACAAGTATTGCATGGCAAGTTTCATGGCACTATTATTCCTTGTACTAGTAGTACGTGAATCGTATCTTTTATCCCTTCTTCTGCTTCTAGGGAAGGGGGGGACTGTTTTACTCTGGGCAGTAATGCTCCAGGTTTGAGTTTTATCTTCACTGGTGTCACCTCATGCAGCATCCCTGCATCATGTGGGCCTGTGGTCCATAGATCATTTGGCACTAGTTGCATGTCGTTGTCAAAAAAGGAAGGTGGCACTCCTACCACTGCCATTAGCTGCACTGGCACCTGCCTTGTTTGTATCATGATATCACAGGAGATCGCTATTTCCATTATTATTTCCCCATCGCTGTCTGAATCTGTGAAGAGGTCTTCATCTGACAAATCTCACAGTGCGATGTTAGCATTAATACAAAAGATTGTGCACCACTGACAGCCATGTATGTCCATTACAATAACTGCTATTCTTTGCTGTGACACCTGCACTGCGTGCAAATCTAGAGACATCACTGTTCCTGGCATTATTTCTAGGCGTGCTACTGGGCGAAAAACAAATTCTGCTGGTACCCTCCCCTCTTGACATTTTAACTCTGGGACCACTCGCGCTAGTGTTTTTAACCCCTGAATGAACATGCCTGGATCTACTGGTATGCCGCGTACCTCCGGTGCTGTGGCTCGTGTGTGTACTACTAGCATCACTCGCAATTGGCAAATCCCAGAGGTCGAGCACACTATCCCTCTCTTTGTGAATGATATAGTCATACTGAGCTTGCTGAGGAGGTCCCTCCCCAGCAAGTTGATCGGAGATTCTTCATAGTACAGTAAGGGTGCTCGTACTGTCTTCCCAACCACTGTTACATCCAAATCTTCTGTGTAAGGAACTTCGACCACCGCCCCAGAGAACCCCTGCGTTTCCAATTTACTATTAGATAGCGGAAAACTGCCATCTCGTAGGCATGATTTTTCAGCTCCCGAATCTACCATTAAAATGAATTGTTTGTTCCCTATCTCCGCCCCCACCAATGGTTCCTCTGCTGCATCGAGGGTCGTTGATAGTACTGGACACGCAAGTGCTCTCTGTGGGCTCTCCTATGCTGGATGCCTTGTTGTACCCCCATTGCCAAAAACATTCCCCGATACCACAGCCATCCGCCAAAAGGTGCAGGTGCAACATTTGCCATTGTGGCGAAAGGGTTGCCCTGTGAGTGTACCATGTGCTCGCGGCACTGCGGGTGTTGCTGTACATTACGTGGCTGTACCCTATGCTCGTCTGGGCACCTCTGATCTTGCTGTCCTCCTCCCCCTCTGCCGCCCATTGGCAGCCCATATGGGCTTCCTGGTTGGGGGTGACCATACTGCTGTCCATTTTGATAAGTATTCATTGGCCTGCATGTACACTCCCATGAGAAATGTCCCCACGACCCACAATTCCAACAGTTCCCTTGTCCTCCCCGTGGGCCTGGACCTCCATACCCTGTACCACCACCTCTTGGCCCTCTGTACCCACCTTTTCCTCCCTGGGCGTTTCAAGCTTGCCACTGCGGCCCTCCGTACTGCTCCTGTCCGTTCCACTGCTCCTGTCCATTTCCCGCCCAATTAGCTGCCATTCTACCTTGTATTGCCACTGACCCCTCCTCCTCCTCTGGTTCTCTATCTGTGGGGAGTGCAGCTACAGCTGCTGTGACCTTCACCAGTTTCGTCTGTATTAATTTTGCCTTGTCTGCCAGCCTTCTCTGTGCTTTCTCCTTCCCCCTTTCTTTGATCCTTTTTCAATGGTGACTGGTCTTAGGCCGTACCCGTTTCCGCTGTCCACATCTCCTGCACCTGTAAAATGAAAGCCATTGCATCTTCCCTATCATTCATCGTGCACTGCATCACTGACTGTAAATCGGGGGTATCTGGGAAGGTGTCTCTTAATGCATCCCAAATTCTTGCTCTCACTGTGTTGAAAGAAGCGCTGTCATGTCTATCGCAATCTAATGTTGTTCCGGGGAATCCGGCTTTCGCCCACACTTGGTCAGCTTGATCACCCACTGCGGATACTAGCAAACTTTTAACATCACCCACCGCCAGAGGAACCCCTGCTGTGTGTTTCTCGAATGCGTATATCCATTTACTTGCTCCTCCTGACAGCGGGGGCAACAATTTCAAAAAGTTGGCCTTATCCATCTGTGCCCAGGGTATATAAGTTGGCCTCCCTCCTCCTCTATCTATCAAGGGCAGCTGTAACCTACCTTTTGTTCCTTTCCCAATACTCACCTTTGACCCTTTCTTTCCCACTACTGCCATCCTTCCACTCTACTCCGTAGTCTCCCATTCCATTCCTCCTCCATTGCCATCCCCAGAGGTGTTTAATCTAACCTCACTAGTGCCCCTCCTGCCGCAAACCCTATTCTTTTTCCTTCTAACTCATCTTCCTTTATGTCACACCATAACTCCTCTGCCCCTCCTGTGGTTATTCCTTCTTTCACTCTCTCTCCCTCTGGCGTGTGTTGTTCTAGCTCTATTATTCTGGTCGGCTCATCCTGTATTCTGAATAGTATCTCTCCCTTTTTCCACCCTTCCTTCTATAGACCTGTCGGGTGCCTGCACCCTCTGTGTTTCTTCGATCCTGGACCTGCCTGATCCACTCTGTTCACATATATCTCTTATCCTAGTTAGTTAGTTTCGGCCCATCGATAATCTAGAATCTAAATCGGCTGTGAATTTTTCAATATCTATTGTCGGGGTACTCACCTGTCCACTTGTTCTTGGGCATTCATATGGTGGAGGTGCAGTGGGTTGTGGTGCAATCGGGGTGGGGGGTTTTGACACATACACTGGGTCACTATATCCCTCAGTGGGCACTGGTTTATTCAAAAGGGGGTACAGTCGTGTTACTTCTACTGGCCCTTCCTTCACTTCGCCCTTTTGTTCACTAATTTCTGTTGCCAGGGGAGATGCAATCTGTTCCTTTATTTGTTCCTTTCTTTTAAATGAGGGCACTTCTTCAAACAGCCTCCATAAGTCTAGCATCTCTCTTCTACTCTGCAATTGTTTTCCTTTGTATTTCACAAACAAGCATGTGGCCACTATGTCCAGCACGTTTTTGTCAAACGATCCTCCTTGGGGCCATACCTGGGGCAGCCCTTCCCCTTTTAATTCCGTGACCCATTGGTCATGGTATTTTCTTATATGTTCCGCATAACCTGCTACATTTTGGCAAATATGAGCCTGGGGTGTTTCCGCCCCCATGCTGCTCCCCTGTCTTTCACCCTCCTGTGACACCCTGTTTTAATTGGGGGACTTTATGTACACACTACTAGTGATGGTAGTATTCTAACACTAATGTACCACTTTTATATATCTTGCGTACCAAATATCAGAAGGTCACACTTACAATGACCAGTTCTCCTCAAGACCATACACAATCATTTTATCATTTCAGCAATATATTGTAATTACAAAATAAACATAACATATTCAATACATGGCATTCATTTGACAAACGTTTTAAATAACACACGTAACATATACCTCCCTTTCTTCCTTACACTATTCTTCATCCCAAAGATCCTGTTTATTTTAACCCGTCAAACCCTTTAACTCTTAAATTGTCGGAAAAACCCCTCATAGATTTTTAGAAAAGATAAAAAGAAAAAGCGTTTTCTAAATTAAACACCAAGTCTTCTCCTCATATGAGACTCTTACTAATATTTTCTCTGTTTGTTTTATTCCCAGTACTAGTCAAGATAGCACTAGGCGGCACTGCCTTCTACCCTCTTGCAGAGCTAGGTTCCTTAACTCATCCTAATGGCTCCTTAACTCATCCTTAACTCATCCTAATGGCCATATGCAAAAGAAAGAAAAAGAAAGAATGAAAAGCACCAACTGTTTTACCCTCAAAAGAGCCCCTTTAACTTAACTCAACCTCACATACTATTATTTATATCCGACTCCTTTTAATATCGCTCGCACTTGATACTCAAGTGCCGTCTTGATTCGAGACCCTACGGACCTGGTCCGTCCAGGCAGCGCTGCCCCACGCTCAATGGCCACCCCGGCAAGCAGTGCTATGGGTTTTGTGAAGTGGGACCCGTACCCTCTTGCCCTACTGCGTGCACACGTCTAAGAGTACCGGATTCCGTAGGCAGGCAGCTCTCTTGAGGGGGCGCGCTGTGTGTCTCCGCTGTGGCCGGGGAAGTCTCGTGCCAAAAGTGACAAAAAGACAAATCACGTCTAAGGGGTCACCACTTGAAAGTGAGTGTCCCCCAAAAAGGCATTTAAAACTCTACAATGGGAGTCAATAATGGACGCACCCCAGCAGGGAATGAGACCAAGACCAAGTGCGGGTGAAGTTAACATTTTTTTATCTAGATCAATATAGGGCTAGCAGAGCACTCTGCAAACTCCGAGAGCGCTCTGCTTGACAATAGAAAGACATTCATATTTATTACAAAAAAACGTCATCGGGGAGGTGAGCTATAGGGGGCACATAATCGTGGGGATTGGGTGGTGAATTCTAGCTACAATGTATGATATAGGGATGGTGCTCCATGATTGGCGGAGATCCACATGGTGCCAGCACGGGGTGCTCGGGTCAGCTGGGCTCATCGGGGTGGAGTATCAGGTCACAAGCTGTTCGAGGTGATACTTCTTTGGCTGCACTAACATTTTGTCCTTGTGGCCACACATACTCATTCATTACTAACTTTTACTTCAATCTGTCATATAACTCCTACAAGTTGTTAATCTAACATCATAAAAGAAATAATATATAACTCTGGTTTTTCTCAATACATCATCATAAAAATCATTGTTAACAAAAGGCTCAGTATCATAAGTCCAGGTGTCTTATCAGGGGCAGGGGCCGGGGTACCTTTATCATTCTACTTTGTTAGATGTAGTAAGAGACATTTTTATATTATGTTAGTACAAGAGTGAATAACCGCCACCATGGTCAGTCGAGGTTGGGGTGAACTAAAGTACCATTGGGTCAGGGGGGCACATAGCTGGCACATCAAAAGGCGGTGGGATGTGGGGCCTTGCTGTCCATAATTCTCTTAACCGGAGCATGGCGGTACGCAGTGGGTTTATGGTTGCATCGGGTGACAGGGAGCGTGAGTGGGGGAAAATAACTTGTGAGGGTTCAGCAAGAAAGCAAGGAGGTGTATCAGTGTTATTCTAACATCAATAAACCAAGGACCTTCAATCACCAGCGGGGCTTGGGAGGAGGGAAGTGAGGGCTGAATACGCGGCTCTCCAGGCGAAGGGGAAGATGGCCTTGTAACTTCTCGCGCGTCTACGTTACAGGGTTGCATGCACATCATTATAAATTAGTTATGCCAGTACAATTGCATGTATGCTTATTTATATCAAATATCATGTGAGCTTATGAGCACTATATGTATTACACTTTTTAATCGTTCATGAGTACTGTATTTACAGAATCAATAAAGGTTTTGTTAACATCACATCATTCACTGGGCTATAGTTTTGCATCTGGGTGCGGGGACACATGGGAAAAGCTAGCATAAAAACGTGAGGTAGAACCATGTTGGCGTATACATCAGCATCAGTGAAAGTCTGCAACATTCTAATTATAATCAAACTTGTGTACATGCTCAAGGGTTGAACAATTACTTCAAACAACATTTCATTGATAAAGGCGCTGCTTATTACTTTAAAAGACTTGTACATATTACAACACTTAATTATCTACTTGTGAGCTTGCGTGTTTATGGGAGATCATATTGTGCATATGGATTTTACACATAGCTTTTTAAAATATTGTGTAGCAACAGTAACCCTTGATTAGTAACGGCACATTCGAATATACATATATTTGATAACTTTACATGTGGGTGTTCTGGGATGGGCAAAGGTTGTCCCATTTTAATGTGAACAATCAGCCTTATGGACTTGAGGCTATTTCATCCTCCTTACAAATGGCTTAGCAGCATGGATAGAGCTGGGTGGCACACGGGCTTAACATTCATGTCTGACACTTCAGACGGGGAACAGTGTTGGGGGGTTATTCACAAAATATATTATAGATGCAGGGGTCTGCGATGAGACAGGACATGTTTTAAAGAGGCAGCTTTGTTTTTCTCAGACCCCAGTTTAAGGTCCAGTCATCGTCAGGTCAATGATGTACTGCGGAAGGTGAACGATACAGTGTTTGTACTGTTACTTGTTCGCGCCGAGTCGCTCATGAGAACATTCCTTCAGCAGAGCCGCCATGGGGAGGAGGGTGAGGGGAGTGCTGGCTCGCTGTGCGCGGTCGAGAGGGGGAGAGCTGCAGCCCTGCAGGCCGCTTGTGCCACTGAGGCCTAGATAGTTGTACTCAAATGGAGTCTAAGTGTATCATGCTACATGGTGAGCCATGCAGTCTCATGCATTGGGCCCAGGTGCATAGATGGCTGCCGGCGAGTCATAAGCCCGAGGTTGGTGAGAAATGTAGGGGGATGGGGCTCCTAGAGACCCTTCCTCCCATACAATGGCTATGAAATTAGCAATGTTTAATGCTTTTAGTTGTTTGTGAGGAAATGCTATCTGTGCGGTTATGCAAGATTAAGCTATTTTTATTCTTACTGTGTAAAAAGATTATGGGCCTCATCACATGGTAGGCGGTAAGTAACAGTCTTTACCGGCATGGCGCTAATAACGTGTCTGTGGCATCACGAGTATGCGGGCACAAGCTTAGCGCCATGCCGGTAAGGACCATAGCGCCATGCCGTTAAAGCCCCGAAAAGTCCCTTAGCGGCACCTAGGAAAGCGTTGATTGCGCTTCCGCAGTCCTAGAATACGGCATTAGCGCTAACCGCTAATAGCGGTAACCGCTAATAGCGTTGACCGTAAATAAGCGGAACCGGAAGTAGCGTCATCGCACAGGAATGGGAAAGAGCACGGCGGCCATGTTTAAAAACACAATCCATTGCCATCCTCTGCCCCCAGGACCTGCAGCCACACCACAGCTTGGCAAAATCGTCCATACAACCACTGAGAATGCCCAAGGCCATAAAAAAAGGAGCAGCGCGGCAGCGCAAGGAGCGCTTCTCAAATGAAGAACTGATAATGCTATCAGACACACTTACTGCCAACGCAGAGGTCGTGTTTGCAAATGACATGCGGCGTCCCACACTAATTAAGAAGAAGGAGATCTGGGCAGAGGTGGCCCGTAAAGTCAGTGCGGTGGGCTCCACTCCCCGCACTGTGAAGGATGTACGCAAGCGGTGGGACGAACTATGCCTCCGTGTATGCAGTATCCAAGCTGCCAACTGGAGCCTGGCCATGGGCACAGGAGGCGGTGGAGGATCCCCAATAAAACTGCAGGAGTCGGAGGAGACCTGTGCAAGCACCATTGGGGTCGAATCAATTGAGGGAGTAGGCAGAATGGAGCGAGGTGTGCCGTCATCGTCAGGTGGAGGTGAGGGTCCACACAAAACACTGCACTGTGAAACATAGGTAATCTCCCAAATGTGACCATGAAATCATCTCATGGATGGAGCCATCAAACATACATGCACATAACCCTGCCCATATGCTGTGCATATCCCCACACAAAAACATGCATGCAGCACCCCAGACACGTGTCACCCAGACTCATGCATGAATGACCCACCCACATGTCTAATGACCTGTATGGCCAAACATGAAGTCCAAATGCATAGAACAGCCGGAACAACAACATCTGCATGAAGCACGTTGACCCATCACCAATGCTATCCCTCTCTTTGTCCCCCACAGGCTCACAATCTGATAGTGAGGAGCAGGACACTGCGACGCAGGCCCCACCTCCCAAGAAACAGGCCAGGGGAATGGAAGCAGGCACCATGGCCAGCACGTTGAGGGCCAAACCCACAAAGCCACCCATGTCACCAAGACGTGAAAGTCCGCCAGACGTAATTGCAGCACCCACTCCAGCAATTCCCCCCACGCACGATCCACCTGCGGAAGGGACACTGTCCGCCACTAATAGCTCCACCGGCAAGGCAGCTGCCACGGCACCCATGTCCGATGTGGAGGACACCTGTATCACGGCCATTGAACACCATACACCCAGCCCGCAGCAGTCAAACCAACCGAGCCCACGCCCCACATCACACATCGACACCGTACAACGCAGACACAGAGGCCATGACATGGCCATCATCCGACAGCACCAGGAAGACATCACTGCGCTGGTCGGCCAGCATGTGGGCGATGCTGCCTCGGCGAGGGAGGAGTGCAGGGAACATGCCAGAGGCATCAGACAAGCCATAGAAGCCTGCACCAACCGCATATGCGAGGAAATGTCACTGATGTGCAAGCCATGTTTGGGAGTGTTGTGGGGGGAGGGGGGAAAGTGTTTTTGGGAGTGTTGTGGGGGGAGGGGGGAAAGTGTTTTTGGGAGTGTTGGGGAGGGGGGAAGGTGTTTGTGTAGTTGGGTCCATGCACTTCTTATACTTACGATACTTAACTCTATCTAGAAGGGAACTTCACTGGCTTCCTATTAAGGAACGTATCCTCTTTTGCCTTTTGTCCATCTCCTTCAACTGCTTGACAGGTTCTGGTCCCAACTACCTTAAAGAAGAACTTAAACCTAAGACCAGTAACTATAGTCTCAGATCTAATGGCCTCTCTCAACTTGTCGTTCCAAACTGCAGATTATCTCAGACAAAGAGTGGAGCCTTCTATTCTGTGGCTCCCATTGCGTGGAACAACCTTCCACTTAAACTTAGAAATGAAAGTTCTAATAGAGTGTTTAGGAAAGGACCTAAGACCTATCTGTTTAATTAATCTCCTTTTCTTTGGTCTGAGATCCTCCCTTCTGGTATAACTTTTATCTTCCGTGACCTCTTTCTTCTTGAACGTTTTATTTGTTTTGCTTGTTGTCAGCGCCCATAAGCCTTAGGGTCAGTGGTTCTGCACTATATAAATTATAAATAAATAAATAAATAAATAAATAAATAAATAAATAAATAAATACACACTGGTGACATGACGAATCACAGGAGTGGACAATTTTCTTTGTGTATGTGTGCTTTACTGGTGGACAGAGCACAGTGCACATTTCCCCACAAAACCCAGTGCCCCAATACCAACATCCATTGCACACTCTTCATCCATGCGTATTAGAAATATTGGTCTATCAGATGCTGGCGCACAGCACGTCCCTCCTGTGCATCGCCACCTGCATGACGTGCAGACCCATCTTCTCCCTCCTCATCATCATCCTCACCAGGTGGTTGCAGTTCAATGTCAGGGGGCAGTGGCACATTCCGTCTGATGCACATATTGTGGTGCATGACACATGCCATGGTGATCTTGGCCACCTTCTCATGCCCGTACAGGAGTGCCCCATCCGACCTGCTGAGGCACCGAAACTGTGTCTTTAAAAGGCCAAATGTCTGCTCAATTACCACACGGGTACGGGTATGTGCATGATTGTATTCCTCTTCGTGCCTGTTCTGTGGGTTCCGTACAGGGGTAAGGAGCCACCTCTTCAGGGGATAGCCAGCATCACCTGCATGGGTGCAACAATGTGTATGTGTAAGTGATTACATCAAGTGGAACCAGTACATATCACACAATTCAATTTAGCATTGTGAATGTCATCCACAAATCCCTACATGCATGGAGGTAATCAAAGTAACTGCAATGTGGGAAGGTGATGTAGTCCTTGCAAGTGTGCATGCACTGTTCATGCCTATGGCAGTTATTGCCATGTACTGGGTGAGGTCCAGTCATTCTTTTGGTCCTGGCACCGTTTGAACCACACTGCTAGTGAACTGCCATTCCGAAGTTGATGTCCCCATGCTGTCATGCGGCACTTCTGTAGTGGTGTACGGGTGTGAATCAGTATAATGGCTACAGGTGATCCCTTTGTATGCACTCAAGGTCGCATTTCCGTTGTGATGCTGTTCAGCGTACATATCCATTGTCCATATTGGCTGCATGTAGCTGCATTGTGTTATAGAGGGTATGGTCTGATGTGCAATGTGCATGTGGATGGATATGGCATGGTTGGGGTAATGGCTTAATTTCATTGTTGTGCAACTTACTACTTGCATGTGCTTTTCATGTGTCAGGTCCAGTGTGGGCTGCCTCGGGGGACAGTGGTGTAATTCTGTATGGGCATTGTTTATCCTGACAACTAATCACACCCAGTTGGAATATGCATCTCCCCCCCAATCACACCCAGTTGGAGTATGCATCTCTCCCCCCCAATCACACCCAGTTGGAGTATGCATCTCTCCCACCCCAATCACACCCAGTTGGAGTGTGCATCTCTCCTCCCCCAATCACACCCAGTTGGAGTATGCATCTCCCCCCCCACAAATCTACTCTCCACATCACACGGCCATGTGCTTGCCATGCTACTCACCAAGTAGCCACGAACGTTGTCTAGCATGTCGCTCCATGTAGCGGGGTATCGTTGAGTTACGCAGGACCATTGCATCATGGGTTGATCCGAGATATCGGGCACAACAATGTGTGATGATCTTGTTAGAGTCATATACTATTTGGACGTTGATGGAATGGTATTGCTTTCTGTTTCAGTAGACTGCCTCATTGGCATTTGGGACCACCAATTCCACATGGGTACAGTCGATGGCCCTGAGGCAACTTGGGATGCCTACCAGTGAATGGAAGCCAACTTTGGTGTTGGAGATCTCCTGGGCAGTCTGTGGCAGGGTTAGTGTTCACTTGTGTGCTTCAGGAGGGCATCAAGCACCTGGTTCAGCGTGCGTGAGAGTATGGATGTGATATGCCATGCATCTGCCCTACCGTATGCTGGTAGGTGCCTGTGGCCAGGAAGTGGAGCACAGTAACCACCTTCAGTAGAGGGGGGATGGCAGTACAGATGTCTATGAGGCTGACAATGTCGTTGTGTATCATGTCCACAATGGTGGTGATGGTATCCCGGTCCAGACGGTACAGGGTATGTATCTGCGCAGGGGTTAGGTTGAATGGACTGGCTCTGATCCTGGGGATTGGTGGCTGCCTCTGTGGTACAACTAGCTGCACTGGTGGGGCTTGCTGTGCCTCTCTCGCCTTCCTCCTCCTCCTGTGTCTCTTCTGTGCTGCCTGTTGTTGTTGCTGTTGCAATGCAATCATGTCCTCCAGCCCATGTAATGATACTAGTATTGGAATAATTTTGGTGTGTGAATGGGTGTGGGAAGGGGTGTGCTGGCCCAGTGTCCATTGCATCCACCTGTGCTGATTGTGGGCACCTGTGGCAGTTGGGAACACTGCACGTGGCCCTTTACGGGTGGTTCGCGATGCCGGTATTTCCGCCATGCCGGTATGGGCTTTTTGGGCCTGCTCCATACCGCTATTTGCATGTTCGCATGTCTTGTGATGGACTCCTATTTCCGCCATGCCGCTATTGCCGCCACGAGGGGTTGCGCGCCCACGACCGTGCCGCTATTAGAGGCACCGTACTTAGCGGTGCTGCTAATAGCGGGTAGGTGGGTCGTAATTGGCAAATCCGGTTAACGATGCCGGTAATCCTTTACCGGTATCGTTTTTCCCTTAGTGCCTACCGTGTAATGAGGCCCTATGTTTTTATTCTCTCAGAAAGTCAGCTCTGCTACTCAGGCCTTACTTTCTAAATGCTTCATACTGAAAACGTATAATGTATGTGTGTTCTCTTGCCTGTTACTTATCTACTAATATATCACCAGCTACCATGTAGTTTGCCTTTAATGGTGGAAACTATGATTTAAATTATATATAACTGTGTAACACAAATGTCAGGTGTCAGTTTTCTTAAATATAAAGCCATAATCGGTTTGATATAGTGGCCTATAAGAATATACAGTTATAGATTGGCAAAACAATCTGTCATTTTATTATCAACTGGTTTCCTGTGGCTCCTACTGTTGTCAGAACATTTGGGCTGGGGGCTCACGCACAAGAAGTCGGGCTTATCCCTGCAGACCTCCTTTGTTTTCAGGTTGAAAAGTCATGACTCCTTCCCCAAAAGACAGGGCATGCCCCCAAGAGTTGGGGCGGAAGCAAGGGTAAAGTCACACAGAGAGATATTGACAGCAGACCCTTTGATGTCAGGCAGAAAGAGGCAGGGAGAAGCATAGAGAAGCCAAAGAGAGGTTCTGAACACAGGAGAGAGCACCTGCCATCTTGAAAATGCCTAGGCTACCCTATTCCTGCTGTCCCACTTCCCAACTTCCTGCACACGAAGCACTCTAGAAGCTCTCATCACTAGGAGAAACCCTTGTGACAGCAGCAGGGATTGGCCACTTACAGAAAGCTTAGAATGGACCATCCACTTTGGAAAATTGACTATATGAAAGGGTGGGACCCCCATGGTTGAATAATCTTTGGTAAGAAGGATTTCTCTGGAATCTTATTCGGGTATCAGTCTGCCCAAAGTCCACTACCACTGGGATGAAGATAAGAATTTTTAAGGAAGGAGCAAGACTGTCCACACATCTACATATGGGGAACATTTGGAGTGGCGTGTTGCTGGAAAGCTGGCCTGCTACTGACACATTGTTAGCCCAAACTCTGCCCACTGGAAGTTGCATGTTGCATGTACTTACCTTTCCTCTTAGACCCTGGGCAGAGTCCTTCAGAAATCCAGGATAAAAAGGAGCTGATATGGGCTCTGTTTCCCGGTTCAAACTGATTTTGAAGTGACTTAACCACTCTCCACCCATTTTTGAGATGCTACAAGACACGATACAGCTGCTTTTCACATTCTCCATTCTTCAAACCACTTTGATCTGCTTCAAGCAGTTGACTTGAACCGGCCTACCTGTTCTCCAGTGCCTAAGATCCAATCACTGCTTTTGAACCACACTGCTTCGTTGGACCTCCTGGAACCTGTTTATCACTACAGTTGAGTGAATGCATCGAGAAACCCTTCCAAACGTTATTCCCGTTTCAAAGCGGCTGCTGTTTGTTGAAGTGCACAGTGTTTGACTCCAATCTAACTGACTGGACCGTGCAGACACCGACCTGATCTCCCGGCAAGTGCCTGGATATCAGGCTTAATGCTGACGACCCCTGAGAAGACGATTTAAAAGTATACCACAGATGTTCTGTCCCACTGCCTGGATTTAAGGGCTCTAGTGACAATTAAGATCGACTTGATACCTGTTTATGAAATCTATATTTGCACGTAAACTTCACCTACATACACCTGTCATCATAACCCAGGTGCCTCTTTCAATCAAATGTCTGAATATTTTGTGTATTTGTTTGCTGTGGTAGGTTGTTAGCATTGTTAATTGTGTGTTTGTATTTCTATTTTAAGTAAAGACTCCTATTTTCTTTTTACAGCAGCTTGATTGGACATTTCTGTTTTTTTGATACCACAGTAGTATTGTTGTTTGGATGCCTCCTTGCTGGCTCACATCCCTCTTGAAGATAATAGTCTTCCCTCATCCCATGCTACCTTAAAGAGGCAAAGGAGGCGTTTCATTCATGGTTGTGCCTGTTTCCTTTTTATGAGGGAGATCACTGCTGGTTTAGTAATACTGTGGGGCTGAATATGCGTTTAGAAACTACTGTTCGCCCCTGTACTCCTTCAGAGCAGTAGTTATTTTGTCACACTGGTGTCAAGCGGTTGAGATCCGCCTAGTACTGAACCTACAGTTTAGTCTTCCCACATTAAAGAACTGTGCAGGAAACGTTAGAAACACTGCCAGGTATTTTTTGTAGTGTGGAACTGAACATGAATTCCATGAAGGGCTTGAAAGTCAGCACCCTTTCCGATATGTGTCAGGAAAGGGGCCTCTCCTCGGGCAGTAAGGTTAGTGAGCCCAAAATGCTAAAGAGCCTCCAAGCTTTGAGGAAACAAGGATGGCTGAGGAGACCCTAGGGAAAGGTAGTGGCCCTGAGTCCCAAAGAGAGGTAGCCATTCCAGAGGGGGGTGTAGTGAAGAAAGGAACACCAACAGTGATGTAGATGTATATATATTCAAGGAAAAACCTTTAGTTGCAGGGATGTTAAGATGAGAACTTAACACAACAAAACCTCTGAAATTCAGCTAAAGCCACCTCAACTTCACCCCCCCGATGCGCATCATATGACCACAATGATGACATCACAGATCACATCACTGATGATATCACTATTTACATGTTGTATGAGAATACTGATGACGTTAAAAATCACATCACTGATGCCATCACTGGCGACAACACTAATAACATTGTACATAACTGATTACATCAATAATGGAATTAGACATAACATAATTTATGTTAGCTCATGAACACTTTGTTTACCTTAATAACAATTTAGGCCGTGGACTTGGCCCTGACAAAGGTTTTAAGGGTTTTGTCACAATGTATTGCTCACCTTAACGTCCCTGCAACTAAAGCTTTCTCCTTGAATTTCAAGGGTTTTGTTATTCCATACATAATTGGCATTAACAATACAGACAATTGGGCTAATGAAAACAATGTATTATGTATACAAAGTAAAATAAAAAGCAATTGTGCATCCATATTCCTCCAAATAACCCTATTCTTAAAAATGTTTCTTTCCACATTTATTTAACTTTTAAAAGTGTTTGCAATTATATGTACTGTTCACGAATAGAAATGCATTAGTGTTGCAGTAACTGTGTACAAAGAGTACACTCAATATAACTTAAAACAAATTATTACAACACAACTTCCCACTTACATATGTACATATGCTTTTAATTTTTTTTTGCGTAGTAAGCACTTAGTAAATTACTCCAACCAGTTGGTGGTAAAGTGTAGCGACAGCCATTAATTGAACCTGACTGTTTAGTAGGTTAGCAACAATAGTCAGTGGCAATTCAGTCAGTAATATATAAGAGAAGAGCTCTTCTATACCCAGTGACAGGTATTAGGACCTTGTATATGGGAATATATGATAAATTGATATATTGCTGACTGAATTTCCACTGACTATTGTAGCTAACCTACTAAACAGTCAGGTTCGATGAATGGCTGTCGCTACACTTTACCACCAACTGGTTGGAGTAATTTACTAAGAGCTTACTAAGCAGTACACCCACTACACGGGCTGCTTTATTTTCCATGCTATCATTAGAGACCAACTTAGAGACCAACTTGCCTTGCGGACAACCGTATGGTCGAAACACGTGGCGGCTATAATAAGAATAAACCAACATTCACCTATTTGGATGACTCTTGTTTCTCCAATACATTTGGAATTTGAACTATCTTTCAAATATTGAAGATTTGACCAAAGAGTTTTCTGCGCTTTTTTGCAACATACACTGGGTCTCATTACGAGTTTGGATGAAGCTATGCCATTTTTAGCGGTCTGGGTCCCGAAAAACTGGAATTACCGGGCCATTCCGACCTTTGCGGGCCCGGTAATTCCCATTTGCGGGACCCGGACACGGTACATCCCCATTCCCATTTGAGCCCCTAGAGGGCTCAATGGGAATGGGGAGGATGCTAACACCGGTCCCGTTAATCACAGGACCGTTGTTAGCATCCTGTTCTGCTAGCGGGTGCCGCTCTGCACATCTGGTCTGACAAGTCGTACAGGGCAGCCCTGCGAGCAGAACTCGTAATGAGGTGGTGAGGCAACAACAGCTCCGGTAGCACTACCGGCACCATTGTTGCCTTACCGCCAGGATCGTAATGAGGCCCACTGTCTTACTTTGTATTAATCAAGTTGGTTTTCAAAATCTCTGTACTGCCAGGTAGTGTTTCAGCTAACTGCTCAATTTCACTCAAAGGCTTCAGTACATGATTTCTAGTACTAGCTGGTGCAAGACTTAACCAAACTACATTAATGCTACGTCCATACAGAGTCAAACTAGTTAGCCGATCTTTAGCCTCGTAGCTACCACACTCTCTATGTGAAAGCATCTTCAGACCAAAGCTTAAAGGTATCTGACTAAGACTTTTATCTGCTGATACATCGTCCCATACTTCAGCTGCATTGCTCTTTTCAGCTTTTGTCATGTATGCTGTAACATAACGAGCAACAGCTGTTGTATCATCAGAAGTAAACTGTACATCAGTATTTGCATTCCATAGCTGAGCAATGACTGGATTGTAATCATTAATGAACTGGCGTTCCTTACTTCTTTTTAAAGATATGTATTTCTTGGTGACTTTCCTGTAACATGGTGTTGAACAGATGACATCAAACTGTTTACCTGGCCAACTGGTGTCAAGGGCCTTGGAAAGCCAAATCTGCACTTAGTGTAGTACTTGTCTTTACTTTTGTATTTCTTCTGGCAGTACTTTCCACAGGGGTGCTTTTGAAACCTGTCCACCTTGTTCTGTAGATCAGGATTTGCGTGCTGAGCTGGAATGGAACAAGTAACATATTTTTCTATGAACTCCATCACACAGCCATCACTTTCCTTGCCAAACTGAGGAGCAGCTTACTCCACAACAGCATATGTATATGTATATGTGGAGCCCCATGTGCCTTATACTCTTTCCTTCAAAAGAAATGTTCCAAAGTGCCTAATGGACCATTTTCTTTATTACATGTAAAGTGTAATTTGGCAAAAAATCTGTGATGAAAGAACCGCAATACACTTACAGGATCCACAGAACACAATTCTCCTGGTGTCATGTGTTCTATGTTTTCTTTCTGTGGAGTAGTTTCACAAATCCACTCTGCAAGTTCAGTGCAACCAAAAGTAACAAACCAAGTTGGAGAGCCCAAGTTTCTGATCATGCATCTAACCTCAGAGTGTCTCCTATACCAGTATTCTTTAGTTCTCCTCATTGTAGCAAGAACATTCGTAAGTTTACCCTCGAAAACTTAATTTTTTTCTTTTACCCGTTGCAGCATCTCACATGCAGAAAGATTTTGAAATCTAGCTCCAGTCTGAAGTATATGAGCAACAGCATAACATAATGTTGAAAAGTCACTTTCATAAAATAAGTGAAAAATATATTCAACGTTGGTGCAGAATCGTGAATCTTCTGAATACATTCTTGTACAATGATATTCTGAAGCAGGGATTCGCACCATGTGATCATCCAATCTCCCTCCTGTACTAGTTGTAAAAAGAATTGGGGAAAAACCGGCTTCTAATGTCTCTTCCCAGATACTGATTGGTGCACCTTTCGTTGCTTTCATTTGATACAAATCTAAACTGTCGCCCAGACTTCACGTGAGTGTAAAGGATGAATAGTGTAATGTTCAAACAAACAATTCCCTTCTGCAACAGATAGACGCTGAAACTGACATTCATTGCTTTTGTTTGTTGACTCAACATCAAGCATAGACAAGTCTGGTACAGTCAGACTGCCTTTGCTGTGCTCCAATAGCAACGCCAATGTGTTTTTCACTTTTCCAATATCTATAAGCTATTGCCAAATGCTCTTATCTTTAGTGGCAACACCATTTACTAAAACAAACAATCTCCAATATCACGGTTCACTCCTAGAGTATTCACATTTTCTTCCAAATTGAGAGGTAAACACACACCTTTCCTCTCACACCTTGTACTAATGATTTCTTATGCAGATTTGACATCTTTGTTTGCAACCTAACAATAATCTGGAAAGGATGAACAGTTTTCAAGCCCAGAAGGGATATTAGGCACTACCTTGGCATTCAAAACACACACTTCTTGGAGGATTACTTCTTTGATTATAACAGCCAACACTGGGCTTCATTACAAGTTTGCCGGTACAGTAAGAACCATTGTTAATGTATCGGCAAACTACGAGGACTTCTCGCGGGTGCCTTTGCGTCCGCCAGGTCTGACCTGGCAGGCGGACCGGCACCCGCGAGCAGACCATGTCGGATGCACTGGCACCATTCTGAATGGTGCCGGTGCATCCGGCCTCCCCATTGAGCCGTATGGGGGTCGAATGGGAATGGGGAACATTTTTCTGGCACCCGGGAATGGGCAATTACCGGGTCTGGCGGGGCCGTAATGACCCGGTAATTGCCCACTCCCGGGCACTGGAAAAAAATGACTCCGCGGCCATCCGTACCGGTTTTACCGGCACAGCTACCGCCGAAGTCGTAATGAGGCCCAGTGTCTACAAACATATAGCGCCTCTCTTGTGTCAAATTCTTCCTCTGCAAATAAATACAGATAAAGTTATTTTCAAACATCTTCCACACTGTGTTTAATGTTATCCTCAATGGACACTAGTTGCACTTGAGACTTATAAAAAGTGCCTCGACAAGATACACAAACAATAATGGGCCTCATTACATGTATGCCGGTCCAGAAATAGTGGTGCCGGTCGATCTGTACCAGCACCTTTTCCCAGACCAGCATACTCCAAGTCACGATGCCGCTAACACCATCACCGCAAGTGACCTACCGTATCCGGCAGCACTGTGAATGGAATCTGCAGAATAACAGCTGTGCCTGAGACACCGGCATGTTGGTAGTATGCACACATTCCGAGTACTACATACAGGGAAACACCAGCATGAAATTGGCGGTAGAACCGTGATGACTGTGCCGGAAACACCGGCATCACGGACCAAGAGTTAAACAGTGTCACGTGTGCAGAAACAGGCCACAGGTTGCCCAAATCAGTGCAGATGGCCACCATGATAACTGCAAAAGCAAATAGGACCACACCCCACACCCCTCCCAACACTACCATGCTTGCAGTAGCAGTAATAGAGCTTGAAGCCCAGCATACAGGGATACAACTTGAAGTGGCAGAGAGGCAGAGGAGGTGGCAGATGTGTAGGAGGAGAAGGAATGCCATCATGACCTTGCAAAACAACTATGGCCAGTAGGTTGCACCCCGCAGGCAGCCACCCATATCATGCATAAGGGCCACACCCTTCAACCTCAGCCAAACCCAGAACCACACCCTGTACCAGCTAGACAGAGACACCATCACATCCATAGTGGACCTGATCTACGATGACCTCACCATTCTCATCCAGATCTGTACTGCCACTTCCCCCTTGCTCAAGGTAATGTCTATGCTACACTTCCTTGCCACTGGCACAAACCAACACACTGTGGGTGAACTGCATGGGCTATCCCAACCATGTTTTTAGCGGGTCCTCTTTCAGGTCATTGATGCCCTCCTGCGGCATGTGTGTGATCACATAGGCTGACCCAGAACACCTGACCAGGTTAATGCCACGAAAATAGCATTCCATGCCCTTTCCATGCCATATGTGTTCAGGCATGCCATTGAGGCAGTGTACAGGAACCGCAAACTATACCACTCCCTCAATGTGCAGATGGTGTGTGATGCACCACCTCATAATCCATTGCTGTGCAGGTATTCGGGGAACAACACACAAATCCATGGTGCTGTGGAACTTCACGCTGCCTGGGTACAAGGCACGTCACAGCAGAGAGCGTACCTGGCTGTTGGGTGACTGTAATGATCAAAGCATGTGCACTGTGGAATTGGGGGGGGGATGATACACCCTAACATACCTGACTGTTGAGAGAGTGTTATGAACAAAGTAAGTGAACTGTGGAATTGGGGGGGGAGCATAATACACCCTAGTGTACCTGCCATTTGTGTGAGTGTAATGATCAAAGCATGTGCACTGTGGAATTGGGGGGGGGCATAATACACCCTAGCGTACCTGGCTGTTGGGTGAGTGTGATGATCAAAGCATGTGCACTGTGGAATTGGGGGGGCATTAATACACTCTAGTGTACTAGGCTGTTGGGTGAGTATGATGATCAAAGTATGTGCACTGTGGAATTGGTGGGGGGGGGGAATAATACACTCTAGCGTACCAGGCTGTTGAGTGAGTGTAATGATCAAAGCATGTGCACTCTGGAATTGGGGGGGTCACAACTAGCTGCAGTGCATGTGTGCAATGCGATGTCCGACACATGAATAGCATGCCTAAATTGAAGGTCATGACTCACGTTTGTCAAATGGACAGATGGAGCATGCACATACATAATAACATCAAAGCCGGACTGAAACATAAAAAGCACTTCAGGTACCAGCATGCATCACACCAATGTCCCAAATCCAAGCAAAAACACACTGGGCAGAACCCACACCACATGAAGCACAGACTAATCATTCAAATGTACCACAACACACCATCTTCAAACCACTATAGCGTACCCCACACCATGTAGCCAGGTCCCCTGACTGTTCCAAGTGCCCATTCACATATTCATGTGACCAGGCCAGCAATAAAATAGCTGGAGATATCAATGGATGAGTGATATGACCATCATAGGACATGCAATCGAAACAAAATCAGAACACACATTAGTCTGATTTGTGTTTGTCATAGTGAAAGGGTCATAGGTCAAGGTGTGTGTGAATGGGCCATGGAAAAGTGACAGCAAAACACCCTTTCACCACACATAGTGAGGAAGCATATTGGCTGCTTGGCACTCATCAGTCTGTCACCGCCGTCCCAATCCAATCAATTCCTTCTATGGTAGCCCTCTGTGTATAAATCCACATCCATCATTTTCCCAGATTCATTGATGCCCGTCAACCACTAACATGCAGCACATCATGTATACCAAAATGCAAGTATGCCTTCACAAATTTACTCAATCTCTAAATATTCGCAAATTCTTATTTTTAACATAAAAAAGTTTTATTACCTATGACAGCTCTGCCTACCAGGTCTGCGGCCCCCTGGCAAGGTCTGACCTCTCGGCACACCGGCTGTGTCAGGCAGATTTCTAATTAGCAGACTCAGAAACAAGCCACCTGGTAATGCCACCGGCAGACTTACACCCAGACAAGCCAAATTTTCCGTTCACCCATGTCATTACATTGACATTGATGAATGCAGACAGAAATTCGTAAGATCACCCTGATTCTATGCAAAACTGTCCATACAATGAATAGGCATCAATTTCCACTGACAATGCGCATGTTACAATGCTCATCTATGACATATGCTACGTCTTCTTCAATTTGCATGTAAAAACTTGCATTGGAGAGTGAACAATATACAGACTATACCAACATGACACAGGCCCACAATGATTTTTCCCTCTTTCTGTCCCTCCCGTGCAAGTGATACTGGATACCCCTTGATGCCACGGCTGATGACCCCGTGAGGCAACCACAGAACCAGCATGACCAGGGATACAACCGTGCTCACATCAGGACACGTTGAAGGTAAGTTTACTCTGCCTGAGCAAATCGGGGGAGTGGCACTGATACACAGCCCTGTGAAGGTGGGCAAGATAGTCCTGGCCTGTGCCATGTTGCACAACCTGTGTATCAGGCGCAACATACCACTGCCCCGAACATGGACATGCACCCACCTAATGCAGAGGATGACAATGACAGTGATGAGGAACTGCCATTGGCACATCGCAGGGATGCTGTGGATGTCCATGAGGCACGCAATCCACTGATTACTCGCTATTTCTGAGCGCATCACACAAGCATAAATCACTCAGTCAGACTAAAAATGAATGTCCAGTCATGATTTCAATGCAACACCAAGCGTAATGTGTATGATTAAATGAATAACAAATGTGGAACTACACCAACTACCAATACTATCCCTCCCCAACTATCCTTCCCCACTCCCCCTCCCCAACGGCCCCTCCCCATCTCTCCTCCCCAACTATCCCTCCCCACCTCCCCTCCCCAACTATCCCTCCCCATTGCCCTTCCCCAACTATCCCTCCACAACTCCTGTCATGTTGTACAAGAAGTCCTTGCAGAAGACACATACAGGGCACATGTCTGTTGTGGGCCTATTTCGTCCCCTTTTGCTATCTGGCTTGCGACTATGTGCAGAGGTGGACAGGCACAATTAATGTCGCCTGGGGCTGCTGGGCACAGAACTTGCAGGAGTGGAACTTGTAGAGGCTGTGTGGGCCTGCTCAGTGGGCCGTCTGTCGAGGAAGGCCTGAATGCACATTGCCATTGTCTCGGCAATGGAGGACATGACACTTTGCCCTTGCGTACCCTCCTGGCCATCTGGAAAATGGCAGTTGCGCAACATCCAAGGTCACGTGCATTTTGCCGCCCACTGGCCTGACACTCTTCCGCATCAACTGCGCCTCCTGGAGGTGCTGCTGCACTAGGGCAGTTAAGGCATCCTGACGTTCCTCGATGCGCCAGAGTCTACCATCCATTTCCCTGACACTGTGGAAGGGTGGGCGTTGTGGGTTCATTGGGTCCATGGGGCTGAATACTAATGGCTCATAGCTGCTGTGGTTGCTGGTCTCCCCTGTGTCCGCTCCACCATCGTCAGCTATGTCCTCTGCACTTGATAGATTGGCAGGTGCATGTGGATGCTATGCTGGTGGTGGTGGTGGTACTACAACAGTTGGGGCTGCCGGGATGGGCGCAGCTGTGCTGACAGTGATGGTAGGTGCTGCCGCAATGGGCGCAGCTGTGCTGACAGTGATGGTAGGTTCTGCCGGGATGGGTGCAGCTGTGCTGACAGTGATGGTAGGTGCGGCCGGAATGGGTGCAGCTCTTCTGGCAGTGATGGTAGATGCTGCCGGAATGGGCACAGCTTTGCTGACAGTGATGGTAGGTGCTGCCAGAATGGGTGCAGCTGTGCCGACAGCGATGGTAGGAGCTGCCGGGATGGGTGCAGCTATGCTGACAGCGATGGTAGGTGCTGCCAGGATTGGCTTAGATGTGCTGACAGTGATGATAGGAGCTTCCAGAATGGGCGCAGCTGTGCTGACAGTGGTGGTAGATGCTGCCAGGATGGGCACAGCTGTGCTGACTGTGGCAGTTGTGCCAGTGGAGGCTTGGGTCTCCTGGGTGGTGGTGTTCCGTGGTGTCGTTTGGTAGCGGTGGCTGGTAACCCTTGAGGTGCTTTTCTGGGCCACTTCATTGTCAGATGATGTGCTTGAGGGAGTCAGAAAGGCAAGCTGTCAGTGAACAGTGTGGATTGATGAAGCAGAGATACCTGCATTATGTTGGTCGTGGCTTTGCTTTGTCAGGGACATGGTGTGGTACATGCCATGGTGCACACAGGCCTGCGTTATGCGTACTGAGTGGAAGAATGTGTGATGTTTGCACATGGTACAGTAGTGCGCTAGGGATACTGTTGTGGAGTACTGCCAATTGCTGGATATGGTGTTATGGGAGGACATTCACACAGTGGGATGTTGGGGTGGGGAGGGGGGCGGTATGGATGGGGTCATCATGGGTTTGCTGCCTGTGCAACAGTGGTCATTTGTGGGTGGAGATAGGGCTTAGCACTGCTGTGATTTTGTGCCAGGGGAAGATCGGCCGGCACATATGCAGTACGCTGTGTCAGGGTGATGTGTGTCTGTGCGGGAGCAGATGCATGTTCAGTTGGCAGTATAGTGTGCTAGTGCTGGGTTCTACATGTATCACTGGGATGGGTGTATGTCTATGTATGCACCCAGGTTGTTGTTCTATTGATGGAAGGGATGCAGGGTGTTTTTGGGGTTGTGGACAATGCAATTACCATTTCTGTGATATGTTGGTACACTGGTGGGTGCAGGGTGGCCAGGGAGGTTGATATTACATTGGTGTTACGTGTACTCACCGGCCTCTTCGGGTGTCCCGGCTCCAGCCTCCGCAGCACCAACCCCATCAATGGACTCTAGGTGCAGCACACTTCTGCACATCTCCTCCCAGGGCATCAGGCGTATTGGGGATGCGTTCCCGCCACTTTTGGCCATGCCCTATCTCCGCTGGGCTGAGAGGCGCAGATCGTCCCATCGCTTGTGGCAGTCTCGCACTGTGTGGGGGGTTGTGCCAGCTGCCGACACCTTCAGGGACACCTCCTCCCAGATGCTCTTCTTGCGCAGCTGCGTTTGCCTGCGCTGGTCTTTGATCTCAGTGGCATGGTTGACAATTGTGTCTGCTAGCATGTTCAGCTCGGGGTCAGGGATGCGTGGCCTCCACTTGCGGGTCTCACAGACTCTAGATAACCTGCTGACAGTGGAGTTTGTCTGCTTAGGAGGGGTGGATGTCACCTGTGCTTTGAGTATTGCAATGGATTGTGTTTTTATAAGCCGCTGGATGATTTCCTGTTCCAACGATGACTTTGTTTCCGGTCACGGTCATTTGCGTGACCGCTATTACCGGTGCCGGTGGATCAGGGACCTTAATGCCGGATTCGGAGGAACTTGCACCGAGGACGACAGTGTTGTCAGTTTTTGGGTATTTTGATGGTGTTTCCGTGATGCTGGTACCGCTGTTTCTGGCATGCCAGAATGCACATGCCGACAACACGTAATCATCCAGTGATTCCGGAATCACGGGTTGCCAGAAACTGTGGCACCAGCATGCCGCTAACTGGGAATACTTACCGGCATACTTGTAATGAGGCCCAATGTCAGGTCTTTCAATAGAAGACAACTCAAACATTGCAATACTCCTTTTATACTGTTGAAAAATCTGATCCTTTGAAAGCATAGGATCATCATTTTCACTTGCTGTGAGTGTTTCATCTACATACACATGCTATTTTAAATACATCAGAGAAGCTAGAGAGTGACCCAAAAGTCCTGTTTTCCACAAACTTCACAGTCATCTATTCTTTGTAGCTTCTTGACCTGTCTTTGCATATTATAATTTTTTGTGCAAAACTTGTAAAAATGTCTTTAAGAATTTACAAGAAAATGAATCGATATTGCATAAATAATTGCACGTTCATACCTCACAATCCTATGTTGGTTTTACTTTTGACTGCTCTATACTTTCAATATCTGTATTATTACACCGTACGATTTCTTCTTTTTTAGAAATCACACCATTTCGGACTTCATAACTGCATCCACTCTCATCAATAGCTAGGGGAACATTCTTTCCTTGAATGTAACTCTTCTCATTAAAAAAACTTTCTGTATGAGAAGTGTGTTTCCTCTCTCCACCAAACATGTAACAAAAGTTGTCACGTGTAAGTACATGAACACTTTCAATATTTGTATAGGTGTAGTAATTTCTTTAAAAAACGTAAGTTTATTCAATACGGTAATGAACAATTTTCTTTTCATATGAAAAGCTTTCTTAATTATTAGCTCTACTTTTTCCTTTTGCAAATAACGCTTTACCATATATCCAGGTTTTGGTTTCACACTTCTTCAAAGATTTGTAGAAACTCAAGAGTAATACATTGTCATATATATATATATATATATATATATAATATATAAATATATATATATATATATATATATATCTGTATTCCTCTGTTTAAATTGATAGCACATTTGTTACCTTTTCATCTGAAAATCTTTCTTTTTTACTAGCTAGAAAGACATTTGATACATGTTTTCTTTTTCTACTTTCAAGAAAAACATTCTCGGTTCCATCAATATATTCTATTGGTACATCTACTATTTGAAATTGCACATTTTCAAAGTATTATCGATAATAGGTATTGTTATATTATCTAATGGATTTGTATCTACAGATTTAACAATACTATTTTTTGAAATATTACACTGTACAAATTTACTTCCCTGCAGAGAATCCTTTCTTCTGGCTCGTTGTTCTTGCTTTCAAACAGCTGTATAAAAAAATTTAAATTGTAAAGATCATGCATTGTGTTTCTATATACTTCCAATATATAATATAACTTTCATGCAAAGGTTGATGAGTGGAGACAGGGCTTAACAGCCCACCAACCCAGGCATTGTAGGGCCAAGAGAAACAAGGGCCTCAGTCAAGGCTGCGGGACGTAAAGCCCTATATCTGCCCATCAGCCCAGACGTATTAATTATTCACACCCCAGGATTTGCCTGGGGTGCGGATCATTTTCTTTTTTTTTTACTCCTGTCAGGAGATATGCTTAAATAGAGCTCATCTCTCATCAGAAGAAAAAAAAATTATTGCCACTGCCATTTAAATCAAAAAGAGACTGAGTCCCTTTACGGATTGCAGCGACCATGAAAAACCTGTTCCAAATTGGCCGCTGTGATTCAAAAAAGGGACCTTCAAACCAAACATTACTACTGCTACTCAACAAAACATATCAGCATCTATATCCTCCCCTTCACTACCCATCCCCACTATCACTAGTGTTTCAATAGCCAAGTGTCCTGCACAGCCCCATAAAGCTACCCTACCAAACCTAATCAATAACACCATAATCCCATACCACTGTATATTTCTTAAATACTACCTCACATACCCTGCACATAACTACAGTCTACAATTCCCAAGCAACTAGAAAATAGAAGAAATGTAAACTGGAAACAACATGACAAAAATGGCTATCATTTCTTCATTCATAAAGCTGTTCAAAAATAATATGCAACACATCATTGCTTTCATATACCAAACAACTATTCATTCATCTCTGGTATATTCTCAATTCATAAGTAATGTGATAAGAGAACATAGCACCAAGATAACTACAAGTTAGTTGCTTCACCAAACTCCAGTTTTTACACCTTAGAAGCCTCCACTTAACAACTGAACACCAACTCCAGACACACGTTATGGAGTATACTGCCGGTCACATAACTGGGCCCTACCACACCCTTGCTTCTTCCAGCACACATTCATTTAATCCTCCGTAGCCATCCACATAAAAAAACACGCAAAATAAACCACCTCACCTGTTTCCACCTATTTCAGCCTAAGACAATAGCCTGACCCACTATCCTGCATTTCACCTATAAACTAAGTGTTACTACTGCTACTCAACAAAACATAACAGCATGCATTTCCTCCCTCCACTGCCCATCCCCCCTTTCAGTAGGGATTTAATGGCCATGTGCCCTGGTCAACCCTACAAATCTATCCTAGCAAACCTCATGAATAATACTGCTGCCCCATCCTACAATACATTTCGTTAGTAATACCTCACACACTCTAACCATAACTTTAAACTACAATTCCCAAACAACTTCCAAAGAAAGGAAATGTTCACTTAAAGCAACATTATATACTTTCCATAATTTCTTCATTCACTTTCATAAATAATTTCTAGCACATCTTTGCTTTGATGGAGCAACCAAACATTCATGCATCTGCAGTGTGTCCTCAATTCATGAGAAAAGTAATAAGAGAAAAGAACTGTAAAATAAAGCACTGCCACTTAGTTGTTGCACCCAACTTCAGTTTTCACACCTGTTAGGGTTGCTTTCTCTAACAACACCTTACAAGCCTTTCTTTAAGAACTGTATGCCAACTCCAGACCCACAGCATTCAGTCTACTGCTAGTCCCATAACTGTGCTCTGTCACAACCATCCTTCTCCTACCACCCATTTAATCAGTCCTTCTTAGTCATCCCTATCAAATAGCTTGTAAAGTCAAGCACCTCGCCTATTTCGACCTACACAACTATCATACAGCCAACGGCCTGACCCACTATCCTAAATTTCACCTGCAAATTAATCACTGCTACTACTACTCAACAAAAGATATCAGCATGCATGTCCTCCCTTCACTGCACATCCCCACTCCAATATAGTTTCAATAGCCAAGTGCCCTGTGCAGCCCAAGAAAGCTATCTTAACCAGCCTCATGTATACTACTGTTTCCCCAATCAAATGTGCACCCTTATTCATTTTACAACTAGCCATGTCAGTGCATTGCGTAACAATATATTGCATTTCATACATTGAAACCCAAATAGATTCCTGCCCTTCCAAAGCACACAATTTCCAAGGAAATTATGAATCTGCTTAATATGGTTGTTGATTATTTTTTCTAAATCACTACCAACAATATTACATGAGAGTGGACATGCTATAGTATAAAAAATGCCCATATACACCTCTCCTCCAAGTGCTCGAGTAATGTGGAATACTATTGAACACCTCATATAGCATACATAACCTGGGAAAATTCCAACACAGTATAACATCACCAATATAAGGTCATACAAAAAGAGATTAATACCCTTCATTCACATTCATATAGTGGATACAAAATAATGTCTAACACATCTTTGCTTTCATGTAGCAACCAGACATTCATGCATCTCTAGTGTGTCCTCAATTCATGAAAAGGGCAATAAGAGAAACAATCTGCAACATAATGCACTACCACTTAGTTGTTCCACCCAACTCAATTTTTTACACCTTGTAAGCCTTTCCTTAAGAACTAGATACCATCTCCAGACAGACAGCATTCCGTCTACTACTAATTCCATAAATGTGCCCTGTCACAACCTGTCTCCCCCTACCACCCATTTAACCAGTCATCTTAGTCATCCTCATCAAATAACATGTAAGGTCAAGCACCCTTGAATACACACTATATCCAAAAAAAAGCATGTTTCTCCTCTAATTTAATAATTGGGCAAGAGAAGAATATGTCATGTGTTCCACCTAAAATGAAACGAAAAATCCAAAATCACACCCCTTCCAAAAAATACATTTTGTTTGCATATTTATTTACCTTTTTCAAATATGTACACTTACATGAATTATGAATGTATAAAAAGTGCTTAAAATGTTACAATAACTATTTACAAACACAACACTCAATACACGTAAAGAAATGTTCCACATTACATTTTTTGTAAAAAGAAGGTTACAAAAGAACCCTATGAAGCCCCAAGTTTGTTAGCCGCAGCTATAAGACTAGTGTGTGTTTCTCTTACTAAACCTATCATATAACATTAATAATCAGAAGAAACAGTAAAAAAGAGTTCATAAAGAGTGAACATTTTGTGCATCACAGCTATAGCCGTCAATATAATTAATCGAACCTTCGGTTACGAGCCCCACCTAGTAGTTGCTGCGGTTACCTGCGCCTCCAGAATCCAAACGACCTTTGGCCTACATTGTAGCTATGGTTACTCATCTATGATTTAAAAAAAATAATGTCCTTCTATCTTAAAAAAAAGAAAACACAATTATTTCAAGGACACACACACACACTTTAATAAACACAATTTAGTATGCACGTTTTTATGAACCTCATATTTTGCATGCAGTGCATCACATGCACTATATAGCATACAACATTTGCGCATAAAACACTGTTGTTCTCTTTTTACATAATAATCATTGGGGAAAAAATCCAACTTGGATTTTTAAAAAAACATACAATAATATAAACATGTATGAGAAAATACCACTACAAGAAACAAACAGGGATATATAAACTGGGTGAAAATAAACAAAGAACATTATACTGGGTGGTTGTAGAACAAAGGATGGAAAGGTTAAACGAACTTGGAGAACAGGAGAAAATAGTGTAGGCTAAGTAAACTTGGAGAACAAGAGAGAATAGAATAGGATAAGTAAACTTGGAGAACAAGGGAAAGAAAACAATCACACAGGTAGAAACACTAGTACTATAATTTAGTTAAAAAAAATAAAGACCACTATAGATAGTTGGCAATATTGAGGAATTGTCTTTTTTGTGCTGTCATTTTCATTGTGTTACATATTCCTCCTCCATTGAACATTCAAACATGTCCAACCATAATAGTAACAACAGTGATGACATTATCATTTTGGTTCCAAACCATCACCACCGAAGAAAAAGGCAACTGAGAAGAAAACCACTGCTGACAGTTGGCACTTCTTTAAATCAAAGAACACTGTTCTTAAATTGAGGCAATAAATCTCTATGACAGGGCCCTTCTAATGTTCCATCACAAAGCCTAGGAACATCAATAATGAGAAAACATCTGGTGAAAATCCACTGCAAAGATGTAGATGATGAGTATCAAAAATCACACGAGCACCACAAATAAAAATGCATGGGGCTCATGTATTACAGAAATCAGCAACAACTCCAGCACCTGCATCCAAAAGATCATCAACACTGAATGAAGCCTCAAGTTCTGCAGCAGTGTGAACTGCACTTTTTCAATTTTACCAGCTACTCCCATGTCCAACAGTACCACTATGTTCTGAACATAGGTTGACCTTTCACAGAAGTAAACTGTACAACATTTAGTGAAAGCCCAGTGGGATGATGAGATCGATACAGCTACAATAAACTACACACACAAGAATTACTAAAAATGAACTTGCAAACCACCGTCAATTTAACTACATTACAAAACAACAAAACACTCAAAAGACCTAACACTACTGCATACCTGAAAGTGGATTAGAAATTGCAATAAATACAATTAAATAAACCTTCAACCTCACTAACATGAATACAAAAACTAAATACCTGCATGAAAATGTCATTAATTGACAAATCTAACTTCATAGGTCAATTTTTGTAAAACCTAAAAAATATATGAAATACTTGCCACACAATCAAAGCAGAAGAAAACAATCATAAAGACCAACTGATAGCACTGGTAAATATAACTAACACTTGCAAGACTGTAAATAAAACTTCAAAAATGTAAAAATGAATTCACACTTACTTTGCAATCAGCCACACTCCTGCCATCTCCAAAGTGAGATTTCTAGAATCAAAAGGATAAAACTGCAGAAAATAGTGGAATTTATACTTTCCAATGAACACCAAAGAAAGAGGACTATATACTAATACAACTACTAAAATGGATGACACATTTTCCCTACAATCACAGACAGATACAAAAAACATACAACCAATAACAAGCAATTAAACTCACAGAAATGTATTTTTCCCCCACCCAGCATCTTTCATAGCCTCAGATATTCGACGCAGCTACAGAGACTGCTTTGTATCCGCGACTACACATAAAATTATTTTGCAAACTCAAAATCAAACTAAGCCAGCATTCCAAACGTACATTGAAATAAGGGAACACCTAAGTACACAAAATAACATACAGAGATAAAATTCTATGCTATAGCATCCACATGACAATATGATAATTGCACAGAAAATGTATGTTTGTATACATGGCTGTAAGTATAACTGCGCCTACGAAAAGAACCAATACAAAATAAGAAAAGTGTCAATGCACCTATGCATGTGCTTTTTTATACACACGGTTATAGCAAACCCATACATGAGCGTTTTACTGATAGCCACGGGTATTTGCAAAAAACTACGACTTAAAGAAATGTATTGCTACTCTACCAAACTCCCAAAAAGTTTCCCTAACACACATATCAGCCCCCGTCCACTCCACATGGTCCTCCTCCACTCCCCTGATCTCTCCCAATTCCACAAAACACTCAATGCATCTATGATGCTACTCCACCCAAAATGTTGGATAGCCGCGGCTCCACATGTCCACAAACACCCAACGTGCTATTTGCCATAAAATAGCCGCGGCTGCATGGGGTGCCACATCTGCCCGCAGATAGCAACGCCGCGTACTAAGTGGCTGCTGCATAGCCACTGATAATTACAACAGTACCATCAACCAATTACAATCTTGAAAACATCACACATACCCTGCTCATACAAACTACTAGAAACTCAAACTAGGAATAATTTCCTGGAAACAGAGAAAGACTGCAAATATCATGGCTGATTTGAAAACTGTGTGGTTGATCGGAGACAGTTGGCTGTTTTGGTTACTGCCTTCTTTAATAAATATATGCATAATAGATCAGTCTTAGAAATATACTACATAATAAATCAGTCTTAGAAGTGACTCTTTCAGGTACAAACAGTGTACTTTTTTTAACATTGAGGCTGATAGCCCTGGGTTTGGTTCAACAAACCCGCGGCTACAGTCGTTACTGCAGTTAACAGCACCTCCAATATTCAACATCCCATAGCCGTGGTTATTCATCTACGTTTCCCCCAAAAAATATTATATTCTTCTATCTGAAAAAAATACCATCATCGGTTAGAAAACACACACACTTTAGCAAACACTATTTAATGCACACGTTTTTATGACCCTTACATCTTGCCTGAAGTGCATCACGTGCACTATATAAGATACTTGCACATGCAACACTGTTGTTCTCTTTCCTGATACTAATCACTGGGTCATTGGGAAAAGAAATCCAACTTGGATTACAAAAACCCATTAAAAAGCTAGTGTGAGAAGTGTTTGTGCATAATCAAACTACACATATTAAAGGTTCTGCCACCAACAAACAGAGACTTGAAATACCTGCAGCACTACATTGCAAGATTAATCAGAAATGCTAGATGGGTTAAAAAAGAAGGCTTTCATAAACTGTCTGCAAATGTGCTGCTCCCCTCTCTAGAAGTACCACTGTCATTTGAATATAGGCTGACCTTTCACAGAAGTTAACTGTCCAACATCAGGTGCAAATCCACTGGGATGATGAAAACGATACAGCTAAAACACAATAGAAAAATAAATAAGGACTAGAATGAACTTACAAAACATCATCAATTGTACTACCACACAGAAAACTCAAAACAGCTAAAAGTACTGCATAGCTCAAACTGCATTCAAATTACAACAAATACAATCAAATAAACCTTCAACCTCACTAACATTAATAGAAAATCTAACTTTGTAGGTGCATGTTAGTGAAAGTTAAAAACATTGATTAAAAAAATACTTGCCACATAACCAGAACAGATAAAAACAATGATAAAAACACATTTTGAGAGCAGTAGTTAATATAACTAACACACACAACACTGAAAATAAACCTTCAAACATGTAAATATTTATTAATACCTACTTTCACATCAGCCACACTGCTGCTATGGCCACAGTGAGAGTTCTGGAATCAAAAGGATACAACTTCAGGAAGTGGTGGCTTTTATACTTTCAAAAATGAATACCAAAAAACTATATACCAATAAAACTACTAAAATGGATGACACATTTGCACTACAAACAATCACAAAGAGCTCTACAAATAGAACAGTAACAACAACCAATAACAAACAATGAAACTCACAGAAATCTATTTTTTTCCACACCCAGCCTCTTTTATTGCTGCAGACCTTGCTTTGTATCCGTGGCTACACGTGCATTTTTCTGCAAGCTGAAAATCAAACTAAATTGGCCTTCAATTCAAATAAGTGAACGACTAAGTACATAAAATATCACAAGCAAATACAATTCTGTACTGTATCATTCACATCAAATTATTATTATTGCACAGAAAATTGATGTTTCTAGACGCAGCTTTCAATATACCTGCGGTTCCAGCCACAACTAATAAAGCACTGACTCGTATCGACACGCCTACACACATGCTTTTTAGTAGACACGACTACAAATATACGTCCCATTTGCCATGATATAGCCACAGCTGCAAAACTGTGTTGTATTTACCCGCGGGTAACAATGCTGCACACAGAGTGTCTGTTGCATAGCCGTGGATAAGCACAACAGTACCACCAACCAATCAAAAACTTCCATCCAAACACAGACTGAAAATATCATGTCTGGTTTGAAAACTGTGTGGCTAATTAGAGACAGTTGGCTGTTTTGGTTACTGGCTTTTGGTGAGAAACTAAATATTAACATGTACCTTGGTTTGAAGGATTTTATAATAAAAGGGTTTGGATTGCAGGGAAAGCGTTGGTTCGAGGTTTTTCCAAAATTGTTAAGTCTGAGAAGTACAGGGCAGCCAGACATCATACTAATTCATTGTGGAGGTAAGGATTTGGGGAATGTACAAGGTGTGTCCTTTACTTTCATGATGAGACAAGACTTGGAAAAACGAATTAAACTATTTTCTCACTCCACCTTTATCTTTTCCAATCTGACTCAGAGGCAAAAATGGAGTTGGACCACCAGATTTAATTGTAACATTGAGAAATTCCAGAGAAATGTCATTAAAGCAGTTACAGCATTAATGACAGACCACAACCAATTATGGAGTTCGAACAACAACATACAGTTCTACATGGCCAATATCTATAGACATGACGGAGTACACCTAATTGATGAAGGAAATGTGGTGTTCCTTCAAAACATCAAGCCAGTACCCCAGATGTGCTAAAATACTACACTCAGTGTACCCCAACACAGTCCTTTTAAGGACTACTTATCACATATAAATACACAAATAACCAAACACATCTTTTTTATTATACCCGCGGTTACAGCACATTGGGCCTCCTTACAAGGTTGCCGGTCCGGTAACAACGATACCGGTACGTTAATACTTCATCATCTGCTGGACTGGTGCATTTCGACCAGCGATGCCAGTGCTACTGGCATCTGCAGGGACCCATTGTGATTAGGTAGCACCTTCCCGCAATGAGCACGGGCACGCAGCAGCCATGCCAGTAATATTGGCATGCCGCAAGGAAGTTCATAATATGAGGTGCATGGACATGCACTCACCGTCATCCAGATGCCGGTAAGAACAGTTACCAAGATGTCGTTAACATTGGCATCGTGGGGCAGCAGTAAATAGCAATCTGCTGTGTTGAAACCTGCCGCAGGTGCACACAATCAGCACAGGTGGAGGCAATGGAGTCTGGCACTGCACAAAAGGAGCACACCCACACACCACACCCCTTCCAAACCCTAAATGCTACCATTAGCAGTTGCAATACTGGGACTGGAGGACATGCAGCAGGGATTGAACCAGGGAATGCAGCGGAGGGGAAGGTGGGTGAGACAGGGCCAGCACATACCACCAGCACAGGTAGTTGTACTCCACAGGCAGCCACCAATCCCTTCCCTAAGGGCCAGTTCATTTGACTTAACACCTGCACAGATACACACTCTGTACCGCCTGGACAGGGACACCATATGCGCAATAGTGGACCTCATCCAGGACGACCTCGTAAGCCGCATCAACTTTCGGACAGGCATCCCCCCTATCTGAAGGTAGTGTCTGTGCTGCACTTCCTTGCCATAGGCACCTACCAGCACACAGTAGGGCAGCTGTATGGCATCTAACAACCATGTTTCTCCTGTGTGCTCAACCAGGTGCTAGATGCCCTCCTGAAACATGGAAGGGACCACATATATTTACAACGGACTGTGGAGGATGAGAATGCTACCAAAATAGCATTCTATGCACTGGCAGGCATGCCAAACATAATCGGTGCCATCGACTGCACCCATGTGGAGCTGATAGTGCAGCATGCAGAGGTGGTAGAGTACCGCAACAGGAAGCTCTACCATTCCCTGAATGTCCAGATGGTGTACGATGCAAGCAAAATAATTAAGCATTGCTGTGCAAGATTCCCGGGATCTACACATGATGCCATGGTGCTGTGCAACTCCACGCTTCCCCGCTACATGGCACGATGCGCTGCACAACATACCTGGCTGCTGGGTACGTCCAACCACAGGGCAATGAGGGGTGTTGCCTGGGGGTAGACCACAAGCATAGGCAACCTGTCTGCTGGCTGAGGTATGAGGGGTGTTGCCTGGGTGGGACCACAAGCATAGGCAACCTGTCTGCTGGCTAGGATATGAGGGGTGTTGCCTGGGGGGGAACCACAAGCATAGGCAACCTGTCTGCTGGCTGGAGTATGAGGGGTGTTGTTCAGGCGGGAAACCCAGCGACATGGGTGGCAAAACTGTGACCCCAATTACCTCGACAGAATGTAGGACACATCCAATGGATGCAGTTGTGATATGCCTTCACAGCTGTGCGTTAATGTAGGCAACATACACAGCACCCACCCCAGCACATGCACCCTGAACACCATCAAACCTGAACCACGGGTACCACGATGCACCACCCTGCAGGCACAATGCATGAAATACATGAGCAGAGCAAAGTCGATCATGGGGCATGCAGCCATGCCTGTGGCAAATCCAACTGCCACACATGGAAATCTCTGTCATTGCACCCACCCCACAGGTACAACGCAGACCAGTATACCGGCCCAGGCACCTCAAGGGACACTTCCAGTTTCAGTGGTGCAAGCAAGGAAAGTAAAGTAATCATCAATCAGTTCCCACCACTAACATATGAGCGAGTGGCGCAGGACCCATCCATAGTACCTCTGCTCCACCATGCCAGTACACACCAAGCACATCACAGAAATGTTTCCTGTCACTGGCGGACCATACAACCATTGCCATGATGCCATGGTCACATGGGGGAAGGCAGTGATGGACAAGTACATGGTGACATCGCATAGTCATAAACATGATTAGCAAACCACTGCGTACCATATAGCACATTAGGCAAATGTGTCATGATGTACTCCACATGTATATTACCTATTTCAAATGCAACACACCCATCAGATGTCAGCACATCGTGGTCATTCTCAACTCATTTGTGTGAGTGCTGTACCTGATGGAAAGGTTCCTGAGACGTGAACGGCACACATATCCCCCAAGCATGGATCATCCCTAAGTACACTTACCTGGATCTTACTATAAGGAAATGTCAAGTGCTGTCATGATGAATTTGTGGCATGTGACCATGAACCCTGTACAGACATTGCACACAAGGAACGACAAAAAATGTTCACAAAAACACTTTCCATTGCTCCTGTGCAGGTGATGCTGGGTATCCCCTGAAGCCGTGGCTCCTGACCCCTATCAGGCAACCAGTCCGCAGGCACGTAGAGGACTACAACTGTGCACATACACGCACTCGTGTCACGATTGAGCAGACTTTTGGCCTGTTGAAGGTCCGTTTTCACTGCCTCAGCAGGTCGGTTGGGGCACTCATATACAGGCCTGAGAAGGTGGGCAAGATAGTGTTGGCATGTGCCATGCTGCACAACATGTGCATCCGGCGCAACGTACCACTGCCCCTGACACAAACCTGATTCCACCAGAAAATGAGGAGGATGATGATGAAGATTCTGCATAGCGACCACGGCACAATGTGATTGAAGGACGTGTTGATAGCCAAACTTTGATTGCACAATACTTTTGATGGGCTGAGTAACACAAGGCACTGGGAATGGGGGAATGGGGGACACTGGGCACTGGCTACTGTTAAAAAATAAATTGACACACACTCAAAAAGCAATGTCCAGTCATGTGTTTGTATTATGCACACCAGGTGTATTAATTAAATGAAAACTAAGTACAGTGAACAGGAACCAACGTGGACTTCTACCCTTTAATGTACACAAACTACCCCCCAGCCCCCAACACCCCCACACACCCATGCCCCCATCCCTCAACACCCAAACACACCCACGCCCCCACCCCCAACAACCCCACACACACCCCCTGCACCCACTTCAAGTTCAACTGGACTCCCTCCTGACATGTCCATGTGTCAGGCTACTGATGCCCCCTTTTAGGTGGAGGGGGTTGTTTGTCTGGGCCGCGCATTCTGCGCAGTGACCTCCGCATCGGGCTTGTCTGGGTGAAACTCATTGGGGTTGTGCTGGTCAATGGTGGTGGTTCGGCCTCTGCATCACCATGTTGTGCCATAGTGGCAACCAACTGGGTGACAGCCTGTGCCATGGCTGCCATACCTTCACGCACCCGCCGGGCCACACGGTAGACTGCACGGCTTATTGTCCTGGAATTCTCTTGCATGGCCCGGCATGTGGCTTCCCCATCCGCAAAGTACTGCTTGACCATGTCATGCATGGCCTGCTGGTGCTCCTCCATGTGGGTGAGCCGCCCCTCCAGGTCCCGGATGGATTGTGCAGCTGGTGGTTGCACGGGAGGTGGTGTGTGTCTGGTTTCAGGGCAGCGGTCAACTACGGGCATGTCCTCCGCAGTGTTGCGTCCACCTGAGCCATGTTCAGAGGATAACTGTGGGGTAGGTAGCATGGTTGGGGTGTTTGGCGTGTCCGCCTCCTTCAGTTCCTCATCCTCCTCTGCGCTATGTTGCGTGGATTGTGCCACCTCACCGAGATCATTTGTGGCCATTGACTGTGGCCCCTCCACATCACTGGCCGCTGGGGATCCCTCCTAATCCACCTGAGGTGTTTGCTGTGAGGCAGAGGTTTTTTGTTGTTGTGGCCTTTGTGGCAGGGGTACCTTTTGGCATGGGTGCCTTGATGGCAGCAGTGTGTTGTTGCTGTGGCTCCTGCCTAGGTTTTGGTGGTGGCTGCTTGTCCGGTTCTGCAGCCTGTGCGCCCTGTTGGCTGGAGGGCTGTGGCTTGGGATCGGTGGGTCGCTTCTGGCCAGCCCTTGATGTTGATTTCCTGGAGGCGTCGTAGTTCCCTCGGCTCAGGCGTGCTGGTGTCTTTTTTGGTGTTGCGTTGTGTTCCGCCTCGCTGTCTGATCCCATGCCTTTGGGTGACATAGAGGCAGGGCATCAGTCATGGGTGAAGGTACATCCTACATAGATCGATGCTAGTACATTTAGAGTTCTGTGCATTCACGTGTACATGTTGGAGGGGCGGCCATGGTGCTTACAGGAGGTGGGGTGGGGGTGCAGTGTTTGGGCATCCTTCTGGTGCAGCCATGATGGGTATGATGTCCGTTGGGTGGCCTGCAGGTGTAGCGTGGCTTGCGTGCTGTAGCCATGCCTCAGGGCTGTGTGCCATGTGTTCTTTGGATGTGCGTCAAGTGTGCAATCGTTAGTGGTGATGTGTGCACCATGCAATGGGATGGCACAGTGGTCAGGCCTGCATCTGTATTGTCAGGAATCAGGGGTTGTGGCGTAAGAGGAAGCGGGTACGGCCTAGACAGACTACAATTCGCAGCAGGCATGGGGAATGGTGTAGTTTCCTGGGCCCGCCGGTAACCAGCTGCAGGCACTTTGCACTTAGAGGATGTGCTCTTAAGGGCCGCCCGCCCGTGCTCAATTGCTGATGATTAATGTTGGAGAGCACGGGCGGCGGCGGCAGCAGCAGCGGAGCAGCAACACGAGAGGGCAGCGTGAGGGAGCTGAATAATGAACGCTGACTATGCACCAAGGCATTTGCATTCCCCGTGCCGCGGCGGTGAACGCTTGCTAACCTGCTCGATTACTTCAGGTCCGGGGCAGCCGCAGGAGGCGCCCCGACCATCAGTTAAGTGTTCATGTGTGTTTTGTATCCTACCGGGCCGCGGCGGTGACTTGCATCGAAAGAAAATGCTTCACTCATTAATGTCTGGACGTAATAAGGAAACGTCCGGACCATGAGTTAAGTGTGCCCTTGTAATGCTATCATGGGTGCTTCTATCTGTTTATATATAATATGATTATGATGTTTGGCAACTAAACGCCGGTTATTTCACAGGCACATTGCTTTCTTCAATAGTTGTAAGCTCCGTTCTAAGTACAGAGGCAAGAACCTGCTAAATATGCATGTTCCAGTCATATTGCTTTCTCCACATGGGGAAAAGCGCCGTTCTATGTACAGTGGTTTTGTGTCAATCCATGTTTTGAGGCATGTGGGTGTCTCAGTGTTCTCTGCTTGCTATCTGTTTGTTGTGGCTTTAAGTCATGGTTACTAACATGCAAGAGGTCATGTATAGTGCTTCATGTATTGTATGAAAATTATGTTATGTTCTACTAATTTCTGAAGTAAGAGTCAGGTCAGGTTGCAGGAGTATTACGCTACCAAGTCAGGAATTGTAGGGGTCTTTTTGCTGTTTATGTCTTGTTGTCTTCCCTTCCTTCCCTTTATTCGTCCATCCCCTTTCCCTAACTCCTTCTTCTCCCCATTGGCTGCCACGTGGCTACCTGTACTTCGAACATCCAGGCGCCCGTGCCAACCGCGGTGGGAGGGTTCGATCCATTCGGCTTCTGTGGTTCGGGAGAGGGGATTGAAATCCTCCTCCCTTAAGTTCATTTGTGACAGAATCATCAGCCCCCGCTTTTGGGATTACTGAACCACCCAGGCCAAATGGATAACCCTCCCTCTTTAGCAGAAGTGCTGAAGGCACTACAGGATATTCAGGTGGAATTGGTACATGTAAGACAGGAATCTAGCACTCTGAAGAATCAAGTGCAAGGATTGGTAGCACAAGGGACTTCGTTGGAGGAAGCAGGGTCCTCTACCGGCAGAACAGGCGCAAGTACGCCCACTGTTGTGGTTCAAGCTCCTAGTAGTGTGCCCTTGGCAGCGCTCGAAAGATTTTCTGGGGACCCTAAAAAATTCATGATGTTCTTGACCCAGTGTAGGTTGCATTTTCTTTGTAAACCAACAGCCTTTGAGACTATTCAAGCAAGAACTGCTTTTGTAATTTCATTCTTAACAGGAGATGCGGCCGCTTGGGCGATGCTATTGGTACAAAAAGATGATCCATTACTGTATCATTGGGATCATTTTTTGGCAGAATTTGGTCGATTGTTTGATCAAAGGGAAGTGTCATTGGCACAAGATAAGGAGTTATTGGCACTAAAACAGGGTACCAGAGATTTGGTCACACACTTCTATAGACTAGTAATTGAAACAGATTGGCCAGATAATAAACAGACAGATTTATTTTATCAGGGATTGAAAGAAGAATTAAAAGACGCTATGGCACAGGTAGAGCCTCAGCCCAACACTTGTACAGCTATGATTGACTTAGCATTAAGGTTGGATCATCGGATGAATGAACGAAAGGGAGACAGGAAAAAACCAGAGGTGGTACCCTTTGTACGGTTGGATATAGGAAGGGTGAACAGAAATGGTGAAGGTGAACCTATGCAGATTGGAGGGGTGAGGGGACCATTATCGGCTATGGAAAAGGAGCAGAGGAAAGCTAATAACTTGTGTTTGTACTGTGGTCAACCTGGACATTATATTTGTACTTGTCCAAACACTCCCAAGAAGATAGGTGGCGGAGATAAGAGCAAAGGCGAGTCGGGAAAAGGCTTGGGCCGGCCTTAGGGGGAACTCAGGTGTCAGGCTCAGTGGTAGAAAAGTTCCCCACTTGGGTAGCAAATACTTCACGAAAAGGTAACTCCCATTTGTATATTCTGGTAACTTTATTTTTTGCTTGTACAAAACAGATGGTGTCAGCCATGATAGATTCGGGAGCAACTGGAAACTTTATTGACATTGATTTGGCCAAAAGGTTGGGGTTGCCATTGAGAGAAAAGACTCAGATGGAAGGGGTGCAGCCGGTGGATGGGTCTCCTTTAATTTCAGGACCCATTTGTCAGCAAACTCAACCCATAGAAAGGAGGTGTCAGTCCGGACATGTGGAGGACATTGTACTCGATTTAATTGCAGCTCCCCAGTTTGGTCTTATTTTAGGAATTCCTTGGTTGACTCAGCATAACCCAAGAATTGATTGGGTGGCTAGAGAGATTTTTTTTTAAAATCCAGAATGTATAGGTCACATTGAGGAGGAGGTGAGTCCTGCATTGTTTTTGGCAGATCAGCCACCGGCAGTGCAAGTGGTGGGGGCTGTGGGTTTACAGGTTCCGGCTAAATATCAAGAGTTTGTGAATGTTTTTGACAAAGGAGGAGCGGAACGATTGTCGCCCCATAGACCATATGACTGTGTCATAGAGTTAGAACCAGGGGCTAAATTGCCATGCAGCAGAATATATGCATTAACGGAAACAGAAAATCAACATCTGCGAGAATATTTGGATGATATGTTAAAGAAAGGATTCATTCGACATTCGACATCACCAGTCTCATCCCCATTGTTTTTTGTGCCAAAGAAAGAAGGTATGTTGAGGACATGTATTGATTATCGTGCATTAAATAAGGTGACAGTAAAGAACAGATATCCACTCCCTTTAATTTCTGGACTGCTGGATCAAGTAAAAACAGCAGTGGTTTACACAAAACTTGATTTACGTGGAGCTTATCATTTGATTCGTGTTAAGGAAGGTGATGAGTAGAAAACTGCTTTTAAAACTAAGTTTGGATTATTTAAATATTTGGTTATGCCTTTTGGTTTATGTAATGCTCCTGCAGCATTTCAGTTTTTTATGCAGGAGGTATTGAGTGAGTTAATGTCCAGACGTAATAAGGAAACGTCCGGACCATGAGTTAAGTGTGCCCTCGTAATGCTATCATGGGTGCTTCTATCTGTTTAAATATAATATGATTATGAGGTTTGGCAACTAAATGCCGGTTATTTCACAGGCACATTGCTTTCTTCAATAGTTGAAAGCTCCGTTCTAAGTACAGAGGCAAGAACCTGCTAAATCTCCATGTTCCAGTCATATTGCTTTCTCCACATGGGGAAAAGCGCCGTTCTATGTACAGTGGTTTTGTGTCAATCCATGTTTTGAGGCATGTGGGTGTCTCAGTGTTCTCTGCTTGCTATCTGTTTGTTGTGGCTTTAAGTCATGGTTACTAACATGCAAGAGGTCATGTATAGTGCTTCATGTATTGTATGAAAATTATGTTATGTTCTACTAATTTCTGAAGTAAGAGTCAGGTCAGGTTGCAGGAGTATTACGCTACCAAGTTAGGAATTGTAGGGGTCTTTTTGTTGTTTATGTCTTGTTGTCTTCCCTTCCTTCCCTTTATTCGTCCATCCCCTTTCCCTAACTCCTTCTTCCCCCCATTGGCTGCCACGTGGCTACCTGTACTTCGAACATCCAGGCACCCGTGCCAACCACGGTGGGAGGGGTCGATCCATTCGGCTTCTGTGGTTCGGGAGAGGTGATTGAAATCCTCCTCCCTTAAGTTCATTTGTGACATGTATGGTGATATATATGTGTGTGCGTACATGCCGATGGTGCTTGTGTTTGCAATTGGGGACTCATGTGGTTTGTGTCAGTGGGGTTTGCTGTGTGTTTTCATGGCAGAGATTTTGCGGTTTGGTTGGGGCTGACTTTAGGTGGGAGGTGATGGACCATGTATTTGCTCTCATCTACTTGCCATTTGGACTCCACCATTGTACTCGGGGTATTAGGTGTGTGGTGATTTTTGTATTATGCTAAGGGTCACTCACTGTCATCGGCCGATGAAGGGACTCCCATCTCGGGATGGCCAACACTCTCGATGGCCTCCATGTCTATGACGTGACGGAGCTGCATGTTTCCTCCCAATGAGCAGGCTTTATAGGGGATGATGCTCCGCCACCTGTGGCCTGGGCCTGGCTGCGATTTGCTGAAAGGATGTCACGGACACGCAGCTGCAAATCGTCCCAGCGTTTCCTGCAGTCTCTTACGGTGTGTGGGATTGTCTCCACCACAGAGACTGTTTGTGCCACCTCCTCCCAGATTTTTTTTTCCAGATGTCTGCCGCACGGCACAGGTCTGCGCAGAACACAACATCTGTGTGCTCAATAAGTGTGTCGGCGAGCGTGTTGAGCTCCTCATCATTGAAACCTGGCTTTTGCAGCCGCACTGTGCCTTTTCTGGTTGCCTTGGCCATCACCTTGCTAACACAGTCCACAGTGCGCCGATCAAGGTGCTGTAGGCAGAGGATTTGAATGGATTGTGTTTTTAAAGATGGCCGCTGGAGCATTTCCCATTCCAGCACAATGACGTTGCTTTCGTTACCGGCATTTCCGTTACCGGTATTTATGGTACCGGTATCTAAGGTACCGTTCCTTACGGCAGCTAGGATGCCGATGCCGGTGTCTGCAGCATTGATGATGCCACTATCGGGGGTTTGGAGGGCCTTACGGGCATGCCGGTGCAACCGTTACCGGCATTCTGGCATGCACGTGCACACTGACTCAGAATCAACTGTCGACTCCGGCAGCAGTGCTACACGGACACGGTTGCACCGGCATGCCTGTAATTTGCTTTTTTCACCGGACAACTCGTAATGAGGCCTTGACTTTTATCATAACCGCGGTTACATAAATTGGTTACAAAATTGGCTCACTTCAGGTTTTATACTATAATACAACTTAAAATATCAATACAGTACAGCACTACTCATGTACTTATTTAAAGTAGCTAAAGGTAAAGAAAGCAGAGAATAATACACAACAGTAAACTGGGTAGACAAACATTTTACAGCCACATAATATAATACCTTGAGTGAGAATACACAACCTAAAATACAGTGTATGGGGCATCTAAAACTACAGTACGATTCCTCCTTTTTATATTCATTTTGTCAAACAATTGTTTTCTCTTTTTCTCCAAAGTCTCAAACACAAAATAAAAAACTCACAAATACCTACCAAGTCACTGGCCAGTGATTTTTCATCCCCGATGTCAATATGCCTATAAAAATATCTTTAAAAAAAATAAAACAATGACACCCCAAAATATATAGCCGCGGGCATGGAACTACTCCTACCCGCGGATATCTGTAGTCCTTAATAGCCTCGGACATAGCAGCGAATATCAGCAAAACGGATGAAAAAAATGCTTTCCTACCCCCAAAGCCTTCACCAAGTGCTCCCCTCATCTGTGCCAGCTCCCACATTCCCCATATCGCCTCCTCACCTCCCCTACCCTCTCCCTAGCCCCACACAACACAAACTGTTTCTGTGACACAGTTTGCTTTCAGATATGTGTTGCAAACTCTGTCCCTAGCCCCCCTCCAACTCCCAAATTTCACTTGGTGCCCTCTAGCCACCCCCACCTCTAGCCTGATGGCATTTGCATATTTTTTGAGTTGCAAATAGGTTTTTTCCCTGAGTTTCATTGTCCCATATCCTCGGCTATAGCCGCAGATATCGCTCGTATCGAGAGAAAAAGAAGATGGTGGTCGTTTTGGGTAAATCCCCTAAATATCTCTATCTATTTTTGGGAAGGCTCCCCCCTTCTCTGTCAAATATTTGAAAAACGACTGCACAGAATAACCCAAACCACAAAAGGATTGCAAGTCAATGCTTCGTGCCCAAGTTGTTTCCGACCGGGTCCAGCGGTTTGGGCTGTGCACTTTGGCAAAAATGTACCTTGTTTCTCTATGGGGTAATTAATGGGAAAAGGCTGCACTTTTGGGAACATTGTTTTGGGGTTGCTTAATAACTTTCTAATTTTTTAACAAATCTTTACGAAACTCACTTTTGAATTTTTGGTCTAATCCATTATCGAATCAAATTTTATTAACGATAGAATTTTGAGGGGTTCCTATGGGAGTCTGGCTCACCTTAACTATAGGGCTGCGAGTGCTGCCCTATTTTATATATATATAAACAGCATTTACTTTTTCCATTTTAAAGCCAGACTCCGCGCTCCAAATTGACCGAAGCTACTGAGCATTGTGAAGCGCCAGTTCCTGGTGATACAGTAGGACTGGCCTTGTACGTGGAAGGGAGAGTTCCCCTTATCGGCGGGTGGGGGGAGTGCCCAACTGCCATGGGAGGTCCGCTGCATCCAGCTTCTGGATTCCTGAAGGAGTTTCACTTTCTATGGTCATCCGTATGAGGTATTACAAGTAACCTGGGATATTTAGGGTTTACTGTATAAAAAGCAAACCTTGTTTCACGTAAGAAGAACACCACTATCCAGACAACCCTGTGTGCACTCAACATGTCATCACAAGTGTATAAAGAAAGCGCTCGTAGAGAAAAAGTTGCTTCTCTATTTTGTGAAAAGCAAACCACCAGTAATGTCAGTAAACCAAGGGGATAATTGTTGGAAGTCCAACCAAACAACAAAGTAAGACTTTTGAGAGAATTGGAAAAGTTGCAACGCCGTGAGATCAGTAAGTGGTGGGAAGAACACTCACTGCAGAACTATATTGATCAGGGAAGAATTCCCAGACCAGACGCTTACGTATTCTCACCACGCCAACATTTGAAGAACAAGATCCTGCAATGTTGCAAGAATGGGGAGAATCCAGCAATACATGTTGTGCAACTTTTTTGAACATCTTAATCAAATATGCCAGGACAGACAGACATAAGATACTGTCCAAAATACAGGAAATTGAGGAGCAGCTGCACAATATCAATCCTATTGAAGCAGGTAAATCCATCTGTATTAGTATGGAAATAGGATACAAAACATTTGAAGATTATATCAAATTAAGGAAACAACGTAAATTCACACAGGATAAGGATGAGTATGAGAAGGGGAGGGTGGTCACTTTTGACAAATGCTTTGACACCTTAAGACAAAAGTCCCAACCAATCCACAATATCCTGCGAATGAAATATCCACCGATCCATCATCCTCACGTGTTGACACTACAGAAAGTGAAAGTGAGCAGCCTCAGCGAAAGTAATTTTTTTTAGAGGAGATGAGACTGTTAGGTATGGATGGAAGGAACAAAAGCAACAAAAATACAAGAGGCAGAGGATGGGGAAAATCTAAGGGACAAAGAGGAGGAAAAAAACAAGGAGGGGCAACTGTTTTAGACACCATGGATATGGACAAATCCGAGAGGAAAACAAGCTAGGGGACAAAGACATTATAAAAACAGATATGGACTTGCCAGGCATGTCCATATTTAATGTTTCATCCCACTCCTTTTCCTCTGACGAACTCAAAGTACTCAAATTGGGTTTCAGTTTTTGTCCCACATCCTCTTATAATCATGCAGAGACTCGCATTGACTTTGACAAATACATGCGCAAAGTCAGACTTAAGAAATTCTTTGCAATGAATCCACCCAAGCCTGGCATGAAGGAACCTCTGCAGGGGTACACTCCTGTGCCCATAGAGGATATGCAAATATTTGCAGACCTCATACATTTGGAATCGGAATGTCGAGAGAATGAAGATATTAGTGATCTGGAATGGCATTCAATTAATATTTAGACTAACTGGCCAGGGAAAAGTGAACTCAAATTGAAGTCTCGATTCAATCCCATGTTCAACCCAGGTGGACATATAGAAGCTTTTCAAGACCTAGTAATAAGTGACTGGAAAAAAATCAGGAAGAAAAAAGTTTCAACTAAAAATAATCTTACCTTCCATGAACAAAGTATTCTTACACAATTGCGTACACTCGGTGACTGTATTATAAAACCCTCAGACAAAGAGGCAAATATAGTCATAATGAATCATCAGGAATATATAATACAGGCCGAAAGACAATTAACAGACAGAGCTTGCTACGCTAAACTGGACGAAGATCCCACAGAAGCCATGAATGTCAAACTTTTCGAGCTCTTAACAACATGGAAAGAGAGAGGACTGCTCGATTACGAAATGTATACATTTCTACATCCTAAATTCACAGTTATGCCCACGATCTATTTTCTACCCAAAGTACATAAAAGTATGTCAAGACCTCTAGGGAGACCAATTGTGACATTTTGTGGAGCTCTATTTGAAAATACTTTCAAATTTGTGGATGAAACATTGGTGTCTTTCGTGACTACTCTTCCCTCATTTTTGAGAGACATCAAAGATGTCTTAAATAAAATAGATGGCATACTGTGGGAACCCACTTTTTTGTTAACTACATTGGATGTCTGTCTCTCTATACATCAATCAAACATACTGATGGCCTACAAGCATGTGAGTACTTTCTTCATAACTAGATCTATGAACTTCCTAGAACATGGGAGGATGATATTGGACACGATTAATATTTGTCTCACTAATAATAGTTTTTTGTTCAACAAAGAATTGTATACTGAACTTCAGTGAACAGCCATGGTCACTACTTTTTCTCCTTCTTATGGAGAGTTCATCTGCATACAGAGAAATTGTTCTAAAATTGAAACTTTTGATATTGAATGTGCTCACATGGCTTTGAGGTTTCAACAACCTGGCTATCCCAAGAAGGTACTTGAAAGAGATTATATTAAAGCATGAGACAAAGATCGTACTTCCCTGTTGGTATCCAATTTGGTGTCTCAAGTTGTTCCTGGCACTAGTGACACACGCCTTATTTTGACTTTTGGCAAAGGATCACAGAATATCCAACAGATAATGCATAAACATTGGCATGCTCTCCAACTAGATGAACATCTAGGCAAAATACTGGGTGAAGAAATGAACATTACATTTCGGCGATCCACCTTGCTCAAAGACAATTTTGTGTTTAGTTTTGTGAGCCCCATGGTAATTCCATAGGAACCCCTCAAAATTCTATTGTTAATAACTTTTAACTCGAGTAACGGACTTGGTCAAAACTTCAAAAGTGATTAAAAGTCTGCGGGCCCCCCAGACTGCACATTTTCATAAAGATTAATCAGAAAATCAAAAAGTTATGAAGCGTCAACATTTCTTTTTCTCCAAAGTGCAGCCTACTTCGACATTACTTTTCCCATAGCCAAAAAGGGTACGTTTTTACCAAAGTGCACAGCCCAAACCGCTGGATGGATTTAGATCACGTCCAAAACAATTTGGGCATGAATCCTTGACTCGCACACCATGCGTGGTTTGGGGTTATTCCATGCTTTGGTTATTTAAACATTTGAAGGAGAAGGGGGGTCCCCTTGCCAGGTAATCATATTTATATCTCCCATGGTGCATTGCAGAATCATGCTTTTTAGAAATGAAATGACCGCCATCTTGTTTTTCTCTTGATGCGAGAGATATTCGAGGCTATAGATGAGGTTATAGTAAAATGAAACACAGTAAAATCTGTTTGCAGGTAAAAAACAAACACCAGGCTAGAGGTGGGGGGTGGCTAGAAAGCACTGAGTGAAATGTGGGAGTTGGAGGGGTCAAGGGACCGAGTTTGCAACACAAAGCTTTCTGTAGCCTCGGCTATACCCGCGAGTAGCCGACAAGAATTTTCTTTCACCCGTTTTGCTGATATTCACAGCTATATCCGGGGCTACAAAGGACTACAGATAGCCTAGGGTATGTGTAGTTCGGTATCCACGGCTATATAATTTGTGGTGTCAGTGTTTTATATTTTTTCAAAAGTACTTTGTCTAGGTAAACTGACGTCGGGGGTGAAAAATTACTGGTCATGGCCAAAGGCCATGGTCAGCGACCTCGTATGTATTGAAAAATCTTTTTTATTTTGGATGTGTGTTTTCAGACTTTTCAGCATGTGAGACTTTGGAGAAAGATAGAAGAAAATAGTTAAACAAAATTAATATAAAAGGAGCAATTGTAGTCCAGTTTTAGATGTGGCACACAATGTATTTTAGGTTGAGTATTCTCACTTATGGTATATGTTGTGTGGGTGTGCAATGTTTACCTATCTAGTTTACTGTGATGTATTTTTTTCATGATTCTTATTTTTCAGTTACTTTACATTAGTACATGAGTAGTGTTGTTCTGTATTCATCATTTAATTTGGATTCTAGTACAAAACTTGAAGTCAGTGTACCTTTTAACTGGTTTTTGTTGCTGGGGCTAAGGTAAAAGATAATGAACTGTAGCCGTGAGTATGATAAAAAAAATGTTTTGTTATTATTTATTGTATTTATGTATTTATATATGAGTAGTCCTTAAAATGACTGCTTTGGGGTACACTGAGTGTAGAACTTTAGCACATTAGGAGTACTGTTTTGATGTTATGAAGTAACACTGCATTTCCTTCATCATTTAGGTGTACTCTGTCATGCCTATAGAAATTGGCCATGTAGAACTGTATGTTGCTGTTCGCAATCCATAATCGGTTGTGGTCTGTCATGAATGCTGAAACTGCTTTGTTAAAATTTCTCTAGGATTTTTCAATTTTACCATTAACTCTGGTGGTCCTTCTCCATTTTCGCCTCTGAGTGAGGTTAGAAAAGATAAAAATGGTGTGAGGAAATAGTTCCATTAGTTTTCCCATGTCATTAAAGCAAGGGACACTGCTCGTACATTCTCCAAATCATTGCCTCCACAATCAATTAGTATGACGTCTGGGTGCCCTGTACTTCTCAGACTTAACAATTCTGGAAAATGTAATGGTAAAATCTGTCAAACCTAGGTCCATGTTAATATTTAGTTACTCACAAAAAGCGAGCAACCAAAACAACAAACTGTCTCCAATCAGCCACACAGTTTTCAAACCAGCCATGATACCTGCAGTATTTCTCTGTTTCCAGTATTTCTAGTACTTTGTATGAGCAGGGTATGTATGACGTGTGTATGTGTTGTGCTTTCTAGCCAGTGGACAATGACATTTGTGATGTCATCTTTGATGTCCTGGGTGTTAGGCTTAGCAATGCACGGTGGTGGCGCGAGTTATGGTTGCTTAGCTTACCATAACTGGCGAATTTCAAGGGATTTTCGGTTTTACTTGGAACCATAACGTCCCTTTAACAAAGTTTTTTCACTGAATTTCATAGGTTTTTAGTAGCGCAACTTAACCATAAAGTCCCTTCAACAAAGTTTTTTTACTGAATTTCATAGGTTTTTAGTAGCGCAACTTAACCTTAACGTCCCTTTAACAACATTCTTTCACTGAATTTCATAGGTTTTTAGTAGCGCAACTTAACCATAACGTCCCTTTAACAACGTTTTTTCACTGAATTTCATAGGTTTTTAGTAGCACAACTTAACCATAAAGTCCCTTTAACAAAGTTTTTTTACTGAATTTCATAGGTTTTTAGTAGTGCAACTTAACCATAACGTCCCTTTAACAACATTCTTTCACTGAATTTCATAGGTTTTTAGCAGCGCAACTTAACAATAATAACTTTGACTTTATGTACATGTAATATGGAACATACTGAACCCCTTCTACTGAACCTGATGTCCGCAAACTCTTTTTATGTCCGCGGACATGTTCAGAGAACAGTACCACTACCTAAAAACTCTGGGGGGGTAGGTTTGATTGTTATATCATAACATAGGAACAATTAACAAATTCAAAAAGCAGCACACATACACATTATATGTAGTAATACATAAGAAATGTAACCCATATATGTAACACACTAACCATTCATTTAAATACAATATGTTCTAGAATGGAATATACCAAAAGAAGATAAATTGGCTTCGAACATAATTACCTCACAGACACTACAGAACTAAGAGCAAGACCAGACCTACAGAGTACTTAGAACATATCTTACCTGAAATAGTATAGTAACTAATAATAGTAAGTGTACTTAGATTAAAAAAAATATATTATCTTTTTTTTTCTCACAGAAATGTCTAGTACTCTGGAATGGCTAGAGGAGCATTTCCCACATGAGGAAATGTCAGAAGATAATGAAACTAATGGTAAACACTTAACAATATAAACCATTTAATTATTATTATTTTATATACATTTTACATTTAACATATATGTATTTTTTGTACAGAGCATACCAAAATAGAAAATACCTCTGAAGAAACTGTTGTGTATAACACTCTTGACAGCATAAAAGAAAAAATGGATTTATTGTTGACCAATTTTAATAATTTGAAAACCTTTGTTGAAGATCATTTTAAAACAAAAACCTCATACCATTGTCCCACATGTACTTGTCCCCCCTCACCATATCCCAGTCAATTATCCCCAAACCCTCTCCATAACCCAAAATGTTTTGATGAGACTTCCATCCCTTCTTCACCTGATACCAATAATGTTGAAACCCCTAATTCTCCTGTTTTTGTTTCCGTTTCTGCCTCAACTTCTCTATCATAAATTATTAATATATGTTAAATAAAATAAAATGTTTATATTGTGTTGTAATTAGTTTCCGTTTAAAAAAAAAATAATATAGGTGTCAGCGGACAGCGCGGGTATTCTGAAATGTTCGTAAATAAATGAAAATGGAGGTGTCCTGAAGAACACTATACCTGTTCGTACTGTTCGCTAGCAAGTTGAAACTGTTCTAAGAACACACTGGTGTCCTGAAATGTTCGTAAAGAAACGAAAATTAAAGTGTCCTGAAGAACACTATACCTGTCCGTAGTGTTCGCTAGCAAGTTGGAACTGTTCTAAGAACAGAATTGGTGTCCTGAAATGTTCGTAAATTAACGAAAATGGAGGTGTACTGAAGAACACTATACCTGTCCGTACTGTTCGCCAGCAAGTTGAAACTGTTCTAAGAACACATGCGGTGTCCAGAAATGTTTGTTTGATGTGTGACGCACTTTTAATTACTTCAGGACCCGAACAGTGTCCGTAGAACATTAACGCGCATGCGCAAACCAATGTCTGTGCATTTGGTGTCCTGCGGACAGCCGCTTCCTTCGCAAACATGTTCGCGAAGCGATCATGTGACTGCGCCCATGCTGATCGCGTGTTCTGAATGCCGACACTGTTGCCACCTGGTGCTGCACCTGCTTTAGCACCACCCCACCCCCTCCACCACCACCACCTTCCCAAGGGCCTGAAGAGGGGAACAGGAGTGAGGATGCAGAGGAGGAAGAAGAGGATGAAGAGAATGAGGTAGAGGAAATCCCTACTACCCGCACTAGGCGTGAGTCTTGGGTGTGGCGGTTGTTTACCATTCATGGGAATGGTCCTAAGGCTTGTGCGAACCGTGTCACCTGCAATGAGTGCAAAATGGTACTCAGTCACGGGAGGCATGGTTCGTAAAGCTTTGGGACCAATACCATGAAGCGACACCTAAGGTCATTTCACTCTGGGTTGTACCTTGCGAGGAGCGTAGTAGGTTGATTTCCTCTACTTCATCCTCCGTTTCTGATCCTGTCACCACAAGGACCACCTCTGTGGGACAGCATCTTCCTCAAGCTGCCTCACAGGCCATACAGAATTCTGATGACCCTTACCTTTCGAGGGTCACAGTTGTATGTATGTACTGCGACACAGTACTCTGCAGGGGGGAGCGACTTTGCAGTGCTTTTGAGACTATCATCTGAGAGCATGAGAAGACCTGCTCACTACCCAAATAAAACCCACTCTACATCTTCCTCTCTCAGCTCGCCCTTTCTTATCCCTGTGGTTGGTGTCCCCCCCTTTACCCTCCTTTCCCCTCCTCTCCTATTGTGTCATGTATAAAAAAACAAAAAATACAAAATAAGAAAAAAAAAAAATAAGGCTCTTTTCAGAGCCGCCTTTCACAGTTAAAAAATAGAAGTGAAAATAAATGAAGCAGGGCCCTTTGTATTTTTTAGAAGTCTGCGGACAGTCCGTGACATCAAAAAATGTGGGGTGCTACCCTATCATAACCATTGCAATTTTCTCTGGGAGGAAGTGGTGGCTCTGAAAAGAGCCTTTGGGAGGTGTTTGTATGTCAAAAATTATAACTACTCAACACCTACTTCAAAATGAATGCTGTAATTCTAAAAAAGGTCGCAATGCATTTTGTACATTTCTCAGAATAAATCTGATTGCCAGCATAAGTAAGATGGACTCCATCTCTGCGAAAAATGTATGTAGTATGAAACATAATATTTTCATTGTGAAAAGAGGACATGCCAAAATCTCTTAGAAAGGCACAAACAGCCTTATTAACATTGCGCCTTGCTTTTTCCATTTGTGGACCAAATGAAGAAGAACGTAGCCATATTTGTCTCTGCAGAATACGTGAAAATATTACTTGAGAATTAGGAAACATGTCCAGGACCTTCCCAAGTCCTTCTTTCATAGCAAATTGCAAAGAAATTCCAGACACATGACCTAAACAGTTCCCTCCACAATGAATTACAATTATGTCTGGATGTTGCTCTGTCTCCAAAGTAGCACAGAGAGGTAGCAAGTCCAACCACTTCATTCCACATACTCCATGCCAGTGTACTTCCACATGTGTAAATCCAAGATCTACAGCTACGCCACAGCTTTCTGCATGCACCTTCAACCAATGTATCCACGAATCTCCCAAAATCCAAACAATCTGTTTTCTGAAACACACAGCCATAGCTATCTGTTGTTCTCTCAGCAAGAAGAGTATCTGAGAAACTCTCTCCTGGCACAACACACCCACTAAACTTTCCTGACCAATCCCTTTCAGTGCTCATTCTCATTTGCATGACTTCTGAACCCAAAAATCCCCGGATGTAACACCCGATGTCCGCGAACTACCGCCATGTCTGTGGACATATCGTAACATGAACAGCCCTTCTACCATTTCCACTTCACTCTCTGTGCCATTCCCTCATTGGATGTAGCTAAGAAGTCACATGACCATCCACCAATCACATTCAAGACCTCTACATCTAACTGCATCATCATAGATCAGCACTGCAAATGTACTGTGAATCTCTCTGAGTACAAGTGTCATATCATTGGCAAGCACCATCTACAAGAAATACTGTACAAGTCTCCAAGATTTCTACTTGCAGCTCCATGCATATCCATATAGATGAACACAAACTACAGGTATGCATATTTTCTGTACAGTACATGAACACATTTTCAAACTGACTTTTAGCTTGTGTAATCTGTAAAATGAATGTACTGTCTTTTTTTCAATCTCCTAAAATCAACTGTCACTTATAAACCTTTATACTATTTACTTTCTTTATACACACACACACTCAAATCATGTTAAACTAACATTTTTTAAATGAAATATATAGACTACATATATTCAAACAAAATTGCATGCATGCACACTCTATGTTCAAATCTAAAAAAATAATACTTATACAATTACATAATTTTTTTATTTATTTATTTATTTAATTACTTTAATTTAAGCATGACATTGAGGAACTATTACCTGGAAGAGCTTAGTTACAGAAATAGTGGTATTCAGTGGTACATTATGAATTTCACAAGACATAGTAAAGATATTTTGTTTGCTAAAGTTAGTAATTGAAATACAATTTGTTCATTAAGAAAATATCATATGTATTGAACTGGTGCGACGTAGCTTAGCTAAATAAGATAGTTTTAATGGTTTTGAGGAAGGCGCTGAGGATTTCAATTAAAAAAATCAATGTCTAAATTAAAAACAGTGCTATATACAAAAAACAATTACTAATGTGTTTCTTTTACAATTGCAGTGAAGACCATTCTCCTGAAAAGAAGCAGCCGAATGTGAAGAACAAAGAACTAAGAATTAACCTGTTCATTTTAGAAAAAAAGTAAGTAGAATATCACCATAATATTTGTATTATTACTCAAACACACTGTAAAGTTAATTCATGCTATTTCTGTGCCTAAAAATAGAGATTGTGCACCATTCTGTCCAAAAATCCCCATCTCTTAAACAGCGATTTACAGCCAGAATGGCCCACAAATTCCTATTTTTGGACACACAAATTACCCAACTCAACCGCTAGAATTTTGATATTATAGAACAAACAACTGTTTTAATTGTACTTCTCCACACCACTAGCTTACTTTATTCTGTCATCTGAACCCCAGTTTATTAGCACATAAATTCAAGAATACCCATCCCTACTAGTTGTAGTTCCCAATGCACAATCACACACCATTACATACATCTTTATCATCTTAATCAAACACTCATGCACACAGCACACATACATTGCAGAACACCCCAACCCATACCTTCTTTATTTTTTTCAACAGACCCTAAAAAATGCCTACCAAAAGTCAAATCCGTAGAAAGCAACGCAGAAGTAGAGCAAATGAAAATAAAAGTGTCCAACATAAGCATCCATCTCTAGCAGAATTTGTAAAAAAAAGTTGAAACAAAACAGCTAATACAGTCATTTAGTGAAACACAAGAAGTTTCAAGTACAAAAACTTTGCCTCCTCCATCAAAATGTAAACCAAACCAAAAAACAATTAGTAGAAAATCAGCTATCACTACATATAAAACTGCTTCTTTAAATCTTGATATAGTTCAAAGTAAGCATACCAAGAAAAGTATTTTAGCCAAAATGTTCCATCACAAAGTCCTTCAAAATCTTATAAAAACAGGAGAGAAACCAGGTTCAACGCTTAAAACCTATCGTAGGATATTAATCTTAGAAGCGTTGATAGACAGTGCAATTCTTCTCAAAAGAAAGTTATTTATTTTAGTGTTAAACAAAATGAAACCACTAACAAAACTAATAACTAAATTACAAAAAAGACTTCTCAATAAACGAAATGTCAACAGAAAGAACTTAAGTATCTGCGGAGATGAATGGAATCACACTACAAGCACAGAACCATACTTTAATGAAGAAGCGTACAAACAAAAGCAAACAAATACAATTGCCATGCATAGCAGTGGTCAAGGTTATGAAAAAGTGAATAATACCATAATGGAACAAGAAATACTCCTTACAAAAATATGCCCTGAAAACTTAGAATTACCCCTCCATTCAACTGAATCAGAACATCTAGTGTACAAATGGCCATGCACGTCAATGTGTAACCTTCCCAAACAATTTTTCAAGTCTTTACGCCAATTCCTCAATCAATATGTAAAAAGCAAAGACAAAATCAAAATTAAACTACTGCAAAATATGGATACCTGTCTAGTGATATCAACACATCATTCAACTATAAGAAATCTAGTCTATAAATTGTACTATGCTAAAAGTCCTGCTTTAGCACTAGCAAATGTAAATAACATTCTTCTACATGGTACAGCAAAAGACCTACTTGAAGAAATTGACTATATCCCGAAAAAATATTTTGGAAGTGAAAGCCACTTACAGAATGAAATAGCTTTAAACCAAATTAGCAACAATTCTACACATGGCAACCCTTTACTAAACACATACAAAAAAGAAATAATAACATTTAAAGGTACATCAGCTGAAGTACCAAATCATGTGTGTGTATGTTGCTGCAGAACTTTTTATAAAAGTAACACAAAAACTGTAGACCTATCATACAAAATAGAAGACAATGAAGATTCTGAATGGTTTGAATTAGCTCTCTACCTTGTAGCAGAAAACAAATACGAAATAACTGACCCCTTAATACTTTGCAGTTACTGCACTACAAAACTTGACCTTCACGTGCTATCACAAATAATTTGGAATTATACCCACTACCAAAACCCCTACAACAACTTAATTTATATGAGAGCATCATAATTCAAACAGTGCACCCATTTCAAGCAATAATACGCCTTCAACCGAAAACAGCAAAATTACCTCCCTCTGAATTGGTAAAAGGCATTTGTGGAAAAGTAGTTTATTTACCATTAGATCCAAAAGAAAATGTGCATACTCTAGGAGTGCAACGTCCAATGCATCAATCTTTAATTAACTTAGTAAATGGAGTACCTACAAAAGACAAAAAAATATGGCAACAGCTGGTAGATTTACATAAAGTTAGACAAGCTTTGCAATATCTTAAAGAGAATAATGAATATTACAAAGAAATTAATATTGCAGAAAACTTGAAGGATGCAACTGAAATAATTCAAGAAACACAAGAAACTGGTAAATTTGAGCTCCTAGATCCTGCTACAATATCAAATACTTTAGACCATCATACAATTCATCCTTTGCACTCTAATGACACCATAGAAGATGCACTGGAAACATACCAAATGCGTTAAACAAAAGGATCACCAATCAGCATTTGGGAAAAAAGTATAGAAGCACGTGCTTTTCCTCTACTCTTTCCTACTGGCAAAGGAGGAAGGTACGATGATAGACCTATTCAAATATCAGCATCAGAATACTGTTCATTACGGATGTATTCTGAAGATCCCAGATTTAGACAAAATGTGGAATATATATTCCACCTACTCTTTGAAAGTGAACTAGCAACTTTATGTTACGGAGTTGCACACATATTAAAATCAGGATCACACTTTCAAAATATGACAGCTACACAATTATTACAAAAAGTGCAACAAAAGTATGAGGTATTACAATCAAATATTAGAAATCTATTAGCAAATATGCGTGGTACTAAAGAGTACTGGTTTCGACGTCATGGAGATGTACGTTGTATGATCAGAAACTTTGGTCCACTCGCTTGGTTTGTTACATTAAGTTGTGCAGAATATGCATGGGAAGATTTACATGATTTCCTACACATATCAAACAAAAACAAAACAAACATAAATATACTAACACCTGGAGAACTTTGTTTTTTGGATCCTGTTAATGTTTCAAGATATTTTCACCATCGCTTCATTGCTATGCTACATTTTATTTGTAATAAAACTGTTCCTCCCCTTGGAGAATTTCAACACTTCTTTTGGAGAAAACAATACCAAGCCAGAGGAGCACCACATATCCACATGCTTTTATGGATTAAAGATGCTCCTAAATTTGGTCAGGACAGTGATGCCACTGTTTTACAGTTTATTGAAAAATATGTCACTTGTGAAATTCCATTGGAAGCAACAAATAGTGATCTTCATGCACAAATTTTACATTTTCAAAGACAAATGTGTGGAAAATATTGTCGTCGCAAATACAAAAACAAAGGGAAATACTACATCAAATGCCGATTTGGTTTCCCTAGACCAGTTACAAATACAGGTCAAGTGAACAACCTCATGTCTTCAGTTAGACATAGTGTTAAAGGTAAGTCACCTAAAAATACACATTACATAAAAAGAAAAGAAGAAGAAAAATATATCAATGATTATAATGCAATCATTGCCCACTTCTGGAATGCAAACATAGATGTGCGTACATTGCAGACAATTCTACTGCAGTTGCACGATATATCATAGCATACTTAACCAAAGCAGAAAAGACAGAGCTCCAAGACCTCTGGAATGACCTGTCATCAGATAAAACAGTGTCTCAGTAATTATACATCTTGGGCATAAAAATGCTCTCCCATAGAGAATGTGGATCATATGAAGCAGCTGATCGTTTAAATGGTACTGCATTGTATGGTAAATCTGAAAATATAGTATGGCTAAGTCTTGGTCCAGCTAAATCTAGAAAAAGAGTTCTAAAATCATACGAAGATATAGAAACAATAGCCAAACGTGATCCCAACAGCCAAGACATTTTAAAAAACAATGTATTGGACACATACTACCCAAACAGAAGTAATACTTTGGAAACCATGTGTCTATACCACATAGCCCAAAACTACACATACAAAAATAATATAAAACCTGATGAAAAAAAGGTAAATACAGAGTGACAAACTGTGAAGGCAGCTTAGTTAAACTCACCAAACCAAATTTAATTAATCATATCAAATTGTCATTAAAGACTCCTCACCATAAAGAAGTATATTACATGTCCCTGCTACAACTCTTTAAACCATGGAGAAAAGAAGAAGAAATACTAGATAACTATGACTCATATGAAGATGCTTTCAAAGCAAATGAAAGCACTATAACTGATGTAAACTTTACACAGTACAAAACAATGTTGCACAATGAACAGCAACACGAAGAAGAACTCCAGGCCCAACTAGATAAAGAAATTCCTGACAGTAGTCAACCTTCTGTAACAGGAAGCCAAGACCCACTGGGAGAACCACTAATAATAAATGAGGCAGAATTAGCTATGATAGAAGTAGAAAACACCATGTGTCAGTATGAAGATAAAGAAGACTTAACTATACTACAATCAAAACTAAACAATGAGCAACGTAGCATTTTTCAAGAAGTAACTAAACAAATTGCACATGGTGTACAATATGAAAATAAAGAATGTTCCTGCCATAATTATAAACCTATACTACTGTACGTCAGTGGTGAAGCTGGTTCTGGCAAAACATTCCTAATCAAAATCATCAGTAAGTTTCTTCAACAATTGACAAACAACAAACTGTCAGCTGCTGTCACTGCCCCCACTGGTTTAGCTGCCTACAATATAGGTGGTGTCACATTACACCGATTACTACTATTGCCAGTAGAACACCAAAACAAATTAGACTATTACAAACTTTCTGCAGAAGCTGCAATGGAACTATGCAGAGTATTGAAACAAATGAAAATGCTACTAATAGATGAAGTGAGCATTTTCTCCAACCTAATGTTGGCTTTGATTCACCTCAGATTACAAGAAGTACTCAAAACAAACTATGAAGAGCTCTTTGCAGGAAAACACATTATTGTTTTCGGAGATCTTCTTCCATTGACACCAGTAAAAAGTGAGCCTATTTTTAAAACATTAGGACACAAACTCTGCCGTAAAACTGTTGGCAGCATTGGAAATGTCAACCTTTGGCAACATTTCCAATACAGAGAATTAACAGAAAACATGCGGCAATCTGCAGATCTCACTTATGCCAACATCTTAAAAAGTATCAGAGTTGGTACACTTTCTAAAGAAGCAGAAGCAATATTGAAAACCTGCCACATTCATGCACTTTATGGCGATAATGCATGTGCTACAGATGTTATGGAACAATTAGCCCACAAAAATGTCAATTGTATGGCCTTAATGCCAACTCTTGCAAGCTGTTTCAAATTCAATGAAATAATGTTAAGTAAAAAAATGCAACCAATAATGGAAATTAGCACCACAGACAAACTAGATGTACATGGTATAACACTACACATGTGTGACCAAGCCACAACAAGACTAAATAGTTTAGAAAAATCAATCTCAAACACAGCAGGCTTAGAAACGATATTACAATTATCCTTAAATTGCAGAGTAATGCTTAAATGTAACCTTGACGTGGACCAAGGACTAGTTAATGGAACACTGGGTACAGTTGTTGGCTTTCAAACATACCCACGTGACAACAAAATTCAGTTTGTCAATATTCTCTTTGACAAACTTTCAGAAGTAAAAAGGATAGGCCGCTCAACAGCTCGATTCCTTCTCTTCAAAGACATTTATGTACACAGGGAACAATTTTCTCTAACTCTTGCATACGCAGTCACGATTCATAAATCACAAGGTCTTACCCTAGACAAAGCAATGATAGATATTGGCAACACAGTCTTTAAAGAAGTCATGAGCTATGTAACACTATCACGCTTACGAACACTTGACGGTCTATTTCTAATCAACTTTCATGCAAGTAAAGTAAACGCTGATATTCCTTGCATTTTAGAATACAATAGACTTCACTCACTATACACCCCCCATCTAAACACATATTCTGTTCCACAAAAAGTAAAACGTTATAAAAGAAAAATAAATCAAACAGAAATACAACAGGATGTCACTGCAAATCCTCCAAAGAGAGTAAAAGAAACTAATACTTCATCAAGTACCACAAGCAAAAAAGAATCACTTAGGGAAAGTAAACCAGGTACTTCTTCAAAGAAGGAAGACAAACTCCAAAAAAAGCAGTCATTTACAGAACTACCTGGTACATTTAAACTCTCAAATATAGTTGGTGTAAGTTGCTACGCAAATGTAGTAATGAATATTCTATTTCAATTACCACCAATTGTTGACAACATTTACTTACACAGTACAGACCCATTGTGTTTGCAAATGTTAGTATTTCATAGAAACGCACCAAACAATCCTGACAACACGTATAGTGTTTATGGAATAAGACAACAATTGGACTACTGCGCTGGAAGGGTGAAATTCACTATAAACTCACAGGAAGATCCACAAGAATTTCTAATGTACTTACTACAAGTACTGGAAAAATAACATGCCTATAAATGAAATCTTCCAGATTTCATACATGTGGAAACATACATGCACTCTCTGCAACAATGTGACACAAGAACAAATCCCCAATGAACGCTTTGTATATATAATCGCTCCACGTTAGTAATACAAACACATAGTAAATACGTAATACTAATGCTTCTACGTTACAATGCAGATGGTACCAAAAACAACTGCAAGCTGACTGGATTCACACATGGTCAAATATCACTTGGTAAGGAAACCTTCACAACAATAGGTATAATCTACCATGCAGGAGCCACAACCAATTCAGGGCACTACACTGCATATATAAAAAAAAAAATGTGGATGGTTTGAATGTAATGATAGTACCATTACTCTAAAGCAGAGATTACCAGCAAATCTTACAAACGCTTATTTAATGTTCTTAAAAACAAAATTTGATAACTACACTGTACTTAAACCTTAAGTAAACTTGTAGTAAAAAAATATAAACTTAGAATATTCCAAAAGCTATCTAACTCCCCAAAGATTTGACAACAACTAATCAGATAAATGAATACCACTAAATTAGAGCAAAAAATAGACAGTTAGAATACGCCAATTGGTATCTAACTGTCCCAAAATTTAACAATATCCAAACAGATAAATCTAACTGCTCCAAAATTTTACAATATCCAAACAAATAAATAATATGTTACTGCTCCAAAAAAAATGCAACAAGCCAATGTATAAAGCATTAGCCAGAAACAAGAGAACACTGAAAACAAACAAACAAATAAACTGTAGCATAACAGAAAAAGGTTTTTTTTTTAATCCAACATGGATTTTTTTTTCTCCCACCCAATGATTTTAGCAACGAACACAGAAACTGAGCAAATTGCACAGTACTCTGGTTTGTAATCTACTAAATATGAGGATAAAAAAAAATGTTGATTATACAATGTAATAAGTCATTACAAAATACTAATACTAACATGCTATTTTCTTTTATCACAGAAATGAATAAGAAATACATGTACTCCAGTTACTAAACCAAACAGTAAGTATATTATACACTCTATGCCCTGGCCACAACCATCGCAGCATATCACACCCATAGAATCTTATAACTTTGTTCCTTATAAATATGTTTTTGACCCAAAGTTATAAGCAACCAAACCTCACCAAACTTTCAGAGTGGGCCATATACTTATTTTTGCAAAGTTTGGTGAAGATTAGTCCAGGGGGAGCAAAGTTATAAGCCACCCAAAAAGTGCTCTTCCTATGGGTTTAGCAACTTAACCATAACTATATGGCCGATGGCCGCTACCGCAGGCCATGTAAAATATAAATATATATATATATATATATATTTTAAAAAAAAGAAGAAGTAATTAAACTTCTCCCAAGGAGGGAAGGCACTCTCCAAGTTACAGTCGTTGAGAATTCCTTGAAATTAGTCCATCATACAACCATGAGTAGGTTCAAAATTCCAGTTTTATTTTGTCATCATTATGGCAGATACGCCTCAGTACAACGCATTTCGCAACGCTCCCGTTGCTTGATCACATATGTGTGTATATATATATATATATATATATATATATATATATATATATATATATATATATATATATATATATATGTATTACATGACCACGGTAGTGGCCATGTAGTTATGGTTAAATTGGTGTTTCCATAGAAAGAGCACTTTTTGGGCGGCTTATAACTTCGCTCCTCCTGGATCAATCCTCACCAAAATTTGCAAAAAAAGTATATGGCCCACTCTGAATTGCAAAGTTTGGTAAGGATTCGTCCAGGGGGGGCAAAGTTATAGGGGGGTCCCAAAACTTTTTTTTCCCATAGACTGAATGGGGAAAAAACTTTGCTTGCGCCTACAGCCCAAACCGCTGGACGGATTTTCACCAAATTTGGACCAGGAGTAGTGGCTTGGTCCCGAAAGCGCGCTTTTGCAGATTTGGTGAACATCCGTCCAGTAGTTTTTTTTAAAAAATGACCACAAAGTAGGTCATAAAAAATTAGTGATATCTGTGTTCGGTCCGCGGACACACTTCCCTGTTCACTCCGCGGACATTGTCCTGATTGGCCAATCAGTTTGCGTGGTGTCCGCGGACAGGCAACGTGTTCGCTGATTGGACGGTGTGGAGCATGAAGTGCGTCAGATTTTCGGTAGCGTCCGCCATCTTCGATTCGCAGACGTCCGCGCACAGCGCGGTGAAACTTGGTTCAAAATTTGTATTTAGTAGAGTGTGTTGGTGTGTAGGAGTGTTTGGGGAGGGTGGGAGAGTATGAGATAGGTTGAAAGTTGTGTTTTCTTTTTATGTCGTAGACGTTCTCCTTGTGTTCGATTTGTCTGCGGACATCACGGGTGTTCTGAAATTTTCTAAATAAACTGAATGGGGGGTGTTCTTAGGACTCAATATGTGTTCGTTTTGTTTGCAGGCAAGCTGAAACTGTTGTAAGAACACTTGCAGTGTCCGGAAATGTTCGTAAATAAACAAAATGGGGGTGTCCTGAGGACGCTGTCTGTATTGTTCTCTGGTAAGTTGAAAGTGTTCTACTCTTGCGTTGTCCTGAAATGTTCGTAAGTAAACAAAATGGGTGTGTTCTGAGGACGCTGTCCGTATTATGTTCGTATATAAACAAAATGGGGGTGTTCTGAGGACGCTGTCCGTATTGTTCGTTGTCAAGTTGAAAGTGTTCTAAGAACTCTCGCGTTGTCCTGAAATGTCTGTAGGGGGTGTCCTGAAGATGCTGTCCGTATTGTTCGCTGGCAAGTTGAAAGTGTTCTAAGAACACTCATATTTTCCGCGTACATTAAAAGTTTCCATAGGCCATAGTTGAAATGTTTGACTCTATGGGTGTGATATGCTGCAGTGGTTAGAGTGTTGGGTGCATGGCCATTTGGCCATGTAATATATATATATATATATATATATATATATATATATATATATATATACATTTTTTTTTTTTTACATGATCTGCGGTAGCGGCCATATAGTTCTGGTTAAGTTGCTAAACCCATAGGAAGAGCACTTTTTGGGTGGCTTATAACTTTGCTCCCCCTGGACTAATCTTCACCAAACTTTGCAAAAAAAAGTTTGGTGAGGTTTGGTCCAGGGGTTGGCAAAGCTATAGGGGGGCGTCCAGAATGTCTTTTTTTCCCATAGACTGAATGGAGAAAATATTTCTGTCGCGCCTACATTTGGCCATGCACCCAACACTCTATGCCCTGGCCACAACCACCGCAGCATATCACACTTATGGTTGCTTATAACTTTGGGTCAAAAACAAATTTATAAGGAACAAAGTTATAAGCCCAAACCGCTAGATGGATTTTCACCAAATTTGCAGCAGGAGCGGTGGCTTGGTGCCGAAAGCGTGCTTTTGTAAATTTGGTGAACATCCATCCAGTAGTTTCTTTTAAAACAACCAAAAAGTAGGTCTGGACACCGATTCTATAATCGGCTTGCGTCAGGACCGCGGACACGCACCGTTTTCTCTGATTGGCAGGGATGAGGCGTGAGGTGCGATGCACCCGCCATATTGGATGCGCGGACATGCACTGGAAGTGAGCATATTTGCAATTTTGGGGAGTGTGTTGGTGTGTATAAGTGCTTGGAGAGATTGGGGGAGTAAGAGATGGGTCAAATGCTGTATTTGTTTAGGTGGGAGAAGGGCGTGATGTGTTCACGGTGTCCGCGGACATAATAACACTGGGCGCACTACTGGCTATTTTAGTTTAGTATGATGTTGGTTTTGGGTCGTTAGAAGAGCATTGGGTGAAGAGGGTATGTATTGAAGAGTTTCTAAGTTGGTTCTAATTATTTCTTTAGAATGTTAATTGAAGTGGGTAGGTTTTGAGGTGGATGTATTATGTGTTTGGGTTGTGGTTATTTGGTAGGTGTTTGTTTCTATGGGTGTGTTATGCTGCGGTGGTTGTGGCCAGGGCCTAGAGTCTTGGGTGCATGGCCGAAGTGCTGTAGGCCTTCGGCCATGCACCCAAGACTCTAGGCCCTGGCTACAACCACTTCAGCATAGCAAACACATGTTACCAAAGATTTTGATTGTGATATGTGGGCTGCTTAGGGGATATGTTTTAAAAAATGTGTGTACTGATTGGTAGTAGTGTAATAGTGTTTATAGGACAGTGACATGATGTGTCTTAGTTTGTTTGTTGGATTGTGTTCAGAATGTTGGTATTGAAGACTCTTGGCATTTTGGGTTGTTTTTATTGGTGAGGTGTTAGTTTTCATGGCTGTGTTATGTTGTGGTGGTGGTGAGTTTATTTATTATATACCTAGTGTTTCTTTTGGTGAGGCTATATGAAGAGTTTTGGCCAGGCCATGCAGTCAAGATTGTAGTGTTTGGCAACAAGCACTGCAGCATAAGATACCCATGGAAGCAAACATTTTGGATTGTGGTGTATGGTGAGGTGTTTGCATGAATTGGTGTGTTATGCTGTGGTGTGTGTGAGTCCAATCATTATATAGTTACTGTTTGACTTTTTGTGGTTGTATGCAGTTTTTTCATGCAAATTACTAAGAGGGGTCGTGGGAGTCACTCTGCTAGACATTAGTCCTGGTTACGACATTTTTACCCAGAGTCTTCATCACACTATCTTCCACAGAGAAGAAATATCCCAAACATATTAGTCTTTGTACTGCCTTGGGGCAGTCCATCACCGAAATGCTCGGAAATTCTCCTCTGAAGAAGAGTACCAATAGCAATCCCAGGACACCCTTTGTTTTTTGCATATTTAAGTAACTTTGGGTCTCACCCTAAGTTACTTGGGGAATCCAGACGTGGACCCCTTGGTCACTATTCTTAGAGAGGCACAGCTCCACCCTACTTATGAGGTCCAACCAGACCAAAACACATGGTTGGGGTTGCTGTTGATACTCTTGTTCAGAGTACAATTGCCCAGCTTTTCGGTGCAGGACTGCCCCAGGGCAGGGAAAAGACTGATATGATTGGGATATTTCTCCTCTGTGAAAGTTAGTGAGCTAAAGAATCTGGGTAAGGCTATCACACCAAGCACTAATGTCTGGCAGAGAGACTCCCAGGATCCCCCTTGTTTTTTGCATATTTAGGTAACTTTGGGTCCTACCCTAAATTACTAGGGGAATCCAGACGTGGATCCCTTACTCACTACTCTTAGAGAGGCACAGGTCCACCCTACTGATGAGGTTCAACCAGACCGAAACAGGTGTCTGGGGTTGCTGTTGGTACTGTTGTTCAGAGGAGAATTGACTAGCATTTTGGTGCTGGACTGCCCCTGGGCAGGACCAATACTGATGTGATTGGGATATTTCTCCTCTGTGAAAGATAGTGAGCTAAAGATTCTGGGTAAGGCTCTCGCACCCAGGACTAATGTCTGATAGAGAGACTCCCAGGACTCCCCTTGTTTTTTGCATATTTAAGTAACTTTGGGTCTAACCCTAAGTTACTTGGGGAATCCAAACGTGGACCCCTTGCTCACTATTCTTACAGAGAGGCACACCTCCATGCTACTAATGAGGTCCAACCAGACCGAAACATGTCTCTGGTGTTGCTGTTGGTACTCTTGTTTAGAGGAGAATTGCCTAGCACTTCGGTGCTGGACTGCCCCTGGGCAGGACAAAGACTGATATGATTGGGATATTTCTCCTCTGTGAAAGATAGTGAGCTAAAGAATCTGGGTAAGGCTCTCGTACTCAGGACTAATGTCTGGCAGAGAGACTCCCAGCAACCCCCTTGCTTTTTGCACTTTTTTCATGACATAGGTAGTTGGAGCAGACATTTTTTTCACTCACTGTGATAAAAGAAAAAAACACATGTTAGTGTAGGTAGTTTATAATGAGTATTGCTTTGCATAGTAGACATTTCTGTACTTTGTAGACCTTCATAGTTAGTACTTTAGATGTACTATAGTTCAAACCAGTGTACTGTGCAATTTGCTCAGTTCCTGTGTTTGTTGATTAAATCATTGGGTGTGTGGGAAATAAATCCATGCTGGATTTAAAAAAACGTTCTACGTTGTGGTACAATACATTTCTTTCATCGAGTTCAGTAGGAGGAATTGAATATGTGTATGGTTTTTGATTTGGAAGTGGTGGTAGTATTGTTGCAATTAGATAGCAGTCGGTGTATTTTATTTGTTTGTTTCTTTACCCATTTTACTGGTATTCATCTATCTGTTGGTTTGTTGCAGATTTTTGGGACAGTTAGATACCTGTTGGCGTTTTGTAACTGTTTATTGCTTGTTTCATTTTAATGGTATTCATTTATTTGTTTGCGTGTTGCAGAATCTTGTGGCACTTAGGTACCTGTTGGCATTTTCTAACTGGTCATAGTTTTGAAGTTCAAGTTTTCTTTACGTTCATATACAGATTATTTAGTAAATTCTGGTTTTAAGGATATTAAGGAAGCGTTTAGAAGATTTGCTGTAATCTCTGTTTTGCAGTAATGGTAGTATCATTATATTTGACCCATCCACAATAGTTTTTTATATATGCAGTGCAGTGACCTGCATTGGTTGTGGCTCCTGCGTGGTAGATTATATCTATTGTTTTGAAGGTTTCCTTAGCAAGTGATACTTTACCATGTGTGAATCCACCTAGCTTGCAGTTGTTTTTGGTACCGTCTGCATTATAACGTAAAAGCATTACTATTAACTATTTACTATGTGTCTGTATATGTAAGGTGGCAAGACCCCACAACGTTCACCTCACTAGTGACCCAAAGTGGGATAGTACAAACACACATGTGCAAATTATAGGCCTCTAGTATATAACTGTGGTGATAGGGTCAGCGGACCTCGGCCTGGCCGGAGGGGGTTACAGCAGGGCTTGCTCGGACATTCTCGTACGAGCACATTTTGTGAGGACTCGAGACTTGCTCCTTGCGCAAAATGTTTACGTGATTTGTCATGTGAAGCGAAGATGGCTGAGCTGACAGATGGTGTAACCTGACTGTGGGAGTCGCTGGGAGAGTGCGAAATTCTCCAGTGGAACAAAGTAAATCTGTAGAAATGTCAACCGCATTGATTAATGGTAGCAAACAATTCATATGTTTAAAAAAATATTTCTAATGCCACTATGGTCTGAAGGGCTATTGGCTCCCATTATGAGTGAAGGTCAGCGCCGTTGAAATTCTGCTTCCGAGCTGAGGAAACCCACGCATCGTGCACAGTATAAGGCTCAATTATTTTTCGACTTTAAAACAAAAGGAGGATTCAAAAAGGAATACGTGAAGCGAGGGTTGTAACACTGTCAAATATGATAAGGTTCACCATTCCAAAACTGGACAAAGGAACATGTAATTTCATTTTATGAAAATTGGTTGACGTGAACGGAGTGTCTGCGTTACGCAGAGAGAATGGAAATGCCAAATATTATGTAAGTTTTACTTTCGCCGATTTTATAGACCAATGAGTCAACTTATCATTCGCCGACCGTTATTGACAATCTGTGTGTGTACTTGCCTTTGTCCCGGCCTCATGGGCAGTGTAGCATTGAGAAGCGTGTAGTTCACTAGTGGGTTCCCCAGGTTCCACAAACGCGTAAGTCAACGCTAATATTTAATAAAAATTCCGTCTATGTGTTCTTCTTGCCCTTACCTCGTTCACTGGTTGTAGCATCAGCGTCCGCATCCCATTTCGAATTGACCGTACTGCATAGCACTAACCTTTGAAGTAAACTGAAGACTACTTTCCACATTGTGTTCTCTGCGTTCCCATTGTTTCACGTCCGTGTTCATCATTAGTTTTAACACAGGGCTGAATGAATGGGTAAAATGATAAACTGTACTAAAGATCGGCTACTGTGACACATTTCTGTTATCGTTTTTAAACAGCTACATCCTGCCTTTCTGCGATTGTCATCGATTCCAGATACCCACTGACGGGTTTTTCAACCGGCAGCTGCAGATACACATGAATGGCTGTATGACATGACTCTTTTGTGGGACGATCGCCAAAGGCCGATATGCCCTTATGCGGTGCCAGTGATAAGGAGCAACCTGAAATCGTTTACGGTGGCCTAGCGCCAAGCTGATGCCAAAGCCTTGCGATTCACAGTGCGTCCAACATGCTTTTTATACCCAAAAGGAACATCGCGTGACTGACGATAAACAGGTGTGGATCGAGAACGAAGAAAAAAAGTTACCCATTTTCTTGAATATGGCAATCGCTGAATGTACTCGGAGCGTATATTGTGAAATAAAAGTACTTTAAAAATAGTACAGTTCTGCTATTTACTCTAAAAGTATGGTTTTATATTCAAAGTTGGGACGCGCTGTGTTGTGAGATGATGTGTGTTGATATTCCGGGTTCTGCGTCAACTAACTTTATCACGTAGGTGATGACTGGGTGCGTTTGGCTACGCTGCCCAGTAACGTCCTGGAGACAGGCAGAGAATATCACTAAGTTTGGTGATATCAGTCTCAGGGGCGGGGCATATGAATTAGTGCCACCAGGGCAGTCCACCTTGGGCGATGCGGAAACAGATAAGATTATCACAAGATGGCTGCGCCCTGCTGCCTGATTTTGCATGTGTAAACAAGAGGAAAACTACGGTAAGGTGCATAGAAAATGTTTGTACGATCGATCAACGTATGCTCAGAGACACATGCCGAACCCTCGGGACAATAATACTTCTGAGCGCACTATTCCTTTAATAGGGCCATTTTTTGCTCCATTCGCTGCAGATCATTTTCTAAGGTCTCTGTTTCTTTATTATTTTTAATGTCTGAATGGTGTGTTTAAAAAGAAAATTGGTAAGTACACATAAAGTAATGGGTAATAATTGGTTTATATAGAGAAGTGTAGTGTCTACCATTATTATCACTGTTTTCACTCATTTAATCACGGGGAACATTTTCTTCCAGGTATTTCAAATGACTAGACATTTCTGTGTAAAAAAAAATATATATTATTTTTACTGTACCTAATACAGAACGTAGTGTACTCACTAGTTTCTTGTTAAGTTTTGCTGTTACTGCTGCACAGGTATGCTGATGATTTTTACTGTGCAGTTTGCGTGAGGTAATTCTGTTGCAGGCATATTTATTTTGTTTTGGTATATTGCATTATGTTGCATGTGTTATGCAATTGGACGGTTGGTGTCTTAGATATACAGTTTCCACTTCTTATTTATTATTGATTCTAATGTATTTACGTGCTGCTTTTTGAACATGTTCAGTGTTTCTATTGCTTGATACAACAATGTAAGATACCCCCTGAGTTTTTGGATAGTGCTTATGTTGACCAAGTCCGTTTGCGACCATACGCATGGTCCGCAAACATCAGACCCAGTAGTGCAGGTAGGGGGTTCAGTATGTTCTATGTTCTATGTATATAAACTAAGGGAATCCTACGAAACATTTATCCAATTTATATTGTCTATATCTATATTTAGTAAAACAACTTTGTTAAAGGGACATTATGGTTAAGTTGCGCTACTAAAAACCTATGAAATTCAGTACAAAGACTTTGTTAAAGGGACGTTATGTTTAAGTTGCGGTACTAAAAACCTATGAAATTCAGTGAAAAACATTTTGTTAAAGGGAAGTTATGGCTCCAAGTAAAACGGAAAAAACACTGAAATTCGCCAGTAAGCTAAGCAATCATAACTCGTGCCACTGCTAAGACTAACACACAGTAAACATGATATACTGATATAAATATATATCAATGAATAACACATTTGTAATCTTTCAGGCTACTGGAGCATGTTACATGTCTACAGATGCAGATTTGATATGTGATTCAGACATGTGATTCAGATAATGTGCAGTTAATAGCAAGCTAAAACCAGAACCAAACATTTGGGAGAAAATTGATGTAGGTCCACATCTCAATAGAACCTCCCCTTGTCACATGGCTAAATATTTTGGACATATCGCAATAATGGGGTGTTGCCCTGGGAGTGTCCACTTTTGACAGAACCAGCGAGAAATCTCAATGAAAGATATATTACCATGTCACACAATATTACATGGAAAAATGTAGCCTCTATTTAAATCTCTATATAAACCCAAGCATACCGGAGAGATCTGAGATTCTGGAAATTCTGCAAAGGGGGAAACCCTGCCTGAGAGGATAAGTACTGAAGTGGTATACTATCTTGGATGTGATGGGAAGACTCACTATGATGGTCTTGTCCAGACCAAACCTGATGCAGAACTTTGACTAAATGTGACTAGATTCCCTGAGAAGGATTTGTAAGCAGAGACAGGGAAGCATAGCTGACTAGATGAAGCTGCCTGGTGCTATGTGATGCCGTACCAGCTCTGTGCCATAAAAGACAACACCCATAAGTAAGTATAAAAACATCCGATAGCAACTGAAAACCCATTAGGGGAATGCTTTACTAGCTAAGCCACTGAATGGTGTGGCCTGTAATGGGAGGGCATTGGAGAAGTAATTTAAAATAAAATGCCATAGTATTTCTGGCTTGAAATGCACATTGCTCTCTGACAATAGCCCAAGCAAATGGAAAAGTGGTTTAAAACAGAATGGATAGCATTTTCAGGATACAATCTGTGACAAGAGCCAAAGCAATTGGGGAAGTGATTAAAAACAGGATACCATAGCATTTTGCAGTGTGAAATGTAGTGTTCTCTAACAGTAACCAAATAAACCAAAGCACTGTGTTTACATAGAAGTAGTTTTAATAGCCAAAGTGTTGAATTATGTGCAAAATGTTACAATTTACAGAGGATTATTACATTGTTGACCTATAGAAGCCACAGTTATATAACAAGAGGAATTGTGAGTACGACCCTACCATTGTAGGAGGGTGAGAAGGATATTAGCTTGTCCACTTTAATTCCCCAAGAAAATTATGTCCATTTAAAAGACCATTAAAATCTTTCTAATGATATTAACTTCAAAAGAAAGGACCCAGCATTAAGCAGAATTCTTTTACAAAATAGAATTGAGGGGTCACTTTGTATCCCTCCAGAGAATTATATATTTTCATGTTTGTGTGCATCTTAACGTGATCAATATATTGTGCGCTCTAAAAATGAAAACATAGTTCTTTAAACCCAAACCTTTATATTCTTAATGCAATCCACAGTTGTGTTCTATATACATGCCTATATTACAGACCAACAGCACCAGGCATATACACGTGAGTACCACATAAATGAGGAAGTTTGCATTGAATGTGATATGATATGTGAATGTGAATATGATATTGATTTTCTCCGGTGCCAATTTTTGTGAATGGCATAAGAGAACTCCAATTAAATATTGATTGAAATATTTTCTCTGAGGCCAACACTTGTCATTGATCTTGTACAAAATCAAAATATATTGAATTGTCTATTGTTGATGAGAACATTGAGGATATATATAAGTCGTTAACTTGAATATGCTTTGTATGTTGTTGCCTATAATAACTTCCAGAGATTTGATTTACACGAATGGAGTTGTGTGCTTTGACAATTAGTCAGAAAAAACAGACAGATTACTTTTCCATTTTATAAATAAGCTGTCTGTAATTGTATAATATTGTGTTTGACTTCCCCAGCACAATGTTAGGGGACAACCTTTGGTTTTGATGTATTGTTTATAATCAAATTGAACATTAAAACCAAATACAGCCTGTTTCTTGTCCCAGAATTTTGGTATGGGATTATTTTAACAGGGGGCGTAAAATCAGAGGTGCTGGCTCTGTGAGACTAGAAATTGTAAGATTAAAATATTCTATAAACCAATTAGAATATCTTGCACGTTGAGGACCCCAGTGACAAAAATCCGCTGGATACCTTTTTATAAACTATACAGAAGGACATGAACTTTGCTACAAAGACGACTGCCTACCTACCCCTGCTTCATATTCATATCTAGAGAGGGTTGTTAGTGTTTTAAATAGTGTATTTGTATGTCTAGTTTAATCAAAAATGCCTATTTGTTTTATTTAACCTTGATGGAGCATTTCTATTATTTCAATATCACCTCACTATTGTTGTGTGGCTGCTCCCTTGGTGGCTAACACCCCTCTTGATCTGTGTAGCCTCCTTCAGCCCAATGCACACTTGAAGAGGTAAAGGAGGTGTAACATGTTTGCTGTGTCTGTTTTACCTTTAAGATAAAGATCACTGCTGGTTTAGTAGTAGTGTGGGGTTGGGCAGGAGTTTAGAAAGAACGCATTCCTGTATTCCTGTAAGGTAATAGTCACGTTGTACAGTTATACACTGCAGTGACATCAGAGGATTGTACAATCACCTTTATGTATGTGTCTTGTCTCATTTTGAAACAAGACAAGAGATGATTAACACAAAAAGGTAAATTATCCTTTTTTCTGTATATTTTAAAAAATAAACACATTCAGTGCTTAATAATGTTCTTTCAATTTGCATTTATGTTGGTACTTTTTTATACCGCCATCATTGTTGCCTTAGTGCCACTTCTGAATGCCTTTATATGAAAAAACATATTATGAAGAAATTACCCAATGAAAGGAAAGATGCAGGGGAAATAGGTTAGAGCACAATCAATAGTAAAAGTGTCAAAGGGAGAATACATTGGAAGGAGTGATTGTAATGCCAGGAAGAAAGGAATTGGGAAATAAATCAGAATTAGGGTGCAGATAGATAATTTGTAATGTATGGGTTTTTAGTTTGGCTGCAGCAGCATTACCTGTTCACAGCAGTCATCATTCAATCAAACTATTCCTGAAAAAGCTCAGTTTTCTGCACGTTGCTAAAGATAAAGGAGTTTGGCTGGTTTCTCAGGGATAAGGGAAGGGCATTCCATAGCTTACAGACCTGTGCACCAGGGTGTTACATCCATGTTTCTCTCATTCATTTTTCATGATAATTTATAAGTTAGCCTGAGATTTGGTACAGATGAGGCTTCTGGTTGCTGTGTAATAGAGGGCCACAGTCTGTGGGTACCGTAGTATGTGTATCTGTTTCAGGAAGACTTGTGCATGGTCCATAAGACTTTGAATCACCAACCAGTGCAGAGATTTTAGAGCAGTATACTTGATGCCTGCCCTTTTTTGAAGTTGTGGGCCAATGCCGCTGGTTGGCTTTCAACTTTTTGAAGCTTCACTTCCAGTTTTATTTGTAATAAAAACAGGCTGAAAGATGTTTGTAAATTGTGTTTTTTTTTCAATTTCATCATCGATTATGGATTGTATGATATATGGTTACCCAAAACATATGATCAAGAAAATAAGTGCATTGCATATGCATATTTCAACTGCTTTTTTTAATCATACCCTGCAGGGGTGTGCCCCTGTTACAGTATGTTTTTTGGGAGGTCCAGTAGATCCCATTGCATTAGCTCAAACTTGCCATTAATAATAATCTGATCAGCTCTTCCTAATGACTCGTCTTTAAGAGCAGGATAATATTTGAAGCAAGGAGAGTTGAGAATTAGTTCCTTTGTCACCTGCATTCAGTGGAGTAGAGAAGGTGAGCTCTAAATAAAATAACCAACCAGGACCTGTGCTATGGCAGGGAGTGTTCTCACAGTGAGAGGTCATTCAAAGATGATTGTAAAGCACTTTGAAATGACCATCACAAAAGTCTCCAGTTTGGATACTATGTGGCAGAGGGAGTTTCCTCTCATCCAATGACAAATGTGAGTGAGGCATGTGGCAAAGGTCGACTGATTCCACCGTCCTTTTCCAGATGAAGATAGATTTGAGTATTGCTTGCATACGTCTGAAAGTCTAGCTGGAGCTGTTCAACTAGTTGGGCCAGTGACCACATTTAAATTTTGAATCGAGGGGAATAGGGAGGACACCATTGCTATGCCTTGCAAGACTGTGAGATTGGAGAATTCATTGCTAACCATGCAGGTTGTTGATGACACTGCGGATGCTAATAAATAGCTGAACCCATTCTAGAGTGGTCCAAGAGAGTCATAGGGGCCGATTCATGGAACCAACGTGCGCCGAAAATCTAGGCGCAAGCATGCGCAAGCATGCGCAAGCGGAAAAAAACAGGCGCACGCGCACGCGTGCGATTCATGGAAGTCCCTGCGCGTGTTCACCGCGGGATGTGCGCCAAACCCGTGCATGGCGCACAAGTCACTGCAACATCGCGAAAGGCGTGCGCGACGGTGCGCGACGCGCACAGTGAAAGCGCACAACCTCAGCGCACACAGCAGAAAGTGGGCGGGACATGGGGCGTAACGCGCGGAATGGGGAACAACACGCGAAAATAAGGGCGTAACTGGGGATGCACTGCACGGAAGCAGAGGTAACGCCCACACGCACACGAACCACACGTATTCATGGAATGGAATAGGGCAAACCCACGCACAGCCAAAGCCGCGCACAAGCTGAAACACGTCCGCCACACGAAGGCAGGCGGTAGAGTCCCAGCGCATCAAAAAAGTGGCGCCGCGGGAAGTAAAATACGCGATTGAGCGGGGTACGTGTATTCCGGGTGTGTGCGGGAAGTGACACACGCGATTGAGCGGGGTACGTGTATTCCGGGGGTGCGCGGGAAGTTACACACGCGAATGAGCGGGGTACGTGTATTACGGGGGTGCGCGGGAAGTTCCACATGCGATTTGGCCGGGTACGTGGATTCCAGGGGTGCGCGGGAAGTTCCACACGCGATTTGGGCGGGTACGTGTATTTCGGGGGTGCGCGGGAAGTTCCACACGCGATTTGGCCGGGTACGTGGATTCCAGGGGTGCGCGGGAAGTTCCACACGCGATTTGGCCGGGTACGTGGATTCCAGGGGTGCGCGGGAAGTTCCACACGCGATTTGGCCGGGTACGTGGATTTCGGGGGTGCGCGGGAAGTTCCACACGCGATTTGGCCGGGTACGTGGATTCCAGGGGTGCGCGGGAAGTTCCACACGCGATTTGGCCGGGTACGTGGATTTCAGGGGTGCGCGGGAAGTTCCACACGCGAGTTGGCCGGGTACGTGGATTTCAGGGGTGCGCGGGAAGTTCCACACGCGATTGAGCGGGGTACGTGTATTTCGGGGGTGCGCGGGAAGTGACACACGCGATTTGGCCGGGTACGTGGATTCCAGGGGTGCGCGGGAAGTTCCACACGCGATTTGGCAGGGTACGTGGATTTCAGGAGTGCGCGGGAAGTTCCACACGCGATTTGGCCGGGTACGTGGATTCCAGGGGTGCGCGGGAAGTTCCACACGCGATTTGGCCGGGTACGTGTATTTCGGGGGTGCGCGGGAAGTTCCACACGCGATTTGGCCGGGTACGTGGATTCCAGGGGTGCGCGGGAAGTTCCACACGCGATTTGGCCGGGTACGTGGATTCCAGGGGTGCGCGGGAAGTTCCACACGCGATTTGGCCGGGTACGTGTATTTCGGGGGTGCGCGGGAAGTTCCACACGCGATTTGGCCGGGTACGTGGATTCCAGGGGTGCGCGGGAAGTTCCACACGCGATTTGGCCGGGTACGTGGATTTCAGGGGTGCGCGGGAAGTTCCACACGCGAGTTGGCCGGGTACGTGGATTTCAGGGGTGCGCGGGAAGTTCCACACGCGATTGAGCGGGGTACGTGTATTTCGGGGGTGCGCGGGAAGTGACACACGCGATTTGGCCGGGTACGTGGATTCCAGGGGTGCGCGGGAAGTTCCACACGCGATTTGGCCGGGTACGTGGATTTCAGGAGTGCGCGGGAAGTTCCACACGCGATTTGGCCGGGTACGTGGATTCCAGGGGTGCGCGGGAAGTTCCACACGCGATTTGGCCGGGTACGTGGATTTCAGGAGTGCGCGGGAAGTTCCACACGCGATTTGGCCGGGTACGTGGATTCCAGGGGTGCGCGGGAAGTTCCACACGCGATTTGGCCGGGTACGTGGATTCCAGGGGTGCGCGGGAAGTTCCACACGCGATTTGGCCGGGTACGTGTATTTCGGGGGTGCGCGGGAAGTTCCACACGCGATTTGGCTGGGTACGTGGATTCCAGGGGTGCGCGGGAAGTTCCACACGCGATTTGGCCGGGTACGTGGATTTCAGGGGTGCGCGGGAAGTTCCACACGCGAGTTGGCCGGGTACGTGGATTTCAGGGGTGCGCGGGAAGTTCCACACGCGATTGAGCAGGGTACGTGTATTTCGGGGGTGCGTGGGAAGTGACACACGCGATTTGGCCGGGTACGTGGATTTCAGGGGTGCGCGGGAAGTTCCACACGCGATTTGGCCGGGTACGTGGATTTCAGGAGTGCGCGGGAAGTTCCACACGCGATTTGGCCGGGTACGTGGATTCCAGGGGTGCGCGGGAGGTTCCACACGCGATTTGGCCGGGTACGTGGATTTCAGGAGTGCGCGGGAAGTTCCACACGCGATTTGGCCGGGTACGTGGATTCCAGGGGTGCGCGGGAAGTTCCACACGTGATTTGGCCGGGTACGTGGATTTCAGTGGTGCGCGGGAAGTTCCACACGCGAGTTGGCCGGGTACGTGGATTTCAGGGGTGCGCGGGAAGATCCACATGCGATTGAGCGGGGTACGTGTATTCCGGGGGTGCGCGGGGAGCAGCACACGTGAATTGCACGTGTGGGTCCTCCCAGGTGTACCCTCTACACCCTCCACGGCCCCTGCAGGTGGCTCACACCACAGGGGCCTATCCAGCACATGTCCTGCAGGCACCCCATCCACCATGGCCATGCCCACCAGCCAACCCACATATCAACTAGCACTACTGCCCACCAACGCATGTCCCCCTGCACCCCCAGCCACCAGGGGCAGCCTCCAGCAGGCCCCCACCCATGTCTCCCCCCACCCCCACCCCCCACCAGTGCAGGGGCACCCTCCACCAGGCCCCCACACATGTCCCCCTGCACCCTCACCCCCCAGCATCCAGGGGCACCCTCCACCAGGCCCCCACACATGTCTCCCACCCCCCCCCCACCCCCCAGCAGTGCAGGGGCACCCTCCACCTGGCACCCACACATGTCTCCCACCACCCCCACCCCCCAGCAGTGCAGGGGCACCCTCCACCTGGCACCCACACATGTCTCCCACCACCCCCACCCCCCAGCAGTGCAGGGGCACCCTCCACCAGGCCCCCACACATGTCCCCCTGCACCCTCACCCCCCAGCATCCAGGGGCACCCTCCACCAGACCCCCACTCATGTCACCCATCACCCCCACCCACCAGCAGTGCAGGGCACCCTCCACCAGGCCCCCACACATGTCTCCCACCACCCCCACCCCCCAGCAGTGCAGGGGCACCCTCCACCTGGCACCCACACATGTCTCCCACCACCCCCACCCCCCAGCAGTGCAGGGGCACCCTCCACCAGGCCCCCACACATGTCCCCCTGCACCCTCACCCCCTAGCATCCAGGGGCACCCTCCACCAGACCCCCACTCATGTCACCCATCACCCCCACCCACCAGCAGTGCAGGGCACCCTCCACCAGGCCCCCACACATGTCTCCCACCACCCCCACCCCCCAGCAGTGCAGGGGCACCCTCCACCTGGCACCCACACATGTCTCCCACCACCCCCACCCCCCAGCAGTGCAGGGGCACCCTCCACCAGGCCCCCACACATGTCCCCCTGCACCCTCACCCCCCAGCATCCAGGGGCACCCTCCACCAGACCCCCACTCATGTCACCCATCACCCCCACCCACCAGCAGTGCAGGGCACCCTCCACCAGGCCCCCACACATGTCTCCCACCACCCCCACCCCCCAGCATCCAGGGGCACCCTCCACCAGACCCCCACTCATGTCACCCATCACCCCCACCCACCAGCAGTGCAGGGCACCCTCCACCAGGCCCCCACACATGTCTCCCACCACCCCCACCCCCCAGCAGTGCAGGGCACCCTCCACCAGGCCCCCACACATGTCTCCCACCACCCCCACCCCCCAGAAGTGCAGGGGCACCCTCCACCTGGCACCCACACATGTCTCCCACCACCCCCACCCCCCAGCAGTGCAGGGGCACCCTCCACCAGGCCCCCACACATGTCCCCCTGCACCCTCACCCCCCAGCATCCAGGGGCACCCTCCACCAGACCGCCACTCATGTCACCCATCACCCCCACCCACCAGCAGTGCAGGGCACCCTCCACCAGGCCCCCACACATGTCTCCCACCACCCCCACCCCCCAGCATCCAGGGGCACCCTCCACCGGACCCCCACTCATGTCACCCATCACCCCCACCCACCAGCAGTGCAGGGCACCCTCCACCAGGCCCCCACACATGTCTCCCACCACCCCCACCCCCCAGCAGTGCAGGGGCACCCTCCACCTGGCACCCACACATGTCTCCCACCACCCCCACCCCCCAGCAGTGCAGGGGCACCCTCCACCAGGCCCCCACACATGTCCCCCTGCACCCTCACCCCCCAGCATCCAGGGGCACCCTCCACCAGACCCCCACTCATGTCACCCATCACCCCCACCCACCAGCAGTGCAGGGCACCCTCCACCAGGCCCCCACACATGTCTCCCACCACCCCCACCCCCCAGCATCCAGGGGCACCCTCCACCAGACCCCCACTCATGTCACCCATCACCCCCACCCACCAGCAGTGCAGGGCACCCTCCACCAGGCCCCCACACATGTCTCCCACCACCCCCACCCCCCAGCAGTGCAGGGCACCCTCCACCAGGCCCCCACACATGTCTCCCACCACCCCCACCCCCCAGCAGTGCAGGGGCACCCTCCACCTGGCACCCACACATGTCTCCCACCACCCCCACCCCCCAGCAGTGCAGGGGCACCCTCCACCAGGCCCCCACACATGTCCCCCTGCACCCTCACCCCCCAGCATCCAGGGGCACCCTCCACCAGACCCCCACTCATGTCACCCATCACCCCCACCCACCAGCAGTGCAGGGCACCCTCCACCAGGCCCCCACACATGTCTCCCACCACCCCCACCCCCCAGCATCCAGGGGCACCCTCCACCAGACCCCCACTCATGTCGCCCATCACCCCCACCCACCAGCAGTGCAGGGCACCCTCCACCAGGCCCCCACACATGTCTCCCACCTCCCCCACCCCCCAGCAGTGCAGGGGCACCCTCCACTAGGCCCCCACACATGTCCCCCTGCACCCCCACCCCCCAGCATCCAGGGGAACCCTCCACCAGGCCCCCACCCATGTCTCCCACCACCCCCAACCCCCAGCCACCAGGGGCAGCCTCCAGCAGGCCCCCACCCATGTCCAACTCATGTTCCCCACCCAACATGTCATCACAGTCCAGATCCCTGGTCTCTATGGTCAGCCCCCAAATGCAAAACACCCACCCGAGTATTGCATCCACCCACTCATATTCTGCAATTACATCACAGAACACCAATTGCAAGTTCCAAAACAAACACATGTCCCTCACATACACCCAATGGGTGTCAGTGATTCTCTAAACACATAACATGAAATGCATGAAAACAATGAGACACCACACATTGAAGTGCAACAAATAAATAATGTATTAAAGGAAAGATGAATAGAAACAAAAATGAAGAAACAGAAATGTGAATGGAAAAAAATGAAAAGAAGCATGTCCGTCCAAAATAAAAAAAAAATTAAAGAATATAGAAATCCAAAGTAATGTAGTACAAAGTCAATGTCCACCAAACAAAATCCAATGTGAAAAAAAAATTATAAGCCATTGATCCATGGATAATGTCAAAAAAGAAAGTATGTACAAGTCCACAACTATGTGCAATGCAAGAAGCCAGGGTCCATCATCCCAACAAAATAAAGGAAACCTAACTAACTACACTAACTAATAAAAAAAACTATATACAAAAATGTGGCCAATGTCCAAAAGGTCCAAATGAAATAAAAACAAAAATGAAACTTAACACTACCTACATAACTATGTACAAGGGCAGCGGGCTAGTTCCACGGCTCACTTCTGGATGTGCCGGGCCAGGGCATCATCGAACTCCTCCTCAATGTCCCGGAGGCGGTCCTCCTCCATGGCCCCGAGGGTCCGCAGGGCCGTCGACGTGTCCACCTCCAAAGCCCTGCGGATTGCCTCGAGGCACTCGACCCGCCTCAGGGCCCTCTGCATGGAGTTCTCCGCCCTGACCATTGAGAGCCGTGCCTCTTCCGCCCGCTGCCGCTCCGCATCTATGGCGTGGCCCAACCGCTGCCACACGGAAGACACTTTTTGTCCTGGGTCCTCCTGCCCTCCGGCCGATGCCTGCCCCTCCGATGTCGAAGGCCCCGAGCCTTCATGGCTCCCACCATGGTGCTGCTGCTGCTGTGCCTCTGCCCCTGCACTGCCTCCTGCTGCCTGCACATCCTCCGCCGGCTGGGGTGCAGTCGTTGACGTGGCCACCCCTGCTGGACGTCCGACTCCCGACTGCGGCAGGGATGCCTCCTCCACCAGCCTGGCCGCACCGTCAGAGGCAGCTCCACAGGGCACCCAGGTGACTGATGGGTGGGAAGATGGCACAGAGGACGACTGGCGCGTAGGGGGTCCAGCTGAGGAGGGGGTCGTGGCAAGCCCCATCAGACGGAGGAATCCGGCCTGGGTGACCTGTCCCAGCAGGCTGACGTGGTCAACGAGCCATTCGAGATGATGTGCAGTCTCTTCATGAAAAGACTGCAGGTCACCTCGCATGGCCCGTTGACGCAACGCCACTCCAGCCAGGACAGGCTCAACCCGGGCCTGGATAGCCACGTCCGCAGGCAGAGGAAGGCCAGTTGACGTCAGCTCATCCCCTGCCTGAAAACTGGTCTGGACATGGGCATCCCTGCTGGTGCAAGATGATGCAGGGACAGGATCAGGGACAGGATTGCACACAGGCACCTCCGCGGCGGCCTGTGCTGCCTCCTGTCCCTGGTCCTGCACTGCACCACTAGCACCAGTGGGATCCCCACCCCCAGACCCCGTCTCCGGTGCTTGCACGGCCTCCTCCTCCACCAAACCCCCCACCAACCTGGATGACTCTGTGCCATCTTCCCCCGTTGGGCCCTGTGGGGTCCCAGCTGCCCCTTCTGCTGCCGAGGAGTCCAACTGCAACCTCCGCCTCTTGGACCTCCCCCCGGCAGCTGCGGCCTGGGACGCGGCACCGGACTCCTCACTCCCCGACGAGATGACAACCTGGGAGGGGAGCCGGGCCTTGCGTCTCCGGGCTGGCGGTGGGATCCCCGCCGCTGTGCTCCACAGCACCTTCTCCGCCCTCTTCATCAGTTGATGCTGCAGACAGGGAGAAAAAAAACACAGGCATCAGGGCACTGTACAATGGACACATACACACATGACAGTTGTACATGAGTGGCATTGGCAAACCTCAGACATGTCATCACAATCCCCAACACACATGTCATTACAACTTGCACACACGAGCCATACCACAGCCATGTTGCAACTGCCAACACCATCCATACACATACAACAGCATCAGCAGCCAAAGGTGAGCCAGACATCACATGCAACACAGGAAGTGCACCACACATGTACACACCAACCACCACACTTGCATGCATGTGTACACCTCTGCTAAGTGTCGCAGTGATCAGACGGGCATCCATGTCACATCTGCCAATCAGGCTTCCACATACCGCTGTCACATGCATCCATGTTGCATCACTGTTGCACCCTTGTCAAATACACACACATGCACATGTACACAGCGCTGATACAATCAGCTGAAAACAACATACATGCGTGACATCACGGACATGTCTACTCACATACACATTCATACAAACTTGTGTGCCCACACAACTGCATTTGGCATGCAAGCCCACACACACAGGCACCATCCATGTCTCACACATTACAGCCCTCGCATGTGTCAGCCCCACGGCCCTGTACACCCGCACCCATACTCGACCCCATACAAACAGATGTGCAACCTGCACACTACTGAACAATCACCACACGCACTGCTCACAATCAGGATGCATGTACACTCACCGCTCGACTCCAGACGGGCCTGCCTCTCAAGGACCTGGACGTGGAGCGCTGGGGATATGTGTTCCAGGACCCCCATCTGTTCTTCCGACAAGTGGCCCCGGCGCCCCTTGGCATCCGCTGCCTTCAAGAGGCGCCGGGCCTTGGTCAGGGTCATGGACCTGAAGTCCTCCCAGCGCTTCTTGACATGTTGGAAGTCGCGGACTGCCACCCCCTCCGCGTTGATGGCAGTCACGATGTCAGTCCAGATCCGAGTCCGTCCTTCCTTGTCGGCGCAGCAACTTCCGAAGAGGGCATCATACTGCCCCAGGACTTGCTCCACCAGGACACCAACTTCGGTGGCACTGAAGCTGGTGCCCCTCTGCCTCTCTGGCCGGGGGTTGTCAGTGGTCACAGATGGAGTTTGCCCCGACATGACAACCCCAGAGGCAGGAGTGGGTGGGCAACTGGGTCCTGGGGCTGGGCTGTGGAGCGATGGAATCCCAGTCGGGAGTCTTTGGTTCCAGCAGGGGTGGTCACACCAACAGCACCCCTGGCTGATGTGCAGGCAGCAAATGGCAGGGCACGTGGGCAGCAGGCAGTCAGGCAGCAGCAGATGGCAGGTGGGAGCGTGCTCGGGGCTCTGGGGGGCAGTAGTTCGGCCTTCTGGGCAGGAGCGTGGTCTTCCGTGTGCTTACGCGTGGCCAGCTTGATACGGAGTGATTTGGCACGTGAAAATTCTGCACGTCAGCGTGTAATTCGAGGAAAGGCCCTTAGCGCGTAAGCGCGTCTGCACGCATACGCATTTTCATTGGACCAAAGGCCCTCAGCGCGTGAGCGCGTCTGTGACGTGACGTGCGAGGGAGTATCCCTCATTGCACGTGATGACAGTACACACGTGGATCCCAACCAATCGCGTGTGAAAGTTCACGGGACCCCGGAACACACGTACCCCGGCCAATCGCGTGTGGAACTACCCGCGCACCCCGAAACACACGTACCCAGGCCAATCGCGTGTGGAACTACCCGCGCACCCCGAAACACACGTACCCAGGCCAATTGCGTGTGGAACTACCCGCGCACCCCGAAACACACGTACCCAGGCCAATCGCGTGTACGCTCGCTCCCCTCCGATCACACGCGATGACACCCGAATACGGGAAACCAACGAGTCCGCCCACACGGAGGCGTCCCGCGCCCGCGCACAGCATAAAAGTGCGCGCAAACAACAAACGCGTATATACAGCGACGATGAATGCCCCATTTGTTGCTGCAGTGATTGTGGGACACCGCAGGAGGAGGAGAATAGCCAGGGCATGCATTTTTGCACCACGGACAGGCCTTTTTGGGATGCCTGACGACCAGGTCTACGGCAGGTATAGGTTTCCACCCCATATCATCCTAGACCTGGTCAGGGAGTGGGAAGATGACCTCACATCCCCCACCCTTTGCTCCCAAGCATTGAGCCCCTTGGAGAAGCTGCTCAATGTCTTGCATTTCTTGGCCACTGGGTCGTTTCAGCGGACCACTGCCATAGTGGGGGGGTCTCACAGGCCACGCAGTCACGCTGCCTACACCAGGTACTGGCAATCATGACAGCGGCCCCTCAGTCCGCAGGCACATATACATGCCCAGAACACCCGCAGAAAGGCAGGCCGTTGTCCTGGATTTTTTCAGGGTGGCACACTTCCCCAAAGTGCTCGGTGCCATAGATTGCACCCATGTGGCCCTACGTCCACCTAGGGCCACTGAGCACATCTACCGAAACCGCAAGCACTGGCATTCCATCAATGTACAGGTGGTATGCGATGCAAAGGGAATCATCACCTCTGTGTATGCAAACTACCCTGGCTCCACCCATGACAGTTTCATATACAGAATGTCCGCCCTGAGCCGGGCCCTGGAAGCTGGGCAGCATGGCGACACATGGCTCCTAGGTGAGTACAAATGCCCTTGCACATGCATGCAAGTCACACACAGACAAATATACCAACCCTAATAATCTGAACAATTATCACCTCCCCAGGGGACAGTGCCTACCCTCTGAGCAACCACATGATGACGCCAATCCGGAACCCCACCACACCACCCCAGGTAAGATACAACGCTGCCCATATTGCAACTAGGGGCATAGTGGAGCGCACATTCGGAGTGCTCAAGTCACGTTTCCGCTCCCTTGACCGCTCTGGTGGGCAACTACTCTATGCACCAGCAGTTGTGTGCAGGATCATTGTGGCAGCATGTGTCCTGCACAATGTTGCAACACGGCAGGGCGTCCCGGTGGACATGGTGGTGCCCCCACATCCCCAACCACAGGCACAGGCGCTGCCCATGGGAGGGGACAGGGCACGTGGCGAGGTAGCCCGGACCCAGCTTGTGGCCACATTTTTCACCTAAACTCCAACCCCTGCGGAGTGCACACAGGCCTGGCACATACCAGGTGACAATCGATGATGACAAAGTGACAGTCAACTGTCACAACCCTACCACCCTGAGATAGTTGCCATGGAAGTGCCACATCGTCTGCATCCATTGCGTCATCACCTGAAAAATAGAGAGGAAAAGGTCAGTACACATGTCAGAAGCACACAACACACACACACACCGACAGCAAAGGCATCTGGCAGACATGTGACACACAACATATGACCTTGCATGCATGCTGGGTCTACTTAGAATAGCTTCTGTGATCAGACCTGTTGAAAGGTGGCAGTTTGCATGGAAGTGGGTCTAAGCAGTGCAGAAAATGTGTACGCCACTCACTACCTACATGTACAAGCACTCCATGGTGTGTGCCAGGAAATGTGAAGGCAGTGCAATGTCAAAATCAGACATCACGTGCATTGTGTATTCAATGTGTACCATGTCTAGAAGGCAAGCACCCCTCCACCCCAGTACCAAAGCAGGGATGCCTAGCATGGTATCAAAAGGCTGACCATACACCTGTGTATTGACAAGCAGTGTTGACTGGCATCAACAGCTTAATGTGATTTCAATTACAACACTGCAAATGATGCTGGGACAGTGGGCAGGACACATGATGGAAGATCCGGAGGCCGGCCACGTGTGAAGAAGACACGACAAGAGTTGGACAGAGTCATTGGCCATTGAACAGGCTGAGGCCTGTGAGCCACACAGATTGTCAGAGCCTAAACATGTGTGCAACGCAGGACTGAGCCACAGTTGACATGGGGAGGCCGATGATATGGCAGGCAATGTATGTAACCAAGGACTCATATTACAGTGATCATCCAGTCAAGGACACATAGGGGCATGTGTGCAATGCACATGGAGCATGAAGGGGCACTCATGTCCCTGCGGGACATCTGACCCATGCACAGTACAAGTGGGATGCCCTGCATCGAGTACTAAGGCTGTACCACACGGCATATGTCTGGCAGTTTCTAAGCTGGATGTTAGCATCTACACAGGACACATGAACATGAAACTACACATTGGGCCTCATTACGACCCAGGCGGTAAGTTACCGCCTGGGCCGTCACTTTACCACCATGGCGTAAACTACGTTTACGCCATGGTGGTTGGCGGACTTACCGCCCCATTCCGACCTTGGCGGGGCGGTAAGTCCCCAATCCCCATTTACCCTTCCCCATTCCCATTTTTGCCCCATAGGGTATAATGGGAGTGGGGAAGGCGTTAATTACGCCACCGTAAATTACGGTGGCGTAATTAACTCCATGGTCCCTTAGCGCCATGGATTTTAACACCCGCTAAAAGCGGGTGTTAAAAGCTCCATGGCGCTAAGGGACCTCGTAATTGGCGGTAAGGGGTCGGCGCAGCTAACGCTTGCGTAAACCCCTTACCGCCAGGGTCGTAATGAGGCCCATTGGCAAGAATGTAGCAGACCAGTGCAAAGGTGGAACTGGGGTGCAGAGTGGCGGAGGAGGGGCAAGGGAGCATGGCCACATGGAGTCCCGCATGCAGGCAGAGGAGACACGCATGACGGTGGCATTGCATTACTTACACATCAGAACCATGTACAGGTCACATGTAGCAGCAATCATGCACAACACATCCCACAAGTGAAACACACACGTCCTCAACAACTACGCATCAACACTCACTGGACTGGGCATCAAAGTCCAGCATCTCTCCCACACCTTCGACCAATTCTGGTGGTATGAACTCCGCAACGAGAGCCTCATGCGGAGTGAGTTCTTCCTCCTCTGGTGCAGGCCCACCGCCAGTCACCAGAGTCAAGTTGTAATTTGAGGCACGCTTGGCCTTAGTGCTGCGCTTGATGTCATTCCAGCGCTTTTTGCACTCCTGCGCCGTGCGCACCTCATGGCCGAATGAACTGAAATGTTCCGCCACATGCTTCCAGTGGGTGTCACGTTGGGCAGCCGTAGTCTGACTATTGGCACCCACTAGCATGTCACGGCTGTGTCCCCGCACGTAGTCCACGAGGAAGTCCAGTTCCTGCTTACAGAAAGGCTTCTTCCTCGACGTGCAGGAGGTCGTGGCTGTGTGTGGGGTCCCAGCCTGTGCTGCAGATGCAACCTTCCTCCTCTTGGACTGTGGCGCAGACCCTGGCTGGCTAATGCCGCCCTGACCAGTATGGCCAGTGGGTTGGGTGGATTGAGCCGAGGGAGTGGCAGGTGGAGGGATGACCAAAGGCCTGACTTGTGTCAGTGGCAGCTGGGTGCCCACTAATGGACCCTGCGCAGCAACATCAGCTGTGGCAGGGTCATTGACCGCAACGGTCCTGGTTGGCAGACTCACAACCGGGGTGCTGTTGGGTGCATCTGCCCCTGCACTTGCCAACACCCGGCTGTTCGGGGCAGCAGATGACATGACTGCCCCAGGGACACGTGTCTTGGTCTGAGCAGCCCGGCCTGCCCCAATGGTTTCCCCCCTGGCCTGTTGGAGATCTACCAAGGGCTCTTCAAGTGCCAACGCAGCCTGCGCTGGCAGACCCTGAGCCTGGGTGGCGGTGTCCACAACTGCACCTGCAGCTACCGCTACCCTTGGGCCCGTGGCAGTCGATGAAACGGACTGCCGGGTCATACGGGTGCCAGTGCCAGATGCAGGAGCTGCATCCCCCTGAACCACAGGGGGTGGTGGCATGGCTGCACCAACACATGGCACAACATTGTGCTCAAGTGGCGCACCCCTGCCTCTTCCCCCTCTGTGGCTGCCCTGGACACCCTGGAGTCCCCCTACTCCCTGGTCACCACGGCCACGTCCCCGACCACGCCCGCCACGAGGAGGACGCCCAGCTGAGGCGCCCCTCACCTTTGGTAGCCTCCCTACCATGGCACAGATGTAATAGTGCTGGCACAGATGGAGTGGTGCCAATGGGAGGTGTACAGCACAATTGACCTGGGCAATTGGGGTGAAGGGGGTGGGAAGCAAGATGTTAACAGCCCCCCTGCACCTGCAAGGCTGTATGTGACCCCGGTGATGTGTTGACGGGTCACGCAACGCTCAGGCACCCCAAAACTGCAGTAAAACCGTGCACGCAACCCTGCAGCCTACGTGCGTGGATTAAACCTCCCGCAGTACGCGGTGGCACCCAGTAACACGTATAACGCGTACGCGTGGGACACGCAGGCTACGATGACATCGAAAATGGGTGCGATACACAGGGGCACCCGCAGTGGGAAAAGGAGCGTTTGCGACTCACCGTCTGACTAGCGCGATGCAGAAAAACACGCGTAGCCAATACCCCCGCCAAAAGAAGAGATACGTCCTTGAGAGCTGTGAAGTAGATGGCGCGCGAAACGACTGGAAGCAGCAACACACGTCGGTCTCCACGAAAGGCACGTACAGCGAACAGCTGGGCCCGCTCACCTTTAACCCGTGCTGAGGGAAACGCACGCGCGCGTCACGTCACATGCGGACGTGCACTTTTTCACGTTTGATTACGCGCATTACACGCGGACGTGCAGTTTTTCACGCGCGCACGCTTATGCATGGACCCTTTCCTCCTATTAAACGCGGACGTGCAGTTTTTCACGCGCGCTTACGCGCATTACACGCAGCGTGTGACTATTCACTCCGTATGAAGCTGGCCACGCGAAAACACACGGAAGACCACGCTCCTGCCCAGAAGGCCAATTCACTGGCCCCCAGTGCCCCAAGCAGCCTCCCACATGCCATCTGCTGCTGCCTGCCTGCCTGCCTGCTGCCACCGTGCCCTGCCATTTGGTGCCTGCACATCAGCCATCTGCAGGGCTCCAGTTGCTGTGTCCACCCCTGCTGGTACAGAAGAGTCCCGACTCAAATGACATCGCTCCACAGCCCAGCCCCAGGACCCAGTTGGTCACCCACTCCTGCCCCTGGGGTTGCCATGTCGAGCACATCCACATCTGACACCAGTGGCAACCCCCGGCCAGAGGGGCAGAGGGGCACCAGCTTCACTGCCACCGAAGTTGGTGTCCTGGTGGAGCATGTCCTGGGGCAGTATGATGCCCTCTTCGGATCGTCCCGCGCCAACAGGGAAGGACGGGAGAGGACGCGGAGGGGGTGGCAACCCGCACCATCCAGAAGGTCAAGAAGCGCTGGGAGGACTTGAGGTCCAGGACCCTCATGAAGGCCCGGCGCCTTGTGGAGGGGGGCCGGGGCCGCATGAGTTCCATCCAGTTGAGGGTCCTGGAACGCGCACACCCAGCGCTCCACAGCCAGGTCCTTGAGAGGGAGACCCGTCTGGAGTTGAGCGGTAAGTGGCCAAGCATTGCTGTGTGAGACAGGGCATGTTGCAGTGTGCTGGTTGTCTGATACTTGCCTGCATGTGTGCCATAGGCCATGTACGCATGTATGTGTGCAGGGACATCATGGTAATGCATGTGCGGCCTGTAATGTGTGAACCGCATGGTTGTTGCATGTGTTTGAATGTGACATGGGGAGCCCTGTGCAGATTGCACACATGACAGCATGGAAGTCTCTGTTCCTGGACATGGGTGGGGGCCTGGTGGAGGGTGCCCCTGGTGGCTGGGGGGTGGGGGTGCTGGGAGACATGGGTGGGGGCCTGGTGGAGGGTGCCCCTGGTGGCTGGGGGGTGGGGGTGCTGGGAGACATGGGTGGGGGCCTGATGGAGGCTGCCCCTGGTGGCTGGGGGGTGGGGGTGCTGGGAGACATGAGTCGGACATGGGTGGGGGCCTGGTGGAGGCTGCCCCTGGTGGCTGGGGGGTGGGGGTGCTGGGAGACATGGGTGGGGGCCTGGTGGAGGCTGCCCCTGGTGGCTGGGGGGGTGGGGGTGCTGGGAGACATGAGTCGGACATGGGTGGGGGCCTGGTGGAGGGTGCCCCTGGTGGCTGGGGGGTGGGGGTGCTGGGAGACATGAGTCGGACATGGGTGGGGGCCTGGTGGAGGCTGCCCCTGGTGGCTGGGGGGTGGGGGTGCTGGGAGACATGGGTGGGGGCCTGGTGGAGGCTGCCCCTGGTGGCTGGTGGGTGGGGGTGGTGGGAGACATGGGTGGGGGCCTGGTGGAGGCTGCCCCTGGTGGCTGGGGGGTGGGGGTGCTGGGAGACATGGGTGGGGGCCTGGTGGAGGGTGCCCCTGGTGGCTGGGGGGTGGGGGTGCTGGGAGACATGGGTGGGGGCCTGGTGGAGGGTGCCCCTGGTGGCTGGGGGGTGGGGGTGCTGGGAGACATGAGTCGGACATGGGTGGGGGCCTGGTGGAGGCTGCCCCTGGTGGCTGGGGGGTGGGGGTGCTGGGAGACATGGGTGGGGGCCTGGTGGAGGCTGCCCCTGGTGGCTGGGGGGGTGGGGGTGCTGGGAGACATGAGTCGGACATGGGTGGGGGCCTGGTGGAGGGTGCCCCTGGTGGCTGGGGGGGTGGGGGTGCTGGGAGACATGAGTCGGACATGGGTGGGGGCCTGGTGGAGGCTGCCCCTGGTGGCTGGGGGGTGGGGGTGCTGGGAGACATGGGTGGGGGCCTGGTGGAGGCTGCCCCTGGTGGCTGGTGGGTGGGGGTGGTGGGAGACATGGGTGGGGGCCTGGTGGAGGCTGCCCCTGGTGGCTGGGGGGTGGGGGTGCTGGGAGACATGGGTGGGGGCCTGGTGGAGGCTGCCCCTGCACTGCTGGGGGGTGGGGGTGCTGGGAGACATGGGTGGGGGCCTGGTGGAGGCTGCCCCTGGTGGCTGGTGGGTGGGGGTGCTGGGAGACATGGGTGGGGGCCTGGTGGAGGGTGCCCCTGGTGGCTGGGGGGTGGGGGTGCTGGGAGACATGGGTGGGGGCCTGGTGGAGGGTGCCCCTGGTGGCTGGGGGGTGGGGGTGCTGGGAGACATGGGTGGGGGCTTGGTGGAGGCTGCCCCTGGTGGCTGGGGGGTGGGGGTGCTGGGAGACATGAGTCGGACATGGGTGGGGGCCTGGTGGAGGCGGGGCCTGGTGGAGGCTGCCCCTGGTGGCTGGGGGGTGGGGGTGCTGGGAGACATGGGTGGGGGCCTGGTGGAGGCTGCCCCTGGTGGCTGGTGGGTGGGGGTGGTGGGAGACATGGGTGAGGGCCTGGTGGAGGGTGCCCCTGGTGGCTGGGGGGTGGGGGTGCTGGGAGACATGGGTGGGGGCCTGGTGGAGGCTGCCCCTGGTGGCTGGGGGGTGGGGGTGCTGGGAGACATGAGTCGGACATGGGTGGGGGCCTGGTGGAGGCTGCCCCTGGTGGCTGGTGGGTGGGGGTGGTGGGAGACATGGGTGGGGGCCTGGTGGAGGCTGCCCCTGGTGGCTGGGGGGTGGGGGTGCTGGGAGACATGGGTGGGGGCCTGGTGGAGGCTGCCCCTGGTGGCTGGGGGGTGGGGGTGCTGGGAGACATGGGTGGGGGCCTGGTGGAGGCTGCCCCTGGTGGCTGGGGGGTGGGGGTGCTGGGAGACATGGGTGGGGGCCTGGTGGAGGCTGCCCCTGGTGGCTGGTGGGTGGGGGTGGTGGGAGACATGGGTGGGGGCCTGGTGGAGGGTGCCCCTGGTGGCTGGGGGGTGGGGGTGCTGGGAGACATGGGTGGGGGCCTGGTGGAGGCTGCCCCTGGTGGCTGGGGGGTGGGGGTGCTGGGAGACATGAGTCGGACATGGGTGGGGGCCTGGTGGAGGCTGCCCCTGGTGGCTGGTGGGTGGGGGTGGTGGGAGACATGGGTGGGGGCCTGGTGGAGGCTGCCCCTGGTGGCTGGGGGGTGGGGGTGCTGGGAGACATGGGTGGGGGCCTGGTGGAGGCTGCCCCTGGTGGCTGGTGGGTGGGGGTGGTGGGAGACATGGGTGGGGGCCTGGTGGAGGCTGCCCCTGGTGGCTGGTGGGTGGGGGTGCTGGGAGACATGGGTGGGGGCCTGGTGGAGGGTGCCCCTGGTGGCTGGGGGGTGGAGGTGCTGGGAGACATGGGTGGGGGCCTGCTGGCAGGTGCCCCACAGTGCTGGGGGGTGGGGGTGCAAGGGGACATGTGGCTTGGCTGGGGGGCATGGCCATGGTGGATGGGCTGCCTGTGGGACATGACATGGGGTGCAGGGTAGTCCCCTGTGGTGTGGGATGCCTGCAGAGGTCGTGGAGGGGGTAGAGGGGAGACCTGGGAGGACCCACACTGCCAATTCACGTCTTGAACTTCCCGCACACCCACCACCCGCGCACCCCTGAAATCCACGTACCCAGGCCAATCGCGTGTAGACTTTCTCGCGCACCCCTGAAATCCACGTACCCAGGCCAATCGCGTGTAGTCTTTCTCGCGCACCCCTGAAATCCACGTACCCAGGCCAATCGCGTGTAGACTTTCTCGCGCACCCCTGAAATCCACGTACCCAGGCCAATCGCGTGTAGACTTTCTCGCGCACCCCTGAAATCCACGTACCCAGGCCAATCGCGTGTAGACTTTCTCGCGCACCCCTGAAATCCACGTACCCAGGCCAATCGCATGTAGTCTTTCTCGCGCACCCCTAAAATCCACGTACCCAGGCCAATCGCGTGTAGACTTTCTCGCGCACCCCTGAAATCCACGTACCCAGGCCAATCGCGTGTAGTTTTTCTCGCGCACCCCTGAAATCCACGTACCCAGGCCTATCGCGTGTAGACTTTCTCGCGCACCCCTGAAATCCACGTACCCAGGCCAATCGCGTGTAGACTTTCTCGCGCACCCCTGAAATCCACGTACCCAGGCCAATCGCGTGTAGTCTTTCTCGCGCACCCCTGAAATCCACGTACCCAGGCCAATCGCGTGTAGACTTTCTCGCGCACCCCTAAAATCCACGTACCCAGGCCAATCGCGTGTAGTCTTTCTCGCGCACCCCTGAAATCCACGTACCCAGGCCAATCGCGTGTAGACTTTCTCGCGCACCCCTGAAATCCACGTACCCAGGCCAATCGCGTGTAGACTTTCTCGCGCACCCCTGAAATCCACGTACCCAGGCCAATCGCGTGTAGACTTTCTCGCGCACCCCTGAAATCCACGTACCCAGGCCAATCGCGTGTAGACTTTCTCGCGCACCCCTGAAATCCAAGTACCCAGGCCAATCGCGTGTAGTCTTTCTCGCGCACCCCTGAAATCCACGTACCCAGGCCAATCGCGTGTAGACTTTCTCGCGCACCCCTGAAATCCACGTACCCAGGCCAATCGCGTGTAGTTTTTCTCGCGCACCCCTGAAATCCACGTACCCAGGCCAATCGCGTGTAGGTTTTCTCGCGCACCCCTGAAATCCACGTACCCAGGCCAATCGCGTGTAGACTTTCTCGCGCACCCCTGAAATCCACGTACCCAGGCCAATCGCGTGTAGACTTTCTCGCGCACCCCTGAAATACACGTACCCAGCCCAGCCGCGTATGGAGACACCCGCACACCCCTGGAATACACGCTCCCAGCTCTGCGTTTGCTGCTGCACTTTGCGCTGGGTTGGGGATTTTGATGGCTTTTCCCTGCGCGAGAGGCGTTCTTGGAGGCGTAACTGGCGCTGCTGCAGGGTCGCTGCGCAACTGTGCGCCACGGCTGGTTTTGGTGGCTGGAATCCATGAATACGCTGTGCGCGGAAATGGATTTTAGCGCACGCGGCTGGCGCAGGGATTCGCACGCGCACACTGTGCGCCAGCCGCGTGCGCCACTTGTGCGCTGAATTCTATGAATTACCCCCATATACTTTTCTTTAGTCTTTTTAACAGAATGTTGTGATCTACATATCTAGGCCACCAAGTATTTGAGCAGAATAAGTACTGCCTGTAATCCTTGCTCCATGACCCTGGCAGTCGTTAAAATTGTTCAATGTGCAATATTTGGTGCTTTTGCTTGAGTAGGTAATTCTAGTCACATGTAAAGCACTTTACATTTAATGGTATGCCCCTTTTACCTATGGACTGAACAACTGCAACTACATTGTACACCATACTTGACATAATGTCAAGTCACTGTTGTGCATGGCAACGCCAGTTTCCTGATAAGGGTCCAAAATAGTACCCTACAAAAGTATGCCGCATATTTCTTCAGATTACTTGTGAAATAAGCCACATAGGGAGTGCTTACATGTTTTAGATCACATGAACTTGTTAAAAAGTGCATACTTACTGCATGCTTTCTTCATGTCCCTGAGGTTTATTTCAGGTAGGTAAGCTCCACGTTGATGATTTTACTTGACCTATGAAGAAGTATGTTGCATACTCATAGGGTTGCCTAGCCCTATGCATGGTTTACACTGCACTACACCTCCCTTAGCATGAGTAGAGTGATGTGAAAACGAATTTGTAAAACACACATAATTCCCGACTCAACATTAGGGCATTCTATAGTTTGGGGGCTAGGTGGGGAAGTTGCTGTATTTCTGGTTCAATTTGTTGAGTATTTCTTCGGGACCTAGGAGGATGATCTCCGTTTTGTCTCCATTGAGGCATAGTCCAATAGCTTGCATCCATGCTTGAAAGGTGGAGTATATTTGGAGAAGGGCTACAGAGTCGTGGTCAGATGAGCCAGTGAGGGGAACGAGGACTTGTGTATCATAGTTGGTGTAGGCTATGCCGAGCGAGCCCAGTTTATCAAAAAGGGACTTGGTGAACAAGTTGTATAGGGTGGGCGCAGTGCAAGAGCCCTGTGGTACACCGCAATGGATGATGGTGGGAGGAGCGTTGGCTGTCTCTGAGAAGACTTTCATGGCTCTGTCTTCTAGGAAGGAGGTTATCCAGGAAGTGGCCTGTTCAGAAATGTGGGCTGCACTGGTGAGGTGGGAGGTGAGTATTTTTTGATCCACAAGGTCAAATGCGGCCGATAGGGAAACATTAAGAAAGAAATCACAGTTTTACGTCACATGACATCCCTGAATGATGAGGGGTGTGAGTTACCGCTCAGTGTGAATATGCATATGCCAAGGGCACAGGTGACATGCATTCCTGATGGCACTGACATATTTTGTGGGCAATTTCCTCATGTTTGGATGTCCATGCTGCCACAAGTTGTTGGTGGGCACTGGCAGCATCAATGTGTGTTTAGCAGAGCAGTGCTGACATTTGGAGAGAGATAGTGAAAGGGACAGAGAACAGTTCAGGACAGAGAACAGTTGAGTAACTAACCTTTGCAACTCACTCACCACAACAAATCTGCCATTAGCATATATGGTAAGTTTATACTGTTTCGATGTTGAGTATTTGGGATTACTGCATTCCTGCTAATATCTTCTGTCAGGGTTGCCAGCTATAGATCAAATTACAATAAAGGACATAGCTGACAAAGGATTGCCTGATGAATTCCACAGCTCCGACTGAAAAAGGGGGATGAGTGCCATGATTGGGACCCATGGCTCTGGATATTAAAGAGCACTTTTAATATTCCTAAAATGTGGTGCAGGGCAGTGAGCAGAAGGTTCCACTGCATGTGATCAAATGTTTTTTCTGCACCAGTTGAGATGGCGGCTGCAGATGGTTCCTCTCTGTCCCTGTATATACACTGTATGTCCAGAGGTAGGCAGAGATTGTGGATTCCTTTGCTTCCCTTCCCAAAGCCCACATATTCAAATTAAATAAATTGTCCAATTGTTCTCAGTATCTTCTCTGCAAGCATATTAGCGTACAGTTTGACATATATGTTCAATAAGGAAATTGGCCTGTAGCTGGCACATTCCCACTCGGGCCTCTCATCCTTATGAATCACCATGATTTAATCATTTTTTCAGTGTGGTCATTCATTCAACAGTAGTGTTCCCGGTGCAGCACCGACATAAGCAAGGCCACCCTGGAAAGGGAGAAGGGACTACAAAATGTATATATAAGTTGCGGCTTCACAAATTACAAACTATAGTTAACCTAGGAAATTGTAGAGGGGTTCTAATAGCAATATTACATCGGCACGGGGAGCATGTTCTAAGTCTATTTGCTTCAGATTAAGCTTATTCAGAATACTTTGTATTTCTACCTCTATTTCTTACTAGTCTTCAGTATATAAGGTGCTCATAGAATGCTCAGAACTCTGCATCGATTGGTTCAGAATTATAGATGTCTGTGCCATTTCAGAATGTATTACTTCTGCCTGATTACTTACTTTGCTCTGTTTTGGGCAATACGCTAGGAGTTTGGGACATTTCTCTCCCCCTTTCTCAAAAGTCATGGCTTAGGATTCAACATACCCTCAAAACCCCCAAGTTCCCCTTCCCAAACACCCCGTGCGCTTACATTTTATACAATTACTTGTTTTATGTGTGAAATTTTTATATTTGTTTTGGTAATAGTATGCTATTAAGTGTGTGGGTGAGTTAAAGTTACCATGAGATTTGATTTTAATATACTTTTTTTAAATGTATTAACATTAGTTTATTATGGTGTTATCGTAATGTTATATTTTCAGATGTTTGTAAACTTTAAGTTTTTGTTGGTTTAGCCTTACCTCTTTTGTTAAAAAAAAAAGTCAAATAATGGCAACTTTTTTTTTCTATGGTTCCATGATTATTGATTCTGAGGGTTTGCTGTAATACTAGCATGTGTTGTAAGAGCATGTATTATAAGTGTGCATGGCATAAAAGCATGTTGCATAACAGCATGTGCTTTAAGTGTATGGGACTCATTACGAGGTAGGTACTAGGGATTACTGGCACCGGTAAGGACACCGGTGCCGGTAATCCCTTACCACCCTATTCCGAGGTCCCTTAGCGGGTCCCTTCCTTAACGCCTGGTTTTCTCAGGCGTTATGGAAGGGACCCGTTTAGGGATTTCAGAGCTAATAACGGTACAGCAAATTGCGGTACCATTATTAGCTCCATCCTCATTCCCATTGAGCCCTATGGGGGCTCGAATGGGAATGGGGAATGGCTCCCGGAATGGGGATTTACCGGGTCCTCCAAGGTTGGAATGACCCGGTAAGACCCTATTTCGGGCACCTGGACCCGGAATGCGGTAAGGGGGTAGTCATGGTGCTAATAGCACCATGGCTACCTCCTCCCTCATAATGAGGCCCTATGTGTCTTAAGTCAGTGTGTTGTACATTTCTGTGTTGTAAGAGCGAGTGTCATAACATTGCATGTCATGTGTGTTGTAAGATCATGTGTTGTATGAGTGTGTGTTGTAGGTGCGTGTTCTGTAGGAGCGTGGGTTATAACAGTAGGTGTCTTAAGAGTGTGGGTCATCAGATGGTGTGTGATGGGAGGATGTGCTGTAGGAGTTTGTGTCATAAGTGCGCATGCTGTACGTCCAGTTGTCATATGTCCACATGTTATAGGTGCATGTGTTGTAGGTGCAGGTGTGATATGTGCACCTGTTATAGGTGCACATGTTGTAGGTGCACGTGTTATAGGAGCCATGTGTCTGGAGGAGGTGTCAGGAGCATTTGCCGTAATAGCAGTGCATGTTGTAGGTGCGTGTGTCATAGGAGTATGTTTTGTAAGAGTGTGTTGTAGTTCCGTCTGTTGTATAAGAGCGTGCGATAGGACCGTGGGTGGTAGGAGCACGTCATAGGAGTGCGTGTTGTATAAGCACTTGTCGTAGGATTGTGTGTTGTAGGTGTGTGTTGTAAGAGGGTGCATAGAAAGAACTTGTGTTATTAGAGTTCATATGCACAATGTTAATCTCACAAATGTACGTGTACGGTTTTAATATACAATGTACCTGCATTGTACTCATGCGCTGTATGCCTCATATACGTATCAACGCTCACATAAAAGTTAACTTTAACTTTAATGTGTGTTCTTAATAAGTATGAGAGCTGTATATAACCTTTCCAATTCATACTTGTATGCATTTTGCAGCTCCTGAATACCTACATCAAAGTAAGCCCTGACTTTCGTGTCAGTTTTCAAAAGATGTACATTGCTTAATCTGCAAAAATCATAAGCCCCTTGGTTCAGTTTGTATGAACTTTATCCTTACAACTAACATCAAAGTCAGTTGTGACATGCTCATATACTCTGTGAACAGTTCGTATTACTTTTCTCTGATGTGCGTTTTCAGGAGATGTTAATTTTGTACTGTACCAACCGGAGAAACTCATACGCTCTGTATATGTAATTGAAGCGCATATTGAAGGCACCTGTGTGGTAGGACTATGGGCCTCATTATAAGTTTGCTGGTCTGGGTACTACGGTACCGGTAAGCTTGCCGGTACTGTAGTTCCCAGAACGGCAAACTGCAAGTTGTGCTCGTGGGTGCCTTTCTGCCCGCAAGGTCGGACATGGCGGTCAGAGCGGCACCCACAAGCACAGCATGTCGGATGAACCGGCACTGTTCCTAATAGTACCGGTGCATCCGGTTTCCCCGTTCCCATTGAGCCCTGTGAAGCTCAAAGGAAATGGGGAAGAATTTTTCCCGGTGCCCAGGAATGGGCAAATTCCAGGCCGTAATGACCCGGTAATTGCCCATTTCTGGGTGCCGGAAAAAATAAAATCCCGGCGGCAGCCGTGCCTTTATTGCAGGCACGGTTCCGGCCATCCTCATAATGAGGCCCTATCTGCTCTAAGAGTGTATGTTGGAGGACCATGTGTTCTAGGAGAGCATGGCATAGCAGAGCAAGTTTGCTGCAATCCCATCCAGCACTTCGGGCTGCAGCCGCAAACAGAATTTATTTTCCCCATTCAAATCTAGGGTGTTGGCCATGCCACATGCCTAAATAATCAAATCAGAGTAGACATTTGTACTTGACAAGGGCCAGGACCACTGTCCAGGCACTAGAGTTACAGCACTATTGTTGGTACTTACATTTTGACACTGTGGAAGAAATAAAACACAGGAGAGATTTGCAAACCCATGTTTCATGTCCTTGGTGATGATCCTCATGTATGTTTGCTGCAATCCAGTCCAGCACTTCGGCTGTAGCCGCAAGCAAATTACTTTTCTCATTCAATCCTAGGACTTCGGCCATTCGCATGCCCCAACAAGCAAATCAGAGTAGACATTTGTCCTTGCCAAGGGCAAGGCCCACTGCCCAGGCACCAATGTTATATCACATTTTTTTAGTACTTACAATTTGACATTTGTGAAAAAATAAAACACAAGACAGTTTTGCAAGACCATGCTTTCAGGTCCTTGCTGATGCTCCTCACGCAGGTATTCCTGTCCAGCACTTTGGGGCGTAGCCGCGAGCAGAATTTATTTTTCCATTCAAACCTATCCCGATTTTGAAATGAAACGTCACCACATAGCTGGTGCCCTGTGGCCATGCCCACTTTAACCCCATTGCCAGTCCCTGGTGGCCATGACAAGTGGCCAGATTTTCCAGGTCATGTTACCTGGACAATCTGCCCACTAGCTATGGCCACATGCTATACCTCAGTCAACAAAGGTATAACACTATTATTTGTACCTATATTATGACACTTTAAAAAAATAAAGCACAGACACATTTGTAAAACCTTGCTTTCGGGTCCTTGGCAATGCTCCTCGCACAAGTTTGCTGCAAATCCATCCATGTTTTTCTTTTTAAAGTGTTAACATATAGGTACACTGTTTTCGCAGTGTGTCATCAGCCAATATTTCTGCCATTGTGCCAATATTTATTTTAATGCCCTTTATTTTTGTTGACTGATATTTGTATGTGTTGATCATTCTGATCAAATCTGTCCCAGGGTTAATGGCCCAATGTCGTGCTATGCCTAACCTCGCTCTCTCGCTGTCTTTTTTTGTTTGTTAAGATATCAGTCCTCTTAATGTTACAGACTTTTAAAAAAGCTGTTTCTATGATATTTTTCAGATACCATCTCTGGCTAAAGTTCTGAGCACTGATTCTGGATTCCTCAATAAAATATGTTTTCTTTCTATATAAATATATAAACATACACGCACATACATTTTGGTTGTACAACCAACAAGAGTCAGAGTAAATGTGTAAATGTCAGCGAGGTAAGTCGAGTTGAAACCACAGAAAGCGACAAAGACATGACTAGCCCCATTAAGGGCGCTCACATATTTTGTCTGATCAAACATAAAAATAACTTGACCTTGCTTTAACAGATCTATATTGATAAAATCAAGTCTAGGAAACTGAAATGAGATTGGGTAGCCTGTACAATGTTTACCCCTGCCATAGACAAAATAAATAGAGAAGCAATCGTGATATATAAAGAACAACAGGCATAGTAGAAAAGACTACTTGTCAGTCATGCTGAGGCCAAATGGGTTGCAGTCTGTATCACAATTCAATGAACTACATTAAAATTAGTCAATGTGCTTCCCTCAACTGATGACGACTCCAGATCTATAAGAGCTTGCATGAATGTTAGGCAGAATACATGCCTGATTTGTTGCAGATTAAAGGTGATTTCCATATTCTGCTATACCCATATTTGAAGAGGAAATCATGTGTAGCATTATCCAAGCCCCATAATTGTATGGCTATGAAAGCCTTGTTTCAGGAATTTTTATCTTGTCTTCTCTCCATCAAATTGACAGGTTCTTTATTTATGTTGAGTGCCATTCAAAAACAGATATCTTGTTCACCAGATAAAATATTCTTTTGCTCCCTCTTGCACTCTCAAATTGGTGCTGTTACCTTATCTAATCATGCTCCCACTTGGTCTATTTTCAATTGGTGTATGACAACACATACATCTATCTGATGGAGACACGACTTCTCTGTGGTCGTTGGGAATAAACACAACTATGCTGAAAAAGATTACATAAAAATGTAAAAATAGTCTGAGTTTTTCCAAAGCTATATATTACATAGTTGAAAATAAGACAATAAATCTGTAAGCAGGGTATTTAAAAGCAAAGAAAGAATTATCTAAAATGTCCACCATAAACAACGAGATATTCGCCCCATAGCTCTGGTAATTGTGTAGCCAAAGTCTTCACCAGATTCTACAATAAATGTTATTCCTCTAAATTTAACAAATCTCATCAGATGAGAGAGAATTTTGAGGAGACCATTCGGGCACAAGGGGACAGCTTATCTAATGTTTACACTGCTGCTAAAAGTGAGGAAATTACATTAGGCACCAGTTTTGGTCCTTGTGTTTTACAGAATGGCACAAACAAGTTTTGTCACAATCTGTATTATCTAAAAAAGTCAGCAGTAGGGCAGAAATGAAGCAGTTTCTTGTGAAATATAAAAAAAGTTTTTTTACTACATTTCTTGTTCTGTTACACAGAAAACATAGTTAAAAAAGCAGTATGCTTTATTATGCCCTAGTGCAAACATGTTGAGATAATTCAGATTTGGTGAAAATCTGTTTGCTCTGCTTCCTATTATACAAGCTGGAAAACTGGTCCATTTATTTAGCAAACACAAACCTTAAATAATCTCACATTCATTAGATAACTGGCCAGGGTAAAGGCCCCTAGACCAGAAGGCCTGACCCGATTGATCTGTTACCAGCTCACACTTTATTACAGACATTTAACTTGATAATGTCAAAGCGAATCCGGGATTGTTAATGGATGCCTTAGTGGTGGTCTTTCCATAGCCTTGCGTGGGATCCTTAGCTAGCCAAAAACAGTCAATTGATTTCCTTGATTATTCCCAAATGTAAGAGCTATGCCTATGTGCACCTTGCGGGCTTTGCATAAGGTAAACTGGCATTGGACAACATGTATTGTTCTGAAATATTCTACAATCCTTAAAGAGTTCCCTTGTATATGGTGTCTTTTTAATAGAGAGAAAACAAAATATAGGAACAAATCAAGGATGTCTCCTCTCTGTGCTTTTTCCTCATGAAATTCATGGGAATATTTAGCTTTTTGTTCTTCCCTCTGAAAGTCACATTTCCCCACGCACAAATAACCTCAAGACTGAACTATGACAACACGCTTTACCCAGGAGTTAAGAACCACTTGTTTGGTATTAGCTTAACTGATTGTCTCTTCCAAACAAGATTACATGGAAAACCATGTGTGTATGTGTATAATTCATAAAGGGTTTTATGGCATAGGCCCTCAGGTCTTGATTTGTAAGTTACAGCATTGCTATCACAGTTGGAACAAACACTGACATTGTCTTCGTTTCAGGTCTAGAAATATGTATCAGCAGCCTGGAAAACACTCAAGGCACCGAAACAACAGAGGGGAATTCGGGTCAAAAGTCAGGGAAAAAATCTCTTTTGGGTATAAAAAACCCTGTTCGACAATCAGTTGTAGTCAGGATGGGATGGTTGCTTTCCATAGCAGCAGGATGATGTTCTGTGGCGGATTTCCAAAAATTGAGCTCTATCTGTACTGCTCACAATCTTCAGAGAGCCCTTTATCAGGTAGGCAGGGAAGCAGAGCATGCATGGTTGAAACAGGCAAGGAGGGGATTGGGCCAGAAACACATGAACACAGAATTAGGGAATAGGAACGGAGACTGAGGAAGATCGTAGAATGTCAAAAACACAGCCGGTCAATACGGAGGACTCAAGGAGTCGACCGAAGCAAAGGTGCAACACGGCACCAGAGACTCAGGAACTTCGGAGACGAAGGACTGAGAAGGTAGAAAGTCGAGAGAGTGCTTTCGCATACACTGAGATGAGAGTGGTTCAAGGGTAGACTAGGGAGAGACTCGAGAAGGAAAGAAGGGTAAGACAGAATTAAACAGTGTCACTGCATTCAAGAAAGAAGTGACGCATCCGCTTAACGTGTTGCTGGTCCTTATGAATGAAGACTGCTCTTTCCTGTGTCATTCGCTGCAATGCCATCTGAAGGTAGGAATAGACCGCCACAGGCAGAACAAGGCTGTGGGCTAAAATGCCCCCATCTCGGATAGACTAGTATATACTTTATGTCCTTTCCATCTGTGCCTTAGGGACCATGATGCAGGTGTAGTTTTTCTGACAGTATTCCCCTGCCACGATGCACGAGGTCCAGGTTTCCAGGAATACTGCCTAGGAAATCTATGCACTAGTCTGGGCACATGTACATCTGAACTCGGTTCCCAGGAACGGTCTGCCGGATTGTACCCCATCCAATCTATGAGATACTGCAGCCATCGCCGTCCCCGAAAGTATCTGGAATCACAAAAGGCTGCAACTTCGAATTCAGGACCCTGGTCCATGCCTATAGGAGGTGGAGGCAGGTTGTCTTGTCTGTGAAACTAAGTTGGGAGATGAGTCTTCAATTGCGACACATGAAAAACGGGACGTATCCTTTCCATAAAGGGGGTAGTCTTAAGCGATACACTACCTTACCGATTCTTTTCTCCACCTCAAATGGACCAAAATAGCATGGTGCTAGTTTAGTAGGAGTCAGACACTTCGGCAGATAATTGGACGCAAGCCAGACATTGTCTCCCATATGGAAAGTAGGCTATGGTGTTTGTTTTCTGTCAGTACACTTTTTCATTTTAGGTTGGGCTTCCCTTAAGGCTGTAAGGGCAGTAGCATGTCCTGCTTGGTTATTGGTTATGATGGAATCAATCAAAGGGATCCTTTGTACTCCTGGATGAGCTACCGTAAAGAGAATGGATGAAAGGCATAGGTGCAAAAAGGGCTGACTCCTATAGAAGTGTGCAGGGAGTTATTGTAAGCAAATTTTGCGAATGTTAACAGATTGCTCCAGTCATCTTGTGTGGCAGAGACAAAACAATGCAGATATTGTTCTAGGGACTGATTCACTCCTTCCGTCTGTTCATTAGTCTGGGGATGGTATCGGGATGAGAGGGCCCTGTTGATTCCCAAGATCTTGCACATGTGAGTCCAAAAGGCCGAGGTAAATTAAGATTGCCTATCCAAGATGATTCGTTCAGGGAGACCATGGAAATGAAATATCATCTGTAGAAAATATTTGGCCATCTGTAAGGCCGTTGAAACCCATGGTACAGGTAACAAATGCGCTACTTTGGTCAAGGTGTCTACTGTGTTATGGGAAGACGTGGCAGTTCGACTGTAAAATCGGTAGAGATATGTTTTCTGGGTTGTGTTGGTAATGAAGGCTTTGTCAATAAGCCGAAGGGTTGGTGGTGAGGAACCTTAGCCTGGAGGCAAATAGGACATGAGGATACATAAGCCTTGATGTCTTCTCTTACAGATTGCCACCAAAAATTTCTTAATATGAGTTCTGTAGTGGTTGGAACTCCTTGATGACCTGCAGACTTCGAATTATGACGTAAAGAAAAAACCTTTTCTTGAATATCCAAGTAGGGACGAATAGTTTCTTGTATTTAAAGAGAAGGTCCTGATCCATGTCTAGATGGTATTTGGAAAAGCTCTCTTGTAAGGAAGACTTGCATGAGTCTTGTTCTTCATGACCTCAAGAAAATCTGTGACAAAGAAAATAAAATAAACCGTTTCTATCCATGAAAGGGTTCCACGGGTCCTTCTTCGGTACGCGATAAGGCATCTGCCTGAATGTTTTTGTGACCAGGTAAGTATGTAAAACTAATGTTGTATTGGGACAACAAATATGCCCACCGGGCATGTCTACTGTTTTGTCATTCCATTTGTTGTAGAACTCTCATATTTCGATGTTCAGTCCAGACCTCGATCTGAAACGTGGAGCCCAGAAGCAAGTGCCTCCACTCTTGACAGGTGCGTTTTATGGCCAGAAGTTCCTTTTCCAACATGGGATAGTTAGTTTTAGAGGTGCCAAGGGTTTTGGAAAGAAAGGCCACTGGGTGTTCAATGTTGTCATGATGTACCTGCTTTAATACAGCTCCTATTGCAGATTGAGAAGAGTCTGTTTCCAGGATGAGAGGACGATTCTGATCAGGATGCTTCAAGGTAGGGGCTGTCATAAACACTTCCTTCGGTTCGTGGAATGCAACTTGAGTAGTCCTGCTCCAGACAAACCTTCTGCCCTTCTTCAGGAGGCCGTTAGAGGCTGAATCTGGTTAGAGAAATTAGAAATGAACTTCCGGTAGAAATTGGAGAAGCCCAAGAACCTTTAGATTTCCTTAACTGTAGTGGGGGCCTTCCACTGGAGACCAACTTTCACCTTGGATGGATCCGTGGAGGTTCCATCCTCCGACAAGATAAACCCCAGGTACGGTACACTGGTTTGGTGGAATAGACACTTTTCCCTTTTGGAAAATAAGTGGTGTTTAAGGCGTCTCCGTAAATACTTAAATACTTCAGAGATGTGGGGTATGTGATCTTCCAGGGTAGATTGGAATACCAGAATGTCATCCAAATAGGATATCTGAGAAGACATGGTCAATGAAGAACTGGAAAACTGCTGGTACATTCGACAATGTAAAGGGCATCACCCTATACTCAAAATGCCCAAAGACTGTATGAAACGCTGTCTTCCACTCACCCCCTTTGCGTATGCATATCAAATGGTAAGCCCTGCGTAGACTGAGTTTAGAGAACAATCTTGCACCTCTCACTTCCTCCAAGATGTCAGTGATCTTATTCAACCCTCTGACAGTGATCTTATTCAACCCTCTGTAGTCTATACAGGGTCAGAGCTCTTTGGAGTCTTTCTTCGGATACAAAAGAGTGAAACTCCACCAGAAGATTTTGACTCAGTAATGAATCCATGACAAAGTTTGAAGGCAAGATATTCCTTCAGGGCTTCCTTTTCAGGAGCTGACAGGATGTACATTCTGCCGAAGGGTGCTTCAACAATGGGAAGCAGTTCAATAGAACAGTCACCTCCCAGATGTGGGGGAACCTCCTAGTATTCGTCATTGTAAAAGACTGCCTCACATTCTTGATAGCAGGATGGCACAGCCTGTATGATATCAGCTCTGGAAACAGGATGATTGTTTGGACAAGGGACGAGGGGGAATGCATACCCACAGCCCCATCCTAAATACATTTAGACACACTGGGCCTCATTACATGGTTGGAGGTAAACATGTCGCTATTAGCGGCATGGCTACTCCCTTACCGCATACCGGGTCCGGGTAGGCGGTATGGGGACTTACCGGGTCATTCTGACCCTGGAGGACCCGGTAAGTCCCCATTCCAAATACCATTCCCCATTCCCATTTGAGACGCCATAGGGCTCAATGGGAATGGGGAAGGAGCTAATAACGGTACCTCAATTTGCCGCAAGTCCCTCAGCGGGTCCGTCCTTAATGCCTGGTCAGACCAGGCGTTAAGGACGGGACCCGCTGAGGGACCTCATAGTAGGGCGTTAAGGGATTACCGGCACCGGTGACCTTACCGGTGCCGGTAATCCCTTAGTGCCTACCGTGTAATGAGGCCCACAGTATTCTGATCCTAGGAAAATGATGCCAGTGGTCCAGTTGATAAACGGATTATGGCGTTGAAGCCAAGGTAGTCCTAATATAGCTGGATAGTGTGCTGCTCTAATAAGTTCATACTGTATCATCTCCACATGCGAGGACAGAGACATGGAGACAGATTGTGTTTGTTCCTTAATTAAACCTGATGATATGGGTTCTACATCTACTCCTTCAACAGGAATGTGCAAATCCTTAGGATGTCTGAGGATTCCATGAGACCAGACCCATTTGTCGTCAATGACATTTCCTGCCGCTCTGCAATTGACCAGAGCAAGAATGTTAGTTGCATATAAGTTTTTTCCTTGTATGGTAATACAGTGCTCAGCTGAGTTAGTTTGGAACATACTCTTTCTTCCCTAACCTTTGTTCCCACTAAGGATGGGATTTGGCATTTCCCGAACGGCGAGGAGGAGCAGCAGGGCAATCCCAGACCAGATGGTTGTCTGATGCACATTAAATGCACAGGGCCTCATTACGATTTTGGCGGTAGCCATGCCGCTATTGGTGGCATGGCTGCCGCCAAAACCGTGTCCGGGTTCCCAGAATGGGGAATTACTGGGCCATTCCGAGTTCGGAGGGCCCAGTAATTCCTCCCTCCAGGAACCCGGGCCTGGACCTTCCCCATTCCCATTTCAGCCCCCATAGGGCTGAATGGGAATGGGGTAGGGAGCAAACAACGGGCCGGTTACGAGCAGCCCATCGTTTGCTCCCTCTTCCACTCCCGGGACCCGGTAAGCACGCCTGGTTTGACCAGGCGTTACTTACCAGGAGTTTGTAATGAGGCGGAACGGGTTTAACAGGTCTGCCTCCTTTAGCGGGTCCCGTTAACCCATTCTGCCGCACTTGTAATGAGGCCCACAGTCCTCTGTTCTCCTGTTCCTTTATTCACTGGACAGCGGCCCCCTGGCCACCCCACCTGCATCAGTTCTTCATCTGAGGTGGATTATGGCTGGGTTTTGTTCCACAAAGAAACGTCTGCCTCGTAGTCTTCTTGTTTCCACCCGTCGTTCTTGGAACCAGTACTCAAGATGTATTACCAGGAATATAAATTCAGTCAGATAAGGAGGACGGGCAATCCTTGCTAGTTCGTCCTTCACTTCCTCTGAAAGACCCCTTCTCATAATTATTACCAGAGCATTTTCTGGCAATGCAGTTTCGTTGGACATGTGTTTGAACTGGTTGATCTAAGTCAATGGGCCCCATTATAAGTTTGGCGGTAGCCTTGCCGGTAAAACTTCAGAAAATTTCCGGCGCCCGCGTATGGGCAATTACTGAGGCATTCTGGCCCCGCCGGACCCAGTATTTGCCCATTTGCGGGCACCGGTAAAACATGCTCCCCATTCCCATTGAGTCCTATTGGGCTCAATGGGAACGGGGAGGTCGGATGCACCGGCACCATTCAGAATGGTGCCGGTGCATCCAACATGCTGTGCTCATGGGTGCCGCTCTGCCCGCTAGGTCGGACCTGGTGGGCAGAAAGGCACCCGTGAGCACAACTCGTAGTTTGCCAGTCCAGGGACTAGCTTACCGGTACCATAGTTCCTGGACCGGCAAACTTGCATTGAAGCCCAATGTGTCCATGGAACTCTGTTTAAAGTTTAATAGGTTCTCCTGAGCTGAAACCACCAGTTCAGTGCGGACGAACATTGCCCGAATACTCTGGACAAAACTGGGATACAAATCCAGAATGGGATTATTTCTTGTGACTATTGGGCTTTCCCAAGCCTGGGCACTTCCTGCCATGTTGGAAACCATATAGCTGGCCTTAGACCGGTCCGTGGGGAAATGCAAGGGCTTTAGTGTAAACAGCACGACACATGCATCAATGAACTCCTTTACTTTCCTTGGGTTTCCTTCAAATTTGCCGCTTAATAGAGGCCCAGGGGGAATGTCAGTGCAATTAGGTGCTTGCATCACTAATAGTTTCAATGCGCTGTTTTCGGCCATTAAGTTATGGACTTCTGCTGTCAAGGCCTGGACTGCTGCAGTAAGCTGTTGGGCTTGTTCCATCCTAATAATTGGTGGGTGTCGCTTACTATCGCCATTGGAACAAACACTGACCTTGGCCCTCATTCCGCGGTTGGTGCTAGTCATGGCGCTATTAGCGCCATGACTAGTACCAATACCGGTACCGCCACCAACTTGGTGGCATGGGGATTTACCGGTCTATTCTGACCTTTGCGGGACCGGTAAGTCCCCATTTGAAAAGCCATTCCCCATTCCCATTTGAGCCCCCATAGGGCTCAAAGGGAAGGCGTCAATAACGGTACCGCAAATTGCGGTACCGTTATTGACCCCGGTATCCGTTTGCGGGTCCCGTACATAACGCCTGAGGGACCCGCAAAGGGACCTCGGAGTAGGGCGCAAAGGGTTTACCGGCACCGGTGTCATTACCGGTGCCCGGTATCCCTTTGCGCCCAGGTCATAATGACCCCCCTTGTCTTCGCTTCAGGACTCGAAGAAAGTACCAGCAGCCTTGAAAACACTCAAGGCGCCAAAACAACAGAGCATTGAGTGGAATCCCAGAAATAAATCATAGATCATTTTTAGTCAGGATGGGATGGTTGCTTTCGCTAGTGGCAGGATGATGTTCTGTAGCAGATTTCCAGAAATGTACCTCGATGTGTACTGCTCACAATCTTCAGAGAGTCCGATATCAGGTAGGCAGGGAAGCAGAGCATTTTTGGTAGCAACAGATAAGGAAGAGATTGGGGCCAGAAACGCACAAACACAGATTTAGGATTTAGGAAATAGGAACGAAGACTAAGGAAGACTGCAGAACTGAGAACACGCAACCAGTCAATATGGAGGACTTAAGGAGTCAGCGAAGGGGCAGCAAGGCATGGGGAGAACAGCGCCAGATACTCTGGAATTATGGAGATGAAGGACCGAGAAGGTAGTAAGTCTAGAGAGTGCTTTTGCAAACACTGAGATGAGAGAGTTCCAAGGGTCGACTACGGAGAGAAGGGAAAGACTGAATTAAACAGCGTCTCTGCATTCAAGAAAGAAGCAACGCATCCGCTTAATGTGCTGCTGTTCCTTATGAATGAAGACTGCTCTTTCCTGTGTCATTCGCTGCAATGCCATCCGAAGGTAGGAATATACTGCCACAGGCAGAATGAGGCGGTGGACTAGAATGCCGCCATTTTGGGAGGGATCGATTAGTATATACTTTATATCCTTTCCATGGGTGACATAGGGACCATGATGCAGGTCTAGTTTTCCTGACAACTGCACATCCTCGTGAGTTGTAAGTTCTCACTGAGATACACTAAACTTGTCCTAGTTTCTGTAGGTATTAGGTAGAACTAGATCTTTGTCTTTTCAAGGGGCCCATCTGCAGAACCAGCTCTCCTTAAGCGATCTCCATGTGACCACTTCGCCTCCTGTAAACTGGCCAAGACTCGAGCATTTAAGGAAACAGAGATGCTCCCACAGCAATTCCTCTTTGTGGGAAACCAGCGATATACACTTATCGCATAACATCAGTCATCAGAATATTTGATAACCCCTTACAAATGCTATATTCATTAAGAAGTGAAGACTGCCAGTACTATCATCTCATACTAATCTCTGTTTAATCAAATGTAATTTGGACCATTGGGGTCCTAAAGACTCACTGGAATGCCATACCGATAGGGAGCCCCGAACCCCTTGCCTACCTTCAACAAGGAGTTGTATTACAGATCTCACCCCTTAACACTGCCTTTTTCCCATTTTTTTTTACATCCACTCACAGTTTAATTATATTATTTTATCTGTCATGTTACAACTCAAGGTTTACCTGTTTCCTAACTTTATAATAACCAGTTCACAGAAAACGTCTCACTTACATGAAAAACTAAACTAAGTCATCCACATTTTTTACAATTTGTCTACTTGTGCTCTGCCACATGGTGAGGAAAGAGAGCAACCGTTCATGTCTGCTCTTCCTTTCGCGCGCTTCATTTCGGCGTTTCCGATTCTTGCCCACAACTCTTCCAGCTTTTTTTCCGTTTGCTTCTCTCCACAATGTTTCTACAGAACCTCGGCATGCTCATTTAAAGCTGGCTTTCAAAATGGACGGCGTTTACCTTTTCCTCACTCGATAAACACTTGCACCATTCTACTGTTAAAAACCACGGTCCTGTAATCGAGCCTCTTAAATGCATGCCTGCAAAGCACTCAGGGTCAAAGTACATTATTAGTTTTGAAAAAAATGACCTTTCGAGAAATTTATGTCAACATATTTGAAAGCAATTTTCAATTACCTTAATAGGATGCAGCTTGGCGAGGCGCGCGCCTGTGAAAAAAAAGCCTGCAAATTAGTCACTGAAGTGTGAAGGTACAGGAAGTGCAGAGAAATGTGTCCTGTTTTTCTTTTTGTTGTTACAGCATTATACTGACATTTGATATGCTCGCAACCTTAATGTTAGATCAGTTATCTGTGTTAACTGTCCCTATGATTAGCCGAAACAAACCCCTCTTTAGCAGTTGTCACTGTCTCCGCGTGGATGCCTTTCAGACGTCCTCGCTGACAGAAACACCCTTGCATTTTCCCAGTTGAAGCCCCATTCTGTCTAAATCCCCATTGTTTCTGGGTGTCGTGTCACGCTGTAGGTCTCGCTGTGTGTTGTTCATTTCCATTTTCCTCTCTGGGTAAGAAAGGCTGAGTCACAGCACATTTATAGAACGTCTCGGGGATGAGTAAGAGGCACTCATACATGACCAATGCCGAAGACATACAATTTCATGAAAAACACAAACAACAAAAGTATTGCGTATTATAAAGGAACAGCTGGGCACTCATTGAGCGCATGAAGGCAATCGTGCTGAAGACGCAAACATCTGTTGAAATACTCCTATTGACAGGATATTCGTTCATTGTCATAGAGGTGGATGGACATGGAAGTCCTTTATCACCTGAACAGGTACAGTATAGGCAGCGGCTGCAGTCTGCACAAAAATGCACAGTAAATGTGTTTGCCCTTTGCTGTAGGTGGACCATTTCGAAGCAGTAGGAACACAGAGTTTGGGGGCCATTAGGAGTATGCCGGTCCGGAATTACTGTGCCGGTAATTCCGTTTACCGACATGTTTCTGGACCGGTATATCCGAGTTTGCTGGTGGGCAGCCTGATTACCTCCAGCAAGAAGCTGGAGGCAAATCAAGCCCCCCCCCGACTGACAAAAAACAGCTAGTATTACGGTGCCGGTAATACCGAAAATCCCCCCATAGAGTCCTATGGGACTCCATGGAATGGGGATTTACTGGTATTCCCACTGCCTCTGATATGCTGGCCTTACCGGCATATCTGGCGGCGGGATACGGGGAACGTTGATACTGTTTGCCGGTATCCCGCTGGATTATGCTTACAGCTTCTGACTGGTTTATAGGGGAGAACCCAACATGCAAAATACTAGTGTGGGACAGTTTTGTTGGACAAAGTGGTTCACTTTTTTGGCCGAAGTGGGCCAGTTTGATAAGTTACTTCACCATGCAGCTAGTAGTTTTGACCAGCGTTACTGAAATAAATATTCTTTAAAATGCACAATTTGCATCATATTTGATCAAAAACCTCACCCTTGAGTAGTACTCAAACAGTCTGTCACATAAGAAATGAATTGCCATTTGCAACTGCGGGCCACTTTTTCATTGGTGCCCGAGACAGTTTTATGCCCCAGTCCAACCCTGGTTGCATAAGTGACCTAGCCAACAGCAAAATTATCTGCAGGCCCCATCTGAGCCCAAAAGTGGCCTTGCGATCAGAGGCAGTGGGCCCTCCTTGACAAAAGAATGTACAATCCCGTCTAGATCCTGACAGATATCAGTGAGAGCGGGAAGCATGTGTCGACATCTACAAGATGCCCCAGAAACAGCTAATACCAAGCTTGGGAGGACCAAAAAGAAGTGACTAATACCAGACAAGTCCTGTGTGTTTGAACCTTAAGGAGGACCCTATGTATCAGCAAAAAGGGGGTAACGCAAACAATAACCTAGCCTCAACAAATCTCTTAATTATGGAATTGCCACCAGCTTGAAATGACCATATAGCACTAACTTATTAAGAGTGTGAACGTTAAAGACATGCCAAAATGGCAGGTCCTTCTTGTGGACCAAGAATACGTTGCTGAAAAGACGAGGAGTCACGCAGATTTGAGAAATTCCCCTCATCTGCATGAATTCCGATTTCTCTCACTGGACTGTTCTGCACTGCTCCAGGCTGAATTTTAGGGGAGCAGGGAATGTGGTCTGGATGGGTGCTATTAAAAAAATATAAAGCAATCTAAGGCCATGCTAAAAAATAACATATTAAAATAAAATAGCAATAAACCTGCTGGGTGATATCACCGCCATATTGTATTGTATTGTATTTGGTTATTTATATAGCGCTCTTTCCCCACTTGTGTGGCCTCAATGTGCTTTTTAGGTTGGAACGCCCTCGGTGACCATAGTCAATATGCTGGAGAATTCTAAAGGGTTTAGATTAGGAGATGCGTGTGTGCATTTTGCCGGTCTAGGACTTCGGTGGCTGGCTAGGCTCGACTTAGCTGCTCAAAGAGAGATCAGGCATGTGGGTGAGCGCTGTTGGGGGTTTGCGATAGATTGCTATTGTTGGGAGAGTCGCTGTGTGACCAGCTATACCGAATTTCATTCATAAGTAGTCGCCGTATGCTAGTGGCAGAGGTGTTGAGGTAAGTCAGGTGTTTCAGTCTGGGCGGCTATGTGTGCTGCTAGACCGTAAAACTTAGCCAAGCTACCTTCTACGGTGCATGAATGCTTGGCCGTGCCTGCAGCCTGTGTCCACAGATGTGGTGTGAGGTATATGTACCGTAGTCTTCAGGTTATACATGCTGTAGCCGTGCTGAAAGATATTCACAATTATTTCCAAAATGTGGCACTGGCAAACACCCACAATCCCCTCTGGATTTGAAGCGAGCCAACACTCACAAGACATAACCAAAATGTGGCACTGGCTAACACCCACAATCCCATCCAGATGTGACACAAGCTAGCATTCACAGGACATAACTAGAGTGTGGCACTGGCTAACATTCACAATCCTGTCTAGATGTGACGCAAGCTAATATTCACAAAATATAACTAAAGTGTGGCACTGGCTAACATTCACATTCCCGTATAGATGTGGCGGAGACTAATATTCACAAAAAGAATGTGGCACTGGCTAACATTCGTATCCTGTCTGGATGTGACGCAAGCTAATATTTACAAGACATAACTAGAGTGTGGCACTGGCTAACATTCACAATCCTGTCTAAATGTGACACAAGCTAAAATTCAAAAGACATAACTAAAGTGTGGCAATGGCTAACATTCACAATCCTGTCTAGAAGTGAAGCAGGCTAATATTCACAAGACGTAACTTAAGTTTGGCACTGGTTAACATTCACAATCCTTTCTAGATGTGTTGAAAGCTAATATTCAGAAGACATAACTAAAGGATGGCACTGGTTCACATTCACAATCCTGTCTAGATGTGATGCAAGTTCATATTCACAAGATATAGCTAAAATGTGGCACTGGCTAACATTCACAATCCCGGCTAGATGTGGCGGAGGCTGCATCTGCTCGCCTAGAAGGGTGAGAGGGCTGGAGCCCTCCCCTACCCCACACGAGCTCACCAGAAGCATCCAGCCGCACACACCACTCGTGCTGCCTGACCTACATGAAGCAGCACCCACGGAATCCACAGCATTGGTGAGGTGATATCCTTGCTAACCAGCCACATTTCACCTTATTAAGCCTGCCCTCCGAGCCCTGTTGGCAACCAGAGCCCCACCTGTGTACCTGCACACATCCTCTGCGACGATCCGCCATTTTGTCTCGATCTTGCGGCCTGACCTCAAAATGGCGGGCGCAACGCGGCCCGAAAACGAGGCTGCCTTTGGTTGCTAAGCAACCTGACTTCCCTTCAGCCAATCCCCTACACCGGTAGGCGGAAGCCGGCATCGGGAGAAGGCCCAAGGGAAAAGGCCCTGTTCCTCCCCAGTGAGCCCCACTCAGCTGCATCTGCTCGCCTGGAAGGGTGAGAGGGCTGGAGCCCTCCCCTACCCCACACGAGCTCACCAGAAGCATCCAGCCGCACACACCACTCGTGCTGCCTGACCTACATGAAGCAGCACCCACGGAATCCACAGCATTGGTGAGGTGATATCCTTGCTAACCAGCCACATTTCACCTTATTAAGCCTGCCCTCCGAGCCCTGTTGGCATTGGCAACCAGAGCCCCACCTGTGTACCTGCACACATCCTCTGCGACGATCCGCCATTTTGTCTCGATCTTGCGGCCTGACCTCAAAATGGCAGGCGCAACGCGGCCCGAAAACGAGGCTGCCTTTGGTTGCTAAGCAACCTGACTTCTCTTCAGCCAATCCCCTACACCGGTAGGCGGAAGCCGGCATCGGGAGAAGGCCCAAGGGAAACGGCCCTGTTCCTCCCCAGTGAGCCCCACTCAGCTGCATCTGCTCGCCTAGAAGGGTGAGAGGGCTGGAGCCCTCCCCTACCCCACACGAGCTCACCAGAAGCATCCAGCCGCACACACCACTCGTGCTGCCTGACCTACATGAAGCAGCACCCACGGAATCCACAGCATTGGTGAGGTGATATCCTTGCTAACCAGCCACATTTCACCTTATTAAGCCTGCCCTCCGAGCCCTGTTGGCAACCAGAGCCCCACCTGTGTACCTGCACACATCCTCTGCGACGATCCGCCATTTTGTCTCGATCTTGCGGCCTGACCTCAAAATGGCGGGCGCAACGCGGCCCGAAAACGAGGCTGCCTTTGGTTGCTAAGCAACCTGACTTCTCTTCAGCCAATCCCCTAGACCGGTAGGCGGAAGCCGGCATCGGGAGAAGGCCCAAGGGAAACGGCCCTGTTCCTCCCCAGTGAGCCCCACTCAGCTGCATCTGCTCGCCTAGAAGGGTGAGAGGGCTGGAGCCCTCCCCTACCCCACACGAGCTCACCAGAAGCATCCAGCCGCACACACCACTCGTGCTGCCTGACCTACATGAAGCAGCACCCACGGAATCCACAGCATTGGTGAGGTGATATCCTTGCTAACCAGCCACATTTCACCTTATTAAGCCTGCCCTCCGAGCCCTGTTGGCAACCAGAGCTCCACCTGTGTACCTGCACACATCCTCTGCGACGATCCGCCATTTTGTCTCGATCTTGCGGCCTGACCTCAAAATGGCGGGCGCAACGCGGCCCGAAAACGAGGCTGCCTTTGGTTGCTAAGCAACCTGACTTCTCTTCAGCCAATCCCCTACACCGGTAGGCGGAAGCCGGCATCGGGAGAAGGCCCAAGGGAAAAGGCCCTGTTCCTCCCCTGTTCGCCCCGGGACGGTACGGACCTGCGGCCACATATGTTCGACCAGCTTCCACTAGCCACAACTACTTGCTCGGACACTGACTACTCCCACCCTTAATGCTCTGCACTGCTACGCCACACCGTTACGCACCGAGGTCAGAGCAGGAGCTCCCCCACAGCAACCCGCACTGCAGGAGCAACACAGAGACACCTTGTCCTTTGACCTTTGTCATATAAGGTAAGCCTGCGGGCTTTATCTACCCCTTGCACTATCCCCAGACATGCATGTTACTTTCATATGTGCCGCCCAAAATGCCATAGTCCTACTATTAGCCACGCACTCAATGCATATGTACCTTTGCTAGCCACTCTTTGTTCTGCCCAGTCTATGCCACTAAAAAAGTGTATGCCTACCCCATCTCAAAAAATCAGCCTTCATTCCATAGTGTGCCCATACAAATTTGAATCTAGCCATTTTGATGTGATACTCTGACATTCGAATCTAGCCATTTTGATGTGATACTCTGCCATTCGAATTTAGCCATTTTGATGTGATACTCTGCCATTCGAATTTAGCCATTTTGATGTGATACTCTGCCATTCGAATCTAGCCATTTTGATGTGATACTCTGCCATTCGAATCTAGCCATTTTGATGTGATACTCTGCCATTCGAATCTAGCCATTTTGATGTGATACCCTGCCATTCGATTCTAGCCTGCCCTTAGCGGCCTTGATCTACTGTGTTAACTGCCTGCCCCTAGCGGCCCTGCTCAATTGTGTTATTGCATGCCCCTAGCGGCCCTGACCTACTGTATCTACAAATGCAGCCCCTTGGCACACCCCCCAAAGCGCCTACACACCTCCCTTCCTCTTTATCCATCTTCTTCACATCCCTCTCCCTTCTGGCCATCCGCAGCATGCCGCTTGCGCACCCAGACCTGCATGCCCACCCATGCCTTACCCCACCATCTGACCTCATACACAGCACAGCGTCGTCTGCACTCCATTCCACACTCAACCACCACACCAACCCGATCGGACATCACCCACTCCACCTCAGGCTCCGTAGACTAAGAACATGCACCAAACACCTCCTAACTCTCCGCAGCACTCCTCACTCCACACTCCTTAGGAACAACAGACTCAGCTCTCGCACCCATACATCAGCCGCCCAGACTTACCTCTCTGATCACACTCACTACCCTAGCACCCATCACGCTGCATCTATCACGCCCCAGCCTCACTCACCCAAATACGCATCGCCCACCCCCAACACCACCAACGCCAACACACACACTCTACGACCAGACTTAAGATGCGCTCTCATCAATGCACGCTCTGTCCATGCCATTGAAATCAATGACCTTATCACCACCCACAATCTTGACCTACTTGCCATATCCGAAACCTGGCTCCATGATGCTTCCAGTCCATCCATCCACCTCGCTCTCCCTCAAAACTATACCATTCTCAGACAGGACCGTAAAAACTCCAAAGGTGGTGGCGGCGTCGCCCTCATCTTTAAAGACACCCTCTCCATAAGAATGTGTAATGAACAATGGGACAACAACGCTGATCTCCTCACTGCTAAACTAGCCCTCTCACCTAACTGCACCATAAACTTCTTTATCACCTACAGACCACCAGGATCACCCTTCGACTACCAAAAGCAACTCCTCCAAAACATAGGCAACAACCTCAAAAGCACCACCAAAAGTATCCTTCTAAGGGACATTAACCTTGGTTTAACTGACCCAAAGGACAAAGCAGCCGCAAATTTAGCCAAAGAACTATCAAACATGGGGTTCGAACACAAAATTACTGCCCCCACTCATAACAAAGGCAGATCCATTGACTGGCTAGCTGATCACAACTGCTCATCTGCAATTACCTCCATCTCGGCCCTCCCATGGACAGACCATTACCTCATTCAATTCTCCATTCCTACCACGCCCACTCATAAAGCCTTAACTCATGCCCCACCCGCTAAAGTAAGAAGCTCCAAAAAACTCACTGCCTCCAACCTCGCCCCTCTCCTCGATATCCCTGAACTCAAGCCTCCTTTCATCCATGACCCTACCTCTCTAGCCAACATCTACTCCAGCACGCTCACTCAAGCCATCGATCTCATTGCCCCTCTAGAAGAAAAAAAAGGGAAAAAATCAATGCACTGCAACTCCTGGTTCACTGAAGAACTATCTGACCTTCGCACCAAGAAACGCAAAGCCCTATCCAGATGGCAAGCAGCGCCTAATCAATCCTCGCTTAAAGATTTTAAAGAGATCTCTTTGACCTACAAAAAAGCCATATTCCACGCCAAATCCGAATCATACAATCAGAGAATTACAAATGCCAGCTCCAAATCAAGAGAAATATTCTCCATATTCAAAGAACTCACCACACCTGCCCCCGGCCCAGTTGAAATCATCAAGGATGAAGCCTGGTGCACAGGCATCCAGGCTGCCCTCCTCAACAAAGTTAAAACTCTCCAAGACAAAATAGCCTCACAACGCAAAGCTCTCAACATCCCTACCTGCTCGCCCACACCTTCCACCAACAACTCTCTCTCACAAACACCCCTTTTTGCTTTTAGAGAAGTCTCAGAGACGGAAGTCAAGGACCTCCTCAAAAAAATCAAACCTTCCACCTGCAAAGGGGATATCTGCCCACCCTCATTAATCAAAGAGTGCTCAGAATCCCTCACCCCCATCATTACAGCTTTCATCAATGCCTCCTTCGCATCTGGAACTGTACCACAATGCCTAAAAGAAGCCTGGGTCCGCCTGCTCCTAAAAAATCCCTCTCTCGATCCTTCCTCCCCTAACAACTATCGCCCCATCACCACCGTCCCCTTTCTCCTAAAAATCCTAGACAAAGCCGCACACAATCAAATCCAACACTACCTGGAAACCAACACCATCCTAGGCAAAAGACAATCAGGCTTCCGCAAAGGCCATGGGACTGAAACTGCCCTTCTAGATTTAAAAAATCAAATTACCAAAATAATGGACACAGGCAAACCTGCTCTCCTCCTCCTGCTCGACCCCTCTGCAGCATTTGACCTGGTCGACCACAGCATTCTCACATCTCACCTCTTCAATGCTGCACACTTCTCTCACAAGGCTACCACCTGGATCACATCCTTCCTTGAAGGTAGGGCCATGAAAGTGTACTCCGACCAGGACAGCGCCCCCCCACCACTATAAATTGTGGAGTCCCACAAGGGTCCTGCACTGCACCGACCCTTTACAACCTATTCACCAAACCCCTCTTTGACTTACTGGACTCCCTCAACATAGCGTACACAAACTACGCAGATGACACGCAAGTTCTCCTCCCCCTCTCCGGAGACTACGACCTAGACTCAGAAGCCCTCTTCAAAATCTACTCGACTATCCAAACCTGGATGGCTATCAATGGTCTCTGCCTAAACGGAGACAAAACCGAAATCATCATCCTAGCCCCCAACGAAACACTAACGAAACTCAGCCCCAACTATTCTCACATGATCATCGACAGTATTAGCATACCTGTCTCCTCTGCCGTCAAGACCTTAGGAGTCTACATTGACGCCACACTCTCAATGACTAGACAAACCAGCGCCATCGCCTCAGCGTCTGCTCTGACCACCAAACTCATTTACGCCATCAAACCTTACCTCACCACGCCTAACTGCCTCTCCATAGCTAGAGCTACTATAGGAGCCAGATTGGACTACTGCAACGCCCTCCTGGCAGGCACATCGTCTAAAAACCTAAGCAGGCTCCAAATAGTGCAAAACAATGCCCTCCGCGCTGCACTACACATCCCCAAAACTGACCATATTTCACAGGCCAGAAGACTTGTCCACTGGCTCCCAGTCAAGGAAAGAATCAACTTTAAAATCCTCACTCTCAACAAGTGCATCAATCACAAAGCACCCCCCTACCTATCTGAAACTATAACTAAGAACTCTTCCATCCGTCCCAGAAGAAGCCATCACGCCAACCAACTCCGAGTACCCACTGTAAAAAGAGCCAAAGCCGGCGGCATAGGCTTCCCACACATAGCTCCTAAGCTCTGGAATGCCCTCCCTAACTCACTCAGAGCAGAACCTTCTTTGTACTCCTTTCGCAAATCTCTCAAAACCACTCTATTCAACTAACTCCATCCTTCCTTCACCCACACCAGCTCGCATACGTCTGTTACGAAATATGCCTTGTAATGAAAACTGCTTTGTAACCATCTTCCTTCCACGGTAACCAGATTATGTATGTCCTCATGTAACAGCGCCACGATGCCCCCGGGCTGACGTGTGCTTTAAATAAATCTGAATAAATAAATAAATAAATAAATAAATGTTCACAAGAAGAATGTGGCAGTGGCTAACATTCATAATCCTGTCTGGATGTGACGCAAGCTAATATTCACAAGACATAACTAGAGTGTGGCGCTGGCTAACATTCACAATCCTGTCTAGATGTGACGCAGGCTAATATTCACAAGACTTAACTTAAATTAGGCACTTGTTAACATTCACAATCCTGTCTAGATGAGACGCAAGTTAATATTCACAAGATATAACGAAAATGTGGCACTGGCTAACATCCACAATCCTGCCTAGATGTGGTGGAGGCTCATATTCACAACAAAAAATGTGGCACTGGCTAACATTCATAATCCTGTCTAGATGTGATGCAAGCTAATATTCACAAGACATAACTAGAGTGTGGCGCTGGCTTACATTCACAATCTTGTCTAGATGTGACGCAAATTAATATTCACAAGATATAATGAAAATGTGGCACTGGCTAACATTCACAATCCTGCCTAGATGTGGCGGAGGCTCATATTCACAAGAAAAATGTGGCACTGGCTAACATTCATAATCCTGTCTAGATGTGATGCAAGCTAATATTCACAAGACATAACTAAAGGTTGGCACTGGTTCACATTCACAATCCTGTCTAGATGTGACGCAAATTAATATTCACAAGATATTACTAAAATGTGGCACTGGCTAACATTCAAATCCTGTCTGGATGTGAGGCAAGCTAATATTTATAAGATACAACTAAAATGTGGCACTGGCTAACATTCACAATCCATTCTAGATGTGAAGCGAGCTAATGTTCACAAGATATACCTAAAATGAGGCACTGGCTAACATTCACAATCCTGTCTAGATGTGGCGCAAGCTAATATTCACAAGATAATGTGCAGCACTGGCTAACATTCACAATCTTGTCTAGGTGTGATGCAAGTTAATATTCACAAGACATAACTAAAGTGTGGCACTGGCTAACATTCACCATCCTGTCTAGATGTGACACAAGCTAATATTCACAGTTTGAACTGCATGTGGCAATGTCTAACATTCACAATCTTGTCTAGATGTGACGCAAGCTAATATTCCCAGTTTGAACTGCATGTGGCAATGTCTAACTTTCAGAATCCTGTCTAGATGTAACGCAAGCTAATATTCACAGTTTCAAATGCATGTGGCACTGGCTAACATACACAATTCTGTCTGGTTGTTAAGCCGGTTAGTATTAACATCCTGGACTGATATGTTTTGAGGGTAAGTAGAGTGGCAGGGCTTCCAGAGTACAGTGATTGCTGTACTCCCCACCCAGGCCACACCTACCTTAATAGTCACTGCTGGTTGACGACTGACCACTGGCTTCCCCTGCTGACACCTGCAGACACTATCTGGAGCCGCCTCTGTTGGAGCCCCCCTTTGCCTTGGGGCCCTTAGCTGCAGGGGATGCCAGGCAGGGGGCCACCTGCATTGCTGAATTATATGCGGGGAAAGGGCCAATCAGGGTGCAGGGGCGGTCTGGGAGCCTGTGGCTGGGAATCATGCCGTGCTCCGAGTGTTATTTAAATTTCAAAAAGGTTGCAAATCAGGTCGCTATGCAGCAGGGGGCTTCCGGGGCACTCACCTTGGGCAGACAATGGCGCGAATGGGGCTTCATGAGGAGAAGGCATTGAGTAGTGGGCATGGTGTTGTGGGTTGGCAGAAGCACAAATCAGGGTGCAGGGGCAGTCTGGGAGATGGGAGATGGGATAAGGTCTGAGCAGGAAGCAGGCTGTGACTGGGAATCATGCTACGCTCCATGTGTTATTTCAAATTCAAAAAGGTTGCAAATCAGGTTGCTATGCGGAAGGGGGCTTCAGGGGCACTAACCTTGGGCAGAAAATGACGCAAATGGGACTTCTCGCGGAGAAGGCATTGGGTAGTGGGCCTGGTGTCGTGGATTGGGAGAAGCACCAATCAGGGTGCATGGGTCGTCTGGGAGGTGGGATAAGTTCGGAGCAGGATGCTGGCTGTGTCTGGGGAGTGGGCTGTTGCCGCCCTATAGTTTAGGTGAGTCGGAGACACATAGTCTCGAGTAATGGATTTGACAGAAATTTTTAAAGTGTTGAAAAGTCTGCACCCTCCACCCCCAGACTGCAAAGTTTCATAAAGATTTGTTAAAAAATGAGAAAGTTATTAAGCGTAAAGTAAAACCATTTCCTAAAGTGTGGCGTACTTCCCATTCATTTTCCTATAGACAAAAAAAGTACATTTTTTCCAAAGGGCACAGCCCAAACCGCTGGACAGACTTAGACCAGGTCTGAAACAACCTTGGCACGAAGCGTTCAAAAGAGTGCTTTGCTTGGTTTGGGGGTTATTCTGTGCAGTAGTTATTTAATTATTTGATGGAGAAGGGGTTGCCCCCTTACTCCCAGAAAATAGACATATCTCCCATGGTGCATTGCAGGATCATGGTTTTCACAAATGAAAAAATACCATCTTGTTTTTCTCTCGATTAAAGAGATATTTGCGGCTATAGCCGAGGTTATGTGAAAATGAAGCGCAGTAAAAGCGATTTGCAGGTCAGAAAACATACACATGCCATCAGGTTAGAGGTGGGGGGATGGTTAGAGGGCACTGAGTGAAATTTAGGGGTTAGAGGGGTTCAGGGACTGAGTTCGTAACACATAGCTTTCTATAGCCTCGGCTACAGCTGCCAATAGCCGACATCTGAAAGCAAACTGCGTCTCAGAAGCAGCGTGTGTTCTGGGGTGAAATGGAGAGGGCATGGGAGGTGAGGCGGCCATCTGTGGAGTTGGGGGAGCTGGCATAGATGAGGGGGCACTTGGTGATGGCCTGCGGGGCAGGGAAGCATTTTTTCTCAGACCATTTTGCTATATCCGAATTTACAAAGGACTACAGATACGGCGTGTAAGAGTAGTTCTGTATTTGTGGCTATATGTTTTGGGGAGTCTGTGTTTTATTTATATTTTAAAGTTATTTTAACAGGTATATTGACACTAGGGGTGAAAAATCACTGGCCCCAGTGACTCAGAAGGTATTTTAGAGTCTTATCTATTTGGGTTGCGTCTTTAGATTTTTGTACATGCGAGACTGTGGAGAAAAACAGAAGAGAAGTGTTTAAAAAAATGAATATTAAAAGGATGTTTTCTACTGTAGTTTTAGACATGACATATACTGTAGTTTACTCTGTGCATTGTTTCTCATGCTGTCACAATTTGTGCTTGTTAGATTTTTGTGTGCATAGTTTATTGTCATTTATTATTTATAGCTTTCTTTAGCTTTCTTTAACTTTAGGTATCATACATTACTGCTTAAGCTGTGTTGTGGTGTTTTGATATTTTAGGTTTTGTTGTAAGTTTTAAATATGAAGTGAGTCCCTCTCTTCTCAAGCAAGGTTTTGTAATCGCGGCTATGATAAAAGTCAATGAACAGTAGCAGTGGGTATAAGAAAACTATGTTTTGCATATTTTATTGTATTTGTGTATTCATATGTCATAAGTAGTCCTTAAAAGGACTGTTTTGGGGTACGCTGAATGTAGTATTTTAGCACATCTGGAGTATTGTTTTGATGTTATCAAGGAATACCGCATTTCCTTCATCGGTTAGGTGTACTCCGTCATGTCTATAGAAATTAGCCATGCAGAACTGTGTGTTGTTGTTTGACATCCCTAATTGGTTGTGGTCTCTTATGAATGCTGAAACGGATTTGTTTACATTTCTTTGGGATTTCTCAATTTTATAATTGAATTTGGTGGTCCATCTCCATTTTGCCTCTGAGTCAAATTGGAAAAGCTAAAGCTGGTGTGAGGAAATAGTTCCATTAGTTTTGCCATGTCTTGTTTCATATTTAAAGTAATGGACATCTCCCGTACATTCCCTAAATCATTGCCTCCACAATGAATTAGTATGATGTTTGGTTGTCCTGTACTTCTTATACTTACCAATTATGGAAAAACTTGGAACCAATGCATTATCCGCAATCCAAACCATTTAATTGCAAAATCTCTGAAACCTAGGTCCATGTCAATATATTTTTTCTCACAAAAAGCCAGCAACCACAACATCCAACTGTCTCCTGTGAGCAACACAGTTTTGAAACCAGCCACGATATCTGCAGTCTTTCTCTGTTTTCATGAAAATTATTACCAGCTTGAATTGTCCATTAGTTTGAAAGAGCAGGATGTATTTGATGTGTGTGTTTTGAGGTTTTTGATTGGTTGATGGTACTGTTGTGCTTTTCTGCGGCTATGCAGCAGACACTTAGTATTCACTGTTGTTAACCACGGGTAGACGTTCTTCTGTGTTGTAGCCGCAGCTATTAGAGGACAAATCGCACGTTGTTTTTTGTGAACGTTGTTGGGTGTCCTGACCCATGTATGGACTATTATGCTGCAACATTTGGTGCTGTGGGCTTAGGAAATCCAAGATGGCGGAAAAGCCCACATTTGCGCGAGGATCCAGGAAAACCGTGCAGTTTTTGCGCACACCAAAATGGTCGCCTGATCTACCACCCACCAGTGCAAGTGTGATGGGCCAGGAGTGCCATGAGTGGAATGTGTGCCAAAGGAAAAACAGCAGTGCCTGTTAGATCAAAAAAGCGCTTTGAAATCACCTTTGTTTCTCTGAAATGCAAGCTAAAAATGTCTATTTTAAACATTGCAAGATATTCAAAAATCTCAATGAACACCAGAAGACATTTGGCAGAATGTAGTCTTGTGTGCATACAAAATCTGGAAAGATGAAGAGCCCAAAACAATGTTTATAACAAAACTGGCTGAGCTGTGGATGTCAGCAGCTGAAGTGAAATGGGACTGAAAGACACTAAAATCTAAATGTTTAAAATAAATGAGTGACCTTCTGTTGAGTGTCACATAGTTTGCAACTGTTAAATGTCCTAATTTTGAACTTAGAATCAGCGTTCTAGCTGCATGTGTAAAAATTGTAAGTTTGATTTGGATGAAGAAAAATTGGGAACAAAAGTGACATTTAGCTGAAGCCTGGCTTAAAGAGATTGAATTCTGCCTGACAACTACCCCCGACAGGAATTGAAACTTGATCAGCAGCTGCATTCCCAGGCTTGGCTGCATTTTGCTGCCCCTGCCAAAAGGAGATGACACCTCTCGGATTGAATTAGGGGAGTGGCACCTGGGACTGGAAGGAAACAGAACAATGCACTTTACTTGGCTCAGGAAAATGTTATATTGGGGGGGTCGTAAATGGCTTCCTCTTGAGAGAAACTGGGAGGGGCAGTGCCTCTGTGAGCAACTTGAGTTGGAGGAAGTGGACAAACCAGAAATTCCACCATGTGCTTTGGGAAACCACACCCCTCTGGGCCAGAGCATAATTTTAAAAAGATGGATAATTCATAGTACGGACTTGTCAAAATTATATAATTAATATCATTATTCTTGTGATTTTTCTGTGCACATTTTAAGAGGTGTTAGGACTCTGTGGTATGTTCTTGGGGGTAGTAGTGGAAAATAAGGTATTACTCCGAATGTCTGTATGTTAAAAATCGGACACTTTATCATCTGATGCCCATATTCCTTGTGCATGTTTGTGTAAATTCTGGAAAAGTTTAGAGGTTGTGTTCTTGATGAAAAGGGCAGAATTCTGTCATAAGTGGACACAACATCTTACAAAGACAGGGATCGGATGGTTTGGTGCTACAGAAAATATGTTAACTGGACATATAATATTAGAAAAATGGTACATAGATAAATGTGTATTTGGAACAAGAATAGATTTGTGTGCAAATTGACCAGGGGTGGATCCTCTGACCCATAAACTATCTCATCACAATGACACTCCTTGCCCAATCAAGGGAGAGAGGAGGATTTGGCCAATGATAAGTTTTGAGGGGCAGGCTTAGTTATGCCACACACACCCCCATTTTCTAAAGACATAAAAGGAACACCAAAACCCAGGTAGGGACATTCATTTTCCAACCTTCAACTGAATTCCTGCGCAGCACGCTGACGGAGAACTCCAGAATCCAGAACTCCAGAGATCCAGACTAACTCCAGAACAAAAACTCCAAAGAGCTGAACTCTTCAGCAGGCCTCAAAATCTTTTGCAAACTATTCTACCGCCGGGATGTGCGGTTTGCTGCTTGCTAAGAGTCCTGTGTATCCAGAACAAAACCAGTACCCAGAAAGCAGTGCGGTATCCAGAATCCACTTGATCCAGACCAGCAGAACCAGAGACCCAGACCAGACCGCTGTGAACAGAACCAGTGCCTGATTGACCCGCCGAGCAGAGAGAACCGCAGCTAAACTTGTTGACCAGATCCGTGACAAGGCCATTCCTTTCAAATTTATAGTGTGAGTACCCAGCTAGAACTGTGCACAACCCATCTCTTAGCTTAAAATAATCTGATTCAAAACATTTGAACCTGTTTAGAACTGCATCATAAGAAATCTTGTGTTCCTCCTGTTGATTCAAACCTTTCAAAGCGCATCTGTCATTCCGAAACTGTAATTTCATTTCTGAAAAACTACCTTTACAAATTCATCCGTATCTCTTGAACCGTTTGTGCTAGAAGCGAGTTTCTAGGCTTTCCAATGAACCCAGAACTGACTTTCTATTCATTATACTTTTTCCGTAATCGCGCTCGACGCACTCGGAAAAAGTGCCGCGATTTGCGATTTGGCTCAAATTTCTTCACTTGTCAAAATAGCAGCTTCTTGCTTTCCTTTGCTGAAATTCGTTTGCAACCTGATAATCATTCATAGAGCATTGCTAAAGTGATCCTGAACTAATACAAAGTAGCTATCACCCACCCTGAATCTCTTATAGGGAATTAAAATCATTTTTAGCATATTTTTTCCTTCTTTGCATACCACATTTAAAGTACTTTTGCCTGTGTTTAAAATCATCCCTGTTTCTCTAAGCTTGCTGGGGGGAACGGGAACTGAATTGCCTTTGTTTGTATTCCTGAAAACGGTGTGCTTTACTTCCATATCCTTAGATTGCATAGGGGGGGGAGTGAATTGCCACTAGGGGAAAAGTGAACATATTAGCTCTTGTTGAACCCATATCAGTTTATTCCTCTGCTGCATTTTTCCATCACTGCATTCCTTGAAATCATAAAAGTATTCTCAGCTACCTTGTTCTTTCTATACCAATTCCTAAGTGATTAAGTAAGCATACAATTGTCATATTATCCATTGTTGATCACGGTAATATTCATAAGTGTGCGATCAAATATTAATTTATTTATAAAAGTGTAATATATATATATTGTTTAATTTTTCCAATAAATCTTTTAAATTGCAAAACAAACCTACTTCTTGGCTCAGTGAGATCAGGGGGATTCAAAGAGAGGGGTGTTATATAAGGGTTTATCATCCAGAGTATAACTTGTCATAAAAATATATAAATAAGGGCTTCCCTTGGGCGTCCCAGACGAGTCACTGACTTAGTGGGATTGCTTGATTTGAGTCACATGACGACGTGTTGTAACCACGGCTATTTGAGGACAAATGGCAAGTTGTGTGTTTGTGCTAGCCGTGGCTATTGGAGGGAAAACGGCATGTCGTATGTGTGTGGTCGTTGGTAGCCGCGGCTATATGACATTTTGGGTGGGTTAAGATCATACATGCATAGAGTGTTTTAGCGGATTGTTTGACCCGGGGAGATGGAGGCCTATGGTGAGTGGAGGGGGTTGGTAGGCATGTTAGGTACAATTGTTTATAGTTTGGATTGGTGAAAATACAATTTTATTTGTGTGTGTTATTTGATGTACTTTGGTGTTCTCTTCTTTTATTTTAAGTTTTGTGGGCCAGTTTAGTTTGATTTTTAGGTTGCATACAAATGTACGTGTAGCCAGGAATACAAACTAGGGTCTGTAGCTGCATCGAATAGCTGCAGCTATGAAAAATGCTAGGCGGGGAAAAAATAGATCAGTTCCATTGTTTTGTATTGGTTATTATTACTTATCTTCTTGCATAGCTGACTGTGATAGGTTGTGGGGAAAACGTGTCATCCATTATAGTCCTCTTTTTTTGCTATTAATTTTGGAAAGTACAAAGGCCACAATTTTCAGCAGTTTCATCCTTTTGAATGCAGAACTCTGCCAGTGTGCATGCAGGAGTGTGGGTGAAAGTGTTATTAAATGTGTACACATTTTAAAGTTTATTTGCAGTGTTCTGTGTGTTAGTTATAGTAGTTACTACTAGCAGATGGCGTTTATTATCATTTGTTTCATTTGCTCTGATTGTGTGGCACGTATTTTGTTATGTATTTTGTAACTCGTTAACATGGACTTACAAAATTAGATTTGTCAATCAGTAGCATTCATATATAGGCATTTAGTAGTTGTATTCATGTTAGTGAGGATGATGGTTTATTTGATTTTATTTGCTGTAATATTAATGCAGTTTCAGTTATGCAATACTTTTAGCTGTTTTGCACTTTCTGTGAGGTAGGACAATTGATGGTGTTTTGTAAATTCATTTTAGTATTTTATTTATTTTTTGTAGCTGTATTGTTCTCATCATCCCAGTGGATTTGCACCAGATGTTGGACAGTTAACTTCCATTAAAGGTCAAACTTTATTCAAAACATAGTGGTACTGCTGGAGATGGGAGCAGCACATTTGTAGACAGTTTTTGAAAAGCCCTCTTTTTGAACCTGGGCTGTGTTTTTTTCTTTGAAGAATTAGAAACATTCATACTTGAGAAACACTATGCAAATTAACTCTTTGGATTGACTTGGAGTGACTCTAAGAATAATGATGTTGGACTTGTAATAATTTGAAACTTAGATCAAGTGTATGGTGTGAGCGCAAGATGTCCTCCCGAACTACGATATCTTTTCTTTTTGAACCTGTCTAGCGTTTTTGATGATTGTTGAAATGGAGTAGTGCAGGTGTTTGAAGTCTCTGGTTTGATTCCAGAATTCTCACTGTGGAGATGGCAGGAGTGTGGCTGATGTGCTGATTTTTCTGCACGTGATGCCTGAGCCCCATGCATTTTTATTTTGTGGTGCATGTGTGCTTTTTGATAGGCATCATGCACATCTTTGTAGTGGATTTGCAGCAGATGGTTTGACATTTCTCAAACGTGGCTCCTCTCTTGACTACCCATTCGTGGCATCGTCTACACATGACTTGCATCATGGAAAGATTGGGAGTCGGTAAATGAGGAGTGTGTGTTGTTGACATTGTTGATCAAGTTGAGGCTTCATTTGCAGTTGTTGATGTTGTTGCACTGGTGGATGGAGGTTGTGCAGGTGGTGCTGATCTCTGTCTATGCAAGGAATGGGCCCCATGCATTTTTCTATTATGATGTCTGTGTCATTTTCGATAGTAATCATCCACCTCATCCCATTGACTCGCATTGGATGGTTTATTATTATTGATGTTCCTAGGCTTTGAGATGGAACATCAGAAGGACCACAATGTAAAGTTTTGTTGCAGAATGTGCAAAGTATGTAATCTGCATCTTTTCGGGAACAGTGTTCTTTGACTTTAAAGAAGCACAAGCTGTGAGCAGTGGGTTTCATTCCAGATGTCAATGGATTTGGAACCCAAATGATGACATTATCACTACTGTTACTCTTGTGGTTGGATATGTTGGAATATCCAACTAGGGAAGAATATGAAAATGACAACTCTAAAAAAGGGAATCTAAAAAAGGGAATCCATCGCAAATTGGACAAATGAAAATATCGAGACTTATGTACGCGGACGACATTATTATTGCAGATCAAACAGCAATACGACTTCAGAGACAGCTAAACAACTTCGCTGAGTACATAAACGCAAAAGGCCTAAAGATAAACAAACCCAAGACTAAAATCATGCTCCTTGGAAAAGAAAGAAACAAAAGTGACTGCTTTACATGGACACTAGAAGGCGAACATATTGAGACTGTAAAGGAATTTAAATATCTGGGCATAGTGGTGGACAATTCGCCAAAGGAAATTGCTACGCAAAAACATCTGCTTCAAAAAACAAAGAACCTGATATCGCAGGCAAAAGCGATCCATAGGAAATATGGTCGCTTTTCCCTTATACCAATGGTCGACTTCTATAGGGCCAAGGTGGTGCCTACACTGGTCTATGGAGCTGAAGCTATGCCTGGGCTTCCACGTAACATCTGGACTAAGCTCGAAAGCCAATTCTGGAGAGAAGTTTTGAATTTACCATGTTCAACTCCATTAGTCTTGATCAGACGGGAAATGAGCCAACTCTCACTTGGCTCGATAGTGGAAAGAAACAGTATGATGCTGTTTAGGAAATTATTGCTGGAAGATCGTCCTGAGCTCCTGGGAGCTATAAACAAAGTAGCAGAAGATGGCAGTTTGGCTGTGCTGACCAAATGGTACAGAGAGCAAGAAAAAAAACTGGCTTTTATCCAATGCTCCAAAAAAGATCTAATGGATAACCCAACGAAAATTCAAAAGAAATTAAACAAACTTGACTGGATACTCACTTTGGACCAGGCGGCAACATATAAGCTAACCTCACACTTGCCTCAGACGACTCACAAATTCCACGAACTTCAACCATACGTGAAAAAATATCCGAATCGCAAGTTGAGAAACATCTTTATAAGAGCTCGCCTTAACTTGCTTCATACAAACGAAATCTTAAAGATAAGAGGCTTGGCTAGCACAAATAAGTGCAGATTTTGCAAAGATCGAGATGAGGTAGAAACAACCAAACACTTGCTGCTAAGCTGTCCAGGAGTGGAAGCGATAAGAGATCCATATCTGAAAACGATCTTGGCAGCGGCACACACCTTTGACGTTGAGACATGGTGGTCGAGGTTGATTGGTGGCGGACGTACCACCTGGATAACAGCAACAACAAAAATTCTGGACACAATTTTGTCAACGGTAGAAAAAGGAACATAGCCAAAACATTTACATAAAGAAATGAACTGAATGTAAAACTTTTAAAAACCATTTGGTTAAATAAAGTATAAAAAAAAAAAGGGAATTGCTCCACATTGCCAAGTATGTGTGTGGTGTTCATTCTTTTTTTTTTTAAAGTGTGTTTTCTATCCCTTGTTCTCCAAGTTTACTTATCCTATCCTGTCTTGTTCTCCAAGTTTACTTAACCTTCCCCATCCTTTGTCCTGCAACCACCCAGTATAATGTTCTTTGTTTATTTTCACCCAGTTTATATATCCTTGTTCTCCAAGTTTACTCAACCTTCCCCACCCTTTGTGCTGCAACTAGCTAATATAATGTTCTTTGTTTATTTCAACCCAGTTTATCTATCCCTTTTTACATTGTTGTATGGATTTTGTTTTTCTAATGACCCAGTGAGTAGAATGTGGAAAGAGAACAATAGTGTTGTATTCACGAAGGTTGTAACTCATGTGATGGACTGTATACAAAATATGATAATCATAAAAACGTGCATATTAAATTGTGTTTATCAAAGTGTGTGTTGTTGAACTGATCATGTTTTCTTTTATTTCAGAGAGAAATGTATATATTTTTTTAACATATATGAATAGCCACGGCTAGGCTATTGTGCCACAAGTTGTTGGATGTTGGAGCTATGGGTCACTGCAACAAAGACTGTGGGGGGTCCTAGCCACAAATTCAATTATTTTCACCCACGGCTAAAGATGCAATGCGAAAAAAAGCAGTCTCTTTTTATGTACCTTTTTTATTGTCTCTTTTTCTTTTAATATTTTATACTTGGTTTAAAAAAATAAATCCAGACACTTGTATAGCCGCAGCCAGAAAACATGGGGAGCCATTGGGTTGTTAATAGCCGCGGCTATAGAAAATGTTTGAAAAAAAATGTAATGTGGAATTCCTCTCATATGGTGTTTGTCAACAGTTATTGTAACATTTAAAACCATTTTATACATTTATAATGCATATAAGTGTACATATTTGGAAAGGTAAATACATATGGAAACAATGTTTATTCATAACAGGTTTATTTTGGTGGATATGTGGTTGTAGTTTTACGTTTAATTTTAAGTTGAACACATGATACATCATCTTATGTTGCCCAATTATCAGAATTGTTACTGTTCATGATTTGTCTTAAATTCTACATATCCTTTTTCATAGATTGTATTTCTTTTTGGATATTAAGTAATAGTTCTTTTACTTCTCCCAAAGAATCCATAATTTCATTTGTGGGTACTTGTTGTGTTAGTTGCTGTTGGAATCTTATGAGACTTGAATCACTTCTTCATCTGTTAGAAAATATTTGACATTTTTTTAAACAATTGAAGATATAATACTCTTTAAAATTGTTCGTGTTTATTGTAAACAATTTTGGAAGTTTTATAGTATGTAGATACATTATATGTATTTGGAGATTGTATGTGCTTGGTCACTCATATTTGTTATTTTAAATATAATTGTTAGTCTTATTTTGAATGAATATATTAGTGTACTTACAAAATCCTGATTGTGCTGCATTTTCTTATTGTGCATTGTGTTCAGCATCTCATTTGTTTATTTCTTCCTTTTGTGGGACAATTGTCATCTAGCCATTGCATGTAGTTTTCCATTTTGGTGTGGGAAAAAGAAATACTGCTTGACACTTCAGATATTAGAATTAGCAATGGAGGAGGAGTGCATGAGGAGAGAAGGTGTAATGTTTTGCATTTACTTTTTGATTGGTTGTTCATTGTCTGTGTGGTGGATGGTTGCCAATAGGATGTCAAGTACCTCAGATACCGTTGAATTGTTAAACCTATCAGAGAATGTATTTTTCGATTGATGTTTTTAAATTTCAATGAAATTGTAGATTGTCAGGGTAATTTTTGGAATAAATGTGCGCCGAAAAGGGGAGCGCAAGCGTGAAAATCGCAGCGCACACGTGCTAAATCAGTACACACAGCCGTTCATCGATTCATAGTATGCGCTGCGCATGTAAAACCTGCGATGTGCGCCTAATCTGTGGGTGGCACACGCGAGCGTGCGATGCACACAGGGAAAGCGCCCATCGTGTAGCGCACACAAGAAAAGTGGGCGGCACGCGGGGCATAACACGAGTAATGGGGAACAATGCGTGAAAATATAGGCGTTACAGGGGAAGTACCGGAGGTAAATGCTCGCAACGCCCACACGCGTGCTAACAACACGTATTCATGGAATCGAACAGGGGAAACCCGTGCGCCAAAAAAGACGTTCTAATCCGGAAACACGTACGCCAGCAGAAAGCAGGCATAAGCGGCCCCGCGCAGCATAGAAAGTGCGCTCAAACAACAAACAAGCCCATACGCTACGATGAATATACCATTCCTCGCAGCAGTGGGCGTGGGACACCGCAGGAGGAGGAGGATATCCTGGCCCTGCATTTTTTTACCCAGGACCAGTCTTTTTGGGATGCCTGATGACCAGGTGTATGGGAGGTACAGGTTTCCACCACAAATAATCCTAGAACTGGTCAGGGGGTGGGAGGATGACCTCACATCACCCACCCTGTGCTCCCAAGCACTGAGCCCCTTGGAAAAGGAGCTCAATGTACTGCACTTCTTGGCTACTGGATCATTTCAGCAGACAAGTGCCATAGTCGGGGGTGTCTCACAGGCCACGCAGTCACGCTGCCTACACTAGGCGTTGGCCATCATGACCGCACGCCCCTCAGTCTGCAGGCACATATACATGCCCAGAACACCTGCAGAAAGGCAGGCCGTCGTCCAGGACTTTTACGGGATGGCACACTTCCCCAAAGTGCTAGGTGCCATTGATTGCACCCATGTGGCTCTACGTCCTCCCAGGGCCACTGAGTACATCTATCGAAGCCGCAAGCACTGGCATTCCATCAACGTGCAGGTTGTATGTGATGCCAAGGGAATCATCACCTCAGTATATGCCAACTATCTGGAGTCCAGCCATGATAGTTTCATATTCCAAATGTCACCCCTAAACCGGGACTTGGAAGCTGGGCGGCATGGCGACACATGGCTAATTGGTGAGTATAAATGCCTCTGCACATGCATGCATGTCAGACACTGAGAAATGGGAAAACCCCACTAATGACAACCATTATCACCTCCCCAGGGGACAGTGCCTACCCTCTGAGCACCTACATGATGACGCCAATACGGAACCCCACCACACCACCCGAGGTAAGATACAACACAGCCCATATTGCAACCCGGGGCATAGTGGAGCGCACATTCAGAGTGCTGAAGTCACACTTTTGCTCCCTTGACCGCTCTGGTGGGCAACTGCTATATGTGCCCCAGTAGTGTGCAGGATCATAGTGGCAGCATGTGTCCTGCACAACGTTGCAACCCGGCGGGGTGTGCCAGTGGACATGGTGGTGCCCCCACATCCTCAACCACATGCACGGCCGCTGCGCATGGGAGGTGAAAGAGCACATGGTGAGGCAGCCCGTACCCAGCTTGTGGCAAATTTCTTGACCTAAAATCCCACCCCTGTGGAGCACACACAGGCCTGGCACATACCAGCTGACAATTTATGATGATGACAAAAGGGACAGTCAACTGTCACAACCATACCACCCTGAGATTGTTCACCTGGAAGTGCTACATTGTGTGCATCCCTAGCTACTTAAACACACCCAATGCTGTGTCAGCAAAAAGCATATGCAGCATGAAGGACTACCCACTTGCAAAAATATACACAGTTTGGACTACAGACTGCCCACACAACTTATGGGAGCCCAATGCCTCTGTGTAAGTTACTGTCACTTGGTCACACCCTTTGCGGGCCCATGGAAAGGGGAAGCAGGAGGGGTGTGTGTGTCAGGAACCGAAGTTTCTAACCCAAAGATAGGAAAAGCCTGCATGTGCCCAGCTGGAATACACAGTGGATGCCTACGGGAGCCACACAAAGCAACACACTGTAACATTATTTCACAATCTGAATAAAAATGGTTATGAACAAAAATGTCAATGCAAATCAAATATAGAAAAAGCTAAAGTAAATGTAAAGTAAAAGAATCAAAATAAAATGAAAATAAAAAATAGAAAAAAGAAGAAGAAATAAAGATAACAAATGAATTAAATAGTAAGTTCATTTAGCAAATCGAAATGAAATGTGAAAAAAACAAAAAAAAAATCAAAAATGGCCATGTGTGGACCGGGGGGGGGAGAAGGCCACGCAGGAGGGACGAGGTACAGGGTGCACCCCAACACCCACATGCGTGGATGTTGAGAAAAAAAACCCTCCATGGGCTCATTGCCTGCACGGCTACCCTACAGTGGGAGAACTGCCGTCGCTGTCATCACCCTCTGGTGGTACATCAGAAGGAGGGCGTGATATGGAAGGCAGACCAGGCAAAGCCCTGGCATGCTCCTCCATGGCAGCAAGCATGCGGGTCTGAAAGGTTTGGTTCTGCAGGATGATGGTACGGAGATCCCCATGCAGCACCTCACGGGTAGCACGTATTTCTGCCTGCAAGGACTCACGTGATTCCCGGGTTTCCTGGAGCTCAGCTGAGAGTGTGCGTGTCAGCTGCTCCAGCTGCTGTTCTGACCTTGTACTACGGGACACCTCAAGTATCTCTGAGGGACCTGTGTTCTAACCTCAGGGCATCCCTGTGGGCCTGGGGGCCGGTGACTCTGCAGATCTGGCTGTGCGCAGAGTCTCCAGTCCAGCCCATCAGTCCCTGTTGGACACCAACATGTCCTCCCTGTGTGAGTGGCAAATGGACTCTGTTGCCTGCTGCTGGAGGTCCACCTGCCTTTCAGGGGGGAGAATGGAAGTGGCCAGCCTATCCATGGCCTGAGCCATCATCTCACATGATGCCCCCTGTTGTGCTGCTATAGTGTACATGGAGTTCTCCCACACAGTATTGCCTGGTGGCACACGGCCACCGCGTTGGCGTGCACCACACCTGTTTGGGGCAAGGTGATGTGCACCTTGCTGTGCTGGCACTGCCTGAGGCTGTAGGACTGCATTCCTCCTTTGATCTGCTGGCCCAGGAACAGGAGCAAATATTGTGAAGTGTGGCCCTGCATCCGTAACCGCCACAGGCAGACTTTCCAAAACTGAATGCCCCATAGAGGGGTCTACCCCCAGTGCAGGTGGTTGAACAGAACAGCATCCCTGCCAGAAACACTCACCTGCGACGGGACATATGTCTCAATGTCAGATTCAGCACCTGATTCATAGAGGTATCCGGAGACACCCGTGGACAGTATGGTCTGTAGGAGTAATGGGTTTTCACCCACCACCACCCCACGTCCTCCACTGGTGCCTGGTTATGGATGTGAGTACTCCTGCCTCTGCGCCATCTCCTCCTCCTCAACAGCATTTAGTGCCTCATCACCTGCAAAACATAAAAGAAAAGTAATGAAAACAGGCATGAGCACCATAGCCCACACACATAGGCATGACGAGGCAGACATCCAGTACATAAATGACACATGTCACACATGACAAATACTCTGGCATGCATGCACTGGCAATGATTTGGAAGGGGAGGCAAAAAGCAGACACTGAGGACTCCAAGATGGAAAAGCAACACATGTGCTGCATGCTGGATAGCACTGACATCACACATTAGCCTGTGAGTGGCATTGGCAATCCACATACATGACACATGCCAACACACAGATGGCACGTAGCATAGCCATGGCAGATTTCACAAGGAAACCCAGATGGTAGCAAATCAGTACTTTCACCCATCCATGTGAGATGGACATCATGAAATCGAACATGCAAAATAGTGTGACAAAACACGCATTTGCCACACGCTGCAACAAAGCCAGTGTTCACTTATGCAGTGATGGCAGGTACATGGATACATCAATGGTTGGTCACTTCGACATGAGAGAAAACAATTGTCATGTTGAACATTCAAACAGGGCCCGAAGTGATTGTGTGCAGGCCATCTGTAGGTGCACATTACTCAATCAGCTTGATTGATGAAATCATTCCCAAAATAAGGAAACTTATGTGGGCCCTTGTGGGGTGTAATCTATGTCTGAAGTATGTTACATTTGGGGCAGAAGGGGACAAAAATGTGTGGTAAACATGCAAAGGATTTCATCAATCAGGCAGAATGAACAGGGAAACAGTATGAACAATGTTGTGGCAAGATGGCAGTTGAAGGGCAAGTGCAGTAATCAGGTGCAAATTGTCAACTGCTATCTGAAGAGATACTTGAAAACCCTCAACCCATGCCAGGCTATGGTTTGGAGCCACCACATGGGTGACCCATATCAGTCATAACTACACAGCCTCACCTGGCACACAATCAGAACACATCACCCAAGCAACATACACATGGTTTACACACACATGCATGGCCACTCACCGGACATTGCCTCAAGATCTGGTAGGTCCCCCACGCCTCTGATCCTCTGTGATGAAGCCTCCAGTGATAGACTCATGTTCTGTAAGTACTTCCTCCTCTAGTGGAGACCCACTGCCAGTCACCAGAGTAGAGGCATGTTTGGAAGCCAGCTTCTTCTTTGCTCTGTGTTTGAGGTCATTCCACCGCTTAGAGCAATCATCAGCTGACAAATCCAAGGGCACTAATCTGGTCCACGATGCACTGCCAGTGGGCCCTACGTTAGCACTCATAGTTTTGCACTCTGCATTCACCAGCATTTCACGGCCATGGGCCGACACGTAGCTCACAAGTGTGTCTAGTTCCACATCATTGAAACTACGCTTCCTTGATGTGCCGGAGGGAGGAGCCGTGTCTGGGGTCCCAGCCTGTACCGCAAGAGCACCCTTCTTCCTCTTGGGAGGAGGTGCGGACCCTGAGTGGTTACGCCACTCTGGTTGGCAGGGGCTGAAGCGCAGGTGGACTGGGCACTGGAAGCAGCCAAAGGCACGATGACCGAAGGTCTCACTGCAGGCATTGGCTGCTGGGTGATGTTGTCAGGACCAACCTCGGTGTGATGGACTTGGACCAACACTGTCCCGGCTGGGAGACTCGGAGCTGGGGTGGATTGAGCTGCAGCTGCCCCTGCAGCCTCCTCACCCTGGGTACTTGGGGCAGCAGCTGACATTGCTGCCCCAGATCCACAGGGCCTGGTGACAGCAACTTTCACTGCCACACGTGGCTTTGACTTGGTGACACGGAAGTCAGCCTGGGGGTCACCCTGTGCCAGTTCGATTGACAATAAGGGGCGGGTTAGCAAGGCCTTAGCTGGGATGGTGTCAGCTGCGTCTCCCCGACCCATTACGGGGGGGGAATAGGTGTCCCTGATTGGTCCTCCACACATTGGCCTCTTGGGCCACCCTGCACAACCTGGCCACATCCCCTATCGTGCCCACCTCTTGGAGGTCGGCCACCTTTGCCTCCCTTACCGCTTGGTCGCCTCCCAACCATGGCACTGATGTTCTTGTGCGAATGGGAGGTGCAGTAAACAATTGTCCTGGGCAATTGGGGTGAAAGGGGCAGGGTACTAGATGGAATACGTACCCTAATGCTCTAGCAAGGCTGTCTGTGACCCGTGGGGGAAGATGACGGGTCACGCAACGCTCAGGCACCCCGAAAACAAAATTTAACATGCACGTGACCCCTGGTAGCCCACTATGCTGTGGCACCCAGAAACACAAAAAGAAGAGTACGCGTGGTACACGCAGGCTACAATGACCTCTGAATGGGTACGCGACACACAGGGGCATCCACAGTTGAAAAATACGTGCGCGACTCACCATCTGCCTGGAAAAAGAACGTGAAAAAGACGCACGTGTGGGCTTTGGCAACACCCCCGCCAAAACAAGAACTGAACGCTGTCTGAGTATACAAGGAGTACGAACTGGAACCGTTGTGAAGTAATCGTGTGTGAACCGACAAGAAGCACAAGAATCACCCGCTCGCTCTCCACAAAAAGCACATACAAGAAAATGGCATCCTACGCATACCTTTTAACCCAGCCCACACATGCGACGTCACTTACGCGTGTACGTGCTAAGGGCCTTTCCTCCAATTACACGCAGTGACACCCAGACGTGCAGTTTTTGCACGTGTACAATCAACATGCACCCATGTGGAGGGAAACGCCCGCGCGCGTTACGTCACAGAGGCGCTTACGCGCTGAGGGCCTTTCCTCGAATTACACGCTGACGTGCACTTTTTTCACGTGCCAAATCACTCCGTATCAAGCTGGTCACGCAACAACACACGGAAGACCACGCTGCTGCCCAGAAGGCCATTTTCCTGCCCCCCAGAGCCCCGAGCACGCTCCCACCTGCCATCTGCTGCTGCCTGCCTCCCTGCTGGCCACGTGCCCTGCTGTTTGGTGACTGCACGTCAGCCATCTGCAGGGGTCCAGTTGCTGTGACCACCCCTGCTGGAACAGAAGACTCCCGACTGGTATTCCATCGCTCCACAGCCCAGCCCCAGGACTCAGTTGCCCACCCACACCTGCTTCGGGGGTTGCCATGTCGGGAGAAACACCATCGGAGACCACTGGCAACCCCCAGCCAGAGAGGCAGAGGGCTACCAGCTTCAGTGCCGCAGAAGTTGGTATCCTGGTGGAGCAAGTCCTGGGGCATTATGATGCCCTCTTTGGAAGTTCACACACCGACAATGAAGGACGGAAGAGGATCTGGACGGACATCGTGGCTGCCATCAACGTTAAGGGGGTGGCAACCCGCGACATGCAACACGTCTGGAAGCGCTGGGAGGATTTCAGGTCCAGGACCCTCAGCAAGGCCCGGCGCCTCTTGAAGGGATAGCATGCAGAGGGGTGCCGGGTCCGCCTTAGCAACATCCAGATGAGGGTCCTGGAATGCATAAACCCAGCGCTTACCGCCAGATCCTTCAGAGGCAGACCCGTCCGGAGTCGAGTGGTAAGTGACCATGCATACTGATTGGACGCTGTGCATGTCGAGGTGTGCCAGCAGTGTGCAGGTTGGACATATGTCTTGGTAGGCCCATGTATGGATGTGTATGTACAGGGACATGAGCCTGCCGCATGTGAGTCCAGTCATGTGTGAGGCACATCAATGGTGTATGTGTTCAAATGCATGGTGGCCAAATGCATGTGTGGGTGCACACATGTTTACATTTCTGTGTATGTACTGTGGCATGGTTGTGGTGTGACACATGGATGCTGGTTCCCCCTTCATGTATCTGCACAATGTACATGTGCATGTGTGTGTATTTGACAAGTGTGCCACTGTGATACACCATGGATGCATGTGACACTGACATGTAAGAGGCTGATTGGCAGATGTGACATGGATGGCGATGATATCACTGCGACATGTGGTGGGGATGTACAAATGCATGTATGTCTGGTGGCATGGGTGCATGTGTTCTGGACTCCCCGTGTTGCATGTGACGTCAGGCTAACCTTCGGTGCTCATGCTGTTGTATGTGTATGGAAGGTGCTGCCTGCTGCAACATTCCTGTTGATTTGCGCGTGTGTGTGAGTTCAAATGATATGTGTGTTGGGGAGTGTGATGCCATGTGTGAGTTTTACACTGCCACTCATGTGCAACTGTCATGTGTGTATCAGACCATTGTACAGTGCCCTGATGCCTGTGTTCTGTCTTTCCATGTCTGCAGCGTCAACTGATGAAGAGGGTGGAGACGGTGCTGTGGAGCACAGCGGCAGGGATCGCACCGCCAGCCGGAGACGCAAGGCCCAGCTCCCCTCCCGGGTTGTCATCTCATCGGGGAGTGAGGAGTCTGGTGCCATGTCCGTGGCCACAGCTGCCGAGGGTAGGTGCAAGAGGCGGAGGTCGTAGGTGGACTCCTCGGCAGCAGAAGGGGCAGCTGAGACCCCACAGGGGCCTATGGAGGAAGATGGCATGGAGTCATCCAGGTTGGTGGGGGGTTTGGTTGAGGAGGAGGCCATGGAAGGGCCACACATGGGGTCTAGAGGGGGGGATTTCACTGGTGCTAGTGGTGCAGTCCAGGGGCAGGTGCAGGATGCAGCACAAGCCGCCGTGGAGGTGCCTGTGTGTAATCCTGTCCCCGATCCTGTGACTGCATCATCCCGCACCAGCAGGGATGCCTTCGTCCAGAACCGTTCTCAGAGAAGGGATGCGCAAACAACAACTGTCCTTCCTCTCCCTGCGGACATGGAAATCCAGGACCGTGTTGAACCTGTCCTGGCTGGGGTGGTGTTGCGTCAACACGGCATCCGGGATGACGTGCAGGGTTTTCGTGAGGACTCTGCATGGTATTTGGGATGCCTCATTGACCGCGTTGACCTATTAGGATGGTCACCAGGGCTGGGTTCCTCCGTCTGCTGGACCTTGTACTGACCCCCTCCTCAACTGAACCCCCTATGCACCAGTCGTCCTCTGTGCCATCTTCCGGCCCACATATCACCTGGGTACCCTGTGGAGCTGCCTCTGACCCAGCGGCCAGGCTGGTGGAAGACACATCCCTGCCACAGTCGGGAGTCAGAGGTCCAGCAGGGGTGACCACCCCAACAACTGGACCCCAGCAGGAGGAGGACGTGCAGGCATCAACAGGCAGGGCACATGCACGGCAGCAACAGCCTCAAGGTGAGAGCGATGATGGCTCGGGGCCATCAACATCAGAGGGGCAGGCATCGGCCGGAGGGCAGGAGGACCCTGGATTGGGAGTGTCTTCCGTGTGGCAGCGGTTGGCCCAGCAAATAGATGCGGAGCGGCGGCGGGCGGAAGATGCACGGCTCACTATGGTCAGGGCGGAGAACTCCATGCGCAGGGTGCTGAGGCGGCTGAGTGCCTCGAGGGAATTCGCTGGACATGGCATTATCCCTGCAAGACCTCGGGGCCAGGGACCAGGCCCACCTCCAGGACGTTGAACAGGAGTTCGATGATGCCCTGGCCCGGGAAATCAACAAGTGAGCCGTATGACTTGCCCGCCACCATTGTATATAGTTAATTAGTGTTAGGTTTCCTTTCTATTTTTCTTTCATTTGGGGTGCACGGACTATGCCCCACCTTTTTGTATATAGTTATTAGTTAGGTAGGGTATTTTGTAGGTTTCCTTTGGATTGTTGGGCTCATGGACCCTGGATTTTTACATTGTACATAGTTCTGGACTGGATTTGACTTGATTGATTTTTCTTTACCCATGGAGCAATTGTTTTCTTTTTTGTTTACCTTTAGATTTGGTTTGATGGACAAACGCTTTGGATCCTTTTACTTTTGGATTTATTTGGATTCTGCATTCATATATTTTTTCATTCATTTTGGACATGCAGCCTTTTGTTTATTATTTCTATTATTGTGTGATGTTCTTTCATTCCCTTGCTTTTGTGTTTAATACATTTTGGTTTCATACTTAATTTGTGTGGTATCCTCTCATTGGCTTCATGCATGTCACGATGTGGGTTTTCTCATTCACTTGCACCCATTGTGTGTGTGTGACGGACATGTATTGATGTGCATACTTGACATTTGGGATCTATCATGACATGGAGATTTCAATGTGGGGTGGATGGAATACTTGGTTGGGTGTTTGGACTGGGGTGGCGTGGGGTGGGATTTGGGTGGCCATAAGGGCCAAGAGTGTGGATCGTGATGACGTGTTGGGGGGACATAAGTTGGGGCCTGCTGGCAGGTGCCCGTTACTGCTGGGTGGGTGGGGGTTCAGGGGGACATGAGGCGGGGCCTGCTGGCAGTTGCCCGTCAATGCTGGGTGGGTGGAGGTGCAGGGGGACATGTATTGGGGCCTGCTGGCAGGTGCCCGTCACTGCTGGGTGGGTGGGGGTGCAGGGGGAAATGAGTCAGGGCCTGCTGGCAGGTGCCCATCACTGCTGCGTGGGTGGGGGTGCAGGGGGACATGAGTCGGGCCTCACAAGTGTGCTCACAAGTGGATGGTGCCATGTGGCTGACTGCAGGGCATGGTGAGGGTTGTAGGGTAGTCCCCTGTGGTGTGGGCTGCCTGCAGGGCATGGGGAGGGTTGTAGGGTAGTCCCCCATGGTGTGGGCTGCCTGCAGGACATGGGGAGGGGGGAAACCGCTCACCCTGGAGGGCCCACGATGCCAAATCATGTGTGAAACTCCCCGTGCACCCCACAAATACACATACCCCGCTCTCGCCTGGAGTTTCGCGTGTGAAACTTCCCATGCACCCCCAAGATACACGTACCCCGCTCGCACAAGGCCTATCGTGTGTGAAACTCCCCACGTACCCCCAAATATACGTACCCCACTCGCACAAGCCCTATCGCATGTGAAACGTCTGGCGCACCCCCAAGATACACATAGCCCGCTCGCACAGGGCCTATCGCGTGTGAAACTCCACGCGTACCCCACAAATACACATACCCCGCTCGCACAGGGCCTATCGCGTGTGAAACTTCCCGCACAGCCCACAAATACATGTACCACGCTCGCACAGGGCCTATTGCATGTGAAACTCCCCGCATACCCCACAAATACATGTACCCCGCTCGCACAGGGCCTATCGCGTGTGAAACTTCCCGCGCACCCCCAAGATACACGTACCCCGCTTGCACAAGCCCTATTGCGTGTGATACTTCCCGCGCACCCCCGAAATACACGTACCCTGCTCTCGCCGTGAGTATCGCGTGTGAAACTTCCTGCACACCCCCAAGATACATGTACCCCGCTCGCACAAGGCCTATCGTGTGTGAAACTCCCTGCGTACCCCCCAAATACACATACCCCGCTCTCACAAGCCCTATCGCGTGTGAAACTTCCCGTGCATCCCCAAGATACATGTAGCCCGCTCGCACAGGGCCTATCGCGTGTCAAACTCCCTGCGTACCCCACAAATACATGTACCCCGCTCTCGCCTGGAGTATCGAATGTGAAACTTCCTGCGTACCCCACAAATACACGTACCCCGCTCGCACAAGCCCTATCGCGTGTGAAATTCCCCGCGTAGCCCACAAATACACGTACCACGCTCGCACAGGGCCTATCGCGTGTGAAACTTCCTGTGCACCCCCAAGATCCACGTACTCTGTTCGCACAAGCCCTATAGTGTGTGAAACTTTCTGCGCACCCGCGAAACACACGTACCCCGCTCTCGCCTGGAGTATCGCATGTGAAACTTCCTGTGCACCCCCAAGATACACGTACCCCACTCGCATACGGCCTATCTCATGTGAAACTCCCCATGTACCCCCCAAATACACGTACCCCGCTTGCACAAGCCCTATCGCATGTGAAACTTCCTGCGTAGCCCACAAATACACGTACCCTGCTCGCACAGGGCATATCACATGTGAAACTCTTTACATACCGCACAAATACATGTACCCCGCTCGCACAAGGCCTATTGCGTGTGAAACTTCCTGCGCACCCCCAAGATACACGTACCCTGCTCGCACAAGTCCTATCGTGTGTGAAACTTCCCGCGCACCCCCAAGATACATGTACCCCACTCGCAAAAGCCCTATCACATGGGAAACTTCCTGCGCACCCCCGAAATACACGTACCACGCTCGCACAGGGCCTATCGCATGTGAAACTCCCCGCGTACCCCACAAATACATGTACCCTGCTCGCACAAGCCGTATCACGTGTGAAACTTCCCGTCCACCCCAAGTTACATGTAGCTCACTCGCACAAGCCCTATCACGTGTGAAACTTCCTGTGCACCCCCGAAATACACGTACCTCTCTCTCGCCTGGAGTATCGTGTGTGAAACATCCCGCGTACCCCCCAAATACACGTACCCCGCTCGCACAAGCCCTATCGCATGTGAAACTTCCCGCGCACCCCCAAGATACACGTACCACGCTCGCACAGGGCCTGTCGCATGTAAAACTCCCTGTGTACCCCACAAATACATGTACCCCGCTCGCACAAGCCCTATCACGTGTGAAAATTCCCGTGCACCCCAAGATAGATGTAGCCCACTCGCACAAACCCTATCATGTGTGAAACTTCCCGCGCACCCCCGAAATACACGTACCTCGCTCTCGCCTGGAGTATCGTGTGTGAAACTTCCCGCGCACCCCCAAGATACACATAACCCACTCGCACAAGCCCTATCACATGGGAAACTTCCTGCACACCCCCGAAATACACGTACCTCACTCTCGCCTGGAGTATCGCACCCCATCCACCCTGACCAGGCCCCACAGGCAGCCCACTCACCCTCCCCATGCCCCGCAGGCAGCCCAGCCACCCTGGGCATGCCACACAGGCAGCCCAGGCCACAGGGGGGTGCTTTTTCTATGCAATTTACCTGGTGGGAGTGGGGTACGCATATTCTGAGGGGTGCGCCAGTACATTTGCATGCTTTTGGGTGCTGTGAGCAGGGTGCGTGTAGTATTTTCATGCGATTACAGTGTACCGGCCCTGTAAACTGGTGCAGGGTTAGTGCGGCCCTTTGCGCTGCATCAGGGATTTCAATTCCTTTTCCTTGCCCAAGGGGCGTTCTTTGGGGCGTAACTGGCGCTGCAGGATGTTCTCTGCGCCAGCACGCAAAATGGCTCAGGAATTCCATGAATACGTGGTGCGACAGAATGCTGTTTAGCGCACACGGTTGGCGCACGCTCCCTCTCTGTGCTGCTCGCGTGCGCTGCCTCTGCGCTGAAATCTATGAATTACACCCTATATTGTATCATTGTATTAAGTGTTTTTGTAGATAGTACATTTTTGTTGCACGAGAGTGAGGTGTGTTTGTAGTAGGTTGTGCTATTTCTGGTGTTATATTCATTTTGTAATGGATATTTCAAACATGAAACCAATTTCAGAAGGAGAACATTTTGATTGTTCAGAAGACTGTGGAGAAATGTGAGAATGGGGTTCATAGCGATGTTGAAGATATAGGTGATGTGTTGGGAAAGCATTGGCTTACAAAGTTTATTTGGTTCCATAACGTTATTTTAGATGGAGTGTTTGAAATGCAATTGTGGAGAATTATTTTTGACAGAGCGCACAGGTTTTTTTGTGTTTGGGAAAAGAAAATGAATTAATCATCTCAAGAAAGAGCATAGAGAAATCTTTGACCTTTTTTGAAATTGTAATAGAGGTGAAGGGTATTTTTCTGATTGAAAATATATGTTTTGGTTATATATTGGTTAAAGCCCCCAAAGGCTCTTTTAACAGCCCCCCAGATAACTTTTCAAGTATATTGGAATAGGAAAATACATTCCATCTTTATTTATTTATAGCCATGGCTACGAAAGCAACCAATGAAACATGCCCAGTCAGGTGGCTTGCAGCCGTGGTTATCATACATACGCCTGAATAATAGTCACGGGTACCAGAAAGGCAATGGGACATTGTGTATTTTTGGCAGGTGCAGCCATGTCTACCATTGAAAATATTTATTTTGCCACGGGTAACATATTTCCTGAGCGGGTATAGCCACGTGTACCACAAACCAATCGGACGTTGTGTTTTTTGGCGGGAGTAGCTGCAGCCATGATATTATCTGGTCACGTGTAGCTGCGTCTATGATTTACCCGCGGGTATGGCGATTTCAATTTCTGTGCAGTGATCATGGTGTTCCCTTGTTTTTATATTACACAATTTCACATGTGTTTCTGATTTCATGCCCTTATGTGTACTGTTATGTTGTTTGAATTGTTACAGCTACTGACGGTTGTCCCAATCCATGGCTATGAACACTGCAATCGTACGTCGAACTTTGTGGCGGGCCTTGGTAGCTGTAGGTATTTAACCGTTAGCTGTACCCACGGTTATAACCATTTGTGTTTTGGTGCAGTGCTCATATTATATTATGGTTGTTTTAGCACAGATGTATACATGGGTTTGTTTCTGGATGTTCTCACCTGATGGCATTTGTGAATTAAATTTGAAACCTTTGTGATATGTGTTTTTGAGCATATTTGAAACCTTTAGGTGTAGCCACGTCTATAGGTGGGGTTTGGTTCTGTAACCGGGGTTATAGCCACAGTTATGCCATTTAATATATTTAAAAAACAAAAAGCTGTGTAAATGTTCTTCAATTTATTCTTTGGAAGGATTTGTGTGGGTTTATTGATTGCTATATGTTGTAATAAAAATGTTTTGGCCATGTACTTTTTTGCTCTGTGCAGTCCTCTTTTTGTGCCAGTGTTTTCTGAAAGCTAGGAAAGTGACCTTTTTGTGAACTTTTGACATTCTGATCTCAGAGCTCAGAGTGTGCAGATGGTCCATGTTGGGCTATTTTGAAGATGTATTCATTCATTGGAGCAGCTAAAGGTGAGCGATTGTGTGTTTTCTATATTTTATGTACATTATGAATTGTAGGATTTCTAGGGTAAACTAAGTATGTTTAGGTGTCTGTTTTAGCGAAGTGTATAAGGATTGTTTTCTTTATTTAACTTCACTGTTTTAGGAGAGTGATGAAGCAGTATGACATGTTATGCTATAGTTATGTTACAACACATTTATTTGCAAGTAAAGCTCGTTTCTCACTGACCTTGGAAGATGGGATATGCATCTGAGTGAATAAAAAACCACAGTGTGAACTAAGCAATATAACTCTAACTTTGTTCAATATAGGATTTGTGTGCGTGTGTGCTTTGTTATTGGACATTAAGATGTTTTCTGTGACTCTATATTGGTGATTTTGTAGTGTGTTAGAATTGTGGAAGTTAATTTGAATTGGTAAGTTTGGAGTGCAATATTTTCTGTTGAGGGAGTTGTATTGTAAAATTGACATGTGTTTCTTTTAATATGTGTATGCTTTATCATTCATTGTTAGGTTATGTAGAAAATGGGTACTGTGGTGTATAAGATTAGCAGTGACATAGGAAGATGTAAAATGAATATGGGTGAATAGTGGGATTGGGAAAATAGTGTTATTGATGTGCTTTGCTAAGGTAGCTGTATGGGGGTGCTCAGGTCACTTGGCCATTAAACTCCAGCCAATGGTGGGGATGGGCAGTGAAGGGAGAACATGTATGCTATTATGTTTTGTTGAGTAGCAATAGTAGTGATTAGTTTGGCAGTGAAAAACAGGATAGTGGGTTAGGCCATTGGCTTATTATGTTTAAATAGGTGGTAATATGTGAGGTTCATTTTTCATGTTTGCAGATGAAAGTGGCTAAGGAGAACTGATTAAATGGGTGGTGGGAGAAGCAACAGTGTGGCAGGACGTAGTTGTGTGAGCAGGAGCATAGTGATAGATGTGTGCGTGGAAATGGTCTACAGTTGTTAAGTAGAGGCTTTTAGGGTGTGTACATTGCAGCTGGAAGGAGCAAGTAAGTGTCAGTGAGTTTTCTTGCAGCTTTGTTCTATTATTACCTTACTTATTAATTGAAGATACACGAAAGACGCATGAATGGTAGGTTGGTACATGAAAGTAAGGATGCATTTATTTATTTATTGGTCATTTGTTAGGCACTTATGCAATTATCAAAACTGTAAGAAATGATGGTACTTTATGCCATGTTTATTGTGTTTAGGTAGTGTTTGTACCTTTAGTTTGTAGTGATCAATTAATGTAGAGAGAGAAGAGCATGTACCCAGCTTTCATATTTTTGGTAAAGGAATGTTTCTTGGCCTATTTGCTGATATTTCTTATAGATTAGTGTTACATGATTGGAGGAAGTGTGTGAAGGATTGTACATAGTGTAAATAAGATGTGTAAAGTAGACATTCAATGTTTGGAAACTGAGTTTTTCAGTTTGTTATGTATTTGTGGATGGAATAGTATGTTTTTAAGATGGTAAGATTGAATAAAATGTGAGATCATTACATACTTGATAGTGATGTTTAATTCTATAGCCTTAGTGTGAATGTTATATTATATATTGAAAATATAAAGAAACTTAATGAGTGATGTTAACATCCCAATTTTTTTAAAAAACAGGTTTGTGTAAGATGCCAATAAAAAACAAAGACCACATGTCATTAGGAAGCATTGTCTGCAGGGAAGTATTAGTGTTGTTATAGCTGTAGATGTAGATACAAATAGTGTAGAAAATACAATAGTACCTGTTATCAACAATACTTTTAACAATCTGCAATTTGAAATAGGAGATGTACCAAGTGAACTCCTTGATGGAACCAATAATGTATTTATTGATAGTAAGAAAATAAAAAGTGTATCAGATGTGTTGATAGCTAGTAAAAAATAAAGATTTTTAGAAGAAAGGGTAGGAAATGTGATATCAATTTCAAACAGAGGAATACAGATCTATATAAGCACAAATGTATCACGTTAAGGGTTTACATATCTTTGGATAAGTGTGAAACCAAAATGTAAATATGTAGTGAAATGTTTTTTGCAAAAGAAAAAGGTAGAGTAATAATTAAAAAAGCAATTGATATGAAGAGAAAATTGTTCATTTTCGTATTGAAAAATAGTTCACACGCGACAACTTTTGTGACGTGTATGGTGGAGAGTGGAAACACTACTCATACAGAAAGAGTTTTTTATGAGAGTTACATTCAAGGAAAGAATGTTCTCTTAGCTATTATTGAGAGTGGACGTAGCTTTGAAGTACAAAATGGTGTGATTTCTAAAAAAGAAGAAATCCTAATGTCTGATAATACAGAAATGGAAACTTTAGGTCAATCTAGAATAAAACAAAAGAAGCATTGTGAGGTATGGATGTGCAATTATTTGTGAAATATTAACAAGTGTTCTTGTAAAGTCTTAAAGAGATTTTTGCAACTTTTGCCCAAAAATTATAATGTTCAAAGACAGACCAAGATGCTACAAAGAAGAGATGACTGTGAAGTTTGTGAGAAAACAGGACTTCTTGGTCACTCTCTAGCTTGTCTTGATCAAAGTAGATGCAAGGGTCAGTTTCATCACATACAGATGCTAGCTGCACATCATACTAAAATTAGATATCTTTTAGTTAAACTGTATGAGTGTAAAATACCAAGTATGTCTCTTGCAGCTTTAAATCAAACACTTTTGACTGGAACAGTAGAAAGTTTAATTTCTACAGTGGAAATTATAAATGTCATGCATCATCAAATGATCAGATTTTCCAACGGTAAAAAAGAAATATTGTAATGTTTGACTTGTCTTCTACTGAAAGACTGGTCCTTGATTATCTTGTCAACATGCTTTTTATAAGTCTCAAGTGCAACTAGTGTACATTGAGGCCAAAGTTAAACACAGCATAGAGGATGTTTGGAAATAACTTTATCTGCATTTGTCTGTAGAAGAACGATTCGACACAAGAGAGGCACTTTATGTCTGTAGATACTGTGTTTTATATTCAAAGAGGTATTCCTGCTAGATGTGTTTTGAATGACATGGTAGTATCTAATATCCCTTCTGTGCTTCAAACATTGAATATGTTTGAAGTGATTGCATTGCAAACTGTTCATCCTTTCCAAATTATTGTTAGATTGCAAACAACGATGTCAAATCTGCCTAAAAAATCATTAGTGCAAAATGTGAGAAGCAAAGCTGTGTATTTAACTCTCAATTTGGAAGAAAATGTGAACACTCTAGGAGTGAAGAGTGATTTTGTTTGTTTGAGTAAATGGTATTGCCACTAAAGCTAAGAGCATTTGGCATCAGTTTATAGATATTGGAAAAGTGAAAAACGCATTGGCGTTTCTATTGGAGCACAATGATTTATACAAAGGCAGTCTGACTGTACCAGACATATCTATGCTTGATGATGAGTCAACAAACAAAAGCAGTGAAGGTCAATTCCAATGCCTATCTGTTGCAGAAGGGAATAGTTTGTATGAATATGATACTATTCATCAATTACACTCACGTGAAGTGATGGGCAACAGTATAGAATTGTATCAAATGAAAGCAATGAAAGGTGCACCAATCAGTGTTTGGGAAAAGACGTTGAAAGCTTGCTGTTTCCAAATGCATTTTCTCTGCTTCAGAATATCGTTGTACAAGAATGTATTCTGAAGATTCCCGAATTTTCAACATTATGTTATGCTGTTGCTCATACACTTAAGACCAGAACTAGATTTCAAGATCTTTCTGCATGTGAGATACTACAAAAGGTAAAAGAAAAAAATGTAGTTTTAGAGGATAATCTTACCAATGTTCTTGCTACAATGAGAGGAACCAAGGAATATTGGTATAGGAGACACTCTGAGTTTGGATGCATGATCAGAAAATTGGGCCCTGCAATTTGGTTTGTAATTTTAAGTTGAGTGTGATTGGAATGATTTGTGAAAATAATGCACCGAAAGAAAACATAGAGCACATGACACCAGGATAATTGTGTTCTATAGACCCTGTAAGTGTATCGCAGTTCTTTCATCGCATATTTTGAGTCAGGTTACATTTTATGTGTAATAAAGAAAATAAATGCTCCATTAGGCACTGTGGAACATTTCATTTGGAGGAAAGAGTACCAGGCACGTGGGGCTCCAAACATTCATATGCTGTTAAGGATTAAAAATGCTCCTCAGTTTGCTTAGGAAAGTGATGGCTGTGTGATGGAGTTTATTGAAAAAGATGTTACTTGTTCAATTTCTGTTGAGCATGTGAATGCTGATCTATGGAACAAAGTGGACAGGTTTCAAACGCACACATGTGGAAAGTACAGTCAGAGAAAATACAAAGGTAAAGACAAGTACAACAATCAGTACAGATTTGGCTTTCCAAGGCCTGTGACACCAGTTGGTTGAGTGAATAGTTTAATGTCATCTGTTCGACACTATGTTACTCGTAAGTTACAAAGAAACACCTATCCTTTAGAAAGAAGTAAGGAATGCCAATTCATTAATTATTACAATCCTGTCATTGCTCAGCTATGGAATGCAAATACTGACGTACAGTTTATTGCTGATGATACAACAGCTGTTGCTCATTATGTTACAGCGTACATGACGAAAGCTGCCAAGAGCAATGCAGCTGAGGTATGGGCAGATTTATCAGCAGATAAAACATTTAGTCAGAAACCTTTAAGTTTTGGTCTGAAGATGCTTTCACATAGTGAGAGTAGTAGCTACGAAGCCGCAGATCGGCTAACTAGTTTGCCTCTCTATGGAATGGATGTAGCATTAATGTACTTCGGTTAAGTCTTGGACCAGCTAGTACTAGAAATCGGGTACTGAAGCCTTTGAGTGAAATTGAGCAGTTAGCTGAAACAATACCTGATAGTACAGAGATTCTGAAAACCAACTTGACTGATAAATATTATCCAAATCGATCGGAGGTTTTGGAGGATCTTTGGCTATATGAAGTAGCACAATGCTACTCATATGGAAATACTGAAGCAAACAGTGACAGAGGACGGTTTAAACTACATAGATGTACTGGTATCTAGTGAGGGATATGAGAAGGCAATTCTCATTAACCCCATGAAACTGTCTTGCGAAACTACATTTTATTTTTGTCTTTTGCAGTTGTTCTTCCAATGGCGTGCAGAGAGTGATTTGGTTGGAAGTTTTAAAACCTTTGAGGAATAGTTTTTTGCCAAAAAAAGCTTAATTACATATACACATTTTGACCAGTACTTGGAGTTACTGGAGAAAGATCAAGATGAAGTTTTGGCAGCTGAATTGGAAAAAGAGAGGAAGTCAAGATTCTGCAGCAGGAAGTCAAAATGTGCGTAGTGAGCCAATTATTCAAACTGACGTTGAGCTTGCCATGTAGGAAGTAGAAAGTGCAATGGAAGAAAGTAGAGTTGCAGATGTGAATTTTGATGAAATAATTACTAAACCTTATGTAGAGAAAAAAGAAGCTTATTATAAAATTAAAGATAGGTTTGTACATTGTTTACAGCATGACAAGCTTGAATGTTCTTGTGTGCAATACAAACCTGTATTGTTGTATGTTAGTAGTCAAGCAGGAGCAGGTAAATCTTTTTTAATTCATGCAATAAGTCGTATGATCCAAAATGTTACAGATTTTTCTTTGCCATGCTGCAAACAGGTTTAGGGACATTTAATGTAGGAGCATTACTTTACATCGCCTGTTGATGTTACCAGTGCAGCATGACAACAAACTTGCATCAAGTGCAGCACAAGAAGTAGGAACTGTTCTTAGAAAATGTAATACCTTGATTGTAGAGGAAATAAGTATAGAGTCTAACTTGATGCTAGCTTTCATTCGCTTGCAAATGCAAAAGGATATGCAAACTGACTACAGCGTTTTGTTTGGAGGTAAACATGTACTGTGAAAGGTCAACCAGTTTTCAAAATGCTGCAATCTAAAAAAAAAAATGTTGGAAGTACTGGTCATGTTAACCTTTGGAATTGTTTTGAATTCCAGGAACTTACCTTTAATATGAGGCAATCTACAGACTTTAAGTATGCAGAAATGCTTAATAAGATTTTTTATAGGTGTTCTTGAGGAAAATGTGGAAGCAGTCTGGAATCATATGTATCTACTTTGTAAGAAACATGAGTCTACTCCAGATCTTTGTGAAAGATTTGTATATGTGCCTACCCCTGATCCAAAAGTGTACAAAAGTGTACATTTTTCTGATCTTGTAAGTAAAGCATTTCATGACATGCATTGCAGTGACTGTGATTGTAATTTACAATCAGCACTGCAAAATCTAGTTTTGAATTAGTATGTATTGATTATGTTTCAAAGTTACAGTGTATAAGGTAGGAAAATTAACACATCTATAAGGAATTTTAATTTTGGTCAAGTTTCTATTAGTAATACAACATTTATAATGTGTGCAATTATTTTTCATGAGAGGGCATTCATTGATTGTGGACATTTCACAACATGGGTGCGTTCAGAAGTAGATTGTCTTGTTTGTAATGACTCTGTAGTCACACACCAAGCTAGATTGTCAAAGGGTTTAAAGAATGCTTACCTAATGTTGTTAGGACCAAAGTTTTAATATATATGTATAATATTCTTTGTGAATATAAACATGCAAAATAAAAGTTTAAAATGGAAAAATAGGGTAATACATGTTTTATGTAAAGTAGTAGAGGGATTGTTACTAGAACCTACTTTAGAACTAGTATGTTATAATTGTACCGGTAATATTCAGAAGATTATATAAATTAGAAGAGAAAACAGCATTCTGCAATCTTCTACATCTGTTTTATTGTGTAAAACACTGTGGCCCTCATTACGACCCTGGCGGAAAGTGACTGACCGGACCGCCACAGCGTAAATAGCGTTTCCGCCATTGCACGACGGAGCAAAGTGCGGCTAATTCCGACCCATCGGGCACGAGCACTACTCCATGGCGGAAGTGCAATGTCCGCGATGGCGGAAATGTCCCCAAAACGCCCCCCACCGCCGTCGTACGGCGCCCTAGGTGCAATTCCGCCACCCATCTTAGCGGTCACCGTAATGAGCGGCAATCGGAAAGTACGGTGACCGTAAATATACGGAAACGGAAGTAAAAACATGGTCCCGGAACGGGAAACAGCACGCCGTACACCTATAAAATCAGAATTCCCACACAACCATTAAAAATACTACCCTGAGACACATCACAACCCGTCATCCACCCTAGTGAAAACAATAACAATGGGAAAAGTAGCGAAAAAAGCGTGCGACTTCAAGCGGCAGGTCCACTTCTCCCGTGAGGAACTCACCGTGCTCACAGAGAACCTCCAGGAGAATGCTGCCGTCGTCTTCTCGACGCAAATGACCAGGACGGCACTTGCGAACAAGAAGGCCATATGGGCCCTGGTGGCACAGCGGGTAAGTGCGGTGGGGACCGCACCTCGCAACCCACAGCAATGCAGAAAGCGATGGGACGACCTGCGGATACGCGTCCGGAGCATACTTTCTGCCAACCGAAACATTGCCACAGCCACCGGGGGAGGATCGGAATCACCCATCAATTTGACCCCCTGGGAAGAAATCTGTGCCTCCACCATTGGAATGGAGAGTATAGAGGGAGTCGGAGGGATGGAGAAAGGAGTGCAGACATCCGAAGAATCAGGTAGGTGGGCCAAATAAAACAATGCTAAAACCACAATGTCCAATCATGTGAAGTACCATGTGTCCACATAGTGCAACAGTAACACATGTCCATGAGAACGTCCACATACATTGGCCTGATAGCGCACTTTAAAACGCACAATAAATACATAAATAATTAAAAACCCTAAAAACACCCTCTACACGTGCAGCATGCACACCCTAACTGCAGGCTGCAAAACAACTGCATCCTCAATCCACACAAAAATGAAACCACCTCCAAGGCCCCGACCCAAATCACCCTTAGGTACCACCCCAATGCATGTGATACATTGCCATTCCAATTTCAACAGACCCATTAATAACGCTCGCCCTCTTTTACTCCACCACAGGGTCCGATTCAAACGACAAGCTCCAGGACACCCCTACCAGCAGACCTGCAAAGAGGGCCAAGACCAATGGCCAAAGACCCTCCACCTCAGCTGCACGCATCAAGACACGGCAGCAGCACAAATCAAGTGACAGCACACAGGAGGGAACTTCAACAGGCACCCCAGCAGCCAGCATGCCCACAACAGCACCACCACAGGTCCCCCCAATGGATGCCACAGAAGGCACTGCTTCTGGTGGCAGCAGCACCATAGGTGACACTGCATTAATGGCAGCATGCTCCGACACAGAAAACGGGGATGTCGAAGTAAGATCCATCCATGACCTGTCTCAATCCCCCTGTTTGTTCCATCCCGTACACCATGAGGATACCACGCAGGGGCACCCACAAGACGACGACTGGCCATCCCCCACAAGCCCTGTGGCAAGGCAACATGAGGTCACCAGCCCCTCTGTGACACCACCGCAAATGGCCATGGCCCAGCAGAGGCAACAGTCCCTCGACCAGGTGATCGTGCAACAGCAGCAACTGGCCACGCTCCTCAAGGACCATGCTGATGAATGTGGGGGTACTAAGTCAGCCATAGAAACATCTACTGAGACACTTAGGGCAGAAATGGAGAGAAGTACAGAGACACTAAGGGCACAAATGGAGAGAAGCACCGAGAGCCTGAGAGTACAAATGGAGAGAAGCACCGAGAGCCTGAGGGGGGAACTGCATGCAACGTCCAAAGACGTATGTGCTGAACTTGCCGCTGTGCGCCGTGTGCTCACTGAGCTCTCACAAACCCTCAGGGACATGCATGGACGTGAGCAGGCAGAGACATCATCCGTTGCAAGTTCCGTCCAGGGCAGCCCCCAACGTAGATCTGGAAGGAACCTGCGCTCCACAGGCAGAGGTGCCCCTGATACCCGGAGAGGGGGCTTGCAATAGCGTCTGCCCACTGACAATGAGCACCTTTGGACACTGGTGTTCGGGGGGGAGGTAGGAGGGTGGAGGGGGTATGTTGGGCTCACTTGGGTGGCGGGTAGATGGGGTGTGTAACATAATTTCACATATGCGATAAACATTTCACTATCATCCAATGAGATGTGTGGACATTGATCTTTGTGTACGAGGCCATTATAGGCTTACAGTCCATATTGTGCATGTTCCAGACACACACAGTGCCACAAGTCCCGTGTCCATGTATCAGCCACCAGGCGTGAGTGCTAGAAGCATGAATCTATGAGAATCTGACGAATGTCTCGGCCCTCCTGTGCCTCGCGGACTCCTTGAGGTGCTGCCACATCCCCACCCTCATCATGACCATCTACAGGTGCTTGCAGTTCTGCGTCAGGGGGCATGGGCACATTTCTACGTACGCACATGTTGTGTAGCATGACACATGCCATGACCATCTTTGCCACCTTCACATGGCGGTACAGGAGTGCCCCGCCAGACCTGCTGAGGCAGCGGAAACGAGTCTTCAGTAGGCCGAATGCCTGCTCTATGACTACACGGGTACGTGAGTGGGCATGGTTGTAGTCCTCCTCAGGCTGGTTCTGTGGGTTCCGGAGTGGTGTAAGGAGCCATCTCTTCAGTGGATACCCGGCATCACCTGTATGTGGACAATAAAGGATGTATGTGGAATGACATTGCTACGTACGGCCCCCCCCCCCTTCCTGCCAGGTCATTGCCGCATCACATACCCCACATTATCATGCATGAAATGAGACTCACCGAGTAGCCAGGATCTGTTCCCTGCGTGTCGCTCCATGTAGCGTGGTATTGTAGAGTTCCTCAAAACCATAGAATCATGGGTTGATCCAGGAAATCGGGCACAACAATGGGTAATGATCCTGTTGGAGTCACACACCATTTGTACATTCAGAGAATGAAATTGTTTTCGGTTGCGGTACTGGGCCTCCATGGCATGCGGGACGACCAATTCCACATGGGTGCAGTCGATGGCACCAATGCAACCCGGTATGCCGCCAAGTGCATGGAATCCCACTTTTGTGTTCGTAATTTCCTGCTCCGAGCGTGGTAGAGAGATGTAGTCGTCTGCGTGCTTCAGGAGGGCATCGAGCACGTAGCAATAGTGTCCGTGAGAACACTGGCTGTGAAATGCCATGCAACTGTCCGACTGTGTGCTGGTAGGTGCCTGTGGCCAGGAAGTGGAGTACAGACACCACCTTCAGTAGGGGTGGAATGGCGGTTGGGCTATCTATCATGCTGACAAGGTCAGCCTGTGTCATATCCACAATGGCGGTTATGGTGTCCCGGTCCAAACGGTAGAGGGTGTGGATCTGCTCATCCGTGAGGTTGAACGGATGTGCTCGGAGGCGTGGGATTGCGGGCTGCCTGCGTGGTGGTAGTGGCTGTGCTGGCGGGCCTTGCTGGCCCTGCCTTGCCCTCCTCCTCCTCCTGCGTCTCCTCTGTGCGGCCGGTTGTTGTAGTAGTTGCTGTTCGTCTTCTTCTTGAAGTTGGAGTACTTGCAGTGCAATCAGGTCCCCCAGGGCCAACATCGCTAGTCCTGCCGGTAGCATTTTGGTGTGGGTGTGGGAGGGGGTTGGGTGTGCAATTTATGTGTTTTCAAGCTCTATTGCCTCCACCTGTGGTGATTCATTCCACCTGTGCAAGCTGCAATCCCCTTTGGGCGAGCACGTCCCGCACACAACGCTGCAATTCGACGCATGGCATCTTGCTATTACAATCATGTATATGATCCCGATGGCAGTGAAATATTGGTTCATATGTTCATTCTGCTATGGTTCCATTGTTTCACATACTATCTTTGCAGTCGCGAACAAACTTGTGAAGGGTCAGTGGAATGTAGTGCTCGATTAACGGTGGACCCTTATGCAGCACTGTACCGCGGTTCACCGACGGGCGGGGCGTCCCATTTGTGAGTGAAGCCAGTTTGCATTTACACACAATGCCGCACTACATGGATGAATTTGTGATTTCGAGCGGTCACAGATGCCTTTCCGACGTGATGTTGCAAATGAGGTATTCGAAGGACTGCGCTTTCGGTCTTCAGCTAGCGGCGAGGAGACGCCCACAGGTCTGACTGCAAATATAACGTTCTATTGTTTTGTGTCCTTGGGACAGGGGCCATGGCGAGAATGCAATGATTGATATGAATAGTATGGGATGCGCAATAGCGTAGTGGACGATAAGGCAGGACGTTCCCAAATACATCTTACTTCACAACACTGGAATCCCGGCCTGGAGCACAGTGGATTTTGCAGACTGCATTACGCACAGACTCAATGGAAATTTCACATGTGATGTGAGTAAATAATCAGGCGTTTTCATACAGGGATGAGGAAATGATGTATGGATGCATGGACAGATGATTTAATGGAGAGTTTGCCATGTACAGGGCTTTTTGGAATCTATCCACCTCCCCTGCGCTATGTGATGCAGAGCTGCCATAGTGGGACCATCGTCTATCTGCCCTTGTTGTACCCTCCCTGTCTTGACGCGCCTTCATACACTTGTGTCTAGGCACGTTACTAATCCCATCGAATGGATTCTGTTTAGACAGACGCATGCACACAAGCACTCGTGTGTAATAGTGTTTCCAGCTCGATTTTCATAGTTATGATTCGCAAGTGATTTTTGCGTGGGAATAATCCTTTGGAGTGGGCTAGCATGCATATGGCTGTAGATTTAGTGTGATCATTGAAGTGAGTAATACGAATCAAGTTCTGATGGCCTACTATTCTTTTTCATTTCATTTGGGTGACAGGTATCTCCTCCCCTTTTGCCGCTGCCATCTGTATGCCACTCCTGCAGATGGCTTTTACTCCCAGCACCTGGTGCTTCGAGTTAATCAGTGGAGCACCATTACGATCTTATGGGACGATCGCCAATGGGCCACATGCCCTTACGCAGTACTAGTGGCTAGGAGCAACATTTCGAGCTTTCAGCTGGACTAGTGCCTACCTAATGGGACGGCCCTGCCGTTCTAGGCGCTTCCATGTTGCCTTTTTGAACGTGAATGTAGCCCCTGTGTACCATGAAGGAACAGGGCGTCACACAAGAAGAAGCTGGTCATTTATTGCGGATGCAGCCCACAATGATGAAATGTATTTTGGGGTTCATGTCCTAATGGCTGTATGGGCTTGGTGATTTTGTGGTGCATTAAATGTCTATTCTGATTTTAACCGTGTAGCGTTCTTCTTTGCAAGTAATGTGGCATATTCCTATTTGTGGTGCGATGTTTTGTGAGAAGATCTGCATTGGGTTCCGGCTTCTGAGTATAGTTGCATGGTACTGTACTGGCCGCGTTTGCCTACGAAGCCCAGTGTGGTCAGGGATAGGGGCTACCATTGTGACTGTTTTAATGATGTCCTGCTCATGGCCAGGGATTTGCTTTTGTGTAACAGATGCCGGTCAGCCAGGTGGATTGGTGGAATGATGTGATTATCAGAATATGGCTGGTCACAGGTGCCTGTGTTTGCGTGCGTTTCTTGGAGGGAGACTGAGGTCATGTCCATTGGAATGGCTTCTGTATTCGTGCCATCTGTGCCCTGCAGCTCCCATTGGCCCCTCTTGAGATGTGCCTGGCTGCTCAGTCACTCTGCCAACTTGTGTGGTCCATGCTTATGCTGATGGTTGGTTGGTTTACTGGCAGGAGTACAGGGCTGGTGCAGTCTCCCTCAGGATACTGCTTTGTATGTTTCCTTACACTGGTGTCAGTCGATGGGGGGGCCTGTTTTTGTTTGTCTCATTTTTCTGCTCATGTTGCTGTACTTGAACCTGCACATGCCTGTGCTGCATCAGTGCGGCAATGGTGCCATGGCATGAATGGATGGCCACTCACAAGGCACTTGGAGCCCCTAGATTCATTTGTTCGTTGGCATGCATGGGTGGCTTGTACATTTCACTGGTTGCATTTGTGTCTTCATTGCACCTACGAGGAGTTGTGCAATGTGGCCAGGGAGTGGTGTACAGGCACTCAGTAGGGCCGTTTACGGTTGATTCGCGAAGCCGTACTTCTCACCATGGCGGAATGGTACATTCCGCCATGCTTGATGGCGTTAGGTACATGTCCGCTTGGATCGGAATTCGCGTACCATTACGCCATGGTGGTAATTACGGTTTGGCATGGCGCGCGTGCGCGTACTTGGTGCAGTTAGCGTTGGCGTTCACTACGGTGTCGCTAATGGCATCGTACTTTACGGTGACGGGTCATAATCGCACCGAGCGCTATTCGATGGCGGTATTGCATTTCCGCCATCGTTTTTCGATTTCCGCCAGGGTCGTAATGAGGGCCACAGTGTGCACAAGTGTTTCCTATAAGTGCTAGGTTACGAAAATGGTTCCATGTACATTATTTTGAGTGTGAGGGAGTTTAGAAAGTTTATGACTGTTTACATGTGAAACAAGTAAACAGTAGGTTGTGGATACAAAAAACAAATATAGGGTAATTTTTGAAAAATAAATGAGATGTTACTACTAATTACAGATTTAAGTAAGAATTTAGATGTATTGCATTTACTTATTACGTGTATGCATGGTGTAATTAAGTATGTACACATTTCTGAAAAAGTATTGTAATTGAAATTAAAAATTAAAATATCTTACTAAAGGGTTAGTTTGTTAAATCCATAAATATGTTCTAAATGCAGTGTGAAGTTTTAGAAAATTCATATAATCTTTTTAGTCATTAAACCATAACTGTTTTTCAGTTTGGGAAGTGTAAAAAAATTGGAATTACGTTCTTAGGTGTGTAGGTAGCCAGAAAAAGGATGCACACCAAATTATGGAACAAGTTATGAAATGGCAATGTAGATTGTATAATAATTTGTAGTTTTACATTTTTTAAATATGTGTACAGCATAAAATGTCATTATGAACTTCTCATGTGTGTAGGTGGCCAAACAAAGTACGTGCACAGATTTTACATTTGTTAGGTTATCAGTGTAGGTTTTGCTAAGTGTTAATATGTTTACTCACAACAGTTTTATTGTCTACTTATTATTTGTAATATAGGTATGACTACACTTTAAAAAGATTAATATTCAAAATAATGTTACACTGTTGGCATGTCTTCATGTTTTTTATTTGTAAAACTGAAAACATAGTTCTACACCTCAAATGATACGTTGCTAAGCAACCTGATACATTGTATTGCACAATTACAGCATGCTCGCGAGTATAATACTTATTTTGCTTCAAGTTAGCCATATGTTTGTCTGAAATAAATATGTTACACAATGCCACCTATACATTTTGGCACATTTAGGTCCAATTTTTAGGAGCCCTTTACTTCGTTGTTTTCATTCCAACGCAGAGCTTCGCACTCCACCGAGCCACCGCCATGACTATGTACCAGGTGCCATCATCCTTTTGCAGAGCTTCTCTGGTCACCCGGACCCTCTAAGTCTCCTGGTCATCAGCCCCTCGGATGCCTGGTAAGCAGGTTTCAACAATAAAACCACTTAGTTCTGCATGCCTTTTACCCACTCACCAGGCTCCATGAAGTTCAGTCACACAGAGAGTGCTGGTTGAGTCTCACTGCCACGTAGCTCAACGCTGTTGCTATTTATCCTGACATATTCAATGTCAACATCACGGATTGCTTTTCCAATGCCTAGCCTGTCTTTTTTTCACCCACGCGGTTTTCCGTTGTAATTCCATGCTGGGTCACATGCATACAACGGTTTACACCGTTGATGCTCATGCTTGCTTAAATGCACACTGGCACTACTAGACCATGCATCTTTGAGTTATAAATCTTAATGCTTACCATCACAGGTTTACATGGCTTCTGACTCCATCTATTTTGATGCCACACCCCTAAAAAATCCACTGTAGCGCTACAAACACCCTCAAGGAACCAAAGCATCGCCACAACAGTGAACTACGCACAATTAGCCCTTTCGCAGGTTTTCCCTGGTCCTGCTAAATCAGGTACGTTGACCTGCAGAACAGTACGTTGGCTCTCCTGACTTACTAATATATAACTAGGCTTAATTGTAGCCTTTTGTTCTACAGTTACTCTAAAAGCCTGTATGAAAAAGGACGCTTTTTGCTTTTATGCAAGATAGCATACAAATATTCTATCTCAAGGTGCCACCCTAAGAAAATAGGTAGGTCGCCTCCTACAGAACCTCCCTTTACCTTACTTTCAAGGTTTTGATCACATTTGAAAACTTTTTTATTCTTTAACCTTTTAGATGAACAGAGCAATCAGCTGCAACAGGCTTTCATGTTAAACAACATTTTTTCTGTCCTGACAACAGTTCGGAACATCGTATAATCTGTACCACACTGTGATTCTGATGTTTGAATGACCTCCGAACCAGAAACACTTACTTGTAGTGTCGACAGTAGTTATGTACTGCGAATATGCCAGCAGTACATGCAATTTCAATCTTCACTCTTGCTGTTACTAACCTCACAATTTATAGAATTGTTTGCTTTTTGACTCAGTGTAAGACCATTGGTTCAGTCCTTTTGAAATTTAATATGAAACTTTATTATGTGTACATTTTGTTTTATCTGTACAATTTCCTTCGTTCAGTTATGTGATCTATAGGTTAGTTTATAATTTTACTTAACCTTCTGTAGTTTGGTTGCACCTCCTGTGAGTGTTAGAGAGGGATAGCCGTTGACTCTATTCCTTGACTTCCTATACCAGTGCATACAACTTTCAACCGTATCCACTGTATATTATATACACTGATTGGGCTCCAGCCATGTACTTTAGCACAATTCTGGCCAGTGGCCATAATATTCGACTGTGCCCACTATATATTGGGACTTATCAATGGACCACTAGCCTTTGACCTTGAGCAGTTTGGACATTTTTTGGCAATGTCCACTGTATATTTTCAAATAATAAAATGTAATAAGCAATGGTTTTCCGCCGTGCCCACTATTTATTATACAACACTAAACAGCCACTAGATATGGCTTTCAGCCATGTCCATTGTACATTATATACAGTGATCAGGCACTACCCATGGACTTTAGCACAATACTGGCCTGTGGCCCCAATCTTTGACATTGACCACTATATATTGTAACATATATATGGGCCACTAGCCATGGCCTTTGACTTTGAGCAATTTGTACATCTTTTGGCCATGCCCAATGTATATTTGAAAATAATAAAATGCAATAAGCGTTGTCATTCGGCCATACTCAGTTTATATCATGTACGCTACCCAGCCACTAGCAATGGTCTTCAACACAATACCAGCCACTGGCCACATCCGTTGGATGTGCCAACTATATATTCTAACATATTAATGGGCACTAGCTACGTTCTTTAGCCATGGCCACTGACTACAGTTTTCAATGTTGGCCACTGTATAGTTTAAAACAGTGATGGGCCACTAGGCATTGGTATTTTTAAATACTAACCGACCACTGCCTATGGCCATTGGTGCTGGCCAGTGACCCCAGCCTTTGTTATGGCCAAGTACACAGCCTAAACTGTTATCAAGGTAATCAAACCTTTCATGAGCTAACTTATAAATGATTTTATGTCTAATTCCATTATTGATTTAATCAGTTATATTCAATGTAAATTAGTGTTGTCACCAGTGATGGCATCAGTGATGTGCTTTGTAATGTAAGCAGTGTTCTCATACAACCTGTAATTAGTGATGCCATCAGTGATGTCATCTGTGATGTCATCATTTTGGTCATAGACTGCGCAACAGAGGGTGAGAAGTTACTGGTGCTTTAGCTGAATTGAGCTTTTGTTGCATTAAGTTGTCACCTTAACATCCCTGGAACGAAAGTTTTTTTCCTTGAATATATATGTACATTATATTGAACAAACCTTGCTAAAGGGGCATTATGGATAAGTTGCACTAATATAAACCTATGAAATTCAAAGAAAATATGTTGTTAAAGGGACATTATTGCAACAAGTAAAAACCGAAAAACCCCAGAAATCTGTTAAGCTAAGCTAAGCAACCATAACTCGCACCACCATGTGCACTGCTAAGACTAACACCCAGGACATGAAAGATGACATCACAAATGTCACTGATTACATCACTGATGACATCACATATCTGGGCCACTTGTTTTTGTATGCTGACATGATTAGACAAGTGTTTTGTTTTTACTCGCAATGAGAAGTTCCAAAATGCAAAAGGTGCTATATATCTACACATTAACCTTTTTATAGGTGCTTAAAGTACTTTCCTTAGAGTTTAGTCTGAGCTCATAGTGCACATACATGAGACAATAAGCAGGGCTCAAACACACACTTCATTTGTGTACATGATGATTAACTCTAATGTTATTGTAATTTTTTGGTGCTGTTGTTTCTTCCTTACTTTAGTTTCCCTGTATGTGCCTCTCATTTCTATACATTGTGGGGTTTTATATGTATTTCTTCTACTAGCACAAGTGTGTGGTAAGTTTTCAATAGTTACCTATTTATTCCATGTTTAACATTACTCAAAACTCTCATACGGTAGCATTTATTATTTTACTATGGGAAATTACCAGATTCAAAATATTGTACTTCTATGGTGCATGCTGCAACCATTGCCTATATATGTGTATGATTCTGTTACTCTATTAACAACAACACTCAAATATAATGTTTTGTTTACATGAGTACATTCTTTAACACATTAAGTACTTCATGATAGGTCCCCCAATCAAGCCTAACATCTTGTTACCAACCTTATAAACACAACCCCTTGTTGGGACTGTTTATTAAAATTAATTTAAATCGCTTACATCCGGTGTTCCACTCATCCCTGCTATGTACATGTATAGATGATCCATACAACCGTAACATTTGTCTTTGCTGAATGCCAGGCTCTCTGCCCACGGCAGAAAAGTGATATCACTATTTTTTGTACTTATGTTTCCATCTCGTATATCCACTTCCATGCTCCCCCGCTTAGTGATGGGAGTCTACATTTTATGTTTTCCTTATCAGCATGCTTCCAGGGAACATATTGCGGTCTGACCCCTCCCCTTTCCAATAGTGGCATTAAATTATAACCCCTCTGTTCCCCCGTGACTGCAGGGTAGTGTCAGTGCACTCGTCTTCGTTTTCCGTATCAGGGAACTCTGTTACCATATCTATCCTACGGCTACTTGTCATATTCTCTTCTTCATTCTTTCTCCCATTCCTATTATTGTCTTGTTTCACCGCAGGTGTGTGTTGTCGTTCTTCCTTTCTGCATCTAGGAAGATCCCTAAGCCTGCCAATGTATGGTGTGTGCTCAGGCGTAGGCGTGAGTGAGCGTGGTGGGCACGTTGGTGCGGATGTTGCTGCGCGCGGCGTTCCTCCTGCTACCTCTCTTACCTGTTCTTCACCTATCTTTCCCTCTTCCTTTCTTCTGCATGCCCATAGTGATTCGCCGTTAGCGCGTGTGAGGTATAATTTATCTAAACTTTCCTTACTGCCGCTGCTTCCTCTTTTCCCGATACCCTGATCTTCTTCACTGCAAAATCCGTCCAACAGCGACAACCCCCACTCTGTTCTTTTCCCTCCCACTGTCACCGTTTTTAAGTCTATTAAGTCCGTTCCTCTCTCTTCGCCCTGTGTTGATGTCGTGGGTACTTCCAAGTCCTGGCGTGTGTGTATGTTCTTGCTTCGCGCCCCACCTTCATGCTTTCGCTCTCCTCATCCTTCCTTGCTGTTATCTCGCCCCCAATTTCCTCTCTCTTCTTCTTTAGTTCCTCCATCACTTCACTACTTACCCTTGCTAATATCCTTTCTTCCTCTTCCTTTCTCTCCCATTTCTCCCGTTCCCGTTGTAGTATGCTCTCTATTACTTTGCCTTCTTCATATTTCCTTCTTCCACAGTTCCATTTCTTTTTCCCTCTCTTCCTCCCTTCTTTTCATGTCACGTTGCTCTGCGCGGGACATCCTCTCCGCTATTGCTTTTATCCTCTCCGCCTCTCTCTTTTTCTATTCTGTACGTTCTTTCATCCTCTCCCGCTCATCCTTACTGTCCTTCCTTTCCTTCCTTCTTCCTCGTGTCTCTTGCTCGAACTGCCTGATCAGTGTGCTGCGCGCATCCCTCAATTCGGCCAACCTTTCCTCCTCCTGTGACAGTTCTCTTTCCCCTTCTTACTCACCTGGTCCACTATCTGCACATCGCCCTTGTCTTCCTTATACACTCTCCTCAGCGCATTCTCTTCTTCTCCCGTTAGTGACCCCCGCAGCTTCAAGAGCACCTGCGCTGCTACCCATTCGTCTGGCTCTATGGTCGTGATGTGTCCCTCACTTCTTTTTCCTCCTTTTTCGCCCATCTCTGAGGAACCAGAACCTACCGTGCTCGTCACCTCCCCCCTCTGGTAGCTACCTGTAGCGGTATATGGTGGAGGGCTGTATGTGGGGTTTGAGTACCCCTCGGCTGCCGTTAATTGTTGCCTCGCTGCTTCTTGTAACTCCGTCACTGGATACAGCCCACCTTCCTCCTTTTTCACCAAAGGCATGTCTTCGATCCTTTCTTTCTTCACCTCCAGATCGGGTGTGGTGCCATGCCTAGGGAGCTTAATCAGCCAATTATCTTCCGCACTCGGCAACACTCTAGCTACCTCCTACGGGAAAACGTCATCTACTTAACGAGCTTCAATACTCAATTAGTAGGTATTCACATCTACTCATTGACCTAAAATGCCAATTCATAGGAAATCCACACTCCTTTCCCTACAAGTGTGCTCGATCTGAACAAATCAGTGCCTTTTAACAATCACATGTTGCGCCTTTCGGCTCCATCCACCTTCCTCCACGACGCAGTGGGAGACGGCCCTCGTGCCTTTCTGGTCACCGCTCGCTCACCTGTCGTCAGTTAGTTTTCAAATCCTTAGCACACACTGTAAATACCTCCCGCCACTCTTATCGCAATTCCTCCCCCCTCCCTCACAACATCACGTTGCTTGTTGGGTGTGTCATACTCACCAAGTACCCTTGATGCGGGACCGCTCGACTGCGCTCACCCCTCCAAGCGACTCGCCACCTCCCCTCGTCTGGACTCGTCCGGACACTCTCCAACCGCGGGCGGGATACTTCTCAATCGGCTCCCGAGGGCCAATATCCGGATTGTGCCGTCCGGTCTTCTTGCAGTTCCGTGATGGTCCTGTAGCCCTCAAAAGGGGGTGGCAGCAGAGGGGGCCGTGCTGACGGGCCGCCTCGCAACGAGAGGCCTTGGAATAAAAAATGCAAGGAGTAGACCTCAGAAATATCTCAGCAGTGCCTCCAACTTGCCTCCAACTTGTCGGGGTGATTATCCCGGGGTTGGCAGAGCCGTCCGCGGACCTCCACGCTGGGGAGGCCCCAACTCCTCCCGTGTCCCCAAAAATGAGTATGATATACACACAAGGAGCAAGGCTGAGACTGCTGTTTATTTCAACGGCAGGGATGGTTTTCTCGTATGCATCTGAGAAAGTGCACCTAACCTCTCAGAGGGGCTCTACCCGCGTCACCTGGGAAAGTTAGTACAAAAACCTATTGCCACTCAGGATTGGTTCTTCGAGTGGTAGGGTTAGTATGGTTAGCATATAGAGACGTAGGTTATTGGAAGGAACCAGATCAGGTGGTATACTTGGGCTGTCCCTAACATTTGTTACTTCAGAATTGCAACAAGGGGACCCTCGGTGATTGGCTATGAGTAATGGCGTCTGTAGTGAGCCCCCCTGTGTTCTGATTGGTTCTCCTGCGAGCCCCCAAGCCTGGGACCATCATTGTTCCCAGCTCGCGTTGTACCTGTCATTAGCAACAATGTGCAACTATGTGTTTGTGCAGACAACGGACAGGTCTGCTCATAGGCTCATAAGCGAGTCGTTCCCATCGCTGTAGGTGTCCATCTTGCCGCTTCGTTGTTGCAACCTGTGAGACCCTGGCGGCTTCTCTGTCTCGTAGGCTTGGCACCTTGTCAGTTTGGCTTGGTCACATGTGGAGAAGCACACTGCGGGGCAGAAGTTAGAGGTGGGAGATGTGAAGGGACTACTAATATCAATATTGGTGGATGCAGCAGATGACATTTGGAAAAGGGTGGGCTTCACCGGAGTCACGACTACAGGCACGTCACATGATGGGGCGCCATTTGCCAACTGTAGGCATGCGCTATGGCAGGCCCTGAGGGTCCAGTATCCAGACATGTCAGACATAGGAGCTATTACCTCACGCAAGATGCATGAGAATGAAGACCCTGTTGATTACATCCAGGAGATTCAGGAGAAGTGGCGCGTGGAAACTAGAGAGCAGTGGGATAAAACACAATCAATCTTTTACCACATATTAGTACAAGGGCTCCCTGAGGCAGTACAAAGACAACTGAAGAAAGTAGTGGGAATAGAAGCAAAGCCATGGCCGGAGATACAACTAACCATAATACACCACTGTAGAATATGGCAGGAGAAGATGAAGCAAAAGCAAGAGGATAGGAAAGCGGAGGAAGCTAAATTAGTGCAGAAGAAACTTACCAAATATTCAATGGAGGGAGCACTAATTACCACACCAGCAGCAGTAACACAGACCCCCACATCAGTAGTGGTTGCGCAGGACACAAGACAGCAACATATCGTCCCATTACCACAATCAACGCAAATAATACCACAACAGATGCCACCGCCCACACTATACACGTTCCCGCAGGGGGAGGGTACGGGACACTAGGAAATGGATATTATAATACCTTCCGGGGAAGAGGCGGTGTGATGAGAGGGAGAGGATATGCCCAGCCCACACAGCAGCAGGTAGGAGGGCTCCGAGGTTACTACCCTAATGGGCAGCAAGGGTACCAAGATAACACAGGGAATTTCCCATGGCAGGCCAGGGAACCACCAGTATGCTGGATTTGCGGGACGGTAGGGCATATGTCACGCACATATAGAGTAAGGCCCGCCCCTATAGCATGGGGAGAGCAGGGGCAACAAGGACATATGGGGGAGCAACAGGTTTACCAACAACAGCAAGGAACACAACAGAATACCACCCAGCAACAAGCACAGCAATATGTCGTACCACAGCCACAGACACAGAGCTACGCATCACCGCAGCAACAGGTAGTGGTAACACAACAACATCAAGTGCAACCAGCACAACAACCCACACCGATACAGGACAGCAACGTATCAACCACTGACACACCACTACCACAAACACAGTTAGGGAAGGTGACAATATTGGGACACAAGCCCTACACAGGGGGTGGTATGTCCCTATATGATGTGTCCCATCCTGTTGGTAACACCCAATAGTGCGAAGGAACCACGCATACAGGTGACGATAGGTGACAAAAGATTTTCCTTCCTTGTTGACACCGGGGCAACTAGGTCGTGTATAAGGGAGGGTACATTTAAGATGTCAGGCGAGGCTATGCACACTCAAGGATTCTCTGGGGCTTGAGGGTTGGTTCCCTTTACTGATAACATCTCCTTATCTATAGGAGACAATGAAATGTCTGTCCCGCTCCTGTACTCAAAGGAGTCGCCAGTAAACATACTTGGGAGGGACATAATGAGCAGATTGAACATGACTATATCTTTCACGGAGAACGGCATAATTTGTTCCACACCAGGAATAAACATGCTCACAGCACGACAAATATTGCAAGCTTACTGTGGCAAAACAGTAGTTCGGGCTGAGCCAGTAGATGGAGAAATGTTCCAGTACAGAACAGATATGGCATTTGCATGGATGCCCGGGATTGAGGGCAAAATTTGGAGGAGACCAGCAGCGTATTTGTTCAGGCTCGAGATGCCAGCAGATGAACCCGAAGGGAAGGTGATTTCTGTGAGAATTGAGAGTATCATGGCAACTGCAGATTACATCGTGCTACATGCCCAAGACAGGGAAGGCAGGGCATGGAGAACAGTAATAGCACTGGCTGAGGGGTGTAGGCTCACGCAGGTGTCTGACGAAGAGCTTTACTCAGATGACAGAGAAGAAGGGGTGATGGTGTTCATGATGAGTATCGACATATGGCTAAGAGTAACATATAAGCAAGTGGCGCTAAGAATGGCAATGGCACTAGAAGCGCCTACATCTACCCCGGTACCATTCTATGAGGAAGACATGGCGAAGGTTCCAGCATCTTTGTGGACCACCAGTCCATATGACGTGGGCTGCATAAAGAGCATTGGGGGAGTAAAAATAAAATTGAAAGAGGGAGCAATACTACCAAGAGTGAAGCAGTACCCATTGTCAAAGGAGGCAGATGAGGGCATATACAAGATGATAACTGCCCTGATAAACAACTGCATATTGGTATCATCAGAATCAACATGCAACACGGCTGTTTACCCAGTACGCAAGGCGAAAGGAGGGTCTTGACATTTCATCCAGGACCTTAGGCCCTTGAACCACATTGTAAAGGCAGAGTACCCTATAGCAGCAAACCCGGCTACAATAGTATGTGGAATTCCACCTGAGGCATCACGGTTCACCTTGATTGACCTAAAAAACGCCTTTTTCTCCATACCTCTGCACCCAGCCTCACAGGATCTCACGAGCTTCACTTATAGGAACACAAAGTGGAAGCATACCAGGTTGCCCCAAGGGTACTGTGAATCACCCTCAATTTTTAACAGGGTAATACAGATGGACTTAGGCAACATCGAAATGGAAAGCACAGTGCTGCAGTATGTTGATGACATCATAATTTGCAGCACCACTGAAGCGAGATGCAGGGAAGATTCAATAAAAATGCTCACAGTGTTGGCCGAAAAGGGGTACAAGGTGGACAAGGAAAAGTTACAGTACTGCCAGGAACAAGTATTATATATTGGCCAACTGATTTCCCAGCAAGGAAGGCACATAGCACCACAGAGAGCACAAGCGATAAGAAATACACCACAACCACAAACGGTGCGAGAACTGCAACAGTTCCTGGGCTTATGTAACTATTGCAGAGCATGGGTTTTTATTTACAGTTCATACATCAGACCCCTGCTCGAAACACTGAGGGAAGCACAGAAAGGGGACAAAAGGTTAAAGTGGACAAGGGAAATGACAGAAGCATTCGATGAGCTGAAACATGCCATATCCTCAGCACCCGTACTAGCCACTCCAAACTACGAGCACCAATTTTTCATCTTTTCACATTGCGACTCAGCAGTAATGAAGGCAGTACTGACTCAGAAAACGAGCATGGGGCACAAACCAATAGCATTTTACAGTGGTCACTTGGACCCTGTAATGTTAGGTCACTTCCCATGCGAACAAGGTCTTGCCACAGCAGCATTCGCGGTGGAAAAATCATCATCAATAACAATGGGGTGCCCCACCACACTATTTGTTGAGCATGCACTGTTCGCAATTTTGAACAAGCTCAAATCTACACTGACCACGCAAAGAGCCTCAGGTTACGAAATAATACTATCCAGACCAGAAATGACCATTGTCAGGTGTAGTACTGTAAATCCAGCCAGGTTCATAGCAGAAGTAATTGAAGAGGGTGATTATGCCCATGATTGCACACAGACAATTGAAATGTACTCTTGCACAAGGAAGGTTGAGGAGGATGCCCTAAAGGAGGGTGAGTTACTGTACATTGATGGGTCATCAACTATCGACCAGACTGACGGGGTAAGGAGGACGGGAGCAGCAGTGGTTAGAATGACAGAGGATTGGCTATATGTCCCGGTGAAATGTGTCCAACTACCACAACATTATTCGGCCCAGGCAGCGGAGTTGGTGGCACTGATTTTGGCACTAAAAGAAAGTTCTGACAAGAAGGTTACTATATACTCTGATAGTGCATATGTAACATCAACTGTGCACTCGGGATTAGTTAAGTGGCAAAGGAGGGGTTTTAGAAGAGCTGATGGTACCCCAGTACAACATGCCCTCCTACTAGCCGAATTAATAGAAGTAATTAACGACCCCCAAGAAGTAGCATTGGTTAAGTGTCAGGCACACACCAATGGTGATGACCCTATCTCGAAAGGTAATGAAGTAGCAGACGCACATGCAAAACATGCTGCGTATTTTGGTGAGATGTGGATTCCCCCAGAATCAGAAAGAGGCAGATGGAGGTCGATAGCAAGACAAATGTTGTTAAAGGACGGGTACACCCATCTCCCTGCAACACAGATTATGGAGTTGCAGGCAGCTGCACCAATGGCAGAAAAGGGGTGGTGGGTAAAAAGAGGGTGCAAAATGTCTCCCACAGATGCACTATGGCGTCAAAATAACACTGGAAAGGTAGTCATGCCGATAGCACTGTTAAAGACAGCACTTACTCAGCTACATTATCCAGCACATACAGGAAAGGAAATGATTGCACAAATTAAGGAAGACTGGTTTTGTCCCGATTTAAATTCCCATATTGCCAACTTCATCAGAAACTGCTTAACATGCCAACAGTTCACGGCCGGTCATACGCTGCAAGTGATAAAAGGTACTACAGCCCGGCCAGAAGGACCATTCCTACACCTCCACATTGACTACGTTGACATGATCAATGTATGTCAAGAACACAGGTACATGATAGTTGTGGTGTGCCCATTTTTGAGGTGGATCGAAGCTGGGCCCTGCACGCACGCGGATGCTTTCAGAGCGACCACATTTTTAGTGAGGGAGGTTTTCCCTAGGTGGGGCATCTGCGAAGTACTACGGTCAGATAACGGCCCGCACTTTGCAAACAAACTATTTCAGCACATCACTGCCCTCCTGGGGATTAAGCACAAGTTTGCATGTGCATATCATCCGCAAGCCAATGGCGTATGTGAACACTTGAATGGCCTCCTGAAGGAAGAAATAGCAAATATTCAGCAGGCAACTAAGAAGAGCTGGTTGTACTGTCTCCCCTTGGCACTATTTGCGCTGAGGAACAGACCAGGGTCCGACCACCACCTCACTCCCCACAAGCTGGTCACTGGTGATAGGGAGAATTCTCTGTTTAGGCTGAATTTCCTAACCTAGTGAGTCCCCAGCAGCTTTGCTGGATTTCTGGAGTTTGTTTTTTTCCATCCTGCCAAGAGTGAGACTCTTTTTTTCCCACTCTTGGACATGAATGTGTGTAATTCCTTTAAATGTCAATGTGTTATATGGGCTATGGGGTCTTTTACTCCATAGGGTCTCATATGTTTTTCTATGTGTGTTACACCGCACCCTACGTGCCGTAACACTGGGGCGTCCTAGCGGACCTCCATCATAGACTCCATACCCGGGGACTGACTACTGTCTCCCCGGGCATGTAAAGTCACCATTCGCTTTACTAGACCTAAATTTACTAACAGAACTAGTACAAACCATCCTATTGTGGACGTACTAGTGGGGGTAAGTCGATTACTCCTGGGTCTGTTATTCGAGGGGGCACTGTCCCGTCCCCCCTCATCGAGTTTTGGCTGGTGGCAGTGGAAACCACTTGTTATATTCGACCCCGAGTATAACCCTATGGGATTCTTCCCATTGTTGGAGATTGATACCTTTTTCCCGTTAATCTCTAACGTACCGCCGGTTTACTTATCTTAAATAAGTCTATCGGATGGTATTTTCTGCCAGAACTCGGTTTTTAAAATGGCGTCTGTGTTCGTCTCTGTGACTCCTAAACCAAAGGTTGAGCCCTTTGTTCCACGTTTTGGCGGGCTTCTGTACAGAGACCCTTCAAAGTGGTGCCATTCTGTCTGGGTTACCACAGGGGCGTGGGAGGGGTTTAGGCACCCTGGACCGAGTTGCTTTGCCAACTCCGGTCGCACTCTGGTGTGATTGGCCCAAGTGGTGAGCCTCCCCGCTCACCAGTTAGCGTGTTTTGAGTGACAGCTAGGCTGAATGAATGGGGATTTTCTGCATAAAAGCAGGGCTTTTGGGACTGGATCTTCAGAAGTCGCCACAGGACCTAAGAATCCAACGAGGGTAAAGCTGAGCCGACCTGCAACGACAACACCTCCGGTGGAGCCCTGCTGAACCGACTCACCACTTCCCGACGACAGAGGAGATCTCCCTGCCGGAGAGTCTCTTCCCCTGGCTGGTGGGAAAAACCAGTCACCTTTGCTTTTTCTTCGCCCAGGATGCAGTGGTCGAATTGCCCGTGCAGAGCACAGTGGCAACCGGATAGCCACTACCCCTGTACCGTGACCAAAAGGTGGTGCCTTGTGACGGAGCATTCCGCGGCTGGTCTCTTCCCTGGTGGTGCACCGGACTTCACTTTTCTTCGACGACGAGATCCTCTCTACTCTTGGCAAAGACCCGACGTGCATTCACCACCAGGAACAACTGCCTCTGCCGGAGCTGACTCTCCACAAACAAGGTACCGTACCTGCCTGGCTTCCCTTTCTGCCGGATAGAGTGAGGTGTCTGAATCCTCACCTTTCCATTGGGTCGCCTCCAAGCGTTCTTTAACTTTTCTGTTCTGAACTGGTCCAACCTTTCCTTAACAACTTGCCATAAAGACTCGAAGCGCATTTCCACTGAGACACTTTTGGGACATATCGCCTTGCCTCTCTCCGAGTGGGCCTGGCCTCTCAACTTTGTGATCCGCAGTAGACCCTGCCTTACTTGCCTTGCATTTGTCCGTAAAGTATTGGTACCGAGTTGATTTCATAACCTGCCTTATTTTTCTCTCCCGTCCTAACGATTACTAGAGTGCCATCTAGGTTAACGCATACACCTCTGTCTGCAAATAAGTGATGCCGGTGAACCTAGAATTGTCGAACTATAGTTAGGGGGATTGATCTATGTCTTCGTATCGTAATTGTGATTGGAGTTGTTTGCCGTAATAGTGCCAGAGTGTTTTCTATAGATGTGTTGTTATAAATAAATACCCTTATATCTTTACACCGAAGCCTTGTTCCGTGTTTGCTTGTTCTACTGTGTAGATTGCCCTATATTGTATACTCCACATACTGCCTAACTCTTCTTGAGGGAAGTCTGACTGCTCAGCCACAGCTACCAAGTGAATCTGTATGGTACAGACTGCTACCAAGTGGGTTTACTGCCAAACACCTGTAGTCCTAAATCTTTTGCAGTGGTCCCAGAGGGAACTGCACAGGTTTCCGCCTAACAACTGGTCGTCAAATGCGCCTCCCATTAACGCCGGTATCAAGGGTACTAACTGATTGTGAAAGTACTGCAACTGTTTTTGGTGATGAAATGCATCATTATGTGTCTTCTTTGATTACTAGTGTCACCTTTATCTCTCAACAGCTCGAGCACATGCGGGGCGGGTCGAAGAACACCCAACTGGAAGAAGCAACTGAAGAACAAGAACAGCAAGGACTGTGTAACATAGCGAAAGGTGATAGTGCACTCCTCCGCAACTTTAATCGTAAATGGAACGACCCACGTTTCACTGGGCCCCACTTAGTAGAAGCAGTAGCTCCTAGAGCAGTTAAGTTGGCTAACAAAAACACATGGTCCCATCTTCACGACGTTAAGCCCTACAATGGCCAGACCCGCCCTCGCGTTGACAGTAGGGCCACCGCGCAGACGACACCTTCAGCAGCACCATCGGCAGACAAAGGCACAGCAACAGCCAAGGAGGACTATTGTGACGTTACCCCTAACCTGCCCCTAGCCACGTACTCACCAATAGATTTTGAACAATCACCCCTAGCCCATCCCATGGTTACAAGGTCCCGAATGAAACAAACATCTGCTCAGCCCTGCCCTGCCCATTTCACCACTGAGTAAAGGACATTATATAATGAAGTAGAATGTTGCATACACCACTATAAACACTTGTATGTTTTCTTTCGTTCTTATGTCTCGCACATGCAGGTACCGTATATTACTGTATTGTCTAGAAAGTGCAATAACTAACGTAGTGTTCTGTCCAGGAGTAAATGCTTCCCGCAGATGATAATAACCCTGAAGCCCTATCACACCAATTTGTATACCACATAAGGAGACCAAAGTATCTGAAAAGAAGGAGGGTACGTGTGTATTACACAGCATTCGTTTTGGCCATAAAACAATCATTTCCCCATCTTCACAAGCACCTACCAGCTCTGAGGGATAGGTCCCTGAGATTAATGTGGGAACAGCTTTTCGCCTGCGCAATGAACGATTACCTGATAGGGAGTGCTTAATTAACAGTACTAACCACAATAACACATACCTTCAGAATTTTCAGGTGGGCAACTTTAACGTCGCAAGAATAAGCTGCAGGACCGCAGCAAAGGTAAGAGCAAAATGCCAGTGAAATTAGCGACTGTAATAAAGATCTTAGGTGTGTTGGTGATCACTGGTCTATTGGCTGCCTCTGTCTGGCAGAACACCTATGCTTTGCAAACTGTGGCTGTACCCAAAACTAACATCCCCCTCCCACGGCTACAGTTACAGTATCAGGCGGTACAAGTAGTACTAGAGGTAAGGGTAGTAGAGTTAAACGCAGCAAATATGCAGAGGAGAGGGAAATTAACACATATCTTACAGATTCAGCACACGTCTCAAACAACATGTTGTATAAGCACATGACCAAAATTGGTAAGCAGACAACGGAGGACAACTGCTACGTCTGCTCATTGATTCCGTATGCCATGAGCGCATCAGGAACATTCGTAGCCACCGAAGTACCAGCTAAAACAATGTTATGCTTGATGTATTTAGCACTATTTCAGACGAGAGGACGATTCCAAGGGACGGTGGTGAGAATTGAATGGAAAACAAGGGACACGTATCCATACGAAAATAATTTTCTCAAAACATATTCGGCCTACCACAAGAGAAGCCTACATACTGAAGCCTTCAGGTACATGACGGACGGCCACAACAAAGGAGAAAAACGAAAAAGATTACGCTGGACTACCTGCCATGCGATTGGTATGCCACTGAAACTCCTGGAGAACAAGGGTGTTGGGAAAGACCTCTCATAATAATAACTGGAAAAGTATATATGAACAATGAATGGGAGATAGGAGTAGTAGGGAGTAACATGGTAACAAGAGAAAATACTACCACCATACAAGGACACAATGATAGATGTTGGACGACGTGGGGTACGTATGTTCCAATGTTGACGTGGATGGAGAAGGATAAAGACCCAGTAAGAATACTACCACTGACTGCACCCACATTGTGCTATCAACAAAAAGGAGATGTGGATGTAGGGTATAACACCAACTGTAAAGACATAGTGGAGATACCTGAGGGGGGTGTGGGCACAGTGGTTATAATGGATCACTATTGGGCCTGCGGTGACAAGGAATACCATACATTGCCCTCCTCATGGAATGGAGTATGCACCATGGTGCACATCAACGTGCCATCACCAGTTGTGCCTCAGAAACACGTCAACTTGGCTAATTTCCCCAAGATGGACGAAGGGAACAAGAGGAAGAAGAGGTCACTGAAGGTTGCAGTAGGTGACGAGAACAACAACAATAATGTCTTATCAAGAGCAAAAAGACAGGGGGAAACGCTCACAGGAAACTACCTGTGGGGACGGTCAGAAACAGCACTCACCTCCATCCCACCAGAACATAGACTATTCAGTAGAGCGGCAATGTTCTTCTCATCAATAATTCACCCAGGACTCCAGGCATACGCAAATGCAAAATGGCTTCAGATAACACGGTGGGAGCATATGATGACAATAAATTCAACGCAATCAAAGAAGAGCTGCGAGCAGTAAGAATGGTAGCACTACAGAACAGGTATGTTCTGGATCTCCTCACGGCAATGGTAGGAGCGGTTTGCAAAACAATTGGACAATCATGTTGCACGTTCATTCCAGCTAATGACGTGGATAATGGAACACTTACTGAGGCAGTATCCCAACTTGCCCTGATGCACTCCAAAACGGAGGAAGAGAGCAAAGGAGTGAAAAAGGACAACAGCTGGTTTTCCTTTCTTTGGTCATGGATGCCTTCGTGGCTGTTAGATGGGCTAAAACTACTAGTAGGAGTAATAATATTGGGTGCAGCTGTGTTGATTGTGATAAAGTTTTGGAAGGCTAGAAAAGCGCGCTCAGTGGATGAAATGATAGAAATGGCCGGCATGCACGCCTCATTACCAGCTGATGACGTCTAACACACGGATATGATAATACAAGAAAGAGAGAGGCTACGCAAACAGATTATCGACAATCACAAAGGTCCATCATCTGTGAAGGTGGAGAACCAAAGGAACCCGAGAAGCTATGTAGGAAGGTGGGTATACTGCAAACCCCGCGGCACCTGCGTCTTCATGTACTGGTCGTTTGAAGATCATGTAAACCTTTATGGACACTTGGCTGGAATAACTAAAATATGGAGAGTGAAAGGAGATAAGGAAAAGGATGAGTTTGTGGTCGACAAGTCGACCAGAGGGGGGACTGAAGTGGGAGATTGGGACAATACCCTCCCCCCAATCTCATCCAGATCATGGCCTAGGGGATCAGGGCCCAGACACCCTCCATGAGACAAATTCACCTACCTGCCAGATGACAACATACCCTGGTTCAGGAACTTACACATAAGAGGAGTATGCCCACCAGTACGACCAACAATAGCCCGCACGGCTGATGACGACATCTGTGGCATGGATGAACTCGACTAGAACAACGACTACAAGTATCCACATCGTTAGAGATGCCATGACGACATAGCTAACAGGCAATGGCACACGTACCACCATGCACCCTGGTCACTCACACACCAATCTACATGAAGAACATACTCAGTGCTATGACGTAGCGGACTGTCACACCCACGGACGTGCATTGTTTTTATTTTTCACATAGGCCTTCTATAGCACCGCAGAAACGCAAGACGCCTGAAGAGATTGTGTATATGCTTGCTGATGCTTCCTCGCCACCTATCTCTATGAGACGCTATCACGTATATCTAGTCCCAGGCTTTGGGGCTCGCGGGAGAACCAATCAGAACACAGGGGGGCTCACTACAGACGCCATTACTCATAGCTAATCACCGAGGGTCCCCTTGTTGCAATTCTGAAGTAACAAATGTTAGGGACAGCCCAAGTATACCACCTGATCTGGTTCCTTCCAATAACCTACTTCTCTGTATGCTAACCATACTAACTGTACCACTCGAAGAACCAATCCTGAGTGGCAATAGGTTTTTGTACTAACTTTCCCAGGTGACACGGGTAGCGCATCATACTGTAGTAAAAAGGGCCTGCGAGCCCCTCTGAGAGGTTAGGTGCGCTTTCTCGGATGCATACGAAATAACCATCCCTGCCGTTGAAATAAACAGCACCCTCCCCAGCCCGGAGGTCCGTGGATGGCTCTGCCGACCCCGGGATCAGATAGTACATGACTGCCCTGTGCACATCCAGTGAGTGTTGGCTTCTTTCTGCCACGTTAGTGGGGTTCTGGAAGAATGTGGGTAGTTATATAGACTGGTTCACATGGAACCTAGAAATGAATTTCGGCACAAACCGTGGGTGAGTGCACAGAACCACCTTATCTCTGTGAATTGTGACAAAGGGGTCTAGAATAGAAAGGGCCTGTAGTTCACTGACTTTCCTTATAGAAGTGACTGCCACTAGGAAGGCAGTCTTGTAAGTTAGTGCTTTGAGGCTTGCCTTGTGCATAGGTTCAAAGGGAGACCCCATAAGTCTGCTTAATACCACATTTAGGTCCCATCCGGGTGCCGGGTTGGAGGATGAATTATTTTAATCCCTTCCATTAAAGCTTTAATTAATGAGATCTTCCACCACAGCACCTTTTGCTGGGGCGTGGTATAGGCTGAAAGTGCAGCTAAGTGGACCTTCAGGGAATAAAAAACTAAACCTGAGTCTAGTAGGTGAGACAGGTATAGTACAATATGAGTAGGAGAGCAGTCAATGGGATTGATGCTTTTGGAATTACACCAGATGATGAAGCGTTTCCATTTATTGGAGTAGCAATGTCTGGTGTTAGGTTTTCTTGCTTCCCTAAGTTTATCCATGCATCTGTGAGGAAGTTGGAGCCGCCCGAACTCTATGACCTCAGGAGCCATGCCACTAAGTTCAGAGTATGTGGGCATGGGTGAAGTGTTTTCCCATGTTTATGGGCAACGAAGTTTAATCGGAGGAGAGAGTGACATCTCCATCAGATGGGAGAACCAGGGTTGCAGGCCCTCATCGGGGCCACCAATATCATGGTGACTGGTTCCTGGTACATCTTGTGCACAATCCTGTTGAGTAGGGGAGTCGGGGGAGGGTGGAAGAATAAGCAAATTTCCCTGACCATGTTATCCAGAGACTGTTCCCCTTGGATCAGTTCTGAGGTTACCTGGATGCGTAATCTGGGCATTGTGAGTTCTCCAGAGTGGCAAACAAGTCGATCTCTGGAAAGCCCCATTCTGTGAAAACATTGGAGACAATGCCTTTCTGTAGTTGCCATTCGTACACTAAGGATAGTGGGAAGTCTCTGCTGAACACGTCTGCCAGAAGATTAAGTTCCCCTGGAACACGTTGAGACAGTAGGAGCATCTTGTGTTTGAGAGCCCACTTTCAAATGTTCTGGGACAGTTTGGATAGCCCTGGAGAGTGAGTGCCCCCTTGCTCTTCAGGACCAGTACTGTCAGTACTGTCTTTCCCTGCAATTGTGTCTGAAAAGCTTTCAGAGCTTTGAACACTGACAACAGCTCCAACAGATTTATGTGCTTGGATGCTACCACTGGGGGCTAAATGCAGCGTGCCGTCTGCTGAAGGAGGTGTGCCCCCCACCCTTTGAAGGATGCATCCGTCGTGAGAGTGGCTTCTACAGCGGGGGTGGTGAAGGTTTTCACCTTCAAGAGGTTTTGTCTTGACCATCACTGCAGAGAGAGAACGAGGGCTGCCGAGACAACCACTAGATCATCCCATTGTCCGCTGGCCTGGCACCACTGGCTGTTGAGCCCCTCTTGCATGGGGCACATGCACAAACATGTGTGAGGGACCAAGTGTACGCAGTATGCCATCATCCCTAAAAGTCGCATGGCCTTGTGTACAGTCACACCTCGACCAGCTTCATACCGAGGGGTCTGAAGCTGCATATGTTGAACCCTCCCGTTGGAGGGGAAGGCGAGGCTATCTTCTGTCTGAATTAGGGCTCCCAGAAATTGCTTGACATGGCTGGGGTCTAGGCTGGATTTCGTCTTGTTTATGGAGAATGCCAGGCTGAAGAGTAGGTCTATTGTCCATTGTGTGACAGGCATGTTCCGTAGAAATCCCCTTTTATGAGCCAGTCGTTGAGGTAAGGATATGCTAGAATGGATTGCCTGCGCAGGTGAGCTGCTGCAACTGCCAGTACCTTTGTAAATACTCTTGGGGCTGAGGCAATTCCAAAGTGTAGGACCTTGAACTGATAGTGTTTCTCTTCTATCATGAATCTTAGGTATTTCCTGTGTGCTGGCAACATTGAAATATGAAAGTTTGCATCTTTCATGTCCAATGTTGCCATGTAATTCCCTTGCGTTAGCAGAGGGATTACCTCTTGCAGCGTTACCCTCTGAAACTTTTGCGGTTTGACAAATTAGTTAGCAGGGTGCAGGTCTAGCACAGGGCGCACGGTTAGATCTTTTTTGGGTACAAGGAAGTGCACTGAATAAATACCCTTGTTTACCTGTAGAACAGGGCCAACTTTGATTGCCCCCTTTTCCTGCAGGATCTTGACCTCTTGCAGCAGGATTCTGAGGTGATCCGGTGTTAGGCGCCTGGAGTTCGGTGGCCTGAATCGAGGTGGCTTGCTGAACTCGATGCAGTAACCATGGCTCACCGTCTTCAGCACCCAGTGGTCTGTGGTAATCCTCTCCCATGCATGTAAGAATTATGTTATAGGTCCTCCGAACGAGGAGGCATGGAAGGGGACCCGGATCTGAGAGTCATTTCTGACTGGAGGCCGGGTTGCCTCTAGGGGTGGCATTGCAATCCCTTCCTTTTCCACTGTGTTGTCCTCTAGGGGGATACTGATTTGGGGCAGCAGACCCTTGTCATGAGGACCATGAGTTACCCGCACCATATTGGTTATGTGGGGAACGAGAATTGGACTGTGCGCGAAAGGAGCGGCAAGGACTTCCCCCTCTCTATTTGAAGAACCTTTGAGTGATTTGATTTAGGATTTCAAAGTCTCATGTGCTTTGTTGGCAGTTTCTAGCACCTCATCAACAGCCTTGCCAAACAGGTTAGAATCCTCCACCGGTTTGTTGATGAGAGATGCTTGTGTCTCCAGCTTGAACCCTGAGTTCTTCAACCAGGCGTGTTGTTTCAAAAGGGTACCCTGGGCCAGCGTTCTCCCTGCTGTCCCGGCGGAATCTAAGCTGTTTTTTTTAAAAAATGTGTTTTTATTGGAGTTTGTTTCAAACAGGTTACAGCTTTTACATCAAAAATTAACAAACATAACAAAAGAACGAGTGTAGCCGTTAAACAGAAAAAAAACAGATGAGAATCAGTGTCACAATATCAATAACATCCATGCGTTCTGTTCCATCCGTAGTTAGTTTCTCTTTAAAATGTCCATAAACATTAACATCTTTTCCTCCAACTTCCCCTCCCTCCCTCCCTCCCTCCCTCCTCCCACCCCACAAGACTATATTGACTGCTGTCGAGGGATGCATTATCTAGTGTTTGACAGGCTGGTTGATGGGCTTGTTAAGCTTTTGGGGCCACCTTGTTCAGGAGGTTATCTTGAGGTCCTACTTTCCATAGTTGCGTGCGGTATCAGTGGACACTCCCTCAAGGACACGGTCTGTGGTGTTGGTCAGTCGCCCAATGTTAATGTGTCGTTCCCGGCATATACTTATTGAGAAATTCCAACCACAAGATGGCACACTGTGTCGTTTTTCCGTGTATGGAAGCCGTGATTTTTTCCATGGTGCACATATTAGAGGCTACATTAACCCATTCTTTTTCAGTCGGGGCTACCAGGGATTTCCATTTCATGGTCACTAGGGCCCTTGCGGCTAATAACAGGTGTGCAGCTATATCCCTGACCCTCCGCCACTCATCTTCAAGTTTTTCAAAACCAAATAAGATCAGATAGGGGTCTGCTGTTCGCTGGATCCCGTCCAGGTCCCTAATTCATCCCAGAACTTCATTCCAATATATTTTGATCCAAGGACAACCCCACCACATATGCCAGTAGTCTGCTGTGTACCCACATCCCCGCCAACACATCGGACTAGATGACTGATACATTTTGGAGAGCTTGTGCGGATCATATTGCCATCTGTTTAGTAGTTTTATGGAGTGCAACTTATACTGGCATGAGTTCAAGGTCCTGGGCGCTGCCCTACATATCTTATCCCAAGTCTCTGAATCAATTTCTTCGCCCATGTCCCTCTCCCATTTTGATTTAAGCGATTCTGTGGAGCCCTTTCAGGCTTCTATTAGCGTCTTATATAAGGCTGATATCAGCCCTTTCGTTTCCGTCCTGGAGTCGAGTATGGTTTCAAACGGGGTAAGGTCCCTTCTCAGCTTATCCTTGCATTCGGGTTTTGTCAGAACACCTTTGATCTGCAGGAAGTGGAATACAGACAGACTGCCTACACCAAGTGCTTCCTCCAGTTCTGGGAGTGTGATAAAGGAGTCCTTTTTTAGGAGTTGGCCCACCATTTCCAGGCCTGCCTCATACCAGGCTTGAAACCTCTCTACATTGGGGATCTGGTCATTGATGCCCGGAGACCAAAGATGGCTTAATGGCGATGGCCATGTAGTGATATTTTCCATGTCCTTGCCTTCTCGCCATGTGTCCCATATGGTTGCAAACAATGGGTGTGCGTTGGATTTTTCAACACTCTCCTTCTAGGAGACCATAGCCACTCAGAGATTGTCGCTGGGGACATATAGTGATTATCCATAGAAATCCACTGGGGTGTTTTTTGGTTACGGAGGTGGGGGATGAGGACTCGTAATTGGGCCGCTTCGTAGTATTTTTGAATGTCTTGGAGACCCACCCCACCCTTGTCTTTCGGCAGTGTCAGGTTGGAGTATGCAATTCTCAGAGTTTTCCCTTGCCATAGGAATCTTAAGATCGCCTTCTTGACTTCTGTGAAGAAGTGGTGTGGCATCTGAATGGGGAGCATTTGGAAGGGGTATAGGAATCTCAGGAGGCAGGTCATTTTTATCTCGTTTAGGCGCCCCAACCAGGATATTGTCAGTTTGTCCCATCTAGCGAGGTTCACGTGAAATTTCTGGAGAAGCGCTGGGAAATTGGCCTCATACAATTCTTCCAGTGATTTTGTGACATGTATCCCTAGGTACTTCAATTCTATGTGTTCAATGGTAAGGCCCAAGGGTAGGTATCTTTCGGTGTTTGCTTCAATTGATCCCTGTAAGGGGAAGAGTATCGATTTGGATTTGTTGACCTTAAACCCGGATACATGGCCATATTCTTCTAGGAGATACAGAGCCTTGGGGATGGATACACTGGGATTTGTCACATGGAGGAGCAAATCATCAGCTAACAGCGCTACTTTCAATTCCTCGTCTTCAAGACGCATCCCTGCCACCTCGGTGTCTTGTCTCACTTTTTAGGCGAGGGGTTCTACGTAGAGGGCAAAGAGAATAGCTGATAGGGGACACCCTTGCCGGGTGCCACGTCTCAACTCGAACCACCTCGAGTACTCTCGATTGACAGATACTGAGGCCTTTGGTGTGGTATAAACTGCTTTTATCCCCCTTCTAAATTTCGGTCCTATACCCACAGCATGGAGGACTGCGGCGAGGAAACTCCATTCTACTCTATCGAAGGCTTTTTCGGTGCCAATGGAGAGTAAGGCGGGATCGCCGATCATGGTTTGGGAGGCTGTGACCAAATGGAGGGTCTTTCTCATGGTGTCTGCGCCTTGCAGCCCTGTTATGAACCCTACCTGGTCGGGATGGACAAGATTGGGCATATGGACCTCCAGTCTAGCTGCCAGCACCATGGTGTAAATTTTAGCATCTATATTAAGGAGGGATATGGGACGGTATGATCCACAGCATTTGGGGTCTCTGCCTTCCTTGGGAATAACCGATATGAGAGCTCAGACAAATGAGTTGGGGGCCTTTCCTGTGTCAAGGATTTCATTAAATAGAGTGGTTAGGAATGGGGTTAAGAGGGTGCCAAAGGTTTTATAGAAACCGGCAGTGTATCCATCCTCCCCTGGGGATTTGCCCAGTGTTAGTCGTTTGATCGCTTCGTGTATTTGATCTTCCGTTATGGGGGACTCGAGGTGGGCCGAGTCTGTGGCGGCGATTTTTGGAAGATCAGTATCGGTGAGGTAATTGTCTAGCTCTTGTGAGTTTAAGTCTACTTCTGAAGAGTATAAGGACTCATAAAAATGTGCAAATTAATCTGGGATGGAGGGTGCATGTTGCCCTTGATCGGGGGTTGTGTGTGTGATCTCCTTTACCCTCCGTTCTGCCCGTTGCATCCTGAGTCGAGCTGCTAACAGCGCATCGGCCTTATCCCCCTTTTCATAAAATTTCTGCTTCAATAAATGCAGCTTGCGGGCTATCTGGCCATGCTCTAGGTGACGGAGTTCCTCCCATGTTTTCTTAGCCTCTTCGATCTTATCAGTGTCTGTGGCGTCGCCCGCCCTGGATTCTCTATCTAGCTGACATATTTCGCTTTGGAGCCTATTTTCAATGAGGATTCTTTCCCTTTTCTTCCGGGCCCCCTCCCGTATGAGGATCCCCCTCCAGGTTGCTTTGGCCGCTTCCCACACACTCTGTTTGGGGACCTCCCCCGTATCATTGGTTTTAAAGTATTCAATGATCTCTGTCTCGAGTTCCTCTCAGAAAATGGGATCTCTCCACAGGGTCTCGTTAGATCTGCACTTCCCACCCTTGATCGGCAAGTGTTCCCATTGTATATCAACAGTGACCATGTCATGGTCAGACCAAGTTATCGGGACAATCTCTGAACCTGATGTGTTGTCGTATAGTTCCCGGGAGAGGTAAATGTAATCTATTCGGGTCAAAGTATTGTGTGGAGGTGAGTAAAAAGTGTATCCTTTTTCGTCTGGATGTATTGCCCTCCATGTATCAACCAGTGCATACACTTACATCATACTCACAAAATCATTCCGTTCCCCTCTCACAACAGTATCAACAGTTGGATGCCCCGCTTTCCGATCCAGATTGTGGTCTGCCCATAAACTAAAGTCCCCACCTAGCATACCGTGGCCAGTGGCCTCCAACATTATTTTGGGGATAGTTCTTGAAAGGAATCGGAACTGTCCCACGTTGGGAGAGTAGATCGTGGCAATCGTTACTTCAACCTTCCCAATGGTCCCCGCCACTAGTAAGGCTCTCCCTTCTGTATCTGACCAGGTCTTGGAGACAAGGGACGCAATTCCCTTTCTGATAAGGATACCCACTCCCCCTTTGCGCAGTGCTCCCGAGCCCCAAAACTCCATGCCAAAACGTTTCCCCAGGATGGGTTTCTCCTCCCCTTTCATATATTTAGTTTCTTGTAAGAGTAGGATATCGATCTTCCCCCTCCGAAACTCCCTTAGCACTAACGACCTCTTGGTAGGTGAATTAAGTCCTTTAACATTGAGTGTTCCAATCTTCAAGGTGCCCCACGTATTAGCATCAGGGGCGGCCATCCATATGTGACATTGCAATATTTACCACAATATGTCGCCATTCCCTGTGTTCCAGGTCCTCAACCATTCTTAGTATATCTACCCTCTCAGCAGTAAGTAAAGATTCTGTGACAGTCACACCTTCCCCTGCATCTTATGATCTCCCCCTCCCCCTCTCTCACCCCCCCCCATATGACGGCGTCCGAGCGGGTCCAGTTGGCTTCACTGAACCTGCAACGAACCACCAGTAAGAACCATCATCACGCGGTCCTTTCTTTAATAGTAACCATCACATTAGTCTGAGCCCCAACTCCAACCCCCCCTCTAACTACAATTTACAGCCATTGAATATAACGTTTGCGTTGGACCAAAAGCAGCCTCTAATTGCATTGTACCCATAGTGTCAAAGTAGTTGCCGCTGGTCAAGTTCACTTGTCCCCTTCCGGGAAGTTGTAACCTCTCCGATACTTTCTCGATCCTTTGACTCTCTGTCTCTTAGGTGCTCGGAGTTTCCACTCTCGCCCGTCGTCCCTAGGGGCGTCTCCGTCTTCCCCCCGTTCACGAACCTCGACAAGTTCAGATATGCACGTCTTTATCTCCCTTTCCGATTGCAGTCTGATTCTTGTGCCATTGTGTTCAAAAGAGAGCGAGAAGGGGTATCCCCACCTATATCGGGTGTTCCGCTCTTTCAACCATTTCGTCAGGGGGCTACACATCCTCCTCAGCGCCAATGTCATAGCAGATAGGTCTTGATAAATAGTTATTTGTGCTCCGTTAAGGGTAAGCGGACCCCTCTGCCTTGCCTTCTCGAGAATCTTCGCCTTGTGTTGGTATCTGTGGAAGCGGGCGAGAACTGATCTCGGGCCTCCCGGTGGACCTCCTGCTCTATGGATTTGCTCGGTTCTCGGTTCATCGATCTCGTCGTCGGCTGTTAAGATTTTGATGATGTCATGGAGAATTGCTTTCAGGCCTTCCTCCGTCTCCCCATCGCGTTCCGAGATCCCGAAAAACCGTAGGTTGTTTCGCCTCTCTCGATTTTCCAAATCGTCCATCTTTAGTCTGTATTCCTCCTCTCGTTGTTCGAGATCTGTGAATCTGTGTTCGAGTTGTGTTTCTAAAGTGTCTATGGAAGCTTAGTTATTTTCCACTCCCTCTAATCTGTCCTCAATTTTGTCTATGCGCTGTGTGATCTTGTCGATCTTGCCACCGATATTGGCCCCCATATTCTTTGTTTCCGTCAGGAGAGCTGCTATGTCACCTTTCGTGGCGTCTTTCTCTCCATGTGCCACAGATTCCGTTGCCATCTCAAAGGTGGTAGGTTTATGGTCGGAGGGAGCGTAAGCCTAGGTGGCAAGCTTTATTCTAGCTTGCATATATTCGGGGGCTGCGTCTCTTCGCCTCAGGTTCAGTTACGATGAGGAAAGGACGCGTGGGCCTCGCTCTCAGGTTATGCCGCGTGCCTCCACAGTTTTTAAACATACATATGCGGACAGTTGCACTGCTCACCTCTCAAAAAACGGGTGTGTTGTCCACGGTCTCCAGTGGGTAGAGTTCACGATTCGCAGGGCCCCTTATGCAGAGGAGGGGTTGCGGGGCGACCTCCTGGTTCCGGTTCGAGTCAATACTGGGCACTTGAGGAGGCCCACGCCCCTGTTTCAGGGGCCCTACCCTCAGTCCCAACACCTCTTACCCTGTGCACCGGGGGGGCAGGTGGTGTGCAGAGGCCGGGGGGTTATGTGACCGCAATCATTAGGAGCTGGTGTATGAGAACATGGTGCCAGTGCTCACTTCGTTCCTTGCGTTTCTATCCTGCAAATTGCGGCGTGATGACCTCCTTGTGGTCAGCGCATAAGGTGCATCATCCCATTTTAATGTAAAAAGAAGTTGTGGCAGTTGTGAATTGCAACACTTGGTATCAGGGGACCAGGGGCCAAACTCTTCTCAGATCACACACTCAAACCGCTGTCATGTCATAACCCCAACAGTTCAGAGACGTGTTCATTGCTCCTGTGGCCTGACACTCCTGATGTGGTTTCCAGATGGGGTGGCAATCCCCAAGTTCCGACTCCTTTGTGGTGGCCTATGGTTAGGCTGTGGAGCGCAGGGCACCGGGGGTCATGGTTCCCCTGGGGTGGCCGGGTGCTCTGCAGTCGGTCCATGCTGCTGCTCTAAGGATCGAGGCACGTATCTGTGCGCCGCATTGCGCTGGATAGTTAGGGCGGGAGCTGCGTAATATGCGGAGCTCCCACAGTGAATCAGCACTGCTTCCTCATGTGCTGACGGGCGCGCCTGTGGGCCTCGGTGCGCAGCACGTCCACGCTGGGTGCTCACTGGTGAGTGGGCCCGGGTTGGTTCATTGGGTGCCGGGGCCCCAGTCACGAGCCACGGTGCTCCGGGGCACCGCGGCCACAGCTGGTTGTATGGGTCACGTTCGGCCAGAAGTGTGGCTTACCTCCGTGCACAGTCCTTCGTATGTCTGGCGGTCTGCATGCCGGGGGGTGACACTGGGGGTCCGCACTGGGGGGCAAATGGGGGCACTCCAAAACGGAGGCTTGTGGGCCGGGGAGGGTGCGCTGACGGGCACCTCTCAGGCTGAGCGTTCCTCCCCGGGCAGGCCCGCTCTCCAGCACGGCCGCGCCGGACCGTTTTACTTTCACTTTCTGGCCTTCGACGAGGCGAGACTTCAGACAGCACTTTCTTGGGCTTCCCAGCCCCGATTTTGTTCGGGTGTTCTTCTGTGCAGTGGGAGGATGTTCCGACATACGTTCCTCGGGCCTGTCTCTGTGGCGGGGTCGCGGTGTGGGGGCTCAGGTCACCTCGTGGACCTACGGAGACGGAGCTCACACGGGATAGATGATCATCCGTGCGCTCCCTGGTGGCCGATTCTCTAAGCTGTTTTTAAGGATGTTATGGTTTACTTGCTTACCCTCTGATACAATTGTAAGCAGGCGAGAGCGCACTGGTGTGGGGACCTCCTACAGGCCCTCCTGCAGCAGGTTCCATTGAACATCTCAATAGCTGGCCAACAGCGTGGTATTGTTGGCAATCCGGGTGGAATATGCTGCCGCAGTAGTAATTCGCTTCCCTAGGGCATATCATGTTTTGCAGTCCTTGTCCGGCGGTGCCTCACCTGTGGACAAGGGCCCCCCTGCCCTCTTCCTTGTTTTATTGACCTCAAGGGAAAGTGGGGTGGCATGTCCCCGAATATAGAGAGGTTCAGAAGGGGAAGGGCAAAAAGGTTTCTCCACCGTGGGTTCACAGCCCTGGTCTGTGAAGGTGTTAGTAAGGAAGGGGTAATGTGCCTTTTAATGGAGTTAAGTAAAGGGATAGCCTGGCTGGCAAGGGGTTCTCCCTTAGAATATCCTCCACGAAATCTGAGTCTTGCACCACCTCTTGTGTGGCTATCTGGAAATGTTCGGTGCTTTTTTCACAATGGCGTTAAACTCCATCTGATCATCTATAGAAGATGCCTGATGCGGAGATGGGGAGGATGGAGGATCAATGCATATGGTGTCAGGATCCAGGGTCTGAGTAGGTGACATCCATGGTGGGTTGTCCACCGGTGGCTCATCCCCCCAATCTGGGGCCTGTTCAATGGGATCCTAAAAGGGATCATCCTCTTGCAAATAGGGGTCATGAGGAACTTCCTCTTGGTCTGTCAGAACAAAGACCTCCTCAGGAAGAGGGCCAGAGGTTCTCTGAAATTTCGCCACTGAGGAGTAAAGGTCTTCTTCATTAGGCCTTATGTGTGTGACGCTTTCAGAGAAGTCCACAAATTTAGCAAGCCTATTCATACAGCCTTCACATTTTCCTCTGGTCCATAAAGAGGAGCCCCAGTGGTACAGAGGGGGAAAGGGCTCCTCCTGGGGATGTAACTGCCTAGAACTCCGGGATTTGTCTGAGAGAGCCATTCCCGGCATGTGGACGTGTCTTTCGACCTGTCCTTGGGTTTACTAGCTGCTGAAACAATCTTTGTGAGACTCTTGCGGAAGTTCGGCACTTCGGGGAGGGGTTTAGACTGTTCAAGCTGCTTCAGCGTAGACTTCGACGGAGCCGGAACTTTATGCGTCGGCCCCATTTTAGGAGGCGTCTAGACGGCTTTGTGACTTTTGGTACTGGCACCCTTATCTGCAGAGTGTTAGCATGCTGCTTACGTGGTTGCGGGGAGAACTGCCGACGGTGTGGATCAGCGGGTGCCATTGAGGAACTTGGAGTACCAGTTGGGGCCTCAGACTGCTTCACGAATCCATCGAGGCAGTACTGGGGGTTGTGTGCTTGCTTCTATGAGTAACGGGTGCATCCCTTTCGCCGGGGTGTACTTTCCCCATAGCAGAACTATCGTCCTGCATGGTGGGGCTGGTGATGGACGGTTTGCAGCGCGATCGCTCCGATGAGAGGTCAATGGCATCAGTATTGGAACCACGGCCATCGCTTACCTCCTCATCACTCTCTACACCTGCGGCAATGGGGGAGCTACCCTCGGCCTACATCATGGCGTAGGCCGCCCACCTCTTAACTCAACACTCCTTGATCATCTTAAGATGCAAGAGCTGACAAGATCGACAGTATGCCTTGTGGTGATCGCGAGGGAGACACTTATTGCACCTCTGGTGCGTGTCCTTCCAGGGAGACTTGCCCTTACAGGAAGGGCAAAATTTAAATGGTGTCCTGTCCATAGCTCAGGTGTATTAAAGCGATGGCAAAACCAAAGGGGCAAATAGAGGGTAGAAGGAAAGACATTCTTGATAAAGAAAGAGACCCCGCTCTCCCGGCCCTGCCACGTGGTCGACAGCATCGACCGAAGCACCAGATGTCGAAGTCTGTTCTTCAACTGTCTTCGGCGGTGGTTGAGAGGCAATAATTGGGGGAGAGAGAGAGAGAGGTGGTTGAAATTAAGGAAGAATAGAAATCAGCCCATTCAGAGAGGAACCGGGTGGTGGTGCCTAGAGGCTGGTAAATGGTCGCAATAGTCAGGGTGGAGGAGTGAGAGAGGACCAACTTGCATGCCAGACTCTCAAAGGACGAGTAGAGCTGGGTGGGTAAGATGCAAGAAGAAAACCACTCAGGGAAGATTAAGGCAACCCCAACCCCAGCACCGTGGGAAATGATCTTGAAGCCATCAGTGAGGAGGGAGTCAAAAGCGGTGACTGAGCTGGCTTTGAAACATGTCTCTGTAAGAGCGAGAATGTTGAGGTCAGTGTTTTTCGAGAAGGAGGCAGATGTTACCAGAGTATTTGTTGGCTGAGTGGGCGTTAAGAATCGCCAGATTCTCTTCAGCTGAAGAGAGTGAATAAGTGCTAAGATTAGTGATCAAATTCAGCGATTTTGATTAATTAGTTGTTGCTGATATGTTGCTCTGGTGAGTCTGCGAGACGGGGGAGCATTTCCACTGCTTGGGCTTGCCACTCCTTGTGCCCCTGGTTGTGTACCTGGGGTTATAATATTTGTAGCTACTGGGGTTTGAAAGCGAACTTTTTTTGCTGGGATTCGATTGCCCTTTTTGTATCTCCTGAGCTGCTCTAAAAAAGGAGATGGGCTGGGGAGTACCAACTGGTTCGATTGGATTTCTTCTGAATCGTCTTGAAGGTCATCATGTGATATAGATGGGTCTATAATTTCTGGATTAGATGAGCCTGGGATCTGTTTCTCTGAGTAACTATCAACATACAAACTTACTGGCGATGAGGCTGCACTACTTGAACGTGATCTAGAAACCTCATCATATTTGGCCTGATAGGTGTATATTCTGTTATCTCGATAATCTCTATCATCTCTTGAAAATGTACGTGATTTCCTCATTTTAACTTCGTCCTGATGTTTATGTAATATATCATACAGAGTCTTAAAATTCTTGTCAATAGTCGCACTTGGGGCATTGAATAGATTAATTTCCTCTTTGAGTTTAACGATTTCTATAACTGCATATGCATGCTCATGTGTAGAGTGTTCCACTAGCAGTTTTAGCATATTGTTGTAACTAGTAGTGAGATTTGTTTCCCATTCTGAGATAAGGTCTGTATCTAAGGTGTCATCGAAGTCTGGTAAAATTAGTATTCTAAGACCCAGAGGGATTTTTTGTTCTTGAAGATAGTGGTTCAGAGTCGTTTTCTCCCAAAATGTATTAATCTCTTTAATACAGAGTCTCTCGAGTTTAAAGGAAAGTGATTTTAGATCTGCTTTTGCGGTGCTCAACCTTTTAAAGGGGTTTAAAGTGGAGCCCCGTGGGGCAACTCAAGTTAAGATTTTCTAATCGCTGCTTCCAACACCAGCACCCTCTGAAATTTCACTTCAGACACTTCTCAGTACTCACGTACTAATGACTTTGGAAGACACTGATCTCCAACCTCAAACATGTATTATGCAAGTGTTGTCAGATTTGGATGTTGTGCAACAGAATGTTAAATTTAAAGAACTCGCGAAGCAATCAAAGTTTACACCTGTCTTTCCTAATGATAATATCATTGACACTTTTTATCAGACAGTAATAAAGGATGTGCATAAATTAGCTGACAATCTAATTTGTCAGCTAATTTATGCACACTTCGCCATAGCTCACTTCAATCTACTCACAACTATCGTAAATCAGAATCCCAGGCACTCCAGCAGCTTGCCACTAACTCTGACCTAACTGTCAACAAGGCGGAAAAGGGCGGGAATATTGACGTGACGGACAGATCAGATTATATCATTATGGGTTGATATCAAAATGGCACAAACAAGGCTTACTTACGGATGTTGAAAGACACTTCCTTATGGTTGAAGGTCCAATTATGCCCACAGCATATTTTTTACCCAAAATCCATAAGGCTTTTGAAGCTATCCCAGAAGGGAGACCTATTGTTAGTGGAGGAGGAGGCGTTCTTGAACTCATCTCAATTTACATTAATGAGTGTCTATTACCAAAAGTACTCATGACCTCAACATTTATCAGGGATACATTGCATGTACTGGAAATATTGGATAAACTGGAATATCAGGATAATTGCTGGTTGGTGACGCTTGATGTAAAAGCATTATATACCTCAATTGATCATTTGAAAGCTATTAAAAGTGTTAACTTTTTATTTTGTCACTCATCTGCTTCTTATTTTGAACATGTGGAAATGTTGAAAGAACTTCTTCTATTTACCCTACAAAATAATGTATTTTTATTTAACAATGTTTATTTCAAACAATTGATCGGCATCGCAATGGGAGCGAGTTTTGCTCCGTCCTCACCAATGCCTTTATGCATCACTTTGAGCAAACGTTTATTTTCACCTATCTTGTTTTCAAACCATATATACATTTATGGAAACGATATATTTATGACATTATTTTGATATGGACAGGATCTGAAAATTTGCTTTGTCAATTTGTCTCCTTTCTTAATAGTAATGATTGGGGTATCCAATTCACTTCGACATATAGCCAAACCAAGATTGACTTTCTAGATCTTACCATCCAACTTTCTGAAAGGGGTTTTTCTACCAAAACATTTCATATAAGTACTTCTGTTAATGCAACTTTACATGCTCAAAGTTGCCACAAAAAACATGTGATTGACAATATCCCAGAAGAAACAGTTCAGAAATCCAGGACTTTGATTTAGAAAGTGACTTAATTAAATCTCATTTTATATCAAAAGGATATGAAACCACTCATTTTGACAAAACTGCACAAGAAATACGTCAGGTGGAGAGAGCTGAATTGCTAGTTCCCAAATCACGTACTCTGACACCAGCCACCCAGAAAATTAGGCTGATCACCAGATTTAATTCAGATAGCTATAAAGTACATAGCATAGTGAGAAAACATTGGCATCTGCTTCACCTAGATTCAGATATCTCAAAATGGCTAGATCCTAAACCTACCATAACATATAGCAAAGGCAAAACACTCAAAAACATACTCTGCCAGTCCTTCATGAGTACACCTAGACATAATACCACATGGCTACATTCTGCTCAAATACAAGGATTTCATAAATGTGGATGTTGTACCATGTGCAAATATGCACTTGAAACTACAGTAGTTTCCTTCGGACCTAAGGGAGTACACCATGTGGAATCCTTTATCAATTGTAACAGCAAATTTGTGGTGTACTGCATTATCTGTACCTGTTGGTTGAAATATATTGGCAGTACAATTAGGCCATTAAAAATTCGGATTAGAAAACACATGTCGACTATCGGCATTCAGGACGCTAAATATCCACTAGCCAGTAACTAGCAAGCACCTCACCAACTTGACTGCAAGGACTTCATCCAATTTGTAGGTCTGGCCAAAGTCACACTGCCGCAAAGAGGTGATAATTTGACATTAAAGTTGCGTCAATTGGAGGCCAGACTTATTTGCAAATATAGAACTCTATATAGTGGCCTGAACTCAGACCACGAATTTGCAGTATTTTTATAACTAGCTATAATCTACGACTTAATTCTAATCATTTTGTTCCTTTTGGAATGTCTTGCCAAAGTAATATTACCATGTGATGTTTAGCAATATTGAATGTACTCTTTGTCTTGTTTATACACTTGCAATTGCGTACTTATATGTAAAAGGTAGCGCAAAGTTTTGAACAATTTTGCCAAACATATATGGGCTAATTTCAGGATTTAAGTTAATTATTTTCCTCTTATCTGCGTAGCTTTACTTATATAATTATATATTTGTGTGAAACTCACTTGCGCTCTATAAATACGCTCTACACTGTGATAAGTGAATCATTTACCCAATTGCTTGCTTCCTTCTACACTGATAACGATTCAGAGATTTACAAGGAATAACTTTACGCATGTCTTACTGCTTATTAATTGTCCTTTCAATTTTTCTAAAAGTATTATGTTAGTTAACAAAATATGCAAGGCAACAATTGCATTCTTACATATAATTCGCCTTCAACCTCATTTGTTGGGGGTTTCTATTTGGTCTACGCGTGTTATACCGCACTGCCCTGGCAGGGCAATTATCAGTGCCTCAATAACTAAGTGAGGTCTCTCCTCACTCAAGATGGCGGTCGCCTTCAGCCATCAATGCCAAGGACCCAATGCGGTCTAGCGACGTCATCCCCTGGAGGACGTAATGAAATGTCTCCTCAAAGTTTGTGGTTCCTCGCGCTCGAGGACCCTGTGTTGTTACTTCTCCTGGTCTCAGGTAAGACCCTTTCTTACAGCCCCCAGGCTCCCGTGTCATTTCTGATTTTAGCGCTACTTCAAAGCAGCGCATGTATGCTTGTACTTTCACGCTATGTTTTCAAATCCAATATTTACTAATTTCTTGTAAACTAGACGTGGGTACTTATAATTGTACATTAAGGCCCCGACTCTTGCAATTAACTTTGCCTGCCATAATTTATCTTCATTATAATAACATGCCCAATCCAGAGGCGCAATTAATCTACTAATGTTGGTTAGCTTATGTTTCTCTCTATTTTAGAAATTGCCCCAATCGCGAAGCATTAGAGGTGGGCACCCCTACATTTATTTTCTCTGCTCATGCTATTCAAATTAAGGCTTCTATCATTGGTTCATCCAATTATATTCAATTCCCGTCTGCAGTTGATCTACCAACAGGCATAACCTGCCATATCCAGCTTTGGATTGTTGAAACTCATACACAAGGTATCACTCTATTTTTGACCCATTTGTTAGGCAGAATTGCCTTTGGTCGCGCTTGCCTAACCTATTTATACACTAATGATCTTTTTTCTCTCATTTTACCCTTGTCCCCCTCCCTTTGCCTTTTCTTTCTCCCCCATCCTTGTCTTCTCCAAGTGTGCCATTTGTGTGATAATGTGGACATGTGATGATATATTGAATGTGATATTGACTCCCTATGGATACTATTTGCCTTTTGACAAACGGCCTCTTGTGTGACCCAACATGTTGCCTTGTTTAATACATTATGTGGACCTATTTTCAATGATTCACAACCTAATGGGAAAAAAAACATAATTGTAAAATTTGGTGAGATATATCAGCCTCAGATGAAGAGCTGGCAAAGCTCGAAACACGTGTCAGGCTGTCTTTCAATCTAAATAAAACATTGGACTGGAATGAATTACATGCACCAATCGGCACAGTGTGACTGGGACTTTTTTGTTAAATGTCTCTAGGGTGGGCTCCTGTCTTTCATGTGGGTCGACCGCCCGCAAGTCCATCGGCAGTCCCAGGGAGCCCTGGCAGGGTCACCATCCCTTCCCGAAGGGAAAAGCTGTATCACAGCACAGCCAAAGCTCAAGGACAGCAGGGGGTGCTGCTCCCAGTCTTGGGTGCCTGTCTTCTATGTGTGTGGACCGTTCCAAAGCACACCCCATCAGGGTCCCTATCACTCACTGGAGGGGAAAGCTGTAACTCAGCCCAGCAGAGCTCTAGACGGCCAGGGGTTATGTCCCTGTGTCAGTCTAGAAATACAGATACCTCTACTTTGAGACCGCAAACGCATTTTGGTGGCCGTGGACCAACCGTCTCATGCACGATACACAGAATATAGGTTTTCGAGTTTGGCAATGAACAGCCATTTTGATGTCACAAGAATCGCCATTTTGTTTTCTAACCATTGCTCATTGCTTTCTGTTCCTATTGCTTCGCAGTATATTTTCCGCTTACACTGCTCGACTGTGGAACATTGTTGTCTGTATGTGAAAAGGACAAGGCCACAGGGCCGAGAGGATAACAAGAGTTCGCTGAAACACAAATGTAGGCAGCGCCAGGAAGAATGCCCGGCTCTCTCCTTAATGTAGCCTTGAAGCAGAGCTGCAGGGCATTTAATCTTTTCACAGCTGCCAGCCAGTCTCGTTATATGGTAGAATATGTTAGAATAATACTGCTAAAGGCTTGAATTATGCTTCTCTAACGGCCTCCCTTTGCTGAGCCCGCTAAGAGCATGTCGGCTCCCAGGACGCGAATAGCACCTGATAGATAGCAAGGTCCGGAATGCAACTCCCCCCCCGTATGTAGTTCGCTTCCAAGAACAGAAGCGCCGTGTTCTATTCTGTAACCGAAAGATGCCTACGCACTGACAAATTGCAAATTGTTACTAGAATAGATGTTTAAAGGTGTCATAGTGGTCGGAGATGTCCATCATCACACCAAGTTCAAAGAAACCCAATAAAGGGGGGTGTTAAACATGACATAGCTGATTGTTTGATATGCATTTTGTATATATGTAACTGATGTTCGTAATTCACTCTCTTGCGTCCCTTGAGGTCTAGAGATACACGTCGCGGGGCGTGAGACCGAGTTGGCCAACTGAGACTTTTGCTTTGCAATAAAACCCTAGCTTTGGGAATACAACCTTGTGTCTGGCGTCTCTATCGTGTGTGGTACCCGCCTTGTTTCCATAGACGTCAGGGTCCCCTAGGGGCCCCTTTTAAGATGGCGCCCAAATAGTGGCCCTCCCCCACTTATTCCTTCGCGTAACGTTGTAATTGAGAAAGGCAGAGAACAGTGAGGACGGGACGATCGAGCCGGGATCAAGAGGTGTTCGGGGCGCCCTGTAAAAGTGATGAGAGACTCCTTTGCAGATCTGCACACATCTGATCCCTGATCGACATGCCTGGCTAGAGAACAAGGAGGCGAGGGTCCCGAAATGAGGCGGAAGCCAAGAAACGCAGACACAACGTCCTTTGGTGCGTCAGTATACAGACGACTTGATTTATCAGGTGAGTCATTCCCCGATTCAAAGCATCCTGATATTGGTTGAGAGTTGACTTTGCAAAATCAAATGCCCTAGGTAAGGTTGATTAACCAGAGTGAAGGTTGAAACATGCCTGGGGTAATGTCCACCTTAGCTGGGTTTTTCCGCTGTGATAGACAATCTTTGGAAAATGGCCAAATTGTACCACCTGGGGGAACGCCGGCGTATGAGATGTATGTGAAGTATGGAGTGGGTGCGATAATATTCTGTGAGACTTGGCATTGGCAAACCAGAAAGCAACAAGACCATCAGTAGCCGATTAATGGTAGTTTTGAGATAACGAGGATAGATAACTTGGAAAGGGTGTTGATAAGAAAGAAAGCACGTCCTGCAGCATTTGAGACTATTAAAGACTGGAGAAAGGAAGCAATGCTCCGATTTAAAAGCAGAGCAAAGCATGCGCGCAGGCATAAATCAAAAGGTGAGGTGGCGGAAGAAAAAGAAGAGGAGGAGTGGACTGAGAGTCTAAGAAGGGCAGGCAGGCGTGACCAGTTGAATATAGAAAAGATATACCCACAGCGAGAATTACACATGGCAGATGAATTGATAGAAAATATATTGGCCCATACAAAACAAGGCCCAAGATCAGAAGTAAGACCAGATATGTCAGTAGCTATTGCCCAGACCCCGCCCGTAGCCCAAGCTCCCCCTCCGGTAGCTCAAGCCCTCCCACAGCCACAGACCGCACATGTAACACTTCCTACTAGCCAACCAGGCCCACAACAGACACTCGCTGTTCCCATTGTCCCATCCGCACCTCCCGCCTTAGACACAGACTCGGTACCGTCCGTTCCTCCCGGGGTTGAAGTTGAAACCACGGGGGCAAGAGGCGGGACTGACCAACGGGAGTGCACGAGGGTAACCCGCAGCGCAATCAGCAAAGAAAGGAAGGTGGAATTGCAGCAACAGGCAGAGATGTATATAGACGGGAATGATGGGACGGCAACATTGGCTTCGATGTATGACTTTCGTAGAAGCAACGAAAGACAGGTAGTGTTGGAATGCATGGGTGAATATTTGGTGGAGAGATGGAAACAGCTAATTGGGAAATTACCACCGCAGCGATTGGTAGATTTGAATGCATTAGCACGCTGTAGGGAGAGGAATGAAGAAGTGAGAGAACATGTGTATAGACTTTTTGAGCTTAAAGAGGAATTAGATAATGACTAGTAAAGATATCGGGAGAAATAGAAAGGAAACTGTGGAGCCATATATACAGCGACGACATTTGATGTCATCAGTACAAAGGGGCGACAAGTTAAAAGTATGTATGCGAGAAGCGTCTAGATGGATGTCAGATCCTAGTATTCCCACACTGGAGATACACGAGATATTTGATGAATATTCCATGCCTATGAAAAGAAAAGCGCTACAATCGATGGTTGAACATTTATTAGATAAAGATATAAAAAAACGATAAGGCCAGCCCGCCTGAAATAATGGCAGTATATAGAAGAGCATTATAACGAGGGACAGGAGAAACAGCCCTATCACTGGATCTGGGAATATTGTTACATCTAAGAGAAGGGGGAGGGACGGTAAGTGGGGCATTTCCTATGAGAGAGGTCCCACCTACCTTTGTGCCCAAAGTGGAGGTTCCCGCAGCGGGCAATGTAGCGGCGCAGGTAACACCAGCCCATTACACCGCCCAATATGTGCATGTCCCCTTTTCCAGACAGGAGGTGAACAACATAAAGCAGACGATTCTGGATATAAGAAAGAATCCTGCAGGGTTTTACAAGGAAGTAGAGTCCTGCCTACAGTCATCCGTTCTTACCATGGGTGATATAGACCTAATATTCCCGGTGATCCTGCCAGCAGACATATGGAAACAAATAAGGAAGGTAGATGACACAACGGCCTTTGGCGCCACATGGGCGGACTTGATAATAGAAGACAGGAATAAAGTGGTTGGAGGGACACCAGGACCGAACCTGGTGGCATTACCAGCATGTATAGTACAGAAGTTAAAAACAATTGTCCCAGAGAATAGAATCCAATGGGACAAATTGACTGTGTGTTTGCTACAGATTATTTTAATAGATTTGAAGAAGTATTCACAGACCTCAGCGGGCAGGATGTGGGTTCAGAAGCAGGAAAGAGGTTATTTGTTGACAAATATGTAAGGGGGTTAAAACTTCCAATTCAGGATCTAATAATGACATCAGAGAGTGCATGGCAAGCAAAAACGTTGGGCGAAGTACTGCATATGGCCCAATATTATGAGCGCAGAGTGACTGCAGGAAAAGAAAAAGAAGAGAGGGATAGGGTAAATCTAAAGACACAAGTATTAATGCAGCTAGTAGTAGGACATAATAGAGGGTGAGGGAACGCACAAGGAAGGAGTAGTTTGAATATGCATGGGGGAACAGTGGGGCCGAATCAGTGTGCATATTGTAAAGAGGAAGGACATTGGCGAGCGCAATGCTCGCATCTACAGAATAGAAATGGGTCTGGTCAGAGGAGACAGCATAGAGGACACCCAGGAGCGAATGGACCAAATAAGAATAGTATGCTGCAGCATCATAATAACGGAGGTAATCAAAACCAAGGCCAAAACCAAAATGCCCCAAACCAGAGCCAGGGACAGCAAAATCAACAATATGTAAATCAGAGTGGGGGAAATAGAGGGAAGAGTGGAAATGTTTTCGATACACAGCCAAACACGCATTACAGTAATAGTAATGATTACACATCGGACAATGTGTTATTTCCCCAATAGGACAGCCCAGGACAGGGGTCGGAACCAGTGTCTATTCCTGTGAATCAGAGAGGACCGAACGTAGAAATGAGAGTCGGGAATGAGGAGCACCGCTTTCTTGTAGATACAGGAGCACAGAAGTGTTCAATAGACCATCACTTGGTTCCGAATATACCACTGTCAGGGCAAAAGAATATTTCCGTAGGGTTCGCAGGTACACCAGTCATAAACCCAGTGTCCAAACCAGTCCCAGTTACCATAGGACCATTTACCGAACATTGTCCTTTCCTTCTAACAGAAAATTGTGGAGAAAAATTGTTGGGATTAAATTTGTTGAAAAAACTAGGGCTGTCCGGTCATTTGGTCGACAGAAAATTGGTCGACAGACAAATGGTAGACGCAATTTGGTCGAAAGACAAATGGTCGAATTTTTTTTTTATTTTTATATATATTTTTCAGGTTTTCGTTTAGGAAAAAAAAAGGGGGGTTTTAAGCAAAAAAAGGGCGTTCGGGGGGACACCCCAAAAAAAAAAAAAAGTGAAAATACAAAAAAAAAATTCGACCATTTGTCTTTCGACCAAATTGTGTCAACCATTTGTCCTGTCGACCTTTTTTTTTCAACCAAATGACCGGTAACCAAAACTAGGTTCTGTTATACATTGCACGGCAGACAGAGTGTTTCTAACGATATGGCCACACGATGCCCCTGTGTCAGAATTCATGTCCAAAGCGTTACCAGGGGAACTAAGTAAAGTACCAACCTGTATATGGGCAATGCATGACAACGATGTGGGATGTTTAAAGATAGAGCCAGTAAAGATTATTTTTAAAGAAGGTGTTACCCTACCACGAATACCCCAATACAAAATTTTGGTTAAAAGTGAGAAAGGATTGAAGAGTATTGTTACCGATTTGGTGAAATTAGGGGTAATAGAGGAAATCACAGGTAGTACATGTAACAGCCCGATTCTTCCGGTTTATAAAAAAGGAGGTAATGAGGTACCATACCATTTCATAATTGATCTACGCGCATTGAATAAGGTAGTAAATCCGCAATTTCCTCTAGTGCCAGACGTTACTACAATATTGACAATGATACCTGTTTCAGCAGAATACTTTAGTGTAATAGATTTTAAAAACGCATTCTTAAGTATTCCAGTGGACAAGGACAGTAGATATTTGTTCACGTTCACATCAGGAGGACGATCATTTACATTTACGCGGATTCCGCAAGGTTATACGGAAAGTCCAAGTATTTACAGTAGAGCATTGAAAGAACAGCTAGACATGCTGGAATTACCCGTGGGTTGTGTACTTTTGCAATACATAGACGTTTTATTGCTAGCTGCAGACACAGAAGAGATTTGTAAAGAAAGCACTGTATTACTACTGTCACACCTAGCGGCACATGGCCATAAAGCTAGTTTGAAGAAATTTCAGTATAATCGAAAGGAGGTAGCTTATTTGGGCTACCTACTTTCGAAAAGAGGGAGAAGACTAACGCCAGAACGCATAGAAAGTATTTCTTGTATGCCTATTCGAAAGACACAAAAAGGAGTCAGAGCCATAATAGGCATGGCTTCATATTGCCGACAATGGATTGGTAATTTTGCGTTAATTGTGAAACCATTAGTGAATTTGACTAGAAAAGATTCGGTTATGCCTTTGCAGTGTGATGAGGAATGTCAGAGAGCATTTGATTGATTGAAAACTGCATTATGCTCGGCTCCAGTTTTGGTTACGCCGAACTATAAGAACATTTTTAGACTATTTGTGTGTGAAAGTGAAGGATGTGCATTGGCGGTTTTGACACAGGAACAAGGTGGAAGAAATAGGCCGTGCGGCTATTTTTCTTCTGCGCTGGACCCTGTAGCGCGCGCACTACCACAATGTTTGCGATCTGTCGCGGCGGCTGCTGTGTCAGTGAAACAAACGGAAGGGATGGTATTGGGGCACACTTTAATTTTGATGGTGCCACATGCCATAGACGTTCTATTAAATAGGACACAGACGCAATACCTCACCTATGCTAGATTGACAAGATATGAGATTATCTTGTTTGCGCCCCATATCCAAGTTATGAGGTGTAGCGCTTTGAATCCTGCAGAATTAATGCCACTAACCATAAAAGAAATTGGGAGGAATGAATCACCCCCCCACGATTGCTTAATGGTCAATGAGGAAGAATCCAAGGGGAGAGTTGATTTAAGTGATATTCCACAGAAAGAGCCGGATGGAGAGTTATTTTGTGACGGCTCATGTTTTAAATTACCAGATGGCACTACAACTGCCGCATATGCTATCACTACCCTAGAGAGTGTTGTAGAAAGTAAAAGAATCTCCTACAATTCAGCACAAGCCGTGGAAATAATAGCAGTAACCAGAGCCTGCGAGATTTCTGAAAATTTGAATGTGAAAATATATACTGATAGTACACCTTTGGAGTGGTTCATAACTTTGGTCAACTCTGGGCTGAGAGAGGGTTTCTGACATCACATGGTGCCAGAATTCAACATGGCCCTTTGATTGTACGATTGCTGTCTGCACTCACGTTTCCAAAGCACCTAGCAATAGTGAAATGCGAGGCACATAGAAAAGTAACATGCAAAATAGGAGAGGGAAACGCGTTTGCAGACAGAATTGCGAAACAAACTGCCACTGATTTGAATACCAAGATGATGACGGTTCAGACAGAGGAAGTACCCTGTATGATAGAAGATGGAGTTGCGACTGTCAAAGAAATGCAGGCCGAGGCTACGGCCGATGAATTACAGGGATGGGCAGAGGGATCTGCTGAGTTGAATTTGGAGGGTTGTTGGGTGGACAAGGGAACTAGAAACTGGATGTTGCCAAATTCATATGTGACTGCAATGGTCACAATGGCCCACAGACCTACGCACATCTGTGCAAAGAAAATGATACAGCACCTTTCTACAGTATGGCAGAATGTAAACATAAAAAAGAATGCAGAGAGGTTGGTGCAGAACTGTATCACGTGTTTACAACACAATGTAGGAAAGGGAACAGTGACACCAAAAGGCAGTTTTGGGCCGCCCTCCATGCGGTTTGAGGTAGTTCATTTTGATTTCATAGAGATGGAGAGGTGCCAAAACTTGAAATACGTCTTGGTGGTAATCTGTGCATTCAGTGAGTGGGTGGAGGCATATCCTTTAAAGGATTGCACAGCAATGACTACGGCAAAAGTAATGTTGAAGGAGTATTTTTCCAGATTTGGCTTGCCCCGGGTCCTATGGTCTGATAATGGACCGCATTTTGTGGGTGCAGTGGTATTATAGATATGTGCTGGTCTCCAGATTGATAAGAGATTCCATAGTTCAAGGCATCCGAGTTCTGCCGGTCTTGTGGAGAGGCACAACGGGATTCTTATATCAAAGATTAGCAAGATTTGTGCGGGAAGCAAGTTGAGTTGGGTGGATGCATTACCAATAGCACTATTATGCATGCGTACGTCTGTACAGGCTAAAACTGGGCTCTCCCCATACGAGATCGTAATGGGGAGGCCGGCAAATGTTTGGTGCGCACCTCAGCCAAAACGACTCAGTGAGATAGAACATCCTGTGCTTAGTACTTCTTGTGGCCTTTTAATGCAGAAATTGCGTTTGATTCATCAGCAGGTGCAGGAGGCATTACCCGTACAGTATACCGGTCCGGGGCACGCGCTGGAGCCAGGAGACTGGGTGCTGTTAAAAAACTTTGAAAGAAAGTCATCATTAGCACCCAGGTGGCGCGGGCCCCATCAAGTACTTTTGGCGACGCAGACGGCAATACGGGTGGATGGAAGGAAGTAGGAGATCCATGCCACCCATGCCAAAAAGATTCCAACTGCACTGAAAGTCTTGCCTGACACTGCTGACCGGAAAGAGACAGCGGTCCCAGAAACGAAAGAAACTGTTGCCAGTGAGCAGCCACCTAATCTGCCAAAACGAGAAGTGAAACTCGAAACAAAGCCTGAGACGATTGCCAAAAAGGGGGAGGGCAAAAAGTGCCCCAACGTTGCCCAGCAGAATCGACATCACTGCTGACCAATGTGAAATCTGCCATGCAGATACCAGCAAAACCAAATCGTGTACCCCTTTGGCGCCCAACAACACTTGCCAGCACGGCAAAAAATGGATCTGCATCATTGGCGCGGCGCACACCAGCACCTGCAGTAGCGCCACAGGCTGACTTCAAGCCTGAATATGAAAGTGCACCGGCACTGTTCACGGATCATACGATACCAGGAGCAAGGCGATACAACCTGCGGCCTCGGAAGGCAAAGTGATCCGCATTCTCTTTTTTTTGGTGTTTATGTCAACCTCTGGTTCAGCTCATGGATGGAGAAGGAACCAGGGGTGTAGAGGAGAGAAGCGTGAGAATTGTGCAAATCAGACAATTCAAGACTCGCGGCTCCTCGGTGCGATCATAAAAAGTACATGTGTCCTGAACCAGAATGGACAAGATGGTCGCACATGGTACTATGGCAAGTGAGATAATTGATTAACAGTACATGTTTCCGGAACCAGAGCGGACAAGCTGGGCGCACATGATACTGAGGCGATAACTGATCAAAGGTCCTCTAAGCAGTATAAGAAGGGACAAGTGATCTCGCCTAAAAACGAATAATCGAATCCAGGCTAAAAAGGACAGGCAAAACTGAATTGTGAGAATTCCATTGAACTTATAGACATCAGAGCAAGCGCGACAGAGAGAGATATCCACAACGAACTGTGATAAGGAAGAAGAAGGAGGACGATAAACATGCCGGGACCGGTTCCAGCCTCCTCCTGCACTAAAACCGCTGAGAATGAGTCAGTTATAAAGACTATAAGTTTAAGAAAAACGCATGGTAAAACAAATTGTATGCTGGCACTAACGATAATAATGTGCTTTATGAGCGTGGTAGCACCAATATCGACAGCCCTAATATTATGGTGGGTAGAAACAATACACTCATTAGAAATGTTTTTACCAATAATTAATATATCCACTACTGAAAGCCCGGTTCAGGTGATCACTTATACCCTACCCCCAATGGAAGAAAAACACAGGGAAGGTTTTGGAAATAACACCTTACTTCTGATAATGAACATGACACATGCAATCCTGAAGAAAACAAACTGCTGGGTATGTGCCCATTTACCACAGCATGCCAGAAAAGGAATAGTGTGGTATGTGCAGCCATTACCATTAAGTTCTGCATGTAGTGCATCTTTAGGTGCAATGTTCTATGGGAAGTGGAATGAGAGTAATACGGGCAATTAGACAGAACCAACATGAATAAGTTTGAGGAGATAATAATGAAGCCTGTGGGTTGTTCCATTTTCCATAAAGCACAAGTAATAGCCCCAGAGCCCACGAGGAAAAGTACACGAAAGATAACACGACAAAATAGACGAGATAGATTGTCCCCGCCAGAAAAAACATCTGTAATGACGTTTCGTGTAAGAACAGAAGGGAACAAAGATGCGATTCCCCCATTTTACACAGTGAATTATAGCCCAAGAACTGTCCCTTTTTGTCTAAAAAAGAAAGGCTCTTTTTCAGTCGGAACATATACTGGTTATATGAATACAGTGGTACTAAAATGGGAAATAGAACCAGTATACGTAGGTGATCCAGTTTATTTTATATGTGGAGAGAAAGCATACCCTTGGTTGCCCAGAAACTGGGGAGGTACATGTTACCTAGGGCTCCTGTTCCCAGGAGTATTCCTCTTGGAAACAGCAGCCATGGCCAGAGTATCCAGAACTAGAGTCAAGAGGACTGGCGAAGGTGTTTTAATAGCAACTGATCGAGCGAAATCATTCATTCCATTCTTCGGACAGATAGTGAACTCCTATAATATAAGGCAACTGTCCAGAATCCTAAAGAATACAATAAACACAACAACAGATATATTATTTAACATGACATTGGAAGAAAGAGGAATCAGGTTAATGACACTGCAAAATAGAATGGCTCTCGATGTAATCCTGGTTGATCGTGGGGGAATTTGCAAAATAGTGCGATCAGCATGTTGCGTTTATGTCGATGACTATTCCCCCACGATCTTTGAAGCAATAAAGAAAATGCACGTTCTAAGCTCTGAACTCCCCACGGAAGAAGGGAGCTGGGGAATAGGATCTTGGTTTTGGGGAATACTACGATCTTGGGGATGGAAGTTGATCTCAATATTAGTAGTGGTGTTCGGAATATTCCTAACGTGCTGTTGTTGTATACATTGTTTACCCATAGTTTGTGCAGAGATAACTGAGGGATGTACGGAAGGATGCATGCATATGATAACAAAGAAAAAACAACCTCATGATCGAACTAGCCCAGACCCAAATGAGATGAGAGTAGTGAAAGAGTTGATGGCAATAGATATTGATGAAAACAATGATGTCCACGATAGCATGCAAAACTCAGATATAAGCACTTTAGATTCATCATCACTAGAGGAGGTTTCAATAAATAGATGAGACGTTTGGCATATGGCCAAAGGAGGGTTTGTCATTCTAGAAATACGGATACCTCTAGTTTGAGATCGCAAACACATTTTGGTGGCCATGGACCAACCGCCTCATGCACGATACACAGAATATAGGTTTTTGAGTTTGCCAATGAACGGCCATTTTGATGTAACAAGAATCGCCATTTTGTTTTCTAACCATTGCTCATTGCTTTCTGTTCCTATTGGTTTGCAGTATATTTTCCGCTTACATTGCTCGACTGTGGAACATTGTTGTCTGTATGTGAAAAGGACAAGGCCACAGGGCCGAGAGGATAACAAGAGTTCGCTGAAACACAAACGTAGGCAGCGCCAGGAAGAATGCCCGGCTCCCTCCTTAATGTAGCCTTGAAGCAGAGCTGCAGGGCATTTAATCATTTCACAGCTGCCAGCCAGTCTCGTTATATGGTAGAATATGTTAGAATAATACCACTAATGGCTTGAGTTATGCTTCTCTAACGGCCCCCCTTTGCTGAGCCCGCTAAGAGCATGTCGGCTCCCAGGACGCGAATAACACCTGATAGATAGCAAAGTCCGGAATGCAACTCCCCCCCCTGTATGTAGTTTGCTTCCAAGAACAGAAGCGCTGTGTTCTATTCTGTAACCGAAAGATGCCTACGCACTCATAAATTGCAAATTGTTACTAGAATAGATGTTTAAAGGTGTCATAGTGGTCGGAGATGTCCATCATCACACCAAGTTCAAAGAAACCCAATAAAGGGGGGGGTGTTAAACATGACACAGCTGATTGTTTGATATGCATTTTGTATATATGTAACTGATGTACGTAATTCACTCTCTTGCGTCCCTCGAGGTCTAGAGATACACGTCGCGGGGCGTGAGACTGAGTTGGCCAACTAAGACTTTTGCTTTGCAATAAAACCCTAGCTTTGGGAATACAACCTTGTGTCTGGCGTCTCTATCGTGTGTGGTGACCTGCCTTGTTTCCATAGACGTCATGGTCCCCTAGGGGCCCCTTTCACCCGGGTTTGGGCACCTGTCTCCCATGTGGGTTGACCGTCCTCAAGTCCAGCACCAGTCAGAGGGAGCACTGGAAGGGTCACCATCCCTCCCCAGAGGGAAAAGCTGTAATCTGGCACGGCAAGAGCTCCAGGATGGCCGGTGGTGCTGCCCCTGGCCTTGGAGCACCTCTCCCCCATGTGGGTCAACTGCCTCCAAGTCCAGCGGCGGTCCCAGGGAGCCCCGGCAGAGTCACCATTCCTCCCCTGAGATAAAAGCTTTAACTCAGCACCACCAGAGCTCCAGGACAGCTGAGGTGCTGCTGTCATGATCACGCAGGACAGGGACACTGGGGGAGGCTGGACAGCCATGATGCACAATTGGCGTGGTGTATCATGGGGGCAGGACACTGGTCATGAACAAAGGCACCCACACCCAGTAGTACTACAGGAGCAAGGTTGCCCCTTCCAAGATGGCTGCCAATGAGGGAGACAATCCGAAAACCAATATGGCCACCGGATTTCCTTCCACTCTCCACTAGCCTCAGCAGTGCAGATATATCAGGAAAGGCCAAGGGCTATTGTGGGTGCATTTAAAGGCCCTAAACAGAAATCTCTCATTTGAGAAATCACATTGAAACTCTGCACCAAAAACGGATGTGCTTTGCTTTCCCTCTAACATGAGTGGCAAGCAGTTGAATCCTGCAATCCAAAAATGGCCCTGCATAACTTTTGTTTCACTTGAATGACATGAAGTCATGCACTGCATGGAAAACTGCATTTTTGTACTTTTCATTCGCATGAGGGGCAAGAATTGCAATCCTACAACTAGACACAGCTTTTAAAGCATTGCAAATGGAAAACGGCTTGGCTTTTTGTTTTATTCAGTGTTAAATCAAAGAACCCCGTGGAAGAGGGCCTACCCCTCATTGTCAATGGACCAACAGCAAATGCCAACTCACTCAAAAAGGACAAATTAAAGAATCCCATGACATACAAGATAGGAGTTCAAAAATCAGGCGCAGAAACGGCTTGCACACGTGTAAAGAAATAAAGAAATTGCATTTTCCTACGACTTCAGGGACTAAAATGGCCAGTTAAGAGTAGTTTCTGGCTGCTCAGGAGATGTGACAAGTATGAGATTTGATGGAAAGATGGAAGGTGAAATTAGGAATATGCGTGATCATTTGCAAAGTCATAACTATTATACATTTTATACAAACGGCAAAAATATGCCAAAGGGCCATGCTACCTCATACGGAGTTGGCGATCGGCTTACCTAATTCCCTATGACCCCCCTCAAACCGCATATCTAATGCATAGGTCAGGGGCTAGTAGAAATATGGAGGTATGAGACATGACTGGGTTTTTGTCAAAAAGTGGCCAAGAGAATAAAGAAGGGTAATAAAATGCCAATAGACAGATGGTGCTCTCTTCCCTTGGACCAATCATGTCAGGGGGCGGACAGAGGAATGATAAACTGTCCAATCCTGGGGGTAGGGGTAATTATAGAGCACTCCCCTTAGATTGTAAAGTGAGTGATGTCATTTGGGCTCTATAAGGGGGACTGTACTAAGTCAGGAAGACAGACACACACAAGAATCCAGGGAGGCAGGAGAAGGAGGATGGAGAGGAGGCAGCTGAACCATTCCAAGGAGAGTGCAGTGACCAGAACCCTTGCCTAGCAGTCCAGAGTGTCCTGAGATCCAGCTGGCTGTCCAGAATCCCAAACCAAGGAGAGTGCAGTGACCAGACCCCTTGCCTAGCTGTCCAGGGGGTCCTGAGATCCAGCTGACTCTCCAGAATCCCAAACCAAGGCTTACTTTGTAAGTAGCAAATAACCCCAGCCCTAAATTGCATAAGCCCTTCCTTTTGTAGCATTGCACCCATTTAAAACCCAGTGAAAAACCCATTTAAACCCCAATTGAAAACCCCATTGACAACCTCACATTGCTAGTGTAATTCAGTCACCTTCCCATAGAAGAATCTGTGTTTAGCCTGTGTATGTTAGCAAATTCCCTTTGGTAAACCCCTCAGTGTCTGTGTAAATCCTAAGTAAATCAATTAATTCTGCATTGAAATTCACGGTACAAGTTGGTTAAAATCCGAAATTAACCCCCTTGTCCCTAGTGTCTTTCTTTAATAATCATAGTCATTAAAGTGTTGACTCAAAAGAATTAGTCTCATAACTGAAGACCGAATTTGCCCGTGCATTGTGTGCATTACGCCACAAATTCCTGTTTGCATCTGTCCTATTGAAAACCCCAAACCGTAGTAGCATTGAGAGCAATCCCTTTTGCCTACAAGTCTATCCGTCATGTGTCTCTGTCCGTGTCAATGAAAACCAATTTGCCTATTCTGAGATATACCCCTTCCGTGAGCTGCCTGTCATTGTAAATCCTGTGTAAAACAAATTTCCATTTGCCGTTTGTATTTTTCCTTTTGCATTTGCTTTCTCCCCAAAATCTATTTTCCTACTTTATTTCCACGTTGCCCTGGTCTGCTGATTAGTAGTCTCTAAGCTTCCCTATCCCATCAAGTGTAGCAACACGAATTTCCTTTAATTCTGTCCCATGGCAGTTGTGAGTAGCTGTGTTAGTAATAAGCAAAATCCAATTCTGCCGTTTTGCTCCAAAAACGGATTTTCACTTTCTTTGCTGGCCTCCCATCCTAGGGTGGTGGGCTTTACTCAAAATCCGATTTTCTCTCTCTATCTCTACTCCTTGCCACTGCCTTCCATTCAAAAGAATCAAGTTAGCTAATGTTTGGGGGTAAGTGTTGCCGGGGGGAGTGCTAAACCGTTGGGGTTATCTCTTTCTAAAAATCGCTCTTTTTCTGTGTTGTCATTAAAGATTGTGAGAATTGTAAACAGTATATCTTCACTGAATTGTTTTGTAGAGATTAGTGCAATTGTGTACCAGAGCAGTACTGGTTGTAAAATAGTTTGATTTTCCTTTTCCATTAAATAATACATTATTAAATATCTTATTGATACAAACTGGCCTGATTCCTGGTCCATTGTGACACGGGGTGTTTGTGGAGGTTGCTTGCGAAACGGGTTGGAGGCCTACTCAAATAAAAGAACCTGTGGTTTATGAAAAATAGAAAGCACTTTATTGTATGCCACATTCATTGTCGGGGAAGGAGTCCCTGGCAGGAGTGTTCCGTGTAATAAAACCTTGATACTATATATACCACGCCCCAGGCCATATTCCTTGCTTTGCGTTACATCTGCTACTCCTGAGCAGCTTAATGCTTACCGCTTCCCGCTCCTGAAGTTCGCAGCATCCTGGACTTTGCAACTTTGTTCCGGCCCTGCTCCTACAGTACCCGCTCGGCTCCTGAAAGGCAAAATAGGTCATTTTTTTAAACGGGAAAGACGTGGCACCAAGAATGCGGCGCTCAGATTCCATACATCTTGCTTACCTATTACCTGCTTCTGGGGATCATAGCCCGTCTCTGCAACAACGGAAGCCCATCAACCTGCAAATAAAAACAAGGGCACAATTGATTAAACTTCCGCTTCGCTGTGCCAGAGCGCCGGAAAAGGAAAAAAATAGCAGACATTCAAAGGCGCTGTGCTTCATAATGACAAAGACCTTTATTTTTTGCGCTGCCGCGCGCATCGAGGCAGAACTACAAATTAAAGGGCCCATTAGCACCAGCACTTGCCAAGTCGCCGCTGGTTTGGACCGCATGCATTAGTGAAGGAACTGGTCTTGTGCTTTCTTTGTTCGCACACGTGTGTGCAACACCAAACCATAAGGTGAGTGTGGCCTCGTCTGGGCCAGTGTCAGTGAAAGCAAGACGGGGTGGGCAACAAGGGAGGGAGGAAATGCAAGAAGACCTAAAGTGACATATTCCTTTTCCTCTGCCTTTAGGTCCTGTCACTCAGTCCATCCACCCTGAGGAGCCAGAAAACCTTGGGAGTCTACAAATCCACTCAACAACACTCCCACCTCTCCTGCCACACAGCACACAGGATTAATTTTACTCCACTGTGCTGCTGTGGGGAAGGAGTGGTGTGGAACACTTAACCACTTTATCAGAAGGCTGGACACTGCAGGGCTTCAGGTAAGCGTTACAGCTGCCACCGGCCTTGGGTGCCTGCCCCGAATGTCCAGCGGTATTCCCAGGGAGCCCTGGCAGGGTCCCCATCCCTCCCGCAAGGGGAAAACTGTAACAAGGCACAGCCAAAGCTCAAGGTCTGCCGGGGATGCTGCTCCCAGCCTTGGGTGCCTGTCTGCCATGCGGGTCGACCGTTCCAAGCCCGGCAGCCGTCCCAGGGAACCCCGGCAGGGTCCCCATCCCTCCCTGGAGGGATGACCTGTAACTCAGCCCAGCCAGAGCTCTAGAACGGCCGGGGTTGATGTCGCTGGTCTTGGGCAACTGCCTCCCATGTGGGTCGACTGCCCCCAAGTCCAGCAGTAGTTACAAGGAGCCCTGGCAGGATCACTATACCTCCCCGGAGGGAAAAGCTGTAATGCGGCACAGCAGGAGCTCCAGGACGGCTGGGGGTGCCCTTCCCTCCCAGGAGGGTAAAGCTCTAATGTAGCCTGGCTAGAGATCTAGGATGGCCAGGGGTACTGCGACGCGCAATGGGCGAAACAGTGGACACCTTTCTCCAATGTGAGTCAACCATCCACAAATCCTGCTGCTGTCCCAGGGAGCCCTGCAGGTTCCCCATCCCTCCTCAGAGGGAACAGCTGTGACACAGCCAAAAAAGAGCTCCAGGACAGCCGGAGGTGCTGCCCCCAGCCTTCAGCGCCTGTCTCTCATGTAGGTTGACTGTTCACAAGTCCAGCGGCAGTCCGAGGTAGCCTCGCTAGGGTTCCCATCCCTCCCTGGAGGAAAAAGCTGTAATGCAGCCCAGCCAGAGCTCCAGGGCAGCTAGGGGTGCTGCCCTCCAGCTTGGGTGCCTGTATCCACTATGGGTCGACCATCCACAAGTCCAGTGATGGTCCCAGGGAGCCCCAGCAAGGTCCACATCCCTCCCCAGAGGGAAAAGCTATAATGCCGCATGGCCAGAGCTCCAGGACAGTCTGAGGTGCTGCCGCCGGGCTTGGGCCCCTTTCTCCCATGTGGGTCAACCATTCCAAAGCCCAGCACTGGTCACAGGGAACCCTGATAGGGTCCCCATCCCTCTACAGAGAGAAAAGCTGTAATACAGCCCAGCCGGTGCTGCCCCCGGGCTTGGGCGTCTGCCTTGAATATTTCGACAGCCCAACAGCCCAGTGGCAGTTCCAGGGAGCCCCTGCAGGGTCCCCTTCCCTCCCAGGAGGGTAAAGCTCTAACGTAGCCTGGCTAGAGATTCAGGATGGCCAGGGGTACTGCGACGCGCAATGGGCGAAACAGCCCTCGACCCCAAAACCTTTTCCCTGGTGGCTTAGTGCTACTTACTGCTTCTCAGGGTTGGCAAAATGGGACCAGACCCTCAACCTTGCCCCCTCCATGGAAACAGAAAGGTTCTGCCCTTCCATGGGCAGATTCCTGGGGGACTGTCCCTACAGGTATAGGGCCAGCCCCCTGATGTCTACAAGTGTGCCTCTGTCAAAATTGTGTTATGTTATTTTGCCTTCCTTGGGGGCAAATGGGTGCACAACAGCAATAATTTGCCCCCAAAAAAGGCAAAACAACATGATGCTATTTGGTTGGTATTTTTGGGGGTAACGGTGGGGGGCAGACTGGCCTGGGGCGCCCACCCGTGGCCTAGAGGGGCCCACCCAGTGAGCCCACTCCCAAGATCATATCGCTGATGTCCTGGTGGTCCTTACTGCTTCCCTGCGGTGGCAAAATGGGCCCAGAACCCCAATTCTGCCCCTGCATATTTCGCGGAGGTGTGCTGGGGGACACACCGCACCGTGGGGGGCTTGGAGTGGCGCGCATACGAACGCGGCCCCCAAAGACGCAGTGAACCTTACGAGAGCCGAGGACAGAAGAGGACACGGCCCGGGATTTCTGCCCTCTATCAGCGCATCGGAACGGGGGCAGCACAGGGAGGCGCCCTCCAGGACCCTGGGGCCCAGAGCTCGCTCCCGGCCAACACCCAGCACACGGAGGCTCCACGACAGACAACGCCCGGACGGAAGTATCGGCCCCGTGGACACCACGGAAGTGCCTCGGTCTACCTGACGGGGCCCAGCACAGTGACGGGCAGGTGAGGAGAACATGGGGGGAAGGGACAATCGAGTGGATGAGCTATCTAGGGGCAGCCCCCCCCGGGGCCTTCTCCTTGGTTGCACGCAGGAACGCCACCCGGCTGGGGCGCAACGAAAAGAGGTTGGTGCCGCCTGAAACCCACAGATCCAACTAGGCCCAGTATCTCGGAGACTCTACTTAGACCAGCAGGCCCCACCTAGGGCCCAGCGCCACTCACAGAACCACGTGTCTTCATCGCTCGAGTTCCCAGTGGTCCAGCCACTGGGAGGTCCCTGGACCTTTGGCCCCGACACCGTCCCTCGCAAAGGGTATATCAGTACCGTCCCGCGGTGCGCCAGAAGTCTTGGACCCTGGAGCGACCCCCAGTACCCGGGGCGATCTCATCCCTCCAGCGCTTTCGCCGGCCCCTTACGGCCACAGTTGCTGCTCCCAGGAATGCCACAACCACCATGCCAGCGGGCAGCGAACCGCCTCCCTCTGCACTTACCAAAGAGGATCTCAAGGACATTCTCGAAGAGATTAAGGCGATTCGCACAGACATTCAAGCCTCCATAGTGGATTTCAAGGGGAGGGTGGAGACCCTGGAGGATAAAATGGAAGGCATGGAAAATAATCACCTCCAGGCAGACCTGCTCAACATGAAATATGAGATAAGGCTAACGGACTTGGAAATGAGAGAGGACATTAAACAGAGAGCGCCGAAACAACTTGCGCATTATGGGTGTAACTCAGGAGAGAGGGGTAACTGCGGCGGACGTGGGGTGGAAGGTCCAGGGCCTGATAAATCAGCTTTTTACTCTGGGTGCGGCAATGAGGTCCAGCTTGAAAGAGCGCATCGAGGTGGAGGGGGTGCGGGCGGGGGATCGAGGTCCATCGTGGTGCGTTTCCTCCGCTATAGAGAGAAAATGGAGGTCCTGGAGAAGGCATAAAGACTGGGGAGCTTTATTTTTGAAGGCGATACAATTAAGATATTCCATGACCTATCATCCCTCACGCTCACCCGCAGAAGAGAATGTTGTCCACTCACCCAGTGGCTTACAAGCCAAGATATCAGATATAGATGGTCCTTCCCCTTCGCCCTTTCCTTCGAACGGGCCGGGGTAGACTATAGAATGATTAGTGGCAAGGAAGCCTCGCAAGTATTACGAGTGCTCAAGGGGGCCGCCCCGGAAGGGGGAAATATGATGGAGACCCAAGAACCAGGCGATACCGTGAGAGAACTGGTGGGTCCCTGGTCCACGAAGTAGAAGACAAAGGGCAGGAGAAAATTCAGAAAACCTTACACACCGACGTCCGAAGCTGAAGGGGACTAGGAATGTAAAGATACTTTAACGAGAAGATTAAGTCTGGCTCGTAGGCGACTCCGGCTGGGGACACAGAGTTTATCAAGAGAACTGCGGTGCAGGAACATGCACATACCCTGTGGCTTGCCCGTTGGCAGGCGTCTTGGACAAAGGAGGGAGGAGGAAGGGGGGAGGGATGGAAATTGATGGTAAGGGGTTCGGGGCACGATATCCACCACACTTCAAGTGGGCACTGGGCAGCTCCGACATGATCGGGAGGACAAGATACTTAAGAAGGGAAAGCAATGGCAGTCAATGAAAAAAGGGGCCGGGTCGAGTCACTCAGGGTGGGTTTGCTCAACGTCAAGGGGCTCAACTCACCGGCAAAGCGCTCCCTTCTCGGGAGGGAAATGAAAAATGGGAAGGTGGACATCCTGTTTGTCCAAGAAACCAGAACAGTGAGGGGGGAGGAGAGGGCCATCCCAGGATCCCACGTTGGCCAGACCTTTTGGGCATCGGGTCATGTAAAGAAAGGCGGAGTGGGCATCCTACTCCAAAGGAACCAGAAATTGACAGAGGTGTCCCGGTGAGAGATGGAGGATGGAAAAGCCCTGGTAAGTGTCCGTCAATCTAAATAACTCCAGAGTCAGCCTAGCAGTGATATACTGCCCTAACGTGGGTCAGAGAGAATTTGCTCAAGTGGCCTTGGGGGAGGTGATGGCTAAAGGGGAAGGGTTCCTGCTCCTGGGTGGGGATTTCAATATGTGGGCAGATCGAGAGTTGGACCACAGTGGGAGTTCGGCCACATCAGGCAATAGAGGTGCTGACCCCCGTGGCGGGCTCCGGGAATTAATGTGGGAACAGGGATTGGTGGGCATATGGAGGGAGCTGCACCCTAGACGAAGGGGATACACCTTCTACTCCGCAGTCCATGGCAACAGGACCAGGATAAATTACCTTTTCATAGGGAGTCAGCATATGAGCAGAATAGAGGCCTGTGACATCCGCCCAGTCAGCTGGTCAGATCATGACATGGTCTGGTCGGATGTCAGTGTAGCAGGGCTGAAACCCAGGGAGTCTCTTTGGAGGTGCAACGACTTCCTGCTGAGGGACGCGGTCTTTAAGGAAGAAATGACCGTTGCAATTAAAGAATTCTTTGAACTAAATGACACAGGAGAGGTGAGCCGGAAGATGGTGTGGGAGGCAGCTAAGGCGACTTGGAGGGGAAGGTTGATCAGCGAAGGGGCATCCAAAAAAAGAATAAGGACCCTCTTGACCCACAGGTTGAGATCCGAAATAATCCTCCTAGAAAACTCAGAGGGGAAGGCGGAGGCAGAGAAAGAGAGGGACCTGGGCATAGCGAGGGAGAAGAGACTACAATTGAGAGAAATGGAGATGGGGAAAATTGTAGCGGGGCTTCAACATCTACGTCAGAAATACTATGAGAAGGGGGACAAGGCCGATGCTATGCTGGCAGCAAAACTGTGAGGCCAAAGAGCTGATAGATGGGTGGCAAGAGTGGTTGGCGCTGAAAAGGGGGAAAGTTCTGATCCGGAGGGGATAGTCGAGAGTTTCGCCTCTTTCTATGAGAAGCTCTACGGGAGGGAAGGGGAGATAGAGAAGGAAGCGTGCGAGGCATATCTTAACGGGCTCACCCTCCCAGCCCTTGGTCTCTTAGAAGCATTGGCCCTAGACGCCCACATAACTGAGGAGGAGGTGATTAGAGCTATATCGGGATTGAAACTGGGCAGGGCCCCGGGGGAGGACGGGTTCACGGCAGGCTTCTACAAGGCCTTCTCAGCCGTCTAGCGGGGTTCCTGGCGGACCTTTTCTCGAATATTATGAGAACGGGGAGGGCACCCCCTATCTTTGGCAAAGCTCTAATCACGGTGATTCGGAAGGAGGGGAAAGACCCAGCGGACTGCTGCTCCTATAGACCCATTTCCCTCCTGAATGTAGATGTGAAGCTATATACCAGGATTATCGCCTCGAGACTGGACAGCTACATGCCGAGGCTAATTCACTCAGATCAGGTGGGTTTTATACGGGGAAGGCAAGGTGCAGATACACTGCGCAAGACGTTGCACCTGATGAGAGAGGCAGCACCGAAGGGTGGGAACCCCGTCCTGATGTCCATTGATGCTGAGAAGGCATTTGATGGGGTTGACTGGGGGCTCCTTCAGGGCCCTATATGTGTCCCCAACTGCCAGAGTTACAGTCAACGGCGTATGTCACGAGTCTTCCATCTCCAGAGAGGTACGAGGCAGGGTTGCCCCCTTTCCCCTCTCCTCTTCGCCATGACAATGGAGATCCTGGCGGAGTAACTCAGGGGCGCATCAATGGTGAGAGGAATTGAGGTGGGCGAAAAGCACCTTTAAATTAGGCCTCTATGCAGATGACATCCTGCTCCACCTGCGGGAGCCAGCAAGGTCGGTCCCAGCCGCTTTGCAGGTGATTCAACAGTTTGGCCGCTTCTCCAGATTCAAGGTAAATGTAGGCAAGTCAATGATCTGTCCCTTCCACCCCATGCGGATAGAGATCTGGCGGAACTCGTCCCACTGGACTTCCGAATTTGTACGGAGGAGATAAAATATTTGGGGATCAACATAGTCCGTCCCGACGGGGATTTATGCCTGGCATAACTACTCCCCGCTCTTTGATAAACTATTCAGGGACATGGAGGCCTGGGGGAAGGGGCAGATCTCCTGGATGGGTAGAATAAACGCCATAAAAATTAATTTGCTCCCCAGGGTGTTGTATGTCTTCCATATGCTCCCCTTGGAGGCTCCTGAACTATACCTCAGAGAAGCCAAGAGGCGTATAGTGAAGTTCATATGGCAGGGCCAGAGACATAGAATTGGATACGAGACTCTCACCCTCCCCAAGGATAGAGGAGTGGTCGCCCTGCCGGACCTGAATGCCTACCATAGAGCAGCCCAACTTAGGGCCCTGGCTCCGACCTTAGAGAGGACCCCGATAAACAATGGGTATACATCGAAAATTTCTACTTACGCCCAGTTACCGTGGGTAAATGGCTATGGGTCCCACTGAAAAAGCTCCCCAAAAGAATTAGAGACCACCCAATACTGGGTACAATGTGGAAAGCACTATCGGAGAAATGCTCTAGCGAGAAAGTCACCACATGGCCCTCTCCTCGTAGACACATCTGGTCTACACCAGTCCTGGAAGAAATCCCAGGTCACGAACACTACCAGTCATGGTTCGACGCGGGCCTGTGTAGGGTAGGTCAACTGGTAAGAGAAGACACTTTCATAAGCATCCAGGAACTCGAAGCGGCACTGGGAATCGGCAGGCTCTCCCCGCTCCTATAGCTGCGCCTCAAGGGCATTCTAATGAAGCCAAAACTAAAACCATGCATACAAAGAGGGCTTACCCCGGTTGAAAAAATCTTAGACACCCACACTGAAATGAAAGGGCTCATCTCCCTCCTGTACAGAGCACTGTTGGCCTCCCGCGAGTGTACGACTAAGAGCCTCAGAGGGAAATGGGAAAGGGACTTGGATTGCACCATCGGGAATGGGCTCTGGGGGAGGCTATGTAGCAGGGCATTTAAGACTTCGATCTCATGCCAGTACAAGTCCCACGCCATCAAGCTTCTCCATAGGTGGCAGTACGACCCAATGTCCCTCTCTAGGATGTTCCCAGATACTGTCCCGTTGTGTTGGCACGGATGTGGGGAAAGAGCCCACTACTGGCATATGTGGTGGTCCTGCAAGAAAGTACAAGTCTATTGGACAGAAGTGCTCAGCTGGCTTGAGGAGGCGGGAGAGGGGGTTTACCCATTAGACCCATTCCTATTAGTATTTGGTCTTCGCCACAGGGATGACCACTGGGAGAAACTTCCGGACCTGACACATTTCCTGCTGTTGGCAGCCAGAGCTGCTCGGGCCAGGACTTGGAAGAGGGCATCTCTCCCCTCGAAGAGGGAATGGGTGATTGTGGCCAAAGACATTTATTTTATGGAGAGACTAACAGCAGCAATACATCGCTGCAATTCATAGAAGCGTTCTCCAATGTTGAGGACGACACCGGAGTTTAACAGATGCACTCCACCCGGCCTGAAAACTGGTTGTGGCATAAGACTCACTGTACTTCTCCAAGTAAAATCTACTTATGTTTATTCCTCGTATGCCCGGTTGGAGCTGCCCGAAATGGTTATTCATGGAGAGGTGGATCGTGTGCCCCATCCTTAGGGGTCTTTGGCGGGAGGGGGGAGGGAGGGTGTATACAGCAGAGTATTATGTTTCTCTAATGGAAGTTGGCACGGGCCGGTGCCCCAATGTCATTGTTTGTACTAACGCTTTGTTGCCTTTAAAAAAACAATAAAATTGAATTTTAAAAAAAAATGGCACCTTTTCTCTACAGGAACATGAATGGGCTTAAAACTGTGGTGTTTTGTTTTCTTAATACCTTTTTCATTTTATAAGGTATTATTCCCAAATGTGCAGTTTGGGGGGGCTCATGACAAACTTTCCGTTTGAAAAATGTCATCCACATCCATCCATCCATCAAATCAAAGGAAATGAAAAATAGAATTGTGGGAGAAAAGGGCTGCTTTGTCATTTGTGAAAAGCCTCTCAGCCTCACTGCTGGAAAGAACCATGTGAGCTATTGCTATAATTTTGGAGAAGGGTGGCACCCTTTTCCTTGTCTTCCTTGTCAAATATTTTAAAAACCACTGGACAGAATAACCCCAGAACCCTCCAGAAAATCGAGTCAACGATTCGTGCCCAAGTTTCTTATTTAGTCAAATTCCATCCAGCAGTTTTTGGCCTGTTTTGTGCAGAAATGTGGACTTTTTCTCTTGGAAAATGAATAGGTGTAGGCCTGAAAACAGCATGTATTTGCTTCCTTAATGTATTTTTCATTTCTTAACAAATCTTTCCTGGAATTTCCAATCTGAGAGGGCCTTTGACAAACTGTTTGCAAATATCAGCCATATCTGTCATGCAACTCAACGGTTTTTGGCAATTCAATTTTTGGGTTTCCTATGAAACTGGATACTCACCTTAACTGTAGATACATGCTATGATATGATAGGTTATTTATAATGCGCTTAATTCCCAGAGGTTTCTAAGCACAGACCCGGGATGGAACCAGTGTTGCTGCGTGTGGTCTTGCTTCCAATGCTGAGCACGTTGCCCTTGAGCTATCCTCCCGAAACAAATATACATATATATATTTGTTATGTTTTATTTTAGACTGGTCCTGGCTAAAAGAAGCACAAGCAACCGAACTTGTACCACAACATGGCACAGTGTGTCTCAAACACCAGTTATCAGTCAAGAGGTTACTCTGACAACAAATTGTCACTCTAAACCCATATCCAAGAATGTGGAAAACTGTACACATGGAAAATATGGGTTTAAAGTGCAATTTAAGCTTCAACATTCTATAAAACCACATCCAAGATGTGGGAAAAACATACAAATAGAAAATATGGGTTTAAAAGTCAATTTCAAGTGCCAAACCCCCTAGAAGCATGACTTTAAAAAAAGAAAATTAGAGAATCGCAAAAATACAAAGCCAGTCTAAACAAGAGATGAATTTCTGTGGTTTGTCTGGTTGCGTGTTCAACTGTTGGTTATCTGTCCTATGGCCCATTCAATTCGAGCCCTACCATGGATCTAGTCCTGGATTCTAAGTGACTCAATGATTTCCTTTTCTCCCACCACCGCAAATCTTGTCTGTTTTATAGGCTACCAGGCGTTTTCACAGCATCTGGAGAGGGCCACCAGCCTATCCTGTCTTTCCCTTCATGGGTTTCATAGTGCTCTAAATCTCCATTCACCAGAATTAAAGTTCACCACTATTAATTCCATTGCCCCCATTGGTGCCAATAAAAGCAGAAGGAAAATGTCTGTGACCTTGTTAGAAATAATGAGGGATTTTCAAAAGAAGCAGATATTATTTCCACTTCTTCTAAAGTCTATGGCAGCATTTTGCACCATTAGTTTGAATGCTAAAAACAACAGAAATTATTTACAACTGATATGCTTTAACAAAAGCATTACCAAAAGCATTACTTCAAATCGAAAATTGTAAACAAGCAAGAAACATGTATTCATGTTTAATGGGCTGTAAATGTAGCATTTACCTTCATTGCAAACAACCAACACAATATATTTTGGCCTAATACTTACTTCTGGATAGTTCCTTGTTCAATATCATTCCGAAATATATACATTTGATAAGCATCAATTGCCAACCAACACACAGTATTCTTCTTGAGGTAATGTTAACATTTAAGAAGGGCATTGCGTTTAATTTGCAAGCGTTTTAAATATGCACTTACAAAATGAACAAATGAATGTTCCTGTAAGAAAACAAGGCCACACTGCCTAATCATGATTCACGCATTTAAGTGTATACCTGAATGTTGCTTTGTTAAATGGGTAGCTTGGGTAAAGCACGGTGTCTATGTCAAGGTGTGTATGTGTGTGTCCAGAGGGGATCAGATGTGTGCGTGCATATTCTCCCAATTGCTAGAAACGTGTAACATAGAAGTGAGGTAATAATGGCAGTAACATTGCATGTGAGCTGTTCACTCATTGTTCTTCAACATATGTTTTGATAAAATACTTTAAATTCCTAGATATGCAATCTTTATATTGCTTTCACTTCTCCTTTCCCATATACCTTTTCAGTGAACCATAACCTATGCCACATGATTAATGCTATCCCCATACATCCTTCATAGGTTTATGCTGAGTTTTGTTGCAGCAGATTGCTTTGTAGGGAGGGGCAACTTATAAAAGGGGAGAGGAGAGTATCTGAGACAGACAGACTTTAGGAATGCAGAGTGAGTCCCTCACTTTGTGTAGCAACCACAAACATATGTAAAGTGAGTATAATTTTCTGTGTAGGAAACAAAACCTAGAAGAACCCTTTTGGGTAATTGGTGCATCCCAATAGTGGCTCACACGTCAACAATGCTAAGTACATTTGTAATATTAGCTTATGAAACAGTCAAAGAAATGCGTTCAATCGTGTAGATATGATAAAACATGCTTTAGTAGATTGACATCCAATCCATAGATGACTGGAAGGCAGATGATAACATCCATTGCATTAAGATCTTAGAAGACCCATCATCAGGCAATGAGCTGCAAATCATGCAAAGTGGTCAAGTCAGTAAAACCACAAACAAAATTCCAATCATGGTATCAATCAACTCATAAGAATAGATGAGTCACTCATCCGCAGCACGTCAATCAAATGTGTGAAAATCTATAATAGGTGAAAGAAATATATAATGAGACGAAAAGTACATGAAATACCTGTCTCAGAACTACAAATAATAAAAGGAAAGTTATCTAGGCAAACATTTTCATTGTTTTTGACAAAGCCATCAACCAATGATAAAATACCTGCGACCCACTGAGAGTGAGCCAGATGAAAGCCTAAAATAGTATGCTTGTCTAGAAAAAATAAATAAATATAAAGTCATGTGTAAACATGAAATACTTACTGATGGGTACTAAACTAAAATAAAGACCCTTTTAAATGCAGCGCTTACCTATAAAGTAAGAGTTGCAGCATGGTAAAAATCATTGCTTCTCACGTAGAGCCAAATTGCAAAAAAAGACAAAATACCACATGGCGGTTTTATTTATGCTACAAAATCGGTTTGCATTAGCACGAATAACATGATGACATAATTAGGTAATGTTAACATCTCTACCTCATCTAGTCCATGATCGTAAATGCCAAACTAAAAAAAAGAATCACATATTGCACGTATTGTACAAGAAATCAATCAATGCCATGTATCTAATTCCTTCACAAAAAAGCCACATCTATATACATGAACTATGTTGAAAACAATTCAAACAAAACCAGATAAAATAATCAATTGGTACACTTAACCCCAAACTGTACCTAAAAGGTGCCAAAAGCTTACGTGCTCACTGTACGCCCTCGATATTATTTCATTTAAAGAATGTTCTTAATAAGCATATTAAAAAATGCTTTGTGCATACAAACGTATTAGACAAAAAACTAGACATGCATTCTCTTCAATACTAAATATAAATTATCATCATAGCTAAGCCAATCTTTGTTCTTCTTACAGAAAGCAAGACAAATCACATTCCTCATTCATCCCGTTTGGAAGTACTGAATTTGCCTTATCGACACAAAATGTCTCTTGCTGATCTAATATTTGTTGAATAGTTGAATGGGGGATTAAAGTGTCTATAACCTCTAAAATTTGAAACAGCATCTGGGAAACCTGATGATGATGTTGCAGAAAATGTCTGACTGCTGGTGACTTCACATTCTTAGCTCTTACTTTCAAATGATGTTAGTTCCACCTGGCCTTTGCTTTCCTATTTGATTGGCCCACGTAGTAATGCCAGAAGGGCATCGTATGGAATAAACGAAATTGGAAATGTTACATGTTGCAGAACAGTTTAAACTAATTTCACCCGTTTTAGGATGGAACGATACATTTACTTTAGTGGAATAGTTACAATTAGCAGATTGCAGAAATGGGAAGGTACTGCTTCTTGTTTACTTTATCCTATCTGGACATTGTTCAGTATCTAAAAGATTTCTTAAATTATTACTTCTTTAAAATGAGAAAATGGGTTTGGACACAAAGAGGTCTTTGAACTTATCTTTGTATGGTAAAATGTCCCAATGTCTGTAGATGATTCTTTTGACCTTAAAACACTATGTGGAGTATTTACGGACATACACCAGCAAAGGTTGTATACATTTTGTTTTCCTGTGAATCAATGATTGTCTAGTTTTAAGTGCCACATGCTCACAAACATCTTATATTCACCAGACAGGTAACGTCTAGAAGATAATTTTGCCAACATGATATCCGTCTGTTACACTCCTCATTATCACTCACCATTTGCTTAGCTATGTCTGTCAGTGGGTTTACAGTAAATGTTAGTTGAAAAATGTAGTAAATGAGGGGTAACCTCTTTGTCAAGAAACTGTATCCAAAGTGTTCTGATGTTAGCTGTGAATTGAATTTGATCACCAATCTCATTGAGTTAATGAAGAACACCTTTTAGAGATCACAAAGGACTATGCCACACTCCAGAATTATCATCAATGTAACGCTCCCAGTATTTAAGCTAATTATGCCAATCCGGGTGGTTCACAATGTGTTCAGTTTCAAATTTGTGCATAAAGCAATTTCCATAAGGGGGTGCCATCTCAACACCCATGGATGTCTCTGATATGCAAGGCACTGCTGTTATTTGTATCTAAAGTATGACATTTGAGAAATTAGCTCTAGTAAACATATGATAAATTCTTTAAATGCTCCCATTCCTTCTTCTTCCAACAAAAAACACTCAACCGTCTCACTCCCTAAATCAAAGGCAATTGGGGTGTAAAACAACAGCATCACAATATTAGAGGAGGGGATTTAGCACAAACGACAAGAAGTATACAAATAATATTCACATGGGACTTAATATGGATCAAGAATACGTTTTTTATAGCAAACCATGGATGAACAACATGCATGTTATGTACTGTGTCACTAATCAACACATTGATAAGCATGGCAACAATAATCATGAATTGTCAACTTTTAAATAGTTTAATTTCAAGGACTCATGAACTAATTGGACAGAATGCTTATTCAAACTATATGCTTGCAAATAATTATAATCTTTGGTTGGAAAATTATCTGGTAGCCCATAGATAACAGCCATCAGATTTTTTCTATTTGGCCAACATCGGTCATTAATTAACTTAACATCAACACGTGGGCATGACTGTTTTTTTTGTTGACTTAAACAATGTGGTTTGACTATATAAAAACATTCCAAAATGGCCATGTCATTAGTTGAGATTATTTTATCGGATGTCATATTACGACACGCATACAACATCACATTTAGCCACCGTTACATTGGCATTTTGATTACATTCTGTCCCTTAGCGTATGCTTTCTAAATATTTAGAACATGGTCATATTTTAATTTATTAAGGTACTTGTTTACCATGTGAGTGAGTAGTTTGTCATAAACACATGTTCATAAAGAAGACACTTACGAGCATGGTGAGAACATTCATTTTTCAATTAATTTTCAAACAATTCAACTAATAGATATTGAAAATATATTCAAGCGTCACAGTTGTGCACTCACTTCTTAACTTAATATCACACATTTCAAAATGGCCACGCTATTACTTCAGGATTAACAATTTACTTTGATGTTACATCATATATTTAATACGCTTACATTATCACATTTAGGGGTGGTGAGGTTGGTATTTGTAGATGCCCTGTATCTCAGGGGGAGTTTCAAAAATATTTCAAAATGCTGTCACACACTAATCTCCCACAGACGCATTTGCATACTACGCAAGCGAAAACCAGGAACCTACAGGACCCTAATCACTGTACTAGGTAAGATTTGAAACTTTCAAATAATAATTATCATGTCCTACTAAACAGATGCTATTTTAATTTTATTTTATTTCTTCTTCTCCCTATGCAACTAATTGCCTACATTCATTCAAAGACAGAATTTGTGTGCAGCATCTTCCTTCTAAACTCAAGAAATGGGCATCCCACAGCGACAAATAAAGCTCAAATTACATTCCAACATATAATATTATAATAACATAGGTTTGAACCACAATGGATTCACAATATTTTTGGAATTGCACGTTATGCATAGCCTAATTCTTGTTTATTTAGTTTATTTACCTAAAGCATCAATTGTATGAGTTAAGTACTAATTGTTGGGTAAGATAACCGCTAATCACTTTAAACTGACATTCAATTTGATTATTTCTGACCTCTTAAAACATTTTCAAACTAGCGATTAACTTATCATGTCTTTCCTTTTAAAAAATGTTTTATTTACCCTACATTTTGCTTTTTGTGGTTGTCATAAATTATGTTTGCCGAATATTGTTTTGTCGTGTGACATTTGTTTTGGGTTCTGTATATTTGTTACCCTTTATCATCTGCATGTCATAACATTGTTTTTGTCCAATCAAATTTTGCCTCAACTTTATTGTAATTCTATGACAAGACCGGAGGCGAGCATTATGCTTTATCTTCTTTAATTCTGCTTAACAACAGCTTTTCAAATCTTTACTTTTCATCATATATATTTTTTTTGTATGTGGCCAACTGGCACTAAAGTGTAAAGAAAAACAAAATACATTGAAAAAATACAGAGGTGTATCTACTACATTTCCCATGAGTCTTTGACTCCCTGGTAGTCCTAGCCTCCATCCTATTCTCCAATGAGATGCACTCCCTTGGTATAAATGTCCCTCTGACTAGGTTCCTTCCTCTTCTTTTTTGCTGCTTTCGACAGCTAAGTACCCCATTTACTTACTTGCTAATCTCATAGAGGATATTTATGAGTAATTGTCATGAGCGCAGCGTATCCACCACTGCGCGTACTCCAGCCTTATGACAAGATGTATTATTTAAATATATTTGAGTATATTTGAGTATATTTAATTATATCTCATTAGATTTACTTATATTTACTTATATTCAATTTACAAATACGGCGCGTACATTTTAACGATGCGAACGTGGTCGCGGATTGTTTACAGGTGATTTTTTGGGCCCGCGGGCGATCTCGCTTGCTTCAGGGCCTCAGTGGACATCACGTGAGGGCGGACGTGCCGTGGCCTGTAGCGATTACTACAGCCTGACAGGAACGCCACAGCGTACTGAAGGAGTTCGCACATGCGCATTGCGATCTCCTTCCATACGTTTCGCTATCGTGCAGGAAAACAAATGCTCGGCCACTCATTACAGCATTACATGGCCAATTAAAAACATCTCCTCACGTTTTGGCAGCGTTTCCACTATTCTGATGAGGCTGAACCCGATCTAAGGTCAACAAAAAAACCCAAAAAAATAATAATAATTTTCGGAAACACTGACCTGCTTTAAAAGTACACGCAGGTCAACACAGCAGATTTACAGAGCCTGCAGCTGCTCTACCCCCATCTGAAAGCCACAGACATGGCCTCTGAAAGACCAAAGAATTACTGGTGCGACTACAGCGACCAGGAGCCAGAAACCCTGGAAGAGGAATTCGACCTCTCACAGAGCTTCAAGAGAGTGCTGGGAGACTCTCTAATTAAAGCAGTGGCGCAGGGAATGCCGCCTGTACAGGACAGACTACAAGTCCTAGACCAGAGCTGGCACACAGGATGACCCAGGTGAGGGGACCTCCACTAGACAGCCTCTAGAAGATACACCAAGGGGGAGTAAAGCAGCCCGGAAGAGGAAGCACTCTTCTACCCCCCCCTGGGCAAGGACATGGGGAAGGATGAAAAGCCTCAAGAGGCAGCTGATGTGTTCAAAAGACTAAAGGATGCTTTCTTATCAAAGACTTCAGCAATGCCCAGCCTCGTACCCCCTACCCCAGGGGCTGATAATCCAGGGGACGCTCTCTCTTCCTTGGAAGAATATGGCCAGGAGGAGGGTCAAGACGAAGGTGACAGCCTCGACAAGGAGGAGAGTAGAGAGCCAGTTATAGATGCCAGCTCAGTGGAGGGTACCCCGGAGGACACATCAGACATGTTTGAGCCAGTGGCGATAAGGCACCACAGATCCACGGAGTGGACCCCGTCACCCAGAATGGCGATTTATATGGCTCAGAGAATCCGGAGACCTTTAGACAAGGAGACCAGGTTCCACCTTAGAGCAGAATGTCCAAGACCCGAACTCTCAAGCAAAGTAGCTGAGACGCCATAGATGGATCCTAAAATGCTAACCTTCATTCCAAAGGCTAACAAAGATGCTCGGCGAGGCATGGATAGGTCATGGAGGTCTTTTCAAGACAAGATTCTTGACCTGGCATATCCCATCGCTAAAATCATGGACCTGGCCGAGAGGTCCAAAGACACCGGCGAGCCTGTAGATCCATTAATACTAGCAGGATGGGCCCAGAGAGCCGTCTGCTTGCTCGGGAATGCGAGTAGCGCAATATCGGCAGAGAGGAGAAGATCTATGTTATTGAAGATCGATAACAAGCTGGGGGACCTAGCTTCCTATGAGGCGGGCAAGGGTGCCCTAGGTCTACTCTTTGGCGACACGTTCCTCAAGGAAATTAATACATTTGTGGGGCCCTACACGGCGCTTCAGAAAGCGCAATCCTCTATAAGTAAAGTTTTTCCCAGTCGGGTTTTTGCAGGGGCCGGCTGTTTTAGAGGTCGCTCGTCCGGCCGCTATAACTCCAACAGAAGACCTGAGGGCCCGAGGGCCCAGTACTGGGAATCCTGGCAACAAGACTCCTTCTTCCCCAATCGAGGTAGAGGATTCAGGGGACACTGAGGCAGAGGATACTACAGGCAGAACAATCCCACAGGTGAGAGAAAGTTCAGTTATATACCCCCCAGTAGGTGGGAGAACCCTGCTTTTTATACACAATTGGCACAAGCTTTCATCAGACACTTGGGTACTGCAAACAGCACAGGGCTTCCATCTAGATTTCATAGCAGAGCCACAGCAAATAGCAGCCCTGTGCCGCATACAAACTTCCTTAGCAGAAAAGCAACTTCTAGAGGCAGAGATTTGCGATTTAGCACGCAAACAAGCCATAGAGAGAGCCCAGCCCTGCCATTCCAGTTTCCTCAGCAACATATTCCTAGTCCATCGGAAAGGAAAGGTGCGTCCAGTTATCAATCTAAAGGAGCTAAACAGCTGGCTCATTTACAGGCATTTCAAGATGGAGGGAATCCATCTACTCGCGGACCTGCTCAGAAAAGACGATTGGTTGGCCCGCCTAGATTTAAAAGACTCCTACCTCACAATACCTATAGCCCCACAGTTCCGAACATACCTGCAGTTCGAGTGGGAGGGAGAGATCTGGCAGTTCAAAATTCTTCCGTTCGGACTAGCCTCAGCCCCCTGGGCCTTTACGAAACTCTTGAGGCCTCTGGCGACGGCCCTGAGGAATCAGGGTATTCGGATGATCATCTACCTAGACGACATCCTTCTCATGGCACAGGACAGGGAGAGATTGCAGAGTCAAGTGCAATACGCAACATCCCTCATTGCAAGTCTACAATTTCTGGTCAGCACCGAGAAATCAGTATTGACGCCCTCCAGGAGAATAGAATTCCTAGGCTTCACTATAGACACCAGGAAGGCCACATTGGAACTGCTGCCTGCCAAGATAAGTGCGATAAAGAAGGACCTGAGAACAGCTCTGAGGAAAACGGTTATTTCGCTTCGGAATCTTGCCAGGATAGTTGGATTGCTGGCAGCCTCTATCCAAAGGATCTTTCCCGGTCCCTTGCATTACCGAGCTCTACAGAGACTCAAAATCAGATATCTACAGAGGGGTTGGAGATACCATCGCTAGTGCCGCTGGACGAGGACAGCAGGACAGAGCTCAGATGGTGGCTTCACAATATGCAAGCCTGGAACGGCCGTGCAATTTTCGGAGACCTTCCAGAGCTCATAATAGAATCCGACTCCAGCAGATCAGGATGGGGAGCCAGGTGCGGAAGCACAGAAACAGGAGGAAAATGGTCCCAGGAGGAGTTAGCTCTACACATCAATGGCCTGGAACTACTAGCGGATTCCTTCACGGCCAGAGCTTTCACGAAGGACAGAGCAAGATGTTGCATCCTATTAAGAATGGACAACATATTGGCCGTGAGGTATATCAACAAGCTAGGGGGCACGAAATCCAAAATGCTAGCAGAATTAGCCAAGGATTTCTGGCACTCCTGTTTGGAGAGGGAAGTAGAGGTCAGAGCCGAATATCTTCCGGGAGTGAGGAACACAGTGGCAGACTGGAACTCCCGATATTTAGTAGATTCCAGCGACTGGACGCTACACAGTTCAGTCTTCAGCAAGCTACAACAAAAATGGGTGCCCCTGCATACGGATCTTTTCACCTCCTGGCTGAATGCTCGACTAGCCAGTTACTTCAGCTGGAGGCTGGATCCGGGAGCGATAGGTACCGACGCTTTCCTTCACCACTGGGAAGGTCACACACATTACGCATTTCCCCCATTCGCGATGCTGACGAGGGCACTAGCCAAGGTGCACAGAGACAGAGTGGAAGTGGTCATAGTGACACCAGAATGGAGATCGCAAGCGTGGTTTCCAGTTCTGATGGAATTTTCCACGGATTTCCCCCAGAGGATTTCTCACAGGCAGGATCTGCTATTAGATCCGACAGGAATGCCTCACCCACTGATTCTGAACCATACACTAACCTTCATAGCCTGCAGAGTTTCAGGCGCAGATGGTGCTTGCCAGGACTTTCAGAGGAGGCGACAGAGCTCACCAAGGTATCATCGGCTCCCTCCACCATCAGGAGCTATAATTCTGCATGGCAGGCCTGGGATTTATGGTGCAGAGAAAGGAGTCTTTCTCCCATTTCAGCCCCTATCGTACAGGTAGTGAACTTCTTGGCATCTATGACCTCAGGGGGGAGGGCCTTCAGAACGGTAGGAGTGTAGAGGTCGGCTTTATCAGCAGGACATGAGTTAGTGGATGGAGTACTGATAGGACAACACCCAGCAGTAACTAGACTGTTAAAGGGGATAAAGGTTGGCAAGCCACCGAGACCAAAGTATTCCTTCCTATGGGACGTTAATAAGATACTCTACCTTTTTGAACAATGGCCCACAAATGACCTACTATCGAAGAGACAACTCTCGGGGAAGCTAGCTACACTTCTATGTCTGGTATCCTGCAGGAGAGTGTCAGCCGTCAGAGCGCTAGAGATAGATAGAAAGATTTTCTATCCGGAGGGGGGAGCGTTTAATAGAGCGTAGCGTACTAAGACCAACTCCAAAATTATTACCTACCCCTACTTTCCAGGCAATAGCAAACAATGCGTAGCGCAACGCATAAAGGCATATGAAGCAGCGACAGCAGACATAAGGCCTACAAATGTGACGCAACTACTGAAGTCCATATAAAGCAGTTGCCCCAGCTACCATTTCAAGATGGGTAAAAGAAGTGATGGACAGCGCAGGTATAGACATTTCTGTGTTTGGAGCTCACTCGACCAGAGGAGCTGTGGCTTCAGGAGCTTTTGCAGCAGGAGTTCCGCTGCAGGAGATCATGAAGGCAGCAGACTGGTCCAGGGATTCTGTCTTCAGAACTTTCTACTTTAAGCCAGTACACAATATTGCAGGAGCAGTGATACAAAGCTTTGAACAAGCATAATGCTCGCCTGTGGTCTTGTCATAGAATGAAGATTGCCAAAGTGCATAGTGCAGGAAGTCTTGATTCTATTAAAGACACGGTTTTGAGCATTATCCCTCCCTGGAGGAATTTGAGGGCAGCAAGAGTTGGCAATGCAGCCAGCAAGGTAATCATGCAGAGATTTTGACTGAATGAACAATGGAGCAGAGTCTAGCAATGATGAAAGTATAATTGTGTTAGTGGTTTACAGTAAATTCCTCTTCCCCCCCTTACAACTGTGATCTCTTTCCAAATAGGAGAGGACCAGAAGAATCCTCGAGAGTAACCAGCTAACGCACCAACTGTTACTAGACTGTTATTAAAGTTACCAAGTTCGAAAACAAGCAAAGAAGAGGAAGGAACCTAGTCAGAGGGACATTTATACCAAGGGAGTGCATCTCATTGGAGGATAGGATGGAGGCTATGACTACCAGGGAGCCAAAGACTCATGAGAAATGTAGTAGATACACCTCTGTGTTTTTTCAATGTATTTTGTTTTTCTTTATACTTTAGTGTCAGTTGGCCACACACAAAAAAAAATATATATATATATATGATGAAAAGTAAAGATTTGAAAAGCTGTTGTTAAGCAGAATTAAAGAAGATAAAGCATAATGCTCGCCTCTGTGTCTTTAATAGAATCAAGACTTCCTGCGCTATGCGCTTTGGCAATCTTCATTGTTTTAGCCACTATTTTGTATACTCCACCCAGTACCTGTCCCTCACCACCCAAAACACAGCTTCCTGGGATCTCTTGGAGTTATCTTTATCAAGAAGTAACATCATTCATTGGCCTACCAGGATAATTTCAAAGATGTTTGCTAGGAGTTAATGGCTTAATTGCAGCTGTAAAATGTGCTACTTACGTAATAAAAATGTCTTAACCAAGTGCACCTTCATCCCTTTCATTTATATCTGTTCCTTGTGCCAACATCCTCTTAAAGACAAGCATTGATTTACACCCAAATAAGACACAGGTTATCTAATAGGGCGGTTCGCGAGAAAAGCTCGAGAGAGCTAACGGCTCTGGAGAGCACCCTTACAACCCCTACAAAAAGAAGCAAAATCTCTACACTGTACCATCTCCTGGACAGGGTGGACCTCACGAAAAAAGAAAGATACATGATTGAGTGGGAGAGGGACCTGGGACGGGAAATAGAGGTGGAGGAATGGGCAAAAATATGGACCAGGCTGCATAAAAGATCACAATGCATTACAAACAGGGAGGGGGGCTACAAATTTTGCTATAGATATTATGTGACCCCGGTCCAAATCAACAGAGCTAATCAACATCTCTCGGACCAATGCTGGCGGGGCTGCGCCACCGCCGGTTCATTATTTCACATGATATGGGCCTGCCCAAAGGCAGAGGCATACTGGAGGGAGGTGATTAAACACATTAAGGACATTACAGGACTCACTATTCCTTGGGACGCGGGGATCGTTCTCCTAGGGGAAACAGGGGGAGGGGCATTACCGATTTCAGGTCACATACCTCGTTTGTGTACGCACTTACTCCTTGCAGCGAAAATTGCCATGGCCTGTCTATGGAAGCATGAGGAGGGACCCTCAATAGATTTATGGTGGCACAAATGTTGGGACATTGCAGTAGCAGAAAAGGTGACCGCGAACCGGAACAACTCATGAACATCTGGGACCCTTTCATGGACTATTCAACGAGATTCCCGCCCATGTCCAGAAGGCCACCACTCACAAGATGGCTACAAAGCAGCCCACTCTACTGACCAACCCATAGCCCTCAATCACAGTCACCCTTCCCAGAACTCTTGACAACTCCGCTAAGCCCAAATAAAATATCGGACATTCGAGCTATGCCGTCCATAGACTATTTTCTTATCCTCCATATGAACTTATATTTCTGATTACTGCGATTATTGATCAAATTCTGTTGTTGATGTATTGATGACTTTGTACACCTCAATAAAATGTGGTTATGAAAAAAAAAACAAGCATTGATAAAGCACCAAGTTTTATCTGACTTCCTCAGACTACTCCCACCTGACATGGCATGGGGTGGTATGAGAGCTGTAAGGTAATGTGATTTCATTTGACTATTTTATAAGGCAGGTTCCCTGCCTTAAAATGTTCTGACCCAGACATGTTTTCTTTGTGCAAGAACATGCTCTGATCTGTGTTTGCACATGAACATCTTTAAGCCACTGGTGCCCATTGTGCACCATCATTACATTTTATTGAGTGAAGATATTTTACATCTAACCATTTATTAAGCGCCCATCACTTTGTTCTCATTAAATAACCTGGATCTGGGCGGTGCTAGAGAGCTCGACCAGCATTGCAGACTCCCCTTGAGCTCTGGCACTTAGCCTACATAAATCCTGTTAAATCCCTGGCCCAGGCACGTACTGGAGGACATGAACGTACCCGCAGCATTTGGAAGGAGGCGGGAGGCAAATGGCAGCATTGGAACTCAAATGAGCGACGGCAACCAATCAATCAGAGTCAACCCTGATGAACGGGTGGCGAGGCCTTGGTGGTGGCACTAGTGCTGGGGACCAGGACCGACCCAGTGGTTGGAGCAGCGAGCTGGAGCAGTGCGCCAAAGAGCTGTGGTGTGAGCATTGCCAGCTGCAGCAGGGGATGTGATCCCGTCTGGACGCCCAAGGGGCTGTAACCAGCAGTAGCAGGATCCGAGGATAGGTGGGCGGTTGCAGGTGAGAGGTGCTGAACATCCACCTGCAGAGTGTGATCAGTGAAGGGCAGCCGGACCGCTAGGCCAGCTGTCTGCATACAATAATCCCGTGAAGCCGGGAGGCGTGGAGGAGGCCCTGGATAATTTTGGGGCCATGCAGCCGCCTGCTGGCAAGAAGTGAGCAGTGCGGAGGCCCAGTGCTCATCAGCCAGGTCAGTGGGCACTGCCGGAAAAGACGCAATCCGAACCTCAGGGAGGGGCTGCAGAGGACGGTACTGCTCCCTGGGTACAGTGCGGCCTGGTGGTGGCGAGCCTCTGATAAGTGCACTGGAGAGTCTTGCTGTGGCAGTGGCCTGGATCGATCCAGTTGTGACATCTTTTGGCAAAGGGAAGGGCTCCAGAGCCAGAAGGAGGGTGCATCTTTTGGCAAAGGGAAGGGCTCCAGGGCCAGAAGGACGGTGATAACTCTGCTGGGCAGCCCAAGGTCTCACCTGAATAGGACCTTGGTTGCAGCGTAGGTGCTTCCTAGTGGAGGTCGTCCCTGGAATCTGGCTGTTTAAGGGTGGGCACACTTACTCCTACCATGGGGAAGGCAGACAAGCTTAAATAAACACTCTCCTTCAAGGGTGGGTCAGTTGCAAAAAAGGCTAAGCCCCCATCAGTACAATCCAACCTTTGTACACCACCGGCTGACTCCATGGACCCCCCCAGAGAGCACAAGATGCACCTCAAAGGGGTCCTCCTTCCACTTAAAGCTGGCATAGAGGTCCTGGATTCTAACCTGGATGCTCTTTCGTCCCAAGTGGACATGTTGCAGCTGTGCCTGGACAAGCATGGAGACCACTTGGATGAGGTGGAAAACAGAATCCCTGGCCTGAAGGTCACCACATCTGCCCTGGTTTCCAAGGTCTACCCTCTTTGGAATCCACACTCAAAGCAGTTTCAGTGAAAAATGAATATTTGGAGGGCCGGGCCCGCCGGAATAACATCAGGCCGATCGGAATCCCAGAACAACAGTGTCAAGCCAAGATGGAGAGTTTGTGGAGAGGCTCTGCAAGGAGGAGTTTGGCGAGGGTGAGCTGTCTTCCCTCTTTGTGGTAGAAAGGGTGCACCGGATCCCTGCGATAAGGCCGATCCCCGGGACTTTTTCCCACCCCATATATCCGTGCCTCCTAAACTACCAAACAGGAACACTATACTCCGGCTGCCACGTCAGAAAGTGGAGCTGGTATACGATAGCAACAGATTTCAGATGCTCCCAGACTTTTCAGCTGGAGCGCAAGCATCCAGGCGGTCATTTATGGGAGTCAAACGCAGACTTAAAGACAGCTCCATTCAATACTTTTGACTGCCAAACTCTGTATAAAATTCAATGGTAAGGTGCTTTTCTTCATGACTCGGAAGGCAGCCAGTGCATTCGTTGATGGGGTTCAGAAATCACCATGCAAGAACAACGCAAGACCCCATAAGGGGTCAAAGAATCGAGGGGTGGAAGGCCAGGTGGACCCTTGAACGACCGCCTAGTGCAGAGACGGCACTTGCACCATGATTTGAACTAGTAGGCAATGGGCTGGCAGGAGTACATTTGAGCACCCAGTATCCCAGTACTCAGTGACCACGTTTATTCTTGGAGTAATAAGCTGAACAACGCTGGGGCAGGCGCTAGAGCCCTGTGCACAGCTGTTCTGTTTGCTAGGAGTATGGGGGTGGGAGTATTTCGAGCATGCTGGGGAGGATCATGGGAGGGGAACCTTGTTTGTGGTCTGGGTATGTATGGGGGGGAATTGTTTTTTTGTTCAGAGTGTCTACATGGTACTATATCAGAATCGGTGGTCTATGACCTGAACGGTCAAGGCTGGGGTAGCACAGGGGCAGTGCTGCATACACCTCACCTCGACATAGCCCCGTCTAGAGAAATTCAAAGTGCTCACGTGGAATGTTAGAGGTGGAAATCAGCTTGGTAATATTAGGAGGCTCCTGCTTGACATGAGGAGGCACAGTGTTGGCGTGGCTTTCATCCAAGTAGCGCATCTTCCACCTTCCACCAAGGCAAGGTGGGCTACGCAGTGGGGCTGTCACTGTTACTACTCCTCGTTGTCATCATACTGCCGGGGCATTGCCATTCTAATCCATAGCTCCCTCTGGTTCCGTCTGCTGTCAGTGATGAGGGAAGATCCCTGATGGTATCTGGCATACTGGAGGGCGTGAGGGTGGTAACGCAGATGAGCCTGGGTTATTTGACTGGGAATTGATCAACCTGGCCACAATTGGCGATGCTACAGTTATTTGGGGGGGTTCTTAATACAGTTCTGGACCCAGTGGTGGACGAATCTAACAACACTACAGCATCACGCTCTAGAGCTAGCAAAAAGGTGTGCAAGATTTGCACCACATAAGGGTTGGCGGATGTCTGGAGATTGCAGCATAGGGGGAGCGGAACTATGCCTTTTACTCGTGGGCCAATGAGTTGGCATCCAAGATAGACTTCTGACCTCTCGGGAGGGGGAAGTTCACAAAGGGTCAATGTCTGATTCTTCCTCGTGCCATATCCGACCATTCCCCGGTCCTCCTGGAGTGGCAGGTAATGAGCAAACACATTGACATGAAAACATGGCACTTTAAGTCAAATGCTCTCTTGGGTACGGTTTTTAGAGAGGGGGTACAGACTGAGATAACCACCTTCCTAATGAACAACGAGGGTACAGTAGCCTCGCTGGAGGTGCTCCGGGAAAGCCTCAAATGTTACATCTGGGGAATCTGCATGGCCAAAGAGGCAAGAGTCCTAAAACTGATCCAGCGAGACTTGCCGAACAATAAAACTGCACTTAAAGCACTAGAAGTGGCATACATATCTTCTATACGACAGTACCTGGAGACCGCCGAGCTATACTGGTTGGATCCCCCCTCCGAGAGAGTCTTAACCTGGGAAATATCATTGGGGGAAATTCTGGCAGTCATTAGGGCTCTTCCAGGCTCAAAGGTCCGGGCCCAGACAAGCTGACTAGTGAATTTTACAAAGCATATGGGCGGATTTTGTTGCTGCTACTCAGGGTACACGAAGAAGCCATTGAACAGGGAGTGCCTCCCCCACCATGCGAGAGGCAACCATCACCCTCCTGCAAAATAAAGGGAAACCCCAGAGGAGCGTGCGTCATATCGGCCAATTGCCCTATTCAGTATTGATAACAGGATTTACGCTGAGGTTTTTAGCCAATCGGCTGCTCCCCCTGATGCCAGGGCTAATCTTGGTAGACCGATCAGGCTTTATCAGAGGAGGGAACACTTTGCATGGGCTGCGCTGGTTACTTGGTATTCTCTCGTCCCTGGACCCCGACTCCTAGGCAATCTCGCTACTGCTGGACGTGGAGATGGGATTTGATTTGTTCGAGTGGACTTATCTGTTCTCCGTCTTGTGGATATTGAGTCTAGGGGAACAGTTTGTCTTGTTTGTGCAGCTCCTCTATTGCTCTCTGATTGCTAAGATCAGGGTTGGGCATCACTTGTCAGGGGTGCTGAAAATGAGTAAGGGGACCAGGTAGGGCTGCCCCGCTCACCATTACCTTTTGCCATAGCAATGGAGTCTATGGCCACTCTTCTGAGGGAGCAGAATGTACAAAGGGGCATACAACGATGTCCCCACATCCTGAGAGTCTCACTTTATGCCAGCGCTGTGGTGCTTTTTCTAAGTGACCCTGTCCCCATAATTTGCCTCCGCTAATGTGACAGGTGATTAACTTTGGGGAAGTCTCAGGGCTACAAATCAACAGTAACAAGTCAGTGGTTTTTCCCCTCATGAAACATACCAAGATTTTCTCAGACGATTTTGGGCTCAAATGTTTTGGGCTCAAATGGGAGTGCAACAATATGTGATACCTCGGGATAGAGGCCTCACGGGACCTGGACATTTTGTTCCAAGAAAATTACGGCAGGGTGGTTGACTCTCTTAAGGACCGGGTACTGAGGTGGCAGGATCTCTCCCTTACACTATGAGCGAGTGTATTGATAGTGAAGATGATCATCCTCCCTAAGTGTTTATATTTATTTCTTAATGCTCCCATTTAATCTTATGTCCAGATTCTTCGCAAGGCTACGCGGGATCATCACAGTGCTCATGTGGGCCGGGAAGCAGGCCAGTGTGGCATAGACTACGCTATTGCAGCCATATCAATGTGGTGGGCTGGCCTTGCTGGAATTGGAAAGGTATTATCAGGCCGTGAATGCCCAGTACCTCTCATTCTGGTACACCAAACAGTCAGTCAGGCTGCATGTTCTGGTGGCGAGAGACTGGCGACTCCCTACAGCCTCAGGACGGCTGCGCTGGTTGGATGCAGGTCGCTCAGTAGCAGTACACATGTTGTAAACAATACTTGTGCAATCTGGAGTAAAATTGCAAAAGAAATGGGCTTGGATACGCCATACTCACCGGTGCTTCCTGTCAAACATGTGATTGGGGTGGAGATTACAAGAGAACTGGTGTATCTACAGTGGGAGGGCAAGATTGGGGTGCTTTCACTATAAGATTTGTACCTGGATGGGAAGTTGGATGTATGTGATTATTTCGTAGCCAAAAATCTTAAATCCGAAAATTACGAATTTGAAATGTCTGGCATGCAATATCAAGTACATCACTCCTGCCTGCCATCCCCTACTCTCCACCCCCTTACACCTAAAACGTACCTCCGGTGGCACACTTACCTGTTGTCCTTCTCTGCGGCTCTTTCCCAGCGACGTGAGTTCCGCCTCCCCATTGAGGGACGGAACTTCCACAGCAGGGTCCGTTTTATAAAATATTTTTTTTTCTTTGTCCCCCACTTTCCTTTTTAGGGAAGCGGGGGACACCCCTGCAACTCCCCACATTCCCATGATGTCAATCAAGAGGAGTGGGGGACACCCCCACAACTCCTGCTCCCCTCATTCAACATTATCAGATTTTTTTTTTTACACTGCCAAATGCCCATAAAATGCGCATTTGCATTATTTCCCCAAAATTTTCACCAGAAACGGGAAAGTTCCTGTCCATACAACAGATGAGGGACAGCGGGGGTTCCACGCCTCTAGATCTGTTTATGTATTTTAGATCCAGAAACACTGTTAAGGGAAGATTTCCATCATTCCCAGACCAGCCGCATACATGAGAGCTTCTGCAAGGGGCCTTCCAAGCACAGGGCAAGGTTGTCTGGTCTCTAAACTATACCAGAGTCTGATGAATTACATCCCATGTGAAGGGGAATCCCACAGATGCAGGTGGGTGGCAGCATTGGGGATGGATATTATCGAAGGTGTCTCGAAATATATCCTGCTTCAGACCCAGATGGTCTCTCTAAATGGCAGACTCCTCAAGCTAATTCATTTTAACTTTGTCCACCAGACCTACCATACCTCGTCCAAACTGCATAGGTGATTCTCAGAGACCTCGGAGGTCTGTAGTAGATGTAAATCTAGCCCAGCAGACGTCCTGCACTTGGCCTGAGGATGCCCAGTTTTGGGGGGAGGTGGAAGTCAGAATTTCGATTATACTGGGGGAGCAGGTGGGAAGGGACCCACTGGTGCTGTTGTTAGGCTACACAGGGTGTTCTCAACCTTTTGTGTGCAGTGAGCAAAATGTGCATATCAAATGAAATGGTGAGCAACATCAATTCTTCGAAAGAACATATAAGCGCTCAGTTGGCAGGAAAAATTATTGCAACACAAATTAGAAATATAATAAGGCCTTTAACTTCATTTGACATTAAGTGGTTCTTTACAGGAAATGTTGAGGAAATTATGTGGTCAGTAGGACATTTGTATACACATAAAACCAGTCAAGTTGTTCGGAAATATGGTAGGACTAAATAAACATTACCAGGGGGTTGCAGGTTCTCAAGCAAATTATTTTTTTTAAGTGCAGCGCAAATGTTTTGACACTAAAATTGGTCACAAATGGAGCACTGCTTTTCTGGGATCTTTAGTGGTGTGAGGAATATGAGGGCATCTTCACTTAATTCCCCAATATATCCTCCTCCCAGGTGGCCAGGGAAAGGCTGTCACTTTAAGATCCTGACCCTGGGGGTGGGGATGAGGCACCCTTGGGTGAGACACAGTATCCCCCCATTTCCCTTTCACAAGGATTCAAACATCCCCCAAGTCTTTATAGGGTATTATCAATCTGTACACTATTATTCCAGAAAAACACTCTTCTAATGACCAACAGTCAGGTACTAAGAAGTGGAAGAGACGAGGAAGAGACAACCAGTGTCATAATCTTCTCTTTATTAACATAGACATACAGAAACACCACACCATGATCTTTACTCAGTAAAATAACATTGCATGCACCTGGGGCCTGGAGGGTGGTATAAATGACCCACTCGGGTGAGGCTAATGAGATCGCCTGTGGAACACTTGCAGGAGAAGCCTGTGGTGAGACCAGGAAAATGTGTGCCCAAAGAGTCCAGGAGCTGCACAAAGTTGTGGCAGCGGAAGCAGGAAAGGTCTCTGGTGGCAAAAACGATCTGCACCCCTCCAGAAGTCAGAGGGACTCGCCCGTACAACCCAGGCGCGGCGATCCTGTAAACAAGGTGCATCAAACCGGGAGCAGCGACAGCCACAGAGAGCCTGCCGACGAGGAGAGCAGGCCCCAAAGACAGCGTACCTGGTGAGTCAAAGGAGTGTCAATGACTCTGAGATGCTGTGGAGTAAACCACGTGGTCTGTGCAGGCTGGATCGCTCGCGAGTGAGGGAAAGTTTAGGCACTGAGAATGTGGTCCAGTTTAAAAGAAAGACATTTGACAATATGATGATTTAAAGGCTGAGATAATTGAATAGAAGGATTTGTGAGTAGCGAACTGTGAACCAGATGAAATTAATAATGCCAAGAAAGGGCCAGGAGAAACTGAAGTCTTTGAAAAGTGTGAAAACGCCCGTGAGCAGGGTGTAAATTCCCAGCAGGATAGTAAACTGGGAATTTGATGGCAATTTATGCAGTGTGCTTGAATGGAATGAAATGAAGCCTTATGTTTTGAATACCGAACTGAAAGAAAGCAAGTGTGATTGAATATGATTTGAATTGCAAGCAGTTGTTGATATTCCCTGATACAAGGGAACTGTGAATTGTAGAAACTAAAGAAAACAAGCATTGGCAAGTGTAAAGACTGGAGGGGGTTATCTGTACTCCTGCCCTCTATATGGCAGAGTCTAAGCACAAAGCACTCCAGCGATGGTTCTCTTTATGATAGACGTGGACGAGCAACAAAGTCTTAAGCTCTCAGGAAGAGATGCAGGCTGGTTCGTAAGTACATTGTAGTCTCCAAGCTCCTACAAAGGAATATTCACACATAGGCCCTCATTACGACCCTGGCGGAAATCGTGGTGCAAAATGCACCATGGAGCACGGCGGAAAGCTGCCGATAGCGCCATGGGGGTTGGCGGATTTTCCGCCCCATTCCGACCTTGGCGGGGCGGTAAATCCCCATCCCCCATTTTACCCTTCCCCATTCCCATTTTTGCCCCATAGGGTATAATGGGAGTGGGGAAGGCGTTAATTACGCCACCTCAAAATACGGTGGCGTAATTAACGACAAGGTCCCGTAGCGCCATGGATTTCTCCGCCCGGAAAAACCAGGCGGAAAACGCTCCATGGCGCTACGGAAACTCGTAGTAGGGCGGACGGGTCCGCCGCGAATAACGCTGGCGTAAACCCACTCCACCAGGGTCGTAATGAGGCCCATTATGTTATGTGCTAACACAGTTCTTTATATAAAAATAAGGTTCAAGATATATACATCAATTAATAACACACTTTGTACTCTGGCAATTCTAATATGGAAAATATATACAAGGGCCCTCATTACGGCCTCTGCGGTAGCCATGCCGCTATTGGCGGCATGGCTGCCACCGAAATCGCATCCGGGTCCACAGAATGAGGAATTACCGGGCCATTCCGAGTTCGGAAGGCCCAGTAATTCCTCCCTCCAAGGACCCGGACCCGGTCCTTCCCCATTCCCATTTCAGCCCCCATAGGGCTGAATGGGAATGGGAGAGGGAGCAAACAACGGGCCATTACGAGTTGGCCCGTTGTTTGCTCCCTCTTCCCCTCGCGGGACCCGGTAAGCACGCCTGGTTTGACCAGGCGTTACTTCCTGGGTCCCGCGAGGGGACCTTGTAATGAGGCGGTACGGGGTAAACTGCGCCGGCACCTTTTACGGCGCCCTTAACCCCATACCGCCAGTGTCGTAATGAGGCCCAATGTCTATGTGGTACCATTCTTAGCTATTGATTCCTTCAAAATGCATCTACTGCTGACAGTTATAAGATAGAATACAAATCATGCAGCAAAGCGTAACAGCATAGAACATAGGAAGGAAGGCAAATTAGGTTAAACAATCGCAGAATGCTTTTTCAAGCTACCTAGATGAAGTTCTGGGTAAGGGTTTCTCCACCTGGGCAACCTGTAATAAATAGTATTACAAAGCCCAGACCATTATTGTTTAAATAGTCTTGTTTCCTGGTCAAACCACCCCAATGTACCTGAGATAGATGAGTTTCTTTAATGGTTCGTCGACGGATCTCTCGAGGGCAGACTCCCTTTAAAGCAGGAGCCACAGGGCATCAAGATTCCTCAAAGAAAAGTGAAGACTTGCATTGAGACTGCAGCTTCGACCATTGTGCTCTCAACGATCGAAGTCCTGTGAAGATGAGGCGTGCGGTCCACCTCGGTGCAAAGAGTTTGGTGTTGCAAAGAAGACTCATGAGGGATGTAGGCCCAGCAGCGGGCGTCGGGTGTCGGGAGATGCTTCAGCGGTCCTCTGGCCTGTCGGTTTTGCAGCCGCAGCATGTACTTCAGGATAGCTTCGGCGATCGGGACTCGACCACGGGCTGGCCTTCAGATCTTCACTTTGTCAGTGTCCTCGAGCCGTCTTTGTTGGCTTCTGGTGGCGGGAAACCCACCGGCGGACTTTCCTCGGTAGCCAACGCCCTCGACTTTCTCCGGTGGGACAAAGTGGTCTACAGTGATGGCAAGGGAGCCCTTCGTTCAAATGGTCTTATGCAAAGGTGGAGCTTTGCGGCTCTGGTCTTCGAGCAGCATGGCATGAAGATGTCCCCACTTCTGGGCAACACGATTCGACTGGCTTCCAGCGGTTACGTAAATCCTCCGAACCCCAGTCGACTGCAATGGACTTCAATGGCCTCATGTCCTGGCACTTTACTTCAGAATTCTCGGCAGACCCTTTATCTGGTCTCCAGCCTTTCAAGACTGGCCTCCAGGGTCCCTCAATGAAGATAAGCTTTTGCACAATGTTCTCTCATAGCTCAGGAGACGTCTCCTAGCCAGGTCCTCTCTCGGATCAGTCCTCGACAGACTGGACAGTTTTTAGACTCTGTCAAAGAAAAACAGCAGCAATTCTTCTTCTTCCAGCTGGGCTTCAAGGATAAGCAGCTTCAAGTTTCAACTTCAGCTTCTGAACAGATTGGTAAGTGGGAGGTCTCCAGATATACACATCTGTCCACCAGTCACTCTGGCTGAGCCAGGCTCAGTCATCCAATCACACATAAGGGCATTAATGCAGGCAGGCAGCTAATCAGACTCACAGGCATTCAGGCTATTCACTTCCACCCAGACACCCATAACAAGGAAATTGGATTGGGGCAAGCACCTAGCCTTTCAGCACACCACACTGCATTAATGTCCGTTTCAGGCAGGGCTGTCTCATTCATTGTGTCACACAGCAGAAACCAGACACCCATATCCGAGAATGCATATTGGTCACACACTCTATTCACACAGGTCCCACCCCAAGGGTGTAACCGCAACATACAGTCACTGGGAAGACTCCAGCCAGTCTGGCCTGGACTTCCCCACAGTACCATATATGGTTCTTCCACCCAACAGCCAGTCAAGAGAAGGGACAGAGTCAGGACCTTGGGAAAACAAGGTAACAGGCAATAGAAACAAAGAGGCAACAGGGACCATCTTGCCATCTATGAGGAATACACTGATTCCTATCGCAGGGCCGCCTGGGTATTCCAAAATGGAGGGTACTCAGTGTACCTGTCAAATTCAGCATGGAGCTGCCACAAGACCATACCTTGCTCTGTGGGCCGCATACAGCTGCCCAAAAACATACACTAGGGGTACAGGCTTGTACCTCCACCCATGGGTGCCACAAGGGTATCCCAAGGGTCTCTGTTCACCACAACCAAAAAGAGGAAGAGCCGCACTGCCAGGAGTTCCAACTGGACTCCTGTGCAGAAAACAACACAGAACACACATGATAAGGGAGTAAAGGACAAGGACATGGAGGCCCTGTCCCTCCAATGCATTTCCAGCATCACATCAAGTGAGAAATGTGCAAACTGAAAGAATAAGCAATGGCAAAAGCTTTGAGAATATTTAAAAGTATAACAAGTGAATGGTGGCAAAACAAGTCTTGAGAGACTTTCAAGAGGAAACCTCAATACCACTGTGAAGCTGAAACAGTGGCAGTGTAACTGTTAAGAAGAATCAAATAAGGTATGACGGTTGCATGACCTGTAATGGGTGGTCTGTGTGGTCCAACAACTGTGTCTAGACCAAATACAACCACCTAAAGGAAAAGTCACATAACTCACTCATAAACGTGTGTTAGACTGTCAAAGAGAACCTTGGGTCATCTGACATTTTTTAACTGAACTTTTGTGATATTGGTGAATTTGATGAAAGGCAATGCTGTCAGAAAAGCTGAGAAGTGTCCTAAGGAATTATGTTGGTTTTTGAACATTGAGAGACTTAAAAGTGAACCATCTTGAATCTTGGAGAAGGGAAACCCCCTTGTCCAACCACAAGTTGGAAGAAGCTCTAAACTTTTATTTGACCACTTCTCCTTTTGATGCCATCATACCTACACATTCTATTGAAGAGGTTTTGGGGCAAGTATAGGTTTTGGACACATACAGACATTTTACTTGAACTTCCTGACAAAGACTCGCCTTAGTTTCAGTTAGGTAGGGAAATCCCACCTTAGCATAGGGCATGTTAGGCATTTTCCCAAACTTTTTTTTATTTGAATACATCTTAGTGACCCAAGTTTTACTGAGTTGTGTGTTTGCTTCCTGGTGCCTTCACAGTGGCAAATTGAGCATTTTTAAGCACACAAAATCAACTGGTTGGTGATGCCTAATTTAAACAAGGAGGCATGGGAAAGAATGACTAATTCACAAGAAATTAAGATATTCTCTTAAAACCGTTAAACAGTTCAGAGGCCACAAAGGAAAGTGTCCGTTTGTTTGAGTCTTTAGTTGAAACTATCCGGGACAGAGCTGTTGGCAAACAGTGTGCCTAAGTTCAGGAGGTCAAAGTTATAGAAAGACATGCCCCACTGTCCAATGCAGAATGTAGAATCTCGAAAAGAACATGGCCGGTAAGATTTATATTTTCAAAATGGCATATAAAAATGGACAAAAGACAAACAAAAAAAGAATGTATTGAGAAATAATGGTAGCTTTTTTCAAGGACACTAAATAGTTGTATGTTTAATGCAGTTGTCGAGACATGCATTATGTCATCTCCTTCGACAAGTAGTCCTTGGACCACCAGCCCCCCACAGTTATAGGACAATTTCCTTACTGGACATTGCCAGTGAGATATTTTCCAAACGTTTGTTCCTCAGACTGGAGGAGTGGACTCAAAGTAACAATATCTTGAAGCCCTCCCAAACGGGTATCAGGGGAGGACTTAATACAGTCGACCACTCTTTCACTCTGAGCATCATCATGGAGACATACGGCAAGGTTGAGGGAGGAAGATTATTTTTAGCTTTTTTTTATTTGGAGAAAGTATTTTTTATTTGATTGATAAAAATATAGTGTGGCATAATTTACATTTTATTGTGGTCCCTTAATAGTTTTTATTGTGGTCCCTAGTGGTTTATTAAATTGTATCCAACTATCATGCACAGACATCTCAGCTTCTGTCCGATATACAATATCGTGAATTATGCATTGTTGTTCCAGATCAATGAAGGTAAAAAGCAGGGATGTCAGTTGGCCCTAATTTATTCTTTTCAGACGTTGATTCTAGTACTTCTCTTAATCCACCCTCTCTGAAGGGTACATTTTATAGCATGTTTGTTTTTGCTGAGGACACAGCTATTTTGGACTTAACACTGGCAGGTCTCCAACAGGGCCTGCTAAACACAATGGGCCTCATTACGACCCTGGCGGAAACCGAAAAACGATGGCGGAAATGCAATACCGCCATCGAATAGCGCTCGGTGCGATTATGACCCGTCACCGTAAAGTACGATGCCATTAGCGACACCGTAGTGAACGCCAACGCTAACTGCACCAAGTACGCGCGCGCGCGCCATGCCAAACCGTAATTAGCACCATGGCGCAAGGGTACGCGAATTCCGACCCTAGCGGATATGTACTTAACGCCATCAAGCACGGCGGAAAGTACCATTCCGCCATGGTGAGAAGTACGGCATCGCGAATCAACCGTAAACGGCCCCACTGAGTGCCTGTACACCGCTCCCTGGCCACATAGTACAACTCCCCGTAGGTGCAACGAAGTCACAATGCAACCAGTGAAATGTACAAGTCACCCATGCATGCCAACGAACAAAAGAATCACAAGAGGGGCCAATGGGAGCTGCAGGGCACAGATGGCACGAACACAGAAGCTATTCCAATGGACATGACCTCAGACTCCCACCAAGAAACGCATGCAAACACAGGCACCTGTGACCAGCAATATTCCGATAATCACATCATTCCACCAATCCACCTGGCTGACCGGCATCTGTTACACAAAACCTAATCCCCCGCCCCTGAGCATGACATCAATCAAACAGTCATATTGGCAGCCCTCACCCCTGACCTCACTGGGCTTCGTAGGCAAACGCGCCCAGCACAGTACCACGCAACTATACTCCGAAGCTGGAACCCAATGCAGATCTCCTCACAATACATCGCCCCCCAAATCGGAATATGCCACATCACTTGCAAAGAAGAACGCTACACGGCCCATATCAGAATAGAAATTTAATGCACAACAAATACACCAAGCCCATACAGCCATTAGGCCATGAACTCCAAAACACATTTCACCATTGTGGGCTGCATCGGCAATAAATGACCAGCTACTTCTTGTGTGACGCCCTGTTCCTTCATGGTACACAGGGGCTACATTCTCGTACGAAAAGGCAACATGGAAGCGCCTAGAACCGCAGGGCCGTCCCAATAGGGAGGCACTAGTCCAGCTGGAAGGCCGAAATGTTGCTCCAAGCCACTAGTACTGCGTAAGGGCATGTGGCCCATTGGCGATCGTCCCATAAGATCGTAATGCTGCTCCACTGATTAACACGAAGCAGCAGGTGTCGGGAGTAAAACCCATCTGCAGTAGTGGCATACAGATGGCAGTGGCAAAAGGGGAGGAGATACCTGTCAACCAAAAGAAAAGTAAAAGAATAGAATGGCCATCAGAACTACATTCGAACAACTCACTTCAATGATCACACTAAATCCACAGCCATATGCATGCTAGCCCACCCCAAAGGATCATCACCACCCAAAAACCACTTGCGAATCATAACTATCTATATCGAGGTGAAAACACTATCACAAACGAGTGTACCTGTGCATGCGTCTGTTAAAACAGAATCCATCTGATGGGATTGGTAACGTGTATAGACACAAGTGTCTGAAGGCGCGTCGAGACAGGGAGGGCTCAACAAGGCCAGATAGACGATGGTCCCACTATGGCAGCCCTGCATCACATAGCGCAGGGGAGGCGGATAGATTCCAAGAATCCCTGTACATGGCAAACTCTGTATCAAATCATCTGTCCATGCATCCATACATCATTCCCTCATCCCGGAATGAAAACGCCTGTTTCCATACTCACATGACATGTGAAATTTCCATTGAGTCTGTGCGTCATGCAGCCTGCAAAATCCACTGTGCCCCAGCCCGTAATTCCAGTGTTGTGAAGTAACATGTATCTGGGAACGTCCGGCCTCATCGCCCACGTCGCTATTGCGCATCCCAAACTATTCATATCAATCATTGCATCCTCGCCATGGGCCCTGTCCCAAGGACATTGAACAATAGAACGTTATATTTGCAGTCAGACCTGTGGGCATCTCCTCGCCGCTAGCTGAAAACCGAAAGCGCCGCCCTTCGAATTCCTCATTTGTAACATCACGTCGAAAAGGCATCTGTGGCCGCTTGTAATCACAAATTAATCCATCTAGTGCGGCTGTGTGTGAAAATGGCAACTGCCTTCACTCACAAATGGGACGCCCCGCCCGTCGGTGAACCCCGGTGCAGTGATGCATGAGGGTCCACCGTTACTCCAGTACTACGTTCCACTGACCCTTCACAAGTCTGTTCGCGACTGCAAAGAATGTATGTGAAACAATGGGACCATAGCCGAATGTACATATCAACCAATGTTACACGGCCATCGGGTACTAATACATGATTGTAATAGCAAGATGCCATTCCTCGAATTGCAGCGTTGTGTGCGGGACGTGCTCGCCCAAAGGGGAGAGCAGCTTGCACAGGTGGAATGAATCACCACAGGTGGAGGCCATACAGCCGGAAAACACATAAATTGCACGCCCAGTCTCCTCCCACAACCACTCCGAAATGCTACCGGCAGGACTCGCGATGTTGGCCCTGGGGGACCTGATAGCACTGCAAGTACTCCAACTCCAAGAAGAAGACGAACACCAACTACAACCGGCCGCACGGAGGAGACGCAGGAGGAGGAGGAGGGCAAGGCAGGGCCAGCAAGGGCCGCCAGCACAGCCACTACCACCACGCAGGCAGCCCGCAATCCCACGCCTCCGAGCACATCCGTTCAACCTCACTGATGAGCAGATCCACACCCTCTACCGTTTGGACCGGGACACCATAGCCGCCATTGTGGACATGACACAGGCTGACCTTGTCAGCATGATAGATAGCCCAACCGCCATCCCACCCCTACTGAAGGTGGTGTCTGTACTACACTTCCTGGCCACAGGCACCTACCAGCACACAGTCGGACAGTTGCATGGCATTTCTCAGCCACTGTTCTCACGGACACTATTGCAAGTGCTCGATGCCCTCCTGCAGCACGCAGACGACTACATCTCTCTACCACGCTCGGAGCAGGAAATTACCAACACAAAAGTGGGATTCCATGCACTTGGCGGCATACCGGGTTGCCTTGGTGCCATCGACTGCACCCATGTGGAATTGGTCGTCCCACATGCCATGGAGGCCCAGTACCGCAACCGAAAACAATTTCATTCTCTGAATGTACAAATGGTGTGTGACTCCAACAGGATCATTACACATTGTTGTGCCCGATTCCCTGGATCAACCCATGATTCTATGATCTTGAGGAACTCTACAATACCACGCTACATGGAGCGACACGCAGGGAACAGATCCTGGCTACTCGGTGAGTCTCATTTCATGCATGATGATGTGGGGTATGTGATGCGGCAATGACCTGGCAGGAAGGGGGGGGGGTGCGTACGTAGCAATGGCATTCCACATAATTCGTTTATCGTCCACATACAGGTGATGCCGGATATCCACTGAAGAGATGGCTCCTCACACCAGTCCGGAACCCACGGGACCAGCATGAGGAGGACTACAACCATGCCCACTCACGTACCCGTGTAGTCATTGAACAGGCATTCGGCCTACTGAAGACCCGTTTCCGGTGCCTTAGCAGGTCTGGCGGGGCACTCCTGTACCGCCATGAGAAGGTTGCAAAGATGGTGATGGCATGTGTCATGCTACACAACATGTGCGTACGTAGAAATGTGCCCATGCCCCCTGACGCAGAACTGCAAGCACCTGAAGATGGTCATGATGAGGGTGGGGATGTGGCAGCACCTCAAGGAGTCTGCGAGGCACAGGAGGGGCGTGAAATTCGTCAGCATCTCATAGATGCATGCTTCTAGCACTCACGCCTGGTGGCTGATACATGGACACGGGACTCGTGGCACTGTGTGTGTCTGGTACATGCACAATATGGACTGTACGCCTATGATGGCCTAGTACACAAAGATCATTGTCCACACATCTCATTGGTTGATCGTGCATTGTTTATGGCATATGTGATATCATGTTGAACACCCTATCGACCCGCCACCCAAGTGAGCCCAACACACCCCCTCCACCCTCCTACCTCCCCCCCGAACACCAGTGTCCAAAGATGCTCATTGTCAGTGGGCAGTCGCTATTGCAAGCCCCCTCTGCGGGTATCAGGGGCACCCCTGCCTGTGGAGCGCAGGTTCCTCCCAGATCTACGTTGGGGGCTGCCCTGGACGGAACTTGCAACGGATGATGTCTCTGCCTGCTCACGTCCATGCATGTCCCTAAGGGTTTGTGAGAGCTCAGTGAGCACACGGCGCACTGCGGCAAGTTCGGCACATACGTCTTTGGACGTCGCATGCAGTTCCCCCCTGAGGCTCTCGGTGCTTCTCTCCATTTGGACTCTCAGGCTCTCGGTGCTACTCTCCATTTGGACTCTCAGGCTCTCGGTGCTACTCTCCATTTGGACTCTCAGGCTCTCGGTGCTACTCTCCATTTGTGCCCTTAGTGTCTCAGTTGATGTTTCTATGTCTGCCTTAGTGCCCCCACATCCATCGGCATGGTCCTTGAGGAGCGTGGCCAGTTGCTGCTGTTGCACGATTAACTGGTCGAGGGACTGTTGCCTGTGCTGTGCCATGGCCATTTGCGGTGGTGTCACAGAGGGGCTGTTCGCCTCATGTTGCCCTGCCACAGGGCTTGTGGGGGATGGCCAGTCGTCATCTTGTGGGTGCCCCTGCGTGGTATCCTCATGGTGTACGGGATGGAACAGACAGGGGGATTGGGACAGGTCATGGATGGATCTGACTTCGACATCCCCGTCTTCTGTGTCGGAGCATGCTGCCATTAATGGGGTGTCACCTATGGTGCTGCTGCCACCAGAGGCAGTACCTTCTGTGGCATCCATTGGGGGGACCTGTGGTGGTGCTGTTGTGGGCATGCTGGCTGCTGGGGTGCCTGTTGATGTTCCCTCCTGTGTGCTGCCACTTGATATGTGCTGCTGCCGTGTCTTGATGCGTGCAGCTGAGGTGGAGGGTCTTTGGCCGTCGGTCTTGGCCCTCTTTGCAGGTGTGCTGGTAGGGGTGTCCTGGAGCTCGTCGTTTGGATCGGACCCTGTGGTGGAGTAAAGGAGTGCGAGCGTTATTGATGGGTCTGTGGGAATTGGAATGGCAATGTATCACATGCATTGGGGTGGTACCTGTGGGTGATTTGGGTCGGGGCCTTGGAGGTGCTTTCATTTGTGTGTGGAGTGAGGGTGCAGTTGTTTGGCAGCCTGCAGTTAGGGTGTGCCTGCTGCACGTGTAGTGGGTGTTATTGGGGTTTTTACTTATTTATGTATTTATTGTGGTTTTAAAGTGCGCTATCAGGCCAATGTGTGTGGACGTTCTCCTGGCCATGTGTTGCTGTTGCGCTATGTGGACACATGTGGATCACATGATTGGACATTGTGGAATTGGCATGGTTTTATTTGGGCCACCTACCTGATTCTCCGGATGTCTGCACTCCTTTCTCCATCCCTCCGACTCCCTCTATGCTCTCCATTCCAATTGTGGAGGCACAGATTTCTTCCCAGGGGGTCAACTTGATGGGTGATTCCGATCCTCCCCCGGTGGCTGTGGCAATGTTGCGGTTGGCAGAAAGTATGCTACGGACGCGTATCCGCAGGTCGTCCCACCGCTTCCTGCATTGCTGTGGGTTGCGGGGTGCGGTCCCCACCGCACTTACCCGCTGTGCCACCAGGGCCCATATGGCCTTCTTGTTCGCAAGTGCCGTCCTGGTCATTTGCGTGGAGAAGACGGCGGCAGCATTCTCCTGGAGGGTCTCTGTTAGCACGGTGAGTTCCTCACGGGAGAAGTGGACCTGCCGCTTGCGGTCGCACGCTTTCTTCGCTACTTTTCCCATTTTTCTTGGTTTCACTGGGGTGGATGACGGGTTGGGATGTGTCTCAGGGTGGTGTTTTTAGTGGTTGTGTGTATTTAGTGGTTTTATAGGTGTACGGCGTGTTGTTTCCCGTTCCGGGCCCATGTTTTTACTTCCGTTTCCGTATATTTACAGTCACCGTACTTTCCGGTTGGCGCTCACTGCGGTGTCCGCTATGATGGGTGGCGGTATTGCACCTAGGGCGCCGTACGGGGGCGGTGTGGGCCGTTTTGGGGTCATTTCCGCCATCGCAGACTTTGCACTTCCGCCATGCCGTGGTGCTCGTGCCCGATGGGTCGGAATGGGCCGCACTTTGCTCCATCGTGCAATGGCGGAAACGCTATTTACGCTGTGGCGGTCCGGTCAGTCACTTTCCGCCAGGGTCGTAATGAGGGCCAATGACTATTTTGGGAAAATACTTTGAAATTAAATGTGATAAAAACAAAAATGATGGTGTTCAGGAAAAGGGTGAAAACCTTTAGCTAGTTTTTAAATGAATGTAGAGATAAGGTGGCAGCCTCATTTTTATTTGAGCCTACTCTTCTCAAAGAGCGGTGCTTGGTTCAGTCATTTTATAAAGGCAGCTGAAAGGGCATCTTTAAGGATTAAAGGGCTTACTTACATTTGTGTTTCACATTTGAGGCATTCTGATTGGACAAGTACCTGGAGGTATATAAGGCAAAGGTCTGTTCCATGATTTTTATGGCAGCGAAATTCAGGGTGGTTCAGATTGCCATGTCCTGGAGGGGTTGCAAAATAAATGCCTGTACCAAATAGAAAGTCTCCCTGCCGATACACCTGGTAGTACCTTATGAGCTGATTTGGGGGTGTTCAGTTGGAAGGTGTCAGGCCACTTACGATTTTACTTATTTTTTAAATGCGCATCTGGAATGTTCTGCTAATCATAAAGGGAATTTCAGTGTAAGTGCGATTCCAGCCTCCCCTGGTAAAGAAAAAGACTTGTGGTATGGGGGGGCAGTGTTGTTAGGCACTGCCCATTTGGATAGGGGGTGGGATATATCTAAATTTGGCACATTAAGTCAACACAAAATAGCTCTTAAAGCAAGAGCTTGTTCGATGGGGAGAGAGGCAGATGTCCAAACTATACATAGACTGCACACTTTAGCTTTATATGCAGATGTATTACACATAAGATGGCAAGGAGAAATCTGTGAAATAAGATCCCCGGAATTCTGGAGGCTGATGCGAATGGTATGTTTAAATTGACCCACCCCTCAATAAATTAAGGTGTGCAGGAGCAAGCACAAAGTGTGCCTTCAAAATAGGAGTCAGTGAAGATTTGGTTCATTTTCTGTCAATTTGTCATTGTTTCTGTTTTGCTTAAGCGTGGACATACATGGGAGCTATTTTTATATAATTCATTGTAATGATCAGGGTTTTATATATTGCTTGTTTCAATATGTTCAAGCTGCTTTTTTATTTTACCTTAATGGAAATAAATATTGATTCAGTACTGCTGATCATTACATGGTAGGCTTTAGCGAGCACTTCAGTCTGGCTTTGGAGGTTACCTCCTAAGAATTATTTTGGCATTTAATGGCAAATGGTGCATTTCAAAGCTCCTGAGGCCTGTTACATTGGTGAATAAGTGGTAAGGGATACAACATAATATTTTTCTGAAGGATTTTGAGCATTGTTTCTCTGCCCAAAAGAGATTTTACACAAAGCTTAGTGACAATCTTTCATCAAAACTTTGAGCATTTGATGACCACTTCATAGAGGAGTGTGGCGATGTTAACTAAGTATTTGGATTAATTAATTAATTAGCTTGTTAATTTAAATATATTAACAGTAACTTAATTGGATTTGAATATAGTGCAAATTAATTATGGAATATGTGGCATGCCATTTATCTGGCCATTATCTACATACCATATGGGCACAGGATCAGACGATGACCATTTTTCCACAAGGTCACTATGTAAAAATAAATATTGGTGACACAAAAAATTAATATTTTCAATAAATATAATGCATGGTGGCATCAAATGAAAACCTCACTTGTACAATAAGTAGTGCTTGCAAAGTATTTATTAAATGTTAGTTGGGTATGCATGCCACTTTTTTGTCCATAATGCTCCTACTAGCTGTACAAAGGAACAGAATATGACAATTTTCTCCTGGACACAAACATGGTTCATTTATTTTGCTCATTGATACATTTTTCAGCTGGGAAAAGTGTCTGAAAATGACAGAGTTTTAACAATGACACTGCTATAATGAGTAAGGACATTACTGAAAAATAATGTGCATGATGGCAACAAACTCAAATCTTGCATATATAAAAATTAAGTCACCTGGAACCACAGCAGGCTCATTGGCCAACATTCTTGCTGCACAGTTCAGGACTCTGTCCTGGCTATACTGCGACTGAGGACTCATCCCTTCAGCACATCGTTTTAGGCCTCCACATCATGGGCCAGAGCAACTGGTGAGCAGCAATTTAGGGTGCCGTGAGCAACATGTTGCTCCCGAGCTACAAATTGAGGATCACTCGGCTACACGAAATCCCTGCCCACACACACCCTTAGGTTGGCTGGTCTCCTAATGGTGTTAGCTGGCAGAAGAGTGGCAATGGCCTGGTGGAAGGGCCCTCCAACTAGAGCGCTAGCATGGTTAACGGATGTAGCTTACTGCTACGACATGGAAACCGCATATATTCGTACTATGCACCTGCATGCTAGGCCCCCATGGACGTCATTTAGGAGTCGCCAGGGGTCGCACCTGCGATCACTGAGGTCTCCCTTGCTCTGCCTTGCTACCCCTAAAAAAATGTTTTTTTTTTAATTGAGGCTCGTGGGCTGTAGTCAGCAGCATGCGGCTCTTTGTTTCTGGAGTGGCTGGTTTTCTGATAGCTATAATGGTAAGATAGCTCAGTGGGTTGAGTGCTCACCGCTGCAATATCTGTGTGTGATCTGCAGGTTACAGGTACTACTCCTGGTAAAGTCAACTCAGCCTTTCATCTTGCTGAGGTTTATGAACGAGTACTAACACAGGTTGGATGATGTTGTATGTATATTTGTTCTACATGAAGCGCTTAAGCGTAAGTGCTATATAATAACATATCATTATCCTTTGGCCTTGCACGTCTGCTTGCATTCACAGTAATTTGGTAATATGGGCCTATACGCACTGACAGAGGCGTTGCTAGGGGGGGAATAAGGGGGCTATAGCCCCTGGTGTTTGGTTGTAGCCCCGGATAGAATCTCAGGAGCTGCAGCCAAAAGGCTAGCTAGCCCCCAGTCCCAACAGTTCTGACATTAGCGTAGCCCCGCGTCTTTTCCAAACCTAGCAACACCCCTGCGCACTGATATTAATGATACATATGGTGATCCATTCTTGTATGAAATGTATATCGCTTTACAGTGATATTGTGACCATATTTTTCGTAGTGTACTTAGAAACAATGCTATGTGATGCCACTTCCTGTTTTGTCAAGAGGAGAAAGGTCGACTTCCATCACTTCCTGTGATGTCACTTCGGAGTGGGGTCAAATGACATCACTTCTTGTGATGTGACCAGAGGCCATGGGTTTTGTTATGTCACTTGCGCTACCCCTGACATTTTGGTAAAATGACATCCCTGGGCCCCCCGTGTGCAATATTTGTTGAATAACCCAGAGAGGGAGGGCAATGACAGGGTGTTGTGCTGTTGTTGTGTAAACTCCTAATGTACAACAGCTATGTTTGGAACCAACTGCTGTATCTGAGACACTTTAAGTTGTTAATGTTGGTTGTTGTTGAAATTGCAATCAACAAAGAACAAAAAAACAAATACGCTGTATCCAATGAAATATCAGAATTTCTAATTTACTCATAATCTATGTTACATGACAAGCCTTGGTTCTGAAAAAGAATTATACGTGTGTAACCAGGGTTACTGTGGAAAGTAGGACTCCTAATTTTCCTAAGCCTACGCACACCTTTATCTGTGACTGCTTTTCGAGTGGCCACATGTCCTACCCTTGCCTTTTCCATAACATTTTATGAAATATTAATAACTTCTCGTTTATTTTCAGTTTGCCCTATTTTAGGGACTTGAGTTGGGGCTGAACTGGGAAAGGTGGCTAGGGGAATAGCAAAACATTCCACACAAACCATTGGTTTGTAGACAGAGGCAAATCAAAATGCTTTCATGAGCTACGTTTTAGCTTACTGATAACATTGCAGACTGAGCTTAAATGATTAACTCTCCTGATGTGGCAGGGAGCAGGAAGCACAGAGCTCTCAAGCTTCCCATGGCTATGCATGAGAAGGTCATCCAGTCCTGTTTTTGCCTTGAATTCTGGGACTTGCAGTTTTTTAAAATTTCAAATGAGAAAGAAAACATTACAAGATTAAGGATGCAAAGGGGGAAAACACAGGACTGGATGCCCTTCTCACGCATGGCCACATGAAACTTGAAAATCCCAAGTTTAAAAAGTGGCATATGAGATAAAAGACTCAGGCCCTCATTAGGACCCTGGCGGAGTGGGTTTCCGCCAGCGCTAATCGCGGCGGACCCGTCCGCCGTACTACGAGTTCCCTTAGCGCCATGGAGGTTTTCTCCGCCTGGTTTTGCCGGGCGGAGAAAACCATGGCGCTAAGGGACCTCGTTGTTAATTACGCCGCCGTACTTTACGGCGGCGTAATTAACTCCTTCCCCACTCCCATTATACCCTATGGGGCAAGAATGGGAATGGGGAAGGGTAAAATGGGGATTGGGGATTTACCGCTCCGCCAAGGTCGGCATGGGGTGGTAAATCCGCCAACCCCCATGGCGCTATCGACGGCTTTCCGCCGTGCTTCGCGGTGCATTTAGCACCGCGAAATCCGCCAGGGTCGTAATGAGGGCCTCAGTGTACGATTCTCAAACCCTTTTCAAGTTTTTTGCGATTAGTTAGCGCTTTAAACACTGTCTATAAGCCACAACTATTGGCATGGAAAGTGAAGCTATGAGTGAAATGAGATGTGAAGGGGCACACCTATGCTGTGAGTAATGTTTGAATGCTTATCCACTCATTGACCAACCATGGCCATGCTAGTCCATGAGAGCATGTTCAGCCCCACACAATCAAAAATCAGTTTTCCCCATGATCTCTTTGAGCTAACGGTTTGCTTTTACAGGATGTTATTTCTAAGCAGTCTTCTAATAGGTAATGGAATATTTGCAACTATAGACCAGCTTCTCGTGTAATAGAAATGTCTCAACAAAGGGTGCCTTCTTGCCCTTGAATTATAATCAGTATGTGTATCCTTGCATCTGTTCCCTGCACTGGATTCCTGTTAATGACAAGCATTGGCAAAACCAATAGGTTTGGCCCTTGTATAGGCAGTTGCCAGGCACTATAGTAATACATCAAGGTGCTAACAACATTTGACAGCCGTTGCCATCTTATTGCCAGAGAGTATCATTATCTCAGTGCCTGGAAAATGCCTTTGCCATGACTATATAAAAGTGAATACTGTTTGCTTTGACAATACTAGTTTTTAAAATATCTTTGGAAGTGGTGCACTTAGTCATCTACTTTACTGGTGTATTTTGATTACATTAATTATTCTAAATTCATTTTGATGAAACAGTGTCAGAATCATGTGGGTGCTTGAGCCTGTGATGCCCATACTTGACCAAAGCCTATACAAAAGCCAAAACTATTGGTTTTGTCAATGCTTGTTTTAAATTGTAGTCTTTTCTAATAGAAAGGGGATAAAAGGGAGAGGGTGACTTTGGGGGATAGGGTATGTGCAACATTCTCTAACTTGTGGAATGTTATCATAGAATGTGGAACCTATAATGTAGGAGAAAGGATGCAGGACTGTTTGCAAGTTAAGAGGGAACCTGAGAAGAAGCCAGTGGGGTATGCATATGAGCTCATTTCGGCATTTAAAGGCGTGCATAAGGCACCCAAGCTGTGCATAATACAAGAGAGAGCCGGCAAGCCCAGAGCAAGACAGCACGCAATATGGGAGGCGGAGCGGTGAGCGAACACTCCCTACTAGTGGCAAGCAGATTGTGAGTCCGGCAAGGCCAGGACGAGGCAACCCACCCTACACGAAGCAGAGCAGCAAGTGTTTCCTCATTGCTTGCGGTCATTGAGGCAATACGGAGACAGGTGAGCCACAGAGGAAAGGACCTTGCTGCGTGCGTGTAGGTGCCACCATCTTGGTTGCCTTGGTTACCACTGAACACTACTATTACTTAACAAAGAGCAGCGAGAGACGTGCATTTACAAAGCACACGTGAATAGGGAGTCGGAACCACATCTGTACATATCAACTCTCCTCTGGCAAGGCACCATTTGTTTAAACACTTATATTCAAGTTTCTACTGCAAAATACAATGGTCTTCCGTTGAAAGTGAAGTATCAGTACTGATAATTATCAATCCAAATCACACACCTCACGTTAATAAACTCATGCAATACAAGACTTACGGCGATACTTCGCAGCTTCCTATAGTGATATGGCTATGAAAGGTGTACCTCCTAATTACTTTTTGGATGTTCAAGGGGAACCCAGCATACCCTGGAAAAGATAGAAAAAAATGTTTGACCACGATGTGCTTGCAGTATATGGATTGAACTTCTCTAGCGAAAGAAACAAGTGTCTTTTAATGAACTATCTTGGGAATTATGGTCAAGAACAGTTTGAGAATTTGCCACCACTATCTGAAGAGGAGTCTGCAAATATTTCAGAGTATGAGAAGTGCATAAACATGCTTGACAACATTATGAGAAGTGTGTGACCATTATCTTGGAAAGGTATCATATTTGCAAAAGGAAGCAAAGTAATGGAGAATCTGTGGAACAATATATCACGGCATTTAGAAATTTGGCAGATTCCTGTGAATTCAGTAGCACTTTAAATGAACGACAACAGGATCAGTTTATGCTTGAGTGTAGTGATGAAAATGTTAGGGAGGCGCTGAGGTCCAAAAGAATCCTTCTATTGATGAGGTCACCAGAGTAGCAATAGAAGTGGAGCATATGCACAAATGCGTGAAAGAATAAGAAAAAGTGCCGAGTCACACATGAAGAAAACTGAAGATATGCACATTATGGAGATTTCAGCAGTGCAGCCAAGGAGATATGACAAAAAGAAACAAGGTGTCAAGAAAGAAAGTGTGAGGAAGAGATTTGGAAAGTAAAAGGAGAGAAAGGAAGAAGACAGGAAGATATGTTTCCGATGTGACAGTTTGTTCCATTTTGCGAGTACTGACAAATGCCCAGCCATCAAAGCTCTGGGCAAAAAATGCAACAGACATGGACATTTCACATCTTGCTGTAGAACCAAGAGTGCAAATGTGGTCTGTGTCGATGAGTTGTGTGAGGATATGGAAGAATGCATGTCCCTAGTTGATAGTACATCAGATGAAATTGCCATGATTCAAGATGATGATGCCGATGCTGAAAAGCCAATGTCTATCAATGAGATTGAAGGGGTGAATATTGGGATGGTGATTGATTCTGGAATGAAGTATTCTTTACTTCCCAAGTCTATCTTTGACACCAAGTTACAAAACAGTATATCTCTCAATACAGTGGATATCAAACTTGTGGCATATGGAGGCACAATAATTGAAATTGTGGGATGGTTCTGGGCAGTTATGAAATGTAAGGATAGGTCAGCCAAGGGTAAGCTTTATGTATAAAAGAAAGGGAACGATCCACTTTTAGGTTGGTCACACCAGAAAAGGCTGAAGATAAAGCTTGATCGCAATGTGGAAGAGGCAGTTTATGCCATAGAAGGTGTGAATAATTTGCTCTGACATGAAGTGTTTCGAGAACAGTTGGGTAATTTGAAGGGATTTCTGCACAAAATTAAAATAAAGGTCTACTCTGTTCCAGTTGTACAAAAACTGGGATCTGTGCCTTTGGCTGTTAGGGCTGCCGTAAACGAAGAATTATAAATGATGGAAAGGCAAGGGGAGATAGAGAGAATTGAATCTTCTGAATGGGTTTCCCCTTTAGTGGTGGTGGATAACCCCAATGGTAAGTTAAGGCTCCGCATTGATTTGAGATCTGTGAATCGCTGTGTGTTACCAGACAGACACCCTTTACCCAATATAACTGAGAGGCTAGGAACAATCAAAGGTGCAAAAGTCATGAGTACCTTGGACTTGAAGTCAGCCTATCACCAAATTATTCTGCAACCGTCCTCCAGAAATATCACAGTGTTTATTACTCCAGAGGGTCTGTTTCAATGCAGGCGATTGCCCTTTCGTTTGGTATCTGCTGCAGCTGTATTTCAGCATATTATGTATCAATTTTTTCATGACATAAAAGGGAGCATGTGTTTTTAGGATGACATCTTGGTGTATGGAGAGAGCTGTGAAGAGCATGATGTGAGATTAAGGAAGCTCCTAGATATTTTCATGAATGCAGGCTTATCTTTGAGTAGGGATAAATGTATATTTAGTAAGACTGCCATCGAATATTTGGCACAAAAGATTTCTGAACAAGGTATTCGACCTAAATCTCATTTAGTAAACAATATTGTGAGCTTTCCCAGCCCCACAGACAAGGAAAAGATACTGTCATTCCTTGGCACAGCTGAATATTATTCTAAATGGGTACCAGGTTGGGCAAGCAAATCTATTCACATGAGGAATTTGGTTAAAAAGGGTGTGATATTTCAATGGTGTGAACAGTGTAAAACAGAGTTTCAAGTGATCAAATTGGTCTTTACCAAAGCTCCCAAATTGAGCCATTTTTATCCCAGCAGGAAAAGTGTGGTAACAACTGATGCAAGTAACCATGGTCTGTCTAGGTGCTGTACTCTCTCAGAAGAGTGAAGGAGGGGAGTGCACGGTGGCTTTTGCATCCGGAGTATTGAGGGATGCAATAAAAATACTCTACAATTGAAAAGGAATTGTTAGCAATCAAATCGGCTATTGAAAAGTGTTGTTCATGTGGGGTGTCAAATTTACTGTATGGTCAGACCACAAACCTTTGAAAGAGATTCTTACCACAAAGGGGTTAGATAAAGTATCATCTAGGCTTCGGAAGTGGGTTGCAAGTTTGCAGGATTACAATTGGGGGATAGAATATCTGCAGGGTATAAAAAATAAGGCAGCAGATTGTCTCTCGAGATTGACAAATGTGATTGAAGAAGAAGAGGATGAGGAGGATAAGGAAGATCAAGTTCTGAATGTCAGCTAAGAGGTAGTGACGGAGAGTGAATGGCATGAAGCTATACTTGTGGATGCAGTGCTAGTTGATGTCAAGGAAAGGCTTGAATGTGGAGTGAATAGTAATGAGATTGGAAGAGGGGTAATTCCCAATGTTGCGATACACCACCTGCATGCCATGCGGGTCCGCCTAATCCACGTGGGTGCAGTCAGGGGCACCCATGCAATTTGGCATGCCTGCCAATGCATGGGAGGCAACTTTTGTGTCATATATCTCCTGGGTAGTCCATGGTAGGGATGTGTAGTCCCTTGTGTGCTTGAGGAGGTGATCCAGCACTTGGTTCTGCGTCCGTGAAATGGACAGTTGTGATATGCCATGCATGGGCCCCACTGTGTGCTGGTAGGTGCCTGTGGCATGGATGTGGGGCATAGGCACCACCTTCAGTTGAACGGGGATAGCGGTGTGTATTTGTATGATGCTCACTTATCTCGTAATTTGTCAGGCCAACTATGGTGGTGATGGTGTCACAGTCAAGCTGGTAGAGGGTGTGTATCTGCTCAGGGGTTCGCTTGAGGGACCGGACCTGATGCGTGGGAATGGGGGCTGCTGGGGTGGTGACGGAGGCTGCACTGCTGCTACATGCTGGGCCTGTCTCACCCTGCTTCTCCCCCTGCGTCTCCTCCGTGGTGGGGCCTGGTGTTGTTGGTGTTGTTCTTGTGGTTGTGCCCTTGCAAGCAGGGCCTCCTGCTTCATGTACTGCTACCACTATTGGTCTCATCTTGGTGTGGGAGGGGGTGTGGTGTGTGGGTGTCACTCTTTTCTGATGTGGCAGTCTCCATTGACTACACCTGTGCTGCGTGTGTGCACCTGTGGCTCTGGGGACTACTGCTCAGGGTTCTTTACTCCTTCTCTGAGATGCCTGTATGTACTCCATGCCGGTAAGGTACTTAACGGCCTTAAGGAGGCTGTTATTTACGTGTGCGCGTTCCCTGTGATCAGCTCCGGTTTACGCCATGCTGCTAATATCGGCACGGTGTGTCGCGTGCACGACACAAGACCGCTATTTACTGCATTGTACTTTGCGGTGCCATAAATAGCAGTCTGGTTGGTCGGAATGAGCCGTAGTGGTATACGATGCCGGTAATCGCTTACCGGCATCATTATTCCCTTACCTCCAACCTTGGAATGACCCCCGCTGACTGACAAGAGAGAACTCCTCTCCCATCAGTCAGCTCGATCATGCTGACAACATGGACACACTGACTGACAGGCAAGGAGTACTCTCCTGTCAGTCAGCGTGGTCATGCTGAGCAACATGAACACACTGACTGACAAAAGAGAACTCCTCTCCTGTCAGTCAGCGTGGTCATGCTGAGCAACGTGAACACACTGACTGACGAGAGAACTCCTCTTCCATCAGTTAGCCTGATCACGCTGACAACATGAACACACTGACTGACAGGAGAGGAGTCCTCGCCTGTCAGTCAGCGTAGTCATGCTGAGCAACGTGAACACACTGACTGACAAGAGAGAACTCTTCTCCCATCAGTCAGCGTGATCACGCTGACCACATGAACACACTGACTGACAGGAGAGCAGGGCCGTCACGAGAGGGGTGCAGGGGGGGCAAACTGCCCCGGGCCTCGCACTTGCTGGGGGCCTCGCGGCCCCCTCTCCTAAGTGGAAGGCAGCACAGTCTCCCGTGTCCTTTATTCACACGGGGGACTGTGCTGTCTCCTCTCCGCCCATGCAGATTTTGCTGTTTCTTCTGAAGCCGTTTGGCTCCGCAACAAACAGCAAAATAATGGGAGACAGCAGGGCTCAGAAATGGGCTCTGCTGCCTCCCGTCATTCAGATGAAAACGTGGACATGCTGAATGACAGGAGAGGACTCCTCTCCTGTCAGTCAATGTGTTCACGTTGCTCAGCTTGACCACACTGACTGACAGGAGAGGAGTTCCCTCTTGTCAGTCAGTGTGTTCATGTTGTCAGCGTGATCACGCTGACTGATTGGAGAGGACTCCTCTCCTGTCAGTCAGTATGTTCATGTTGTCAGCGTGATCATGCTGACTGATGGGAGAGGAGTTCTCTCTTGTGAGTCAGTGTGTTCAAGCGCAAGGCCCGGGGCAGTTTGCCCCCCCTGGCTCCCCTTGTGACGGCCCTGTGTATGGACAGTGTGGTAGGAATGTAGAGTGCTGTAAATGTGCTTTTACTGTCATTTTATGTCATGTTCTGCTGCTAGCCTAAATATAATATGTGTAATGTAACAAAGAAATAATCACTGCTAATTTATATTGCATCAACAAACCTGCAGCACTGAAGATACTTTAGAACAGTGATGCTTTAAGTAGAAGCTGAAATCAAGGGCGGGCCCTATCCAGCCATGAAAAATTATTCATTTGGGGGTGCGACCATAGGAGCGTTAGGCAAGGTCTAAGAAGTAAACAATACAATGTAATAACCATGTATTTCACTGTTTAGCAGTAAAAGGGCCATATTTGACTGGAGGCGCTGCCTATTTGGTTAGTGGGAGGGCAGGTGCATGTGGGAAGCTGCAAACTAGGTGTGGGTGTGGGCGAGGGGCTATGTTTCAAGGCAGGGAGGACTGGAATGTTGTTAAAGGATGGTGCTAGGCTCAGAGGGGACAAGCCATGGGTACTGTGGATGCAGATCCAGGGATGTCAGGGGGTGGGGGGTCTTTGGAAGGGGTGTGATGCTGGAAATGTACCGTAGGGACAAGGCCTCCGTATCCTTGTCCTTTATTGCTTTTTATCATGTGTTCTGTCTTGTTTTCCAGGCAGGAGTTCATGTGGGACTCCTGGCGGTGAGGCTCTTCTTGTATTTGGTTTGGTGAACAGACCCTTGGGATACCCTTAGGGCACCCATGGGTGGGAGTACGACCCTAGAGTATGTTTTTGGGCACCTGTGTGTAGCCCACAGAGCAGGGTATGGGCTAGAGGCAACTCTGTGCTGAAATGACAGGTGCCCTGATCATCCTCCATTTTGGGATGCCCAGGCCCTGTCATTGGAATCAGTGGATTCCTGATAGGAAACAAGATGGCCCATGTGGCCTCTTGCTTTCTATCGCATGTTACCTTACTTCTGTCCCTTCCCCCTGACTGGCTGTTGGGTGGAAGTTCTGTATATGGTATTGTGGGGATGTCCAGGCCAGACTGGCTGGAGCCTTCCCAATGACTGTATGTTGTGGCTACGCCCATGGGGTGGGACCTGGGTGAATGGAGTGTATGACGAATATGCATTCTGCGTTTTGGGTGTCTAGTATCTGGTGTTTGACACAATGACTAAGACAGCCCTGCCCGAAACTGGTATGAATGCAGTGTGTAGTGCTGAATGGCAGAGCGCTTGTCCGAATCGACATTCTGGGCCTCATTACGACCCAGGCGGTATGTTACCGCCTGGGCCGTACCTTTACCGCCATGGCGTAAACTACGTTTACGCCATGGTGGTTGGCGGACTTACCGCCCCATTCCGAGGTTGGCGGGGCGGTAAGTCCCCATTAACCCATTTACCCTTCCCCATTCCCATTTTTGCCCCATAGGGCATAATGGGAGTGGGGAAGGCGTTAATTACGCCACCATAAATTACGGTGGCCTAATTAACAACATGGTCCCTTAGCGCCATGGATTTTAACACCTGCTAAAAGCAGGTGTTATATCCTCCATAGCGCTAAGGGACCTCGGAATCAGGCAGTAAGGGTCGGCGCTGTTTACGCCGCCGTAAACCCCTTTCCGCCTGGGTCCTAATGAGGCCCTCTGTGTTGTTAGTGTGTGAATGGAGAAGAATGGCCTGAATGCCCTTCTGAGTGATTAGTTGCCTGAGTGTGACCCAGCAGAGTGAATGGGAGATCAACAGTATATCTGGGGGCCTCTCACTGCTAGAAATCGTTCAGAAGCTGAAGTTGAAACTCATGCTTAACTATGAAGCCCACTGGAAGAAGAAGAACTGCTGCTACTGTCCTTTGCTAATCTGAAAGCTGCTGTGCCTTCAAAGAACTGATCCAAGAGAGGACCTGGCCAGGAGACCTCTTCCCGAGCTATAAGGAACCATCGTGCACCAGCTGATCTTTGCCAAAGCTCCCTGGTAGACTGACCTACGAAAGGCTGCCGACAGGAGAAGGGGATCGCCGAAGAGAACGAAGAGAAGCACCCGGACATTGAAGTTCATCACCGTCAACGACCGCTGTCGCCGACCGGAGACGCAGTGCTCCTTTTGCCTAAAAACATTTTGATCCAAGGACTCCCTTGTTCATCATCGTCGACTGCTTTTGTCCTGCTGGAGAAAGTCAAGGCCGTCGACGACCGAGGAGAATCCGCCAGTTGATTTCCCGCCACCTGAAGACGATAGAAACGCCGGACGACTCAACACCCTTGCTGGGCCAAAGTTCTTCATTAACTCTTTGCAGCAACGAACACTCATCGTCGAGGTGCACCACACGCCTCAGCTTGCAGGACGTTTTCGACCAATGGTCAACGAGCAACGCAAGAACCGAAGCTGCTGCCACAACAACAGTGTTCACCCTTTTTCCTCGTGGGATCTCGATGATCGGTGGCTCCTGCCTTAAAGGGAGCCGCTCAAGAAGGATCCGTCGATGACCCGACGTCGAAATCTACGAAACCAGGTACTTTGGGGAAGTAGAACTTTTATAGAAGGAGATAAGACTCTAATAGACAATATATGGACTGGGCTTGTAGTGCATCTTCATTTACAGGTTGTCCAGGTGGGGGGCTCCTCATACAGAGCTATGTCTAGGTATCGGGACAGTATTCTGTCAATTGTCTAACCTCCTAAGTCTATGATTGATATAGTTTTGCTGTGTTGATTCATATGTTATTTGAACTGTTTACAGTTGATGCATTTTAATGGAATTAGAGTAATAGTGGTACCACCTAGAACTATATATATTTACCATTTTAAAATTGTCGGAGCACAAAGTGTGTTATTGTGATTGTGTATATAATGTGAACCTTATTTATATAAAGAGCTGTGTTTTAACTAACATAGTGTGTGGACATTCCTTTGTGAGTGCTTGGGGACTACACTGTACTTAAGAACCAGCCTGCATCACCTCCTGAGGAGCTAGGCTTTGATTGCTCGACCATAAGTAATGTAATAGAGAATCTTGGCTGGGGTCCTCTGTGCCTCTCCTCTACCATATAGAGAGCAGGTGTACAGACACCCCCCTCCAACCTTTACAAGGGGGCTTGGGAGAAGTTGAGGTTACAGATTTTGCCTTTCCATGTGCAAGAAATCATTGATTCAATTCTTACAGAGCTGCAAATGATCACCTTCGAATCTTGCTCTCAATGTGGGGATAAGTGTGGAAAAATGTGGAGGGGTTACCATGATGGATATGGGTGAGCTGTGGTTTGTCGAGGATGGGAGGTAAGGAGTGGGTCTCAAAGTTGGGAGAGGGTTACAGTCAACATCACCCTGATGATGCTCCTCAACTAGATTCAACTCTAGAGTGGTTATAGGGCTCCCTTCCTTGCTCTTCACCTTCATATCTTGATGGTTATTTATTATGCACACTTCATTTCTCAGAATTCCAAACATCGTCATAGACTCTAACAGCTCTGAAGCCATCTGGCACATGGGACGCTGAGGCGGAACTGGCAGGGCTTTGGCCCATTCCCAAAAATGTAAGTACAAGGAAAAATGTACAGTAGTGATACTAATGTTAAGGCCAGTGCAGAGTTAACTTTTTTCCAGTTAAAACTGAATCCCTTATTCACAAAATCAGTAATCTTTTGACCATAACCTATTGTAGTCAGCACCTACCATTAAAAACACTCCCTAGGTTGCCCAGCATGCAAAGGCTTAAAGTCCCACTGCACCAGAGCTTGCACACCATGGGTACTTTAAAAGTCCCCCTTAAGGATGAATTCCAAGACCTCTTCTCCAACAGTGCCACTGACAAGTCCATCTAGTGAGCAGGTTTTTCTGCAAAAATAAATAACAAGCATGTTAGATTTCCCATAGCAGTGCAAGAAACAGAGAGTAAGATGGAGATGGAGAAGGAGAGGAGAGGAAGTGAGAGAGCAAGTCAAAGCAGCCCCAGTAAAATTAAAATGTATTGAGTTATACACTGAGAACTTTTTCTTGTGTGGGATCTTCATCGGCCTTTCAGACTCTGATGCCTGTAATTTTATGGCTCTAGCCTGTGTGCGCTTAGGAAGAATGGAGTTCTGTGTTGTGTGAGGAACCAGGAATAAGACTCAGAAACAGAGGACTCCTAGTGATTGGCATACACTTTTATTAAATAATAAAGTGGTTGGAAAATGCCTCACTATCCCTGATCTAAGAGGTAGTTACATACTTCAGCCAAAACTAAGGGTCTGTCAAATGTCAAGATGTCCAAAGCAAAATGCCTGAAATCCTATCCTAGCCATCTGTGAGGGATCAGCAATGCAAGGCGGACAACTTTTGAATGATTGTTCAAAATATGTCATTTAATTAAACTATAAATGTTATCAAACACCTCACTATCCCTTCTCTGATGAGGATTTCCCTACCTATCAAAACTAAAGGGAAACACTCTAACACAGGATGTCTGGCCCTCGCACTTAAACATCAAATACACAAAGAAAATACATGGCAATTCAAATAACATCAACAATGATGGTCACAGTTTCTTGATGACCTCTTACTAACCTGGGTGAGCTTCAAGGATTCAATTTAAATTCTGCTCCAAAGTTCAACAAAAAAATACAAGGAAATTCCTGTATGTAATACAGTCTCAATTCTGTTCTTGATGTTTTAATGTCAAAGTCAAGTTTTGTTAATCAACGTTCTAAAAACAGAAATACCCTTTCTTCTTGGTGAAATAAATACTTTCCACGTCCTCAAAATAGCATCATTGTTATTCTCAGTCACAATACTTTGCCACCACTTCCAGTTACCCAAGAAGATTTGCCACAGTTCAAAAGAAATACAACTTCCATAGATGCTAATGAAACACAGTTCTTGGTTAAAGCTTAATATGTCGCTCTTTACAAGATTAGGAGTCACAGTAGGTATCTTTGTCAGGATGACTTCACAGCACTTCTACTTCCACTTTCAACAACTTACCATACACCGCCACAGTTTCAGTACTTTGTGAACACAACCACAGCTTCAGTACTTTGTGACTTCAAACAGGTTTTTGGCAAGATTCACTTTTGGGTACTTCAACACCTTCAAGTAGACAAGGCAATCTTCCTCTGGACAAAGGGGCAGCCTCTTTGCCTTTCTTGTCTGCCTGCATCCAACGTTTATAGTTTAGTTTAGTTTCTTTATTAATACCGCACACCGAACCCTGAGGTAACTGGGCACTAGAGACTTAAAGCGAGTTTAACAAGTTACATGCATTTTCATAGTATACCGGGACAATAACAATAACAATAAGTGCGAGTGACCAGGGTTACATGATGGTCGCAGAATTGCTAAGTGATACAAAGTGAAGTACAGTACAAGGTGAAAAACAGTGAGAGAATACGCAGGTCATGGTTAGAGCAAATTAGTCAGACAATTAGCCGTTCTTGTTAGCCAGCCAGGTCTTAATTTTGGCTCTGAACGTCCAGAATGATGGTCCCATTATGAGGTTAAGGGGTAAAGCATTCCATTGTTTGGCAGCTAGGACCTGATAGCTTGTACGACCCGCTTTTTTTAGGTTGAATTTGGGAATGGTGAGGCAATGCGAGTACATGGTTCTGGTTGGTCTAGCTGATTGGCATTTGTTGAATTTAACTGCCAAATACTTGGGAGCAGTGTTCGATAGGCACTTACGGATGATGACAAGTGATCTGAGGGCGATTCTGTCTTGTACTGGGAGCCAGTGTTTGTCCTGTCCAAAGTTAGAGATGTGGGAGGACTGAGGAATGCTCATGCAGCTCTTAAGGCATTGTTCTGAGCGCAACCTTAACAAACTCCAGGTTCTCCAGAAGTGACTAGGAAGAGAGTGTTACAGTAGTCGTTTGTGGAAAGCACTGGGGCCCTGGCTAAGGTAATGCAGCTATTGGGCGAGAGGAATGACTTGCATGCATTGATCAGCTTATTTGTGTAAGCCGTGAGGATGCAGTGGTGTTCACTTGCTTTTTGAGAGAGAGAGTGGAATCCAAGTATACCCCTAAGGTTTTGATTTCTTTGGCCACTTTGATCAAGTTTCCATCAATGGCAGGCATGCACAGCGTGCTGAGTAAAAGGGGGCAGTATGGGTATGCAGTCAGCTACATACACTGATATCGTAGGTTCAGCATAAGCTATATACGGTGCATTACTAGGTTCAACAAATGTTAAATGCAGTACATTGGATAGGCAGTTCAAGCTAGGATCAGCAAAAGCTAAATACTTTGCATTGCTAGGTTCAATAGATGTTAAAATCAGTACATTGGGATGGGCGGTTTAAGTTGGGTTCTGCGAAGGAATAATACAGTGTAAAGGCTAGGCAGTTCACCCATAGGTTCGCCAAGGCTGGGTACATATAAATGAGTAGAGACAAGTTGTGTGCAGGATCCTGGACTACATGCCTCAACAAGAGGTGGGCACAAGCAGGGCTTGATAATAATGGAGGGAGATTACACGGGCACCGAAGGTGAAGAAGGCATCAACAAATTGGCTTGCCCGTAGCAATCAGGCGTTAGGATGGTACTGGTAACATGATGTTGGACACTATACAGTTATAATAAAATTTTAAGAGGCACATTTATAACAAATCACTGGTGACCGTGATATGGGCAAGCAGGTAGTAGACCAGAGCCGACTTTCTGCAGATCAGCAGCACTCTTCCTTGGACCGGCACACTATGCGATAAGGCAGCAGTATGGCGATAGTTAAGTGTCAGGTTTTGGGGCACACTTGAATGCGAATGAAACCGCTGTTAGAGCATAGGGGCAATGTTAGCTCAGGGAGCATGGGTGCATAAATAGAGCGCTAGTATGGAGGTCTTGCTTACCAAGGAATTGGTAGTATCTCGGCGCCGATTTGCAGAAAGGGCGGGAGATCTGCAAATATAGTATGCAGTGCATAAGAGCAGACAGGCAGCGTAACTGGCCCCACGGGTCTGTCGGCTCAGTGGCAATAAGTGGCAAGTTTCCCTTCCCCAACCTTGCCTTTATCCCTCTGCCAACTGCTAGCCAGAATAATTACCCAGAGGTTTTGCTTGCTCTCTCTTGGCTTCAGGTAATGTTTCCACACTTGTATCTTGGGAATTGATGAAGTTCTATTGGGCTCATAGTATTGTTTAAACTGCTCTCTGGCTTTGGGAGAGGCTGGGTTCAGCCTCCATTGGGGAATACCTGGTTTACATTTAGCTTGGGTAATGCTTGCTATCTCCAACTTCAAATAACACTTAACTTCTTTTTATGAGCAATTGTTGTCTGCGTTTATAAGGATTCTGGGGTCACTCATCCTCTGAGAATCGTAATTAGGCACACGTGACCACTTCTTCATGGGTTATACAAAGTTTTAAGTTTAACCATTACTTTTCGTAGGTCCTTTGCTCTTCACAGAAGTGAAAGATAGAATACCCGATCACACGCAGGTGCTACATTTCAAGTGTCCCATTGTTAAAGACTCAACTAACAACTTTGCCTTGCTTCTAGTCTTACGGACGTGATTATTAGGCTGGATACTGCTGCCGGCAGTGCTCGCGCAAGGAAACAGAGCACCAGGTTTAACTCTCCAACTTTTGTGTTCCTTTCTCCACATGTTGCACAACTTCTACAAATTCTGGCTTCACTTGGGATCCACACCCTTCCTTGCTGATGGCGTCTTCAGTCCGGTTACAGAATTAAGGAGCCCCTCTCTCTCCTGAGACCCACGGCTGCACAACAGCTCCTCACCACGGTCTCTGACACGTTTCCTGCTGCACAATCTCTGCAATTAGGCTCACATGGGAAAAGGCTGTCTTCCTGCAGACCTTCTGCTGCGTAGCCTCTACACATTAGAGTTCGGGGGAACAGGAGACTCACAGGACAAGCAGGTGAAATCTGCTACATCAGAGTCCCAGCGTTCCTTTGGTTCTCCCACTTCAGCCTGGATTGCCAACACTGTGCCTTCTTCCGAAATAAGTAAAAAAATAAAATTCTGCTTCTGCTACTACTACTGCATACACTCCAGCCACGGTTCCAGCTCCTTCCAATTGCATGCATCTGAGGGGTCCTTTTAAGCCTCTCAGTTTCCCTCAGGTGTGGGCTATTAAGCTCAATTGCCTGACCGCTACTACAGCATAACTCTTCATCCCTCTTCCACGTCCCAGTACTTATGGGATCATGGGACGTGTAGTGCCTAAAAACAAAATTAGTTCTTTTTAGTAACTTTTTGGTTTTAAGGGTAGATTTATTTCCCTTAAATGTATTTAAGGATGAACCATTAAAATTCATTGTTATAGAGGAAGAAAATATATTTAAGGCAATATTTCTAAATTCCTTTCCATTATACCTTTGCGAGAAGGGAGGATTTTTATCCTGAAGTACCTTGCATGGTCTTTCTGTTTTTAAAGTTTCTTCAGGTTTTATGGGATTTGTGGCCAGAGCCACAGATCTTGTATTTGGTTCAGATACATCATAATGACAATAGGCCATTACCTGTTTTGGCAACTTTAAAAGGTTCTCCCTTTTTTTGTCTCCTTCCAGGTGATCCTCCCGCAGTATAACACCCTCAAGGTCAGGATCAGGAATCATCTGGCCATCTGGGCGCAGACTCTAGGCAGGTGTTTGGTGAGGGATCCATAGGATTAGTCATACCTCTCATTCTAAAAACAAACTCTAAGGTCTTAAGTGTATTATCTTTGGCTTTCAAAGTGAGCAAATGTTCAAGTTCAACAAAAGGTCCAACAAAAGTTCCAAATAGATCATGTCCACAGTTCTAGGGAATTACTCCCTTCCCCAGGTTTCTTTCCAGCAAAAGAAAAAGTTCAAAAGAATAACCAAGTTTTTTATAGCCCAAGATGATAACTCCCTCCTCTTGGTGTTGCTGTCCAGTCCAGGGGAAAAGACTCACTTCCCCAGGCTTTTTATCACATTCAATTCACTTCAGATGCCAAGGGCATGAGTCTTCCTTGGGATTCTCTTTCCAATACAACACAACTTGGATGCGGGTCCCAGACTCGCAAAGCACCTGATATACTCCCCTGCGAGGTTCTCTTACACAGTTCTTTACACAATATGGGTGCAGGTCCCAGACTTGCAGAGTACCTGGTATACTTTCCTGCCAGGTTTGTTTGTACGGTTCTTCATGGGTGCAAATTCCAGATTCACAGTGCACCTAGTATACTCTCCTGTCAGGATTTTAGGTTTCACAAGGCGTACTCTCAAAGATGGTTCACTTTTCCGAGAGGTATGGATCTTCTCTTGAGTCTTCTTATTCACATATCATAATTGAGTACCAGTCCCAGACTCGCTACAATTGCCTGGTATACTCTCATGCCAGGACTATTGCACACAGATGTTGAATTTAACTGAATCTTCCCTTGGTTCCTTGATGTCCACTCAATATTTGGGTGTGGGTCCCAGACTTGCTATACTCTGCTGCCAGGTCTTTCTCACTTTCATTCACAGAATATTGGATGTGAGTCCCAGACTCATAGTTTACCCCTTTAAAGTGCTATGGTTATTTTCTTAAATTCTTTGGTTTCCCCAGGTTCGTGCTATGGGTCCCAGACCCAAGTTCCACTGTGATGGGCTTTCTGCATTCTGCCCGACAGGGCGATGGTGTCACACCCTCTCCTGTGGGCTCACCATCACTTTTCCTGTGCCTTTTGCCTTCCCAACTCTGCTCAGGAGTTTCTATGGTTCCCGCAGCTCCAGGCAGACTCAGCAGGTCTCTTTTTCAGTACCTCTGTTGACGTTCCTGCTCCCACAGCTGGTGGGAAGTATTTGTTTTTTCCTCCTGCCTTGGTTCAGCCTCAGCAGAGCCTTCCTGGGCATGACAGGTGTCGGGTTGCCTTCTTGCACTGTCCTTTCTCGCACTGCTTTTGACTGACTCTGAACCAATCGGGTAATTGGAAACACTCTACTGAGCTCTCTGGTTCTGATGGGCACTCTTCACTACACAGCTTCTCTTCGTCTCAGTATTTTTTATAGTGGCAATGGAGGGCGAACCAAATTATTGATATTGGGTCTGGGGGTGTGGTTTGTGCTACACTATAATACGCCATAAGGGCTTGTGGTATGGCAGAAATGTCGCAATTTTTAGAGAACATTTTTAGAGAATGACTCATCTGGTGAATCCCCCTCACGCCCATGAGGGCCCGTCTCCTCCCATGTGGTCCTCCCGTGGACAGCCACTTCCCTCCCCTCACGCCCCCCCCGGGTCAGAGCGAGGTAGCTTCTGCTGTTCCCTGGCCACAGGGAAAGAGTGATGATATCACCAGTTTCATCACAGATGTCAAACCCCCATATTTATTTGGCTGTAAGAATGCATTACTTGCCATAATAAAGACATATTAGTGTCTAATATAAAGCCACCTCCATTGTCTTTTCTTAAAGCTGATCACATTGCAATCAGCTGTCTCACTTCTCCTGTTCAGGCCCCTGTTTTAGTCTTATTTGTAAAAATAACCCCTTTGATTTTGGCCCTGCCGATAATAATCCTGGACTAGATTATGGTATTTCATTAATGTCGGGAGATGTGTTTGTGATAATACACTGGAAAGCAAACATCATCAGTATCCCCAGATGCAATCAGTAGCAAGGGGGGATGCACCTTATCTTCTTCCGTGGAGCTGTAGATTTATCCCACTGTCATAAGTATTGTACACGGCTAGAACATGGAGCACTCCACTCCTGACTAGGCAAAAGCACTTTTAATGTTCTCATCTCAAATCTCACATGTTGTACAAAGGTCAGACATGGAAGGGTTATATCCACAGTGCTGTATTTAACTCTTTACCTGACCACACCAGATGGCAAGCCTTAAATGTATATTTTGCACTGCCACCAAGCCTGGCTGTTAAAATTGATAACCTGGCTCAACAAAACACTTGAGCGAAAGTGTCTGCGTCATGTAAGTGCACAATACAATGTGATGGGACTTGGCGCCGAGTTGACAGGCTATTGTGATATGCAAAGGGTTGGTGACATTGGGTCTCAATACGAAGTCGGCGGTAACCCACCAGAGTGACCGGCGGGCTGCCCCCGATCCCATTCCCTGTGTCCGCCACCTGATATCCAAGCAGCACCCCAATGTCACTGGGATATCACAAGTTGCGAGGGAACGGTAACTCCCCATTTCCGTGGAGTGGGACTCCACGGGAATGGGGACACTAAAGCACTGGTACTGTTAGTTACGGTGCCGGTGCTTCAGTGAGAGGTCTGCCAGTGGGGACCTGAATTCCCAGCAGATCAGGCCTGCCAGGAGTTCCGTGGCCCCTACCGGCAGACTCAGTGTTTGCCAGTTCAGAAAGGGTATTGCTAAGTTGCTACCGCCACCCTTATTTCCGGACCATCAAAATCATAATGTGGCCCTGTCTCCCTCAATACACCTGGCTGACTGATTAATGAATTACATTCCATTGTATGGGATTGCAGTATGAAACTGTAGCAGGATGTCAGTGTCTGTTGTGCACCTAGTGTGTAGCAGCCCAGGGATGACCCGTATGCTAGTCTGATGTAGAGAAGTGTCAGTGAGTGAGTTTTAGGATTACTTCAAGGACATTGAATTCAATTAAAACCCCCATCCAGTAGTCATAGAAGGCTAATACTGTCTCATGTGACAAGGTGCCCTGCCTGGCTGCATTGGTGGATGGTCTGGTTGCCAAAGAGACATTTTCTCACAGGCCAGTTTAATAAAATCAAGGAAAATAATTTCAGTGTTGCCCGCAGTGCAGGTATGCTTGGCTCCCCTCATGCGAGACCCCACTGGGGCCTCCATCTGGAACGGCCTCCCTGCCTCCCTGAAACTCGATCGGCACTCCGACTCCCTCCTTTCCTGTCACTCTCTGGCTGGCCTCTCTTGGCCCTCCTCCTGCTCCCACCTGTGAGGCTAAAAACCTCTGGGTCATCTTCGACTCCACACTCTACTTCTCTCCTTACATCTCTGACGTCTCTAAGAAGTCACACTATCAGGGTTTATAGTCAAAATATCAAAAACAAAATAGTCGAAAGTCAAATTTTCTTTTTTATTACGTTTTTTATTCGAAATGGGGGGTTCCTCCCCCAACCCCCCCCCTTTTTTTTACCTTTTTTTTTACATGCGAGAGCCAAAAAAGAAAAATAAATCAAAAAAAGAAAAAATTCGACATTTTTTTTCGGCATTATTTCTTCGATTTTTTTGTCTTTGGTCTTTCGACATTTTCTTTCTCGATATTTTGACTGCACACCCACTATCAGCTGCACCTCCTCAGAGGTATTCTTCCCTTCCTGTCCTTCCCCCAGAAGCTCACTGTCTCCAGAGCTCTGGTCCTCTCTAGGCTGGACTATTGCAACAGTTTATTTCTAAATTTTCCTGCCTCTATTCTCCGCCCTCTGCAACGCATCCAAAACAGGACTGCGAGACTTGTCCTTGGCCTCAAGCCCAGGGATCGTATCTCTCCAGGACTGAAATCTCTGCACTGGTTCCCTGTGGCGGCAAGGATTAAGTTCAAAACCCTCTGCATTGTCCACAAGGCCTTCTGGGGCCGCCTGGGGCCGCAATACCTCCAACTCTCTCTTCCTAAATATTTACCTTTTCAAGGTCTTCGCTCATCCGCTTCCAACTCCCTCAGGGTCAGTCGATTCTCCAAGCAACGAGTTGGTGGTAGATCTCTCTCTTCGACTGGGGCCTCCCTGTGGAACGGCATCCCTGCCTCCCGGAAACTCGAGGAGAACCATCTCCGGTTCCATAAGCTCCTCAAAACCTTTCTCTTTGCTTCGGCTTTTTCTCCTCCTCTCCCCTGCTGACTTCCTGGTTGAAACCTAACCTGCACTGGTTACCTCTGATCTTGGGCCCAGGTCCCCTCCACAGCCAGTCGCACACCAGCACTGCCTTCCTGGCTACTTGATGACTGTTTCTGTATCCTTCAGTCCCACTTCCAGCACTTGATACATGTTGTCTGCACTTACCCTTTCCACTTGCTGGCCGCACGTCTACTATTGTTATTTATTCTTTATCCCATGTACGTACTGCACTGACCCCCCCCCCCGGCACTCTCCCCCTTCCCTTTCCCATGCACTTACGCGATCTGAATGACACCTGGCCTAGTAGGATCATTTGTCTGTCTTCTCCGTGTTCCCCCTACCTTGCCTTGTTGCGTCTTGAAACACTTGTGTATAAACGCGTTATAAATGTCATATCATATTATATCATATAAATGCCATATTATATCATATCACCTGAATCTACTGAAATAAAGAAGGGGACTGGAGCCTGAAGGCAGCAGGAGCAGGAGAATGGAGCAGAGCCCCTGGAACTTCTAAAGCATGGGGAGAGAAGGTGACAGGAGGATAAAAGAGAAACCCGGAAGGTTTGTGTAAGAAGCCGACAGGAGCCTGAAGGGATGAACTATGAGGCTGGGCAAATGCAGACCCAAAAGTGAGAGACCAAGTGGGCTGTCATAAGGAGGGCATAGAAGGTTGTGTAAATGAAGATCCAGAAACAGTCACAGGAAGGGCAGAAGTGAAAAACCTTAAAGGTTGTGGGGAAAGTACACAAAGGGAAAGTACATACGTTGCCTAAATGGGTGAAGAAGGAGATTGAGATAACAGGGTATTGGAAAGCTGCAATTCTTCTAGGGGAGATGCCTAGAGAGGTGAAGGAGGTGCCCAAAGGTTCGAAGTAGGTGTGGAGGATAATATAGAGGTGGTGCCAGGGTCGGACTGGGACAAGAAATAGGCCCGGTCACCCCAAAAAAAGTGGCCCACCCCTCGTCTTAAAAAAGTGGCCCACCCCTCGCGACCCTTGACCTCCGATGACATCACCAGAAATGACATCCCAGGAAGCGATGAAAATACAACCTTTCACCCCTTAACAGAACAGGAAGTGGCATCAAATAGCATTGTTCCTAAGTACACTAAATTACTGTGAATCCAAGCAGACGTCCAAGGCCAAACAATATGTTATTGTATAGCACTTACGCTTAAGCTCTTTTTTATAGAAAAAATATGCATACAATATCACCCAACCTGTGTTGGTACTCATTTATCGACATATAAGGATGACAGGCTTTTAGAAAAAAGAAAAAAAAAATTTTTTTTTACATTTTTTTTTTCTTCCAAACCGGCTCAGGCAGGGCCAGAAACAGGCCACACTCCCCAGGGACGATTTCGGTCCGGCCACTGGCTGAAAGGTTGAAGGGCCAATCCGACCCAGGGTGGTGCTAGACATTAGTGATGATAGATAGATAAGGAAAGAACAAGAGATAGAGGAAAGTGAAGCAGATAGGGCAGAGGAGGCATTGAAAGAAGTGGAGGAGTGGAGAAGAAAGGTGAAAGAGGTGGTGAAAGAAAGAAATGAGGGGAATGGATTGGGTAACCTCAAGGAGGCAGAAGAAAGAACTAACACAGTGATGCAAATGAGCAGGAAAGGATTAGGGAAGGAGGTAGAACAGGGTGATGTGGATGAAATTATATTGAATAAAAGGTAACAGACCCAAAGTCAAAGAGGAGTACCTAGGAAGACAAGTAACCACGTAGGAATATTTGTGGGAGCGAGATATGAGATGAGACCCCAGGAAGGTGAGAGAGGGAGAAATCGGAGTAGTTGGTGGGAGGAGTGAAACCCCAACAGACAGGAGGGCAGTGACAGACCTAGTGAGATCGCTGTCCTAAAGGTAGAGCAACTTCCTGTCATGCTCTTGCTCCAATCCATCTTAAAAGGCACATTACTCAAGATCCTACTTACGAAATCCACCCACACATTTCAAGTATTGTACAGAGAACAAAGAAAAAAAATACTTGTAAATTGTAGGAACAGGTTAGGGAACACCTAAGCCTGGGACTGACACCTCAGATGAAGAGACCTAGAGATCTGTGAGAAATGGAGTGTGGGAACCCCTTAGAAACTTGGACCGGTAGATCACAATTTATTGTGTGGATTTTATTTTGGATACCTGGCCCCGGACATACAAAACACTGGCTAAACCTTTCTTCAAAACCTTTAATTTCATGAGAAATCCTTAGTTTTCCAAGAGCATTACCCCACCGTGGAGAACCATCATGACAACTTTTAGCTTAATTCAGACACGGGGCCTCATTGCGGGTCCGGCAGTAACTCTGTCAGTGGCACTGGTGGGTTGCCGCCGGACCCATAACATTGTACCAGTGCCTGACTTCCCAGTGCCACCAGGAGATTACAACTTCAGCGGCTTGGGAAGTCAAGCGCCGGCAAAATATAAGTCCCCATATTAGGACTCTTTGGGAGTGAGGACATGGAAGTGTTGGCACCGTTGCTAACAGTGCCAGCGCTTCCGTGAATTGTTTGCCTACCATGGCCACTGAACCCGGGAGGGTCAGACCTGTTGAGCACAGCGGCCACCGCAGGCAAACACAGAGTTTGCCAGTCCGGAAAAAAAGGGTGCTGGTGAGCTTATCGGCACCCTTGTTTTCGGACTGGCAAACTAATAATGTGGCCCACTGCGTGTTTATTTTGGCCAATCCTGTACACATGTAGTAATAACATCCTTTTTTAACCTAATTCCCTGTCTGAGCTGTCTGTTGATCAATGGCCGCTGTGTGACATATCATATCATCCACAGGGTTGACAAGACTAGAGGCTGTAAGCCACCCATTGCCATTCAGGCCAGTGTGAGGAATACCATCCCTGGAGTAGCGCTTGAACAGGGAGGGACCAATAAAAAGCCCTTCTTACTCACAACACTCCCACCTTTTGAGATCTAGAGGCCCCTATCCCGGAGTCGTCCTGGACTGATCAACCCTCGGGAGAAATGTTGATGCAAGACCAGTGGAAGTAGACCTGGGAGCCAAGTGATAGGACCTATCGGATTCCTTGACAACTCTTCACCCGCTTGTCTCCCAAATCTGGGATGCTCATCAAATTCTCCCTGGCTAGCTCCACCCACACAATTTGTTCTGCTTATAATTATTACATCACAGGGAGGGAAAATGCCTTAGCGATTGATGTGCTACCTTTGGAGTCCTGTCACCAACACCATACAATTCTGGACCCTGTTGAATAGTGACTTGTGCCACTGTCCTCACAGAACACCCTGGAAACATAGTGGTTTTCTGAACTATTCAGACATGCCTCTCCACATCCATCAATGGGGTGGGGAGTCATTGGTTGCTTTATATGTGAAAATCTGTGGTTCACAGGGGAAGCGTGAGACCACCGTGAGTCCATAAAAATCAGAAACCAGCAATCCCAATTTACTGAAGTAGAATAGTAGGGAGGATGCAAGGCCTAGACACACGTGGACCAGGGAGTTGCTCTTATACAGTCTTACTTACTGGAGGTACTTTTCTGCCTTTTCCTAATCTCAGTGAACTACCAGAACTGTGGCAGAAGGCACCTATCGGACACTTAGAAAAAACTGTGAACAACAGAAAGCTAGGACCACTCTCACTGGATTCTAGGCTGGAAAGATTGGCTCATGTAGCCCCAAGGCCAGAGGTTACAAACTGTGGGCACAGAAAAAAGGACTGCTAGACAACACCCAGGACATCATTATGCCTACTATCTGCCACCAGAGCCACAAGAGGGGAGAAAAATATACCTGTCTTCATTTATGGGGAAACCTAAAGGATACTTTACTGGAGGAGGTCTTTGGAGGCAGCATTAGAAGACAAAAATCACTTTTATCATTACTGTTATCTAAGAAGGGTGGGGGGGTCTCAGACGCAGATCCAGTTTTTCCAGACGAAGCATTTCCAACAGGTGACACCTTTGCGGAAATTGAAAAGGAAGCCCTGTTGGAAGAGGTTGACAGTTTGGCTAAGGATCCTGAGACCCCAGTTCTTGAAATACATATTAGATTTGGGCAGACACACGAGAAGGTCGAGAAGGGGACCTTCTGGAATTATATAAACAAAAGAGGCACCACGAGTTGGTTGCAGTAGCACAGCAAAAAACACTTGTAGCCAAGGAGGAGGAATATTCACAGGGAGACAGAGAGGAAGAGGGAAAGGTCACTGGATTATTTGAGAATAGTAATTACCATTCCAGATAGGAACACTGTGAGAAGTGAGGCCCAGGGGATCTTTCCTTCCTCTTCAGGGAAGAGCATAAAGGAAGGGCTAAAGGTATGAGACTAAGTGTCCTGACTGATCCCGTCGGTGGATGGTGGGTTCCTGCAGAGCTGCCAGTACCGGTATGTTCGGGTCAGGTGATGAAACCAGTCCAGAATTCATCGACAGAAAGAAGGGGACCTGAGCTAGAGCAATGGATTCCAGAATCAATCGCGCTTTCCCTATGTCAGAGGAATAAAAGGGGAGAGGGACTTGGGAACTTCCATATGGTGGATGTGGTTCTCAAAGCTGGAATCCAAACCCATCAACGCCCGAGAACTAGCACTGCAGAGTTCCCTATCTGAACCCTGATTCCCATTCCACCGGGGGAGGCTGAAAGAAGGGCCAAAGCATTAGAAAACCTCAAATGCTCAATGCTCAATCAGTAGGTGTTGAAGGCCAGAGGAAGTGCTCATTTGGCGCTGGCTGGAGAGAGGCAGGAGAGAGGAACATTAAGCCGGAGAAAGAGCTGAAAGTAGACTCCAGCAGAGCCCATGGAGACTTGGAGAGCCGGAGGCAGGAGACTGGAGTAGAACCCCTGGAGCACGAGAAGATCAGGAGACAGGAGCCTGGAAGAGAGAGACCCAGAAAGCTGGAGCAAGGAAGAGACAGAAGATTGCAGGGATGAACTACAAGGATAAAGACAGAACTAAAAGGTGGGGCGTCAAGCACCTCCATGGGCTGTGAGAAGGAGGACACAGGAAGTTAGGTGAAAGGAAGGTCCTGGAAGTGGCAGAGATAGGGTAGAAGTGGAAAATATTGGTGATTTTGAGCAAAGTGCCCAACAGGGTGGGCAAAGAAAGTGTTCAAAGGGGTACAGAGGGAAAGCAAGATAGTAGGGAAGTGGAGAATCTGAATTACTCTAAAGGAGGTGCTCAAATTGGAAAAGTATGTTGGGAAAATAATATTTAGCTGGTGTGAGACAATAGTGAAAAGAAATGGATAAGGAAGGAACAAGAGAATGAGGAAAGGAGTGGGTGGAATGCGTGTTGAAAGAGGTGGAGGAGTGGAGACATTTTAGAAAGGTGAAAGATGTGATGACAGAAAGAAGTGAGGGGGATGTAGTAGTTATACACTTTTTTTGAATTTCTTCATTCACAAAATAATAAAATACACAATCATTAGCCCTGCTGTGTTAAAATCGAAGAATTAAATCCTTCGTAAGTGAGGTTGGAAGATTTCTAACCTCCTGGGGTCAGTAGAAAGAACTGAAGACGTGAAGTCAATGAGCAGAAAAGGACTATGGGGCAACGCACTGGTCTTGGAAGCAAGGCCATGCAGAGCAATAGAGGTTTGAATCCCTGATCCGCACTTAGAAACCAAACTCAGGTATGGTATTAGGTGTGTTGTAAAAAAACAATTAAATAAATAAATAAAGTAATAGAGAGTTGGTAGTGAAGAACCTAGTGAGAACCCTGTCACAGTGGTAGGGCAGCCACTGTGGTATCCAGTGATTTTGCCTAATACAAAATAGAGAATCAAATTTTAATGAATAGAAAATACCGAACAAATACTGTATTTTTGTAAAAGAAAAGATATGTAGGGGTTGGGCAAGGAGTTATATCTGGTGGGGAGGGGTTTGGGGTGAGATACTAAACATGGGAAAATAGAGGGTTTCGGGGGGTCCCCCCTCAAAAAAATACAATCTTTTTTTGGTAATTTGGGTTAGTCAAAATTCCATTCTCCATATTTGGGTTCCATAAAATCACTTAGATCGGCCTACTGTCATCATCTAGCTCCAATCTGTCTTGAAACGCCCACCACTCATATCGCCTCAAACAGAATCCACCCACAGGCTCCAAGTCGAACACTAGAGGAAAAGACCCTGAGAACTGTATGGAACAGGGTACAGACACTCCTAAACCCAGGAGTGAATCCTCAGGAGTAGAGACCCTGAGGACTGAAGGGTGTGGAATCCCCATAAAAGGCAGGAATGGGCGCTCATGATGTATAGTGTGGATTTGCCATGGGGTGCAGGCTTACTGGACACAGGCTGAGCTGTTGTTGGAGCACCTTCTTTCAAAGAGACACTTTCTTTTGGATAGGTTTACCCAGAGCACTACCCTACCGAGCAGAAAACCTATACTGGCAACCTTTCCTCTGATTCAGACACTATGGGCCCAATTCTCAAGGATTTGCACCTGAGGAAATCAGGAGATGCACTGGACATCTCAGATTTTCTCCTGCTATCTTGTGAATGAGTCAAAGGTAGCAGGAACACATTTGCGATGTTGCGGGCATCACTTGTTTTGCTCCAATGCAGGTCTTAGAGCCCCTTTTGTTTATTTTGGCCAATCCTGTACACATTTACTAATAAAACCCTTTGTTAACCTGATTCCCTGGTCCGGCCTGTCTGATGTTTGTTTGTTTGTTTGTTTATTACATTCATAAGGCGCACCAGACCCGTGAGTAGCAGGGCGCCGAAGGATATGTGAAGCTTACAATTGTTACAAAATATACAGGCAGTAAATGAAAAATCACAGTACACAGGAAATAATACAATATGCCGGCTAAATTACGCAAAAGGGCACGGTTAAATATGTCTTAGTATCTATGGATGTACACAATTGACAAATATACAGTTTAGAAGCAAGTCAGGCTGGCCTGACACAGTTTCAGAGGAAAGCTAGTTTTCAGTCATGTAGAGATGAATGACGAGGTTTTTTCTGAAGAAGGAGTAGGGGAGGTCAGCTCTCAGCTGGTGTGGTAGGGAGTTCCACAGCTTGGCGGCCTTGACAGGGAAGCTGTTGCCGCCAATCTTGGAGGATTTAAATCTGGGTACTACCAGACAGTTTGTATTAATGGTTCTAGTCGGTCTGATGATCAATGCCTGTTGTGTAAAACTCATGACTTTTCCTGATCATACTGTAGGTATTTGGTGCCCTTGTCAGGCTTCTGCTGTATTCAGTTTCTGACTGGGGTTTTCTTCCGGCATGTGAAGCAGTAGGAGCCACCCATGCCAAGGTGACATATATCCTGCAACTATCATTAAAGAAGCAGCGAAAGACCTGCCTCCCGCCTTCACGGCTTTCATAAACTCCCCCTTCGAAACTAGTATAGTCCCTACCAACCTAAAGGATGCCTGGGTCTTCCCACTCCTGAAAAAGCCTAACCTAGCCCCCAATACCCCTACCAGTTACAGGCCCATCGCAACAGTGCCCTTCTTGTTAAGAATTTTGGACAGGGCAGCCTATCTGCAAATACAGGCTCACCTTGAAATAAATAACCTTCTCGGTCTCAAACAATCCGGTTTTAGGCCCAGACATGGCACGGAAACTGCACTAATAGACCTTAAAACACAGATTGATGAACAAAAAGACAGAGGCAACATAACTCTCCTCCTGCTGCTAGACTTATCAGCTGCGTTTGACCTCATCAGCCACAAAGTCCTATGAAACCAACCCACCTCCTCAGCCCACTTCTCTGAAAAAGCCACTGCCTGGATACAATAATTTCTAGACAAAAGAACAATGGGCATCTTTATGAATGTGCCGGTCTGGTAACAACGGTGCCAGTAAGCCTACCGGCACCGTCGTTACCAGACTTTCACAGACTTTGACTGAAGCACTGGCACTGTTGCACACAGTGACAGTGCTTCTGTCCTCCCCATTCCCATTGAGTCCTATTGGACTCGAATGGGAATGGGGAGTTACATTTGCCGGTGCCTGGTTTCATGGATCGCCGGGGGCTGTAATGCCCTGGTCATTCCCTAAATCCAGGTGTCGGACAAAAAACACAAATCCAGCGGCAGCCTGCCGTTTTTACCAGCACGGCTACCGCCAGAGTTGTAATGCGGCCCAATGAGAGTCTTCTCTCCCACAGCTGCGGCCGACCCAGCACCAATAACATGTGGAATACCACAAGGGTCCTGCGTGTCACTGAGACCTTTTAATATATTCACCAAGCCACTGATTGATAATTTGGATCGCCTGGGTGTCACCTACACAAACTATGCAGATGACACCCAGGTCCTCATCCCAATCTCTGGCAACTATGACAATGACTCCACAAAATCTATCTCATCATCCAGGCATGGATGGCCACACATGGCCTCTGCCTCAATGATGAGAAGACCAAACTAATACTGACCAGCTCCCAAGCCAACTTAAATAAAGTAGACACATCCTTCAACTCATTCACCATAAACGCATAATCATCCCAGTCTCCAAAAACATCAAAACACTTGGCATCTATCTTGACTCCACCCTAACCTTGACAAAACAAGTTAACGCTACAGCTTCAGCTACAGCGTACACTTGTAATTCATGCAGACCGTTCCTCTCCCCAGCAAGCTGCTTCACTCTAGCCAGAGCGCTTATATTATCCAAACTGGATTATTGTAACGCTCTCTACCTAGGGAGCAGCAAACGTAGTGTAAACAAGCTACAGGTCCTGCAATATAACACCCTCAGAGCAGCCTCCAACATACCCAGATATCGCCATATCTCTGAAGCCAGGCATAACTCCCGCTGGCTATCTATCACAAACAGAATTTGGCTTAAAACCTTGACCCTCACAGACAAATGCTTATCCAAATCAGCACCTGATTACCTGCCATGCATATTCACCAAAATTAAATCCAATCGGCCTACTAGATCAGCCAAATTGAACTCTCTCTTAATCCCGAGTTACAACCATCAAAAAAACAGAGCAGCAGCTTCCCTGTCCTCGCCTACAAACTATGGAACTACATACCTACGTACCTAAGATTTAAACCAGGAACAAACAGAGCCTCCACTGTATATAGTTGTAATTTGCTCTTGTAAATGACTGTAAATTACTGCCTATGTAACCTGCTTACCTGGTCTTACCCTTAATGTATATATCAATGCTTTCTTCTATATGTATGTACTCTCTCACTGTAACCTTGCACTAATGCAACCAAAACAATGCACACAGATGCCTGAGGAATAGGTGCGCAATACAAATAAATGAAATACAAATACAAATACAAATAATTAATTCAGCTTATGGTGTAAACCGACCCATTCAAGAAGCTGTTCTCACTATTTTAACCAGCTCTGCTGTGTGATTGCTCTGGGCATCATCACCTGCTCTATTGCATCTGTTGCAGTAGTGTCAGAGGGCGATGTATACTGTATGATATGATATGATATGATATGATATGACATTTATAACGCGCCCATACACAAGTGTTTCAAGGCGCGACGAGGCAAGGGAAGGGAACAGAGGGAAGACAGAGACAATGATGTTACTAGGCCAGGGGACATTGAGATCGCGCAAGTGCAGGGGATGGGGGAAAGGGAAAGTGCGGGCGAGGGGTTTGTGCAGTACATAGGATCAACGGTAAAAAAAATAAATAGAATAAATAAAACAGTAGGTAAAAGTGCGGCCAGTTTGTGCCAGGTGCAGGGGTCAGTGCAGACATCAGGTGTCAAGAGCTGGTGGGGACTATAAGGATACAGAAACAGCCCCCAAGTGCATGAGTTGCCCGGGAGGCAGTGCAGATGTGCAGCTGGCGGGGGAGTGGAGCTGGGTCCGATATCAGAGGGTAGCCAGGTGACCAGTGCAGTTCAGTCAGGAGTTCAGCAGGGGAGAGGGGGAGGGAAAGCAGAAGCAAAGAGGAAGGTCTTGAGGTGCTTTTGGAACTGGAGATGGTTCTCCTCAAGTTTCAGGGAGGCAGGGAGGCTGTTCCAGAGGGAGGCCCCAGCCGAAGAAACCAACTTATTGCTTGGAGAAGTGACTGACCCTGAGGGAGTTGGAGGCGGATGACCGAAGAGCTTGAGAAGGAAGATATTTAAGAAGAGAGAGTTGAAGGTATTGAGGCGCCAGGCCCCAGAAGGCCTTGTGGACAATGCAGAGGGTTTTGAACTTAATCCTCGCAGCCACTGAGAGCCAGTGCAGAGATTTCACTCCTGGAGAGATATGATTCCTGGGCTTGAGGCCAAGTACAAGCCTCGCAGTCCTGTTCTGGACGAGTTGCAGAGGGTAGAGAGTAGAAGCAGGCAGATTTAGAAAGAGGCTGTTGCAGTAGTCCAGCCTAGAAAGAACCAGAGCTCCGGAGACAGTGAGCTTCTGGGGGAAGGAGAGGAAAGAAGAATATCTCTGAGAAGGTGCATCTGATAGTGTGACTTTTTAGAGACGTCAGAGATGTGAGGAGAGAAGGAGAGTGTGGAGGCAAAGATGACCCCAAGGTTTTTAACCTCACAGGTGGGAGAAGGAAGAGGGCCAAGAGAGGCCGTCCACAAAGAGATAGGAAAGGAGGGAGCAGGTGTGCTAATGAGGAAAATCTCAGTCTTACTGGCATTAAGGCAGAGATCATTGGCGGCACACCACTCCTGGATAGCGGACAGAGGGTCAGAGATGAGAGAAGGAGAGGAGGTGGCGGAAGGGAGCCTGAAAATTTGCGGAGTGTTGTCCGCATAGCATTGAAAGTTGAGGCAGAGAGCGGCAATGCAGTGGGCAAGAAGTTTGATAGATTTTTTTATTTGATTTATTTATATCACGCACCTGTTGTAATAAATCGTATCTGGGCGCTGATGTCAAAAACAATAAAGCAACAAGGCTTCTTCAAAGCTATTGTCAGGCAGAACAACCATACACCATTCAATAGTTATACCAGATGATATTCTCTCAGCAGAACAGGTAGGTCTTTACAGCTTTACAGCTTTACGACTTTACGGAATGCCGTGAGAGTTTTTATTTCTAGGATAGTTCTCGGGAGGTTATTCCAGAGTCTTGGTCCGTAAACACTCTTCTGTCCCCTTTACTTACACATCTAGACCGTGGCACTTTCAACAAGTTCTTGTCACTAGACCGTAGATGGCGAGCTGGGATGTAGGATGGGATTTTATCTGACAGATAACTTGGAGCTAACTGGTTCATACATTTAAACATGATACAGAGGATCTTGACCTCAATGCGCTCTTTCACCACCAGCCAGTGTAAGGATCTCCATAGGTTGGAGATGGGAGATTATTTTATCACTCTAACCACCAGTCTGACTGCCGCGTTTTGCGCTACTTGCAGTCTTCATAGCTGGAATCCTGGGATTTCCGTCAACAGGGCATTTCCATAATCCAATCTTGAATTGGTAAGAGTCCCTATAACTGTTGCTCGGTCTTTTTCTGCTATAAACGGCAAGATCTGTCTAAGCATTCGTAGGGTGTGGAACACAGACTGCACCTTAGCGCTAACCTGTCCTCCACATCCCATGTTGTCCTCCGAGATAGATCCCAGATACTTTATTTTCTGGGAGAACTTCGATTGTCAGCCCAGAAAACATGGTGATAATGTTTGCATATTCTTTTGCAACTGATATTTTGAACCAAATAATGCAACCTCCGTTTTGCAAGCATTTAGCAGCAGCTGATTGGAACACATCCAGGCTTGTACCTCCTTAAGGCACTGTTCCACCAGCTCAAAAGTCTCCTCTGATCTCTCTACTCTCAGGAACACCTGAGTGTCATCTGCATAAGAATGGAATTTTACCTGATGTTTCCTCAGTATATCCATAAGGAGTTTAATATATAGATCAAAAAGAAGTGGGGGAAGCGACGAACCCTCGGGAACCCCACACAACTGAAAGAAAGAGTCCGACAGAAAATCCCCCAACTTAACTCTTTGTTCCCTTCCAGTTAGAAATGACTCAAACTATTTTTTAGCCTGTTCCGAGACCTTCCCAACCTCCCTGAACCGCCTCAACAAGATCTTATGGTCTACCGTGTCAAATGCGGCAGACAGGTCCAACATGATCAACAATGACATGTCCCCCTGATCTGCCGTCTCCAAAAGATTGTCCCAAACTGTCAATAAGGCCGTCTCTGTCCCAAATCCTGCTCGAAAACCTGATTGGGGAGGGTCCAATAATTTCTCCTGTTCCGTGTAGTCCTGTAACTGGGACGTGGCTATTTTTTCCAGGATCTTTGCTGGCCATGGTAATCCTGCCACTGGTCTATAATTCTTTAGAATATTGGGATCTAAATTCGTTTTTTTAGCAATGGGGTAATCACTGCCTTCTTCAGGTTGGCTGGAACTATACCTGTGTAAAGGGATTTATTCACAAAGTCTGTCACAAATGGGGCAATATCCGTAGCTACCCGCTTAGCTACCATTGAAGGAATTGCAAATAACACATCATTTGTAGCTTTCAGGTTAGTGGGTAAGGAACATACCGTCTCTTCTGAGACTTCCGTAAAATTAAAAGGCTTATTCGTCAGAGGGCTCTCTAAATTAGCAGCCTTAGGGCCTCATTACAAGAGTGGCAGAATGGGTTAACGGGTGCCGCAAAAGGATGTGGACCCGTTAACACCATTCCGCCACATTACGAGGTCCCCTCGCGGGACCCGCTCTGCACGTCTGGTTTCACCAGATGTGCAGAGCAGTTCCCGCGAGGGGAAGAGGGAGCTAACAACGGGCCGGTCGTAATCGGCCCATTGTTAGCTCCCTCCCCCATTCCCATTCAGCCCTATTGGGGCTGAAATGGGAATGGTGAAGGTCCGGGCCCGGGTTCCTGGAGGGAGGAATTACCGGGTCCTCCGAACTCGGAATGGCCCGGTAATTCCCCATTCTGGGAACCTGGACCCGGACCCGATTTTGGTGGCAGCCATGCCGCCAATAGCAGCATGGCTACTGCCAAAATCGTAATGAGGCTGTGAGTCTCTAAATTAGCAGCCTTAGTCTCGACCAGCAATTCCTCTGGCTCTATACAGCCAGAATGAGCAATCTCTTCTCTAATCAAATCTGTTTTTTCCATAAAATAGTTATTAAATGTGTCTGCCTGTGTTTGCGATGCTTCCTCCACTGCAGATGCACAGTACGGCCCTACACATTTTGCAATCACATAATACAGTTCCTGTGGTCTATTAATGGCTTTCTCTATCTTACTAATAATAAATTCTGATTTAGCCTCAAAAATGGCTTTCCTGTATGCTCTCTGAGTCATTTTTGTCTATTCCAGATTAGCATCCGTTTGCCTCTTCCGCCATTTCTGCTCAAAGGATCTCAACAATCTCCTTGTTTTAGCGAGATCCGGGGAGAACCAGGGATTGGCCTGTTATTGGTTGAACAGCCAGGGAGAGAGGTTAGACCCCTGGGGAACACCACAGGTAGAGATAGAGATAGAGGAGAGGAAGGACCCAAGTTGGACCTGGGAGGGTCGATCAGAGAGGAAAGAGGTCAGCCAAGCTAGGGCCTGATTCCCCGGTTATCACAGAGATGGTTGAGCAGGATGGCATGGTTGACCATGTCAAAGGCAGAAGAGAGATCAAGTAAGATGAAGACACAGGGGGTATTGGAGTCAAGGTTTGAGAGCAGGTCTTCACGGATGTTCAGGAGAGCAGTTTCCGTGCTTCTGGCAGCTCTGAAGCCAGACTGATGGTCATGGAGACAACCAACAGATTCAGTGTGAGATTAAGCTGGGAGATGGCCAGCTTTTCCAGGAGTTTGGCCAGGAAATGAGTGATGGAGATTGGGCGATAGTTAGCAGGGCCGGAGAGGTCGCCTGAGGGTTTCTTAAGAAGAGGGTGCACAAGAGAGTGCTTCAGGGGGGAAGGGAAGACTCCAGTGGTAAAGGAGTGGTTGCAGAAGTCGGCCAAAGCAGGATCCAGGGTGTCAATGTGGTCCTTGATGGTTTTAGAGGAACAGGGGAGAACCTGTTTTGACAAGACTTGGACTTGTCTAGTCAGGGGAGAACAGGGGAGAGGCAGAGAAGGAGGGAGGAGGGGTGGCCACAGAAGGCTCAGAGGAAGAACGGGGTGTAAAGGGAGGAGGAGGAGAGGAAGAGAGAGAGGACAGGATGTTCTGAGGTTTAGAGATGAAATGAGAAGCCAGGGCTGTGCAGAGGGCCTGGGAGGGCACAGATGCGGTAGACAGTGCAGGAGGATTGGCTAGCTCCTTGCAGATTTTAAAGAGTTTGGCCGAGTTGTTGGAAGCCGCAGAGCCACATGCTTGGATGAGGGTTCTCTTCTTGGTGCGGACAGATATCCAGTATTGCCTTTGGAGCAGGCGGCAGGCCAGTTTGTCAGAGGATGTACAGGAAGCACGCCATTTCCTCTCAGCCACCCTGCAAGTGCATTTAAGGGTGACGAGGTCTGAGTCGTACCAGGAGTTTCACTTGGCTTTGGGATTCAAGCGGATCCCCATGACAGGGGGAAGAACATCAAGAGTATCAGATATAGTAGAGTGGTGCATAGAAAGGACTGTATCAGGGTGTGAGTCAGCCAAAGGGGGAGGAGGGGTGAGAAAGTGGCAGTGAAAGCCTCACCTGACGCACGCTTCATGGGTCGGATAACCGAGAAGGTAGGTGGCAGTGCTGGAGTAGGCTTGGCCTGGGGGTGGAGAGAGTGAGCTGGGAGGAAAGGAGTGGTGAGAGGGATAGAAAGGGGAAGGTCTGTAGAGATCAGAACATCCAGAATGTGCCCTCCAGAGTGAGTCGTGCCAGAGGGAAGGATAGAGAGTGATAGAGAGTTGCAGAGGTCGCGAAAGAGTCCAGAGGAGGGACAAGAAGCATCCAGGTGGATGTTAAAGTCTCCAAGAAGGAGGAGTTGAGTGGTCGAGACCAGGAGGGAAGAGGAGAGGACTGCCCACTCAGAGAGGAAGGAGTAGATTTGACCAGGTGGCCGATAGATGGTAGCCACAGTAAGGGAATGGCTAGGAGAGAGAAAGAGCCTGCAGACGAGGCATTCAAAAGAGGAGTAGGCCTGCGTAGGAATGACAGAGGCAGGAATCCACTCCGGGAAGATCAGGGCTACAATCCCTCTGGAACAATTGGACCTGGGCGCGGACAGGATCTTGTAGCCATCAGGGAGGAGAGTGTCAAAACTCGTGGCTGAGCTGGCCGTCAACCATGTCTCAGTGAGACCGAGGACATCGAGGTCAAGTTCTTCAAGGAGACGGCAGATGTCAGAGGAGTGTTTGACAGCTGAGCAAGAGTTCAGAGTGGCAATATGGAAAAGGTTGCCATCCTTGAATGACTTCCGGGGAGAGGTACAAATCAGAGTTACACCCCGCAAAGGTGTAAATGAAGCCCGAGGTGGGGGGGGCAGAAGAAGGAGGAAAGGGCAAGGTAGCCAAGGAGGAGACAGCAGGGGGAGGCAAGGAAGCCGTGGAGGGAAGAGAGGGGACAGCAGAAGAAGAAAGGAAATTGATGAGGCGTGGGAAGCGTCTATCAAAGAGGAGAAGGTTGACCTGAGGGCCTTGGACCAAGACGGTACCATTCAGGTAAACATTAATGATGACCTTAGTGGAGTGAAAGGAGGACAGGAGGGCCTCCCACCGGATGCCACCATTAATGGGAGAGGAAGGGAAGGAAGAAAGCACAGAGACCATATGAAGTATCCACAGGTCTGGCGAGGGAACGACAAAGAGTATGTCAGTGAGGGTTTGCCTGGAGGAAGCACTGGTAGAACTTTCTTACAATCTGTAACATGCTTGTAATAAAAAAGCATTATGAAATTCCTAGACAATCTCTCATATTTGATTGTTGTCCTGATAGGTGTTGTTTACTGATGTTCTGGCAATTTGTATGTACTTATATTTGTAGTCATGTTTGTAATGTGGACTTTGCCCATTTTACCTATTTTCAAGCTTTATAAAACTACAAAAATAAATAAATAAGACATTGCCATGGCAATCACTCTCCTCCCCCCCACCCCAAGGTTTAGCTTGGGATACTTTGGCAAGAGCAAAATGTTTCAGGAAGAAAAAGTGTGAACTCAGAAAGACATGGGTTTTAAGTGCCAGAAACCCTGGTGATTGTCTCGTACATAGTAGTTTATCAATTGCCATAGCATTATTTTCATAGTTCCAGTTGGCTGTTTTCACTCCATTCTTGTATTTTGCCATGATATTCCCAGGGCAGAGCCACAGGTGTGAACGGCCACTCCAGAACAGTAGAAGTTTCACATGTTTAGACCTCGCTCCAAAGTCTCCTATACATCACCTCACTAAGCCTGGTCCATGTATGAATCCAGTCTAATAACATTTTAGTCAGAAATAAACAATAGCCTATGAAAGCAGACACTTTTCCCAGGTCCATGGTAGCACGTAAATAGAAACACTCTAATAAAATAAATAACTGTGTCCTAGATTGCAAATACCCCTTTCATTTGCCCACGGTGCATGACCACCCGATCATCATGACATCCGGGCGACTACACTGCATGGTTGTTTTATGTTGTATGTGTTATGTTGCAGATGATTGTTCAGAAGGCTGTCCAGCAGCAGGGAACAAAGCATTATGTAGTATTGCCCTGAGGGAAATGGAGGAAAAGGGTAGGTAGAGCGTGGCGCTCAACAGGAGTTATGGTGCATAAAAGATGGTTGACTGTCGCAAGGAAGGTGTTTGCACTTTCATGCTCTTCATTTCTGCAATGTTGGTATAAACGATGCTGTTTATGGACCCAAACTTTGCTTGCACATGGATATGAAAGGCTTAGGTGTGGTTGGTTGTGAGTACAGCTCTCTCTGGGTTGAGGGCATTCTAGCATTGTGTACCATGTGGCATGTGCTTGTATTGGTGACGAGTTAGGTGGCTGGAACAATCAGCAATGTAGTTGCAGATACATCAACTGGCAGGGTGGTAATAGCTGCAGAATGTGAGAATGGAAAGTATATTTTTTTAGATTGCCTAGCACACCACTGCAGCATGTGAGTGTGATGTCAGAATCCAGTCCAGCGCGAAAGCTTTCATGGCGGTTATGGTGTATAGTTCATAATGAGTGAAAAGGGAAGGCCTCCATGCTGATGGTGTATGCTTTATAGCGAGCGGATTAGCAAGAAAGAAGCAATTGCGTGTAATGGTGCTTTGGGTGTGAATCATAGGACAGCGTGTTTTAGTGGTTGTTGCAAAGTCCCACAGTTTATTGCATTAAATTGATTGTGAGTGGCAGAGGGCATTTGGGTCAATCAGCAAGTGGTCAAAAGTACACTAAGTCGAGCTGGAGACTGTAGAAAGAGGGGGATGTGCCAGATAAGTAGCTAAACTGAGCAGCGGGGAAGTAGGTAGAGATTATAATCAAATACATTGGTCCTACCAATGTCAGAAGTCCAAATGTTGCCATTTTCCTGCAAGAGCTGCACTTTGGTATTACAGAGGGGCAGGAAAAACAACTTCAGTAATATGGAAGGCATGCTCCCACTGTGTTTGGGATCACACGTTGAAAGGGGGTGTTTCATCTTTTACATGCAAACGAGAAAACTCTACATCCCATTTGCAATATTTGCACTAACAACGTGCAAACACTGGCAATCCATCCTTATGTGCCTTCTCTGAATGTGTGCCACACAGAAAGTGGCAAACATGCAGAACAGCATTTAGAGGAGCGTTGGCACACATTACACAGAGAGTGAAAGACAACAGAGAGTCTATGGATTCCTGCAAACCCTCAGTGAATGTAGTTTTCATTCTGAAGAAGGCGGCTGCATATCTAGAAAATCAAAACTGGCAATACAACCACTGCAGGAGGGAGTACAAGTAATTTGGAACATTTCATACCTGACCTGCTCAAAATTAAGGGGGTAATTCATAGAATTCAGCACACAAGTGGCGCACGCGGCTGGCGCACAGTGTGCACGTGCGACTTTCTGCGCCAGCCGCGTGCGCAAAAATCAATTTCCGCGCACAGCGTATTCATGGATTTTAACATCCAAAACCAGCCGTGGCGCAGAGTGGCGCAGCGACCCTGCAGCAGCGCCAGTTACGCCCCCAACCCCTCCCCGTGCGCCATGTACAGCGCACAAATCCTGTACATGGCGCACAGGCTCACAACCACGAAACCGCCTGTAAAACTCCCCGCGCACCCCTCCGAATAAACGTACCCCGCTGCGCGGGTAGTCTCACACGCGGTTGGGCCTGTGCGAGCGGGGTACGTGTATTACTGGGGTTCGCGGGAAGTTTCACGCGATTGGACCTGTGCGAGCGGGGTAAGTGTATTACTGGGGTTCGCGGGAAGTCTCACATGCGATTGGCCCTGTGCGTGCGGGGTACGTGTATAACTGGGGTTCGCGGGAAGTTGCACACCCGATTGGGCCTGTGCGAGCGGGGTACATGGATTACTAGGGTGCGCGGGAAGTTTCACACGCGATTGGCCCTGTGCGTGCGGGGTACGTGGATTACTGGGGTGCGCAGGAAGTTTCACACGCGATTGTCCCTGTGCGTGCGGGGTACGTGGATTACTGGGGTGCGCAGGAAGTTTCACATGCGATTGGCCCTGTGCGTGCGGGGTACGTGGATTTGGGGGGTGCGCGGGAAGTTTCACATGCGGCAGGCCCTAGGCGTGAGGGCTACATAGATTACTGGGGTGCGCAGGAAGTTTCACACGGGATTGGGCCTGTGCGAGCAGGGTACGGGTATTACTGGGGTTTGCGGGAAGTGTTACACGCGATTGGCCCTGTGCGAGCGGGGTACGTGTATTTCTGTGGTGTGCATGAAGTTTCACACGTGATTTTGCTGTCAGAGCGGAGTACGTGTAAATTGGGGGTGCGCGTGAAGTTTCACGTGCGATTTTGCTGTCAGAGCAGGGTGTATCCAGTGTGGTGCGCAGGGAGTCCTACACGTGAATTGGCAGTGTGGGTCCTCCCAGGTGTCCCCTCTACCCCCTCCACGGCCCCTGCAGGCAGCCCACACCACAGGGGACTACCCTGCACCCCTGGTCATGTCCCGCAGGCAGCCCATCCACCATGGGCATGCCCCCCAGCCAAGCCACATGTCACGTTGCAATATGATCACCAACTCATGTCCCCCAGCACCCCCACCCCCAGCAGTGAGTGGCACCTGCCAGCAGGCCCCCACTTATGTCCCACTCATGTACCCCAGCACCCCCACCCCCCAGCAGTGAGGGGCACCTGCCAGCAGGCCCCCACTCATGTCCCACTCATGTCCCCTAGCACCTCCAACCCCAGCAGTGAGGGGCACCTGCCAGCAGGCCCCCACTCATGCCCCCCTGCACCCCCACCCCCCAGCAGTGAGGGGCACCTGTCAGCAGGCCCCCACTCATGTCCCACTCATGTCCCCAAGCACCCCCACCCCCCAGCAGTGAGGGGCACCTGCCAGCAGGCCCCCACTCATGTCCCACTCATGTCCCCTAGCACCCCCACCCCCAGCAGTGAGGGGCACCTGCCAGCAGGCCCCCACTCATGTCCCCCAGCACCTCCACCCCCAGCAGTGAGGGGCACCTGCCAGCAGGCCGCCACTCATGTCCCACTCATGTCCCCAAGCACCCCCACCCCCAGCAGTGAGGGGCACCTGCCAGCAGGCCCTCACTCAAGTCCCCATGCACCCCCACCCCCCAGCAGTGAGGGGTACCTGCCAGCAGGCCCCCACTCATGTCCCCCAGCATCCCCACCCCCAGCAGTGAGGGGCACCTGCCAGCATGCCCCCACTCATGTCCCACTCATGTCCCCCAGCACCTCCACCCCCCAGCAGTGAGGGGCACCTGCCAGCAGGCCCCCACTCATGTCCCTCTGCACCCCCACCCCCCAGCAGTGAGGGGCACCTGCCAGCAGGCCCCCACTCATGTCCCACTCATGTCCCCCAGCACCCCCACCCCCCAGCAGTGAGGGTGACCTGCCAGCAGGCCCCCACTCATGTCCCACTCATGTCCCCCAGGACCCCCACCCCCCAGCAGTGAGGGGCACATGCCAGCAGGCCACCACTCATGTCCCCCTGCACCCCCACCCCCCAGCAGTGAGGGGCACCTGACAGCAGGCCCCCACTCATGTCCCACTCATGTCCCCCAGCACCCCCACCCCCCAGCAGTGAGGGGCACCTGCCAGCAGGCCCCCACTCATGTGCCACTCATGTCCCCCAGCACCCCCACCCCCAGCAGTGAGGGGCACCTGCCAGCAGGCCCCCACTCATGTCCCCCTGCACCCCCACCCCCAGCAGTGAGGGGCACCTGCCAGCAGGCCCCCACTCATGTCCCTCTGCACCCCCACCCCCCAGCAGTGAGGGGCACCTGCCAGCAGGCCCCCACTCATGTCCCACTCATGTCCCCCAGCACCCCCACCCCCCAGCAGTGAGGGTGACCTGCCAGCAGGCCCCCACTCATGTCCCACTCATGTCCCCCAGGACCCCCACCCCCCAGCAGTGAGGGGCACATGCCAGCAGGCCACCACTCATGTCCCCCTGCACCCCCACCCCCCAGCAGTGAGGGGCACCTGACAGCAGGCCCCCACTCATGTCCCACTCATGTCCCCCAGCACCCCCACCCCCCAGCAGTGAGGGGCACCTGCCTGCAGGCCCCCACTCATGTGCCACTCATGTCCCCCAGCACCCCCACCCCCAGCAGTGAGGGGCACCTGCCAGCAGGCCCCCACTCATGTCCCCCTGCACCCCCACCCCCCAGCAGTGAGGGGCACCTGCCAGCAGGCCCCCACTCATGTCCCACTCATGTCCCCATGCACCCCCACCCCCCAGCAGTGAGGGGCACCTGCCAGCAGGCCCCCACTCATGTCCCCCTGCACCCCCACCCCCAGCAGTGAGGGGCACCTGCCAGCAGGCCCCCACTCATGTCCCACTCATGTCCCACTCATGTCCCCCTGCACCCCCAACCCCCAGCAGTGCGGGGCACCTGCCAGCAGGCCCCCACTCATGTCCCACTCATGTCCCCCTGCAACCCCACCCCCCAGAAGTGAGGGGCACCTGCCAGCAGGCCCCCACTCATGTCCCACTCATGTCCCCCAGGACCCCCACCCCCCAGCAGTGAGGGGCACCTGCCAGCAGGCCCCCACTCATGTCCCACTCATGTCCCCCTGCACCCCCAACCCCCAGCAGTGCGGGGCACCTGCCAGCAGGCCCCCACTCATGTCCCACTCATGTCCCCCTGCAACCCCAACCCCCAGCAGTGAGGGGCACCTGCCAGCAGGCCCCCACTCATGTCCCACTCATTTCCCCCTGCACCCTCACCCCCCAGCAGTGAGGGGCAACTGCCAGCAGGCCCCCACTCATGTCCCACTCATGTCCCCCAGCACCCCCACCCCCAGCAGTGAGGGGCACCTGCCAGCAGGCCCCCACTCATGTCCCACTCATGTCCCCCTGCAACCCCACCCCCCAGCAGTGTGGGGCACCTACCAGCATGCCCCCACTCATGTCCCACTCATGTCCCCCAGCAGCCCCACCCCCCAGCAGTGAGGGGCACCTGCCAGCAGGCCCCCACTCATGTTCCCCTGCACCCCCACCCCCCAGCAGTGAGGGGCACCTGCCAGCAGGCCCCCAGTCATGTCCCCTAGCACCCCCACCCCCCAGCAGTGAGGGGCACCTGCCAGCATGCCCCCACTCATGTCCCACTCATGTCCCACAGCACCTCCACCCCCAGCAGTGAGGGGCACCTGTCAGCAGGCCCCCACTCATGTCCCCCTGCACCCCCACCCCCCAGCAGTGAGGGACACCTGCCAGCAGACCCCCAGTCATGTCCCACTCATGTCCCCCAGCACCCCCACCCCCCAGCAGTGAGGGGCACCTGCCAGCAGGCCCCACTCATGTCCCCCTGCACCCTCACCCCCCAGCAGTGAGGGGCACCTGCCAGCAGGCCCCCACTCTTGTCCCCCAGCACCCCCACCACCCAGCAGTGAGGGGCACCTGCCAACAGGCCCCCACTCATGTCCCCCTGCACCCCCACCCCCCAGCAGTGAGGGGCACCTGCCAGCAGGCCCCCACTCATGTCCCACTCATGTCCTCCTGCACCCCCAACCCCCAGCAGTGCGGGGCACCTGCCAGCAGGACCCCACTCATGTCCCACTCATGTCCCCCTGCACCCCCACCCCCCAGCAGTGAGGGGCACCTGCCAGCAGGCCCCCACTCATGTCCCCCTGCACTCCCAACCCCCAGCAGTGCGGGGCACCTGCCAGCAGGCCCCCACTCATGTCCCACTCATGTCCCCCTGCAACCCCACCCCCCAGAAGTGAGGGGCACCTGCCAGCAGGCCCCCACTCATGTCCCACTCATGTCCCCCAGCACCCCCACCCCCCAGCAGCGTGAGGCACCTGCCAGCAGGCCCACACTCATGTCCCCCTGCACCCCCACCCCCCAGCAGTGAGGGGCACCTGCCAGCAGGCCCCCATTCATGTCCCACTCATGTCCCCCTGCACCCCCAACCCCCAGCAGTGCGGGGCACCTGCCAGCAGGCCCCCACTCATGTTCCACTCATTTACCCCTGCACCCCCACCCCCCAGCCGTGAGGGGCATCTGCCAGCAGGCCCCCACTCATGTCCCCCAGCACCCCCACCCCCAGCAGTGAGGGGCACCTGCCAGCAGGCCCCCACTCATGTCCCACTCATGTCCCCCAGCAGCCCCACCCCCCAGCAGTGAGGGGCACCTGCCAGCAGGCCCCCACTCATGTCCCCCTGCACCCCCACACCCCAGCAGTGAGGGGCACCTGCCAGCAGGCACCCACTCATGTCCCCTAGCACCCCCACCCCCCAGCAGTGAGGGGCACCTGCCAGCATGCCCCCACTCATGTCCACTCATGTCCCACAGCACCTCCAACCCCCAGCAGTGAGGGGCACCTGTCAGCAGGCCCCCACTCATGTCCCCCTGCACCCCCACCCCCCAGCAGTGAGGGGCACCTGCCAGCAGGCCCCCAGTCATGTCCCACTCATGTCCCCCAGCACCCGCACCCCCCAGCAGTGAGGGGCACCTGCCAGCAGGCCCCCACTCATGTCCCCCTGTACCCTCACCCCCCAGCAGTGAGGGGCACCTGCCAGCAGGCCCCCACTCTTGTCCCCCAGCACCCCCACCAGCCAGCAGTGAGGGGCACCTGCCAGCAGGCCCCCACTCATGTCCCACTCATGTCCCCAAGAACCCCCACCCCCAGCAGTGAGGGGCACCTGCCAGCAGGCCCCCACTCATGTCCCCCTGTACCTCCACCCCCCAGCCGTGAGTGGCACCTGCCAGCAGGCCCCCACTCATGTCGCACTCATGTCCCCCAGCACCCCCACCCCCCAGCAGTGAGGGGCACCTGCCAGCAGGCCCCCACTCATGTCCCCCTGTACCCCCACCCCCAGCAGTGGGGGGCACCTGCCAGCAGGCCCCCTCTTATGTCCCACTCATGTCCCCCTGCACCCCCACCCCCCAGCAGTGAGGGGCACCTGCCAGCAGGCCCCCATTCATGTCCCACTCATGTCCCCCTGCACCCCCAACCCCCAGCAGTGCGGGGCACCTGCCAGCAGGCCCCCACTCATGTTCCACTCATTTACCCCTGCACCCCCACCCCCCAGCAGTGAGGGGCAACTGCCAGCAGGCCCCCACTCATGTCCCCCAGCACCCCCACCCCCAGCAGTGAGGGGCACCTGCCAGCAGGCCCCCACTCATGTCCCACTCATGTCCCCCAGCAGCCCCACCCCCCAGCAGTGAGGGGCACCTGCCAGCAGGCCCCCACTCATGTCCCCCTGCACCCCCACCCCCCAGCAGTGAGGGGCACCTGCCAGCAGGCACCCACTCATGTCCCCTAGCACCCCCACCCCCCAGCAGTGAGGGGCACCTGCCAGCATGCCCCCACTCATGTCCACTCATGTCCCACAGCACCTCCACCCCCCAGCAGTGAGGGGCACCTGTCAGCAGGCCCCCACTCATGTCCCCCTGCACCCCCACCCCCCAGCAGTGAGGGGCACCTGCCAGCAGGCCCCCAGTCATGTCCCACTCATGTCCCCCAGCACCCGCACCCCCCAGCAGTGAGGGGCACCTGCCAGCAGGCCCCCACTCATGTCCCCCTGTACCCTCACCCCCCAGCAGTGAGGGGCACCTGCCAGCAGGCCCCCACTCTTGTCCCCCAGCACCCCCACCAGCCAGCAGTGAGGGGCACCTGCCAGCAGGCCCCCACTCATGTCCCACTCATGTCCCCAAGAACCCCCACCCCCAGCAGTGAGGGGCACCTGCCAGCAGGCCCCCACTCATGTCCCCCTGTACCTCCACCCCCCAGCCGTGAGTGGCACCTGCCAGCAGGCCCCCACTCATGTCACACTCATGTCCCCCAGCACCCCCACCCCCCAGCAGTGAGGGGCACCTGCCAGCAGGCCCCCACTCATGTCCCCCTGTACCCCCACCCCCAGCAGTGGGGGGCACCTGCCAGCAGGCCCCCTCTTATGTCCCACTCATGTCCCCCTGCACCCCCACCCCCAGCAGTGAGGGGCAACTGCCAGCAGGCCCCCACTCATGTCCCACTCATGTCCCCCAGCACCCCCACCCCCCAGCAGTGAGGGGCACCTGCCAACAGGCCCCCACTCATGTCCCACTCAATTCCCCCTGCAACCCCACCCCCCAGCAGTGAGGGGCACCTGCCAGCAGGCCCCCACTCATGTCCCACTCATGTCCCCCTGCAACCCCACCCCCCAGAAGTGAGGGACACCTGCCAGCAGGCCCCCACTCATGTCCCACTCATGTCCCCCAGCACCCCCACCCCCCAGCAGCGAGAGGCACCTGCCAGCAGGCCCCCACTCATGTCCCCCTGCACCCCCACCCCCCAGCAGTGAGGGGCACCTGCCAGTAGGCCCCCATTCATGTCCCACTCATGTCCCCCTGCACCCCCAACCCCCAGCAGTGCGGGGCACCTGCCAGCAGGCCCCCACTCATGTCCCACTCATGTCCCCCTGCAACCCTAACCCCCAGCAGTGAGGGGCACCTGCCAGCAGGCCCCCACTCATGTCCCACTCATTTACCCCTGCACCCCCACCCCCCAGCAGTGAGGGGCAACTATCAGCAGGCCCCCACTCATGTCCCCCAGCACCCCCACCCCCAGCAGTGAGGGGCACCTGCCAGCAGGCCCCCACTCATGTCCCACTCATGTCCCCCAGCAGCCCCACCCCCCAGCAGTGAGGGGCACCTGCCAGCAGGCCCCCACTCATGTCCCCCTGCACCCCCACCCCCCAGCAGTGAGGGGCACCTGCCAGCAGGCCCCCACTCATGTCCCCCAGCACCCCCACCCCCCAGCAGTGAGGGGCACCTGCCAGCAGGCCCCCACTCATGTCCCACTCATGTCCTCCTGCACCCCCAACCCCCAGCAGTGCGGGGCACCTGCCAGCAGGCCCCCACTCATGTCCCACTCATGTCCCCCTGCACCCCTACCCCCCAGCAGTGAGGGGCACCTGCCAGCAGGCCCCCACTCATGTCCCCCTGCACTCCCAACCCCCAGCAGTGCGGGGCACCTGCCAGCAGGCCCCCACTCATGTCCCACTCATGTCCCCCTGCAACCCCACCCCCCAGAAGTGAGGGGCACCTGCCAGTAGGCCCCCACTCATGTCCCACTCATGTCCCCCAGCACCCCCACCCCCCAGCAGCGAGAGGCACCTGCCAGCAGGCCCACACTCATGTCCCCCTGCACCCCCACCCCCCAGCAGTGAGGGGCACCTGCCAGCAGGCCCCCATTCATGTCCCACTCATGTCCCCCTGCACCCCCACCCCCCAGCAGTGAGGGGCACCTGCCAGCAGGCCCCCACTCATGTCCCCCTGTACCCTCACCCCCCAGCAGTGAGGGGCACCTGCCAGCAGGCCCCCACTCTTGTCCCCCAGCACCCCCACCACCCAGCAGTGAGGGGCACCTGCCAGCAGGCCCCCACTCATGTCCCACTCATGTCCCCAAGCACCCCCACCCCCCAGCAGTGAGGGGCACCTGCCAGCAGGCCCCCACTCATGTCCCCCTGTACCCCCACCCCCCAGCAGTGAGTGGCACCTGCCAGCAGGCCCCCACTCATGTCCCACTCATGTCCCCCAGCACCCCCACCCCCCAGCAGTGAGGGGCACCTGCCAGCAGGACCCCACTCATGTCCCCCAGCACCCCCACCCCCCAGCAGTGAGGGGCACCTGCCAACAGGCCCCCACTCATGTCCCACTCAATTCCCCCTGCAACCCCACCCCCCAGCAGTGAGGGGCACCTGCCAGCAGGCCCCCACTCATGTCCCACTCATGTCCCCCAGCACCCCCACCCCCCAGCAGTGAGGGGCACCTGCCAGCAGGCCCCCACTCATGTCCCCCAGCACCTCCACCCCCCAGCAGTGAGGGGCACCTGTCAGCAGGCCCCCACTCCTGTCCCCCTGCACCCCCATCCCCCAGCAGTGAGGGGCACCTGCCAGCAGGCCCCCACTCATGTCCCCCTGCAGCCCCACACCCCAGCAGTGAGGGGCACCTGCCAGAAGGCCCCCACTCATGTCCCTGTTAGGTGGAAACCTGTGCAGTTCCCTCTGGAACCACTGCAAAATATTTAGGACTACAGGTGTTTGGCAGTAAACCCACTTGGTAGCAGTCTGTACCACACAGATTCACTTGGTAGCTGTGGCTGAGCAGTCAGACTTCCCTCAAGAAGAGTTAGGCAGTATGTGGAGTATACAATATAGGCAGTGCTTTAAGTGGGGTAAGAAATTGAGGGGGGCCCTCGTTTGGGGGCGTGGCTTTCATTGTGGGCGTGGCCTAAAAGTGCACAAACCATAGTAAGGTGCGCAAACAAATATATAAATGTATGTGAGCATTTATATGTTTGTATGCGTACTACTATGGTGTGTGTAGTTTTCAAACCATATTTTATAAACATAGCAATGTTACATATTTCTATGTTTATAAAAGGTGGCTTGAAAAGTGCACAAACCATAGTATTTTACGCACACTTGTGTGCTTACCTTACTATGGTTTGTGTACTTTTCAAGCCACCTTTTATGAACATAGATATTTGTAACATGTTTCTATGTTTCTAAAAGATGGCTTGACACGTAAACAATTCAAGGCATCTTTTATAAAGCGTTGATGACGGACAAAACAAACCGCAAGGTGGCTTTGTCCGTCGACAAAGCTTTATAAAAGATGCCTTGAATTGTGCACGTTTCAAGCCGTCTTTTATAAACATAGAAATATTTCTACCTTTATAAAAGATGGCTTGAAACGTACACAGTTCAAGGCATCTTTTATAAAGCTTTGCCGACGGAGAAGGGCACCTCGGGCTCTGTGATCTATCTGCTTAGAGCAGATAGATCACTGAGCCCAAGGCGTCTTTCACCCTCTGCGAACCCGCGGGCTCCGTGATCAAATCTGCATATTAGATCACGGAGCCCGCAGGGTTCAGTGACCTGGGGAGGGAAAACAAAGGGACAGTAACTTCCTCTGATGACCCTGATGAGGGGTCATCAAAGGGAGTTACACTAACTGACAGAAGTGCCGCCAGCCTCAGCATCGCTGTGGCTGGCTGGCACTTCTGTCAGCTTGGCCGACATAATGACGGGCGCATCTCCCGTCGCGGCTGCGGCCGCGGCGGGATAATGCCTCCCGCCAATGTTGTGTGGGACGGGGGCCCCGGCTGGGCCCCGGCTCAGCCCCACTTTCTGGAGACTGTCGGGGCCCGGCCCCGGCAGGCCCCGGCCCACTTTAAGCACTGAATATAGGGCAATTTACACAGTAGAACAAGCAAACACAGAACAAGGCTTCGGTATAAAGATATAAAGGTATTTAGGTATTTATTTATAACAACACATCTATGGAAAATACTCTGGCACTAATACGGCAAACAACTTCAATCACAATTACTATACGAAGAAAAAGATCAATCCCCCTAACAATAGTTCGACAAGTCTAGGTTCATCGGCATCACTTATTTGCAGACAGAGGTGTATGCTTTAACCTAGATGGCACTCTAGTATTCGTTAGGACGGGAGAGAAAAATAAGGCAGGTTATGAAATCAACTCGGTACCAATACTTTACGGGCAAATGCAAAGCAAGTAAGGCAGGGTCTACTGCAGATCACAAAGTTCAGAGGCCAGGCCCACTCGGAGAGAGGCAAGGCGATATGTCCCAAAAAGTGTCTCAGTGGAAATGCGCTTTGAGTCTTTATCGCAAATTGTTATGGAAAGATTGGACCAGTTCAGAACAGAAAGTTAAAGAACGCTTGGAGGCGACCCAATGGAAAGGCGAGGCTTAAGACACCTCACTCTATCCGGCAGAAAGGGAAGCCAGGCGGACACGGTACCTTGTTTGTGGAGAGACAGCTCCGGCAGGGACAGTTGTTCCTGGTGGTGAATGCACGTCGGGTCTTTGCCAAGAGAAGAGATGATCTCGTCGTCGAAGGAAAGTTGAAGATCGTTGCACCACCAGGGAAGAGACCAGCCGCGGAGTGCTCTGTCACAAGGCACCACCTTTTGGTCGCGGTACAGGGGTAGTGGCTATCCGGTTGCCGAGGTGCTCTGCACGGGCAATTCGACCACTGCGTCCTGGAGCGAAGAAAAAGCAAAGGTGACTGGTTGTTCCCACCAGTCAGGGGAAAAGACTCTCCGGCAGGGAGATCTCCTCTGTCGTCGGGAGTTGGTGAGTCGGTTCAGCAGGGCTCCACCGGAGGTGTCGTCGTTGCAGGTCGGCTCAGCTTTACCGTCGTCGGATTCTTAGGTCCTGTGGCGACTTCTGAAGATCCAGTCCCAAAAGCCCTGCTTTTATGCAGAAAACCCCCATTCATTCAGCCTAGCTGTCACTCAAAACACGCTAAGTGGTGAGCGGGGTGGTTCATTACTTGGGCCAATCACACCAGTGTGACTGGAGTTGGCAAGGCAACTCAGTCCAGGGTGCCCAAACCCCCTCACACACCTCTGTGGTAACCCAGACAGAATGGCACCACTTTGGAGGGTCTCTGTACAGAAGCCCGCCAAAAGTGGAACAAAGGGCTCAACCTTTGGTTTAGGAGTCACAGAGACGAACACAGACGCCATTTTAAAAACCGAGTTCTGGCAGAAAATACCATCCGATAGACTTATTTAAGATAAGTAAATCGGTGGTATGTTAGAGATTAACGAGAAAAAGTATCAATCTCCAACAATGGGAAGAATCCCATAGGGTTATATTCGGGGTCGAATATAACAAGTAGTTTCCACTGCCACCAGCCAAAACTCGACGAGGGGGGACGGGACAGTGCCCCCTCGAATAACAGACCCAGGAGTAATCGAATTACCCCTACTAGTACGTCCACAATAGGATGGTTTGTACTAGTTCTGTTAGTAAATTTAGGTCTAGTAAAGCCAATGGTGACTTTACATGCCCGGGGAGACAGTAGTCAGTCCCCAGGTATGGAGTCTATGATGGAGGTCCGCTAGGACGCCCCAGGGTTACGGCACGGAGGGTGCGGTGTAACACACATAGAAAAACATATGAGACCCTATGGAGTAAAAGACCCCATAGCCCATAGAACACATTGACATTCAAAGGAATTACACACATTCATGTCCAAGAGTGGGAGAAAAAGAGTCTCACTCTTGGCAGCATGGAAAAAAACAAACTCCAGAAATCCAGCAAAGCTGCTGGGGGACTCACTAGGTTAGGAAATTCAGCCTAAACAGAGAATTCTCCCTGACACTCGCCCCCACCAGACAAAGAGACAGGAGGATTTAATCCACTCCTGGATGAATCTCATACCTCTAGTCGCTGACATACATCCTAGAGAGACCATCAGCATTTTGGTGGTGACACCCTGACCTGTGCTCAATGGTGAAATCAAACCCTTGCAAGCAGATCAACCATCTCAATAGTTTCGGGTTTTCCCCTTTCATTTGCATTAACCATCTCAAGGGTTGGTGGTCGGTCTGAATGACAAAAGTAGAACCATACAAGTACGGCCTAAACTTCTTCAGAGCCCACACGATAGCAAAGCACTCTCTTCAATTGTTGCCCGCCTTGTTTCAGGATCCTTCAGCTTGCGGCTGATGAAGCAAACAGGGTGCTCTCTACCTTTCCCATCCAGTTGACTGAGTACGGCACCTATTCCTACATTTGAAGCATCTGTCTGCACAATGAAGTGTTGGCGTTAATCAGGAGCTCTGATTACTGGGGCTTGGCAAAGAGCCTTTTTCAGGTTTTCAAAAGCCTGATTGCACTCCTCGTTCCATCTAACCTTTTTAGGAAATTTGGGCGAGGAGATGACATTCAGTGGAGAAGCTATGGTCCCTTAGTTCTCGATGAAATTCCTGTAATACCCAGTGAGGCCTAGGAAGGCTCTCACTTGGGTTTGAGTAGTAGGTGTTGTCCAATTTTGCACAGCTTCAATCCTACTGAGCAAAGGCCTTATTTCTCCACCTCCTACCTCATGTCCAAGATAGACTACCTTACTCTGTCCAATTTGGCATTTACTCGCCTTTATGGTCAGATTGGCTCGTCCAAGAGCCTGCAAAACATCTCTCAGGTGGGTTACATGTTCTTCCCAGGAATTGCTGAACACTGCAATGTCATCCAAGTATGCCATGCAGAAGTCCTCCATCCCATTCAGAACCTGGTTTACCATCTGTTGAAACGTAGCAGGTGCATTCTTCAATCCGAAAGGCATTACCTTAAACTGGTATAAGCCAACGGGGGTAGAAAATGCAGTTTTCTCCTTGGCATGGTCTGTCAGGGCTATTTGCCAATAGCCTGACGTCAAGTCAAATGTGCTGAGGAACTTGGCGGTGCCAAGTTTATCCACCAACTCATCTGTTTTTGGCAAAGGGTGGGCATCAGTCTTGGTGACTGCATTAAGAGCTCTATAATCCACGCAGAATCTAAGCTCTTTAGATCCGGCCTTTGGTACTAACACAACTGGGCTAGACCATGGACTAGTAGAGGGCTCTATTACCCCGAGATCGAGCATCTTGCTGACCTCACCTTTGATGTGGGTTCGTACGTTTTCTGACATTCGGTATCCTCTGCTTTTGACTGGCAGACAGTCACCAGTGAGTATGTCATGCTGGCCCCAAGGAGTCAAGCCTGGTGAAAGCGAGAACAGAGAGGCAAACTGATTCAGCATAGATTTGCACTCTTCTTGCTGCTCGGGTGTCAGATTGGGGGAGAGATTTACTCCTTCAATTTTTTCGTCTAAAGGTAAGCCTCTGAGGAGATCCGGAAAAGCTTCACTCTCTTCTTCTTCCTCGGATGATGCTAGAAGCAACGCTCCTACCTCAGGTCTTGAGACATACGCTTTGAGTCGGTTGGTGTGGAAGACTGTCGGAGCCTCCTTGGGATTGCCCAAGTCCACCAGATAGTTGACCTCTCTGAGTTTACCCACAACTCTGAAGGGTCCCATCCATTTGTCTTGCAAGGCCCTCTGCCTTGTTGGGATCATAACGAGAACAAGCTGGTCTTGAGCGAACTCAACCATGTTAGCCTTTTGATCGTGCCAGTGCTTGACCAATGCTTGTCCAGCTTTCAAGTTATCGCTTGCTTCTGTCATCATGTGCGACATTCTTCTCCGGAGACCTATCACGTAGTCAGTCACTCTGACTGGCTTGGGGGAAGGAGCACTCTCCAACCCCTCCTTAATCAGGGCCAATGGACCTCTGACGGGATGACCATAGAGAAGCTCGAAGGGAGAATAACCTACTCCCTCCTGAGGGACTTCTCTATAAGCAAATAGAAGGCATGGCAGTAGAAGGTCCCACTTACGTTTAAGGGGTTCCTCTAAAGCACCTATCATGCTCTTCATGGTTCGGTTGAACCGTTCTACCAACCCATTGGTTTGGGGGTGGTAAGCCTTTGAGAACTTGTAAGTAACTCCACAGGTTTTCCACATGGCTTTCATGTAGTGGGACATAAAGTTTGACCCCCTGTCAGAGATTACTTCCTTAGGAAACCCGACCCTAGTAAAAATACCAAGGAGGGCCTTAGCCACAGCCGGAGCTGTAACAGTCCTCATAGGAATTGCCTCAGAATACCTAGTAGCATGGTCTACTACAACAAGTATAAACCTGTTGCCTGAGGAGGTTGGAGGATCAAGGGGACCAACAATGTCAATCCCTACTCTCTCAAATGGACTCCCACAACTGGGAGAGGCACTAAAGATGCCACATTCTTGGAGCCAACCGTACCAGAGGTCTGGCAGGTGTGGCAGCTCCTGCAGTGTTTTTCTACTTCGGCCCCCATCTTTGGCCAATAGAAGTAGAGAGAGAGCCTTTCCTTAGTCTTCTTGAAACTCAAGTGACCAGCCAAAGGAATCTTGTGGGCTAACTGCAAGAACTGTGGTCTGTTCTCTTGAGGTACTACAAGCCGCTTGTAGTCTCCAGGTGCAGACTCGGTCGGTTCACTGTAGAAGAGGCCATCTTCCCCGTGCAACCTGTATTTCCCAGGCTCTTGCCCTTCAGCCTGAGCTTCTGCCTGGTGGCGAAGACCTTCCAGAGTTGGACATTCTCTCTGTCCCTTACTGAAGTCTGCCCTGCTGGGTCCACCTTCTGCCAGTAAAGACTGCAGCTCAGGATGGTCAACAGGATCCAGATCTCCAATGAGTTCCTGGCCTTCCATTAGCTCTTCCTCAGAGTCTAATTCTACCACACAGGGTTGTACCTCCCTCTCAGCCTCAGCTGGAGGTGGAGTTACAGGTGTAACTTTGGACAACCGCAGGGAAGTCCTTGTTGGCTGCACTGAAATGCTGGCTGCTGGTTTCGGGGCAGAAGTCTTAGGTTTCCCTTTTGCTTCTGATTTCTTGGAGACAGCTGCCGACAATTCCAGTGGAGCAGGAGTGATTTCTTTCTTCATCATCTCCTGGAGAGTACCGCGCATGGTCCTCTCTCTTGCAGGTCTGGTTAGCTCCTGTAACCATTTACTAGGAGGTCTGGGAGTATGCGATACAACTCCGAGAGTTTTCAAATCGTTACCCAACAGTACGCGTCCTGGTACCTCACTCTGTATGCTGACAGGTATCTTCACAGTCATGTCGTTACACTGGATGAGAACTGGTAATTGGGGAAGCATCTGCACAGGCCCTCCGGCTAACTTGGTGAGGCGTTTGGGCGCCTTAGCAACATCCTCAGCCTGAAAAAACGATTTATCCACCACAGTTATGCTGGCCCCAGTGTCCCTAATGGCAGGAGTCTCCTGACCATTCACCTGGACACTGTCCTTATAATACTCTTTAGTATTATCGGGGATAGAATTATAGACATCTAAATTCTGTTGTTCCCACAACCCCAGAGATACTAAAGAAACGCTGGCTGAGACTCCAATGGGTTCATCAGCTAGCAGTAGAAAGTTTCCACTTGCCATTTGGACTTCCTCCTCTGGAGCGAAGGCTAAGGAGACAAGCTGGACCCCTGAAGGTTTACCCTTACATCTGGGATCTCCTTTCATGTGGTCAGTCGAGCCACAAACAAAGCATTTACCGAATGCTTTCTGGAATGGTGGCTTGTTCTGGCCTCCTTCCGGTTTGGCACCAGAAGACACACTATTCTGCTGCGGTTTTCCTTGTGGCTTACCCTTCTGGTTTTGTTTGGGGCCCTCTTTGGAATTTGAGTTATTCGAATTCTCTTTTGAGTCTTTTTTAGGCTGTTTTCCCTCATCCTTTTTCTGAGTTGCCCCAGAATCCTTATGAGCAGCCCTGTTGGCAACCCATAAATCAGCAGCCTTAGCCAGCTTCCGGGAATCCAATTCCTAAAATCAGCCAAGTGCTGTCTGAGCTCAGGAGAACAGGCATCATAAATCGACTCCAACATAAAAAAATTCTTCATACCCTCATAAGTGTTCACTTTGTAACCCTTAATCCATCCCTCTACGTTTTTCAACCCTTCACTCACCCAGGTAGCCCAAGGGGTACCATCATGCTTTTTGAGGGTTCTAAACCTCTTAAGATACTGGGAAGGGGTCTTCCCAAATCTAGCTATCAAAGCTAGTTTCACACTTTCGTAATCCGTCTTATCCGCCTCCCCCAACTCCAATACCACATCAGTCACAACAGGGGGGAGCCTAGAGAACAACCAGGGAAGTAAATTATTCTCGGTGATGTCCTGGAGCCCATGATTGTACTCAAACAGTTTTAACCAATCCAACACATCCAATCTCGGTTCATACATACCCACTAATACCTTCGGCATCCGGGGTCTTTTGGGACTGGAGCTCCTAAAGGAACCAGAGGAGAGAGAAGCACTTTCCACAGACAACTTTTCATCTCTAATTCGTGATTAAGTTCTATTTCCCTGAGCCTTAAATCAGCTTGCTTCTGCTCAGCCTGGGCATTCATCCGTCTGAACTCGAGCTCTTGGTTTCTTTCAGATTGAGCCAAGAACCGTTTGTATTCTAATTCGAGCTTCATTTTTTCAAGTTCAAAATAAGCAGGGTTACATGTGGGACCTGGTATGGGCCCCGTAGGTCAAGCTGGTAAGGCAGGAAGAGGAGAAGGGGAGCCAGTTCCGTTAGCCTCTCCTTCCTCTTCGGCCTCTTCATCACTATCATCAGAATTACGATTTAGATCAACACCATCACTGTTATCTACATCTGCTGGAGAAGTTGGTTCCTCTGAACCAGTACCCAGACTTTGGTTCGCCAGCAATCTTGCTATCAGTTCTAACTTCTTGCCTCTTACAGAAAGATTCACTTGCCTACAGAGAGCTCGTAAACTCTCAGTATTTTTACCTGACAAGGATTCTTGACTGTAAACTTCCATAGTAGACATGTTTTTGAAAGTTGTTTTTAGTGCTAAGCTTTGTGGTTAGTTATCCTAAAGTGTTGAAAAGCAATCTAAACTGTATATTCGATACAAATCCCACCGCTGTACACCAGTGTTAGGCAGAAACCTGTGCAGTTCCCTCTGGGACCACTGCAAAAGATTTAGGACTACAGGTGTTTGGCAGTAAACCCACTTGGTAGCAGTCTGTACCACACAGATTCACTTGGTAGCTGTGGCTGAGCAGTCAGACTTCCCTCAAGAAGAGTTAGGCAGTATGTGGAGTATACAATATAGGGCAATTTACAAAGTAGAACAAGCAAACACGGAACAAGGCTTCGGTGTAAAGATATAAAGGTATTTATTTATAACAACACATCTATGGAAAACACTCTGGCACTAATACGGCAAACAACTTCAATCACAATTACTATACGAAGAAAAAGATCAATCCCTCTAACAATAGTTCGACAAGTCTAGGTTCATCAGCACCACTTATTTGCAGACAGAGGTGTATGCTTTAACCTAGATGGCACTCTAGTATTCGTTAGGACGGGAGAGAAAAATAAGGCAGGTTATGAAATCAACTCGGTACCAATACTTTACGGGCAAATGCAAGGCAAGTAAGGCAGGGTCTACTGCAGATCACAAAGTTCAGAGGCCAGGCCCACTCGGAGAGAGACAAGGCGATATGTCCCAAAAAGTGTCTCAGTGGAAATGCGCTTCAAGTCTTTATCGCAAATTGTTATGGAAAGATTGGACCATTTCAGAACAGAAAGTTAAAGAACGCTTGGAGGCGACCCAATGGAAAGGCGAGGCTTAAGACACCTCACTCTATCCGGCAGAAAGGAAAGCCAGGCGGACACGGTACCTTGTTTGTGGAGAGACAGCTCCGGCGGGGGCAGTTGTTCCTGGTGGTGGATGCACGTCGGGTCTTTGCCAAGAGAAGAGATGATCTCGTCGTCGAAGGAAAGTTGAAGATCGTTGCACCACCAGGGAAGAGACCAGCCGCGGAGTGCTCCGTCACAACACCACCTTTTGGTCGCGGTACAGGGGTAGTGGCTATCCGGTTGCCGAGGTGCTCTGCACGGGCAATTCGACCACTGCGTCCTGGAGCGAAGAAAAAGCAAAGGTGACTGGTTGTTCCCACCAGTCAGGGAAGAGACTCTCTGGCAGGGAGATCTCCTCTGTCGTCGGGAGTTGGTGAGTCGGTTCAGCAGGGCTCCACCGGAGGTGTCGTCGTTGCAGGACAGTGCCCCCTCGAATAACAGACCCAGGAGTAATCGAATTACCCCTACTAGTACGTCCACAATAGGATGGTTTGTGTCAAATACACAATATTTCAAAAGGAGAAACATTTACAAATTCAAGAAGCAAAGCAGTGCAATAGTAGGTCACAATAAATTTGAAACAATGGTGGAATCCAATTCATGTGGCGATGCGTTTCGAGGATACTTTCCTCTTCTTCATATGGCCAAAATTGAATTCTTCATACAAAAGGAAAAAAACAAAGGGGAGAACGTTTGTACAAGTTTTTTATACCTTGAGGTAATTCATTAAACTCATGCTGTACATTTCAGTCTCATCTGTGAGCCAGAACAGACTACATTGTCAGAGAAATTGTAATTAATCTAGTACCACAAGGGCACATTCATTCCCAGTTAAATTCAGGGTGAGGGGAGGAGAAGAGGTTCAGAGAGATGTTTCTAGTCCAGTGCAAGAGAAGTCGTCGTTCAAAAGTGTTTAGAAAGAATGTAGGTAGGTAAAGGAGCCATGTAGGACAAGATATAAGAAAGTATAATTACCAGTAAGCAAAGTGTTCGAGGGCATCGGGTGCAGATAGAGATCCTTGATGGTGAATCAAGCGATGTGTAGATCCTCCACGGGAAATATAGTTTGCTGTAGTCAAGAAGAAGACACAGCTGCAACAAAAATAAGGAGCAAGTGAGTAGAAATCAAACTATAATGAAAGGTAAGTTTAACCCTAGGCACTAGAAGAAATGTAGTACCTGTGGAGTGTACAAGAGGAGTGGCAAGTGCTGGAGAAAATATTCGAACGGCGTGGAAGCCTGATATATTCGGGGTTAATTCACGTTAAACACTGTGTAACATCTGTTCAACGTTCATCAAGAGTCAGCAAAGCACTCTAGAGAATACGATATAAGTGTGAGCTTGAGAGGAATACTAAAACAACATATATTGATACAATACTATCCACAACTAAAGCGTTAGCCGATGAAAAAAATACCTTGTGGTATACGCTTAGCAGTTATGGTGCGCGAGCTGTCAGGCACAGCGTGCTGGCAATGCGCTTTCTTCAGTGGGCGGTTTGTAGGGATAGGAACTCGGGCAAAACAAATACAGTGCACTTGTGCACTACGAGTCTCAATGCGCAGATGATGATCTGTGAAAAAGTGTAACGGAGAATTAACCCGGATCAAGGTTAAGAAAGTACTTAAACTAGAAATCTCAATGGGATAGACAATGCCTGGTAACGTGCGCTTACCTGCACAATAGGAGACCAATCGCAAAGACAGCTGCCGCCGGTCAATGCATCCTAGCAGCTATGGGAACGGCGCGCAATGTGGAAGAAAAAGGTTGGCGAATGTGAAGATAGAGAAGGGACTAAAGCAGTCACCTAAAGGATTGGCCATCTTAGAATGGAGTAAGAAGTCATCGGGTGAGCCCGCCGAGGTAAACCGCAATGTGTCAAGAGGAGTGAAAGTATATGTGGAATAAATAATAAAATTGATGAAAATAAAGATAAAAAATAAAGGGAAAATAGAAAAAGTATGAAGAGAAAATGTAAACAATACTAGTGAGAAATCCTGCAGAGTCAGCAAAAAGAGACTATTCAATGGAGAAGTAGACAGATTAGGAGGTGCCACTGAAATACAGAAACGTCAAAATGAAACAAGTTCCATCCGCCAGAGTCCAAATGAAAGAGGGAATTTTAACCACTCACAAGGTTAATTCGCATAATGTATGGCTGAAGGGTGGACAAAAGAAAGTAAGCACAGTTTGTATACATAAGTTGTCGTCCAACATATAACACAAGAGTTCATTATATGTATATACATATATATACATTTTAGTTCAACCTTCAGTGGAGTATGTATTAAAAGGGTATCAAGAGAATAATACAAGTCATTGCAAAATACAATCGGATATTACTTGTTGGCAGTTAAAATTTCCAGATAAAATAAACTTGACATAACTTTGATCTTTACAAAAAAACAACAAGATGCTAGTGTTAGAGGTCAAACATACCCTATTCACAGGAAACAATTAAGGGTAAATCTTCATTGAGGCCCCAAAGTTGCAAAGAGCCCATTCTGTCAATCCAATAGGCTTCCCTCTGTAGTAAGAGGGATTGAAAGTCACCGCCCCTTGTTGGGTGTTTAACAACTTCAAGTATCTGAAATTTAATTTGGGCAATGGAATGTTTCTCAGAATTGAAGTGTCGGGCTACTGGTGAATATTGGTTCTTACATCGTATGTTTGATTTGTGTTCTGTTAGTCTTAGTTTTATGGGTCTTTTTGTCTGGCCAATGTATACCTTCCCACAGGGACATTTCAGTAAATATATTACACCTGATGACAAACAGGTGGAGTAGTCTCTAAGTTTAATTTTTTGTCCAGTTCTCGGGTGGGTTACTACATCACCTTTGATGACGTTGTTGCAGTGTGTACATCCCAAACAAGGGAAGGTGCCCAATTTTTTAGTGGTCAGAAACAGTTGCTTATCCTTCGGTATTTTTTCTGCCCTTACTAGTTTATCTCTAATGTTCCTACCCCTTTTGTAACACGTCATTGGTGGGGTTGGGAATAATTCTAGCAAAGTTTGGTCATTGTGAAGAATGTTCCAATGCTTCTTGATGCTCCTTGTGATTTGAAAACTCTGTCTTGAGAATTTCGATATAAATAACAACGGTGTGTCCTTACCACTTGGTTTTGTTTTTAACAAGTCGGTGCGTGTAATCTCTGATGCTCTGTTTTTAGCAATTTCCAAAACATTTTGAGGATAGCCTCTATTCTCAAATGTATCCACCAGGTTGTTGCATTCCTGTGTTAGAACTTCTGGATCAGAAATGATCCTCTTAAGCCTTAGGATTTGGCTATTCGGTAAGCTTTGGAGCATAGCTCTGGGGTGAAAGCTAGAGTAATGTAGCAGGTTGTTTGCATCAGTTGGTTTATGATATATGGATGTAGCGACTACGTTGTTACTAATTCTCAAATTAACATCCAGGAAGTGGAGATATGGATTACCGACTTCCATGGTGAACTTGATACGAGGATGTATTGAATTGATGTACTCAAAAACAGGTCCAATTCTGCACGTGTGCCACACCATATGCCGAAAATGTCATCTATAAATCTCTTCCATGTCAGGATGTAAGGGGACCATGTGGGATGTTCTAACACATTTTGGCTTTCAAACTGAAACATAAATGTATTTGCATAGACAGGAGCCATCGATGATCCCATCGAGGTTCCAGAAGTCTGTAAGAAGTATTTACCCTGGAATCTCAAATAACTGTTAAATAAAATGAGGTTCAGCAGCTCTAGGACAAATTGTGGATTGCCCTGAATCTCTGAATTGTTAAGTAGTAGCCATTCGACAGAATCCAGACCTTCGCCATGGGGGATCGAGGTGTATAGACTGCAGACGTCAAGACTAAATAGAATACATTCTTCACTGATAACTGAAAAATCTTTGAGGCCGTTCAAAAAGTCGGTTGTGTCCTTTAAGTAGGTGGATGTTGCCTGTATGATCGGTTGCAGTAGTTTATCGATGTAAATAGCCAAGGGGTCAAATATACTCTCCGTTCCTGCTACAATAGGTCTAAGAGGAGGATTGTCTTTGTCTTTGTGTATCTTGGGGAGTCCGTAGAAGACTGGAGTTATAGGATGAGAGTTGGTTAGAAATTGATGCGTCTTATCACTGATCCAGTCGTTTTCCTTTGCCTTGAGTAGCGTTCTGTTTATCAATATTCTAATCTCCGGTAGTGGATCTCTATCCAGTGCAACATAAGTGTCCTGGAGCGAAGAAAAAGCAAAGGTGACTGGTTGTTCCCACCAGTCAGGGGAAGAGACTCTCTGGCAGGGAGATCTCCTCTGTCGTCGGGAGTTGGTGAGCCGGTTCAGCAGGGCTCCACCGCAGGTGTCGTCGTTGCAGGTCGGCTCAGCTTTACCCTCGTCGGATTCTTTGGTCCTGTGGCGACTTCTGAAGATCCAGTCCCAAAAGCCTGCTTTTATGCAGAAAACCCCCATTCATTCAGCCTAGCTGTCACTCAAAACACGCTAAGTGGTGAGCGGGGTGGCTCATCACTTGGGCCAATCACACCAGAGTGCAACTGGAGTTGGCAAGGCAACTCAGTCCAGGGTGCCTAAACCCCCTCCCACACCCCTGTGGTAACCCAGACAGAATGGCACCACTTTGGAGGGTCTCTCTACAGAAGCCCGCCAAAAGTGGAACAAAGGGCTCAACCTTTGGTTTAGGAGTCACAGAGACGAACACAGACGCCATTTTAAAAACCGAGTTCTGGCAGAAAATACCATCCGATAGACTTATTTAAGATAAGTAAACCGGTGGTATGTTAGAGATTAGCGAGAAAAAGTATCAATCTCCAACAATGGGAAGAATCCCATAGGGTTATATTCGGGGTCGAATATAACAAGTAGTTTCCACTGCCACCAGCCAAAACTCGACGAGGGGGGACGGGACAGTGCCCCCTCCAATAACAGACCCAGGAGTAATCGAATTACCCCTACTAGTATGTCCACAATAGAATGGTTTGTGCTTGTTCTGTTAGTAAATTTAGGTCTAGTAAAGCCAATGGTGACTTTACATGCCCGGGGAGACAGTAGTCAGTCCCCGGGTATGGAGTCTATGATGGAGGTCCGCTAGGACGCCCCAGGGTTACGGCACGGAGGGTGCGGTGTAACACACATAGAAAAACATATGAGACCCTATGGAGTAAAAGACCCCATAGCCCATAGAACACATTGACATTCAAAGGAATTACACACATTCATGTCCAAGAGTGGGAGAAAAAGAGTCTCACTCTTGGCAGGATGGAAAAACACAAACTACAGAAATCCAGCAAAGCTGCTGGGGGACTCACTAGGTTAGGAAATTCAGCCTAAACAGAGAATTCTCCCTAACAGTCCCCCAGCACCCCCACCCCCAGCAGTTAGGGGCACCTGCCAGCAGGCCCCCACTCATGTCCCCCTGCACCCCCACCCCCCAGCAGTGAGGGGCACCTGCCAGCAGGCCCCCACTCATGTCCCCCTGCACCCCCACCCCCAGCAGTGAGGGGCACCTGCCAGCAGGCCCCCACTCATGTCCACTCATGTCCACCTGCACCCCCACCCCCCAGCATTGAGGGGCACCTGCCAGCAGGCCCCCACTCATGTCCCCCTGCACCCCCACCCCCCAGCAGTGAGAGGCACCTGCCAGCAGGCCCCCACTCATGTCCCACTCATTTCCCCCTGCACCCCCACCCCCCAGAAGTGAGGGACACCTGCCAGCAGGCCCCCACACATGTCCCACTCATGTCCCCCAGCACCCCCACCCCCCAGCAGTGAGGGGCACCTGCCAGCAGGCCCCCACTCATGCCCCACTCATGTCCCCCTGCAACCCCACCCCCCCCCAGTAGTGAGGGGCACCTGCCAGCAGGCCCCCACTTATTTCCCACTCATGTCCCCCTGCACCCCCACCCCCCAGCAGTGAGGGGAACCTGCCAGCAGGCCCCCACTCATGTCCCACTCATGTCCCCCAGCACCCTCACCCCCCAGCAGTGAGGGGCACCTGCCAGCAGGCCCCCACTCATGTCCCACTCATGTCCCCCAGCACTCCCACCCCCCAGCAGTGAGAGGCACCTGCCAGCAGGCCCCCACTCGTGTCCCCCCTTCACCCCCACGCCCCAGCAGTGAGGGGCACCTGTCAGCAGGCCCCCACTCATGTCCCCCAGCACCCCCACCCCCCAGCAGTGAGGGGCACCTGCCAGCAGGCCCCCACTCATGTCCCCCAGCACCCCCACGCCCCAGCAGTGAGGGGCACCTGCCAGCAGGCCCCCACTCATTTCGGCCCCCAACATGTCAACATGACCCACAATCATGGCCCTCATGGCCACCAAACTCCCACGGCACGCCACCCCTGCCCAAATAACCAACCAAGCATAACATACACCCCACAGTGAAATGCCCATTACATGAAACAACCCAAATGGCATGTATGTACATCAACACATGTCCATCATACACACACAATGGGTGCCAGTGAATGTGAAAACCCACATCGTGACATGCATGAAACCAATGAGAGAATACTACACATTGAAGTACGGGAACAAATGTATTGAACAAAAAGTGTGGTGAAAGAAAATCAAATACCAAACAATGGACATAAGGAAAACAATGCAGAAGGTCACATAATGATAAAAAAAGGAAATCAGAATCCAAAATATATGAAATCAAAAATGTCTCCAAAGTCTCCTTCTAACAAAGCAAATCCAAACAGAAATGAAAAAGGAAAATCCATTGCTCCATGGAAAAATCAAAAAAGAAAATGCTGACAAATCCACACTCCAACTATTTACAAGGATGAAATCCTGGGTCCATGAGCCCAACTGTCCAAATGAAACCTACAAATATACACTAACTAATGAAGAACTATATACAAAAATGTGGGGTTTTGTCCAAGCGCCCCAAAAAAAAATGAAAACCAAAATGAAACCTAACACTAACTAACTAACTAACTATTTACTATGGCAGCGGGCTAGTCCGACGGCTCACTTTTGGATGTCCCGGGCCAGGGCATCATCAAACTCCTGCTCAATGTCCTGGAGGCGGTCCTCTTCCATGGCCCCGAGGGTTCACAGGGACGATGACATGTTGGCCTCCAACTCCCTGCGAATTGCCTCGAGGCACTCGGCCCGCCTCAGTGCCCTCCGCATGGAGTTCTCCGCCCTGACCATTGTGAGCCGTGCCTCTTCCACCCGCTGCCGCTCTGCATCTATGGCATGGCCCAACCGCTGCCACATGGAAGACACTTGCAACCCTGGGTCCTCCTGCCCTCTGGCCGATGCCTGCCCCTCCGATGTTGAAGGCCCTGAGCCATCATTGCTCCCACCATGTTGCTGCTGCTAATGTGCCTGTGCCTGCGCCCTGGCTCTTGCTGCCTGCACGTCCTCCTCCGGCTGGGGTGCAGTTGTCGTGTTGGCCACCCCTGCTGGACGTCCGACTCCCGACTGTGGCAGGGATGTGTCCTCCACCAGCCAGGCTGCTGGGTCAGAGGCAGCTCCACAGGGTACCCAGGTGATACATGGGTGGGAAGATGGCATGGGGGGATGACTGGCGCGTAGGGGGTTCAGGCGAGGAGGGGGTCGCAAGAAGGTCCAGCACACAGAAGAACCCAGCACTGGTGACACGTCCCAGTAGGTCAACGTGGTCAAAGAGGCATCCGAGGTGACGTGCAGTGTCTTCACGAAAACACTGCAGGTCACCTCGCATGCCCCGTTGACGCAACGCTATCCCAGCCAGGACAGGCTCAACACGGTCCCGGATAGCCACGTACGCAGGGAGAGGAAGGCCAGTTGTTGTGTCCCCATCCCCTCCCTGAAAATGGGTCTGGACGTAGGCATCCCTGCTGGTGCTGGATGATGCAGTCACAGGATCAGGGACAGGATTACACACAGGCACCTCCGCGGCGGCCTGTGCTGCCTCCTGTCCCTGCCCCTGCACTGCACCACTGGCACCAGTGGAATCCCCACCTCCAGACCCCGTGTGTGTCCCTTCCACGGCCTCCTCCTCCTCCAAACCCCCCACCAACCTGGATGACTCCATGCCATCTTCCTCTGTCGGACCCTGTGGGGTCTCAGCTGCCCCTTCTGCTGTCGAGGAGTCCATCTCCAACCTCCGCATCTTAGACCTACCCTCGGCAGCTGCGGCCTGGGACGCGGCACCAGACTCCTCACTCCCTGAAGAGATGACAATCTGGGAGGGGAGCCGGGCCTTGCGCCTCCGGCTGGTGGTGCGACCCCTGCCGCTTTGCTCCACAGCACCCTCTCCGCCCTCTTCATCAGTTGACGCTGCAGACAGGGAGAGATAGAACACAGGCATCAGGGCACTGTACAATGGACTGATACACACATGACAGTTGTACATGAGTGGCAGTGTCAAACTTCAGACATGGCATCACACTCCCTAACACACATGTCATTTCTACTCACACACATGAGCAATTCCACAGCAATATTGCACCAGGCAGCACCATCCATACACATACAACAGCATCAGCATCCGAAGATGAGCTTGACGTCACATGAAACACGGGGAGTACACAACACATGCACACACACCAACACACTTACATGCATGTGTGCATGTCCACCAACTGTCAGAGTGATGAGATCGCCATCCATGTCACATCTGGCATTCAGCCTTCTACATGTCAGTGCCACATGCATCCATGTTGCATCACAGTTGCACACTTGTCAAATACACACACATGCACATGTACACAGTGCAGATACATGCAGCTGGAACCACCATCCATGTGTGACACCACAACCATGCCAACGTACATACACAGTAATTCAAACATGTGTGCTCCCACATCTGCATTTGGCCTGCATGCTTATCCACATATACACCATCCATGTGTCTCACACATGAGAGGACTCGCATGTGTCAGCCTCACGCCCCTGTACATACACATCCATACATGGTCCTACAGAAACACATGTGCAACCTGCACACTACTGGCACACCACGACACGCACAACGTCCAACCAGTATGCATGTACACTTACCGCTCGACTCCAGACAGGTCTGCCTTTCAAGGACCTGGACGTGGAGCGCTGGGCTTTTGCGCTCCAGGACCCTCATTTGGTGGTCGGACAGGTGGCCCCAGCGCCCCTTAGCATCCGCTGCCTTCAAGAGGCGCCGGGCCTTGTTGAGGGTCCTGGACCTGAAGTCCTCCCAGCGCTTCTTGACATGTTTGATGTCGCAGACTGCCACCCCCTCCTCGTTGATGGCAGTCACGATGTCCATCCAGATCCTTGTCCTTCCTTCATAGTCGGCGCGTGAACTTCCAAAGAGGGCATCATACTGCCCCAGGACTTGCTCCACCAGGACACCAACTTCCCTGGCACTGAAGCTGGTGACCCTCTGCCTCTCTGGCTGGGGGTTGCCAGTGGTGCCAGATGGTGTTTTGCCCGACATGGCAACCCCAGAGGCAGGTGTGGGTGGGCAACTGGGTCCTGGGGCTGGGCTGTGGAGCGATGGTATCCCAGTCGGGAGTCTTCAGTTCCAGCAGGGGTGGTCACAGCAACTTCACCCCTGGCTGATGTGTGCAGGCACCAAATAGCAGGGCACGTGGGCAGCAGGCAGGCAGGCAGCAGCAGATGGCAGGTGGGAGCGTGCTCGGGGCTCTGGGGGGCAGTAATTCGGCCTTCTGGGCAGGAGCATGGTCTTCCGTGTGTTGTTGCGTGGCCAGCTTGATACGGAGTGATTTGGCACGTGAAAATCTTGCACGTCTGCGTGTAATTCCAGGAAAGGCCCTCAGCACGTAAGCGCGTCTGTGACGTTACGTGCATGGGCGTTTCCCTCGTGACGTGGGCATAGTGGTTCATGGCACGTGAAAAAACTGCACGTCCGCATGTGAATGCGTGTAATCCGAGGAAAGGGCCTACGCGTCTGTGACGTGACGCGCGCGGGCGTTTCCCTCAACACGGGTGCATGTTCATCGTACACATCCAAAAACTGCACGTCCGAGTGTCAGCTCATGTAATTGGAGGAAAGGGCCTTAGCGGGTACACGCATAAGTGACGTTGTACGTGTGTGCCAGTTTAAAAGGTACGTGTAGGACCCCATTTTCTTGTACGTGCTTTTCCTGGAGAGCGAGTGGGTGAATTCTGTACTTCTTGTCGGTTCACACGCGATTACTTCACAGCGTTTCAAGTTCGTACTCCCTGTTACCTCTGACAGCGTTCATTTTTTTTTGTTGGGCCTGTTTCCTCAAGCAGCGTTCACTTCTTCTTTTGTCCTGTCTCCTCAGACAGCGTGCAATTCTTCTTTTGGCGGGGGTGTTGCCAACGCGCACACACGCGTCTTTTTCACGTTATTTTTCCTGGCAGACGGTGAGTCGCGCACGTATTTACCAACTGTGCTTGCCCCGTGTGTCGCGTACCCCTTCAGAGGTCATTGTAGGCTGCGTGTAACATGAGTATGCTTATTTTTGTGTTTCTGGGTGCCACAGCGTAGTGCGTGTTCATTTTTCCACACACGTGGTCTACGAGGGGTTGCCTGCACGTTATTTTTTGTTTTCGGCGTGCCTGCGTGTTGCGTGACCCGCCATCTTCCCTCAGGGGTCACAGACAGCCTTGCTAGAGCACTAGGGTACGAATTCCATCTAGTACCCTACCCCTTTCACCCCCAATTGCCCAGGACAATCGTTTACTGCTACTCCCATATGCACAACAACATCAGTGCCATGGTTGGGAGATGACCAAGCAGTAAGGAAGGCAAAGGTGGCCGACCTCCAAAAGGTGGGCATGGTGGGTGCGGTAGGGGACGTGGCCATGATTTGCAGGGTGCCCCTAGACCCCCATGTGTGGAGGATCAATCAGTGACGCCCATGCCCCCCCATGGTTGTGGGAAACGTAGCTGACACCATCCCAGCTCAGCACCTGAACCGGCACAGGATGACTCCCAGGATGACTTCCAGGTCAGCAAGTCTACGCCACGTGTGGCTGTGCAAGTTGGTGTCACCAGGCCACGTGGATCTGTCGCAGCTATGTCATCTGCTGCCCCAAGTAGGCAGGGTGGGGAGGGTGCAGGGGCAGCTGCAGCTCAATCCACCCCAGCTCTGAGTCTCCCAGCCGGGACAGTGTCGGTCCCGGTCCATCAAACCGACGTTGCCCCTGCCAACATCACCCTGCAGCCAAGACCTTTGGTCATTGTGCATTCGCACAATCCTAGTACCCAGTCCACCGGCGCTTCTGCCCCTACTGACCAGAGCGGCGTAAGCCACTCAGGATCCGCACCACCTTTGAAAAAGAGGAAGAAGGGTGCTCTGGCACTACAGGCTGAGACCCCAGACACGGCTACAAACTCTGCCACGTCAAGGAAGCCTAGTTTTAATGGCGTCGAACTTGATGCACTAGTGGCCTATGTGTCGGCACATAGCCGCGAAATGGTGGTGACTGCAGGGTGCACCTGGTCAACGTAAGGCACACTGGCAGACCATCGCGGACATCATTAGTGCCCTTGGATTTGTGAGGCGCTCAGCTGAGGATTGCTACAAGCGCTGGAATGACCTGAAACGCAGAGCAAAGAACAAGCTGGCCTCAAATCATGCTTCTACTCTGGTGACTGGCGGTGGGTCTCCACAAGAGGACAACCAACTCACTGAACATGAGTCTGTTGCTGGAACCTTAGCGCCACATTGCTGCAGTTGCCTTTGAACTGTCATCTTGCAACAACATTGTTCAGAATTTTTCAGTGTTCATTCAGGTTGATTGTTTCGATTCTCCCACTTTTGCAACGCATTTTTCAGCCCTATTGTCACATATGTGACATGCTTCTGTCATTGATTACACCCCACATTGACCCACATTTGTTACCTTGTTATGTGAATGATTAGACCATTCAGGCTGATTGAGCACTGGCCTGCTCAGATTGATTTTTGGTGCCTGTTTGTATGCGGTACTTGATAGTTGTTTCCTGTGATGTTTAAGTGACCAACCATTGATGTGTACATCTGCCTACAATCACTGTATTCTTGTACACTGGATGTGTTGCAGTGAGTGGCACATGCATATTTTGTCACACTATGTAGCATTGTTCATCTCATCATGTCCATCTCACATGGATGGCTGACAGTACTCATTCACTGACATATGGCTGTACTTGTCAAATGTACCATGGCTATGCTACATGCCATCTGTGTGCTGGCATGTGTCATGTATGTGTATTGGACATGCCACTCACAGGCTAATGTGTGATGCCAGTGCTACCCAGCGTGCAGCAAATGTGTTGCTTTTCCATCTTGGTGTCATCAGTGTCTGCTTTTTGCCTCCCCTTCCAACTCAGTGACAGTGCATGCATGCCAGGGTTATAGTCATGTGGGACATGTGTAATCATGTACTGGATCTCTGGCTTGTCAGGCCTATGTGTGTGTTATGGTGCTAATGCCTGTTTCCATTTTTTGTGTTTCATGTTTTTGCAGGTGATGACGCACTTGATGATGTTGAGGTTGAGGAGATGGTGCAAACCCAGGAGGAATCTCAGGCACGACCGGGCACCAGTGGGGGACGTGGTGCGGTGGTGGGTAAAAACCCTTTCGTAATGCAGACCATACTGTCCAGGGGTGTCTCTGGGTGCACCTCCCCAGACCTCTATTCAGGTGCTGAATCGGATGATGAGACTTATGTGCCGTTGCAGGTGAGTGTTTCTGGCAGGGATTCTGTTCTGTCCAACCCACCTGCACCAGGGGTAGAACCATCTATGGGGATGTCAGTGTTGGTAAGTCCGCCTTTGGTGGTTACGGATGCAGGGTCACACTCCACAACATCTGATCCTGTTCCTGGGCCAGCAGATCAGAGGGGGAATGCAGTCCTGCAGCCTCAGGCAGTGCCAGCACAGCAAGGTGCAGATCGCCTTGCCCCGAACAGGTGTGGTGCCCACCGACGCGGTGGCCGTACGCCAAAAGGCAATACTTTATGGGAAAACTACATGTACGGTATGGCAACCCAACAGGCAGCATCAGTTGAAATGATGGCTCAGGCAATGGAGAGGGTGTCCACTTCCATTATCCCCCCTGAAAGGCAGATGGAGCAACAACAGCAGGCAACAGACTCCATTTGCCGATCACACAGGGAAGACATGTTGGCGTCCAACAGGGACTGACGGGCGGCACTGGAGACTCTGCGGGAAGCCATTTCTATAGAGTCACAGGGCCACAGGGAAGCCCTGAGGGTAGAACACCATAACCTCAGGGAGACTCTTGTTGAACTTGAGGCTTCCACAAATTTGAGGACAGAACAGCAGCTGGAGCGGGTCACACGTTCACTCTCAGCTGAGCTGCAGGCAACTCGGGAGGAGATCCGGGCATCACGGGAGGCCATGCGTACAGAAATGCAGGCAACTCGTCAGGTGCTGCATGGGGATCTCTGTACTATCATCCTCCAGAACGAGACCTTCCACACCTGCATGCTTGCTGCCATGGAGGACAATACCAGGGCTTTGCGTGGGCTGCCTCCCATAGCACCACCACCTCCTGTTGCAGCAGCAGAGGGTGATGAGAGCGACAGCAGCACTTCTTTTTTTTTTTGCAACATCCTCACAGGTGGGTGTTGGTGTGCACCCTGTCCTTGGATCTCCTGGGTGGCCTCCCCCCCTGCCCCCCACATGGCCATTTTTGATTGATCTTTTTTTACAGTGTGTTGCCTTGTGTGGCTCCCGTGGGCATCCACTGTGTATTCCGGCTGGGCACATGCAGGATTGTCCTGTGTTTGGGTTAGATGCTTGGGTTCCTGACACACACACCCCTCCTGCTTCCCATTTCCATGGGCTTGCAAAGGGTGTGACCAAGTGACAGTGATTTACAGAGTGACATTGGGCTCCCATGAGCTGTGTGGGCAGTCTGTAGTCATAACTGTGTGGACATCCCTAGTGGGGTTCGTTTTTGTATTGAACACTGCATGGTGTATTGATATGTGCTTGTGCATCCATGTCTTCCTCCTTATCCGCAGGTACCTTCTTTATGTCTTCACAAGGCCATCTCCTTTGCAGATGCAGTTCATGTTGTATGCAGTACACTGACACATTTGCCTGACAGCAACACTTTGGAGTTGGAAGGGGTCGATGTGCTAGCTTATTGAGGTTGTATGACTTACATTACTTCAAGTTTGTACTGTCAAGTTTTTACGACGTTTCATGCTGTGTTGCTGTATTGTGTTGCTGGTAAGTATTTGGTCATGTGTGCTGTTTGTTATTGATTACTGGGAGCATATTGTCTGTGGCCTGTTTCCATTTGGGACAGTGCACTTTGTGACACTTGTGTCATGTGTTGTACATTCCTTTGTTTGCTTTCACATTGCAGGACATGCCATGGTGTGTTGGGTGGTGGAGATGGGGAGGGGTTGGGTGACATGGCGCTATTTTCATGTTGTATTTTGCAAGGGGGTAGTCATTCATGCAGCATAAATGTGTGTCTTTTTGTGACACAGCATTGGTTGTCTTTCGGTAGGTAGGAATGCACATAATGTAACACTTCCAGGTGACCCATCTCAGGCTGGTATGGTTGTTACAGTTGACTGTCCCTTATGTCATCATCATTGATTGTCAGCTTGTATGTGCCAGGGCTGTGTGCACTCCACAGGGGTGTGATTTTAGGTGAAGTAATTAGCCACCAGCTGCGTACGGGCTGCCTCACCATGTGCCCTTTCCCCTCCCATGCGCAGCGGCCGTGCTTGTGGTTGGGGATGTGGGGGCCCCACCATGTCCACTGGCAGGCCCCGGCGAGTTGCAACGTTGTGCAGAACACATGCTGCCACTATGATCCTGCACACTACTGGGGGCGCGTATAGCAGCTGCCCACCAGAGCGGTCAAGGGAGTGAAAGCGTGACTTCAGCACTTCCGAACGTGCACTCCACTATGCCCTGGGTTGCAATATGGGCTGTGTTGTATCTTGCCTCGGGTGGTGTGGTGGGGTTCCGAATTGCCGTCATCATGTGGGTGCTCAGAGGGTAGGCACTGTCCCCTGGGGAGGTGATGATGGGTATCATTAGTGGGGTTGTGACATTACTCAGTATCTGACATGCATGCATGTGCAGGGGCATTTATACTCACCAAGCAGCCATGTATCGCCATGCCGCCCAGCTTCTAGGTCCCGGTTTAGGGTTGACATTCTGTAAATGAAACTGTCATGGGTGGACCCTGGATAATTGGCATATACTGAGGTGATGATTCCCTTGGCATCACATACTACCTGCACGTTGATGGAATGCCAGTGCTTGCGGTTTCTGTAGATGTGCTCAGTTGCCCTGGGAGGACGTAGAGCCACATGGGTGCAGTCAATGGCACCTAGCACTTTGGGGAAGTGTGCCACCCCATGAAAATCAGGACGACAGCCTGCCTTTCTGCATGTGTTCTGGGCAGGTATATGTGCCTGCGGACTTATGGGCGTGCAGTCATGATGGCCAACACCTGGTGCAGGCAGCGTGACTGCGTGGCCTGTGACACCCCCCCCCACTATGACACTTGTCCGCTGAAATGAACCAGTGGCCAAGAAGTGCAGTACATTGAGCATCTTTTCCAAGGGGCTCAGTGCTTGGGAGCACAGGGTGGGTGATGTGAGGTCATCCTCCCACTCACTCACCAGGTCGAGTATTATGTGAGGTGGAAACCTGTACCTCCCATACACCTGGTCATCAGGCATCCCAAAAAGGCTGGTTCTGGGTGTAAAAATTCTGGCCCTGACTATCCTCCTCCTCCTGCAGTGTCCCACGACCACTGCTGCGAGGAACGGTATATTCATCTTAGTGTCTGAGCTTGTTTGTTGGTTGCGTGCACTTCTATGCTGCGTAGCGCACGCTGTTTGAAGACATGTGCGCCAGCGTGCGCCACGCAGGATTTTAGCGCACATCCATGGATTTACACGCGCATGGACTTCCATGAAACGCTGTGCGCGGGTTTCGCTGCGATTTTTGCTCTTGTGCTGCGATTCGCACGCTTTCGCATGCTTGCGCAGAAATTTTCAGCGCACATTAATTCCATGAATCGGCCTGTAAATGTAGTAAACAGTTGGAGATTGGAAAGGTGCATCACATAATATCAAAACTGACCGCAGGTCAGACCACGCTCAAGCAACTTATTTTCAAGATGGTGACCTACAAAAATGTTAACCTGGTTAAAAGAGTGGTTTGTTTGTGACTATCCATCTTTTTTGGTGGTGTCCTGCTCGAAAGTGGAAAACTCCAAGTCTTTTCCAAAGTGTCTGCCAGGGTGAACAAAGAGTTTAAAAACCTGAATCACAGATTAAAATCCTTGGGCTACAAATCTGGTCTCTTTCACCCATCAGTTATGCAGATCTCACAGAACGTCTAAGCTAAATCCTTGCCCTATCCCTATCAGGAGGTGCTGTCCCTAGATCTGTGGTGACGCACCGCCTATCTAAAAGGAAAGAGGAGAGAAACTAACCCTCTACTAGAACAATTATTCCTGTTGTTTTAGTTTTTAAAAAAGCTCAATAGCCCGGGAAAAGGGGCAGAGACATTAATACAATCGTCACCCTTTTGACAATCTCAACATTCCCGAGGGGAATTCTATATGGTACTAAATCCGTTTATTCACCCACAGAGCAATATGTATGAGAAGTGGTATTCCGGAGCTATGTATTGGATACAACTCAAAAGAGAAAAGTCATATGAGTAGGGATTTGTGTACCAATCAGGAGGAGTTGTACTGAGTTAAAATGTTATCCCTACTGCTCAAAGGATATCAGATTCGGGAGGGGGTTTGGGTCGACTGGTTTCGATGATGTTGGTGGTTTGACTCATCATCTTCTGGACCAAAGGATTCAAAACGGTGTTGATACATGCTATCCATGGTTCAGTTTGATGGGGATCAAGCAGCCATCCCGTGACCTTAAAGGGAATGGACATATATCTAAAAGGTTTCTGATTTTGGGGTCAGTTAATCACAGTGCAATTGCCACAACAAACAAATCGCTAATGGGTGCCATAATGGCAGGCACAGCATGGACTACGTGAGCCAGGGTTCGTAGATCCATGGTCCCACCCTGTAGTACCACGTGGTATTCAAGGGTGAAAAGTATATACATAGTTTTCTAGTATATACCCCACTGTCTCTGCGTGGTTGAGAGCAGGCTCGAGGAACAGATTGAAGGCTGACTTCAAAGATGAGTAGTGTTGCCCGTATAGTTCGTATTACTACATTGGACAAAGCAAAGAGAAGTAAAGGGCAAAATCTGCCACTCGCTGCTGTCAAACAGTTTCAGATTCCGGTTACGTGTCAGGATCTAGTATATGAATCACAAATCCTTCTCGACACTCTTACTCTTGCACTTACAAATTAAAACAAGGTGACAGAATCCTCTTGAATATTCAAAAACCACAAGGATTCATTCAACCAGGGGCATTAAGTTTGTTTATCCATAAAAAAATAATTATTCCCCAAACTCTGCCATCCACTTCCCCAGAGGTGGTTGGAGTTATAAGGGAGAAAAGGGAGTAAATCCACCCAACCTAACCAAAGTTGAATCAGGTCCAGAAACAGAGGAGGACTTAGAGTTATTTTCCCTCTCTGATTGTGAGGAGACCCGAACCAAAACCACCTTGCTGCAAGACATCATGGCCACGGTAGAAACTGTGTTGACCCAATTGGCAGCTCACCAAATACAAGCTGAGGAATGGTTCCAGACAGGCATGGAAAGGTTGATTGCCGCCCAAGAAAGAACTAATATACCACAGGGGGTTTTTCATCCGTAAGAGAGGGAGATGATTTAGGACATTTTCATTTTTATTTTGAAAGATTAGCCACCCAATTTCAATGGGTGGGGTGAATTGAAACTCTTCTATCTAGGTCCTTTATTGAAGGGAGAGTTACAAACCTCCTACCAACTACTGTACCTCCCAGGAACAGCCACCTTCACTGAAATCAAGGAAGGTCTATTACAAAGATTGGGACAGACTAGCAATTTCTATTGACAGAGACTGAGAAGTATTATATTAAACCCAGGGGAAACACCAGTGGAATTGGGAGAGAGAATTAACAACACAATGGGCCTCATTCTGACTATGCCGGTCCGGAAATAACGGTACCAGTAAGCTTACCGGCACCGTTGGTTCCAGACCGGCGTATTACAGGTCTGCCTGCCGGAGTCGCTGTGCCCGACAGGTCTGACTTGGTGAGCACTGTGGCCACGGTAGGCAGACCCGTCACAGAAGCACCGGCACCTTTAACAATGGTGCCGGTGCTTCCGTGTCCCCATGCCCATATGGGGAACAACATTTGACCAGCGCCTGACTTTCTGGGCCACCAGTGTTGTAATCTCCCGGTGGCACCGGGAAGTCAGGCGCTGGTAAATATTTACAGGTGAAGCCACTACCCACCGGTAGCACAGGCACGGTTACCACCAGTCCCGTAATGAACCCCAATGCCTTTAAGGTTGGGAAGAAACACTTTACCTGAGGTATAGGAAGCTCTGAACATAGATCAATTCATCAATTCCTTGCCCCCCTCCCTTCAAGGGCTGTTTTACAACTCAACAAACCCACACTATCTTTAGCTTTTGAAACAGTCCAAAACGTTGGATATGCCAATAAACATTTCCATCTTTTACACTGAGTGGAAGAGAGGAGGGAAAATCGAGGGCCCCCCAGCATAGTTTCCAACCAAGAGAAAGAATGAGTATCACCAGTAGGCCCAAGGAGTTTAATAGCAGAGAAAAGGAGAAAACAAAAAGAAAACCAGACCCTAAAATGAGGGAAGACATAAGGAAGCAGGACAGCAGACTGGTTAAACCGATGGTCCCTGTATGTTTCTCCTGTAGAGAGTCCGGACATCTATCAAGAAATTGTCCAAAAACAAAAAGGAAGAACCCACGGAGATTAGTTGTATGGTACGGGAAGAGTGGAAAAATCCATGTTCTTATGAAGTTATTGAAACACAAAGATATTTTTTCTGCGGGACATCTAATAAGTCTACTCATGAAACAACTCTAGTGAATGGAATCCCTGTACAAGCTCTGGTAGTCTCTGGTAGTAAACAAACAGCAGTACAAGCCGATTTGGTTGACCCTTAGAAGTTGAAAAATGCCCCTTTGGTGAGAATCACCTGTGTCCACGAAGATCAATAGATCTACCCTAAGGTTACCATTCCCATCCATGTTCAAGGAACAACAACCATTTTTCCCTGGGTCATTATTCCAGGTCTGCCGGAATAAATGATATTTGGGACAGACTGCCCTAGTTTGCCATCAATAGCACAGGAAGTCAGTCCACGCCCTTCAAAATGTTCCCCCTTTAGAAACTGGCAAGAAGAACCATTTGTACCGGCAACCTCTATGTGGTCCTCTATCCAGGTGGGCTCTCAGCAACCCCCTGAGATTCTATCAGCATATTTCCCTTGTGCGGTAGACTAGATTCATAGGGGAAGGGCATGTGAAGAATCTGAGGGTGTCTTCACTTCTTACCTCAATATATCCTCTTCCCAGGTGGCCAGGGTAAGGCAATCAGTCTCTGATCCTGGTTAAAAGTCAAATCTAGCTCTGTTTTTGCATTTTAGTTAAAAGTCAATTCTAGCTGTGCTTTTGAATTTTGGTTAAAAGTCCATTCTAGCTGTGCTTTTGCATTTTGGTTAAAAGTTAAATCTAGAGAGGCCACCAGGGGGCGCACAGGCAATGGCTGCCTGATTCCCGTGCTCCGCCAACGGCCAGGTCTTAACCGGGACTGAGCCCCCCCAAGGCCCTCCCCGAGGCGAAAGTGAGGGCCGAAGAGCAGGGAGAACCCCTGGTGCCCCCGCAGAGCGAAACAGCTGGGTCGGAGGACCCCTGGAGAGCGGAGATCTGGGGCTGCAGATCCAGCAGCGGGAGCACCGCAGAGGGCCCGGGCGGCGCGAAGCCGGAAGACAGAGCCGCAACCCACCGCACAGGAGATCGGGACGGGAGGGTCGTCCTCCTACTCCGCAGCGGACACCCGTCCCCCACGGCGCTGACACAGAGCGGGGACCGGAGGGACCCACCCTGGGAGGGGTCTGCCGGCGCCTCCCAAACGAAGTCCGCGGGGACCGTGTGAGAGACGCGCCCGACTCGGAGACGGGAGCGCCGGCCCGAATAGGCCACTGAGAGGTGAGAGCTCCGGAGCGGACTCAGAGGCCCCCCGTGGGGGATAGCGGGCTGTCCGCGGGGCGGGCGGCCGCTCCTCCGCCCCCCCACCCCCATAGTGGGCCACAGACAGCGGGGGAGGTGCCCCCACGACTATCACGCATTGGGTCACGTCCACGGCCTGCCACCACGCGGCGACCGGCGTGACTGCCGGGCACCCCTCCCGCGGCAAGGAAGACACAAAGGGCGAGGAAGGCCCAGAGGACGCTGGATGTGAGGCCCCCGCCGGGGACTGGCGGGGCGTGTGCCCGCCCAGAGGGGACCCCCCCAGGCACAGCAGAGACCAGTGAAAGAAGAGACAAGCGGCCTATCCCCCCGGATCCCCAACCCCACCACCGGAGAGGGCTTCGGGCTCAAGTACCACGCTAACAGGGCCCGCGGCCCACCACCACGCAGTGACCAACGCGGCAATCAAGCACCCCTCCCCCCACCAAGGAGGACATAAAGGGCGCGGAAGGCCCTGAGGATACCGGGTGTGAGGCCCCCGCCTGAGACCGGCGGGGCGTGTGCCTGCCCTTCCACCAGTGGGGCACAGGTGGACCCGCGAAGTGACCCGCGAAGTAAACCAGGAGCTCCCCTCAATCCAAGTACACCCAACGGAGAGCCCAGGGGGGGACCGAATGGACTGGCAGAGGAACTTGCAGAAATATTGCTACCGAGACCCAGGCCCCTACGGAAAAGACCCGGTCCAAGTCAGAGAGATGGCCCACTCAGAGGCCGCTGCCCCCGCAACGGAGGCAATGGAAAGGGGCTTTGCGTCTATCTTGCAAGAAATTAGAGACATGCGCTCCGACATTGCCCAGAAGTTTGAAAAGATGGACCAACGGGTTGACAAAGTTGAGGACAGACTCCTACAGGTCGAATCCAACCAATCCTCCTCAACAACCCTAGAGATAGAGACTAATATGAGGTTATCAGCCCTGGAGAAGAAGGAGGAAGAGAGGTTGAGACAAATGGACGATTTTGAGAATAGGGAACGGAGAAACAACCTCAGGTTTTTTGGGGTCCCGGAGGCAGAGGGGGAAATGGAGAGAGAGCTTACCCGAATGGTGCCGAACATAATCGCCCTCCTCTTCGAAGAGGAGATGACTGGTGAACTCACGTTTGACCGGGTACACAGGGTGGGAGGACGAGCAGGGGGTCCTCGATCGATTCTGGTCCGGTTCCACTACTATCTGGAGAAGACACCGGTACTGGAAGCAGCCAGGAGAGCCCAAGAGATTACGTAAAACAACTCACAGGTCTCCATCTTTCAAGACCTCTCCGCATACACACTATCCAAACGCAGGATGTGCCGCCCCCTCACACAGCTGCTGAAAGAGAAGGGAGTACGATATAGATGGGGCTTCCCCTTCTCCCTAACCTTCGAATACCAGGGCCAACAGACGACGTTGATCACGGGGGAAGACATCAAAGGAGCCATCCAGGACTACGTGGTGGACCCACACCCCCGAAGGGAGCCATCAGGGCCGGCGACAGGCAGAGCAAGTGGCCCGGGCCTGGCGAGCGAAAGAAGGAAGAAATCTGGGGCACGGAAATTTAGGAAAATGAACACACCCTCACCAGCGAAAGAGGCAGAGCGGAATGACTCAGAGGGATGATCACCAAGGGGTCCCAGCCAGCACTGCCGCGAGAGAATGGTCTTCTGGGATGACCGAAGTTAGCTAACTACCTACAGGGCGGCAATCCGGGGATCACCGAAAGGCAAGAACGGTGCCAGAATCAGGCTGAACAGCAAGTACAATGGGGGCAATTACGGGAACGAAATCGGGGGGGGGCTCATAAGAAGGGGGTTTTGCAATGAACGCCTGGCGGAGAGGGGCAGGCTGGTGGTCCGGCCAAAATGCCAGCAATGGCAGAACTATCTGGCTGGACGCCGGGGCAGGTGGTGGGGGTTCGCGATCAAGTTGGGGTTTGTTTGTTTGGGAAAGGGTTAGGGGGGCAGTTGGGGGTACATTTCAATAGCGTCCAACCGGTGAATCAAGGGGGGCGAGAAGGGAGAATCGATGCGAAGTTGTTGACCAGCAGGGCAGGAAACATTGATTATGGCTGACAGCCGCCCGGCCCTGGGAGTGGGTACCCTGAATGCGCGGGGGCTGAACACCCCCACGAAAAGATCTCTGATTTGTAGAGAGTTCAAGCGGGCGCAACTAGACTTTCTGTTTGTGCAAGAAACACACTGGGCAAGGGGGAAGGAGCCCAGGCTGCGGGGGGGAGGAATCGAGGAGGTCTTCCATGCATCCCACATGACTAAGAAAAGGGGGGTGGCCATATTGATAGGAAGGAACGTAGGGTTCGAGAAGGAGGTGATCTTGAAAGATCCCGAAGGCCGTTACCTGCTGATACGGGGCTCTCTACAGGGGTCCCCCCTTACCCTGGCGGTGGTGTACGGCCCGAATGAGCGCCAGGCCCAATTCTGGGAGGAAACCAGGGACAAGCTCAGACTATTCACGCAGGGCCCACTGGTGGTGGGGGGTGACTTCAACATGGTCCTGGATCCCTCCCTAGATAGGAAGCGGATGGGCCCCCTCAACCCCAGGCCCACAGAAGAGGCCATGGCTCAGAGCTTTCGCAGAGTGAATGAGGACCTGGGCTTGATAGATACAATCCCGACCCCCAGAACAGGGATCCCCTCCTTTACTTATTACTCAGCCATACATAATTCGTTTTCCAGGATAGACTACATCTTAACGGACGAAATTCTTCGTCCGCATGTAGCAGGCTACAGGATAGACCCAGTCCCCTGGTCGGACCACGACATGGCCCGAGTCACCATCGCAATGGGCTGGAATAGGGAAAGCAGAGAGCGCTGGAAATGCAATGACGCCCTGTTAAAGGATGAGGTCATTGCTCAGGAGGTCTTGGACTCCATAACAGAGTTCTTTGAGCTTAATGATAACGGGGAGGTGACCACGTATACGCTCTGGGACGCCTTCAAGGCAACCCTACGAGGAGTCCTGATAAAAATAGGCGCTCTAAAGAAGAGGGAGAGAGAGGCCCAGGAGAAAGCCCTGCGAGAAAAAATAGCCCGTCTCCAACCGGGTGGATCCCTTACACAACCCCTAGACCGTGACCGGGTGGCCGCACTGGAGGACTATAGGCTCCAGCTAAAAGATCTCCTCCTACACAAAACGGAGAGGAGTCTTCAAATGGTTAAGCAAAAATATTATGAGAAAGGGGACAAGGCGGACAGGATCATAGCCTGGAAGTTGAGGGAGGTACAGAAAAGCAGGAGGGTGAAGGAGGTGAGGGACGCCTGGGGACTCCTTGGCTGCGACTCTCCCCATATAGGAGAGGCTTTCTGACAATACTACAGAACCCTCTACTCTTCCGAATACGATGGGGACGACACCCAGATAGAAAACTTTCTGAACTCCATACAGATTCCATCCCTCTCCGGGGAGATGACAGAGGGGTTGGAGGGCCCGATAACCGAGGATGAGGTGGACAAGGTGATTAGCGGGATGAAGGTGGGCACTACCCCGGGGGAGGACGGCTTCTCCGTTCTCTTTTACAAGAGATTTCGCTCCTCCCTGGCCCCTTACCTAGCAAGGGTCTTCAATGCGGTGCTAGAGGGGGACATCCTCCCAGAATCCATGATGGGAGCCATTATAGCGGTCTTACCCAAAGAGGGAAGGGACCCAGCGGATTGTTCTTCCTATCGCCCCATATCACTAGTAAACATTGACGTCAAGATCTTGGCCAAGGTGGTGGGGAGGAGGCTGGAAGGTATAATTCCGAAGTTAGCCCACGGGGACCAGGTGGGCTTTATCAGAGGAAGGCAGGGGTCAGATAACATCCGCAAAACAATAGACCTACTCCACTTCGCTCAGTCGTCGGAATTGGACGCACGCGTCCTTTCCTTGGACTCGGAGAAGGCCTTTGACAGGGTGGAGTGGCGCTACATGGAACTCCTCCTCAGCAGGATGGGCTTTGGAACTCACATCATGCTTTGGATAGCCGCCCTCTATAGAGCCCCAACGGCAAGGGTACAGGTAAATGGGATATTGTCCGAATCATTCCCCCTCTCCCACGGGACGAGGCAGGGATGCCCACTCTCTCCCCTGATATACGTCCTCACGATGGAGGTGTTGGCAATAGCGGTCAGAGCCCACCCGGATATCAGGGGTATTAAAAGGGGTGAAGTAGAATTCAAGCTCTCCCTGTTTGCGGACGATGTCCTGGCCTACCTGGTGGACCCGGGCTCCTCGCTCCCCCCCTTCCTGGCCCTGGTTTCGGCTTTTGGACGCTTTTCTGGCCTAAAAATAAACACTGGGAAATCTGTCATGCTACCAATGAGAACAATAGACCCAGTGCTAGACCCTCCGGACAGGTTTCACGGGATTAAGGTGGGGAAGGTTGCCATAAGGTATCTGGGGGTACTTCTCACCAGGGACCTAACGAACTTGGGAGCAGCCAATTACGACCCCATGATTGTGGTGATCACTTCAGACTTGAGGAGATGGGGGAAGATGATCCTTTCTTGGTACGGCCGAATGACTGCAATCAAAATGAACGTACTCCCACGGCTCCTGTACCTCTTTACTGCACTCCCGACTAAAGTCCCAGCACAGAGCTTCAGAGATTTACAGAACGGGGTACGAGACTTTGTATGGCAGGGGAAAACCCCGAGAACCGGAAGGGCCAAGTTGACCCTGCCAAGGGAGGAGGGGGGATTTGGGCTACCGGACTTCCACCTATACTTCTGCGCGGCCCAACTGCGTGTCCTCCTGGAGCACATGAAAGAGGGGCTGGGAACGTACTGGTCTTACTTAGAGGACATGGACGCCCACCCCCTAAAGGTCCGAGACCTCCTATGGGCACCACGCAGGACGATCCCGAAACACCTAAGATCCCATCCGACCCTGGGAGTCCTCTGGGACATCTGGAAAGAGGGCCCCAGCACCGCTCACCTTACCACATGGCCGTCTCCGATGTCCTCTCTCTGGGGCCACCCTATCAACCTGGGAGGGAAGGGGTTCAGGCACTCTCAGATCTGGTCAGATAAGGGACTGGAGTGGGCTGGGCAGATGTTCAGAGAAGGCAAATTCATGCCTTATGAGGACTTGAAAGATGCTCTCGGACAAGGATCACTTTCCATCTTCGAATACCTCCGCCTGAAGGGCATCCTTTGCGACCAATCATGGGGCCCAAACCTGAGGAGGCAGTTGACTCCTTTTGAGAAGCTTCTAGACTCAGCGACGTCCAGGAAGGGGGCGGTGTCCAGTGTGTATAAAATACTAAATACCTACAACCTTCAAGGAAGAAGGAGCTTCCGCTTGTTCTGGAACAACCTGGCAGGCAAGGAGATCTCTGAGGATGCCTGGGCCAAAATATTCAAGATAGCATTCCACGGGAACCTATTCACCTCGGACATGGAGCATAACTTTAAGATATTACAGGGGTGGCACAGAGACCCTGTAAAACTGTCTAAAATGTTATCAGGGGTGTCACCGAGGTGCCCGAGAGGTTGTGGACAGATGGGATCTAGAAGCCACATGTGGTGGTACTGCCCGAAAGTACAGACCTACTGGGAGTCGGTGAGGGGCTAGATAGAGGAAGTAACAGAGGACAGCCTGCCGCTAAATCCCTTAACGATGCTGCTGGGCCTCCCCCCGGAGGAAACGGAGCTCCATCGATACCCAAGGATGTGGGAAACCATGCTGAGAGCGGGCAGGGTAGCCCTGGCCCAGAAATGGAAGAGTCCGGAAGCCCCATCCAAGGAAGACTGGCTGAAAAAAGTAAAAAACATGTTTCTGATGGACAAACTAACTGCCATGGTGAACAATGACACAAGCTCATTCCTCACAGACTGGTACGGGGTGCAGCAATCCTGGGGATGGGATGTCCATTGAACTTAAGGGAAGGTGCCTATCCATAAGGGAACGGGTTAAGCCCCGTAAGAAAGGATACTATGGATTGGGTCCCCACGACCTGGGGAACGGAGGCATTAAGTCAGCTAAAGACACGGTCACGAATCGCATCGCCCTCGAGGCTCGAGAGACGGAGCCAACACAGGGAGTCTCCCATGAACAAGTCACCGTAATGGACACGGGGAGGGGGGTGGGAGGGGTTTGGGGGGGGTTACAAAGGGAGGGAGGGGGAGAGGGGTTGACCAGTTTTTCTTTTGTTGTTTGTCATATAAAAATGCAAATAAAAACTAAATCTAGCTGTGTTTTTGCATTTTTGTTAAACGTCAAATCTAGCTGTGCTTTTGCATACTGGTTAAAAGTCAAATCTAGCTGTGCTTTTGCATTTTGGTTAAACGTTAAAACTAGCTGTGTTTTTGAAAACCTGCTTTGCCCTTTGCCTGTAATGCATGCTTTTTCTGTAACCTGCTGGCCCAGTGACTGTTACCGTTCTACTTGTTCTACTCTTACCCATTGTCCCTCACACCCCCTGCTACTCCCCCCGTCTCTCACTACCACACCCATGGTGCTTTCTGTTTCTTCTATCTTCTCCAACTGTTTCTCCATTGACTATCTTTCCCTTCTCTCTATGTCTGGTGGTAAGAAGTTCAAAAAGTATATCTTGGCCTCCAACCCTGGTCTCCCTATCGCTGACACCTATTCCAGCACTTCCTCGAGATAGACCCTCACCGACATCCTCTTTGTCGCTCCTTCGCCAGATCTATGGACTCATCATATGATCTCTGTGCTCTGTCCTTCCTCCTACTCTACCATTGATGGTGGCACCCGCTGAGAAGCCCTCATGGCTCCCTTTGACTCCACTAAGGTCATCATTAATGTCTACCTTAAATGGCACTGTCATGGTCCAAGGCCCTCAGGCCAATCTCCTCCTCTTTGATATGCGCTTCCCTCCCCTTATCAATTTCCTTTCATCTACTGATGTCCCCTCCGCCCCCCCCCCTTGGCTACCTTGCCCTCTCTTCTCTCCTCTTCTGCCCCACCTCAGGCCCCTTCTTCACGCTGCAGGGTGTACCTCTGTTTTGTACCCCTCCCAGGAAGGCCTTTAAGGCTGGCAACTTTCTTCATCTTGCCACTCTCAACTCTCACTCTACTGTCAAACACTCCTCTGACATCTGCCACCTCCTGGAGGAACTTGATGTCCTCGGTCTCACCAAGACATGGTTCATGGCCAGCTCTGTCACAAGCTTTGACACTCTCCTCCCTGACGGCTATAAAATCCTCTCTGCACGCAGATCCACCTGGTCTGGAGGGGGTGTAGCCCCGATCTTCTCTGAGTGGATTCCTGCCTCTATCATTCGCAAGCAGACATAATCCTATTTTAAATGCCTAGTCTGCAGGCTTTCTCTCTCTCCTGGCCACTCTCTTACCGTAGCCACTATCTACAGGCCTCCTTGTCAGATCACCTCATTTCTCTCTGAATGGGTGGATCTCTCTTCCTCCATCCTGACCTCAATCACTCAACTCCTCCTTCTTGGTGACCTCAATATCCATCTTGACTCTCCCTGTTCCTCTTCTGTACTCTTCCGTGACCTCTGTGATTCCCTCTTCTTCTCTATCCTCCCGTCTGGCCTGACTCACTCTGCAGGGCACACGCTAGATGTCTTGATCTCCTCTGACCTCCCCCTCTCCATCCCTCTGACCACTCCTTTCTCCTGGAGCGATCACTCCCTCCTCTCCTCTCATCTCTCCCTCTCTTCCCCCCCAGGCCCAGCCAACCCCAACACTGCCACCTACCTTTTCAGACATCCGGCCCCATAGGCATGTGTCAGTTGAGGCTTTCGCCGCCACCTTCTCTCCCCCCTCCTCCTCTAGCTGACTCACATCCTGACACAGTCCTTTCCATGCTTTACTCTTCTATCTCTGATACTCTTGGTGCTCTTGCGCTGGTCATGAGGATCCGTTTGAAGCCCAATGCTAAGTGCGATTCTTGGTACAACTCTGACCTGGCTACCCTTAAACGTAATTGCAGGGTGGCCAAGATGAAATGGAGGGCTTCTTTTTCATCCTCTGACAAACTGGCCTGCTGTCTGCTCCAAAGGCAATACCGACTCTCTGTCCATACTAAGAAGAGAGCCCACATCCAAGCCTGTGTCTCTGCGGGATCTAACAACTCGGCCGAACTCTTCAAAATCTGCAAGTAGCTGGCCAACCCTGCTGCAGTCTCTACCTCGCTGTCGCCTCGTATGCCCTTTGCACAGCCTTTGCCTCTCACTTCATCTCAAAAACCCAGGACATCCTGTCCACCCTCTCCTCCTCTCACCCTCTTCTCACCTCTCCTTCTGTGAACTCTTGTCCATCTGCAGCCGCCCCCACCCTCTTTCTCATCCTTTCCTCTTTTCTCCCCTGACATGGTCTATAGATAAGTCCAATCTATGAAAGTCTCGTCAAAATAGGTTCTTCCCTGTTCCTCCAAAACCATCAAGGACCACACTGACACCCTTGCTCCTGCCCTGGCCGATTTCTGCAACCTCTCCTTCACCTCAGGAGCCTTCCCCACCCCTCTGAAGCACTCTCCTGTGCACCCTCTTCTCAAGAAACTTACAGCTGACCCCTCTTACCCGGCAAACTATCGCCCAATCTCCATCACTCCTTTCCTGGGCAAACTCCTGGAAAAGCCTGCCATCTCACAGCTCAACCTTCACTCTGATTCTGTTGGTTGTCTCCACGACCATCAGTCTGGCTTTAGAACTGCCAGACGCATGGAAACTGCACTCCTGAACATCCGTGAAGATCTGCTCTCCAACCTTGACTCTAACATCCCCTCTGTCCTCATCCTACTCGATCTCTCTTCTGCCTTCGACACAGTCAACCAAACCATTCTGCTCAACCATCTCTGTGACAACACGGGTATCACTAATCAGGCACTGGCCTGGCTGACTTTTTTCCTCTCTGGTCGACCCGTCCATGTCCAAATTGGGTCCTTCCTTTCTTCTATCTCCCTTTCTACCTGTGGTGTTCCCTAGGTGTTTAACCTCTCACCCTGGCTTTCAACCAATACCTGGCAACTCTCGTCCAACGCACTGCCGTTTTCTGCTCCAATTTTCAGTGCTATGCCGATGACACTCAACTCATTTTCAGGCTTCCCTTGGCCACCTCTTCTCCTTCTCTCCTCCTCATTGGCACATCTTCACCCTCCTTTCCTGTCACTCTCTGGCGGGCCTCCCTTGGCTCTCTGCCTACCACCTCATGTGAGGCTAAGAACCTTATTATCATCTTCGATTCCACGCTTTCCTTTCCTGCCAAAATCTCAGATGTCTCTAAAAAGTCAAACTTCCTACTGCACCTCCTCAGAGGTATTCTGCCTTTCCTCTCCTTTCCCCAGAAGCTCACTGTCTCTCGAGCCCTGGTTCTCCCTAGGTTGGATTATTGCAACAGCCTATTTCTAAATCTACCTGCTTCTACTCTACCCCCTTTTCAACTCATCCAGAACAGGGCTGCAAGACTTGTCCTTGGCTTTTCTCCAGCCCTGAAATCTCTTCATTGGCTCCCAGTGGCTGCAAGGATTAAATGTAAGACCCTTTGCATTGTCCACAGGGGTTTCTGGGGCCTGGGTCCAAAATACCTTCAACTGTCCCTCCGTAAATACGTTCCCTCCCGAGCTCTCCTCTCCACCACCTCCAACTTCCTCAGGGTCAGTTGTTTCTCAAAGAAACGAGCTGGGGGTAGATCTCTTTCTTCAGCTGGGGCCTCCCTCTGGAATAGCCTCCCTGCCACTCTGAAATTTGAGGAGCACCATCTCCGGTTCCGAAGCACCTCAAGACCTTCCTCTTTGCTTCTGCCTTCGCTCCTCCTCTCCCCTGCTGATCTGTTCTGTCTCAGCATCGTGCAGATGGTTACCCTCTGATTTTGAGCCCAGGTACCTCCTCGCCCTGTCACGCACCTGCACTTCCTCCTGGAACCCTTGCACTTGGGTCTGTATCTGTAACCCTATGCCCCCCCTTTTCTGCACTTATCAGACTCCCCTTATCTGTTGCCTTAAACTTAGCACTTGCCACTACCTGCACTACCACTGTTTTTGTTTTTTTTATTCCTTTGCTCAGCACTTTCCACTTCTCCCCCTGACACCCTGCACTTTCCCCCTTCCCTCTCCCCTGCACTTGCGTGTTTTCAATGTCATTGGGCCTAGTGAGATCATCGTTTTGGTTCTCCTTTGTTCCCCTCCCTTGCCTCGTCACGCTCTGAAACACTTGTGTATGAGGGTGATAGAAATACAATATCAATAACGATGTACTGTACTTCAGAGCGACATTTGTTCATAATGCTCTTTTCGTCTCACACTAAACAGCCATTTCACCAGCACATGTTGCAAATATTTTGGCCCAAATTTATCTTTGATACACAGCCAATATGTTGTCTCTCATTTCACCACTAGTTCTCTTTGACAGGCAGCAGGAGACAACATTCCTGCACCTGTCCACAACGTACACATGGCGAGTTACACATCAGTCCTGTGCCTGTCACATTGGTTGACCAGAAGTTAAAATGTTTATCTGGGAACCTCTTAATCAATTGGGAACCATGGCCTGTTGATATGATCGGCTCCACCAATGTTTTTTCTGAGTATACACACTTCTGAGCATATGTTTTTTTTTATGTATGCCTTTTTTTGTCAGGTCATTTTACCTGTTCTTCAATATAAAGTCACGTCAAACAGTATTTCACTGCGGTCAGTTGAGTTTGTATTATTCTAAAAAAATGTTTTTCACACAGACGTATTTAACCTCCAAAAACTTTGCTAGATTTAAAGAAGGGGCTCCATTTTAGATAACAAAATGTCTCTTTTCCTTTTTGTGCAGTTCTGTTCCCCGTGAGGCTGTGCCTCTTGGTGACCACCTCACAGCCCCTGCAGCTGTCTCTGGACAGGAAACAGCCGCAGCTTCCCTAAACTTTCTGCTCACCTGAACCTGCCATTCTACCCACCACGCTGACTGCCCAGAGGTAAAGTATATAGGCGACCATGGATCCTCCATCCTTTGTTACACCACGAGTAGCCAGCAATTCCACCCCTGCAGCATTTGAATCAATGCTCTTAAGGTAAGCCCCTCCCATAGCATTTTGGCACTTCAAACAGGAAAAGTATGTAATTTGCTGACATGACAATATGATATGATATGATATAGCATTTATAACGCGCCTATACACAAGTGTGTCAAGGCGTGACGAGGCAAGGGAGGGGAACAGAGGGAAGACAAAAGACAACGATCTTACTAGGCCAGGTGGCATTGAGATCGCTTCAGTGCAGGGGAAGTGGGGAAGGGGAAAAGTGCAAGGGGAAAGGGGGGGGGGAGTGCAGTACATAATAAATAGGAACAATAAAAGAAGTGCGGCCAGCTGGTGGCAGGTGCAAGGGTAAGTGCAGACATCAGGTGTCAAGTGCTGGTAAGGGGGTGTAGGGATACAGAACCAGCCCCAGAGTGCAAGGATTGCCAGGGGGGCAGTGCAAGTGTGTAACCAGCGGGGAGGGGGCCGGAGCGCGGGAACAGAGGGTAGCCAGGTGACCAGTGCAGTTTCAGTTTCAGCCAGGAGTTCAGCAGGGGAGAGAAGGAGAGAAAGCAGAAGCAAAGAGGAAGGTCTTGAGGTGCTTCCGGAACTGGAAATGGTTCTCCTCAATTTTCAAAGAGGCAGGGAGGCTGTTCCATAGGGAGGCCCTATTCGAAGAAAGAGATCTACCACCAACTTGTTGCTTGGAGAAGCGACTGACCCTGAGGGAGTTGGAAGCGGATGAGCAAAGAGCTCGAGAAAGAAGATATTTAGGAAGAGAGAGATGAAGGTATTGAGGCCCCAGGCCCCAGAAGGCCTTGTGGACAATGCAGAGGGTTTTGAACTTACTCCTTGCAGCCACTGGGAGCCAGTGCAGAGATTTCAGTCCTGGAGAGATACGATCCCTGGGCTTGTGGCCAAGGACAAGTCTCGCAGTCCTGTTCTGGATGAGTTGCAGAGAGCGGAGAGTAGAGGCAGGCAGATTTATAAAGAAACCTTGTAGTGAATGTTAGGAAAGATTATCTTTACTGCACCTTTCCTTCCATCTTTATGGAACCCTCGAACGTTTTGCTTTTATTTTTCAATCTGACCTGCACTTTTTGCAGTATAGTGAAACCTTAAGCTTCACTGTATTGGCCTTTGCTCACATGTTATGGGGAAACTGATATGTCCTTAAGGCTATCAGTACTGGGAAACAGTGTTTCCCTTAGTCTTGTGACTGTGTTGCTACTTGTGGTTACTTTTGTATCGCATGTGGTAACTTTTTATCATTGCACAGAGCAGCTTACACTGCAGTGCAATGGGGTTCATTTTTGTTTTGCCCTAGACTACCACTGAAAGGATTTTTTGGTTATTCTGAGGTGCTTAAAAGATGGGCTGGTGGCAGCAGTGACTTATCCCCACTTTTTGGGGAATTGCATTTTAGCTTAACCGTGTTTACCGTGTTTGGCTACTTACTGTGGCTACTGGTTTTTCGTCCATTCTTTTGGCATCTTGTTGTTTAGCCTTCTTCCTGGCCTCAGAGACCAGAAAGATCCTTATAAGGACTTTCAGTGCCGGGAAAGCATGAGCTTTTGGCGGGCTACTGGAGGGCTTTGTGTGTTTTCAGGCAGGATGTGGGCTGGGTCAGTCTGACCCCAATAGACATCCTGATATCTGTGTGTCTGAGTGGTATGCATGAGTGTTCCCGCCAGTGGTCCTGATTGGAGCACTGTGGGGTGTGTGTGTGGGCTAGTTCTACCATTGGCTAGTGGGAGTTTCGACTCCTACCTGGCTTTTAGGATAAGAAGAGGGCCCCTGCATTCATTTCTCAGAGATCCTGGAAGAACCTGAAGGAGCCAAGAATCCGTCCAGCTGAGAAGACCCGCAAAGAAACCTGTAACCTGTCTGGAGGAGGCCTGGCAACCAACTTCTGCTGCAGTCCTGGTGGAGCCCTGTCTGTCTTCAGTAGGCCTGCGAAGGTGCTATGACCCCAGGCATGGAGGGAACATCCATTCCCGAAGCCTACTCGGTGCCCAGCACAAAAACCGCCTTCGGGAGTGCCTGGGAATCGTCTTGTGGCTAACCAGCTTCGTTTTTGGGCTACCGGATTATCTTCATTGCCGTTCCGAGTTGCTGTCTGAAACTTGGCACACCCTCAGCTGCCACTGCAACGACACCCTCTGCGAGATTTCGGCATCCTAGCACCAAGGGGATCCGAGAAAGACTGGGAAGTCTGACCGCAGCTACTCAGTCATGCTGCATCTTTGTGCGTGGCGTGCACGGTCCGAAACCTGCTTTTCTGATGTGCCTCCAGTCCAGAGAAGGGTGCTGCATTGTTTGTTTATGCATTTCTTCATCAGGAGTCCTTGCACCAGCAAAAGATCCTAACCGGAGAATCACTGGAACCTGCAACCCGTGAAAATCGAGAACCGTGGAATTTGGTGGGAAAAGCAAGCCAGGACACACTTCCTTTGTTCTGGAAAGTCTTGAGAAGATTCGGAGTGAGGAGGGTAAGTTACTGAGCTTTTAACATACCCCTACACTCCCATTGTAAGTCAATGGACTTATAATATCCTTTATCTTAAACCTATTGGCTGTGCCAATACTTGCCTTGGCAAGACTTCTAACTGTTGGGGGTAATTTTGGACACTTTTCTATCTTGAACCCTGGCCCTAAGAATCCATCGCTGGATCCCAGAGACCCTACCTACATTTTCTCCTGCCTCCTAAGTGCTGTGTCTTTTTATCCTGAACAATAGGGCACAAGGCCCCAGACAACTTAGGGTTGGACAATATTAGTTAGGGATTACCTCTGTGGACCTTTTTGTGTGTGATACTCACCTATTCATTTCCTTGCAGGAGTATTTTGGTTTGTATTATGCACTTGAACCTGTGACTGTATATATGTATTTTAGTTTGATGGTATTGGTTGATAAGTCTACCTGCTTGTAGTCATTTTTCTTATAGTGTGTTTGGCCATAATTAAATAACTGTATTTTTATAGATCCTGTCTAAGTGTAATTTGTGACTCCCATTGTGTGACCTCATTGTGGACCCTTTACACTCTCACCCCTCTGAAGAACTTAGCCTAGACCGCCTGTCACTGCTACCTTAAACTGGTTTGGCTACAGCTTCCCAGAGTTGTCCCTGTCACAATACAGGTAGGCCTTCTATACATTTGTCCACCAGGCCAAAGTATAGGAAATCAGTCTTAACAAATTGGTGTACAGCGGTGGGATGACCTTCTCCACATAACATTTGGGTGTTTTGTGAACAGGATCAGTATTGGGTACCACAGTGTAGATCACTGGTGGTGTGTCCGGATTATACTTACACAAGACACTACAATATTTGATTGCCTTGTGGATATAAGTCTCCTACTAAACTAAGTATCATGGAAACAATCACTTTCACCACTGTGAGTGCCTTAAAAGTGGAGCAATTGAGAAAGTTATGTGTTGATAGAGGCTTGACAGTCTCTGCCTTAAAGGCTGAGTTGATTGTAGAAATTCTGAATTTTGAAAGAAACAAAGTTGTGCCTATCTTAACTAATGGTCCTGATAGTGGAGCTGGGGTTGACCCAGCACCAGTAATATCATTAGTGTCACTCTAGTGACTGGTGTTGAAGATGAGGAGGGAGAAAGTGCATCCTCTGAACTTCTGGTTGAGGCCTACACTAATGCTGAGGCATTGTTCAATTTTAAGAAAGACACCCTCAGGATTAAGGAAAAAGAAATTGAGTTTGCCATGGCCAAATTGGAAATGGAGAGGGTTGAGAAGCAGAAAGATAGGGATCACCAACTGGAGCTTGCCAGGATTCAGGCTTCACAAGGTTCTTCCAGAGGATCTGGAGATGGTTCTGGGTCCTCTTCACATCCTAACTTGCCTAAGGATCTCCTAAGTATGTATGAGGAAAAGAATGATATAATTGACTGGCTTGTAACTTTTGAATATGCTTGTGAGGTACAAAGAGTGAGTGATGCTGAAAGAATTGCATGGTTGATCAGCAGACTGCCCCATTCTGGCTGTGGTTCCATTATGGAAATGTCAAAGGTTGATAGGTTAGACTTTGTAAAACTTAAGCAATCTCTTATCCTCAAGTAAGGGAAGACTCCTGCCCAATACTTGAGGAGGTTTAGAGAATATAGAAAGAAAGAATGTATGACCTATGTAAGTTTTGTTGCAGATTATCTGAAAAACTTGAGAGGCTGCATAGAAGGCTGTCAGGTAACCACCTTTGAGGGCATGGTCAATTTGGTCATGCTTGAACATATTTCTGCCTCTTGTTCCCCAGAGCTTAAGCAGCATTTGGTGGACTCAAAGGAGTTAAATCCAAAGAGGCTAGCCATTGCTGCTGATTGATGGGTTTCACATAGAGTGTCCCATAAGGGCAAGCCTGCTTCAGGTAAGCAGGAGGAGGGAAGGAAGCAGAAAGAGAAAGAGGGCGGGGATACTGATAAAACTATGTCCAAGAAGGCCCACAAAAAGTTTAATAAGGGGAAGTCATCAGAATCAGGTCAGGGTAGTGGGACGAACCTTCCCAAGCAAGCAAGTGGCTACTCTAAGCCTCCCTATGTGTAAAGTGCCAGTGGGGCTTTTTACACTTGTGGAGCAAGTGACCACAGGAAGGGGGACCCCAAATGTAAGGGTAAGACCTTGGGGGTCCACTCTGCCAGTGTGGCATTCTCTCAGTATGAGGAAGAAGAGATGGCAGGGGTGCCCTTCCCTTTAGACTCCATTCCCTCAGAGGAAGAGTCTGAAGTTTGTCTAGATTCCTTGGAAACTAGCAGTGATGGAGCCTTGGCTCCCATTCATGTCCTATTGCATAGTGTCAATTCTATTGAGGATAGTGTTCAGGTAGTAGGTGTAAGTACCTCTACTTTTAGGAACATTGGGCCCAGTCCTAATGAAGTAGCTTCCTCCATGGTAAACCCACAGGTTCTTGCCAGAGTTCATGTGGGGGATACTCAGTTGGCTGGTAGGTCCTCTCTTAATGTTCCAGTAGCACCTGTCATTCAAGCTGTGAATAGATAAATGGTCAGGGTATCTGTCAATGTCAGGAGAGTGATTCCTAAAAGAGTGCTGGGTGAGTTGAGTCTTCAAGATGTAAGTCCTGATAGGCCCTCACCAGACCCTTCAAGCAAAATTAGGCTGTCTTAGCCAAGCCTAAGAGAAAGCCTAGGCCTAAGGTGAAACCCATGGCCAGTGGAGTAGGAAAAACAGGCAGAGGAAAGGGGAATATTCCTCCTGCCTTACCTACAACTGATGTTGAGATAGTTGGAGGCATCCCCACTCCTAGTTCGGAAGAGCGACCCCCAGAAAACCTTGCATCCTATGTGGCTCCTCAGCTGCCTAGTATACAGGTAGAGGAGAGTCCTAGGAGAACAATAAGTATGGGCCAACAGAAAAGGAAACCATCATGGTAAGGCCTATGGAGAAAGGCCTGCTTCCAATTGGAGGATTCTCCTCCAGTGAAGCAAAGAATTCACCAGGAAGGTGGGTTACTGCAAAGTAAGCCCACAAAGCCCACCAGAGCACAACTTGAGAGGTTGGAGGTAACTCAGGTTGTGAGGCCCTTCCTCCTACAGTTGGTGTGTGACATTCTCCCTGTGATGCATCCTAGTGTCAGGATATCACCTGTGTGGTCTAACACACATTCCTGCTGGCCCATGATGGGTGTACCAGGGGAAACCAATGTAGGGGTCCCACTCTCTGTCACCTGGTTGACAGAAGTGAGACAGGAATTCAGTTACTCCAGAGTTCACTTTTAGGAGTGAACTCATTGTTACCAGAAACAAGACCTAATTTTATTAGCTCTTTGACTCTGGAGACCTCAGGCAATAGGTTGCAATCAGGGATTACTGATCATCGTCCTTATGCCCTTATGCCAACCCGCAGGGAATGACTGCCAAGTCAGTCATTGACACCATGCTGAGTGACAGCTACAGAGGTAGCTCCTCTGCTGTCATCAGTAGTGGTCAGCAGACCCAGTGGAGGAATGGTGAAGTGACCTGTCAAGTGTCACTGAGCTGTCATCCACAGAATGGTCTGAGAGAGAGATCTGTCAGATCTCTCAGGAGTTTGATTGGAGCTCCCTGTGAGCCCCAGAAAAGGAGGTGGGACCTTCTCCTGTCAAATCTGTTCTACAAATCCTTGACTACCTGTCAGTGGTCTGGGCCTTGCCATGTTTCACAGCTTGGCAAGGTAAACTATTCTCAATGCTTTGGTGAACCTGGACAGGTTGCCATACAGTTTCCTGTGAATAGTATGGTGGATTTTATCTTGAGAGATAAAATTGGAGCCCTGCTTATGGCTATAGAGTGGGAGCCAGAGAAATCTGTATGTCTCCCTACCCTGTGTCAAAGCAGCCTTTCAAATGGCTTCAGTGAGCATGGCCTAGTGCGTCCTCATCTGACCCCACATCAGCAAGATGAGCTGGAGAGTGCTTGCTGAGGCAATCTCACCTCTTGTCACTGACACCCTTTATAACATGATGGTGGGAACCAGACTGTATAATGGGAATAAGTGAACCCACCAAGATTGGGTGTTGTAGTGGGTCAGAACCAAGACAAAGTTCTGACAGTTGGTGTGAGATCCAAGCTGTGTTGGAACAAAGGGTATCTGAGCATTCTAGCTGTCAAGAGTTAAGTTCTGAGGAACTGGAGGGATATACATGTAAAGCCAGTTTTATATTATGTATGAACACTAGAGCTCTGGGTTCTGTCCCCAAGACAGAAGCACACTCTTCACTAAAGGGTAACACCTTAGTGGGTCAACTCTGTACTGAAAAGTACAGAGGCTGTTATGATCTCTCTACAGGGTATGTCAACATAGCCCTGTCAGTCTGTGCTGAGGAGGAGCCAGCAGTTCCGGCCTATTCAGAGCCCTACTTCAGTGTAAGGTCTTCTGGATTGGTGGCTGCAACTGACACCTGTCAACTGAGCTTAGCCCCTGTTCTGAATGGGAAAATGGATCTCAGCAATACATGCCTGGATGACATGGCAAATTTAACCCCGACTTGGAAGGAACTGGTTCTGACTCAAGAGACTGGATGTCAGGACCTTCATCAGGCCATCTTGTTCAGAAAGACAGCCAAGTGTCAAAGTGAACAAGAGCCATTGGCCTTCCTCATGCATGAAGATGGAGTATGTGGGGAAAAGATGCAACCTCTTGTCAGTCAAGTACTTCATATACAGAACTGGGCAACCCCCACTACCCAGGCCCAAGTGAGGACTTTCCCGGGCCTCATTGGGAAATACAGGAGTAAAGTGGTAGACTATAGAAATATAGCTGTCCCTCTGACTGCCCTCACTGCTCATAGGGGACGTAAACAGTTCTTATGGACTCCTGAGTGTGAGAAGGCCTTCACTGGCCTGAAAGAATCCCTAGGTCAGGCCCCTGGTCGAAGGGCACCTGATTGGAGGAGACCTTTCTTAGTGCAGACAGATGCCTATGACACTGGGATAGTTTAGTTGGAAGACTTCCACAGCGAAATGACGAAGGTGAGGAACACCCTATATGTCTAGTCAGCTACCAGTTTAGGAGTGGAGAACTCAGTTGGCTCCAGGTGGAAAAGAGTTGTTCTTCCATTGTATGGTGCCTTAGGAAGTTGAGGTCCTACCTCTATGGGACTCCCTTCACTGTGTATGCTCCCCCTCAACCCTTGAAGTGGTTGATAGATGTTAAGGGGGAGAATCCAAAGTGGCTCAGGTGGTTCATGAGTCTTCAGGCCTTGAACTTAACTATTGGGCATAGGCCAGATCCCAAATGTAGCAATGTTGATGGGCTGTCCAACAGGGTTAACCGACTGGAACAGAGGACCCATCCAGGGGTGGATTAGTTGCCCCTTTCCCTTAGTCTGGGGGGGGGGGCTGTGTTAGGAAAGATTCTCTTTACTGCACCTTTCCTTCCATCTTTATGGAACCCCCAAACAATTTTCTTTTATTTTTCAATCTGACCTGTACTTTTTGCAGTACAGTGAAGCCTTAAGCTTCACTGTACTGGCCTTTGCTCCCATGTCATGGGGAAACAGATATGTCCTTAAGGCTATCAGTACTGGGAAACAGTGTTTCCCTTAGTCTTGTGACTGTGTTGCTACTTGTGGCTACTTTTGTATCACATGTGGTAACTTTTTATTATTGCACAGAGCAGCTTACACTGCAGTGCAATGGGGTTCATTTTTGTTTTGCCCTAGACTAACACTCAAAGGATTTTTTGATTATTCTGAGGTGCTTAAAAGATGGGCTGGTGGCAGCAGTGACTTATCCCCACTTTTTGGGGAATTGCATTTTAGCTTAACCGTGTTTACCGTGTTTGGCTACTTACTGTGGCTACTTGTTTTTCGTCCATTCTTTTGGCATCTTGTTGTTTAGCCTTCTTCCTGGCCTCAGAGACCAGAAAGACCCTTATAAGGACTTTCAGTGCCCGGGAAAGCATGAGCTTTTGGCGGGCTACTGGAGGGCTTTGTGTGTTTTCAGGCAGGATGTGGGCTGGGTCAGTCTGACCCCAATAGACATCCTGGTATCTGTGTGTCTGAGTGGTATGCATGAGTGTTCCCGCCAGTGGTCCTGATTGGAGCACTGTGGGGTGTGTGTGTGGGCTAGTTCTACCATTGGCTAGTGGGAGTTTCGACTCCTACCTGGCTTTTATGATAAGAAGAGGGCCCCTGCATTCATTTCTCAGAGATCCTGGAAGAACCTGAAGGAGCCAAGAATCCGTCCAGCTGAGAAGACCCGCAAAGAAACCTGTAACCTGTCTGGAGGAGGCCTGGCAACCAACTTCTGCTGCAGTCCTGGTGGAGCCCTGTCTGTCTTCAGTAGGCCTGCGAAGGTGCTATGACCCCAGGCATGGAGGGAACATCCATTCCCGAAGCCTACTCGGTGCCCAGCACAAAAACCGCCTTCGGGAGTGCCCGGGAATCGTCTTGTGGCTAACCAGCTTCGTTTTTGGGCTACCGGATTATCTTCATTGCCGTTCCGAGTTGCTGTCTGAAACTTGGCACACCCTCAGCTGCCACTGCAACGACACCCTCTGCGAGATTTCGGCATCCTAGCACCAAGGGGATCCGAGAAAGACTGGGAAGTCTGACCGCAGCTACTCAGTCATGCTGCATCATTGTGCGTGGCGTGCACGGTCCGAAACCTGCTTTTCTGATGTGCCTCCAGTCCAGAGAAGGGTGCTGCATTGTTTGTTTATGCATTTCTTCATCAAGAGTCCTTGTGGCAGCATTGACTTTTCCCCACTTTTTGGGGAATTTCGTTTTAGCTTAACTGCGTTTACCGCGTTTGGCTACTTACTGTGGCTACTGGCCAAACATGGCCGTGCCACCAGGCTTTTCATCCATTCTTTTGCCATCTTGTTGTTTAGCCTTCTTCCTGGCCTCAGAGGCCAGAAATATCCTTATAAGGAATTCCAGTGCCCGGGAAAGTAGGCGCTTTTGGCCGGCTACTGGAGGGCTTTGTGCGTTTGCAGGCAGGAATTGGGCTGGGTCAGTCTGACCCCAATACACATTCTGGTATCTGTGTGTCTGAGTGGTATGCATGAGTGTTCCCACCAGTGGTCCTGAATGGACCACTGTGGGGTGTGTGTGTGGGCTAGTTCTGCCATTGGCTAGTGGGAGTTTTCAACTCCTACCTGGCTTTTAGGGTAAGAAGAGGGCCCCTGAATGCATTTCTCCGAGATCTTGGAAGAACCTGAAGGAGCCAAGAATCCGTCCAACTGAGAAGACCCACAAAGAAACCTGTAACCTGTCTGAAGGAGGCCTGGCAACCAACTTCTTCTGCAGTCGTAGAGGAGACCTGTCTGTCTCGTGATCTTCAGTAGGCCTGCGAAGGTGCTACGACCTCAGGAGTGGAGAGAACATCTATTCCCAAAGCCTAGTCGGTGGCCAGCACAAAAACCGCCTTCGGAAGTGCCCGGGAATTGTCCTGTGGCTGACCAGCTTCGTTTTTGGGCTACCGGGTTATCTTCGAGGCTGTTCCGGGTTTCTGCCTGAAACCTCGCACACCCTCAGCTGCCACTGCAACGACACCCTCTTTGAAATGTTGGCATCCTTGCACCAAGGGGACCCGTAAAATACCGGAAAGTCCGACCGCGGCTACTAAGTCCTGCTGCATTGCTGTACGCGACGTGCAAAGTCCGAAACCTGCTTTTCTGACCCACCTCCACTGCCGAGAAGGGTGCTGCATTGTTTGTTTCTGCATTTCTTCATCAAGAGTCCTTGCACCAGCAAAATATCCTAACCAGAGAATCACTCGAACCTGCAACCCGTGAAAATCAAGGATCACACATTTTGGTGGGAAAAGCAAGCCAGTACACTCTTCCTTTGTTCTGGAAAGTCTTGGGAAGATTCGTAGAGAGGGGGGTAAGTTACTGAGCTTTTAACATACCCCTAAACTCCCATTGTAAGTCAATGGATTTATAATATCCTTTATCTTAAACTTATTGGCTGTGCCAATAGTTACCTTGGCAAGACTTCTAACTGTTGGGGGTAATTTTGGACACTTGTCTATCTTGAACCCTGGCCCTAAGAATCCATCACTGGACCCCAGAGACCCTACCTCCATTTTCTCCTGCCTCCTGAGTGCTGTGTCTTTGTATGCTGAACAATAGGGCACAAGGCCCCAGGCAATTTAGGGTTGGACAATATTAGTTAGGGATTACCTCTGTGGACCTTATTGTGTGTGATACTCACCTATTCATTCCCTTGCAGGAGTATTTTGATTTGTATTATGCACTTGAACCTGTGACTGTATATATGTATTTTAGTTTGATGGTATTGGTTGATAAGTCTACCTGCTTGTAGTCATTTTTCTTATAGTGTGTTTGGCCATAATTAAATAAGTGTATTTGTATACATCCTGTCTAAGTGTAATTTGTGACTCCCATTGTGTGACCTCATTGTGGACCCTTTACACTCTCACCCTCTGAAGAATTTAACCTAGACCGCCTGTCACTGCTACCTTAAACTGGTATGGCTACAGCTTCCCAGAGTTGTCCCTGTCACAATATAGGTTGGCCTTCTATACATCTGTCCACCAGGCCAGAGTATAGGAAATCAGTCTTAACAGTGAAAATGGTGATCCTTGTAGTGTTTAAATCGAGGGAGGGATGCCAAGTGCAGCCATTACTGCCGGCTATAGTCTGAACACAATATGTGTCTATACCTGATTGGTTAAGGGAAGCAGGCACAAACAAACAATATCTACAATAAGTGGATCACGGCACACAAACAGCACAAGTTCATCAATAGACTAGTGATTGTGATTGGTTATTTATAACGCGCTTAATACCTGGAGGTTTCTAAGCGCGGACCCGGGGATCGAATCTGTGTCGCTCCTCGTTGCTTGCTTCCAAGGCGAGTGCGTTGGCCCTGAGCTATCCTCCCGAGACAAAGTGTTGGGACATGAGGTACTGCCATGAAATGGAAATGTCAGTGCCTGCTAGAATTTCTCTTCATCTTTGAGTGTGAGTTACTGTGTGTATAGTGTGTCTCTTGAATCTAAGTGATTTGCCCGCGGCTGAAACTACCGCGGCCAAAGCATTCGCATGAGAAAGGTGCAAACTACCAAAAGTTACATACATACTCACACCCACACACACAACACACCCATAACACCGCCCCACCCACACCCTCAGCACACCACCCACCCACACCCCCAACATAAACAAACCCCACTTACCTTCATCTTCACGCTGGGTTCCTGCAGCGCCAGTTCACTTTCACTTCCGTGATCGGGAACCGGCGCCACAGGGTCGTTTTCTTTTCTTTTCTTTAACGGAAGGCTGCAGGGGTGTCCCCGGCATCCCCTGCTCACTATACCATGAAGTGTAGTGAGCGGGGCGATGTGGAGGACACCCCCGCATCCCCTGTTTTTTTTTTACAATGCTACCACCAAAGGTTCGAACTTTTGGTGTTCGAAACCTTTGGTGGTAGCATTTGTAGAACTTTTGGTCATTGCAACCAATTTTTGTTGGTAAAATCGTCCTATACCGTATCTCTTTCCTGTATCTTCCCTATTATACTCCAGTACATGTGCTACTGGGTTAGAAGAGTGTGATTTGGGGGTACAGTACTGTGTGTTGTGCTCTTTCTATTTACAAATGTGTCATTTATTTTCCATTAGCCTTGGAAGTGTTTTATGTGAGGGCACTCTGCTGCTTGTGGTGTACATCCCATTGGCAAGTGTCCATGACGTTAACATGCTGTTTGTTTCCTATAGTGCTAACACCTCTGCTGGCCCCCATCACTGTTGGGCAATCTCTTGAATGAGGCATCGCTCGTGAATGACACCATAGAGTGGCAGAAGGGACAGCAGCCGGAGCAACCTGCTTACAATCTCAGGGGGCGTGGGCGCGGGGAATAGAGTTGCAAGAAGTGCAGAAGGAGGCAGCATGGAACAATAAGCCAGTGGGCAACACTAAGTAGGCGACCAATAAAAAGCACAGAGCAATAATTAAGACGAAAAAAGGTTGAAGCAGAAATAAGGAGTTTGTCAGCAAGAAAGGAAAGACAATGGCAGGCTTTACAGGTATTTTACAAATGAATGAGGCAGGCATGAGCAGTGTTATAAATAGGCAAGGCAAGTGCAGGATCAACAACAATACCAAGATTACATGCAGAAGCGGAGAGTGAGAGCTGCAGAGATGGAAAGGAAAGTGACAGAGGATGCATAGGAGCAGGAATAGATGAGGCAGGAAAACAAAGCACCGCCGCGTTGGAGGAATAAAGGTGAAGAAAATGAGAAGTCATCCAGGACTGGATGGCAAGAAAGCAAGTAAAAAAATAGAATGGAGAGAGTCAGAGAAAGAGGAAAAGGTGAGAAAGGTCTGAGAATCTTCAGCATATAAATGGCAAGAAAGTTGAAAGGAAGAAACAATGGATTCTAGAGAAATAATATAAAGAGAGAAAAGAAAGAGGACTCAGAACCGAACCTTGAGGGACACGGAAATAGAAAAAAGAGTGAGATGATCAACCATATAAAAATCTGAACAAAGGCCCAGAAGGATAAGAATGTAATGTGAGTTTAGCTTGATGAGCAGAAAGAAAAGAATTAGCAAGGTATAGTAAGGCAGTCTCTGTGAAGTGAAATTGACAGAAAACAAATTGGTAGACAGGTCAAATAGACTGGTGATCTAAATACTTCGGTATAAAGCACTAATGTAAGAACTCTTGGGGAAAAAAGGAAGAAGATAGGACGGAAATCAGCAGGGAGAGAAGTAGCGAGATCATATTTCTTAAGAATGGGGATCATGATAGCATGTTTAAATCCAGAAAGAAAATGTGAAATAGAAAGGAAAATGTTACAAAGAAGAGTAAATAGCAGAATAAATAAGGCATTGACTTTAGGTACAAGACATGAGGAAAATGGTATACGATAAAGAGGAGAGGCAGTGGGATGAGCACAATATAAGAAAGCCATAGTATCAGAATCGGCAGGCAGCTGAAAAGAGGACACAGAAGTGAAAACAAGTGCAAATGAAAGATGTGGAACTTCAGAATGAGAGGTAGAGGGTACAAGAGAGAAAAAAGAGTGCTAACTTTAGATGTTAAATAATTAGCAAAATCAGCAGGAGAAAGTGATGAAGGAAGGGAAGAGCCAGGAGCTGATGTGGACATAGTACGGTTGAGCAGCTGAAATAAATGCCAATCGTGTAAAAAAAAAAACATGGAGATCTGATTGAATTGGTCAAGCGGCAGGAAGAAAGTCAGAGGGCACTGGCAGGAATTACCTATTTTCATTTACACTGAATTGTCAAGAAGGAATCCATGACTTCTACCACAGAGCTGTAGGTCTTTCACCCAGGCACCTGCAAATATCACTGCCAGGGTTCCTCAGGCAGACTTTTCCACCACACCTGTAGCAATCAGGGCTGATTCCCATTTCTTACGTCCGATTCCCTTCCAACCTGAACTGACTGTTGCGCTGCATTAAACCTCTCCCCTTGACAACGTTGGCCATGAGGAGCTTCTCACAGCCCGTTACTACTCTGTGTACTGGATATGGGCACACCAGTAACCCTGGACCCTACGTGCAGCACAATGCCCAGTTGCTCCCAGTGGGAACAGAGATCCCTCGCCAACCATATGCTTCATGGAACATGGACATATTTGCCCTATTGCCTGACTCCCCATTGACAGGCATTACTTTAGACTAGAGGATGACCATGTTATTGGTACCTTGGTAGACAGTAGACAGTGCACTTTTGTGCCTATCTCAATAATCTGTAAAACTGCGTCGGAAGCGGCCTCTGTCACGAGTCTCTATCACAAGTCTCACAGTGCGTAGTACGGCTTACGTGAGGTGCAGCTTGACGCGAGAGCGAGAAACGGTTGCAGATCCTTTCCTTGGACCCTTCGATCCTGACGCGGGTTGTGTGACGGGGCCCGGAGCGTGGAGCGCCTGCGGCTGGGCAGTGAGAGAGTGAGGCTGTCGGCTAATCCCGATTCCAGCGCGGGCTGCTCAAGGCGTGTCGCGTCCAGGCGTGGAACGACGGCAGCGGTGGAGGCAGTTGGTGAGAGAGGCCGCCAGCTGACTTCCAGTTGGTTCCTAGCTGGCTACAGATTGTGTGAGCAAGGCGTGCAGACCTGCTGAAACTGTCGGCGAGAATATACTTGGGGTAAGCAAGCAAGCTGTAGGCTACCAAAGCTCCTGGTGGCGGTGATTGTAGATGTGTGGTACTCTCAGCGTGATCTGAGAGGAGTTACGGGGGAACTCGGTTGCCTCGCTGAGATTGCGAACAGGTTGAGATCTCTGTGCACTCCAGCCACGTACACTGGAGTGCTTTGGGGTTGGCTTACCAGCTGGTAGAGACGGTGGGCGATACAGCACCTCGGCGGGGTCCTCTGTAGTCGAGTTTGTGGCCTGTACTGGTGAAGCTGAGTAGTGGCGTGTCGGAGGTGGCCTCCCTCCTTGCTCCTTGCTTATTGTTATTGGAGACTTTCGAGGTGCGGTCTAACTCACGATCCCCCTTGCTCTCCACCTTGTTTTCTTTCCTCTTGATATTTTGTGCTAAGAGGTGGAGGAGATAAGGAAACAAATAGTGTGTGGGATCCACTCGTGAGTTCTCCAAAAGACGGGTTAACTTATTCTTATCCCACTTCATCAGTAACCATTCCATCTACCAAACTGCTCTGTGATATTGTGGATAAGCGGGGTGACCTTGAGTCTCTCCTGAGAAGGACCATTGAGCCATCCATGAATCCAAACAAAGGGCTACATATACAGAGGGACTAATCCACATAGGCAAAGTACCTATAGCTGTAATATTTTCATCAGGAGACTGTTGGCCTTGTGCCTTTGATCCTGGTGTGGACTGAAAACGCATTGGCTCAACAAAAAGAGATCAACAATCTCCTGCCCTAATGCAAGCAGGAATAGAACGGGAACAAACCACATATAATCTAAGGAAACCTAAGGTGAAAATCATAAACCAGACCCTTGCCAACAAGGAGGCTATAATGGAAAAAACTAGATCAAAAAAGAAAGTAAGGAAAACGCCTCCTATAAAACAAGGTGTGATTACGGAATTCTTCCCATTGAATCTAGTTTGTGAAGTTAACTCCACTGCTATTGAAGAAGATATACCAGCTCATTGTGACAATGAGGCCTTAACATCGATAGACTTCGACGACATAGTCAACAACTCACTATTAGATCTATGTTTAAATATCCAAAAAAGTATGACACCACATCCGGTTAGCAGGAGTAATAACAGTGGCATACAGATGGATAGAACCACAACCACACCTTCAGGAACAACTGCGGTGGGCCTTGGCTTAGACAGGTTGTCAATTTCACCTAATCTAGCAATGGTTTCCACAGAGGATGTTCCCGATGTGGAAGTTGAGTCCCAGGACAAGCCCTTCCCAGGGGCCCCAGAAATAGCGGAAATCCAGGCGTCAGTAGCATCATTACAGTTTGCGCTTAAGATTCTGCTTAAAATGTCCGGTCGAATATTGGCCAATACTGAGTCGACTGCTATGGAAAATAAAGGAAGACAGATGGCAGCCGAAGAGGCTGAAGCCAATCTTTCAGAAGCAATTTTTATCGTCAATGAAATCAAAGAGCAAGAAATCCTGGAAACTGAGCAGGACGTGCCTAGCCCTAACCCTCTTTTTTCACGAAAACAACAGAGATTAGCAAAAAGGGCTGGAAAGGGCAAAAGAGGTAGTACTAGGGCACGCCCGGTGCAAGAACAGGGAGAGATGGGACTACTTACCAAAAAGAGCAGGAAAAGAGTGGCAAGAGCCAAGAAACGGAAGGCGACCAGAGAGGGATATCTTACCAGCTTGCTGCTTCCTATACAAGATGCTGACAATGAGTCTGAAGTGGAGATAAGAGTATGGAGTTGGAAGAGGACTACATTGGAGAGCCTGAATTAAAGGAAGTACCGGAAATGTCTAAGGAATTAGAAAACTTGGAAATATCTGCAGCTGCCGTCATGGAAACCAAAGGGGAGACAAGGGGAAACAGGATATGTCTGATTAAGAACTTATACCATAGCAAGAATAGCAAATGGCTATCGCGTTCAGACCTTTTGACAAGATTAGATTCTGTCCCACAATTGCGGGTCCTTAAATCTGACGATTTCGTATTTGTCGAACCCTTGAAAGGCCCTAACCCCAAAGTATCTGCGCTACACTGCAAGTTCCTAGCTACAGCAGATTTACTAAGGAACTATAAAGAGGAACTAAAAGCAGTAGACGTTGAAGTCGACGCTGATCTTAATGAAGTTGAGCTAGATTGGCCTATAGCAGAAGAAGAAATGGCCCCAGTAATAGCAGATTATCCAAGTTTACCTAAGGGAAAGAAGATTGTGGCATCTGAAGTTCAACAAGTCCTAAAATGGTTAGCTGATGCGCTTCCTGAGATCATTACTAATCAATGAGATCTAACTTTACTGTCCTGGAACTGCCGTGGCTTTACTCATCTGCTATCCCCGGAGGGTTCAATAAAGCTATTGGATAAATGTAACTGTTTTTGTCTGCAAGAAACATGGGGCATAGATCCCTTAATATTGGATGGCTATGTGTTATATCATGCGGCAGCAAAGAGGGGTGAAAAAGGCAGGCCCTATGGTGGTTTGACCATAGGGGTGGCCAATACTATGGGTTCGAGACAGATTGACTGCACTTTTGAAAGTAATATGATAGCAGTCGAAGTAATTCCGGATCTCAAGAACCCCAGGGGCTCTTTTCTGCTAGTGAGTTTATATAACCATCCTAGGGCAAAGCTAAGCGAACAACTGCAGGACTCTCTTCAAGATCTATTGGCAGAGTGGCTGTTTACATCTAGAGATTCTGGAATAATTGTTGATGGTGACTTCAATTGCCACATGTCAGGCTATGTGAGTAAAATGCCGAACCCCAGACTAAAAAAAAGAGGTGTTATGGTACACAATAAAAGAGATCCTGAGGGTGGAGTGTGGGATTATTTGTTTGAGTCCTGGGACATGGAAATGCTCAATGGTAGAACAGCTAGTGATTACCCTGGTCACCACACATGGTCAAATGGGATCTCATATAGTACATTGGATTATATATTTGTGTGCCCCAGGCTCCAACAATTGGTGATGGATATGACAGTGATCACTAATGAATGGAGCGATCACGCCGCATTGAAATGTGAGATTAGTATCCCCAGAGAGTTGCCTCCGCCCAGTAATATAGGCATGGTAAAAACTAATAAATCCGGTACTAGGATTTCTTGGTCCGATAAAAATATCTCTCTGGCAGTTGAGGCCCTGGGGATGGCAGATGATAGAAAGCTGCCTAATTTTAAAGAGCTATCAATTGAAGACATAGAGGATTGGGTCCTGGCTTTTGCAGAAAGGCATGCATCATCATCAGTGGGGACAATGATAAGTACGGAAGGTAAAAAATTGCCTTATGACAAAGCAATTAGAGATATGAAAAGAGCGCTAAGAGCGGAGCTCCGTAAGGCTAAAAAAGATATGGCACTTGGGGAGAGATATTATGTAACAGTTAGAGGGATCAAAAACAGATATAGAGCGGCTATTAAAGCCAAAAGAAGAGCAGACAGATTACTGGCCTGGCAAAAAACAGTGAAGACCATATGTGAAGGGAATACTAGTGACATCTGGTCCCTGTCGAGTGAGGCACGAGACCCACAAAATGGGACACTGACCAATCCCATTGAAACCAGAGTCTGGGAAAATTTCTTGGAAAACCGGAAGGCGGAGGATATTAATTTACCAGTATTGCATAGTCCTCCATCAGTAGCTCCGTCTGATATATCATACGAAACTATTTTTAATAAAATAAAAGAGATAAAATCATCACGAGCACCAGGACCTAATGGACTATCCAATATTGTTATTAAATCGTACCCCGCTTTTTGGGCCAGCCTATTGAGTATACTATTTGAGAAAATTCTAAAATCTGGTAAAATACCTAGTTCTTGGCAAAAGGCAATATTGATCCCCGTGTTTAAAAAGGGAAACAGACTCGACCCTAGTAATTACAGACTGCTTTCAATGCTAGATGCCACGGGGAAAATATTTGCCTCATTATTACTAAAAGAACTACAAATATGGGCTGAGGATTCTGGTGTATTGTTCAGACAGGGTTATTCTACCTCCCAAAATATTATGATCATGGATATCCTACGAACTAGAGCCTTAAGAATGGGGGCCCCTTCTCTACATGCTTTATACATAGACTTTTCGGCAGCCTTTGATTCTATTCCCAGAAGCCGTCTGTGGTGGAAATTGAATCTAATGGGCTGTCTGAAAGGTCTTATATATTATCTGAGACTACTACATCAAAATAATACAGTAAAATTGAAACTAGATCAAGAAGGGCACACGACTGCTAACATCACACAAAATAGGGGTGTTAAGCAAGGCTGTGTTACAGCGCCCCTAATATACAATCTATATGTGTTTGACATTCCCGAAGCAATAGCCGCCGTAAACAACTGCCCGCCCAAAATTGGCAAAGCCTCCTGCCCTGTCCTGGCTTATGCCGACGACCTGGTGATTTTCGACTATACCATCAGTGGAATACGCAGATCTGCGGCGGCCCTCTTGGAGTATGCAGAGGTGAATGGCCTGAGCATTAATTTGGGGAAAACAAAGGTCATGAGATACACAAAAAAGAGAGTATCGCGTGTATCACTTAAGGTAGGCTTGGTGAATATTACCTACGTTCCCCAATATCGGTACTTGGGTATAGACTTTGAAATCACTGGCGACTATGTGGGCTGTAAACAAGTGCGCGCAATTAGAGCGGCGCAATTGACGGCCCTGTTTCACAGGTTCACTATTAAGCAGTGTGGTTTTACGCTGTGGGGTATTCGGCAGCTGTATATACAGGCTTTCTCTCCGGCCATAATATATGGCTTAGAATCCCTACTGGAGATGGATTTAGGCTGGCTACAGGTGATCGAAGGAAAATTTTGGCGTAGTATCCTTGGCCTTGCCCCCTGCATACCAATGGCTATAATAAGATTAGAATTGGGCTTGATCTCTCTTAAGGCACTCGTACTGAAGAAGCGAGCATCAATATATCTAAAAATGACTCGTGATACTAGTAATGGATTACTAACAGCAGTCCATCAAGAAATGGCCAGGGAGAAATCGAGTACCACAACTATTGACCAAATGACTAAATTGTATTCTGAAATTGGGTGGCAAAATAAGGAGGGGGGTTATTCAGAGAAAGCTTAAAGGGCTCTTTGTAAACGTATAGACCTCTGGGACTGGATTGAGAATTTTGAACATCTGGGGAGGTTGAGAAGTTACAAATTTGTGCAACATAGACTCTATGATTTCAAGAAACCACAGAGATACTTCAACATTTGTCCATCAGTTAGACTTAGACGGTTTATCTTGTTACTTAGATTGGATCAACTGCCTACGCTGACTGTTACGGGAAGAAAGGCTAAGATAGCTATTACATTGCGATCATGCCGCCTATGTAAAGTTCAAGACCTGTTGGAAACGGCAAAGCATCTCCTAACTGAATGCACCGAGATGGCCAGTACATTTAAACCCCTGTTGGATAAATATGTTTATGACAATGAGTATATCAAGGATGACCTTTTTTGGAACCATTGTATCAACTCTAACAGCATGCGTTTGTTGACAGCATTGTATACTATCTGGCTGAGGATTGAAGTCAGACTGGACATAACACTCTAAACAATTGCATGGATCGAATAATTGTATGCTAATATTTGCACTATAGATAACTGTATGATCTATACCGGATTCATGAAGATGATTTTTATGTTTGTTTTTTATCGTATATTTCAATTTTATGATATTTATTTTCTGCTTTGTGTAAAGTTTATAATTTAAACTATATCACAATAAATAAATAAAAATAAATAAGTTATTGGTACCACCTACAAAGCACAGCGAGGGGTTCCACATTCTGTTCAAAGATTTGTTCAGTAACAAACAGAATCAGCAATGGTTTATTCAAGTTAACTCTGATGGGTAAGACCAAAAGGCAACCCCACCTGTAAACATGAGAGGCACTATTCTGTCCCCTTTCCACTGAAAATTCATAGGGGATCGCACCCAGCTCTGCAAAGGTGAATTCTTCAGGATGCAGCAATGGCACGGCTGGTCACAACTGTGCACCCCTCACATGCACCATCATTTCACCCCTTGCCCATAGCCTGGCAAACCTCTGCCCGACTGAACACCACGTGGTCAATGCATACTTATTTTTACTGTATCTGTTTATTTAGGTAGAAATTCATGTTGAGCCAATAAATGTAGATAAAACAAAAAACAAATAGTAACACTATGCGTGTGTGTTCTGTGTCTGCCTGTAGGCAGGAGTGCCGAGGGTTAGACCTGTGCTAGGGGTCATGGAATGTGCAGGCTAAGACATCTGTAGAGCCACAGGATGAGTGAAACCAGAGTTTACAGCGGCCACATAACTAAACAGGGAAATATATGGAGCGGTGCAGCCATAATACCAGCCACTGCAATATTTGCACCCCCAGGAAACCCTATAAAGTGACAGGCTGGACACATACTTCGTACAGCATGCACTAACTGCCTGGTCACAGGGACAGATTAGGGGCACAGTTCGTGTCCCATTGACAGCTGCTCAAATAGCATTAAATGACATATGTCGTCGACAGCCATGCAAATGCTGCAGCATATGCAGACGGGAAATGCACGTCTAGAGTCGAAAAGTTAAACACCTGCATACGTGTTTTCTATGACGAGTAGCTGTGCTATAACTATCAAAGCAGAAGGGACATCTTTTCGGTGTTTTACACAGTAGTGTATGGTGGTATAGTGAGCGCGGGGCAAATGTGAAAATAGTTGTACTGTTTAAAAAAATCACCGCAAAATGTAATCTGTAACCAGACTTGCCACGGCTCAGTTGTCCTGCCCCGCACTCCTCGCACCGCCCATCTCTACCACCACTATGCCCTGAACTGAGTGAGGGCTCTTGCTACAGTACTGGGCCTTTCACAGTGTTGGGAGGTTTTGCTGGATCCAGCTTGTATCACGGTTCACTTGTCCTCTCAAGTTGCAATGCACAAAGAAGGAAGGTCTTTTGAAATCGCCTTGCTGGGATATTTCATTCTTTCATAGAATTTCTGGTTGAGTGCAGCTATCAGCCTAGATAATCAGGGACACTTGTCCTTTGCATCCCGAGTAGACAGAAATTGCCCATCTGAAGAGCTGTGAATCAACATTTAGCAAGAAGACAGAAGGCACCCGCACGCACGCTGCATAACACATAATTTCATGTCAGAATTATGCCCAAGAAAACGAGGAGCAATGTGGGCGCACCCTCCCCTTTACAGCTAGACCCCGGAACATCTGGGCAGAGAACCGCTCTTATTTGACTCAAATCTCATCTAGCGATTAAGTGAAGAACAACTGTGACATCTAAGGGGCGATACAAGGTTGAAGTTTGGTAACTCTAATGTGAGAGACAAATCAACGAAAGCTATTACTGTGACTATCCCTGTTTATACACTGTCTGTATGATATCATAAACTCTCCGTTGTACTCGTTAAATGCCAATTAAAAAAAAGGTTAAAAAAAGAATAATGCCAGGTCAGAGTACCATGCAGGAAAGCCATGACAGAAATGACAGTGAGCCCTGAGACAACACAGACATGGACTCATCATGGACAACATGGCATATGGCCTTATAAAAATGAAGTAGGCTCCTGGTGGAGTGATTTAAGCAATTGGAGGCAATTGGTGGTTATCTCTGCTTCTTCCTTTTATCTTTGTTTTATTTTCTATTCAGTCAGTCTGTTTGCAAACAATAGCACACATTTCAATCAATTTGAACCTCGGCCAGTTTTGATGGACAATCGCCAATGGGCTCCGATGTGGCTAACCACTGCTAATTTTACTACACAAGCACTACAGCAGTGTGGGCTTTCATTTCTCTTCTCTTCTCTTCTGCTTAAATTCTAGTGCACCACTGTTAGCAGAGTGTACAAAGGAAAATGCCATTTGTCATCGAGGAGTTACTGAGCATAGACACTTTGATGCCTGGACGGACTACTTGCAGTAATTGACCATACGGGGAACAGCCGATTCCCTCGGCTACTAAGTCTGCCAAGCCGATTGCTTCTCCATTGTTTAAGAAGATGGAAAATGATACTTTGTACAACTGATCATATTAGTATGTTTTAACTGTGGGTAATTGTAGGCCACTTTAGGCCAATAAGAAAGTAATGAAGCAGAGGTTCAAACTCATCTCCCGGGCTCCTCCCTTTTCCAAGTCTGGTGTTGGATCCTCTACACCACCATTGCAGTGATAACCAAGACCATACAAGGGTACCTAGGCTTAAGCACAGCAAGGAGTGCCGGCATACAAGACAATGGACTTAGTGGCACCTTGGGCATGACATTCAGAGTCTGCTCTGCTGGATAGTGCATCATGCGACGTCTTAGGTCTGGCCAAAACGTGTAGAGAGTTGCAGTTAGTTTAGGCCAACCAGCGCTGAGGAAAAAAAGAAACGTGTAGCGGATTACTCACCGAGAGAAAGGGTGTCACACTGCCGCGAAGGGTGCATTTTGTGTTGACTGTTATTGAGAAGTACTGTGAGTTGCATGTCAAATAATAAGTGTCAAGTCCGAAATTGGGACTATGACAGTCTGTTGGTAAACTACCAATACAAATCCTATTTTCCTGCACAGCTTTACTGTCAACAACTTATACTCACTTCAGTTTGAGATGTGCACAATGATTACATCTTTCTGATATTCCTCCTGTTACCGGTGTATGGGAATGTCTTGTGCTGGATGCCCTGGGAAAACGTCCACACTGAAACTGTAAGTTTCAATATCCTTTAGACAGAAGGGCAAACTAGGACAATAGAGCAGGCGCCCTACCTCTTTCAAAGGGCACCATTAATCAAATACCAAGGCGTGCAGCTATTCAGGGATCTCACAACTGTACAAATGAAATGATTGCTTTTCAAGGAAACACTGAAATGGATCTTAAAATACTGTCTCATTTGCACCTATAATTAACGTGCTGAAATAAATGTTCCCAAAAGGATCCCGCGTGCAGAAATCATCTGCCACATGCAGAGGCTGCCCTCAGCCACAGTCCTCGATACATTTACATGTTAATAAGATATCTGCAAGACTTGCGCAGAATGGCAGGAAGCCAGCAATTGCTTAAAAGAGGTTATTCAGAGCAGCACAGGAAGGAGGAGCTGCCTTTCCAGCTCTTTAAGAGTGTGTGCTTTCCATAATACCACAGAGAAGGAGAATTTGGCAAGGCAGACTGTTTTAGACATGGAAACATGTTTTTGCTTCTATTTCGATTTCCGTCTGCAGTAATGAGATTTGAACTGGATGACGTTAAAAGCAATGTTCTACTCTGGCGATTAGTTGTGAGCATAAAAAACACTCCAGCCTATTTTCTAATGCAAGTGTCATATTTGTATGTGTGTATCATTGAAAGGTGGCATGAGGTTCAATGCTGGGATAGAGAAGGTTTGGCCCAAGTGGCCTTGTAACTTGGAGACCTGAGTTCTACACCTCAGCACGTGACCAAAACGTGTGCAATTCAGGGCAAAACAAATTACCTCAAATTTAAAATACATGAAGAATAAATATTTGGAAGCTTAGCTTAGCAAGTGCTGAACAGTATTGTGGCAACTGTACGTTCCCCGTAGCCATTCCCTATGACGCCCTCGTTTCTGGAATGTGCTCTCAACAGACCACCTGCTCCATTTTGTTGTACTGTATGTTCAGGGCCTCGTGGTTGAGATGTTTCTGCTGCAATAAATGGTCTCTCTAAATTACTCTGCTGCTTCTTGCAGCTAAATCTGCTCTATTTCAGCGACACCTGCGTATTTATCAGCCACATGTTCGTCGACCCAGGCACATATGCTCTGCTCTACAATACTCCCAGAAAACGCAGACATGTACTTCCAATGCCAACTAACATAAGTGAGTATAAACAAGATGAACATTGGCATGGCATGGCAGCGCATCACTGCGATCCCTCTAGAAATGGAATCATGAAGGAGTTACACCAAAAGCACTTTGGGCACCAAGAGGAAACTGTCATAAAATCCATTGTTACACTTATTGCCAGCAAGACACTCTCGATATGAAAGCTCAAGACCGACCTTTTCCTAAATAAACTCTCTGGGTTGAACAGTAAAACCGATGGGACCAAAAAATGCATTAAGCAGATGAGAGAACTATTTCCCAGGCTTAAAAGCGTTGGGCTATCTGCCACGGAACCCAAGTGAAAATACTCCTCAGAGCAGGTGTACTTCTACGGGAAAGTTGAGGATATGCAGGCATGTGTACATTTGAGCAAACAGTGCGTGAAAAGATCTGTACCACACCAAGGAAAGAAAGAAAGCACGCAATTGATCTTTGGTATATTTCCTACTTTCAGAGTATGCCACTGCAGTGAATCAAATTAGAACTGTTGTAATGGACTGGTTATCAGCCCTGTGTGGGCTATGGAGTTATCTCACCGCCCTCGACCTGCTACTCATGCAGGGGTCCCTATCTTCGCCCCAGCTGTGGTGTCGGGGTTCTCCCTGGCATGTGCTGACCTGCCTCCTCATCCTGGCTCTCGATGGGGTGGTCAGCACTTCGCCTCAGTTCTTTCCTCCTGGGTTGGAGGATCAGGTAGCTGTAATATCCTACGTTGCTGGAAGCGGCCTTCACTTCCGGAAGTCATGAGCTCAGCAGGATCTCTGCTGTCGGTGAGAGGCAGTGCTCTGCAGGCTTCTATTGGGATCCTGCTGACCACGCAGAGTGCGTGGCTCTCCTGTTGAGGTGGCGGGACTTCAGCAGGCAGGGGAGGGGAGGTGAAAGGGAATCTCCACTTTGGTATTCCTTGTCCTCAGAGGGGGTCACCCCCAATGGGATCTCGCTTGCCCTGTCCCCTATGGAGGGTATTGCGTAGCGGGATCGCCTACCTAGTCCCAAAAGGAGTGGCTCTCATTTGGGGAGATGGGATGAATTCCCTGGATTCGTTACATCTGCCACTGTTTTACTCTTTTTATTCCTGTGCGCAAAGAGTGTATGGGTCCATGCATACTGTTGAACCTCAAAGGTAAAGTCAAGTTAGATCTCCAGAGAGTGTGCATTGACCACTGGGTTTTAAGAACTTGAGTATTGGTTTGATCATCTCTGTGAGTGATTCTTTGGGTGTGAGAAGTAACCTGTTCTGTCTATCGGGCTCTGTGGCTATTGTTGTTAAATGTAGAGATGCATTTCTGCATTCGTAGGAATCAAGAGATAAAAACATCTAAAAATCAAGAAACACTTTTCTCAACTTTTATCATTATTCATCAGTATCTGACAAGCATCAGCCAGAATAATCTGTTCATCAACCGTCTGAAGGAAGCCTAGCAACACCTCTAAAGTAGTGTACAGACTGGAGAGGGGTATTTGTACTTCTGCCCTCTATATGGCAGAGTAGATGCACAGAGCACCCCAGCCAAGGTTCTCTGTATGGTTGCTATAGATGAGCGACCAAGGCGTAAGCTCTCAGGAGGTGATGCATGCTGGTTCTTAAGTACAGTGAGTCCCCAAGCCCCCACAAAGGAATGTCCACACACTATGTTATGTGCTAACACAGTTCTCTATATAAAAGATAAGGTTCAGAGATATATATACACAATTCAATAACACATTTTGTACTCTGGTAATTATAAATATGAAAATATATACAGTTATATGTGGTGTTAAGACGGATTTCTGAACTCTGTCCTGGTGGCGCAGAAGTTCAGAAGGCCAACCTAATTACTTGGAACAGGGTAACCTCTGGACAAGCCAGACCAATCAAGGTAGCGATCGCGGCGGTCAAGACTAGGTCTCAAGAGGGGTGAGGGTGACTGAAAGCCCGCAGTGAGCACACAAAGCAAGAGCGCTTACAAACTACTCCAAACAGTTGTTTATATCAAAAATAGATACACATTTATTATAAGGCCTTGAAACTAATAACCACAGTAAAAGCAGCAATATACAACGATATTAAACCAACACATACACTATCCACTCAATATATATACAGAATACACAGTTTCACAGCATTAGCAGCACGAAATATGTTATCCACCTGCAGGGGAAGGAAAACAGGCAGTGCGAACCAATGCGTGTGATATGTCCGCCTTCTGAGGCCCCTAACTAGATGGTAGTCCAATCCCTACGAAGAGTGGAGCCTAGCGCTCAAAAGTACCTGCACACGCCGGTGCCAATGGGCAGAAGGTGAAGCTCTTCGGAGAACGTTGGACAGCTCTGTAGGGTTCCCTAATGAAGGAGAACACGGTCCGCGACTCTAGCGCAGCCTCCACTGTGAGGCAGAAGTAGGGCGCGAGTACGGACAAGGGGAGCTGTATTTACAGCGGGGAAAAGCAAGGGGCACTGCAGGAGGGCGACCAGATCCTAGCTAATCTACTCACCGGTCCCCGAAGCAAGCAGGCCCGAGCTTCTCCTCGATAGATGCAGCTTCTGGCAGGTTCTGAAGAGCAGGGAACGTCTCGTCGTCGTGCAGAGTAAAAAGACGTCCCGATCGAAGAATCCTGCACAGTTTTGTCGCCACGGCAGGGCAACGGAACGGCCGGGTGTATTCAAGCCAAACGAGCACCGTTCACCTCTAGCTTAGGGTTGCTAAGCAAACGAAGCGTGTGAGCGTGCCCCGGACTCAGAATACCACCCAACCTGTCGGCGATTACAGAGCAGGACTCCTTAGTAAGCTGGTCAGTCAACTGGATGGCCCAGAGACACTTCCGAAGGCTTACGGCAGGAGTTGATGAAGGTGCCGGGAATAGCTGGTCCTGCTATTCCAATAGGTCGAAGCGCCAGTACAGGCCTTCTTGTTCGATCTTAGGTGGAAAGGGCTTCACCGGACGACAGCAATGAGGAGCAGAAGTTCTTCAGGGGGTCACCAGCGATTCCTCGGTCCAGCCTCGTGTTCGCAGGATACTTGGCTCCTGTATCCCTGGGTTCGTAAGAACTCAGGAGATCGACATGGTAGTGGTGTTTCCAGCTCCCTCTTATCCACGGTTCCCTTCGCGCCAAAACGGAGGGGAGCCAATGGGAGATCCGCTCATCAACACACATACCATACGTGGACCAATCACGGACCACAGTGGTCCCAGGCATTCACACCACCCTAGACTCTCTGGCACCCAGGATGTGTATTGGGACCAGACAGCCCAGCCCACATCCTGGGGGCACTCAAACGACATGTAGAAGCCCGCGAAAGCAACCGTGTTTCGCGGGAAACTACATGCCCAAATAAGGAAGGCCCCGGGTCGCCTGACCCGGGGGAAGGTAAAGGGAGCAAGACGGACAGTGGACGAGACAAAGGAGCCTCGTGGTCCGGCCATTTTGGGTAGCCGGGCCACCCTTTTGTGTTCGCGGCAAAAAGGTGCTCAGAACGGCAAAAGGAGCTCAAAATAAACCAAATGATCGCTGCCACCAGCCCAGTCCCTGAATGACTTGCACCGATCCAAAAACCATCCTACAAGAGTGTCTAGGGTCTGTAGAAGGCTAGAGACCCAAGAGAGATGTAAGTTAGCTTACAGTGCCCTCTTGTGTCGTGTTGCACTAAAATGGCGACACGATAAAAGAAACTACGGGAAACAGCGTTCCCCGGTACTGACTGTCTTAAGGGCATGTCAGTTTCCCCGTAAGAAAGGAGCGAAAGCCCAGAGGAGTACGGCAGAAGGCTGCACTTCTCTGGCAAAGTCAAGAAAACAGGTTGAAAACAATAGCAAAAAGTTTAGGGGTTGCCACATGGAAGGAAAGTTCCCTACAATAACGAAATCTTTCCTAACACTCGCCCCTCCCAGACTATGGACAGGGGGAACTAATCCACCCCTGGATGAGTCTCTTGTTCAGGTCGGTAAAACATTCTGGACAACCCATCAGCATTGCTATGTTGGACACCTGGCCTATGCTCAATAGTGAAGTCGAAGCCTTGTAGACTTATGGACCACCTAAGCAACTTTGGATTCTCCCCCTTCATGTTCATTAGCCACTTTAACGGCTTATGGTCAGTCTGCACAGTGAAGTGGGTCCCATAGAGGTAGGGCCGCAGCTTCCTTAGGGCCCACACAACAGAGAAACATTCTTTCTCTACCGTGGACCATCTGAGCTCTCTTTCCTTAAGCTGGCGACTAATAAAACCGATAGGGTGTTCCTTACCCTTCTCATCTACTTGTGATAGTACAGCTCCTATCCCAGTGTCAGAGGCATCCGTCTGCACGATAAAAGGTCTTTGATAATCAGGGGCCCTGAGCACAGGGGCCTGGCACAAGGAGTCTTTCAAGCCATTGAAGGCCTTCTCACACTCGTCAGTCCAAGTTACCTTCTTGGGTTTCTTCGGAGTTGTGAGGGCAGTCAGAGGAGCAGCTATGGTGCCATAGTCTGCCATAAAATTGCGGTAATAACCTGTGAGTCCTAAGAAGGCTCTCACTTGGGTTTGTGTAGTGGGGGTAGGCCAGTCTTGTACTGCTTGTACTTTACTGGATAGAGGCTGTCTCCTCCCTCCAACTACTTCATGTCCAAGGTAAACCACTGAGCCTTGTCCATTTTGGTGAGGGGCCACTCGGACACCCTCAAAAGAGCTAACTGAAGGACTGCTTGGGAACAGGTCGGGGAGAGGTTCAGACTCCTCTTCCTCTACATCTGAAGCCAGTAGCAGTGCTACGATTTCGACGCTTGGGCCGAAAGCCTTCAGCCTATTCATGTGATACACTTTGGGAGCCTGTCCAGGCCTTCCAAGGTCCACTGAATAGTTAACCTCACCCAGGGGCTCCACCATTGGGTAAGGGCCTGACCATTTGTCCTGTAAAGCTCGAGGCCTTATGAGATTCATGATCAGGACTTGCTGACCAAGTGTAAAGTTGATGAGGGAAGCTTTCTGGTCGTACCAATGTCTCGCCAGCGCTTGCCCTGCCTTCAATTTATCACTAGTCAAGCCCATCAGAAGTACCATCCGTTTTCTGAGCCCTAGCACATAATCAACTACATTGGTAGCAACAGGGGGAGTGGGCATCTCCCATCCCTCTTTGACGATGGCTAAGGGTCCCCGTACGGGATGACCGAACAGAAGTTCGAAGGGGCTGAAGCCAACACCCTCCTGTGGTACCTCTCGGTAGGCAAACAGCAAGCATGAAACAAGAAGATCCCATTTTCTTCTCTGAGGCTCCTCCAGAGCCCCAATCATGCTTTTTAACGTCCTGTTAAGACGCCCCCCCAGACCATCGGTCTGGGGGCGGTATGCAGAAGAGAACCTGTAGGTGACCCCACATTCTTTCCACATAGCCTGCCTATACTTCGACATAAAGTTGCTGCCATCATCCGGCACAACTTCTTTAGGGAAGCCAACCCTAGTAAACATGCCGAGTAAAGCTTCTGCAACTGGCTTGGCAGTTACAGTTGTAAATGGGACGGCCTCAGGATACCTGGTTGCATGGTCGACCAGCACCAGGATAAACCTATTGCCTGAGGATGTTTGCGGGTCAAGGGGACCAACCATGTCGATCCCTACCCTTTCAAATGGTACCCCCACAACTGGGAGCGGTACCAACGGAGCTTGGATTGTCGCACCAACCTTACCAGACAACTGGCAGGCGGCACAACTCCTGCAGTGACTTTCTACTTGCTCCCCCATCTTGGGCCAGTAGAAGTGCATGGATAACCTTTGCTTGGTCCTCCTCATACCAAGGTGACCAGCAAGGGGAACGACATGCGCCAACTGCAGGAGGAAGGGCCTAACAGCAAGGGAAACCACCAACCTCCTATGGTCTCCTTCTGTAGACTCTGTGGGCTCACTATAAAGGAGTCCACCTTCCTGGTAAATCCTTTGCAACCCAGGAGGTTCACCCTCAAGCTGGGAGCAGGCCTGTCTCCTTAGGCCTTCCAGAGATGGGCACTCACGTTGGCCCTTACTGAAGTCGTCCCTATCAGGACCTCCTTCAACTAACAAGTCTTTTAGTTCAGGATGGTCGTTGGGGTCGAACACTTCAGGCATCGCCACCTCCTCGTCAGGCTCGGGCGATTGACCAACTCCCTCCACCGCAGTGGTAGGCGAGCTCGGGGGAATGTTCTCTTTCCCCCGTCGGGACTTGTTGACTCCTTTCGCCTTGGGTTTCCCCTTCGGCTGGGGCGGCGTATTGGACTTGGCCAATGCTGCCCGTGCTTGAGACCGTGTGTAGGGTCTTTCGGCAGTGTCTCCTACAAGCCCTAGAGCTCTGAGATCATTGCCCAACAAGACCTTTCCCGGGACGTTTCTCTGAATGCTCACTGGAATCCTAACTGCTGTACCATTTAAAGTTAGATTAACAGGGATCACGGGAAACATACGGAGGGGGCCGTCAGCCAACTTAGTGGGCATCAGAGGAGCTCTGGCAACTTCCTCTGAGTCTACCAAGGTAGAATCCACTACAGTTCGACTGCACCCACTATCCCTAAGAGCTGGAGTATCCACTCCATTGATCAGCACACTGTCTTTAAAGTAGTGCTTGGTATTATCCGGAATCCTAGCATACGCCTCTGCGACTTTAGGCTCCCAGGAACCCAGGGACACTAAAACTACCTCAGCCTCTATTCCGCTGGGAAATGAGTCTGAGGAGAAGGATGCTCCTGTAATCTCTTCTTCCTCGTAGGAGGAGAAGGCCAGATTAGCGGAGTGGACCCCCAAAGGTCTAACCTTACAACGGGGATCCCCCTTCACATGGTCAGTTGCTCCACAAGAAAAACAAGCCCCATTGGGTCTGTTTACGTAGGGAGGCTTATTATAACCAGAGTTCTGTTTCGGAGGCGAACCTCCGCTACCCTGTGAGTTCTCGTATGGCTTACCCTTATTTTTCTTTTTGTGGCCCTTATGGGAAGAAGATTTAGCAGATTCCCCACCCTCCATATCTTTGGACTTTTTCCCTTCCTCCTGCTTACCAGGATGAGTTTTGTCCTTATGGGACACTCGATGTGACACCCATAAGTCTGCTGCAATGGCCAGCTTCTTAGGATCTATCTCCTTCGAATCGGCCAAATGCTGCTTAAGCTCCGGGGAAGAAGAAGCAAAAATGTGTTCCAGCATGACCAGATTGATCATGCCTTCGAAGGTAGAAACCTTATAACCTTCAACCCAGCCAGTTAAGTTTTTCAGGGACTCAGCTACATACGACACCCAAGTACCACCTTCCTTTTTCTTATACTCTCTAAACCTTTTCAAATATTGGGTCGGAGTCTTCCCAAACTTTAAAATGAGAGTCTGCTTCAACATTGCAAAATCAGCGCGCTCAGCCTTCGACATTTCCATAATGGCACTGCAACCAGAATGGGGCAGTCTGCTGAGTAACCATGCAATCTTCTCCGCATTATCAACCTCTTGAACCTCGCATGCATACTCAAACGCATTTAACCAGTCCATAATGTCATTTCGTTCCTCATACACACTGAGCAGATCTTTTGGAAACCGTGGATGAGAGGAAGCCCCAGAACCATGTCCAGGACCCTTGGACCCATTTGCGAACTGAAGCTTGGCCAGTTCCAACTGGTGATCCCTGTCTTTTTGTTTTTCTGCCTGGTCGATTTTTAGTTTGGCTATGCTGAATTCAAGCTCCTGCTGCCTAAACCGCAGCTCTTGCTTCTTGAATTCAAGCATAGCCTCCCCATCAACACTGGCAGAGGAAACGTTAGACATTACATCGTCCCTGTCCTCGTGGTCGTGATGGATCAGTGCAGCGGCAGAACCGTCGGTTCTGCCAGTGAGAGCAGCCCCACCACCTTCTGCACTGTCCTCGGAAGTTATAGCGTCAAGCTGCGCTTCTTGCCACGCCACGATTCTCTGGATCATTTCCAATTTAGTGCCTTGAGAGGAAACCCCTCTCTCCGCACACATCTTCTTCAATGTTTCAGATTTCGAAGCATTTAAGGTTAATAAAGTATTCGTTTCCATACTGTTGATAGGACTATGGCCTTTTTAGCGTTATATTCAATACTTTACTGCGTGTCCTGGTTGGAATAACCTGAAAACGCCTTAGCTCGTGCGCAACACTGGATACCTTCAGTCGTATCCCACCGCTGTACACCAATTTGTTAAGACGGATTTCTGAACTCTGTCCTGGTGGCGCAGAAGTTCAGAAGGCCAACCTAATTACTTGGAACAGGGTAACCTCTGGACAAGCCAGACCAATCAAGGTAGCGATCGCGGCGGTCAAGACTAGGTCTCAAGAGGGGTGAGGGTGACTGAAAGCCCGCAGTGAGCACACAAAGCAAGAGCGCTTACAAACTACTCCAAACAGTTGTTTATATCAAAAATAGATACACATTTATTATAAGGCCTTGAAACTAATAACCACAGTAAAAGCAGCAATATACAACGATATTAAACCAACACATACACTATCCACTCAATATATATACAGAATACACAGTTTCACAGCATTAGCAGCACGAAATATGTTATCCACCTGCAGGGGAAGGAAAACAGGCAGTGCGAACCAATGCGTGTGATATGTCCGCCTTCTGAGGCCCCTAACTAGATGGTAGTCCAATCCCTACGAAGAGTGGAGCCTAGCGCTCAAAAGTACCTGCACATGCCGGTGCCAATGGGCAGAAGGTGAAGCTCTTCGGAGAACGTTGGACAGCTCTGTAGGGTTCCCTAATGAAGGAGAACACGGTCCGCGACTCTAGCGCAGCCTCCACTGTGAGGCAGAAGTAGGGCGCGAGTACGGACAAGGGGAGCTGTATTTACAGCGGGGAAAAGCAAGGGGCACTGCAGGAGGGCGACCAGATCCTAGCTAATCTACTCACCGGTCCCCGAAGCAAGCAGGCCCGAGCTTCTCCTCGATAGATGCAGCTTCTGGCAGGTTCTGAAGAGCAGGGAACGTCTCGTCGTCGTGCAGAGTAAAAAGACGTCCCGATCGAAGAATCCTGCACAGTTTTGTCGCCACGGCAGGGCAACGGAACGGCCGGGTGTATTCAAGCCAAACGAGCACCGTTCACCTCTAGCTTAGGGTTGCTAAGCAAACGAAGCGTGTGAGCGTGCCCCGGACTCAGAATACCACCCAACCTGTCGGCGATTACAGAGCAGGACTCCTTAGTAAGCTGGTCAGTCAACTGGATGGCCCAGAGACACTTCCGAAGGCTTACGGCAGGAGTTGATGAAGGTGCCGGGAATAGCTGGTCCTGCTATTCCAATAGGTCGAAGCGCCAGTACAGGCCTTCTTGTTCGATCTTAGGTGGAAAGGGCTTCACCGGACGACAGCAATGAGGAGCAGAAGTTCTTCAGGGGGTCACCAGCGATTCCTCGGTCCAGCCTCGTGTTCGCAGGATACTTGGCTCCTGTATCCCTGGGTTCGTAAGAACTCAGGAGATCGACATGGTAGTGGTGTTTCCAGCTCCCTCTTATCCACGGTTCCCTTCGCGCCAAAACGGAGGGGAGCCAATGGGAGATCCGCTCATCAACACACATACCATACGTGGACCAATCACGGACCACAGTGGTCCCAGGCATTCACACCACCCTAGACTCTCTGGCACCCAGGATGTGTATTGGGACCAGACAGCCCAGCCCACATCCTGGGGGCACTCAAACGACATGTAGAAGCCCGCGAAAGCAACCGTGTTTCGCGGGAAACTACATGCCCAAATAAGGAAGGCCCCGGGTCGCCTAACCCGGGGGAAGGTAAAGGGAGCAAGACGGACAGTGGACGAGACAAAGGAGCCTCGTGGTCCGGCCATTTTGGGTAGCCGGGCCACCCTTTTGTGTTCGCGGCAAAAAGGTGCTCAGAACGGCAAAAGGAGCTCAAAATAAACCAAATGATCGCTGCCACCAGCCCAGTCCCTGAATGACTTGCACCGATCCAAAAACCATCCTACAAGAGTGTCTAGGGTCTGTAGAAGGCTAGAGACCCAAGAGAGCTGTAAGTTAGCTTACAGTGCCCTCTTGTGTCGTGTTGCACTAAAATGGCGACACGATAAAAGAAACTACGGGAAACAGCGTTCCCCGGTACTGACTGTCTTAAGGGCATGTCAGTTTCCCCGTAAGAAAGGAGCGAAAGCCCAGAGGAGTACGGCAGAAGGCTGCACTTCTCTGGCAAAGTCAAGAAAACAGGTTGAAAACAATAGCAAAAAGTTTAGGGGTTGCCACATGGAAGGAAAGTTCCCTACAATAACGAAATCTTTCCTAACATGTGGTACCACACTTATCTTTAGATTCCTTTAAAATGTATCAACTGCTGACAGTTCTTATGTAGCATAGAAATCATGCACCAAGGTGTATCAACAAAGATCATAAGGAAGGGAGGCAGATTAAGTTAAATAATGGCAGAATGCTTTATTTAGCTTTAGAGACACAATTCTGAATGAGGATCTCCACAACTGGGCAACCTGTAATAAAAGGATTAACAAGCCCAGTCCATGAATGTTTCATAAGTCTGACTTCCTAGCCAAAAGGTTCAACCACCCCAATGGAACTGTGATGGAAGAGTGATGGTTCGTCAATGGATCCCTCGAGGGTGGACTCCCATTAAAGCAGGAGCCACAGGGCATCGTGATCCTCAGAGAAAAGTGGAACACTGGCATCAAGACAGCAGCTTCGACCTTCGCGGTGCTCTTCGATGATCGTTCGTGGGAGTCCTGGGAAGATGAGGCTTGCGGTCCACCTCGATCCAAAGTGTTTGGTGCAGCAAAGAAGACTCAGTGATGTGTGGAGGCCCGTCAGCAGGCGTCGAGTATAGGGAGTTGCTTCAGCGGCCCTCTGGCCTGTCAGTGCTGCAGCGCAGCATGTACCTCGGGATTGCTTCGCGATCGGGACTCGACCACGGGCTTGACCTCGGATCTTAACTCTGTCAGTGTCCTTGGGACATCTTTGTTGGCTTCGGTCAACAGTAATGTATTTCAATGGCCTCGATGTCCTGGTGCTTCTCTTCAGGATTCTCGGCGGACCCCTTCTCCGGTCGACAGCCTTTCGGGACTGGCTTCCAGGGTACCTTGATGAAGAGCAGCAGGTTTTGCATGATGGTCCCTCGTAGCTTGAGGAGAGGTCTCCTAGCCAGGTCCTCTCTCAGATCAGTCCTCGACAGACTCAACAGATTTTAGATTACTTTGAAAGAAATGCAGTAGCAATTCTTCTTCCAGCTGGGCTTCAAGGATGAGCTTCAAGGATGGGCTTCAAGTTTCAACTTCAGCTTCTGAACAAATTGGTTAGTGAAAGGTCCCCAGATATACACATCTGTCCCCCATTCACTCTGGCTGAGCCAGCCAATCAGCCAGCCAGCCAATCACACAGAAGGGCATTCATGCAGGCAGGCAGCCAGTCAGGCTCACATGCATTCAGGCTATTCACTTCCACCAAGACACCCATAACAAGGACTGCAGATTGGGGCAAGCACCCAGTCTTTCAGCACACCACACTGCATTCATGTCAGTTTCAAGCAGGGCTGTCTCATTCAGTGTGTCACACACACAGAAACCATACACCCATATGCATATTGGTCATACACTGTATTCACACAGGTCCCACCCCAAGGGTGTACCCACAACATACAGTCACTGGGAAGGCTCCAGCCAGTCTGGCCTGGACCTCCCCACAATATCATATATGGTTCTTCCACCCAACAGCCAGTCAGGAGAAGGGACAGAGACAGGGATTCTGAGGACTTTGGTAAAACAAGGTAACAGGCAATATAAACCAAGAGGCCCCAGTGGCGATCTTGCCTTCTATCAGGAATTCACTAATTCCTATGGCAGGAACACCTGACACATCAGCATGGAGCTGCCACCAGCCCATGCCGTGTTCTGTGGGCAACACACAGGTGCCCAAAAACATACACAAGGCGATAATTTGGGAGGCCCACCAGCTAACATGGTAGTTGTGCTGCCACCCATTATGTGCCATAAGAGTATCCCAAGGGTGTCTGTTCCCCACAACCAAAAATAGATAGGGCTGCACTGCAAGTGGTCCCAACTAGACTACTGTGCAGAAAACAACACAGAACACACATGATAAGGAGTACAAGACAAGGACATGGAGGCCCTGTCCCTCCAATGCATTTCCAGCATCACAGTCGCCCCCCAGATTGAGGTTAGGGTGGTCTAATCTCCCACAAGATTGACACCCTCATCAAGACGGTCAACATACCTTCTGGAAAGGCCATCTGCATTATCATGACTCTTCCCTGGCCTCTGCTCAATGGTGCAGTCTAGCCCTTGCAGGCTAATGGACCACCTGAGCAGTTCAGGGTTTTCACCCTTCATCTGCATAAGCCACTTTAAGGGTTTATGGTCGGTTTGGACCTTGAAGGTAGACCCAGTAAGGTAAGGCCTAAAACGCCTAAGGCTCTAAACTATACTGAAACATTCCCTTTCAACAGTAGCCTACCTAGGTTCTCTACCTTTGAGTTGCCTAATGATGAAGATTATATGATATGGCATTTATAACACACCTATACACAAGTGTTTCAAGGCGCGACATGATAGGATGCGTGCCAGTTTTGGCGATGGCATTGACTCCTCTGTAGTCCAACAGAACCTCCAATTTTTGGTACCTGCCTGGGAACTTGCCTTGCGGACAAGGGCCCCAGGTCTGGACCAGGGACTAGTTGAGGGTTCAATTACACCCAGATCCAACATCTTGGCGACCTCAGCCTGGATGTGGTTCTTAACAGTATCTGACCTCTGATAGCATCTGCTTTTGACAGGTACACTGTCACCAGTGTCAATTTCGTGCCTGCACCTTCAGTTGAGGCCTGGTGACAGTGAGAACGGAGGGGCATACTGCCGGAGCAAAGCCCTGCAGGCCCTCTGCTGCTGTGGTGTCAGATCTGGAGAGAGATGGACTCCCTCGACTGAGCCATCCTGAGGGTTGCTATGCAGAAAATCAGGAAGGGGCTCGCTCTCATCCTCCTCTTGCTCTGAAGCTAGCCGAAGACATGAGACCTCCTCTCTTCTCTGGAAAGGCTACCCCAGGGACTCCCATGACTCCCATGTCTACTAGATAGTTGACTTTGCCCATCTTGGAGATTACCCTGAAGAGTCCAGTCCACTTATCTGCCAGTGCTCTAGGCTTGGTATGGTCTATCACAAGGATCTCCTGTCCTGGAGTCCAATCCACTTGTGACGCTTTAAGGTCATACCAGTATTTGTTCAATTCTTGGCTGACCTTAATATTTGCTGTCGCTTGTCCCATCATCTGTGTCATCCTCTGTCTGAGGCCTAATACATAGTCCCCCACTTGCTTGGCAGGACCTGGAGGGGAGGCGTTGAAACCTTCTCTGATCAAGGCAAAGGGCCTACTCAGGGGATGTCCAAAGAGTAACTCAAAGGGGCTGAAACCAACACCCTCTTGAGGTACCTCTCTGTAAGCGAACAGCAGGCATGGCAAGAGGAGATGCCATTTCCTCCTTAGGGGCTCTCCCAAAGCACCCAGCATGCCCTTGAGAGTTTTATTAAATCTCTCAACCAGACCATTGGTCTGGGGGTGGAAAGAGGTGGAGAACTTGTAGGTTACCCCGCACACTTTCCACATCGTTTTCATGAAACTCGACATGAAGTTGGATCCTCTGTCAGAGACAACCTCCTAAGGGAATCCAACTCTGGTAAAAATGCCAAGGAGAGCCCTGGCAACCACCTTGGCAGTTACAGTCCGAAGGGGTATAGCCTCGAGGTACCTGGTGGCATGATCTACCAAGACCAGGAGGTACCGATGTCCACCTGAAGTGGGAGGGTCAAGGGGACCGACAATGTTGATGCCAACTCTCTCAAATGGTGTGCCAACCACTGGCAACAGCTGCAGTTGGGCAATGACACTGCCTCCAGTCTTGCCAGACAACTGACAAGTGGGGCAGGTCCTGCAGTGGAACTCCACTTCTACTCCCATCCGGGGCCAGTAGAAATATGCAGAGAGCCTCTGCTTAGTCTTCTTGGTCCAAAGATGACTAGCCAAGGGCACCCCATGCGCCAACTGCAGTAGGAAGGGCCTGTAAACCTGGGGTACCCCCAACCTCTTGAGGGCACCAGGTTCAGGCTTAGTGAGCTCGCTACAAAAGGAGCTCACCCTCCCAATCAATCCTGGAATGTCCTAGGCACTTCTCCTTGTGCCTGGGCTAGGGCCTGTTTCCTCAGACCCTTGAGAGAGTGGCACTCTCTCTGACCCTTAAAGAAGTCGCCCCTAGAGGGCCCCCCTTCAGCCAGCAGGCATTGAAGGTTGGGGTGATCCTCTGGGTTGAGCACCTCTCCCCCCGGAGGGTCTTATTGCTCGGCTCCCTCCGGAGTCGACCCATGGGTCACTACTGGATTCAGCCCGTCTGGAGCATGAATCCCAGCGGATGCTGCTGATGCAGCGGGAAGAGAAGGGGCCCCCTTCGCAGGGGTGGCCTTCTTACTCTTCTGTCTTCTTGCCTTGGGTTTCCCTGTCAGCTTGGGTACCGGACTTTGAGCTGGACCCGGCGCGACCTTTGATCGGGTGACTGCTGCAGCAGTCATGGGTAGACTGTCCGCGGTCATCCCCAATTCCACCAAATCATTGCCTAACAAAATGTTAGCAGGTACGTTGTCCTGAACCAGGACTGGAAGCTTTACTGTCTTGTCTCCAATCGTAGGCTACAGGTGATAATCTGAGAGGCCCACCAGCTAAACTGGTAGTTCTCAGAGGAGCACCTACATAGTCCTCTGGCTTGAGCAGGGTTCTGTTCACCACTGTCATGCTTGCCCCAGTGTCTCTCAAACCAGTAGAAGGCTGGCCATTCAAGAGGACACTTATCAAAAACCTATGGGTGTTCTGTGGGATTGTAGCCAGTACTTCTGAGCATTAGTCCCAAGACCCAAGGGACACTAGAGACATCTCTACAGGAGCAGTGAATGTGATTCCTGTAGAGGAGGGGAGGACAGTGGTGGCATGGGGTAAGGGTAGGTCAGGCTGACAGCCTGGACACCAAGTGCCTTACCTTTACAGTTGGGGTCACCCCTCTTGTGATCCAGAGCCCCACAAACCCAACAATTGCCGGGAATGCAGGGTACGGTACTAGAACCACCGGGAGCATGCTTTGCTGCAGGTGGACCACTACTCTTATTCCCACCCACATAGGGCTTATCCCCACTAGATTTTTGGGTCTTAGAAGAGGAAGGTTTTGGTTTACTCAACTGTGAAGGCTTCTGGGACTCCACAGACTTCTGAGAGGTCCCCTTTTCTTTGTCCTTGTCCTTCCCACTGGAGTCCTTAGGGGACACCCGGTGGGAGACCCACTTGTCAACCAGCCTGGCCAGCTTAAAGGGATCTAAAATGTTCTGGTAAGCAACATACTGACGCAGCTATGGCGAACAGGTTTCAGAAAAATGCTTTAAAAAAAAAAGGTTTGACAATTCAATAAACGTTTTCACTTTGTAACCATCAATCCACCCCATCATGTTCATATGCGCATCACTCAACCAGTCAACCCAAGACACATTCTCTCGCTTCTTAAATTCCCTGAACCTTTTAAGGTATTGGGTAGGTGTCTTGCCAAACTTCGCAATCAAAGCAAACTTCATGCACTCATACTGACACCTTTCTTCCACACTCAGTTTCAGAATACAGTCATACCCAGTCTGAGGCACTCTGCTTAACAAACAGTTAGCCCAATCTCTTTTAGGTCGTCGGGTGGCAGGAAACTCACCAGCAGATTCACCTCGGTCAACGATGACCTTAATTTTCTCCAGCCGGACAAAGCGGTCGATGATGATGACCAAGTGAGTCCTTGATTCAAATATCTTAGGCAAAGGTGGAGCGTAGCAGCTCCCGTCATTGAGCAGCACAACGTCAAGTTGTCCCCACGTCTGGGCAACACACTTTGACGGGCTGCCATCGGTTATAGCATACCTGGGAACCCTTGTCAACGATGATGGACTTGGACGTCAGGGTGCTTCTGTGGAGGAGGTCCCAGATATGGCCTGCACTCCAGCCACCCATTTTGAAATATCAGGAACATACTCGCCGAGATATGTGACGTATGATGAGCAAAGAAACCCGCAGAGAGCCACGCTAGAGCTTTGTCCAGTGCCCATCGGAAGAGCAATACCTGTTGAAATGCCAATTACCAGACAACCATGGGCAGCACGGTACCCATTGAGACAACCGTACCAACAGCTGACACGACATGAAGATTACTTTCAGACTGTCCCGGAAGAGACCCAAAGGGCCTTAATCGAAGGCGAATGTTGACGTCACGAGGGCCCGCACAGAAGTCCAGATGAACGAACAACAACCGAAAGATGACACACTAAGACGAAACACCATGGATAAAGATATCACAGACATAGAAGATGAGACTATGTCAAAATATAAAGAAACGCAACCATAAAGCAGGATGAAAATATGCAACCAGCTAACGCCTGTACATAGGCTTGTAACGCAAGAAGCTAAGAAATCAGTACGGCTTGCTATGCTTACTAGAAGAATAGAGCGGCAAGCGCCAACTATATACATATATATATATATATATATATCTACCTCAATGAAGCACATTATATAAGTACAGTCCACTTTACATGAAAGCAGAATTAAGCCCAGGACAGTAGGGGCCAAACAGGCCAGGATTCATATACCAGCACAAAGCCAGACGAAAGAGCGGAATCGAAACTTAGCAAGAAGCAGCTCATGCCTAGGAATTTGAGGTCAACCCAAGGAAGGGAGGAGAGTGGCAACTCCAGAGAATCGAAACTTAAGAGCATAGCAGCCTGCCCATGAAGGTCGAGATAAGGAGGCCCAGGCAGATGGCGAGGCCGAAGGGAGAATCAAATACGCAAATAGATGGAAAATGAAGCAGCTTCACGGTGTACTGACACGTGACCAGCCAAGCGCGAAGAGGTACCAACGTCTGATGTCACCCAAAACCAGAGGATGCCATAACTTTTCCTGATAAGAAGCTACAGTTTCGAGGCCATCCTCAGCCAACTAACTGACAAATAGCCCTAAAGTACTGATTGATGGAAGGGAGGCAGGGTGAATCTTGGGGCATGCCGCATCTGGGTAACCATTCTTCAAGCTGCTAATTAAAGTGGAGATTTATGCCTAGGGGTGTAACCGACCCAATCACAATGGATCAAATAATCTAAGGTCCTGTAGCTAGTAGAACGAATGAGATGTCATACTTGTAGTGACGTCTAGCACGAGTGATGTAGAGAGATGGGCGTAGACGCCCACCTGATCAGAGTTATCCAATCCTCACACCCCATTACCATATACAGTTATAGTACCTATACTTAAGTTACCTTTTCCGACCAATGGACTTGCATGACAAGCTTTCGAGTGTTACACGTCAATGATGATGAATATTGCCTATAAAAATTGCTGTTTGAATGAAGATTGTGGGAGTTGCAGCGAGACGGACTTCGCACCACTGTTGATTTCCATTGTTTCCCCGTTGTTTGTACTTGTCATTAAACGGACTCCCCTTTGCCAAACCATTGAGTTGTCCTTATTTGCTTGGTGTTGGAGTAAGAGAAACCCTCATCCCATCCACCTAGTTGAGGGTGAGCTCTGATCCTATGGGCCCGTCAGAGGTCGCTCTGCCCTCCTGTACACTTTGTAGCGGAGAGGATGGTTTTGTCCATCAACTATTGATTATTGATTATTGATAAGACACCTATTGACCGTCGACATGAAGTAACTCTAGGTCTTCAGCAATATCACGAGTCCTTTGCCAGTTTGGCCGAGCAGACTGTGAAGCTTCCCGTGGACAATGATAGTGTAAATTTGTCTAAAGAACTGCAGTGGGTTTGAAGGGACCCGTTTTATAAACATAAACCCTTCCATTCCTACGGGCAGCGGAACAGACGAAAGACTAAAAGAGGCGGTAACAGAGGCAGTGATCCCGAGGATCCAGAGAGGAACCATGCGAGCGGTGAGTGAAACAAAAAATTAAATGCTTTGGCAAATGTCATCGGCATTAGAACAAGTAGGGAAAAAGGTAACGTAGGGAGGTGGAATAAACAAAATAGTCAGAAGTAGAGAAGACTGTATATATATAAGGGGATAAGGACTCGAGAATATTTGAGATATTAAAGAATACCGGGGTAGACTCCCGAGAACAGAGAGAATACCGGGGTAGACACCCGAGAACAGAGTGAATACCGGGGTAGACACCCGAGAATAGAGTGAATACCGGGGAAGACACCCGAGAAGAGAGAGGATTCCAGGGCGGACACCTGAGGAGAGCGAGGATTCGCCTTGTTCCTGCACTTTAATATAGCGGTCAGAAGAAACGTGAACTCAGAGCCCACATAATAGGGGGCGACTAGGCTACGACCACGTTTAAAGACGTTGTAAAAGGAGTTCGTTTAAACTCCATGTCGGGGTAAAAATTAGAGGCAGAGATATTTGTGTCCAGCTGGTGTCTGCCTAGTCCGTCAAATGTCTGTTGTACCTGTTCTGTTGTATGTCACATGTAAGAAATGTTGTTTTGTATTGGTTGAAATCAAATAGGGTTTTTACGCAATTGTATAGTTGAGAGTGAACCGCACATGGATTGATGTTCTTGAGTAAATTGGTGATAAAAAAGTTTTTACGGGAAAGGATTGGATTGGAGCTTGCAGTGTTTGGTGCTCGCTCATATTATTGACAGTGTTAAAATTGCATGGAAGCATTGAAAGATGGTGTTTAAATGGAAAGTAGAACAGATTTAAGCATGGATGAAATTACACCATTAGCACACTAATGTAAGCAACTGCCGAAACATGCATCCAAGCTTAAGAAATATAGCACAGAGTGGGTTAAGGGCACCGCCCACAAGATGTTTATGCTGTGGCCACAAAATGGGTCTTTATCTAAGGCCGTTTTACAGCACATGACGACTTACTTGCATGCCACATATACAGGAAAAAAACTAGAGAAACGCCTCGTTGTTCTAAAACTTTGGAAAATTTCGAACAGTCGAAGGAGGAAGAGCCACCTGTAGACTGGATATTGAACGTATGCAGGGAGGGGGGGGGGACGCCTACAGCGCCACCTGCCCCGCCTGAAACAGAAACTGAGGGAAGTAAGCCTGAGGGACTCTACCCATTAAGGGAGCTTAAAGCAGCCACAGGGTACAGCAACCCCGCATATGAGTCACCTACTTACAGTAGTGACGAAAACCAAAGGAAGGATCAGGACAAGATTCTTACCTCTGCAGTCCCGAGGGACAAGGAAAGACGCGATGATGAGAGGAAGGATCAGGCACATAGTAGTGCAACTCTCGATAAGGAGAGAGAGGGAAAGAAATGGAAAGAAGGTAAAAGCAGAACTGATGAGATAGCATTCGCAAAAGACGAATGGATGGGAGGACAGATATTGTTGAAACTCGATGGAAAAGGAAGTGATGATGTGAGACCTATAGAGAGATTAGATGAGGCACAGAGAAAGGAGAAAGACAAGGAGTCAAAGGATGAAAGGATAAAACAGAAGGATACACTGAGGCGTGAACAGCTATATCACGAAGAGCAAGAGAAACAGCGAGGTTTAGAAGAAGAGCAAAGGATACATGAAAAAAGGATAAAGAGACGAAAAGATGAGGAAGTTTGAAGGGAAAAGAAACGTAGAAATGAAAGGAGAAGGGAAGAAGATAAAGTCAGAGAAGAGGCAAGGAAGCGCAAAGAATTTGATGACGACGTTGAACGTAAGCATAGACAGAGGGCACGCGATCTCAAATATCTGGAGAGGGAAGTTAAAAAACCAAATCCTGTTGTAGAATGGGAAGACATTGAAGAATTCTTCCCTGCGAATGACTCAGTACCAGGCACAACCAGGGCAAATATTGAAGATGACTTCGACACCAGAAGCATCGGGGAAACGATCGATAAGATATATGACAAAATGGGGTTAGAACAAATATCCCAAGGGGAAAGGGAAGACGAGCGCCTGGAGAGCACTCAGCTGTATGACACTGAGGATATCACCCGAAGTAGTGGGAGCAGGAGACTGCCCCTAGACAGGCTAGAAATCAGCAAAAATGATGATCACACAAGGGGTTTCGTGAATTGGGAACAATCAATGTCCGACTCCGGAGAGGAAACGGAGCGCGAAACAAATGAAGAAGGGAGACGGTGCGAAAAAAGCGGCTCCCAAGAGACAAGGGGATACGATGGTCGGTTGCTAGTGAGTCCGCACTGAGGACATCAGAGTCTGCCACACAGTCGGACCGGCATGATGGAACACCCCATGGTCAGAGGGGGGTGTCAGCACCCGCCTATGTAGACAGGTTGAGGACATTGCCAGGCAGACGGCGATGCGGGAATATTACCACAGCGGTAGACAGGAGAGCTATGAGAGAAGAGAAGGAAGGCTGCACATTCCAATTTCCGCTACTAGAAAAGGGGGGCGCAAGACTGCAATATATTCCATGGCCACACATGGATCGAGAAAACCGTAAAAACAAGCATCCAATGCTGACATCGGGGGCCGGGAAGTGGATACACAAATTTGAAAAATGACAGGGGGTGTCACGCTCGCAATAGGGGACATTAAAGGTCTCCTGATCGCCATACTTGGTGAGAGAGCAGACGATGTGTGGACACGGGCAGGGTACCCTGGTGTAACCATAATTAACACTACTCACGATGGAGCACCATTTAATAATTGCAGAGCAGCAGTATGGAAAGCACTACAAGTGCTGTACCCAGACACTTCCGATATGGGAGCTATAATGACTTGCAAAATGAAGGAGTCAGAAGATCCGTTGATTTATATCCAGAATTTCCAAGACGCGTGGGTTCTCGAAACACATGATTCTTGGACGAAATCTATACCAGTGTTTTACCACATATTGTGCCAAGGGTTGCCAGAACCAGTGCAGAAACAGCTCAAGAAAATGGTAGGGGATGAGGCAAAACCTTGGGCTGAAATACCGTTAACTATCGCACATTACTGTAGATTGTTGCAAGAAAAGAATCGGGAAAAGGAAGCAACAAGAAAGGGTGAGGAAGCGAAGCTGGTGCAAAAGAAATTATCAAAGTACGCTCTTGAAGGAGCCATGCTAACTAGCCCAGCCGAGCAGAACATACAACAGGTGGCTAACCCATAGCAGAACAACCAGGATAACGTAGGACTGTACCCGAGGGGAAGGGGATTTAGAGGAAAAGGATGGCAAAGTAATCAAGGAGGTTTCCAGAGTGATCAAGGAGGTTTTCAAAACGTGCAAATGGGCAACCCATCTATGTCAAACAGACAAATAATCCGACCACCACGAGTATGTTGGCTGTGCGGAATGACGAGGCATTTGGCGCACACGTGCAGAAGTCAAGACGTGTGGCAGAATAGCCAAGGAGTGGGAGCAGGCACGGCGAATCCACCTGAAATCTCACAACAGGGCAATGCGCAAAGCCACACAGTGCAGCAACAAGCACCAGGCGTGCAGCAGGGTGCACAGCAAGGGGTTCTACCCCCAAACATGGGGAATTTGCCTCAAGGGCAATTTCAACAGGCACCACTGCAATTGTCTCAGGGCACAAACTCCGGAAGGGGAGGCAGCCCAGGGAGTGGAGGGAATCCGCAAGTGTACAGTGGGTCGAACTTATATATGAACTAGGACAGCTCACTGGGAACCCTGATGTGCTCTATCGTATCAGTGACTCCAGACCCTAATATGGAATCTAGGGTGAATGTCATCATAGGGGGTAAAGAATATTCCTTCTTAGTTGACACTGGTGCAACGCGCTCGTGCATACGTGAAGGCAAGGTTTCCTTGTCCGGCGAGGCCATAGACACTCAGAGTTTTACAGGAGCTCACAGCCGAGTTCCCTTTACAGACGCACTCCCAGTCTCTATAGGAGAATGCGAGATGAATGTACCTTTACTATATTCACATCAGACCCCAGTAAACATTTTGGGTCGAGACTTAATGACAAAGTTGAACATGATAATCTCGCCATGAGAGCTATACCGCTAGAGCCAGAAGTTTTCGCATACGGCATGCATGTGCTCATGGCAGGATTGCCTTGCCTTGCAGATAGGACCATGAGAACCCCCGCTGAATTTTTATTCAGACCAAAAATACCTATGCATGAAGAGGAGGGTCAAGTATTTCCCTTAATGATACATACCGCAGCTGTGTGAGGGAAAATAGCATTGGTTGAAGGCTGCGATGATGAAGGCAGACAATGGTGCACGATTATCGCCATTGAAGAAGGGTATCGAGTGACTGACATCACCGATGACGATCTGTTTGAAGAACAACCAGACTCAGAAGGAACGAGGATCGAAGTGAGTCTCATATTTTGGGTAAAAATGATCAAAAGAGAAGTGCCCCAGAGAATGATGTTGGCACTGATACGTCCGGAATACTTTGATGATGATATGGCCCAAGTGCCTGTCTCAGTATGGACTACAGGACCTTATGATGTAGGCCTCCTGAAGGGGGTGGGACAAGTGAAAATTAAACTGAAACCAGGAGCAATTTTACCGAGGGCGCGACAATATCCCATGTCCAGAGAGGCAGATGAAGGGATTGCGAAGACAATTTCCGCCATGATGGACCAGGGCATCTTAGTGAAATCAGAGTCACCCTGTAATACAGTGATTTATCCCGTCAAGAAATCAAAGGGAAGGTATTGGCATTTAATCCAAGATTTAAGAGCATTAAACAATATTGTTGAAGCCGCGTTCCCTCTAGTCCCTAATCCATCTACAATCCTATGCAACATACCCATCAAGGCAAAATATTTCACGGTGATTGACCTGCAAAACGCCTTTTTTCAATCCCGTTGCACTGTGACTCTCAAGATCTGACGTCATTTACATTCAGACAAATGCATCTGAAAAGCACCAGGTTGCCACAGTGGTACTGTAAGTCCCCGTCCATCTTCAACAGAGTCCTACAGATGGATCTAAGCAATATTTCACTAGATAGTGTCATCTTGCAGTATGTGGATGACATTCTAATCTGCAGCACCACAGAGGAGTAGTGCTATTGACCATACTGGCTGAGAAAGCATATAAGGTTGACAAGGAAAAGCTACAGTATTGTCAACAGGAAGTACTGTACATTGGCAAACTCATCTCGCATGAGGGCAAGAAAGTGACCCCAGAAAGGGCTGAAGCCATCTTGAACACACCTAAGCCACTCAAGATAAAGCAAATGCAGAGCTTTTTAGGCTTATGCAATTATGTTAGAGCTTGGGTTTTCGATTACAGCACATATACCAAACCCTTGATACAGGCACTAAAGAAGGCCCAGGTGACAAAGGAAAAGATTGAATGGACTGAGGCAATGGAAAAAGGGTTTGCAGAACTCAAGAGAGCGATTTGTATGGCTCCAGTTCTCGAGATTCCTAATTATGCATAGGAATTCTACCTGTTCTCGCACACAGATGGTAGCGTTACGACGGCAGTGCTCGCTCAAAGAACCTCGATGGGGTACAAGCCTCTGGCATATTACAGTGGGAACCTGGACCTAGTAATGAGAGGCCACTTCCCATGCGAACAAAGTTTAGCTGCCGCAGCATTCGCCATAGAAAAGGCAACCACTATTGTGATGGGATGTTCCATGACGTTATAGGTCAAACATTCACTGTTCGCTATTTTAGAGAAACCTAAAGGCACGTTGACGTCTCAGAGAGCTTCTGCATATGAAGTGATCATATCTAATCCATCGATCAAAATAGTTCGATGTAAAACAGTGAACCCAGCTACATTCATAGCAGAGCCAGTCACTGAAGGAGAGCCGATACATGACTGCAAACTATGAAGAATTCTATGATGAAATCGACTGGGTGAGAGAACATGCCCTGGCGGGAGGAGAGATTGTTTTCATTGATGGCTCTTCGAGAATCGACCAAGAAGACGGACAAAGATATACAGGCGTTGCCGTAATGAAACACATAGCAAACTGAGAACTCTGGGTACTCGTCAGTGCACGAATACCATCTCATTATTCAGCCAGGCTGCAGAACTATTGGCATTGATACTTGCCGTAGAGAATCACGCAGACCAGGAAGTAACAGTGTACAGTGACTCCGCCTATGTGACATCAACAGTGCATGCAGGCTTAGCACGCTGGAAAAAGAGGGGCTACCTCCGAGCAGATGGCACGCCAGTGCAGCATGCCGCCTTATTGGACAGACTGATTAAGGCGCTACAGCTCCCAGTGGGCATAGCGGTCGTGAAATTTGCCGCCCACACGAATGGGACAGATTTCATGTCGCGCGGAAACCACGCAGCAGACACGGAAGCCAAGCGAATGGCATCCAAAAGTGAGATGATCATTGAAGTGGAAGTGGCATGTACACATGAGAGAATGATGGTGGCACGAACCACACCTGAAGCTTATAGCGATATGGGGCAGACACAACTAATGGAGCTTCAAGGGGAGGCACCGCAGGATGAGAAGAACCTGTGGAAGCATCGAGGGTGTTACTTAAACCCCTCTGACGGATTGTGGCGGCAAGACAGCACTGGTAAACCAGTAATGCCTGTAGCCCTACTAAAAATAGAATTGGAGCAATTGCATTACCCACTACACATGTCAAAAGAAAATCTAGCAGCAACGCTCGCAGAAGACTGGCTTATACCGAATTTAGCTGAGCATGTTGCATTCTTTATGGTGAACTGCATAATCTGCCAACAATTCACTGCTGGGCACACATTAAAAGTAGTGAGAGGAGTCATCCCCCAGCCAAATGGGCCTTTTCAGCACCTACATATCGACTATGTCGACATGATTCAAGTGTGCAACGGGTACAGATACTTAATTGTAGTGGTGTGTCCATTCTCTAGATGGATAGAAGCAGGTCCATGTACACACCCAGATTCTACCTGTGCGGCCAAATTCCTAGTGAGGGAAGTGTTCCCTAGGTGGGGTGTGTGTGAAGTAATGAGGTCAGATAATGGGGCTCATTTTGTAAATTCAGTCTTTGAGCAGATTAGATTGTTGCTTGGTATAAAGCACAAGTTCTCGTCGGCGTATCATCCGGATGGTAATGGTATCTGTGATAGGCTCCACGGCTTGTTAAAAGAAAGGATAGCCAAGTTGAAGCTTACTCTAAAGAGGGGATGGTTGCACTGCCTTCCACTGGCATTGTATGCTCTTTGGAACCAACCAGGCTCCGACCATCATGTTACGCCGCATGAGATAGTCACAGGAAGGAGAATGAATGCTCCCCTAACCCCTCGAGACAGAGCTAGATGTGATGCCCAGCCAACCCGAGAAGTCCTGGGATCTGAATTACAAGAATATCTGAACTACATGACATGCCGTCTTACTGTAATTTCAGACCAACTGCAGCGATGACGAAAAGGGTGCAGCACAGCACAAAACGCAGCAGGGGATGCTACAACAGACCCAGCTCAAGGTCTACGTGTTCCACTAGTCTTTCCTGGAGATGTGGCGGTAGTAAAAAAACACATGAGAAAGAGGTGGGACGGACCAAGATTCAATGGCCCTTTCATCGTGGAGGACTGCACTCCGAAGGCTGTGAAAATACAGGGCAGGAGAGCATGGATTTTTCTCAATGACATTAAACCCTATATCGGAGAAAGCCCTCTAGCTACACCCCATCGTGAAGAAACCACAGACAACGGGGAAGAACCTCAGTACGTGCAGACAAGATCCATGACGAGGAAGAAGGACGCAGGAGCAACAAAGCCAAGACAGAAAGACCCCTTTTTAAAGTTGTGGCTTAAATAGGACACTTCCTCCAAGCAAAAGGGGATAAGGACATAAAACGGACACTCTGTGCATCCTAGTTGCAGGGTGAAGAAGAAAGTGCGTACGCAAGCCATAACACGTTTTGTTTATACGAACCAGTAAACCAAGCCACACTTAAGCATTGTTGAGAAACAAGACTCTAACAGACAGCGATCAAGGACTTTTACTTTAAGAGCAAATTACAGTATCCTGAATCATCAAATATCAAGACTTTGTTTGACAGCATTTATGGTGTCCCCCAGCAGAAACATCACAGAGGACGTACTCACCTACTTCCAGTTAGTATTGGTGTCATATCCGTCGCTGGTAGGGAGGGTTACCAGTATCACAGACTTTATCCAAGATCCTGCAAACAAGAAGATAATCTGGCAACTACTTAACGTCATCGTGGAAGCCTTCATTGAACTGCCTGAATACAGTGAAAAGGACACAAATGCTTCCACCACAGGCAATTATAGATGAACTCGTCAATACGCTTTTCTTTTGCATCATAGAGGAATGCCCAGCTAATGTTGGAAGAACCACAGATACTCTCACGTTTATTCGAGATCCAGCAAACTCTGAACTCTTGAGCCAGCTGTGGACCAAGCTAAGTTATCTGGTCACAATCCACGTGTCAGGAAAGTGCAAGCATTGTTCACGTCAAGGGAAGAGCCTATAATCCTGAACCCAGCAAGGCAGGACAAATGTCCCTGTCACCTGAGGACACTTTCCGGAAATGGTGGGGAGACCTGTCGAGGTTGACGTCTTCACCTTCATAAGAGATCCAGCTAACGTCACACAGATGGGAACGCTCCTCCATGGCATCATGCCCCAAGTGGAGCTGTCCAACTTTTCAGAGAGATTACATGAGGAGATTCCAGTGAAACCTTCCGCCGAGGGACAGATTGAGGAAGCTGAGGCAAGCACTTCATCTTTCCGCCGAGGGACAGATCGAGGGAACAGAGACTAGAATTTCACCTTTATTTGTTTTAATTGCCATTTTTCCCATTTCTTCACATTGAACAGTGTCCAGCATGTCCTCAGGACTGAAGCAGATTCGGGGGGGTGGACTGGGAACTCACCTACTTTTAATATACACAGTAAAAGTGACTTATCGAAGTGTTAGTCTAGTCTATTTTTTCATAGTCTAGCAAGGATACTGCATCCTGTATCAAGAGACAATCGTCACCCGCAAGAGGGGGGACACTTGTGAAGCACCAGACACTTTATGATACAAAGTGTTCGAGAACAAGTGAATTGGGGGAAAAGAATAAACATTGACATTTTGTTATGAGCGGGATGGGGGCCCAGAACAGCAACCTGGTCCTCCCACAAGCAGAGGGGCACCCTCGCTTCTCTGGAAGGAAATGCTGCCGCCTCACGTACCGTACCATCATGTATTGATGCATTGTGTTTATCATTATTTAGTTGCATTTTTTCTTGGTGCACAAAGCGTTCCAATTTCAGTGCACACACCTGATGATGTAAGCATGAGTCCCACAAAAGCACCCAGACCCTATATAGTTATTCCAGTCCTGAGAAAATCTGATGGTAACGTAAATGAACTGAAAATGAATGTAATTAACAGTGACACATACACACTTGAGGTAACGAATAAAAAGAAGAGCTGGAGACAGGGTCAGCACGGAATGAATGAAAACATAGCACTGACAACTACACGCACCCACACACTGAATGCACATGAACCAGGGCATGTGTCAATGGCCACAGGACCTCAAGCAAAGGCAATCGAAGGCAATCGAGAGCATGAGACTGCCTACCGAACAATTAGCCCCAGAAAATAATGAGAGAAACCGAAAAGAATCAAGAGAAAAGCCAATGAAAGAAGACTTAACACAAGCCTTTAAAAAGACAGAAGCAGCTGTAGGAGAATTCACTGCAAAGACACAAATGTTAATAGATAATGTATTCCCATTTATAGCTAGAGCGAAGAAACTGCAGGAGGAACTGAAAAATAAAACCGCAGGGACTGTACTGAAAATCACACAAGTTCCAACGCAAGGAACAAGTACCAGGCCCACGATGCAGCCATACACTGGGCCGGTGACAGGCTGGTGGCTAATAAAGGCACTTATAGATGGCAGGAACAGAATGCAAGAAGAGAAGGAGAGAATTGCAAAACCTCCACCTACCACATCGATGCAGACAAAGAAACCTGCCTCATCAACCAGCATGCCCGAGCGTCCTCCAGCAAGGAAAAGCCACACAGACGCGTTTAGAGATGTGGTTATAGCAAACTACAGGAAAACACTAAGGATCAAGAGGAGCCTGCGTGAAGATAACAGTGAACTGAACGACTACCTGGACAGCACAGCACATCTAGGAAACAACATTTGGTATCAGCACATGAAAGAAGTTGGAAGAAGTAAATCAGAAAGAGAATGCTTTGTTTGTGCACTCCTACCATACAGCATGGGGAAATCCAAGATCTTCGTGGCTGTAGAAATCGATGTCCCGCCTGCACACTGTCTTTCACACGTAGCAATGTGCAACACCAGAGGACAGTTCATGGGAAGAGATGCCTCATTGATATGGGCAACCGAAACAAATTACCCCGATGAAGATGATTATATACAGGACATTAAGACGAGAAACAGAACCCATACAAGGAATCATGGGATCTGGTACGAGACGCCTGGAGTTAAAGGAGCAACAAATAGATGGGAAGTGAACCTAAAGCTGAATGTCGAAGGAAAAACTCCAGAAGAGGCAAAAAATTGGAAGAACAGAGGCCAAATGCAGATTTGGGGAACACTGCTTTCACCAAACGGGTGGGAAGAAGGAGTAGTGATCTGCCGAGCATGGATGGTCTTTGGAGCCTATAAGGAAGCAATAGAGAACTCACAGAGGTTGTGCAAAGCTTTATGGCAGAAACTCACAAGATTACTGACATGGGTTGAAGACAGAGGAGGACCCCTGCAGATAGTGCCACTGGAAAGCCCAAATAAGATGGGAGAGAATCAGAACTGTGGACACATTTTTGAGGCTCCAGGAATGACGCATGGAACCGCAGTAATTATGTATCATTATTGGGCATGCAAATCCAAAGCATACATAAGACTGCCGAAAAACTGGGGAGGCATATGCCCAATAGTGAATGTCCATGTTCCTGCTCTGGTGATCCCGAAAAGTGACCTGAATATTGACAGTTTCCCGAAAGCAGGTGGCCACCTGAGGAAAAGGAGATCAGTGGAGCTGATGTCCCGAATGAAGAGAGAAAATTACTTTTCTGCCAAATCAGAAGAAGCATTCCATGCAATCCCGTAAGAACGCAGGCTTTTCAACCTCACCTCATCTGTGTTCACAACGATCATCATGCCAAGATTCCAGGTTGGAGCAAATACTAAGTGGTTGCAAATCACCAGATGGGAATTACTGCAAACCGTCAACTCGACAATAAAGGGATTCAACGCAATCAAGGAAGAGTTAAGAGCAATCCGACTGATGACTCTACAGAACAGATATGTGCTTGACATGATCACACCAATAAATGGAGGTGTTTTCGCAAAAATTGGAGAATCATGTTGCACATTTATACCTTCCCATTACGAAGAAAATGGAAGCTTGACAAAAGCCATAGAGATGCTAACGAAGCTACACAACCAGATGATCGATGAAACTGCTGAAGTTGATGATGACAGCTGGTTTGGAACACTATTCTCATGGGTCCCAGAATGGATGGCAGACATATTCAAGCTTCTGGGAGCCCTGCTATTGATGATAGTACTAGGATTTTGTGTTATCAAGATAATCATCACACAGTGCCAGAAAGCTGCAAATAAAGCCATAGGGATGAAGATCATGATTGATTTCAAACCAGGGTGGAAGCCCAGAGACCTGGCTGATGTGGAAATAAGAGACTTTGTGAAGGCCAGCAAATTTGCGCCAGAAGGAACAAAGTTTGCGTATCCCAGAAAACGAAGAAAGTACGAAGGAAAAGGGATTTATTGTAGCCCAAATGGACAATGCCAGCTTATGACCTGGAACAACAACAAACATGTAAAACACCAGGAAGTTTGAAAGGAGTGATAAAAATGTGGACTCCAAAGAGACACTCTTTCACACCATCATGTACAAACCCAGAAGATGAAGAAGAAATGAATACAGAAGAACCAAGTAAGGTGAATACAAAGGAGGAAGCATACGTGGTCGATGAACCGACCACAGGGGGAGTGTAGAGGAGGTCCCAGATATGGCCTGCACTCCAGCCACTCTTTTGAAATACCAGGAACACACTCGCCGAGATATGCGACGTATGATGAGCAAAGAAACCAGCAGAGAGCTGCGCTAGGGCTTTGTCCAGTGCCCATCGGAAGAGCAATACCTGTTGAAGTGCCAATTACCAGACAGCCATGGGCAGCACGGTACCCATTGAGACAACCGTACCAACAGCTGACACGACATAAAGACTACTTTCAGACTGTCCCAGAAGAGACCCAAAGGGCCTTAATCGCAGGCAAATGGTGACGTCACGAGGGCCTGGACAGAAGTACAGATGAACGAACAACAACCGAAAGACGACACACTAAGACGAAACACCATGGATAAAGATATCACAGACATAGAAGATGAGACGATGTCGACATATAAAGAAACGCAACCATAAAGCAGGATGAAAGTATGCAACCAGCTAATGCCTGTACATAGGCTTGTAACGCAAGAAGCTAACAAAACAGTACGGCTTGCTATGCTTAGTAGAAGAATAGAGCGGCAAGCGCCAACTATATACATATATATATCTACCTAAATGAAGCACATTATATTAGTACAGTCCACTGTACATGAAAGCAGAATTAAGCCCAGGACAGTAGGGGCCAAACAGGCCAGGATTCATATACCAGCACAAAAACCAGACGAAAGAGCGGAATCGAAACTTAGCAAGAAGCAGCTCATGCCTAGGAATTCGAGGTCAACCCAAGGAAGGGAGGAGAGTGGCAACTCCAGAGAATCGAAACTTAAGAGCATAGCAGCCTGCCCGTGAAGGTCGAGATAAGGAGGCCCAGGCAGATGGTGAGGCCGAAGGGAGAATCAAATACGCAAATAGATGGAAAATTAATCAGCTTCACAGTGTACTGACACGTGACCAGCCAAGCGCGAAGAGGTGCCAACGTCTGATGTTACCCAAAACCAGAGGATGCCATAACTTTTCCTGATAAGAAGCTACAGTTTCGAGGCCATCCTCAGCCAACGAATTGACACATAGCCCAAAAGTACTGATTGATGGAAGGGAGGCAGGGTGAATCTTGGGGCATGCCGCATCTGGGTAACCATTCTGACAAGCTGCTAATTAGGGTGGAGATTTATGCCTAGGGGTGTAACCGACCCAATCACAATGGACCAAATAATCTAGGGTCCTATAGCTAGTTGAACCAATGAGATGTCGTACTTGTAGTGACGTCTAGCACAAGTGATGTAGAGGGATGGGCGTAGACGCCCACCCGATAAGAGTTATCCAATCCTCACACTCCATTAAAATATGCAGTTATAGTACCTATACTTAAGTTACCTTTTCCAACCAATGGACTTGCATGACAAACTTTCGAGTGTTACATGTCAATGATGAAGAAAATTGCCTATAAAAATTGCTGTTTGAATGAAGATTGTGGGAGTTGCAGCGAGACGGACTTCGCACCACTGTTGATTTCCATTGTTTCCCCGTTTTTTGTACTTGTCATTAAACGGACTCCCCTTTGCCAAACCATTAGGTTGTCCTTATTTGCTTGGTGTTGGAGTAAGAGAATCCCTCACCCCATCCACCTCAAGGTGCAGCTATCTCATCTTAAAATCCTTGAGGGTGAGCTCTGATTCTATGGGCCCGTCAGAGGTCGTTCTGAACTCCTGTACACTTCACTTCGGATTCCGCGGCGGTCCCCTTCTCCAGTCGGCAGCCTTTTTGAGGGTCTGACTTCCAGGGAGCTTTGGCAAAGATCAGCTGGTGCACGATGGTCCTTCGTAGCTCGGGAAGAGGTCTCCTAGCCAGGTCCTCTCTTGGATGTGTTTCTTGAAGGCACAGCAGATTTCAGATTACGTTGAAGGGAACAGCGGTTCACCTTCTTCTTCCGGCTCGGCTTTGGGAGTAAGCATCAAGTATCGACTTCAGCTTCTGAACAATTTCCATCAGTGAGAGGTCCCCAGATATACTGTTCAGTCTCTCATTCACTCTGCTGGGTCCCACTCAGGCAACCAATCATTCAGAAGGGCATTCATGAAGTCAGACAGCCAATCAGGCTCACAGTGCATTCAAGTCATTCTTCTCCACCCAGACACTCACAACACGGAATCTGAATTCGGACAAGCACCCAGCCATTCAGCACTCCACACTGCATTCATACTAGTTTTGGGCAGGGCTGTCTCAGTCATTGTGTTAAACACCAGAAACTAAACACCCATAACATGAAATGCGTATTCGTCACACACTCCATTCACTCAGGTCCCACCCCACGGGCATACCCACAACATACAGTCATTGGGAAGACTCCAGCCAGTCTGGTCTGGACTTCCCCACAATACCATACATGGAAATTCTACCCAACAGCCAGTCAAGGGGAAGGGACAGAGTCAGGGCTTCCCGGGACTTTGGGAAAACAGGGTAACAGGCAATAGAGAGCAAGAGGCCACAGGGGCCTGTCTTGTCTCCTATCAGGAATCAACTGATTCCAATGGCAGGGCCTGGGTATCTCAAAATGGAGGATACTCCGAGCACCTGTAAAATTCAGCATGGAGCTGCAACCAGCCCATACCCTGCTCTGCGGGCCACACTCCCCTGTGCCCAAAAACATACACTAGGAGTACAGGGTTGTACTCCCACCCATGGGTGCCATAATGGTACCCCAAGGGTCTATTCACCAATGGCCAAAAAGATGAAGAGCCCCACCGCCAGGAGTCCCACATGAACTCCTGCGCAGAAAACAAGACAGAACACATGGTAAATGGACTAATGGACAAGGATACGGAGGCCCTCTCCCTCTGATGCATTTCCAGCATCACAGACACCCGGTGGGAGGCCCACTTGTAAGCCAGCCTGGCAGCTTAAAGGGATCCAAAATGTTCTGGTCAGCAATGTACTGACGCAGCTCTGGTGAACAGGCTTCAGAAAAATGCTCAAAAAACAATTCAACAAATGTTTTCACCTTGTATCCATCAATATACCCTATCATGTTCATATGCTCAGCACTCACCCTGTCAACCCAAGATACATTCCCTCTCTTTTTATATTATCTGAACCTTTTAAGGTATTGGGTAGGTGTATTGCCAAACTTGGCAGTTAAAGCAGCTTTCATGCACTCATACTGGCCCCTTTCTTCCACACTCAGTTTCAGAATACAGTCATAACCAGTCAGAGGCACTCTACTTAACAACCACCTATCCCAACCTCTTTTATCAACATCATGGGTACCACAAGCCAATTCAAATGGAGGATATACCCTCCACATACATACCAACCAAATATTTCATAAACTTGGTGGCAGGGGATCTGACACTTTCAAGTGGTTTGGCTGAAGTCTCCACTCTAGCTTTCTCTATCTGGATTCTCTGAGATTCAGTGTCTTTGGTTTTGAGTTCAAGATCCTTATCTTTGAATATCACTTGCTCTGCCAACTCCTCTTTCTCCAATTCAGCTTCAGTTTCCAACTTTTTATATTCCTTAATAAATCAAGTTCCAAGGTATCCACTGAAGAAACAGTGCTGGGTTTTGGAATAGAAGTGACAGGAGAGGTGGCAATCCCATTAACAGATTCAGCAGTAACCCCAGGGGTAGGGCCCTCATTGGTTCCACTTGCCTTCATCAAGAGCATCACAATCAGTCGTGTTGTAGCTGAATAGAATGTGGAATGTAAGCAAGGGAGCCTGGAGAATGGAATGTGGAATCTGGGGCTGGAGACAGCTGGAAGTCAGTTAAAATGAGACATTAAAAGACGTAAGACCTACTACATGTCTCTGAGTCATCATTAAGGTTATGGATGATTCGTATGGAACTAGGGTCACAACAATTGGCGACAAAGAGATGACCAACCCATGCATCTGATGAAGGAAAGGAGAAAAAAAAAGAAAAAATGGCACAAGGAGCTGGAAAAAGAAACTAAAGATCAGCCTAAGGAGGTGGCTGAAAAGACACTAATGGGCCTATGGAGGTGTCCGGAAAAAGAAAAAACAAAACGAAATATTGCCCAAGGAGGGGGCCAAAGAAAAGGAAAGGTTGCCCAGGGAGGGGGCTGAAGGAAATGTTGCCCAAGGAGGGGGGCAAAGGAAATGTTGCCCAAGGAGGGGCACAAAGGAAATATTGCCCACGGAAGGGGCCAAAGAGACCTATGGAGGAGGTCGCACGAGAGACATGCACAATAAAGGAAACAGCCTGAGGAGGTGGCTGACTGGAAATTAGGATATGGACAAATGGATTGAGTGACCTGAGGAGGAGGTCGCACAAAAGAAGAAAAAAAACAAACAAGGAGCAAGTAAAACAAAGGTAACGTGGAGAAAATTGGAAGCAACATTATTTGGGAAAAGAAACTGCAGCTGGTAAGAGGCGTTGCGCTTTGAAGCTTATAAAGTAAACAAGATTTTGTGAAATTCTGTGATTTCAGGTTTGGTCTACGGCAGACATACAACAGCGCAACATGGCTGAGTATCTGAAGAATAGACAGGAGGAAGCTGCCAATCTATTCACACCAAAGGGGAACATGAAGCATCCCTTCTTTAATCCCATACAGAAACAGGATGATTTGAGAGCATTATTTTACACACTGGAGAGATTCTTGAAGAAGGAAATCGACAAGTATTGGGAAATAGTATCCCTGGAAAATTATCGTAAGAATGAATTGATTCCCAGAGGCTTAAGGATCCTGATCTTCCCGAACTTTAGTAATGATTTAGATAATGATTTGGCAGAGATGTGGGAGAAGAACCTTAATGGCAGCTCAAATAAAATGGTGGAACTTCTGATTGAACACGCGACACAGGAGCATAAAAGGACAATCGAATTGATAGATAAAGTCAAAAAAGAAATTGCAGAAAAGAATTCACAAGAAATAACGAAAGAGAAAAATTACAATACCATGCATGACATCTTAAAAAACTACCAGGATGAAGTCAAACTAAGAAAACTAAGAAAGCACTACCGAGATGAAAGAGACTATCAGGAGGATAGGGTTTATACCTTTCAAGCTAAATATAATCACACTATGAAATCTGGATCTAAGACAAGCACACCGAATACATCGTCTGCAAGCTTGGATGCTGATTCAGAAGGAGAGGCATCCACCGTGGAAGACATAACTGAGAAAGAAAGCACAAGTGGGAGATCAACCTCTAGCTTCATGAATCAAATAAAAAGGTATAAGAAAGGCAATAGGAACTTTCCACCCAAACAGGTCCGTTTTCAGTTACCTGGGAACACAGGATCAACAACCAGTACACCAGGAGGAGAGGAAGGCGGGGGGGCTACAAGATCCAACAAATCTAAGCTCACAAGGAAACACAAACAAAAGGTTTACCTGAGCGAGCGCAAATGAAATAAACAGAATGAAATAGCCCAGAACCTTGTCCTGAACCTATCCAGAAGAGGGATATATTCAAATTCGTATGAAAATTCAAACTTAAAAAGTTTTTTGCAACTAAAGCACCAGGGACCTACCAACAACAAACGAAGACATAACCAAGTGATTTGAGCATCAGAGAAATAGAAGAAATTCATCTACTCAGATCCATTGCAGAGCCTGCAGAGTATAGCATCAACCAAGTACTAAGAGACGTGAATGTGGAATCAGACATGCTACCTATCAAAGAGCTTAAACCAGTTTCTAAATTTGTACCTCAATTTGCAGCTGATAATATTAATGACACCTTTTATAAAGCAGTATCACAGGACCTATACCAGACAGACCATAAGAGACACCAGACAAAAGCTAAACAGAATCTGACTATGAAGGAACAAGAAGCCCTCCGGACTCTAGAGACTGACCGCTCCATTGTAATAAAAGAAGCGGACAAGGGGGGAAATATTGTTATCATGAATAGAGAGGACTATCTAGAGATGGCCAGGAAGCATCTGAGTACACCAGACTGCTATGAAATACTGCCTACTAATCCAACGAAACAAATAGTACTGAAATTGGACCAACAAATCAAGATCTGGCACCACATGGGTCTCCTTACAGACGACGAAAAAAGTTTCCTTACCATCAAAGAACCTATAATACTGATTATGTACTTTCTGCCCAAGGTACACAAAGAATACGATCAGATACCAGAAGGACGACCAATCCTTAGCAGAATAGGTTGGGCAACAGAGAACATCTCGCAATACCTAGATAATATCCTAAGACCAAGAGCAATGAGATTGAAGGCATACCTAAAGGATACTACCGATGTCATCCTGAAGCTGAAAAGTGTGAATTGAGAAAGAAACTATCAACTTGCAACATTGGATGTAAAGGCACTTTATACATCGATTCGGCATCAATTTATCAACAAATCCAAATGGTAAAGGAAATGTTGGAACTAACATTTGAAAGCAACATCTTCAACTTTAACAACAACTTTTTTAGACAGACCAAGGGTGTAGAAATGGGCACCAAATATGCCCCGGCCCTAGCAAACATCTTTATGGGTCTGTTCGAAGATACAATCATCTATCAGGACAAAGCATATGATAAAGAACTTGTGCACTGGATGAGATACATCGATGATGTACTAATAATATGGAAAGGTACGACTTCAGAATTCACAGATTTTAAGGGTAGGATCAACCACAATGAAATGGGAATACAATTCACAGGCATCTGCAATGAGACAAGTATAGATTTTCTGGACCTCACAATATATATTGATCATAACCAGATTAGAACCTGCACATACCGGAAACCCACAGAAGTTAACTCGACTCTACATGCAGAAAGTTGCCACTACAGACCAACCATTCTCAATATACTCTCAGGGGAATTTCTAAGAGCCAGGAGAAACTGTCAGACAATGCAACACTTTGAAAAGGAGTGTACGCTCTTAACATCACGGGTCAGAGAACACTTAGCCAAAATCGGCAGCCAGGATCCAAGACTACCACTGGCATTCCATTGGCAGGAAAAACATCAAATGGACAATAAAGCGGACATACGGTTTATTGGCCTCCAGAAGTTCACATTAGGCAAAAGAGGTGGGAACAAGGAAAATAAATTGAGACAAGCTGAAGGGAGAACAATTTGCAAACTTAATTCTACAGTTCTCGGATTGAACACGGACAATGAAATGGTGTCCTTTCTATAAAGGGACCTCATTTCTGTTTCAGATCTAAATGTAACTCATTGTACAATAATGATTTTTGTGTACATAACTAACGAAGTGAACCAACATGATTTTAATATGTTTATACTCTATAGTCTGGATAGGACGTAGGACGTATCTAACCTTATCAAGTTCTCATAAGGATTATTATTTTTGAATGGTGCTCACTATCTCTATTGAAATACTCATGACTTTGTAACGTTAATCTTTGCTCCCTAGAAAATAATGAACATCAATAGCATAGAATATCATTAGTGTAGTATATTTCACCCCATTACGAATGCACCGGACGACTATCAGATACTATATTAGGCACTACGGACCAAGCGTGATTTTATACCATATAAAATGTCGCTCCGCATTAGCATACGATAATATTTGACACCTATAAGATTTCTTAACACTTAAGTGTGTACAAAGTGCAAGTATCAAAATTCAAATACGCTTTGAACTATAGAGAATGGTTAATTACACCTCCTAAAAATGGCTGCTCTACTATTACAAAGGAGGAGTTGCCTTTACGATGGAAAACAGACTAGTGCTTGAGTCCGTTGCAATGGCAACCGAAACACAATAATGAGGGAGAGGACGCCTACTGACGCCCCCTCTGGACATTCGGCAGCACGCGATTGTACGCAGGACCACTGTTACTAGGTAAGAGACCATCTCTGAAGTGTGGCGCACTGTTTTCTCTGTATACATTTTTGCCGAGAGTCCGTGTGCGCGTCTAAGAACGCTTTGGGCATTACCACTATCTTGCCCAGCATGGCGTTCACGCGCGCACGAACACAATACCCTTATAAAACCTTACAGATTGGACGCTCTTCCAGAACCCATAGTATTGTAAACAGGAATGAGCACTTATTTTTAAATGCATTTTAGAAAAGGAAAAATAATGATGAAAAGCTCTTTACAATATGCTATTAGAATTGCATGCATTCATCTCGCCGGTTCATAACGAAAACTGCATGCCACCCAAAAGGAAGGCTTATTTTTGTAGAGTAAAGAACATTTTTCAAACTTTAATGGATACTGAGCACCATGTTTTAGGATATAATGTTAGAGTATACGCATGAAAGATAACGGTACCATTTCAATCGAACTGATGGACCCTTGGATAAGGATGAAATGCGATTTACCACCAAATAATATGAGACTTTTAAGTGACTCCGTAAAAATGCTAAAGGTGACAGCATGATTGATTGATTTTTTTAAAGGGATCTAACCCGAGATTTGAAGAGCGGATACTGTCTGCTTAACCCAATAAGGGGCATTAGGGGAAATCAAGGTAAAACAGAAGCATTTACTCTTATATATTGGGAATAAGAATGTGACAATATATTCGGCACTGACTAATTAAGGTGTTTCTGTCTATCTCTTAACCCTCTTTATCCTTCCCTATCCCCAACCCCATTTTTGTCTGGCACTTTGGTTTTTTGATTTATTAATTATCATTTTCTGTCAACAAAACATATATCATTATATCACTGGCATTTCTTTTGTTAATATGTGAATGAACGCACCATATTTTGTTAATGTTGGAATATATTTAAAGGATTTACAGTAATATACTTAATCAGCCCTGATTTGAATAAGGTCCTAAAGGGGACCGAAACACGTGTCATCTGAAGGGGCACTTACATATTAAACCATGTTTTGAAAAACTGGGCGCAGTCTCATTCTGGGTTTTCCTTTTTGTTCTGAACATTTATATGTGGTTTTCTATTGGCTAAACCACTAACCCAGTGAGACGCGACCTTTGCCAAACCCTTGTGAGCGAACAGAATTTCAACAATACAAAGAAGATGTCACCATGTTAGACCAGACCAACATAGCCAAGATTTTGTGAAATTCTATAAAGTAGACAAACTTCAGGGACAGGATAAATTAACTTGTATTGCAGCGTATGTGTATATGATATGAACATTGAGGACTGTTAGTAGTTGGTAATTAACACAAAGGTATTAACAAGTATATTTATTTGTGATGCAAGCTGGTACATCAGAGAGCCATTTTTTTAAATGAAGATTGGATGTAACAGACCTCACCGGAGCACGAGCTGCAGGGTTCAGGAGCAGTGAAGAGTCGCTGCGTGGCATCGCAGGTCAGACTCGACCACAGGCTCAACCTCGGATCTTCACCCCGTCAGTGTCCCCAGGACGTCTTTGTCGGTTTCAGGTGGTGGGAAACCCACCAGTGGAATTTCCTCGGTAGCCGACGACCTTGACTTTCTCCAGCAGGTCAAAGTGGTTGACAGTGATGGCAAGGAAGCCCTCTGTCAAATGTTCTTAGGCAAAGATGGAGCTTTTGCACCTCCGGTCGTCGAACAGCACAGCGTCAAGGTGTCCTCGCTTCTGAGCAACATGGTTCGAATGGCTTCCAGCGGTCACAGAAATCTTTTGAACCCCAGTCGATGGCAATGGACTTCGATGGCCACGATGTCCCGGTGCTTCTCTTCAGGATTCTCATCGGACCCCTTCTCTGGTCGACAGCCTTTCGGGACTGGCTTCAAGGGCAACTCAATGAAGAGCAACAGGTTTTGCACGATGGTCCCTCGCAGCTTGGGGAGAATTCTCCTAGCCAGGTCCTCTCTTGGATCAGTCCTCGACAGTCTCAACAGCTTTTAGATTACTTCGAAGGAAATACAACAGCAATTCTTCTTCTTCCAGCTGGGCTTCAAGGATGAGCTTCAAGTTTCAACTTCAGCTTCTGAACAAATTGGTAAGTGAGAGGTCCCCACCTATTCACATTTGTCCCTCATTTCCTCTGGCTGAGCCAGGCTCAATCAGCCTATGACACAGAAGGGCATTCGTGCAAGCAGGCAGCCAATCAGGCACACATGCATTCAGGCTATTCACTTCCACCCAGACACCCATATAGGAATGTGGATTGGGGCAAGCACCCAGCCTTTCAGCACACCAGACTGCATTCATGTCAGTTTCAGGTAGGGCTGTCTCATTCATTGTGTCACACACACAGGAACCAGACACCCATAACATAGAATGCATATTGGTCACACACTCTATTCATACAGGTCCCACTCCAAGTGTGTACCCACAACATACAGTCACTGGAAAGGCTCCAGCCAGTCTGGCCTGGACTTTCCCACAATATGGTTCTCCTGCCCAACAGCCAGTCAGGGGAAGGGACAGAGACAGGGCTTCCCAGGACCTTGGGAAAACAAGGTAATAGGCAATAGAAACCAAGAGGCCCCAGGGGCCATCTTGCCTTCTATCAGGAATACACTAATTCCTATGGCAGGGCCTGGGTATCCCAAAATGGAGGATACCCAGAGCACCTACCACATCAGCATGGAGCTGCCACCAGCCCATACCCTGCTCTTTGGGAAACGCACAGGTGCCCAAAAACATAAACTAGGCGTAAGGTTTGAACCCCCACCCATGGGTGCCATAAAGGTATCCCAGGGGTCTCTGTTCACCACAACCAAAAAGAGGAAGATCTGAACTGCCAGGGGTGTCAACTGGACTCCTCTGCAGAAAACAACACAGAACACACATAATAAGGGAGTACAGAACAAGGACATGGAGGTCCTGTCCCTCATTTGCTTCTCCCGCATCACAAATAGTGATTTCTGATGCCTCCTCTGGTTGAGTAGAAAGATCTATGTTTATGTCCATCTGGATGGTTGACGCCTTAGAATCGAGGTCTTTACTCGTAACTTTGAATACTATTTCATTCTCTAGAGTGTCACATTCAACATGCTCCACCCCATTTGGGCACAGAGACTACGCCAGGATATTCCCCCTTGTCGATTGTAGTGAGTTGCAGGCCTACTAGCGGCATTATTGTTGTAAATGTCTTCATGTTTTTAACCAATGATTGGATTTTCCAGATCGTTAAGAAATATTTTGAATCAATGGGCATTCCAATAACGATGACAAAATAATACTTTGTGAATCATTATTGTCAACCAAAATTCAAACGGTATAATCTTCAAGGTCTACTAATGGTGGTGGGTGTAGAGAGATTCCTTGTTGCTAAAGACTGTTATTTAAGTTGTGTGACACATATCCCTGTCTGTGGACAGGGTGCATTCACTGTGGGATCAAGGGCCCCACTAGGCAACCCCTAAGAACCACCAGAGTCAAGAAGGTAAAGAGACCCCCATAGGATGAAGGGAGCCTGAAGCTCTATCCAGCAAAGCCCTGTCTAGTGACATGCAACATTAATTTCCTTCCTGTGAGGGAAATGGATTTGCAACATTTAAGCAACTCGAACAACTGGTTGGATACAATTATCTCTCCAGGAAATGCAGCCAGAGAAATTCATCTGGGAGAGTTTGAGGGACATGTGTGATTTGCAGAAATCCCCAAAATGCATAATTGCAAGTTAGAAACAAAGGGCTTCCTCACGATTTTCCTGCGACAGGAAAAATGCTGGGATAATTGCCGGTAATTCTAGCACCAGCTTTTTTTCCATATCGGGAAAACACAAGTTTGCCAATGGGGGCCACAGATCTACCTCCAGGCCTCACCTGCTGGTAAATCAGGCCCCCGCTTGGAAAGAAATACTGCAATTACCTCTATGGAGCCTATGGTACTCCATGGAATGGGGATTTCCCAGCATTTCCGCCACCTGAACTATCATGGTAATACCGGGATATCAGTCAGCGGAAACGGTAGTGGAAGTTTGCCGGTATCCCACCTGAATTACCAGCAGCATACCAGCATACTTGTATGGAGCCCCAAATACAAGCAATTGTGCATCTCTCACACAGGAGTGAAAGTAATGAGGCATTGTGTCCTGCGCCCGCAATTGTCATGGAAGACACAAGGGAACACATTTTCTCTGGAGGCATAATGTAAATGAAAGATCTAAAAGCCATGCATAAGGCTTTTATGCATTTCATTCACATCATGCCCCATTTTCATGTATTTGAACGGTGGGGCGGAACATAACTTGTGTTTCTGCCACTCCGTTCCTCTCTGTCATACAAATACTCCAGCAGTTGCTGGTGCAAAATTCTGAGGATTCCTATGGAGTCCGCTGGTTTTTTGCACCAGCACAAATCAGATGGACTCTGTAGGAATCCATTATGAATGTTGCCTGCCAAGCCTACATGGCAGGCAATGTTTACTCAATTTAGAAGGCAGAGTGCAAAAGGGGTAGCGTGCAAGCATGTACGCCGTCTTTTTGCCCTCTCCTTTTGCACCCCCCGTCCAAATGAGGAAAGTTTGGCATCAAGGGCCTATTTATGCTAACAGGTCCCCCCTGCCAAATTACAAGGAACTCAAAAATGAGCCCCATTGTACCAATTTAGACACAATGACAACCTCTAAATATAACCGAACACCTCCCAATATTACTAGACCATTTGTGGACTCGGTTTTCACACATAGATTAGATAGGGATACCCAGAAGGAAGCAAACAATGGGAACAGGAACTCTGAGGGTGGGTAGGAGATTATGCACAGGTCTATGGCCAATATACAATCCAAAATGGTGGCTGTACTTTATATTACTCTGACCAGCCACATGCATACCACATGACCCTGAGTACATCCCCAAACAGAGAGCAGTTTAGCCCACATAGCACGGGTCAATTACTCTCCCGAAGTAACTCTCAGGAGGAGAGATCATCCTTTAAAAGGCAGCCAGCATAGACAGTATTTGTCAAGCTATGGGTTAGCTGGCATGAGGCGAGGTAGAACAGTAGATACTGGAGACCATGTCCTGGAAAGTCCATGTCAGGAGAGTGTGCCGCTGAGACTAGGCAGGAAGAGAGGCTGGTGCATGGTAAGGAAGAAGAAGACTGTAGTATAGAGGGAAAGATAAAAGGAACTTGTGGTGTTAGAAGTGGGGAATAAGAGTTGTGTCTAGTAGGAGAGATGTCTTGCCATGTTATATAGAGAAAGTGGTTGGGAGCATTGACACAGCCATATCATTTTGGAGTGTAAAGTGAGGGATACCATCTGCAGTGAAGAGGAGAGCAAGACCTAGGGGAAGAGGTTTGGTGGGGAGAGGAAAAAGGAGAAGACTTGGATGCAAGGGAAAATTGCTGCAAGAAGGAGTGATACCCTTAGAGGAGTAAGTGATATTGGCAGGAAGAAGGAAAGACACCCCCATCAGGAGGGAGAAGAAGAGAGTAAAGAGCAAACAAGGGTATAGAGGCTGACCGTCTTAGCCCAGGGAAGGAATGAGGGACCACCCCCTTAGGTTGCAAGGATAGATACAAATAAATAAATACAAATAGAGATATTTTGGAGGACATTGTTGGTCCAGGTCAGAGTACACAGGTGGGTGGAGGAATGAGATGGCACAACGATGCTGGGGCACAGGAAGGACAACCCAGGTGTAGCCAAGATGGAAAAGGTAGAACAAAGCGAAAAGCAGTAGGTGAAAGGTGAGAGTAGAGCTACGCTGCTCTGACAAACCTCACTAGGGCCCACCAGATCCATCTGGAACTGACAACCTGTGGCCCAGTATGGTCAGAAGTAATTGCTAGGCGGAAGAGAGAAGGAGGACCACAAAAGCATCTGGCAGCCAAGAGCAGTGGCACCGTGGCTGGTGAAAATCTACGGCCCAAACCAAAGGTCAGAAAACTGGAGAAACCCCACTGGTTTAACACCAGGAGGAGCAACAACATCCTCCTTGAGGATGGAACATTTTGATGTTTGCTTTTCTCTTTTTCCAGGCTTGGAGGAACTTGGGAACACTTTGCTTTGCCACTGTCACAAGGTCTAGATTGTTTGACTTGTTTTCTGGAACTTGGTGAGACTAAACATTGTAGAGACCTATTAGAGAGAGGCTGTGCCCTTCCCACACCTTACACCCTTACACCCTTACACCCTTACACTTAAAGGCAATACCAACCTGAAAACTGGAAACCCAATCATCTTGTCACTTTGGTTGTTGAATTTGGCCACCATCCTGACACATTTTGTTCCGTCTATACACAAAGAATAAAATAAATGCTTAAGCTACATTTTGTGGCTTAGTCTCAGTCCTGAGAACACAGTGGTAGGCTGTCATGTTTCTGGCCTGTCACATTTGATAAAACATCATTTTTCCTTTTCTGTATTTTAAAGGGTAAAGTGGATTTTCTGTCGTTTTCAGGCATAGTAGCTTCTTTTACTTGCACTTGAAGCGCTTAGGGCAGTAATTGAATGGCTGAAGTGCTAACTCAATATTGCTGAAATCCGTAGTGTTGCCCCCTATCCTGGGCCAGACGTTGTTGTTAATAAATCCAAATTAATTACTAGTCAATAGAGTACATAGTTTGCAATGTAAGCAACATCTCTCACAACCCAGCAATTATGATTTATCTTTTGGTTCTGACTGTCATCATCAACATACACCTGTAATTAAATGTTTAGGATCAACAGTATCAGGAACAGATTCCCATTTATTTTGCAGACTAAGGAGCTCATTTTCCATGGGGCATTACGCAAATAAGGCTTTAACAGCTTTCAATCACGTCACGCCCCATTTTCAAGCATTTGTATGGCAGAGTGAAAGGGCAGACACAACTTGTGCTTTCGCCGCCTCCCTTCCTCTTTGCCATACAAATGCTCCAACATTTGTACCAGCGTGCATTTTTACGCTGGAACAAATGCTTGAGGACCCTATGGTTTTATGCACCAGCAAATAAGCAGACAGTCCCAATAGTGATCCATTGTGAATGCTGACTGCCATGACAGTCAGCATTTACAATTGGAATGAAATGCTGTGAGACAGTGTTCAATTTCAATTGTGAAGAGGGATTACCATGCGTCCATGGTAAGCAGTCTTCACAATGTAAAGTGCACGGGTGCGTAGTGCAAAAGTGCAGGGGTGTATACTGCCCTTTTCTTTGCACCTTTTCACCCTATAGTGCAAATGACGAAAATGTTGCAGCGAGAGCTGCCTACATTAAAGTGTTAACGCAACAGCTCCCCGCCGTCCACTTACGTTAAAGAGGAAAATGAGCTCATAAATGTGTGAATCATCGGATCTGTTTGTAATTGTCTGGACAGTTTTTCACTACTGAACCCTTTTCCTGCGATAACATGTTTTTGACAAAATCTGGTCCTTACCTCTATTTATTTGAATGGTTAAGAATGCCTGTTCTCCTTTCTTTAAATAGAATAAAATGTTCAGTTTTTCTGCTATAAAAAGATAGAACGTCTTGAGATAAGATGCGCTCTGTTCTACGGGACCGCCTGAGACACTTTTTGTATGTAATAAATCTTGTTCTCCGTTGTAAAGAGGTGGAGTGGTTATTTTGTCATTTGGATTGTTTTGATTCTTAAGTTTGTTTTTGGCCCGCCACAATTCAAATTTCTCCTTCTGTTCATTTCTCCTTCTGTTCAAAATCTGTGCTTACCCCTCTACTCTGGGATCTAGTGGTACCCTTACAGTCCCAGGTGGAGGAAGAGATTTTTAAATGCCATCCTTGAATTGTGTTCCTTGTCTCTCTGGTTCAGCCAGGTGAGCTACATAGTCTCTCTGTTGGATCACATCTTGCAACTCTTGTTCCCTCAACAAAGTTTGGGATATTTCATCATTGATGTTCTGCTTGGTAACGGTCTAATATCCCGTCCCGTCCCCTGCTGACATGCTGAATGTCCCACTTCCCACCTCTTTCTTGTAGGTGCAAGTATTCCTCTGTCTCCGACAGTGAAATCCCACTCTCCATGCAGGGACGTTTTTATGGGAGGGCAAAAGGGGCACCTGCCCAGGACCCCCACCTTGTAGGGGGCCCCACAAGGCTGCCTGATCTAAAGAAGTAAGATTCCTTGGTTCACCAGACATAAATAGCGCACACACAAGGATATTGTATTGTATGGTGCTGAGGCTCTAAACCTATTGCTTGTCTGTTTTGGAAAGTACATTTTTACCTCAATCAATTCATCATGTCATGCTTTCTGTGTTCACTGTGGTATATATAGTTTCTGCGTTCCTTGCGGCACAACTCCTGTAGCATTCTTTCCTTCCTGTGGCAATTATGTTGATCATATGCAATAGCCACATTTGAAATGCACACTGGTAAATTGAGTGCCACAATCGTTCAGAAGTTAGCTCAGTGTGTTAAGCACTCATTGCAGTGATATGTGTTCCTATGCAAGATTAGAATAGCACATTCCTGTAAGGCTGGCTGAACCTTTCCTATGTCTGAAGTTTATAAACCTGCCTGCATATGTACTTGGTCTTGCAGCACAACAGGGGCTATTATCAGCAATATACCTGCACCAAATAGGGGTTGCTATGAAAACGAACATGTCATCCTTATGGTGAAGGTCTAGAAATTGGTTGCTCAGATGGGGTGTTATAAAACCTAAGCAATCACCTCCAACGATGAGCATAAACTGTTAGTCCAAGAGATTAATTAGTATCTGAATTTGGAACCAAAGCATTCATGCTTGTATCCTGGCTTTGCCAGCAGACAATACAGTGATCCTATCAATCATTTTATATCTCGTACATTATTGTACTGTCTTCTGTGAAGTTTGCCTCCTTGCATGCTAGTGGCATCGTTTAGCCCATTACTTGATCTTTCTTCTTATGTAGGCCATTTGAGTGGAAGGGGTGGTAGACAGAAGGGAGCAGACCAGATGGTGAAGGGCTCGGGCAAGCATATTGTAAAGTCTACTCGTTTGACAAAAAAAAACACTTTGCATTTTTGTAAAAGCCAAAGGTTTTTCTGTACTTTTATAAATGAAAATTTGACAAGCCAATGTTTTGGAAGTATGTAAAGCTTTAAAATACAAAAGACCAACCCAGATTAAGGGGCTGATTCATGGAATTATTTCTGCCAAAAAACAGGGTTTTGTGCGCCATTCTGCTGCAAATCCCCATTTGTTAAACAGGGATTTGCGGGCAGAATGGCGCACACATCCCCGTTTTTTGACGCAAATAATTCAATGAATCAGCCCCTAAATCTATTAAATCACACTGTTTGGTATGCTGGTACTTACATACGTCTCTTGATGATGGAGAGAATGCAGCTAGAATCATTCTGTGTTACACCCTTCTGTAATATTTGTTTTTAAAAATGGTCATGTTTGGTAATGTGCTGTGTGTACTTTCCATGTCAGATTTATAAAATGAGATTATTTTAGTTCATGGTAAGAACTGGTAATGAAAGTGTTCAAATGCAGAAATTGCAGAGTTGGCACAAATCCCAGATTCACCCCTTACCCAGTTTGTGTAATGCTGGGCATCTAATGTAATCTTCTATTCCCTAGCCTCTCAAAATTGCCAGTCCCTAAACCTTTCAAAATTGACAGCCTTCAGAGAGATTTCCTTCTCAGAGTATGAGAACAGCCTCACTCATGGTGTCACTAGCTACAGAGTTGCTTCCACTATAATAGTGAGCATTGATATATTGCACACCACAGGCACTTTATTATTTTGATCTCTAGTGGCAACCCTATTTGAAAACTATTGCCCACTTATAATTTCAGTTGTCTGGATACAGACACCTTCCTGGTAGCTGCTAATCTGCATCCACTATCCATGGTATGGTACGTGTAGCTTTCTCCTTCCTACCAATTGGTCTGCTCTATCCATGCTTGAGCACGTTTGCATTGTATGAGGCAGCAAATGTGAGATCTCTGTCTATTCTGGATTACATGTACCTTTTACATACAGTCCTGAATTAATACTACAAGCTGCATACCTTCCTGGATTCTATTGATATATATAAAGTCTCCTGTATCTATGCTAGAACAGAAGTAACCTCTTCGTAGACTAATAAACAAGTAGCATTTGAAGGCCAGCATTATCAGTCTGATTAGAGCAAGAATGAAGAGGGTAGGCATATCAACCTATGGGTTGTGATTGCAGTGGGGGGGAGTGGGTCAGATATTCTTGATCACTTAATTCCTTTTTGCTTTGGTGGAGGGGCCCCCAAAGAAGTCCATACCCAGGGCCCCAAAAGTGCTTAAGATGGCCCTGTCTCCATGGGGGTCATTACGAGGTAGGTGGTAAGGGATTACCGGCACCGGTAAGGACACTGGTGCCGGTAATCCCTTACCACCCTATTCCGAGGTCCCTTAGCGGGTCACTTCCTTAATGCCTGGTTTAACCAGGCGTTATGGAAGGGACACGTTAAGCGACTTCAGAGCTAATAACGGTACCGCAAATTGCAGTACCGTTATTAGCTCCATCCCCATTCCCATTGAGCCCTATAGGGGCTCGAATGGGAATGGGAAATGGTTCCCGGAATGGGGATTTACCGGGTCCTCCAAGGTTGGAATGACCCTGTAAGTCCCTATTTCGGGAACCGGACCCGGAATGCGGTAAGGGGGTAGCCATGGTGCTAATAGCACCATAGCTATCTCCAACCTCATAATGACCCCTCATGTCTCGCTGGGAAAGGTTTGAGGTTGAGAAACAGGATACCTCACACCCTCTGTATTTTGACTGTGACCATCCATACCAGATACACTTGTATTATTTAGGAAATGTCTGGGCAGTGTGGAGAGGGTCTTATAAGGGGGGGACAATCTCCTCCTTCCACAATATCTGCTTGTCTTTGTATTTTAGCAACTGGTCCGTAACTAAACCTGCTTTCTTTCATTGATTGGCTTCTTTAACCATTTAAATGATCATTTGATGCTTCGATCAACGACGCCTATCACTAGATCCAGCAAAACCGTCCTGGATAGACTCAAATGCTTTTGTTCTAGAGGCCAGTAGTTTTATTGTGTTACCTAATTCCCTTTCTAGGAAATCTTTTTAAAGCTGGCAAGCATGTACTTCATTTAAAGTTTCTTTTTTAGATGTCCTGCTAGCTGACTCTTTACTCAACTGAACTGCATCCAGCCCTATGGATTTGCTCTATAACAGCCACTTTTACTGCCCAAAACAGGCAAATACTTCCAATAGAAAAAGATAGGAAGCAACAATACCCCCAAATACAAAAAACTATTAACACCTTACTTCCTTCCATAAAGCTACATGGCTGTGTTTGGATCAGTGGACTCAGCAGAGCAGTGCCACATGAAAGAGATATTATTATTGCTTAAAGAGTAATTTTAAAGTAATAATGCTTCTTTTAATGTGTGTGAATTACTATGTTCAAAGAAGTATGGATTACAAAAAGATATCAGCCTTATAATTAGCATATATTTTTACTACTCCAAAACTCTGCCGTTAAGAACGAGAAATACTTTTTACTCCCTAAAAAATAATTTGACTCCCAATATCAAAAACTAGGCAGTAAAATACTAACACTTCAAAATCTTGTCTGGATACGTGACTGCATCTATAACTTCATTCAATCCTTTTTCCAATTACTCCCTAAATAGCACATTTTCTTTTACCTTTTTCACAAATTCTTGCACAGATAAACTTTTTTGATCCCCCTGTGCCTACGCTTGTGTTAGTTGTACAGTATTTATTTATTAAATTATATAGCGCACCTAACCCCCAGGTATCTGGGAGCATTATGTAAAGTTACACATTGAGGGGGTAAGTCATAGAATTTAGCGCACAAGTGGCGCACGCGGCTGGCGCACAGTGTGCGTGTGCGAATCTCTGCGCCAGCCGCGTGTGCTAAAATCCATTTCCGCGCACAGCGTATTCATGGATTTTAGCTACCAAAACCAGCCGTGGCGCACAGTGGCACAGGGAGCCTGCAGCAGTGCCAGTTACGCCCCCAAGAACGCCCCTCGTGCAGGGAAAAGCCATCAAAATCCCCAATCTAGCGCAAAGGGCTGCGCTAACCCTGTACCAGCATGGCAAGCGGGGAACGTGTATTACTGGGGTTCGCGGGAAGTTTTACACGGGATAGGCCCTGTGCAAGTGGGGTACGTGTATTACTGGGGTTTGCGGGAAGTTTCACACGCAATTGGCCTTGTGCGAGTGGGGTGCGTGTATTACTGGGGTTCACGGGAAGTTTCACACGCGATTGGCCCTGTGCGAGTGGGGTACGTGTATTACTGGGGTTCGCGGGAAGTTTCACATGCGATTGGCCCTGTGCGAGTGGGGTACGTGTATTACTGGGGTTCACAGGAAGTTTCACACGCGAAAGGGCCTGTGCGAGTGGGGTACGTATATTACTGGGGTTCGCGGGAAGTTTCACACGCGAAAGGGCCTGTGCGAGTGGGGTATGTGTATTACTGGGGTTCGTGGGAAGTCTCACACGTGATTTGAGCAGGGTACGTGTATTTCGGGGGGTGCGCAGGAAGTTTCACATGCGATTGGCCCTGTGCGAGCGGGATACATGTATAACTGGGGTTCGCATGAAGTCTCACACGCGATTGGATACGGGTACGTGTATTTCAGGGGTGCGCGGGAAGTTTCACATGCGATTGGCCCTGTGCGAGCGGGGTACGTGTATAACTGGGCTTTGCGTGAAGTCTCACACACGATTTGAGCAGGGTACGTGTGTTTTGGGGGTGCGCGGGGAGTCCTACACGTGAATTGGCAGTGTGGGTCCTACCAGGTGTTCCCTCTACACCCTCCACGGCCCCTGCAGGCAGCCCACACCACAGGGGACTACCCTGCACCCCTGGTCATGTCCCGCAGGCAGCCCATCCACCATGGGCATGCCCCCCAGCCAAGCCACATGTCGGCTTGCACTACTGATCACCAACTCATGTCCCCCAGCACCCCCCGAGCAGTGTGGGGCACCTGCCAGCAGGCCCCCACTCATGTCCCACTCATCTCCCCCTGCACCCCCACCCCCCAGGCAGTGCGGGGCACCTGCCAGCAGGCCCCCACTCATGTCCACCTGCACCCCCACCCCCCAGCAGTGCAGGGCACCTGCCAGCAGGCCCCCACTCATGTCCCACTCATGTCCCCCATCACCCCCCCAGCAGTGCGGGGCACCTGCCAGCAGGCCCCCACTCATGTCCCCCTGCACCCCCACCCCCAGCAGTGCAGGGCACCTGCCAGCAGGCCCCCACTCATGTCCCACTCATGTCCCCCAGCACCCCCCCCAGCAGTGCGGGGCACCTGCCAGCAGGCCCCCACTCATGTCCCACCCATGTCCCCCTGCCCCCACGTCATGACGATCCTCAATCATGGCCCTTATTGCCAGCCTCCCCAGCCCAAAGACCCAACCAAGTATTGCATCCACCCACATAGAAAAGGCAATTACATGATACAACCCCGAAGGCAAGTATGTAATTGAGCACATGTCCGTCACACACACACAATGGGTGCAAGTGAATGTGAAAACCCATATCATGACATGCATGAAACCAATGAGATAATACCACACATCGAAGTATGAAGAAAAAAATGTATTAAACACATGAATGTAATTAAAAGAAAACACACAACGATGGGAATAATTAAAGAAATGCTGCATGTCCGTAAAAGAATAAAAAACAAGAAATCATAATCCAAAGAAATCCAAAAGAAATGGTGTCCAAAGTCACAGTCCAACAAAGCAAATCCAAGCGAAAAAATAAAGTGAAATCCATTGCTCCATGGTGAAAATAAAAAAAATGAGAATAATCCAATGGTGAACTATGTACAAATGAACAATCTAAGGTCCATGAGCCCAACTGATGAAATGAAACCTACCAAAAATACTATATACAAAAACGTGGTGCATTGTCCAAGCGCAACCAAAATAAAAAAGAAAAGGAAAGGAAACCTAACACTATCTAACCATATACAGTGGCGGCGGGAAAGTCCTGCGGCTCACTCTGTGGTGTCCCGGGCCAGGGCATCATCGAACTCCATGTCGATGACCCGGAGGCGGGCCTCTGCCCTGGCCCCGAGGTCTCGCAGGGAGGAACTCATGGCCTGTTCCAACTCCCTGCGGGTCGCCTCGAGGCACTCTGCCCGTCTCAACGCCCGATGCATGGAGAACTCCGCCCTGACCATGGTGAGCAGCGCCTCTTCCACCCGCCGCCGCTCCGCATCTATGTGCTGGCCCAACCAAAGCCACACAGAAGACACATCCGTTCCAGGGTCCTCCTGCCCTCTGGCGGATGCTGTTGTCGATGGCCCCGAGCCATCATTGCTCCCACCTAGAGCCTGCTCCTGCTGCTGCTGCTGTCCATGTGCCCTGTCCGATGATGCCTGCACATCCTCCATCAGCTGGTCTCCAGTTGTGGTGTCCACCCCTGCTGGACCGCCGACTCCCGACTGTGTCAGGGATGGGATCTCCACCAAGCTGGCTGTGTTGGTCAGGCCAGGTCCACAGGGTGCCCTGGTGGAATCTGGGCCGGAAGACGGCAGGGAGAACGACTGGCGCATAGTCTCCACAGAGGAGGAGATGTCTGCCAGAGTGCGTGTCACATGTAGGAACCCTCCAACCAGGGCCCCTCCCAACAGTGCCACGTGATGGAGTGTGTTCTCTGCCCAGGAAGAATGCACATCATCACGAATGTCACGCGTGCGCAACGCGACACCAATCAGGACGGAGCCCATACGTTCATGGGACCCCTCGTCTGCAGGTAGTGGAGAAGCAGATGACATGGCACTCTCCCCTACCTGCGGACGGGCCTGGGATGGGGCCTCCCTGCTGGTGCATGGTGGTGCAGTCACAGGGTCAAGGACAGGGACATGCACAGGCCCCTCTGCAGTGACCTGTGCTGCCTCCTGACCCTGGCCCTGGACTGCACCACTTGCACCAGTGGTACTACCCCGGCCAGGCCCCATGTGCGGCTCAGTAGCGGGCTCCTCCTCCTCTGTGGAGACCACCAACCTGGATGTCTCCGTACCGTCTTCCACCATTGCAATCCCCTGAGGGGCTCTCCTCCCCTTCCGCCACAGCTGTAGTGGCAGATGTGGCACCAGCCCCCTCGCTCCCGGATGATTGCAAGCCCTGGAAGGGTGGCTGAGCCTTGCGTCGCCGCCCAGTGGAGGCATCCCCGCCGCTTGGCTCCACAGCGCCGTCTCCGCCCTCTTCTTCACTTGACTCTGCGTAGAGGGAGACATAGAACACAAGCATCAGGGTACAGTACAATATTCCCCTAGGCAGGAAGCAATAATACATGAGTGGCAGTGTCTAATGTCACTTCCATCCTGTCCCTCCACAACACATGGGTGAATGCACGCATCACACATTCATAAACAGGCATGGCACCTGCAATCAACATCAGCATCCATGTACAAGGGCCTCTATTAATCAAAATGTTGCCTTCAAACTCACATGCATCCTGACTCACACTGATTCCATGCACACACATCACCGGAGGGTCATGCATCATGCCTTGTACACCACAGACACAGTGGATAGACACAGTGCATACAACGGTGACCGCACTGCATGAGTGAATCTACACATCATCACGGACATGTGTCATGAATCCATGGCGTATCGAAGTCACAGACACACTTCTCAGACACACACACATGTGCACCATACATGTACATGACAGCAGCACCCATCCCTCACACCCCCACCATGTGCAAGAACAGACACTGGCATGCTTTCATGTGTGCATTTGCCATACAGCTCCCCATGTAGCATTGGAACTCATGCACCAACCATGTGGTTCACACATTACTGGTCTCACATGCATGACCATGATGTCCCTGCACACACACATCCATACATGGCCCATGTCACACATACAGGCAAGTATCAGCCTACCAGCACACTGCAACATGCCCTGTCTCGCACACCAATGCTTGGCCACTTACCGCTCAACTCCAGACGGGTCTTCCTCTGAAGGATCTGGGCGTGTTCCAGGACCCTCATCTGGATGTCACTCATACTGACCTGGCCCCCCTCCGCGAGGTGCCGGGCCTTGTGTAGGGTCCTGGACCTGAAGTCCTCCCAGCGCTTCTTGACGTGCTTGATGTCACGGGTTGCCAGCCCCTCCGTGTTGATGGCAACTACTATGTCGTCCCAGATCCTCTCCTGTCCTTCCTTGTTGGTGCGTGATGTTCCGAAGAGGGCAGCATGATGCCCCAGGACATGCTCCACCAGGACACCAACTTCCTTCACACTGAAGCTGGTGGCCCTCTACCTCTCTGGATGGGGGTCACCATTGGTCTCAGATGGTGTTTTCCCCGACATGGCGACCCCGAGGCAGGCGTGGGTGGGCACCTGGGTCCTGGGGCTGGGCTGTGGAGCGATGGTATCCCAGTCGGGAGTCTTCTGTTCCAGCAGGGGTGGACACAGCAACTGGAACCCTGGCTGACGTGCAGGCACCAAATAGCAGGGCACGTGGGCAGCAGGCAGTCAGGCAGCAGGCAGTCAGGCAGCAGCAGATGGCAGGTGGGAGCGTGCTCGGGGCTCTGAGGGGCAGGAAAATGGCCTTCAGGGCAGGAGCGTGGTCTTCCGTGTGTGTACGCGTGGCCAGCTTGATACGGAGTGAATTGGCACGTGAAAAAAGTGCACGTCAGTGTGAAATCCGAGGAAAGGCCCTTAGTGCGTAAGCGTGTCAGCACACATACGCGATTTCATTGGACCAAAGGCCCCTAGCGCGTAAGTGCGTCTGTGACGTATCACGCACGGGCGTTGCCCTGGCACGGGTTGAAGATCCCACGTGGCTTTCCATTGCTCTGTACGTGCTTTTCGTGGGGTGCGGGCGTGTGTTTTCCAGCCGTTGGGGTTCACACGCTATTACTTCACAGCGGGTGGGTGTTGGCTACGCGTTCTTCTACACAAAAGGCAGAAGGTGAGTGGTATCCCGCTCGCCCAGAGCCAATCGTGTGTGAAACTACCCAGGAACCCCAGTAATACACGTACCCCACTCGCACAGGGCCAATCGCGTGTAAAGCTTCCCGCGAACCCCAGTAACACATGTACCCCACTCGCACAGGGCCAATCGCGTGTAAAACTTCCCGCGAACCCCAGGAATACACGTACCCCACTCGCACAGGGCCAATCGCGTGTGAAACTTCCCGCGAACCACAGGAATACACGTACCCCGCTCGCACAGGGCCCTTTCGCGTGTAAAACTTCCCGTGAACCCCAGTAGTACACGTACCCCAGTCGCACAGGGCCAATCACGTGTGAAACTTCCCGCGAACCACAGGAATACACGTACCCCACTCGCACAGGGCCAATCGCGTGAAAAACTTCCCGCGAAACCCAGGAATACACGTACCCCACTCGCACAGGGCCAATCGCGTGTGAAACTTCCCGCGAACCCCAAGAATACACATTCCCCCTGTCGCACAGGGCCCTTTTGCGTGTAAAACTTCCCGCGAACCTCAGTAATACACGTACCCCACTCGCATAGGGCCAATCGCGTGTAAAACTTCCCGCGCACCCCCGAAATACACACACAAGCTATTTTTCACACAGCGGGTGTCGTGTTTGTTGCGTACCGCTTTTTTTTACGCCCATACTGGCCTGCCTGTTGATCTCGTACTATTTTTTTGGGCTCCTGGCTGCCACACCGTACTACGTGTGTCATTTTTGCACGCACGTGGGCTACTGGGAGTCTCTTTTTCTTCTTTTTATGGGGTGCCTGTGTGTTGCGTGCACGTCATTTATCCTAGGGGGCCACAGTATGGGACATTCATCATAGCTGTATATACGTGCTTTTTATTTGCGCACACTTTTGTAATGCGCAGGGATGCTACCGCCTGCCTTCGTGTGATGTACGTGTTTAGGCCTGTGCGTGTCTTTGCCCGTGCACGGGTTTGCCCTATTCGATTCCATGAATACGTGTGGTTCGCGTGCGTGTGGGCGTTCACTGTACTTCCCAGCAGTACCTCCCCAGTTACGCCTTCTTTTTCACACGTTATTCCCCATTCCGTGTGTTACGCCCCGTGTCCCGCCCCCTTTTTGGTGTGTGCGCGGACGTTGTGCGTCGCGCACAGCGTTTGAGCTGTTCCAATGACGTGTGCGGCCATGTGCGCCGCGCTCGGGTTTGGCGCACATCCCAAGGAAAACACGCGCAGGGACTTCCATGAATCGCACGTGTGCGCGTGCGCCTGTTTTTTCATGCTTGCGCCTACTTGTGCCAAGATTTTCGGCGCACGTTTGTTCCATGAATCGGCCTCTGAATTACATGACAGACAGCAGAAGCAGTGCATAGGTTTGTTACAAGTACATCACAGAAATAAAGGAAAATTAACAAACATATACAAATTAGCAGGATGATGAATACATTTATGGTGCCTCATGAGTAGGGAGCCAATTTTTTGCATTTTTCCTGAAGTAGGAGAATGAAGGTTCTGCTCTTAGGGCTACGGGCAAGGGGTTCCATAGTTTCGCCACTTAAACAGGGAAGCTACTGGCCCCCGCTTTCTGTAACTTGAATCTAGGAACCTTAAGGGTGCGTAGCTGTGAGGACCTAGTGGGTCGGTCTGATAAATTCCTAGTGAATTTACAAGTCAAATGTTTGGCAACAAGGTATCCAAGGCTATGTCCTCTCCTCTATAGGAGCATTTTTCCTAAACTCGAGTGTGTCTCTGCTCTTTCTCTGCAATTTGGCATGAATTTCCTCTGTTGACTGGTCTGATCGTCAGCTTCCAAGAATAAAATGATCTCTCTCCTGCCATAGGGTTATGGCTTTTCATACTTAGCTTGCTCCTCCCGCGTGAATGGTATCTAGCCCTTTATTTGAATCACAGGTTATTGCCTAACAAAAAACCCTTACCATGTAGATTCGGATAATGAGTGAAGGTCCCAGAGTGCCCCTTTCCCTTATCTGCCCTCTCACAGATGCTTGTTATTTTGTTTGTGAGATACAATGTAACAGAGAGAGGTGGGGAAGAGAGATAAAGTGGCATTGACAGTATCAATGTGAGCTAGTGAGTTGGGGCCCGGTAGGAGTTCAGGGTTCCAAGTTATTCTGCCTTGTAAGGCATACTCGCTCCTTCCCTGACTAACCACATGTCCTCTAAGATCTCCTATCACTTTACACTGCACACTCAAACCCCTCACAGATGGCCGACATAGACCTAGCCATTTGGACATCAACAATGACCGTACCAAGACAAAGCTCTTCTGTTTAGCCCTATTTAGCCTTACAACACGCTCCCATATCAGCAGCTAACCAAGCCCAAAGCACTGTAGTCTATCATATCTTCGGCCCTTCCCAAAGGATAGCATTCTCCCAAGTTTCTCTGCCATAGAAAGCAGGCTGGTACAAAGAAACTGGGAACTTCTGACCTAAACCCATCAACACCACAAGTTTTACATCTGCCTCTCCCCGTCCCCCTAATTACCATGCACTTTTTCTTACTGAACCATGTGTAGTGAGACAATCAATAGTGGCACAAGGGTGCTATACATGACCACTTACTTGCATTATTCTGATGCACTAATCTCTTATTTGATAAACATTGATTTTCCTGATGCTACTAAGGAATATCAGCAAAGTCCACTGCTCCTTTCTCACTTGCATTGTGCTCAGAGTGAGTTGCTAACTTCTCCAGCTTTGTAGTGACATGTTATTTTAGTGTAAAGGTATATTTTCTATATAAACACAATTTGTGTTAATGTGTGTGTGTGCTAAATAATGATATAGTCTTGATAAGCATATATAGATTCCAAAACAATGTCTCTGAAGTTCATAAACCACAGGGAAGTGACTTTGGCAATGTGTCTTAATTATAGAGAGAAATATGCATTTAATGAATTTGAAAATATACAATGTAGTTTGGCATTTTATGGTGTGTATGAACATTTTTATAACTAAATGTCACCTGTAACTTGCTTTTTCTTTCAGTTTAACTGCAGGCTCATACTATTTCGAAAAGTCTGAATTTGTGACATGGACTCTTGAAAGTCATAGGTCACTGACCAGATGCTGTGGGGAAAAAAAACATGAATTATGTCCTCGAGTGGATAACTAGCATTTGTGCTTCAACTTGAAGGGATAGGCAAGTTAATGGGTGGTGTTTCCTTCCATTATACCAAGCATCAAGTTGTTTTTAGTCCTATATGAAAAATCCATTAACTTCAACTTATGTTTTCTAAGCCAAAAGTCTCTATGAACTCTTGAGCCATCTACTTGGAAAAGTAAATTATTTTGACAACATCTCATATGGAATCCTTTCTAGAATACACTTAAAATAGTCTAATCATTTACTTGTACAACATTTCCAGTGTTAAATATAACATTATGTGCTATTTTCACAAAAGATGCAGACCAGATGGCTTTTGTAAAGACACCAATGTCCAACCAATTTCCACAAAGAAGGTTGACAGTTTAAAATTAATTAATACAGTTTGGAAAATGCATTCGCTTTTTAGATCTCCTTAAACTCAACCTGCCCTTAACGTAAAGAAAAACAGCAAGAACATCACTTTATGATATTAAAAAACAGTATTGTATAATTGGCTTTTCCTCAGAGTTAAAAATAAACATATAATCATCATATCAATGAATTACATTGAATATGTACATAATCATACGGTGCTTCATGATTTAATGCATGTGTTCTGAGCAAATATAAGCACATATTTTTTCTTCTTTATAGACTTCTCTTCATGCCAGTAATGTGAGGTTCAAAGTGCTTCCACCTCTGATTTTTGTGCTTAAAATATGAAATGACGAAGTAAGTCTACTGCTTTATTCAACAAAACGCCAAGAATAAACATGATGGTCTGCCACACTTAACACCCACTTGGGCCACTGTGCATGTACAGTGGAAGGCACAAAAAAACAAAATAGAAAATGTATGGTACAATGAAAAATATTCTACACAATGCACAAAAACACCCACAGCCTCCAATACACATACACTGCTACTCAATCATGTGCACAAGGGATAGAACTCCAAAATGGTTTGAAAGATATTCAGCAAAACACACAAAGACATCCGGAGCCCTCTATTCAGTCATGCAGGAGGATTGACAGTGCAAACAAAAGTGAAACCTATACCACGAAATGAAAGGTATTCTGCAGATCACTGGGGATGATTTGATGTCCCAGTAGTGCCACATGCATCAAAAGTACGGTCTATAAAACAACATTTAACTAAAATTATAATCCGAAATAATACATATTCCACAGAATCCACAAACTCATCTGCATCTCCCAATAAACACACACACAAACACACACACTCACGCACACACACACTGATACCCTTATTCTGCCATGAGCAATATGGTTGGTGAAATACAGAGTGAAAAACATTCTGCAAAATGAAAATGTTTCCCAAAAACACACAAATAAATCTGCAGCCCCGAATACTTACACACACACCTACACACACACGCGCGTATGCAGTTAAGCACACTACGATCAGAGGGAAAACAAACGAGAACAATATTTAGCAAAATGAAAAAGAATCAGCAAAGCACGCATAAACATCCTTAGCCCCAACACATGTTATGTAAAGTTATTTTGATTTATACCACGCACCCACATGCCAAATACATTCATATACTGTAAAATTTGAGGGACAAATGAACATTAAATTATGCTAAAAATATGCTGCAAAACACATAAGATGATCTGCCACACCAAACATGCAGTAGTACCACCATACATGCGTAGTCGTGGCAGAGGGACTCTAGGAAAGGACACATTGCTTCGCAGTTACGTTTGTGCTTTATAAACACGTACATTAGTACATACACACACACCTATTCAGCCACGCAGAACAGGGTTGGTGGAACAAAACAAACTGAAAAACATTACACAAAATGTTAAATATTCCACAAACACACAAAGCATCCACAGTCTCCAATATACAAACAAAATATCTGTTACTAAATTCACTATATTATCATTATATTACAATTGGTTATTTATAAAGTGCTTAATACCCAGAGGTTTTTAAGCACGGACCTGTGGATCGAACCTCTGTGTCATCTTGCTTCCGAGGCGAGTGCATTGCCCCTGAGCTATCCTCCCGTGCAGCATCCAACACAAATTGGCGTTCATAACTAACAAACTATACAACACTTTTGTTTCTCAAAAAATCTAATAAACAAGCAAGTGGGAAAAAACAAATAAAAAAATTAAGGTTACTATAAAAAGTAAAGATCTACGAACATTGGTTATGGCAATGTTAACGTTTAACATATTATTAAATGCTAAACAAATAATAAAACCAACATTAAAACCACCATTGCTGCAACTTTAACTGGCCCTAAGAAATTAGAAGTGAAAAAGGAACCTCAGCACTTAAGCATACCTTTACAACGTATATCAAAAACTATATCAAAACCTAAAAAGCACAGGTAGCAAACACACTGTAAAATACACACAATGTACACTTTGAATATGAATTAATATGAATTACATACATTTTATATTAAATGACCTCAAATCATATGCTCACAAACATTCCATTTATTAAAGGAACTCAAACAATACACCCTTAATTACTAAAATAACTAGCTGACTACAATACGACTTCCACTCGTACTGACACTGTCAAAACACATTTCGCCCCAAACAACTAACACTGACATGCTAAGTATAAAAACACATTCAACATCAGTATACAATCTAAACACAAAATGCTATAAACAAATTAACAATAACAAGACAGAAGTTAGATTTTCAGCAATGTTTTTTTAATTTTGGTTTTATTTTATGTTATGTTTAATGTTAAATAAAGTTGGCATTTCCAACATTTATTGATTTTACATTTCTGTAATTTTGTATGTGTTTTCCCCACTTACATATAAGAAAAGGGAGAGAGCAAGTGACAAGGGAAGGCAATTTTGGTTGGCGTATAACTTTGGCTCTATGTCAAACTGACACCAATCCTCCAAAAGAGGTTTTTCAGCTCACACAGATTTATTTAGAGCTGACTGGCTAAAGAAGGCAAGGAAATCCCAAAACGGCGCTTTCAACAGAAATTCCTGTACTGAATTTCCAGCATGCCGAAAGGGAAACCTGTTAAAGTAATGTTCACCATATTTGGATGATGTATGGCACTTGGGTTCATTGATTGGCATTTCCAGGTTTGAAGAATTGCCTTCTCAGTTGCCTAAAATAACCAATAATGTAGCCTACTAATGCACATGTGCTACTTTTCTCTATCCCAAATAAAGGACCATTTTATGTTTGCATTTCAAAAGATAAAGATAACGGATTGGGAAAACAAGGTTGAGGACAGAAAAGACAAAAAAAACAGTGGGCCTCATTACAAGTTTGGCGGTAGCCTTGCCGGTAAAACCTAATTGCCCATTCGCGAGCACCAGAAAAAAATGCTCCCCATTCCCATTTGAGCCCCATAGGACTCAATGGGAATGGGGAGGTTGGATTCAGATTCAGAATGGTGCCGGTGCATCCGACATGCTGTGCTCGCGGGTGCCGCTCTCCCTGCCAGGTCAGATATGGCAGGCAGAAAGGCACCCGCAACCGCAACTCGTAGTTTGCCGGTCTGGGAACTACGGTACCGGCAAGCTTACCGGTACCATGGTTCCCAGACCGGCAAACTTGTAATGAGGCCCAGTATCATGTTTTCTCTTGCGTTTGATCACTGTTGTCTCACATTTGCTACAGTTCTCAAACAGCTGTACTGATTGCAAGCGGTACTAACAGAAACATGCAATATCCGTAGGGCATGGCCCGAGGCAACTTTAGCTCTATGCACTGCTCACATTCTCAAACGTGTCAACACCAAAGACAAACTGAATGTGAAAATGCCATGCACTGTGTACGTAGCACACATTGTATGGCAGTAGTCCCTGTGCAATTCATGCCTATGAATGAGGCGCTCACAGTGCAGTTAATCACTGATGCGTTATTTATATCTCTCCGGTCTAAGAATATGAGCAGTGGGTGTGGATTTAACGTTGTGTAGCCATCTTAACTGTTCAATTTCGTTCATTTTCGGTTTTTGCAGCATAACCTGTTCATAATGACATCCTTTTCTTAAATAAATACGAATACAAAATACAAAACGTTTGCTTATGTTTTTTTCTATTATCCATCTCAGGGACCACAGACTTCTATGTACCTGAAGTGAAGTCAATAATTCCTCCCCATTACATAATGTTCACTGAAAAACTTTACCTGAAGTGATATTTAGCTTATACTGCAAAAACTCAAAATGAACGAAATTAAACAGTTCTTCTTTGTGCCATACTCACTATTTAGTTGTGATCCCATGACCATTCCAAGATGGCGCATACCAAAGCACTATGCAAACAATATTGGAATTATCTCTCTAGTTTTACCACTAAGCTACACACAATGGCCACCGCCCGCTGCATTACAAAACAAATGAGTTACTTCACTGCTTCCGATGCTCCCGAAAATCAAAGCTCCCTTTGCAAAGACATCTCCAGGGCTATATATCTTCCAGCCCGATGGATAATTCCACAAAGTACTCCCATTGAGTTATGTGTTCAAATGTAATTGGTTTATTGCATTCTTTAGCGCCGTTTCACCAATAAGGGCCTCTCCCAGGCCGTGTGCAGTGATTACCGCTAATTTCCTTTACAGAAGCATCTACGAGAATTTCAACTATATCTTCCTTTGACACAATATGGCCGTACTATAATGTGCTTTCTGCAGAATAAACGGGCAATACCTGTTTAAATTGACATTACCTTGAGTTTACAATGATATTGTTTGGCAACTTCTACACCCTTCATGGTGGATCATTTTATTTTTTTGCAGATCGGCACATCTGTGGGCACATTTCCTGAGAGATTAATACTCTTCTCCCAAGACATGTTTACAGCTTCCTGTGTGAACTGTATTGCACATAAGGCACCGATATACCCTGTTGAAAATGGTCAATTCCGAATGACTGAGTAACGCCATAAATAGTAAGATTGTTGTCTTACACTTTGGTATTTTTCAAGATCCAACCATGTAACCGCACAGAGCACAAGCTTGAATTTCTTCCATGCATAAAGCCTTCCTCGTCCTGATGAAGGCTAAGCTTGACTAACGTAACACTACGTGACAGCCGAAATGCAGGTGTTTGCTTCGACATAGACACACTTGTGTACAAAGCAACAATGAATTCTACAAATTAAGATGCGCAAATTAATTTAATTCCTATTTTAATAGAATGTTTGTATACATTTTTCTTGCACTTGTTCACTTAAAACAATCCTGATTTTTTTGTGTATGTTTATTATTATATTTAGTTTTGGTTCCGACTGGCAGTACTATCTTTTTCTGTGTTGTATTTCTTTTTGATGGTTTTGACACATTCCGTTTGCCATGTGTAGTTTGCTGCTCTGTTTTTGACAAAAAATATATTTATATTCTTATTGACAATTGTTTGCTTATATCAATCCTTTGCTATTGACATTTTCATGGTTGAATTCCTATGGAATCTGCCTGCTTTTTACACCAGCATTGCAAAATAGAGGCGTAAAAGTGATTTTGCCTCACCTTTCACCTCCTTTTTGCACTCTGAAGTGCAAATGATGAAAAGGTGCAAGGATCACAGGTTCCATCCCGAACCAGGATTTTTAAAATGAGCCCCAGTGAAAGCTTAACAGCTTGCGTGAGAACATCGTCTGTGGCATTATTCCTTTCAGTTCAAAAACCTTTTTCCCAGTCTCAGCCTCCACTTAAGTTAGGTGGGTCAAGGGAGTAATGTTGGAGGCTGTGGTGGACATCGGAGATGTTTGGGGCTCGTTCAGCCAGAGTTGCCATCGCTTCCGAAACTTCTAGTCAGGTACTAGATTGGAAAAAATGTTAAGGCCGCTGATTGGGCAAACACATCCACTTTTTAATACTTCTGTTGGAAGCCTATCGTGCATGTTTACCACGGGGTAACGTCATGGCTTTGAAATGTTGATAATAGGAGCCTCATTGGCATGCCTTAAATTCAGATTAGTCCTAGTAGCAAGATGGACAGTTAGGATTCTATTAATGGCACGTAAGTGAGTAGCATCCCTCCTTCCCTGCCCGCTCTTAACACATATCTTTTCTCTTGGTCTTTTCTGATTTCACAAGGATTTTGGAGTTCCATGGTTGGATTGTACAACTGCGAGTTGAAAGCGAGGGTGGCTACGCAGTGCTGATGGAATGTCAGTAGCAGAAAAGAGTAAGAGTGTTGGCAGCAGAAGGACTTCATAGCATACAAAGGAATTGAACGAAATTCATGGACTATAGGGTAATGGGAGCAGTAGTCTTTCTTATAAACTATGTTTTGTTGCTGCTGTTGTGTAATAAAAAAAAAAGAAAGTGTACACTGCTCGCCTCCATGCCATTAATAGAATTGTCACTATCCATCATGCTACTAGGACTAAGTGTAGAAGAGAAATATGAGAAATTAGTAGTCCAGAGATAGCCAACCTATCGTCCTCCAGATGTTTTGAACTACAACCCTCATGATCCCTTACCATTGACCATTGGTGGGTGAAGCGGATTGGAGGAGAATGCCCAAACATCTAGAGGGTGAACGACTGGCTACCCCTGAATTAGTACAACAGCTCCAGGATTCACAAAGTAAGAATGATACATCAATCATGTATTTATTTATGTATTGCTCATTTGCTAGGCACTTATACAGAAAGCAAATACTGTTGTTTCAAAGTGCCCACAGGGCAACAGGGAGGGGACATGGGGATGATAGACAAGGTAATTACCACAATGTTAAGTAATGAAATACAACAAAATAGGAAGACAAATTGGGGAAGGGAAACAAACTTACTTTGCCTTGTGATTGTTCAGAACGTAAAAGTGCAGAGGGGAGAGAGGTATGGATAGGTGCTGCAGTGCTCATGTAGAGCAGTAGGTGAAGTGCTATGAAGAAAGGTAAGTGCAACCTTCAGTGGTGGAGGGTGAGCCGAGGAAAGTGCAGGGGATAGACAGCAGCTCGGATGATAAGGTGTGGGAGGTCAGGGCCCCGAGGATGCATAAGGGCCCTACACACCAGCCAAGCTACTGTGCGATTAGCAGGGGAGAGAGGGAGGGAAGGAAGAGGTAAAGAGGAAGGTCTTGAGGCTTTTCTGGAACTTAAGGAGGTCGTGCTCAAGACGAAGAGGGAGGGAGAGGCTGTTCCAAAGAAGGGAGCCCACTGAGAAAAACCTGCTCTCTGTTTAGCAAACCGCTTCACACGCAAGGAGTTGTTGCTAGAGGAACGCAGGTATCTGGAGGGAGAGTATTTGGTCAGAAAGAGTTGCAGATAGAGTGGTCCCTGGCCCCAGACAGCCTTGTGGATGATGCAGAGGGATTTGAATTTAATCTGTGCTGTGATCGGGAGCCAGTGCAGACTTTGTAGGACAGGAGAGATGCAGTTCCTGGGCTTGAGGCCAAGGATAAGACTTGTTACCCTATTCTGGATTAGCTGGAGGGGTCGCAGAGCGGACAAAAGTAGATTAAGAAGGAGGCTATTGCAATAGTCAAGCCTAGAGAGAACCAGAGCCCGGGTAACATTGAGTCTCTGGGGGAAGGTGAGGAAAGATAGAATTCCTTTCAGAAGGAGAAAGTGGGATTTCTTGGCAATGTCCTGAGAATGAGGGAGAAAGGAGAGAGAGGAGTCGAAGAAAAGTCTGAGGTTACTGGCTTCCAAAGAGGGAGCAGGGGGAGAGCCCATGGAAGAAGGAATCATAAGAAATGAGTGTTATTAGCCCTGAGGGAACTAACACGATTTCCTACAAAGTTAAGCCAAATTATATACCAGCCAGTTAACTGATAATTTAGCATATATTAATATGATGAATAAACATATGCATGCAAATATGACAATGTTGGATTTAACACTAAAAAAACTGCAGTTTAACTTGGTTTTTACATCTTTACCTAGCCACATGGCTGCTGTTGAAGATAAATTGCCATGGGAGATTTATAAAGTATTTTATTAAATAAATAAGGCTATTTTCATAACTACTCTGCAGTATGCTATGAAGCAATGCTGTGGGATGCATCAGCCCATTCATCCAAGCCCTGCAACAGTACTGTGCATTGCTGGCAGCAGAAACATCAGAATGGCCACTGGAAAGCATGCTGCTCGCTCAAAACCAGCCAAAAATGTGCACTAAAAATCTGAAAGATAGGCTGCCATCCACTTTTGCCTACCTTAGGGTGCACAGGAGATCACTGCCTAAAACCACCATTGGGCCATCCACAAAGCAGCCTGAAACCACTTGGAAAAAGCAATGCTGATTGCCAAAAGCAACACAGAGCTGTTTGGGAATTCATTTTCTTGATTGTCAAAATGTGCTAAAATCATGGCTCACAAATTACCAAAAAGATCCAACCTTCTTGTTGGGTGTTCCACATTATTCTACTGCAAGAACCCACATTAATACAATGTCAGCAAGAATCATATGCTATCAAGCTAAATCTCCTTTTAAAGATACTTGCCTCTGTCAGGTGCTGGCGATTTATAATTCTAACAGGAGAACTGGTGTTTCAGAAGTTAAATATGCCAAAGAAGAGAATTCCATCAAAATGCCATATAGAGTGCCACACAGCAATTTCATTGTTGAGAAAGACATGATTTAAAGATATGTTGCTTATTGTGAGCTTATAAATGTTATTTTCTACAAGGAGCTATGTTGCAATTGGCTAGAAGGAATTTGATTTAATTAAAACTTCAAGAGGCCTTCTGTCCCTGGGAACCTTTCACACCTTGGCCTTCCTACCAACAGGAGAGGATATTGCATGGACATGTTAATTAGAACTGTTGTGAAAGGAGGAGATTTCCCCTGCTGGCAGGAAAAAGAGACAATAGATTCCTTGACTGAATAGAATATGCTAAATGTGGGTGTGGCTGGCCAACAACTGCTCTGGGAGAGACGGGCCATGTGACCTCTGAGGCAGCCAAGCTTCTGGGTGCGGAGACAAACCGTTGTGTGTATTGAATTGAAAGCAAATGTATGTTTTATGAAATTGCTTATAACTAATTTTACAAAGCTGACAGAAATGTCAAACTTTGAGATTCTTAAAATGACAAATTCACTCACAGTTCAAGATTAAGCTGGGCATCGGGTGATGTTATGAGACCAAACTCTGGGATTTATTAATATTGCAGCTGTAGTGTTTTTGCTACGAACATAAGAACTTACAGTAATATGCCCAGGGAGGATCTGCATGCATGTATCAAATTTGGTGCAAAACCAATATTGCGAAACCCACCAAAAGCGCAAATAATTTGTCATTTCTGAACCCAACCACGCAGGAACATGGGACTTGAACAGAGAAATGCCTTGATTTATCTGTGATGTGTATATGTATTCTCAACAACTTGTGTATCGGGGAAATATGTTTTTTGGGAAAAATTGATTTTCTAAGTAAAAGCAAAGGGGAGTGTTCTTTCATTAAGCCATAAACATGACACCTGATGACACCGGATGACACACTACTCCCTTCTCCAGTCAGGCGACAGGAAATTCTCTAACCTATCAAATCCTTAGGGGGTTGGGCATAGAAAGTCAGTCTTCACACCCACTTTGGAAACAGATAAATAGAGACTGCTTAGGACAGATAGGGGATACTCCTTTCCACTACTTAACTGATTCCTGCGCAGCACCCTGCCGAAAGACTCCAGAGACCAGAACTTAGAATCCAGACTGCAGACTCCAGATCTAGAACCAACTCTAGAACCAAACTCTAGAACCTTGAAGCAGAGAGGCCTAATCCACAAGCTGAATCTTCTTCAGCAGGCCTCAGAATCTTTTGCAACCTGATTCTCAACAGCCTGGCGTTGCTGTTTGCTTCTAGCCAAGAACCCTGTGCTAGAACCAAGATCCAGAGAAACCAGAGCTGTATCCAGGACCCGCTTGATCCAGTCTAAGAGGCCGCGCAGACCGCCGTGCAGTGCTGATCGCAGACCAGGGTGCCTGACCTATTTGGTGGCGAGAGAACCACAGCCCAATCCCTTGACCAGATCTTGACGGGGCCCATTTCCATTCCATTCCAAAACTAGGAGTGAGTATCTAATCTAGAACTATACAGAATTAATCTCTTAGTTTAAAGTAATCCTATCATTGCTAGTGTTGACCTGAACCAATCTAAGGTAACTATCACTCATCCTGAATCTCTTTAGTGAATCAAAATCAATTTAGCATATTTTCCCATCCATTGCAATCACATTCAAAAGCATTTTGGCCTGTGTTTTAAAATCATTCCTGTGTCTCTCTAAGCTTGCTGGGGAAACTGGAATTGAACTGCATTCTTGATTGTATTCCTGAAACCTGTGTGCCCTAATTTCCATCTCTTCATATTGCATAGAGGGGGGTGAGTAGTCACAGGGGAAAAAGTGATCATATTATCTTTTGTTGAAATCATATCAAGTTTATTCATGTGTTGCATTCTTTTCCGATTATTGCATTTCCTTGAACCCTAAAAGTATTTTATGCTACCTTATCCTTCTTATTCCTACTCCTAAGTGATTAAAGAGATTGTCAATTTTGTAATATTACCCATTGTTGATTGCCGTCCATATTCATAAGTGTGCTATTCAAATATTATTTTATTCATAAAAGTGTGATATATATATTGTTTAATTCTTCAAATAAATCTTTTAATTTGCAAAACAAACCTACTTCTTTGCTCAGTGAGGTCAGGCGGGTTCAAAGAGAGTGGCGTTATATAAGGGTTCATCATCCAGATTTAAAGAACTTTGACATAAAGAGAAATACATAAATAAGGGCTTCCATTGGGCATCCCAGACTAGGCATTGACTTAGTTGGAGTGCTGCATTGAAGTCACTTACAATGTGTAAGGTTGATAATATCTCAATCTTTTCTGGACAATATGTAGCAACGAAGGATTACGGGTAGAAAGACCTGGTGAGGTTACTCATCAGCAATTAAGATCACTCTAGTCAAAACTATCGCACTTTGGGCATATTATTGTATATATTCAAAACAGATGTTTTCACAAGTTGGAAAAAATACAATCCAAATAATTGAGAAGAACATAGAAAGACTAAGGGGCTCTCTTTAAAAATTAACTTCATTGTGTTTGAAGAAGCAGAGGCTGAAGCTGATGCATTTAGGACAGCTAGCTGATCCTCAGGCCTATCTCTGCTAGAACTGTCAGCTTGTTAACAGCAGAGAGTTTGTCTGTTGCTGAATGTGACATAAGGGTCTCAATAACAAGCGTGAGCTGAATTATTCTTGTGGCTCCAATGTTTCCTGCAGTATGTGCCCTCATGACCAGCAGACGGCAACAAGAATCATTCAGCTTACCAGTATTCACTGCACTTGTTAATGAGACCCTTATGTGGCGGGTAGCCCTGAGGATGGACTACCTGTCTGAAATGCATCGGCTGTGCTTAAATTGCAGTTGTTTTGACTACTAGGGTGATCACCATTACTGATGAGTAACCTCACCAGTTATTTCTACGGTTTATTCTTTCCTGGCATCGTGCATACCAGGACATTGGTAGACAATCTATACTGAATATATATTGTAGTACTAGTCTGAGTAAATTTAACTTTATTGTTTTTAAGTGATGCCCGTCTCATCTTCTGACAAAGAAGAATTAAGGCTCATATCACTCAATAAATACAGATAGTAAAATATATCCCAAAAAACTGGCCAACTGATTGGCCAGAATTAATCCGATTCTTCTTTTTGCCATTCAACAGTGTTTCATATACCTCTAGAGTAGAACAAACTATCTATGTGATATCGATGTTACACTTAGATTACAATACAAATGCCTCTGCCTCTGATTTTCTTTGGGGGGGGGGTGAATACTGAAAAGGACTTTGACCATGCATAGTGTGACTTTCTTTGGAATGTACTTCCCAACATTGGATTTGGGCCCTCATCCAGGACTTGTCGAAATCTGCCGTGTACAATCAAGCAAGCCAGGCACAGAATGTAATTCTGAATGATCAAAGACTTCCCAAAACCAGGGAGGCACTAGTAAGGTTGCCCACATTGCCCTATTTAATTTACACTTCATGGTGACCCCTAAATAATGCATATAGAAAGAGATCAAAGCATTGTAGAAGTGGTATGATTAGCAAAACCTACTGAGGTGTTGGCAGATGATATTGAAATAACTACTTCCTATCAAATATAGGTTAGAGTCTATACAACCGAGATAGGCCCGACAATAATGACCACAATATAGCTTGGTACTCATTTGAGCTATGAATTAAACAACCCTGAGGCAAATATACAGTAAAACAGTACTTCAGAAATAACACATTACTTGGAATTACTGGGACCAGTAGCAGAGTATCACAATAAAATCTTTCATTTACATTTTCTGAAGCTACTGAAATAAATATATAGGACCTCTCTATGAGTTTGGCTGTAAATCTGTCAATGTACCACCAGTTTCCACCACTCGGTCCTGTGGTATTAGCATGGGATTATGATATGAATCGTGGTATGGCAGTGTAAATCCATTTTTTGAAGTCTATCATACTCTATGGGGACTTTTGGCAGATTTACTAGACGTGGTAATACTGCACCGCAAATCCACACATTTCTGGCCTTGAAGTGGAGCATTTATGTGGCAGGTACATTTTCCACTTCAAGGTCAAATTCAGAATTTGAATTGCCTAAAATCTTAAAGGAGAGTTCCGGGACTTTTTTTTTATTGTCCCTACGGTTCGGCCATGTGTTTTTAAGCATAACTCGGTAGATCGTGGAAAACTTTCCTATGGACCTTACCCGACTTTTCGTCCATTAACGCACTCGAAATCAGCCGCCATTTTATGATAATCCTATCACTTGCCGCATCGCCCTGGCTCACCTGCTTTTGCGGCACTAAATCAAATCCCCCGCCCCTGAAACAGACTTGATCAAAACATTCATATTCCCCGCCTCTATCCGTGACGTGACTGAGCTGCGTAGGCAAACGCGCCCAGGCGTCTTCTACGCGACTCCACACAGAACCAGGAAATCAACACAGATGAGCTCAAACAACACAGCGCGCCACAATTGGGAATATGAAACTGTACTTTTAAATTAAACCGCAAGATTGTAGATTTGGTAAAGTAAATTTATTTGACATCAAATGTTTTGAGAATATTCAGCGATTAGCATTTTTATTTGCACATGTTCCAAAAAGTTCCGTTTCGAGGCACACGATGTTCCTTTGCTGTACACAGGGTCTTAGATCATCTCACAATACAGCGCCACAATTCGGAATATGAAACAGTGGTTTAAAAGCAAACGGCAAGATTGTACATTTGGCAAAGTACATTTATTTGACATCAAATGTTTTGAGAATATTCAGCGATTTGCATTTTTATTTGTTCACGTTCCGAAAAGTTCGTTTCGAGGCACACGATGTTCCTTTGCTGTACACAGGGTCTTAGATAAATGAATTTTTATTTGCTCTCGATCCAAAATATTTCGTCTTGAGGCAAGCGATGTTCGTGTGCAGTAGACATGGTGTTGGTTTACGATAAAATAAGCTCTTCGGTCGCACTGATAATCGCATGGCTATTCCAACAACGAGGCACTAGGGCACCACAACGGTCTGTATGTTGCATCTAGCCATTAGTACCGCGTAAGGGCATACTTGTACTTGGCGATCGTCCCACAAAATGGTCAGGGTGCTAACGTTGTTCACGCGGAGAAGCAACTGGCGATTATAAAAGCCATCCGCCGGTGTCTGGTACTCGTGACACAGACAATAATGGACGATGTATCTATTTGAAAAACATAAAAAAAGGAAATTAGTCTCACCATCAGATCTTTATTAAAATTATTCATTTTATATATTAGGTCTGGAAATTATTTCATAGCTAGGATAGTGCAACTGGGTTTTAAACGTCAAGGGGGGCTGTAGGATACTGAGACAGTCCCCCAGTGCAGGGGTTGACAGGGAGTGCAGGTGGAGAGTGGAAGGGCCCAGGACCGAGATCGCAGACAGTGGACCAGTTGTAGCAGGGGAGAGGGAGAGAGAAAGCAGAAGCAAAGGTTTTGAGGTGCTTCCGTAAAAGTATGATATGATATGATATGGTATTTGTAACGCGCCTATACACAAGTGTTTCAAGGCGCGACGAGGCAGGGAGGGAGGGGAACAAGGGGAAGACAGACAAACGATCCTACTAGGCCAGGTGTGATTCAGATCGCGCAAGTGCAGAGGTAAGGGGAAAAGGAGAAAGTGCAAGGAGAGGAGGTGGGGGGGAAGTGCAGTACAAGGTAAGTAGCGTAATAAAATAATAAATAATAAATAATAAATAAAAAGGGCCCGCTTGAGGCCAAGGACAAGTCTCGCAGTTCTGTTCTGGATAGGTTGCAGAGGGCGGAGAGTGGAGGCAGGCAGATTAAGATAGAGGCTGTTACAGTAGTCCAGCCTAGAGAGAACCAGGGCTCGGGAGACAGTGAGCTTCTGGGGGAAGGAGAGGAAGGGAAGAATACCTCTGAGGAGGTGCAGCTGGTAGTGTGACTTCTTAGAGACGTCAGATATATGAGGAGAGAAGGAGAGTGTGGAGTCGAAGATGACCCCGAGGTTTTTAGCCTTGCAGGTAGGGGCGGGAAGGGGGCCAAGTAGACGGTTCTCCCCAAGATAGTGCGCGGTACAAAACAACATGCCACATAGAACGAACAAGTACAACTTAACCCGTATTTAAAGCAACTGTATAGTAATTAAATTGCGGTATAAACTCATCTAAAGAGTTACTTACATTATATTTGCATTTTCCATTGCGTCTGTGCGTAGGGCAGCCCCGAAATACCACTCCTTCTATGCCGACGTTATTTCTTCTAATGAACGAACATGAAATGGCTTTCGTTTCTGAAATTATATTCATTATCGTTTCTTACGTGGTCCAGGCCTGTCAAGGTCAAAATACAATAGAACCATATTCTGAGTCGTGGGCCATTCTGGCACCCGAGAAAAAATCAAAGCAGCTGACCTTCACTTCGAACGAGCACACATTCCAAGTTAGCTACATTCAGTGTAAGGCATTCTCACAGGACTTGAAATTTACACTCCATCTTTGCATTTTGTCTGCGTGCTTTGCAGCCACACAGAACCATAAATACGGAGAGATTCTATATTTATTGAAAAATGATTTATATTACTGTTTGGTTTAATTTAATGCGCAAATGAACAAGGGTGGAGAGACACATTGCATGTACACTGAGCAATCACTTTTATTTACACAATACATAGATACACATATTCAATGGGCCTGCGACATGAGGAGACTTGAGAGAACAGACAATCAAATTACAATCATTTAAACCGTGATGTGTATTTCTCAATGAGTTCTTCTTTAGGTGGACATGGAACAGATGCAATGTTGGGTGGCAATGCAGTTGTCCCCTGCACAGGTTCGTTCACAACTCCATTTATGTGCCTATCTAGGACGTCAACAATAAGTTTCTCAATAAACTCATATTGCATATCCTCAAACACTGGTTTGATCACCCATTGTTTACTTCTTTTAGTGAAGGCCTTATTGTAGCGAAGCGTCCCTAAAGTTCCGGTCGTCCTACTTTGTTGACGGCCAACATTATGGTTATGTGCCAAGACCGCTAAAAGAGTCCGATTTATCATGCCCTCCATGCCAAAATGCAATCGTTTTGGCCTGTACTTTAGGCACATATTGTGGAACACCTCCAAATCTCCTGTGTGGCAGAATTCCGTGAGTCCCCTCAAAGCTTTTGTTATAGTTTTATCAAATACAATCTTTTCAATGGCTTTGTGAGTGGGTGATGAAGGAATCAACCACTTCTTCTTCCGTGCCTCCTCTGTGGACAAATGGCCATGTTCACAATTGTGGAAATGTTGGTTCGTGTTCCATCGGTGAACATTTGTACAGTGTGGCATTACTGACCGCCATTTTTCCAGTAGAATTTCCAACGACCCTCCACATGTTTTTGAGCTCCACCAAAGATGGTTGCTGATTGACTTGGACCACTGTGAAATACCTTGCAATTCTTTTTTTTTACCTGCAGCCGACAATTTTTTATTGATTGATTTTGCAAGATGCCAAACGTCAAATTGGTGATTTATATTTTTGTACTGTTCTCTCATTGTCTTGGCAATTGAAACGTGTCTGTCCGTGGCTATCAGGTCGATCACCATTCCCCGCGATTGTAGTTCTTGCAATGATGCTACAAAGCCAACTTTCTCCATGGCCACTGAGGATGTACTTTGTGACACCTGCACGACCACCGAACTCACAATTTTCTTACTTTCCATGTCCTGAAAGTGGTAGGTGCAGTACTTGGCTGAAAATCCTGGGCTGTCGCACTGTCCATCACCGGCTAGCCTGAACCGTTTGCCCGCGAATGTACTATCAATAGACATTTTTTCCATTCTTCAAGCTTCGCTAATGGCTGGAAATAGATAATCGGTTTGGTATTTGTAGAACTGAGTTTTCGCAATGAAATGGATTCCCACAAACTGAAAGAAAGATTCTAATTTTTTAAAACTTGAACCACTAAAAAGTGCAGCCGCTGCACAAAGTAGATTGCCTGCTGGCAGTTGTCCCAGCATAGGTTGTGCAGACCATGTGAAAGGATGATATTTTGTACAGGTGGCATGTATTTTAAGGTTAGTGCCTCGAATTGCACGAGTCACATTAATCAATGGCTCCCCACATACTTCCCCACCTACCAAATGCCCACATTTAATCCGAATAATAATATCAATCAAACAACTATCGAATACAATGAATTTGGCCTCTTTCCTTATACTGTCACTCTGCATCCCAGCTGGTTCGGCCTGTAACGTTGAGGACATGTCACTCACATGAAAGGTAGAATCTCTTATATCGTCTTCCGCTATGTTCAGTGATATTGATGGTGTTTCATTGTCGTCTACTTCATTCTCTTCCATTGCAACATCTGTTCCTTCTCCGGCGATGGGTGAATAAAACAATTTCTTCAACTTTCTCGCCGTCTTAGTTTTTGCGGGTGTGGATTCTGTGAATTGATCTCCGACTGCATCCGAACTACCAGGAGGACATTCACTATCAATGGCTGGTGGTGGTATAGCTCCGTTGTCAATCACTTCATATTCTTCCCATTGGCACGATGCTTCTCCAGTCTCAAGTCCCTGCCAAAAGGTTTGACAAGCAACATCTCTCGTTCGCTTCACTGTCTGTGTAGATCTAGTTCGTACACCCACTCGCAACTAGAGGACAGATTGGAAAAGGGGTGTTCAGTTTAAACACAACTTACAGTATTGAACTATTAACAGTGAAAAACAACATAATATAGTGACCAGGACACTAACCTTCTTTTGCTTTCTTTTCTTTGAAACTTTCTTGCCTCGAACTTCAACATCAGGACGCTGTTGCTCCGACTCGTGTGTGCATGTCTCCACTTCCTCTTGCGCTGCAACGACTATGTTTTCCTGATAAGCACATCCATCACGCACTGACGCTCCATGGACTCCCTGAAACATAGAACTTTCATTAGTATGTATAATAATATCGAAAACACAAAATGTACTTGGGGACCAATACCCACGTACATCTCAATAGCAAAACACGAATGAACGCTTTGTGTAGAACATTCAAACGACAATTATTCACGCATTGTTGATCTAGTTAGATGGAACTGTCAAGATCCATACCTCGGGCTCCTCATAGACTTCCATTGATGATATTATTGAAGATGATGCTTCAGTGACTCCCTGAAACACAGTAATTGCATTAGTATGGTTTTCTATTTTGATAAAAAGAACAGAAAGTTTGTGCAGGCGTGAACGGCTCATCTAAATAGACCTGCACAAATGATCAGTTGTCTAAAATAAATAATGGATATCTAAATATGATTCGATTTGCTCGATCGTTGGAAGTGTCACCACCCAGAAATCTGCATCAACTACTAGGGGTGATGTTCTTGTAGAAGAAGCTCCGTCATCTCCCTGAAACATAGTACTTGCGTTAATAAAGAAGGAAGTATAGCGGATGTAATCACGTCATATGATCTCGCTTGATCGAGCTGTCAGTATCCATACCTCGAAATGCATAAGAACATCAAGGGACGATGTAACTGCGGTGCACACTTCTGCAAGCTGTTGCGCCGACCCGTAACTGCACGCTCCCCCTTCTTCTTGGACTAATGCTCCATCGACTCCCTGAAACATAGGACTTTCATTAGTAATGAACACAATATTGAAAAAAGAAGACACATAGGAGGGCGACGACAGAAGGACATATCAATGGCTAAAAACGAAAGAAACATTGTGTGTAACAATCACGCTACAAGAATGCAAGATCTGATGATCTCCATCGATGGAACTGTCCTGAAACGTACCTCGAGCATCTGAGTGACATCAACGGTAGTCGTCAATACGTTGGACTCCTCAGCATCTCCCTGAAAGACAGTACTTGAATTATTTTGGATAACAATAATTATAACTGAAAACAAAGACTAGAGGACGAGTACAAGGGTGTACCATTAGGTAAAATAATTACACGATAAATTAAAACTATTGATTTACATGCCTAAAACAAGTCAGTGGCAGAATAGCCAAGTAATATTACCCGATAGGCGCTTGAAGTGGCTGATGACTGCAATAACGACACGGATGGAGAATCTTCCGCCTTCATATTGAGTGGATACATAAATGGGGAAATTATTGTTAGCTAATGCTACACACTACCGCAAGGCCGAGAGATAAATACGTAAACTTGACTCACCAGTGGAGGGATGTGGACGAATAGAGTGGGAATAGCGGTTGAGAGCAATTTTCGCCTCGCTCGCGGTGTGTTCTTCTTTATTAGCAATGATGTGGAGTACATGTCAGAGGTAAAGTGCCTGCTGCAGATGCGGTATCGATCACCCCTCTTGTCCGCAAAGACTTCTAGGACTCTACTTTCAAGCTCAGAGGGTGGATATCCGCAATATCGGACCCATTCTCTTATCTGATCTATTGTCTTAGGGAAAACATGCATTATAGTACCTTCAGATTTATTATGGGTCTTCGAAGGACAACCGCCAATGGAACAGGCAGGCATTGTGGAAAGTTCTGAAAAGTAAAGATCAACAATTCTCTATGAATACCAATGTGTTAAAAAATTAAATACATAAAAGGTTCAATGCAAGGTATGTTTTGGTTTTTGGAACTATACACGGTATTCACATGCGGATAAGTATTTGAATAACTTTAAAAAAATACAAAAATAATTTGACTAAACTCAGAACATGTGACTAGTTCCTTGCATGTACTGTCTTGAACGAAAAGAAATTGGACGCAAAATGAGTATGGTACATGGCCTTACCTTGACGAGCAAACAGTTAGATGCAGGGATCAGAGTAGTTTCTTGTCGTAGAACAGGGAGCAGTTCACAGGTTGCAAACTGATGAGTTTGCTCAAAGTGGTCACGGAAGTTCACAGAGACGAAGAGCAGACAACCAGCACCTTCACGGGTTGACTAGCAAAGCGCAAAGAAGTTCTCATTAGAAATATGAAGTGGGTTATAAAGAATTCGAAACAGGGGTGTGTTTGTGAATGAATGACTTGTGGGGAGATGCTTGGCAGGAGACACGGGGTCTGGCGGTAGACATGGGAACAACAACCCATGCTCTACAGACCACTTTGAAGTGTACATGGTCTTTGGCACCTCTTGGCCTTTATCGCTCCCTGACAGCTCCACTTGCCAGCGCAAGTACCCCGGTGCGAACTGCCTTTGATAGGGCGGGGGGTGGATTGGGGCGGTGGTCGTGCAGACAAGACACAGGAAGACTCGTGAATGGAGACACACTTATGTGGATTGCAGGGGGCCGTCCAGCGTGAGGGGAGATGCTTGGCAGGAGACACGGGGTCTGGCGGTAGACATGGGAACAACAACCCATGCTCTATAGACCACTTTGAAGTGTACATGGTCTTTGGCACCTCTTGGCCTTTATCGCTCCCTGACAGCTCCACTTGCCAGCGCAAGTACCCCGGTGCGAACTGCCTTTGATAGGGCGGGGGGTGGATTGGGGCGGTGGTCGTGCAGACAAGACACAGGAAGACTCGTGAATGGAGACACACTTATGTGAATTGCAGGGGGCCATCCAGCGTGAGGGGAGATGCTTGGCAGGAGACACGGGGTCTGGCGGTAGACATGGGAACAACAACCCATGCTCTATAGACCACTTTGAAGTGTACATGGTCTTTGGCACCTCTTGGCCTTTATCGCTCCCTGACAGCTCCACTTGCCAGCGCAAGTACCCCGGTGCGAACTGCCTTTGATAGGGCGGGGGGTGGATTGGGGCGGTGGTCGTGCAGACAAGACACAGGAAGACTCGTGAATGGAGACACACTTATGTGGATTGCAGGGGGCCGTCCAGCGTGAGGGGAGATGCTTGGCAGGAGACACGGGGTCTGGCGGTAGACATGGGAACAACAACCCATGCTCTATAGACCACTTTGAAGTGTACATGGTCTTTGGCACCTCTTGGCTTTTATCGCTCCCTGACAGCTCCACTTGCCAGCGCAAGTACCCCGGTGCGGGCGGTGGTCGTGCAGACAAGACTCGTTTGCCGTAGGGCCTCACCAAGGAGAGGCCATCTAACTGCATGTAAGAGGCAGGCTGCAGGATCTAGTACATGGAAGGCAGGGGGGTGAGTTTATAAATACCTCAGCCTCCCAGGAGAATATATGGGTGCAGTTCACCCTGGAGACCCTGAACAAAGTGGTGTGGTAAGTATTTTTGGGGGAGGAGGCAAGGCCGGGAGGCTTGATGCCAACCCGCAAAATAACATATGTATGTCTGCTGCATATGGGTTCAACGGTTATGTGGATTGAAGGTGGGCGGCCAGCGTGAGGGAGGATGCTGGCCGGAGACATGTGGTGTGACAAGACAAGGCACAGGAAGACTATTCAATGGAGACACACTAGATTCATTTAAAAAATCAAAACAACCGTTGTTAAAATATATGTTGGGTTTTATTTTAGATCTTAATTTCAATTGAACATAAATAATAAACATTACACATTGTAAAGTTGCGGTTGCAGCACATCCCGGGAAAAGCCGCGGTATTGTCCACTGTCGCTGGGGAAATGTTGTCTAATGGCAAGTACCGCACAGGCAGGTATTACTCTCCGAACACGGTGTCCGAGCCTCCCGTGAAGCCACCAAGTGAAGCAACGATAGGCCACCAGCCTGTACCACCTGTGAAAATGAAAGATGCAAACTGTATTAAAATGACAACTTTCTTATCACTGTCGATTCAGGTACAAAAATGTCATTCTGCTTTGAAAAAAATTCTATCTAGAAAATGCACAACATGGAACCAATTTACATGCATTCGAATGATATGTAGATGTAGTTTTATATGTGGGAGAGGACCATGAAATAGTAGTGGCATCACTGACATCACAACCAGAGTATACTTACTCGTTACTCGGATTACGCGGACGAACAGTGCCGCAAAGTTCGTGCATAAGCACCATCATCATCCTCAACACTGTCCGTGAGAGGCAGGCTTCCCTGAACTCTGGCAGCTCGGTGATGCATTGCGGACTTGGCTCGCCTTCCGAAATGTAGGCCAAGCACCCGGAATTTTCACGGCAGCAGCAGTTCTCCTCCTCAGTTGGCATTAGCTCGCAACGATTGCACGTGCACCAGGTGGAGACGCCGTCCATGCGACATGGTCCAGGCTCTTCATCCGTTGACTGGTCCTCCCAACTGCCGTCCGAATCCCCATCGTTTTCGCGTGCTTGCCTTTCCAGTAGTTCTTCCTCGGTGTACTCGGGCTCGTACATATACGGCATTATTGTAGCCATTGTGTGGTAAAGAAAGTAAAATAATTTATAGCGGTGGTACTGGTATCTGTTCACACGGGCTACAATCAACGAAGGTAGCTGACCAGAGCACAGAAACGAGTCACAGAATACTCAAAGTAACACAGCGAGAGTAATGGAATCGAAAATCTGCTGCTGTGTGTTGTGAAACGGTGTGTTTATACTTATTGAGGAAAGAGGCGTCCTGCCGTTTCCATGGCGACACTTCATTAGCTGAGGCGCAGCGATTGTTGACACGAAACGTGCTTTGGCGTTGGGAAATGGGCGGTACGCGTCTGCTGATGTCAGCCTCGGGGGCGGGGGATTTGATTTAGTGCCGCAAAAGCAGGTGAGCCAGGGCGATGCGGCAAGTGATAGGATTATCATAAAATGGCGGCTGATTTCGAGTGCGTTAATGGACGAAAAGTCGGGTAAGGTCCATAGGAAAGTTTTCCACGATCTACCGAATTATGCTTAAAAACACATGGCCGAACCGTAGGGACAATAAAAAAAAAGTCCCGGAACTCTCCTTTAAATATGGATATACATGCAGATAGACAGATTGAAAGTAAAATAAAGGAAATGCATATGCATTTCATTTTGGTTAAGTATAAAACACGTTATAAATCTAGTTATCCTTTTACTATGCCACAGCAAAATGATTTAAATTAAAAATAAGTATTTCTTTCACCTGCTCCCAACTCTAGAACAAACATAAAGTGATCACATTTTGTGATAAGTAATTAATAATTTACTAACACAAACAATTGATTCTTTAGACAGAATATTTTTCTCTTAGAACTGTTTAGGTATAGGAGCTTTCAAAATAATGTTCTACTATTTTGTGGAAAAATAATTGCAAAATTAAAGATTGGTGGTTACAGTTTGTTTCACTATGTGAGAGAGGGTATGCCCAGACGTGAGTCCCTTGCTCACTGCGCCATAAGGAACCAAGCTGCACCTCACTGGGGAGGCCCAACAAAGCTGAAACATGTCTGGGGTTGCTTGTGTTTCCATGCAGAGGGGACCTGGCCTAGCAGTTCAGGCTGGGCTTCTACCATTTGTGGCAGTACTAGTATGCTTTGCATATGGCTGGACCCCTTTTGCAATGGCGCAGAAGGGCTAAAAAATGGTGGTGTGGAAGGTTGCCCAGAGCAATGCCAGTGGTTCAGATTCATTCAAAACCTTCCACCCATCACTTTTGTGTTTACACTATAGGATATGTAAAGACCACAATTTAACCAACTATAGTGAACAGAAAGAAGGCTTATTGATGAATGATGTCTATTTGAATAAAACATATTCTATACAAAAGAAGAAAATACATGAGCCTTTGGGAAATGGTTTTCCGTAAACAATGATTGTATGTTGAGCCTGTAAGAATTATTTTGTATTTTCGTCTTGCCCTTTAAAGAATTATTATGCATGATGTCAGCCATTATTTCTACAAAGTATATTGTGTGGGATTAAGAAATAGATTTGGGACACCTTCCTAGTTTTGATGCACCATAGTAGGTCGATTGTGAGTTCCAAAATATCATGGAGCCATGTTTCTATCATGGGATGTATGTCAATATTTTATTTATTTATTTATTTGCATTTTTAAAGTGCTCACACAGCCCGCAGGCATCGAGGCGCTGTTACAGGATTTTCTTTTTATTTTAGTAGCGTAATTGGTTTTTTTTTGTCTTAGTCGCATATTTATAACATGCTTAACTACCCAGAGGTTTCTAAGCATGGACCCGGGGATAGAACCTGTGTTGCTTCATGTCATCTTGTTTCCAAGGCGAACATGTTGCCGCTGAGCTATCCTCCCGGGACAATATGGTGGTTCTAGATATGGTAGTGCAAGTGCGAAACATATATTTATTTATTTTATTTTTTACATTTATAAAGCACACAAAGCGGCCCTAGGCATGGAGGTGCTGTTACAGTAGAGCTTACTTAGTTGCAAGAGAAAAAGCAACTACTGGAAATCTAACCATCAATCAAGAGGTGCATTGTGGATGTTTTACTGGTGATTAGTAACAAACATAGGCTTGCAGGTACACATTCTCCTATCATGTCCCTGCTGGTGACTCCCCCCCCCCTTTTTGTGCTGATGTAGCATTGCACTGTGTCTTACAGACTCATTCTATACTTAATTTAGACTTACCAGTTTGCACTTCAGGCATGCACTCTATGTAACAGATAGAAATATATATTACTGTGCAATTAAATACGACTTGGCAGAGAGCGAATGGGAGGCAATCATAGAACATTCTGTTCGAACAATGGTTTCTTGATGAAGAAAAAGACCCCTTTTCGACATAAGGTAGGTGTAAAGTCGAATCAAAACAAATGTGTTTGGTATTAATGTTCTAAGCTAAAAAAAAGTGTGCAGTTTATTATGTCTTTCAAAGGGTGACTATATTTTCGATAAAGAAAGAAAGTGATTTCTATTGTGAATGTTCGGTTTTTGTGTGTAATTCCTGCACTTTCTTGACGTGACAAAATACACTTGCAGGGTAATTCATAAAATTTCGCAGAAAAGTGTCGCAAGCGGCTGGCGCAGAGTGTCCACGTGCGATTGTCTGCGCCAGGCGCGTGCACTAAAACTGATTTCCGCGCACAGCGTATTCATGGATTTTAGGCTCCCAAACCAGCCGTGGCGCAGAGTATCGCAGCGACCCTGCAGCAGCGCCAGTAACGCCCCCAAGAACACCCTCGCGCAAGGAAAAGCCATCAAAATTGCTAAATCATCGCAAAGGGCTGCGCTAACCCTGGACCAGTTTACAGGGCTGCCAAACAAGGAACGCATAGCGGGTAACGTTTATATCAGGGGTACGCGGGAAGTTTTACACGCGATTAGCCAGGGTACGTGTATAACAGGGGTACGCGGGAGGTTTTGCACGCGATTGGCCAGGGTACGTGTATTACAGGGGTACGCGTGAAGTTTTACACGCGATTAGCCAGGGTACGTGCATTACAGGGGTACGCGGGAATTATCACACGCGATTTGGCTGGGTACGTTTATTACAGGGGTACGCGGGAATTGTCACACGCGATTTGGCTGGGTAAGTGTATTACAGGGGTGCGCAGGAATAATCACACGCGATTTGGCTGGGTACGTGTATTACAGGGGTGTGCGGGAATCATCACACGCAATTTGGCTGGGTACGTGTATTACAGGGGTGCGCAGTAAATTACACACGCGATTAGGCTGGGTGGGTCCTCAGAGGTGTTTCCTGTACACCCTCCACGGCCCCTGCAGGCAGCCCACAAAACAGGGGACTACCCTGCACACCTGCTCATGTCTCCGACCCCCCACGCCCCCCAGCAGTGTGGGGCACTCTCCACCAGGCCCCCACTCATGTCCCCTATCACCCCCACCCCCCAGCCACCATGGGCAGCCCCAACCAGACTCCCACCCATGTCTACCACCACCCCCACCCCCCACCCACCATGGGCAGCCTCCGCCAGGCCCCCACTCATGTCTCCCACCACCCCCACACCCCCAGCAGTTTGGGGCACCCTCCACCAGGCCCCCACTCATGTCTCCCACCACCCCCACCACCCAGCATCCAGGGGCACCCTCCACCAGGCCCCCACTCATGTCCCCCTGCACCCCCACCCCCAGCATCCAGGGGCACCCTCCACCAGGCCCCCACTCATGTCTCCCACCACCCCCACCCCCCAGCATCCAGGGGCACCCTCCACCAGGCCCCCACTCATTTCTCCCACCACCCCCACCCCCAGCAGTTCAGGGACAGCCTCCACCAGGCCCCCACTCATGTCTCCCACCACCCCCACCCCCCAGCATTCAGGGGCACCCTCCACCAGGCCCCCACTCATGTCCCCCTGTGCCCCCACCCCCCAGCAGTGCAGGGGCACCCTCCACCAGGCCCCCACTCATGTCTCCCACCACCCCCACCCCCCAGCCACCAGGGGCAGCCTCCACCAGGCCCCCACTCATGTCAACCACCACCCCCACCCCCCAGCCACCATGGGCAGCCCCCACCAGGCCCCCACTCATGTCTCCGACCCACCGCCACCCCCCAGCAGTGCAGGGGCACCCTCCACCAGGCTCCCACCCGTGTCTACCACCCCCCACCCCCCAGCCACCATGGGCAGCCCCCACCAGGCCCCCACTCATGTCTCCCACCCACCCCCACCCCCCAGCAGTGCAGGGGCAGCCCCCACCAGGCTCCCACCAATGTCTACCACCCCCCCACCCCCCAGCCACCATGGGCAGCCCCTGCCAGGCCCCCACTCATGTCTCCCACCACCCCCACCCCCCCAGCAGTGTGGGGCACCCTCCACCAGGCCCCCACCCATGTCTCCCACCCACCCCACCCCCCAGCAGTGCAGAGGCACCCTCCACCAGGCTCCCACCCATTTCTACCACCCCCCCACCCCCCAGCCACCATGGGCAGCCCCCACCAGGCCCCCACTCATGTCTCCCACCACCCCCACCCCCCAGCAGTGTGGTGCACCCTCCACCAGGCCCCCACCCATGTCTCCCACCACCCCCACCCCCCACCCACCATGGGCAGCCTCCGCCAGGCCCCCACTCATGTCTCCCACCACCCCCACCTCCCCCCCAGCATTGTGGGGCACCCTCCACCAGGCCCCCACCCATGTCTCCCACAACCCCCACCCCCCACCCACCATGGGCAGCCTCCGCCAGGCCCCCACTCATGTCTCCCACCACCCCCACCCCCCAGCAGTGTGGTGCACCCTCCACCAGGCCCCGACCCATGTCTCCCACCACCCCCACCCCCCACCCACCATGGGCAGCCTCCGCCAGGCCCCCACTCATGTCTCCCACCACCCCCACCCCCCCAGCAGTGTGGGGCACCCTCCAACAGGCCCCCACCCATATCTCCCACCACCCCCACCCCCCAGCCACCATGGGCAGCCCCCACCAGGCCCCCACTCATGTCTCCCACCCACCCGCACCCCCCAGCAGTGCAGGGGCACCCTCCACCAGGCTCCCACCCGTGTCTACCACCCCCCACCCCCCTGTCACCATGGGCAGCCCCCACCAGGCCCCCACTCATGTCTCCCACCCACCCCCACCCCCCAGCAGTGCAGGGGCAGCCCCCACCAGGCTCCCACCCATGTCTACCACCCCCCACCCCCCATCCACCATGGGCAGCCCCGCCAGGCCCCCACTCATGTCTCCCACCACCCCCACCCCCCCAGCAGTGTGGGGCACCCTCCACCAGGCCCCCACCCATGTCTCCCACCCACCCCCACCCCCCAGCAGTGCAGGGGCACCTTCCACCAGGCTCCCACCCGTGTCTACCACCCCCCCACCCCCCCAGCCACCATGGGCAGCCCCCACCAGGCCCCCACTCATGTCTCCCACCACCCCCACCCCCCAGCAGTGTGGTGCACCCTCCACCAGGCCTCCAACCATGTCTCCCACCACCCCCACCCCCCACCCACCATGGGCAGCCTCCACCAGGCCCCCACTCATGTCTCCCACCACCCCCACCCCCCCAGCAGTGTGGGGCACCCTCCACCAGGCCCCCACCCATGTCTACCACCACCCCCACCCTCCAGCCACCATGGGCAGCCTCCGCCAGCCCCCCACTCATGTCTCCCACCCACCCCCACCCCCCCAGCAGTGTGGGGCACCCTCCACAAGGCCCCCACTCATGTCTCCCACCACCCCCACCCCCCAGCCACCATGGGCAGCCTCCGCCAGGCCCCAACTCATGTCTCCCACCCACCCCCACCCCCCCAGCAGTGTGGGGCACCCTCCACCAGGCCCCCACTCATGTCTCCCACCACCCCCACCCCCCAGCCACCATGGGCAGCCTCCGCCAGTGTAACGCTCACCTGATTCTCGCAGAGGCGCCGGTCTTGACTGGGCGACTACCGTATCTTCAAAGGTGATGTGTAGCACCCGGTTGGCTCTTTGGGCTGGACCTCTGTGCACTGTATGCCTGACGTGTAGAGTAAGATGTCTGCAGATAGAAAATATGGGGTTAATGAACTGGGGTTATTGGGGTGTCCCTATCTCTTTCCTCTTCTCCTCTCCTGTAGACCCCCAAAGGTTAACGCTCTCACCTTAGGTAAGTGAATGCCGAGCTCTCCATCTGCCTCGTGGCAGGGTGCTGTAACCAGTTTCTTCACTGGATACGTAGCGCAGGCCTCTTGACTTCAGAGGACTGCTGTCCGTCGTTTACTGCACGAACGGTAAGTTTCGAGTCATTCAAATGTCTTTAAAGTCTTTAGTAATGATGTCTCTTGTTTTGCAGGGTTCCGGCGATGGCGGATGACGGGCTGAAGTGAGTTAAAGATGGAGCCCGTGTGATGAATAGAAGCGCCTGGAAGCACGTAAGTAAGCGCTTGTTGCCTGCTTCACTATGCGCTCTAACTGTCTTTTTATTTTGCAGGTACGAGTTCGGAGCGGCTGCAGGGTGCCGGAATACCCACTGGATTAGATGTGGAAAGGAGTAATGGCACGTGAGTATTAAAGTTCCCCAATGTCTTTAAACGCACCTTGTTTTGTCTTTCAGATGCGGGATGCAGCGCCGAAGGCCTCCGGAGCGTACGAAGAGTAGGTAAGCCTTTGCCTTTCAGATGCCGGAATGCTAACCTGTTCTTTCTTGTCTTTATAGGTGTTGCTGAAGACTGGATTCAGGATGGTAAGCCTTTGCCTTTCAGATGCCGGAATGCTAACCTGTTCTTTCTTGTCTTTATAGGTGTTGCTGAAGACTGGATTCAGGATGGTAAGCCTTTTTCCTTAGGCCCAGGACCGGATGCAGAAGACACGATGAGCGTTCTGCTGCAGAGGTTGCAGAATAACGCAAAGCAAGATTCATCCACCGGGTGTGGTTTAAATAGCCTCCTGTAGTGCTTAGGTGTCTCCTTCCACAGCCACGCCTAAGTAAGAAAAGAGTTCCTGGTAAGAAAAGAGTTCCTGCCTTCCAGAAGAGTTCCAGTGTTCTGAATCTAGGGAGTGGCTCCAGCCCCACCCAACAGGAAAAGTAGTTCCAAACAGAAGAGGATCAGAGGCTCAACTGGCAGGCAAGTAAGCAGCATGGTCTGCTGAAGGTAAGTCCACCCAAGCATTATGAGCCCGGCGCTTCCAGCGCTGGGACTGGGCATATTTATGAGCCTGGTGCCACTGGCGCCAGGACTGGGTCCAAAAGGTCCCAATTGGGACTGGTTGGCACTCGGAACCTGGGTTATGGATCTGCTTCCAAGGGAGTTGGGAAAACCCTGACCTTTTGGAAGCAGAGATCATGACAGTACCCCCCCTCAAGGCCCCTCCCAAACCGGGCTTCTCCGGGGGTTTTGGCTTGTTAGGAAATGTTCGGTGAAATCTTTTGATTAGGCGAGGAGCGTGGACATATTCAGCAGGTTCCCAGGATCTCTCTTGGGGGCCGTAGCCTTTCCAGTCAATTAGGTAGAATAGTTTAGATTTGGAGATCTTGGAGTCCAGAATGCTTTTGACTTCAAACTCGAGTTCTCCATCCACTAGGATAGGTTTTGGAGATTTGGTTAGTCGGGTTTGAGGTTGCACGGGTTTTAATAGAGAGACGTGGAAGACCGGATGTATCTTCATGTGCGGGGGCAAGTCCAACTTGATCGCTACTGGGTTTACTATGGTAGTGATGGAATAGGGACCAAGGTATCTTGGGTTGAATGTGCGTGGCCCTTTTAGAGATAGATATTTGGTGGATAACCAGACTTGATCCCCTACTTGATAGTGAGGGGCTTCCTTCCGATGTTGATCTGCTCCTTTCTTGTATTGTTCTTTAGCCCTTTGAAGGTGAGAAACAGCTTCCTTAAAGGCTTGGGTGATTGTAGAATGCAGGTAGTCTACTGCTGGTGTTTCAAGATCTTGGAGGGGATCCAACTCCGAGGTTCGAGGGTGACTGCCGTACAAAAGAAAAAACAGGGTTTTCCCAGTTCCCGAATGGACAGAGTTATTGTAGGCATACTCGGCTATCCAAAGGATATCTTTCCAAGTTTTTTCAGTTTGTTGCAGCATGCAGCGTAAATACTGTTCCAGAGTTTGATTGGTCCTCTCGGTTTGTCCGTCGGTCTGAGGGTGGTGACTGGTCGATAGTCTCACATCAATTTGAGCCGACCGACAGCAACTTCGCCAAAAATGAGAAATAAATTGACTACCTCGATCCGAAATTAGAACCGAAGGAAAACCGTGCAGTCGGACGATGTTTTCGAGAAATTCTCGGGCCAGAGTTGCTGCTGTTGGCAAGCCTTTGAGCGGAATGAAATGCGCCATCTTGGAGAATAAGTCCACGATTACTAGAATCGTATTGTATCCGGAGCATGGAGGTAGATCGGTGATGAAGTCCATAGAAAGCGTATGCCAAGGGCGAGGTGGGATGTCAATAGGGCGTAAGAGGCCTGCTGGTCTTTCCTTTTGACTCTTGTTTTGGGCGCATACTCCACAGGACATTATAAAGTCTCTGATATCTTTTTTCCAAGACGGCCACCAGAAGTAGCGCTTGATCTTTTCTGAGGTCTTGGCTATACCGGGATGACCTTCCATTAAAGAGTCGTGATAACAAGAGATTACTTTTTTCTGTAAATCTGTGCTGGGTAGGTATAATCGTTCTTGGAAATACAATAAGTTGTCCTTTACTGCAAAGTCCTTTCCCTGCAGATGCCAATTCTGTATGTCTGCTGGAGTTACAAGTTGCCTGGCTTTATCCTTAACTTCCTCTATGGATTCTGTGGCGATTACACCCAGAATTCTTTGTTCGGGAATGATTGGTACAGGTTTAGGGTTGACCAAGTGTTCTTCCACTCCCATCCGAGAAAGGGCATCGGCTTTACCGTTCTTTGTACCAGGTCGATAGGTAATTATGAAGTCAAACTCGGCAAAGAATAATGCCCAACGGAGTTGTCTAGAGGATTGGGCTTTTGCGGTCTTCAAATATTGCAGGTTTCGGTGATCCGTAATCACAGTAACGGTGTGTCGGGCCCCCAGCAGATAATGCCGCCAAGCCTTAAAGGCAGACTTGATAGCCAGAAGTTCCTTGTCAGTAATCGTGTAATTGATTTCAGGAGGCGAGAATTTGCGGGACCAAAATGCCACGGGATGCAACTGATTGGTTACCGGGTCCTTTTGTGATAGAACTGCCCCCATGGCAAGGCTTGAAGCATCAGTTTCCACGATGTAGGGGAGTTCGGGGCGAGGGTGTTTTAAGATTGGTGCAGAGATAAATTTAGTCTTCAAATCCTGGAAAGCTTGTTCCGCCTCGGTAGACCATTCAAAACGTTTGTTTTTCTTTAACAAGGCAGTGATGGGCTGGACTATTCGAGAGAATTCGGGGATAAACCTGCGGTAAAAGTTAGCGAAGCCTAACATGCTTTGCACACCTTTTACGGAGGATGGTGATGGCCATTTGAGAACTGCATCGACCTTCTTTGAATCCATACGCACTCCGCCAGGTGATAATATGAATCCCAAGAATTCAACTTCAGTCACGTTGAAAACACATTTTTCCAACTTAGCGAAAGGTTTGTGTTGACGCAATCTTTCGAGGACCATTTTCACGTGTTTCCGATGTTCAGATTCCGATGAAGAATAAACGAGGATGTCGTCAATGTAAACAACAACACATACATCTATGAGATCTCTGAGGACATCGTTCATAAAATATTGAAAGGCGGCCAGGGCATTGCAAAGTCCGAAGGGCATGACCTGATATTCAAATAGCCCATACTTGGTGCGGAAGGCCGTCTTCCATTCATCGCCCTCTTTTACTCGTACCAAGTGGTAAGCTCCTCTAACATCCAGCTTTGTATATATGCATGCTTTTCTGACTTGGTCCAGGAGTTCAGGGATCAAAGGTAACGGATATCTATTCTTAACGGTGATCTGGTTCAGGGAGCGATAATCGATACAAGTTCTAAGGTCTCCTTCCTTTTTTGGAACAAAGAACAAAGCTGAAGAAGCAGGGGACTTGGAAGGACGAATAAACCCATTTGCCAGGTATTGATCCAGGTATTGTCGAAGGTGAAGGTTCTCAGGCTCGGTGAGGGCATAAATTCTACTACAAGGAGGAGTAGATCCAGGTATCAGGTCTATCTGGCAGTCATAAGATCTATGAGGAGGTAGAGAGTTAGCCTGATCCTTCCGGAAAACATCTTGGTATTCTAGGTATTCGGGAGGTAACTGGGGAGTCTCTGAAGAAATTGCGGCCAGTGCAACACCAGGTGGAGGGTGACAAGTAGAGACACATTCTGGAAACTGGACCGTTCTTGCTCGCCAATCGATCAGAGGATTGTGTTTCTCTAACCAAGGTATTCCTAGAATAATCTGAAACTGAGGGGCCTTGATCACATCGAACACGATCTTCTCATGGTGTCCATCTTGACTTACTAGCGTCACCTCTTGAGTGGTATGCGTTACTGGCCCGGAGGCTATCTCCGTACCATCCACCGTAGTAATGACGTCCTTTACAGCCTTGGGACAAAGAGTTAGATTCATCCTCAAAACCATTTCATGATCCACATAATTGCCGATGGCACCGCTGTCGACGTAAGCTTCAATTGCATGTAATCGATCCGGATTATCAGGGCTAATGAGGACCATAGGTATCACGAAATGCGAGGTCACGGAACTGGTTTTCACGCTCGGCAAGAGGACCTCTATTCTTGTCGGGCGAGGTCGTTTCCCTGCTCAGAGTTTGTAACTTTGGTAACTGCAGCTCCTACTGCCTTCTTGGCAGGTTTTACCGGACAGTCTCGAAGAAAGTGCCCTGAGTTTCCGCAATATAGGCATAATTGCAACTGTTTCCTCCTTTCCCGCTCCCTTTGTGTTAGAGGACCTTTCAGACCCCCTATTTGCATGGGTTCCCCGGAGTCTACTCCTTTGGAAGGAGTTGGCGGTTTGGAAAATACTCGAGCATCAAACTTGGAACGATCGGCCTTCCTGTTCTGCAGCCTGTGATCAATTTGAACGACCAAGTCTATATAATCCGAACAGTCTTGTGGGGGATTCACTACTTGGGCTAAAACGTCTTTGAGCTCTCCACGTAGACCTCTATAAAACAGCGTAATCCTTTTGTCCTCAGGCCATTGAGTTTCCACTATTAGTCTATTGAAAGATGCAATATAAGCCAAAAGGTCTTGATTACCCTGTCGCAACGAAAGAAGCTCATTGTCCAAGGCCTGCCCCTGTGAATGTCTTGCGAACAGTTTTTCCATACTAAGCTGAAAGGCTTGAAAATCATGGAGAACCGGATCATCTTGATTAACTAGAGGGATCGACCAGTCTGCCGCATTGCCACTAAGGTACGAAAGTACAAAAGCTACTTTTGCTTGATCAGTTGGAAAGGCTGCTGGCCGGCATAAGAAGTGCAACCGGCACTGATTGATAAATACTGCAAACCTCTTTGGGTCACCAGAAAATCGTTCGGGCGGAGCCAGAGGTACATTCCCAGGTAGGTTGATCTGCACTGGATTCATAGAGGATGTTGATGGAAGATTTGCCCCTGATGCGGGTAACGGGGTCTGTCCGGCTTGTGACTGTAGCACTTGTCTAGCAAGATTGTCTGTTCTCTCCTTGGAAATAATTAGTTCCCTTCTTAGAGCATTCGTTTCCTGACGAGCTGCATGCACTTCTGCCCTTAGTTCCCCAAGTAACCGGGCTAGGGGGTCAGTATCCGAGGTTTCCATAGCGCCTGGGCGAGAGTTTTGCGGTAGGCTTTGCGTTCTGTAATGCTCACCTGATTCTCGCAGAGGCGCCGGTCTTGACTGGGCGACTACCGTATCTTCAAAGGTGATGTGTAGCACCCGGTTGGCTCTTTGGACTGGACCTCTGTGCACTGTATGCCTGACGTGTAGAGTAAGATGTCTGCAGATAGAAAATATGGGGTTAATGAACTGGGGTTATTGGGGTGTCCCTATCTCTTTCCTCTTCTCCTCTCCTGTAGACCCCCAAAGGTTAACGTTCTCACCTTAGGTAAGTGAATGCCGAGCTCTCCATCTGCCTCGTGGCAGGGTGCTGTAACCAGTTTCTTCACTGGATAGGTAGCGCAGGCCTCTTGACTTCAGAGGACTGCTGTCCGTCGTTTACTGCACGAACGGTAAGTTTCGAGTCATTCAAATGTCTTTAAAGTCTTTAGTAATGATGTCTCTTGTTTTGCAGGGTTCCGGCGATGGCGGATGACGGGCTGAAGTGAGTTAAAGATGGAGCCCGTGTGATGAATAGAAGCGCCTGGAAGCACGTAAGTAAGCGCTTGTTGCCTGCTTCACTATGCGCTCTAACTGTCTTTTTATTTTGCAGGTACGAGTTCGGAGCGGCTGCAGGGTGCCGGAATACCCACTGGATTAGATGTGGAAAGGAGTAATGGCACGTGAGTATTAAAGTTCCCCAATGTCTTTAAACGCACCTTGTTTTGTCTTTCAGATGCGGGATGCAGCGCCGAAGGCCTCCGGAGCGTACGAAGAGTAGGTAAGCCTTTGCCTTTCAGATGCCGGAATGCTAACCTGTTCTTTCTTGTCTTTATAGGTGTTGCTGAAGACTGGATTCAGGATGGTAAGCCTTTGCCTTTCAGATACCGGAATGCTAACCTGTTCTTTCTTGTCTTTATAGGTGTTGCTGAAGACTGGATTCAGGATGGTAAGCCTTTTTCCTTAGGCCCAGGACCGGATGCAGAAGACACGATGAGCGTTCTGCTGCAGAGGTTGCAGAATAACGCAAAGCAAGATTCATCCACCGGGTGTGTTTTAAATAGCCTCCTGTAGTGCTTAGGTGTCTCCTTCCACAGCCACGCCTAAGTAAGAAAAGAGTTCCTGGTAAGAAAAGAGTTCCTGCCTTCCAGAAGAGTTCCAGTGTTCTGAATCTAGGGAGTGGCTCCAGCCCCACCCAACAGGAAAAGTAGTTCCAAACAGAAGAGGATCAGAGGCTCAACTGGCAGGCAAGTAAGCAGCATGGTCTGCTGAAGGTAAGTCCACCCAAGCATTATGAGCCCGGCGCTTCCAGCGCTGGGACTGGGCATATTTATGAGCCTGGTGCCACTGGCGCCAGGACTGGGTCCAAAAGGTCCCAATTGGGACTGGTTGGCACTCGGAACCTGGGTTATGGATCTGCTTCCAAGGGAGTTGGGAAAACCCTGACCTTTTGGAAGCAGAGATCATGACAGCCAGGCCCCAACTCATGTCTCCCACCCACCCCCACCCCCTCAGCAGTGTGGGGCACCCTCCACCAGGCCCCCACTCATGTCTCCCACCACCCCCACCCCCCAGCCACCATGGGCAGCCTCCGCCAGGCCCCCACTCATGTCTCCCACCCACCCCCACCCCCCAGCAGTGCAGGGGCACCCTCCACCAGGCTCCCACCCGTGTCTACCACCCCCCCACCCCCCAGCCACCATGGGCAGCCCCCACCAGGCCCCCACTCATGTCTCCCACCACCCCCACCCCCGCAGCAGTGTGGTGCACCCTCCACCAGGCCCCCACCCATGTCTCCCACCACCCCCACCCCCCAGCCACCATGGGCAGCCTCCGCCAGGCCCCCACTCATGTCTCCCACCACCCCCACCCCCCCAGCAGTGTGGTGCACCCTCCACCAGGCCCCCACCCATGTCCCCCACCCACCATGGGCAGCCTCCGTCAGGCCCCACTCATGTCTCCCACCACCCCCACCCCCCCCAGCAGTGTGGGGCACCCTCCACCAGGCCCCCACCCATGTCTCCCACCACCCCCACCCCCCAGCAACCATGGGCAGCCCCCACCAGGCCCCCACTCATGTCTCCCACCCACCCCCACCCCCCAGCAGTGCAGGGGCACCCTCCACCAGGCTCCCACCCGTGTCTACCACCCCCCCACCCCCCACCCACCATGGGCAGCCCCCGCAAGGCCCCCACTCATGTCTCCCACCCACCCCCACCCCCCAGCAGTGCAGGGGCAGCCCCCACCAGGCTCCCACCCATGTCTACCACCCCCACCCCCCAGCCACCATGGGCAGCCCCCGCCAGGCCCCCACTCATGTCTCCCACCACCCCCACCCCCCCAGCAGTGTGGGGCACCCTCCACCAGGCCCCCACCCATGTCTCCCACCCACCCCCACCCCCCAGCAGTGCAGGGGCACCCTCCACCAGGCTCCCACCCGTGTCTACCACCCCCCCACCCCCCAGCCACCATGGGCAGCCCCCACCAGGCCCCCACTCATGTCTCCCACCACCCCCACCCCCCCAGCAGTGTGGTGCACCCTCCACCAGGCCCCCACCCATGTCTCCCACCACCCCCACCCCCCCAGCAGTGTGGGGCACCCTCCACCAGGCCCCCACCCATGTCTCCCACCACCCCCACCCTCCAGCCACCATGGGCAGCCTCCGCCAGGCCCCCACTCATGTCTCCCACCCACCCCCACCCCCCCAGCCACCATGGGCAGCCTCCGCCAGGCCCCCACTCATGTCTCCGACCCACCCCCACCCCCCCAGCAGTGTGGGGCACCCTCCACCAGGCCCCCACTCATGTCTCCCACCACCCCCAACCCCCAGCCACCATGGGCAGCCTCCGCCAGGCCCCCACTCATGTCTCCCACCCACCCCCACACCAGTGTGGGGCACCCTCCACAAGGCCCCCACTCATGTCTCCCACCACCCCCACCCCCCAGCATCCAGGGGCACCCTCCACCAGGCCCCCACTCATGTCCCCCTGCACCCCCACCCCTCAGCATCCAGGGGCACCCTCCACCAGGCCCCCACTCATGTCTCCCACCACCCCCACCCCCCAGCATCCAGGGGCACCCTCCACCAGGCCCCCACTCATGTCTCCCACCACCCCCACCCCCCAGCATCCAGAGGCACCCTCCACCAGGCCCCCACTCATGTCTCCCACCACCCCCACCCCCCCAGCAGTGTGGGGCACCCTCCACCAGGCCCCTACTCATGTCTCCCACCACCCCCACCCCCCAGCATCCAGGGGCACCCTCCACCAGGCCCCCACTCATGTCCCCCTGCACCCCCACCCCCAGCAGTGCAGGGGCACCCTCCACCAGGCCCCCACTCATGTCTCCCACCACCCCCACCCCCCAGCCACCAGGGGCAGCCTCCACCAGGCCCCCACTCATGTCTCCCACCACCCCCACCCCCCAGCCACCATGGGTAGCCCCCACCAGGCCCCCACTCATGTCTCCCACCCACCCCCACCCCCCAGCAGTGCAGGGGCACCCTCCACCAGGCTCCCACCCGTGTCTACCACCCCCCCACCGCCCAGCCACCATGGGCAGCCCCCACCAGGCCCCCACTCTAGTCGCCCACCCACCCCCACCCCCCAGCAGTGCAGGGGCAGCCCCCACCAGGCTCCCACCTATGTCTACCACCCCCCCACCCCCCAGCCACCATGGGCAGCCCCCGCCAGGCCCCCACTCATGTCTCCCACCACCCCCACCCCCCCAGCAGTGTGGGGCACCCTCCACCAGGCCCCCACCCATGTCTCCCACCACCCCCACCCCCCAGCATCCAGGGGCACCCTCCACCAGGCCCCCACTCATGTCCCCCTACCCACAGGCCCTGACAATCCTCAAGCATGTGCCTCATAGCCAGCCACCACAGCCCAAAGACACAACCAAGTATTACATGTGCCCATGATATTACTCCAATGGAAACAATGTAAATCAACACATGTGTCTCACACACACAGAATGGTTGCAAGTGAACCTGAAAACCCATATCATGACATGCATGAAAACAATGAGATGAAACCACACATTGAAGAATGAAAAAATCCAAATAATGTATTAAAAACAACAGCAATGGCAATCAAAATTAACCAAAATACACAAGTAAAATAATAATAAAATTAAGCTGGCTGTCCCTTTTCAAATTAAAATCAATAAATGATAATCCAAAAAAATATCTTCCAAAGTTCAAGTCCATGAAAAGGAAATGAAGGGAAAAAAGAAATAGAAAACCATTGCTCCATGGGAAAAAAGATTCATAGTAAAAAAAATATCCAAATCCAAAGTCCAACTATGTACAAAGTATTCAGGGTCCAGCATCCCAAGAGAAGAAATGAAACCTACCAAAAAACCTATCTAAAATGGAACTATATACAAAAGGTGGAGCAGTGTCCGTCGACTCCAAATAAAAATAAACTATAAAGGAAACCTATCACTAAATAACTATATATAATGGCGGTGGGCCAGTCTAGCGGCTCACTTAGTGGTGTTCCGGGCCAGGGCATCATCAAACTCCTCGTCTATGTCCCGGAGGCGGTCCTGTTCCATGGCCCCGAGGGTCCGCAGGGACGCCGACATGTTCACCTCCAACTCCCTGCGGATTGCCTCGAGGCACTTGGCCCGCCTCAGGGCCCTCCGCATGGAGTTCTCCGCCCTGGCCATCGTGAGCCGCGCCTCCTCCGCCCGCCGCCGCTCCGCATCTATGGCGTGGCCCAACCGCTGCCACAAGGAAGACACTTCCCGTCCAGGGTCCTCCTGCCCTCCGGCTGATGCCTGCCCCTCCGATGTTGAAGGGCCCGAGCTATCGTGGCTCCCACCTACAGCCTCCTGCTGCTGCAGCTGCTGCTGTCCATGTGCCCTGTCCGATGGTGCCTGCACATCCTCCTCCAGCTGCGGTGCAGTCGTTGATGTGGCCACCCCTGCTGGACGTCCGACTCCCGACTGTGGCAGGGATCTGTTGTCCACCAGCCTGGCCGCACGGTCGGAGGCAGCTCCACAGGGCACCCAGGTGACACATGGGTGGGAAGATGGCATGGAGGACGACTGGGGCATAGGGGGTTCTGTGGAGAAGGGGGTCGGAACAAGGTCCAGGAAACGGAGGAATCCAGCCCTGGTGAGCTGTCCCAGTCGGTCAACGCGGTCAACGAGCCATGCGAGAAGACGTGCAGACTCATAATGAAAAGACTGCAGGTCAGCTCGCATGGCCCGTTGACGCAACACCACCCCACCCTGGACAGGCTCAACCTGGTGCAGGATAGCCACATCCGCACGGAGAGGAAGGCCAGGTGTTGTAAGCCAATCCTCTCCCTGAGAACGGGTCTGGAGGTAGGCATCCCCGCTAGTGCAAGATGATGCAGTGACAGGAGCAGGGACAGGATTGCACACAGGCACCTCCGCGGCGGCCTGTGCTGCCTCCTGTCCCTGATCCTGCACTGCACCACTAGCACCAGTGGAATCCCCACCCCCAGACCCCGCCACTGTCGCTTGCACGGCCTCCTCCTCCACCAAACCCCCCACCAACCTGGATGACTCCGTGCCATCTTCCTCCGTTGTGCCCTGTGGGGTCCCAGCTGCCCCTTCTGCTGCCGAGGAGTCCAACTCCAACCTCCACCTCTTGGACCTCCCCTCGGCAGCTGTGGCCTGGGACGCGGCACCGGACTCCTCACTCCCCGACGAGATCACAACCTGGGAGGGGATCCGGGCCTTGCGTCTCCGGCTGGTGGTGCGACCCCTGCCGCTGTGCTCCACAGCACCTTCTCCGCCCTCTTCATCAGTTGACGCTGCAGACAGGGAGAAAGAAACACAGGCATCAGGGCACTGTAAAATGGACTCATACACACATGACAGTTATACATGAGTGGCATTGGTAAACCTCAGACATGGCATCACAATCCCCAACACACATGTCATTTCAACTTGCACACATGAGCCATACCACAGCCATATTGCAACAGCCAGCACCATCCATTCACATACAACAGCATGAGCAGCCAAAGGTCATCCACACATCACATGCAACATAGGGAGTACACTACACATGCACACACAACACCAAACTTGCATGCATGTGTACACCTCCGCCAACTGTCGCAGTGTTTTGATCGACATCCATGTCACACCTGACAATCATTCCTCCACATCCTGTGCCATGCAAGCCCACACACACAAGCACCATCCATGTGTCACACATGAGACCCCTCGCATGTGTCACCCTCACGGCCCTGTACACCCCCCCTACTTGGCCACATAAAAATAGATGTTCAACCTGCACACTCCTGGCACACCACCACACGCACAGCTTACAATCAGTATGCATGTACACTTACCGCTCGACTCCAGACGAGTCTGCTTCTCAAGGACCTGGATGTGGAGCGCTGGGGATATGCGTTCTAGGACCCTCATCTGATCTTCCGACAAGTGGCCCCGGCGCCCCTTAGCATCCGCTGCCTTCAGGAGGCGCCGGGCCTTGTTGAGGGTCCTGGACCTGAAGTCCTCCCAGCGCTTCCTGACACGTTCGTAGTCGCGGACTGCCACCTCCTCCGCGTTGATGGCAGTCACGATGTCCATCCAGATCTGAGTCCGTCCTTCCTTGTCGGCGCGCAACCTTCCGAAGAGGGCATCATACTGCCCCAGGACATGCTCCACCAGGACACCAACTTCGGTGGCAGTGAAGCTGGTGCCCCTCTGCCTCCTTGGCCGGGGGTTGCCACTGGTGCCAGATGTTGCAGTGCCCGACATGGCAACCCCAGAGGCAGGAGTGGGTGGGCAACTGGGTCCTGGGGCTGGGCTGTGGGGCGATGGAAAAGCAGTCGGGAGTCTTCGGTTCCAGCAGGGGTGGTCACAGCAACAGCACCCCTGGCTGATGTGCAGGCAGCAAATGGCAGGTCACGTGGGCAGCAGGCAGTCAGGCAGCAGCAGATGGCAGGTGGGAGCGTGCTCAGGGCTCTGGGGTGCAGTAATTCGGCCTTCTGGGCAGGAGCGTGGTCTTCCGTGTGTGAACGCGTGGCCAGCTTGATACGGAGTGATTTTGCACGTGAAAATCCAACACGTCTGCGTGTACACGCGGAAGTGACAAAGCGTGTAATTGGTGGAAATGGCCCTACACGCAGAAGTGACAAAGCGTGTAATTGGTGGAAATGGCCATAGCGCGTACACGCCGCGTAAGTGACGCTGGACGTGTGGGCCTGCATAAAAGGTACGTGTAGAACACCATTTCCTTGTACGTGCTTTTCGTGGAGAGCGAGTGGGTGAATTCTGTACTTCTTGTCGTTTCACACGCAATTTACTTCACGGCGTTTCAAGTTCGTACTCGCTGTTACCTCTGACAGCTTTTTCTCTTTTTTCTCTTTTTCTGGTTTTCCTGGGCCTGTTCCCTCAAACAGTGTTCCCTTCTACTGTTGTCCTGTCTCCTCAGACAGTGTACAAATCTTCTTTTGGCGGGGGTGTTGCCAACCAAACGCGCTTCTTTTTCACGCTCTTTTTCCTGGCAGACGGTGAGTCACACACGTATCTAACATCTGTGCTTGCCCCGTGTGTAGCCTACCCCTTCAGAGGTCATTCTAGGCTGCGTGTGACATGCATACGTTCATTCTTGTGTTACTGGGTGCCACAGCGTAGTGCAGGTTTTTTTTCCGCACACGTGGTCTAGGAGGGGTTGCGTGCACGTCATCTCCCTTTTTTGGGCTTCCTGTGCGTTGCGTGACCCGTCATCTTTCCCCAGGGGTCACATTCAGCCTTGCTAGAGCACTAGGGTACAATTACCATCTGGTACCCAACCCCTTTGACCCCCAATTGCCCAGGACAATAGTTTACAGCCACTCCCATACGCACATTAACATCAGTGCCATGGTTGGGAGGCGAGGATTCCGTAAGGGTGGCAAAGGTGGACGAGCCACAAGTGGTGGCCATGGTGGATCCGGTAGGGGACGTGGTCGTTACTTGCAGGGTGACCCTGTCCCCCATGTGTGGAGGACCAGTCAAGGGCACCCATAATCCCCCCCCCCTGGTTGAGGCTGATGTGGCTGACACCATCCATGCTCAGCCCTTGTTGGACCAGCCCATTGTGGCACCAGACCTGGCTGACTCCATGGCTGACTTCCAGGTCAGCAGGCCTATGACACGTGCGCTGGTGCACGTTGATGTCATCAGGCCACGTGGATCTGGGGCAGCAAGGTCATCTGCTGCCCCAAGTAGGGTGGAGAGGCTGCAGGGGCAGCTGCGGCTCCATCCACCCCAGCTCTCACACACCCAGCCAGGACAGTGTCGGTCCTAGTCCATCCTGCTGACATTCCCCCTGACACCATTACACTTGAGCCAATGCCTGCACCAACTCCCATGCTGAGTGTGCAATCCCACACTCCTGATACAGAGTCCACCAGGGCTCCTGCCCCTAGTGTCCAGAGCGGCGCAGGACACTCAGGATCACCACCACCTTCCAAGCGGAAGAGGAAGAGTGCTCGTCCGGCACAGAATGATGCCCCAGACACGGCTACACAGTCCGGCCCGTCGAGGAAGCCCAGCTTCACGGATGCCGAACTGAATGCACTTATCGAGTATGTGTCCGGACATAATAACGAGATGGTCATTGTTGCAGGATCCAAGACCACACCTGCACAACGCCAGGCACACTGGCAGACCATCGCGGACATCGTAAGTGCCCTTGGAATCGTGAGGCGCACAGCCAATGATTGCTATAAGCGCAGGAATGACCTAAAGCGCAGGGCAAAGAATAAGCTGGCCTCAAGTCATGCCGCAACTCTAGTGACTGGAGGTGGGGCTCCAGTAGAAGACATGGAACTCACTCCACATGAGTCAGTCGCTGGGACCTACGTCACGGAGGAACAGATCCAAGGCGTGGGAGATCTGCCTGATTATGAGGCATTGTCCGGTGAGTGCACATGCATGTGTGTGTCATCCATGTGCATGGTGTGTGTGTGAGGGCTTCTGTTTGTGTGCCAGGTGAGGGTGTGTGCGCCTGAGTCGTTTGGGTCACCCATGTGCTTCATGCAATACATTCTGCGCAGCAGCATTTGGCCATAGCAGTATCCCTTCTGCCAACAGTAGACATCTAGGCCAACAGCACGCCAGTTGCCCTTGAAGTGTCACCTTGCCACAACATTGTTGCTTATTTTTCTCTGTTCATTCAGGCAGATTGTTTGCATTCCACCACTTTTACTAGGCATTTCTCAGTCCTGTAGTCACATGTCTGACATGGCTATGGTAAAGTGGAGTGACTTTGTTACCTGGATATCATTTGTTCACACATGTCCCTGTGCAATCGGACCATTTTGGACTGGCAGCTCCAGGTGAAAAATCAGACCTGTTTGAATTAGAAAAGCTATTACATGCGGGAACTGGACTGAATGAATAAGTGCTGCCCTCCTCTCCATCTTCACTCAATAGCAATGGTACATGCCATCTGTGTGATGGCATGTGTATTTCACCTGGCAATCACAGGCCAATGTGTGATGCCACTGCCAGGCAGCATGCAGAAAATGTGTTCATCTTCCATCTTGGTGTCATCAGTGTGTGCCGTTTGCCTGCCCTTCATACGCAGTGAGGGTGCATGCATGGGAGGGTTTTAGTCATGTGGGACATGTGTCAATCAAGTACTGGTTCTCTTGCTTCTCAGCCCTCATTGTGTGCCATGGTGCTAATGCCTGTTTCCATTTGTTTTCTTTTATGTCTTTGCAGGGGAAGACGCACCTGATACTGCTGGGGTTGTGGAGATGGTGCAGACCCAGGAGGGGTCCGAGGGCCGACCGACCACCAGTGAGGGACGTGGTGTGGTGGTGGGTGAGAACCCACAACTGCTGCAGGTCGTGCTCTCAAGGGGTGTCTCTGGCTGCACCTCCCCCGAGCTGTACTCAGGTGTTGATTCGGATGATGAGACCTACGTGCCGTCGCAGGTGAGTGTTCCTGGGAGGGATTCTGTTCTGTCCCACCCACCTGCACCAGGGTCAGAACCCTCAATGGGGATGTCAGTGTTGGCAGCTACGCCTTTGGTGGTTACGGATGCAGGGTCACACTCCGCGACATCTGATCCTGTTCCTGGGCCAGCAGATCAGAGGGGGAATGCAGTCCTGCAGCCTCAGGCAGTGCCGGCACAGCAAGGCGCAGTTCGCTTTGCCCCAGACAGGTGTGGTGCCCGCCGACGTGGTGGCCGTACGCCACCTGGCAATACCGCATGGGAGCAATCCATTTTAGTGTATGGCAACCCAACAGGCAGCATCATCAGAGATGATGGCTCAGGCCATGGATAGGGTGGCCACTTCCATTGTCCCCCCCGAAAGGCTGATGGAGCGACTACAGCAGGCAACCGACTCCATCTGCCAGTCACACAGGGAGGACATGTTGGCGTCCAACAGGGACAGGCGGGCGGCACTGGCGACTCTGCAGGAAGCCATCTCCATAGAGTCCCAGGGCCACAGGGAAGCCCTGAGGCAAGAGCTCCTTCACCTCAGGACGACTCTTGTTGAGCTTGAGGCTTCAACAAACCGAAGGACAGAACAGCAGCTGGAGCGTCTCACCCGTACGCTCTCAGCTGAGATGCAGGCAACTAGGGCGGAGGTCTGGGCATCCCGTGAGTTGTTGCACGGGGACCTCTGCACACTCATCCTCCAGAACGAGACCTACCACACCCGCATGCTTGCAGCCGTGGAGGAACAGACTAGGGCCTTGCGTGCACTGCCTCCCATAGTGCAACCACCTCTGGATGCAGCTGCACAGGGTGATAATAGCGACAGCAGTGATACTCCCACAATAGGGTAGCCGTGTGGGCCATGAGCCCATGGAGGTGTTTTTTTTTCCCAAGATCCACACAGGTGGGTTTTGGTGTGCACCCTGTCCTCGGACCTCCTGGGTGGCCTCCCCAACCCCCACGGGCCCATTAATGGCCATTTTTTTTTTTTGGGACAATGTGTTGCCTTCCGTGGCTCCTGTGGGCATACGCTGCATTGTGGCTGGGCACATGCAGGCTTGTCATGTATTTGGTTCAGATGCTTGGGTTTTTGTCACACACACCCCTCCTGCTTCCCGTTTCCATGGGCTTGCAAAGGATGTGCCCAAGTGACATTGACGTACATGGTGACATTGGACTCCCACTACATGTGTGGGTAGTCTAGTCAATACTGTGTATACATTCCTAGTGCATATTGCTGTTGTGTTGTACACTGCATGTTGCATTGATGTGTAACTCATCATCCGTGTCTACCTCCTAATTTGCAGGTCCTTTCCTCATGTCTACACAAGGCCCTCTAGTTTGGAGATGGGGGTCCATGTTGGCAGCAGTGCACCTACAACTCTACATGGCAGCAACACTGTACAGTTGGAAGTGGTGGGAGTGCAGGCATTTCCAGGTGGTGAGACTACTAATTCCTTACATTCGTAATGTCATGTTAATGGTAGTTTTGAGGGTCAGTGGCTGATAAGTGTTATTGCTAAATACCTGCTCAAGTGTGTTGTTGGTCCTGCATTACTGTGAGCATTTCAGATGTCGCGAGTTTCAATTAGGGACACTGTACATTATGACACTTGTGTCATGTTGTGGGGATTACTTTGTTTACCTGCACATAGCATGACATGGCACAGTGTGTCGTGTGGCGGTGCTGGGGATGGGTTGGGTGACATGGCACTGTCCTCATGTTGCATTTTGCAAGTGGGTATTCATTTTAGCTGCTAGAATGTGTTTTTTCACAAAACTGCATTGGTGGTGTCTGTGTAGGTAGGGATGCACACATTGTAACACTTCCAGGTGAACAATCTCAGGCTGATATGGTTTTGACGGTTGATTCTCCAGACATTCAGGATCAGTGTCAGGTTGAGTCATCATTGATTGTCAGATGGTATGTGCCAGGGCAGTGTGCACTCCACAGGGGTGTGATTTCTAGGTGAAGTAATTAGCCACTAGCTGTGTACGGGCTGCCTCCCCCGTGCCCTTTCCCCTCCCATGCGCAGCGGCCGTGCATGTGGTTGGGGATGTGGGGCCACCACCATGTCCACGGTCAGGCCCCGGCGTGTTGCAACGTTGTGCAGGACACATGCTGCCACTATGATCCTGCACACTACTGGGGGAGCGTATAACAGTTGCCCGCCAGAACAGTCAAGGGAGCCAAAGCGTGACTTAAGCACTCCGAATGTGCGCTCCACTATGCCCCGGGTTGCAATGTGGGCTGTGTTATATCTTACCTCGGGTGGCGTGGTGGGGTTCCGAATTGGCGTCATCATGTGAGGGCTGAGAGGGTAGGCACTGTCCCCTGTGGAGGTGGTGATTGGTATCATTGGTGGGGTTGTGACCTTGCTCAGTATCTGACATGCATGCATGTGCAGTGGCATTCATACTCACCAATCAGCCATGTATCGCCATGCCGCCCAGCTTCTAGGTCCTTGCTTAGGGTGGACATTCGGTAAATGAAGCTGTCGTGGGTGGACCCGGGATAGTTGGCATATACTGAGGTGATGATTCCCTTGGCATTACATACTACCTGCACGTTGATGGAATGCCAGTGCTTGCGGTTCCTATAGATGTGCTCAGATGCCCTGGGGGGACGTAGAGCCACATGGGTGCAGTCAATGGCACCTAGCACTTTGGGGAATCGTGCCACACCGTAAAAATCCAGGGCGGCAGCATGCCTTTCTGCAGGTGTTCTGGGCAGGTATATGTGCCTGCGGACTGATGGGCGTGCAGTGATGATGTTCAAGACCTGGTGTAGGCAGCGTGACTGCGTGGCCTGTGACACCCCACCCACTATGGCACTTGTCCGCTGAAATGATCCAGTGGCTAAGAAGTGCAGTACATTGAGGACCTTCTCCAGGGGGCTGAGTGCTTGGGAGCACAGGGTGGGTGATGTGAGGTCATCCTCCCACTCACTCACCAGGTCCAGTATTATGTGTGGTGGAAACCTGTACCTCCCATACACCTGGTCATCAGGCATCCCGAAAAGGCTGGTTCTGGGTGTGAATATTCTGGCCCTGACTATCCTCCTCCTCCTCCTTTGGTAGCCCACGGCCACTGCTGCTAGGAACGGTATATTCATCCTGGCGTCTGAGCTTGTTATTTTGTTTGCGCGCAAATTTATGCGTCGCGGATCGACGTATGCCTGCTTCCTACTGGCGTACGTGTTTCTTTGCGCGTGTTGTAGGCGAGCGTGTGAAACTTCCCGCGCACCCCTGAAATCCAGTACCCAGGCCAATAGCGTGTGGAAATTCCCGCGCACCCCGGTATACACGTGCGCTGATGTACTCGCGTGTGAAACTTCCCGCGCACCCCTGAAATCCAGTACCCAGGCCAATAGCGTGTGGAAATTCCCGCGCACCCCAGTATACACGTGCGCTGATGTACTCGCGTGTGTAAGTGCCCGCGCACCCCTGAAATACACGTACATAGGCCAATCGCGTGTACGCGCACTTTTGTCCAATTACACGCGATGACACTCTGACGTGCAGTCTTTCCACGTGTGCTCCGTCATCACGTGCTATGAGGGAAACACCCGTGCGGGTCACGTCACAGACGCGCTTACGCGCTGAGGGCCTTTGGTCCAATAGAATCGCGTATGCGTGCTGACGCGCTTACGCGCTAAGGGCCTTTCCTCGAATTTCACGCTGACGTGCAGGATTTTCACGTGCCAAATCACTCCGTATCAAGCTGGCCACGCGAAAACACACGGAAGACCACGCTCCTGCCCAGAAGGCCGAATTACTGCCCCCCAGTGCCCCGAGCAGCCTCCCACGTGCCATCTGCTGCTGCTGCATGCCTGCCTGCCTGCCTGCCTGCCTGCTGCCACCGTGCCCTGCCATTTGGTGCCTGCACATCAGCCATCTGCAGGGGTCCAGTTGCTGTGTCCACCCCTGCTGGAACTGAAGACTCCCGACTGGGATAACATCGCTCCACAGCCCAGCCCCAGGACCCAGTTGCCCACCCACTCCTGCCTCTGGGGTTGCCATGTCGGGCACTTCCACATCTGGCACCAGTGGCAACCCCAGGCCAGAGGGGCAGAGGGGCACCAGCTTCACTGCCACCGAAGTTGGTGTCCTGGTGGAGCATGTCCTGGGACAGTATGATGCCCTCTTTGGATCGTCCCGCGCCAGCAAGGAAGGACGGGAGAGGATCTGGGCCGACTGTGTGGTTGCCATCAACGCGGAGGGGGTGGCAACCCGCGACGTCCAGAAGATCAAGAAGCGCTGGGAGGACTTGAGGTCCAGGACCCTCAAGAAGGCCCGGCGCCTCGTGGAGGGGGGCCGGGGCTGCATGAGTTCCATCCAGATGAGGGTCCTGGAACGCGTACGCCCAGCGCTCCATGCCCAGATCCTTGAGAGGGAGACCCGTCTGGAGTTGAGCGGTAAGTGTCCAAGCATTGCTGTGTGAGACAGGGCATGTTGCGGTGTGCTGGTTGTCTGATACTTGCCTGTATGTGTGACATAGGCCATGTATGCATGTATGTGTGCAGTGACATCATGGTAATGCATGTGCGACCAGTGATGTGTGAACCACATGGTTGTTGCATGTGTTTAAATGCCACATGGGGAGCCCTATGCAGATTTTACACATGAGAGCATGCCAGTCTCTGTTCCTGGACATGGGTGGGGGTGAGGGATGGGTGCTGATGACAGGTACATATATGGTAGCCATGTCTGTGTGCCTGACCTGCGTGTCTGTGACTTGTGAATGCCATGGATGCATGACACATGTGTGTGGCAATGCACAGATTCACTGATGCAGCCTAGTTACCCTTGTATCCGCTGTGTTTGGGGTGTATGAGGCCAGATGGATGTGACTGAGGTGAAGTGTGTGCATGTGATAGGCATGACCCATGATGCATGTGAGTTCCATATCATTGTATGTTTCAAGAGTCCATTGGACATGTATGGAAATGTCCATGGCATGCACCATGCCTGTTACTGTGTGTGTTTTGGCTGGACTGACCCATGTGTTGTGGAGGGACATGATGGAAGTGTACTTTGACAGTGGTACTCATCTGCTATTGCTTCCTGTCTAGGGGACCATTGAACAGTACCCTGATGCTTGTGTTCTATGTCTCCCTCTACGCAGCGGCTAGTGAAGAAGAGGGCGGAGACGGCGCTGTGGAGCAAGGCGGCGGGGATGCCCCCACGGCTGCAGCGGAAGGGCTGGTTGAGCCCCCACAGGGGCCTGCTACGGCGGAAGACAGTGAGGAGCCATCCAGGTTGGTGGTTTCCACAGAGGAGGAGGAGGCCGCCACTGAGGCACACATGGGGCCTGGTGGGGGCATCCCTGCTGGTGCAAGTGGTGCAGTCCAGGGGCAGGGGCAGGAGGCAGCACAGGTCACCGTGGAGGGGCCTGTGCATGTCGCTGTCCCTGACCCTGTGAGTGCACCACCATGCACCAGCAGGGATGCCCCGTCCAGGCCCGTCCGCAGGTAGAGGGGATGTCCATGTCACCTGACTCCCCTCCACCTGCGGACGAGGGTACCCGTGTCCGTATGGAGAAGGTCCTGATTGGGGTCGCGATGCGCGCGGGTGCAATTCGTGATGACGTGCGTGCTTCCCGGGAGGAGCAGGCACATCATCACGAAGAGCACCGTGCCGACGTGGCCCAATTGGGATCTTCCATGTTCGGGGGTTTCCTGCATGTGTCGGCCAATCTGGCGGCCCTCTGCTCCTCTGTGGAGGCTATACGCCGGTCGTTCTCCTTGCCGTCTTCCGGCCCAGATGCCACCAGGGCCCCTGTGGACCTGGCCTAACCAATGCAGCCAGCTCGGTGGGGATCCCATCCCTGCCATAGTCGGGAGTCGGAGGTCCAGCAGGGGTGGACACCACAGCAACTGTACCCCAGCAGATGGAGGAGATGCCGGCATCATCAGGCAGGGCACGTGCACGACGGCGTCGGTGGGTTCCATCAGCCTGGATGCCGTCGTGCTGGCAGAGGCAGTTGCGTCGGAGGCAGCAGCAGAGTCAACGTGGGAGGCATCATGACTCGGGCCATCAACATCGGAGGGGCAGGCATCGGCCGGAGGGCAGGAGGACCCAGGACAGGAAGTGTCTTCCGTGTGGATGCGGTTGGGCCAGCAGATAGGTGCGGAGCGGCGGCGGGCGGAAGAGGCGTGGCTCACGATGGTCAGGGCGGAGAACTCCATGCGGAGGGCCCTGAGGCGGGCCGAGTGCCTCGAGGCAATCCGCAGGGGGTTGGAGGAGCAGATGGCGTCGTCCCTGCGGACCCTCGGGGCCATGGAACAGGACCGCCTCCGGGACATAGACGAGGAGTTTGATGATGCCCTGGCCCGGAACACCACGGAGTGAGCCGCTGGACTTGCCCGCCGCCTTTGTATATAGTTCTTTAGTTTTAGGTTTCATTTGTTTCTTCTTATGATTTGGAGTCGACGGACACTGCTCCACTTTTTGTATATAGTTGCATTTTAGTTAGGGTTTTTTGTAGGTTTCCTTTGTTCAGTTGGGCTCATGGACCCTTGGATATTTTGTACATAGTTCTTCATTGGATTGTTTTTTTTTTTTATTTTTGATTTATTCTCCATGGAGCAATGGTCTTTGCATTTATTTTTATCTCTCGATTGTTTTTATTTTTAATTTGACTTTGAACAACATTTTTTTGGATTTGGATTTGTAGTTATGATTTTTTTGGACGGACATGCAGCTTATCTTTTTTTCATTGCCATTGTAGTTTGTTTCATTTCATTTGCATTCAATTTTTTTTAATACAATTTTGTTTTCATACTTCACTGTGTGGTATCATCTCATTGGTTTCATGCATGTCATGTTGGGTGTTTTCCCATTCATTTGCAACCATTGTGTGTGACGGACATGGGTTCATTTGCTTTATGAACAATGGGGGTGTAACATGTAATTTCCATTTCCCTGTGGGTGAATGGGTTACTTGGTAGGGCCTTTTGGCTGTGGAGGCTGACCATAACGCACATGATTGGGGATTGTGAGGACCTGGATGCAGGGGGACATGAGTGGGGGCCTGGTGGAGGGTGCCCCTGGATGCTGGGGGGTGCGGGTGGTGGGAGACATGAGTGGGGGCCTGGCGGAGGCTGCCCATGGTGGGTGGGGGGTGGGGGTGGTGGGAGACATGAGTGGGGGCCTGGTGGAGGGTGCCCCTGCACTGCTGGGGGGTGGGGGTGCAGGGGGACATGAGTGGGGGCCTGGTGGAGGCTGCCCCTGGATGCTGGGGGGTGGGGTGGTGGGAGACATGAGTGGGGGCCTGGTGGAGGCTGCCCCTGGATGCTGGGGGGTGGGGGTGGTGGGAGACATGAGTGGGGGCCTGGTGGAGGCTGCCCCTGGATGCTGGGGGGTGGGGGTGGTGGGAGACATGAGTGGGGGCCTGGTGGAGGCTGCCCCTGCACTGCTGGGGGGTGGGGGTGGTGGGAGACATGAGTGGGGGCCTGGTGGAGGCTGCCCCTGGTGGCTGGGGGTGGTGGGAGACATGAGTGGGGGCCTGGTGGAGGGTGCCCCTGCACTGCTGGGGAGTGGGGGTGCAGGGGGACATGAGTGGGGGCCTGGTGGAGGGTGCCCCTGGATGCTGGGGGTGGGGGTGGTGGGAGACATGAGTGGGGGCCTGGTGGAGGCTGCCCCTGGTGGCTGGGGGGTGGGGGTGGTGGGAGACATGAGTGGGGGCCTGGTGGAGGGTGCCCCTGGATGCTGGGGGGTGGGGGTGCAGGGGGACATGAGTGGGGGCCTGGTGGAGGCTGCCCCTGGATGCTGGGGGGTGGGAGACATGAGTGGGGGCCTGGTGGAGGCTGCCCCTGGATGCTGGGGGGTGGGGGTGGTGGGAGACATGAGTGGGGGCCTGGTGGAGGCTGCCCTGGATGCTGGGGGGTGGGGGTGGTGGGAGACATGAGTGGGGGCCTGGTGGAGGCTGCCCCTGCACTGCTGGGGGGTGGGGGTTGTGGGAGACATGAGTGGGGGCCTGGTGGAGGCTGCCCCTGGTGGCTGGGGGTGGTGGGAGACATGAGTGGGGGCCTGGTGGAGGGTGCCCCTGCACTGCTCGGGAGTGGGGGTGCAGGGGGACATGAGTGGGGGCCTGGTGGAGGGTGCCCCTGGATGCTGGGGGGTGGGGGTGGTGGGAGACATGAGTGGGGGCCTGGTGGAGGCTGCCCCTGGTGGCTGGGGGGTCGGGGTGGTGGGAGACATGAGTGGGGGCCTGGTGGAGGGTGCCCCTGCACTGCTGGGGGGTGGGTTGCAGGGGGACATGAGTGGGGGCCTGGTGGAGGGTGCCCCTGGATGCTGGGGGGTGGGGGTGGTGGGAGACATGAGTGGGGGCCTGGTGGAGGCTGCCCCTGCAGTGCTGGGGGGTGGGGGTAGTGGGAGACATGAGTGGGGGCCTGGTGGAGGCTGCCCCTGGTGGCTGGGGGGTGGGGGTGGTGGGAGACATGAGTGGGGGCCTGGTGGAGGGTGCCCCTGGATGCTGGGGGGTGGGGGTGGTGGGGGACATGAGTGGGGGCCTGGTGGAGGGTGCCCCTGGATGCTGGGGGGGTGGGGGTGGTGGGGGACATGAGTTGGACATGAGTGGGGGCCTGGTGGGGGCTGCCCATGGTGGCTGGGGGGTGGGGGTGGTGGTAGACATGGGTGGGAGCCTTGTGGAGGGTGCCCCACACTGCTGGGGGTGTGGGGGTAGGTGGGAGACATGAGTGGGGACCTGGTGGAGGCTGCCCCTGGATGCTGGGGGGTGGGGGTGGTGGGAGACATGAGTGGGGGCCCTCCACCAGGGTGCCCCTGGATGCTGGGGGGTGGTGGGAGACATGAGTGGGGGCCTGGTGGAGGCTGCCCCTGCACTGCTGGGGGGTGGGGTGGTGGGAGACATGAGTGGGGGCCTGGTGGAGGCTGCCCCTGGTGGCTGGGGGGTGGGGGTGGTGGGAGACATGAGTGGGGGCCTGGTGGAGGGTGCCCCTGGATGCTGGGGGGTGGGGGTGCAGGGGGACATGAGTGGGGGCCTGGTGGAGGGTGCCCCTGGTGGCTGGGGGTGGTGGGAGACATGAGTGGGGGCCTGGTGGAGGGTGCCCCTGCACTGCTGGGGAGTGGGGGTGCAGGGGGACATGAGTGGGGGCCTGGTGGAGGGTGCCCCTGGATGCTGGGGGTGGGGGTGGTGGGAGACATGAGTGGGGGCCTGGTGGAGGCTGCCCCTGGTGGCTGGGGGGTGGGGGTGGTGGGAGACATGAGTGGGGGCCTGGTGGAGGGTGCCCCTGGATGCTGGGGGGTGGGGGTGCAGGGGGACATGAGTGGGGGCCTGGTGGAGGCTGCCCCTGGATGCTGGGGGGTGGGAGACATGAGTGGGGGCCTGGTGGAGGCTGCCCCTGGATGCTGGGGGGTGGGGGTGGTGGGAGACATGAGTGGGGGCCTGGTGGAGGCTGCCCTGGATGCTGGGGGGTGGGGGTGGTGGGAGACATGAGTGGGGGCCTGGTGGAGGCTGCCCCTGCACTGCTGGGGGGTGGGGGTTGTGGGAGACATGAGTGGGGGCCTGGTGGAGGCTGTCCCTGGTGGCTGGGGGTGGTGGGAGACATGAGTGGGGGCCTGGTGGAGGGTGCCCCTGCACTGCTCGGGAGTGGGGGTGCAGGGGGACATGAGTGGGGGCCTGGTGGAGGGTGCCCCTGGATGCTGGGGGGTGGGGGTGGTGGGAGACATGAGTGGGGGCCTGGTGGAGGCTGCCCCTGGTGGCTGGGGGGTCGGGGTGGTGGGAGACATGAGTGGGGGCCTGGTGGAGGGTGCCCCTGCACTGCTGGGGGGTGGGTTGCAGGGGGACATGAGTGGGGGCCTGGTGGAGGGTGCCCCTGGATGCTGGGGGGTGGGGGTGGTGGGAGACATGAGTGGGGGCCTGGTGGAGGCTGCCCCTGCAGTGCTGGGGGGTGGGGGTAGTGGGAGACATGAGTGGGGGCCTGGTGGAGGCTGCCCCTGGTGGCTGGGGGGTGGGGGTGGTGGGAGACATGAGTGGGGGCCTGGTGGAGGGTGCCCCTGGATGCTGGGGGGTGGGGGTGGTGGGGGACATGAGTGGGGGCCTGGTGGAGGGTGCCCCTGGATGCTGGGGGGGTGGGGGTGGTGGGGGACATGAGTTGGACATGAGTGGGGGCCTGGTGGGGGCTGCCCATGGTGGCTGGGGGGTGGGGGTGGTGGTAGACATGGGTGGGAGCCTTGTGGAGGGTGCCCCACACTGCTGGGGGTGTGGGGGTAGGTGGGAGACATGAGTGGGGACCTGGTGGAGGCTGCCCCTGGATGCTGGGGGGTGGGGGTGGTGGGAGACATGAGTGGGGGCCCTCCACCAGGGTGCCCCTGGATGCTGGGGGGTGGTGGGAGACATGAGTGGGGGCCTGGTGGAGGCTGCCCCTGCACTGCTGGGGGGTGGGGTGGTGGGAGACATGAGTGGGGGCCTGGTGGAGGCTGCCCCTGGTGGCTGGGGGTGGGGGTGGTGGGAGACATGAGTGGGGGCCTGGTGGAGGGTGCCCCTGGATGCTGGGGGGTGGGGGTGCAGGGGGACATGAGTGGGGGCCTGGTGGAGGGTGCCCCTGGATGCTGGGGGGTGGGGGTGGTGGGAGACATGAGTGGGGGCCTGGTGGAGGCTGCCCCTGGTGGCTGGGGGGTGGGGGTGGTGGGAGACATGAGTGGGGGCCTGGTGGAGGGTGCCCCTGGATGCTGGGGGGTGGGGGTGGTGGGGGACATGAGTGGGGGCCTGGTGGAGGGTGCCCCTGGATGCTGGGGGGGTGGGGGTGGTGGGGGACATGAGTTGGACATGAGTGGGGGCCTGGTGGGGGCTGCCCATGGTGGCTGGGGGGTGGGGGTGGTGGTAGACATGGGTGGGATACTTGTGGAGGGTGCCCCACACTGCTGGGGGTGTGGGGGTGGGTGGGAGACATGAGTGGGGACCTGGTGGAGGCTGCCCCTGGATGCTGGGGGGTGGGGGTGGTGGGAGACATGAGTGGGGGCCCTCCACCAGGGTGCCCCTGGATGCTGGGGGGTGGTGGGAGACATGAGTGGGGGCCTGGTGGAGGCTGCCCCTGCACTGCTGGGGGGTGGGGTGGTGGGAGACATGAGTGGGGGCCTGGTGGAGGCTGCCCCTGGTGGCTGGGGGGTGGGGGTGGTGGGAGACATGAGTGGGGGCCTGGTGGAGGGTGCCCCTGCACTGCTGGGGGGTGGGGGTGCGGGGGACATGAGTGGGGGCCTGGTGGAGGGTTCCCCTGGATGCTGGGGGGTGGGGGTGGTGGGAGACATGAGTGGGGGCCTGGTGGAGGCTGCCCCTGGTGGCTGGGGGGTGGGGGTGGTGGGAGACATGAGTGGGGGCCTGGTGGAGGGTGCCCCTGCACTGCTGGGGGGTGGGGTGCAGGGGGACATGAGTGGGGGCCTGGTGGAGGGTGCCCCTGGATGCTGGGGGGTGGGGGTGGTGGGAGACATGAGTGGGGCCTGGTGGAGGCTGCCCCTGCATTGCTGGGGGGTGGGGGTGGTGGGAGACATGTGTGGGGACCTGGCGGAGGCTGCCCCTGGTGGCTGGGGGGTGGGGGTGGTGGGAGACATGAGTGTGGGCCTGGTGGAGGGTGCCCCTGGATGCTGGGGGTTGGGGGTGGTGGGAGACATGAGTGGGGGCCTGGTGGAGGGTGCACCTGGATGCTGGGGGGTGGGGTGCAGGGGGACATGAGTGGGGGCCTGGTGGAGGGTGCCCCTGCACTGCTGGGGGGTGGGGGTGGTGGGAGACATGAGTTGGACATGAGTGGGGGCCTGGTGGGGGCTGCCCATGGTGGCTGGGGGGTGGGGGTGGTGGTAGACATGGGTGGGAGCCTGGTGGAGGGTGCCCCACACTGCTGGGGGGTGGGGGTGGGTGGGAGACATGAGTGGGGGCCTGGTGGAGGCTGCCCCTGGATGCTGGGAGGTGGGGGTGGTGGGAGACATGAGTGGGGGCCTGGTGGAGGGTGCCCCTGGATGCTGGGGGTTGGGGGTGGTGGGAGACATGAGTGGGGGCCTGGTGGAGGGTGCCCCTGGATGCTGGGGGGTGGGGGTGCAGGGGGACATGAGTGGGGGCCTGGTGGAGGGTGCCCCTGCACTGCTGGGGCGTGGGGGTGGTGGGAGACATGAGTTGGACATGAGTGGGGGCCTGGTGGGGGCTGCCCATGCTGGCTGGGGGGTGGGGGTGGTGGTAGACATGGTTGGGAGCCTGGTGGAGGGTGCCCCACACTGCTGGGTGGTGGGGGTGGGTGGGAGACATGAGTGGGGGCCTGGTGGAGGCTGCCCCTGGATGCTGGGGGGTGGGGGTGGTGGGAGACATGAGTGGGGGCCTGGTGGAGGGTGCCCCTGGATGCTGGGGGGTGGGGGTGGTGGGAGACATGAGTGGGGGCCTGGTGGAGGCTGCCCCTGCACTGCTGGGGGGGGGGGGGGTGGGAGACATGAGTGGGGGCCTGGTGGAGGCTGCCCCTGGTGGCTGGGGGGTGGGGTGGTGGGAGACATGAGTGGGGGCCTGGTGGAGGGTGCCCCTGCACTGCTGAGGGGTTGGGGGTGGTGGGAGACATGAGTGGGGGCCTGGTGGAGGCTGCCCCTGGTGGCTGGGGGTGGGGGTGGTGGGAGACATGAGTGGGGGCCTGGTGGAGGGTGCCCCTGGATGCTGGGGGGTGGGGGTGGTGGGAGACATGAGTGGGGGCCTGGTGGAGGGTGCCCCTGCACTGCTGGGGGGTGGGGGTGGTGGGAGACATGAGTTGGACATGAGTGGGGGCCTGGTGGGGGCTGCCCATGGTGGCTGGGGGGTGGGGGTGGTGGTAGACATGGGTGGGAGCCTGGTGGAGGGTGCCCCACACTGCTGGGGGGGGTGGGAGTGGGTGGGAGACATGAGTGGGGGCCTGGTGGAGGGTGCCCCTGGATGCTGGGGGTGGGGGTGGTGGGGAGACATGAGTGGGGGCCTGGTGGAGGGTGCCCCTGCACTGCTGGGGGGTGGGGATGCAGGGGGACATGAGTGGGGGCCTGGTGGAGGGTGCCCCTGGATTCTGGGGGGTGGGGGTGGTGGGAGACATGAGTGGGGGCCTGGTGGAGGGTGCCCCTGGATGCTGGGGGGTGGGGGTGCAGGGGGACATGAGTGGGGGCCTGGTGGAGGGTGCCCCTGCACTGCTGGGGGGTGGGGGTGGTGGGAGACATGTGTTGGACATGAGTGGGGGCCTGGTGGGGGCTGCCCATGGTGGCTGGGGGGTGGGGGTGGTGGTAGACATGGGTGGGAGCCTGGTGGAGGGTGCCCCACACTGCTGGGGGGGTGGGGGTGGGTGGGAGACATGAGTGGGGGCCTGGTGGAGGGTGCCCCTGGATGCTGGGGCGTGGGGGTGGTGGGAGACATGAGTGGGGGCCTGGTGGAGGGTGCCCCTGGATGCTGGGGGTCGTGGGAGACATGAATGGGGGCCTGGTGGAGGCTGCCCCTGCACTGCTGGGGGGTGGGGGTGGTGGGAGACATGAGTGGGGGCCTGGTGGAGGCTGCCCCTGGTGGCTGGGGGGTGGGGGTGGTGGGAGACATGAGTGGGGGCCTGGTGGAGGGTGCCCCTGGATGCTGGGGGGTGGGGGTGCAAGGGGACATGAGTGGGGGCCTGGTGGAGGCTGCCCCTGCACTGCTGGGGGGTGGGGGTGGTGGGAGACATGAGTGGGGGCCTGTTGGAGGCTGCCCCTGGTGGCTGGGGGGTGGGGGTGGTGGGAGACATGAGTGGGGGCCTGGTGGAGGGTGCCCCTGCATTGCTGGGGGGTGGGGGTGCAGGGGGACATGAGTGGGAGCCTGGTGGAGGCTGCCCCTGGATGCTGGGGGGTGGGGGTGGTGGGAGACATGAGTGGGGGCCTGGTGGAGGCTGCCCCTGGATGCTGGGGGGTGGGGGTGGTGGGAGACATGAGTGGGGGCCTGGTGGAGGCTGCCCCTGGATGCTGGGGGGTGGGGGTGGTGGGAGACATGAGTGGGGGCCTGGTGGAGGCTGCCCCTGCACTGCTGGGGGGTGGGGGTGCTGGGTGACATGAGCAGGTGTGCAGGGTAGTCCCCTGTGGTGTCGGCTGCCTGCAGGGGCCGTGGAAGGTGTACAGGGAATACCTGGGAGCACACAGCCAAATCGCGTGTAGAATTTCCCGCGTACCCCTGTCATACACGTACCCAGCCAAATCGCGTGTGGAAATTCACGCGCACGTACCCTGCCAAATCGCGTGTGGGACTTCCCGCGCACCCCTGAAATCCACGTACCCAGCCAAGTCGCGTGTGAGACTTCCCGCGTACCCCTGAGATCCACGTACCCAGACAAATCGCGTGTGGAAATTCCCGCGCACGTACCTGGCCAAATCGCGTGTGGAACTTCCCGCGCACCCCTGAAATCCACGTACCCTGCCAAATCGCGTGTGAGACTTCCCGCGCACCCCTGAGATCCACGTACCCAGACAAATCGCGTGTGGAAATTCCTGCGCACGTACCCGGCCAAATCGCGAGTGGAACTTCCCGCGCACCCCTAAAAATCCACGTACCCTGCCAAATCGCGTGTGAGACTTCCCGCGCACCCCTGAGATCCACGTACCCAGACAAATCGCGTGTGGAAATTCCCGCGCACGTACCCGGCCAAATCGCGTGAGGAACTTCCCGCGCACCCCTGAAATCCACGTACCCTGCCAAATCGCGTGTGAGACTTCCTGCGCACCCCTGAGATCCACGTACCCAGACAAATCGCGTGTGGAAATTCCCGCGCACGTACCTGGCCAAATCGGGTGTGGGACTTCCCGCGCACCCCTGAAATCCACGTACCCAGCCAAGTCGCGTGTGAGACTTCCCGCGCACCCCTGAGATCCACATACCCAGACAAATCGCGTGTGGAAATTCCCGCGCACGTACCCGGCCAAATCGCGTGTGGAACTTCCCGCGCACCCCTGAAATCCACATACCCTGCCAAATCGCGCGTGAGACTTCCCGCGCACCCCTGAGATCCACGTACCCAGACAAATCGCGTGTGGAAATTCCTGCGCACGTACCCGGCCAAATCGCGTGTGGAACTTCCCGCGCACCCCTGAAATCCACGTACCCTGCCAAATCGCGTGTGAGACTTCCCGCGCACCCCGGAATACACGCACACGTTATTTTTCAGTCAGCGGGTGTCCGTGTTTGTGGGTACCCCTTTGCACGTCATTTGTCCTGGAGGGCCACAGTATAGGGCATTCATCATGGCTGTATATAGGTGCTATTTGTTGGCGCACCTTTTGGCGCACATTTATTACAGGCGCAGAGACGCTACCGCCTGCTTTCTTGTGGCGGTCGTGTTTGTGCCTGTGCGCTGGTTTGACCGTGCGCTTTTTTGCCCTATTCGATTCCATGAATACGGGTTGTAAGCGAGCGTGTGGGCGTTCCGCGCACTTGCACCCTGTACTTCCCCCGTGACGCCCACATTTTGGCAAGTTGTTCCCCATTCCGAGTGTTACGCCCCATGTTCCGCCTAATTTTGTTGTGTGCGCTGCGCTATGTGCGATTTTCGCTGTGGCCTGTGCGATTTTCGCTGTGACCTGGCGCACGCCGTTAGATGGCCTGTGCGCCAACGTGCGCCGCGCACTTTTTTAGCGCACATCCGATGGTTTTCTCGTGCACGGCCTTCCATGAATCGATGTGCGCTGCTTTTCGTGCGATTTTCGCACTTGCACTGCGATTTTCGCTATTCCACTGCAAATCGCACGTTTTTGGCCACTTGCGCCGTGCTAATTATTCCATGAATCGGCCTGTTAGTTGCTTCGTTCAGTTATTTTTACATTTTTCAACGCGGAGGACCATTTACATTATCCATACGTTTCTCAGTGAAATTACACAGAAGATCATTCTAGTTTTTGAAAATATACTCTGCATTTCATTAAGCTAGAGAGCTTTCCCTCCGTATCATAAATTACCGCAGCTCGTGTTTGCCACCCTAACGCGTTTCCACTAGTGCGGATAAATGCAATGTCGAGGCGAGCAGATGATGCATTCAAAAGAAGAAACGGCAGACGATTCTGCCAACACTTCCTGTTCCTGCCTAGCTCTTCAATATTGCAATGTGTCAGTGCAGGATATTCTGATCCCAATATGCGTGTGGCCAGCTCCATTCCCTGTGCATCAACGACTACCGAAATGTATAGAGGGTGGTATGATTGTCAGTGGCCGTGTCTTCTGTTGAATGCCCAAACACATTCTCATTGTACCTTATTTATAATGCCGTAATTGGTGATTTTTTTTTTTTTTACATGTGTCTTGTTTAGTTAGTCACAATCTATTGGCATTTTAAAATTCAACAGTGTTGGGGGTCGCCTGCCATGTCCATCCGGCAGGCGCCCCTGGGGTGCTGCTTCCTCACAGCACCAAACAGGCCCAGCGCCTGTGGGAGTTTGGGGCCTGCCATGTCCATCCGGCAGGCCCCGTGGCACTATGTGACACCAGCGCCATCGGGGTGGGGGCACAGCCTGCCAGGCTCCTGACCATGCGGACCTAGGCCACCGTCCTGGCAGAGGGGTCCCATGGCAACAGGACCTGCAGGCCTGTGCCTCCACGTGTAGGCCTGCAGCCTACATCAGTAATGAGACACGGACTCAGACCAACCTCTTATGGAGTCTGCAGCCGTTCTGTCTCACGTGCCTGCAGGGGCTCCTTTTATTAGCTTGGGCCATGAAGCAGTCATGGCCCATCTTAAAAGGGCGATGCACATACAGAGAAACACATCCCCTTAAAGGGGCAACGCACACACGAGGGTCCCACCTCACACTCCTCCTTTTTCATAATAAACAACAAACAGTGCTGAAACATACAGGCACCCCGCCTGGTACACAACAATAACATGCCAGTCGGTTGAGAGCTTGTTGGGTAGGCAAATAATACGATATGCCCCAGCCACGTCATGGTGCTCCCACAAAGAAGGACCTAACATATCAGCCCAGTTCTAAACACACTCAACAGATGACATTCGGTGCAGTTGAGCCGCCAGAGGAGTACAGGCAGTTCCACCACAGTTTGCAAAGACCCTTTATTAACCTGGGGCTCGGAACGATAACTCATGCAAACAAACGCCATGGGCGGCGGCCGGCATTACATGCACACCCCGCGACTGCGGGATCATAGCCTCACCCGAGACCACTTAAAACATGTAGTTACTATGCAGGTTCACAGCATCAAGACACAAGATTACTGAGTCCTTTTTTTTTTTTTTTTAAGCAATCGCGGGGCAGCAGGGAACCAGTCCATCTCCCACCAGCGTCCACCCAGGAGTCACTTCCCGAGTCCAGATCCCTTGATGATATAGTTCACAGCCAGCAAAGCCGCACCTAGTGGGTACCAGGGGCCACATCGGCTTAGTTACTCGATGTTCAGAGCCGAGTAGTGAGACGCCGGTCACAGGGCATCGTGGCTGCTCCATGTGCTGTCGACGGGTCACGTGTCATTGATCGAGCACAGGGTGACATGGGATCACTCACCCATTTTTGTTGACGATGCTCCCCCAAGCTGGCACATCTTTCTCCTCCCGGGGCACAAAGGGGCGCACAAGCATTCCTGATGAGCTGCAACCCATTTCTCGACTGACGCACTGATTCTTGGTTTTAGGGCCCAAGGCTGCCTGGTCAATTGGCCACATCCAAGGTGTCGACTGAACTCAGGGGTCCGGCAGGTATCTCCCCCAAGTCCCATTGAGCTTGTCCCTTCTATGGCATCGCTTGCCGGTGTCTTTAGTGCCAGGTGGTTTGGGCGACCACCAGGGCCGGCAGTAAGGCCTGTGTGCCGATGGGGGCCGTGCCAGGAGAGGCCCGATTCTGTGGTGGTAGGCCTTCTCTTTGCTATTATAGAACACCAGCCCTTGGCTGACTGGTAATACCGGGCCGGATTGGCGTCCCCAGTGCGTGGCGGGCGTCACCCCCTCGGATCACCGGGCTGTGCCCAGCGCTGCCTCCTTGGCGTTGGGGCCACTCACTTTATTCAGCCCAGCGCAGGCAGCCCCACTTGCTCATCCGTTTTGGTGGGGTGAGCATCACATAGAGTGCAAAAGTGCTGATGGCTGTGAACCTTGAGAGGAATGAGGGCGAGGGTCCCACGTCGGCCGCGGTGATCCCGTTGTTGGTGCCGGGTCACTACCATACCACAACTTCAGAGGGCAGTCTTTGGTGTGCAGAGTCATTGTCCATCGCGTGCAGCATGGTGGGCAGTGTACTGGTAGTGATGTGTAGATGCGCAGAGTGCAGTGCGCTCCGGTACCCTGGTCTTGGAGTTGTGATATGGTGCATTGACTCTGCACTGTGGCATGTGTTGACGTGGAATAGGTGGTTGCTTATATCCCTTGGATGGATCGGATTCATCCCAACCTGCCCTGCCTGTTGGTGCCTGTAGATCACACTTGCTCTCGCTGTACTGCTCCCGACTGGAGCACGTTATCACTTTCTTGGCGAGTGGCAGGTAGGGCAATTGCAGTGGATCAGTGGTGGGGGTCACCTAATAAAGCAGGCAGTCAGGGTGGCTGGCCTCCGTGGCACCGTGGTGGGTCACCTGTGAGAAAAAGTGCCCAGGCGGGCATTGGTTTGTCCAGGATGTGTGTGGTAGTGGAGCACTGCTGCCCAACCAATGAGACCCCCTCGATATCTCCCCTCGCCCCCAGGCAGGGGAGGGCACACCTCTGCCCTTTGCTCGGAGCACGTCCCTAGGTGGCCTGCCCCCCATGGCCTGGCTTGCTTTCAGAGGGCCATACTTTCTTTATTGCCACTACAGCAGGGAGCACGCTTCTTTCATCCTTACTGCTCCAGCCGGAGCACCTCTCTCGATATCACTGCCGGGCCCGGGGATCTTTGCGGGGCTCCGGCAGTGGCACAATAGCAAACACTGCTGCCGCCTGCAAGGGCGGGGGCACCCTTGGCTGCCGGGGTTTGCATGCAGTCTGCCTCCCAGGCCCCACACGCCCCCCCCAATGCCGGGGCCTGCAGCCAGGCAGGCCTGCAAGCGAGCTTTACTCATTTTGCGGCGGATGCCGCTCACCAACTCTCTTTTCTGCCGGCGGCATCGGCCGCTCAATTACTCCACCCCCGGGCAGCACAAGACTTCCGCTCCGGCAGGAGGTCCCATGTTCTTTCATGGGGCAGTGGGCGATCCGGTTCTTCTGGGGGGCACAGCCCATCTCTTCGCGGCGGATGCCGCTCGGCATGACTCCATTGGGGAAAGGGGGGCAACAGTTCTTTAATGGTAGTGGGCGTGCTCCTGGAAAGCCTGACACCATCCGCGGCTGCAGCCGCTCATCTCGTTCCCCTTGGTAGCACAGTATCCTTTACTGTGGTGGGGGGGCAGGCATGCTCCACCCCCAGCCGCACGAGCACCCTCCTTTCAGAGGGCCGCGGCCGGGGCTGAGGCATGCAGGGCACATCCACCCATTTCGGCGGATGCCGCTCCTTCCCTCCTGGGAGCCGCACCTCTCTCGATCCCGGACGGGGGAGGGGCAGCGCCTCCCCTTCGCGGCCGACACCGCGGGCACTTCTGCTCCCCACGGGGCCAGCTTTAGGCGGGGGTGGGTGGGGGTGGGTGGCAGTCACTCCCCTCCATGTTTCAGGCCTCAGTTGGGACGGGCGCCCTGCTTCTCTTCTTGTTCCGCACGGGGGCATCTCTCTTTTTATTCGCAGTCCCGGTGGATGCTGCATCGGGGCTATGGGCAGTTGTCATACGGCCGCACAAGCACCCCTTTCAGAGGGCCACGGCCGGGGAACAATCACGGACATGGCAGGCTCTGCTCCTGGAAGCGCCGATGCGCTCCTTCTTCTTCGTGGCGAACACGCCACTTGGGTGCCTCGGTGCAGTGTTGACTGCCGGCACTTTCTTCTTCCTGGGGGAGGGGCGGCATACCTCCTCCCTTCGCGGGTGATGACCCGCGTATTCCAGTTTCGGCGGAGACCGCGGGGCAGTCTCTACAGATCTGGTGGGGGGAAGGGAAACACACGCGGCCTCTCCATGACGCCGCCTCCATCAATGTGCGGCCGATACCACACTTCACACATAGGGGCCCTTCCTCCTTCGTTTTGCGGCGGATGCCGCCGGGGTAAACGGAAGCATCACTTTCTCACCCGAAGAGCCGACACTCTCTTTGCAGCTGTGGCCGCTCCACTTCTTTCCTCCTTTTCGGCGGGGCACCGCAGGATGCACCCCAGCGCAGGGTGGCCCGGGCCATCACCGTAATAGGTGCGGTGGGGCGCGGGTCAATCCTGACTGCGGTGAGGGCCGGGTGCCGTACTCCGGAGGAACGTCAAGATTGCTGGTACTTAGTGGGCTCGTAGTCCTCTCTCTCTCTCACCTTTTCAGAGAGACGACTTCCTCGTCGCCAATGTTGGGGGTCGCCTGCCATGTCCATCCGGCAGGCGCCCCTGGGGTGCTGCTTCCTCACAGCACCAAACAGGCCCAGCGCCTGTGGGAGTTTGGGGCCTGCCATGTCCATCCGGCAGGCCCCGTGGCACTATGTGACACCAGCGCCATCGGGGTGGGGGCACAGCCTGCCAGGCTCCTGACCATGCGGACCTAGGCCACCGTCCTGGCAGAGGGGTCCCATGGCAACAGGACCTGCAGGCCTGTGCCTCCACGTGTAGGCCTGCAGCCTACATCAGTAATGAGACACGGACTCAGACCAACCTCTTATGGAGTCTGCAGCCGTTCTGTCTCACGTGCCTGCAGGGGCTCCTTTTATTAGCTTGGGCCATGACGCAGTCATGGCCCATCTTAAAAGGGCGATGCACATACAGAGAAACACATCCCCTTAAAGGGGCAACGCACACACGAGGGTCCCACCTCACAAACAGGGAGCGACCATTAACGGGGCCTAATCAATGTCATACAATAATTAATCAAGACGTACAGTGATTGGACAGTGGTCATAAAGAACTCACCAGTACATTATGGCAGAAGTGCAATGAATAATTAAACCTACAGGCGTACCTCTGAAGCAATATACTGTTCTACTAAATAATGTGGGGCCAATTACGTGATGAGCGGTATGAATACGGTCGGTGCGAACTGGGAACACCGCCCATTGCTGAAGGGAAAATACTGCTTACCATAAAAAGGTAAAAACCACTGCACCACTTTACCATTGCTGGTAACATTGCAGCCTGCAGTACACGCACTGACACCGGAAGTAATTGTATGGTTGCTGGGTAACCTCATTAGCGAACAACGACCCACAAAGAAATTAGTGAAATGACTTCCCAAAATAAGATCCGTTCTGAGCTGCTCTTAAATAAATTAAAGCCTATGGCTAGCTGCTGTTGCAATGTGGCGATTGTGTCCGGTGTTGACAGTACACAGTCGGGTAGTAATGATGGAGAAGTGGTTTATATGATAGAGGCCTCATGCTTACCAGTGAAATTACAAAAGGCTATTGCGGGTGTATTGTTTAATACCAGTAGTACTTACCCCCAGTTGAATACATGTATTTGATACAAAAGCAGCAACAAATATTTACCACCCGCTGTGATTTTAGTGCTGGTTTTAATCGCCAGCAATATCCTACCGCCGGCACTAGTACATATTGCCAATACTGGAATGGTACTGTACTGTTAAAATGTATGTGTCTGTATCCTCAAGAATGCTGCTTCAAGGAATGCCTGTCTTATCATGTGGATGGGTGACCACAGAGTGTTTTAGCGAGTGCTTGAATTGGTTGTTGCATGTGAGTCAAGTCGAGGGCAGCGGGCAGAGTGGGTGGATCGCCTGGTGGGTGTGTGATATATCTAACTTGTAACTGGAACTGCAGCAACAAGAAATAGACATATGCTGTGAAAAAGTGCCATGTCAGAGGCTAGGTGATGGGGCCGGAGTGACCTTTGGGGCCTGGTGCTATCACCCGCCCGCTCAGTGGTGCAAGCCTCAGAGGTAGTACACAGAGGAATCCCCCAAGTGGCCCAGTTCATTACTAGCCTTAAGTTCATTGCTCCTGTCTACACCCTGACAGCTCATATTCGGGCCAGAGTGGTATGCCCGAGAAGGAAAGGTGGGTGTCCCTGACTGAAAGATGACTGTCAAATAGGCAGTGGTCCAGGGATAAAAATGACATGGGAAAGAGGAAACCCCAAAAGGTATGTTACTTAAAATCTCTGACCTGGGATAATCATCTCCAAGTTGTCTCACTGGGTTTCCTCGTTCAACAGGAAAATGCCCCACCTAATCCGACCCCTTCACTGTGTCAGAAGACCCCATGCTAGATAGGTTTGCTGGTCCTAGTGGAAATGATGGTGGATTCAAATAAGCGTTGAAGGGTAGCTTGAATAACTCTGGAAAGTCAGGCTTTTATGATTGAAATTGTTAAAATCTCCTCCATGAAGCTTGAGTTTTTTTTATAAGTCCTTCTCTGCTATGAGTGACATCCAGTAGTCAGACATATCCTTGCATCTGAGAACAATGGAATGTATTAGTTTCCGCTCAAGCTGTCTGGATTTTGTAATCAAAAGATGTGACTAAAGTCACAGACATACACCACTTTAGGGTATACTTTCCACTATTCTGGGTGGCATCCTTAATTGTGTGACCCTGAGGAAGACAAGACAATAGATAAACAGTCTATAACAGTTACCCCCAACATGTAGTTCATGAGCATCATGTTGCTTGCGGCACCCTAACATGTTGCCCGCCAGTAGCTCTAGGCCATGGTGTGACGATCAAGAAGGCACTGCAGGGATAACAGGACAATCCAGTGTACCCTGAGTCAAGACTCAGAGGGAAGGCTAGCCAGTCAGCCTGCTCTGGCAGATAGACATTGCATGCTATTCGTGGTGGAGGCCTTGGCAGTGTATTCATCAGTGGAGTGGGCTGTTGGTGCAGATGGGCCCAGGAAGCATTGAAGTGGCTGCGATTGAAGAGAACCTGAGGCAATTGAAGAGACCTTGAGGCCCAAAAATGGGGCCAGCTTGGCCCTCCCTGTGAATGTATGTTACTTGTGCCTTAATCAAAAGTACAAGTGGCTCACCACTGAACCTGCACTTATTGGGACAGCCACAGTGCACAACACTCTACAGCTACTGTCCCATTTGGAGCTCCAACACACTAGGAGGTATACAGCTGGCTGGATCAGGTACACCATCTGTGCAGAAACTGTTACAGCCCACTGAGGGGCTAGTTGTTGAAGCTTGGAAAGTACAGAGTATGATAATTATTTACTTGCAAGCCCAACTCCGAACAAAGTTCCAGTAAGTTTCTTTTGTACATGCAAGATTCACCTTTCTTGCCACCAGGCAGATTTTTTCATCCGAAATGTTCCACAAAAATTGCATTATGTTTGTGAAGAAATGTTATCTTCTGATTCTCTGTTCTGCAGCGAAGTGCATTAATGGGCAAAATAATTAACCATATGCCCATGTTTGTGTTCTGGTGAAAAGTGCCATGGGTTGTGCTTGTGTACAACTGATATCTGCATATTTGACAAATAAGTGGCATGAATGCCTGACTTTCCTATCTTAAACAATTTGCATTTGCCAATTTTTGTACATGTGAGGTTTGTGTTTGTTGCCACCATGCATAATATTTGTAACAAATATTAGATACTTCTAGTATTGTAGTGTCCTGTGGAAAGATTCTCATTGTATGATGCTTTACCAATCTGACTTCTGGCTAAAGGGTAATTTACGAAATGAAGACTGGTCCATGTCAAGGGTTGAGCACTTAAATTGTGAGGTATGCACTGTGAAAGCATCAGGAAGCAGACACAGACAACAGAGTAAGGTTTGGACTATAACATTTTATAAAAATCACGATGAGGTGGGGATTAAGCCCTACCTTGCCCAGTGCTAAATTGGGATTTCCCTACCTGTCAGGAAGTCCAAAGTACATTTCTGTCTGTGTCCAAAACCTTTACTTGCCCTCACATCTATTTGTTCAAACTGTGTAGGGATATCAGCTTCAAATGAATAAGTGTTCAATCAAACGTTCTGAGCTTCTTCCAGCTTTCGGCCGGAAAGGGGCTCTACCTTCTGCAGTTTTCCAAATAGTTCAATATTAATCAAAAGGGGTTCCCTTCCCCAAGCTTTCAAGTCTCTCACTGTTTTCACAACAACACAATTCCTTGGGAGTATTCACAGCTTTCAGGCACTTGGCTCTTTCATCAAAATCATAAAGTTCAGCTCTTTAAATACACAATGCACAGGCTTTTTTGTATATTGAACCATAAACTGAACGGAGGATAGCACAGGGGCAATGCGCCGGTCTTGGAAACAAGACCACGCAGAGCAACAGAGGTTCAAATCCCGGATCCACGCATAGAAAACAAACTCGGGTATGGTACTAGGCACATTATGAAAAACAAAATTAAATAAATAAAATTATGAATGCTTCAAGTAGGTTCTGCTGTGTTGGGTGTAATCGGTCTAGTCGCAGTTATCGGACCACATGGTCCACCCATTACAGGTCATGCAACTGACATACCTGATGGGCTTCTTTTCCAAAGTTGCACCACCACTGCTTCAGCTCAAGAGTGGTATCAGACTTATATCCGGGCAGTCTTCTCCAATACTTGTCTTGCCACCATTCACTTGTTGAAGTATGACAACCTTTTCATAGTTTTACCAAAACTTGCACAAATCCTCTTTTCCTCATGGCCTTAGCCAATGCTTGCTTTTTCTCAACTTCAACACTTCATGGTTCATCATATTCATTACAAATGCGTGCTTTCTTCAATTTATCTGATTCACATTTCCTTTGTATCTGGGAATGTTTTCCTCTGCTTTCCAATTTACACCCTGCTCAAAGGTTAGGCACTTTCAACTTTACTGCTTTTCTGGCCCCTCCACAGCCTTTTCACTTACTTTACAGTTGAGTATTCTTAAACCACTCTTTAGATAAAGTTCATCAACCTTCACAACATTGTATGCATCCAGCATCTGTGTTTTACCTTTCTGAAGCAGCAATCACATTGCCTCTGCTTCCGCTCGCTCACTCGCGAGCATTCTGAACTTCCTTCAGCACGCGGCTCACACCACAGGTTCCCGGAGTCACTTACCTCACTTGACTCACCGGGTACACTGGGTACACTACCCGACAACGCCAGCCACAGTCTGCTACAACTGCAAAGACTCTGCAGATCCACGGTACCTTGGACACGTGTCTCCCTACTATTTCCTCCGGCCTTTCCGTCTGCAAGAATTCCACAGGAGTTCCCGTTCCATTCATTAACCTCATTTGAGCGGGCCATTATACTGCCCCTTTGGCTTCAGGTGAAGGCCATGTTAAGGATTTTAAAGAGGCGTCACACTCCAGATCAGGACTCTTTATACCTGCAGGAATGCAGCACACAATTAAATCGCTTTTGAAATTATGAATTTGGATTCAGCTTTGAGAAGGCAGACAACCCGTCTCACCCCCCTTAACGTGCACCCCGTGTCACAATGGACTATGAACCAGGCCAGTGTGTAATGATAGAATATTTATTTATTTTTAATTATTAATAAAAATCAAACACATTCAATATGGGGCAGCAATCACCGGGGTGGTAATAATTAGACAGTAAAATAATGGAATACACTTAGTTTAACCTTCTAGCACAGGATACACAATGCACAAAAGGATGAAAGCAAGATTACTTCTGGGTAGTGCTTTTAATGGCACCACAGTTAAGCATTCTCCCTGCAACACCCCCCTCAAACCCCTGTTAATCAAATTTTGTGTGGGTGGGAGTGGAGTTCAAGGAGTCAGGTATACTAGGCAAAAACCAGAATGAGAATCCGACCTACCACCCCTGAATGGGAGGCACAAATCGGATGGAGCTCCCTTAAAAAAGGAGCAAAATGGCACTCGGAATTACTGAATGGTGATTTTACATGTGCGGTTGAATGGATAAGACTGGAATGTGTATGGCTGTATCAAAGAAGCAAGAAAACTTGCAAGTTACAAACAATGTACTAAACAACAGGCATACAGTGTAGAAAATCGACTATGGAAGGAAACACAGTGCAGCAAGAATCACACGTGGCAAAATTGCAATTGCTACATTTCACGGGTTTAGAATAGCAAAATGGCTTGAAAATCGGAATGCAGTTTTAATGATAAGGTACAAAGGCGCATAGCAGGTATGATATAAAAGTGAAAGGTTGATTCTGGATGGATGACAGTATGGGATTTTTTTTTAACAGTTTTATTTTTACTTCGGCAATACGGCATTCCATACATAACGAGTGCAACAGAAAACATCTTACAACAAAACAAGTTGAAATACATTCACTCTTCTTGTTATACCGTACTTTGTCCGATATCCCTGGGGTTTTACCTCTTTTTTTGTTTTATTCTTACCTCCCTAGTCTTTTCTCCCTCCCTTCCCCCTGGCTCTTCTTGTTAAAGGCATGGTCCAGTAAAAATGTTATTGTCCCTACGGGTTGGCCATGTTTTTTTAAGCCTAAGTGGCTCAATTTTAGAAAACTTTCCTATGGACCTTACCCGGGTTTTCATCCATTAAACTCAAGCGAAAACAGGCACCAGGGAGCCGCCATTTTGTGATAATCCTATCACTTGCCGCATCGCCCTGGCTGACCTGCTTCTGCGGCACTAAATCAAATCCCCCGCCCCTGAGCCTGTCATCAGCAGACTCGTACCACCCATTTCCCAACGCCATAGCACGTCTCGTGTCAACAATCGCTGCGCCTCAGCTAATGACGTGTCACCATGGAAATGGCAGGACGCCTCTTTCCTCAATAAGTATAAACAGACCGTTTCCCAACACACAGCAGCAGATTTTCGATTCCATTCCTCTCTCTGTGTTACTTTGAGTATGCTGTGACTCATTTCTGTGCTCTGGTCAGCTACCTTCACCGCTTGTAGCCCGTGTGAACACCTGTACCATCTCTGTAAATCATTTTACTTTGTTTACCACACAATGGCTACAATAATGCCCTACATGTACGAGCCCGAGTATACCGAGGAGGAACTACTGGAAAGGGAAGCACGCGAAAACGATGGGGATTCGGACGGCAGTTGGGAGGACGATTCAACAGATGAAGAGCCTGGGCCTAGTCGCATGGACGGCGTCTCCACCTGGTGCACATGCAATCGGTGCGCGCTAATGCCAACCGAGGACGAGAACTGCTGCTGCTGAGAAAACTCGGGATGCCTGCACCTAATGCAGCCCAATTTTAATTTCCAGATCCACAGCCCACTCAATGGGAATTCCATACCCGTCAAAGTTCTGGAGTTGTCCAGGAAGAGGGTTGAGAGGGATCTGGTGTCTCTCCCCCCTTCCTAAATTTAGCTGCTCAAGGGCCCTTTATGACAGAAGAGTGGCTTGGGATCCAGTGTTCACCAGTGCTGAAAATGCACATTTCCCTTGCACACGGACGGGGCATATAATCTACCGTCTTTCTCCTCCAAGGGGCAAAGGTAACGGCCATTTCAGGCAAGCTGGGCGGTCAATTTCTTTATTTTGGACTCCGACATTGTGGGGTTTTGGACAGTTTTCTGTGCCGGAGTCTGGGAATCTGTAACAAAAATTTAGCATCCTGAAATAGGTGGGACTTTGAAATCCCCTTTTTCCCTTAGCTCTGTGCTGCCCCCTCTAACCTGGTGGCAGTCACTAAAACCAGTTTGTGGGGAGGATCCCTCCATCAATATTTTGTTATCTGGATGACATTCTGGGGTTCAGGGATGGGTGATTCTGAATCAGTCCCCACACATACCCAGTCTAGATTCTGGTCTCTTGGGACCCATTTTTCTTTGGGAGGAATCCCCCCGTCCCTGAAGGAGAAGATTTTCTTCCCAGAATTCTCAAAGTTTCTTCCCCTTCAAACTGGAGGACACTGACTTCCTCCACAAAATGGGTCTTTTTGATTTCTGGGTTTCTCCTACCCACTCTCTGTTCCCTATGTTGCAGATTTTCGGGGGCAAGAGATTTTAGTTCCGGTTCTGGGTTGTCCAGGGGCTTTTCATGGGTGAGGAAGGAAGCTTCCTCTAGGGCTCTGCACCACCCTTCCTCCTGTGCCTCCTCCTCTGGAACCGGTGGATTGTTGGGGTTGTCTCCTTGTCATTATTCCAGGGTGCAAGACCCTTGGTTTGCGTAGTTCTGAGCCGCCATGTTCATCTGTGGGTTCTGCTGAGCCCTCAACATACGATTCAGATCCTGAGTTAGGTTCTGGACCTTGCGCCTTGCGCTCAAGTTGGGACACCCACTCTGGCTGGTACGGGGGTCTTTGCTCATACCTAGGTTGTTCTTGGGAAGGGTAACTATCCCTTCTCCTGGAGTACCCTGGGTACTGGGGATTCCCTTGGTAACCCTCCACCTTCTGCCTCCACTCTCCCGGATTGGGTGGTCTGGACTCCTGAAAGGAAGGTTGTCCTAAGGTTGGGGTTTGGAAGGTACCAGGGAAGACACTTAACCTAGGATTTGGAGGATTACTGCCCTCCTGATGGAAGTTATGAGGGATGTTTCCTGAGGCAGTACTGGTTGGATCCCCCCGTTGGGCCGGGGGAGTCCATACATACCCCAAGATAGGTCTACTGCCCTTATATCTAGGACTGATATAATTTGCAGAGTTAGAGGTCACATTGGTGGGGTAACCTACCTGACTAACCCTGCTGCTGATTGATCAGAAGGCCTTCTATGCCTCTGGGGTTTTTTGTTTGATTTTTGCTTTCTGCATGTTTTTGGACCTCATAGATCCGGGTAGCCTGTTCTATTACCCAGTCCAGGGTCCTGTTCATGAAAATCCCTTACCAGCTGGGTCATTATATATTTTGGGAGTGCATGAAAATAGGTGGTTATAAGTTTTCTACTATTCGTGCGCACCCGCCTGGTAGTTTGCGCAAAGGCACGTTTTAGCTCCTGCACAAATTCTCTTGGGGCCTGATCCTCTCTGCACTGCAGATTGTAGGCCGCTTTGTGAGCCTCCTGGAGGGTTTCTGTGGGTAGAAAAGTGTTTCAAGATGGCCGCCTTATAGGTGGACCACCTTGAATGGTTTTGGTCTTCCAGTCTAGCAAAGAAGCTGGAGTACTCCGGAGAGAATGTCCATTTGGCCTAGTCTATGCAATTCTGGCCATTATTGATGTTAAAAGAGTCCATCACATGCTCATATAGCTCCAGATGCTCCCAGACACAGCATTTTGTATTTTTATGATATAGGGTCATGAAATTCCCAATAGCCTTCATCTACCTAATGGGGTCTTTCACTAGAGCTCTCTTTTGTTTATTGGCCTTCTTTTGCTGCTTCACCTAAGTCCATTTTCCCTCAGATTCAGAGCTGCTACTGTTTCAGGTCCCCTCATTATCTTCTAGGAACCCCCTGATTCTTTGAGCTGGTAAGTAGCTCTCAGAATGGTGGGGCCTAGTGTCTTCTCCCCTGTGGCGCACAGAAGAGTAGTCTTCTGACTCCTCTCTGCTTCCAGGATTAGTGGAGGATCCCCCCCACTGCCCAGATTGGGTGGAGGTTTTTAAAATGCTCACTTTTGGGGTCTCAATTCGCACTCTTTTTGTTCTGCAAAGCGGACCAAATGGTCCCTTTGGAGATGATGCTTCTACAGGTCTAACTCCCTGAGTTTTTCCTCATAGGAGGCTTCCTGGTCAGAGACATCAGCCATAATATTTTTTAATCTGTACAGGGATGCCTGACCATCAGTCTCTGATGGACGTTGACATGTCAGCCCAATCATGCTAGGCCTATTTAAATCTGACTGCTGCACGGTTTCTGGCTCAAGTGAACCTGTATGTCACGCTTACCTGTGTCTCTGCAGGAGCAATGGAGTTTTCCAGTTCCTTCCCTGGTTCTACACCACCCCTCCGTTAGTGGGAAGTCTGACCTGCCAAAAGAGTGACTGGTTAGGCTGAATTAAAGGGATAGCCTACCCTCCTTCTCCCTCCCAACCCACCTAGATACCTAATTTATTACAGTGCGTGTCTCACCTGTGTGTTTAATTTGGTGCATACTCCATCCTGCTCATGCAGGGGCGCTATTTCTTAGGAGCTGCTCCAGAGTTCCTGTCCTTGAGAACTGCCTCCAGCAGTTTGCTGCTTTAGTTCCACAAGTTCGTGTTACCCAGTTACTGCACTGGGATTTCAGTTCAGGTAAGTTTGCAGGTAAGTTCGGGTAAGAAGAGTTACCAAGTCCGCGACTGCCCAGTTACCTCACTGGGGTTATTCAAATATGATGTTTCTATCTGCCGTGGCACTTGCTGATTTGCGTGACAGCTCAAAGCACTGGACAGCAGAAATAGCGGTGAGCGGAGATGGCGGAAGAGTTCTAATGACTTTTCTCTTTCCTTGCAGGGTACCCGAGTCGGGTGAAAGGTGCGCGAGATATGATGGACAGCGGGTTCCTGCTGCAAGCGGTGTGCAAGGTAAGTTTTACAGTTCTGCCTTAAAGCATGCTGCGCAGAGATTTGCAGGCACGTGAAACTCACTGTCCATTAACTGCTTTCTCTCTCTTCTTCTTGTTGCAGGACCAATGAAGTGAGCACTGACTCCAGCTGTCGGAAGAAGCCGGATCGGGAAAAAACTGGAGACTGAAGACCTGGCAGCGGTAAGCGTGTGCTCTCGAGCTTACAGGAAGCACACGAAGCACGGACTGATCTCTGGGTGTAGCTTTTAAAGGCAGCCACACCCAAACACTAGAATGCACTGTATGCTTAAAGGATGCCAGGATGTTCCACAATGTCCATATTGGAGTAGCAGGAAGTGATGTAAAAACCAGGAAGCAAGTGTGCAACTTCCTAAGTGATGGGAGGGTTTGTTCTGAGTGACTGCTGTGAGTGTTTTGAATCCCAGGCTTTTACCCACTTGGCCCCTACCTGATTTGCCCACCTGCCTTCACTTGCCAGAGTTAAAGGGGGTAAAGGTTTATATGAGAGCCTGAGTTTAGTAATCATGACACTGTAAATGTGAAGTGAGCATACAAGGGGGTCAATGGGTTTGAGGCCCTTCGTACAGCGGGCATCACACTGTGATCAGGGGTGGCCCTGTCCCTCTCTACTTGTTCGGGGTCCCACAAGTTTCGATTTAATCTTGCACACTCATTTTCTAACCTCCATAATATCTCCTTCTCAGCCTCTACCTCTTGATAGTAGGCAGAGGTCTGAGCCTTTTGCTCTGCTATCAGGGCTTGACTGGCCTCTATTACCTACTCTTGAGCTGCCACCTGCTTGTGGAGTCCATTGTTCTCCTCACAGAGGGCCTTATTGTCTTTTTGTGCTGTCTGTATGGCCTGGGAATACTGATACAATTTTTTTTGCAGGAGATTCATCTCCTGAATTTGCGCATTTGTAGCTTGGGTGTTCTCTGCCAGAGCACCTTCTACTTGTGTCATGTGCCCCATTCATTTTTCATGTTCTTCTTTTAGTTTGTTCAGTTCCTGGAGGTCTAGGTCTCTTTTCTGGAAGTCTGTTATTAAGTTGCACACTTCCTGACAGAGGGCATCTTTTTCTTGATACAGGGCACCTCTCTGTTCAGCCAGGTCATCCTGCTGTTGTTTGATAGCCCTTAATGTCTGGCGTTCTTGGTCAAGTTCTGTTGGGAAGTGGACTTCTTTAATGATTAATTTAGTACTTTCCTCTTCCAACTTTTTGATCTGATCTTGTAACGTAACTATCTGCTCTGTGCAGACTCCGTTATATTTTATTTGTTGATTCAATTTCTGTTGACTCTGCGCAGACTCTGTTATATTTTATTTGTTGATTCAATTTCTTCTAGAGAGTCAACCTTTTCCTGACCCTCCACTTTTAATGTGTCTAATTTGGCCTCTTGCTCTGAATTATTTTGTTGTTGTACAGCCAAGTCCTCTTTTAGCTGTTTGATGTAATTTTCCAATTCTACCTCAGAATCATGGCTCTTTTGTAATTTCTCTCCTATTAGTTTTCATTCGCCCTGGATTTGGTTTAAGAGCCCAGATTGGTTTTGCACAAGGGTTCTATTGTCTTCATATTTTTCCTCCATAACTCCCATGTGGATATATATGTAAGCTGCGATTCTGACCATTTTAACCTGCTCCTCTTCAATTTTCAGAGTCATATACAACTTGCTCAAGGCTTGATGTAATAGGCCACCGTCGTGCCACACATCCGTGTTCATGGCGGTGACCTGTTGGATCATTTCTCCTAGCCAGGCCTCCTCATCTTGCTGTGCCCATTCCCCTCTGACAAATAATTGGTGCAGAAGGTGCTGCCTAGCCATGTGTATCTCTACTGTGGTCATTATGAAAAGTCGTCTTCCTTTATTAACTTATTTATATAAGGGTGAACCTGTATTCTGTTGCTTTTTGTCTAGTCCAGGGTTGATTTTATTTTATTCTTCCACACAGACCTGATACTTGGGGTCTAAGTTTTGGGAAGGCACTTTTAAGGTGTAACACAGCTTTCTAACCACAAAAAGTATCACTACCATTCCTGGGTTAGCCTGCTGTGTTAAGCTGTCACGGGTGGAAACACTCATCTCAATGCCGGCAACGAGCCCCCACTGTGTTAAGGATTTTAAAAAGGCGTCACACTCCAGACCAGGACTCTTTATACAGGACAGGGATATAGCGCACAGTTAAAACGCTTTGGAATTTATGAATTTGGATTCAGCTATAAGAAGGCAGCCGACCCATCTCACCTCCCCCTCAAAGTACACCCTGTGTCACAATGGACCATGAACCACGCCGGTGTGTAATGATAGAATAGTTATTTATTTTTAATTATGAATAAAAATCAAACACATTCAATATGAGGCAGCAATCACCGGGATGGTAATAATTACACAGTAAAATAATAGAATACACATAGTTTAACCTTCTAGCACAGGATACACAATGCACAAATGAAAGCAAGATTACTTCTTGGTAGTGCTTTTAATGGCACCACAGTTAAGCATTTCCCCTGCAACACCCCCTCAAACCTCTGTTAACCAGATTTTGTGTGGGTGGAGTGGAGTAGCAAGGAGTCAGGTATACTAGGCAATAATCAGAATGAGAATCCGACCTACCACCCCTGAATGGAAGGCAAAAAAAATCGGATGGAGCTCCCTTAAAAAATGAACAAAATGGCCCTCGGAATTACTGAATGGTGATTTTACATGTACGGTTGAATGGATAAGGCAAGAATGTGTATGACTGTATCAAAAAAGCAAGAAATCTCACAAGCTACAAGCAATGTACTAAACAACTGGCATACTGTGTAGAAAATCAACTATGGAAGGAAACACAGTGCAGCAAGAATCACATGTGGCAAAATTGCAATTGCTACGTTTCACAGGTTTAAAATAGCAAAACGGCTTGGAAAATGAGCTAAACAGACAAAATCAGAATGCGGTTTTAATAATTTAAGGTACAAAGGCACATAGCAGGTATGATATGAAAGTGAAAGGGTGATTCTGGATGGATGACAGTATGGGATTCTTAAAGGGAAGGGTAAAATTGGCTTTTTTAAATGAAAGCAGTTGCACAGGGAAAATCGGTTTTCAAAGAAAAATGACAAGTTCTACAGAGACTGTATTTTAGTGGCTAGAAAAGAGGAACGCTGCCCGCGACAAAGTTTAATTTGCAATTTTAACCCCCTCACGCCGTGTGTCTCTTTATATGGGAATTCATTAATTTATTCCAAATAGTACTAAGGACCTATATAGCGGACTGAAATTATTTGGAAAGAATGGCGCTAAGACATGGAAATTAACACAGATATTCCTAAGGGCAGGATACATAGAGGATTCTGACAATTTTAAGGATTTTGCTTGGGTATTTATAGGGTTTCTATAGGTTTGGCCATAATACCAGGTAACAAAGCAAGGGATGCAGTTTTTGGTTACTGGGGAAGGGAAATACTTACAACAAGCACTTGAATGGGATAGTTTGGACAGCCAGCCAGGCCTTCGGCACATAGATCTGGTCACTTGGGCAACAGCTGGGCTCTCCTCTAGGCACACAGCGAGGCAACCAGGGTCTGGTCTCTTGGACAGCAGAGTGCATCAGCTGGGCAAAGCAGATAGCTGGGCTAAGCAGGTCTGGTCGCTGGATAGTTCCAAAAGAGTTTGGCAGCCTTCTCCCCTTTTTCTATGAGTTATTGAGATTCATGTAGGGTTTAATTCTGGATTAGAGGTTTTGCCCGGATCTACTGTCATCTACCCCTGGCCTGGCACTGGAATCTGGAATGAATGTGGAATGTCTGGATCTCTGGATGTTGATTTATGAATGATGGATTTTCTTGAATCTTGGATTTTTGAATGTCCTGACTGTCTCTATGTCTCCACCTTATATAGACCGGATGACATCAGAGGATTTTTACTATGTGGGCAGTGCTAGGCTAGACATACCTATAAATTGGATAGGTCAGCCTGTAACTGTCACCGCCTCCCTGTAAGCAGATTGGACTGAAGGAAGTGACTCAGTTTTAGTGTGTGTGTTTTTACAGTGTGCTTTGTTCTACCAAAGTTACTTTTGCCAAAATCAGTTATGGAACAAAACACTTATATTTACAAATGTCATCATCAGGAAAATTAGATAGGCAGATACTGTTTAGTAATTCTGGAATTCTTTCGCCATTTCCTTGACAATCATTTCACCTAAACATCTACAATTGTCTACATGTATACATATTATCACTGGGCATATTTTCATTAAATTGCAAAACTGTACCATGTACGCTTTCCCCAGAAATTACATTTGACTGGCGTTTACGTCCACCACATGTCAGAAAAACCTACGATGTCTTGTGTTAATGGTGCAAAAATGGCATTTAAAACGCTCATCATTTCACATTACTGTTTCTTTAGGTTAATGAAATAAATACTTTTATATCAAAAGTCCTTTAAATCAAATGGATGGCATCTGTCACTGGAGGGCAGTCCTTAAAAGAGTTCCCCAGCCATCCTACCCCCACTGTGCCAGCTCTGGGCAGCAGGGCTACCACAGCAACCTTTCATTCTGGCAGATGCAGCTGAAGAGAGTTGTTACCAGGAATTCACACTTGCCCATGACAAGGCCAGTTCCCCTGATCCATTGTTCCTGGCTGGAGAAATGCCTGGAAGTCTGACAAGGTCGCAAATTCCCACACCTTGGCCCATTCATAGTTTGTGGGGGAGATTCCTGTACCAGGAAGGTTTAGTGCCTCTGAATTTCCTTCCCAGGCCCCTTTATTCTGCTGTTTTCAAACACAATTTTTTTTCTTTCTTACTTTCTCTCACAGAAACCCAGTCTTTAGTAAATAAGAATAATATACACTTAAACCAACCCAGTTCCACACAAATAATGCTGTTTCTATGTGAATATTGGGATGAGTTCACATTTTAGCTTTAAAAGTGTCCTTTCATTGTTTTTTACAAAGCAAAGTAACACGGGTTCATTGTACTTTCCTTAGTCATTTACAAATGTGATTTTCCTCGCATCTTCATTCTGCACATTTCCATAGTCCTGGTCAATTTCTTATACACAGGAATCTGTTCAAGTAAAGGGTTCTTTGAAACTGACATAAGCAAAGGGAGAGAGAGAGCATCTTGTGAAGATTTTGTCTGTGTTATTTTGTTGAAAATTTAAAACGCTTGCCCTACGGCCTGGAGTGCATGTCTCTGCTATTTCACAGATTTTACTTGACACATAATGCCTTTCAGGGAGGACTGCCCTCCTTTGCTGGTGTATAACCTGTAGATAGATGGGCATGAATGTGTCTTATCAGCAACCAAACTGTGTAATTTAGAAAAGATGGAAATAGCATCAGTGTGCAGTTATTTTAAACACAGAACATTTTATTTTTCAGCTAGAAATCTTGAGCTTTCAGCATAGCAGCGCTGCACCAGGCTGCTTTTGAATCCTTCTTTTTGGTGCACATGAAGAAAATAACTGCAACAATTATCGGGGTGTTCTATGTTTCATCTCGCCCCATATGTGCTCAACAGAGCCAGAGCAGCCATTATTTTTGGTAACTGCTAAACACAGTTTTCATGCAAGGGAATAAGTGCTCAGCAGAGCCAGCATGGCCATTCTTCTTGTAACTGCTGAAAATGCAGTTGGGTGGTGCAGGAGAGTTCTGCTGGGCTGGAAAATGTACCCCACAGCCATGATACAATATGATATGATTGGTTATTTATAAAGTGCTTAATACCCAGAGGTTTCTAAAAGCAGACCCGGGGATCGGACCTGTGGTGCTCTGTGTTATCTTGCTTTCAAAGCAAGCACGTTGCTGCTGAGCTATCCTCCTGGGACATGCATGTTGATTACACAACGGTCTTGGTACATATCCTCCCTCTTCCTAATCCCAGTACCAGTGGTGTTTTTGTGTGTGTGAGCTAATAAAGAATGCATGTGTGTTCCTACGTGGTCTCTTCCTCGTCTCAGTACCATAATGGTATACATTGGGAGATGGTTTTCTAACACTATAGGGAAGGTATTGGAAATACCTCATAAAAGCCTGGGGAACATCGGATTCCTGATGAAAGGGAAATGGGGGATACCATGTCTCACCCCAGTGTGCCACACCCCCACTGCCCAAGTCTCCTCCTCCTAGGTGATCCTCCCTCGAATATCCACCCCGAGGGTCAGGACCCAAAAGTGATGGCCTTTCCCTGGCCATGTGGGGGGAGGATATTTTGGGGAAAGAGGTGAGGACGCCCTCAGATTCATCACAGCTCCCAAGACTATATAATCTGTAAAATATCAAGGAAAACCCCCCAACTATTCTGTGAATTAATCTTCAAATATTCCAAGTTCTGACCAATGTTACGGGCCTAATGGGCTTAGAAATGCACACCTTTCAAATACATTTCCCAGAGGATACCTATGGGAAAGAGCTCCCAAATCCATCAGAAACATGTTTCCTTCTATTCCCAACTATTTTTCATCAATTGAACAGGCCCAATATGCTTTAAAAAGCACTATTTTCCACTACATTACACATGACTTTATGGGGGATACCTCCCAAAGGATGGATGAAGTGCTCTTTAAATCCTTCCATGTTTTGTCTGGTTTTATTGCCCTGCGTTCTCAAACATGCTATTTATCACTAAGGATCCTGACAATTCCTTGAAGGTGATCCCCAAAGTAAGACCATATATGGCCTCATTACAAGTATGGCGGAGCGGGAACAAATTGGTGGTAACAGAATGACTGCCAATATCCGCTCCGCAATACTACCAGTATGGCCATGGAGTGGAGGATTTACCTCCAGCATGATGCTTGAGGTAAATCCTCCAACTCTCCACTGAAATTCAACGGAATTAATGCGGCGGAATTACTGCTGCGGTAATGATATGATAGGTTATTTATAACAAGCTCAATACCCAGAGGTTTCTAAGCGTGGATCCGGGGATGAACCTGTGTTGCTCTGTGTCGTCTTGCTTCGAAGGCGAGCACGTTGCCCCTGTGCTATCCTCCCGAAACTAATTCTGCTCAAAAAGCCTTATTGAATCCTATGGATTCAAAAAGAATTGGGATTTACACTGCCACTTGTAATCCGGAGGTAATACCGCCAGATCGAGTGGCGGTAACAGTAATTCAGTTTGGTGGTATCAGGGCAGATTTACCGCCCAGATACATCCAAACTCGTAATGGGGTCTTATATATTTTGCTTTAAATGGTTCAATTTGTGACTGACATTACTGTACAAATGAGCTCAAAATACATTTGCAACTAAATATCCTGAACATTTCTTGGGAAGAACTCCAGCCACTTTGTAATATTTGGTACATACTGCCGTCTTTTTGAACAATTCCACTGGACTCATTTGCCTTAAAATGCCCTCTTTTCCTCTTCATTTCCTTAACATTTTATTTAAATACAAACCTTATATTAAATGATTTTATGGGCAGCTGCGAATTGCCTGGATTGGAATTGAACCTGGTCGAGTTCACTGTTAATTAGTGATCACTAATGTGTTCTATTAGCAGCATTAAGTTTAGTACAGTTATGAGTTGGGTTGCAATCATTTTACCACCAATTGAACAAGGATATTTTCTATGGGAGTACAGAGGTTGCATCTGATAGGCAAATGGTGCTTATTGCCAACAAAAGCTTGTGCCTTTTGGGACATCAATTAGTCTAGAAATATGCAGGTGTTAAGAAGGTGACATATGGAAAATTATAACACCATAGACATACCTATTGTGGGGTCACAAGGAATAATAAAAAGTGACATCCTTATGCTCTAGTGCTTTCTCTAGAAAATAATTGCTTGTTTTGAAAAGGAATGCTACAGATGTTAAGGGTCCAGGGTTCAATTATGAATCTGAGAACCTGGGGAATTTAGGTGTGAGAATATGCTGGACGTTACACAAGAAGAAGAATGTAGCATTGTTTGTGCGAAACCCTGATGCCATTGTTTTCAGGAAAGACGGACTGAGACCGAGGAAACACAAACAGGCCAGAGACAGTTTAGTAGATTAGAAATTGCAGTTTTTTCTACCATTTAGCAAACCACAATTAATTTCATTGTAGTCTCTTTCTTTACTCTGAGCTGCCGAAGGTCAGTCTTCTTTCCCTGTTTTTATCTTCTTACACACCTGCAACAGTCCCTTTCTTAGTAGGTCCAGGTGAAGTGCTGCTCGTCCCAGACCACCTCCTCCATCAAAGACTGACAAAAGAATTAACAACACCATCATTCGGGACTGTTCTTTTGAAGCCCTTACCCTCCCCTGATTGGTCATTGGTCCAGGAAGTTCACACCCCCACTACGCATAGAAATGTGCAGCTTCTGGACCCCATCCTCCTTTACAACCTGCCTGTATGCTTTGGCTATGGTCTTACACTGTCCAGGTACGATGGCATGGATTTTAGTAGTCTTTTGATCTCTACGGGCAACCTGTTGTAACAAGGTTGTTTCCCTGCGGCCCCCGAGTTGGTGGCTCATGTTGGTTCGACAGTCCCGTTAAGCGGTCCGGCACGTTTTTTCGGATGCTGGCGCTTGCTCTAGTAGGCGGCCCACCACCTGCGGCTGTGGCGGCTTCTTCAGTGTCCCCACCAGTGCACATGTCAGTGACTCCTGCTCCGATAACCGGCCCTGCTCCGTTGGTTGCCAGTCCTCAGAGGACATTGTCACAGACTGCTTAGGCATGGCGTGCCGCATGCCCACTTCCACAAACATGCACAGAGTACAGAAACAAGCGAAAACACGGTTTAAACACATTTGGAAATTCACAGTGGCATTCCAACAAACACTAGTGAGCATTGTTACACAGGGTTTGCAAAAACTGCTGGATTTTATGCAAGGGTATAAACAGGGGCAGAGAGAAAGAAGGAAAGTGGGAGTCAGGAGTTGGAGGTGGGATGAGGAGTGCAGTGTATGGAAAAGCAGTAAGGGAGTAAAGCAGTTGGAGCAAGGAGGAGGGTAGAAGTTTAGAAGCGGAGGAGACGATGTGCAGTTTGGAGGAAAAAGAAAGAAGCATTTTGAATGATGAAGGAAGGGAGTGAATGATGGAGGAAGGGAGACCATCAGGAGAGTGAGAGGGTAGAGTAGTATCAGTGGGGAGGCAGAGCAGTTTGGAGCACCAGGAGGAGAGATGACCAGTTGAGAGAGGAGAAGGTGGTGACAGATCTAAGTCGAAGCAGAGAGGAAGAGAAGGAGAAAAGAATATCAGAGAAAGGAGGAGTTGTCAGAAGTAGCGAGAAGCAAAAAGGAGCAGGCGGAGCAGAGAACACCACAGAGGAATCTAGAAGAGGAGAAGAGCTGACATTCATAAGGAGGGGCATTCAGGATGAGGTAGTGGAAAAGAACCTTGAGAGGAGACGAAGGATGAAACAGGAAGTAGAGAAACAGCCTGCAGGGGAGAAAGGAGGCCCACACACTTCTCCAAGGGAGGAGAGGAAAAAGGGGTTGGGGAAGAAAAGGAATGTTGAAAAGTGGAGGACGAGAAAAAAAAGACAGTGGAGGGGGTGGTGAGAGTCAAACCAAGAGACAAGGCAAGAGATAGGTGGTGGTCGAGACCTAACGCTCTAAATTTTCAGGCTGTTCTACCCAGTTTGTTTTGTGGCCCAGACCCCAGAAATCCCCAAAAAAACATTCTCACAGTCTATTCTAACATGTATCACTCTTCATCTAACCATGCCTCCTCGCCTAAACTCCTACCCTTACACATCTTTAATGATTGTCTTTACTTCCACCAGCACACATGCACTGTCCTTAACACATTTTTACTACCCCGAACCGTATCAGCGTACTTTTTCCCCTCATCCTCCTGTCTCTAAGTGCTGTGATGTGACTTAAAGGCAACATGGTGGCACTATACAGCGAAAGAAAATAAAGAAATTGCTGAAATAAAATTTTTAAGCCCTTCTGCCACAGAGCGTTAATCCATTACAGTGGCCACATGCAGCTCTCATATTGCACCACAATCTCGCCCTTCAATAACCACTGCCAATACACCACTGAGAAACTCACATGCATTGCAGTGCATCTGAACCCCTTCCTGTAGGCTAAGACAGAATAGTAACGAAAAAACATGCATCCCTAGCAATTGTGATGTGTCTCTGGTTGCATCCTGAGTCCCTGTGAGCCCCCTCTCGCACACAAAGCTCACGCAGACACTTGTGCTGGGTTCAGGCTCCCCGGTCACTCTGATGCGGCCAGCAACGCGCCCTTTATTTATAGCACACGTGGCATAGTACAACATCCCTCCGCCACGTGAGTACGCCTTTAAAGGGAAATCACCACACTCCTCCTTTTTCATAATGAAAGAACAAAGAAGATACACTACACACTAGGCATAACAATCCACTGCACACAAATACACGACCCCTTTAATGACAACCACCCATGCCCCCGTGAATCTCTTCCAGTCCATGGGCTGGTCCCACCAGTTCAGGGGTCCAAAACATAGTCACTTAGGTGGGCAGGCTTCCCCCCCTGACCCTTTGGGGATACCTCCTGCACGCCTCCCGATCGGACCCTCATCGCCTGTACTCCCCGTACTGGGAAACTCAGCGGATGGGCCAGGCCACCGCCCTACTCCAGTACCTCACTGAAGTCCCTTCTCTGCTACCCCTCCAGTCTGGCTTCCCCCACTTTCTTGAAATAGCTGGCATTTCTGGTGACGGAGGCAGTCCTGTCTGATGATGTTACCATGGAGCCATGCACCGCCACCATGTCCATCTGACCAGGTTCATATGTCAGGGACATATTCCCTTGAGGGTGTTGATTCCTCACCAATACTTCATCGCCTGGCGCAAGCTGCTGGGGTTGTAGTCCTCTTCTAGTGTTTTCCTTCTCCGTCCTGATGATCCTCTCCCTTTCCACCTGCTCATTTTTGATAAAGGCTGGCTCTTTCTCTCCAATTTCCGGGATGAGGCCTCTGGGACACCACCTGAACATGGCTTCCACTGGGGCCACTTTCAGTGGATGTGTGAGGAGTGCCCGGATACTCTCGTAGAAACTGGTATAGGGCCCTCTGCAGGCTCTGTCCCTGGCCGTGAGCAATGCAGGAAACGATATTCAAAGTCCTCCACCTCACCATTCGCCCGCGGCCACAGAGGAGTGATTTTGCAAAGATGGATGCCATACTCCTCTATGAGCTGTGCGAAGCTTTCCCCCTGGAAGGGCGGACCATTGTATGAGCACAGTGTCTGGGGCAGACCATGAGTGGCAAATATCTTCTCCATCGCGACCGCCACCTTGTCAAAAGACACCGACTCGACAAAGTCCACTTCCGGGTACCTGGACCATTCATCCACCACCACCAGAAAGTGTGTGTCATGGCCCTTGGACCCGCGTGGAATATCTCCAAAGGCTTGGTCCCTCTCAGCATAGTCTCAGTGATAGGCTCCTTCTGAGCAGGAGTCGCCGCCTGGCACCACACACAGGCCACCACGAATTCGTCAACCCGCCTCTCCAGGTCAGGAAACCACACCTTCTGTCGCAGGCGAGCCTTTGACTTGGCAGTTCCTTGATGTCCCTGGTGCGCCAGCTCAATCACCTGCATGATCTTACACTGGTGGACCACAATCCGATCACCCCGGAGCAACAGTCCTGACTCCACGAACACCAGCTCGTCCTTGACCCTCCATAGCTGTTCCAATGCCGATTTTGCTTCTTTTGTCCTCAGAGCCAACGTTTCCACCACTGCCTTCCAGGAGCCTTGCTGAAGGGCTGCCTTCAAGATGACAAAACACTCTTCCTCAGCCGCCACCTGTTCCAGCTCATGAATCGGCATTGAGTTAGGAGTAGCCGCCTCCACCACCAGCCTGACATGCTCATCGGCTTTCTCCGCACTGACATTGTTCTGTCCCTCGGGATCACACCGCGGGTGTCTGGACAGACATTCACCCGTATTATTGGTGCCAGGTCGGTACACAAGGGAGACACAATACTCCAGTAGGACAAGCATCCACCTTTCAATGGGTTTGGATGATGAACCCGCCAATATGGACAGCAGGGGCTTATGGTAGAGACGGAAATTATGACATCCCCACAGGACAGCCAATGCCTCCCTTTCAATTTGGGAGTACCGCTGTTCCGTCTAAGACAGTGCCTTGCTGGCATAGGCCACTGCTCGGATCTCACTGCTCGATTCTATCTGTGTGAGTACCGCCCCAACTCTAAACGGGCTGGCGTCCACCACAATTTCTGACTCCAGGGCAGTGTCAAAAAATGCCATGGTGTCCTCAGCGGTCAACGCCCCCTTCACATTCTCCTATGCTGCCTGCTCCAGGGGTCTCCACTGCCACACGTCATCTTTCTTCGTCAGCTCCCGCAAAGGCTCAGACCATGATGCGAGGTTCCTAATGAACCAGCCACAATAAGTGAGCATTCCTAAGAAGCTCCATACTTCTGAGGCGTTCTCCGTAGGCCGATCCTCCACGATGTCCTTCACTTTGTGAGGATCCAGTGATACGCCCCCTTCCTTGAACTCAAAGCCAAAAAACTCTATCGTCTTCTTCAGGAATTCACATTTGTTCTTGTGCAGTGTGAGACCCAGAGTCTGGAGCCGCTCCTGTGTCTTGGCGAGCGTGTCCAGGTGCTCTACCTCTGACCTCGCAAACACTAGTATGTCATTGCTTATGTTCAAAACACCATCCAAGTCAGCGAGGGCCCCCCAGATAATGTTCTGCAACACTTCAGCTGCTGACGACACCCCAAAGCTCAGGTGCTTGTAACGGTATAGGCCATGGTGGGTGGTAAAGGAATGTACCGTGAATCTGGGTGAAGCACCACCTGATGGTATCTGGCCCTGAGGTCAAGCTTTGAGAAGTTGCAAGCTCCTTGTAGCTCCGCAATGATGTCATCTATTATGGGAGTGATGTGCCACTCCCGTTTAATGGCCTTTTTTGGTATCCTCGTGTTCACACATATGCGCACTGAGTACGACTGCTTGGGCTTCCTGGCAATGACGATGGGAGACACCCACAGTGTCGGGACCTCCACCTTCTCAATGATGTCCAGCTCGATGAGACTGTACACATCTTTGTCCGCGAGGTCCCGTAGCTGGAATCGAACCCGGTGGTGCTTTAGGGCGATTGGCTGGATGGACTTGTCAATGTGGAGCCTTCCCGGTTCGCCTGTCATGTGGCCAATGCCTTCAAACAGTCCACTGTATTTCATAAGGAGTTCTTGCACATCCTGAACATAGACAGCGTAGGCAAAGTTCACAATGCCAAGCACCTCCACCGCAGCACAGCTCCACAGGGTTTTGCAGCTTACCATTGTGACATAAACGCGGGCCCTGATTGATGACCCTGCATGCTCCACCTTGGCCACGAATGTCCCATCAAGCGGCATAGGTTGTGCCCCGCCAAAGGTGAAGATGCAGGCCTTCGGTTTCAGTAACTTTGGCAGCACTTCCATGGCATTGTAGTATATGGGCGCATGACGTTGACCGAGGTCCCTGTGTCCACCAGCACCGGGACCGCAGACTCATTGACCTTTACTAGGCGCTGTGGCTGTCTTCTGTTGTTGGACCGCAGAGTGCCGACACTTGAAATGAAGAAGACATTCTCCTACTCTTCCTCATCGTCGTCCTCCTGAGGGTCACCACCGTAACCTTGATCAACTTGGGCGACATTGGGCAGGCGTTGTTGCCTAAAGAATCCTGCCCTTACTGGCCCCCTGGGGACAACCACTGGCACTGGGGCTCTGCGCATCAGAGCATAGTGGTCCAACGCCTCGCACCAGCCACACGACTTCCCTTGCGCTGGGCACTCAGCAGGACGTGGGAGGTCATGGCCACATTTCATGCAGATGTTCACAGCACAGGTGCCTCGATCTCTTAAACTGCCCCCTGGACGTCTCGCGCCTCTGCCACCCTCGCCACGACCAACTAAGCACACATCCTCCACATTCCCCGGGTGCACCGCTGCCTCCATCCTGGACGCCCTCACCCCAGATACCTCCTGGCAACATCCAAGTTCTACCAAGCGAGGCAGCATGAGCACCTCTCTGCGCAGTTTGCCGGACGAACACCCTTGAATCAGCTGGTTACGAATCATGGTGTCTGCATTGTCCCAGGCACACGGGAGCACCATGCGGCACAGCCTGCCATAGAAAATGTCCAGTAACTCATCATCCTTCTGGCGTGCGCTACACATGACAAATCTCTCATAATCAGCATTGGCCAGTGGCATGAAGTAGTCCCGCAGGGCGTTCTTTGCTGCGTCATAGGATGCATTTGCAGGCTGCAAAGGCTGGAACACCTCGCGGACTGCCGGGCCTGCAAAGTACAAGAGCATCGTCACCTTGCTGTCATGGTGGGTTTCACCAGTGTCCCTGAAGTATATGTCAAGCCTATCTATCCACAACCTCCATCTTGGACCCAGGCTGGACCGTGCACCCGAGATGTCAAATTCAGGCATAGGCATCAGCGCCCTTTGCTGTCTCGGCGCCGGTGGTGCTGGGGGGGGATGTGGTGCTGCCGCTGCCTGACCATCAGCATTTATGGTAGCGAGTGCACAGGCACCCCACACATAAGGAAGTGGGGCTGCAACTCACTGCCCTGCTCTGATTCACTCCTTTGGCGTGGCTGCACCAAGATGATTAGTGTGACAATGTTGGTTAGGCACAGCTCCAAAATACTTCTGATGACTCCTTTACCACCACACAAAATGGCTTCCAGGCACCTCTGTTAAATGCCCAACTTTGGTGAGAAATGTACTAGGAATATTAAAATAGGGCACCAGGCATGCACCCAGTCAAACCCCAGTCCATGAGTGTCCAGATTGGGAAAGTATTGCACAGAAGGAACTCTCTGCTACTATAGTAGCTCCAAACATTGAACAGGGTGAGCACAGGGGATCAGAACAAAGGAATTGTAGGTCTCCCCCAGCTCCTCACCTCATACTCGACGTGAACGAGTGTGTAAAACGTTCCAAACTTGAATAATCAGCATCATCAGCTGTTCCCCTATTAGGGATTCCAAAAATGTTGCTCAGTTGGGCGCACAGGCACTCTAAAATAGAGCCACAAAACTCCCTGACATATATGCAAAATGGCGGCCGGGCCACATGAACATCACCGTCTCTGCAGCATTCGGGATGAAAAAAGACAAAGAAAAGAAATCACTGCCCCTCACTGCCTGTTCCCGGGTTCACTTGCGTCCTGCCCCGTTGCCACTGTGATGTGTCTCCGGTTGCATCAGGAGTCCCCGTGAGCCCCTTCCCGCACACAAAGCTCACGCAGACACTTGTGCTTGGTTCGGGCTCTCCGGTCGCTCCAACGTGGCTGGGAACGCCCCATTAATCTATAGCACACGCAGCGGAGTGCAATGTCACTCCGCTGCATGTGTACGCCCTTAAAGGGCAATCACCACAGCAATTTACCTTAATGCCACAATGCTGCAACCCTGTTATCACACTATTGAAACAGCACACTGTTCTAACAATGCACATCAATCGCGTTCTGTGCTAAACCCTGCAATGCGCCTGAATCTCAATTTACACTAAACCATGTTAGTGCAGAGACAACAGATACTCTAGCAAATCACCCTTATCTCTTTTTGCAGATTAATAAACCTGATTCACGTACAACAAAGACAATGCACAACTCTAGCATGGCACCTCTATCTCGCGCTTTGGACCGCTGTTAATCATCTATGGAGCCAACATATAGCTCTTGCAATGCACCATAATAACATTCCTCAGGACTCCCTTTTAATACCCTTCTGAGATGACACACAGCTGTAGCAATGCACCTCAATCCCACTCAGTGTAATAACTTGTCAATACTGCACTGAAAAGGCACAAAGCTATAGCAGTGCATCTCAATCCAGTCCAACAGAACATCTTATTGAAACACTAGTGACACAACACACAGATCTAACATTTCACCACAACTTGCACTAAACCATGTTATTGCACCACAATGACAACAGACAGCGCCGAGAAATCACCATTATCCCTTCTGACCAAGAATAATAATAATAGCAGAGAATACAGCCCTGGTAATGCACTGCAGACCTCCCCCTAACCCCTTTCACAGGCTAGTTACACTTTTTATTAAATAACAGAACAAATGTACAGCTTTAGCAAAGCATCTCTACCTCATTCTACACTAAACAATATCAATAGTCTAGGGAACCAACACGAACCTCTAGCAATGCTCATCATTTTACTACTCTACTGAGACAAAGGCTCTGTGAAATGATCACACTACTTTAATGCAGTAACATCTCTATTTATGTTTATATTCGTTTACTGCATCCTGTACAGTGTCATGCTGTTGCTGAATGGAAACTTAGAAGAGCTGTGTTATCATCCCTGTGCTTCACTTCCTTCTGGATTGCGGGATCCCCTGGGAAGCAGTAACACCACACAAGTCTGTCATCCCATATAGTAAGACAGCACGCAACTCTAGCAATGCTCCTCGACCATGCCCATGTTCTTTCAGTGCCTGGTCAAGCCACAGCTCCACCGATACACCTCAGTTCGTCCCTGAAGCACTCACTACTTGACCACTTCTACGAAACACATATACGTAATGTGCCTTAACACTGATGAGGACTGGCATATAGGGACATTGGGATGGAACACAACAGGGTGGTAAGATTGAAAGGCTTGGTGGGTTGGGACTGAATCAGTCACGTGTCAAGTGCTTTTGCCCTCTCTGCTGTGTGTAGGAAGATATCAGTACTGCTTATAGACATAGTGAGAAAGCTGTGAAATGTGTACAGCGCCTTTGCAAAGTCATTTAACTTTTGAAACAAACAATGGGGGGAGTAATTCTGAAATGATGCATTGGCGAGAACAAGAAATCTTAGAGTGTTGGAAAGTAGGAGTTAAGGGGGAACCGAAAGAGAGAGACAGAGAGAGAGAGAGGAGAGAGAGTCTCTAAGACAATAAGTCACTCCCTCTCTCTCGCATACTCACTCACATGCTCGCTCCAATTGCCCACTCACTCTCCACCATATAATTCTGCTAATAGGAAATCGGTTGCCGATAACAGTCAGTTGGCCTGAATTGTATTGTACTTGTCATTTGTATAGTGCCATTTTAACCCCATTATAGTCCCAATGCGCCTTTAGTGCGAACGCCCTCAGAGGACCGAAGTCCAGAGTGTTGGAAGTCATGGAGTACGATTAAGATACGTGTGTTGTGAGAAACCTGAAGGTATCTCACCCGCTAGTCCCCGGGGATCTACCATCCAGGTGGCCAAGGCGTGGCCATAGCTATAGGATCCAGTTCCTGGGGATGGACCAATGCAGGAGGATCACCTGGATAAGGGGTCTCGGGGAGTGGAAGTGGGACACCGAAGGGTGAGATGTGGTATTCCCTCTCCTTTTCCAGCTTTTCCCCATCCTACCAGGTAGGATACCTAGAAGCTCAACCCCTCCACCCCTTTCCCGACACAAACACTTTCTCATGGACAGTTCATCATGAGCGACAACAGACTAACACCAGAGCCATATACCTGACATGTCCCAACACTCTGGTCAGGCAAGGTCAGGCAATTACTAATCATTACACACACCTGACTCCCATCACACTGCCCCACACGGATAAAAGGCAGAGCACGAAAGCACACTCTGAGTGAGGAAGACCACCCGAGGAAGCAGCAGATCCATGGTGGCGATTTAACACGAGGAGAAAGGCAGAGACAGTTGCAAGGAAGGAAGTACCCTTGACCTCTAGAAACCGCTACTTTTACGAGCCTTGGAAAGTGAGAAGCCTAAGACCGGGAACTGAAGCAGATCAAACCTACAATGTGCATCAAAAGTATCTGCGGCGCTGCTGTGTCGATAACCCAGGACGGGAGGAGCGATTGCCGCCATGGTACTGTCCTTGGCTTCTGCAAGAAAGCCACGCCTGTAGAAGCAGCACAGCCGGCGAGTCAGAGAAACCGAATAGAAATCAGCTTATGTTTGAACCAAGGTTGCGAGAGGCAACATTGTATAAAGAAATCCACAAAGGACAGTGTTTGAAGCGCATATGATGAGAGGCGTGACCAAGTGGAAACTAAAGGAGTGACTGTACTTTGAAAAGGCCAATTCAGATACTGTGTACAGAGTGGTCTGGCACCACGTGGGTGCTCATTCGAAGGTCTCTGTTAGGTATCCAACTGAATGACAGCTGCATTATAAAAAAGGAACTGTGTATCGAAGTGGTTGTACGACAGGTCAAGGTAAACCGTGTGCACATTCCAAAGTCTTCCATAAGTATAAAGTGAACTGCAATTGGTCCGAGGCCGGCTGAAGGTGAATAATTGAATGGAATTTAAGCGATCTGCACCCAGTTGAGGGGGACCCGGGGTGAACCGTGAGTCACCCAAGAAGGAATATTCTTGGAATCGTAAAATAAAGGGGTCTGAGCCCGGCTGAGGGGCTCCAGGGAGAGACACCCAAATCATATAGTGATAAAAAGAAAATAACTTTTTATTTTTGTTTTGTACATCAGGCACTCCGAATCAAGAGACTTTGATGGAGAAGAGACTTGAGCACAGAAGGCCCTGATACTGGAATTGGAACTGTATCCTCATGTCAAGGAAGCCAGAGTGTGTGCTTAGCTCGGGTGAACCGCCTTGCCCCGTGCTGAAAACATGCGGTTGGGAGGCCAAAGCCCCGAACATCCTGACTTATCATTTTGTAAACACTTCTTTCTTTTTCATGAACATCACCCCGCACTATTTTTAAAGTAGTAGTAAGGTTTGGCAAAAGGTTTTTTAGTATAGGCTCTTTTATTTTGACAAGACTCCACTAGGACTGCATTATTATTATTTGATGGTCATAGCTTGCTCCCATCTGTAGATTTAAGTTTAGATAGGTCTTTTTCACCCCCTTGTGAAAGTTAAATAAACACCCTTGAACTGTGGTCACTTGTGTCTGTCTTACTTCAATATCATGCCTTCCTTACAGTGTGCATTTGGCCAGAAAAGGCTTAGCAGAGCTGACCAGGATCTGGTAGAGAAGCAACCCACGTGGTCAGGCATGTAGATGGGTGCTGAGAGGAGCTGGGGTGGCGTCAGTTCTAGAAACTCACGATGTGTTCAGCGTGCCCGAATTTGTCATAGGTCTGCACTGCATTCTGCTGTCTGAGGTGTCGAGGCATAGTCTGGTGTAAGTAGGTGGAGAATTTATGTGTACAGCACGACCAATATCCTTTCTAATAATTTTTCTTTAAGTGCGGAACTCTTTGCCTTTTGTGCGCACTTTATTTTAGATGTGTGCAACTGACTCACGAGTTAAACCACTTTGTGATCATGCGTAGTTAGTGAGATACCATCTCCAAAGAGAGTTTGGAAAGGAATTGCCCCTTCCAAACCACTGCAATTCCTTATTAATCTGCATAAAAGGTGCATCTTACAACACTTTTTCCAAACATATAGGCTAAAAAATAAAACATTTTATTTGTGATTATAAAAAGAACTCAAATTGACAGGGCACATAATACAGCCTATAGTTGTGCCCACCCTTTCTTACCACAGCCTAGACAAAATTCAACAAGCTACTTACTGTGGTTTCTTATAGAGCACTATTGAAATAAATCACATATGTATGCCTTTTAGGTTAATAGCATCAATGCTCAGAGGTGCAACAGTTTGAGAGCCTTTTTTCTATAACTAGGGTTCCCTTTGTAATTCATTGTTATCAGTTAAACAAGATGCAGGGGACGCTACAGTCAATAAACACAGAACACATGTTTATATTGAAATACCCTCAGCAGCTGAGCATAGAAAGAAACAGAAAGTGCAGTTCGCTAGACTGTTACTAGAGTTTCCTTTCCTTCAGCAAACAAACACATTTTCTACACTGTACTGTACTGCCAAAACAACTGACTTGGTTTTCGAAAGTTACTTATTTGTTCATCACCCGCAAGGTATCTCACCATGATATTATATGCATTTTAAGAAAATGTCATGAATCTGCAGTTACACAATTATATTGCAGTGCATACAAGATCGTTTGCAACTTACTCCACCCTTTTATTGTTGGGTAGGATTATACAACTGATAAGTGAAATTCTTTCTATATAGCATCGAGTTACAACCTAATTTGTTAAGGTCTATGCCCAATGCAGCTCTGAACACGTAGAAAGGATGCAGATTGTGTGAAAAGGATTCTACTGTCTGAATATCTTTTGCCCTAATACTATAGATGAGTAATACCTGGCATAGCCCATACCCATTAGCCCTTGCAGGCCAGTAAATGATACTGCAATGTTGCTCTCCACTAATAGGGTAAAGTTAACAATGTAGGAGACTCTGATCATGACATTGGTCTACTAAGAATCCTTCGAGAGCAAATTAATATTTGAGTTTCATAATGTGTTAACCTGCAAGGGACCACTTCAAAGCGCTTGCGTGAAATATGTACTAAGAATAAGAAGCATGGCATGAGGTTACACATCCAGGTAGCCTGTTTACCTAGAGCCAGTATCCGATATTTGAGATGATAATTAGATTACATAGTGTGGGTGATGCTTTTATTATTAATATTATTAGTATATTTACTGAGCGCGGACCTGGCTTCGGGAATTAACAGAGTACTTCACAATCGTAGGGGCAAGAACACAGTGAGGGAAGTAGAGAAAATGGAGTGGGAGCTAACAGGGGAGGACAACGGTGGGCAATTTGCAGCAGGGAATCTACAAGCTTCGAGGTGAGGAGACATATCAGAGTCTCGGGTCCGGTGGGGAGTGGGGGGGTGTGAACCTATGTGTTACGGAGAAGCCATTCCATGAAGAGGAAGGTCTTGAGCTCTTTCCTGAACTGTAGCAGCAATGGGGTAAGTCTGGTAGGAGGCTCCAGAGTCTTGGAGCATAGAGCGAGAAGGCTGTTCTTCTAATTTTTTTCCTTCCTGCAAGCCTTCACATTTCCTTACTTCTGGATTGCAGGCCTCTGGAGATGCCGAGTTTCTCAGTGAGGTAGCTTGGGGACTTCAGGGTGACAGCCTTGTAGATGGTGCAACAGGATTTGAAGATGATACAGGCTTACAGTGGGAACCAGTGCAGTTAGTAGAGGGTCAGGGTTGAAATTCCAGAGTTCTTTCATGAGCCATGCTGCAGTATGCAGGACACATCTTAGGGGTACCAGGGTAGTCGCTAGAAGGCCTTCCAAAAAGTAACTTTGTGTAAGGCACCATGAATAACAGAAATTCTGGTACTTGAATGTTACTCCAATTACAACAAACAAAATAAGTGGATGTAGGTACATGTCTGGTAACCTTTCACAGAACCAAGAGAGGAAGAGTCAAGGTTGTCTGGTAATAGCTAAACATGTTTTGGGGTAGGACTCCCAAGATGGCCGCCGGCGCAGTGAGACATGTCTAAGTCTCTCTCCTGCCAGACCGCAATGAAGTACCACAAAAAAAGACAGATGATCCGATGATCCACACTGAATAAACACCAACCCGTACTCCGCGGAGGCAGCCAGTGCATCAGGTGAGAAATAGTCGCCCCAGAGGAGTGGACAAGAGGAGACACGGGAGCGGAGAGGCACGGACTCCCCTCCCCCTCCGAGGAACGTCGCAGGAGCCTGCGGCGAGGAGGGCGACTGCAGAGGGAGGAGGAGGCAGCAGCAGGGAACCCGGCAGCGTGGAAAGCGCAGACCGGCACTCGTGAGGGGCGGCGCACCTCCCTTCCTGGCCACGGAGGACGTGCTCCTGCTGTGGAGCCCTGCAGTGTGCTACGCCGGGGAAGTCATAGAGCACCACAGTGAGGGACCACTCGGCCCCTCAATACAGGAAGCAGAGCACCGGAGACCGGACCGCGGGACACACAGTCAACAGGCGCCGGGGGTGCAGAATGAGGGCGGCTCCCCCCATTACCTCTCCGCAAAGAAGGCAAGGGGGTAACTACCCCATGTGAGGCACCCTCCCAAGCCAATCTTCAAGGCCACATGCTGCGGGAGAGGGGTGAAGGGGAACAGAAGGAGCACCAAGTGAAGAACTCCCCCCCAGGTTCAAGCCCTCAATGGGCAGACAGCAGCCCCCAGATCTGTAACACAGGCCCAGCGCTTCCAAGGGGCAATAGAGACAGCACCCCTCCACCACCAAGAAAGGTTTCACCCCCCCCCCCAGTTTCCCTCCTATCTCAGTCAGCAGAGGACAGCAAGGACAACCAACAGAGGGCACAACAGTGAAGTCACCGAAAGGCGCCCACTCCCTCCCCGGAGCTACCCCATCGAGGCCATGTCCAAGGCAAAGGGGAAAGGGGGCTCGACCCAAACAAACCCACAATCTGCCAAACAGGATCCAAACCTGATGCAAATGTGGTCGTCGGATACCACGGTACATACTAGGGGTAGGGTTCTGGAGGACCCCCCAGTTGACCACAACCCTCCCAACACAGGCCAACTACCTCCATCAAGGGATGACATGCATACATGGTTCCTGGAGTTACAGGACAAGTTTATGTCAATGGTGCAGGACCAGTTCGCCACGATGAGGAATGAAATGAAGCAGGTGGTCCAAGAACTGAAGTTAGATGTTGCCAGACTGGAAGAGAGGACAGACACGCTCGAGAGAATCGTCCAGAACACAGAAGAAGAAGCATAGCAAAACAGTGGGATGCAGGAACACCTGGTGCGGCTGACCCACAACCTAGAGATCCAATGTGAGGACCTAGAAAATCGGTCCTGCAGATCCAATATCTGTATTAAGAACATGGTGGAGTCGGTATTGGGCAAGGACCTCAAAAATGCAGTCCAGGAGGTGTTTAGAGATATTCTAGAGGCACAAGAAGTGGAAACCATTGGGATCGACCGGGTGCACAGAGTGGGCCCAAAAAGAACAGGTGCGCCAGGGGAAAGACCAAGAGATGTGCTGGTAGCCCTCTCCTCATACCCGCAAAAAGAACAAATCTTAAGGAGGGCGAGGCAGTTGGACCACATAAGGATAAATGGGACAGACATCCAGCTATACCAGGACCTGGCATTGGTGACTTTACAAAAAAGAAGAGAGATGGCCCCGCTGGTTAAGGAACTGGTGGCGAAGGAAATACGATACAAATGGACGTTTCCATTTGGTCTGCTGTTTGAGTGGGAAGGCAAACAAAGAAGAGTGACTACCTGGGAAGAAGGGCTCCACATAATGGACATTCATGTAGAGGGGGCGGAGGGAAGGGGCAACAAGGCAAGGGGAGAATACCTCAAAAGGCCGAGAGGTTGGGAAAAAGTACGACAAAAGAAGAAGCAAAATGGAAGGGGAAACACCACAAGGACCACAGATGAGTAGAGGGGAAATAAGTGAAGACTAAGTCGTAGAGGACAAAGCCAGAACAACAGGAGGTTGGAGAGATGAACACTTAAGGATATCTGGAGAATGCAATATCCAGCTGCCCGGTAGAGGACCCGGAACGGGAACACAGTAAGGACCGAGGAAGATGCTGGGTTTAGGAACCTCCGCGAACTTCACCCCGAGTTCATTTAGGGCAGGGAGCGATAGGCTCAACGCCCTAGCATCCATAGGTACCCGGGCCCTCCTCGAGATAATAGTTGGATCAAAGTTTATAGTTGGGGGTTTGGGGGGAGGGCGGGGAGGGGATCTCCGGAAGAAGGAAGGGATATCAGCATTCGGGAACTTATAACACTCAAATCGGGCTAAGACAATATGGGGAAACTTAGAATTCTCTCATATAATATAAGGGGCCTGAACTCCCCTGTGAAGAGGAAAAAGATAGAGAGCATGCTCAAGAGGGAAAAGGCGAACATTCTTCTACTACAAGAAACCCACATAAGGGCCCAGGATAAACAGAAGTTGCATCTCAGAGGGTACAAGATATGGGCTCAATCCGATGCTATAGATAAAAGGGCTGGGGTGCTGATAGCAGTAAAAGAGGGAGCGGACGTTATACTACGGATAGGGAAGGGAGGTCCGCGTTTGCCAACTTTGTGCTAGACGGTAGCCGTCCCACCCTGGCTACGATATATGATTGATTGATTGATATTTGATTTCTATCGCGCTCGTACACAAGTGTTTCAGAGCGTGACAAGGCAAGGGAGGGGAACAGGGGAGAACAAAACAGCGATCTTACTAGGCCCAGTGACATTGAGAACGCGCAAGTGCATGGGAGAGGGGGAGGGGAAAAGTGCATGGAAGGGGGGAGAGGTGGAAAGTATGAAGCAGAGGAGAAACAGATAAATAACAATAAATAAATAATAAAGGCAACAAACAGTGGTAATGCAGCCAGCAATTTGCAAGTGCTAGGCTTAAGGCAGCAGACAGGGTAGGTCTGATAAGTGCAGGAAGAAAAAGGGGGGGCTGTATGGGTACAGATACAGACCCCAGTGCAACGGGTGGCCCGGAGGCAGTGCGGGAGGGTGGCAGGATGAGCAGGTACCTGGGCCCAAAAGACAGAGGGTGGCTAGGTGCACGGTGCCAAGAGAGAACAGATCAGCAGGGGAGAGGGGGAACGAAGGCAGAAGAAAAGAGGAAGGTCTTGAGGTTCTTCCGGAACCAGAGATGGTTCTCCTCAAGTTTTAGAGTGGCAGGGAGGCTGTTCCAGAGGGAGGCCCCAGCCGGAGACAGAAATCTACCCCCAGCTCGTTTCTTAGAAAAACGACTGACCCTGAGTGAGTTGGAGGTAGAGGAGCGAAGAGCTCGAGAGGGGAGGTATTTGCGGAGGGGTAGCAGAAGGTATTTTGGACCCAGGCCCCAGAAAGCCTGTGGACAATGCAGAGGGTTTTGAATTTAATCCTTGCATCCACTGGGAGCCAGTGCAGAGATTTCAGAGCTGGAGAGATACGATCCCAGGGCTTGAGGCCAAGGACAAGCCTCGCAGTCCTGTTCTGGATTAGTTGCAGATGGCGGAGAGTAGAGGCAGGTAGATTTAGAAAGAGGCTGTTACAATAGTCCAAGCTAGAGAGAACCAGAGCTTGAGATACCATGAGCTTCTGGGGGAAGGAGAGGAAAGGCAGAGTACCTCTGAGGAGGTGTAGTCGGAAATTTGATTTTTTAGAGACCTCAGAGATGTGGGTGGAGAAGGAAAGGGTGGAGTCAAAGATGACCCCGAGGTTCTTAGCCTCGCAGGTGGGGGTAGGAGGAAGGCCAAGGGAGGCCGGCCAGAGAGTGAGGGGAAAGGATGGTGAAGGTGTGCCGATGAGGAGGATCTCCGTCTTGCTGGCATTCAGACAAAGATCATTGGCGGCACACCAATCTTGAATGGCAGTTAGTCAATCAGAGATGAGAGAGGGAGAGGAGGTGGCAGAGGGAAGCCTGAAAATGAGTTGAGTGTCGTCAGCGTAGCACTGGAAATTTGAGCAGAAAATGGCAATGCAATGGGCGAGAGTTGCCAGATATTGGTTGAAAAGCCAGGGCGAGAGGTTAGACCCCTGGTGAACACCACAGGTAGAGAGGAGGATAGATGAAAGGAAGGACCCAAGTTGGACCTGGGAGGGTCGATCTGAGGAAAGAGGTCAGCCAGGCCAGAGCCTGATCAGTGATACCCAGGTTTTCACGGAGACGGTTGAGCAGGATGGTATGGTTGACCGTGTCGATGGCAGAAGAGAGATCGAGGAGGATGAGGACAGAGGGAATGTTAGAGTCAAGGTTGGTGAGCAGATCTTCACGGATGTTTAGGAGAGCAGTTTCCGTGCTTCTGGCAGCTCTGAAGCCAGACTGATGGTCAAGGAGACAGCCAACAGAATTGGAATGAAGGTTAAGCTGAGAGATGGCCAACTTTTCCAGGAGTTTGCCAAGAAAGGGAGTAATGGAAATTGGGCGATAGTTAGCTGGACAAGAAGGATCAGCTGTGGGTTTCTTGAGAAGAGGATGCACAAAGGCGTGCTTCAGAGGGGAGCGGAAGGATCCAGAGGCAAAGGAATGGTAGCAAAAATCAGCAACGGCCGGAGCGAGGGTGTCAATGTGGTCCTTGATGGTTTTAGAGGAACAAGGATGAACCTGTTTGGAAGAGGCTTTCATATGCACCCAACACGGGTCAAGATGGTTTCTTACGGGATGCGATGGGGAAGCTTGAGGGCTTTGCAAAAGGAGAGGTGATAATGGGGGGAGACCTAAATATAGCTTGGCACCCACAAATTCTATAGGAGCACGGGGGGACCCCAAAGCCAGGGGGCACCGTCCAAGCCTCTTAAGCAAAAGATGGACCAGATGGCGCTGTGTGATGTATGGAGGGAACTAAAGGGCCAACAGAGAGGATTCACGTATTATTCACATGTATACAACACTATGTCAAGAATAGACTATTTCTGGGTGTCGGTGGGGCTGATGGGCAAAATTCAAGGAATGGACATAGGCTCCATAGCATTGTCGGACCATGCCCCACTATGGTTGGAGGTAATGACCCGGGAGGAGAGGAGGGCTCTGGCGTTGGAGGCTCCCGCAGGATCTTCTCCTGGACCCAGTAATGGGAGAAGCGATAAGGGACAAAATCACAGAATATTTTGCACAAAACGATACAGGGGATGTCCCATTAGGAACAGTCTGGGAAGCTTTCAAAGCGCTAATCCGCGGACATTTGATAGCACTGAAAGCATCCAAAGACAACCAGAGGCACTGCTGGGAAAGCGAACTAGAAAAGAAAATAATGGATACACGGGAGAAACTACTGACTCACCCCACCAGAAGTCTCAAGAAGGCTCTGAGACACGTGCAGGGGCAGCTGGAAATGCTACGCACTAAAAAAGCAGAGAAATCCCTCCTGTATCTCAAGCAACGATACTACATCAAAGCCAATAAGGCAGATAGATACCTGGCAAGGCAACTCTGCGAAAAACAAAAGTCAATGACCATCATGAACATCAGAAACGCACAAGGAGAGACTCAAACGCACACCCAGGATATGGGGGAGGCCTTCAGGGCATTCTATCAATAGCGGTACGCTACGGAATGCCCGGATGGAAGCAGCCAAGACAGGTTTCTACAATCTCTCCCCATTCCAAAAATACCAGAGGAGGACAAATTGGCCCCAGAGAGCCTGATTAGCGAAGAAGAAGTGAAGAAGGCAATAGCAGAACTCCCTAACAACAAGGCACCCGGCCCAGATGGTTTCACTGCCCCTTTTTATAAAAAATATGCGGACATACTTACCCCAGTTTTGACGAGACTTTTCAACACCTTCAAAGAAAACGGAAACGTAACCCTGTCAATGAATGAGGCTAAGGTTCTGGTATTCCATAAAGCAGGAAAAGACCCCTCCCTCCCCGGCTCTTACCGCCCCATAGCCCTGATTAATTTGGACTCTAAGATTTACACAAAAATTCTGGCAGCAAGGTTATCCCCTCTTTTGCCCACCCTAATAAACACTGACCAATTTGGCTTTATACCTGGTAGACAAACACACGACAACCTGAGAAGACTAATACACCTAGTGGAAAAGATAGGCATTACACACACGCCGGCAATCCTGCTCTCACTAGACGCCGAAAAGGCATTTGACCGGGTTAAGTGGTCTATCCTTTTCAAAACATTGAAGTGCATGGGATTTGGAGATCAATGCATAAACATGGTTAGAGCCAATTACAACTCTCCATCAATTAGGATAGCCATAAATGGAGAGGTCACAGATAGGGTAGAGATAACAGGGGGTACCAAACAGGGATGTCCTCTTTCCCTCCTCCTATATGCCATATTTTTGAAGCCACTGCTAATTAGAATCAGGGAGTCAACCCTTATAAAGGGGATTGAGATGGCAGGCAGACAGCACAAAGTAATAGCCTTCGCAGATGACGTGATGTTGGCCTTAGCCAACCCGGGAAGGACATTAGCCTTAGCAATAAAAGAACTGGAGACTTTTGGGGCAATCTCAGGCCTTAAAATAAACAGAACAAAATCAGAGATACTACCTTTGGCAGGTGAGAGAAGGGAACTGGAAAGGGAGGCAGCACCACTAGACCTAAAAATAGCAGAAAAGGGAATCAAGTACCTGGGTGTTACTCTCACACACAGGGTGGTCTTGCTGTATAAGGGAAACTATCCCCCACTCCTGGATCAAGTAAGGAGGGATCTGTAATGCTGGTGCCCTCTAACGGTCTCATGGTGGGGCAGGATTCAGTCAGTGAAAATGAACATTCTCCCCAGGATTCTATACTATTTTCACGCTCTCCCAATAACAGTCCCTAGATCCTTCTTCAAGGCGCTGTCAAAGGCAATCTCGTCCTATATTTGGAAGAGGAAATCGCCAAGGGTCGCCAGAGCTACCCTTACGGCACTAGAGCAGGGGGAATGTCCCTACCACACTTTAGAAAATATTACCAAGCAGCGCAACTATGGGTACTGTAGGAATGGCTGGGGGAAAACCAACAAATGATATGGGTAACTCAAGATAGGGCGGTAGCCAGATCTCCTTTGGAGGACACCTTATGGAAATCAAAACAACATAGGCACCCAAATCTCTTTATCAGTGAGGTCATGAAGACTACTCTGGAAGCCTGGGACTAACAAACGCGGACGGGCATCATGACCACAGTGGAAGCCCCCTTTATGCCCATATGCCAAAACCCCAAATTCCCACCGGGATTGGAACATGGGGCTTTTGAGAAATTGGAAGCTGGAGGGTGCAAAAACATTGGGGAAATGTTCCAAGACAAAGAAATGAAATCGTTTGAGGAGTGTAAAGCTCTTCTAAACCTGACAGAGGCGGACAGGTACAGGTACGACCAGCTCAGACATTGGTTGGCGACACCAGAAGTCAAACAAGCGGCTACAAGGGACCTCACTCCATTTGAAAGGTACTTGATAACCAACTCGGGATCCAAGAAGTTAGTCTCCTCTCTCTATAACTTTATCAACTCACAGGAAGAAGAAGTTAAATGGCCCTAGATGATCAAATGGGGGAAAACACTAGGGGAGGATATTCCAAAACAGCAGTGGGTGGATCTGTGGATCAGCATACCAAAAATGACTCGATCAGTGGAAACAAGGGAAATTTGGCTAAAAATAGTAACCCAATGGCACTACACACCGGAAAGACTACACACTATGTATTCGGAAACTCCCAATCACTGCTGGAGGGGATGCTCAGAGGCAGGTATGTGAAAGCACATATGGTGGGACTGCCAGGGGATCAAAGGCTTCTGGACTGAAGTGAAGACGAAGATGAAAAAGATGTTCCCAGATGTGGAGCAGTTGGGGGAGAAAGTCTGGCTCTGCGGAATGAAAGACCAGACGGCCAAGAAATTCAACAAGTCACAATGGAGGAGTTTCATGGGTTTAGTCATAGTGGCATGGGCGGCAATTGCCCAAAACTGGAAAAAGCAAGATCCACCTCTACTGTACGCATGGCTTCAGAAGGTCTGGTTGCAAATGACCATAGAAAAGCTTACACATATCATACGGGGCTTGAATGAATCCTTCACAAAGGAATGGGGCGGGGGGGTTCTGGACTATATGGAACAATGGTGCCCACATAATATTAGAATAACAGACATATTTAGTTCATAGTGATTTTCCCCCATAAGAGAGAAAAGAATCATCAGTTCTGGGGACGTTGGTGCACAGTACTTTGCATTCCAATTTACTTTGCTACATCGTCCTCTTTCAGAAACATTGTGCCACTGCCTCCTCCAGTTCTGCAAGTCTCTCAATCCTCTGCACTTCTGAGTCCTACACCCCTCGGTTAAGCAAACCCTGTCATGGACCTGAAACAATTTCAGTTACTGAGTGTATTACACTCTAGTAAGGAAGTATTTGCAAATTGTGGATCCAGATTTGTTTGCACTATGAATAACTTGATCGACAACCATTGTCTGTACTAGTTTGGGGTGATAGGAGTTGTAGGCCAAAATATCAAGACAGGCATAGGTTGCTTTCCCCTGCTAGACCAATGTCATTAACTGTCCCAAACTCAGCGCTGCAAATCACCCTAAGCCCCTCACCCCCCAACATGCAGAACATTTGCTGCACTGGTATAACTTCACTGGAATGCTCTACCCACCACCCAAGACCTGGTTCTGCATTGCAAACCCAAATAATAGCACCATAATATAGCATCTTCAACTACAGGGTTCCCCAGTCAGCCTTCCCGGCCATCCTCAAACCTGGTTGACATCACTTGTAAAAAATACTTAAGAATTAGCTAAATGCTGGGTATTTCAGGCAGTCAGAACAGACAGACCATTTCAGCCTCCCGACAGGCCGATTTTAAACTTTCTGCCCAATCACAGAGTCCAATGGGGGCCACAATCTGAACTTCACACCATGGGTGGAATTGCAGTAGGTTCGGATTTTTGCATTCAATCTACGGTTCCAATTCATGGTTTGAAAACTGTTATTTTCTACCTGATCCCTCATCTTGAGCACCTTCAAAGTGGTCCTAACAAACCAATGACTGCATCCAAATAGAATGTCCCCACACTCATCTCTGATCCACAAGGCCAATCTCACTTGTACAAAGTATATAACAATTGCTCTTATTTTTAATTTTGACTAGTAGGTGAAGCCCTAACCCCAAGCTAAACTATTGGCATAACAGTAAAGATAGGATGGTGATGAGATGTGAGGAGAGATGGTTCTTTGTGTTTACAACGACCTCTGTTTGCCATTGTAATTTTGGTCACCCCTTTTTCGTCGAGCAAGTTCGACCTCCTTTTTTCTGTTATGGGGGATCCCCTGTTCCCCTCTACCCCACACCCCGGCACCCCAACCCTTATCAGTGCTAAACCTAACCATGGCATACTGAGGAGAGACACACAGCCTATGGGTGTTGTTTGAATTTTTACCCACCTATTATTCTTTTTAATATTTATTGAATGCAGACCTAGTTTCGGGAAGCAATGGAGCGCTTTACAAACCATAAAGGGAAGGACACAGTGAGGGAAGCAGAGATACAGAGGAGCAGGGAGGGGGAAGGCAGGCAATTTTGCAGCAAAGGATCTACAAGCAATTAGGGGAGGAAATACTAGAAAGCACATCACCCTATCTCAGCTAGGGTGGCGAGTGGAAGGTATGGATCTAGGTGTTAAGAAGGAGCCATTCCAGGAAGTGGCAGGTTTTAAGCATTCTTTCTGAAATGTAGAAGTAAGGGGGCTGGTCTGGTGTTGACCGGGAGGAGGTTCCAGAGTCTTGGGGCAAAGACAGAGAATGCAAATCTTCTGGTTCTTTCATTCCCGCACTGGCACGGCAGGAGGTTAAGTTTGCACATGTCCTTACTTCCGGTGGATGAAACGCCTCCAGCGATGCTGGGTGTCTCAGTGAGGTAGCTTGGGGACTTTCGGGCAACATCCTTGTAGATGATGCATCAGGATTTGAAAAGATATGCTTGCAACGGGAGCCACTTCAGGTCGATGGCGGTCTGGATTATTTATTTATTTTATTGGGCATTTATAAAGCGCCCATACAATAAATGGTGTTTCATGGTGCCACAGACAAAAGGGGGAGGCAGGGAAGAATACAACAATAGCAGTCCTACTAGGCCTTGTGTCATTCGGATAATGCAAGTGCAGTAACAATACGTGCAGACGGGAAGGAGTGGGGAGTGATAATGCTCGGGTGGGAGGAAGGTGCGGGGCAAGAGGAGCTATACAAGTGCAAGGGGGAGGAGGAGGGGAAGAAGAGGGCCCCTGGGGCTAGGCAAGTGATAACGGGAGATCAGGTGGGAAAGTGCCAGGGGAAGCAGGGAGTGAGGACCGCATGCTAGGTGCATGATGTGGTCGAATTAGCAGAGTCCTTTGATGAGTCATGCTGCAGCATGCAGGACACATCTGTTGGGACCAACACCCAGGTATTGTCGAGGGCTACTAGGAGTTCACGAACTCAGAACTCATGGAAGGCCCAACTCCTTCCTTTCCCAAAAGGAACGCAAGCCCATACGGACAGCAAGTTCAAACTGCAGTTTATTACAGCCAAAAACCAACAGGGTTCAGTGCACGGATAGAAGAAATCCAGGAACATCTCAGTGAACTCTGGCTCGCCGGCCAGTTTTCATCCAAAACCATGTCATAGTGATGTCCCGAATTGGGACCTACTGCATGCAGAAAACCTACCACCGCCTGGGATTGGGCGTTGAGTGGTGGTCCACACATAGTGGACCTTATACATGTTAGTTCACTGGCTCTTACATGTCAGGTGGCTGGCCTGGCCCATCCCTGATTATCTAATACTATACAATGTTGCACTGTGAGGTCTTACCATTGGTTCTTGCCCGTTGCTACCCACCCCTAGGATCCTGAACTGCAATTGGCTAGAGATGGTCTCCCCAGGCCTAGTATTCGAAATGGTTCTCAGGTCGAGGTGTACCTTTTCAAGGTAATAAGTGTAACTATGTGTCTGCATTGTAACTCGTGTGCACCACCAAAGACAATGGCCCTCATTACGAGCATTGCGGTCTGGGATGTACGTTACCGGTAAGCATGCCGGTACCGTACTTCCCGAACCGCCATACTACGGGCTCTGCTCGCGGGAACCGTTTCACCCGCCAGGTTTTTCCTGACGGGTGTAATGACCCCGCGAGCAGAGCACGTTGGATGCAGCGGCACATGCAGAGTTGTGCCGGTGCATCCGACGTCCCCATCCCTATTCAGCCCTATGGGGCAGAACGGGGATGAGGAGGCCCTTGATTTCGGCACCTGAAAATTGGCAAGTACCGGGTCTGCCTAACTCAGCATGACTGGATTCTTGCCCATTCACGGGTGCCAGAAACCCTTGGTACCTTGGTGGCTTTTTAACGGCACGGCTACCACCAGAGTTGTAATGAGGCCCAATAGGCCTCATTATAAGTATGGCGGTAGAGTAAAAACGGCGCTGGTAGTGCTACTGGCGCCATTGCTACCGTACCGCCATACTACGAGTTGTGCTTGCGGGTCTCGCTCTGCCCGCCAGGTCGGACCTGGTGGGCAGTGCGGCACCCGCGAGCACAACTCGTAGATGCACCAGCACCATTATGAACGGTGCCGGTGCATCCGAGCTCCCCATTCCCATTCAGCCCTATAGGGCCGAATGGAGATGGGGAGTCCCTTATTACCAGCACCCGCGAATGGGTAATTACCGGGTCCGGCAAACACTGCATGACTTGGTAATTGAGGATTTGCGGGTGCTGGATTTTTTTGCAAGTTTGGAGGTAGCCCTGCCTGTACTACAGGCAGGGCTACCTCCAAACTTGTAATGAGGCCCAATGAGACTGCTCATTCTCATTCTCATCATGCAACCCTCGTCTCTTGCTGTAACGACTTTGTTGCAAGCTTCTGTCTCGTGGCGTGAGACCAATCCTCTTTCCCAGTGCCGGTTTCGATTCGTCATTCAAGCTGCCGAGTCACATGTTCAGCGACCGTGTTTTGCGTCTCTGGAGCTACGAATTACTCTGATTTATGTGGATTTATTCGTATTTATTGAATCTGGTGTTACTGCAGTTCAGGGAATGTAATGTCACTTGTACCTTGGTGGCTTTGGCAGTCAGCCCTGTCCCACACAGTTGATCTTCTGTTCAGTCTGAACTCAGCTCAGCTCTTACAGTGGCTGTTGTGGCCTACTGTGATTTATCTAAGCCATGGCATGGTTTCTACATGCTGGTGTTATTCTATAGTTCTCCATATGTTAGTAACATATTGGTCCTGTCAGGTCCCGTAAGTGCTCCTGCAGTTCCAAAGGTTATTTGCATGTAAGTATCCGCAAGCTTGCTCAGGATCTCTTACTTCTTGCGGTTTCTGCGTTGCTGTGATAAAGCTAATGACAAAATAATAAAAGCAAAGAAGATATGTAAATGTACTTGTCCTCTAGCTTATAGAACTGTCCCGCCTATGTTCTTCATGTATTCGGGTGCATGTTTGGTGTCCCGAAGTGCGGATGGCATGTGTGCTTCATGTCTAATGCTGCTGTGTCATGGTCTCTCTAACAACGTCAGTAGTGTGGCTTCTTGGCGCTTTTGTCGAGACTGTCAATCAAAGTCTCTTTAGTAGCATCCTGAGGCTCCTTAGCCACTCTAGGTAATGCTTACACTGCTCCTGGGCTATATGGTTGGTGGAGTGGGTATCTTTCTGCATACTTGTCTGCCACGGGAGCACTAGGAATCGGTCCGAAATGGTATGGGCGATCGTGGTATTTGCGGTTCTTCTTCCGAGCCATGTGTCTTGAGGAAGGAGGAACAGGGGCAGGATTCGACCATCCCTCCCAACATCTCAGAGGTGCCAGGGTAGACGCCGGAAGGCATTCCAAAAGCATCCAGGTGTGAGAGGCCCAAGGCTTGTATAGCAGATTTGAAGTTGTTTTGTGGGATGAAGGGCTTGATTTTCCGCAGGAAAGAAAGTTGGTACCAGGATGTTTGTGTCTTGTTTGATATGTGCTGCTTAAAGGAAAGGTGTCTCTCAATGTCAATACCAAGGGACCTGGCGCAGTTGGCCAGCTGGGGCGTGAAGCCCACGAGGTTCATATCAGAAGGCCAGGCCTGCATGTCAGGGTGTTGAATGTTGTTGGTCAGCAGTAGGAATTAATTCCTGGAGGGGTCAGGTGAGCACTGGACATCCAGGAGTGGATGAATGTGAGGCAGGCCTTGAGCCTGTGGATGTCTTTGATGGAGGATATCTTGAGGTAGAGCAGCGTGTCGTTTGTATATTGGTGGATGGGGGTGTTGTGTGGAGCAAGGAGTGTTCTGAGTGGTTCCATGTTAAGATTAAAGATCAAAGGGGAGAGGATGGATCCTTGTGGGACTCCACACATGATAAGTAGATTTGGTGATCTGAAAGAATCCATTTGTACAGACTGTGAACATTAGCAAGCTGGGATTTGAACCAGATCAGGGCAATCTTGCTGATCCCCATGCAGCGATGTTGATTGTATGTGAGTGCCTGGTAGTCTACTGTGTCGAATGCTACTGAGAGGTCAAGGAGAACCAGGAGGCAAGGAATGCCATTGTCGAGGATTTAAAGGCGCCTTGGCCACCCATACTCATGCTAATTCCCATTACCCCCCACTACCTGCCCCTCCCAGCCCAAAACATAGACTCCTGTGATCTCGTTAAACAAACTCTATCACACAGTAACATCAAACTATGGGTTCTTATGGGCTGCCATTATTAATTCTATGCAGTCTTCTGAAAGGTAATTTGTTTAATTGCAGCTGGATATAAATTTCTAGTGTAATAAAAATGGATTAATCATGTGGGTCTTCAGCCACTTGTTTTTTAAACAATATTTGTCACTGTGTGTTCCTTGCATTGAATTCTAGTTAAAAACAAGCATTGTCAAAGCCAATGTTGGCTCTTTTATATGCATTTGCCTAGCACTGCCATCGTAATCCCAGCTGCATCATTTGCCAGCTGTTTCCATTTTATAGCTAGGTAGTGCCAATATAGCAGTGCCTAGCCCAATTATGCCTTCACGGCAGGAAAAACTTTTAACTTTGCAAACGCTTGTTAATAGGGTATATTTCGGTCACCTCCACATTCTGCAGATAAATGGCGTGTAGAAGCTAAATCGGTGACATGGGGATATTGGCACCCATTAATTAACATCAGAAGTGTAGCGATCTTGAGTGCCAAATGCTTCATGGGGTCAGATTAGGCCAGCTGGATAAAAATAAAACATGTGAATTACAAAAAGTGACGCCCAGTAGCCGCAGGTGTTTCATCTAAGAGTTCTGAGATGACACATGGTGTATACTACTAAATCAGAGGCACTCCGCCATCCTGGCTGGTGCGTTTTGCTGCACAACACGGCAGGAGGATAGGCAACCCGTGAGCCCACATGGGACGGGAGGGGGGGGAGAACGGCCTACTCCAGAAACGTGCAAGACCCTGAGTCACCGCGTCAGAATGTAAACACCGCTCTGTAGGAAGGGAGGGGCGTTTCCAACAACACGCGCAACAAAAAAACAAAGCCTGGGCGGGTACCTGGCGGTCAAAGAACGAGTATCGCTGTAAGGATATAAAGCAGGCCTTGTTGTGTAGCTTCTGCTTTCAGAATAAACATGGCTTGTCACAGGTGCACCACAGAAACAAACAGACGCTCTGAAGCCCCTTGTGGAAAGTAGAAATGAGCGTCTGTGAACACCTTCTGCTGGGCGAACTTGTGGCATGTGGGGGTTTTCACGTGTCCTTGTAAATAAGGGAATAAAGCAGCACAAACTGCTGATTTATTTAAAAAAATAACCACATGTACATCTCAACTCACACTATTTCAGACTGGGTCGCCATCATCCTTCGTATGCCCCCCCCCTGCATAACAAAGCGAAGGCTTGCATTAAACTTCAGTGTCTTCAGCGCCCCAGTCCCAAAAATGATTCCACGGGGGCGCCACTTAGTTGCCACACTCCTCCTTGGATCCCAGCAGCTTCAACTGCCCGAATACAAACTTAAACAATGAGACACTCACTAAATAAAACGTTTGCATGACATCAGATACCGGTTCCAAGAGGCAACAGGAGTTTCCAGCACGGACGTCCATGGACTACCACATGCAGCGCGTTTTCAATGCATTGAATGGGTACTTTTAACTGTGTGCTTAAGGTATGTTAAACAGGTGCTTGGGTGTATTTACTCGTACCCTCTGCCTTCAGGGCATGAGAGTCTTTCCCAGTCACGTCTGACATCCTGCAAAGTTCTGTGCACACCCCGCGTTGTGGGGTGCACCGAGAGCCTGGCACTGCAGCGGGGCCGTCCGCCCTGCGTGCCCACACCTCCCGGATGAAGGCAGTTCCCAGGGAGGGGGCGGGACCGCGGTTTGTTTACTGGCTCGGCACAGTCAGAGCAGGGACGCTTCAGCTGCGAGCCAAAGCGACCGCGGGGGAGCCAAACCGTCATTGAGCAACGCTCCTCGCCCGCCCGCCGGCCGCGCGGAAAACGCGGAAAACGCGGACTCGGGCTAACTCCTGTGCGTCCTGCGAGCATATGTGGAGTGGGGGGAAGGGCGGTGTGTGTACAAAGTCAACGGAGGAGAGCGCGCATTCCAGCGACTCGTGACAGAGAGCTCAAGTTCCAAGGGTCCGCAGCAGGGAGACGGGAAGTTTTTTTGAGCAAAGCATAGTTGCCAGCATTTGAGAATAAACAAGAGTACGGTTTTGTGGGTGAAGAGGGAGAATTGCATGTACATATTTAATTATTTTGTATAACATAAGGAGGCGACAAGTTAAATAAAATGTGCCAACTAGAGTATTTTTCAAAAAAGAAACACGCTCTTTTGAACAATTGCAGAATGTGAATATATGAAGAATGGGTATTTTTGTAGACTTTTGTGCTTACATTACAAAATAAACGTTGAAATGGTGAATTGATATTTCGCTAAGATGGCCCTTGTGCAAATACCTCTTGCAGCAATTCCAATGACGCAATTCATAACTGCATTATAGTGGCCACGTCCATTGGCAGGTGTCAGACTCCAGTTTCCTTTGAATTCCTCACTATTGCCGACTTTAAACTCATTGATCAAATGAGACTGGAGGGTCGGGGGTACGTGCTGCCATCCTCGTTTTCTTCCCCACTCGTCATCTCTCTGTTATGTGTCTGCATGCTATGTCATGAGCAGATCAGCAGCACACTGCAATGTTTCATTTTTTTTATGGGCGCCTTAATTCATACTTTGTCACTTTTTCGTCAAACTGTTTTTTTTCTCCCAAGTTATCCCCCGGGGCGAACGGTCCGTTCAACCCCGAGTTCTTCATTGTGGTGATACCAATGCAGATCACTGATAACAGCATTATGGCCCTGCACACGTGCACCCAGCCACGTAACTTGTGCATACACCTCAGCACCGCCCTTGCCACCCAGAAGCGGCCACGTGCATGCGAAGTGTCCGAAAATGTTTTCCCACCCTCCCGCAAAAATGCAAGGAGTGACATTGTCAGCAGCGCTGGTTGCATTTAATGCCGAAGAAGAGTCGGGAGAGGGAGAGGAGAAAGAGCCTGGAAGGGATGCTGAGAAAAAGCGGCTACGTGCGGGGAGGTAGCAGCTCTGCCGAGGCCCGTGAGGGAGGGGGGGGGGGAGGCTGGGAAAGAGCAAACACACGGCCCTGTTTATTTATTCTGCTGCACGGAGCAGCGGCACTGCGGCCGCGCTGCCTGCTACCAAGGCATCGATTTACTGCGAGATGCGTTCCTTCCTCCTCAGTCCGGGGGCGGGGCGCGGCCCCCTTTGCTGCAAAGAAGTATGACGTACTTCACTTTATTCCTAATTTTAATATCACTTTGGTGCATAACTGTATGTTCACACACACACACAGGGTGTGTGGTTTCAGCTATGTACCCACACGTGCGCTTTAGAATGAAGACTGAGCGTGTAGGTTGCAAACTAAACAAAGCAAACACGACCTTCATTGCACAAGTTTTCATGAATAAATATGCTACTTCTCTTTTTCGTGCACGGTGCCTGTTCCGGGATTCGCAGAGCTGAGCCCGTGGCCGAAACAGCAGCGCCACCACTGGTGCAGTGGCGGCGGTGCAGGTGCTCGGGCACCACACGTGTCTGAGCCAGGAGGGGAGGGGGTTGTGGGCTCCTGTGCAGTTCGCTCCGGTGGAGCCTGCCTCCGGGTTTTGCGCCTGGCTCTGTCGGCTCCGCCCTGCGGCCGCTGTTATATGAGCGGGTGTAGAGCGCAGTCTCTCATTGTTGGCAGAGTGTGTCAGAGCTGTTGGAGTGTCCGAGACAGCGCTATCCGGATCCTCTCTTATAGCCCTGCCCCGGCAGTTCCCGGGGCGCTTATTGCAGCAACCGCAGTTTTTTTTGCAAGGACAACCTAGCGAGAGGTAAGTTGCAATTCCGTGCGGATAGATTAGCCTTGTCTTTTTTTTTTTTAAAGAAAAATGTTACTTCGAGTTTTTCAGCAGCTGGTTGAGTTGTGTGTGTGTGTAACGTTGCTTGTGCAGCGCACGGTATTTTTGTCTGGCAATGTGGACTGTAATCCTCCCAGTGCCTTGGGTCCAGGGTGGCACGAGTCGGCTGTGCGGCTTCGAGGTGACCGGGCAGAGTCCCTGTGTGCAGTGTGTGCGCACCGTCCTCCGGAGTATTTGTGGCTTCTTTGCACATGTGGAGAAAGGCGAGGTGAATCTCGGCGCATCCCTTGTTAGCTTAGAGCGGTGCCTTGTTCCCTTTGTACTCAGGAGCCCTGCACGGGTTGTAGCGCCGGCTCTTGTTCGGGCATCGCACGGACTTGCAGTTTGTGTGGATCATGGTTGTGGGGGCGTTGTGTAATGTGCGCATCGTTGCAGGCTTGTCATGGGAGCGGTGTGGGTGCGTGTGCAGTTCGCCAGCTCTACAGACTGTAGGACCCCCCCCCCACACACACACAGACTGTATAGTGTCAGAGGTCGCACTTGGGATTTGTGGCTGTACTGTCATTTTTGCCGAAGTGTCCCGATTTTCGCGAATCCCAGTGTACGACGTAAAACGCTGTGCTGTGTGAGCGCTGCAGCCGCCCCTCAGTAGCGGGCTATCCGCACACGCCTTTGCAAGGACTCCGTGTTATGTGCTGTTCTCGTTGGGCGCTCTGCACGTAATATAAGACTCTTCATGTAACTAGAACTTGGCTCGGTGATCCGTCAAACATTACCCCTTGAAATCCATGTGTGTGCCACAAATGGGGAATATTGACCGTGCGTGTGTGTGTAAAGATGTATTCCACTGGTTGTGCTTGTGTTTTATGTTCTTAACGTTACCACAAGCAAAGCTAGTCCCCGCCGAAATTGTAGTGTTGTGTAGACTTCCCACGGTGTCTCTAGAAATGGTTGGACTCCCACCACAGTAGGTGCCAGTTTGCCTCCGAGTATGCTGGCATCGGTCGTGCTTTAGCACCCGTGTGACTAGTGACCTCTTAAGTGAACCTGTGGGCTCGTGATTTTGTCTGGCTGCTTCTGTGTGACCATACCGAGAATGAATTTGACCCCCGGTTCCTTTTTCTCTTCCCTAGGTGCACCATGGCCGAGCACATGATGTCCCTGAACCACGGCAGGTTCCCAGACGGGTCCGGCGGGCTGCACCACCACCCTGCGCACCGCATGGCCATGAGCCAGTTCCAGAGCCCGCTCCAGCAGCACCACCACGCGCAGCAGCAACAGCACACCTACAGCGCCGTCATGGCTGACCATCACCTCCACTACAGCGCAGGCACCATGGCATCCAACGTCGCGGTCCGGCACGCCATGGTTCAGGGTGGAGTGGGCGCAGTGCACCCGGGAGGTGGCATGCCTCCCACGGCGCGGTTCAACGGCACCCAGTTCATGGCCCCCCCGGTCACCAGCCAGGCTGCCCAGTTGACGGCCAGTATGCAACTCCAGAAGCTGAACAACCAGTACTTTACGCACCACGTCTACCCACACGGCCACTACCTTCCAGAGCTGCACCCGGCCAACCACCAGATGAGCAGCGGGCAGCAGCATTTCAGAGACTGTGGCGCCAAGCTGAGCGTGGCCATGCCCCCCTCGGCACCGACCCAGCTGCCCCCCAGCGTCATCGACACGGACTTCATCGACGAGGAGGTGCTCATGTCCCTGGTGCTGGAAATGGGCCTGGACCGTATTAAGGAGCTGCCGGAACTCTGGCTGGGACAGAACGAGTTTGATTTCATGACGGACTTTGTGTGCAAGCAGCAGCAGCCCAGTCGGGTGAGCTGCTAGTGCACGCCCAGGAGAAAAGGACATTCACGGCGAATGCCAGGACTCGGGCACCGGATGCTTCTTGCACATCCTGGAAGGTTCAGGACACAGACCTAGACTTCAATAGCAAAGTCTGTATTTGGGGCGTCACCCCCTCCCCCTCCCCCTACTCATTGTCTATCATGGTCTTTTCATTTTCCCCTCAAGTCTCAGATTACCATGAGAGAGAGAAGCGTAATCCTGTTCATTTTTTAAGGTTGTCGATCAGTCCGCATCAAAATCGAGAGAAGGACTCTGCTGCATGGATTTCAAGGGCAGATTACTGCACAAATACTGCCACCTCGCTTCGTCTTTTAACTATGCACTGCAGCACAGCGTTTCCTCTTCTTCGTTCCACTGGCAGACCTGTCGACCCTACGCCTTGCGGGGTCGCTACAGCTGACGCCGGTGCGTGGCTACCCCCTCTACCCCCACTGTACTATAGACAATGCAGCGTGAAGTGTGGACTCGATGCCGGCAGGAACACCTCTCCCCGAGGTCTTGTCTCCAACCCTTTCACGCTGTGCCAATAGTTCATGCGATACATGGAAATAAGATACTACTGTGTGGAAAGCTTTTTAGGAAAATTTGACAGTATTTTTGTACTTTTTTCTTTTTGAAGAAATACTTGTTAATTTATTATATTTTAATTTGCCAATGTCAATAAAGAGTTAAAGAGCGTACCTGTCTACAATTCATTGAACCTGCCTGTTTTGTTAATTCTATTGCTTGGAAGTGGTGGTTTATGTAATGGAGATAACTGTCTGACAACGCTGCAAGCTACTTACTGCCTGGTTGAGTATTTCAATATTGCAAACAAGTATCACTAATTCCGATGGGGGTAGTTTCAAAACCGGTTCAATCTCCGTAGGTTGAAGGCATGCCTGGAGGTATTGGTGCTTCATACTGCTACGTGCAGGCCACCTCACATTGGTCTGTAATTCAGCCACTGTTGGCAATGGTAGGTGAAGGTGTCGATTTGATGGCTATGCCGTGTTAACAGGCTAACCATGCACCCTTGTGGCAAACCCTGCGCACGCAGATTAGCACAGATTAACCACATCTCGCTCCGTTTCAGTTGGAGCGTGCAGTGTTGGTGAGGTTCTAGAATGCGCTTGTGCAAAGCACGTTTCCCGCTCGGAGGCTGTTATCGTGAGGCACGCATAAGTAGATGCATTAAGTGATGACATTGGTTAGAAGTGAACTCGCCGCGTGCTCTTTGGGGAGCGTGTACTCTCAGTCTTTTGGCCAAGTGTTTGGGGGTGTGGCTGCGAGCGCGAGGCGTGGTGTTATTTGCCCGGGTGCCTTTATGAAGGGGTTGGTCTAGGTGTGAATGATACACGGTCCCGTCGGTGGGCAGTCAACCAGTGTACGCAGTTGTCCGATTAAACCACGGGATGCTAGTCGACTCGAACTTGCTGCATAATCGTTTGGGTGTTTTAATAAACATTAACGTTTGTCAAAATAGGTTGCACCCATGAAAAGCGCGCGCCAGTGTTTTGCGCGCACAGCAGTCCACCTCTGACGGTTGCTTAAAGCTTGGGAGCTTTTAAAGCGTCAAACGTGTTCTTTTGTTGGAGAATAATGGCCTTTCGCACCCTCCCAATGAGTACGGTGGAATGGTCCAGTCCTCGTGACTGCTAAACGCAGTAGACACTCCAGACAAACCGAATTGACAGTTGCGGTGCAACAAAGGAATGCTAGAGTTTCTGTTGCTTGTTGGGGACATTATTTGTGATCCGGTGTGACATCTGACGGCTTTACCCATTGACCTTTGCACGGAGTTCTTTGATCTGGGGTCCCCGTGCACCGAAGGCCATGGTTGATGACTTACTAATTGACACCCAGGCAGTGGGTGGGCGTGGTGTTCTTTGTGCAGGCACCCCAGCCCATGGGGCTTTCTGCTTGTCTGCGTTTCACCAATGGACAACGTGGCTCTTGGGCCCAGGACTTTTCCCTTGGCCCAATTTCAGAGTGTTTTATTGCATAAGGTGATGGAGTTGGCAGACCTGTGCTTGGCCCTTCCTGTTTGTGTAGCGTGCGTAAATTATATTTAGCCGGTGCACAAAGCCTTACGTGTGGGAGTGTTGCATGATTACAGAATCTTGCACAGCAACGGTCCCATTCTTGTGATTTGGAGGGGAAGTTGCATCAGTGCTTTACCGTTTAGTATAGCCTGTCTCATTCGTTTGCAATTGTAAAATGCTGGCCTGGTGTCCAAGGCCGACATCAGTACTCTTTCAACCCTGGCTGGCTTTCTTGGTTGACCAATTGGAAATTGGCTTCTTGACTAGACACCTAGCTATGGGCATTGCACCCTTTGAGTGCATGTTGACGCAAAGGCGGCAGCTGATGTGTGCATCCACTCCAGCACTGATTTCAGGCATGTTTGCTGGTGTTGCCAAGCGGCACTGCTGAGGCTGTAACGTGCCTGCCTACCACCTTGAAGAGGGTCACCACATTTGGGCACTAGCTACACAATTGGCTAACTTGGCAGCTTCATAGTGGCTCAGTACGAAAAGGTTGGATCTGGAACTGGTTTTGGTATCTTAAGTAAACCTGTTATGGGGCCTGTGAATTGATTACCTACTGCACCCACCACCCCTTCTGAAGTGATGTACATTAGTGTTCACTGTAAACTGGGGTAGGCAGTGCATGTCCTCCATTGGGCAGGAGGCAGTATGGACTCCTTGGTGCTGGATCTTTTATGCCATACATATATAAAACTCAATCTCAGTACTGCAAAGAACCTGGTGACCCTGCCCCCTTTTGTATTGCATTTTCTTTTGTGGTGCTGCTATTTTGCTTTGTGGCCCCACCAGAGATGACCATCCCAAGAGGCAACACATTTTTCTGGCCAGTATAACTGGGTTCTTGATTGTTGCGGGTCACAGCCTGCTGTTCAACCCAACGTTGCACATGCATTTCTATATGGGGCTGGCTTGCTTTTTACACTCTGCGCTTGCTTCAAGGAGGATGCCCTTTCCTGGTGTGGCTGGAGCAGAAGGCTTTTCTTAGCACAGTTGCTCTGAAACATTTTGCAGAAAGTAAAGTATATGAAACATATGCACAGGGTTGTGAGCCCTCCAGAGAAGAGGCTATGGCGGGCAAGCACTGTGGCTTTGTGTATCTAGTCGAACTAGTTGTTGCTTTTTGTGTCGCCTTTGGCGCAAGTACACTGTGGGCCAAAAGGGAGATATATATAATCCTCTTCGTGATCGATTTGTTGGAAAGTGGGCATGGTATACTAGGTGCATGAAGCGGACTTTGTACACCAGCATGACGGCATTGAAGCTATAGATACTGCAGTTCTTTTGAACACCATGCAAATGGGCTCGGGCAATCCTTCAGCCGCCTGGTAGCTATGAGTGGCCACTTCTATGTGCATACATTTGTGGCTTCCGGTGCCTCCAGCCTATGTGCCACCCGTCAGTCTGCACACTTGGCATCTTCCTTGCCTCATTGGGCCCCCTGAACAGTTTACACCCAAAAACCTAGCTATGTTTTCGAGTAAACGGTGTCTCGGTAGTAAATGTCCTGTTAAGCACTATACATAGGATATAAAGTGTTGGGGAAGGGCTCAGTGTGCTTTACTTATGCAAATAAAGCTGTTTAGACCCATACCTGTAACCATAAACAAAATTTTGGATAAAGTTCTTCCACGGTTTACAAAATGTAAAGCAGTCCAAGTCATGCCCTTAACACTAAAATGCTTGCACTGGGTTTCTGGGAAGGGTGTTCCGATTCATAAAAACATCACTTCATGCTATTTAAGGGGTGGTTTGGGGACCTTGGGAGCCTGACTGAATCTCATAAACATTGGTAAAACACTGTTGAATGGTAGGCTTACAGTATGAATTGCAGAAGTTTGGCTGCCCCTCAACCCTTTCTTCCCCTCTGGAGTTGCCGCCTCCCGCCTTTTCCCCAACTCATTCCAGCTCATCTGCTGCCCCTGTATCCTACTTTGGACCCCAGGGGGCCACCCCCATTTTAAAACAGTCTGTCGCGTCCAAGCTAGGTTGCCATTTTATTGGTCTCCATATTACTTTTTGTGGGAGATGGATAAAAAGGTGCTTCTTTGTTAATTCCCAATTTATGCAGTAAATATACATGGGATGATGCAAGTGACGTTGGATCCCATTAATGTCAATGGTACACATGAGTTTATTGACGGGTAAGTCTGCTATACTGAACACTGATACATTTCTCTAGAACAAAGGTCTGCAACATGTGGCTTGCCAGATGTTTTAGACTGACTCCTCCCACTGATCACTTACTAATGATAAAGCTGGCTCGGGCTGATGTGAGTTGTGGTCCAAAACATCTGGAGAATCAAATGTTGCCGACCCCGTCTCTAGAGGTTGTGCTCTACATGACCCAACACATCACTCCTCTTTGATTACTGTTTGTGGCACCACTGTACACTGACCCACTCTCCCAATACATATGGTGTCTCGCAACTGTTTTCCCCTTGCGCCCATCTCCCTGTCCTGTATCACTGAACATCAACTGCTGAATTGCACATTAGCTTCCCCTCTGTTGTAATCAAGAATGCCTGAAATAATATTTATGATCAACACCTAATTCTCTCAAATATTTGGCAGGTGAAAAACAGCCACATCTTTGTGCCGTCACTATGGTGTGCTGGAGAGTTTGAAGTTCTTGGTGAAAGTGGTCCTTGCTTCACACATCGGCCACTTCTTTGCTGTGTAAATCACATAGCTTCGACTAAGTAAGGGTAGTGGTGAGAGTGGCAAAAATGAATTGGTGCTACTCTGGCTCCATCCAAAAAGGAAGAAGTGGTTTGGCTGTACAGATGGCGGGGCTGGGGTGGGTTTTGCACAAGGCTCACAAACCTTGGCTGAACAGTGAAGCAGGAATTTGAATGCATCTGCATATCTGACCACAACTTGGGTCCTTTCAACCACTTCTCTCCACATGTGGTGTTCCCCAGGGCCCTAACCTCTCACCCTGGCTCTTCAATGTCTACTTGACCCACACAATCTGTTCCTTCTCTAGCTTTTAGTGATGTGGAAGACACTCTGCTCTTTTAGGCTCCCTGCAGCTGCCCCTCCTGCTCATTACTGACTCTATACACGAATCATCATTGGTGCGCCTCAACAATCTCTGCCTTAATGCCAGCAAGACTGAGATCCTTCTTACTGGCACCCCTGCTCCCGCTTTCCCTCTCACTGCACTCCTGTGAGGCAAAGACCTTGACTCGACTGTCCCCTCACACCACAGACCTTGCCCAGAAGGCCCACTATCAGCTGAACCTCATCAGCGGCATTCTGCCCTGTCCCCCGAGAAGCTCACCATCTCCAGAGCCCTGTTTCTCTTAGGCTGGACTACTGCAACAGTCGCTTTTTCAAGCTGCCGTCCTCTATGATCTGCAACTAATCCAGAAAAGGACGGTGGGACTTGTCCTTGTCCCCAAGCCCAGGGATTGTCTCTCCAGCCCTGAAATCTCTCCACTGGCTGCTGATGGCTGCAAGGATCCAGTTCCAAGACCCTCTGCATAGTTAACAAGGCTTTCTGGGGCCCACTCTACAAACCAACTCTTCCAAAATACCATCCTTCCCGAGCCTTGTGCTCAACTACAGCTAACTCTTGAGGGCCAGGCTCTTCTGCAGGCAGAGAGTTGGGTGGGGTGCAGATATATCTACGCTGCAGGTGCCTCTCTCTGCAATGGCCTTGCTGCCCGCTCAAACACTTGAGTCGGACCACCTGAAGTTCCGGAAGCAGCTCAGACCTTCCTTTTCTTGTGCTTTCTTGATCTTCCCTCCCCACCCCCCTGCTGACCTACCCATCTGCTGTGCCGACTGGTTGCTTGGCTACCCTCAGTCTCATTGGGCACCATGCTCCTTCACAAGCGGTCTCCCCTGCACTGCCTCCGGGCCTACTGCACACTTAGGGACTGTAACCAACCGTCCCCTGCCTCAATGCACTTAGCTGCGCTCCCCTGGCTGAACTTAACCCTGATGGCACTTCCCCCTGCACTTTGCATTATCGTACCTTAGAGTTTACATACAAAAAACATGAATTGCATAAAAAAGCCACATGACAACATGTCGATCCTTATAGGAACATATTAACCCAAAAGAATACCATTGTGGCTTTAATTTTCACATCTTGAATGGTGAACCAGCCCCAGAATGCAAAATGAGGCCAGCCTGAAATGTCTAGGTAAACCCACTGACTTTCAGCGGGCCTATAGGGCAGTGCCCATTTTGCCAGCCTATGTTTATAGTGTGGGCCCATTCCATGACTTACTGCACTAGTTTGAACCAATGTTACTAAGCAAATTTGCTTTATTTGAAACAAATTGTACCAAAAACTCCCCCTTTGGTGGGACTCGAACAGTCTGTTCTGACAAGTAATGAATTGCAACTTGTGATTGCGTGCCACTTACTGGGCTGATATGTTGAAGCGTGACTGCTTTCAGTGATTTAAGACATGTAATAAACAGATATTCGTTGCAACCTCCAGTTCATTGTTATTCATGATGATGAAAAAATGTGATCAGTGACATAAGCAGCTTTATTTTCATTTACATGTGTAGATCAATGGATCTAAAATAAATGGGTGTTTTGTTTTGCTCACTTGAACTATCACAGATTTGCAAAGTAACTGATGCTTTGTGAGCTCTTTGAGTAGGAAATGTTCCATCATGCATATTGTAAGCTCTGCCACTGAAAAAGAAACGACCTGTAGAGCCACAGATGCAGTGTGCGTCTGCCTAGCTGTGACTTGAAACTTCCAGCGCTTGAATGTCCGGCCTAAGCTGATTCTATAACTGGATCAGGAGAAAGGAAAAGCATCCAAACACAAAGTTTCTTGAGCCTTTGAATGAAAAGTACGCTCTGTAAAAAGCAAATTGACGTATCAATGATGAGTAACCGTATTCAATTGCGCTTCTGTGAGAAAATCGGAAGTCGCCCAGAGTTTGTCCTGGGCATCCCTTGGTAGAGAACGCCCTGTACTTGTTGCACGCAACCCACTTCCAGAAAAGGTCTTTAAAAAATAAACTGGTTTGCTGGTCACACCATTATGTGTCAAACCACCCACAAAGCTGCAATTCCTGGTTTGACGGCTATGCCCCAACCATCGCATACAGTTTTAGTCCTTTCCACTGGTGAGCTTTCTCAATTTGTTCACTGGCTGCTGCTGACATCTGTGTGCGAACTGCAGTGTACATGGTGCAATCCTGATGGTTTTGTTCTTCTATTGATCATTTCCAAATTGCTAAATTTGAGCATTGCTATGTTGTGTTAAGAGACTCTTAGATTATAAAATGACCTTGTTGTAGCGTAGGGTTCTAACCTATCTTTTGAACATCAAAATTACATCAGAAGTTTTCACACCTGAAATATATATTTTTTAGCCTTTTCCCCAATAATGCACAGGCACAATTACTATTATCTGCACTATGTGAATAATCTACACCTAGGTGCTGCAACATACATATTCAGCCAGTCCAGAATGTATCTGCCTTTACTGCATGTGGGTTAAATCAGTGCTCCAGATAAGAATCTGAATTGGAAGTATTTAACTCTGTATTTTTTTTTTTTTTAGTTGCTGAGTACACTGTTTTTCCCCCAGTCAGAGTGTTTATGGGGAAGGACATGTGTTTGACTGTAACACAGCAATTCTTCTTTAACATAGGTTTCTTTGCACCTAGTTATTCATGCACATTAGTACCTGCTGAGGGGGTTGTGGCGGTCTCTCAGCCAATGAGGATGCTCGGAACAGGATCCTTACCACACCGAGAAATACCCTGCTCCGAGACTCCTCTGAGTGGGAGGCTGCCATCTTCTATCACTGGGAACGAATATAAATGTGGTCCCTGCGTCCCCTTGCCCCTTCCTTTCTCAATTTTCCACATATCCTCTCCCTTCCGTACCCCAATTACCAGTGCTGCTCTGTCCTTCGCTAGAGCCGGGAATAGGACTGTTCCCAGTGCATCTCTGCCGTGCGAATGGCTGCCATTGCAAGGGAGAAGGGCCCCTACGTGTGTAGTCCCTTCTCCTGTTCCCTGGTGGCCATTTCCTTTGTGTACCGTTCTTTAATCATTTTTTTAATGGCCACCACGGAAAGGGAGAAGTCCCTGATCCATGGTGGCTATTTTAGTAACTTTTTTTTCCTCGAGTTGAGAAACTGCTTTCACAACTTGTGAAAAATTATGAATAGTGCCCGTGTACAACAGGCCGGGGTACTAAAAGCATTAGAAACCGAAAAGGGGCTTGTAACTGACACCCCGGGGCATTACCGGCACAGCAATGCCCTCTTACTCTGGTTCTATTGCTTTAAAATACATTTTTACCTCTTCAGAACAGGCAGTAATTGTAGCAGTTTTTTCTACTGTGCCACTATGTACTACTGGGCCAACTGGGCTTTAAGATCTGTATGTGAGAAAGCAGGAGGACATGCTCTTCTGTCTTTCCTTTTTTTTTATTGTATTTTTTTGAGAGGGTTTTTACTAGTTTTTCTTTGGAATTAATTGCCTATTTTTAAGGAGTACACGGGGCGGATACATCCCTTATTTGTATACACCCCCTCATAGACTTTGGCAGTTTCCATTGTCCTTGGAAGACCTTTTGAAATAAGTAGGCATTTACTACCAATTATTAAATACGCATATACGTGGATTGGATATGAATTACTTTGTTAAGCCTACTTTGTTACATTTAGTTGTGGACCTAACAATAGGGGCATCCCTTCCAGTAAGCATCAATCTTGGTCCTCATCATTGTGGTCGTACGCTATGCAACAGGGGGCGAGTATTTGAGCTTACTCTGCCTGAAATGTCTGCTGAATTTCAAGGGTTTTCCTGCATAAACTGTTAACCTTAAAATGTCTTTAACTAAGGTTTTTTCCAGTGTATATATGTACAGGTTTCGAGATTGAGGGGAGATGAGGGCTATTTAGCTCCTGCTTATAGCCTAGAAGAGACTGGTTCGCTTAAAACCAACAGTTACCAGGAGCTACTTTTGGCTCCCCAGGCCAACTGATGCAGAGCAAATACAACTGGCGGAGTGGCGGCGAGTGGCAGTCTTGGTCTGCTACCCCTACTTCATTCCAGTCTTTCTTCAGTGCCAGTTTCTACTAGGAGGTGTGCTTCTACTACAAAAGCCCATTACCTCCGCGGAGCGGCGGCGAGTGGCAGTCTTGGTCTGCTACCCCTACTTCATTCCAGTCTTTCTTCAGTGCCAGTTTCTACTAGGAGGTGTGCTTCTACTACAAAAGCCCATTACCTCCGCGGAGCGGACGCGGAGTGGCGGCGAGTGGCAGTCTTGCAGTCATGCCAGGCAAGCCTGCAAAGACGACCTCTCCACCGCAGGCACAAACGGAACCAGAAGACGACATGGGCCGTCGTCTAAGGAGTGCTAGTTCAAGCGCTAGTGCCAGAAAAAACACAGCACCAGCCACTCCAAACCCCCCCTTTGATACAAGCCAGTCTCAGGACCATCCTACTCGAGACTCAATGCAGAAAAACCCATCAAAGTGGGTTAGCGACACAGCCTCCGTACCGTCTACTTCCCAACCTTCTTCAACCCACGAAAAGAGTACTCCAGATTTACCCAGCAACGCACGGGCGTCTTCGTCCAGGGCGTCCCCCCCGCGGCTCGGGACTGAGGCTGGCAGGCATCCTGACGCCCCAGCGATTCTACGCCGACTCTCGGAGGCTCCAGCGATTTCCATCCGCCCACGTCCCTCCACAGTCACGACCGATGCTCCGCCGTCTCCCGGAGGGGAGACGGCGTTGAGATCTCTGGACGGGCTGTCAGGTGACGTTGCGGACGCTGGGGGGGGAGGCGCGGTCGCGGACCGGGTCTGCCTTCGCCCAACAGAGGAGAGAGGACGCGGAGGAGACGGTCGCCCTGGATGGGGGCCAGCGGCTCACCTCAACGGCACCGACGCGGCGCGAGTCCGCACGCATCTCAGCAACCCGGGCGTGCGATTTGCTGCAGGCCCCGCCCTCTACCGTATTGACGGTATTAGCCCAGATCCATCAAGATGCAAAGTACACCGTAAACGAAGAGGAAGACCTGCATCTCTTACCCGACGTTGATCTTACATCTTCATCATCCACTGCCGCTGACGAAGTCCTCACTCCAACAAACCAGAAAAAAAGACCACGACTCACTGGTGTCCCCTCAAAAAAAAGTAAAAAAACACAGAAAAAAAACAGAAAAAGAAGACTTCTAACCCACCAGTAAAGCAAGGTGCCAATGGCCACCCCGAAAAAGCAAACAAGAACTTCAATTTAAACCCGACAAAAAATTTGAAAAAGGGAACAAAACAACATCAACAACCGCTGAAACTTCTAACGGATTTCTTCCGTAAACACTCAAAGGCTTTCCAAGGCTTAAGCCAAGACTTGACCGATGAGGAAATACTGGAAGCGACCTCTGAAAGCTCCCCTCCAAATAAACAACGCAGACTGAATCTCTTACCAAATACCCCTGCTTCGCCCCAACCAAAAGCAGTAGACCACCCCACGCTATCTTCAACCAAAGAAAACGAGCAATTCGTAGTATCACCCCCAGCAATACTCGTCACTTCAAAACCTGTCCCCCTTTTCGTAGGTCCCACCACAACTGAAGGTGCTGCTACAACAACGCCGTTAGTACCCCGGCTGTTAAATAGCATTGACACCACCATAGACGTTTTGGTGTCAACCGAGGCCAACATCGGTCCTTTGTTCCCTAAAGAGAGTAATCCAACACTCCTGGACCCTACGCGGCTGGAAGGAGTATCCCACGAGACGCCCTCAAACCACTTTACGGCTAGCCAAAGCCCATCCACCATAGACAAAATTCCATCGGCCCACCTAACCCCATTAAAAGAAGCCCTAGAAAAACATGACTTGGTCTGTCACGTCGAGGAGCAAACACCAGGTAAAGACTTAGTGAAAAAGCCCTCCCCCTCGGGGCGAGACGAATGCATCAGAACGAACAATTCACCCCCTGGTCACTCGCTGAGTAAGAAGACCCTTTTGAGAGACCCTTGGACACCTTCTATTCCAACCTCAACATCTACAACAACCAAAGAAGACACTCATTAGACCACCCCCCCAGAATGTCAAATACAGGAACCATACCTTCAAACCCATTGACCTCACGGTGTAGCAGTTCCCCCTCCCAAAGCTCAACAACCTCAAAAGACCCACCACCTAAAAAACTTGACATGTGTACTCTGATGTCGGCTTTAACAATCGCCCTCGCCCCATTTACCAAACTTTACGAGACCATCGGAGACACCCTGAAGGATCAAATTTCAATACAGGTGGCCATGTCAACTAAATTGACTTTCCTTGAAGGGTACATAATGGCCCTAGAGCAGAAACAAAAGCAGGGGGATCCTCCGAAACCACAGTATCCTACACCACCTAACGACAAAGGAAATGATGTCGAAAAAGAAGCGCCCACGCGGCCACTCCACATACCACGTGAAGCGAAAGCGACTCAAACCGCAGTATTTATTGACCTAACAACGACTTCCAATTTACAACCAATGACAGAAAAAACCATAAAAGACCCTCTAGAAAGCCTAACAAAACTTACGACCACTTCAAACTTAGAATCAACAGTCCTAAATCAAGCACCTACCAAGGCTAAACTCCCACCACTGATAAAACTTTTAGCAACTCAACCAACCCCACTGTTAATACCGAAGGTTAAACAAAGACCGCCTCTTGAAGAAAACGACCTACTTAACCCCTCACCCAGAGGGGTCCAGGAGTTCTTAAACCAAGAAGAGTTGATGAACATCACACAGCATTTAACAGAGAAATCTACACCTCTTTCAATGAAAGAAAACCCCACGTTCGACACAACCACGTCACCTCCCCAACGACAAACCGGACCCAACGCAGAAGATTCCGGACCTGAGTCCCCATTTCTAACTTTGAAGGACCGTAGAAGGACTACCACCAGGAAACAAGATGAAGAGAGGAAATACCATTCCCACCACGCTAATCACAACACAAAGAAAAGATCCTCGCCCCAAAAACGAGAAGAACGATCGTGTTCCTATCGCCCGCAGAACCGGAACGACCGCTATGATGAAACTAACCGCCTTCCTTATGGCGTCGGACGACTACCATCTCGTCCACAAAGGCCCTCTAATAGACTCACGACAACGAATAAAACAACCAGAGCCTTACCACAAAAAGATCCTCACATTAGATGGATCCTGAAGCTTGAGCAAACTCAAGAAAACCAAGACAGAGTAATCTTAAATAGAAGATCAGTCCTTGACCTTTTCAGCTACATCCCCAAACTGTGTGCGCTGAAATCCGCGGACATCCGGATAGTTGACCCAAGTCATAGGCATCACAAGGCGATTTCCCATCTTTACATTTCATCCTCTGCTACGAATAAAACACTAAGAGCAGCAGTCGAAGACCTGCAAACCATGGGTTACGACCTAAGAGAATCGACAAGGGAAATAAAAACCCGTAAAAATGAGGTACCAGAACCCACCGCGAACCGTACAAAGGGGAAAACTGACCCAAAATATGTCCATCAACACCAACATCATCACACGAAAAGTGTCAAAGACATTGGAAGACGAAAAGAACCCACAATCCCAACTGTCCAGAAAGATCCTCCGAAACTATCCATTAAACAAACTGGTTACTTGCCTCCATCAGGCGACCACCCCCAGAAAACGAAGCTTTCCTCAGCATCCCAAAGAATCAACCAGGAGGAATGGCAACCAACAGATTTAAGGAAAATTCAAAGGAAGATTCAAAATGAGACCTATTCAAACGTGGTAAAATCCACGTCAGCCTCCACCCTTGAGACAATGTGGTCATGGCTGCCTAAGGCCTTGAAGTCCCAGCGTCAAAAATAGCCATCAATGTACCATACCAACGGCGACACGTCCAAGGACCCATGCAGTCGGACTCACGACCGAATAAAACTATGCTCATGGAACACCAGAGGCTTCCACCATCTAACCACCCCGAGCTCTATTGACTGGAACGAATACGACATCATTTGCCTCCAAGAGACCTGGCTCCTTCATCCTCCGATCATCGATGGGTACGTGACCAACCTAGTCGCAGCCAAAAAAGGCTTAACAGGTAGACCAACTGCCGGCCTACTTGTTGCGATTCGAAGCGGTCGTGGTCTAACGTACATAGAAAAACTGAAAGAGACCCACGACACGCTGATAAAGCTAAACTGGTCGTTTGCCACAGAGAACATCTTAGTCCACTTAAAGTCGATGGTTATCATCACTATATACTGGAACCCGGCTACGACTAACACTTCAAAATTCATCAAAGAAATGGAACGAGACATCGACTGGATTTACTTAAACCATCAAGTCGACCACATACTCATATGCGGGGACCTCAACATCAAATGTCACAACCCTGACAACCCTCCTCTTGCCAAATCGAAAGACCCTCCTATTGATCAAAGGGCATCTAAATGGCTAAAGCTAATGGAATCTAGAACTTTCCTAAACCTCGACCACACTTTCCTCGACTTAAAGAGGCTTCCAACTTGGGAAAGAGCCAACTCTAAATCCACAATAGATCACATCTTCGTCTCTCGGCCACTACTAAACTTGGTAACTTCATTCAATGTGAAAAGAACAGAGGAGAGTGACCATAACCTCCTAGAAACCACCTGGATCTCGGTGGTGCCAAACAAGATCACGATGCCAAATAACATCGATCTAACATCGCAAGGCACAAGATTGAAAATGACGGAAAAAGCTGTAAACTCATTAACAACAGCTTACAAAGACCTCACCTCACGAAACCAGCCGTCACCGGCTGATTACACTCCTCTGTTGACAGCCTTCAGAATCCCACGTGGAAGGAACAGGGAAAACCGTCCACAGCGGAGGCACACATTCGATAAACTAATCCAAGAGAAAAAGAGAGAGTTAAGGAGAACTAAAAGACTCGCTCTGACACTGAACCAACCTTCAGCAGCATCTGTCATCTCAACAGCCGTAAAAACCTATAAAAACTGGCTGAGAGGCCATCGTCATAACCTTCTCCAGCAAGATGCCGAAAACATCCTCAGGGCAATAAACGGCAACCATGCCAGAGACTTCTGGACTCTCATTCATTCGGCTACTCCAGGAGCCCCTCCTGACCAACTAAATGGAATCGCGGCCGCAGTATGGGAGGCCCACTTCGAAAACCTATTCAAAGAACCGAAGTTTACGGAGAGTAATACGCTCGAAACCACCTCCGCATGGATTAACATCACCGACCAGGATGACATCCTAACACAGATAAGAAAATTAAAACCGTCTCGCGCACCAGGCCCGGATGGGATAACAAACGTCGATCTCAAAACCCACCCTGAAGCGTGGTCCCATCTTTTGAGTATTATCTTTGCTCGCTGCGCAGCTTCCAGATCAATACCGCCATCATGGACCCGTGCGAACATAGTTCCAATTTTCAAAAAGGGTAACAGAGCCGACCCAACAAACTTCCGCCCTATAGCCCTTTTGGACTCAATAGGTAAACTATTTGGATCCCTCCTCCTGCAACATTTCCTTAGGTGGGCATCCAACGCCCCCTGCCAAGATAACTTCCAAACAGAATTCAAGAAGAACCTGGGTACGAACGCTAACATCCTGATATTGAACACACTGAAAAACAAGATCCTCGAAGGCAAACCTAACCTATACATCACGTTCATTGACCTCACACAGGCCTTCGATAAAGTGAACCGTACTAGATTATGGCAGAAACTAACAAACTGGAAATGTCCAGCCGAGATCTTGAACCCGATCAAAGCCTTATACTCAGGCACGTCAATGAGAGTAAGGTTAAATCAACAAGGGGCCCTTTCGGGAGAGAGAAAAACATCCAGAGGTGTCAAGCAAGGCTGTCCACTCGCCCCCGCGCTGTTCTGGACTTATCTTGGAGACTTTCAAGACTCCGAAAAACTTATCCGCACCTTCCCACCAAAACTGGGAGGAGCCCAGATCAGCCGCTTATTGTACGCCGATGACTTGATCCTATTGGACCAGACTCCAATAGGACTCCAACGACAACTAAACAACCTCCAAAGGTACATGGACGAAAACAACTTAGAAATCAACGAGTCCAAAACCAAAATGATGAGGCTCCAAAAAACATCAAAGAAAGCGGAAAAGATCAATCTTCGTCTCGGCGCCACTCAAATTGAAACGGTCAACAGTTTTAAGTACTTGGGAGTTACGTTAGACAGCTCTGCGAAAGACAAATCAATGCAAGAAACCCTCATCGACAAAGTTAAGAACCTATCGATCCAGGGAAAGGCAATCGACCTTAAATTTGGCCGTTACTCTTTAATCCCAGTAAGGGACTTTTACAAAAAGAAGGTGATCCCCACGGTAACCTACGGAGCAGACGCCATGCCCAACCTTCCGGCAGAGCTATGGCCTAAATTGGAAGCGCTATTCTGGAGGAAAATCCTTGGTCTCCCGAAATCGACACCGATAGCACCGCTTAGGAGAGAACTCGGTCTTTTATCTCTGGGAACCTTGGTCGCGTTGAACAGTGTCCTACTTTACAGGAAATGTATTATGCCAGGGACCCCATACGCCTACCGCCTGATAAACCAGGAACTCGAAATGAAATCATGCAACTCACTCTTGAAATGGGAATCAAACATGCTTGCCCTCCTACATTCAGCTGAAAGCTGCAAGGAAGAGCTGATAATCAACCCAGTAAAAACTTCCAAAAAAATTAAAGAGTGGGATTGGATTCAAACCACAGAAACAGCAAACAAATATAAACTCATCGGCCACCTTCCGCCTTTCTTTAAGAAACAGGATACATTGCAAACATACCTCAAACTTTTCCCAAGTAGAGCAGCCCGTCTCTACTTCTTGAGAATTCGCCTAAATCTCCTAGAGACAAACGAAATCCTGGCAATTAGAGGTCTATCGAACACAAGTCAATGCCGTTACTGCAAATCCCCTACTGAAAAAGAAACGATTCGTCATCTTCTGCTGAACTGCCCCAAGACTCGAGAAATCCGTCGTATCTACTTGAAGAACCACATCTCCGACTTCTCAGCGTTAGACGAGGAAAACTGTTGGAACAAGTTGATCGCAGGTGACAAGCCTGGCTGGGCCCTAGCCACGGTAAACATTATGCAACACATCATCAACTTAAAGCGTCCTTCAGAGGCATAGCCGACCGCTGTCCTCCTGTCGATCTTTCCAAACAAAGGGCTGATACAAGTTAGGCCTCTTTACACCCGGTTCTTTTGCCGGCTCAGAGCAGCTTGCCGGGCCGCCACACGCTCCAACAGCAGTCGTTTTCCTCTTCGAGAACCTGCACTTACTTGAACCAGACACTGAATTTGAAACCATCCAAATGGATCTTCAGTCATTTTTTGTTTTGTAAAAAATCCGAAGTGATTAAACACAAAAAAAAAAAAATAAATAAAAAAAAATACAACTATGTGAATTAAACTGTGTATTCGGGACAATCTATAAATAAACATTAGGGCACTGTATAATATTTAAGTATAAGGGGTCATAAATAATGGATACAATTCTGCATTTATGTGGAATTTAGATGTGTAATGCTATGTACTAGCTCTTCATTCCCTAGTGGTAGCTCCTGGTAACCAGTTACGGCTGGATACCCAGGAGCTGCTTGTAGCTCCTGCTGATCTAATCCCAATTTCGAGCCCTGTATATATCGGTGAAAAAAAACTTGGTTGAGAGAGCATTAAGGTGATCACATTTAATGCAACAAAACCCCAGAAATTCAGCAATCGGATTTCTAACAAGTGCACCTTAACTAAGTGACCCTGTTGCACAGCATATGACCACAATGATGACATCACGGATTACATCATACATGGCTTCACCAATGAGATCAATAATTACATTAAATTTGACATTACTTATTAAATAGGTTAGAATGTTTTTGTTGACCTTGATACATATTTCATTACACTTAATAATAACATGACATGGAATGATACACTGATGCAGAAATATGATTGCATGTGAAACATTCATTTGTAGTGCTTATCAACTTATACAATTTAAAATGAAAATATGTAACATTATGCAAATGGTTTGAATTTCATGCATTAGTAAACAATTACAATTCTTCCTTGCTGGGAAAGTACCTGATTCTGGCAAATCTATTTCAGTTATTTCAAACATAATGTAAGTGCATGTAGTAGTAAAAAGAATAGATAGAAGTAGAAACATGTTTAATAGTAAGTTATGAAAATAGTCGTTTTTCACATTTAAGTCTACAATTCTCCTTACTTTAATACCATTACATGAACACATTTTCTAAATAACACATTTTATAAACTATTCACATACAAAAGAAAGTACATGCCTGTGTACATTGTATATATGATCTAAGAATTAAACATTTGGAAATTATGCAAAAAGAATCAGTTACATATACTACATTGTATACCGCACGTTACATTTAAAGAAATAAAGGGCAGAATACATTGTACTGTCTGTATGAGTACATGTTATAAAATGCAATTAGATCAAACAAGTGATGTCATGCATGATGCAACTAGTGATGCACTCTGTGATGTCATCAGTGATGTCATGTATGATATTACACACTACGCAACAGGGGGCACATAGTTAAGTTGGAGTTACTTGAAATTCGCATTGCTGAATTTCAGGGGTTTTGTTGGGTTAAATCTGGTCACCTTAAGACTCCCTTTCCACTGAATTTCGAAGGTTTTGTTGCGATCTATTTCTTATGTTAAACCTGATCACTTTAACTCTTTCCTAACTAAAGTTTTATCAATGAATTTCAAGGGTTTTGTTATACTATGATGTCTTTGGGGCCCACTAACCATGATCTTCAGTCGAGGCCACTGTACATGTTGCACCAATAGGTTTCTTTGGGGCCCACTAACCATGGCCACTGTACATGCTGCAGCAATAGGTTTATTTGGGCCCACTAGCTTGCCTGTGGCCACTGTACATTTTGCACTAATAGGTTTGTTTGGGGCCCACTAGCTCATGGCCTTCAGCCATGGGCAGTTGCCACAGCCTTTAGCCGTGGAACTGTACATGTTGCACCAGTAGATTTTTTTTTTTTGGAGCCTACTAGCCATGGCCTTCGGTCGTGGACACTGCACATGTTCTACCAATAGTTTTGGGCCCACTAGGCACGGGCGAACATGTTGCTTAGTTGCAGGTGCGTGTTGCACCAATAACTTCCTTTTGGGCCCAATAGCCATGTACACTTGCCATGACAAACCATTATTTTGTTACCAAACATCTATTGCCCCTGCCCAGAAGATGTAGGTAGTGCAGATGTTACATCTTACATTTTTTCCTAACTCCTTATTCCCCTGATCATTTTACAGTCGTAATTTCCAATAACAAATTCCCGCGGTAGACTAGCGGTTCGCTGATTCCTGTGACAACGGCAAAAAATGCTCAGTATTAGTCTTCCAGGTTCTCACAGGCACTCAACGTGTGTCACCCCTCCTTTTTCCATATCCTCTCACTCCACTCAATTGGTTTTCCCCTCCCTAACCCTCTCCCTTTACCCCTACCACTCATCACTTCGTATGAAGCACATTTATTGCTGAACACGTCCTGCAGAGTTGCTCCTGTAATCTCGTGAGATTCCCACGGTCTTCTCCTGATAAATTTCTACCCGTAACTGGCTCCCCAACTCACCCCCAACTTTGCTATTGGTAATTATAAAGCACCTACTGCCAGGCCATGTAAAAGCTGTGGTTCAAAACAATCAGTGTTCCCATAGGAGTGGCTACATGAACAGAAGTGTCTGTTGGAAGTCGAGAACATTATTAGACTCTGTAAAGTTGTGGGGAGTTCATTCCAGAGTTTGATTGCATACCTTTTCCTCCTCTAAATAGCGTTTTGAATTCTTTCATTTGTGGCTTCTCCTGGCAATATTGTGAGAATCACTCGTATCGAGCCAAAAAAAAGGCCTCTCTGCTGCAAAGCACCACGGCCGAAAGATTTTAAGGAACAGGAGGGCACACCCATGTCTCTGCTGAATATTTTAAAAACTACTTGATGGAATTACCCCAAATCAGTCAAGGAAATTAAGCCAATCCATTGTGCCCAAATTGTTTCTCATTTGGTATAAATCTAACCAGTGGTTTTCATGCTCCAGCTGTTAAAAGACTGCACTTTTTCACTATGGGAAAATCAATGCATGTAGACTAAAAGTGTTTTTATGTTTTCTTAATAACGTTTACGTTTTTTAATGAATTGTTCCCAAAATATCCAGTTTGAGGTGGGCCTTGGCACACCTTTGGTTTAGAAAATGTCATCCAAATCCATTCAGCAAGCAAAACATTATTAGCCTCTCTGCTACAACGCACCAAGACCAAAAGGATTTAAGGTGCAGGGGCACCCCCTTTCCCATGGAAACTGCCCCTTTCCCCATGGGAAAATGAACAGGCTGACAACTGTGATGTTTGGTGTTCTTCACTTTTTTTAAAATTTTGTTTTGTTCCCAAAATGTGTAGTTTGGAGGGGGGCTGGAGGAAGTTTTTGCTTGGAAAGTTTCATCCGAATCCGTCCAGCAAGTCAAATGTTATTAGCAACAGGATTGTGGGGGGAAATTACTGCTTTTCCTTTCTGAAAAGACTTGCAGCCTTCTGGGACACATATATATCTTTTATTTTGGGAGAAGAGGGCACCCCCTTCTCTGTCAAATATTTTAACTACTGGTCGGAATAACCCAAGGCCCCGTCCAGAAATTGAGTTTAAGCTCCGTGACAAAGTTCTTTCGTACCTGGTCCAATTTTGTCCAGCGGATTTTGCTGTGCACAGCGCAGACATTTTGACTTTCTCTATGGGAACATGAATGTGAGATGGCTGAAAACAGATTTTTTACATCACCTCTATAAACAGGATCTAGGCCATATCAAGTACAGGGGCGCGAGGGGAATAATAGAACAAGGTCAGTGGGTATCAACTTTTTTCTCCGGTTGTACTACTACTTCCCTGCCACTGTAAAGGTCAAATCCAATAGATCTTTCTGTAGCTACCGAAGGATCTGGTGCTTGGTTGCTATGTTTTTCAAACCTGAGGTTTCCACAGTTTGTGTTAACTGAGCCTGATCCCACTCTAACACCATATGTGAGGAGCCAGGAATTATATTTGGACACAGAGGACTCATGTTTGGATATACACTGTTATTTAAAATAATAATGGGGTTGGAAAATGCCTTACTATGCCTAATCTAGTAGGTATTTCCCTACCTCAACCAAAACAAATGAGTCTGTCCTTTGTCAAGATGTCCAAAGCAAAATATATGTCCTTTGTCCCAAATCGTATTCTGGCCCTCACACTCTAAAACTAAGCTGTGAAGGTTATTGTTTCTGGTTCTCAAAGTGCACAAACATTCAGATCCAACATAAAAGGGGAACTCCAACCAAAATGTTCCAAGTGGACAATGTTCACAGTTCCAGGGAATGGCTCCCTTCCCGAGATTCCTTTTAATAAAAGGAAAAGTTCCAACAAAGAATGATCAGTTCCTTGTAACCCCAAGAGTGATGACTCTTTCTTCTTTGTGGGTTCACAGTTTTCAGGGAAATGGCTCCCTTCCCTTCTCTTTACATTCGAAACAGTTCAAAATGCTTAGGGCATGTGTTTTCCTTGGTATTTTCTTTTCACTGTTAGATTTTGGGTGCAGATCCCAGATTGCAGATCACCTGGTATACGCTGGCTGTTTTCCAACTTTTCAACCAGTCACAATCTCACAGGCATGGATCTTCCTTGAGATTCTTCTCTTACTGTTCATTATTACAAATGCTTGACTTTGCCTGGTATACTCTCCTGCCAGGTCATAGTTGCAATATTTCACTTTCTTGCATGCACGTTGCTTTGCCTGGTATACTCTCCTTCAAGGACTTCTATTCAGTCTTGTAGTTTCTTTACAAACACATGACTTCATCTGGTATACTCTCTTGCTAGGACTTCTGTAAAGTTATTTTTCCTTTTATCCACAACATATTTGCCCAATGTTGGCTTATCGACCCTTGTTTAACAAAGTCTGATTAAATATTTGCTTCTTCTTTTATAGACTGGGGCTCTGACCCTTCCTCAAGACCATTCACATTTACTTTTGTAGATTACTTTGTAATATGCACTCAGCAGTCCATTCGTGGCATGATTCAAGATATGTTAATCTCTTCACAGGCTTCCTTTTTCCTCTGTCATCCTTGAAACAGCACACACTTTTAGTAACCCGTAAGTCTTCTCTGGGCTTTCCAGGTTCTTCCAGTGTCTCTTGCAATTCTCCACTTCTGTTCCTTTCAATCTGCAGGCTCGGCGTACGTCCCGTTAACCACTGTATCTTTGCCGTATCCTTCTTTACTGTGCACGGTTCACACTGACTCGTACTCTGAGGTGGCAGACTTCCTGCTCTCTGGTTCCTCTTTGCGCGGTCTGCATTCACCTTCAGGCCGTTTCCCACAGCGTGTTTTCACTCAGCATTCTGAACGGCTTCTGCAGCTCCCTCTCCTTGGTGTCCACTATTGCAGATTTAAACTTCCCGGCATGATTGACCAACTTCCAAAGACTAGTCCGCTGTGTTGGTTTACTGGTCTTAGTCATCTTTATTTCTCCATCCATCTTTTATTTCTCAGTTGTCAAGTTGTTCCTGGCATGATAATGAGGAAGCTGATGTTGGACCCTTTTAGGAGTAACCATCACTGCTCCCTGCCTCGTCTCAATTGTTAACATACTGTTCCTTGGCAAGTCGTTGAGGGAGAGTGTTTCAATATGCCATCAGGGCCTCAAGTTCAATTGTGGCATAGTTTTTATCTAGGGTATAGTTTCTGACTAATATTAAGAATCAGATGTTCAATACCATATTCAGGGTCCTCTATGAGCCGGCAGTCAATAATTGACCAAAAGTAGTCCAAAAAGAAGCGCACACAGGGCAAGAATTATCAATGTTTATTACAGCTGGGCAAGCACATATTAAACAGCACAGTGGAACAGAATTGGTTTATGAGAGCTGACAAAAGCGCCCACTACAGCGGGATCTTTTATACAGCAAATACATTATTAACATAGTGAGAAACCATGACCAGGTTATGAGTCGTGTGTCCCACAAAGCTGATTGGTGGGGTTACGTCAATCCCCTATAGCTGAACATAGGTTAGAAAAAAATGATTGGAGAGACCATTCCCATTGCCCCCCTGGTCAATCACCTCTCCTGTTGCGTCACAATCCTTCCCACTCTACCCTAAATATTAGTTGTCACTACGCACTACGTAATTGTACTTTATTATCCTGCCATTGGTCAGCAAGCACACATCGAGGAAAAACAGGAGACGTCCTGAGCTTGTGGGAAGGAAGACATATGCAGCATCCGACCCATGAGGTGCTTCATGGACATCAGTGAAAACGCAAGAAATTGATTACTTTTCAGGACACCAAAACATACCTTCTGATTGGCCCCTTTGAGTATCCCTCCTCGCCCATCATCCTTCTTCCCAGGCCCAAGTGCCCAAGTGGCAATTTGAAACTGCAGACCATATTCTGACTGCAACTTTCCAGACCTATTTCTGCTAGCTTAATTTCCCCCGATCCTGGCAATCGCCTGAGGGCTTAGCTTGCTGACCTTGTGTGTATCACCTGGTTCTGTTCCCACTGATGGCTGTCTCCTGCAAGCAGTCAGTTTGTGCGATTCTTCCCCCATCCCACTACCATGAAGGGCCCACATAATTTTCTAGGTGACCTACCATGCTGGGTCTGTCCAGGCCCTCCCCATGCAATCTACTCACCTGTCGTTTTCACCTGATTCGACCAGTGCGGTGGCGCCCTATATGATTTACGCAAGCATGCACCTCCCACACGCCCCTCACCCCACTTCAGTCCTCTAGACCGTGAGGCTGTGTACGGTTTGAGGCACTTTGTGTTCAGCCGTCAATGATGCCTTATCCCCTGCCAGGCGTACCTCTCCCTCTCCCATTATTCCCGCAACTTGTAGGTGCGTCCCCATGGGCAGTGCTTTATCAGCACTTTCATTGTATTCCCCCCTTTGATCGATCGACAATTCTTTCCAACAATTTTGTTACTTATCTCCTTTAGCATCCACATTCTCCTTACCCTATCCATGTTCCCTCCCTCTTCCTTTTACCCCCCCACCCCCGTGTGTCCTCTATTACCAGGCAATCCCGCCCATCTTGTGAACAGGCCACCCAACAGGAATCATACTCTTGTATGTTTGCTGGTGGTGCCAGAAAGACCACACACATGCCATCCTCCCCATCATTCATTCTGGGACTTTAATTTCCCCTTGCATTGCCCTCCTTCCAGACCTCATTAGCAGACATTATACATTGAGCCCTTTTCTTCACAGTTACAGTTTTTGGTGATCCACTGTCCTGAACAGATGACCATGAGCTTGGGGACAGTTATTTTAAACAAGGCGCGGACAGGCACCCAGGCAAACAATGAGCTCAGCCAACTGTCTGTTATATACTGTGTCTCTTTAATCATTTTCTCATGCAATGTGCAAATCTCTTCGACTGCCTCTGTAGGTGTCCCATTGGCAGCATCATTAGCAAGAACTGCTGCCTATTTTATGTCAGACCCCTCCTTCCATTGCTGTCCTTAAATGAAGAAGAAAACGGTTCTGAAGTGCTGCCAAACGCAGGGCCCGGAGTTCTTCTCTTACTGCGCTCAGTCCTTTTTTTGGTCGCGTTTGCTAACTGTAGCACTTCATACCTGGTTATCTGCAGCCACTTGGCATACGTGGCTGCTTGAACCCCAGGTAACAACAACAATGTGAAAAACTCTGACGCCTTACAGTGCTGCGGGGTGGCATCCAAACTTTGTGAGGATTCTTCTGAAACGTAATTGCTACTTCTTTTTCTCCTTGACGATTTGCTTTCTTCTTCTTTCCACTTGTTTGCCATCCTTTTTTGCTACAATAGATGGGGGTCGTTAAATGGCAGTAAGTCAGCTCGAGGCATGACTTAAGCAGGGTTGTAAGTGTGACAAGGGCACACACTCCTCCCCAGTTCGGAGGCAACTGGGCATATGCCTTGGACCTACAGGCCCACCAATAATCCATCATCGCTGCTGTCCCACTCTGCAGCACCAAGATGCTCATCGTCCTCCAGAAGCCAGTGTTCACCCCTAGCACAGTCGCCCCGTCACTATGAAACACAGAAAGGTGTGCAAGAGACTTTATTTACTGGTTGATGTCTCTCTTCTGTCCAGGTCAAACCATATACATTAGTGTTCCCCACCGCCCGGCAACTTAAATTTATTTTTCTGACCACAGCTTCTTCAAACCCCAACAGCCCCTATGTGCGGCATCGCACCATCCCTCTCTCTCATTTCCTGTTGCGAAACACGGACCTCCATATTTTCATCAGGGGTCTCTGTCCCGTTGAATTTTTACACTGCACCCTCCGATGATATGTGAACAGTATCTGCCCCCTCCGTAACATATTTGAGTATTATGTGCTTTGTGGCTTCTTTTTTGGACATGCTTTCTGGCTTTATATAAATGTCAATGTAAAACTCTTCCCCTTCTACCCACCAGACATCCACCGTCTGCATTTGGAACAACCCACAACTCCGACACAAGGATGGGTGCATCAAGCATCCCCCCCTCCCTCTCAGTTAGGCTGAATATGCTTCTTTAGCATGTGTGCTTTTTCCATTTTCTTTCACCAGGCTACTGTACTCTTTGTTCGATAAAAGTCAGAAAGGAAAGAAACAAAGCAAAATAACACAAAACAATCCCACCCCTAGTAATGACACATTATTTTTGCATCTCCTCCCATTCACCCCTGCTTCTGTGTGCCCTTCAGTCTGTCTGCACAGGCCTTCTGTATAGTCGTATAGCAGAAAAGAATGTTAATGACAACTAAGTGATACTTCCCATCATGTTCGTCCCCTCCCTTCTACTTTTGAGGGGGTGTAGCTGCTGTCTTTGCGAACGTGGGATATGTGAATCCATGCTTTCTTCTTTTATTTTCACAGCTGTGGGAATTGCATATACCACAGCATATGCAGTAAACACAGTAAACGTCGTCTCTGCACACTTCTGCACGAATTTGCAGATTATAATTTTGTCACCCGGTAGAGGGGTGTTGCTTGTGGAAAAGTCTGTTTCTTGTTCAGTTGTGAGTGTGTCGTTGTTGGGTTCCTTACTTGTTGAACGTTGGACCTGGTGAGACATGTATTTTAGGTGCATGGTTAGTTCAAATACAGTTGCATTTCATCCCCTCATACCTGTGCTACTGTATGAGCATCTGTAATTGTACGGGCCGGAGGGACAGTCACATGCATCCTCCTGCCATTGACAATTTAGTGCACAGTCCAGTGGTGATCCATGCCAGGTGAATTGCGTAGAGCAAAAAGAACGAGAGGGTGTCAAAATGTTGCCCATTATGACATTATTTCATCACATTTCCCATCTTAGAAACCACTCTCGCAACAAATATGTTTCAGCCGACTTAACATCATTGTGAGCATAGGGTCCCGCCTCAAGCCAATGTGAAAAGGGACAGACAACACAAGCATATACCTATAAGAGGTACAGCTCTCTTGAATTTTGACATAGTCGATATGCAAGTGCCAGAAAGGCCCTTCCGGTCGTGGTTAACATGCCCAAATCGTTTTCAACGTATGACCAGACAGAAATGTTTGGCACACCACACAATTACCAGTAAATTCTGTAACAAGTTCATATAATCTGGGGACATAACCAGCCTTCATTTATTTCTGCTGCCACATGCTCTTTAGAGACATGGGTGGGAAAGTCCAATTGCTCTAGGGCAATATCTAACAATTTTCTAGCCATTACTGGTTTCCCCGTGCTATTTTGCCTTCAAACCAAGTAACTGGCTGAGAGTGAGCACCCCCTCTGTATCCAGGAAGCTTTCTCCTGCTGAGGAACTTCCCTCTGCAAGTCAGTTATCTGTACAATCGGCAGGGAGTTGAAGCTCTTTCGGATCCTGTGTGTCTCGTTTCCCCTGCAACCATCATTGGTACTCTTCCCCTCTCTGCCTGGGTATAATCGGGTTGTCCCCTGGGTTACATAGGCTGCTTCCTTTGCTGCCCGGTGATCCATATTGTTCCCTTGAGAAATTGGGTCTTGCCCCCTTTTGTGGGCAGCGCACTATATTTATAATTGCCACTTCAGCCTGCAACTTTAGTGCCTCTATTAATTTACTTTGTCATTCAGAATGCTGTACTGGGGACCTGTCACTTCTTCTGAATCCCTCCCCTCCTTTCCCATCGCCCTATTCCAGAATGTATAGTGGAAGTGACATATGGAGAGTCCGAGAAGATGTTTCCTGCATTCTCCTCCGTCAAGCTTAATGCATTAATCATGGCCACCAGTTTTGTTGCCTGTGCTGAATAGTGCAATGGCGATCTCACTTGGGACTGTATCCCAAATTGTCCATCCTTGTAATATACCACAGCAGCACCAGTATGTCTTATCCCTGTATTCGGATCAATTTTTGATGACCCGTCAACGAAGACCATGTCCCCTCCCTCTAATCTATTCCTCTTTTACCTGTATGTTTCCTTCCATGTGGTCCATGTATGCCGCACAGTCATGCATGTGTACTCCCCTTTCTCTGCTCAGCAACTAGTGTTGCCGCATTAACCACACGGCACCTCACTAGCTCAATTGCTGAATTTATCAGGATAATTTCATAACTGGAAGCCTTCTGCGTGGTAAACATGCTCTTTGACTTCTCCAAGATGGCAAAGGGGGAGTGCTTCACGTATCACTGGGCAACCCATGGTAATAGTTGATGCCTTCTCTATTGCAAACGCTGCATCTGCGAGCGCCGGCTCGCAGGGGAAGTGGTGTGGCTTCTTCTGAGTGAGGACCGCTGTCATCACAGAGCCGTTGGGATGAGAAAACAGATCTTCTCTCTGTAATTGGGTGTTGCCAGTACTGGCACATGGGCCAGTGCCTCTTTTAGTTCCGCAAAATTGTCATTCATCTCCCCGTCCATTTAATTGCCCTTTTCTCCTTCTGCACTTCCTTGAGTACCTGTAATAAAGGCTCAGGCCCTGTAGTAGTTGCATAACACTAGGAACTGTTGCATTTCCTTTGTTGTGTTTTATGTATGGCCTCCACTCTCTCTGGGGTTATCTTGCAGACTTCAATGGATATAAATTGCCCCAAGTATGCTACCCCCTCCTGACAGTATTGTAGTTTTTCCCTGTCCACTTTGTATCCCTTTTCTGATAGCAAGGTTAAGCGGTGCACTGCCCTGCTCCTCTGTTTCACTGCATACTAGCAGATCGTAAACATATTGTATCACCGTGCTAGGCATCTGGAAGTTACTGAGATCCATCTGAATCACCCTGTTAAAAATTCTTGGTGATCCACAGTTCCCTTTGATTGTATGTTCAAATCAGGTCACCTGATATGTGAACACAGTCAGGTATCTGGGTTCGGGGTGCAGTGGGATGGAGAAAAGAGCATTATTCGGGTCAATGACCGTGAAGTATTTCGCCCTGGTCGGGATTTTACATAGTATCAGAGCAGAGTTCCCACTATATTATTTAGGGGGTGTAAATCCTGTATGAATCTCCAAGACCCCCCTTTTGACTTCTTTATCGGGTATATGGTGGTGGTACACAGTGATGTTGATGTCTGTATTATGCCCTGCTGCCGTAATGTGTAAATGGTGGAGTAAATCCCTTAGTCTACCTCACAGGATAGTGGTCATTGTTTCGCTCAGGGCAGTAAAGCTCCCTCTTTTAATTTTATTTTCAGTGCCCCTGCTCCTCTTAGTACCCCTACATCATGGAGCCCTTTGGTCCACAATTTCTCTGGGACCTTTTGCAAATCTTCTTGCATGCACCTGCTCTTTTTCACTAGTTGCGCTGTGGTACTAGCTTGTCTGGCACCCTTATTGGACAGGGGATCTGCAGCTGGAACACAATTTCTCCTTCTTCCTCCTCCGAGAAGAGGTGCTCATGCATCACCCCTGTTATGGTCAGTGTTGGGTCAATGCACAGCACGGTACGCCATTCAGTGTCATCATCATCAGTCCTGCTTAAGATCACCATGTCTTTGAGGATCACTACTTCCTCAGAACCAACACGACATGGAACCCATATGATATGGCATTTATAACACGCCTATAAGTGTTTCACGAACCCAGATTCCGGGTACATGGGCTGTCCCCGCTGCGTGCTGTGAGCGTATGCTGCCACTCTGGCATAGTACACACCTGGTGTCGCGCACACATCCCTTTTTCTGTAAATGATATTGTTGCATTCAGTTTACTCAATAGATTTCTCCCCAGGATATTTTTAGGGGTGTCCTTTGAGTACAGTAGGGGCGCCACTATATGCTGTGTCCCTATCGTTGGTAGCAAATCTTTTGTTATCGAAACCATGACAATAGCTCCAGAGAAGCCCTGCATCTCCATAACTCAGCTTGACAATGCAAATCCACCCTCCTTTATACACAACCTGGTGGCCCCCATGTCTATCAGAAATTAAAATTCCCTTGGTCCTATTTTCACTGCTACCGTGGTTTTCTCTTTGGGGTCTTCCATTTCTGCTAGGACTGGACACACATGCGCTCCCTGTGGTCTTTCCTATTGAGGGGTTGTGTTCAGCAGGATCGGGACAGGATTGCCCCCATAACGCTCACTCCGGTGTAGTGGGGTACCACATTATGTCCTAGTATCATCGTTTTTCCCTGTGTCTGGGGTGGTGCCGATGGGAACCCTTGGGATGTTTCTCTGCTCTCTGTCTGTCCCACTGATGCCTGTGACTGCACCTGGGAGAGTGGTTGTGGTTCCTGTTGCATCAGTGCTTGTATGGGCGCTGCCCACTGAGGCTGAAACTGTTGCGCATATGGACTTTGCTGCTGCACCATTTGGTATGCCTGTACCTGCTACCCAAAGGGGCACATGTGCGTGTAAGTGCCCCATTTTCCTGCATATAAAACATGTGCCATAAACCTGTATCCTACGCCCCTATATCCTCCTCCTCTCCCTGTTGCATGAATCCTCTCCCCATTCTGAAATATCTCCCTAGTTGGTACCCTCCCCCTTGTGACCAGCCCCCCCGTTCCTTCACTTCATCCCCCACCGTGGGGTGTACGGCGACTGCATGTGTTCTCCAGGTGGTTGCACATTCCCCACTGGGAACCCCCTCTGTTGGGGGAAGCCACTTCGGTAGCATCTGGTACCAGCATAGCACCTTCCATTGTATGCCTAGCGATATTCTTCTGAACCAGCTTGTTCTCCAATGTGGAAGTATTTTCTACTGTCTGCTCTCCTGCTTTCTCTTCGGTAGTGTACTATTGTTGCCTGTATCTCTGGCCATCACTTTCCCACTATTTTATCTAAAGACACCTGCACATCTGATGGTAGTCCTTTGACCAGTGTCTGGTAAAATAGCCGTCTAAATTTGTCCCACAGTTTATACGTCTCCTGTGTCCAGAGCTCCTGGGCCTGTTTTATATACTCTGCTGGGTCTTCATCTGGCTTCATCGTACGGGACATTACATCTGTCCGGATACATGTCTCAACACCTTCCACATGTGAGCACGGCAGTTATTAAACGGTGCTGCGCCGTTTGCATTCGTGCTTAACCGCACCCCATTATACTCTGCCTGTTCCCATATATTGTCCCCTTGTTCTCCTATTATCGCTGCAAATAAACTGTATGCTCTTTGCTATGTCCACCAGATACTTCCTCTCCACCCTGTCCCGTGCGTCCCTCCTTTGCTTTTCCCTCCCCTTCATTTTCCCTTGTACAACCTTCTTTCTTTCTGGGGACACCTCCTGCAGGTTTATATATCCTGCCGAAGGATGCAACGCTGAGTATAGCCCATATGGTGGGGTGCTGGGTTCGCCCCTCTTCCTTTGTTCCTCTTTTTTTAACCTCTCCCCCAGAATGCTCATCCTTTTTCTCCTCGTATTACTTCCAGAGGCCCAAAATACTCTGCCTACTCTTCAGGTTTGAGCCCTTGTATTTAGTTAATATATTTTAGAACATATGTTCTATTATTCTGCTATCGAATGTTCCCTCCCGTTGCTATGCATAGAAACATTGTCCTGCCTTTTCCTGAACCCATTGAAAACTATATTTTAATAGTTTATCGTGATTTTGGGGTCGCTTTTCACACATGGGATCAAGGGGGCTATCCCGAAAAGGCGGTATTCACCCTCTCCCCACCCCCTTATGTTGTATCCTACTGGCCCCCTTTTTTTCACCCTCCTCCTTGTGTTCCCCTCTTCCTTCTTTATTCCTTATGTTTGCACTCACACCCTCATTCACTCCTCAAGTGCACATGCTTACCTTTTGTCCTCCTTATACGCTCTCTTGTAATGGCCTTCTCCACAGGCCCACCCGCACACTCTTCTTATGTGCACACCGGCCTTCTCTGCAGGCCCACTGACTCATTTTGGGATACTATACCACCAGCCCTCTCCACAGGCTCACCTTTACCTAGGTTAGTATAGGCCGATGTCACACCGGCCCTCCCTGCTCTAATGCAGGTGTGTACGCTCATGCCCTTTCCCCTGTATGGGTTAGAGTGCATTAAAATCTACTACTACGGCTGATCGTCGGCCTACCTTGAGAATGCATCCTAAACACCATAAAAGATCCCTGCGCCCCTAATGGGCATGCAACCACGATATATCACGTTCATGTACGGATGCTCACGTGTCCTGGGAATCCTCAAGCCTTCTCGGCCTGAGTCTTCCCTGTGGGCACGTTCCTCCTCCTGAGCGCAGGCGGCGCTCAGGACCAGGTACACCTTTGCATCTGCAGGGCTTCCTCGGTTCTGCACATAGAACTGGTCTGCGGTCGCCAGACCCACGCCCCCCAGGATGGCCGAGGGAACTGAGGATCTCACCGAGGCCTCCAAAAATGTATTCAGGGTCCTCTATGAGCCTGCAGCCAATTATTGACCAAAAATAGTCCAAAAGGAGCATTCACCGGGCAAGAAGTAACGCTGTTTATTACAGCTGGGCAAGCACAAAACGGCACAGTGGAACAGAACTGGTTGATGAGAGCTGACAAAACTGCCCAATGCAATATTAGCATAATGAGAAACAGTTACACTTAACGAGTCGCTTGGTGTCTCACGAAGCCAATTGGTGGGGTTACGTCAATCCCCTATTGCTGAACATAGGTTAGTAAAAAAATTATTGAGCAAACCTTCCCATCGCCCCCCTGGTCCATCACCTCCCCTGTGGCACCACATTCTTTCCCACTCCACCCCAAATGTTAGTTGTTACTACGTGCTACATAATCTTGCTGACCTCCAGGACTTTATTATCCTGCCATTGGTCAGCACACATCGAGGAAAAACAGGAGATATCCTGAGCTTGTTGAAAGGGAGACATTCACATGACATCTGACCAATGAGGTGCTTTGTGGACATCCGTGAGAGCACAAGATACTGATTACTGTTCAGGACACCAAAACGTACCTTCTAATTGGCCCCTTCATGTATCGCTCATCACCCCTCATCCTTCTTCCCAGGCCCACCTGCCAAGAGGAAATTTGAAACTGCTGACCATATTCTGACTGCACCTTCCCGGACATATGTCTGTGAGTTTAATTTCTCCCAATCCCGGCGACCGCCCCAGGGCCTGGCTCGCCGACCCTATGTGTATCAACTGGTACTGTTCCCAGTGATGGCTGTCTCCTGGGAACAGTCAGTTTGTGTGATTCTTCCCTCACCCAACAGCCGTCGGGGTGGTGCAATTTTCAAGGTGACCTACTATGCTGGGTCGGTCTGGGCCCTCCCCATGCAGTCTACTCACCTGATTCGAGCAGTACAGCGACACGCTAGGTGATTTACGAACGCATGCATCTCCCTCCATCCCTCTTCAGTCCCCTAGCACCTCAGGCTGTGTGCATGCTCGAAGGCATTTTGTGGGCAGCTGTCAATGATACACCCTCCCCTCCCATTATTCCCGCAACTGGTAGGTCCCCCCCTCTCGAGCTGCACTGTATCAGAACTTTCATTGCACCATTGTGATCTTGGGAAAGAACAGCCTCTAGTCCAACATGTGAGGCGACTGTCTGTAAAACAAACTCTTTAGTGCAGTTGGCCACTTTTAATACTGGCTCTCTACATAGGATTTTCTTAAGTTTGACAAAACAGTTTTGATCTTTGGGATTCCAATTTATTTTCGGAGGCTCTGCGTTCTTAAATGTATCAGTGAGGTGGGAGGTAATAAAGGAATAACTGGGAATGAATCGTCTAGAATACCCTACTAACCCTGGAAGGCTCTCAGATCGTTCTTTGTCTTGGGCATTGGGGTTTCTTGCACAGCCTTCACCTTCTCACTTTGGGGCTGAATAAGTCCATTCCCCACAAAGAAGCTGAGGTACTTGACTACTGACTGTGCCAAGTGAAATTCTCTTTGGGCTTGCGGTAAGGCCCACTTTCCTTAAGGCTCTGATGACTAAATAGAGATGGTGCATATGTTCTTTCAACCTTTGGGCAGTTTGTGAGAGTGGTAAAAGTGCTTCCTCTCTCTCCTCCCAGGTCTCCCTCAGCATGTCATGGACATACCTTGACTTCCTACCATACAGCTACTCAAATGGGGAAAACCCAGTGGATGATTGTGGTGTCTTCAGGACAGCAAAAAGGGCCCAGAGTATTATAATATTCCAATTTGTGCCGTCGGTTAAGTGTTTTATTGAAACGTTCTACTTATCCGTCAGTTTGCAGATGGTAGACAGAGGTCCTAAGAGTCTTAATGTATAGGATCTATTTCACTTCTGTCATTAACTGACTCATGAAGGTGGTCCATTGATCCGTTAGGATCTCTTTCGGGAAACCAACTCGTGAACAAAATGGGGATTAGGTGTTTGAAACTCTGTTGCAGAGTTTTGTTGCGTAAGGGAAAGGTCTCAAAGGGGCCCCACTATGTCCATACCTCTGTGAGAAAGGGCACATCAATGATCATGAAAGGTTGGAGCAGAGCGGGGAGAGGTTCTTGGGAGCTAGTCTTGTGAGACAGGGCACAGCTGAATAAGAAGTTCTTCACATCAGCATACATTCCAGGCCAATAAAAACAGCTTATTTGTCCCTGGGCCTTGCCTGTTCCTAAGTGACCACCTGTTAAATGTGAGTGGGCAATTTCCAGTACCATCCTCTTATGACTTTTAGGCACCATAATCTGTGTGCCACAATCTTAGGAAGAAGAATGCCCCCCCCCCCTTTTAATCTTCCTTCGTCTTCAGGCACTACATGTAGAAAAGCCTTTGCGAGGCATCATTCCTTTGAGCAAAGGCTAAATCTGGAATGATCTTCCCTTCCTTGCCAAGGGCTTGTTTTTTCCACCCCAGATGTCATTTAGGGATTTTCATCCGACTCCCCAAAGCCATTTCCCTTTCTTTCAGTTTATCTGCCTCTGTGATTTATTCCAGTTTGGGGGACAGCAATCTAAGATTCCAAGGGGTATTTTCTCTCCCCCTTTCCCTTGATATGCCTCCATCCCACTGTTTTGTCGTAGGAATTTTACATCACCTCTATAATCAAGATCCATGATGCCTGCTAGGACATCTAGGCCATATTGCTAAGCCAGGCCAGAGTTAGCGGTTGACCTAATGTAAGTACCTGGGGGGGTGGGTACTAGAACCAGTTCAGTTGGTATCAACATTCTTTCTCAGGGTTGTACTACTTCTTCCCTGTTACAGCAAAGGTCAAATCCAATAGATCTTTCTTTAGCTACTGATGGATCAGAGGCTCAGTTGCTATGTTTTTCAAACCTGAGGGTTCCCCAGTTTCTGTGAAATTAGCCCAAAGCGAAATATATGTCATGTGTCCGAAATCCTATTCTGGTCCCAGACTCTAAAACTAACTCTTTGTGGGGATGGATATTGTCTTTGGTTCTCAAAGTGCACAAATGTTCATATCCAACATAAAAGAGTAAATCAAACCAAAATGTTCTAAGTGGACAATGTTCACAGTTCCAGGGAATGGCTTCCTTCCCCAGATTCCTTTTTAACAAAAAAATGATCCAAGTTACTCCAAGTGGTTATCTCTTTCCTCTTGATGGGTTCACAGTTCTCTGGTAAATGTGGCCCTTCCCCAGGGTTCTCTTTACATTTTAAACAGTTCCAAATCCTTAGGGCATGTATCTTCCCTGGGATTCTCTTTTCACTGTGCAACAATTTGAGTGTGGGTCCCAGACTCGTAGATCACCTGGTATAATCTCCTCCCACGTCCTTTTCCACCTTTACAACCATTCCCAATCCTAAGGGCATGGATCTTCCTTGAGATTCTTCTCTTTATTACACACACTTGAATTTGCCTGGTATACTCTCCTACCAGATCTCAGATGCAGTCTCTTTCACTTTCTTGCATGCAAATGGCTTCACCTGGTATACTCTCCTGCCAGGACTTCTATACAGTTATTATCCACAAAATGATATGTGCCCAATGTTGGCTTATCGACCCTTGTTTAACAGTCTGTTTCAATATTTGCTTCTTCTGTCATACACTGGGTCTCTGCCCCTTCTTCAAGACCACTCACATTTACTTTTTATACTTTGAAATATGGACTCAGAGGTCAGTTCGTGGCATAATTCACAAATATGTTAATCTCTTCACAGGCTTCCTTTTTCCTCTCTCCTATTCATTTCATGAAGTGAGGCACACTTTCAGACAACCCGGTAACCTGAACGTCTTCCCTGGACTTACAGGGTGCTTCAAGTGTCTCTGTCATTTCTCTGATTCCGTTCCTTTCAATATGTTAGCTCGGCATGCGTCCCGTTACCGTTGTATCTTTGCTGTATCCTTCTTTACTGCGCACGGTTCCCGTTGCCGCATACTCTCAGGCAGCGGGCTTCCTGCTCTCTGGTTCCTCTTCACACTGTCTGCATTTGCATTCATGCTGCTTCCCACAGTGTAAAAACAGGTTGCACACTCAAAGCGATTCGTTTCTTCAAACAAATACATTGCTTTCACCAACCCAGTTTATAAACCTGGGGTGCTAACATAAATAATCCCCCCTTGTGGGTTTCATGGACCAGTAGCAGTCCCGGGCGAAAGGCCATTACAGTGTATTGTTCCAGGTCATGTTGTTATTGTAAAGTGTAATTAAAAAAGTATCAAAAGAGGTAAAAAAATATTCTAACTTATTTAATCGGTAATGTCACATTTTATGTAATTATTGATCTCATTGGTGATGCCATGTATGATGTAATAAGTGATGTCATCAGTGATGTCATTGTGGTCATAGGCTGCGGAACAGGGGGGCATTGTTAAGGTAGACATGCTTGAAATGCAATTGTGGAATTTCTGGGGTTTTGTTGCGTGAAATCTTATCACCTTAACCCTCTCCAAACTAAGGTTTTTTTTTCACTGATATATATATGTATATATTGTTGCAAAAAAGAGTCTGGTATATACCTTGTCACTCTGTGCCACTATGTTAATGTTAATGTTAAAGGTATTTGTACTGCACACCGTCACCAATGGAATTGGTCTCAGGTGCTCAGGCGGATCTGTAAACAAGAAGGCGGGTGGGTTAGTCTGGTGAAGAGGGAATAGGAAAGTGAGAGAGGTTGTGTGCTGACAGCTTCAATTCGGTTTTCACCGTGCGCTGAGCTTTGGTGTGAATATCGAACCGATGCAAGACCTTGTGTGCTGCTGGTGCAGTGTTTGTTTTTTGTTGCAGTGTGGTGAAATGCATGCGGTTTGCTGAGCGAGAAGATGGTTGTGTGCATTTTCATGTGAGTTAGGTATGCAGAGATTTGGGCATAGGGTTAGTCAGTTATATATCTTAGTCCTTATGAATCTTGTTCTATGTGTCCGGTTGTCCTCTAGGTAGGCATATTTTTCCACTTTTCCTTTCATGTCCAGATAATTGTTATGAGTGATGTCGTGGCATGGTCCCAGCTGTGTTGTTTTTTAACATAGTGTAATAGGTAGGGGCGTGTCTTGTCCCCCACTCTGTCAAAGAATATTTAGTTCTTGTATGTCGCTCCTTACGCGTGTCTTAAAGGCATACCCATACCTTAAAGGTAAAAGAGTTATTCAAAAAAGAAAAGGCAAACTGAGCAGAGCACCAGGCATTCTCCTAAATCCAGGTGATTAGTAATTAGGTTAATGAAATATATATATTTTTATTAAACATTATGGTTTATTACAAACCTTTCATGATACCTTCCTGCCTCCGTCCCAATACAAAAATAAAATGGGTTATTACCGGATACTTTGAACTTCAAGCTTCCTTCAACTTAAAACACAACATCCCTTCCCCACAACTCAAACAGAAATGCATACATCCTCCTATCTCATTTTAGGTCTAAAACCTCAATAAAAAAATGTTGTGATGGCCAGTAGCACTGCAACTCTTTCGCCCAATATAGAGCCCTCCCACCATTCCTCTTTCGTTAGGGTCCTACACTCTGACAAAACATCACTTAAAAACATCTTTCTCGTCACCACCAATGCACCGCAATCCAGCAAAAGGTTTTAGTTTCCAACTTGGCCTTACAATGCCTACACAAAGGTGAATCAACCGTCTTATCCTTTCGTTAGGGTCCTACATTCTGACAAAACATCACTTAAAAACATCTTTCTCGTCACCTCCAATGCACCGCAATCCAGCAAAAGGTGTTTAGTTTCCAACTTGGCCTTACAATGCCTACACAAAGGTGAATCAACCGTCTTATCCTTTCTATACCATAGAATTTCTTTGGTTGGTAGAATATTTAACCTTAGTCTCATAAAAACATTCCTATACCTATTTGAAGGGAATTTGACCAAATACTTTGGTATTTGGTTAATGGCCCTTTGCTCCCTCTGGAGACTGATGGAGACTTTGTATGCCGATCTCATCTCCATAGTCTCTATCCAATCAGGAATTCTCATCTGAATTTTGATCTTATCCGTGATGTTCATCAACGTTTCCTCATCTAAACCTAGGACCTCCAATTCCTTCCTACACTTAAATTCCCAGGAATCCACAGTTCAATCCCTTACTGCTCCCGTCCTGTTCTTCTCTCTCTTCAATATATGCAGGACCGGGGCATTATTCTCCAACATCTTTTTTCTGTATAGAGATAAGGACTTCCATCTAACGAAAGAGTTAAGTGACTACAGTCCCAATTCCAATCCAATTAGCGACACGGCAGTCTATTTGGCAGGTCCAACACGCCTCCAAAAAATCCCTTCTAGCAGATTTCAAAACATAGGGGGAATTTTCAATGCAGTTCTGCCCCATATAATAAAATAGGGTCAACCTTTTGTTTATAAAAGATTAAAGTAGGAACCAACGTTTATCTGCCAAATTTCCTTAATTTTAGTTTTGTCTGCGTCGCCAATCTGGAACACTTACGCTTTAACTCTTCCGTCCAGATGTTCTCCTTTACATTATTATTAATCCAGGTGCCCAGGTAAATTATGGACTCTATGCGCTCAATCTTTTGCGTGCCTATGTACCAAGCCAGCTTGGGGTTTACATTCCTTCTGGTGCTGGTGAAAGCCATAATTTTTGATTTTACTGTATTTATTTGCAACTCATTGCTCTTAAAGTACGCGTTTAGGTGGGTAAGTCTCCTTTGGAGGCCTATTGGTGTGCAATCTATTACCCCCAAATCATCCGCGTACATTACACAAGGGATGTTTTGCCTGTAAAGTTGCGGTGGAAAAGCTCTGAATCCCTCTTGGCTTAAAGCCATGTCTGAAAGGAATAGATTGAAGATGGTGGTAGCCAGGGGGCAGCCCTGTTTCAATCACCTACCAGTTGGAATCGAGGAGGAGAGTATCCCCCTGGCCGTCAATCTCACTTGAATTGATGTTCTCGAGTACAAGCTCTTGATGGGATCCAAAAGCTCAGGCGGACAATCCCAGACAGACATCTTCCGCCACAGTATCTCTCTGTTGATGCTGTCAAAGGCTTGTTCCAGATCAATGAATGCCATATATGTATTTTGCTGAGAGTCCACAGCTTTCATCTTCAGGACATTGAGTATAAAGAGGTTCAGACTAGTTCCCACCCCTTGAGCAAACCCTGCTTGCCTGATATCAAAATGCCATGATTCCCGGACCCATAGGTTTAGATCTTTTAATAGGATTGCGGCAAAGATTTTTCCAAGGGCGTCTAGGAGGGCAATGGGTCTGTAATTCCATGGATTATCCCTTCCCCCTTTTTGTAAATGGGGACCACTATGGCAGTACTCCATGATGCTGGGACCTTTCTAGCAGCCAGTATTCGAGTGAACAGGATCATACAAAAATCTGACCATTCTTCCGGGTTTTGTTTGATATAGTTGGTTAATCCGTCCGGGCCTGCCACCCTCGACAGGTTTATTCGGTTTAATATATCCTCCCTGTCAAAGGCAATTGCCCAGGCTACCGAACTCTTTTTGGCAGTGAGAGGTCACTGTTGATCAGATGTTAAGGAAAGGTCAGTAAAAAATCTAACAGACATTGAGGGACTCCAAGCAAAAAGTACACCCGGTCGTGCTTGGAAAAAACATGTATATATATAGAAAAACTAGGAGACCGACGTATTGAATCTTGTTTAGGTGACCAGACAAAGCTAGACCATAAATGAAGCACTAACCAAACACTACCACTGGGAAAGTGCCAACCACATCACAAAACAGTAGATGAAAAAATTCAATTCACATCCTAAATTTAATAGAAAATTCTCATTTAATTTCATAAAGTGTATCATAAGAATTCTAAAAACTCCTAATGTGTAATCAAACATTGAAGTCATAAAATACAATTCATGGAAAGAGTTAATACGTGATTGTCAAAAACAATTATTCAAAACAATAAGCAACACATCCAGACCCATACAATTCACCAATCACTCCATGCATACTAAACTCATACATATCTACAATTCATGCCACAAAAACAATGGTGAAAAACACAGACTATACATAAACGCATGTAAACTGATTTTACAAGTGATTATAGCACCATGTTCAAATTCTAGTAAGTGGCGAGCACTATATTGCTAGAATATCATTAGAATGTCCTAATGTTAGAGACCTTCAAAAAGTCATATTAATTGACAATTTTAGCCACATTATTGGTGGACAAATTAGAAAACCGATATGTTTCTTTCCATCTTCATAATTAAGTTATTTGTGTGGAAATTCATCAGGGTGACGTAAGAATTGAAGTCATCAATGATCGATGGTGCTGGAGTGTTGCAAAGTTCAATAGGCCAGTCTTGTCCTGACCCCTAAACAAGAAATGGAAGGGACAGAGATTACTCATCTCAAATCAAATGAATTTGGGAGTTCAGTATAAATCTGTAACGTGCTCAATCAATGAACGTGAATACAAGGTCACATGACCTGTAGAAAACACCAACGGTGGGTCACAAGCAGCTAATGATAGGACCAACAGGGTATGGTGACTAAATATATTAGGTACCACCCCTCTGTACAGTGCAAGAGAGTGAATACCAGAGTGAGAACTATCTAGTTTGGCAATCTGGTGAAAAGCAAGCAATCCACATATAGTTGGTCATTCTAAGGCAGTACACCCAGGGTTCCCCTAGGTAACCATGGCTGGTCAGAGCCCGCAGAGAAGATAATATGCTTTTAGCAGAAGTGATCTGGAATACTATAAAGAATGTTAATTACATAATACAGTAGCTCTGAGACTACGGTCAATGTAACACTTACTCTGCTGTATACCAAAGCGCGGCATACACCCCAATAGTTGGATCAGACAATTCAGACCAAATGCAATGTAACCAAGCAGAGATCCTGTAAAAGTGTGCCCTATAGAAATGAAGCATAAGATCAAATCAAATGTGACAAATGGTAAATCAAAAACCAAATACATGGGCTCAAAGGATATATCTAGTCATATAGAAATTAATAGAATGAGGAAAAGAAAAGAAAACGAGAACCGAACACCATAAAAACTTACTTGGATGGATAGGTGTCGGCAAAACCTTGTATAGCAGTTTAAATTATGACTTACATCATCACATTGCCGGGGCCACATGCGTGGATGCAGAGATGGTCGTAATAGAAATATCCTGTCAAAAGTTATTTAAAGCATCTGACAAATGGAACCGTAAGAACAAACGTTGTTAGCAAGTTAGACAACCTGTAAGTGTATGTGCTATATAGATACACATATACTCAAGCACGAGTGACTCCGCACCGTATGATAGAAAAAAATACATTGCGAGCGGCGCATCTAACAAACGCAGAGGAACAACATGCACCCAGAAGACTGCAATAATAAATGTAGTTCTGTGCCGAAGCGAGCATGAAAACCCGTAGGCGGCGCATATCGTAGGTGTGTGTTAGTCAGAATCAAACGAAGTGAAGCTAACACGCAAAGTCATCCGTTTCACCAATAGTATAAGGTAATACCAGTGATGGTAAAAAAGCAGAAGAATGGAGCCCCAAGAGCTGCACCATAGTTAGAAGGCAAGAAAGAATTGTGTACAACTGGTATCTGCAAGTAAGGAATACACTCGAATGCTTACCGTGTGCGGGAGCCTACGTCGGGTGTCCATGGTGGAAGTAAACCCAGTCTCTTCAGGAATTGGAAGAAGGACTGTAAAATGAAACTGACGGCTCCATATATGCCGTAGAGTATCACGGTACTCATCACGTGTGGCAGTGCATTCAGAGTCAATGGTTGCGGCCATATTGGAAAGGAGTCACTATTCACATAGCAATGCTGTGAATGTTATCACGATTAACACAACAAACTAAATGGGCGGAATAATACAAAAGAAAGAAAGAAAAAAAGCGGATGGTAATACAATGAAATAGAAATAATCGTTATATCTGAATTCAATACTATGTCATCAAAGAAAGGGTTTAGAAAATGAGGTCTAATTGTTCATTAAGGCCAATTAAATGGCTTTTGGTGAGAAATATTAACCTCATCTCTTCTTTTACCAAGATGCTTCTACTTGTGTTTCCACCATTTGCAGTACGTACTTTTTTCAAAACAGTCCATTTCAGATCTTCTCAATCATGGTTGTTCATCAAAAAATGGCCAACCATGGGAGGGGTGATTTTTTGTTCCTAATGCAGCTGTTATGTTCGGTAACGCGGATCTTTACTTTGCGTTCCGTTTGTCCAATATATAATTTTAGACAAGGACACCAGATGGCATATATGACTCCACTCGTATTACAGTTTGTAAAGGTGCGTTGTTGCCAAGCCTTTGTCAGACCTATATCAACCACAGTAGTGTGTTTGGTAGACAAACAACATTTGCAACTACCACAAGGTGAATGTCCACTGGGTCCTGTTAAGCCCCATTGTTCAGTAATGGTGAGCTGAGCCACAAGGTGAATGTCCACTGGGTCCAGTTAAGCCCCATTGTTCAGTAATGGTGAGCTGAGAGTTAGAATAGTCACCAATGTCATTCCTCGTAACTAATTCCTTGATGTTACGTCCGCGTTTAAACGCGCATCTCGGTGCCGAGACTGGATTATTGCTTTTGGACAACAAATGCCAGTTTTTTCTAATTATGCTGACAATTTTGTGTGATAACGGATTATATGTACTGACAAAAATCAGACCAATTGGGTCAGGTGTGGAGGATTTTCGCTTGTATTCAAGAAGGGCTTATCGATGATTGTTAGAGGCCCTTTTGAAAGACCGTTTTACAATTTGTCGAGGGTAGCCTCTCTGTATGAGATTGTTACTCAAAATCCCTGCTTCCTGCTTAAAAACATCTGTGTTGGTACTTTTACGCTTCAACCTATGAAATTGGCCGAAGGGAAGATTGTCAAAGAGTGTTTAGGATGGAAGCTGTCGTATCTCAATAAAGAGTTCCTGTCCGTAGGCTTGTGAAATGGTTTAACTTCTAGCGTGTTGTTGGTGTCATTAACTAGGATGGTAAGATCTAAGAAATCAATTCTATGTCTATCGTGATGAATCGTAAATTGTAAAAAGGGATTGATGCCATTAAGCCAATCAAAAAATGCCAAAAATGCCAGTGATAGGTGTTTGTCGCCGTGCCAAATCATGAGCACGTCGTCAATGTACCTTTTCCATAAGGTCTGGTGCTGGCGAAAGATGTTAGTTTCGCTGTAAATGCTCTGTAGTTCAACTGAGTTAACATAAAGGTTGGCCAGAGTGGGTGCCACCGCCAAACCCATGGCTGTACCGTGGATCTGTTGAAAAAAATAGTTGTTAAATTTGAAATAATTCTTCGTGAGGGCTAGTGAAGTGCACCAAAGAATGAAAGAATTAGGTGTAATACCAGGTATACGTTTCGCCAGCAATAACTCTTCAATCATATTTAAGGTGGATGATTGTGGGATCTTGGCATATAGAGAAACGATGTCCAAGGTAACCAGAATATCTTCACTGCTCTTAAAAGGAAAATGTTCAGTAAGATTAATGACACTGGTGGAGTCTTGTATAAATGATTGCATCTCTGGCACAAAACCTTTCAGAAAAGAATCTGCACATTTTGCTAGTGTTTCCAGTAGTGAGTTGGTACCTGAAACTATCGGTCTTCCTGGAGGGTTGACCAAGGTCTTGTGGACTTTAGGGAGAATATAAAATTCAGGAACTTGAGGATCGCTCTTAACCAGGTATACTGCCTCTTTGTTGGTAATCCATTTTCTATCTCTAGCTTTCTCTACTTTGGTTGTGATCATAGCTTTCAAGCGGGCCGTGGGGTCATTACTCAAAGGCTTGTAGAAGCTAGTATCAGCCAATTATCTAGCGCATTCAGAAATATAATCCACTTGATCAAGAAGGACAATGGCACCGCCTTTGTCAGCACTGCGGATAACCATTGATTTGTTATTTTTGAGTCTATTGATAACTACATGTTGAGCATTCGAACAGATCTGAAAAGTGTGTGTCAATACTGTAGCATCTAGTTTGTCTAGTTCAGATAGAACTCGCCGTTTGAAGACCACTGACTCGGGACTATAGCTGGAACTCGGGGGACAAAAGGTGGAGGGGTTATGGAGCCCACTGTTGACCTGCTCCATATCAAATGGATTGTCCTTGAAGTATTGTTTCAGATGTATTTTTCTGAAAAGATTCTGTACTTCCAGGCGTGTCTTAAACCGGTCGTAGGTGGCCGTGGGTACAAACCCAAACCCTTTTTCCAACACCGTTGTCTCCACTTCAGTAGGTGTATATGTGGAGAGATTTATTAATAAACTGTGTTGCTCCTTGTCACCCTTGGTTCGTAAAAAATCTAATCCAGACCTTCTCTGGCACCGCAGATGTCATGGTCGCAAGTTGGAAGGTGGCGTTGTTATTAAGTAGCGACCAGAGATCCTGCGTATTTCTTTTAGCGAGGGCCTTCATCATGGTTTCCGCATCTTCTTGAAACCGCTGAGCCCTGGAATCCAGTCAGTTCCTATAGCGCTGTTTCCTTTTCTTTTTCTGGCCCACTTTTTCTCCATGTTTCTGCCGATCTATCGCTCTTGGGTCAGATCTTAAGTCTCTTTTCCTCTGTGTCACTTCCCAATTTGACACATGTAACCTCTTCACATCAGGTTTGGGCCCTACTGAGGATTTCTGCTGAAAGGCTGAAAAGACTGCAGAGTAGTCAACCCCCCTGCCCCCTGCTATTAGTCCACATAAGACCTTTAAGTCTACTCGAGATGTTAGTAACCTCATTCTGGGAGATTTTTTTTGCAGTTGCACCATTGATTACCCTGTAATGGCCCTTCAGATGATATCATTCCCTCTTCGGTTTGGCCTCTAAAGGTTACTTTTAGAAAAGCATGGTCACTACTTACCATTGGTACAACTACCAAGGATTCTAAACATTTGTACATGTCTTTGGATACAAATATGTAGTCCAAGTGGGCCCTTGATGCATCCCTGCATCAGGTTGCTCTCCCAGGAGTATCCCCCTTCATATTACCGTTTGCCATTGTAATGTTTCTTTCTTTTTAACTCGGATACCCACAGCCTTGCCTTAGCAGAGAGACTATCTTTGTGTACTTTTGGACCCCTCATGTCAAGGCATTTAATATTAAGATCCCCACATATCATAACTAAGGCATTATTGTATTCCCCCATAGCAAAGTCTAATGAGCTCATCACCGAGTCAACCAAGTCCTCATACCCCATTCCTGCAGGATTCCAATAGATGTTGAAAAACAACAATATCTGTTGGTTCTCCTTTCTCTCTCTTACCCATGACAAAACCACTAAGTGCACAAACACGCTCACCTGCGTGAACTTTGAAATTACACACCTACACCCCCTTCTCACCAATGTTCTCAGGCCTGCCGAAGGTCTTCTATGGTTTTTCAGCAAGGCCGGAGAGAAGCAAACATCAAAGCCCTCGCAGATTGGTTGAGAGACCAACCAGGTTTCTTGCATACAAGTCTCATCCAAGGGATCCAAGTCTATACCCCCCCCCCCTCATTGAATAAATGCCCAAACTCCCTGGTATTCCAAGATGTCAAAGATAGAGGCCTCTTCTTGTTTTATGGAGTTACAAAGCCGACTTTTGAGCCAAGGAACCCGCTAACCATCCCCAATCCTCCTCCGAATTCGAGCTTCTTTCATTTCTTAATGAAACATCTTATTTGTGACACGTTTTTTGGCCCCACGTGGGCCATTTTCAAACCAGGGCTATGTATATCAGAATATCTGAATTCATTTGTAGAATGCGAATCACGGAGGTTGGCCTCAACACTGATCATGAGATTGGGTGTTTTCTTTAAAAGCATTGCATAATTATTGCCAATCAGTACATTAATATAATGTAACCAATTGTGTTCTTTTGATCCATGTTGTTCAGGCATGGTTCCTCAGTTGAATATTGTCTTTAATTCATGTTGCTTTGAATCATGTAGTTGAGGTGGTTTCCGAGTCAAGTGTGGTATGGTAATGTTTATTTGTAAACCGCCTATACACAAGACAAGTGTTTCAAAGCGCTCAAGGAGGGAGGGAACAAGGGGAAAAAACAACAGTCATTCAGAGCCCTTGGATTTCTGAACGATACAGGTCTGTACAGGCAGAGTAAGTGCATATGATACAATTAACAGTGTAGATAATAGCAAATAGGTCTGACGATGATTCTGCAGTTATTCCAAGTGCATTGAGGCGCCAACATGAAAGGAGGGGAGACAGGGAGGATAGATAGATGATCTTCAAGGCATGGTACGTTCAGAATGTGCAAGTGTACAGATGGTACAGGAGAGGGGGGAGGACAAGTGCAAGGGAGGAAATCCAAGTGCCCCCAGTCAGTCAGAAACTGGGTGAGTGCTGAGAGATGCCACTCTCATGGGTCATTGACCAAGTGCAGTAGCGATGAGGCAAGTGCAGGCCCGGAAGCAAGTGCGAGAGGACTGGCGAGGGGGCCAGGGACCTGTGAGATTCTGAGGTACACCCGGCGGCCAGTCAGCAAGCTGTGTGGAAAAGGAGGGAGAGAGGGATAGAGCGGAGAGAGAGGTTAGCAGGGTAGACGGCGAGAGAAGGAAGACGAGAAGAGGAATGTCTTAAGGAGTTTACAGAACTTGAGATCAGGCTCAAGACGGAGGGCAGCAGGGAGGCTATACCAGAGGGAGGCCACTGCTGAGGATAAAGATCTCCCTCCAAGTCCCTGCTTGGAGGACCGGCTCACTTGCAGAAGGTTGGAGGCAGATGAGCAGAGGGCTCGGGAAGGACAGTATTTAGGTAGGCATGGTTGCAGATAGCTATGTCCCAAGCCCCAGAAAGCCTTGTGGACAATGCAGAGGGTCTTGAACTTGATCCTTGCAGCCACGGGGAGCCAATGGAGGGATTTAATCGCCAGAGAGATGCAATCCCTGGGCTTGAGACCAATGATATTTCTTGCAGTTCTGTCCTGGATGAGTTGCTGAGGGCGCAAAGCAGAGGCAGGCAGGCTGAGAAAGAGGCTGTTGCAGTAGTCCAGACTTGTGAGAACCAGGGCTCTGTAGACAGTGAGCCGCTAGGTGAAAGTAAGAAAAGGAAGAGTAACTCTGAGGAGGTGCAGCTGGTAGTTGGACTTTTTGGAAATGTCTGAAATGTGAGTGAAGAAGGAGAGGGTGGAGTCAAAGATGACCCCAAGGTGTTTTGCCTCAAAGGTGGGTACGGGCACAGGGCCAAGGGAGGCCGGCCAGAGCAAGAGTAGGAAATCGGGAGCAGGAGTCCCAATGCGAACGATCTCAGTCCTACTAGCGTTGAGACAGAGGTTGTTTGCAGCACACCATGACTGAATTGCGGTCAGACAGTCAGAAATGAACGAGGTACAGGAGGAGGCTGAGGGTAGCCTAAAGGAGAGTTGCGTGTCATCCGCATTACACTGGAAGTTGGGGTTGAAAGTGGCAATTACATGGCAGGGCAGCCGTGTGGACAGTGAAGAACCAGGGGGATAGGTTAGAACCCTGGGGAAAGGCTGCAGGTTGAGAATGATAGTAGAAAGAAAGGACCCAAGTTCCACCCGGGATGGGTGATTGGAAAGGAAAGAGGTTAACCACGCCAGAGCCTGACATGTGATAGCGTGTTGCGGAGAGATGTGATCAGGATGTTGTGGTTTACTGTGTCAAAGGCAGAGGAGAGGTCAAGAAGAAAGAGGACAAAGGCAGTGTTAGTGTCAAGATTTGAGAGCAGGTATCACAGGTGTTCAGAAGAGCAGTTTCCATGCCTCTGGGTGCTCGAAAGCCAGCCTGATGGTCATGGAGACAGCCAGCAGATTCAGTGTGGAGGGCGAGCTGAGAGATAGCCAGCTTCACCAGGAGTTTGCCAGGAAAAGTGGTGATGGAGATGGGGGCGGTAGTTTGCCGGAATGGAGGGGTCGGCAGAGGGTGCACAAGGGAGTGCTTAAGAGAAGTTGGGAAAACTCCTGTGGCAAAAGAGAGATTGCAGAGATAAGCCAAGGCTGAAGCGAGAGAGTCAATGTTGTCCTTAATGGTTTTGGAGGGGCAAGGGTCCACCTATTTGCATGAGACCTTCATATACCAGACTTGTCGGGCTACCTCTTCAGGTGTGAAGGGAGTGAGAGAAAAGAGAAGTGGTTAAGGGGCCTAGGGAGGCTGCAGAGGTGTTGGTAGCACGATGATGGGGGTCCTTTGTCTGGAAGTGATTACAACAACCCTAGACAGCCAATTAATTCCAGGTAAACACTTAACAATACATTCCTATGTGAATATATAGGGCACAGAAAAAAACGATGTTAAAACAAAACCCGTTGTAAAGTGTACCGAAGGCCATGGCTAGTGGCCTGGTAATGTTGTAAAATATACCAGGGACACAGCCGAATGCCGTGGCCACTGGCGCGGATAAACACCATGGCATAACAAAAGCCTTGAAATTCACTGAAAAAACATTAAGTTTAGACAAATTTATTGCAACAAAACTGCTGAAAATCAGCACATTTTGGAAGTCGTGACCAGCTTAACTTGGCATATTCCTGTTCCAAAGTCCATGAACGAATACATATTATTAGAGATGGGATTACCAATGACATGCAAAATGGCATTATGGGGGACAGCAACGTAAACCCGCCGAGTTAAACCGTTCATGACTCTTTCCTTGAATAAATATATAGTGCTATATATAATCAGATATTCTGTGATGTGAATATCGCGACTGTGTGCGGGTGGGTGCTCCTTTCGAAGGAAAACTGCTGAGAAAGTTATTCAAAGGGCAAGTGAGGCACTTCTGGCCATGATATCCATTTATCTGACATGGGGAAAAAGAGTAACGCGATCGCCGCCGAGCTGGTTGTTCAGCAAGCCTGGGTGGGAAGCAGTGCGTGGCATCTCTCGGTCGCGCGCGAGCTGTGCAAATAAACACCGCGGCTCGAGAACTCCTGATGCATTTCTCTTAAGAGGGATCCATGGCAAGTAAATACCACTGGCTAATCAAGTATCACTTGTGGCTGATTACGCCGAACGCGGGCGCTTTTGTGCAGCCGATAAAGACATTACTGAAACGCCGAGGCATTTCAAGTGTTGCTCCCTAATCACTGCTGTTTATAGGGTGTGTTGCGGCGCAAGGCATCCATCCATTGTGAAGTTTATAGTCTCGGTGACTTTTACTACTGAAAAAGTCTTCGCTGGAAATAAATTGCTGCCGGCAGCAAAGACCCACAACTTCAGGAGAGAATACGAGACCGCTAATCTGATACGTGTGGGTAGTTTGGCAGCCTGAGAAAGTGGATTTCCACACGCGTAGTCCAACACTGCCCCCTAGCGAACCGTTTACAACAAATGATTTAAGATCACACAGAACAAAATGTACCTTGGAGTGTAATTGTTTTCCAATAAAGCTGGTTACATGGTTTCCGCTGTGGTACACTGTATGCTCATTCTTAACTCGGTACATTTTTTAAGAGCAGATTTTGGTGACTTTTCAGTCACGGGGGAGGTAAACCCGCTCAGACGCACCGGTTTGATACTTTTGAGAAATAATCTACTGCTCGCTGAACGACTGCGTCACACATCACAAAGGATTTTTTTTCCCTAATGTGGCCGTAGTGGTTATTTTGTTTTTGCGTGCCCCCCACTGTTCTTTTGAATGGATTAAGCTGCGAGTGGATTCCTGCTGTGGTGAATGAAAACGCGGGCTTTGTTTTGAAGGTGGCCACTTCATGATTCATTTAGGATGAAACCGCCAAGGGGAGGGGTGTGGGGTCGACACAGTGTCAGGACCAGTAAAGAATATAGAACCTCTCTATTCCTCGGCCCCCATACCTCGATGTGCTCCTCGAACTAGTCTGCTACGCACACCTCATTATCACATACAACTATATAGTATAACGCTCATGTAAATTATGACTAGTCAATATTCCTGTCAATATTTGGTTGCAGACCTCACATCATTACAACGTTCATGAGAGTTAAGGGCATCACGAGTATACGTTATGTGCCACGTCCTTCATTGGAAAAAATACATTTTCTAAAATTAAAACGTGTGAATGCAAATATCCATCGCTTTTGTGGTTTATTGTCTATAGTATGCCTTAAATGTGCAGAGTTCTTTTATGGATACTTTCTCTTTACTGAAGAAGTAGCAACAATGCAATCCTAGAAACACGACATTAACATACAAGGCAACTTTGTGAAATGTAGCCATTCCACGACCTTGAACACTCTCTAATACTTTTCTTAAATCGTTACTTGTGATAACGGTAATCCTTGTATTGATAAGCGTTGTCCTACTGTTATTAGTACTCGGTTTTATGGGAGTCAATGTATTGACCATTTAATGATGATGGGCTGAATTCTTGGCCGCAGGAAACCCAAAGGTGTTGGTCTCTGCCTTGAACGATTGAGCACACTCCACACGCACCTTCCCATGACGCATTTGCTTGTTGTGTGAACTAGCATTGCCCATCTTGCTGCTGAACAGAGGAAACGGGTCTCAGTTGTGCAGTTTTCAGGTGAAGTCAAATAAACATCAAGGCTCCAGGTTTTATGGTGATTATTTTTCTGTAATTTCTGTCTTAGTTCACATTTATTTTCTGGGCACTTTTTCTGTATTTATCCATATGTATTCTTTGTCTTATAAAAAAGATAATTTGCAAAGAGAATATTTCTGTACTTATTCCAATGAAAGAAAATACTTTGAAAAAAGCACGTATGCAGCCACACAGGACACCCATGGAACTGGGTTATTCCACATCCATGCCAGCTCCATTTTTACAATAACAAATGGTTGCCCCTGTGATTCCTGCTGACTGAACGTATATGTCAGCATTTTGAAGAACTATTTTTCATACACATTACACACTCTCCATGCTGCCAGTCTGCAATGCAATTGGTCTGCAATGCATGATTGACAGCACAGCGAACCAAGAAGCAGAAAGACATACTTTTCCTTTGTTTTCCAGCTTTATAAATAGAAACAGAAAGCAGATTGAGGCATTGATTCTGTATTAATGTGTAAAAATCGGTAGCAACGGAAAACGGGGATCCTTCTGTATAATCTATACAGGAAACAGTAAAGAGAAAAACACAGAAAACGATGAGACAACACGCCCATTCCATTAAGCGCTAGAACAGTTGGATGTAGCAGAATGATTGAAGGGAATTAAAAACTGCGCTGCAACACAGGTTGGGATTGCCTAGCATTGCAATGCTAGGACTTGGAAAGCTAAAATGTATTGTTAAAAAGTCAAATTCTTCACAACAGATATGACAATAACAATCATTAAGCTGTTAGAGCCGGAGGATCAAATCATGCCAGTGCATCCCAAAGGGTACACACAGACCAAGAACAGTCTATTCCATAGGGTATACACAGACCAAGAACAGTCTATTCCATATGCTTACACGCAGATCAAGAACAGTCTATTCCAAAGGGTATTCACAGTTCGACAGCCTGTTCCAAAGAGTACATACAGTGTATAGACAGTCTATTCCAAAAGGTACATGCAGATCAAGGACAGTCTATTCGGCCGGGTTACACACAGATCAAGAACAGTCTATTGCGCTGGGTACATGCAGATCAAGAACAGTCTATTCCATAGGGTACACGCAGCTCAAAAAAAGTCTATTCTGCCGGGTACACGCAGATCAAGAACAGTCTATTCCATAGGGTACACAAAGCTCAAGAACAGTCTATTCTGCTGGGTTACACGCAGCTCAAGAACAGTCTATTCCATAGGCTTACATGCAGATCAAGAACAGTCTATGCTCTGGGTACACACAGATCAAGAACAGTCTATTGCGCCAGGCACACACAGATCAAGAACAGTCTATTCCATAGGGTACACTAAGCTCAAGAACAGTCTATTCCAAAGGGTATTCACAGTTCGACAGCCTTTTCCAAAGAGTACACACAGTGTATAGACAGTCTATTCCAAAAGGTACATGCAGATCATGGACAATTCGATTCCACAGGATACATACAGTTCATGGGCAGTCTGTTTTGGGAATCGTATTGAGAAGTAAGATCTCAGGAGCCCCAGGGCCCGACGGCCTAACTAACGTAACTCTGAAAGTTACTCCCATGTTATGCGCTAGAATATTACTGGAACTCATTAATAGAATCTTAGGGCCTGATTCTTAACTTGGCGCAGTGAACGTGCTAAAGAGCACGAGCCACTGTGCCAAATCGTGACGTCCAGGCTCCATCAGTATTCTCAAGTGGGCCTGGTCATCCTCGCAATGCATGAAAGTGCACCTTCAGGTTTGCGCCTGTTTTTGTCATAACGAGCACAATCCTGAAATTTCAGCAGCATTTTTGTAAAATAACAACATATTCGTTATTTTACAAAAATGCTGCAGAAAACACAAAGTAACCCGTGCAGTGTATATGAACGCCTTCATATATGTTAGGGAGAATTCTCTGTTTAGGCTGAATTTCCTAACCTAGTGAGTCCCCCAGCAGCTTTGCTGGATTTCTGGAGTTTGTTTTTTTCATCCTGCCAAGAGTGAGACTCTTTTTCTCCCACTCTTGGACATGAAGGTGTGTAATTCCTTTGAATGTCAATGTGTTCTATGGGCTATGGGGTCTTTTACTCCATAGGGTCTCATATGTTTTTCTATGTGTGTTACACCGCACCCTACGTGCCGTAACACTGGAGCGTCCTAGCGGACCTCCGTCATAGACTCCATACCAGGGGACTGACTACTGTCTCCCCGGGCATGTAAAGTCACCATTGGCTTTACTAGACCTAAATTTACTAATAGAACTAGTACAAACCATCCTATTGTGGACATACTAGTAGGGGTAATTCGATTACTCCTGGGTCTGTTATTCGAGGGGGCACTGTCCCGTCCCCCCTCGTCGAGTTTTGGCTGGTGGCAGTGGAAACTACTTGTTATGTTCGACCCCGAATATAACCCTATGGGATTCTTCCCATTGTTGGAGATTGATACTTTTTCTCGTTAGTCTCTAACATACCACCGGTCTACTTATCTTAAATAAGTCTATCGGAGGGTATTTTCTGCCAGAACTCGGTTTTTAAAATGGCGTCTGTGTTAGTCTCTGTGACTCCTAAACCAAAGGTTGAGCCCTTTGTTCCACTTTTGGCGGGCCTCTGTACAGAGACCCTCCAAAGTGGTGCCATTCTGTCTGGGTTACCACAGGGGTGTGGGAGGGGGTTTAGGCACCCTGGACCGAGTTGCCTTGCCAACTCCGGTCGCACTCTGGTGTGATTGGCCCAAGTGGTGAGCCTCCCCGCTCACCACTTAGCGTGTGTTGATTGACAGCTAGGCTGAATGAATGGGGGTTTTCTGCATAAAAGCAGGGCTTTTGGGACTGGATCTTCAGAAGTCGCCACAGGACTTAAGAATCCGACGAGGGTAAAGCTGAGCCGACCTGCAATGACGACACCTCCGGTGGAGCCCTGCTGAACCGACTCACCACTTCCCGACGACAGAGGAGATCTCCCTGCCGGAGAGTCTCTTCCCCTGACTGGTGGGAACAACCAGTCCCCTTTGCTTTTTCTTCACCTCAGGACGCAGTGGTCGAATTGCCCGTGCAGAGCACCTCGGCAACCGGATAGCCACTACCCCTGTACCGCGACCAAAAGGTGGTGCCTTGTGACGGAGCACTCCGCGGCTGGTCTCTTCCCTGGTGGTGCACCGGACTTCACTTTTCTTCGACGACAAGATCATCTCTACTCTTGGCAAAGTCCCGACGTGCATCCACCACCAGGAACAACTGCCCCCGCCAGAGCTGTCTCTCCACAATCAAGGTACTGTGTCCGCCTGGCTTCCCTTGTTGCCGGATAGAGTGAGGTGTCTTAATCCTCGCCTCTCCATAGGGTCGCCTCCAAGCTTTCTCTAAGCGTATTGTTCTGAACTGGTTCAATCTTCCAATAACAATTTGCTACACAGACTCGATCACATTTCCACAAAGAGACTTTTTGGGACATATCGCCTTGCCTCTCTCCGAGTGGGCCTGGCCTCTGAACTTTATGATCTATTGTCGTTCTTGTCTTCTTGCCTTGCATTTTTTCCCGTGAAGTATTGAACTGTGTTGATTTCGTAACCTACTTATTGTTCTCTCCCGTCCTAACGAATACTAGAGTGCCATCTAGGTGGCAGCATACACCTCTGTCTGCAAATAAGTGATGCTGGTAAAACCTAGACTTGTCAAACTATTGTTAGGGGGATTGATCTTTTGCTTCGTAGAGTAATTGTAACTGAATTATTTGCGTGATAGTGCCAGAGTGTTTTCTATAGATGTTCCGTTATAAATAAATACCTTTATATCTTTACACTGAAGCCTTGTTACGTGTTTGCTTGTCTTACTGTGAAGAATTGCCCTATATTGTATACTCCACATACTGCTTAACTCTTCTTGAGGGAAGTCTGACTGCTCAGCCGCAGCTACCAAGTGAATCTGTCTGGTACAGACTGCTACCAAGTGGGTTTACTGCCAAACACCTGTAGTCCTAAATCTTTTGCAGTGGTCCCAGAGGGAACTGCACAGGTTTCCGCCTAACACTGGTGTACAGCAGTGGGATTTGTATCGAGTATACAGTTTAGAGTGCTTTTCGACACTTTAGGATAACTAACCACAAAGCTTAGCACTAAAAAGCAACTTTCAAAAAACATGTCTACGATAGAAACTTACAGTCAAGAATCCTTGTCAGGTGAAAATACTGAGAGTTTGCGAGCTCTCTGTAGACAAGAGAATCTTTCTGTAAGAGGCAAGAAATTAGAACTAATAGAGAGATTGCTGGCGAACCAAAGTCTGGGTACTGGTTCGGAGGAACCAATTTCTCCAGCAAATGTAGATAACAGTGATGGTGTTGATCTAAATCATAATTGTGATGATAGTGATGAAGAGGCTGAAGAGGAAGGAGAGGCTAACAAAACTGTCTCCCCTGCTCCTCTACCTGCCTTACCAGCTGTAACTACGGGGCCCATACCAGGTCCCACAAGTAACCCTGCTTATTTTGAACTCGAAAAAATGAAGCTCGAATTAGAATACAAACGGTTCTTGGCTCAATCTGAACGAAACCAAGAGCTCGAGTTCAGATGGATGAATGCCCAGGCTGAGCAGAAGCAAGCTGAGTGAAGACTCAGGGAAATAGAACTTAATCACAAGTTAGAGATGAAAAAGTTGTCTATAGAAAATGCTTCTCTCTCCTCTGGTTCCTCTAGGAGCTCCAGTCCCAAAAGTTTCCGGATGCCGAAGGAATTAGTGGGTATGTATGAACCGAGATTGGATGTGTTGGATTGGTTAAAACTGTTTGAGTACAATCATGGGCTCCAGGACATCACCGCGAACAATTTACTTCCCTGGTTGTTCTCTAGGCTCCCTCCTGTTGCGACTGATGTGGTAATGGAATTGGGGGAGGCGGATAAGACGGATTACGAAAGTGTGAAACTAGCTTTGATAGCTAGATTCGGGAAGACCCGTTCCCAGTATCTTAAGAGGTTTAGAACCCTCAAAAAGCATGATGGTACCCCTTGGGCTACCTGGGTGAGTGAAGGGTTGAAAAACTTAGAGGGATGAATTAAGGGTTACAAAGTGAACACTTATGAGGGTATGAAGAATCTTTTTATGTTGGAGTCTATTTATGATGCCTGTTCTCCTGAGCTCAGACAGCACTTGGCTGATTCGAAGGAATTAGATTCCCGGACGCTAGCTAAGGCTGCTGACTTGTGGGTTGCCAACAGGGCTACTCATAAGGATTCTGGGGCAACTCAGAAAAAGGATGAGGGAAAACAGCCTAAAAAAGACTCAAAGGAGAATTCTAATAACTCAAATTCCAAAGAGGGCCCCAAACAAAACCAGAAGGGTAAGCCACAAGGAAAACCGCAGCAGAATATTGTTTCTTCTGGTGTAAAACCGGAGGGAGGCCAGCTCAAGCCACCATTCCAAAAAGCATTCGGTAAATGCTTTGTTTGTGGCTCGACTGACCACGTGAAAGGAGATCCCAGATGTAAGGGTAAACCTTCAGGGGTCCAGCTTGTCTCCTTAGCCTTCGCTCCAGAGGAGGAAGTCCAAATGGCAAGTGGAAACTTTCTACTGCTAGCTGACGAACCCATTGGAGTCTCAGCCAGCGTTTCTTTAGTATCTCTGGGGTTGTGGGAACAGCAGAATTTAGATGTCTATAATTCTATCCCCGATAATACTAAAGAGTATTATAAGGACAGTGTCCAAGTGAATGGTCAGGAGACCCCTGCCATTAGGGACACTGGGGTCAGCATAACTGTGGTGGATAAATCGTTTTTTCAGGCTGAGGATGTTGCTAAGACACCCAAACGCCTCACCAAGTTAGCTGGAGGGCCTGTGCAGATGCTTCCCCAATTACCAGTTCTCATCCAGTGTAACGACATGACTAAAGATACCTGTCAGCATACAGAGTGAGGTACCAGGACGCGTACTGTTGGGTAACGATTTGAAAACTCTCGGAGTTGTATCGCATACTCACAGACCGCCTAGTAAACGGTTACAGGAGCTAACCAGACCTGCAAGAGAGAGGACCATGCGCGGTACTCTCCAGGAGATGATGAAGAAAGAAATCACTCCTGCTCCACTGGAATTATCGGCCGCTGTCTCAAAGAAAACAGAAGCGAAAGGGAAACCTAAGACTTCTGCCCCGAAACCCACAGCCGGCATTTCAGTGCAGCCAACACGGACTTCCCCGCGGTTGTCCAAAGTTACACCCATAACTCCACCTCCAGCTGAGGCTGAGAGGGAGGTACAACCCTGTGTGCTAGAATTAGACTCTGAGGAAGAGCTAATAGAAGGCCAGGAACTCATTGGAGATCTGGATCCTGTTGACCATCCTGAGCTGCAGTCTTTACTGGCAGAAGGTGGACCCAGCAGGGCAGACTTCAGTAAGGGACAGAGAGAATGTCCAACTCTGGAAGGTCTTCGCCACCAGGCAGAAGCTCAGGCTGAAGGGCAAGAGCCTGGGAAATACAGGTTGCACTGGGAAGATGGCCTCTTCTACAGTGAACCGACCGAGTCTGCACCTGGAGACTACAAACGACTTGTAGTACCCCAAGAGAACAGACCGCAGTTCTTGCAGTTAGCCCACGAGATTCCTTTGGCTGGTCACTTGAGTTTCAAGAAAACTAAGGAAAGGCTCTCGCTCTACTTCTATTGGCCGAAGATGGGGGCCGAAGTGGAAAAAAACTGCAGGAGCTGCCACACCTGCCAGACCTCTGGTAAGGTTGGCTCCAAGAATGTGGCACCTTTAGTGCCTCTCCCAGTTGTGGGAGTCCCATTTGAGAGAGTAGGGATTGACATTGTTGGTCCCCTTGATCCTCCAACCTCCTCAGGCAACATGTTTATACTTGTTGTAGTAGACCATGCTACTAGGTATCCTGAGGCAATTCCTATGAGGACTGTTACAGCTCCAGCTGTGGCTAAGGCCCTCCTTGGTATTTTTACTAGGGTCGGGTTTCCTAAGGAAGTAATCTCTGACAGTGGGTCAAACTTTATGTCCCACTACATGAAAGCCATGTGGAAAACCTGTGGAGTTACTTACAAGTTCTCAACAGCTTACCACCCACAAACCAATGGGTTGGTAGAACGGTTCAACCGAGCCATGAAGAGCATGATAGGTGCTTTAGAAGAACCCCTTAAGCGTAAGTGGGACCTTCTACTGCCATGCCTTCTCTTTGCTTATAGAGAAGTCCCTCAGGAGGGAGTAGGTTACTCTCCCTTCGAACTTCTCTATGGTCATCCCGTCAGAGGTCCATTGGCCCTGATTAAGGAGGGGTTGGAGAGTGCTCCTTCCCCCAAGCCAGTCAGAGTGACTGACTACGTGATAGGTCTCCGGAGGAGAATGTCACACATGATGACGGAAGCAAGCGATAACTTGAAAGCTGGACAAGCATTGGTCAAGCACTGGCACAATCAAAAGGCTAACATGGTTGAGTTTGCTCAAGACCAGCTCGTTCTCGTTATGATCCCAACAAGGCAGAGGGCCTTGCAAGACAAGTGGATGGGACCCTTCAGAGTTGCGGGTAAACTCGGAGAGGTCAACTATCTGGTGGACTTGGGCAATCCCAAGGAGGCTCCGACAGTCTTTCACACCAACCGACTCAAAGCGTATGTCTCAAGACCCGATGTAGGAGCGTTGCTTCTAGCATCATCGGAGGAAGAAGAAGAGAGTGAAGCTCTTCCAGATCTCCTCAGAGGCTTACCTTTAGACGAACAAATTGAAGGAGTAAATCTCTCCTCCGATCTGACACCCGAGCAACAAGAAGAGTGCAAATCTATTATCAGTTTGCCTCTCTGTTCTCGCTTTTGCCAGGCTTGACCCCTTGGGGTCAGCACGACATACTCACTGGTGACTGTCTGCCGGTCAAAAGCAGAGGATACAGAATGTCAGAAAACGTACAAACCCACATCAAAGGTGAGGTCAGCAAGATGCTCGATCTCGGGGTAATAGAGCCCTCTACTAGTCCATGGTCTAGCCCAGTTGTGTTAGTATCAAAGGCTGGATCTAAAGAGCTTAGATTCTGCGTGGATTATAGAGCTCTTAATGCAGTCACCAAGACTGATGCCCACCCTTTGCCAAGAACAGATGAGTTGGTGGATAAACTTGGCGCTGCCAAGTTCCTCAGCACATTTGACTTGACGTCAGGCTATTGGCAAATAGCCCTGACAGACCATGCCAAGGAGAAAACTGCATTTTCTACCCCCGTTGGCTTATACCAGTTTAAGGTAATGCCTTTCGGATTGAAGAATGCACCTGCTACGTTTCAGCGGATGGTAAACCAGGTTCTGAATGGGATGGAGGACTTCTGCATGGCATACTTGGATGACATCGCAGTGTTCAGCAATTCCTGGGAAGAACATGTAACCCACCTGAGAGATGTTTTGCAGGCTCTTGGACGAGCCAATCTGACCATAAAGGCGAGTGAATGTCAAATTGGACAGAGTAAGGTAGTCTATCTTGGACATGAGGTAGGAGGTGGAGAAATAAGGCCTTTGCTCAGTAAGATTGAAGCTGTGCAAAATTGGACAACACCTACTACTCAAACTCAAGTGAGAGCCTTCCTAGCCCTCACTGGGTACTACAGGAATTTCATAGAGAACTATGGGACCATAGCTTCTCCACTGAATGTCATCTCCTCGCCCGAATTCCCTAAAAAGGTTAGATGGAACGAGGAGTGCAATCAGGCTTTTGAAAACCTGAAAAAGGCTCTTTGCAGAGGCTCTTTGACGGGCACTGTCCGTCCCCCCTCGTCGAGTTTTGGCTGGTGGCAGTGGAAACTACTTGTTATGTTCGACCCCGAATATAACCCTATGGGATTCTTCCCATTGTTGGAGATTGATACTTTTTCTCGTTAGTCTCTAACATACCACCGGTCTACTTATCTTAAATAAGTCTATCGGAGGGTATTTTCTGCCAGAACTCGGTTTTTAAAATGGCGTCTGTGTTAGTCTCTGTGACTCCTAAACCAAAGGTTGAGCCCTTTGTTCCACTTTTGGCGGGCCTCTGTACAGAGACCGTCCAAAGTGGTGCCATTCTGTCTGGGTTACCACAGGGGTGTGGGAGGGGGTTTAGGCACCCTGGACCGAGTTGCCTTGCCAACTCCGGTCGCACTCTGGTGTGATTGGCCCAAGTGGTGAGCCTCCCCGCTCACCACCTAGCGTGTGTTGATTGACAGCTAGGCTGAATGAATGGGGGTTTTCTGCATAAAAGCAGGGCTTTTGGGACTGGATCTTCAGAAGTCGCTACAGGACCTAAGAATCCGACGAGGGTAAAGCTGAGCCGACCTGCAACGACGACACCTCCGGTGGAGCCCTGCTGAACCGACTCACCACTTCCCGACGACAGAGGAGATCTCCCTGCCGGAGAGTCTCTTCCCCTGACTGGTGGGAACAACCTTTTCTTCGCCTCAGGACGCAGTGGTCGAATTGCCCGTGCAGAGCACCTCAGCAACCGGATAGCCACTACCCCTGTACCGCGACCAAAAGGTGGTGCCTTGTGACGGAGCACTCCGCGGCTGGTCTCTTCCCTGGTGGTGCACCGGATTTCACTTTTCTTCGACGACGAGATCATCTCTACTCTTGGCAAAGACCTGACGTGCATCCACCACCAGGAACAACTGCCCTCGCCGAAGCTGTCTCTCCCCAAACAAGGTACCGTGTCCGTCTGGCTTCCCTTGTTGCCGGATAGAGTGAGGTGTCTTAATCCTCGCCTCTCCATAGGGTTGCCTCAAAGCTTTCTCTAAGCGTATTGTTCTGAACTGGTTCAATCTTCCAATAACAATTTGCTACACAGACTCGATCGCATTTCCACAAAGAGACTTTTTGGGACATATCGCCTTGCCTCTCTCCGAGTGGGCCTGGCCTCTGAACTTTATGATCTATTGTGGTTCTTGTCTTCTTGCCTTGCATTTTTTCCTGTGAAGTTTTGAACTGTGTTGATTTCGTAACCTACTTATTGTTCTCTCCCGTCCTAACGAATACTAGAGTGCCATCTAGGTGGCAGCATACACCTCTGTCTGCAAATAAGTGATGCTGGTAAAACCTAGACTTGTCGAACTATTGTTAGGGGGATTGATCTTTTGCTTCGTAAAGTAATTGTAACTGAATTATTTGCCTTGATAGTGCCAGAGTGTTTTCTATAGATGTTCAGTTATAAATAAATACCTTTAAATCTTTACACTGAAGCCTTGTTACGTGTTTGCTTGTCTTACTGTGAAGAATTGCCCTATATTGTATACTCCACATACTGCTTAACTCTTCTTGAGGGAAGTCTGACTGCTCAGCCACAGCTACCAAGTGAATCTGTGTGGTACAGACTGCTACCAAGTGGGTTTACTGCCAAACACCTGTAGTCCTAAATCTTTTGTAGTGGTCCCAGAGGGAACTGCACAGGTTTCCGCCTAACAATATACACCAAAGCAAGCAGCTTCAACGTTGTATTCTTCAACGTTGAAGCTGCTTACTTTGGTGTGTATGAAAGTGTTCATATGCACCACACAAGTGTATATGAACACTTTCATATACACGAAACCTAGCAGCTTCAACATTGTATTCTGCAACGTTGAAGCTGCTTGCTTTGGTGTATATGAAAGTGTTCATATACACCCTGCATTGGCACCGGCTTCTTTTGGCACTCCTCCAGTCTAACGGCACCAAAATGGTACCATATATGTGTGCTATTTTAGCGCACATATGAAACTGGAGGAGTGCCACAAGAATACCCTTCAAAAAAGCCATGTTACGAATGTGGCGGTTGCTAGGTTGGTTTACAACCCATCCTAGCAACCGTCACATGTATTCCGACAGTGACGCATTCCTTCTGACTTGGGAAGAATACACCACCTTCAGAATAGGTCTTAAGTACCGAAAAGGTTGTTAACCCTTTTAACTACCTTTTCGGTACTTAACACCAGGATGAGAACTGATGCCTTAGTTGTAAGAGCAATTCCCCCATCGTGGAAAACCTTGATAATTGTTAACATTCATAAAAAAGGGGATTGCTTGAATCTGGGCAATTACCGGGCCAAAGCACTTCTCGACATTCCTGGGAAAATATTTTGCGCGGTAGTCGAATCTGAACTTCAAAGATGGGCTGAGGAGGCAGGTATCTTGGACCCCTAGCAGTGTGGATTTGTACGAATGGTAGGAACTACCCTAAATGTTTTTTTAATGAATGCCGTTCAAACAAAATTTGCTGCCAATAAAACACTGGGGTATTTATGTTTTATTGATTTTAGTATGGCATTCGACTCTGTTACCTATTCCTTTCTCTGGTTAAAACAAAACAAATGGGGGTGCCCTTCACATTTAATGGATATTTTGCAAGAACTATACTCAGGAACATCTATAAGAATTAGGTTGAATGCCGAAGGTCTGCTTTCCAAGCCCATAAACACAACCAAAGGCCTTAAGCATTGATGCATCCCCACCCCTTTACTTTCTAATGTATTTATTGCAGATGTAGGCCTCAATTTAAGGAGTGCTCGATCTTTCCTCCCTAAGCTTGATACTTTGAGTATAAATTGGCTCCTATAAGCGGACGATCTGGTGCTGTGCGACCGAACCCCTATTGGTCTATAGCGCCAGGTCTCTGCGTTATTGCGCTATACTAGAATTAACAAATTGGTAATGTGAAAAAATCTAAAAGTTTGATTTTAAAACCCTCCCAAAGGAAAACAATGGTGTGTTTTAACTGGCCATTGTGTATGGAGCCCCTTGAAGTGGTGAAGGACGTTGTGTACTTGGGTTTCAGTATATTTGAAATAGATAAACCCATGATCCATTATCTACTTAAGGAAGAAATTAAATGTATTCGTTTCCCAGGAAAAAATAATTGATCGTAGCTACGGCCCATTTTCCGGCGTTCCTTTAATTTAATTTTACAAAATGAAAGTGTTACCAATTATGACATATGGGGCTGATGCTCTGTTAAGATGGGCTGAGGTACAGTGGGATCGGCTAGAGAGTTGTTTCTGGAAGCAGATTTTAGGACTCCACCTCAGCACCCCTTTGGCACTACTCCACTTTGAGCTGGGACCTTTATCTACGTCATCATCGTTGGCATGGAAAACGTTAAGCTTTTATCATGAAATCCTAGTGGAAGAGGAACAGCCTGTGTTAGGATGGTTGCAACAGATTGTAATTAGGGAGAAGGAGAGCAGAATAAATGAGTGCGGAGTTGCTTGTAAGAACATCTTGAATGAGTTAGAGTTATTGGAAATTGATTTGAAGGGAAACCCTCATTCGATCCGTACGATTGAGAAATGTGAGTCCTATGGGCACCATCATAATATTAATTTGGCTGGGAAACCTGTAAATACTTTATCTAAGTATATGGTGCAATTTTCCAATGCCATTTGGAGGAACTACTTTTTAAGAATCAGGTTGAATGTATTGGACACTAATGAAATCCACGGGACTAGACCAAAAGTTCCCAGAGAGAAAAGGTTGTGCAGGTTCTGTAAAGGCACTCAGATTGAAACAGTTCAGATTTTGAGTTTAGAATGTAAGAATCTAATTGAATTGAGAGGAACGTGTTTGTGGAAATACTTGGAGGATTTTATTATCTTAAATACAGAGTCAACTTGGAAGTTAATACTTGAGGGAGGCAGTGTGGGTGTTAAAATAAATCTAATGCAATTTTTAAAGAATGTTTTACCTTAATTGAGAATGTATGAATTCTATTGATGATGATACACACCTGTTGGGCTATTAGTGGATTATATCTTAATGTACTGATTTTACATCTCTGTATCTTGTACATTGTATTGAAATGTGTGATTGCTGTATATGATGACTATGTGTAGAATTGTTTGACTTGTGAGAGGTTCATTTGAACCATAACAAAATAAAAAACATAAAAAATGCACTGTCTATTCCAAAGTGTGTAAACAGTTAGTGGCAGCCTATTCCTCACGGTACACACAATTCATGAACAGTCTATTCCAAAGGGTATGAACAGTTAATGGACCGTCTATTCCAAAAGGTACGCACACATCATGGACCGTCTATTCCAAAGGGTATATGCACAGTTCATTGACAGCCTGTTTTAAAGGGTTCACAGAGATCATAGGCAGTGTATTCCGAAAGGTACATGAAGATCATGGACAGCCTATTACAAAGGGGTACAAGCAGTACATGGACAGTCTATTCCACAGAGTACACTAAAATATTCCAAAGGGTATGCACATTTCATGGACAAATTATTCCAAAGGGTACATGAAGTTCATGGAGAGATTATCCCAGAAAGATGCACAAAGATCATGGATGGTCTCTTCCTAAGGGTACACGCAGTTCATGGAGAGTCTACTCCAAAAGGTGCACAAAGATCATGGACAGTCTATTCCAAAGGGTACCCATGATTCTTGGAGTGCATTCCGAAAGGAACACACTAAATTCAGATCTCACATGATTCACTGAACTCCTTCCTTTTCCTGAAATGTTTGCTAAAAGAACATTACATAGTGGATTGCCTAAATCTACTCCCATACAGGCTGTCCGTATGGAACCAGGGATGACCCCACTTAAGGCGATAGTCACTTGGAAATCCCTCTCGTTTTTTTAGGAAGTGCATAGAAGAAAATCCAAAGGGGGGGGGGTTGTGGTCCTGAAAAAGGCCTACAAGATAGAATGGAACCAATTTTGATGGAATGGAAGTCAAATTGTAAATGTATATTATTGGACCTAAGGGAATCTGAACAAACTCTTGTTGAAAACCCAGACAAAATTAAAAGGAAACTGTTTATCCAGGACTGGATTCTCACCCAGGAAAAATATCCAAATACAAATTGTATGGTAAACTGTTTGAGGAATTACGAAAAACGAAATACCATACCCAGATACCTACAACTCTTTCCCAATTGGTTCTTCAGGAAACAATTTATGTGCTTCTGACTTCTGACTAAATCTATTTCCAGTGAGAGGTGGCCTTTGGTGGAAGAAAGGTGAAGAAAAACTGGTAATATGTAGACTATGTCAGCAACGTGGTTCAATTGAAACATTGAAGCACCTTGTGATGATCTGCCCGGCCTTAAATACTCCGTGAACAAAATTAATGATGGAGGTAATTGACAAATTTGGTCGGAGATCATTAGATGAAAGATCCTTCTGGCCGGTGAAAAAGTACCTATGACAGTGGCCCTAGTTAAACTATTAATAACGATCTTTGCCTTCATAAAGCAACTTTTGTAGCGGTGGAGGACAAAACGAACTGAAAAGGAGTTACCAGTGGATTTGCTTTTGTTGTATTTTCTTTTTGATTACTTTGCTTTTTATCATGCATATGTTTTTATCTTTGTTAAGATCGGACTTCAATGTGGCTAAAGGTTGTCTATTTTGTATAACCACCTACAAGTCAGTAAATAAATAAAAAAATAATAATAAATAAAGGAACTTTTCACTGCATTTCTTTAAATGCAGGGAAGAGGAGTTAAGATATCTCCAAGCTTGAAGATCAGTGATAAATCCGACAGATATTTCCCGATGCTTATGATTCCTGAGCTATTTTAGAGGAGCAAGTAGATGCCTCTCCTCTGGTCCCCGCCTCCGTACCACCGTCCTATTGGATTAGCAGACGAAGATCTACAATTGAATCCATGCAACATTCCTATACCGCGTTGAGTGTATGAAAGGCGATATGCACTCAGGCAGCCATTCAGAATTTATCCTCACATAGAGGCAGAAGAAGGATGCTACAAGGAAGGTGTCCACTACCAAGATGCCAGAATGCGGCTATCAGTTATATGGATGAACTCTAAGTAAAGTCTGATGACGACAGAATGATGTCATAAAGAAGATGTATGAACTTAAGCTGAAATGATATGAAAATACTTAAAACTGACAATGTAACTGAGGCACTAAGAGAAACATGTCTAAAGACGAAGTAATTGTAAATATAAGAAGATGAAGTAACGTGATGACCAATAATCCGCTCTAATGCAAGGTAGTAAAGGTACATAGAAAATTGCTAAAAAGAGGTATCTTGTTTTTTATTGTACAAATTTGTTAATTAAAACCTCACACACATATTTAATAACACATTTAACAATTGACAATTATTAAAAGTTAAAAACATACATTCATATTACTGAAAACTCTTCTTTATACAAAATTACATGAGCAAGCTGCATCAGGTAAAATTACATAGTAAAAATTCTTTTGCATATATAAAAAGTGGCCCCAATATATACCTGGGATGTTTCTACATAAATTGCGTCCCAAAATTGGTCTGAAGGTCTCAAGGCCTTATCACTCACTAGTTCCATACAGCCCCTTGCATAAAAACCACTTAACTTTGCACACTCCGTAATTAGATGTCTCGCTGTTTCCACTTCACTTACACAAAAGCAGCATTTCCTGAGCTCGAAAGGAAACAGCGTTCGGCCATCCATGTATTTTTTACAGGGAAGTATATTAAAGCGTAAGAACATCGTACATCTTTTAAAACCAGGTTTGCCATATTTCACTTAATAAGCGCTCGGTTTACCAATTTTAAAACCTTGCAAAACATAGTAAACATATCTCTATTTAGTACTAGATGCTCCAAAGATTTTATCATATCCCATTCCAATGCCATCTTCCTCAGTAGGGGATAAAAACAGGGACCCTCACTATCCTATTCAGTATTGTTTAAATAGATATCGAGAGGAAAGGAGTATACATGTCCTTTTAACATGCTGAAATAGTTAATGTGCCCAGATCTAACAGCATTAGCTAATAGTCCAAAAAGGCTATCTTTTCCTACATGTCTCATGATCTTATTATATAATTTAACAAAACAGGTTTTCCTCAGTGTAGATGGGGACACCATACCCAGTTCACATTTTATAGCTTCCATTGAAACTGCTCCAGGGAGCCCAAGCACAGGTTTCCAAAACCTAACCTCTAATCTGTCCAGCCATAGCACGTATTTCTCTTCAGGTGCCTCCAGAGCATATAAAGCTCCCGGTACAATAATGCCTTTATACATTTCTATAAACCCCTCAATAGAGTGCCCACCATTTGCTCGCAGGTATTTCCCAATGGCATTCCATTGATTATTCATCCTACCTGACAGCAAGTTATCAAAAACCTTAGTGGAGGGGGTGCTAACAAAAGGCATTCCCAGTTAAGGACACACATCCACAATCTCCACTGCTTTGCCACTTATTTTCCAGTCATATCATCCTTTTTTCCTTTTCTTAGAATTGGCCCCATTATCATCACTTTTGACTTGTGAGGATTAATAACAAGGTCATTTTCACTGGCGTACGTACCCACTGCATCCAACAATCTCTCTACGCCAACAACCATGTTATCAATGTCATCTGCATTACATAACCACCATATGACTATATCCCCTATTTTAGGGGGAAAGCAGGTAACGCCTGACAGACTAAGGTCCATGTCTGCAACATACAAATTGTACAATGCTGGGGACGTAACACACCCCTGTTATAACCCTTTTTGGTCTTATTTAGGTTAGTGAGTGAGCCTCTTCTGTCCACAAACTGTCACTGTAGTGTCAGTATTGATTGCCCTAATAAAATGCAAAACCATCGGGCAGATGCCCCACTTCAACATCTTTTGCCATGGTCTTTCCCAATGAACACAAGCCCCACTATAATCTTTGAAGCACAAATAAAGACTACTCTCAGATTGTGTTAAGATGTCAGAAATTTTTAATGTAGCAAAGTTATTTATTGTACTGTCTCCCTTCCTAAAACCGTTTTGCTGTTAATGGATCATGTTCTTATCCTCTATCCATTTATTGATGCTCTTCAATAATAGCGTGCAACATATTTTACAGCAGGCATCTGACATGGCTAGCATTCTATAGTTGGATGCAGTGGATCTAGAGTCCCTTTTAAACATAGGTATTAGGATCGACTTTCTCCAACTCACCAGTATTTCACCTGTCTCCCAAATTAGCTACATTTAAGTAGTAGTGTAGTCCATTTCTGTGTGTTACTTTTAAATAGTACATTGGCAAGTCCATCGGGCCCTGGTGCCCTGGAGGCTTTTAGTTTACTAAAGAGGTATATACACAATGTTTAGGACGGCCATTGGAAGAAAATAGACGATGGCCTGTGTTAAGAATCAACCCGGCTACCGCAAAAGACGAGCCAAGTATTACAAATTAAAGAACTGATGAACTGTTTTAATTTGCAGAATAAGGGAGTACCTTGGCCTGGGATCAAGGAGGCTATTTCGAGGGATGATGCAAGGCACAGGGGGAGTCGAATGAACAGACCATGTGCATAAAACATATTTCTGTTGAAATTAGGAGAGAAAAGGACATCTGCAAGTGCCAAGTGTTGAACAATCACGAGGGCAAATGCCTTTGTGAGGTGGAGTGAGCAAGTCTCTAAAGGCCAGAAAGGGTAATGGCACTCTGTTTAATAAAATCAAATAGTCATAAATGAGAGGCTGAAATGGACAAAATCATGGTCTCCTAACACGTGACTCAGAGGTCGAAAACAAGGGCTATTCATTAAAAGCCCAGATCGAGATAGCGGTCTGCGTATACTCCCTCAAATGTTCCAGGACAGTGAGCATACTACGAGGTCAACCACAAACAGAAGGCCTTGGCTAAGGATCAGGTCAATGACATACAATGGACTTGTTGGGAAACAAGGAATGAATTGATGCTTCTCGAGCACCTTGGTTTGATTTCCGCTCACATGCTGCTAAACAAGCCAAAAGTCCAAGGTTGGATGAGTTGCCAACCAATCATAAAGCCTGCCATGCATTTTTACATACAATGTTGCATCTACCAACCAGCTTCCATATTCTCTACTATAATCAGAATATTACGTATGTGGAAATAGTTCAGAGCGTGTCCTACAGACAAGCAGCAGCCACTGAGATATTAACACTTATATGATTCTATAAGTAGACATGCTCACCTAATCCAATCCCTCCCGTTAATAGGTTTTGCAAATGCCATGTAGGATGATGTCATAAATGACGTATGCAAAAAGATATAAACTCTGCACAAACAAGATAAGGTGTGAATACGCATGCATCTATTTTGATAGCTGTTACTTCTCCCTGCTTTCTTTCATTGAGGTTAAAGCAGTAGTTTACCATCTTTCTTTGGTCGGTCCGGTTATTTGGTCTAAGATTTGGTCTGGTAATTCCATCTAGCGCATAGAGGATGCTTCAAAGTGCCAGAGCACATTTGGTAGCAGAGGATGGTTCTGGTCTAACGACCTAGATCTAGGCACAGATCCAGACCCCCTGACGATCCACTGCTCCTACCATTAGATAGAAGATTGCAGAGTTTCCTGCTTAGAGCAGAGTGTAAAAGAAAACGTGTTCAAGATTTGCTTTAGCTGGTCCCCCTTTGATGAAATTTCTGTCCGTTCCCCACAAGTGCCCGTGGACTGAAGGCAAATGGGTCGATTGTTGGAGAGTTGATTAAATAGCAGTTGTAAGTAGACCCTCGAATGTGGTAAAAGATAAGGGGGAGGGATTGTTTTGTTTGTTTTATTCATTTGTAGTGCGCGCCAGACCCAAGGGTATCAGGGCGCAGGAGCAACAGTGATATTCTCAGCTTAGTTACAGTGCTGTACAGTAGTTTACATGTATATACATGGGTAGGTACAGGAGCAAGCACAGGGCAAAAACATAGAAATACAGAATTACAATTTATAAAATGTACAAGTGCAGGGCAGGGCATTGAGATACAAATCACAAAATGTACATAAGGAAGGCATGGGGCAGAGTGAAGTTAGCGGTCATTTACCTTTATTCACTGAATGTAGTTACACCTGAAGTGGGGATAGGTTTGTGGTGTCCTTAATGTGTGTGGCAGGGAGTTCCAATGTTGGGCCGCTTTCACCTGGAAGCTATTGCTACCAGTTATGGTTTGTTTAAATCTGGGCACTATGAGTAAGTTGGAATTAGCAGTTCTAGTAGGTCAGTTGGGGATGCATCTCTTGACTCTGTCGACAAGGTAACGAGGGGCTGCATTATTAAGGCATTTGTGCATTAGGGAGGCTACTTTGAGCATGATTTTGTCGGTTGTCGTGAGCCAGTTGTGGGCTCTCCTGATATTGGAGATGTGTTCTTTTTTGTATATACTCAGGGCTACTCTGAGAGCATTATTTTGCAAAATCTGGATTGTGTTTGTAACATATTTGTTGGCTCCAATATATAAGGCGTTGCAATAATCCAGTTTTGACAGGATTAGAGCTCTGGCTAATGTAGTGCAGCTCTGGACTGAAAGGAAGGGTTATTAATTTACAAGTGTAGGCTGTCGAGGAGGCCTTGGAGGTAACCTGTTTACGGAAGGATAGGATGGCGTCGAGATAGAACCCCAGCATTTTAACTTCTTTGGCTACATTAATAGAATTGCCATATATACTAAAGCTAGCGTATTTGTGATTCAGTTTGTTTAAGTTAGGGGTGGAACCAAGGATGATAAGCTCGGGTTTGTCATCATTCAGGCATAGACTATGTGAGGCCATCCATGCCTGGATGATGAGGTACACCTTGTTCACCAAGGCCAAATACTTGTCGTAATCTCCCGTCAGCGGGATGAGGATCTGGGTATCGCCGGCATAGTTGGTGTAAGTGATACCCAGACCATCAAGATCATCGAACAGGGGCTTCGTGAACACGTTGTAGAGGGTGGGGGAAACACATGACCCCTGGTGAACCCCGCAGGTGATGGGTATAGGGTTGGCACAGGCTGAAGGAGAGAAGACACGCATAGACCTGTTGTTGAGGAAAGATTCAATCCAGCCGATAGCCTCTTGCAAGAAATGGGCTGCCAAGTCTAGGTGGTTGCAGAGAATTTTGTGGTCTACTAAATCAAATGCTGCTGAGAGGTCGAGTAGAAGTAGTAGAGCAGTTGTCCCATTGTCTCTGAGAGTGTCAATGTGTGCTTTGAGGTCTATAAGTGCAGTCTCAGTCCCATGTTGGGGGTCTAACGGATTCCCAAGAGGTGGTTTATTGCTAGGTATTTTTGTATTTGCAGATAGGCTGTCTTATCTAGTATTTTGAGCAGGAAGGGGACGGTGGTGATGGGTCTGTAGTTTGTGGGTATTGATGGGTCTAGGGCGGGTTTTTTAGAGTAGGGGGAGGACCCATGGCTCTCTGAGATTTCTGGGATAGTCGCTGAGGAGAAGGAGGCGTTGATAAGTTTGGTGATGAAGGGTGAGAGGTCCATGGCAGCATCCTTGATCATTTGTGAGGGGCAGGGGTTGGCCTGGTAGTTTGAGGCTGAGAATGATTTTTTCAACCTCTAATGTGGAGACTTTGGAGAAGCTGAAGCGAAGGGGGGGTTTAGGTGTAGCGCTTTGGGGGAGAGGGTTAGGTTCCTGGGCAGTGCAGACAAGAGATTCTTTCTTGTTGTTAATTTTGACTTGTAGGCCTGCGACTTTATTGGAGAGGGCATTTTGGATGCTGGTGCACCATTGTTTGTCTTTTACACAAATGGCAGGGCCTGGAATGGGTGTTTACAGCTCTTTAAGGATAGTAAACAATTCTTTTATGCTAGAGTTAGCTTGCGATATTCCCAGGTTATATGACTCTTGTTTGGCGATTATGATTTATTTTTTGTAGAGTGCAGTTATTTTATTGAGGTTCAGCTTATTATTATCCATGGGTGATTGTCTCCAAACCTGTTCACTTTTACATTTTTTGAGTCTGAGAGTTTTCAGGTAAGGGGAGAACCATGTGTTCAGATGTTTTTTAGGTTTGATTTTTCTGAGTTTTAACGGAGCAATGGAGTATAAAGCTGATCTCATGATTTTGTTGTAGCCCTGTACAAGGGAGTGAGGGTTGGAGGTTTCTGGTAGTGAGTTCAGGGTCGGGAGAATGAGGGGAATGAGTTTTTCAGCTGTAATGTTTTTCTTGTTTCTCGTTGGGATGGCTGAGGCTAGTGAATTGTTATTGGTGGGGGTTGAGGTCTTGAGGGAGAAGGTGAGGAGATGGTGGTCGGACCATGGCTGAGGCGATATGGCGGTGATGGAGGCCAAGCAGTTATAGTCCGCAACCCAGTGAAGGGTTCTCCCCTTATTATGGGTGGGGTGGGTCACTCTTTGGGTAAAGCCTAGCTCAGATAGGGCATTGTCAATGATGATGGCCTGAGGGTCTTTGGGGGGTCTTGAAAGCCTAAGTTAAAGTCACCTAGGAGGAGGCTCCGGGACCTGTTTTTTAGGTTGTTAGTGAGGATGGTTGTAAGGTCCTCCTCAAATGAGCCTAGAGGGCCGAGGGTCTGTAGAGTAGGTGTATGATGAGGGTTTGGGAGTTGGCGATCGGCAGTTTGGCTAAAAGCGATTCACAGGATGTGGAGTTGTCTGAGGTGGCAAGCCTCAAGTTAAGGTGAGTTTTGGCAATTATAGCGAGGCCTCTGCCTCTGGATTCTGTTCTGTCTACTCTGAAGATAGTGTAATCATCTGGGATGGCAAGCATAAGGGCTGGGCCAGCGGCTGCGTGGAGCCAGGACTCGGTGATGGCTAAAAGGTCCAGTTTTTCTCCGAGTATGATGTCTGCTGTGTCTGTAGGATGGGCTACTAATGAGCATGCATTTATTAGGGCACCTCTGATAGGAGGGGTGATGGTTATGTTGATAGTTAGTGGGGTGGCTGTATTGGACGGTTTGCGCTTCACTTTGGTGCTGATTTGTTTGTCCCTGGCACAAGGTTCATATAGTTTGGGTAGCCTGGCACGTAGTCTGGCATTTCTGACAGAAGGACTGCAGGGGATAGACAGGTGGGGTAGGGTGGGTGAGTGGTGTCAGTGGATGCGTGTAAGTCATGGTATTGCAGGGCGGGGTGTCTGTGGAAGCAAAGCTGAAAATTGGGCTTGAGTGGCTAGATAGGTAGAATGAGTGGGGAATTACTCTCAATAGGGCAGAGTAAATGCCTGGTAAATACATTGTGATAATACTTGGTATTACCTGGAAGTCTGGTCGTATACGTCTAGAGCTACAGGTTGGAGATATCTGGTCTCCAGGTGGACTTTAGGGAGAGTATGCAAGGATATCACATATTTCTAGCAGGGGGTTTCATTGTCGATAGTTAAGCATTATAGACATGAGTTCCGCATACAACAGTAATGAATTGCGCAGAATAGGCTAAATCGGTAATGTCAAAAGTGTGTTAGTTCAAAAAGCAGAGAAAGGCTAATTCAAATGTGCCCAGAGTAATCTGATGCTAGTTTGCACATGATCGCCGGCGCGAATCGGGGCAAGCCGGTCTGTGCCGGTCTGGCCGGACTGCAAAGTCCACTTGAGTCAACTCCTACTCAGGAACCACCTTTTTAATGTCGCCGTGTTCTTGCCGTTTTTTATAATTTTAAAAGTCATTTAAAAGTCATTTTAAAGTTGCTTTGAGATTCATTGGTGCTATCCTCATTTGACTCGAATTGCAACCAAAGCATATAGCAAACTTAGCATATAGTAAATTGCATGTAACTTCCTTGTGTGCTTTGCTGACATAGTGTGAGAAAGTGTATTTTACTTAATGCACAGTTTGACTGCAATTTCGATTACTTTCCTACTCGTGCTGTCTGGGCAGTGAAACTACACTTCCCAGCAGCCTTGTAGTTTGTGACTGCTTCATTAGCTCAAACCCGGCGCGAACGCGCCGGCACGAATCGGGGCAAGCCGGTCTGTGCCGGTCCGTGGCCGGACGTGTTGGGGTTGGCAGAGTCAGGTTTGGCCTCCCTTCATTTTCTGTCCGATAGAATATCCCTCTGGCTTTTAGAGCACTTTGGAGTTTCGTGTTTATGTAAGGTCAGACTACAAAATGGCAGCATTAAAAGTAGCAAGCGAAGTTGGGCTTCATGAATGCAATAGAGCAACAAGTAAGGAGGTGGGGGGAATTACTGACACTGATTTACCACGAGAGTGTGTGGAGAAGTTTGCTGAACTCAAGATTGGTTTACTTAACACACGCTCCTTACCTAAACATGCCTCTAATATTAAAGAGATGATTATCTCCAATAATTTCAACATTTTCTGTATAACCGAAACCTGGCTTAAGGACCCAGTGGGGCCTACTTGCGAACAGGCTATCCCTAACGACTACACTATTTATTTTGAAAACAGAGTGCAGGGTAGAGGAGGTGGGGTGGCAATCATTGCCAAAAACAGTCTAAAACTTTTCAAAGTGACATTAGGACTCAGTGGGTGCGAAACATTGCATCTTAAACTAGTGTTTTCACCCAACAACTGCTTAAACCTAATAGCAATTTACAGACCAGCTGCGTTGGTTTCAGAGTTCTCGTCGGAACTCTGCTCTTACTTAAACACCCTGAGTACTGCTAATGCATCCACAGTTGTTATGGGCGACGTGAATTTTTGGCGAGGCAATAAGAAGGATAAGGGTGCCATTGCCTTGGAAAAAGCTCTGAATAACTTGGATTTTACCATTCTTAACAAGGAACCTACTACTCCGCAGGGCAACCAGTTAGACTGGTTGTGCGGTCACAACATATCATTACTAAACTGCAGAACATCCCCTTGCATTTGGAGTGATCACCACATGATATCAGCTAACTTAAAACTACCACACTATGTATATATATACCAAACCCCCACATCAAAGTAGCCAAGAGAGATTTTAAAAATTTGAATGTGCTACTCCTTAAAGCCTGCACGGATAAAATAGCGGGTTCTTTTCAGGATCAGGATTCCTGCATTATCCTCCTGGATAAATATAATAAGCATCTCACAGAATTAGTGAAGGCAAAAGCTCCGCTTACCTCGAAATTAATTAGGAAAAATAACAACAGCCAAAAATGGTTTACTCCAGAGCTTCATTCTTTGAAGAGGGAAAAACTGACCTTAGAAAGGAAATGGATTTCAGACAAAGCCGCAGAGAGCAAAATTATCTGGAAAAAAAGGACAAGGAATATAGAGATAAGATTAAATCAGCAAAGGCCGACTTTTTCAATTGTGAAATTGAGCCTGCAGAAAACAAGACAAGCAAGCTTTTTGATATTCTGAAGAATATTGAAAAGCCTGACTCTCTCACCCCTCCATTTACGCCATCTGAGGAGGATTGTAATATGGTTTTAAATGCCTTCCAAGCAAAAACAGAAAAAGCAAGACAGAATATTATCAAAGCTAGATCCTCTGCTAATCTAGACACCTGCCCTTTAGTAACAGATAATTCTGCCAGAGAGCAGTCTTTTATATTTAGCTCCATCTCAGAGTCAGAGATGTTAGAGGTACTGAATAACATGAAGCCAACCACTTGTGCAGAAAATATCCTGCCTCCAAACATCATTCTACAACATAAAGACATCTTCGCTTCTATTCTACAGAGAATAGTGAACTCCTCTTTTCAAGAGGGCATAGTGCCTAGAGATCTTAAGAAAGTTACTATTACGCCTCTAGTTAAAAAAGCAGGTCTGGATCCCAAAGACCCTGGGAATCTCCGTCCAATAACTAATTCGAACTTTGTTCTTAAGTTATTGGACAAGGTACTACACAACAACTGCAGCAGTTTGTTGAGAATGAGGAGATCCTGCATCAACAACAATCTGGATTTAGAGCATCCCATAGTACGGAAACTGCCATGCTGGACCTGCAGAACCAGATGCTCAGCTTAATGGATAAAAGCAAGTTGGGAGTACTTATGCTTTTGGATCTAAGTGCCGCATTCGATCTGGTGGATCATCGCCTTCTTATCAAGGCGCTTAGAGAGAATGTGGGTTGCTCGGAAGGAGCCATTGATTGGCTCTTGTCTTTCCTCTCGGGTCGCCAAGCAAGAGTACATTGGGGCAGTAGTTTTTCCGATCCGTATGACATCTTATTCGGAGTCCCACAAGGGGCCAGTCTGTCCCCCATGTTGTTTAACATATACATGCGCACATTGTGCAGTCTACTGGTGAATGCGGGGGTGTCGTTTACTAATTACGCAGACGACACCCAACTCATTCTGGAACTGGGTGGCAGCCACTATGATTCAGACAGTGAAATAATAGCCAGGGTTTATAAGATAATCGACGATTGGATGCAGACAAACTGGATGTGTCTGAACGACTCTAAAACCGAGCTGATGCTGTTTGGATCAAGTCATCAGCTAGGGAACTTGGGGGCTGAGTATAAATCGTTTAAAATCAAGAATGCCACTATCCAGGTGGTTCAGAAAGTGAAGACCCTGGGAATAATGGTCAACTCACAGGTGGATTCTCATGCCCAGACTAGCTACCTACAGAAAAATACGGCATATTACTTAAGGCTCATGAAAGCCATTAGGCCGTTTCTTAATGAGGGTAATATGGCCACCGTAGCCAGGGCCATTATACTATCAAGGCTTGACTATGGCAATGCCCTGTTATTGGGGGCCTCCTCTAAGGATGTTTCTAGTTGTCAGGTGCTTCAGAACAACGCGGTTAGGCTGGTAAAAAATGTGAAGAAAAGAGATCATGTTACTGCAGAGAGAATAGCCTTGCATTGGCTCAGAGTGGAGGAGCGTATTAAATTCAAAGCTCTCTGCCTGGTGCATAAATGCCTGTACGGCTCTGCTCCTGAGTATCTGAAAAAGGGCTTAGTGCTTCATACCCCCAGTAGGAATCTTCGTTCAAAGGGTAAATGCCTGTTGATCGTCCCCAAGTTTAAATTGAAATCTGGGCTGGGCAGTTCCTTTTTGGTGCAGGTCCCCAGCTTGTGGAACAGTGTTCCAGAAACACTCAGAACCGTTACCAACCTTACTGTTTTTAGGAAAGGGTTGAAGACTCATCTTTTCAGATGATGAACTGGGATACGGGGGATTATGACCACCTCATGGCTTAGCGCAGACGTTCCTATTGTATTGTTTTCTTTTTCGTTGTTTGCCTAAGCGCCCTGATGCCCACGGGCTATCGGCGATATACAAAAAATACATACATACATACATACATACATAATGAGAATATTCTAGTTTGAACTGCACAGGCTAGTTTCAATCACCTACATGGGAGTACGATCAGTGGCAGCTAGGTTTTTCACAGGCACTCGGACAACATGTAGGCAAGGATTCGAGGTACTGTTGGTAAGCTGCGTCACTGAAGTTGCTAGGTACAAAGGTGAAGGAGAGCCAAAAACATGATGCAGCAATTATGCGGTGATGTAGGGTACAATTTAGGAGGCGGCCATGTTAAAATATATTTACCCTCGTGGTTAGCGTGGGGACGCTGGGTGAAATTGAGAGTGGAGTACTCAGGTGCACTTGAAGTGCCAAGGGTAAAGGCAAAGGAGTGTAGTTTCAGCACAACTGGCTAATGTTAAATTATGATGGAAATCGAATCTTGAGGCTGCGCTTTTAAAAGCGGCTCACGGGCTTACCTTCCTTACGGATGACGGTTCGGTGGTTAGGCAGAGGCAATTACACTAGCAGGATGACTAATAAACAATTTGGTGTTGAACAAAGCACAGGCCGACAACAGCGAGTGCAAGAGTGCAGGTATGGCAAAAGCAGTACTGATTTAAATGCAGGCAGGCATAAGGCAATCAGGGTGTTCCCGATATTGAGTTAGGCAGAGCGTTACCAAGGGGGGCCGTGGGGGATGCGCAGTACAGTAAATAGCAAAGTTTGCCAGGGAGTAGTACAGTAGCACAGTGTATGCAAAAATTGAGTATACGTTTGTCTTAATAACGCTATTCAGGTGCTTAACGCTTACCATCAGGAGGAGGTTAAGACAGGAGGCTGTGACAGACTACTTAAATGCGCTTTTTGGTGATCTTGTCTGTAGCGGATTGCAGGTTCTGGATCACAGTCAACAAATCTGAGAACTTTAGTGTGGCAGTGTTGTTAGTTGTGGTGTGTTTTGTGTGTGTGTGTATATATATATATATAAAAAAATATATATATGTATATGTATATATATTGTATTTTTGGGGTTTATAAAGAAGAGAAAAAGATATCTCGATTTCACGGACCCACGAGGGATGGGAAGAATAGATGCTGTAACTCCATATAGGAGTGTTAAGGATTCCTGAGGCATAGAGACAATAAGAAGGGCATGTATTAATCTCTGAGACAGAGTAAATAATAAGAGATGAGATCCATATACTAAGAATATATAAAGGAAGATGTACGTAGGGGGACAAGTTGAAAGTGCACATGTGTAAGGGTAGTAAGGGTATAATATGTTTCTATAAAGCTTTCTGTATGTTTAAACATGTTTATAAATGACAGCAAAAAGAAATAAATAAAAGTAATATTTGGTACATTTTGTAAACAAAGGATTGACATCAATCAGAAGGTTAAAAATAGATGAAATTAGTATATAAATAAAGAAGAGAACATTAAGATACTAAAAACAAAGAACAATATAAGTGTAAACAAAGGTGAAAAGCAAAAGCAGAACAGTGGTACAAAGAGTTTTAAAAATATTTTCATTTACAATCTATGAACAGCGATTGATGGTGCTTGCTCAAAGAGATAAAAACGATATACCCAATAAACCTATAAAGAAGAATAACAGACTCGGTAAGCATTGGCAGTCTAAATTATCTTGCCACTATGGAGGACACACCTCTTTTACACCCATGCAGAACGTTGGCGAGATATAGAGTCAAAATTAGGAAACATCCTTCTGAGTGTGTCAAGGGCACCACTAATAGAACACTTATGTCATGGTCTCCAGAGGGCTCATTATCAAAACCGATATTGCGTCACATGACGGCATACTTAAATGCCACTCATAAAGGAAAGAAGTTAGAGAAAAGGTTGACAGTTTTAGAACTCAGGAAAATGTACTGGAGTGAGAAAGTAGATCCAGCTGAGAGGGATTGTATGCTTAATCAGCATAAAGGAGATGATGTAACACCTTTGGCTCCTCTTTCCCCTTCTGAAAAGCTAAATGTTAATACTGAAGAGAAGGGATTTTATCCCTTAAGGGAATTAAAGGCAGCAGCAGGGTATGTTAATCTACTGTATGAGCCCCGGCTTATAGCAGTGAAGACACCATGGAAGAGAGCAGGAATCGAGAAAACAAATACATATTAACACGCAATGAAGAAAAACAGTGTGATGAGAGAAAGGATAGAAATGACAGATAAAGATAGATGAAAAGGCACAGAGACAGAAGGGAACAAAGGGCTAAGGGCATGACAATAGTACAGCACAAATGGATGGGAGGGCAAATATGGCTCAAACAAGATGACAAAGGCATTGATGGAGTTTGAGAAAGAGAGAGAAAAAAGAGAGAAAGAGAAAGAAAGATTATAAGAAGAAAAGGACAAAGAGTGTAAGCGAAGGGAGGAACAGAATACATGTGTGATGAGAAAAGAGAAGGAGAGATTAGAAGAAGAGAAACAAAAAGAGGCAGAAGCCCAAAGATTGAAAGTATGTAGGTTGCAACGAAGGCGAGATGAAGAAGAGTTAAGGGAAATAAGGAGGAGAGGAAGAAATTAACCAAAGTAGGGGATCCAAAGAGGACAAGATTGAATATTTATGCCATAGGAGCATAGTGCCCATAGAAGCACAAGAACGATTAAAAGAAGAAAAAGGGTCACAACAGCCCTGAAGGGAACTGCAAAGAATGCCGCGATCAGCATGGGCTGGTGGGCAGGATACAGAAGACACAGAGCAGAGGCTTGGGAACCTACATAGGCAAATGAGGGATAGAGGAAGATCTGGAACTCAAGAGAATACTGAAAGTGCCCAATTAAAATGAACTGAACGTAGATCAGGGACTTTATAACAGACGATCATAGAACAATGTCTTTAACCAGGTTAGATCTTGATGATATAAAAGAAGATATGTCAGATACTGGCAGAGAATGGGTACAAAGTAGATAAGGAGAAATTGCAATATTGTCAAGAAGACGTACTGTATATAGAACAGTTAATCTCACACAAAGGAAGAAAAGTGACCCCTGAAAGTGCAGAGGCTATTATGAGAACTGAACTGCCAAGAACAGTGAGGCATATGCACCCATTTGTAGGCCTATGCAATTATTGCAGGGCCTGGGTCTTTGATTACAGTACATATATTTGTTCACTTTTAAAAGGACTCAAAGAGGCACAGATGGCTAAAAATAAACTAATATGGACAGAAGAAATGACTAATGGGTTTTATGAATAAAAAAACGTGATCAGCACAGCATGTGCGCTAAGGATTCCAAATTACAGTGAAGAATTTTACTTATTTTCTCATTGAAATGGAGAAGTCATGACAGCAGAGCTTAAACTGAAAACAACACTACGACATGGTTAAAAACCATTGGCTTACTATAGTGGTATCCTAGATCCAGTCATGAAAGACCATTATCCCTGTGAGCAATCTTTAGCTGCAGCTGTATTTGCGATTGAAAATGCCTCAAGTATAACCATGGGGCGTTCAGTAACGTTGTTCCTAGAAAATGCATTATTTGCAAATTTGGAGAAATCTAAAAGTACATTGGCCACGCAAAGAGCATCAGGGTATGAGATAATTATCTCAAACGCTGCAATCAAAAGTGTTAGGTGTAGCACAGTGCATCCAGCAATGTTTATAGCTGAAGCAGTGGGAGAAGATGACGATGTGCATTACCATATAACGTATACCGAATGTTTTGATGATATTCCCTGAGTTAGAGAGAATGCTCTAGGAAGGGGGAAGTGGTTTTTTATTGATGGGTCATCAAGAATTGAGAAAAAAACTGGGGTGAAACATCCTGGATCAGCAGAGGTAAAATTGAACCGAGAGGGTACATTTGCGGTGTTGATTAGTAGAATATTATCTCCAACGTACTCAGCACAGGCCGCAGAATTAGCAGTGCTTATTGATGTGCTATGGAGCTTTGGGGATGAGGAAGTAATGGTGTACTCTGACTCCACCTATGTGACGTCAACCGTACATGCAGGCCTATCATGTTGGAAAAGCAGGGCCTTCCTCCGCTCAGACGGCACATTAGGGCAACATGCAGGTTTATTAGAAAAACCTATTGAATCATTCAGTTTCCCAGAGACCATAGCAATCGTAAAATGTGCAGCCCATTCAAAGAGAACAGATTTAATCTCTTGCAGAAACGAAGCCGCAGATTTGGAGGCCAAAAAAGCAGCCTTTTACCCAACCACATTTGAAAGCAAAGTAAAGAATATAAGGCAGACAACAGGGCGATGCATGCTGGTTAAGGAAGGATTTACTATGACGTTCAGTGTACAGTTAATTGAAATACAAGGACGAGCATCGAAGGAAGAAAAATTGTTATGGAAAAAACAGGGATGTTCTCTATCCCCTATGGAGGCAATTTGGAGACTGGATAGCACTGGAAAGCCAGTATGCCTCTAGCATTATTTAGAGTAGTGTTGGAGCAACATCACTACCCAGCGCATGTGATTCGGCAGACACTAGCTGCTACTATTGCATAAGAATGGTTCGTACCAAACCCATTTGAACATGCGGCACAGTTCATTTTAAACTGTATTGTGTGCCAGAAATTACTGCAGGACCCACTTTGTGAACTCTGAGAGGAGTAATCTCCAGACAGAATGGACCATTTCATCATCGGCTTATAGATTTTGTAGATATGTGCAGACTTGTAACGGCTATAGATACATGCTAGTTGCAGTATGTCCCTTTTCTCGATGGATCAAAGTGGGTCCAGGCATACACCCTGATGCCACGTGTGCCACCAAGTTCCTTGTGCGTGAAGTATTTCCAAGATGGGGTGTATGCAAAGTTTTGCGATCCGATAATGGTCCGCACTTCGTAAATGAGCTATTTTAAAATATAGTTTTGCAATTAGGCATAAATCACAAGCCTCAGATTATCATCCACAAGCAAACAGTTTTTGTGAAACATTAAATGGTCTTTTGTAGAAAAGGATAGCAAAATTTAAAGTCACTTTAAAATAGAGATGATTCATTGCCTCCTGCTTGCGCTGCAGAATCACCCTGGCTCAGAACACCATTTAACTCCTCATGAGTTGGTGACTGGATGCCATATGAGAACTCCTCTCACTCCCCCAACAAGGGCAAATAAAGATGCCCACATAGTAGTGAGGATTTTAGGCGATGAAATGCATGATTATTTGAAAACAATAACTGCAAGTGTTTCTTGTATGTCTCAACCGCTCCAGATTCGACAGGCGGGGTCAAGGGCAAGCAAAAAAGACAACCAGCCCATTGATTTGGAAGAAACACTCAAGCCACTAACCCTGTATCCAAGGGACCCGGTGCCGGTGGACAAATTTGGATGCACCTGGAGTACCCCCCTGCTTGGAGGGCCCCATGAAGTGAATGAAGTAAGCCCTGCCGCTGTGTGGATATATGTACATGATGTCAAACCTTACAAAGGAGAAAACGTGACCTCTCCTGCAACTACCCCTATTGAAGCAAGTGAAGATTTTAAAGATCCATTACCAAAAGTTACGATAAGGAAAGGGAAGAATAAGTAAAACTTTTAGATTAGGGTTTCATAAGAACTGATGGACTTGCAGTGATCCTACAACACCTTCCTTGGACTAGGACAAAAGTGACAATGGGACAGAAGCAGTAATTACAGTGTTATCCAGCTTTACTGAGAAGACACACAGACACTGTGACATTTCTCAGAAACCCGAAAAACAACATTATTGTTTTAAGAATTATATTGAGACTATTTTGCAGTTTTTGTTATAAAATTATGAGTTATCAATAAATCGATAACTTTGGTTTATTGAAAATGATTGGAAAACTGTTTCAAGAAGTAAGAAATGCAGCTCCACGAAAGAAATGTACTGTACAAAGGATAATTATTTGAGCTTTTTGAGGTATTTCCATTTTAACTGCTATCCTTATTACGTTGGCATTCACACATATTTTAGGCAGAGATGAACAAGAAAATAAGACATCTATCATTGGCCATATAAAAAGTCCAAAAAAACACCACTGATCTCTGATATTAAAAGACATTTTTCTTGAAAAAAAGACAGGTGCTGAAGAAGACAATGAAAGTATAAATACATATTTAGACAAATCAGCTCATCTAGCTAGCAACCTATGGTACCAGTACATGAAAGAGGAGGGAGAAAGAACATGAGAAGAAAGTTGTTACGTCGGTTCCTTAATACCATATGCAATGAATACAGCAAGACCATTTATTGCAAGGAAATGCCTTCACATGATGCAACATGTCTAAGTCACCTGGCAGCATGCACCCCTGGAGGACAGTTTGAAGGAAAATGGACAACTCTAAGATGGTTATCAACACAGACTTTCCCATATGAATACACATATGTGAAAACAAAGAAAATTGAGACTAGAATGGGTTGGACAAGCAAATATTCATGTATCCGTCCCAGTATGTAGAACCAAGAAAAACTGATGGAATGAAAAGAATGAATTGCTCTGACATGACTGAAAAATCAGAAGAGTCAGGATGCTGGGAAGGAACACAGCTGTTGGTGTATGGGTGTGTAGCAACCAGTACTGGATGGGAAGATAGCCTAATATCATGCCCTGCACACTTATTGAAGAAGGAAGCAATCCGCAAGGTGCAAAAGATGAATGCCTGAAATCATGGGCTAAGCATGCAAAACTACTTACCTGGGTTGAGAATGATGCAGGACCAGTGCATATATTGTAGTGAAGAATGTGACAACCTGCTTCAAAAATGATGGCTAAGTCTATGTTGGGAAGAATAACGTTTGTGGAGAAATAATTGAAGTACCAGAAATGCATGGGGGGACTGCAGTGCTAATGGATCGGTATTGGGCTTGCAAATCCAGAGCTTCCATGCAATTGCCTAAAGACTGGGGAGGAGTGTGATCCATTGTAATGGTACACGTCCCAGTGTTAATGATTCACCAAAGTGACCTCCCTATTGTGGAGTTTCCAAAGATGAATGAATACAAAAGAAGGAAGAGGTCACTTCATCGTCATCGACTAAAAACACAGAACTATTATGAAGACATTTCTGATTAATTCTAATTATTCAGTAAGACTGCCATGATAATCACATCAATATTTACACCGAGACTCCAAGCAGCAGTGAATGCTAAGTGGTTTCATATCACTAGGTGGGAATTGCTGCAGACAATCAATGCAACAATAGAAGGATTCAATGCAATCAAAGAAGAATTGAGAGCCATAGGCTGATGACCCCCCAGAACATGTATGTTCTGGATCTAATAACAGCAATGGAAGGAGGCATTTGTGCCATGGTTGGGTCGTCTTGCTGTATGTTTAACCATCTCATGTTGGAGAGAATGCAACCCTGACAGAAGCAATAACAATGTTAACAACCCTGCATACAAAGATGGAAGAGGAAGCTGATGAGACGGCAGGAGACAATTGATTCTCATCTCTGTTTTCATGGATTCCATCTTGGTTGATGAATGCTTTTCAAATTACTTGGAGCCATAATAGTGTTAGTGCTGTTAGTATGTTGTCTGATGAAGATCATCTTGGGACAATGCCAGAAGACAGACAAGAAAACCACTGGAATGAAGATAATGATTGTCATTAACAGTGGCACTGGATAAGAAATGCAGATGGAAGAAAGTACTCGAGAAAACATTAAGAAGAGTTCTGTTGCAAATCCAGGAACAAAGTTTTACTATCCCAAGATCAGAAGAGGTATGTGGGACGATGGATATTCTGTTCACCAGCTGGGGATTGTCGATATATGACTTTGAGTGCGGATGAACATATAAAAAATACAGGTCACATAAGGGGGGGTGACAAAGATATGGATCCCAAAGAAAAAAAGATATGATGAGATGATAGAAGAAGATGTCGCGGGAATTGCAGAAGGAGAGGAAAGGAGTGGTAGGGTTGAATATTATACTAGAGATGCAGATGAGCAGGTGGATGGCTCTCCTCTGCTCCCTGCCCCCATACCACCATCCTACTGGAGTAGCAGACAAAGAGCTACAATTGGGGACCCATGCATGTATCCATGCAACATTCCTATACTGTGGCGAGTGTATGAAAGACCATATGCACTCATGCACCCATTCAGAATATACCCTCACGTAGAGGCAGAAGAAGGATGCTACCAGGAAGGATGTCCACTACCAAGATGCCAGAATGCTGCTACGAGTAATATGGATGACCTCTAAGTAAAGTCCGATGATGACAGAATGATGTCATAAAGAAGATGTATGAACTTTTGCCGAAACGATATGAAAATACTTTAAACCGGCAATGTAACTGAAGCACTAAGAGAAACATGAATATAAGAAGATGACGTAACACGCTGACCAATAACTGTAAATACCCTGTAATGCAAGGTAGAAAAGGTACATAGAAACTTGCTAAAATGAAGTATATATACACAATTTTTGAAAAAAACAGATGTTGCAGCCAATGTCGGCTTGAGTTCCTATCTAGAGCGAAGCCTTTGTGCCTCTATGGTTCCTTTCTCAGATGGCCAAGGGTCTGCACCAGGGGTGCCTGTATTGTGGCTGCAGCAATATATGTACAATTCCGAGAAATAAAGTTGGTACCCTTTAGTGCGCTCCTTGGGAAGAATTACTCAATCACTTGGTTATGTTAATTCCAATTTGTTTATTCGGTATAGGTTCTGGATACTCCATACACTTAAAGTTTCAATAAACAAACTTTGTCTCAGACAAAGTTTGTTTATTGAAACTTTAAGTGTATGGAGTATCCAGAACCTATACCGAATAAACAAATTGGAATTAACATAACCAAGTGATTGAGTAATTCTTCCCAAGGAGCGCACTAAAGGGTACCAACTTTATTTCTCGGAATTATATATACACAATGTTTAGGACGACCATTGGAAGAAAATGAACGATGGCCTGTGTTAAGAATCTACCCTGCTACCTCAAAATATGAGCCTAGGATTGCAAATTAAAGAACTGGTCAAGAAGCTGTTTTCGTGTTCAGAATAAGGGAGTACCTTAGTCTGGAATAAAGGAGGCTATTTCAAGAGATGGTTGCAAGGCACAAAGGGTGTTGAATAAACAGACCATGTGCATAAGACATATTTATGCTAAGATTAGGAGAGACAAGGACATCAGCAAGTGCCAAGTGTTGAACAATCACAAGGGCAAAAACCTATGTGAAGTGGAGTGAGCAAGTCTCTCAAGGTCAGAAAGGGTATTGGCATCCTGTTTAATAAAATCAAATAGTCATAAATGAGAGGCTGAAATGAACAAAATCGCTGTCCCCTAACATCTGACTCAGAAGTCAAAAACAAGGGCTATTGATTAAAATCCCAGATGGAGATAGCGGTCTGCTCATACTCCCTCAAATGTTCCAGGACAGTGAGCAGACTAGGAGGTCAACTACAACCAGAAGGCCTTGGCTAAGGATCAGGTCGATGACATATGATGGACGAATTGGGAAAACAAGAATGAATTGATGCATCCCAAGCACCTAGGTTTCATTTTCACTCACGTGCTGCTAAACAAGCTGAAAGTCCAAGGTTGGATGGGGTTGCCAACTAATCATAAAGCCTGCAAAGCACTTTTAAATACAATGTTGCATTTACCAACCCACCGCCATATTCTCTGTTATAATCAGTATATTACATATGTAGAAGTAGCTCAGGGTTTGTTCTACAGACAAGGGTCAGCCAATGAGATATTATCACTTATATGCTTCTATAAGACATCATATAAGTGATAATTAGGGGAACATGTAGACATGTTCCCCTAATCCAATCCCTCCCAATAATAGGATTTGCAAATGACGTGGAGGATGGCATAATGAATGACGTATGAAAAAGTATATAAACTATGTACAAGATAAGGTGTGACTATGCATGCATCTGTTTTGATAGATGTTACTTCACCCTGCTTCCTTTCATTGAGATTAAAGCAGTTTTTTACCATCTTCCTTTGGTCAGTCCGGTCATTTGGTCTAAGATATTTACTGATAATTCCATTTAGCGCGTAGAGGACGCTTCAAAGTGCCAGAGCACACTATTCACAAGCTTTGTGACACCCAGTCCCCTGAGCTATTGTTACTGATGTCTTAAAGGCTTTGGTCGATAGTGACCACTCAGGAACAGCCAGGAACAGAAGAAATATTTGCCTATAACGATTCAACATTTTGGAGTCCTGATCAAACATACATTTCCTTAAAATATCCTTCCTGGAATTCACTTTAGAAAGAAAGAAACTGAATTTGGATAAGAGGAAGGAATTACTTGCATACAATGATGCCGGGAGCAACACTATTTTCCACCTTGTTATATAAATAGCAATAGACTGCCTTAACCCCAGAAAATGTCACCATAAGTCTCCCAGTCAAGGCCAAACTTGGGAGACAGATGTCAGAGCCGTTCGGGAAAGTTGGAATGATCTTCAATATAATGGGGAGAGCAAAGGATGCCTTATCGGTGATAAAATGGCACAATACCAAGATTGTGACAGAAGCCTGTTTGGTTTTCCGTGTCTAGAGAATAGATCATATCAGTTTGCACTCAAAATGGATTTTCATACAGATGTACTCTTAAATGTGTTATTATAAGTTATTCAAGCTTCTAAACACATTTTATTGTACTCCTTTTATTTTCGGACTTTTCCCAAACACCACAATCACTGTGTTGGTGGAGATACTTATCAAGGCGCTAAGAGCACTTTGAGTGGAAGGCCATGAGCAAGCACTTCAGTCTAATGGGGTTGAATCCTTTAAGATGCTATGGTTTGCATAGCTGAGTTACAGAAGATGGATTGGTGTAAACTCAGGAGGGACGATTGTAATACCTTTTAAGGGTAACTGGCCTCACGCAATGTACAGAGTAAAGAGAAGGGAAGGCAATATGCAATTCTCATTTAGTCCATTCAGGGATAGTATTGTTTTTTTCAAGTCTTATATGATGCCTGCAGCTCGCAGGACACTGCTAGACACGGGGAACATTCTCTTACTGACATGTTTCAACACTACCACAATATGTCTTGTACAATGTCTACTTGACAACTACAAACCAGAGAACATATACATGACTGTATGTCCGTCCATTTCCTTAAATCATACTGTTATAAAAACGAATTTATGTTAATTTCTTCTCCTTTTCTTCTTCAGTCTGGTGACTGTTGTTATCCCCTCTTGGAATGATGCCTTTACTTGTTTTCTCAGTGCGCTCTTTCAGTTTCACTTTAGACTTATTTAAACATGTCTGCTTGCATATCTCCAGTGCAATTATCACTGTGAAGATGAATAAAAGTCTTTCTTCTACCGAATTCTCTTCTTGGTGGCGTCCTGTAAGGTTGCTTGCTCCCTGGAGGTCTCTCTTGCACTCTGCTGCTTGCAGAGGGGTGGGTGCCGTAAGTTCGACCACATCACTCTCATTATATTTCATCTTCACTAGCTTCCTCTTCACTTTCAGTGTGAGGTATGCTGCCTGACCTGCAAGGCCCTAGCCCTGAGCATGCCATCTTAAGATCTTATCTTGTGGGCATGCTGATGGGAGAGGAGTCACCGAAAGCACCAATATGAGAAGGTTGGACGTTACCATATTCAACCAGGTCTTTTTGGCTGCAACAGTGAAACTGTGGCAACTTCCTTTCTCAATACCCTTTATATTGGGGTTAAAAGCATACTGTTTAGATGTACCAATCCCATGCCATTTATTATGATCATCTCATGTTCACCTCCTTGTTATTATGTGTATTGTAAGTCAATTTGAAATGTTCTAACTTTTCAATTTTAATATATTTTTTACTGGTGTTTAGTGCCGACTGCCTTTATGGACAGGGTGGCCTTTGAATATTAATGTAAAATAAATGCCTTTAAAATAAAAGCATACAATGCAAACGACCAGGATTAAAAGTACAACTCAATTTAGTTTTCGGATAAATGCTGTGGGTAGTGACTCGCATGTATAGGCAGTGTTGGAGCCTCTGTCTAGCGACACAGCAAGATGCGAATGGAAACAATATATAATAACAAAAAGGAAACAGAGGGTGCTATTCACGCTCAAGAGTCGTTATATCATTTTGCCATTTGTTAGCTCAATTTGTGGAAGTGCTTTGTACATAGCCGTTTTCAAGGCACACATTTCTTACACTTATGCAAGTTTCAAATTCTCAGTGCTTCCTCAAACTCCAATTTCAAACTTTGAGGATCCTTAGATTTGATAGCCTGCTGCTCCAATTTATTTCTCTGTGAAGTAATGTCTTCATTTGTAAAATATTTTTGCAGCGCTTCTCACAAAAACTCATTTTTATTTGTACATTATGGCCATAACAAACTGACTCAAAAAGCCCTTTAGGTCAATGAAGTGCAGGTTGCGCATAGCACCCCAATAGAAAAAATATATATTTTTATAACGCTTTTTTAATAATATGCAATTATCAAAGGGAATACTCAAATTATGACATTCTTTATTTTTCGAATACAAGTTAATAATGGACTTTTCAAATACCTAGACTAATAATGGACACATTTCATACAAAACAAATGTTTTTGCAGGCTTTTCATTGAGCAAGAACCCATTCAAAGAGTCACCTCCTTACAATCATTACCATAATTCAATATTGCACTAGCCCCGAGGTCTAGTCATACACTAAGGAAACTGTCGGATGAACGAATCAACACATCCACACTTCACCACAGACATCCCTATCCCTACATGTTTCTTTCCACTCTCACAAGTTAAAAAACACATACATAGGAAATTCATCAGGTGAGAGCTGACTCTGACGAACAGTAAATAGTCTAAGTTACTTTGTTTTATTCCAATCTAATCAACATGTAATCAACAGGTTTCCACAACTTTGTTTATTATTTTTGTTGTATGCTCCTGTTCTGTTTTAACAAGAGACATTATCAACATGTGCTCCTGTTCTGCTTCCTCAATGCGCCACCTGCAACAACAATAAACACAGCCTCATTTCAAGGTCAGCATGTTATGCAGAATTACATGCAGTACCCTTTGGGAACACTACACACAATTAAGACTACAGGTGTACGCACAATCTCACCTTTGGTACAAGCCTGTACTACGCAGTTATGTGGTAGAGGTGGCTGAGCAGCCAGACTTATCTCAAGAGGGATGTGAGCAGTACAAGAGGTTACACAAAGGACTTCCAATCACAGTAGTTCAAACAAACACTTACTCAAGGTTTCTTGGTAAAGTAATATACATTTATTTACACATTTATTTAGAAAACATTCTACTAGTAATAAGCAGCTCAATATCACACTATAATATACTACAGTACACAACCAATAAGTTTCTGAACAAGTTAGGCTCCCCTGAAGGGGGAGCAAAATGGCACTTCAGTAACTTTCAAAAGGGGTAGAAAGACAAAGGGCCTCATTACGACCCAGGCGTTAAGGGGTTAACGGCGCCGTAAAAGGTGTCGGCGCCGTTAAACCTTTAACGCCTGATTACGAGGTCCCTTTGCGGGTTGCACTTTAACGCCTGCTTTTAGCAGGCGTTAAAAAACCAACCCGCAAAGGGACCTAGGAGCTAATTACGGCACCGTAATTTACGGTGCCGTAATTAGCGCCTTCCCCATTCCCATTGAGCCCTTTGGGGCAAAAATGGGAATGGGGAAGGGCCATGGGGAATTACCGCCCCGCCAACCTCGGAATGGGGTGGTAATTCCCCATTCCGCCATGGCGGAGTCGGTAAGTTACCGGCATGGACCATGGTGCTATTAGCACCATAGTCCAACGCCTGGGTCGTAATGAGGCCCAAAGGTTATAAGATTCAAAGCACATCTACTTTCAGAGGCAGGGCAAATAGTTTCAGTTCACTACAAGAGGCAATTCAATTTAATAGGAGTGGGCCAAAGTCAATGCTTCAGTGTCTTGGATAGGATAGCACAGTTCTGGTAGTAAACGGTTAAGTCTTTACCAATGTTCTTCGAAGTAGTTTGCCAGAAAAAGAGTTATATGTCGGATTAGGAGTGAACAAGACTCCAAAGTTGGGAACGTTTCACAAACTTTCAACGCGGCAGAAAGATTTCCACACCACATTTGCACAGTACCTTATTGATGAAGAAAAGCTGTAGCTTAGGCAGTTGGTCATGGCAGTTCCTGCAGATCTCGCTGTTCCTGAGCTTCAGTCGTGGGGACCATCGGGAGGTTCCTGCACTGCCCAGGGAAGAAGCCACAAGCTTGGCAAAATGTTGGTTTTAAGGTGTGAGTGCCTTAAAGTCCACAAACTGTTATCCTTCTCACTGGCTATCCAGTTTTCAACAGCACTCTGATGAAAATTCGACCAGCATGGAGACGTGTCCACGTGGCTTGCGAGTTGGTTGTTCCCACAAGCTCAAGGGAAGAAGTCGTCCTTGATGGGGCTTCTCTGTCGAGGGAGTTTCAGGCAATTCGGACCTTACAGCAGGGCTTCACCGGGCAAACCAAGGTTCCAGGAGTTGCAGCAGTCGTCTTTCTTCAGCTCGTCTTTGGTTCTTTCATTCCAGCGGTCAACTCTGCCTTCCAAGTCCCAGAGACCTGCTTTTAAACAGTTTTCTCCCATTCATTCCAGCCTAGCTGTCACTCACCCAGCAGGGTGGCTGTCCTTGTCGGACAGTCAGCCAGCGAATCACGCCAGAGTGCATTCATGTCTCATAGGAGACTAAGCACAGGGAGTTTCAGGCACTTCCCTTACATCCTGTCCACCCCAAAAACTCAGGCGCCAGAGGAGGGCTTCAGCACTGAAGCCCACCAAAGGCCATCAAACAAAAGGACCAAACCTGGTTTGGCATGCAGAGACAAACACTAGAAGGACCTTTCCTAAAAGAAACAGTGAAAAAAGATGACCAGAGTCTGTTTTTACAGAGGGGTCTTGGACGCCATATTGAAAAACATGGCTGACCCGATTTTTAGCTACCGGTGTTCGCAGTCGGGAAAAATCATGGTAGTTCATTCTAAAACCACTGCCACCAGCCATTTCAAGAGGAAATGGTAAGATCTGACTGTTACATGAGTGTTTAGACACATGGGATGCTAGGCAACCCCTCCAGCTGATAGTGTGTGCTGGGTGTATACATTTAAAAAGACTAGCAAAGTCAATTTAACTGTCATGATGCCTACCCCCGGGGACCCAGACCAAGTCCAGCAACCCCGGAAGCAGGCATCAAGTTATTCCAAGCTATCCCAACAACTCCTGCTAGGGGCTATTTGGGTGCAGTCCTGGCGTCTATGGCGCCAGGCTCATATGGAGAGTCAGTCCTGGCACCTTAGGCACCAGGCTCATAGATTAAAACTTACCTGATGCAGACCATGCTGCAAACTTACCTGATGCAGACCATGCTGCAAGAGCTCCAAGCCAAAAGAGGCTTGGAAGGGACTACTTTACCTAGGGACTATTTTTTACTCGGGTGGGGCTGGGGAGGAATATTTACCTGGGACTACTTTGGAGGCTATTTAAACCACGCCCGAAGAGCAGCACACGCTTCGCGTTATTCTGCATCCAGCAGTGTAACGCTCACCGTGCCTGCAAGTGTGCATCCAGTCTTCTGCCACTTCTGCCTCGAATCCAGAGCTCCTAGAAAAAGGGAGAAAGAAGGAGAAAAGTTTAGAACAAGAGCAATACCTTTGATCCTTACCTGAATTCCCAATCCATCGCGCCTTCGAGCTGGAAGAAAGAAGTTATTTATGCGCGTCGCCTCGCCTGCTGCAGCACCGCGCTGAACTCACCGGCCTTCGCAGCATCTTCACATTCCACCGCATCCTTCTGCATGTACCTGCCACACTCCGGCACCTAAGGGGAAGACAAGAACAGCAAGGTGAGTGAAGGGAATACACAGAGGCAATATTAGTTAGCCCCCATAGACTTACCTGATTTTACCACCGGGGGTACTATTCCTCTTCACAGGTCGGCGCAGCTTCCATTGCGTCCTCGCTGAACCCTGGCCCCTAAGGGGAAACAAAAGGACAGCAAGGTGAAACAAAGGGACAAACAAGGGGAGACCTCATCACCACAATAGACTTACCTGATTTTACCGCCGGAGGCATTATTCCCCGAGTCTTCATACTTTCTCTCAGCGCCTGAATAAGGGAGAAAGCAACAGGTTACATATTGACATTCTTTTATCGAACTGTGTTGGATAATACAAATCCTTACCTGAATATTACCGGTTGCCACGAAGAAATCTTCGCTAGGGTCAAACTGCAACCTGCAAGGAATCGGACAGAGTGAAAGTCAGACATTTGAACTCTTACGAACTACATACTTACAGCGTCTTGCCGGGAATCTCAGAGTCAATATTGTTCTGGAACTCACCAATTCCTTCGAGCCAGTGAAGCAACTGGTTATCTACGCGCCCCTGCGCTCAATGCAGGATGGAGAGCTCATCTTTTCAAACCATCAGGTGAGACTATAAGAGGGGACATCAAAGGTGATCAGTGGGGAGAACAGCGGGAGTGGGGGAGGGTTAACGCTCAACTCCACGGGTGGTTAATTCCCTTTCTCCATTTGCAGAAGAATATTTCTACGGGCCAAGCAAACAAAGCTAGGTGGGCCAGTCCAGTCCGTCATCTCGGCACTACGCGTCACATTGTTGGAGACCGCAGCTGTCCAGTTCAGATCGACGCCCCTGTGGGAGCCAGGTGAGCGTAACATTAACTTTACATGCACTGGGAGACAGTAGTCAGTCCCAGAGAGGGTATTTAAACCTTAGCAAGTCTGAAAGACATCCCTGTGTCACTGCACTGAAGGTCCTGTGCGACACACAAGAAAAAGATGAGGCCTATGAAGTTGTCTAAAGCTCCATATCCAAAGAACACAAAAGTAAAATACACCTCAAAATACATGAAAGAGTGGAAAAAAAGGCTCACACTCTTTCCAGGTGAAAATTAAAATCCTAGAAATCCTGAAAAAGTTGCTGGGGGTCTCAAAAGGTAAGGGCAATTAGCACATTTATGAGAATTCTCCCTAACACTCGTCCCCCCAGACTAAGGGACAGGAGGATTTAATCCGCTCCTGCATTAATCTCCTTACTACAGTCGGTCAAACATCCTGGAGAGACCATCAGCATTTTGGTGGTGACACCCAGACCTGTGTTCAATGGAAAAATAAAACCGTTGCAGGTTGATTGACCATCTCAGTAGTTTAGGGTTTTCCACTTTCATTTGAATCAACCACCTCAAGGGTTGGTGGTCAGCCTGAATCACAAAAGTTGATCCATACAAGTATGGTCTAAACTTATTCAGTGACCACACAATGGCAAAATATTCTCTTTCAATGGTTGCCCACCTTGTTTCAGGTTCCTTCAGCTTCCTGCTGATGAAGCAAATGGGGTGCTCCCTACCTTTCTCATCCAGCTGCATCAGAACTGCACCTACACCTGTATTGGAAGCATCTGTTCGCACAATTAAGGTTTAGTTGTAGTCAGGAGCTCTTAAAACTGGTGCTTGACAAAGGGCTTTCTTAAATCCTTCAAATGCTTGAGTGCACCCCTCATTCTAATGGACCTTTTTGGGAACTTTGGGTGAGGAGCTATGGTCTGATAGTTCTCTATGAAGTTCCTATAGTAACCAGTGAGGCATAGGAAGGCTCTCACTTAGGTTGAGTAGTAGGGGTGGCCCAGTTTTGTACAGCTTGTACCTTGCTAGGCAATATCCTGATTCCACCTCCTCCTACCTCATGTCCAAGAGACCACTTTACTCTCACCAATTTCACACTTACTCGCCTTTATGGTCAGATGGGCCTGCTCAAGAACCTGCAAAACATATCCTAAGTGGTCAACATGTTCTTTCCAAGTAGGGCTGAACACTGTAATGTCATCCAAGAATGCCATGCAGAAGTCCTCCATCCCATTCAGAACTTGATGATTAACCATCCTTTGGAATGTTGCAGGTGCATTCTTTAGTCCAAAGGGCATTACCATAAACAGGTAGAGGCCTGCTGGAGTGGAGAATGCAGTTTTCTCCTTGGCAAGGTCTGTCAGTGCTATTTCCTGATGCGAGATCAAATAGCCTGATGTGAGATCAAATGTACTGAGGTACTTGGCTGAACCAAGGTTGTCCACCAGTTCATCTGTCCTTGGTAAAGGATGGACGTCAGTGTTTGTGACTGCATTAAAAGCTCTATAGTCCACACAGAATCTCAACTCCTTGGATCCTGCCTTTGGCACTAATACAACTGGACTAGACTATGGACTGGTAGATGGATCTATTACTCCGAGATCAAGCATTGTGTTGACCTCTTCCTTTATGTGGGTTCTTACATGATCCAACATCCTGTAACCTCTGCTTTTGACAGGTAAACTGTCAACAGGGAGAATATCATGCTGGCCCCAAGGGGTCAAACCTGGTGATACTGAAAACAGGGAGGCAAACTGATTTAACAGATGCTTCCACTCCTCCTGTAGTTCCAGTGTCAGATTATAAGAGAGATGGACTCCTTCTATCTTCTCATCTAAAGGCTGTCCTCTGAGTAGGTCAGGTAGAGGTTTACTCTCCTCCTCCTCCTCTTGAGCTGAAACTAGAAGCAAAGCTCCCACTTCTGGTCTTTAGGCATACGCTTTTAGACGGTTGGTGTAAAAGACTCTGGGAGCCTCCTTAGGATTGCCTAAGTCCGACAGATAGTTGACCTATCCAAGTTTTCCCACTATCTTGAAGGGTCCTATCCACTTGTCCTGTTAGGCCCTCTGCCTTGTAGATAACATAACTAAAACTTGCTGGTCTTGAGTAAACTCAACCTTGTTGGCGTTCTGGTCATGCCAATCCTTCACCAGAGTCTGCCCTGCTTTGAAGTTATCTGATGCTTCTGCCATCATGTGTGGCATTCTCCTCCGGAGACCTATCATATAGTCAGTGACTCTCACTGGCTTGGGGGATGGAGCACTCTCCAACCCCTCCTTAGTTAGGGCCAAGGGACCTCTAACTGGATGGCAATAGAGAAGCTCAAAGGGACTAAATCCAACTCCTTCCTGAGGGACCTCTCTATAAGCAAATAGAAGGCATGGCAGTAGAAGGTCCCACTTTCTTCTAAGGCGTTCCTCTAAAGCACCTATCATGCTCTTCATTGTTCTGTTAAACCTCTCTACCAATCCATTTCTTTGTGGATGGTAGGCAGTTGAGAACTTGTAAGTCACTCCACAGTTTTTCAACATGGACTGCATGTAGTGGGACATAAAATTGGATCCCCTGTCAGAGATGACTCCCTTAGGAAAACCTCCCCTGGTAAAAAATACCAAGTAGGGCCTTAGCAACAGCCTGAGCTGTAAAGGTCCTCATAGGTATTGCTTCAGGATACCTAGTGGCATGGTCTACTACAACCAGGGGAAACCTGTTGCCTGAAGAAGTTGGAGGGTCTAAGGGACCAACAATGTCGATTCCTACCCTCTCAAAAGGGACTCCCACCACTGGGAGAGGCACCAAGGGTGCCACATTCCTGGCTCCACGCTTTCCAGATGTCTGACAAGTGTGACAGCTCCTACAGAATATATCTACATCAGACCCCAACTTAGGCCAGTAGAAATAAAGAGAGAGCCTTTCATTAGTCTTCTTGAAACTCAAGTGACCAGCCAAAGGAATCTCATCGGCTAACTGTAGGAACTGTTGTCTGCTTTCCAGAGGCACTACAAGTCTTCTGTAGTCCCCTGGAATAGACTCAGTAGGTTCACTGTAGAAGAAGCCATTTTCCCAGTACAACCTATGCTTCCCTGGCCCTCGCCCTTCCAGCTGGGAAGCTGCCTGCTGTCAAAGACCTTCAAGAGTAGGACACCCCCTTCGACATCTGCTGAAGTCTGCCCTACAGGGTCCACCTTCTGCCAGTAAAGACTGCAGCTCAGGATGGTCTGCAGGATCCAGATCTCCAACCGGAGCAAGGTCCTCTTCCAGCTCTGATTCCTCAGCAGCTGATTCAACCACACTAAGTTGTTCCTCACCCTCAGCCTCAGCTGGTGGAGGAGTCACAGGTGTGACTTTGGACAGTCCTCTTGGGGACGTCCTTGTAGGTAGCACAGGAGTGCTGGGTGGCTTCTTCCTTGAGGTTTTCCCTTTTCCTCTTTTTTCTTAGAAATTGCAGTCAGTAAGTCCTGTGGACTGGAGGTTATAGTCTCCGCTATAAGTTCCCCTGGAGAGCCTCTTAAGGTACTCTCTCTAGCCTTCCTTGCTGTCTGCTCCTGTTTCCTTTTTGCTGGGAAGCCTGGGGGTGCTTGATACAACTCCAATAGTTTTTAAGTAATTCCCCAACAGGACTCTCCCAGGTACTTCACTCTGCACACTTACAGGTTTCTTGACAGTCATGTCATTGGACTGGATCAGAGCTGGTAACTGTGGAAGCATTTGGACAGGGCCTCCAGCAAGGTTAGTGAGGTAATTGGGTGCCTAAGCAACATCCTCTACCTTGAAGAAAGATTAATCCACTACAGTAATGCTGGCCCCAGTGTCTCTGATGGCAGGGGTCTCCTGACCATTCACAAGAACACTGTCTTTGTAATACTCTTTAGTATTGTCTGGAATGGCATTGTAGACATCCAAGTTCTGTTGTTCTCACAAACCCAGGGACACTAATGAAACACTGGCTGAGAAGTTCATGGGTTCCTCAGCCAGTAGGTGAAAGTTTCCACTTGCCGTTTGTACTTCTTCCTCTGGGGAGAAGGCTATGGGAGACAGTGTGGATCCCTGAAGGTTTACCCTTACACCTTGCATCCCCTTTCACATGGTCAGTTGACCCACAAGCATAACATTTTCCAAATGTCTTAATGGATGGGGGTTTGGCCTGACCTCCTTCTGGTTTAGCACCAGAGGGTATACTAGCCTGATTCGGTTTCCCATGTGGCTTACCCTTGTTATGTGTGTGGCCCTCTTTTGGAGTGGAGGTATTGGAATTCTCTTTGTTAACTTTCTTGGGCTGCTTTCCCTCATCCTTCTTCTGAGTAGCCCCAGAATCCTTGTGAGTAACCCTGTTGGCAACCCACAAGTCAGCAGCCTTTGCTAACTTCTTTGGATCAATTTCCTTAGAGTCAGCCAAGTGCTGTCTCAGCTCAGGAGAGAAGGCATCATAGATAGATTCTAACATGAACAGATTTCTCATACCTTCATAAGTGTTAACTCTCTAACCCTTAACCAAACTATCTAAGTTTTTGAAACATTCACACACCCAGGTAGCCCGAGGGGTACCATCATGCTTTTTGAGGGTTCTAAACCTCTTAAGATACTGGGAAGGATTTTTCCCAAACCTAGCTATTAAAGCTAGTTTCACAGTTTCATACTCCATCCTGTCTATTTCCCCCACCTCCATTACAGCATCAGTTGCAACCTGGCGTAGCCTAGACAAAAGCCAAGGAATCAGCTGATTCCCTGTAATTTCCTGGATCCCATAGTTATACTCAAAAGCAGCCAACCAATCCAAAATATCAAGCTTAACCTCGTACATACTTACTGCATCTTTGGGCATGCAAGGCCTCTTAGGACTGGAAGACCTAGAAGACTCTAAGAGAGAACTACTGTCAAGAGACAATTTCTTCATTTCAAGGGCATTTTGTAATTCCATTTCCCTTAGTTTAAGTTCTTGATGTTTATTTTCAGTTTGTGCTTGGAGCCTTTTTAAATTCTAACTGAAGTCTCATCCTCTCAAGAGAGACAAACTCTGGGCTCAGTACTGGACCTGGCATGCGAGGCCTCTTAGGACTGGAAGACCTAGAAGACTATGGGAGAGAACCATTCTCAAGAGACAATTTCTTCATTTCAAGCGCATGTTGTAATTCCATTTCCCTTTTTTAAGTTCTTGATGTTTACTTTCAGTTTGTGCTTGGAGCCTTTTTGAATTCTAACTCAAGTCTCATCCTATCAAGAGAGAACATCTCTGGACTCAGTACTGGACCTGGCAGGGTCCCTGTGGCTAAAGGTTGAGGCCTAAGAGCAGGTAGAGGTAAAGTGAGGCCTATATCTTGAGAATCCTCTGCCTCATCTAACTCCTCAATATTATTTGAATTAGACTCTGAAACATTATCATCCTCCTCATCATTTTCCACATTTTCACCAGAAGTAGGTACAGCAGATCTATTTCTTTGACTTTGACATTCCAACCATTTTTCTATCAATTCATTCTTTTTGCCTTTAACAGTGAGGTTCCTAGCTTTACACATTTCTCTCAGTTGATCAACTGTTAAAATGACTAGGGTCTCCTGTCTGTAACTATCCATATTAGGCATGATAAAACAATTGCTTCTCCGGTGGTGCTTAGCCTTGTGAAGATTATTTGAACAAAAGTAAGAGCAGCACTCTAAATGTAACAACTATACTTTATCCTCACCACTTGCCACCAGTGTTAGGCAGAATTACATGCAGTACCCTTTGGGAACACTACACACAATTAAGACCTAAGGTGCTACCACATAACTGTGTAGCACAGGCTTGTACCAAAGGTGAAATTGTGCTTACACCTGTAGTCTTAATTGTGTGTAGTGTTCCCAAAGGGTACTGCATGTAATCTACCTAACACAGCAGTAGCCGCCGACCTCGTAACACCGTTCTGCCGCCTGAGGTCCTGGCACCACTGGGCCATTAAAAGTCCGGGCAGCCCAGGTTTTCAGGGGATGGAAAGTGTAAGTCCCCAATCCCATGGAGTTGCATAGTACTCCATGGGAATGGGGACACGGAAGCACCAGCACTGTTGCTAACGGTGCTCCTGTGAAAACCATGACTGCAGGGGCCGCTGCTACCGGTAGGTCAGCCTTGCCAGGACCCATGCCCCCTGCATGCATTCTCATGGTCTGGTGGTCCGAAAAAGGTGCTGGTACGTTGCTACTGGCACCCCTATTTCCGGACCGCCAGGCTTGTAATGAGGCCCCTGGTCTTAAGATTCCATGTAGTACTTTCCACGAATGTACTTTGAGGATATAGTTTCCTTCTCTGGGTTTGAACATGAATACTCACTCCTTTGAAAAAACAGTGCTGCACTATGCCCGCCCAGCTTTCGATTTCTTCATCAAAAATGGATACTGAATAAGGGTGTTGAGACACAAACGCACCCATGACCAACGCTATGGGTGCTACACTGGGTGTACCCAACAACAATCTGTATTTAAGGGGAATCTCTAAATGTTTACCTTAATAAGCTCTTAGGAGGGCCATTTGGGCTCATTCTCCCAGCAGAAGTTCCGCCTTTACTTTGTGCTCAACGTCTACCCCTTTCATCGTGCTTCCCACTGCAAAACGTCAAGAGATACACTGTCACCTAGCCATCCACTCTGGCATGTAGCGGTGACAAACACAACACCCATTCTTTAGATGCTTTTTAAAACCCACACTAGTCAGGCAACCTACGGAGCTCCTCTTATACAAGCTGCTCCAAACATTTTCCCAACTCACCATAATGCTGTTAATTGGAGCGGCCCACACACGAGTTCCAAGTACCAACTGGCAAAACCTGTGCAGCAAAACATAACCCATTTGTTTCCTATAATGACATAAGCATGTTCTCATCATGTGATGAGGTCCTTTTCTTTCTCTGACCTGCAATGCGCTATTAGACCTCTTTATTCTTCTGGTCTGTTCATCCTTGTCCCGGTATTCAGAGACAAATTGAAATATTACTACCTATATCATGTCAATAACATGTCCTGCTCCTCTATCCGACTAGTGTAACAAACAGTGCTCTAATTTCTCGAATAACTGTTGCCAAGCCATCAGACAGCATCCTTGGGTGCAATTGCGGTTTCTGATCAGGCACCCATGGGCACGACACTGGACATTAATTATCGCCAAAGGGCAATGGGCACTAACGGACTGGATCCTAGCGGACACTGTCTTGTCATTGGTTATTGAGAAAAGGATTCAGTCCTACTTTAGGGGAAAGGAGATGTTGGACACCTCCCCGGGTATATGGTGGGATGCCTTTAAGGAAGTTATAAGGGGGAATTGATCGCTCTTAAGGCCGTGAGGGAAAAGCAGAGTAGGAAGATGGAGGAGGATTTAGAGACACAACTTAAGGATATCATGCCGAAGATGGGTAACTATCCAACAAGGGACACAATGAAAAGTTATAGAGCAATTTGCGGACAACTCGATCTATTGAGGGCCAGAAAGGCGGAGAGGAGCCTGCTTAGAGCTAAAGAGCATTATTATGTACAGGGGATAAGAGCTGGGAAACTCCTAGCGTGACAATGGAGACAAAGGGGAGCAGCTCAAACTATATTTATAATTCAGGAGGGGGAAGAAGTGGATGACACTGACAGAATTATAGGGTGTTTTGAATGCTTTTATGGGGTTTTATACTCATCCGACAAGCCTCAGGACGAGCTGCAGACCACTTATTTGAAAGCTGTGATTCTCCCAAAGATGACGAAGCAGGATAGGGAAGAATTGAAAGAGGATATGATGGAACAGGAAGTTAAAGTGGCTATTGGGAAACTCCCATTACATAGGGCTTCCGGACCGGATGGCTTCACGGCCACTTTTTATAAGAAGCATTGGACGGCCCTTATCCGACACTTAACACCACTATATAACTCTTTTGAAAGAACCAGGGACATTACAGTCTCGATGAATCAGATCAAATTGGTGGTATTTATAAAACTGGGCAAATACCTGACGCGGTACAGGTCATATTGCCCAATAGTGCTAATTAACATTTACGCTAAATTATATACTAAGATTTTGGCTTCTAGAATGTTAAATGTTAAATGTTGGAAGATAGACTCCCAAAACTTATTGGCCCTGGTCAGGTGAGTTTTATTAAACGACGTTAAACATTTGACAATATAAGAAGCATGTGTCATCTACTAGAACAGGTCGAGAGGCGTGGGAGCCCAGCGGTTCTATTTGCCTTGGATAATGAAAAGGCATTCAACCGGGTGGAGTGGTTGTTTCTTTTTCAGACTATGGCACGCATGGGGTTCGGGGAGTGCTACCTTCGGAGAATACAGGCTATCATATCCCCACTCTGCTCCTGTCTATAAATGGACAACTCTCCGGCCCCATCTGTGTGGAGTGGGGGACTAAGCAATGTCCCGCCAGCTATATGCAATTCTTTGGAAACCCTTTTGCAACATTTACGAGAAGCACCAGGAGTGAAAAGTATTAATTTTGGGGGGACTGAGCATGACATAATGGCATTTGCAGATGATATGCTGGTGGCTATCTCAGACCCAGGGGCATCTCTTAGGATGATTGCCTTGGAGCTGGCACTGTTTGGAGATGTGTCAGGTTTAAAAATAAATCCATACAAATCAAAGATATTAAATCTCACATTGCTGAAGTAAACGGTAGTGTTGATAAGGGGATGTACTCATGTACTCAGTTTCAGTGGGCAGATGAGAGCATCAAATATTTAGGAATTCATATTACAAATTCAATGACAACCCTATATGACGCGAACTATCCCCAGTTACTTAGCACCCTCAAGGCTGATCTGCAACGGTGGAGCCCTTTACACATATCGTGGATGGGGTTGATGGCCTTGATTAAAATGGTGACTCTTACACATTTTCTTTATTACTTTCAGGCCCTGCCTGTATCCTTACCAGGGAATTTGTTAAGTCACTCAATCATCTTTTATCTGTGTTCATATGGCATCATAAACGTCCATGGGTGGCTCTAAAAACTTTAATGGCCCCAAGGAATATGGGGGGATTGACTGTTCCTAATTTCAGACAGTATTATCGGGTGGGCCAACTGAGGGTATTGAAACAATGGCTATCAGGGAATTAAAGTAAACTTTGGGTTTTCATGGATAGAGCGTTGGTAGGGGCTCCCTTGGATGAAGTACTATGGTTAGCTAAGGAGGATCTCCTTTCTAGTATGCAGGCATCGCGGATCACTGCATTAGAGGGAGAGGTGTGGGATGAAGTGATAAAACAAGGCCATATCTCAACTATTCTGGGCCCAGTCACACCACTATTTGGGAACCCCCAGGGTCAAACCAGGGATGGAGGTGGGAGCCTTTGGGAAATGGGAAAAGGCTGTATGCCTAAGGCTTAAGGAATTGATGCATGGTCAGGAAGTTAAAACATTTGAGCAATGTAAACAATCATTTACCCCTACAAAAGGGGATAGTTTGGGCTATTACCAGTTGCAGCACTGGATAATGCATCCCTCCAATAGAGTAGCAGCAGGAAGACAATTCACTGCTTTTGAAAAATACACCACGTCACACTCGATACACATCTTGTCTCAGCATTTTATACATTAATATCTGAAGGGGATAATCAGGAGAAGTGGACATATATGGGCAAGTGGGAGAGAACCCTGGACTGACAAATATCAGGGGAGGAATGGGAAATTCTATGGGGTAATATCCCGAAACTCACTTGGTCTATTCATTTGAGGGAACTATCGTATAAATCCCTTACACAGTGGCATTACACTCCTGAAAGGCTTAGTTCTATGTACCCAGTGATGTCCCTGGACTGCTGGAGAAGGTGTAGGGGCTGGGGGAGTGGGCACATATATGGTGGTCTTGCCAGGCTTTGGCACTATTTTCGGGACAAGTGTGCCTGACGGTGAAGGAGGTGGTGGGCATTGATTCACCTATGGGGATAGGGTAATATCTCTTAGGTCTCTAGACAAAGAGAAAATGTGCTGCAAGGGAGAGCACATTTCAAGGCATGTATGGTTTTGATACTGACGGCATTATTAGTTATTGCCCAGAATTGTAAGAAAAATAACACCCCTACCTACCATGTTATGTTATGTTATTGACATTTGTAAAGCGCACGTTCGCCCAAGGGCATCATGGCGCTGGAAAGGAAACTACCCAATCGGGAAAGACCAGTGAAGAGGACAGGCTTAAAACAGATTAGTTTTCAACACTCTTCTGAATCCAAGATGGTTAGCCGTGGCCCTAAGAGATGCAGGGAGGCTGTTCCAAAGAATGGCCGCGGTGACAGAAAAGGCTCTACCTCCGAGCCTTGCCCGGTTAAACCTAGGGACAGTAAGCAGGTTGGAAGAAGCAGAACGTAGGTCCCGGTCCGGACAGTATCGGGTGAATTTGAGCTGCAGGAATTCAGCTCCCTGGCCATGAATAGCCTGGTGAACAATGCACAGAGATTTAAAAAGAATTCGCTCATTGACCGGAAGCCAGTGCAATTGGCGGAGTACTGGCGTGATGTGGGCACCGTAAGGGGAGCCAGAAGACAGCCTAGAAGCCAGGTTCTGCATACGCTGAAGGCAGTGTATAAGGCCAATCGGTTGAGACAGGTAAAGCGAATTGCAATAGTCCAGTCGTGTGAGGAGTAACGCGGCCACCACAGGGGGGCGGAGGGCTTCTGGGATCAGGGGCATGACCCTCTTGAGGATTCGAATCTGGTGGTGGGTGGACTGGCACACGGCCGTGACCTGGTTGGACATCGACAGAGAGGCGGAAAGAATAACTCCTAGGTTCTTTACTTTACTAACTGGGTTTGGCAGCGGGCCCAAGGTAGCTGGCCAAAAATCAGAGATCCACAGGGAGGGGTTAGGGGGGCAGCCTAACAAGAGTACCTCCGTCTTATCCCCATTCAACTTTAGCCAATTCTGACCCATCCAAATCCCGACTGCCTTAAGGCAGTCGTGGAGGCACACTGAGGCCTCAGACTGATCCTGATCTAAACGGATCAGGATTTGTGTGTCATCCGCATGTGAGTAACAATTAAGCAATTAAGCCCATAAGAGCGGATGAGACAGATCAGGGCCCAGATGTAAATGTTAAACAGAATTGGCGATAAGGAAGATCCCTGAGGAACACCACATGGCGCCATGATGAACCAAGATAGTATATGCTGGAATGAGAGAATCTAAAATAGCTGTGTTTTTAATGACTGATGAAAGAGGAGGTGGTCAGCCATCTTTCGAAGATCCAGGGGAAGTTTATTCCAGGCCTTAGCTGCCACAACAGTGAACGCGCGCCCAAGAATTCGAGTGCGTCTGAACCTGGGGACAACTAGAAGATGAGCGTATTGAGAGCGGAGAGTGCGAGTAGGAGTATAATGAACAAACTTTGCTTGCAAATACTCAGCACTGATGCCATAGAAAGCCCGGTGGACCATACACATAGACTTAAACATAATTCTAGCCTCAACAGGCAACCAATGGAGATGTCTAAGCAGTGGGGACATAGGTGTGTCAAAGGAAGGACGGAGGACAGATCCATGCATTGTAAGGGCAGCAGCTTCTGTGAGGGAGAAGGGAAGGGAGGTCGGGGGAAAGTTTGTTATATGTTACAATATACCAATAAATTAAAAAAAGTAATGTTGGCATTCTGTCTCATAAGGACCATCTTGGGACAATGCCAGAAGACAGCAAAGAAAGCTATTGGAATGAAAATAATGATTGACATTAACAGGCATACTGGAGAACAGATGCAAACAGAAGAAGGTACCCAAGAAAATGTAAAGAAGAGTTCTCTTGCACCTCCACAAACAAAGTTCTATTATTCCCAGAATCTGAAAAAATATGTGGGACAATGAATATTTTGTGTACCAGCAGCATATTGTCATTGATGACCTGGAGTGTGGATGAACACACAAAGAATGCTGCCCACCTGAGAGGGGTGACAGAAATATGGGTTCCTAAGAAAAGAAAGTATGATGAGATGATCGAAGAAGATGAAGCAGGAATTGCAGAAGAGGAGGTGAAGAGTTTGGTTGGAAATGCGTCCAGAGGAGGGAATGTAGAGGAGCAGGAGGATGCATTCTCCTTTGTCCCCGCCCCCTCACCCCCGTCCTATTGGAATAAGAGACAATGAACCACACTTGGGAACCCATGCACAAGGTTATGCAACATGTCCATACCACGTTGACTATATGAAAGATAATATGCACTCAGGCAGCCATTCAGAAGATAACCTTACATTGAAACAGTGGAGCAAAGCTACCAAGAAGGATCTCCCTTCCTGAGTTGCTGGAATGCAGAAATTGATCAAATGGTGCGTGATATGGATGTACGTTAAGCAAAGTCTAATCACAGAAAAAGAATGTCCCAAAGAAGATATATGAATCTATGATAAAACGATATGAAAATACTTAAGAAAAACAATGTAATTGGAGCACTAAGAGAACCATGTACTCCATGATGCAGTATTTACGAATACAAAGAAGAATGAAGTGACCCCTTGGTCAATGATTGTAAATACACTGAAACGCAAGTTAGAAAGAATACGTAGAAGCTTGCTTATGAGAGGTATACAATGTTTAAGACGACCATTAGAACAAGATGGACAATGGCTTATGTCAATCAACCCAACTACCTCAAAATATGAGCCCAAAATCTTAATATGGAAAGATGATGAAGAAGCTGTTTACCCTTGCAGAATAAAGGAGTACATTGGCTTAAAACCAAGGATGCTATTATGAGAGATGGAGGAAAAGCACAAAGGGAGTCTACGAGCCGACCCTGTGCAAGGACATATTTCCCAAAGATTAGGAGGAACAAGACCATTTACTGATGCCAAGTATTGGACAATTAAAAAGACATGAAGTTAATATGGGATAGAGTGAGCAAGTCTCTACAGGCCAAGAGGAGCAACTGCACCTAGTATAATTGAATCAAATGGTGTTAAAAACACAGTCGATATGAAACATTTTACGGTCTTGTAACACGTGACTAAGAGCTCACAAACAAGGGCTATTTATTACGTTTGAAGCTAAGACAGTGATGTGCCTACACTCCCTCGAATGTCCCGAGACAGTGCAGATGGGCATGGTCAACCTTAAAACAAAAGACACTGGCTTGAGGCCTACCGATGAGAGAGGGTAGACCAATTGGGGAGATAGGGGGAAAGCTGATGTATTTCCAAGCACCTGGATTTTGTTTCAATGTACGTGCTGCTAGCAACCCCAATGTCCAAGTTTGGAGTTGGGTTGCCAACCAATTAGAATATCATGCCATGAACTTTTACATACAATGTTGCAAAGTATTAGTCTGCTGCCTCATCTTCTGCTATGACGAGTATCCTATACCACGTGGTTAGAAGTAGCTTAGGGTGTGTCTCACAGAAAAGAGACTAGCAATGAGAGACAAACACACACATTTTCTATAAGTAGATATGATCCCTTAATCCAATCCCACCCCACGATAGATTATGAAGTTTGCCACATAGGATGAAGTCATAGATGACGCATCTAGCATTATATAAGCAAAAAACAAATGATAAAACAGTGTGATCTTGCATGAGTCGAATTGATGAATGCTTATTCTCCCTCCTTTACTACTTTACTTATTGAGTCTGTCCAGTTATTGGGTCCAAAGTATTTTACTGGTAATTTTGTCTAGCACAACAGATGCTTCAAGGTGCTAGAGCACAGAAAGTAAACTCACTATGCATATTGGTGGTCACAAACCCTAACACCCTGGGCCTCATTCCAAGTTTGCCGGTACAGTAACAATGGTACCGGGAAACTTGCCAGTACCGTTGTTACTGTACCGGCAAACTACGAGTTCTGCTCGCAGGTGCTTCTTCACCTGCCAGGTCTGACCTGGCGGGTGGCCCGGCACCCGTGAGCAGAACATGCCGGATGCACCGGCTTCATTCTGAATGCTGCCGGTGCATCCGGCCTCCCCATTCCCATTGAGCCCTTTGGGGCTCGAATGGGAATGGAGAGCTTTTTTTATCGGCGCCCGGTAATGAACAATTACTGGGTCCGGCAGGGCCGTATTGACCCAGTAATTGCCCATTCCCAGGTGCCGGTAAAAACCAACTCCAGTGGCAGCTGTGCCGGTTTTACCGGCACGGCTACCGCCAGAGTCGTAATGAGGCCCCCTGTCCAGTACATTTAGTTTGTCGAGAAGGAGATTGCATTTGGAAAGATTCACCAAAAGGCTTGCATGCAGCAAATTATTCTGTGCTCCAGATCCCATTTGGGACTGCCTTTCTCTAAAAACGGTCACTATTGCCCCTCCTTACTCTGCCTCGTTTGTTCAAGCCCGCCTTCCATGGAAATTCTCTCTTCTTGAGGGTCCATCTGAACCGTAGCCTCTATTGCTAGGGCCGGCCTAACCATTGGTACTACCTTCACTTGAAGTGAATGAGAACCGTTAATTACTGAGCGGACCAAAATACTGAATGTAAAAATTATGCATTTCGAGTGGCACATTTCCCGGCGATTAGATGTGGGGTATGGGGGGTTAGGGTTATAAAAATATAAGGGGTGTATGATGAGCTGCGGGGGATCTCCTGCATATAATTGCTGGGGAATGTTCAGGAAAAAAATACATTCTGCATTTTTGCATTCGACCTTTTCTTTTCTCAGTAATCACACAGATACAATTGAATGAGGTCTCCCTAAACCTCATTATTTTCATTTTACCTCACTGATAGCTTGGGGATCTTCATTGCACTCCTTTGGGTTGTAATTTAACTTTCTTGAGTGTAGCGGAAGGCTTCATTGTGGCTGGAAATGTGTATGGCCATAATACGTCAAGGCTCCTACCACGCGGTTGAGACCCCATCTGGGGATCGTAAACACACTTTGCTTCCCGGTCACATCAGGCATTCTGAATAATGGGGTGAAATCATGGTTCTGTAGTTGCTGAAACGAGAAGCAAAAGTTTTGAGAGAAGATCACCTCACTTCTTAGACCCCCTGAGCATACCGGTCATGAATTAATTCTAAACACATTTTTATCTTCCATTCGTACTCAGAATGTCTTATCCTAATAATAGCATTTTGTTATTAATCTTAATATTTGCATCTATAATTATCAGAAGACCCAAAGACAAACCAATTGTTTAGCTCAGATTCGTGCGCTACTTAACAGCTATATGTTGGGATAGTATTCAGATAGTAATTTATGGTGTGTGGCGTATTGTTTAAGGTTTATGCAGCTTATGTATTAATGTTTTAATTCTTCTTGATCACAAGATACATTCACTAGATAATGATATACAGCCAGATAGAGACAAAGGGCATCATTACAAGTTGGGCTGTGCGGGTAAAATGCAGCAGTATTACTGTATACTGCAGCATTACCGCACCACCCAACTATTCGTTAGGCGGAAAGTTGGAGGATTCACCTCCAGCTATGAGCTGGAGGTAAATCTGTCAATTTTGTGGCCAAGTTTGGTGGCATTACCGCAGCAAAAAATCCCCTTTTTAGCAATGGACTAAAATAAATGTGGAATAACACCATCTACGGCCACTTGGGTGAATTTACCGACCAGATACCCCCAAACTTGTAATGAGCTAAAAAGTCTAGTTCATGACCTTTTAAAGAGTTTTATTTTCATGCATTTGTGTGAAGACCGGCCTGATAACATGAAGACAGTCATGTTTCCGTAATCTCTGAACCGATGTCAATCTCACGTTTTTTTTCTTTGTTATGAAACTTTAATAAATACTATAATTTAAAAAAGAAAATTAAATTGACACCAGAGCTGTAGCAAAAGCTCTGACAAAGGGTTAAGCCCTTTGCAGATCACGATATAGGCAATGATTTAAGCATGCAGTCCTAATGTTACAATGTAGACTCACGTGTGGTTTGTGTTCCACGCCTCTCCCTCCCCACAAATAAACCCCAAAACACCATTTCCACCTCCCTCATAAGTCAACCCCAACACACCCTGAACCAGTGTGCTTGTGACAACATTGTCACCTGTAGGAGCAGTTGTTGGCGTCTGGCAGATGTGTACGTTGGGCAGAGAGATGTTGAGGGCTAGCAATGACAGATTCCTCTGCAGTGTTCACAGAGGTTTATGGTGTGGGGGTCCTGGGCACCACAGACTGGTAATGTTTAAAGCAAGCAGTCATTACGACCCAGGCGGTAAGGGGTTAACGGCGCCGTAAAAGGTGTCGGCGCGTTAAACCCTTACCGCCTAATTACGAGGTCCCTTTGCAGGTTCCGACCTTAACGGCTGGTTTTACCAGCCGTTATGGAAGGAACCCGCAAAGGCACTTTCGAGGTAATTACGGTACCGCAATTTGCAGTACCGTAATTACCACCTTCCCCATTCCCATTGAGCCCTATGGGGGCAAAAATAGGAATGGGGAAGGGCCAATGGTGAATGGGGAATTACCGCCCCGCCAACCTTGGAATGGGGCGGTAATTCCCCCATTCACCATGGCAGAGTTGGTAAAATACCGGCGTTAACCATGGCGCTAATAGCGCCATGGTTAAAGCCAGGGTCGTAATGAGGCCTATAATGTTAAACGTTTGCAGGAAGTGATAACACTTGAGAATACTTGTACATTTTATAGGAGAAAATCCCACAAAAGCATTCTCCTGAAATATAGGTTTAACCTGGGGTGGAATTAGATAAACCTGGAGGAACGGCATGGAGAGTCTTGAGAAAATCTTTCAATAAGCGTCTTTAGTTTCCAAAAAGCTTTTTCTAAATTGAAGAAATATCAAACCCAGGCTAGCATGCCAGTTTAACGTATCTATTTGATCACTGCAAACTTTGAATGCCAAAAAATTAAAATGTTGCTTTTAAATGTGGGGGGAGACACCCCTCAGCACACCCATATATTTCCCCTAATATAGCCATAAACTCCCACCACCACCACATATAATTGCGGGGAAATGTGCATCTCGAAATTCAGTATTTTCGTTGTAGGTATTTTCAAGTTTGCAGAGATGGCATGATACGAGCTTAACTCTGCTAGCACATTACAGCACTGTCAATGATTGATGGGTGCACTTCTGCCCTCATTCCTGAATGCATCTTAGTATACAAGTGCAAGATTTCGTAAAAACCCTGGGAAAAACACTGAGCTGAAGTTAGAGTTAGGAATGACGCCTCCCGTGTACTGCATTGCTTTGGCGGTGCTGGCACCCTTGTGTAGAGCCATTTTCAAAGTAGTGGTTTTTAAGGGGATGGAAAGTCCTTAAAACTGATTAGATTTAGCTATTGCAACATATATCCCATCGTCATTTTGCCAACACATTCAAACTCAACCTTAAAGTTCTTTTAAATGTAGCCAGCTTTTTAATGTTACAAGTTAATTAGAAAAACTCATATCAAAATTCTATCCTATGTCTAGCTATTCATCAGGCGCTGAGAAAACATTGCAGTGAAAAACAAATAGGTAACCCAGGGGGCGGCGCATGCTCCAGATTTCTTATTTTAATGTTCCCATTTGTTAATTCATTTTACTGACATGTGTATGTCACTGTGGTGAAATGACTTCTACCCCGCAGGAGTCCAATGATGAGCAGAGGCTAAACCGCCTACTCAGCCCTCACGCTTCTACAAAACAAGAGTGATCCCAATCATAAAGGTAAAACTGTCACACTTACGAGATATACCCCCTTCGCCTTTTGTGGTAACGTGGGCTGAGGGAAGACTGCTTTCTCAAGAGTGGTGTGAATGTGGCTCAGGAGCAACCCAAACAGCAAAGTAGAATAGTCCAAAATAAAGGAAGTGTCCAATTAAGGTTCTACAAAAATATCTATGCTCTAATTTAACACATCATTTGCAAAATTAACTAAAGGGAACCAGACTACAGAAAAGCCACCCCTGAGGAAAGAACACAGAATATGCAAAGATAGAAAGATGCAGCAGTCTGGGTGGAGAAGTATGGTTGAAGAGCAATCAACGACCATAATGTTCTAAAAAAGGATATGTTCTCATGTGACAAGCGATTAACTATGACCTAGTCCGTCTCTAGGGCCCAAAGATGAGCCAAGGGGGAAGTCATCCATAACACCTTTTCTGATTGTTGGTGGTTCGACAGCGTCGAACCAGGCACTTCATTGTCCGTGCAGTTTGAATGAGGGTTGAATGCAGCGATCGCATTGATCCAGATAGGTAGAAGATGCAGAGTTGAAGTTCTCTGCGGTTCGCAGAAATGCAGATCATGAGGGCCACCAGTGAATATGCTGGTGACTGGGTGTGCACTTCGAGGTGGGCTGTCTGATGCAGAGTTCCATGATTACGGTGCAATGAGGCCACCAGGGTCAGTTTGACTGTCGATGAAGATAGACAACGAAGATGCTAATGGTTCTAAAAGAGGTTTGAAGTTGAGTTCAATGAAATGCAGCTTGTGAGCGCCACCAGGGTTTGATGGTGAAGATGGGGGTGACTGGATGCACAGTTCTAGTCAGGCGGTTCAGTGTGGTGTTCAAAGATGCAGTTTAATGAGGCTGCCAGGGCTTCCAACACAGTCACACATCTGCAGGGGTCCTTCAGTGTAGTGAGATCCTTGGTACCAGTGTGGCTGGGAGAGAGGCATGTCTTGCTTCACCAGCAGGTCACCCCAAATGTGCCATGGAGATGGTTAGGAAGCAGAGCTTGTCTCTGCCTTAGACACTCAGGGCCTCATTACAAGTACAGCAGTGCAGAAAGAAGCAGTGGTAATACAGTGGTAATTCTGTTCCGAGATCGTCCCTCAAAAAACCACCTCTGGCAGCTGCCACCCCATCAGATCAGCTTGCTCCGATTTCACTCTTCTCTTTGTTCCATATGATACTCCTCAGCCCCAATGCCGAAAAAAGTTTAGAGTCACTTCTGTCTGACAGCTGCTTATGCAGATATCTCACCACAGCCGAGTCAGGCTCTCCCGCGGTTGGGCCACACGGCGCGCCCTTACCAGAACAGACATACAACTATCATACACTACCCTTTCAGGACCACCATCTTTAGATGCTGGTGCTCCTGAACTCCCCTAATGCACATAGCCTGTTGATGCTACCCTCATGCCTACACGGACATATCCTGGGGACTCCAACGCTGCACGCGTTATAAAGATCCACAATCAATCAGGCTCCACTGACTTATACCATATGGCACAACAGTTGCCTTCCTTGCCTGAAAATCCCACAGCGTTCTTAGAACATTTAAATACTGTCAACACATGTTACTCTCCTACCATTGGGTATTTAAAGTAAGTTCTCTGTGCTGTTTTGAAAGAAAATCTTTACCAACAAATTATGATTAAACTCCAGTGGCCTGATGCCCCAGCTCAGCATGCAACTATGGTTTCTAGTTTGACTCGATTATCTGATCTCATTAAGCAAAAATATGCAACCAAATCCGATTGGTTGAAGATTGCAGCTTGCAAACAAAAATAATCTGAATCTCCTTCAGACTACCTTTCTAGGCTCATTGACTGTTTTACTAAATATTCTGGTATTGTTAATGCTGCTGAACAGGCTAAAACTGCTCTTGTCTCCATTTTGTCACTGGACTCACTCCTGAAATATCTAATGATGTTCAAAATGTCCAAATAGGATGGCAAGCTGAATCCATTGACAAGGCCATGCAGGCCGCTCAACATTTCTATGACAAACAGAAAAGGCAGGAACAAGTGTTAGTTAGTCACCTTATGGCGCTACAGGTACAACATTTTCAAACTAAAGTGGCCGGCTCCAGGGGATGCCCTAGACCGCCACGCCAGCAGTTTTCTCAACAGACCACAGCTACTCCCAGGAGCCCCAATGATTCTCTCAACCATTTTTGCCTCCCCAGCAAACTGAACCTGATCAACCTTTTTGCTGATATTGCAAGCAAAATGGCCACCTAATTGATCAATGTCCAACCAGGCCTTATAGGCCACGCCAGTACATACCTCCCCAGACTAACTTCTATACCACTCACAACCAGGGTTACTACCTCCCTCTCCCCCGCCTCCAGCACCGATTTCCGGCTACCATGGCATGCAGATTACTTATGGCCCACATTAGGAGTGCTTGAGGGTCCCTCCTGTGTTATCAGCTGCTTTGCTCTCGCTATACAGGTCTGGTTCCTAATTACACTGTAGGCCAAGATGTGAAGTGTCTACCTGATACAGGGACAATGTGCTCTACACTGCCTACTTCTGAGTTTTCAAATGTTTCTACTTCTAATGCTGTGACAATTTCTGGCACTGCTATCCCCGTCACAGTGTCAAATAGCATGCTTTCCTGTTGAGCCCAGGTTCCTCAGCTAATTTATTGAGTATCGATTTGTTTTGCAAAATTAATTGTACCATCTACTGCTATACTTGATGGCATTTGTTTAGTTGTACCACAAAGACTGCAAGCTGAATGTTTATTTCTTTTGCAACAATCTCTTTCTCTGCCTTTGAATTCTGCTACTCCTCTCACACCTACACAGACTGTATGGGTTGCATGTCTTCCGCTTCAGTATGGACGTCTCATGATAATGATGTTGGCCATATTTCACTTCTAAACCTGTGCGCATCACACTTAACCCTAAATACCTTTGACAAGCATCCCACAATATAGGATCTCCCCACAAGCAGAGGAAGGTATTAAACCAGTAATTGATTCTCTCATACAACAGCACCTGTATTCTTCCAGTATGAACAAAATGGTACAAACAATTTTCATTTTGCTCATGACTTAACAAGGCTGTCGTCCCCTCTCACCCTGTGGTGCCTGATCCAGTCACCATCCTTTCTTGCATTCCATTCAACGCACAATTTTTCACATGCATTGATTTAGCATCGGCTTTCTTCTATGTCCCCATTCATCATGATTCACAATTCCTTTTTGCATTTTCCTATAAAGGGAGGCAACACAACTACAGATCACATCCTCTGGGATTTGTTGACTCTCCTTCTCTCTTCTCCCAAATGCTAAAGGAAGACCGCCACAAGGTCACATTCCCTAGCAGCTCCACTTTAATTCAGTATGCTGATGACCTCATTTTTAGCGTCACCTTCATTGAAGGCCTCCCTCTCTGACTCACACACTCTGCTCTCAGCCCTGGCTACGTAAAGCCACAAGGTGAACAAAATTAAGCTCCAACTTTGCCTTCTCTAGGTCTGCTATTTAGGGCATGACATCTCTGAAGATGCTAGGTGCCTCACCCAGTCTAGAGTTTCCTGTATCCTTTGATGCCCTATTCCTCTCATCAAGAAGCAACTATGCTTCTTTCTAGGCATGAGCAATTTCTGCAGCTGCTGGATCCTTGCTTACGCCTCAACTATTGGTCCAATGCAGAAAATGCTCTTAGATTCCCAGCTTGGCAAACTCCTTTGGTCAGAAGAGGCAGCCACTGCCTTCACTAGAATAAAATCTGCCCTCTCTGTTGCCCCTGCTCTTGCCCTTCCTGATTACTCCAAGTAATTTACCTTGCTCTGTGATGAGAAAGAGAGGTGTGTTCTAGGTATCTTCACACAGAAACACCAGGATCTACACTGCCCAGAGGCTTATTTTAGCTCAAAGTCAGACCCTGTAGCATTCGCTTTTCCAAGCTGCTTCAGAGCTGTTGCTGCTGCAGCTCTCCTGCTGTCTAAAACAGACAACATTGCCCTCGCACATCACATCGATTTGGCAGTGCCTCACACCATCCTCGCCTTGCACCTTAGGGGCAAGACTCAACACCTATCTATGGCCCACCTCACAAAATATGAAAAATGTATCCTCTCTGTCACTAAAATCACACTCATTAGGTGTGCCCCACTCAACCCTGCCTCCCTTTTACACACTCCTGATGACGGTCTCCCACATGACTTCCTTGCAGCAGGTAACAAATTTTTCATCACCCCAAGCCGACCTCAAAGATCCCCCCCTCCCCAATGCTGACCTAGTGCTCTTTCTGGACGGCTCGTGTCTAAGGGATTCCTCAGGCAGGATTTGCCATTCGTACTTCTATAAGGTGCTAGCAGTGTTCCAACTACCATCAGTACGCTCTGCACAAGTTGCAGAAGTCATTGCGATCATACAGGCTTGCACAATCACCACACAACTCCCAGCCACTAATTACACGGACTCACGCTATGCTTTCAGCATTTCACATGACTATGGGACCCTCTGCAAACAGAGAGGCTATCGAACTGCACTGGGCACAACCATCTTCACTGCTTAACACTGTCTTGCTGCCTTATGCACTCACCATTCTAAAATGTAAGGCCCATATACGTTTTTCTGATGATATCACAAAGGGCAGTGTATTGGCATATTACCATGCAATGAACGAGTCCTTATATGGCCCTCAGGCTCCTGATTAAGTACAGCTGTTTCTTCTTCTTTAGTGAATCCCCTGGCATCCTTTTCTGTCTTGGCCGACCTCCAGAATGAAAAGAGGAAATTGGGTGCAACCAAGTACAGCTGACTGGAAGTAATCATCCCAAAACGTAGTTCCCTATGTGATCTGCCTAACTAAATATGGTGTGAACAGTGGGGTTACCTGACCAATGCTGCATTACAAACACTTAAATGTCCTGAAGATGGCTCAATTAATGAGATATTGTGAACACATTGGCACAATGTACCACGAATTTAGAGTCGAAACACATGTTGACAATTGGAAAAGAAGGCTGAATATGAGAAGTTTTCTTTATTATGTGCTCCTTTTTTCAAAAGACGAAATAGACACGTATTAAGAGTAACCAATTCAGAAAAGCAATCTGAATACGGGTTGCCTTATTACTTGCTGCTCACAATAACGATAAATAGAGGAAATTAGTTACGCGTCTCTATGAACATGATGAAAATCACAATATACTAACCCTCAGTCACTTACATCCTGGTGTTTTGGATTTAACTTGTATGAATGAATACGTGAATTACAATATGTGTTGGTTGTAGGGTTTTTACGACAGTAATGTTAATGTATGTTTAATGTTGGTTGGTTGAGCCATTGTTTTGAGGCTTTCAACATACCCTGCAAAAAATAAAATTGGTTTAATAACAATAGAAGCCTGTTTGGTTCATATTTGCTCTTCTGCTGGAGGCACCATCAACAACTGCCAGTTCTGCAATTTTGATAGTGTGAGCATTTGTGCTTATAAATACTGAGGGGTAACTATGCCACGAGACTGGCGTTGCAAGGCCTGATGTTCTCCCTCCTGTTATGATGGACATTAGAAATACTGTGAATAGGGTGCAAGGCCTGTCACCACATTAAATACTTATGGGAAGGCCCATGAGAATGTCTCCCACTCCTCCACCCTCATCTAATTCTAATCTACAGTTGGAATGATTATCTGGTTCTCTCATATTTTAAGAGATAAATGCTCGTTGTCAGTTCTCACTTCCAGAACGTAAAGAAGCTCTACCGTGACCCCCTGAAACACCATGCCACAACATGTAACATACAAACAACACAGAGACTCCACCATGCCACAACATCCTGCCGGGTGACTGGGTCGCCCTCAAGGTTCATCAAAGAGAATTATCGCTGTGTCCATGCTGGAAGGGGCCCTACTAGGTTCTTCTCAACAACCACACTGCAGTGGCTGCAGAGGATATGGCTTCTGGTTCCATGCTTGCCAATGCATGAAGGCGACTCCTCTTGCAGAGAGTGACAATTTCTCTGGGGTCCAGGATAGAGAGAACTCTCCTCTGCTGTCCTCCGCGATCAAGGATCAAAAGGAAGGTCCTCTGCTGCTGCCTTCTGGGGTCCAGAACAAAGGCCCTCATACAAGGCCATAGCCGGTCCTGCTCGATGACGATCCTCTGCAAAACGCCCAGAGGTACAACTTGTGGAGTGCTGCTAAGACCTCTCCTAGCCCTTCCAGGTGAATCCAGGTACTGCATTTTGCTCTTTGTTATGCAGCCACAATAATAATAATAATAATAATAATAATAATAATAATAATAATAATAATAATAACAATAATAATAATAATAAGTGCTCATCAATAAGGACATCAATATAAATGCTGCGTACCTGCTGGAGAAGTGGTGCAAAAAGTCAATTTTGCCTGAGGGGAATTTGTGGCCTGCTGAGAGATCCCAGGGCCTTAGCAGATCATTATTCTTCTTCTGTACTTCCTGCATGCCAGTTATTCTGTACTTCCTGCATGCCAGTTATTCTAGGGCTACCTCTCAGTTCCAGACCACCTCCTTCCTGGAGAATCTGGTTATTCCTTCATGTTGGTGTTATCCAGCTTGCTGCCTCTGGCTGATGCCCCTATCTCTGATTGACCATTGGTGCTGGCTACCCTGAGGCTTTCTCCTAACGGCACCGTGGTTTTTACTTCTGTGGCATCTTCATCTTCATCTTGGTTCTTGCTGCTAGCTTCACCAACATCATTCAAGTACTAAATGTTTGAGCACAAGGCCCCAGACATCTCAGGGCTGGACTTTTAAGTTAGGCTTGTTGTTGATTCATTATTTTATCATTTATATGCTTCTCCTCCCGATCTGTTCTGAACACATGATCACCGCCCATTCTCACCGCACACAATCCTCACAGACTGATTTTTCCCTCTGGAGGCGATATCCCCCTGACAGGTCCTCAAAACTAACTGTTGTTGTGGACCTCCCGCATCTGATTGCCACCAGTGCAGCGGTTTGTCTGTTAAAATACTGGTCTCTCCTTTTCCTTTCCCTTCTTACTAGCGTCCATGTGTTCCTTTCCTGTTACACGACAGTGTGTTATGCCAACCCGACTGGAGACTTCCTGAATTAACTGTTGGTACTTTGTTCTTGTTCCACTTGTACTGTTCCTGCTCTCTCTCTCTGTCTCTCTCTCTCTCTCTCTCTCTCTCTCTCTCTCTCTCTCTCTCTTTCTCTCTCTCTCTCTCTCTCTCTGTCTCTCTCTCTGTCTCTCTCTCTCTCTCTGAAAGATGTTTGCACTATCAATACTGTTCATATGTTGCTGTGTCATAAGCAGCTTACACCTTCTTCCGGACATCAGTACTTTCCTAAATATATCTTGGGCTTACACTGGGGTTATGTATGCCTCTGACTGCTATGTGTGTGCCCACACTCCCATGTATGCTTAAGGGGGTGTTCTGAAAATGCCTGTACCTTTTGATTGGGTGGACTGGTGTTACTTAAAAGGAATATTGGACTCCGCCTGACACCCTACCCCACCCTTTGTCGAAACGGCCTTATGTCCCTTCCATGAGGGACGTCCCTCCCCACGCATTCACACCGCATTCACGCCCTCGTATTTGATCACCTACACGCAGATTGGCAGGACTCTATAGGATTTATCCCCGCCACATGATCCTATGGGCCTAACTGCACCCCCTATGGCACTAGACACAATTACAATCTCCCTAAATATTTTGCTCACACTTACAGCTCCTACTTCATGTTCAGGGGCACTTATTTCCTTTGCAGCTCCTTTGCTGGCACACGTCCTGCACAATTGGTTTCCTTCGTCCGGCCCTTAGACATACCACCGACTTTCCACTTGCATATTGCCAGCGGATGAAGAGATCTGCCTGGGAGTGGTTCAAAGGTGTTATTGGTTTCCTTGTCCCCTCTATCAGTATCACCATCAATAGGGCAGACTTACCCTCCCTCTCCCTCCTCCTGGAACAGGTGGTCAATAACACTGCCACCGTCATTGCCACACTTAATGTAGAAGAGGTCCCCCTTCGGACTATGGTTCTCCAGAACAAGTTTTCCCTTGACTACATCCTGGCATCTCAGCGAGGCATGTGGAAAATGATAGGGTGTGAATGTTGCACATGGGTGCCTGATAACTTCTCCCCCCGATCAGTGAGGTTATTTCCCACATACAGGATATTGGTTCTGCCCTGCAGGTACTTAATGCAGCTAGCCCCTGGTCCCTGTTCTCACTGATTAACACTGGCTCTTCCATCCTGCATGGCATCATGATTTTTTCTGGCTCTTATTGTAGCTTTCACCATACTTGACTGTTTTATCCGCTGGCTCTTTCGCTGTTGTGCTAAACAAGCATCTCCTATGCCCACTGAACCAAGTTGATTTCCCTTGATGATGGTACTGAGCTCACGGAAATCCAACGAGCTCAGCAAGGTAAGATTTCTGGGCTTATGGCTATCGCTTTGGACACAGATGACCATGTGTATGACAACATCTGGTGTCCTGGTTGAGCACTCTGTTTTCTCTGCTTTCTCTTTTTTCTTTCTCTGCTTTGCTTTTCTGGTCTACACCATTTTCAGGTTATGACCAAACGGGGGGCTGATGTGGCTGTAGACTTACCCTTATTATCTATATTACAGTGGGCCCATTCTGTCCCCCCATTGTCCACTATGCACGTCACCCCAGGACAGCCTGACTGACTCTTACCGCCACAACAACACACGTCACAGCCGGCTGCACTTGTTTCCGTGTGCTATGCCTATATCATTTATGGAATATAATGTTTGCTTTCTTGTTTTGGCAAATTTATGATGACAATGTAACCACAAGACTTGTTATTGTCTTAGGTTCCAGTAAGGAAAAGAGTTGTTTCCTCTTATGCAAAATGTCCCCTGGGCCCATGCCAATGTTCTATATTACTGATGGGGCTATAAGCGAGGCATCTTTCAGCCACAACGGCAGAGCTCCTTCTGGCAATCTCTGTGCTTGTCATTACGTGTTTTCCAAGCCTCACCTGACTCTTGTCTATTCTGTGTTATTTTATGTTAAACAACGAACCTGTTTATCCAGCAGCTCGACTCCTGCATGTATCTTGTTCCTGACTGGTCTCCTGTGTGGGTCTCTGGCCCCTTTGGGCCATCAGTGGCTTTACCAGGCCATAACACTGATCTTCTAAAACCATGCCAGATGGCAATTCTTCACAGTCTCCCATTTAACTTTTTCAAGGAAAGAATCTCAAAGCATTGGCAAGTTTCAACTCTCATTGTTTCTACAAACTTCAATATTAAGATGTCATAATGGAAAGCTAATCTGATTATCCTGATGCTGTCTCTGCAATCTATTCGTTTTTTTTTCTGCTGTCCTTTCCTCACTGGTTAGGGAAGAAAACCATCTTGGGGTCTACCTCACATTTAAGATAACCCATTCTTTCTAGAAAGTGTCTGTAACATTCATCCATAATTCTCATTCTAATTTCTGTGTAATTAGAAGAGTCAGAAATGCGAGACAGACACACAGGTATAGTTTTCTCACACGTTGCCGTTTTATTAATAAAAAGGGTTGAGACAAATGCCTATCTTTCCCTAGCCTAACAAGGAGATCCCTGCCTAACAAACTAAGGCTAAAGAAAAATGACATAATGTCCAAAAAGTATCTAACCCTCACACTAATAGACACAACCAAATTACAAAGGAATTGTTTGGCTGTTTTAAACTCCACAAAATAACATATACATTCAAAAGTTATAAACATGAATCCTTGTGGCCAGGGTTGGTTTCCCTTCCCCTCAATCAATTCAGGATTTTCTAGAACAAAGTTCAGTTTCAAGAAAGTTCTGTTCAATAACAAAGTTCCACCCATTGTAGGATACAATGGGCCTCATTATGACCCTGACGGTTCGGAAACAATGATGGCGGTAAACCCGCCGCCACCGTTGTCTCCGGACCAGCAGATTAAGAGTTCTGCAGGTGGGTGGTGTCACTCCCGCGAGGTCTGAACTGGCGGGAGTAACGCCACCTGCCTGCAGACAGAAATGGACACACCAGCACTGTTATTTACGGTGCCAGTGTTTCCATGGTCCCCATCCCCATGGAGTCCTATGGGACTCCATGGGAATGGGGATTTATGGAATTCTGACTTTGGAATTACCGGGTCATCAGGTTTGTAATGCCCCGGTGATTCCGGCAATCACTGAGGCAGTAATTCACTACGAGTCCGGCGACAACCTGCTGGTTTTTCCGACACGGCTACCGCCAGACTCATAATGAAGCCCAATGTCTTTTCCATTCAATATATTCTTTCAGTTAGCAAAGTGGCTATCCTGCTTCCAAATGTTTGCTCACACTTCAAAACAATTGTTAAAGTTTCCACAACCTCCTGTTTGGTAAACCAAAAGTATTTTTCTCCAAGCATAAATTCAGAAATCAAACGCAATTGTTTTTTCTCCAAAGGCCAATAACTTGTTAATCATATAATGCCTTTTTTATCACTAAAACATTAGTCAGATTGGTTCAACAGTCACCTTTGGTTATGCAACAGTTCATCTAAACAAGATGATGGAATTGACACTTCTTTTTCCACCACAACCTTTTACCACAACCACAGCACTTCAAATTGTCTTCTTCCTGGTATACTCGCCTGCCAGGCCTAACTGCAATTTGTGCCTTTCCTGGTTCACTCGCCTGTCAGAATAAAACTCCTACTACTACAATTTGTACTCCGTGGTAAGGCTTGTTCCAAACTCTCCACACTAGAATCATCAATGGGGACATTTGAACCACCAACTGCTTCTCTGGTCAGTCTTTTAACTTCTAACACAATTGGTTTACATCTTCTTCAAAATGGATATTTCATAAAAGGATAATGATTATCTTGTTGGTCTGTTTGACTTAGGCAATGCAGGTTACAGTTCTTTTCCCTTGATCCCTTTTACAAGGAGGGCTTTGCTCCTGCTGTTGAGTTCTATCTGTACAACCTTTTGGCTAATGGCAATGTGGTTTACAACTTTCTCCCTCTGGATATTTCTTTCAGTATTCTATTCAGATTGTCTTGGCATCACTATCAATCTTCTCTGACTTTGACAATGTGGGTTACAATGTCCCCTTATTTGAAAGCCCGTGTTAGGAGAGTTGTGTCCAATTTGCTTTATTATCACTTTCCTTTGGCTTTGGCAATTCAGGTTACAATGTTCCCCTATTTGGAATCCCTTAGTAGGAGAGTTGTACCCAGTTTGCCTTATTATCACTTTTCTTTGGCTTTGGCAATGCAGGTTACAATATTCCCCTATTCGGAATCCCTTATTAGGAGAGTTGTGCATCGTTTGCCTAAATTCAATTGTTCAGTATTAAAGATTATTATTATTATCTAGTGGTCTCCTTGAGAGCGCCCCGGGGTCACCTGCATCAGGCTTACTCACTGGTATGCCCTGGCGTCTCTTTCTGACTCGCCTGTATTGCTGCTTCGCTCTTCCAGACCGCCTCTGCGTCTGACAGCTCCTTTCAGTCTGCCGCCTCTCGCGCTGACCTTCAATGGAGCGTTTGCAACTCTGCGCACTTTCCAGTGAAAATCCAATGCTGGAGCAGTTCATGGTATAAAGAGAGCTTCTGTCTCTGGTATCAGGTAATATTATCCCCACCAATAATATCACCACCACTTTAAAATAATATGGAGGTTGCAGGCCCCCCCCCCGCAGGTTTAATGGGTTAATATCGCAGCAAACATATGGTGCCATTCTTGCATGGCAACATTTTTGCGGGGATATTAACACATGAAACCCTCTCTCTCATGCCGTATCCGGATTCAATACTGCTTACCACCTGCACATCCTCTGGGTAGCTCAGGAGTCCCGACCTCTGCCACGTCTTCTACACGGCATCCCATGCCACCACAATGGCAACTTCAGCTTCTGCTTCTCCCTGCTGCTTCTTCCTTGCCCGCGCCTGAAAGGCTTTTAAATGTTTATAGGTCCCGCTCAGGTGTAGTCATTACAACAACTAGACCGCTCACAATAGTTTACTACGTCTGGACCCCTCTTCCTGGTCTCAGTACTAAGAGCATTATGGGACTTGAAGTCCATAATTTTCTTGTTTGTTCTTTCATTAATTAATCCAATATGTTTGGGTGAGTAAGAAGATTTACACTTAAGGGAGGGTTTTGAAGGAGTTGATGTTTTCCCCTTAGATCTGAGATCTAAACATAAGGTAGAATCATAACTACTGGAAGTTGTAATATTAACTTCCGGATCCCCCTGTGTACAATTTTCATGTTTGTAAAAAGGGTCTTTATAATTGGCACTTTGGGTAATTCTGGGAGAGGTAGCCTTACAGTGACAACATTCCATTAGATAATTAAGCATTAGGGAAATCTCATCCTCAGAAGAAGATGGATACAGAGTCTCTGCTAAGGGTGTCACCACTTTCCCCTGACAGCAGTCTCCTCCCATGTGATCCTCCCTCCTAATATCCCCCTCACGGTTAAGATCAGGTAGCGGCTGCATTTCCCTGGCCACATTGGAGGAGACGTTAGGCTGGGGTTTGTGATAACTTTGCAGGAGTTATCACAGTAAGCATAGGCTTCCTAAGACACAAATCTGGAACGTTAGACACAGATGGAATCTTAACGTTAAGAGATGGCATGCCCTGAGGAAGCAACCACCTCACTGGATCTGCACATATTCCTTCTCTGTGGATCCTATTCCTCTCCATTACTTTCCTAAATCCGTCCACCACATTCTCAAATAAAAAACCAAGTAGGTCTCTCACCAGCAGATGTACCAACCCTGTAACTGAAGGCTTCCACTGCACCATTCACGCTGGTCATATTAAATCTCACTAGCTAGCTGATAGTAAATTTCCTCACCTTGGCTACAATTCTAGAAAAGGCACTGGATTCCCAACTCAGAGTCCATCTAGTATGTTCTGCCATGGTCATAGTATGAAAGGTCCCTGCTCTGTCTGGGTGTCATTTCATGATTGACCGTTGAAGACTGCTTTGTCCTCTTCATTTTCCTGGTTCCAAATGCTGTTGATGAATCCACATTGAAAAACCAGCTATGATCAGTGGCAGAGCTATCAGAAACCTACAATAATGGATCCCAATTCTCCAACTTTCTCTCTGTTTTCATAAATGATAAAATCTCTGAAGCTTTCTCTGAATTTGCTCAAAGGTCTTCGAGATCCCACAGGAATTTCTGTGATAACATATTCTCTGCAATGTCTAGATTAGAAGAGGTAACGCTGAAGTAATACTTCTAGGTCTAAAAAAAACAACATAGCAGTAAATCTCATTACATGTACCCCCAAATTATTCTCCCCAAAAATAGAGCAAGGAACTTATAGTCTGACATGCCCCTTACATTACATAAATAATGTTGCTTATTTTATTTATTTATTTCATGTGTTCTGGTTTTACACTAAAACTTTTCACAAATGCATGTATAAGTAGCACAGATCCCAAATAAATACAACTTATACAAAGCATATACATATATTTCATGAATGCCCAACATTAAACTCAATAAAATACACCCTGATATTTGTTTAAGAAAAACACATATCTATTAGAGTACTCTATAAAAAAAACTGCTGAGGGTGTATGTATGAAACGATTAAAATAAAACATGTGTCTTGCCACCAGTGATTCACATTTCAGAATTAAATGTTGCAATGTCTCTTTCTCATCCCTCTTACATAGGCCCTCATTACGAGTTCGGCGGTAACCATGCCGCTATTGGCGGCATGGCTGCCGTCGAAATCGCGTCGGGGTCCGGGTCCTCGGAATGAGGATTTACCGGGCCATTCCGAGTTCGGAAGGCCTGGTAATTCCTCCCTCCAAGGACCCGGACACGGTCCTTCCCCATTCCCATTTCAGCCCCAATAGGGCTGAATGGGAATGGGAGAGGGAGCAAACAACGGGCCATTACCAGATGGCCCGTTGTTTGCTCCCTCTTCCCCTCGCGGGTCCCGGTAAGCACGCCTGGTTTTCCCAGGCGTTGCTTTCTGGGTCCCACGAGGGGACCTCGTAATGCAGCGGTACGGAGTGAATGGCGCCGGCACCTTTTACGGCGCCCTTCACTCCGTACCGCCAGGGTCATAATGAGGCCCATAGTCTACAAGTCCGACCAGGAGCAGCTAAGCCTATCTGCGGCCCTGCCACCGCCACCAGGAGAAGGTAAGCCTATCCGCGGCCCTACCACCGCCAAAGAATGTTAACAGTTCAGTCTGAAGCGTAAGATCCAGCTCCTAACGTCTCTTGATAAATAATGTCTTAATGTGGCAAAATATTAGAACAGTTACAGGCAATAAAGGCCATCATACCGTGGCTCCTGGGTTGAAGCAGCCGCAACACCCGCAGGTCTAACTCAGTTATCTAACACCAACTGGTGACCAGTTTGAGCATGCAAAATGTCTTTGTTACAAATGGTCCAACTGGCCCACATGTACAAAATCTGCATGGGCACCACAATGAGGTTCTAGGATGCTCTATATAAATCAAGTACATGAAGGAAGAATAAATGTCTTGTCACTGCAAACTAAACAGCTGAAAGTAGGTAACTGGCAGAAGATACCATGACTCCAATCCTTATCTCACCTCTTCCACAATGCATTCCCTGAAATCCTGCCCACTGAAAAAAAGAGCATCTGAGATTCAAATGTTCCAAAACTTTACGTGCATTGTTGCAGAACAATAAAAATGACACCTGCATCAGCACAAAGCAGCAGGAATGAAGACCGCTTCAACTCTGAAAGAAGAATAGGTTATAGAGGTGGCAAGCGGGTGGGTAGTTGCACCAGGGGTGTCATGATGGATCAAAGAGAGGTGCAGTAGTAGGAGAAAGAAAACAGGAAAATAAATAAGTATGTGTGTGTGGGGGATATGCAGAGGGAGGACATTGGTGTACCATCCTCCCTTTCCCATCCAGGTGAATGGATGGAGGAAATATTTTGGGAGCAGGGTGGAAGGAACGCAGAAGATGGGCCTGGTGAAAAAAAGAAGAAATTGGGTGGGAGAGGGAAGAAAGAAATAGAAAAGAAGATGGATATTCATTGGCAATTAAAAAACAACAGCATATTTGCAAACATAAAGATGAGCTGTTAATTTCAGTCAGTGCATCTGGCCAATGTTACCATAAATTTTTAACCATACAGATTCTGCAAGCAGATTTCAGGGAGAAGCAATTTTAGAAAGCACAACACATTGCTCCACATCCTACTCTCTCCCTTTCATTATATTGGGAAGCCTGCGTTTTGTCTCTTCCATAACACAGGCAGATTGGTACTAGTGTTGTTTACTCTCAAAAACTCCAGGTGCTTGCCACAGAGTTCCACGGTTACATGTAAATCATTTCCACTGGTGGAAATCCCTTCCACTTTGACTGAGACACAACACCACTACGAAACCACCATGCAGTAGCTCCCTATCCAGTTCCATCACCTGTTTTGCCACCTGCCACAGGCGCAACCAGTCGCCAAAAGGTGATTGACATGACCACAACACCCCATGCACTTGAGGGATAGCTCCACGGACGTGGAGCTCCACAAACGTCATGGCCCGAACAATCCTCAGCCTGGTGGTAATTAAAAAAACAACCAGAGAACGTTGCAAGCAGGCGGATTTACACTAGGCAGACAGCCAAAAGGCGACCAGACCCTGCTGTTTCCGGGTACGGCACCTTCCCATCTCATCACACCAGCCACAATACACACACCCTCCTCCCTCCTTGCTGGCAGTCAGGCACATTGGAATAACAAATAGTAGCTTTAGCGCTCGGTCACAGGGCCCGACTTAACATTTGTCAGGGCTTGTGGGGGCCCATTTCAATATGATTGGGCCCCTCTTGCCAACAGTAAGGAGAGTGGACACCGTCTCTGGCATCCTTGAGTTGCTTAAATAAGAATTGATACAATGGAATGCCCTTTAATCTCAGGGGGCAGGCACTCAGAGGTGAGCTGAAACACTAAACTGCCACTGACAAGTTAGTAATTGCTATGTCAGCAAGGTGATAACGCAGATCAAACCAGAGTACAGGGTAAAGAGGTGTAACCACTGCTGGGTGCTAGCAAAGGCAATCTGTAACCTTCTGCCAAGCCAAGCACACATTTATTTAAAGTCTTCAGTTAAGGCAGTGGTCTTCAAACTAGGGGGCCCGAAGGATGTCCAGGGCAGGCCCAGACAGTATAAAATAAGTTTATGATTAATGTTTTTAATATAAAAAAGGTGTAAATTGGCTGTTTTTAATAGAAAATATAAGCAGTAGAAAATCTGCTTATATTTTAAAGAGCCTGGGCCCACCTGGATATCCTGTGTATCCTGGGACCAATGCCTGGGGGGTGGAGGAGGCACGGTATGATAAGGTTTGAATACCACTGACTTAAGGTGACAGCAGCCAGGATTGGGCAGCCTGAAACATGCACACAATGCAAAGTGCGCATTTAATGCCATGAAAGAAATATGTTGCTGTGTAGTAGGACAGCCAAAATAGGAGCAGCGGGTCCCACCCCTCCCTGAGGCTCTTGAACACATACACACCTTCAACAAATTCACAACACTCTGGGACTGTTGGGCATGCAAGGCACTGATATGTTCTAATTTGTCTTCTGGACCTGTCCAGCAAAAGATATGCAGAACACTAATTTGCAAAATATGGATTGACATGATCAGTAGCGACATCACAGTAAATAAAATTACAAGCAGTGACATTAGTCTTCAATACTCTAGGACACATTTGGCAAAGACATTCAAAGGAGTTTTCACGTGTAAGCCAAGAGAATAAATGTCCTGTGCAATATATAAATATTCACTATTATAAATATACAACAACTCAATAGTTTAATAAACCATGAGGGTTTTTCTTCAAAGCAAAACCTGCAAAACTAAATCACTTTTAGCTACACCTAAGGTCAGCAGATGAAGCACGGTGAGATGAAATGATTTTCCCAGAATCACACATTTCGATAAAATGGTGAAATCAGTATTTGGACCCAGGCTGTGATTTAAGCACTTGACTACATATCTTCCCAGTGATAGGTCACATAAATATTTTTTAGGGTTTGCGTTTCCAAAAACAAAAGAATTCGTTTTTCTATCAATGCCTTGAAAAGTACACAAATCACATAAGAAACCAAACAGACATTACATACATTATTATAGACATAGTTCAAGCAAAAATAATCTTTTAGCTTTATTTTCACCACCTTGAATGCACAATTGCAGTAGCAACCTGCCAAGGAATGTGGACCTCAAAACAATATCATTTGGTTTTAAAAAAAGGTATTCACAGTGAAGGAGCATTCAAAGTAAGGTAATCTGTTTGAGCCGTTATTTCACACAGCATGCAGCATTATACTCTGCTTCCCATTTATTACCACCCCCTCAATCGCACCTTTTAAGAGACAACAGTCCTTACCCAGGCACCCCTGTGTCTGGATCATCAACCTCTAATCGTTTTTTTAAAATGTGGTTGGCAGAAAGCTAAATCTGGGGCTGCTGGTGGAGCATACATTCTTATCTAAGCAGCTGCATTTTAATTGTTTACCTGTTCATTTATCTATTGCACCTGTGACTGCGTATAGGTGGGCAGCTATGGCAAGCTCCTGCCCCCCTTGCATCACAAATATGCTCCACCTTTACTCCTTTACCTCCTGCTCCCATTTTCTCCCAAACAGCAGTCTTTCTGCCCTCCCTTTCACCTTACTAGCAATTTCCTCTCTATGACCCCACTCCTTTCTGCTCTTTTTTAACAATATGTCATCCTCTGTTCTTGCCTCATTTCCTTAATCCCCCTTTCACCTTTTCGTTCTTAATTGCTGCCCAAGGTTCTTTGTTATGAAGATACTGCTCTGTTCTACTATTGGCATACTCACCTTCTTTCCTTCACTCAATGTTTCCCGCCCTCATTTACCCATGTCACACCAGTTGCCTTTACATTGCTGCCCCTCCACTGCCCATTCTTCACTCACTTGCCTCCCTCCCTTAGGTCCCTTTTTCCTGCCCTCCCTCACTCTTCATTTCTTCATGACTCTTTAGACCTCCATTATTCCCCATTCTCCTTACACTCCTGAACCCCCTGCTCTCTATTTCCCCTCCCTTTAATCCTCTTCACTCTGCATTTACCCTCACTCTTGGGCCTTATTAACTATTGCCCCATTCTCCTCCCCTCATTCATTCTCTATACCCATTCACCCTTTGTCCCTCACCTGGCTCCGTTCAATCACTTATCTCCTATCTTCCCTCACTCTCAATCTCTCCCTCACGCTTCTGCCCTCCATCATTATCCGCTCTCCTGTCCCATCAGTGTTCATATCACCTGTCCCTTCTCTACTTTTCTCCTCCACTATCCTGGCCTTATTCCCTCTCCATTTCCATTCACAGCCCGGCAGCAGGGCCCTGAGGAGATATGGAGGTGATGGGTTGGAGTTAAGAGGTCTTTCAACTGCCACAAGCAGCACCCACAAAAAAGGTAACTAACCCCTGTTATGTTTTGAGATTAAAAGGTAAACTCCTTTAAGTTTGTGATGTTCAATGGTATTTCAAGTGTGTGGGGTAAGAACAAGGGAGACATGCACAAACTGGTTCTGCATGCTGTAGGAATTATCCTATGATAGCACCGTGTGTAATGTCCCTTCCCATTGCTCATTACCCTGAACCCTATAACTTCCAACATTAGCTTCAGGGTTGGTCTTTCAATATTGCCACCATTGACAGCAAAATCTGGCGACGGGGCCCAGCTGTCTCTAGCTAGAGTCAGACCCCAAAAGAGGAAACTGTAAAAAACACAACTTTAAAAAGGTAGCATTTTTCGCTGAAGTTCATCATCCAGCAACCCTGCCCACTCTAGGCTCCGCCTCAATGATACGCCCAACTAGGGCCATATGTCATTTTTGCCCACTGGGCCCTATGCCTGAAATCTGCCACTGGTTGCAAGAACCTTCTCCTTGCGTTATTCTTAAGCCCCACACCATCCAAGTTCTCCTCAAACAGGTCTTCACCAGACACCAGGTCTGCTTCCATGTTTAAAAGATAGGAGCTGGGGGGGGGGGGCGAGTTTTCCCAGCTTCTCTTGAGGAAGGTGTCTGTAGCAATGAAACCCACAATATGTTTTTGCATGGAATCCATCACAGTATTATTTGTCCTTTCAATAGAGACGCTAACAGTACTGTCTATTAGAAAGCAACGCAAGCACCTTAGATTGTAAAGGATTGAAGATCACTAGTTGCATTAGAGACTGCAGAGTGTGTCAAAAGTAAAAATAACGAAAACGTGTGTCAGACCCATCCGAATAAATGTAAAAAAGGTGCATCAGCATGGTGTACTTGAGAGTTGACATGCATAGTGATGTGACAACATGGTGACAATATGATGTGTCTGCAGCAACTGTGCCAGTACTTGGTCACGGAAACGGAAATGGCAGCAGACCACTCGTGAGGGAAAAGTGCTAGGATGTAAGTCGTGGTTGAAGAAACCCTATGGTCGACGCAGCAATATTAAAACAAGCATTGGCATAGCCAATAGATTTGAATTTTGTGCATGCATTGCATAGGCCATTCTTTTTTTTTTATTGTGTGCATTTAGCCCAAAAAAATCGACTTTTTACACAGTATACACCATCATAAAATAACATATCACTTCCAGCCAAGGTCTATGTGCGTGGGGTAGTTTTGCAGCATCTTAGAAGTGGGAGGGAGCAGGGCCCCACTGCCCCTCTCTTGCCGCTTTCAGCCGGAGCTGGGACATGCCATGCCATCCGTGCTCTCCTCTGCCTCAAGCGCTCACCCCATTTCATCATTCATCATTTTGAAGTGCACCACTTAGCATGCAGACGGATTCATGGAGCATGAAATGCTTGCAATGGCCTACTTAATCCAGTCATCCGCCTCAGCCCTCCACAAAAAGAAGTGTTAAATTGCGGGTTGCGCCACCAATCAGCCAAATTTCGGCCTGCGTGGAACAACTTATACTGATACAAGATGCTTCTAACATGGGCATAAGCCCTTAACAGTAATATGCTTGCGTGCACAAAAAGAAAATAAGAACTCAAAATGGAACAGAAACAGTGACTTTAAACTGCAACTGAGAATGTACTGCAAACAAAAAGAATGTGCATTCAAGCAGGATCTAATCTCGTTGGGAAAATTAAAACAGAGATACTATTTCTTAGTAAACATCAAAGAAAAGGGGAAAGAAAACATTAAAAAATGTTATGCCATTCCCTGTCGGTTGTTTGGGTGCGTTAAGTTGTATTTCGGATGGCCTTGTGAGATTTTTAGTATTTTTTTGTATTTCTATGACTTGTCTGCACCTATGCATCTAGAGACTGCCATGAAGCCTCCTGTCTTTTAATAGGGGGAGCCCGGGGGGGAACGTGAAGCGTTTCCCCCCGGGGAGTTTTTTGGCGCTGCACACGGCCAGCGAGTGGCCGTGGGGGGGCAGAGCGCCTCCCTAGGGGTATTTAAGGGCTCAGGGAAGGTTCGGGAGGCAGGCGACGGTTAGAACTTGGTAATTGTCCCACCCTCCCACCCCTTCATTTTTGGTTTTAGGGTAATGTCAGTCATGGTATAGGGGGGGGTGCATTGTTCATGGGATTGGGGGGGGGGTTTCTAGATGTCAGGGGGAGTTTTTCATGGTTTTTTGGGGTCTGTTATGAGGGCAGGGTTGGTAGTTTTGTGTGACAGGTCAGTGCATTGTGAAAGTTTGTGTGTAATATATGTTGCTGATGTGGCAGGTCAGGCTGGCTGCAGGTCATAGGAAGGGGGAGTTTGCTGTAGAGGGGAGTTTAAAAGGGGTTGAAGTGGGTCGGGGCGCCGGGGGCATGGCCCCTTTGATGTGGGGGGAGGGAAGCACAATGGGGGAATGACACAGGAAAGGAGGGGGTGGCGCTGCTTGCACAAGTAGGTCACCCCGGGGGAACAGGTATTGAGCCTGGAGGGGCATGGCCCCTGGGAGAAAGCGGGACGCCTGGAAAAGGGGCAAGGAGACGGTAGGATCCAAGGGATCATTAGGGAGGAAATTGGTTATTTAATTATTTAATTGTTGGGGGGAAAATGAAAATGAAAATGTTTAAGTTATTTAATTGATTGTTCAAACATCTCTTTAGCTTGTTAGGCCATGGAGCCAGTTAAGCTTTTTGATTGTAAGCTTTGGCCTGTCACATTAAAGCGACCTTTTCCACTTTTAAATGAGTAGTAGAACAATGTGGTCCAAAAAAGGTCACTATGAACAGCCAGCGCTAGTGCCAATTCTTTAAGGATAAAAAGGCAGCGTTCAGCATGAAATGTTTGAGGGTGCCTAGACCAAGAACCCTCAGTAATAGCAAGATGAGTATAACAGTGAACTGCGCCAATTAACAATGAATATAACAATCAGTTGGTTATAATTTTAATTTCATTCCACAGCCTGACACGTGTTTCGAGCAAAGCTCTTTTTCAAAGGCTGTACATCAAATTACAATTTCAAGCCATTACCATGTGCACAAATTTAAATACACCATAGCATTTGGGTAAATACAAACCAGGGGAGGGGAGTAGGGGGGGGGGTGGAAGAAAATACAAGAACATAATTGTATAATACATAACATTGCAAAAATTGTTAAGCCAATATGATAAGATGAAATTAGAGTTTGTAAATTAATTACCGTTTCCAGTAGAGTAAATCCAATTACGGAAGCAATGAAAAAGAATGACAAAATCAACATGAGAGAATGAGTGTGGTACGGTGACTAAACAACTTGGGATGAATTAGTTGGCTAGATCGCCAATAGTACTCCTAAACCAATTAATTTTATTTAAGGTAAGATTACCTTAGATCGTTGTCCAAATGAGTAATCTATACAGAACAAGATCAAACCCAAAGCCTCACAGTTAGTGCAAAATTGTGACCAAATGCAAGTATGCCACTTTTCAAAAACCTAATACCGATAGTTAGCACTTACAATACTGCAGATTAAATAAGGAACAGTTCCTGAACTAAACAAAAATAAATTGATTATTTGTAGTCCGCATTCAGTACTATAATGCAATCACAATATTAAAGTCAATTAAGAGTAGAGGGTTTACCTTGATTTAAATTGCAAGTGCAATGACTAATAAGGTTGCCTGCATCGATCCGCGAATACGGGAAATATTGCCCACGAAGAAAAAAACGATTCATCAATGCAATGTGACCAATGTAATCCATATCAGTTGACAATTAGACAAACCCGAACAATGGGAAACAAAAACGGGCCCGGAATTAGTTAGTTTGTACGTGCCACCTGAGAAACAGGGAGCGCTTTGAAGAGCAACATCTGCCTCACCGTCCTTCCGGCAACAGCCGTATCCAAGGGAGAGCGCGCGCGCAAGATGCCGCGCGTGAAGTAAAGAAGGGGAAAAAACAAATTCACGTGAACTACAACGTGACGCCACCGGGCACGGTGGCCATTTTGGGTGAGGAAAACTATCGATGCCAGTTACCCCACAACAAAGACAGGCGGCTTTGCCTCGAAAATAGAGAAAGTTGAGTAAAATGATTCTAGCGATCTCAGGTGCAATTACAATTGGCACAATTGGAAAAAGTTTTTGAAAAATAATGTGCATGTTACATAGAAGGTGAATTAAAGTGAGTGTCACGGACCTCAAATACAATTGCATACGGTATTAATGTAATGGGTGGAATTTAACATAGCACTCTCCTCAATGGATTAAAATGAGTGTCACGGACCTCAAAAAGAAATTGCATACAATATTAATGTAATGAGTGAAAATTAAACAAAGCACACTCCTGAATAATGTGCATCCTAGTTGAGTAGTCGACCACACACACCACCTCACATAAATCACAATACAAGATATACTTATGTCTATTGATGAGTCAAGGGGCCTCATTACACGGACGGCGGTAAGGGTTAACGGTCACCGTTAATGGCAACGGTGACCGTTAACCCTTACCGCTGTACTACGAGGTCCCTTAGCGGGTTGGTGCTCTAACGCCTGCTTTTTGCAGGCGTTAAAAACCAACCCGCTAAGGGACCTCGGAGCTAATTACGGCACCGCAAAATTGCGGTGCCGTAATTAGCGCCTTCCCCATTCCCATAGAGCCCTATGGGGCAGAAATGGGAATGGGGAAGGGCAATGGCGGAAGGGGGATTTACCGCCCCACCGACCTTGGGATGGGGCGGTAAATCCCCTTACCGCCAAGGCGGTGCCGGTAATTTACCGGCATGGTCCAGGGTGCTAATAGCACCCTGGATCACCGCCTTCCGTGTAATGAGGCCCAAGGTCTGACAGTGAGTTTAATTTGCTTGACACCATGAAAGAACTTGATATACAGCATCGTAATTTGTCAATTAAAGAATTTGCAAGCAAATCTAAGTTCACTCCCATCTTTTCAGATGACAATGTTATAGATACTTTTCATCGGGTCGTGACTAATGATATTCACATATTATGTGATCGCAGCTCTTTTCGCTCTCAATATAAGGACTCTAATTTAACATCGGCACAACGTCTCGCTCTTCATAAGTTAGCAACTAATGACACACTTGTGATTAAGGAGGCTGATAAAGGCGGCAATGTTGTAATCATGGATAAAGTTGACTACATTTCGATGGCTTTGGAACATTTAAATTCTCCTGGTTGTTATGCCGTTTTGAAAAATAATCCTATCCTATCCATACAGAACAAAGTTCATTCTTTGGTTGATAAATGGTATAAATTAGGTATCATCAATTACGTGGAAAAATGTTTCCTTTTCTCTGACAAATCGACTATGCCAACTGCCTATTTTCTACGTAAAATCCATAGTTGTTCGACAAGATACCGGAAGGTAGACCCATTATTAGTCTGTCTTTGTTGTGGGGTAACTGGCATCGATAGTTTTCCTCACCCAATATGGCCACCGTGCCCGGTGGCGTCACGTTGTAGTTCACGTGAATTTGTTTTTTCCCCTTCTTTACTTCACGCGCGGCATCTTGCGCGCGCGCTCTCCCTTGGATACGGCTGTTGCCGGAAGGACGGTGAGGCAGATGTTGCTCTTCAAAGCGCTCCCTGTTTCTCAGGTGGCACGTACAAACTAACTAATTCCGGGCCCGTTTTTGTTTCCCATTGTTCGGGTTTGTCTAATTGTCAACTGATATGGATTACATTGGTCACATCGCATTGATGAATCGTTTTTTTCTTCGTGGGCAATATTTCCCGTATTCGCGGATCGATGCAGGCAACCTTATTAGTCATTGCACATGCAATTTAAATCAAGGTAAACCCTCTACTCTTAATTGACTTTGGCTGTCTAATATATTAATATTGTGATTGAGTTATAGTACTGAATGCTGACTACAAATAATCAATTTATTTTTGTTTAGTTCAGGAACTGTTCCTTATTTAATCTGCAGTATTGGTAAGTGCTAACTATCGGTATTAGGTTTTTGAAAAGTGGCATACTTGCATTTGGTCACAATTTTGCACTAACTGTGAGGCTTTGGGTTTTATCTTGTTCTGTATAGATTACTCATTTGGACAACGATCTAAGGTAATCTTACCTTAAATAAAATTAATTGGTTTAGGAGTACTATTGGCGATCTAGCCAACTAATTCATCCCAAGTTGTTTAGTCACCGTACCACACTCATTCTCTCATGTTGATTTTGTCATTCTTTTTCATTGCTTCCGTAATTGGATTTACTCTACTGGAAACGGTAATTAATTTACAAACTCTAATTTCATCTTATCATATTGGCTTAACAATTTTTGCAATGTTATGTATTATACAATTATGTTCTTGTATTTTCTGCCACCCCTCCCCCTAGCCCCCCCCTGGTTTGTATTTACCCAAATGCTAAGGTGTATTTAAATTGGTGCACATGGTAACGGCTTGAAATTGTAATTTGATGTACAGCCTTTGAAAAAGAGCTTTGCTCGAAACACGTGTCAGGCTGTGGAATGAAATTAAAATTATAACCAAATGGTTGTTATATTCATTGTTAATTGGCGCAGTTCACTGTTATACTCATCTCACTTTTAAATGAGTCTGGGTTTTTGTGCAGTAAGCCAAAAAAAACATTCCGGGCGGAACGGTTGTGTGAGAGGATTGGTGTCTCTGCCGGACCTTAAAGCCTGTAGCCACCAGGAGTCCACGGATCACTCGGAATCCCATGTGTACAGCAGGAGCGGCAAGAGAACGTTGATACACTTGAACGCGTGCAGTATTTTAAATACCACGTGTGTTTAAATACCACCTCATTATGCATTGGGTTTGCATGGGATATGTGTTGTAGTGAGCGCAGAGAAAGTGTTGGAAGGTGCAAGTAGTTATCTAGCCCATTCGGCACTTTCTCTGCACACCACGCCATAAACACCCTTTCTGATCCCAACTCATAATCAGGTGTTATTTAAAAGGCAAGAGGTATGGCATGTTTTACATTGTACCACGACACTCACAATGCCAACTTGGTATTCTTAAAGCAACTTGTTTTAAGATACCACAACATTGTGATTTAGGGTCTCCTTGGATTTTTACCACGTAGGTAGAAAGTACTGCTTACCTAGATATGGGGTATTTACTCGTGGGGCGCTTTCGGTGTAGCTTACGGGTCGGGCGGTCCGGAAATAACAGTTGCGGTAAACCCGCCACCACTGTTAATTCCGGACCGCCCGATCTCTAGTCCTGCAGGCGGGAGGTGGCGTTCCTGCCAAGTTTGACCTGGCGGGTTTAACACCGCCCACCTGCAGGCGGATGTAGAAACACCAGCACCATTACGAGATGTTGCCGATGTTTCCACTTCCCCATTCCCATTGAGTCCAGAATGGGGATTTACTGAATTCCACCTCTGGAATTCCCGGGACACTAGGGTCATAATGCCCTGGTAATTCCGGGAGTCACAGAGGCGGAATGGTAATACGAGTCCGGCGGTAGCCGAGCCGGAAAAACCGTCTGGTTGCCGCCGGACTCGTAATGAGGCCCAATATCCCTTGCTATCCCAACTCATAATCAGGTGGTATTTGAACCCTAGTGGTATTTAAAAAGCCATGTGCTTTTTATTTTTTATACGGTTTTTACAAACCTTTAAAAAGGAACACAACTTCTTACAAACATCCATGTGCTTTTGTCACCACACTCCTAATGAGCACTCAGCCTGCAAAGCTAGATTTACCATGACGCAGCTGAGTTTCAAAGCACCCCCAGCCAACGCTTCCCTTTTCAGGTCAGTGGGGGAGGGGGGCTGCGTTTACCCTTCTGTTTCTTAAACTAATTCCTCCTTTGGGGCTTCTTCTAAACGGCGCTGGCGTGAAAGAAATGCAGATGCTGTGAAAGCCAAACACAGGAGCGCGCTTTGTCCGAGCGACCTTCATCCTAATTATAGTGGCCACAAGGAAGGGGCACATTGGCCCCGCTTTCCTTCTGAACCTGCTTGTTTATTTCCAGCCCTCCCCGGGACTGCGGCGCAGCCGGCATTCCCGAGACTGCGACCCCTAACAAAGGCCTGTTGATGCGGATTACGCACCTTTAGAAGCGATCTGTCAGGCCCCCATTGCAGCGACTTAGGCCGAGCAAAGAGACTTAAGCAGGTCACGCAGAGACCAGCCGCTTGCATGGAATCTTCTGGACTGGAAGGTGTTAACACAATCCTCCTGGCCCCGTTGCTCATCCTCCTTCTCCCATTCACATGCCAGCCATTCTTGTAGGCGGAAAAAGCCAATTGACTGTCACAGACTTCTATTCAGTCGAGAGAAGTGGCGGCGCATTTGTGCAGGATTCTTTACAAGAACATACACCCTTCAATACACCAGCACAAAACTCTAAATGCCTCACGTAGAGATTCCAGCTGCCACCTCATTTTTCAGGAATGGCACTTTGCACGCTGGGACCTGTAGTTTCATTTCATAGCTGCCCTGGCACTGTGACTCGTGGATCTCACATACAATAAAATGGCTTTTAAAAAACCTTACACAAATATACAAATCAAATAACCAACAAATAAACAAAACCAAACCAAGTGAAATAAAGACGTACAATATACAGTCACTTAGCTTTAGAATGTAACTTTTAATATTAACAATGAGCTGTCATGTCAATATTTCAGAATTAATCAAAATGAACATTCAGAACAATGATTCATTTCATTCATGATATATGCTATATGATATGATGATACGAAGAGTCATGTATAACCCACCTGTACACAAGTGTTTCTTCATGCTAGCGTTTGAAAATTCACTGAACATTACAAAAATCGCAATTTCTTTTTTTAAATCTCCTTTGGTTATAAATAACCTTGGATGCTTGGTGGTTTCCTGTACATTCAGGGTACAACATAAAACTCACCTGTGCAGTGGGCAATTATATGGATGCTATTTTAGCAATTGAACCTACATGAAACATCTCTGAGCTGCAAGACTATTAATTCAAAGTGTCATTTCTGCGATGAACATAACTAATTTGATGATGAAGCAAAACTTCTATCGTCTCTACTTTTTTTTTACTGGGAGACGGTTTTCAAACTAAAGTGAGGAAATGTGTGAGAAAGAAGAAAATTGAATTGAATGTATGAAACAAAAGTTTAATTTGTGTGTCTTAAACCGAAGATTTTTTCAATAAAAATAAATAAATAACCTTTGCAATATTGCAAAACGTCAATGAGTTCCAGTTTCCACTACACACAGTTATTGCCATACCTTTCCGGGACATATGAAGTTAAGATTGTGATTACATTTACCAAAGTGCAAAGTACGCAAATTTTATAAAATCGGACAAATCAGCATTAGCTATTGTAGGGTGTCTTTTTCTGCTTTACAGTACGTGCACGTCACACTGTTGGAGAGAAATAATTTCACTTGTTAACAATAAATGACATCAAAATCTCATAAAGAGAGTCCATGCTCGTGAACAGGGACATTGAATTAAATATTGGACTAATACACCTTATCCTTTATGTTCATATTTAAGTCTTTGATATAGTGTATAACTCTATCTTATTACAGGTATTACACCAGTACGAATGCCTTAGAATTTGCAGTCTCCATCTCCTACGTTCCCTCCCAGGTCCTCTGTACGGATATGGTTTCTCATTTCACCACTAAAACTCAGGACATCCTGTCCTCGTTCTCCTGTTCCTCTCCCGGCCCCCCTCTGGCTGCTGCTCCCTCTCGTCCTCCTTTCTCCTCTTTCTCTCTGACAACACCTGAGGATGTTTCTAGACAAGTCTGATATATGAAAGTGTCATCCAAACAGGCGCTCCCGTGCTCCTTCAGAACCATCAAGGACCACAATGACACCCTTGCTCCAGCCTTGGCCTATTTCTGCAATCACTCTTTCACCTCTGGATCTTCCCTCTCCCCCTCAAGCACTCCCTTGTGCACCCCCTCCTTAAAAAGTATTCTATCGATCCTACCTTTCTGGCAAACTATCACCCGATCTCTATCACTCCTTCCGTGGGCAAACTCCTGGAAAAGCTGTCCATCTCTCAGCTTACTCTCCACACGGAATCTGTTGGTTGTCTCCATGACCATCAATCTGACTTCAGAGCAGCCGAAGGCATGGAAACTGCTCCCTGAACACCCTTGAAGATCTGCTCTCTAATCTTGACTCCAGCCTTCCTTCTGTCCTCAATCTTCTTGACCTTTCCTTTGCTTTTGACACGGTCAATCACGCCACCCTTATCAATCAACTTCAGGGCATCACGGATCAGGCCCTGGAGTGGATGACCTCCTTCCTCCTGGACCAACCCTCCCAGGTCCCACTTGGGTCCTTTGTCTCCACATCCTCTCTCTCTACATGGGGTGTTCCCCAGGGCTCTATTCTCTCACCCAGGCTCTTCAATGTCTACTTGGCCCCTTTGGCCCACCTGATCTCTACCGTCTCCTCTAGCTTTCATTGTTACGTGGAGGACACTCAGCTCTCGTTCAGGCTCACCTCAGCCTCCTCTCTCACTCATTCCTGGCTATCCGCGATTCAGGATTGGTGTACCTCTAATGATCTCTGCCTTAATGCCAGTAAGATGGCGATCCTTCTCACTGGGAACTTTAAGACCAAACAAGAGAGTCAGTGTAAATGTTACAAGCACAGGAACTGTACTCACAACATCAACTCTAAACCAAAAGAGTTCCAGTGATTAAATGTCATTCACTCACTGGTATCTTTACCAGTGTGGTCACTCCCACTGCACTTCCACTGGAAGCTACTCGTCCTCTTAAGCAAATATAAGAACGCTATATATATGAAAATATAAACATATTTTATTAATTATATACATGGTTTTAAATAAATCAATTCAGATCTTATTTAATCACAATCTAAATCACAATATAAAGGTTCACAGTATGAATCACAAAAAAAGTGGTCATCACCACAGAGCCAACAATACATGTGTTATCATTTTAATAAAACAATTGTGTGTACAAATCAATCATTACTACTCACTTACATTTTCAGTCAATCTAATTTCATGTATACCCACACGCTACAAACACCCAACATGTTTCATTCCATTCATCTCAATAAAAACAATTTCTTGGAAATTCTTCAGGGGAGGCCCTGTGTGAACACCACACTATACTATATGAAGCTTCCAATGTCACATAATATGTAGACTTAATCCACCACACTTCCTATACTAAACCTTTTTCACATCAGCAGCATCAACTTGCTGGTTCTTCTCTGTGCTCCCAGTGTCAATTCTTCAGTGGGAGTGGCCTAGAGAATGACACATAAAGAGGTTCTTAATACCTCTATTTATCAAGATGCTTATAACTATTCCTCGTTGGCACCCTAAATGTGCCTCAGTGACCCTATATACCGGGTCACTGTCATTACAGACTGTTCTGCATTGCATACTTACCCACTGGGACACCTGCTCCTGTTTCCCCCCTCTCACTCTGGTCATCCTCCTTGGTCCCTCTTCCTACGCCTTCCTCTGAGGCAAAAAGCCAAAATACCAAATACTCAATACAAAGTAGAGAAATTAACTAAAGTATAGTCCACCGCTGGAGCATTTTAACTAGCGATGAGAGAACAAAAGATCTATTTCCTCAACCACCAGTGTTTGCTTATCAGAAGACCAACAACCTTCGGAACATGCTAGTATCCATTCAAGGTCGATTAAGATCTAAAAGTCCAGTTAAATACCCGGGAACTCATCCATGTCTCAATTGTGGGAATTGTAATAATATTATTAAGGGACCTACAGTTTCACATCCAAGAACAGGTGAGAAAATTCAATTAAAGTATCATTCCAAATGCTTCACTGAAAACACTATTTACAGCATTACAAGGGCGGGGTCTGGGAATCTCTCTACCAGCACGAACACAACCCAATTACCTGTTCTTGTGTGAATAACCCCTGGGAGAGACTCTACCAAGTCTTTAGCTCACTGTCCCTTTCATAGAGAAGAAATGTCCCTGCATATCAGTCTTTGTCCTGCCCAGGGTCAGTCCAGCACCGACATACTACGCAATTCTCCTCTGAACAAGATATGTTCTCCATAAGCTCTAACACTTCCCTTATGTGCTTTAATGTTCTCTGCCTGAGCTATACTGTAAAACAGCACCCTGTTTACCTAATATCCGCTCCTTGTGCGGTGGTCCCCGGCCCCAAACTGAATGGGGATGGTTATCGGGGTGTAGTGGGAATACTGGCAACCGGTAGGCCTATTAAAATGTACTTCAGCTCTGCTATGCAAGGCCAAACTAAACTGCTAATCCAGTACTGCCAGTCACACCCACCTCTACAAACGTACCTTACCATGAACTAAAGAAGCCCCTACCTATGTCATTATAGACACTGACACACTTCTCTGCTAATGCACCTCTTCCCAATCCTGACCTCCCACACCCCCACAATTCCAGTACGTTAGAGCCATACACCGCTCTGACAGTGTGCCTCAGCACTGACCTCCATTGACGCCTGCTGTTCCATTACAGCAACTAACGCAAAGCTTGTCTGTCACTACTATTCCACCCTTACCAGCAGTAACCCCTTTGCTTCGATTACAGCTATTCACAAAACTGTGCTAATGAACCTCAATCCTAGCCAGCAGCAATTACCAGCCAGCCCATTACAGCGGCTCACACACATCTGCCAATGCACTCTCCATCCTGGCCTGCATTACCTCCTGTTGTTCCATTACAGTCAGTGGCTCCTTCATACGTAGCTCTAACAGTGTAGCTAAACCCCGGCTAGAAGCAACCCCCATTATTCCATCACACTCACTCCCACAAATGTCTTCCAATGGACCTCAATCCTAACCAGCCGCTGTCTGATCTTTCAGTTGGCCCTTATAACAAGGTCTAATGTCATGCTGTTTCTGGACAGGGAGGAGTTGTGTGTGAGGGGGGTGCTCAAGCACCCCCTTCCGCCAACCCCTTATCCGGTTGTATTTTGGATGCCTTAACATGGCATCTCTGCTTCTGGGCCCCTCTGTGTCTACGAGAACAATAACACATTCCAAGGATTCCAGACTTTTATTTGGCTGCGAAGGGGACTGCAGGGCATGCAGATGGCGGCTCGGGCCCGCAGGTGGCACTTAGCAAGGAGCTTACCCCATTGTGCTGTAACATTATCAGTGAGGGTATTGTGCTCTCCCAGTGCTGTACTCTTCCAGCCACGTGCTGTCATATTCTCACTGTCTGTTGCGCCATCCACTTCCCGTTGTAACATTGGCCTCTTCTGCTCGTACAGTCGCTCACTGTGGTGTGCACCTCTCTTCCTACACTTTAACGCCCCATGTGTGCTGTTATATATCAGTGTGGTGTGATTTCCCCAAAACATCTGCACTAAATCTCTCCTTGCTCAGCAATTGTCGGCTAGTACATTATGCCCTGCCCACCCCCTTGCTCCACACACTCTCTGTCCTCCCCTCCACCTCCCCATTCCTCTGGATTCCAATGGTAATTTCATATTTGCCCGGCTGATTCATGGGTGCCTGTCTGCCCATGCAGTTGTCTTCTCGCTGCGCTGAACACCCCACCCCACAGCTTGTGCATGCTGTGTAATCCTCCAGCCTGCCACTGCTCGATGGTTTCCCTGGTGTGAAAAACCCCAGCCCCTTGCTGTTATATTTCTTCCACATAAGAAAAATCCTGTTCCATATTATGTAATCCCTTAGCCCTGCATAAAGCCAGCCCTGTGCTGTAGCATGACCTACCCATGACATAATATGTATTTGTGCCAAAATCGTCCAGCCCTGCGCTGTAATATTTCACCCTCTGCTTTAACAATCACATTTGCCACCACACCCCCATGCCGTGGGATTCCTCTGCGGTAATATTCACTACATGCTGTTTTATCCTCATCTCTGTGCTGTTTTTTTTATTAGTCTGGGCTTCTAGATGGCGCTTGCACCAGCTGTAAACCAAAACTATTGCATTAAAGTATAGATGGGGAGAAATCGGCTATGAGGAGGGACACCCAGCGTGTAGGTGTTGTTTGGTTATTTGCCCACCCATTGACTGGCCATGATAATCCCTATGGCCATTCCCAACCAGTTCCTGTCCCTCCCCGCCAAAAACACCTCCTCCAGAGAACTCTTTAACTTTGCTTTAATCAAGCCTTACCATCAAACTTCACACTCAAAGTGCCTGCCAGTGTTTTGTCGAAGCAGCCTTCTGAGAGTTAATTGCTTAATTGGAGTTGTAAACTCACTACTTGTGTAATAAAAATGTCTTCACCAGGTCTGCTTTTAGCCACTCGATTTATAAGTACTCAGCATGTCATTCACTTATGTCCTGTTAAAAATAAACATTGGAAAGCCAACAGTTTTGGCTTGTGTATAAGTATTAGGCATTTGCTAGGCACTGCTAATATGTGCCCAGGTACTCACACCGTTTTGCACCTGCTACCATTAATGGCCAGATAATACCAATACGGCGGTGCTTAGAAAGTGCTCTTTCCATGCCTACACAAACTGTTGGCGTTGCCAATTCTTGTTTTCATTATGATGGAATCGACCAGCCCTATTTTACAATAGTGCACCTTGGTGCAGTAATATTTGCCTCCGCACTAATATTGCTTGCTCGTACGGCAAAATATGGAGCCACTTTGATCACATTTTCCAGGGCCTCTTTTGGTTCCCAGTCCGGCCCTGCTTTCTAGGGGGCTGGCCTTGGGGGGGCCTGGCCCCCCTTCCCACCTGCTGGAACCGGGCCTGATTTCATGAGGCTGTGGTCACAATCTACCTACGTCTTTAATCGTCACTGTAAAGCCCTTGCATGAGGCTGATGTCACAATAAAGGTGAATATAAATCACGTGCAGGAAGCTGCTCCCACAACCTACCCCTGCCAGTATTGGTTAATATAAATCAATGCATGTAAAGCAGCTTAATGCAGTGATTTACATTGGCCATTACTGTCATAGAGAGGGTGAGGGAAGCAGCTTCATGCATGTGATTTACACAAATCTTTACTGGCATAGACAGTTTGTGGACGCAGCTTCATGCATGTGATTTACATTGACGACTACTGGCATGGATTGGATATGGATGAACATTTGGTCTCTGTAAATCACTTGCTTGCGCCTGAGTGAGGCCACAACCTGTTATGCCAACAATGGTAACTGCAGCATTTCTCTGTCCCCCACTGTTGATGTAATGTAATGGTGTGTGTATGTGTATATGTGTCTAAGACTAGTTGAGTGAGGCCATGCTTGTATGTATGGGAATGTTAGCATTAGTGAGTGTGTGTGTGTGTGTGTGTGTGTGTGTGCGCGCGCGTGCATGTATGTGTATGCGTGCATGTGCATGCATGTGTGTTTGCGTGTGTGTGTCTGGACATGAGTGTGCATGCATATGTTTATATGGCAGGGCCTGGGGGTGGGGCACTGTAGTATAACTCTGCCCCCACTCAGGTGTTATTGTTTTCTCCTTCAGCTTAAGAGCTGCTCTCATGTCAACGTATCTTGAGTGTGGCCCTTTCTTATTTGGAAAACAGAGTAAATGTGATGAGTGTGTTCCAGTTCAATGGAGTCGGTGTCATCTACCTTCAACAGTTCTCAAAAAAGATCATGAACATGTTGTTCTCGCTGGTCCGTGGTGGCAGAAAACGTTATGCCCTGAATAGTATTTCTTCGGGCCCTTTTTTCAACATCATCCTGCTTCGCCCAGGTGTGTATCTATTAGGCGTCCAGCACCTTAACTCTAGTTTGGAGTACCACCTGATCATTACGAAGTAACACTTGTGTACAGGCGCGTTATAAATGCCATTAAATATCAAAATGAGTACGGATTCCACATTACTCATGCTGGAGTCCACCACCAGACTATTGTCATTGAGATGCCGAGATATGCACAGTCCACATGGATACCAACCATTTCCTAATGGAATTCCTGCAGTAGTATTTTGAAGCGTCTCTTGGTGATGGACGTGGAGGGATCCACCTCCCAGGCGTAGATGATGAGAAATCCCTCGGCATCGTGGTTTTCTTCCGCCGATATTGAGGTTGATGTAAGTGTTTGATGTTGGTGCCTTTAAGGCCCATTCTCCTCCAAGGAGACATCTTTGACGAGAGAACTGCAAGGTAATGCAAGCACCAAGTTTTACAGGGCAAATCTCTGACGGGTGGCCTACCTATTCACTTTTTTCTCCAGGTTTACAATGTCTTTTAATTACTGTACTAATGTTCGCATGGCTGTCTGGGTATTCCCTCCAAAGCGGCACCACAGGGGCAGTGCTTCATTTGTAAAAAAATAAGTGCCAGTGCCAAAAAAATATTGGCCCCATAAAGCCCGGCACGGCGCCACCCGCAGTGCGGATGCGCGGCCTGCGCCAGTTCAGTGCTAGACCTAGATCGGCCCACCACCAGCCCATCACACTGCTGCTGCTCCATGTCACATGTTTGGTGCTGCAGCAACTGCTGGCACAGGCTAGTAGTGGGATGGATGCAGAAGGGCACACATGGGTTGAGAAAGTATAATGCTTTAAAGTTGGAAAACACTTGTTATGGTAGGTGTAGTGGTTCCAGCATTCCGGCAACCCCAGAGGCAAAAGAGTGCATTTGAACACACTTCTAAGTTCTAGACCACACTTGTTAGACGTCTGGACCATACTTGCTATCCTCAAAGTGATAATGCATTTGATAAAATTGTTGCAAACCTGTGGATGTTATCTTATTTGTCAATTTTGTAGAATGACCATGACCGCCCACCGCCCACCCCCTCCCACTGCCCTGTTATCCAAATGGCTCTGAGTGGAGCTGGGGTCTCTTGTGAGACTCACAGTGAGATTATCTTTCTGTTTTGGCGTACACTAGGAAAAATAATAGACTGTATTTAAAACATTAGGTTTGAGTGAATGAAAGTTAACAGATGTTGCAGTAATTACAAATCTGAGACATCCTCAAAAACACTTTTTTATTTAACCTCACACACTGAATAAATAATAAATAAACAAACACTAAGAATAAATAAACACATTTGATGTAGAACAGAACCAAACAAGAAAGTACAAGGTGCCATGTTTGGCTTTCATTTTAAACTTAGAATAGGAGGTAGAGAAGGCATTGAATCTATATCAAGTAAATAGACTGTCAGATGCTATTTAAATGTTCTGTTTGTTTGAAGTAACTAATATTCTGCTAGCCACAGTATTTAGCCTAACATGGCAAAATATTCTGTATAACATTTCACAAAATGTCATGGTAACTCCAGATTCTATTACAACTTTGCCATAAGCTAGTTGGGATCACCATGGCTAAGCTGCTATAGTAAAGTTCAAATTGCAATACATGAACAAAACAAACAAATGAAAACAGCAGTTACTAAATAAAGTACAAATAAATTATATATTAAATAATTACAAATGCAATAGTGTGTATAGTTGTCTCTATTCGCTCATAAAAGCCCATAAAATGTCTAAATCTGACCTGGCCATGTCCTCTTTTCGTTCCTTACTCCTAGGGTCATCAGCAGCTCTTCGTCCTTTTGTAATCCATGAATTGCCATATGGGATGGGGTTGAACTTCTTCAATGGTGCACCAACGAGATTAATAAATAATAAAGATGAAATGGTGTCAGTATGCAACCCAGCGAGTATCTAACACTCTTCCTATTTTACAAAGCTGAATGTCAAGAGCATCTGCACATTCTTTTAGCTGCAAACGATTTTTCACAGATGTGCTAAAAAGAGAATACAGTTTGTCTAGCAATGCTTTGAAATGATTTGTAGCTCCAATGTCTTTCATCACACCATTGACTGCAAGTTCTAAGTGGTGTGCTGAGCAGTGCCAGGCTACAATATTGGGAGAAATTCTTTCTTGTAACCTTTTCACAACCCCGCTATTGCGGCCAAACATTACTGATGCTCCATCACAAGCGACTGACACCACACATTTGGTGAGAAAGTCCTCACTAATTTTAATTGGGTCCTTTTGGAGCGAAGACAGCAAACTGTTCACTATACCTTCTGCAGACACATCACTGAGCTCGATAAGGTCAACAAAAATATTAGCTGGAGATTCCATATCCTGTAGCTGAGTACGTAGGTACACAATCAAAGCACTTTTTCTTATTTAAGGCAGTTGCCTCATCCAGCAAAAGGCTCACCTTAGGAGACGAGGCAACTGTTTTGGCAAATGTCTTTCGTTTCATTTCCAATGAAATGTGTTGATGTATACCTGAGCAGGCCACATTGGAATGTAAAATGCGTCCCATATCTAGCCCATTCAATTGCTGGCAGTCTATCTCAGATTCAAAACCATAGGCTGGCCTGTTCCGCTTTGCTTCTTTATAAGCCGTTCAGAATATTCCGGCAGTTGTTGCTATTTTCCCTGCCTAGGCTCTAGAAGTTACTTTAAGCAATGTATCTTTTGTTGCCTGCTCTAATATTTTTGATGCTGTGACATCTGCCTTCGTTGAAAAATGTTCGGTATTCTTCTTTCGTAAGGATCTTTGTTGCTTGTCTTTGTTGGTACCATATGAGCTAACAGTACACTCAGTCCATTCTTTAGACAATTTCATCCCATGTGTTTTCTCTGCACCAAAGCTATTGACTTGATGGCAAATGGTGCATCCAAGAGTGTGTCCTCTAACAATCAACCATGGGTACTTGCTTTTAAAAAATTGTTTCTGGTCCAGCTTCCAGCCTTTAGGGAGTTGGCCTTTCGTTAAGGGAGCTGAACGCTGTAGAAGAGATAATTGACCAGATTCCGGCGTGCTAGTACTTGGAATTTCCGTGTCCCTGTCGTTCGGTAGTTTGCGATCTTCATCGGTGATACCAGCAGTGCCGCCCAGTCCCTCTCCGAGTGGAATGCTTGCTGTCTGGATTTCTGTATGGATGTTGACAGTAGTAGTGCTGGTGGTCTCATCTAGTGTTTTTTCTGGTTCTTTACAAACACTATCTGACTGTTTACTTTGCTTGCTTTTAGGCTCATCTGTGCTGCATTTTTTACCAGGTTTTGAAAAGTATGAAGAACATTTCTTCTGGGCTCCAGACATTCTAGGGAAGGAAATGAGAAGTAGGGATAATCGATATCATGGGATTCCTTCCAAGTTTCGATACACACAATGATCAGGTCAGGGGTCAGGATAGGACAACAGACCTTTTAAGTGATTCAAACGGAATCAAGGACTGGTGAACAGCAAATGTATTAGAACAAACACATATAAATTATAATTGTGGTGCACACATGGAACGCGCTTTCCATTAGAGCCGGGTTAATAAATACAAATGTGCACACGTTTGACTTGTCCTAGCTGAAGAGAACACTGCAAAAAGAAATCTAACAACAAATACCATGTGAGTGGTTTGTAAATGGCTGCAAAGTGCCAGTTGCCTCCTTTTATTCCCCAACACACCATACTGAACCATACAATTTTGCGACTTTTGAAATGTCGCTCTGTAGTGTAGTACCCATGCCTGTCTCCATTTTTAAAAAACACCCACTTTCCTTGAGTCAGTAAAACAATTACACCCCACTTATGCTTGGTAACGTACGTCTTTCTTGCCTTGTTTTCAGGGACGACGAGGATGCAGCGTACGGTCCCACACAGCAGCCTGCGACTCTCAGACTCTGACTGCCACCACGATGAACGAACATCTGATGAAGTCGCTCACTGCAAACCTAAAGGGGGGCAAAGGCACTAAGTCAATTAAATTGCAAACCGCTGGCGTGATACCTGTATGCTCAATAGGAAATTTAACTGCTGGATGCAGAATTGGGTTATTTGGGTTCACACAAAAGGCACAACCATTGCCCCTTAAACTGTATGCACCAAACATGAGGGTGGAAAAAAGAAAGCCTCATAGGACACAGTGGCCCAAATCTGTATGTATTGCAAGTGAGACATTTTACTAACAGGGCAAACATTCTATGGCCGGTTGGACTTAATATGACAGGACGTTACACTGCACAATATTTTACTGACCTCTATCACAGCACCCGCAGACATATGTTTGACTTGCCTTCAACAATGCAGAGGGGAAGAAGAGGATAGAGTGACCATTTGCAGTGGAAGTCAGATGAGATTACATTATTTGCCCAGGATTACACATCTATGCTGAACAGCAGGCACCTCCCAGGGTGCTGCTAATGCTTCATAAATATACCTAAAAGCTTTACACATAATATTGCTGTCAATTGAGAAAACTAGAGCAAGGACCCCGCCACCCCCAGTCTGAATTTGACTGACCTTTCTTTACATTATTTGCGGCCAGGCCACCGTCAGCGGCCGCAATAATAATGTAAGGCAACTTAGCGTAGGCTGCCTTAGCCTGCAATGGCGTAGGCAGCCGGCTAAGGTTGGCTAAGTTGCCTATTATTATTGCGCCCGCCGCTGCGCTGCCGGCGGTGGCTGCAATAATAATGTAAGGTGAGCGACCGCGGTGCCGGCAGCAGCCTTGGTCGGACGAGTCCCTAGGCAGGCTGGGCAGGCCTAGGTTGTCCGACCAAGGCTGCAGCAGTGTTGACCCGCCTGCGCAGCATTACTTAAATCTAAGCCAAAAAGGTACTATCTATAAGTAACTAGAAACAGGGCTGGAGTCGAGGGTACACGCTGATGAACGGAGTCCACCCAGTTTTTTCAGATGGTGGACTCAGTCCCCACTGAGCTAAAATGAGAACCATTGAATCACTTATATTGAATTAAAGCCGACCTCGGGATTGAACCACAGTAATCAGGTTTGTAGGCCGGACACTTAACCGCTGTAGCCTGTATTATATAACCTGATGAAAAATAGCAAACAACTAAAGGTAAAATGTCGCATTTCGGTACTGCAAGTCCCAGGGAAAAATTTTGTATTGGTTTTTAGAGTTCAAAAATGCACAAATTTTAACGTTTTCAAAAACATTTTTAGAAGAAAATATCCTATCTGGGTTTTGTGTGTGCGTTGTTTTGATGAAAGGCAAATGCCATTCGTTTTGTGCAATTCGGGTGGTTCTGCAAAGCCAATTTTATGAAATGTACATACTTCACCTTGCTATGCTAATTTCTGGCGACGTCACATTTGTTGAGGAGTCCCCCCACTTTAATTTTTAGGGCTTGACCTCCTGACTAGAAACATGGTTTGCTGAAAGAATTAAATCTGTCAGCTTTGAAAATGACTACGTATGGTTATGTGCGGTTTATTTTCTGCATACTGTGGTGTTCTTGGCACCAGCTGGCAGGCAGTGGTCGAAGTGTACGAAAAGAAGTAGCGGAACTATGTTCCCTGCTGGCCCTCCCTGCTCCCCACAAACCCCATTGCCACAACCCCTCCCGCACACAGTACACCCCCCAAACACTTGCACCTGCGGTTTAAGGGAACGTTCAGTGCAGTGCACTGAAAGTGAAGGTTTCAACTTCTTCCTATACTTTTATTTTAAAACAAAACCATTCCGGAACGGTTTCTTTTTAAAATAAAAGTATAGGAGCTGTACAAGGCAATTTTAAAAAGTATAGGAGCACCGCTCCCGCTCACTTCGACCACTGCTGTCAGGCTGATTCCCCTATGCAACTGCGACTTTATATAAACGGAACTTTCTGCTGAGGAAAACTTTCTTTATCTAATCCCAGCTCTGAGCAGGCCTGTCGTATCGTTACTTTTCCTGTCACCCGGAGCGCGAGCAAAGTCCTCGAACATCCCTAGGACTGAGCCAGGTTTGGAAAAGGCCTAACCCTCCAAGGAGTTGGAATCAAGGACGGGCTTTTCAGCAGCAGCGCGAGCAGCCAAATCATGAAAGAGAGAGATCAGATCCCTGCACGGATGCTGCCTTGCAGTTTGCAGTTCTGTGGGGTATTATTAACACTGTCAGTGAACCTGCTGCCGTGATAGTGAACGGGGAGGGGAGGGCTGTGTTCTAACCCAGGATGTGTCCCATGCAGAACAGGGATTACGTTTTGTTATTTTGCCTGGTGTTTGTAAATCGCACATCTGCAATGTGTAGTGCACTGCACATATCACTCGCAATGTGCTGGGGCGGGTTGCAGCTGCAGCGAGCAACAGCGGGTCGCTTGCAATCTGCTGCGCTGATGCTGCAGAGTTGCTAGAACATATTTGTCACTTATTTACACACAAATTAAGCACTGGTGGCCGGTCAAGTCTCGCCCCAGCTTCTGGCTTCTTTCAGAATATCGGCCAGAGTTTACAAAGTTTAAGCAGCAATAGTAAAAGAGGCAGATGTAGGCCCAGAAAAGCCAGCATGTTAGACTCTGTGTTGTTTGGAGGCCCCAGTGGCTTAAGGCCGGGATGCAGGCATTCTTCCTTGCGGGCTGTGTGTGCGGTAAAGTCTTCGCCAACATGAGGCCCAGCATGGTGTGACCAGCCTCCAGCTGGGTTATGGAGAAATGGCATCACCAACACGGATCAGTGAGAATGGTTTGCTCAGCCAAAACAACCCTGACCCAGCACAGAAGAGGAACCGCAGCAGGAAGCAGGTTGCATGTGAACTCTCTGCAGCAAGATCTTTCGGGACGAGACTGTGCACCAATATAAGCTGAATGACAAACACATCTGCTGAAGATTGAACAAATTGTGCCCTTCATATGTAAATGACTTCAGACTATATAAGGATACAGCTTAGAACCCATTACACACCCATTTTAATCTAGCCAACGTATTTAGCATTCTCCTTCTCCAATCATCCCTTTGTCTTAGCGCTCGAATAATAGTCAAGGTATATTACATTAGCAAAGCTTTTAAGAAGCTTTCTCAATATCAAAAACCATGTATATAGATTACATACACATACATAATGTCCTAAAGTGTCTGGGTGATTGGAGAATTACAAATACTCGTTGACATAGAAACATGACAAATCCTGTTGCACCGACATCCAGAACGCCCTCAACAACAACATTTTAGGACTCCAAACTAAAATTGAAGACAAACGGCAACAACTCTTCAACAATAAGGTCACCAACCTTAGCCTACCCACACCCAACAACACTAGCGCAGGCTTCTCATTTAAGAAAGTCACCATCCCGGAAGTTCAAAAAATCATCACCACCCTAAAACCCTCTAACTGCAAAGGAGACAGCTGTCTGGCTCAGATCATAAAAGATGCAGCCAGAGAGCTCTCCCCCTTCATTACCAAACTCAACAACCTATCCTTCACCAATAACTCTATCCCCAGCAACTTAAAACAATCATGGGTTCTCCCACTCCTGAAAAAACAATCCCTCGACCCGGCCATACCCACCAACTACAGGCCCATTACCACAGTCCCCTTCCTACTGAAAATCCTGGACAGAGTTGCCTACATCCAAATTCAGGAATACCTGGAATCCAACCAACTGCTAGGAATACGTCAATCCGGCTTCAGACCTCAACACGGAACTGAAACCGCCCTTGTTGATCCCAAAAGCCAGATTGATGAAATTAAAGACAAAGGCAATGCCGCAATCCTACTCCTACTAGACCTCTCAGCGGCTTTTGACCTGGTCAGCCACGAAGACCTCTGTAATCACCTTGCCACCGCAGCCCACTTCTCCCCCTCCGCCATCACATGGATACAATCCTTCCTGGCAAACAGAACCATGCAAGTCTTTTCCACCACAGCTGCAGCAGACCCCATCCCCATCACATGCGGGGTCCCACAAGGATCCTGTGTATCCCCCACTTTGCACAACATATTTACAAAGCCTCTATTTGACCAACTGGACCGTCTGGGTGTCACCTACACAAACTACGCAGATGACACCCAGATACTCCTCACCATCACAGGTAACTACCAAGCAGACTCTGCCCGGATCAACAAAATATTCTCCATCATTCAGGCATGGATGGCCTCCCATGGCCTCTGCCTGAATGATGAGAAGACAGAACTCCTAATCGTCGGCTCCCCCAACACTCTAACTAAACTCGACCCTAGCTATAACAACATCACTATAGACGGCCACGCCATTCCCATAGCCAAAAGCGTAAAAACCCTTGGTTTCTATCTAGATGCCAACACCAACCTTAGCAAACATACCAATATGACTGCCTCAGCTGCTGCCTATACTGGCAAGCTCATTAGGGCCAGCAGACCTTTCCTATCACCCAACAGCTGCCTCACCCTTGCCAGGGCCCTAATACAATCAAAACTCGATTACTGTAACAGCCTGTACCTAGGTGCTAATCAATCCGTACTCAACAAGTTGCAGGTAATACAAAACAACGCCTTGCGCGCAGCCCTCAACATTCCCAGACATGAGCACATCACCGCTACTAGGAAAGCCTGCAAATGGCTATCCATACACCAAAAAATTGATCTAAAAACCATTTGCCTCACGTACAAATCCCTCAATCACCTAGCACCACCTTAACTAGCTAATAAATTCACCCTGAAACCAGCCACCAGATCCTCCAACACTCTCTGCTTATCAGTGCCCAGGTTCCACCTAAAAAGAGCTGGAGGGGTAAGCTTCACAGTGCTTGCCCCCCAACTCTGGAACTCCCTACCGCTTAACATCAAAATGATCGAATCCTTCCAGATCTTTAGGAAGCAGGTCATCAGCTGGCTTCTAAACAAAGAATGACGCCGTTAACAGCAGACCCGTGCGGTATCTGTATTTATATTGAAAACTGCATATTGTACGCATTTGCTCTTGTTTACTGTTCACTGTATAGATATATGCTTATATTATAAACTTGTACGAAGTATGCAAAACTAAGATACTTCACAACGCTGTAACCAAATTCTTAAGCGCCCTTCTACCTCTGGGTTTGGAGCGCCATAAAAATAAAATAAACAAACAAACAAACATATAGCGCATTTAAGTGTGCCGAGCTGATTTTAGTGTTTTGGCATTTTTCTGCATGCGCCATGTCAGGTGGATAGAATTCTGCCACTAGATGCGTATGTAAAACCGTCTCAACCAGGATGTTTTAACTACGTGACATTAACTGAGTAAGCAAAATATTGAAAATTGGGGATTTCCTGTTGTTCACTTCCATTATAATTGCGTGGGCCGCACTGCGTCTGCAGACTAACTCTGACGCGGCCGCTCCGCTCACATTGCCTCGCGGCCTGCCTGCCAGCTCAGGTCAAATACTGAGCCTGCATTGGCCGCGGGCACATGCCGAACGGAGCAGCAGGCGAGCAGCAGCCTTGGTCGGACGAGTTCCTAGGCAGCCGGCTGGGCAGGGCAGCCCTCGGTCGTCCAACCAAGGCTGCAGCAGTGCTGCCCCGCCCGTGCGGCATTGTACTAGTTATTACATTATAATTGCGTGGGCCGCCCACACAGTGCGCACTGCAGGCCGCGGCCTGCTCCGCTCTCATTGCCTCGCGCTCGCGGCCTGCCTGCCAGCTCGGGTCAAATCCTGAGCCTGCAGCGGCCGCGGGCACATGACAAACGGAGCAGGCGAGGCGAGTAGCCGCCTGCCTGCAGGCGCCAATTGCCACAGCGCGCCTCGGTCAGTCTGACTCTGACACTGGCCCAAAGGCACCACAGTCAAAGTTGGGGGCGGGGGGTGCTACAGTAGTTACGAGTTGAACAACAGCACACACACTAGGCCAGCCAGGCCTGCCTTCTGGGAACTTAAGCTGCACCTGCAACTTGCAAGTAGGCCGCACACAGTCAGGACCACAACACACATGCAGGGGCAGGCTTTCCTTCCTCACGAGTCACGCCACGTCTTAACAAATCAAGTGTGTGTGCCTCGTGAAGTGAAGGTGGCCTGCCTCGGCAACAACAGACCCACGTGACCCACCCCCACACATCATCATGTCATTTCACTGGCTGGAGAACAGCCAATGAAAACTGTACATTCTGTTGTTACTATACAGAATGTATCAATACTGCATAGTAACAACAGAATGTTGGTTTCCATTGGCTGTATGTTGCTGTACTCCCAGGCCCAGCAGCCAGCCATGGCCTGCAACTGCAGACAGAGCTGCAGAGCAGACTCTGAATGATTTATGAACATTGGAACTGAACAACTAAGTAATTACACGTGCCCCAGCCATGTTCCCGTCCCCAAAAAAGAGTTCCGGTGTTGGGAACCGGCAACCACCCCCACAAATTAAGCACTGCACAGTGGCCTCCAGACATTGAATATGAAGTTAAGCCTATTGATGGTATGTGCCACAGTGGGTAGCGGCAGGCAAAGTTTAGTCACAGGTTGAGGGTCATTTTGTGGATACATTAAATCAGATGTAAAGAACACAATGCACAATACCTGCTATTGGTCACCCTATAGTGCCAGGAAAATCCTCGATTGCTGCAACCTGGTAAACATATCCGAGACAAGGTTACCCTGAGAGGCAGAATCCAAAAACAGACGTCATATGGGTGCCCCACCTAAAGACATTACTGAACATAATGATGAACGGCCAATTTCAGTACATTTCCCCTTATAACTGGCTAACATTATGTGGAACTATAGTGTGGTAAGGAAAGGCCTCAGAAGGGGCAGGCAGACAGTGCAGCTCTCATTAAAGGCTCAAAAACCTGCTATCTGCTTCACACTGCTATGGGTAGGATTAGAGCAAGATGGAGGTGGGGTCCACCCTAGCAATAAGCTAAAGGCTTCAAATCTACTCCTTCAGGTCTATGAGATAGTCCAGCATCTTCCTCTCTTCACCTCCCCTCCCCCCACCGGCTCACCTCCTAACCTCGCACCACACAAAGGCTATCTCACCAAGTAATCCCCAGTGCACAGAATCCCCCGTCAGAGAAGTGTGGAGTACCTGGAGTGGCTTCCTCAGTCTCCAAAGGACCCATCTGCCTTTAACTGCAACCATAATAACGTTCCAAATAGTGCATTAGGGCAGTCAGTTTCCCGGGAGGTGAGGGGGCCTGTGCCTCAGCAGCCTTGCCAACACCATCTCTGCTGTGCGCTCTAGCCAGAGGAAGTGTCTGCTCCAAATTGGGACCAGAAGCAAATCGGGCTCACGGCGAGCTCAGGGCCACGGCCACATCTTGCACTGTAAGGCCCTCAGCTCTAAGACTGTTATTTGACTCACACTGAGTGCCTTGCAATGAGGACTGATTAGGCTGCACTCCCAGAAGCAGCAATTCAGTCCTTCCAGTTAGGTGATGAAACAAGGTCAAGCTAAGGGGAATTTAGGTATTTCATGGCTTCATCATTCAGAGCTACCATTGCCTCCATTCCTCTGCACAGATAGCCATGGCCCCCAGATTGATATTGTTATGAAATACTCTCATATATTAATGCTCTAGTAAATATATGACATGGGTGGCCTCAAATTCCCAGATTCAGTCTTGTTTGACAGAAAACCACCATTGTTTGCCAGGAACACCTTCACAGGCTGATATACTACTCCAAATGCCACCATCATATGCCAGAACAGCTTCATATGCCCAGGTTCAAGGTCACAGGTGGAGCCTCCCATGCATGCATACTTCAAATGTAGAGCTACAACGTCTAGTTCATAGATACAGCCTCATATGCCCATGCATTGCCTAGCGGACATTTGCATGAGAATTTCTGCAGTTCCTCAGAAGAGTTCTAATTTTACAGTGCCATGCTAGATAGGGCAAATGCAACAGCAGTGGGTGCTTTCCTCACTCACTCTAAACGTGCACAGTGCAGACAGTAGCATTACAAGCTTACCTCACTAACAGAATAGGATGAGTACAGATAGCTGCAGTACAAGCTTCCCTGACACACGAGGACCAGCACAAGCAGCAGCAAGGCCAGGTTTCCTTGCATAGAAGAAGCACAGGCAGTAGCAGTACACGCCTTTCTCCCACAGAGTGGGTCTGTCACAGGCAGCATCAGTGGAAGTCTCCTATTTCACCTAACACCAAGAGCACCGATAGTAGCAATTAAATGTTGCAGTCTCATAAAGAGTTCAGAGCAGGCACAACACAGCCAGGAGCAGTGCACATGTCATTCTCAAAGAACAGGTGAAGCACAGATAGCAGCAGTGCAAGTTTCCCACCCACAGAAACAGGTGCATTACAGGCAGCAAAGCAAGTTTCTCTCCGAGAACAGCTCCACCACATGTAGCAGTGGTTCAATCTTCAGTCCTTCAACAGGTTCAACACATATATCAGCGGTTTAAATTACCCTCTCGCAGGGAGCCGCATTAAATTCTACACTTCCTCAATGCAGGTACACACAGCCACCAGTGGAAGCCTTGCCCTTAGATATTATTTACAGGACAGGCAGTAGCAGTGGAGGCTTTCCAAGTACAACGCCTCTAGCAGGGTTATATATCACTACCTGGTATAAAATCCCACTCACAATTATGGGATAAGAAACAGGCTGTTATAGGAATCAACATTTCGTTTTTATTAAAATGAATGCAAGGTGGTCTCCTTACTCTGAGCAGGGGTAGTAATCACAAGATGTTTTAAATACATAAACATAGGCAGTTTATTGGTAGAAGACAATTAAACTTCCTATTTTTTTCACTAAAATTCAATCAATACACATACATAGTCGCTCCATATATAAATGATTATATTTCTTAATATTAATCTTTAGTAATTCAAAGTAATTTCTAATCAAAATAATGTACTTCAATGATGTCGGTATCGCTTATCGGCTGGTGTGTTCAAATGTTTTGTGCTACTTTTGCATCACAATAATTTTCTTCTAATCAAGCACACATTTGAGAACGCCATTTCCCCCAATATAAATAACGAGTATTGTTTCCAGAGAAAGGATGCATAAATATCACTACTATTATCATTCAATAAAAATCAAATCCCCCCTCCCATGTAAATATGGTGCTGTGGGTTGCTAGTATGTGCATCTAATTCTGCAGGTTTGCATTAGGGAGCAGTGCTTTCAATTTATAATGCACAGGATATCGGTTCACCCAACCCACACACGAGAAATGTTTTAGGATTTTTCTAATAAAAAGGGATGAGTACCACCCCCCGCCCCCCTTAACTTCGCAGATCAGGCACCCCTAATGTGTAATGTCAAGGATGAGGAGTGAATATAATTTACATGGGAAAGGAAGTAGCATCGCTAAACTCCCTTTCATCTCCCAATATGGGTGGTCTATACCCAAGTTTACTCCTATCTTGACTACAATTCATTACTCTCTCCTTCCCAATCTGGGTTTCACCCCCATCACTCTACAAAAACGTCCTCACTAAGCATTTCCAACCCTCTTCTGTCTGCCTGCCATTCAAAGCTTTCTTCTATCCTTATTCTTCTCGACCTGCTATGGACACTGTGGACCATCCTACTCTTCTTTCTATTCTTTATTCATTTGGGCTTTCAAGTTCTTCTCTTATCTTAGTGACCTCTCCTTCTCGGTTTCATGGCTCTGCACTTGGCACTCCTTTCATTTCACTTTATGCCAACCCTTTATCCACTCTAATGTCCTTTTTTGGGTTATCATCCCGTTCTACAAGGACGATTACCAAATATGTGTTTCCTCGTTTTCTGAACCCCTTCATTCAAACATCTCAGCCTCAATTTTTGCTGTCCAATCCTGGATGAGTGATCATTTCCTTTTCCTTAATGCGACTAAAACTGAAATTATGTTTTTCCCTTCTGCTGTTCCCGCTTTCCTTGCCCCTCCCTGTATTTCTTTCCCCTTCTTCCCTTTTCTTTGGTCATGCTGCTTGCAACTTGGGGGTTAATTTTTACCCTATCAATTCCATCACTACACATGTCACCTCTATTGCAAAATTGTGCCGCTTCCAGTTATTCGACATCCATAAGGCTAAGCCCTTCCTGACATTTCATGTGACAAAGCTGCTTATATCTACTCTTATATTTTCTGAGCTTGACTACTGCACTTCTCTTCTCATTGATCTTCTCTACTAATGTCATACCCCTCTGCATCCCATTTTCAACTCTGCTATTCACACTAATGGTCTGCTCTCTTCTTGGTCATCGGTTTCATCCTTTCTCCTTCTTGGCTTACATTGACAATCGATTTCTATATATCTATGGCTTTCACAGGTCGCAACCTATCAACCAATTCACTGTTAAACATTTGAACGTGCACATTTGAATCACAGCCTGAATGGTTGTGTAGAGGAGCAGCCAAATGCCTCTGCAGGATGTCCCGCCCCCCTCCTACCTATATGCTGGAAGTCAGAAATCATGCCATGCATGACACCAGTGGTTGTGCCTATTCAGGGGACAGTTTTTGAGAAAAGGTATCCACTAAGGAAACCCTATCTGATGTATCCCCGTAGAGATGAAAATCTCTCGGAAGAGGTCCCCAAAGGAATATGAAGATGAAAGGAAGATAAGTTGGTGACAGCACAAGAGATGAGTGTGACACACTGAGGAGATTAACTGAAGACGAGGATGTATATACCTTATGCAATCTAATGACGAAGTATAGAATCGAGTACATTTTTATATGCGGAGTGAAGATTGCACGTGTAAAGAGCCCTGTAGAAAATGCAAACCATTTAATAACTGTACAGGTGCCGCAACGCAAGTAGACTAAGTGATTATAGAAGCTAGCTATACAAAGTGAATAGACTGCAGGTGGTGCTGCCATTATATAGAATCTGGACTTCGGTGTCACACCTTTAGTAAGCTTAAACCCATGGAGAAAATGGCTCAAAGCTGTGTCGCAGCAAGAAAGCCGCTGGAATCGAGGAAAGACCGAGAAAGGCTGCCTGGCCTGTTGTCAAAGGCTGTAGCAGCCAAGAACTCGTTATCTATCCTTGAAGAACAGAGAACGTGAGAGGCGGAGTCATCCCTTGTTAAGGTACAAAGAAAGAACACCATGAGTTTATTCATTTAATACAATTAAATGCTAGAAAATTAGAGCCAAATTTTGGTCTCCTGTCACGTGGACTATGGATGGAAATAGAAGTTGGGCGTGCAGCTCTAGACTTAAGATAGCGTGTGCTCACACTCCCATATATTCCCAGGAGCAAGGATACTTTGCAAGGCCAAGTTCGAAGTCAATCTGCATGGCAGAAGGCATGGGTGATGAAAGATGTTGGGCTAATTGGGTGGGGAGACATGGTCAAAGTCCACCATTGACACCTGGTGTACTAGCTTACGTCCTGCGTGTGAGCCGAATGTTCCAGAAGGGCATAAGTGTGCCAACCAATTGTAGAAGGCCATATAATGAAGAGCCTTATAGTTTGATAGCCAATGATGAGCTGTGTGTCAAATAACTGTTGAAGATGACTTGCACTAGGGGTGAGAATAAGTTGTCCGCCTGACTGTAGAGACCCAATCACAACCCAATCCCTTATAGAAAGTATACTTAGATGTTCATTGTAAGCCTATCAAAACCTCTCGTAGGTTTTTCTTAGTTGCCACATAGTATGATGTCACGTATGACGAGTTTTTACCATATAAATGTAATGTTTTATGAACTACTTCGAGTGAGATTATGCTGTGCAATGTTTGTTGTAACTTTCTGTTTTAGACAATTGATAATAAAACAGTAAAATGGCTTTGCCTTCTTCCTGAGTTGGTTTGATTATTTGGTTTAAGAGTTACTCTGCATCCCATCTACTGCACGAGATGCTACTTATTTAAGAGCCATAAACACACTTGGTAGCAATGGTCAGATGGTTAGACCCATCGATTAAGTTAACTTCAGTATTTCAGATGATCAGACATCCTCCACCATCTAGCTGGAAGATCTCCGGGTTTCCTGTGGAGAGCGGCTAAATAGAAATCTTGCAAGATGAATTGAGACGGTGGGCAGGTTCCCTCATTGAAGAAATCTCTACCTGGTTTCCACAGGCGCTTTGCAGACGGAAGTCGAAAGTGGTTGGTTGGAGGAGGAGACGATACCTAGGGCCTTGAGTAAAATGAGCAAATGGCGAGTAGCCTGGCAAAATAAGGAACAGGGTTGTGGTAATTTTAAAAGTAACGGAGTAATGGAAAATATTGTCTAAAGATAGAGAGAGAAATAGTGCCTGAGAGTCCTGACGGAACGTGGTCCAGAAGAGGTTGTCTCACACCCCAGTGGGGGTCCCTAGGCTACATGTAAACAGGTTTACATAAGATGACGAGCTAAACTCTGTGATCAGAATATTAATTAGAAGCGAGAGGAAGAAGGGTGATCACTGTGGTTTTTATGTGCAAAGTCAACTAGTCTGTTTGTGTATTTGTGTGAAGGAAAGGTGTCAAAGAGTGATATATGTTGTGAAGGAATTGAGATAAAGTCAAGGCATTATACTATCTATCTAGGGAAGTGGTTGGTACCAATCCAGAGGTAGACAGAGAATATTGAAAAAATAGAGGTTTCGAGCTGCGATTGTTGGAGCACGCTCATATTTGTTGTTTTTGGTAAAGGAATTTTTATAAAGCCTGGTAAGTATTGACAGTCAATTGAGACTCGTCACAATGGGAGACACTCCTCTGATGCATTTATGTAAGACACTGCCGAAGCACATGCCCAAGCTCAAAAAGTATAGTGTGGAATGGAGGAAGGGCACAGCAGATAAGATGTTCATGCCATGGCCGCAAGGGGGGTAATTGTCAAAAGCAGTACTGCAACACATGACCACATACTTGCACGCTGCGTAGACGGGGAAGAAATTGGAGAAAAGGTTAGCTATTTTATAGTTTTGGAAAATGTATCAGGAAGTGAGGGAAGATCCGCCACCTGAGGAGTGGATGCTTAAGCAGTGTAAGAAGGAAGGTGTTGAGCCCTCAGCTCCCCTTACCTCACCCGAAGTAAAAGGCGCTAGTACGGAAGAAGGAGGGTATGTATCCTTTAAAGGAACTGAAAGAAGCAAAGGGGTATAGCCAGGGGCATTGCTAGGGGGGGCTAAGGGGGCTATAGCCCCTGATCTTTTGGTTGTAGCCCCTGATAGAATCTCAGGAGCCACAGCCAAAAGACTAGCTAGCCCCCAGTCCCAACAGTTCTGACATCAGCTTAGCCCCGGGTCTTTTCCAGACCTAGCAACTCCCCTGGGTATAGCAATCCGATATATGAACCGCCCGCTTATAGCAGTGACGATAGTCCAGAGGAGAGTAAGAGAAAAGAAGTGATCTTTAAGATCATACAATGCAAGGAAGAGAAAAGTGAGCGATCGAATGTATCGACATATGTAGAATGAGAGATTAAAAGATGGAAAGGATAGAAGGATAAAGCTGGCGAGGTAACGCTCGTACAGACCAAATGGATGGGAGGACAGATATTACTCAATCTAGATGCGAAAAGCATCAAAGAAGAAAGGCAAAGAGAAGATCTGGAAGAGCAGGATAGAAAAGATTGGGAATGAGAAAAAAGATGGACGAGCATAAGAGAAAGAGCAAGGAATGACGAAAACAGATGCATCAGTAGGAGCAAGAGAAAAAATAAGAACAGGCAGAGGAGCAAAGAAAGTATGACAACAGGCAAGGAAGAAAGGAGAGCAGAAGCAAGAAGAGAAGAATCAAGACAAGAGAAAGAGAGAATTAGAAGGGAGGCGAGAAAGCAAAGAGAATTAGATGAAGAATTAGAACGTAAGCGGAGACAAAGGGAGCTTGATATTAACCTTATTCAAAAAGGGTTAATGGAGCCAAGTCCAGCAATACGATGGGACAGAATGAAAGAGTTCCTTCTGCCAAAGGGAGCAATGTCAGGGCCATCTAGAGTAGAACTTAATGAAGAGAACTTTGATATAGGAAGTATTGTGACAGGAGCGATAAAGCTTATCAAGAATTAATGGAAAGTAGCACATCGGGAAGCCGAGGGAAGGGAGATCAATCCCTAATATTTCAATTACGAAACGAAGGAGAAAAACCATTCAGCCTCGAACACCTAGCCTTATCCTTAAGTAGACTGAATTAGATAGGGGTGAAGGGGACGAGAGCCACACTAGGAGACATGTCAGACGAGGAGAGAGAATCCTTCTGTGGGGAAGAGGCAGGAGGCGCATGTGCTCCTGAGGGAAGCCTCCAGATAGATAAGGAAGTAAGATGGCCCAATCTAGAGCAACCTAAGAAAAGGATGCCAGATCCCATAGCGTATCCAGAACATCCCAGAGGATGATTGTATAGTGAGAAAAGAGAATCACCGCCATATGTGAGCAGGTTAAGATTGCTACCAGTAAGGAGATGGTCAGGGACCATTGTCCATGCCATGGATAGACAGACAATGGGAGCCAATTGCGGATTAGGGTTTACACAGTTTCCCTTATTGGAAAAAGGGGGAGTAAGACCGCAGTATATTCCATGGCCACAGATGGATAAGGATAATTTAAGATGCAAACTCCAGAGTTTGACGTCGGGTGCGCGTAAATTAATTTATGAATTAGAATAAATTACAGGAGGAAATACGTTGGCCATGGGGGACACTAAGGGGTCAATTCATGGAATTAATGTGCGCCGAAAATTCCCGCGCAGAGGTGCCAAAACGTGCGGTTCGCAGTAAAAGTGCGAAAATCGCAGTGCAAGTGCGAAAATCGCAGGGAAACCAGCGCACATCGATTCATGGAAGTCCGTGCGCGAGAAAAACATTGGATGTGCGCTGAAAAAGTGTGCCGCGCATGCCGGCGCACATGTCATCCAAAAGTGTGCGCCACGGCCACTGCGAAATCGCACATAGCGCGGCGCACATCACAAAAGTAGGCGGAACACGGGGCGTAACACTCGGAATGGGGAACAATACGTGAAAACATGGGCGTCACGGGGGAAGTACAGGAGGCAAGTGCGCGGAACGCCCACACGCTCGCCTACAACACGTATTCATGGAATCGAATAGGGCAAACCAGCGCACGGTGAAAGACGCGCACAGGGCCAAACAAGTACGCGACAAGAAAGCAGGCGGTAGCGTCCCTGCGCCTGAAAAAAATGTGTGCCAAAATGTGCGCTAACAAAAAGCACGCATATACAGCCATGATGAATGGTCCATACAGTGGCCCTCTAGGACAAATGAGGTGCAAAGGGGTACCGACATACATGGACACCCGCTGTGTGAAAAATAGCGTGTGCGTGTGTTCCTGGGTGCGTGGGAAGTTCCACACGTGATTGGACTGGGTATGTGTACTTCGGGGTGCACGGGAAGTTCCACACGCGATTGGCCTGGGTACATGTACTTTGGGATGCGCGGGAAGTTCCACACGCGATTGGCCTGGGTACGTGTACTTCGGGTGCACGGGAAGTTCCACGCGCAATTGGCCTGGGTACGTGTATTCCGAGGTGCGTGGGAAGATTCACACGCGATTTCAGCAGGGTACGTGTATTTCGGTGGTGCCGGGGAATGCTACACGTGATTTGGCCGAATGGGTCCTCCCAGGTGTTCCCTCTACACCATCCACGGCCCCTGCAGGCAGCCCATACCAGAGGGGACTACCCTGCACCCCTGCTCATGTCCCACAGGCAACCCATCCACCATGGGCATGCCCCCCAGCCAACCCACATGTCACCTTGCACTACTGATCACCAACACATGTCTCCCAGCACCCCCACCCCCCAGCATCCAGGGGCACCCTCCACCAGGCCCCCACTCATGTCTCCCACCATCCCCACCCCCCAGCAGTGCAGGGCACCCTCCAGCAGGCCCCCACACATGTCTCCCACCACCGCCACCCCCCAGCATCCAGGGGCACCCTCCACCAGGCCCCCACTCATGTCCCCCTGCAACCCCAACCCCCAGCACCCAGGGGCACCCTCCACCAGGCCCCCACTCATGTATCCCATCACCCCGACCCCCAGCAGTGCAGGGGCAGCCTCCACCAGGCCCCCACTCATGTCTCCCACCACCCCACCCCCCAGCATCCAGGGGCACCCTCCACCAGGCCCCCACTCATGTCCAACTCATGTCTCCTACCACCCCCACCCCCCAGCAGTGCAGGACACCCTCCACCAGGCCCCCACACATGTCGCCCACCACCCCCACCCCCCAGCATCCAGGGCCACCCTCCACCAGGCCCCCACTCATGTCTCCCATCACCCCCACCCCCAGCAGTGCAGGGGCAGCCTCCACCAGGCCCCCACTCATGTCTCCCACCACCCCCACCCCCCAGCATCCAGGGGCACCCTCCACCAGGCCTCCACTCATCTCCCCCTGCACCCCCACCCGCCAGCATCCAGGGGCACCCTCCACCAGGCCCCCACTCATGTCTCCCATCACCCCCACCCCCCAGCAGTGCAGGGGCAGCCTCCACCAGGCCCCCACTCATGTCTCCCACCACCCCCACCCCCCAACATCCAGGGGCACCCTCCACCAGGCCCCCACTCATGTCTCCCATCACCCCCACCCCCCAGCAGTGCAGGGGCAGCCTCCACCAGGCCCCCACTCATGTCTCCCACCACCCCCACCCCCCAGCATCCAGGGGCACCCTCCACCAGGCCCCAACTCATGTCCCCCTGCACCCCCACTCCCCAGCATCCAGGGGCAGCCTCCACCAGGCACCCACTCATGTCTCCCATCACCCCCACCCCCCAGCAGTGCAGGGGCAGCCTCCACCAGGCCCCCACTCATGTCTCCCACCACCCCCACCCCCCAGCATCCCGGGGCACCCTCCACCAGGCCCCCACTCATGTCCCCCTGCACCCCCACCCCCCAGCATCCAGGGGCACCCTCCACCAGGCCCCCACTCATGTCTCCCATCACCCTCACCCCCCAGCAGTGCAGGGCACCCTCCACCAGGCCCCCACTCATGTCCCCCTGCACTCCCACCCCCAGCATCCAGGGGCACCCTCCACCAGGCCCCCACTCATGTCCAACTCATGTCTCCCACCACCCCCACCCCCCAGCAGTGCAGGGCACCCTCCACCAGCCCCCACTCATGTCTCCCACCACCCCCACCCCCCAGCATCCAGGGGCACCCTCCACCAGGCCCCCACTCATGTCTCCCATCACCACACCCCCCAGCAGTGCAGGGGCAGCCTCCACCAGGCCCCCTCTCATGTCTCCCACCACCCCCACCCCCCAGCAGTGCAGGGCACCCTCCACCAGGCCCCCAGTCATGTCTCCCACCACCCCCAACCCCAGCAGTGCAGGGGCAGCCTCCACCAGGCCCCCACTCATGTCTCCCATCACCCCACCCCCAGCAGTGCAGGGGCAGCCTCCACCAGGCCCCCACTCATGTCTCCCATCACCCCACCCCCAGCAGTGCAGGGCACCCTCCACCAGGCCCCACACATGTCTCCCACCACCCCCACCCCCCAGCAGTGCAGGGGCAGCCTCCACCAGGCCCCCACTCATGTCTCCTATCACCCCCACCCCTAGCAGTGCAGGGGCAGCCTCCACCAGGCACCCACTCATGTCTCCCATCACCCCCACCCCCCCCAGCAGTGCAGGGCACCCTCCACCAGGCCCCCACTCATGTCCCCCTGCACCCCCACCCATCAGCAGTGCAGGGGCAGCCTCCACCAGGCCCCCACTCATGTCTCCCATCACCCCCACCCCCCAGCAGTGCAGGGCACCCTCCACCAGGCCCCCACTCATGTCTCCCATCACCTCACCCCCCAGCAGTGCGGTGCACCCTCCACCAGGCCCCCACACATGTCCCCCTGCACCCCCACTCCCCAGAATCCAGAGCACCCTCCACCAGGCCCCCACACATGTCCCCCTGCACCCCCACCCCACAGCATCCAGGGGCAGCCTCCACCAGGCCCCCACTCATGTCTCCCACCACCCCCACCCCCCAGCATCCAGGGGCACCCTCCACCAGGCCTCCACTCATGTCCAACTCATGTCCCCCACCACCCCCACCCCCCAGCAGTGCAGGGCACCCTCCACCAGGCCCCCACACATGTCTCCCACCACCCCCACCCCCCAGCAGTGCAGGGGCAGCCTCCACCGGCCCCCACTCATGTCTCCCATCACCCCCACCCCCAGCAGTGCAGGGCACCCTCCACCAGGCCCCCACACATGCCCCCCTGCACCACCCCCCAGCATCCAGGGGCACCCTCCACCAGGCCCCCACTCATGTCTCCCATCACCCCCACCCCCCAGCAGTGCAGGGGCAGCTTCCACCAGGCCCCCACTCATGTCTTCCACCACCCCCACCCCCCAGCATCCAGGGGCACCCTCTACAAGGCCCCCACTCATGTCCTCCTGCACCCCCACCCCCCCGCATCCAGGGGCAGCCTCCACCAGGCCCCCACTCATGTCTCCCATCACCCCCACCCCCCAGTAGTGCAGGGGCAGCCTCCACCAGGCCCCCACTCATGTCTCCCACCACCCCCACCCCCCAGCATCCAGGGGCACCCTCCACCAGGCCCCCACTCATGTCCCCCTGCACCCCCACCCCCAGCATCCAGGGGCAGCCTCCACCAGGCCCCCACTCATGTCTCCCATCATCCCCACCCCCCAGCAGTGCAGGGGCAGCCTCCACCAAGCCCCCACTCATGTCTCCCACCGCCCCACCCCCCAGCATCCAGGGGCACCCTCCACCAGGCCCCCACTCATGTCCCCCTGCACCCCCACCCCCCAGCATCCAGGGGCACCCTCCACCAGGCCCCCACTCATGTCTCCCATCGCCCTCACCCCCCAGCAGTGCAGGGCACCCTCCACCAGGCCCTCATTCATGTCCCCCTGCACTCCCACCCCCCAGCATCCAGGGGCACCCTCCACCAGGCCCCCACTCATGTCCAACTCATGTCTCCCACCACCCCCAGCCCCCAGCAGTACAGGGGCAGCCTCCACCAGGCCCCCACTCATGTCTCCCACCACCTCCACCCCCCAGCAGTGCAGGGCACCCTCCACCAGGCCCCCACACATGTCTCCCACCACCCCCAACCCCCAGCAGTGCAGGGGCAGCCTCCACCAGGCCCCCACTCATGTCTCCCATCACCCCACCCCCAGCAGTGCAGGGGCAGCCTCCACCAGGCCCCCACTCATGTCTCCCATCACCGCCACTCCCCAGCAGTGCAGGGCACCCTCCACCAGGCCCCCACTCATGTCCCCCTGCACCCCCACCCCCCAGCAGTGCAGGGCAACCTCCACCAGGCCCCCACACATGTCTCCCACCACCCCCACCCCCAGCAGTGCAGGGCACCCTCCACCAGGCCCCCACTCATGTCCCCCTGCACCCCCACCCCCCAGCAGTGCAGGGCAACCTCCACCAGGCCCCCACAGATGTCTCCCACCACCCCCACCCCCAGCAGTGCAGGGGCAGCCTCCACCAGGCCCCCACTCATGTCTCCCATCACCCCCACTCCCCAGCAGTGCAGGGCACCCTCCACCAGGCCCCCACACATGTCTCCCACCACCCCCACCCCCCAGCAGTGCAGGGGCAGCCTCCACCAGGCCCCCACACATGTCTCCCATCACCCCCAACTCCCAGCAGTGCAGGGCACCCTCCACCAGGCCCCCACACATGCCCCCCTGCACCCCCACCCCCCAGCATCCAGGGGCACCCTCCAAAAGGCCCCCACACATGTCCCCCTGCACCCCCACCCCACAGCATCCAGGGGCAGCCTCCACCAGGCCCCCACTCATGTCTCCCACCACCCCCACCCCCCAGCATCCAGGGGCACCCTCCACCAGGCCCCCACTCATGTCCAACTCATGTCTCCCACCACTCCCACCCCTCAGCAGTGCAGGGGCAGCCTCCACCAGGCCCCCACTCATGTCTCCCATCACCCCCACCACCCAGCAGTGCAGGGCACCCTCCACCAGGCCCCCACACATGTCCCCCTGCACCCCGGCCCCCACACATGTCCCCCTGCACCCCCACCCACAAGCATCCAGGGGCACCCTCCACCAGGCCCCCACACATGTCCCCCTGCACCCCCACCCCACAGCATCCAGGGGCAGCCTCCACCAGGCCCCCACACATGTCCCCCTGCACTCCCACCCACAAGCATCCCGGCGCAGCCTCAGCCAGGCCCCCACTCATGTCTCCCATCACCCCCACCTCCCAGCAGTGCAGGACACCCTCCACCAGGCCCCCACACATGTCCCCCTGCACCCCCACCCCCCAGCATCCAGGGGCGCCCTCCACCAGGCCCCCACACATGTCCCCCTGCACCCCCACCCCACAGCATCCAGGGGCAGCCTCCACCAGGCCCCCACTCATGTCTCCCACCACCCCCACCCCCCAGCATCCAGGGGCACCCTCCACCAGGCCCCCACTCATGTCCAACTCATGTCTCCCACCACTCCCACCCCCCAGCAGTGCAGGGGCAGCCTCCACCAGGCCCCCACCCATGTCTCCCATCACCCCCACCCCCCAGCAGTGCAGGGCACCCTCCACCAGGCCCCCACACATGTCCCCCTGCACCCCCACCCACAAGCATCCAGGGGCACCCTCCACCAGGCCCCCACACATGTCCCCCTGCACCCCCGCCCCACAGCATCCAGGGGCAGCCTCCACCAGGCCCCCACACATGTCCCCCTGCACTCCCACCCACAAGCATCCAGGCGCACCCTCCACCAGGCCCCCACACATGTCCCCCTGCACCCCCACCCCCAGCATCCAGGGGCACCCTCCACCAGGCCCCCACATGTCCCCCTGCACCTCCACCCCACAGCATCCAGGGGCAGCCTCCACCAGGCCCCCACTCATGTCTCCCACCACCCCCACCCCCTAGCAGTGCAGGGGCAGCCTCCACCAGGCCCCCACTCATGTCTCCCATCACCCCCACCCCCCAGCAGTGCAGGGGCAGCCTCAACCAGGCCCCCACTCATGTCTCCCACCACCCCCACCCCCCAGCATCCAGGGGCACCCTCTACCAGGCCCCCACTCATGTCCTCCTGCACCCCCACCCCCCCGCATCCAGGGGCAGCCTCCACCAGGACCCCACTCATGTCTCCCATCACCCCCACCCCCCAGTAGTGCAGGGGCAGCCTCCACCAGGCCCCCACTCATGTCTCCCACCACCCCCACCCCCCAGCATCCAGGGGCACCCTCCACCAGGCTCCCACTCATGTCCCCCTGCACCCCCATCCCCCAGCATCCAGGGGCAGCCTCCACCAGGCCCCCACTCATGTCTCCCACCACACCACCCCCCAGCATCCAGGGGCACCATCCACCAGGCCCCCACTCATGTCCCCCTGCACCCCCATCCCCCAGCATCCAGGGGCAGCCTCCACCAGGCCCCCACTCATGTCTCCCATCACCCCCACCCCCCAGCAGTGCAGGGGCAGCCTCCACCAGGCCCCCACTCATGTCTCCCACCGCCCCACCCCCCAGCATCCAGGGGCACCCTCCACCAGGCCCCCACTCATGCCCCCCTGCATCCCCACCCCCCAGCATCCAGGGGCACCCTCCACCAGGCCCCCACTCATGTCTCCCATCACCCTCACCCCCCAGCATTGCAGGGCACCCTCCACCAGGCCCTCATTCATGTCCCCCTGCACTCCCACCCCCCAGCATCCAGGGGCACCCTCCACCAGGCCCCCACTCATGTCTAACTCATGTCTCCCACCACCCCCACCCCCCAGCAGTGCAGGGCACCCTCCACCAGGCCCCCACACATGTCTCCCACCACCCCCACCCCCCAGCAGTGCAGGGCACCCTCCACCAGGCCCCCACACATGTCGCCCACCACCCCCACCCCCCAGCATCCAGAGCCACCCTCCACCAGGCCCCCACTCATGTCTCCCATCACCCCCACCCCCAGCAGTGCAGGGGCAGCCTCCACCAGGCCCCCACTCATGTCTCCCACCACCCCCACCCCCCAGCATCCAGGGGCACCCTCCACCAGGCCCCAACTCGTGTCCCCCTTCACCCCCACTCCCCAGCATCCAGGGGCAGCCTCCACCAGGCACCCACTCATGTCTCCCATCACCCCCACCCCCCAGCAGTGCAGGGGCAGCCTCCACCAGGCCCCCACTCATGTCCCCCTACACCCCACCACCCAGCATCCAGGGGCACCCTCCACCAGGCCCCCACTCATGTCTCCCATCACCCTCACCCCCCAGCAGTGCAGGGCACCCTCCGACAGGCCCCCACTCATGTCCCCCTGCACTCCCACCCCCAGCATCCAGGGGCACCCTCCACCAGGCCCGCACTCATGTCCAACTCATGTCTCCCACCACCCCACCCCCCAGCAGTGCAGGGCACCCTCCACCAGCCCCCACTCATGTCTCCCACCACCCCCACCCCCCAGCATCCAGGGGCACCCTCCACCAGGCCCCCACTCATGTCTCCCATCACCACACCCCCCAGCAGTGCAGGGGCAGCCTCCACCAGGCCCCCTCTCATGTCTCCCACCAACCCCACCCCCCAGCAGTGCAGGGCACCCTCCACCAGGCCCCCACTCATGTCTCCCACCACCCCCAATCCCAGCAGTGCAGGGGCAGCCTCCACCAGGCCCCCACTCATGTCTCCCATCACCCCACCCCCAGCAGTGCAGGGGCAGCCTTCACCAGGCCCCCACTCATGTCCCCCTAGACCCCTACCCCCCAGCAGTGCAGGGCACCCTCCACCAGGCCCCACACATGTCTCCCACCACCCCCACCCTCCAGCAGTGCAGGGGCAGCCTCCACTAGGCCCCCACTCATGTCTCCTATCACCCCCACCCCCAGCAGTGCAGGGGCAGCCTCCACCAGGCACCCACTCATGTCTCCCATCACCCCCACCCACCCAGCAGTGCAGGGCACCCTCCACCAGGCCCCCACTCATGTCCCCCTGCACCCCCACCCCTCAGCAGTGCAGGGGCAGCCTCCACCAGGCCCCCACTCATGTCTCCCATCACCCCCACCCCCCAGCAGTGCAGGGCACCCTCCACCAGGCCCCCACACATGTCTCCCACCACCCCCACCCCCCAGCAGTGCAGGGCACCCTCCACCAGGCCCCCACACATGTCGCCCACCACCCCCACCCCCCAGCATCCAGAGCCACCCTCCACCAGGCCCCCACACATGTCTCCCATCACCCCCAACCCCAGCAGTGCAGGGGCAGCCTCCACCAGGCCCCCACTCATGTCTCCCACCACCCCCACCCCCCAGCATCCAGGGGCACCCTCCACCAGGCCCCAACTCATGTCCCCCTGCACCCCCACTCCCCAGCATCCAGGTGCAGCCTCCACCAGGCACCCACTCATGTCTCCCATCACCCCCACCCCCCAGCAGTGCAGGGGCAGCCTCCACCAGGCCCCCACTCATGTCTCCCACCACCCCCACCCCCCAGCATCCCGGGGCACCCTCCACCATGCCCCCACTCATGTCCCCCTGCACCCCCACCACCCAGCATCCAGGAGCACCCTCCACCAGGCCCCCACTCATGTCTCCCATCACCCTCACCCCCCAGCAGTGCAGGGCACCCTCCACCAGGCCCCCACTCGTGATCCCCCTGCACTCCCACCCCCAGCATCCAGGGGCACCCTCCACCAGGCCCCCACTCATGTCCAACTCATGTCTTCCACCACCCCCACCCCCCAGCAGTGCAGGGCACCCTCCACCAGCCCCCACTCATGTCTCCCACCACCCCACGCCCCAGCCTCCAGGGGCACCCTCCACCAGGCCCCCACTCATGTCTCCCATCACCACACCCCCCAGCAGTGCAGGGGCAGCCTCCACCAGGCCCCCTCTCATGTCTCCCACCACCCCCACCCCCCAGCAGTGCAGGGCACCCTCCACCAGGCCCCCACTCATGTCTCCCACCACCCCCAATCCCAGCAGTGCAGGGCCAGCCTCCACCAGGCCCCCACTCATGTCTCCCATCACCCCACCCCCAGCAGTGCAGGGGCAGCCTTCACCAGGCCCCCACTCATGTCCCCCTAGACCCCTAACCCCCAGCAGTGCAGGGCACCCTCCACCAGGCCCCACACATGTCTCCCACCACCCCCACCCCCCAGCAGTGCAGGGGCAGCCTCCACCAGGCCCCCACTCATGTCTCCTATCACCCCCACCCCCAGCAGTGCAGGGGCAGCCTCCACCAGGCACCCACTCATGTCTCCCATCACCCCCACCCACCCAGCAGTGCAGGGCACCCTCCACCAGGCCCTCACTCATGTCCCCCTGCACCCCCACCCCTCAGCAGTGCAGGGGCAGACTCCACCAGGCCCCCACTCATGTCTCCCATCACCCCCACCCCCCAGCAGTGCAGGGCACCCTCCACCAGGCCCCCACACATGTCTCCCACGACCCCCACCCCCCAGCAGTGCAGGGGCAGCCTCCACAAGGCCCCCACTCATGTCTCCCATCACCCCACCCCCCAGCAGTGCGGTGCACCCTCCACCAGGCCCCCACACATGTCCCTCTGCACCCCCACCCCCCAGCATCCAGAGCACCCTCCACCAGGCCCCCACACATGTCCCCCTGCACCCCCACCCCACAGCATCCAGGGGCAGCCTCCACCAGGCCCCCACTCATGTCTCCCACCACCCCCACCCCCAGCATCCAGGGGCACCCTCCAACAGGCCCCCACTCATGTCCAACTCATGTCTACCACCACCCCCACCCCCCAGCAGTGCAGGGCACCCTCCACCAGGCCCCCACACATGTCTCCCACCACCCCCACCCCCCAGCAGTGCAGGGGCAGCCTCCACCAGGCCCCCACTCATGTCTCCCATCACCCCCACCCCCAGCAGTGCAGGGCACCCTCCACCAGGCCCCCACACATGTCCCCCAGCACCACCACCCCCAGCATCCAGGGGCACCCTCTACCAGGCCCCCACATGTCCCCCTGCACCTCCACCCCACAGCATCCAGGGGCAGCCTCCACCAGGCCCCCACTCATGTCTCCCACTACCCCCACCCCCCAGCAGTGCGGGGGCAGCCTCTACCAGGCCCTCACTCATGTCTCCCACCACCCCCACCCCCCAGCATCCAGGGGCACCCTCCACCAGGCCCCCACTCATGTCTCCCATCACCCCCACCACCCAGCAGTGCAGGGGCAGCCTCAACCAGGCCCCCACTCATGTCTTCCACCACCCCCACCCCCCAGCATCCAGGGGCACCCTCTTCCAGGCCCCCACTCATGTCCTCCTGCACCCCCACCCCCCCGCATCCAGGGGCAGCCTCCACCAGGCCCCCACTCATGTCTCCCATCACCCCCACCCCCCAGTAGTGCAGGGGCAGCCTCCACCAGGCCCCCACTCATGTCTCCCACCACCCCCACCCCCCATCATCCAGGGGCACCCTCCACCAGGCCCCCACTCATGTCCCCCTGCACCCCCAGCATCCAGGGGCACCTTCCACAAGGCCCCCACTCATGTCTCCCATCACCCCCACCCCCCAGCAGTGATGGGGCAGCCTCCACCAGGCCCCCACTCATGTCTCCCACCACCCCACCCTCCAGCATCCAGGGCGCCCTCCACCAGGCCCCCACACATGTCTCCCACCACCCCCAATCCCCAGCAGTGCAGGGGCAGCCTCCACCAGGCCCCCACTCATGCCTCCCATCACCCCACCCCCAGCAGTGCAGGGGCAGCCTCCACCAGGCCCCCACTCATGTCTCCCATCACCGCCACTCCCCAGCAGTGCAGGGCACCCTCCACCAGGCCCCCACTCATGTCCCCCTGCACCCCCACCCCCCAGCAGTGCAGGGGCAGCCTCCACCAGGCCCCCACTCATGTCTCCCATCACCCCCACCCCCAGCAGTGCAGGGCACCCTCCACCAGGCCCCCACACATGTCTCCCACCCCCCCCACCCCCCAGCAGTGCAGGGGCACCCTCCACCAGGCCCCCACACATGTCCCCCTGCACCCCCACCCCCCAGCATCCAGGGGCACCCTCCACCAGGCCCCCACACATGTCCCCCTGCACCCCCACCCCACAGCATCCAGGGGCAGCCTCCACCAGGCCCCCACTCATGTCTCCCACCACCCCCACCCCCCAGCATCCAGGGGCACCCTCCACCAGGCCCCCACCCATGTCCAACTCATGTCTCCCACCACTCCCACCCCTCAGCAGTGCAGGGGCAGCCTCCACCAGGCCCCCACTCATGTCTCCCATCACCCCCACCTCCCAGCAGTGCAGGGCACCCTCCACCAGGCCCCCACACATGTCTCCCATCACCCCCAACCCCAGCAGTGCAGGGGCAGCCTCCACCAGACCCCCACACATGTCTCCCACCACCCCCACCCCCAGCAGTGCAGGGGCAGCCTCCACCAGGCCCCCACTCATGTCTCCCATCACCCCCAACCCCAGCAGTGCAGGGGCAGCCTCCACCAGGCCCCCACTCATGTCTCCCATCACCCCCACCCCCCAGCAGTGCAGGGCACCCTCCACCAGGCCCCCACTCATGTCCCCCTGCACCCCCACCCCCCAGCAGTGCAGGGGCAGCCTCCACCAGGCCCCCACTCATGTCTCCCATCACCCCCACCCCCAGCAGTGCAGGGCACCCTCCACCAGGCCCCCACACATGTCTCCCACCCCCCCCACCCTCCAGCAGTGCAGGGGCACCCTCCACCAGGCCCCCACACATGTCCCCCTGCACCCCCACCCCCCAGCATCCAGGGGCACCCTCCACCAGGCCCCCACACATGTCCCCCTGCACCCCCACCCCACAGCATCCAGGGGCAGCCTCCACCAGGCCCCACTCATGTCTCCCACCACCCCCACCCCCCAGCATCCAGGGGCACCCTCCACCAGGCCCCCACCCATGTCCAACTCATGTCTCCCACCACTCCCACCCCTCAGCAGTGCAGGGGCAGCCTCCACCAGGCCCCCACTCATGTCTCCCATCACCCCCACCTCCCAGCAGTGCAGGGCACCCTCCACCAGGCCCCCACACATGTCCCCCTGCACCCCGGCCCCCACACATGTCCCCCTGCACCCCCAACCACAAGCATCCAGGGGCACCCTCCACCAGGCCCCCACACATGTCCCCCTGCACCCCCACCCCACAGCATCCAGGGGCAGCCTCCACCAGGCCCCCACACATGTCCCCCTGCACTCCCACCCACAAGCATCCCGGCGCAGCCTCCACCAGGCCCCGACTCATGTCTCCCATCACCCCCACCTCCCAGCAGTGCAGGGCACCCTCCACAAGGCCCCCACACATGTCCCCCTGCACCCCCAGCATCCAGGGGCACCCTCCACCAGGCCCCCACACATGTCCCCCTGCACCCCCACCCCACAGCATCCAGGGTCAGCCTCCACCAGGCCCCCACTCATGTCTCCCACCACCCCCACCCCCCAGCATCCAGGGGCACCCTCCACCAGGCCCCCACTCATGTCCAACTCATGTCTCCCACCACTCCCACCCCCCAGCAGTGCAGGGGCAGCCTCCACCAGGCCCCCACTCATGTCTCCCATCACCCCCACCCCCCAGCAGTGCAGGGCACCGTCCACCAGGCCCCCACACATGTCCCCCTGCACCCCCACCCACAAGCATCCAGGGGCACCCTCCACCAGGCCCCCACACATGTCCCCCTGCACCCCCACCCCACAGCATCCGGGGGCAGCCTCCACCAGGCCCCCACACATGTCCCCCTGCACTCCCACCCACAAGCATCCAGGCGCACCCTCCACCAGGCCCCCACACATGTCCCCCTGCACCCCCACCCCCAGCATCCAGGGGCACCCTCCACCAGGCCCCCACATGTCCCCCTGCACCTCCACCCCACAGCATCCAGGGGCAGCCTCCACCAGGCCCCCACTCATGTCTCCCACCACCCCCACCCCCAGCAGTGCAGGGGCAGCCTCCACCAGGCCCCCACTCATGTCCCCCACCACCCCCACCCCCCAGCATCCAGGGGCACCCTCCACCAGGCCCCCACTCATGTCTCCCATCACCCCCACCCCCCAGCAGTGCAGGGGCAGCCTCAACCAGGCCCCCACTCATGTCTCCCACCACCCCCACCCCCCAGCATCCAGGGGCACCCTCTACCAGGCCCCCACTCATGTCCTCCTGCACCCCCGACCCCCCGCATCCAGGGGCAGCCTCCACCAGGACCCCACTCATGTCTCCCATCACCCCCACCCCCCAGTAGTGCAGGGGCAGCCTCCACCAGGCCCCCACTCATGTCTCCCACCACCCCCACCCCTCAGCATCCAGGGGCACCCTCCACCAGGCCCCCACTCATGTCCCCCTGCACCCCCACCCCCCAGCATCCAGGGGCACCCTCCACCAGGCCCCCACTCATGTCTCCCATCACCCTCACCCCCCAGCAGTGCAGGGCACCCTCCACCAGGCCCCCACTCATGTCTCCCACCACCCCCACCCCCCAGCAGTGCAGGGGCAGCCTCCACCAGGCCCCCACTCATGTCTCCCACCACCCCACCCCCCAGCATCCAGGGGCACCATCCACCAGGCCCCCACTCATGTCCCCCTGCACCCCCACCCCCCAGCATCCAGGGGCAGCCTCCACCAGGCCCCCACTCATGTCTCCCATCACCCCCACCCCCCAGCAGTGCAGGGGCAGCCTCCACCAGGCCCCCACTCATGTCTCCCACCGCTCCACCCCCAGCATCCAGGGGCACCCTCCACCAGGCCCCCACTCATGTCCCCCTGCACCCCCACCCCCCAGCATCCAGGGGCACCCTCCACCAGGCCCCCAATCATGTCTCCCATCACCCTCACCCCCCAGCAGTGCAGGGCACCCTCCACCAGGCCCTCATTCATGTCCCCCTGCACTCCCACCCCCCAGCATCCAGGGGCACCCTCCACCAGGCCCCCACTCATGTCTAACTCATGTCTCCCACCACCCCCACCCCCCAGCAGTGCAGGGCACCCTCCACCAGGCCCCCACACATGTCTCCCACCACCCCCACCCCCCAGCAGTGCAGGGCACCCTCCACCAGGCCCCCACACATGTCTCCCACCACCCCCAACCCCCAGCAGTGCAGGGGCAGCCTCCACCAGGCCCCCACTCATGTCTCCCATTACCCGACCCCCAGCAGTGCAGGGGCAGCCTCCACCAGGCCTCCACTCATGTTTCCCATCACCGCCACTCCCCAGCAGTGCAGGGCACCCTCCACCAGGCCCCCACTCATGTCCCCCTGCACCACCACCCCCCAGCAGTGCAGGGCACCCTCCACCAGGCCCCCACACATGTTTCCCACCACCCCCAACCCCCAGCAGTGCAGGGCACCCTCCACCAGGCCCCCACACATGTCTCCCACCACCCCCACCCCCCAGCAGTGCAGGGGCAGCCTCCACCAGGCCCCCACTCATGTCTCCCATCACCCCCACCCCCCAGCAGTGGAGTGCACCCTCCACCAGGCTCCACACATGTCCCCCTGCACCCCCACCCCCCAGCATCCAGGGCACCCTCCACCAGGCCCCCACACATGTCCCCCTGCACCCCCACCCCACAGCATCCAGGGGCAGCCTCCACTAGGCCCCTACTCATGTCTCCCACCACCCCCACCCCCCAGCATCCAGGGGAACCCTCCACCAGGCCCCCACTCATGTCCAACTCATGTCTCCCACCACCCCCACCCCCCAGCAGTGCAGGGCACCCTCCACCAGGCCCCCACACATGTCTCCCGCCCCCCCCACCCCCCAGCAGTGCAGGGGCAGCCTCCACCAGGCCCCCACTCATGTCTCCCATCACCCCCACCCCCAGCAGTGCAAGGCACCCTCCACCAGGCCCCCACACATGTCCCCCTGCACCACCACCCCCAGCATCCAGGGGCACCCTCCACCAGGCCCCCACATGTCCCCCTGCACCTCCACCCCACAGCATCCAGGGGCAGCCTCCACCAGGCCCCCACTCATGTCTCCCACCACCCCCACCCCCCAGCAGTGCAGGGGCAGCCTCCACCAGGCCCCCACTCATGTCTCCCACCACCCCCACCCCCCAGCATCCAGGGGCACCCTCCAGCAGGCCCCCACTCATGTCTCCCACCACCCCCACCCCCCAGCAGTGCAGGGGCAGCCTCCACCAGGCCCCCACTCATGTCCCCCTGCACCCCCACCCACAAGCATCCAGGGGCACCCTCCACCAGGCCCCCACACATGTCCCCCTGCACCCCCACCCCACAGCATCCAGGGGCAGCCTCCACCAGGCCCCCACACATGTCCCCCTGCACTCCCACCCACAAGCATCCAGGCGCACCCTCCACCAGGCCCCCACACATGTCCCCCTGCACCCCCACCCCCAGCATCCAGGGGCACCCTCCACCAGGCCCCCACATGTCCCCCTGCACCTCCACCCCACAGCATCCAGGGGCAGCCTCCACCAGGCCCCCACTCATGTCTCCCACCACCCCCACCCCCAGCAGTGCAGGGGCAGCCTCCACCAGGCCCCCACTCATGTACCCCACCACCCCCACCCCCCAGCATCCAGGGGCACCCTCCACCAGGCCCCCACTCATGTCTCCCATCACCCCCACCCCCCAGCAGTGCAGGGGCAGCCTCAACCAGGCCCCCACTCATGTCTCCCACCACCCCCACCCCCCAGCATCCAGGGGCACCCTCTACCAGGCCCCCACTCATGTCCTCCTGCACCCCCGACCCCCCGCATCCAGGGGCAGCCTCCACCAGGACCCCACTCATGTCTCCCATCACCCCCACCCCCCAGTAGTGCAGGGGCAGCCTCCACCAGGCCCCCACTCATGTCTCCCACCACCCCCACCCCTCAGCATCCAGGGGCACCCTCCACCAGGCCCCCACTCATGTCCCCCTGCACCCCCACCCCCCAGCATCCAGGGGCACCCTCCACCAGGCCCCCACTCATGTCTCCCATCACCCTCACCCCCCAGCAGTGCAGGGCACCCTCCACCAGGCCCCCACTCATGTCTCCCACCACCCCCACCCCCCAGCAGTGCAGGGGCAGCCTCCACCAGGCCCCCACTCATGTCTCCCACCACCCCACCCCCCAGCATCCAGGGGCACCATCCACCAGGCCCCCACTCATGTCCCCCTGCACCCCCACCCCCCAGCATCCAGGGGCAGCCTCCACCAGGCCCCCACTCATGTCTCCCATCACCCCCACCCCCCAGCAGTGCAGGGGCAGCCTCCACCAGGCCCCCACTCATGTCTCCCACCGCTCCACCCCCCAGCATCCAGGGGCACCCTCCACCAGGCCCCCACTCATGTCCCCCTGCACCCCCACCCCCCAGCATCCAGGGGCACCCTCCACCAGGCCCCCACTCATGTCTCCCATCACCCTCACCCCCCAGCAGTGCAGGGCACCCTCCACCAGGCCCTCATTCATGTCCCCCTGCACTCCCACCCCCCAGCATCCAGGGGCACCCTCCACCAGGCCCCCACTCATGTCTAACTCATGTCTCCCACCACCCCCACCCCCCAGCAGTGCAGGGCACCCTCCACCAGGCCCCCACACATGTCTCCCACCACCCCCACCCCCCAGCAGTGCAGGGCACCCTCCACCAGGCCCCCACACATGTCTCCCACCACCCCCAACCCCCAGCAGTGCAGGGGCAGCCTCCACCAGGCCCCCACTCATGTCTCCCATTACCCGACCCCCAGCAGTGCAGGGGCAGCCTCCACCAGGCCTCCACTCATGTTTCCCATCACCGCCACTCCCCAGCAGTGCAGGGCACCCTCCACCAGGCCCCCACTCATGTCCCCCTGCACCACCACCCCCCAGCAGTGCAGGGCACCCTCCACCAGGCCCCCACACATGTCTCCCACCACCCCCAACCCCCAGCAGTGCAGGGCACCCTCCACCAGGCCCCCACACATGTCTCCCACCACCCCCACCCCCCAGCAGTGCAGGGGCAGCCTCCACCAGGCCCCCACTCATGTCTCCCATCACCCCCACCCCCCAGCAGTGGAGTGCACTCTCCACCAGGCTCCACACATGTCCCCCTGCACCCCCACCCCCCAGCATCCAGGGCACCCTCCACCAGGCCCCCACACATGTCCCCCTGCACCCCCACCCCACAGCATCCAGGGGCAGCCTCCACCAGGCCCCTACTCATGTCTCCCACCACCCCCACCCCCCAGCATCCAGGGGAACCCTCCACCAGGCCCCCACTCATGTCCAACTCATGTCTCCCACCACCCCCACCCCCCAGCAGTGCAGGGCACCCTCCACCAGGCCCCCACACATGTCTCCCGCCCCCCCCACCCCCCAGCAGTGCAGGGGCAGCCTCCACCAGGCCCCCACTCATGTCTCCCATCACCCCCACCCCCAGCAGTGCAAGGCACCCTCCACCAGGCCCCCACACATGTCCCCCTGCACCACCACCCCCAGCATCCAGGGGCACCCTCCACCAGGCCCCCACATGTCCCCCTGCACCTCCACCCCACAGCATCCAGGGGCAGCCTCCACCAGGCCCCCACTCATGTCTCCCACCACCCCCACCCCCCAGCAGTGCAGGGGCAGCCTCCACCAGGCCCCCACTCATGTCTCCCACCACCCCCACCCCCCAGCATCCAGGGGCACCCTCCACCAGGCCCCCACTCATGTCTCCCATCACCCCCACCCCCCAGCAGTGCAGGGGCAGCCTCAACCAGGCCCCCACTCATGTCTCCCACCACCCCCCAGCATCCAGGGACACCCTCTACCAGGCCCCCACTCATGTCCTCCTGCACCCCCATCCCCCCCGCATCCAGGGGCAGCCTCCACCAGGCCCCCACTCATGTCTCCCATCACCCCCACCCCCCAGTAGTGCAGGGGCAGCCTCCACCAGGCCCCCACTCATGTCTCCCACCACCCCCACCCCCCAGCATCTAGGGGCACCCTCCAACAGGCCCCCACTCATGTCCCCCTGCATCCCCACCCCCCAGCATCCAGGGGCACCCTCCACCAGGTCCCCACTCATGTCTCCCATCACCCTCACCCCCCAGCAGTGCAGGGCACCCTCCACCAGGCCCCCAATCATGTCTCCCATCACCCCCACCCCCCAGCAGTGCAGGGGCAGCCTCCACCAGGCCCCCACTCATTTCTCCCACCACCCCACCCCCCAGCATCCAGGGGCACCCTCCACCGGGACCCCACTCATGTCCCCCTGCACCCCCAACCCCCAGCATCCAGGGGCAGCCTCCACCAGGCCCCCACTCATGACTCTCATCACCCCCACCCCCCAGCAGTGCAGGGGCAGCCTCCACCAGGCCCCCACTCATGTCTCCCACCGCCCCACCCCCCAGCATCCAGGGGCACCCTCCACCAGGCCCCCACTCATGTCCCCCTGGACCCCCACCCCCCAGCATTCAGGGGCACCCTCCACCTGGCCCCCACTCATGTCTCCCATCACCCTCACCCCCCAGCAGTGCAGGGCACCCTCCACCAGGCCCTCATTCATGTCCCCCTGCACTCCCACCCCCCAGCATCCAGGGGCACCCTCCACCAGGCCCCCACTCATGTCCAACTCATGTCTCCCACCACCCCCACCCCCCAGCAGTGCAGGGCACCCTCCACCAGGCCCCCACACATGTCTCCCACCACCCCCACCCCCCAGCATCCAGGGGCACCCTCCACCAGGCCCCCACTCATGTCTCCCATCACCCCCACCCCCCAGCAGTACAGGGGCAGCCTCCACCAGGCCCCCACTCATGTCGACCACCACCCCCACCCCCCAGCAGTGCAGGGCACCCTCCACCAGGCCCCCACACATGTCTCCCACCACCCCCAACCCCCAGCAGTGCAGGGGCAGCCTCCACCAGGCCCCCACTCATGTCTCCCATCACCCCACCCCCAGCAGTGCAGGGGCAGCCTCCACCAGGCCCCCACTCATGTCTCCATCACCCCACCCCCAGCAGTGCAGGGGCAGCCTCCACCAGGCCCCCACTCATGTCCCCCTGCACCCCCACCCCCCAGCAGTGCAGGGGCAGCCTCCACCAGGCACCCACTCATGTCTCCCATCACCCCCACCCCCCAGCAGTGCAGGGCACCCTCCACCAGGCCCCCACACATGTCTCCCACCACCCCCACCCCCAAGCAGTGCAGGGGCAGCCTCCACCAGGCCCCCACCCATGTCTCCCATCACCCCCACCTCCCAGCAGTGCAGGGCACCCTCCACCAGGCCCCCACACATGTCCCCCTGCACCCCCACCCCCCAGCATCCAGGGGCACCCTCCACCAGGCCCCCACACATGTCCCCCTGCACCCCCACCCCACAGCATCCAGGGGCAGCCTCCACCAGGCCCCCACTCATGTCTCCCACCACCCCCACCCCCCAGCATCCAGGGGCACCCTCCACCAGGCCCCCACTCATGTCCAACTCATGTCTCCCACCACCCCACCCCCCAGCAGTGCAGGGGCAGCCTCCACCAGGCCCCCACTCATGTCCCCCTGCACCCCCACCCACAAGCATCCAGGGGCACCCTCCACCAGGCCCCCACACATATCCCCCTGCACCCCCACCCCCCAGCCTCCAGGGGCACCCTCCACCAGGCCCCCACTCATGTCTCCCATCACCCCCACCCCCCAGCAGTACAGGGGCAGCCTCCACCAGGCCCCCACACATGTCCCCCTGCACCCCCACCCCCCAGCATCCAGGGGCACCCTCCACCAGTCCCCCACACATGTCCCCCTGCACCCCCACCCCACAGCATCCAGGGGCAGCCTCCACCAGGCCCCCACTCATGTCTCCCACCACCTCCACCCCCCAGCATCCAGGGGCACCCTCCACCAGGCCCCCACTCATGTCCAACTCATGTCTCCCACCACCCCACCCCCCAGCAGTGCAGGGGCAGCCTCCACCAGGCCCCCACTCATGTCTCCCATCACCCCCACCCCTCAGCAGTGCAGGGCACCCTCCACCAGGCCCCCACACATGTCCCCCTGCACCCCCACCCACAAGCATCCAGGGGCACCCTCCACCAGGCCCCCACACATATCCCCCTGCACCCCCACCCCCCAGCCTCCAGGGGCACCCTCCACCAGGCCCCCACTCATGTCTCCCATCACCCCCACCCCCCCGCAGTACAGGGGCAGCCTCCACCAGGCCCCCACTCATGTCGACCACCACCCCCACCCCCCAGCAGTGCAGGGCACCCTCCACCAGGCCCCCACACATGTCTCCCACCACCCCCAACCCCCAGCAGTGCAGGGGCAGCCTCCACCAGGCCCCCACTCATGTCTCCCATCACCCCACCCCCAGCAGTGCAGGGGCAGCCTCCACCAGGCCCCCACTCATGTCCCCCTGCATCCCCACCCCCCAGCAGTGCAGGGGCAGCCTCCACCAGGCCCCCACTCATGTCCCCCTGCACCCCCACCCCCCAGCAGTGCAGGGGCAGCCTCCACCAGGCCCCCACTCATGTCTCCCATCACCCCCACCCCCCAGCAGTGCAGGGGCAGCCTCCACCAGGCCCCCACTCATTTCTCCCACCACCCCACCCCCCAGCATCCAGGGGCACCCTCCACCGGGCCCCCACTCATGTCCCCCTGCACCCCCAACCCCCAGCATCCAGGGGCAGCCTCCACCAGGCCCCCACTCATGACTCTCATCACCCCCACCCCCCAGCAGTGCAGGGGCAGCCTCCACCAGGCCCCCACTCATGTCTCCCACCGCCCCACCCCCCAGCATCCAGGGGCACCCTCCACCAGGCCCCCACTCATGTCCCCCTGGACCCCCACCCCCCAGCATCCAGGGGCACCCTCCACCTGGCCCCCACTCATGTCTCCCATCACCCTCACCCCCCAGCAGTGCAGGGCACCCTCCACCAGGCCCTCATTCATGTCCCCCTGCACTCCCACCCCCCAGCATCCAGGGGCAGCCTCCACCAGGCCCCCACTCATGTCTCCCATCACCCCACCCCCAGCAGTGCAGGGGCAGCCTCCACCAGGCCCCCACTCATGTCTCCCATCACCCCACCCCCAGCAGTGCAGGGGCAGCCTCCACCAGGCCCCCACTCATGTCCCCCTGCACCCCCACCCCCCAGCAGTGCAGGGGCAGCCTCCACCAGGCACCCACTCATGTCTCCCATCACCCCCACCCCCCAGCAGTGCAGGGCACCCTCCACCAGGCCCCCACACATGTCTCCCACCACCCCCACCCCCAAGCAGTGCAGGGGCAGCCTCCACCAGGCCCCCACCCATGTCTCCCATCACCCCCACCTCCCAGCAGTGCAGGGCACCCTCCACCAGGCCCCCACACATGTCCCCCTGCACCCCCACCCCCCAGCATCCAGGGGCACCCTCCACCAGGCCCCCACACATGTCCCCCTGCACCCCCACCCCACAGCATCCAGGGGCAGCCTCCACCAGGCCCCCACTCATGTCTCCCACCACCCCCACCCCCCAGCATCCAGGGGCACCCTCCACCAGGCCCCCACTCATGTCCAACTCATGTCTCCCACAACCCCACCCCCCAGCAGTGCAGGGGCAGCCTCCACCAGGCCCCCACTCATGTCTCCCATCACCCCCACCCCTCAGCAGTGCAGGGCACCCTCCACCAGGCCCCCACACATGTCCCCCTGCACCCCCACCCACAAGCATCCAGGGGCACCCTCCACCAGGCCCCCACACATATCCCCCTGCACCCCCACCCCCCAGCCTCCAGGGGCACCCTCCACCAGGCCCCCACTCATGTCTCCCATCACCCCCACCCCCCAGCAGTACAGGGGCAGCCTCCACCAGGCCCCCACTCATGTCGACCACCACCCCCACCCCCCAGCAGTGCAGGGCACCCTCCACCAGGCCCCCACACATGTCTCCCACCACCCCCAACCCCCAGCAGTGCAGGGGCAGCCTCCACCAGGCCCCCACTCATGTCTCCCATCACCCCACCCCCAGCAGTGCAGGGGCAGCCTCCACCAGGCCCCCACTCATGTCTCCCATCACCCCACCCCCAGCAGTGCAGGGGCAGCCTCCACCAGGCCCCCACTCATGTCCCCCTGCACCCCCACCCCCCAGCAGTGCAGGGGCAGCCTCCACCAGGCACCCACTCATGTCTCCCATCACCCCCACCCCCCAGCAGTGCAGGGCACCCTCCACCAGGCCCCCACACATGTCTCCCACCACCCCCACCCCCAAGCAGTGCAGGGGCAGCCTCCACCAGGCCCCCACCCTTGTCTCCCATCACCCCCACCTCCCAGCAGTGCAGGGCACCCTCCACCAGGCCCCCACACATGTCCGCCTGCACCCCCACCCCCCAGCATCCAGGGGCATCCTCCACCAGGCCCCCACACATGTCTCCCACCACCCCCACCCCCAAGCAGTGCAGGGGCAGCCTCCACCAGGCCCCCAACCATGTCTCCCATCACCCCCACCTCCCAGCAGTGCAGGGCACCCTCCACCAGGCCCCCACACATGTCCCCCTGCACCCCCACCCCCCCGCATCCAGGGGCACCCTCCACCAGGCCCCCACACATGTCCCCCTGCACCCCCACCCCACAGCATCCAGGGGCAGCCTCCACCAGGCCCCCACTCATGTCTCCCACCACCCCCACCCCCCAGCATCCAGGGGCACCCTCCACCAGGCCCCCACTCATGTCCAACTCATGTCTCCCACCACCCCACCCCCCAGCAGTGCAGGGGCAGCCTCCACCAGGCCCCCACTCATGTCTCCCATCACCCCCACCCCTCAGCAGTGCAGGGCACCCTCCACCAGGCCCCCACACATGTCCCCCTGCACCCCCACCCACAAGCATCCAGGGGCACCCTCCACCAGGCCCCCACACATATCCCCCTGCACCCCCCCACAGCATCCAGGGGCAGCCCCCACCAGGCCCCCACACATGTCCCCCTGCACCCCCACCCACAAGCATCCAGGGGCACCCTCCACCAGGCCCCCACACATGTCCCCCTGCACCCCCACCCCCAGCATCCAGGGGCACCCTCCACCAGGCCCCCACATGTCCCCCTGCACCTCCACCCCACAGCATCCAGGGGCAGCCTCCACCAGGCCCCCACTCATGTCTCCCACCACCCCCTCCCCCCAGCAGTGCAGGGGCAGCCTCCACCAGGCCCCCACTCATGTCTCCCACCACCCCCACCCCCCAGCATCCAGGGGCACCCTCCACCAGGCCCCCACTCATGTCTCCCATCACCCCCACCCCCCAGCAGTGCAGGGGCAGCCTCAACCAGGCCCCCAATCATGTCTCCCACCACCCCCACCCCCCAGCATCCAGGTGCACCCTCTACCAGGCCCCCACTCATGTCCTCCTGCACCCCCACCCCCCCGCATCCAGGGGCAGCCTCCACCAGGCCCCCACTCATGTCTCCCATTACCCCCACCCCCCAGTAGTGCAGGGGCAGCCTCCACCAGGCCCCCACTCATGTCGACCACCACCCCACCCCCCAGCATCCAGGGGCACCCTCCACCAGGCCCCCACTCATGTCCCCCTGCACCCCCACCCCCCAGTCCCCAGGGGCACCCACCACCAGGCCCCCACTGATGTCTCTCATCACCCTCACCCCCCAGCAGTGCAGGGCACCCTCCACCAGGGCCCCACTCATGTCTCCCATCACCCCCACCCCCCAGCAGTGCAGGGCAGCCTCCACCAGGCCCCCACTCATGTCTCCCACCACCCCACCCCCCAGCATCCAGGGGCACCCTCCACCAGGCCCCAACTCATGTCCCCCTGCACCCCCACCCCCCAGCATCCAGGGGCAGCCTCCACCAGGCCCCCACTCATGTCTCCCATCACCCCCACCCCCCAGCAGTGCAGGGGCAGCCTCCACCAGGCCCCCACTCATGTCTCCCACCGCCCCACCCCCCAGCATCCAGGGGCACCCTCCACCTGGCCCCCACTCATGTCCCCCTGGACCCCCACCCCCCAGCATCCAGGGGCACCCTCCACCAGGCCCCCACTCATGTCTCCCATCACCCACACCCCCCAGCAGTGCAGGGCACCCTCCACTAGGCCCTCATTCATGTCCCCCTGCACTCCCACCCCCCAGCATCCAGGGGCACCCTCCACCAGGCCCCCACTCATGTCTAACTCATGTCTCCATCACCCCCACCCCCCAGCAGTGCAGGGCACCCTCCACCAGGCCCCCACACATGTCTCCCACCACCCCCACCCCCCAGCATCCAGGGGCACCCTCCACCAGGCCCCCACTCATGTCTCCCATCACCCCCACACCCCAGCAGTGCAGGGCACCCTCCACCAGGCCCCCACACATGTCTCCCACCACCCCCAACCCCCAGCAGTGCAGGGGCAGCCTCCACCAGGACCCCACTCATGTCTCCCATCACCCCACCCCCAGCAGTGCAGGGGCAGCCTCCACCAGGCCCCCACTCATGTCTCCCATCACCGCCACTCCCCAGCAGTGCAGGGGACCCTCCACCAGGCCCCCACTCATGTCCCCCTGCACCCCCACCCCCCAGCAGTGCAGGGGCAGCCTCCACCAGGCCCCCACTCATGTCTCCCATCACCCCACCCCCAGCAGTGCAGGGGCAGCCTCCACCAGGCCCCCACTGAAGTCTCCCATCATCGCCACTCCCCAGCAGTGCAGGGCACCCTCCACCAGGCCCCCACACATGTCTCCCACCACCCCCACCCCCCAGCAGTGCAGGGGCAGCCTCCACCAGGCCCCTACTCATGTCTCCCATCACCCCCACCCCCAGCAATGCAGGGGCAGCCTCCACCAGGCCCCCACTCATGTCTCCCATCACCCCCACCCCCCAGCAGTGCAGGGCACCCTCCACCAGGCCCCCACTCATGTCCCCATGCATCCCCACCCCCCAGCAGTGCAGGGGCAGCCTCCACCAGGCCCCCACTCATGTCTCCCATCACCCCCACCCCCCAGCAGTGCAGGGCACCCTCCACCAGGCCCCCACACATCTCTCCCACCACCCCCACCCTCCAGCAGTGCAGGGGCAGCCTCCACCAGGCCCCCACTCATGTCTCCCATCACCCCCACCTCCCAGCCGTGCAGGGCACCCTCCACCAGGCCCCCACACATGTCCCCCTGCACCCCCACCCCACAGCATCCAGGGGCAGCCTCCACCAGGCCCCCACTCATGTCTCCCACCACCCCCACCCCCCAGCATCCAGGGGCACCCTCCACCAGGCCCCCACTCATGTCCAGCTCATGTCTCCCACCACCCCCACCCCCCAGCAGTGCAGGGGCAGCCTCCACCAGGCCCCCACTCATGTCTCCCATCACCCCCACCCCCCAGCAGTGCAGGGCACCCTCCACCAGGCCCCCACACATGTCCCCCTGCACCCCCACCCACAAGCATCCAGGGGCACCCTCCACCAGGCCCCCACACATGTCCCCCTGCACATCTACCCCACAGCATCCAGGGGCAGCCTCCACCAGGCCCCCACTCATGTCTCCCACCACCCCCACCCCCAGCATCCAGGGGCACCCTCCAACAGGCCCCCACTCATGTCCAACTCATGTCTACCACCACCCCCACCCCCCAGCAGTGCAGGGCACCCTCCACCAGGCCCCCACACATGTCTCCCACCACCCCCACCCCCCAGCAGTGTAGGGGCAGCCTCCACCAGGCCCCCACTCATGTCTCCCATCACCCCCACCCCCAGCAGTGCAGGGCACCCTCCACCAGGCCCCCACACATGTCCCCCAGCACCACCACCCCCAGCATCCAGGGGCACCCTCTACCAGGCCCCCACATGTCCCCCTGCACCTCCACCCCACAGCATCCAGGGGCAGCCTCCACCAGGCCCCCACTCATGTCTCCCACTACCCCCACCCCCCAGCAGTGCAGGGGCAGCCTCTACCAGGCCCCCACTCATGTCTCCCACCACCCCCAACCCCCAGCATCCAGGGGCACCCTCCACCAGGCCCCCACTCATGTCTCCCATCACCCCCACCCCCCAGCAGTGCAGGGGCAGCCTCAACCAGGCCCCCACTCATGTCTTCCACCACCCCCACCCCCCAGCATCCAGGGGCACCCTCTTCCAGGCCCCCACTAATGTCCTCCTGCACCCCCACCCCCCCGCATCCAGGGGCAGCCTCCACCAAGCCCCCACTCATGTCTCCCATCACCCCCACCCCCCAGTAGTGCAGGGGCAGCCTCCACCAGGCCCCCACTCATGTCTCCCACCACCCCCACCCCCCATCATCCAGGGGCACCCTCCACCAGGCCCCCACTCATGTCCCCCTGCACCCCCACCCCCCAGCATCCAGGGGCACCCTCCACAAGGCCCCCACTCATGTCTCCCATCACCCCCACCCCCCAGCAGTGCAGGGGCAGCCTCCACCAGGCCCCCACTCATGTCTCCCACCACCCCACCCTCCAGCATCCAGGGCACCCTCCACCAGGCCCCCACACATGTCTCCCACCACCCCCAATCCCCAGCAGTGCAGGGGCAGCCTCCACCAGGCCCCCACTCATGTCTCCCATCACCCCCAACCCCAGCAGTGCAGGGGCAGCCTCCACCAGGCCCCCACTCATGTCTCACTGCACCCCCACCCCCCAGCAGTGCAGGGCACCCTCCACCAGACCCCCACACATGTCTCCCACCACCCCCACCCCCAGCATCCAGGCGCAGCCTCCACCAGGCCCCCACTCATGTCTCCCATCACCCCCAACCCCAGCAGTGCAGGGGCAGCCTCCACCAGGCCCCCACTCATGTCTCCCATCACCCCCACCCCCCAGCAGTGCAGGGCACCCTCCACCAGGCCCCCACTCATGTCCCCCTGCACCCCCACCCCCCAGCAGTGCAGGGGCAGCCTCCACCAGGCCCCCACTCATGTCTCCCATCACCCCCACCCCCAGCAGTGCAGGGCACCCTCCACCAGGCCCCCACACATGTCTCCCACCACCCCCCAGCAGTGCAGGGGCACCCTCCACCAGGCCCCCACACATGTCCCCCTGCACCCCCACCCCCCAGCATCCAGGGGCACCCTCCACCAGGCCCCCACACATGTCCCCCTGCACCCCCACCCCACAGCATCCAGGGGCAGCCTCCACCAGGCCCCCACTCATGTCTCCCACCACCCCCACCCCCAGCATCCAGGGGCACCCTCCACCAGGCCCCCACCCATGTCCAACTCATGTCTCCCACCACTCCCACCCCTCAGCAGTGCAGGGGCAGCCTCCACCAGGCCCCCACTCATGTCTCCCATCACCCCCACCTCCCAGCAGTGCAGGGCACCCTCCACCAGGCCCCCACACATGTCCCCCTGCACCCCGGCCCCCACACATGTCCCCCTGCACCCCCACCCACAAGCATCCAGGGGCACCCTCCACCAGGCCCCCACACATGTCCCCCTGCACCCCCACCCCACAGCATCCAGGGGCAGCCTCCACCAGGCCCCCACACATGTCCCCCTGCACTCCCACCCACAAGCATCCCGGCGCAGCCTCCACCAGGCCCCCACTCATGTCTCCCATCACCCCCACCTCCCAGCACTGCAGGGCACCCTCCACCAGGCCCCCACACATGTCCCCCTGCACCCCCACCCCCCAGCATCCAGGGGAACCCTCCACCAGGCCCCCACACATGTCCCCCTGCACCCCCACCCCACAGCATCCAGGAGCAGCCTCCACCAGGCCCCCACTCATGTCTCCCACCACCCCCAACCCCCAGCATCCAGGGGCACCCTCCACCAGGCCCCCACTCATGTCCAACTCATGTCTCCCACCACTCCCACCCCCCAGCAGTGCAGGGGCAGCCTCCACCAGGCCCCCACTCATGTCTCCCATCACCCCCACCCCCAGCAGTGCAGGGCACCGTCCACCAGGCCCCCACACATGTCCCCCTGCACCCCCACCCACAAGCATCCAGGGGCACCCTCCACCAGGCCCCCACACATGTCCCCCTGCACCCCCACCCCACAGCATCCAGGGGCAGCCTCCACCAGGCCCCCACACATGTCCCCCTGCACTCCCACCCACAAGCATCCAGGCGCACCCTCCACCAGGCCCCCACACATGTCCCCCTGCACCCCCACCCCCAGCATCCAGGGGCACCCTCCACCAGGCCCCCACATGTCCCCCTGCACCTCCACCCCACAGCATCCAGGGGCAGCCTCCACCAGGCCCCCACTCATGTCTCCCACCACCCCCACCCCCAGCAGTGCAGGGGCAGCCTCCACCAGGCCCCCACTCATGTCCCCCACCACCCCCACCCCCCAGCATCCAGGGGCACCCTCCACCAGGCCCCCACTCATGTCTCCCATCACCCCCACCCCCCAGCAGTGCAGGGGCAGCCTCAACCAGGCCCCCACTCATGTCTCCCACCACCCCCACCCCCCAGCATCCAGGGGCACCCTCCACCGGGCCCCCACTCATGTCCTCCTGCACCCCCGACCCCCCGCATCCAGGGGCAGCCTCCACCAGGACCCCACTCATGTCTCCCATCACCCCCAACCCCCAGTAGTGCAGGGGCAGCCTCCACCAGGCCCCCACTCATGTCTCCCACCACCCCCACCCCTCAGCATCCAGGGGCACCCTCCACCAGGCCCCCACTCATGTCCCCCTGCACCCCCACCCCCCAGCATCCAGGGGCACCCTCCACCAGGCCCCCACTCATGTCTCCCATCACCCTCACCCCCCAGCAGTGCAGGGCACCCTCCACCAGGCCCCCACTCATGTCTCCCATCACCCCCACCCCCCAGCAGTGCAGGGGCAGCCTCCACCAGGCCCCCACTCATGTCTCCCACCACCCCACCCCCCAGCATCCAGGGGCACCATCCACCAGGCCCCCACTCATGTCCCCCTGCACCCCCACCCCCCAGCATCCAGGGGCAGCCTCCACCAGGCCCCCACTCATGTCTCCCATCACCCCCACCCCCCAGCAGTGCAGGGGCAGCCTCCACCAGGCCCCCACTCATGTCTCCCACCGCTCCACCCCCCAGCATCCAGGGGCACCCTCCACCAGGCCCCCACTCATGTCCCCCTGCACCCCCACCCCCCAGCATCCAGGGGCACCCTCCACCAGGCCCCCACTCATGTCTCCCATCACCCTCACCCCCCAGCAGTGCAGGGCACCCTCCACCAGGCCCTCATTCATGTCCCCCTGCACTCCCACCCCCCAGCATCCAGGGGCACCCTCCACCAGGCCCCCACTCATGTCTAACTCATGTCTCCCACCACCCCCACCCCCCAGCAGTGCAGGGCACCCTCCACCAGGCCCCCACACATGTCTCCCACCACCCCCACCCCCCAGCAGTGCAGGGCACCCTCCACCAGGCACCCACACATGTCTCCCACCACCCCCAACCCCCAGCAGTGCAGGGGCAGCCTCCACCAGGCCCCCACTCATGGCTCCCATTACCCGACCCCCAGCAGTGCAGGGGCAGCCTCCACCAGGCCCCCACTCATGTCTCCCATCACCGCCACTCCCCAGCAGTGCAGGGCACCCTCCACCAGGCCCCCACTCATGTCCCCCTGCACCCCCACCCCCCAGCAGTGCAGGGCACCCTCCACCAGGCCCCCACACATGTCTCCCACCACCCCCAACCCCCAGCAGTGCAGGGCACCCTCCACCAGGCCCCCACACATGTCTCCCACCACCCCCACCCCCCAGCAGTGCAGGGGCAGCCTCCACCAGGCCCCCACTCATGTCTCCCATCACCCCCACCCCCCAGTAGTGGAGTGCACCCTCCACCAGGCTCCACACATGTCCCCCTGCACCCCCACCCCCCAGCATCCAGGGCACCCTCCACCAGGCCCCCACACATGTCCCCCTGCACCCCCACCCCACAGCATCCAGGGGCAGCCTCCACCAGGCCCCTACTCATGTCTCCCACCACCCCCACCCCCCAGCATCCAGGGGAACCCTCCACCAGGCCCCCACTCATGTCCAACTCATGTCTCCCACCACCCCCACCCCCCAGCAGTGCAGGGCACCCTCCACCAGGCCCCCACACATGTCTCCCGCCCCCCCCCCCCCCCCACCCCCCAGCAGTGCAGGGGCAGCCTCCACCAGGCCCCCACTCATGTCTCCCATCACCCCCACCCCCAGCAGTGCAGGGCACCCTCCACCAGGCCCCCACACGTGTCCCCCTGCACCACCACCCCCAGCATCCAGGGGCACCCTCCACCAGGCCCCCACATGTCCCCCTGCACCTCCACCCCACAGCATCCAGAGGCAGCCTCCACCAGGCCCCCACTCATGTCTCCCACCACCCCCACCCCCCAGCAGTGCAGGGGCAGCCTCCACCAGGCCCCCACTCATGTCTCCCACCACCCCCACCTCCCAGCATCCAGGGGCACCCTCCATCAGGCCCCCACTCATGTCCTCCTGCACCCCCATCCCCCCCGCATCCAGGGGCAGCCTCCACCAGGCCCCCACTCATGTCTCCCATCACCCCCACCCCCCAGTAGTGCAGGGGCAGCCTCCACCAGAACCCCACTCATGTCTCCCACCACCCCCACCCCCCAGCATCTAGGGGCACCCTCCACCAGGCCCCCACTCATGTCCCCCTGCATCCCCACCCCCCAGCATCCAGGGGCACCCTCCACCAGGTCCCCACTCATGTCTCCCATCACCCTCACCCCCCAGCAGTGCAGGGCACCCTCCACCAGGCCCCCAATCATGTCTCCCATCGCCCCCACCCCCCAGCAGTGCAGGGGCAGCCTCCACCAGGCCCCCACTCATTTCTCCCACCACCCCACCCCCCAGCATCCAGGGGCACCCTCCACCGGGCCCCCACTCATGTCCCCCTGCACCCCCAACCCCCAGCATCCAGGGGCAGCCTCCACCAGGCCCCCACTCATGACTCTCATCACCCCCACCCCCCAGCAGTGCAGGGGCAGCCTCCACCAGGCCCCCACTCATGTCTCCCACCGCCCCACCCCCCAGCATCCAGGGGCACCCTCCACCAGGCCCCCACTCATGTCCCCCTGGACCCCCACCCCCCAGCATCCACGGGCACCCTCCACCTGGCCCCCACTCATGTCTCCCATCACCCTCACCCCCCAGCAGTGCAGGGCACCCTCCACCAGGCCCTCATTCATGTCCCCCTGCACTCCCACCCCCCAGCATCCAGGGGCACCCTCCACCAGGCCCCCACTCATGTCCAACTCATGTCTCCCACCACCCCCACCCCCCAGCAGTGCAGGGCACCCTCCACCAGGCCCCCACACATGTCTCCCACCACCCCCACCCCCCAGCATCCAGGGGCACCCTCCACCAGGCCCCCACTCATGTCTCCCATCACCCCCACCCCCCAGCAGTACAGAGGCAGCCTCCACCAGGCCCCCACTCATGTCGACCACCACCCCCACCCCCCAGCAGTGCAGGGCACCCTCCACCAGGCCCCCACACATGTCTCCCACCACCCCCAACCCCCAGCAGTGCAGGGGCAGCCTCCACCAGGCCCCCACTCATGTCTCCCATCACCCCACCCCCAGCAGTGCAGGGGCAGCCTCCACCAGGCCCCCACTCATGTCTCCCATCACCCCACCCCCAGCAGTGCAGGGGCAGCCTCCACCAGGCCCCCACTCATGTCCCCCTGCACCCCCACCCCCCAGCAGTGCAGGGGCAGCCTCCACCAGGCACCCACTCATGTCTCCCATCACCCCCACCCCCCAGCAGTGCAGGGCACCCTCCACCAGGCCCCCACACATGTCTCCCACCACCCCCACCCCCAAGCAGTGCAGGGGCAGCCTCCACCAGGCCCCCACCCATGTCTCCCATCACCCCCACCTCCCAGCAGTGCAGGGCACCCTCCACCAGGCCCCCACACATGTCCCCCTGCACCCCCACCCCCCAGCATCCAGGGGCACCCTCCACCAGGCCCCCACACATGTCCCCCTGCACCCCCACCCCACAGCATCCAGGGGCAGCCTCCACCAGGCCCCCACTCATGTCTCCCACCACCCCCACCCCCCAGCATCCAGGGGCACCCTCCACCAGGCCCCCACTCATGTCCAACTCATGTCTCCCACCACCCCACCCCCCAGCAGTGCAGGGGCAGCCTCCACCAGGCCCCCACTCATGTCTCCCATCACCCCCACCCCTCAGCAGTGCAGGGCACCCTCCACCAGGCCCCCACACATGTCCCCCTGCACCCCCACCCACAAGCATCCAGGGGCACCCTCCACCAGGCCCCCACACATATCCCCCTGCACCCCCACCCCCCAGCCTCCAGGGGCACCCTCCACCAGGCCCCCACTCATGTCTCCCATCACCCCCACCCCCCAGCAGTACACGGGCAGCCTCCACCAGGCCCCCACTCATGTCGACCACCACCCCCACCCCCCAGCAGTGCAGGGCACCCTCCACCAGGCCCCCACACATGTCTCCCACCACCCCCAACCCCCAGCAGTGCAGGGGCAGCCTCCACCAGGCCCCCACTCATGTCTCCCATCACCCCACCCCCAGCAGTGCAGGGGCAGCCTCCACCAGGCCCCCACTCATGTCCCCCTGCATCCCCACCCCCCAGCAGTGCAGGGGCAGCCTCCACCAGGCCCCCACTCATGTCCCCCTGCACCCCCACCCCCCAGCAGTGCAGGGGCAGCCTCCACCAGGCCCCCACTCATGTCTCCCATCACCCCCACCCCCCAGCAGTGCAGGGGCAGCCTCCACCAGGCCCCCACTCATTTCTCCCACCACCCCACCCCCCAGCATCCAGGGGCACCCTCCACCGGGCCCCCACTCATGTCCCCCTGCACCCCCAACCCCCAGCATCCAGGGGCAGCCTCCACCAGGCCCCCACTCATGACTCTCATCACCCCCACCCCCCAGCAGTGCAGGGGCAGCCTCCACCAGGCCCCCACTCATGTCTCCCACTGCCCCACCCCCCAGCATCCAGGGGCACCCTCCACCAGGCCCCCACTCATGTCCCCCTGGACCCCCACCCCCCAGCATCCAGGGGCACCCTCCACCTGGCCCCCACTCATGTCTCCCATCACCCTCACCCCCCAGCAGTGCAGGGCACCCTCCACCAGGCCCTCATTCATGTCCCCCTGCACTCCCACCCCCCAGCATCCAGGGGCACCCTCCACCAGGCCCCCACTCATGTCCAACTCATGTCGACCACCACCCCCACCCCCCAGCAGTGCAGGGCACCCTCCACCAGGCCCCCACACATGTCTCCCACCACCCCCACCCCCCAGCATCCAGGGGCACCCTCCACCAGGCCCCCACTCATGTCTCCCATCACCCCCACCCCCCAGCAGTACAGGGGCAACCTCCACCAGGCCCCCACTCATGTCGACCACCACCCCCACCCCCCAGCAGTGCAGGGCACCCTCCACCAGGCCCCCACACATGTCTCCCACCACCCCCAACCCCCAGCAGTGCAGGGGCAGCCTCCACCAGGCCCCCACTCATGTCTCCCATCACCCCACCCCCAGCAGTGCAGGGGCAGCCTCCACCAGGCCCCCACTCATGTCTCCCATCACCCCACCCCCAGCAGTGCAGGGGCAGCCTCCACCAGGCCCCCACTCATGTCCCCCTGCACCCCCACCCCCCAGCAGTTCAGGGGCAGCCTCCACCAGGCACCCACTCATGTCTCCCATCACCCCCACCCCCCAGCAGTGCAGGGCACCCTCCACCAGGCCCCCACACATGTCTCCCACCACCCCCACCCCCAAGCAGTGCAGGGGCAGCCTCCACCAGGCCCCCACCCATGTCTCCCATCACCCCCACCTCCCAGCAGTGCAGGGCACCCTCCACCAGACCCCCACACATGTCCCCCTGCACCCCCACCCCCCAGCATCCAGGGGCACCCTCCACCAGGCCCCCACACATGTCCCCCTGCACCCCCACCCCACAGCATCCAGGGGCAGCCTCCACCAGGCCCCCACTCATGTCTCCCACCACCACCCACCCCCCAGCATCCAGGGGCACCCTCCACCAGGCCCCCACTCATGTCCAACTCATGTCTCCCACCACCCCACCCCCCAGCAGTGCAGGGGCAGCCTCCACCAGGCCCCCACTCATGTCTCCCATCACCCCCACCCCTCAGCAGTGCAGGGCACCCTCCACCAGGCCCCCACACATGTCCCCCTGCACCCCCACCCACAAGCATCCAGGGGCACCCTCCACCTGGCCCCCACACATATCCCCCTGCACCCCCACCCCCAGCCTCCAGGGGCACCCTCCACCAGGCCCCCACTCATGTCTCCCATCACCCCCACCCCCCAGCAGTACAGGGGCAGCCTCCACCAGGCCCCCACTCATGTCGACCACCACCCCCACCCCCCAGCAGTGCAGGGCACCCTCCACCAGGCCCCCACACATGTCTCCCACCACCCCCAACCCCCAGCAGTGCAGGGGCAGCCTCCACCAGGCCCCCACTCATGTCTCCCATCACCCCACCCCCAGCAGTGCAGGGGCAGCCTCCACCAGGCCCCCACTCATGTCTCCCATCACCCCACCCCCAGCAGTGCAGGGGCAGCCTCCACCAGGCCCCCACTCATGTCCCCCTGCACCCCCACCCCCCAGCAGTGCAGGGGCAGCCTCCACCAGGCACCCACTCATGTCTCCCATCACCCCCACCCCCCTGCAGTGCAGGGCACCCTCCACCAGGCCCCCACACATGTCCCCCTGCACCCCCAGCATCCAGGGGCACCCTCCACCAGGCCCCCACACATGTCTCCCACCACCCCCACCCCCAAGCAGTGCAGGGGCAGCCTCCACCAGGCCCCCAACCATGTCTCCCATCACCCCCACCTCCCAGCAGTGCAGGGCACCCTCCAACAGGCCCCCACACATGTCCCCCTGCACCCCCACCCCCCAGCATCCAGGGGCACCCTCCACAAGGCCCCCACACATGTCCCCCTGCACCCCCACCCCACAGCATCCAGGGGCAGCCTCCACCAGGCCCCCACTCATGTCTCCCACCACCCCCACCCCCCAGCATCCAGGGGCACCCTCCACCAGGCCCCCACTCATGTCCAACTCATGTCTCCCACCACCCCACCCCCCAGCAGTGCAGGGGCAGCCTCCACCAGGCCCCCACTCATGTCTCCCATCACCCCCACCCCTCAGCAGTGCAGGGCACCCTCCACCAGGCCCCCACACATGTCCCCCTGCACCCCCACCCACAAGCATCCAGGGGCACCCTCCACCAGGCCCCCACACATATCCCCCTGCACCCCCCCCCCCACAGCATCCAGGGGCAGCCTCCACCAGGCCCCCACACATGTCCCCCTGCACCCCCACCCACAAGCATCCAGGGGCACCCTCCACCAGGCCCCCACACATGTCCCCCTGCACCCCCACCCCCAGCATCCAGGGGCACCCTCCACCAGGCCCCCACATGTCCCCCTGCACCTCCACCCCACAGCATCCAGGGGCAGCCTCCACCAGGCCCCCACTCATGTCTCCCACCACCCCCTCCCCCCAGCAGTGCAGGGGCAGCCTCCACCAGGCCCCCACTCATGTCTCCCACCACCCCCACCCCCCAGCATCCAGGGGCACCCTCCACCAGGCCCCCACTCATGTCTCCCATCACCCCCACCCCCCAGCAGTGCAGGGGCAGTCTCAACCAGGCCCCCAATCATGTCGACCACCACCCCACCCCCCAGCATCCAGGGGCACCCTCCACCAGGCCCCCACTCATGTCCCCCTGCACCCCCACCCCCCAGTCCCCAGGGGCACCCACCACCATGCCCCCACTGATGTCTCCCATCACCCTCACCCCCCAGCAGTGCAGGGCACCCTCCACCAGGGCCCCACTCATGTCGCCCATCACCCCCACCCCCCAGCAGTGCAGGGCAGCCTCCACCAGGCCCCCACTCATGTCTCCCACCACCCCACCCCCCAGCATCCAGGGGCACCCTCCACCAGGCCCCCACTCATGTCCCCCTGCACCCCCACCCCCCAGCATCCAGGGGCAGCCTCCACCAGGCCCCCACTCATGTCTCCCATCACCCCCACCCCCCAGCAGTGCAGGGGCAGCCTCCACCAGGCCCCCACTCATGTCTCCCACCGCCCCACCCCCCAGCATCCAGGGGCACCCTCCACCAGGCCCCCACTCATGTCCCCCTGGACCCCCACCCCCCAGCATCCAGGGGCACCCTCCACCAGGCCCCCACTCATGTCTCCCATCACCCACACCCCCCAGCAGTGCAGGGCACCCTCCACTAGGCCCTCATTCATGTCCCCCTGCACTCCCACCCCCCAGCATCCAGGGGCACCCTCCACCAGGCCCCCACTCATGTCTAACTCATGTCTCCATCACCCCCACCCCCCAGCAGTGCAGGGCACCCTCCACCAGGCCCCCACACCTGTCTCCCACCACCCCCACCCCCCAGCATCCAGGGGCACCCTCCACCAGGCCCCCACTCATGTCTAACTCATGTCTCCCATCACCCCCACCCCCCAGCAGTGCAGGGCACCCTCCACCAGGCCCCCACACATGTCTCCCACCACCCCCAACCCCCAGCAGTGCAGGGGCAGCCTCCACCAGGACCCCACTCATGTCTCCCATCACCCCACCCCCAGCAGTGCAGGGGGAGCCTCCACCAGGCCCCCACTCATGTCTCCCATCACCGCCACTCCCCAGCAGTGCAGGGCACCCTCCACCAGGCCCCCACTCATGTCCCCCTGCACCCCCACCCCCCAGCAGTGCAGGGGCAGCCTCCACCAGGCCCCCACTCATGTCTCCCATCACCCCACCCCCAGCAGTGCAGGGGCAGCCTCCACCAGGCCCCCACTGATGTCTCCCATCATCGCCACTCCCCAGCAGTGCAGGGCACCCTCCACCAGGCCCCCACACATGTCTCCCACCACCCCCACCCCCCAGCAGTGCAGGGGCAGCCTCCACCAGGCCCCTACTCATGTCTCCCATCACCCCCACCCCCAGCAATGCAGGGGCAGCCTCCACCAGGCCCCCACTCATGTCTCCCATCACCCCCACCCCCAGCAGTGCAGGGCACCCTCCACCAGGCCCCCACTCATGTCCCCATGCACCCCCACCCCCCAGCAGTGCAGGGGCAGCCTCCACCAGGCCCCCACTCATGTCTCCCATCACCCCCACCCCCCAGCAGTGCAGGGCACCCTCCACCAGGCCCCCACACATCTCTCCCACCACCCCCACCCTCCAGCAGTGCAGGGGCAGCCTCCACCAGGCCCCCACTCATGTCTCCCATCACCCCCACCTCCCAGCAGTGCAGGGCACCCTCCACCTGGCCCCCACACATGTCCCCCTGCACCCCCACCCCACAGCATCCAGGGGCAGCCTCCACCAGTCCCCCATTCATGTCTCCCACCACCCCCACCCCCCAGCATCCAGGGGCATCCTCCACCAGGCCCTCACTCATGTCCATCTCATGTCTCCCACCACCCCCACCCCCCAGCAGTGCAGGGCAACCCCCACCAGGCCCCCACACATGTCCCCCTGCACCCCCACCCCCAGCATCCAGGGGCACCCTCCACCAGGCCCCCACACATGTCCCCCTGCACCCCCACCCCACAGCATCCAGGGGCAGCCTCCACCAGGCCCCCACTCATGTGTCCCACCACCCCCACCCCCCAGCATCCAGGGGCACCCTCCACCAGGCCCCCACTCATGTCCAACTCATGTCTCCCACCACCCCCACCCCCCAGCAGTGCAGGGCACCCTCCACCAGGCCCCCACACATGTCTCCCACCACCCCCACCCCCCAGCAGTGCAGGGACAGCCTCCACCAGGCCCCCACTCATGTCTCCCATCACCCCCACCCCCACCCCCTACAGTGCAGGGGCAGCCTCCAACAGGCCCCACTCCGGTCTCCCATCACCCCCACCCCCCAGCAGTGCAGGGCACCCTCCATCAGGCCCCCACTCATGTCTCCCTGCACCCCCACCCCCCAGCAGTGCAGGGCACCCTCCACCAGGTCCCCACACATGTCTCCCACCACCCCCACCCCCCAGCAGTTCAGGGGCAGCCTCCACCAGGCCCCCACTCATGTCTCCCATCACCCCCACCCCCCAGCAGTGCAGGGCATCCTCCACCAGGCCCCCACTCATGTCTCCCATCACCCCCACCCCACAGCATCCAGGGGCAGCCTCCACCAGGCCCCCACTCATGTCTCCCACCACCCCCACCCCCCAGCATCCAGGGGCACCCTCCACCAGGCCCCCACTCATGTCCAGCTCATGTCTCCCACCACCCCCACCCCCCAGCAGTGCAGGGGCAGCCTCCACCAGGCCCCCACTCATGTCTCCCATCACCCCCACCCCCCAGCAGTGCAGGGCACCCTCCACCAGGCCCCCACACATGTCCCCCTGCACCCCCACCCACAAGCATCCAGGGGCACCCTCCACCAGGCCCCCACACATGTCCCCCTGCACATCCACCCCACAGCATCCAGGGGCAGCCTCCACCAGGCCCCCACTCATGTCACCCACCACCCCCACCCCCCAGCAGTGCAGGGGCAGCCTCCACCAGGCCCCCACTCATGTCTCCCACCACCCCCACCCCCCAGCAGTGCAGGGCACCCTCCACCAGACCCCCACACATGTCTCCCCACCACCCCACCCCCCAGCAGTGCAGGGCACCCTCCACCAGGCCCCCACACATGTCTCCTACCACCCCCGCGCCCCAGCAGAGCAGGGGCAGTCTCCACCAGGCCCCCACTCATGTCTCCCATCACCCCCACCCCCAGCAGTGCAGGGGCAGCCTCCACCAGGCCCCCACTCATGTCTCCCATCACCCCCACCCCCCAGCAGTGCAGGGCACCCTCCACCAGGTCCCCACTTATGTCCCCCTGCACCCCACCCCCCTGCAGTGCAGGGGCAGACTCCACCAGGCCCCCACTCATGTCTCCCATCACCCCCACCCCCAGCAGTGCAGGGGCAGCCTCCACCAGGCCCCTATACATGTCTCCCACCACCCCCACCCCCCAGCAGTGCAGTGGCAGCCTCCACCGGGCCCCCACTCATGTCTCCCATCACCCCCACCCCCCAGCAGTGTAGGGCACCCTCCAACAGGCCCCCACACATGTGTCCCACCACCCCCACCCCCCAGCAGTGCAGGGGCAGCCTCCACCAGGCCCCCACTCATGTCTCACATCACTCCCACCCCCCAGCAGTGCAGGGCACCCTCCACCAGGCCCCCACACATGTCCCCCTGCACCCCCACCCCCCAGCATCCAGGGGCACCCTCCACCAGGCCCCCACACATGTCCCCCTGCACCCCCACCCCACAGCATCCAGGGGCAGCCTCCACCAGGCCCCCAATCATGTCTCCCACCACCCCCACCCCCCAGCATCCAGGGGCACCCTCCATCAGGCCCCCACTCATGTCCAACTCATGTCTCCCACCACCCCCACCCCCCAGCAGTGCAGGGCACCCTCCACCAGGCCCCCACACATGTCTCCCACCACCTCCACCCCCCAGCAGTGCAGGGGCAGCCTCCACCAGGCCCCCACTCATTTCTCACATCACCCCCACCCCCCAGCAGTGCAGGGCACCCTCCTCCACCAGGCCCCCACACATGTCACCCTGCACCCCCACCCCCCAGCATCCAGGGGCACCCTCCACCAGGCCCCCACACATGTCCCCCTGCACCCCCACCCCACAGCATCCAGGGGCAGCCTCCACCAGGCCCCCACTCATGTCTCCCACCTCCCCACCCCCCAGCAGTGCAGGGCACCCTCCACCAGGCCCCCACACATGTCTCCCACCACCCCCACCCCCCAGCAGTGCAGGGGCAACCTCCACCAGGCCCCCACTCATGTCTCCGATCACCCCCACCCCCAGCAGTGCGGGGGCAGCCTCCACCAGGCCCCCACTCATGTCTCCCACCACCCCCACCCCCAGCATCCAGGGGCACCCTCCACCAGGCCCCCACTCATGTCCAACTCATGTCTCCCACCACCCCCACCCCCCAGCAGTGCAGGGCACCCTCCACCAGGCCCCCACACATGTCTCCCATCACCCCACCCCCAGCAGTGCAGGGGCAGCCTCCACCAGGCCCCCACTCATGTCTCCCATCACCCCCACCCCCAGCAGTGCAGGGCACCCTCCACCTGGCCCCCACACATGTCCCCCTGCACCCCCACCCCACAGCATCCAGGGGCAGCCTCCACCAGTCCCCCATTCATGTCTCCCACCACCCCCACCCCCCAGCATCCAGGGGCATCCTCCACCAGGCCCTCACTCATGTCCATCTCATGTCTCCCACCACCCCCACCCCCCAGCAGTGCAGGGCACCCTCCACCAGGCCCCCACACATGTCTCCCACCACCCCCACACCCCAGCATCCAGGGGCACCCTCCACCAGGCCCCCACTCATGTCCAACTCATGTCTCCTACCACCCCCACCCCCCAGCAGTGCAGGGCACCCTCCACCAGGCGCCCACACATGTCTCCCACCACTCCCACCCCCCAGCAGTGCAGGGGCAGCCTCCACCAGGCCCCCACTCATGTCTCCCATCACCCCCACCCCCCAGCAGTGCAGGGCAACCCCCACCAGGCCCCCACACATGTCCCCCTGCACCCCCACCCCCAGCATCCAGGGGCACCCTCCACCAGGCCCCCACACATGTCCCCCTGCACCCCCACCCCACAGCATCCAGGGGCAGCCTCCACCAGGCCCCCACTCATGTGTCCCACCACCCCCACCCCCCAGCATCCAGGGGCACCCTCCACCAGGCCCCCACTCATGTCCAACTCATGTCTCCCACCACCCCCACCCCCCAGCAGTGCAGGGCACCCTCCACCAGGCCCCCACACATGTCTCCCACCACCCCCACCCCCCAGCAGTGCAGGGACAGCCTCCACCAGGCCCCCACTCATGTCTCCCATCACCCCCACCCCCACCCCCTGCAGTGCAGGGGCAGCCTCCAACAGGCCCCACTCCGGTCTCCCATCACCCCCACCCCCCAGCAGTGCAGGGCACCCTCCATCAGGCCCCCACTCATGTCTCCCTGCACCCCCACCCCCCAGCAGTGCAGGGCACCCTCCACCAGGTCCCCACACATGTCTCCCACCACCCCCACCCCCCAGCAGTTCAGGGGCAGCCTCCACCAGGCCCCCACTCATGTCTCCCATCACCCCCACCCCCCAGCAGTGCAGGGCATCCTCCACCAGGCCCCCACTCATGTCTCCCATCACCCCACCCCCCAGCAGTGCAGGGCACCCTCCACCAGGCCCCCACACATGTCCCTCTGCACCCCCACCCCACAGCATCCAGGGGAAGCCTCCACCAGACCCCGACTCATGTCTCCCCCCGCCCCCACCCCCCAGCATCCAGGGGCACCCTCCACCAGGCCCCCACTCATGTCCAACTCATGTCTCCCACCACCCCCACCCCCAGCAGTGCAGGGCACCCTCCACCAGGCCCCCACACACGTCTCCCACCACCCCCACCCCCCAGCAGTGCAGGGGCAGCCTCCACCAGGCCCCCACTCATGTCTCCCATCACCCCCACCCCCCAGCAGTGCAGGGCAGCCTCCACCAGGCCCCCACTCATGTCTCCCACCACCCCACCCCCCAGCATCCAGGGGCACCCTCCACCAGGCCCCCACTCATGTCCCCCTGCACCCCCACCCCCCAGCATCCAGGGGCAGCCTCCACCAGGCCCCCACTCATGTCTCCCATCACCCCCCACCCCCCAGCAGTGCAGGGCAGCCTCCACCAGGCCCCCACTCATGTCTCCCACCGCCCCACCCCCCAGCATCCAGGGGCACCCTCCACCAGGCCCCCACTCATGTCCCCCTGGACCCACCCCCCAGCATCCAGTGGCACCCTCCACCAGGCCCCCACTCATGTCTCCCATCACCCTCACCCCCCAGCAGTGCAGGGCACCCTCCACCAGGCCCTCATTCATGTCCCCCTGCACTCCCACCCCCCAGCATCCAGGGGCACCCTCCACCAGGCCCCCACTCATGTCTAACTCATGTCTCCACCACCCCCACCCCCCAGCAGTGCAGGGCACCCTCCACCAGGCCCCCACACATGTCTCCCACCAACCCCACCCCCCAGCATCCAGGGGCACCCTCCACCAGGCCCCCACTCATGGTCTCCCCATCACCCCCACCCCCCAGCAGTACAGGGGCAGCCTCCCACCAGGCCCCCACTCATGTCTCCCACCACCCCACCCCCCAGCAGTGCAGGGCACCCTCCACCAGGCCCCCACACATGTCTCCCACCACCCCCAACCCCCAGCAGTGCAGGGGCAGCCTCCACCAGGCCCCCACTCATGTCTCCCATCACCGCCACCCCCCAGCAGTGCAGGGCACCCTCCACCAGGCACCCACTCATGTCCCCCTGCACCCCCACCCCCCCAGCAGTGCAGGGGCAGCCTCCACCAGGCCCCCACTCATGTCTCCCATCACCCCCACCCCCCAGCAGTGCAGGGCACCCTCCACCAGGCCCCCACACATGTCTCCCACCACCCCACCCTCCAGCAGTGCAGGGGCAGCCTCCACCAGGCCCCCACTAATGTCTCCCATCACCCCCACCTCCCAGCAGTGCAGGGCACCCTCCACCAGGCCCCCACACATGTCCCCCTGCACCCCCACCCCCAGCATCCAGGGGCACCCTCCACCAGGCCCCCACACATGTCCCCCTGCACCCCCACCCCACAGCATCCAGGGGCAGCCTCCACCAGGCCCCCACTCATGTCTCCCACCACCCCCACCCCCCAGCATCCAGGGGCACCCTCCAACAGGCCCCCACTCATGTCCAACTCATGTCTCCCACCACCCCCACCCCCCAGCAGTGCAGGGGCAGTCTCCACCATGCCCCCACTCATGTCTCCCATCACCCCCACCCCCCAGCAGTGCAGGGCACCCTCCACCAGGCCCCCACACATGACCCCCTGCACCCCCACCCACAAGCATCCAGGGGCACCCTCCACCAGGCCCCCACACATGTCCCCCTGCACCCCCCACCCCACAGCATCCAGGGGCAGCCTTCACCAGGCCCCCACTCATGTCTCCCACCACCCCCACCCCCCAGCAGTGCAGGGGCAGCCTCCACCAGGCCCCTACTCATGTCTCCCATCACCCCCACCCCCAGCAGTGCAGGGGCAGCCTCCACCAGGCCCCCACTCATGTCTCCCATCACCCCCACCCCCCAGCAGTGCAGGACACCCTCCACCAGGCCCCCACTCATGTCCCCATGCACCCCCCACCCCCCAGCAGTGCAGGGGCAGCCTCCACCAGGCCCCCACTCATGTCTCCCATCACCCCCACCACCCAGCAGTGCAGGGCACCCTCCACCAGGCCCCCACACATGTCTCCCACCACCCCCACCCTCCAGCAGTGCAGGGGCAGCCTCCACCAGGCCCCCACTAATGTCTCCCATCACCCCCACCTCCCAGCAGTGCAGGGCACCCTCCACCAGGCCCCCACACATGTCTCCCTGCACCCCCACCCCACAGCATCCAGGGGCAGCCTCCACCAGGCCCCCACTCATGTCTCCCACCACCCCCACCCCCCAGCATCCAGGGGCACCCTCCACCAGGCCCCCACTCATGTCCAACTCATGTCTCCCACCACCCCCACCCCCAGCAGTGCAGGGGCAGCCTCCACCATGCCCCCACTCATGTCTCCCATCACCCCCACCCCCCAGCAGTGCAGGGCACCCTCCACCAGGCCCCCACACATGACCCCCTGCACCCCCACCCACAAGCATCCAGGGGCACCCTCCACCAGGCCCCCACACATGTCCCCCTGCACCCCCACCCCACAGCATCCAGGGGCAGCCTCCACCAGGCCCCCACTCATGTCTCCCACCACCCCCACCCCCACCAGTGCAGGGGCAGCCTCCACCAGGCCCCCAGTCATGTCTCCCACCACCCCCACCCCCCAGCAGTGCAGGGCACCCTCCACCAGGCCCCCCACACATGTCTCCCACCACCCCACCCCCCAGCAGTGCAGGGGCAGCCTCCACCAGGCCCCCACTCATGTCTCCCATCACCCCCACCCCCAGCAGTGCAGGTGCAGCCTCCACCAGGCCCCCACTCATGTCTCCCATCACCCCCACCCCCCAGCAGTGCAGGGCACCCCTCCACCGGGCCCCCACTCATGTCCCCCTGCACCACCACCCCCCAGCAGTGCAGGGCACCCTCCACCAGTCCCCCACACATGTCTCCCACCACCCCCACCCCCCAGCAGTGCAGGGGCAGCCTCCACCAGGCCCCCACTCATGTCTCCCATCACCCCCACCCCCCAGCAGTGCAGGGCACCCTCCACCAGGCCCCCACACATGTCTCCTACCACCCCCACTCCCAGCAGTGCTGGGGCAGCCTCCACCAGGCCCCCACACATGTCCCCCTGCACCCCCACCCCCCACATCCAGGGGCACCCTCCACCAGGCCCCCACACATGTCCCCCTGCACCCCACCCCACAGCATCCAGGGGCAGCCTCCACCAGGCCCCCACTCATGTCCCCCTGCACCACCACCCCCCAGCAGTGCAGGGCACCCTCCACCAGTCCCCCACACATGTCTCCCACCACCCCCACCCCCAGCAGTGCAGGGGCAGCCTCCACCAGGCCCCCACTCATGTCTCCCATCACCCCCACCCCCAGCAGTGCAGGGCACCCTCCACCAGGCCCACACACATGTCTCCTACCACCCCCACCCCCCAGCAGTGCAGGGGCAGCCTCCACCAGGCCCCCACTCATGTCTCCCATCACCCCACCCCCCAGCATTGCAGGGCACCCTCCACCAGGCCCCCACACATGTCCCCCTGCACCCCCACCCCCCAGCATCCAGGGCACCCTCCACCAGGCCCCCACACATGTCCCCCTGCACCCCCACCCCACAGCATCCAGGGGCAGCCTCCACCAGGCCCCCACTCATGTCTCCCACCACCCCCACCCCCAGCATACAGGGGCACACTCCACCAGGCCCCCACTCATGTCCAACTCATGTCTCCCACCACCCCTACCCCCCAGCAGTGCAGGGCACCCTCCACCAGGCCCCCACACATGTCTCCCACCACCCCCACCCCCCAGCAGTGCAGGGGCAGCCTCCACCTGGCCCCCACTCATGTCTCCCATCACCCCCACCCCCCAGCAGTGCTGGGCACCCTCCACCAGGCCCCCACTCATGTCTCCCACAACCTCCACCCCCCAGCAGTGCAGGGCACCCTCCACCAGGCCCCCACACATGTCTCCCACCATCCCCACCCCCAGCAGTGCAGGAGCAGCCTCCACCAGGCCCCCACTCATGTCTCCCATCACCCCCACCCCCAGCAGTGCAGGGGCAGCCTCCACCAGGCCCCCACTCATGTCTCCCATCACCCCCACCCCCAGTAGTGCAGGGCACCCTCCACCAGGCCCCACTCATGTCCCCCTGCACCCCCACCCCCCAGCAGTGCAGGGCACCCTCTGCCAGGCCCCCATACATGTTTCCTACCACCCCACCCCCCAGCAGTGCAGGGGCAGCCTCCACCAGGCCCCCACTCATGTCTCCCATCACCCCCACCCCCCAGCAGTGCAGGGGCAGCCTCCACCAGGCCCCCACTCATGTCTCCCATCACCCCCACCCACCAGCAGTGCAGGGCACCCTCCACCAGGCCCCCACACATGTCTCCTACCACCCCCACCCCCCAGCAGTGCAGGGGCAGCCTCCACCAGGCCCCCACTCATGTCTCCCATCACCCCACCCCCCAGCATTGCAGGGCACCCTCCACCAGGCCCCCACACATGTCCCCCTGCACCCCCACCCCCCAGCATCCAGGGGCACCCTCCACCAGGCCCCCACACATGTCCCCCTGCACCCCCACCCCACAGCATCCAGGGGCAGCCTCCACCAGGCCCCCACTCATGTCCCCCTGCACCACCACCCCCCAGCAGTGCAGGGCACCCTCCACCAGTCCCCCACACATGTCTCCCACCACCCCCACCCCCCAGCAGTGCAGGGGCAGCCTCCACCAGGCCCCCACTCATGTCTCCCATCACCCCCAGCCCCCAGCAGTGCAGGGCACCCTCCACCAGGCCCCCACTCATGTCCCCATGCACCCCCACCCCCCAGCAGTGCAGGGGCAGCCTCCACCAGGCCCCCACTCATGTCTCCCATCACCCCCACCCCCCAGCAGTGCAAGGCACCCTCCACCAGGCCCCCACACATGTCTCCCACCACCCCCACCCTCCAGCAGTGCAGGGGCAGCCTCCACCAGGCCCCCACTAATGTCTCCCATCACCCCCACCTCCCAGCAGTGCAGGGCACCCTCCACCAGGCCCCCACACATGTCCCCCTGCACCCCCACCCCACAGCATCCAGGGGCAGCCTCCACCAGGCCCCCACTCATGTCTCCCACCACCCCCACCCCCCAGCATCCAGGGGCACCCTCCACCAGGCCCCCACTCATGTCCAACTCATGTCTCCCACCACCCCCACCCCCCAGCAGTGCAGGGGCAGCCTCCACCATGCCCCCACTCATGTCTCCCATCACCCCCACCCCCCAGCAGTGCAGGGCACCCTCCACCAGGCCCCCACACATGACCCCCTGCACCCCCACCCACAAGCATCCAGGGGCACCCTCCACCAGGCCCCCACACATGTCCCCCAAGCCCCCACCCCACAGCATCCAGGGGCAGCCTCCACCAGGCCCCCACTCATGTCTCCCACCACCCCCACCCCCACCAGTGCAGGGGCAGCCTCCACCAGGCCCCCAGTCATGTCTCCAACCACCCCCACCCCCCAGCAGTGCAGGGCACCCTCCACCAGGCCCCCACACATGTCTCCCACCACCCCACCCCCCAGCAGTGCAGGGGCAGCCTCCACCAGGCCCCCACTCATGTCTCCCATCACCCCCACCCCCAGCAGTGCAGGGGCAGCCTCCACCAGGCCCCCACTCATGTCTCCCATCACCCCCACCACCCAGCAGTGCAGGGCACCCTCCACCGGGCCCCACTCATGTCCCCCTGCACCACCACCCCCCAGCAGTGCAGGGCACCCTCCACCAGTCCCCCACACATGTCTCCCACCACCCCCACCCCCCAGCAGTGCAGGGGCAGCCTCCACCAGGCCCCCACTTATGTCTCCCATCACCCCCACCCCCCAGCAGTGCAGGGCACCCTCCACCAGGCCCCCACACATGTCTCCTACCACCCCCACCCCCAGCAGTGCAGGGGCAGCCTCCACCAGGCCCCCACACATGTCCCCCTGCACCCCCACCCCCCAGCATCCAGGGGCACCCTCCACCAGGCCCCCACACATGTCCCCCTGCACCCCCACCCCACAGCATCCAGGGGCAGCCTCCACCAGGCCCCCACTCATGTCCCCCTGCACCACCACCCCCCAGCAGTGCAGGGCACCCTCCACCAGGCCCCCACTCATGTCTCCCATCACCCCCACCCCCCAGCAGTGCAGGGGCAGCCTCCACCAGGCCCCCACTCATGTCTCCCATCACCCCACCCCCTGCATTGCAGGGCACCCTCCACCAGGCCCCCACACATGTCCCCCTGCACCCCCACCCCCCAGCATCCAGGGGCACCCTCCACCAGGCCCCCACACATGTCCCCCTGCACCCCCACCCCACAGCATCCAGGGGCAGCCTCCACCAGGCCCCACTCATGTCTCCCACCACCCCCACCCCCAGCATACAGGGGCACCCTCCACCAGGCCCCCACTCATGTCCAACTCATGTCTCCCACCACCCCTACCCCCCAGCAGTGCAGGGCACCCTCCACCAGGCCCCCACACATGTCTCCCACCACCCCACCCCCCAGCAGTGCAGGGGCAGCCTCCACCTGGCCCCCACTCATGTCTCCCATCACCCCCACCCCCCAGCAGTGCTGGGCACCCTCCACCAGGCCCCCACTCATGTCTCCCACAACCTCCACCCCCCAGCAGTGCAGGGCACCCTCCACCAGGCCCCCACACATGTCTCCCACCATCCCCACCCCCAGCAGTGCAGGAGCAGCCTCCACCAGGCCCCCACTCATGTCTCCCATCACCCCCACCCACAGCAGTGCAGGGGCAGCCTCCACCAGGCCCCCACTCATGTCTCCCATCACCCCCACCCCCCAGTAGTGCAGGGCACCCTCCACCAGGCCCCCACTCATGTCCCCCTGCACCCCCACCCCCCAGCAGTGCAGGGCACCCTCTGCCAGGCCCCCATACATGTTTCCTACCACCCCACCCCCCAGCAGTGCAGGGGCAGCCTCCACCAGGCCCCCACTCATGTCTCCCATCACCCCCACCCCCCAGCAGTGCAGGGGCAGCCTCCACCAGGCCCCCACTCATGTCTCCCATCACCCCCACCCCCCAGCAGTGCAGGGCACCCTCCACCAGGCCCCCACACATGTCTCCTACCACCCCCACCCCCCAGCAGTGCAGGGGCAGCCTCCACCAGGCCCCCACTCATGTCTCCCATCACCCCACCCCCCAGCATTGCAGGGCACCCTCCACCAGGCCCCCACACATGTCCCCCTGCACCCCCACCCCCCAGCATCCAGGGGCACCCTCCACCAGGCCCCCACACATGTCCCCCTGCACCCCCACCCCACAGCATCCAGGGGCAGCCTCCACCAGGCCCCCACTCATGTCCCCCTGCACCACCACCCCCCAGCAGTGCAGGGCACCCTCCACCAGTCCCCCACACATGTCTCCCACCACCCCCACCCCCCAGCAGTGCAGGGGCAGCCTCCACCAGGCCCCCACTCATGTCTCCCATCACCCCCACCCCTCAGCAGTGCAGGGCACCCTCCACCAGGTCCCCACACATGTCTCCTACCACCCCCACCCCCCAGCAGTGCAGGGGCAGCCTCCACCAGGCCCCCACTCATGTCTCCCATCACCCCACCCCCCAGCATTGCAGGGCACCCTCCACCAGGCCCCCACACATGTCCCCCTGCACCCCCACCCCCCAGCATCCAGGGGCACCCTCCACCAGGACCCCACACATGTCCCCCTGCACCCCCACCCCACAGCATCCAGGGGCAGTCTCCACCAGGCCCCCACTCATGTATCCCACCACCCCCACCCCCAGCATACAGGGGCACCCTCCACCAGGCCCCCACTCATGTCCAACTCATGTCTCCCACCACCCCTACCCCCCAGCAGTGCAGGGCACCCTCCACCAGGCCCCCACACATGTCTCCCACCACCACCCCCCAGCAGTGCAGGGGCAGCCTCCACCTGGCCCCCACTCATGTCTCCCATCACCCCCACCCCCCAGCAGTGCTGGGCACCCTCCACCAGGCCCCCACTCATGTCTCCCACCATCCCCACCCCCAGCAGTGCAGGAGCAGCCTCCACCAGGCCCCCAGTCATGTCTCCCATCACCCCCACCCCCAGCAGTGCAGGGACAGCCTCCACCAGGCCCCCACTCATGTCTCCCATCACCCCCACCCCCCAGCAGTGCAGGGCACCCTCTGCCAGGCCCCCACACATGTTTCCTACCACCCCACCCCCCAGCAGTGCAGGGGCAGCCTCCACCAGGCCCCCACTCATGTCTCCCATCACCCCCACCCCCCAGCATCCAGGGGCACCCTCCACCAGGCCCCCACACATGTCCCCCTGCACCCCCACCCCCCAGCAGTGCAGGGCACCATCTGCCAGGCCCCCAAACATGTTTCCTACCACCCCACCCCCAGCAGTGCAGGGGCAGCCTCCACCAGGCCCCCACTCATGTCTCCCATCACCCCCACCCCCCAGCATCCAGGGGCACCCTCCACCAGGCCCCCACACATGTCCCCCTGCACCCCCACCCCACAGCATCCAGGGGCAGCCTCCACCAGGCCCCCACTCATGTCTCCCACCACCCCCACCCCCCAGCATCCAGGGGCACCCTCCACCAGGCCCCCACTCATGTCCAACTCATGTCTCCCACCACCCCCACCCCCCAGCAGGGCAGGGCACCCTCCACCAGGCCCCCACACATGTCTCCTACCACCCCCGCCCCCCAGCAGAGCAGGGGCAGCCTCCACCAGGCCCCCACTCATGTCTCCCATCACCCCCACCCCCAGCAGTGCAGGGGCAGCCTCCACCAGGCCCCCACTCATGTCTCCGATCACCCCCACCCCCCAGCAGTGCAGGGCACCCTCCACCAGGTCCCCACTTATGTCCCCCTGCACCCCCACCCCCCTGCAGTGCAGGGCACCCTCCACCAGGCCCCCATACATGTCTCCCACCCCCCCACCCCCCAGCAGTGCGGTGGCAGCCTCCACCAGGCCCCCACTCATGTCTCCCATCACCCCCACCCCCCAGCAGTGTAGGGCACCCTCCACCAGGCCCCCACACATGTGTCCCACCACCCCCACCCCCCAGCAGTGCAGGGGCAGCCTCCACCAGGCCCCCACTCATGTCTCCCATCACTCCCACCCCCCAGCAGTGCAGGGCACCCTCCACCAGGCCCCCACACATGTCCCCCTGCACCCCCACCCCCCAGCATCCAGGGGCACCCTCCACCAGGCCCCCACACATGTCCCCCTGCACCCCCACCCCACAGCATCCAAGGGCAGCCTCCACCAGGCCCCCAATCATGTCTCCCACCACCCCCACCCCCCAGCATCCAGGGGCACCCTCCACCAGGCCCCCACCCATGTCCAACTCATGTCTCCCACCACCCCCAACCCCCAGCAGTGCAGGGCACCCTCCACCAGGCCCCCACACATGTCTCCCACCACCTCCACCCCCAGCAGTGCAGGGGCAGCCTCCGCCAGGCCCCCACTCATTTCTCACATCACCCCCACCCCCCCAGCAGTGCAGGGCACCCTCCTCCACCAGGCCCCCACACATGTCACCCTGCACCCCCACCCCCCAGCATCCAGGGGCACCCTCTACCAGGCCCCCACACATGTCCCCCTGCACCCCCACCCCACAGCATCCAGGGGCAGCCTCCACCAGGCCCCCACTCATGTCTCCCACCTCCCCACCCCCCAGCAGTGCAGGGCACCCTCCACCAGGCCCCCACACATGTCTCCCACCACCCCCACCCCCCAGCAGTGCAGGGGCAACCTCCACCAGGCCCCCACTCATGTCTCCCATCACCCCCACCCCCAGCAGTGCGGGGGCAGCCTCCACCAGGCCCCCACTCATGTCTCCCACCACCCCCACCCCCCAGCATCCAGGGGCACCCTCCACCAGGCCCCCACTCATGTCCAACTCATGTCTCCCACCACCCCCACCCCCCAGCAGTGCAGGGCACCCTCCACCAGGCCCCCACACATGTCTCCCATCACCCCACCCCCAGCAGTGCAGGGGCAGCCTCCACCAGGCCCCCACTCATGTCTCCCATCACCCCCATCCCCCAGCAGTGCAGGGCACCCTCCACCAGGCCCCCACACATGTCCCCCTGCACCCCCACCCCCAGCATCAGGGGCACACTCCACCAGGCCCCCACACATGTCCCCCTGCACCCCCACCCCACAGCATCCAGGGGCAGCCTCCACCAGGCCCCCACTCATGTCTCCCACCACCCCACCCCCCAGCAGTGCAGGGGCAGCCTCCACCAGGCCCCCACTCATGTCTCCCACCACCCCCATCCCCCCAGCAGTGCAGGGCACCCTCCACCAGGCCCCCACACATATCTCCCACCACCCCCACCCCACAGCAGTGCAGGGGCAGCCTCCACCAGGCCCCCACTCATTTCTCCCATCACCCCCACCCCCCCAGCAGTGCAGGGCACCCTCCACCAGGCCCCCACACATGTCAACCTGCACCCTACCCCCCAGCATCCAGGGGCACCCTCCACCAGGCCCCCACACATGTCCCCCTGCACCCCCACCCCACAGCATCCAGGGGCAGCCTCCACCAGGCCCCCCTCATGTCTCCCCCCCCCCCACCCTCCAGCAGTGCAGGGCACCCTCCACGAGGCCCCCACACATGTCTCCCACCACCCCCCAGCAGTGCAGGGGCAGCCTCCACCAGGCCCCCACTCATGTCTCCCACCACCCCCACCCCCCATCAGTGCAGGGCACCCTCCACCAGGCCCCCACACATGTCTCCCACTACCCCCACCCCCCATCAGTGCAGGGGCAGCCTCCACCAGGCCCCCACTCATGTCTCCCATCACCCCCACCCCCCAGCAGTGCAGGGCACCCTCCACCAGGCCCCCACACATGTCCCCTGCACCGCCACCCCCCAGCATCCAGGGGCACCCTCCACCAGGCCCCCACACATGTCCCCCTGCACCCCCACCCCACAGCATCCAGGGGCAGCCTCCACCAGGCCCCCACTCATGTCTCCCACCACCCCCACCCCCCAGCATCCAGGGGCATCCTCCACCAGGCCCTCACTCATGTCCATCTCATGTCTCCCACCACCCCCACCCCCCAGCAGTGCAGGGCACCCTCCACCAGGCCCCCACACATGTCTCCCACCACCCCCACCCCCCAGCATCCAGGGGCACCCTCCACCAGGCCCCCACTCATGTCCAACTCATGTCTCCTACCACCCCCACCCCCCAGCAGTGCAGGGCACCCTCCAACAGGCGCCCACACATGTCTCCCACCACTCCCACCCCCCAGCAGTGCAGGGGCAGCCTCCACCAGGCCCCCACTCATGTCTCCCATCACCCCCACCCCCCAGCAGTGCAGGGCAACCCCCACCAGGCCCCCACACATGTCCCCCTGCACCCCCACCCCCCAGCATCCAGGGGCACCCTCCACCAGGCCCCCACACATGTCCCCCTGCACCCCCACCCCACAGCATCCAGGGGCAGCCTCCACCAGGCCCCCACTCATGTGTCCCACCACCCCCACCCCCCAGCATCCAGGGGCACCCTCCACCAGGCCCCCACTCATGTCCAACTCATGTCTCCCACCACCCCCACCCCCCAGCAGTGCAGGGCACCCTCCACCAGGCCCCCACACATGTCTCCCACCACCCCCACCCCCCAGCAGTGCAGGGGCAGCCTCCACCAGGCCCCCACTCATGTCTCCCATCACCCCCACCCCCTGCAGTGCAGGGGCAGCCTCCACCAGGCCCCACTCATGTCTCCCATCACCCCCACCCCCCAGCAGTCCAGGGCACCCTCCATCAGGCCCCCACTCATGTCCCCCTGCACCCCCACCCCCCAGCAGTGCAGGGCACCCTCCACCAGGTCCCCACACATGTCTCCCACCACCCCCACCCCCCAGCAGTGCAGGGGCAGCCTCCACCAGGCCCCCACTCATGTCTCCCATCACCCCCACCCCCCAGCAGTGCAGGGCACCCTCCACCAGGCCCCACTCATGTCTCCCATCACCCCACCCCCCAGCAGTGCAGGGCACCCTCCACCAGGCCCCCACACATGTCCCTCTGCACCCCCACCCCACAGCATCCAGGGGAAGCCTCCACCAGGCCCCCACTCATGTCTCCCCCCGCCCCCACCCCCCAGCATCCAGGGGCACCCTCCACCAGGCCCCCACTCATGTCCAACTCATGTCTCCCACCACCCCCAACCCCCAGCAGTGCAGGGCACCCTCCACCAGGCCCCCACACATGTCTCTCACCACCCCCACCCCCCAGCATCCAGGGGCACCCTCCACCATGCCCCCACTCATGTCCAACTCATGTCTCCTACCACCCCCACCCCCCAGCAGTGCAGGGCACCCTCCACCAGGCGCCCACACATGTCTCCCACCACTCCCACCCCCCAGCAGTGCAGGGGCAGCCTCCACCAGGCCCCCACTCATGTCTCCCATCACCCCCACCCCCCAGCAGTGCAGGGCAACCCCCACCAGGCCCCCACACATGTCCCCCTGCACCCCCACCCCCCAGCATCCAGGGGCACCCTCCACCAGGCCCCCACACATGTCCCCCTGCACCCCCACCCCACAGCATCCAGGGGCAGCCTCCACCAGGCCCCCACTCATGTGTCCCACCACCCCCACCCCCCAGCATCCAGGGGCACCCTCCACCAGGCCCCCACTCATGTCCAACTCATGTCTCCCACCACCCCCACCCCCCAGCAGTGCAGGGCACCCTCCACCAGGCCCCCACACATGTCTCCCACCACCCCCACCCCCCAGCAGTGCAGAGGCAGCCTCCACCAGGCCCCACTCATGTCTCCCATCACCCCCACCCCCCAGCAGTGCAGGGCACCCTCCATCAGGCCCCCACTCATGTCCCCCTGCACCCCCACCCCCCAGCAGTGCAGGGCACCCTCCACCAGGTCCCCACACATGTCTCCCACCACCCCCACCCCCCAGCAGTGCAGGGGCAGCCTCCACCAGGCCCCCACTCATGTCTCCCATCACCCCCACCCCCCAGCAGTGCAGGGCACCCTCCACCAGGCCCCACTCATGTCTCCCATCACCCCACCCCCCAGCAGTGCAGGGCACCCTCCACCAGGCCCCCACACATGTCCCTCTGCACCCCCACCCCACAGCATCCAGGGGAAGCCTCCACCAGGCCCCCACTCATGTCTCCCCCCGCCCCCACCCCCCAGCATCCAGGGGCACCCTCCACCAGGCCCCCACTCATGTCCAACTCATGTCTCCCACCACCCCCACCCCCCATCAGTGCAGGGAACCCTCCACCAGGCCCCCACACATGTCTCCCACCACCCCCACCCCCCAGCAGTGCAGGGGCAGCCTCCACCATGCCCCCACTCATGTCTCCCATCACCCCCACCCCCCAGCAGTGCAGGGCACCCTCCACCAGGCCCCACTCATGTCTCCCATCACCCCACCCCCCAGCAGTGCAGGGAACCCTCCACCAGGCCCCCACACATGTCCCTCTGCACCCCCACCCCACAGCATCCAGGGGAAGCCTCCACCAGGCCCCCACTCATGTCTCCCCCCGCCCCCACCCCCCAGCATCCAGGGGCACCCTCCACCAGGCCCCCACTCATGTCCAACTCTTGTCTCCCACCACCCCCACCCCCCAGCAGTGCAGGGCACCCTCCACCAGGCCCCCACACATGTCTCCCACCACCCCCACCCCCCAGCAGTGCAGGGGCAGCCTCCACCATGCCCCCACTCATGTCTCCCATCACCCCCACCCCCCAGCAGTAAAGGGGCAGCCTCCACCAGGCCCCCACTCATGTCTCCCATCACCCCCACCCCCCAGCAGTGCAGGGGCAGCCTCCACCAGGCCCCCACTCATGTCCCCCATCACCCCCACCCCCCAGCAGTGCAGGGCAGCCTCCACCAGGCCCCACACATGTCTCCCACCACCCCCACCCCCCAACCGTGCGATTTGCCTGGGTACGTTTATTCCTGGGTTGCGCGGGTAGTCTCCCATGCAATACCATCAGGGTACGTGTATTATGGGTCCGCGTGAACTTCCACATGCGATACCAGCAGGCTACGTGTGTTATGGGGTTCGCGGGAAGGTCCACGCGCGATTGCCCTGGGTACGTGTATTTCGGGGTGCACGTGAACTTCCACACGCGACTGGGCCTGTGAGAGTGGGGTACGTGTATTCCAGGGGTGGGCGGGAATATTTACTTGCGACTGGGCCTGGGAGAGCGTGTTATGTGTATTCCTGGGGTGGCCGGGAAGATTCACACGTTCGCCTACAACGCGCCGAAAAATAAATGGTCCAATCCTGAAACACGTACGCCAGCTTGAAGCAGGCGTACGTCGAACCGCGCAGCATAAAAGTGCGCGCAAGCAACAAACAAGCTCAGACACCAGGATGAATATACAGTTCCTAGCATCAGTGGCCGTGGGTTACCAAAGGAGGAGGAGGATAGTGAGGGCCCGAATTTTCACTCCCAGAACCAGCCTTTTTGGGATGCCTGATGACCAGGTGTATGGGAGATACAGGTTTCCACCACACATAATACTGGACCTGGTCAGTGAGTGGGAGGATGACCTCACATCACCCACCCTGTGCTCCCAAGCACTCAGCCCCCTGGAGAAGGTCCTCAATGTACTGCACTTCTTGGCCACAGGATCATTTCACCGGACAAGTGCCATAGTGGGTGGGGTGTCACAGGTCACGCAGTCACGCTGCCTACACCAGGTCTTGAACATCATCACTGCATGCCCATCAGTCCGTAGGCACATATACCTGCCCAGGACACCTGCAGAAAGGCAGGCTGCCGCCCTCGATTTCTACGGTGTGGCACAATTCCCCAAAGTGCCAGGTGCCATTGACTGCACCCATGTGGCACTACGTCTGTTAGGGAGAATTCTCTGTTTAGGCTGAATTTCCTAACCTAGTGAGTCCCCCAGCAGCTTTGCTGGATTTCTGGAGTTTGTTTTTTTCATCCTGCCAAGAGTGAGACTCTTTTTCTCCCACTCTTGGACATGTATGTGTGTAATTCCTTTGAATGTCAATGTGTTCTATGGGCTATGGGGTCTTTTACTCCATAGGGTCTCATATGTTTTTCTATGTGTGTTACACCGCACCCTACGTGCCGTAACACTGGGGCATCCTAGCGGACCTCCACCATAGACTCCATACCCGGGGACTGACTACTGTCTCCCCGGGCATGTAAAGTCACCATTGGCTTTACTAGACCTAAATTTACTAACAGAACTAGTACAAACCATCTTATTGTGGACGTGCTAGTAGGGGTAATTCGATTACTCCTGGGTCTGTTACTCGAGGGGGCACTGTCCCGTCCCCCCTCGTCGAGTTTTGGCTGATGGCAGTGGAAACTACTTGTTATGTTCGACCCCGAACATAACCCTATGGGATTCGTCCCATTGTTGGAGATTGATACTTTTCCTCGTTAATCTCTAACGTACCACCGGTCTACTTATCGTAAATAAGTTTATCGGATGGTATTTTCTGCCAGAACTCGGTTTTTAAAATGGCGTCTGTGTTCGTCTCTGTGACTCCTAAACCAAAGGTTGAGCCCTTTGTTCCACTTTTGGCGGGCTCTGTACAGAGACCCTCCAAAGTGGTGCCATTCTGTCTGGGTTACCACAGGGGTGTGGGAGGGGGTTTAGGCACCCTGGACCGAGTTGCCTTGCCAACTCCGGTCGCACTCTGGTGTGATTGGCCCAAGTGGTGAGCCTCCCCGCTCACCACTTAGCATGTGTTGATTGACAGCTAGGCTGAATGAATGGGGGTTTTCTGCATAAAAGCAGGGCTTTTGGAACTGGATCTTCAGAAGTCGCCACAGGACCTAAGAATCCGACGAGGGTAACGCTGAGCCGACCTGCAACGACGACACCTCCGGTGGAGCCCTGCTGAGCCGACTCACCACTTCCCGATGACAGAGGAGATCTCCCTGCCGGAGAGTCTCTTCCCCTGACTGGTGGGAACAACCAGTCCCCTTTGCTTTTTATTCGCCTCAGGACACAGTGGTCGAATTGCCCGTGCAGCGCACCTCGGCAACCGGATAGCCACTACCCCTGTACCGCGACCAAAAGGTGGTGCCTTGTGACGGAGCACTCCGCGGCTGGTCTCTTCCCTGGTGGTGCACCGGACTTCACTTTTCTTCGACGACGAGAACCTCTCTACTCTTGGCAAAGACCCGACGTGCATCCACCACCAGGAACAACTGCCCCCGCCGGAGCTGCCCTCCACAACAAGGTACCGTGTCCGCCTGGCTTCCCTTTCGATCGGTTCGAGTGAGGTGTCTTAATCCTCTCCTTTCCGTTGGGTCGCCTCCAAGCTTTTCTCATTTATTGTTCTGAACTGGTTCAATCTGCCGATAACAATTTGCTACAAAGACTGGAATGCATCTCCACTAGAGACTTTTTGGGACATATCGCCTTGCCTCTCTCCGAGTGGGCCTGGCCTCTGAACTTTAGGATCTATTGTGGTTCTTGCCTTCTTACCGTACATTTTGCCCATGGAGTATTGAACTGTGTTGATTTCGTAACCTGCCTATCTTTTTCTCTCCCGTCCTAACTAATATTAGAGTGCCATCTAGGTTGAGGTATACACCTCTGTCTGTAAATAAGTGGTGCCGGTAGAACCTAGACTTGTCGAAATATTGCTAGGGGGATTGATCGTTTCTTCTTCGTAGAGTAATTGTGTTTGATTTGTTTGCCGTGAAAGTGCCATAGTGTTTTTTTATAGATGTTTCCTATAAATAAATACCTTAATATCTTTACACTAAGCCTCGTTGCATGTTTGCTTGCCTTGCTGTGAAGAATTGCCCTATTTTGTATACTCCACATACTGCTCAACTCTTCTTGAGGGAAGTCTGACTGCTCAGCCACAGCTACCAAGTGAATCTGTGTGGTACAGACTGCTACCAAGTGGGTTCACTGCCTAACACCTGTAGACCTAAATCTTTTGCAGTGGTCCCAGACGGAACTGCACAGGTTTCCGCCTAACAACGTCCCCCCAGGGCATCTAAGCACATCTATAGGAACCGCAAGCAATGGCATTCCATCAACGTGCAGGTAGTATGTAATGCCAAGGGACTCATCACCTCAGTATATGCTAACTATCCAGGGTCCACCCACGACAGCTTCATTTACCGAATGTCTACCCTAAGCCGGGACCTAGAAGCTGGGCGGCATGGCGATACATGGCTGCTTGGTGAGTATGAATGCCACTGCACATGCATGCATGTCAGATGCAGAGTTATGTCAATACCCCACTAATGATACCCATCACCTCCTCACCAGGGGACAGTGCCTACCCTCTGAGCACCCACATGATGACGCCAATTCGGAACCCCATCACGCCTCCCGAGGTAAGATACAACACAGCCCATATTGTAACCCGGGGCATAGTGGAGCGCACATTCGGAGTGCTCAAGTCACGCTTTCGCTCCCTTGACCGTTCTGGCGGGCAGCTGTTATATGCGCCCTCAGTAGTGTGCAGGATCATAGTGGCAGCATGTGTCCTGCACAATGTTGCAACACGCCGGGGCCTGGCTGTGGACATGGTGGTGCCCCCACATCCCCAACCACATGCACGCCCGCTGCGCATGGGAGGGGAAAGGGCACGGGGTGAGGCAGCCCGTACGCAGCTGGTGGCTAATTACTTCACATAGAAATCACACCCCTGTGGAGTGCACACAGCCCTGGCACATACCATCTGATAAGCAATGATGACTCGACCTGACAATTATGACGAACAAAGGGACAGTCAACTGTCAGAACCATAGCAGCCTGAGATTGTTCATGTGGAAGTGTCACAATGTGTGCATCCCTACCTACACAAACACCACCAATGCAGTGTCATCAAAAGACACACTTCCATGCTGCAGAAATGAATACCCACTTGCAAAATACTACATGAGAACAGTGCCATGTCACCCAACCCCTCACCGGCACGGCCACACAACACACCATGGCATGTCATGCAATGTGAGAGCAAACAAATTAATCCCCACAACATGCCCCAAGTGTCACCAACTACAGTGTCCCTAATGGAAACATGGCCACACATGAAATGCTCACAGTAATGCAGGACCTACAACACACATTACCAAATACTTACCAAGAATACCAATCACCTACACAACCTCCAACCTACCTTAAACATGACATTACAGACTTACAAAATTGGTAGCCTCACTACCTGATGATGCCAGCACTTCGAACACTTCCAAGTATACAGTGTTAGCGCCACGCAAGAGTGTAGGTGCACTGCTTACAACATGGACTCCAGTTCCAAGGTGGACCGCCTTGTGAAGACATGAGAAATGGACCTGCAAATTAGGAGGATGAGATGGATGCAGAGGCACATATCAATACACCATGCAGTGTACAATACAACAACAATATGCACTATGAATGTATACACAGTATTGACTACAGACTGCCCACACATCGAATGGGAGTCCAACGTCACCATGTACGTCAATGTCACTTGGGCACACCCTTTGCAAGCCCATGGAAACAGGAAGCAGGAGGGGTGTGTGTCACACAAACCCAAGCATCTGAACCAAATTCATGACAAGCCTGTATGTGCCCAGCCACAATACAGCGTATGCCCACGGGAGCCACACAAGGCAACACACTGTCCAAAAAACAAGAAAACAAAAAAAAAACAAAAAATAATCAAAAATGGCCATTAATGGGCCCGGGGGGTGGGGGAGGCCACCCAGGAGGTCTGAGGACAGGGTGCACACCAAAACCCACCTGTGTGGATCTTGCGGAAAAAAAACACCTCCATGGGCTCATGGCCTACACGGCTACCCTATTGTGAGAGAATCACTGCTGTCGCTCTCCTCACCCTCTGCAGCTGCATCAGGAGGTGGTGGCACTATGGGAGGCAGCCCACGCAAAGCCCTAGTCTGTTCCTCCATGGCAGCAAGCATGCGGTAGGTCTCGTTCTGGAGGATAATTGTGCGTAGGTCCCCATGCAACAACTCACGGGATGCCCGGACCTCCGCCCTAGTTGCCTGCATCTCAGCTGAGAGCGTACGTGTGAGACGCTCCAGCTGCTTTTCTGTCCTTCTGTTTGTTGAAGCCTCAAGCTCAACAAGAGTCGTCCTGAGGTGAAGGAGTTCCACCCTCAGGGCTTCCCTGTGGCCCTGGGACTCTATGGAAATGGCTTCCCGTAGAGTCGCCAGTGCCGCCCGCCTGTCCCTGTCGGACGCCAACATGTCCTCCCTGTGTGACTGGCAGATGGAGTCTGTTGCCTGCTGTAGTCGCTCCATCAGCCTTTCGGGGGGGACAATGGAAGTGGTCACCCTATCCATGGCCTGAGCCATCATCTCTGATGATGCTGCCTGTTGGGTTGCCATACCGTATATGGATTGCTCCCATGCGGTATTGCCAGGTGGCGTACGGCCACCACGTCGGCGGGCACCACACCTGTCTGGGGCAAGGCAAACTGCGCCTTGCTGTGCCGGCACTGCCTGAGGCTGCAGGACTGCATTCCCCCTCTGAACTGCTGGCCCAGGAGCAGGATCAGATGTTGCAGAGTGTGACCCTGCATCCGTAACCACCAAAGGCGTACCTGCCAACACTGACATCCCCATTGAGGGTTCTAACCCTGGTGCAGGTGGGTCGGACAGAACAGAATCCCTCCCAGGAACACTCACCTGCGATGGCACATAGGTCTCATCATCCGAATCGACACCTGAATAAAGCTCGGGGGAGGTGCAGCCAGAGACACCCCTTGAGAGCACGACCTGCAGCAGTTGTGGGTTCTCACCCACCACCACACCACATCCCTCACTGGTGGTCAGTCAGGCCTCAGACCCCTCCTGGGTCTGCACCATCTCCACAACCCCAGCAGTATCAAGTGCGTCATCCCCTGCAAAGACATAAAAGAAAACAAATGGAAACAGGCATTAGCACTATGGCACACAATTAGGGCTGAGAGGCTACAGAAACAGTACTTGATTGACACATGTCCCACATGACTAAAACCCTCCCATGCATGCACCGTCACTGCGTGTGAAGGGTAGGCAGATGGCACACATTGATGACACCAAGATGGAAGATGAACACATTTGCTGCATACTGCCTAGCAGTGGCATCACACATTGGCCAGTGATTGGCAGGTCAAATACACATGCCATTACACAGATGGCATGTACCCTATCCATAAAGTGAAGAGGGAGAGGAGGGCACCAATTGTTCATTCAGTCCAGTTTGCTCATGAAATTGTTTTTTTCATTGAAATGGTTCAAATGTTTAACCTGGAGCTGCCAATCCAAAATGGTCCTATAGCACAGGGACATGTCTAAACAAATCATGTCCTGGAAACAAAGCCAGTCCACTGTACCATAGCCATGTCGGACATGTGACAATAGGACTGAGAAATGCAGAGTAAAAGTGGTGGTATGCAAACAATCTGCCTGAATAAACAGAGGAAAATAAGCAACAACGTTGTGGCAAGATGACACTTCAAGGGACACTGGCGTGGTGTTGGGCTGGATGTCTAATGTTGGCAGAAGGGATACTGCTATACCCAAATGCTGGTGCGCAGAATGTATTGGATGAGGCACATGGGTGACCCAAACCACTCAGGCACACACACCCTCACCTGGCACCCAAACAGAAGCCCTCCCACACACACCATGCACATGGATGACACACACATGCATGTGCACTCACCGGGCAATGCCTCGTAATGTGCCAGTTCTCCCACGCCTTGGATCTGTTCCTCCGTGACGTAGGTCCCAGCAACCTGCTCATGTGGAGTGAGTTCTATGTCCTCTGCTGGAGACCCACCTCCAGTCACTAGAGTTGCGGCATGACTTGAGGCCAGCTTATTCTTTGCCCTGCGCTTCAGGTCATTCCAGTGCTTGTAGCATTCAGTAGCTGTGCGCCTCATGATTCCAAGGGCACTTATGATGTCCGCGATGGTCTGCCAGTGTGCCTGACGTTGTGCAGGTGTGGTCTTGGATCCTGCAACAATCACCATTTCGCGGTCATGTGCGGACACATACTCTACAAGTGCATTCAGTTCGGCCTCATTGAAGCTGGGCTTCCTTGACGGGCCGGACTGTGTAGCCGTGTCTGGGGCATCAGCCTCTACTGGACGAGCACTCTTCCTCTTCCGTTTGGAAGGTGGTGGGGATCCTGAGTGTCCTACGCCGCTCTGGACAGTAGGGGCAGGAGCCCCAGTGGACTCTGTACTAGGAGTGTGGGATTGCACACTCAGCATGGGAGTTGGTGCAGGCATTAGCTCAAGTATGATGGTGTCAGGGGGAATGTCAGCATGATGGACTTGGACCGACACTGTCCTGGCTGGGTGTGTGAGAGGTGGGGTGGATGGAGCCACAGCTGCCCCTGCAGCCTCCCCAGCCTGCCTACGCGGGGCAGCAGATGACCTAGCTGCCCCTGATCCACGTGGCCTGATGACACCAACGTGCACCGGTGCACGTGGCCTAGACCTGCTGACCTGGAAGTCAGCCATGGAGTCACCCTGTGCCAGGTCTAGTTCCACAGTGGGCTGGTCCAACAAGGGCTGAGCATGGATGGTGTCAGCCACGTTACCCTCAACCATGGGGGGGGCATGTGTGTCCCTGACTGCTCCTCCACACATGGGGGGCTAGGGGCACCCTGCAAGTCACGGCCACGTCCCCTACCGGATCCACCATGGCCACCACTTGGGGCTCGGCCACCTTTGCCACCCTTACGGCTTGTTCGCCTCCCAGCCATGGCACTGATGTTATTGTGCGTATGGGAGTCGATGTGAACTATTGCTGGAAAGGTGGGTGGGCAAAACAAACCAAAAGTAGAACGATGCGCTTGCACCATAAATTAGGTAAACGGGGGGCTGCAGTGGACTGGATGTTGAGGATACCTTGCCCAGGTATACCACTGTGAGATACGAAACAAAGAAAGGGGTTTTTTTCCAGTCTTGCTGCGCCGACACCAAAAGATACTACAAACTGCTTCAATTGCAGGTTTATTGTGGTTTGAAAACAGCCTGACATGTGTTTCGAGCGATTCTTGCTCTTCATCTGAGACTGATGGGTTTATACATAATACATTTAAGCAAAAATAAATTGAAACGTACAAACAATTATGTATCATTGCGAAATTAAATTGAAAGAAACATAAAATGCATGGTAGTGGGGGAGAAAACAAGAGGGGTTGGCATACCAATACAACCCCATACCCAATATATACATTTAGACATTTTATACACGGAAACACATGGAGGGGCAGGACGACAAAAAACAACACATTTTTTGGGAAATATCCATACAATAATACAGAAAGACACGTAACAACCATAATCAAAAAAGTTCAATTAAACACGTAAAAATTAGGGGGAGAGGGAAAAATTAAATGAAAATTCATTTGTACCATACCATTCCATTTTGATTGCAATTGTTGTTGATACATACGTGATTATAATTGGTGGGTCCCGGTTGGGATTAGAGAGATTTATAGGCAGAGAATAGAGAAAAAAAAAAAAGGAGAGAGAGGAGAAAAGGAACAGAGCAAAGCTATTAGAGCATTGTTAACACAGGCTTTTGAGGTCTGAAATGACCAAATGGCTAAGATAGACAGCGCTAAAAGATACCTTAAGGTTGTTTAGACAAAACCTTGGCTTGCAAGTGTTATTTCTTTTAGAATACAATGAGAAAAAAAAGGGAGGATTGGTATGTTTACATGCTTGCTATACTTAAAGTGAAAGTAGTGTCCCAGTGTTAACTATCAATTATAACATACCTTATTAATTCTATAGCTTCGCTGTTGTGGAAATCTCTTCAGTGAAGAGTTTGGACTGCGCAATTTCAACGAAGGAACATCCATTGGGGAATCCCAGTAAGGAGTAGGTAGTAGGAGAGCAAAAAAGAAAGGGTATAAAAGAGTACGAATTAGAAAGCTTTTCACGTGGCGCGTGCCTTCAACCATGCCTCTGGTGCTTGATTGACTAAGTGCGCTCATTCCAATTTGACTGTAGACTTAGGGACTGTATGCAATTAACTCACCCTGGTGGTCTAAAATGACGGAACGGAACGAGCCCCTCTCGCGCGTCCGTTCCTGGTGATTCTTGATATTTGGTGCATACTCAAAGGGAGGAGCCTAAGCGCCGGCAGCGTCCGCGGGCGAACTCGCCATCTTGAAGTGGTGTTATTGCTGCCGGCGGGTGAAGGGAATGCCCTGGACATTAGACATTTCCCAGTTACTGATTAAACTGTGAGCATTGGGCGCAAGGCAAGGATTAATAAGAATACACAGTCTGATAATTGCAATTGTTGCGAAGATTTCTTAAGATTGTCGGCCTAATTATATATGTAGGAAGAATTACATATAATTGTTTGAAAAAAGATAATCGAACTATTTTAAACGGTCCAATTGAAAAGAAATGAATATATTGGACTAGCGGCAAAGTGTCGGGTCCACGCCAGAGTGGCTGAACAATAGAAATGAAAGTGATAAGAAGGGGACAGTTAGTCCAAGCAGTGCATCTCTGATTAAAAGTTTAAACTCTCAATGCTCTGTTCCATAGACGCCTGAGAAACATAGCAGGATAATCTGAATGTACATTTCTTGGATTGCTATAGGTGTTAGAACGAATTGCAATGTGGATTACGGATATACATGTAAAAGAGACCAAGTATAAAAATGCAGGAACAATGAAAATATTGCATGTTTTCCAGTTCTAAAGACCTCCAAAGGTAAATTGTAAAGGCCCAGGAAAAAGAGGAAAAGAGAAAAAGCTGTCAGAGGTAACAGGGAGTATGAACTTGAAACGCCGTGAAGTAAATCGCGTGTGAACCGACAAGAAGTACAGATTTCACCCACTCGCTCTCCACGAAAAGCACGTACAAGGAAATGGCATTCTACACGTACCTTTTATACACACGTCACAGACGCGATGAGGCCATTTCCACAATTACACGCTTTGACACTCGGACGTGTATCTTTTTTTTTACACGCGCCATTCCCTACGGCCATGCGCGTGACGTCATAGCTGCGCATGGGGGTCTTTGGGCCAATGAAATCGTGTATGCGTGCAGACGCGCTTACGCGCTAAGGGCCTTTCCGCGAATTACACGCAGACGTGCAGGATTTTCACGTGCCAAATCACTCCGTATCAAGCTGGCCCCGCGTAAGCACACGGAAGACCACGCTCCTGCCCAGAAAGCCGATTTACTGCCCCCCAGAGCCCCGAGCACGCTCCCACCTGCCATCTGCTGCTGCCTGACTGCCTGCTGCCCACGTGCCCTGCCATTTGCTGCCTGCACATCAGCCAGGGGTGCTGTTGCTGTGACCACCCCTGCTGGAACCGAAGACTCCCGACTGGGATTCCATCGCTCCACAGCCCATCCCCAGGACCCAGTTGCCCACCCACTCCTGCCTCTGGGGTTGTCATGTCGGGCACTGCAACATCTGGCACCACTGACAACCCCCGACCAGAGAGGCAGAGGGGCACCAGCTTCAGTGACAGGGAAGTTGGTGTCCTGGTGGAGCAAGTCCTGGGGCAGTATGATGCCCTCTTCGGAAGTGTGCGCGCTGACAAGGAAGGACAGACTCGGATCTGGACGGACATTGTGACTGCCATCAACGCGGAGGGGGTGGCAGTCCGCGACTTCCAACATGTCAAGAAGCGCTGGGAGGACTTCAGGTCCAGGACCCTCAACAAGGCCCGGCGCCTCTTGAAGGCAGCGGATGCTAAGGGGCGCCGGGGCCACTTGTCGGAAGATCAGATGAGGGTCCTGGAATGCATATCCCCAGCGCTCCACGTCCAGGTCCTTGAGAGGCAGACCCGTCTGGAGTCGAGCGGTAAGTGTACATGCATCATGATTGTAAGCTGTGCGTGTGGTGATGTGCCAGTAGTGTGCCGGTTGCACATCTGTTTGTATGGGGCCGAGTATGGGTGGGGGTGTACAGGGCCGTGAGGCTAACACATGCAAGGGCTGTCATGTGTGAGACATGGATGGTGCTTGTGTGTGTAGGCTTGCATGCCAAATGCAGTTGTGTGGGCACACATGTTTGGATGAATGTGTATGTAAGTAGGCATGTTCGTGATGTCACGCATGTATGTTGTTTTCAGCTGCATGTATCAACACTGTGTACATGTGCATGTGTGTGTATTTGACAAGGGTGCAACAGTGATGCAACATGGATGCATGTGACAGCGGGATGTGGAAGCCTGATTGGCAGATGTGACATGGATGCCCATCTGAACACTGCGACAGTTGGCTGAGGTGTACACATGCATGCAAGTGTGGTGGTGTGCGTGCATGTGTTATGCACTCCCTGTGTTGCATGTGATGACTGGCTCACCTTTGCCTGCTCATGCTGTTGTATGTGTATGGATGGTGCTGGCAGTTGCAATGTGGCTGTGGTATGGCTCATGTGTGCAAGTTGAAATGACATGTGTGTTGCCAATTGTGATGCCATGTCTGAGGTTTGCCAATGCCACTCATGTGCAACTGTCATGTGTGTATGTGTCCATTGTACAGTGCCCTGATGCCTGTGTTTTATTTCTCCCTGTCTGCAGCGTCAACTGATGAAGAGGACGGAGAAGGTGCTGTGGAGCACAGCGGCGGGGATCGCACCGCCAGCCGGAGACGCAAGGCCCGGCTCCTCTCCCAGGTTGTGATCTCGTCGGGGAGTGAGGAGTCCGGTGCCGCGTATCAGGCCGCAGCTGCCGGGGGAGGTCCAAGAGGCGGAGGTCAGAGTTGGACTCCTCGGCAGCAGAAGGGGCAGCTGGGACCCCACAGGGCCCAACGGGGGAAGATGGTACGGAGTCATCCAGGTTGGTGGGGGGTTTGGTGGAGGAGGAGGCCGTGCCAGCAACAGAGACGGGGTCTGGAGGTGGGGATTCCACTGGTGCTAGTGGTGCAGTGCAGGACCAGGGACAGGAGGCAGCACAGGTCGCTGCAGAGGTGCCTGTGTGCAATCCTGTCCCTGATCCTGTCATTGCATCATCTTGCACCAGCAGGGATGCCTACGTCCAGACACGTTTTCAGGCAGGGGATGAGCTCACGACAACTGGCTTTCCTCTGCCTGCGGACGTGGCTATCCGGGTCCGGGTTGAGCCTGTCCTGACTGGTGTGGCGTTGCGTCAACGGGCCATGCGAAGTGACCTGCAGTCTTTTCATGAGGAGACTGCACGTCATCTCGAATGGCTTGTTGACCGCGTCGGCCTACTAGGACAGGTCACCCAGGCCGGATTCCTCCGTTTGATGGGGCTTGCTACGACCCCCTCCTCAACTGAACCCCCTATGCGCCAGTCGTCCTCCGTGCCATCTTCCCACCCATCAGTCACCTGGGTGCCCTGTGGAGCTGCCTCTGACGGTGCGGCCAGGCTGGTGGAGGAGGCATCCCTGCCACAGTCAGGAGTCGGACGTCCAGCTTGGGTGGCCACATCAACGACTGCACCCCAGCCAGCGGAGGATGTGCAGGCAGCAGGAGGCAGTGCGCGGGCAGAGGCACAGCAGCAGCAGCAACGTGGTGGGAGCCATGATGGCTCAGGGCCTTCAACATCGGAGGGGCAGGCATCGGCCGGAGGGCAGGAGGACCCAGGACGGGAAGTGTCTTCCGTGTGGCAGCGGTTGGGCCACGCCATAGATGCGGAGCGGGAGCGGGCGGAAGAGGCACGGCTCACGATGGTCAGGGCGGAGAACTCCATGCGGAGGGCCCTGAGGCGGGCCGAGTGCCCCGAGGCAATCCGCAGGGAGTTTGGGGTGAACATGTGGACGGCCCTGCGGACCCTCAGGGCCATGGAGGAGGACCGCCTCCGGGACATTGAGCAGGAGTTCGATGATGCCCTGGCCCGGAACATCCCGAAGTGAGCCATCGGACTAGCCCGCTGCCCTTGTAAATAGTTCTGTAGTTAGTATTAGGTTTCCTTTGGTTTTGCATTTTATTTGGACCTTTTGGACAATGGGCCACATTTTTGTATATAGTTTTTTTTTTTTAGGTAGTGTTATTAGATAGGTTTCATTTCTTCGGTTGGGATCATGGACCCTGGATTGTTTATCTGTATATAGTTGACTTTTGGATTTTCAATTTTTTTTTTGATTTCCCCATGGAGCAATGGTTTTCGATTTTAATTTTCCATTGGATTTACTTTTGTGGACTGTGACTTTGGACACCTTTCCTTTGCATTATGATTTGTGGTTTTGCATTATTTCACGGACCTGCTGTTTTTTTTTTTAATTTCCATTATTGTTTGTTTATTTTTGATTCAATTTATGTTGCTTTTAATACATATTTTTTCTTCAAACTTCAATGTGTAGTATCATCTCATTGGTTTCATGCATATCATGATATGGGTTTTGACATTCACTGACACCCATTGGGTGTATGTGAGGGACATGTGTTCATTTACAAACTTGCAATTGGGGTTCTATCATGTTTTTGCCATTTCTAAGTGGGTGGATGCAATACTCAGGTGGGTGTTTGGCATTTGGAGGCTGACCACAAGGGCCAGGGATCTAGATTGGGGTGACATGTTGGCTGGGGGACATGAGTGGGGGCCTGGTGGAGGGTGCCCCTGCACTCCTGGGGGGTGGTGGGAGACATGAGTGGGGGCCTGGTGGAGGGTGCCCCTGCACTGCTGGGGGGTGGGGGTGGTGGGAGACATGAGTGGGGGCCTGGTGGAGGGTGCCCCTGCAATGCTGGGGGGTGGGGGTGTTGGGAGACATAAGTGGGGGCCTGGTGGAGGGTGCCCCTGCACTGCTGGGGGGTGGGGGTGATGGGAGACATGTGTGGGGGCCTGGTGGAGGGTGCCCTGCACTGCTGGGGGGTGGGGGTGGTGGGAGACATGAGTGGGAGCCTGGTGGAGGGTGCCCCTGGATGCTGGGGGGTGTGGTGGTGGGACACATGAGTGGGGGCCTGGTGGAGGCTGCCCCTGCACTGCTGGGGGGTGGGGGTGCAGGGAGACATGAGTGGGGGCCTGGTGGAGGCTGCCCCCGGATGCTGGGGGGTGGGGGTGCAGGGAGACATGAGTTAGACATGAGTGGGGGCCTGGTGGAGGGTGCCCTGCACTGCTGGGGGGTGGGGGTGATGGGAGACATGAGTGGGGGCCTGGTGGAGGCTGCCCCTGCACTGCTGGGGGGTGGGGGTGATGGGCGACATGAGTGGGGCCTGGTGGAGGGTGCCCCTGCACTGCTGGGGGGTGAGGGTGATGGGAGACATGTGTGGGGGCCTGGTGGAGGGTGCCCTGCACTGCTGGGGGGTGTGGGTGGTGGGAGACATGAGTGGGGGCCTGGTGAAGGGTTCCCTGCACTGCTGGGGGGTGGGGGTGATGGGAGACATGAGTGGGGACCTGGTGGAGGCTGCCCCTGCACTGCTGGGGGGTGGGGGTGGTGGGAGACATGAGTGGGGGCCTGGTGGAGGGTGCCCCTGCACTGCTGGGGGGTGGGGGTGATGGGAGACATGTGTGGGGACCTGGTGGAGGGTGCCCTGCACTGCTGGTGGGTGGGGGTGGTGGGAGACATGAGTTGGACATGAGTGGGGGCCTGGTGGAGGCTGCCCCTGGATGCTGGGGGTGCAGGGAGACATGAGTTGGACATGAGTGGGGGCCTGGTGGAGGGTGCCCCTGGGGGCTGGGGGTGCAGGGGGACATGCGTTGGTGGGCAGTAGTGCAAGGTGATATGTGGGTTGGCTGGGGGGCATGGGCATGGTGGATGGGCTGCCTGCGGGACATGGGCAGGGTAGGCTCCTGTGGTGTGGGCGGCCTGCGGGGGCCGTGGAGGGTGTAGAGGGAACACCTGGGAGGACCCACACGTGCAATTCATGTGTGGTGCTCCCCGCGCACCCCTGGAATACACTCACCCTGATGGAATCGCGTGTGATACTTCCTGCGCACCCCTGAAATACACGTACCCTGCTGCTTTTGCGTGTGATACTTCCCGCGCACCCCTGGAATACACGTACCCTGCTGCCATGTACCCTGATGGAATCGCGTGTGATACTTCCCGCGCACCCCTGAAATGCACGTACCCTGCTGTTTTTGCTTGTGATACTTCCCGCGCACCCCTGGAATACACATGCCCTGATGGAATCGCGTGTGTTACTTCACACGCACTCCTGATGTACATGTACCCAGGACAATCGCGTGTGAAACTTCCCGCGAACCACTGAAATACATGTTCCCCGCTTGGCGTTTGCTGTTTGGCAGCCCTGTGAACTGGTCCAGGGTTAGCTCAGCCCTTTGCGATGATTTGTGAATTGTGAAGGCTTTTCCTTGCGCGAGGGCATTCTTGGGGGCGTAACTGGCGCTGCTGCAGGGTCGCTGCGCCACTCTGCGCCACGGCTGGTTTTGGAGGCTAAAATCCATGAATACGCTGTGCGATGAGAAGGATTTTTTTCGCACGCGGCTGGCGCAGTGTATCGCACGGGGACACTGTGCGCCAGCTGCGTGCGCCACTTTTGTGCAAATGTCTATGAATTACCCTCTAAGGGTCTCTTGGTAGCCTTCTTGGGGAAAGAGCTGATGACATATGGAGGAGAGCAGGCTATTCAAGTGTGACAGCATGTTAGGGAAAATTCTGTTTAGGCTGAATTTCCTAACCTAGTGAGTCCCCCAGCAGCTTTGCTGGATTTCTGGAGTTTGTTTTTTCCATCCTGCCAAGAGTGAGACTCTTTTTCTCCCACTCTTGGACATGAATGTGGGTAATTCCTTTGAATGTCAATGTGTTCTATAGGCTATGGGGTCTTTTACTCCATAGGGTCTCATATGTCTTGCTATGTGTGTTACACCGTACCCTCCGTGCCGTAACACAGGGGCGTCCTAGCGGATCTCCATCATAGACTCCATACCCGGGGACTGATTACTGTCTCCCCGGGCATGTAAAGTCACCGTTGGCTTTACTAGACCTAAATTTACTAACAGAACTGGTACAAACCATCCTATTGTGGACGTACTAGTAGGGGTAATTCGATTACTCCTAGGTCTGTTATTCGAGGGGGCACTGTCCCGTCCCCCCTCGTCGTGTTTTGGCTGAAGGCAGTGGAAACTACTTGTTATGTTCGACCCCGAATATAACCCTATGGGATTCTTCCCATTGTTGGAGATTGATACTGTTTCTCGTTAATCTCTAACATACCTCCGGTCTATTTATCTTAAATAAGTCTATCGGATGGTATTTTCTGCCAGAACTCGACTTTTTAAAATGGCATTTGTGTTCATCTCTGTGACTCCTAAACCAAAGATTGAGCCCTTTGTTCCACTTTTGGTGGGCTTCTGTACAGAGACCCTCCAAAGTGGTGCCATTCTGTCTGGGTTACCACAGGGGTGTGGGAGGGGGTTTAGGCACCCTGGACCGAGTTGCCTTGCCAACTCCGGTCGCACTCTGGTGTGATTGGCCCAATTGGTGAGCCTCCCCGCTCACCACTTAGCGTGTTTTGAGAGACAGCTAGGCTGAATGAATGGGGGTTTTCTGCATAAAAGCAGGGCTTTTTGGGACTGGATCTTCAGAAGTCGACACAGGACCTAAGAATCCGACGAGGGTAAAGCTGAGCTGACCTGCAACGACGACACCTCCGGTGGAGCCCTGCTAAACCGACTCACCACTTCCCGACGACAGAGGAGATCTCCCTGCCGGAGAGTCTCTTCCCCTGACTGGTGGGAACAACCAGTCCCCTTTGCTTTTTCTTCGCCTCAGGACGCAGTGGTCGAATTGCCCGTGCAGAGCACCTCGGCAACCGGATAGCCACTACCCCTGTACCGCGACCAAAAGGTGGTGCCTTGTGACGGAGCACTCCGCAGCTGGTCTCTTCCCTGGTGGTGCAATGATCTTCAACTTTCCTTCGACGACGAGATCATCTCTTCTCTTGGCAAAGACCGGATGTGCATCCACCACCAGGAACAACTGCCCCCGCCAGAGCTGTCTCTCCACAATCAAGGTACTGTGTCTGCCTGGCTTCCCTTGTTGCCGGATAGAGTGAGGTGTCTTAATCCTAGCCTCTCCATAGGGTTGTCTCCAAGCTTTGTCTAGCGTGTTGTTCTGAACTGGTCCAATCTGCCGATAACAATTTGCTTCAAAGACTCGAACGCATTTCCACTAAGATACTTTTTGGGACATATCGCCTTGCCCCTCTCCGAGTGGGCCTGGCCTCTGAACTTTATGATCTACCGTGGTTCTTGCCTTCTTGCCTTGAATTTGTCCGTAAAGTATTGGAACCGTGTTGATTTCGTAACCTGCTTATTTTTCCCTCCCGTCCTAACAAATACTAGAGTGCCATCTAGATTGAAGCATACACCTCTGTCTGCAAATATGTGATGCTGGTAAACCTAGACTTGTCGAACTATTGTTAGGGGGATTGATCTTTTTCTTCGTAGAGTAATTGTAATTGAAGTGTTTGCCATAATAGTGCCAGAGTGTTTTCTATAGATGTGTCGTTATAAATAAATACCTCTATATCTTTACACTGAAGCCTTGTTGCGTGTTTGCTTGTCTTACGGTGTAGAATTGCCCTATGTTGTATACTCCACATACTGCCTAACTCTTCTTGAGGGAGGTCTGACTGCTCAGCCACAGCTACCAAGTGAATCTGTGTGGTACAGACTGCTACCAAGTGGGTTTACTGCCAAACACCTGTAGTCCTAAATCTTTTGCAGTGGTCCCAGAGGGAACTGCACAGGTTTCCGCCTAACACAGCACAGAACACAGGGCACGATGCAGCACCGTTTAATAATTGCAGAGAAGATGTTTGGAGAGCTCTAAGGGTGCAGTATCCTGACATGTCAGATATGGGTGCAATTATGACAGGTAATATGAAGGAAGATTGCTTACATTCAGGACATTCAAGATCAATGGACTCTTGAAACGAGGGAGCCGTGGGAAAAACTGTGTCATTATTTTACCACATTTTACGTAAAGGGTTGCTCGAGCAAGCACAGAGGCAAGTGGGGATGGAAGCAAAGGCATGGGCTGAAATACAGCTGACGATAGTGCATAACTGTCGGCTGTTGCAGGAGAGAAATAATAAAGATGAGGCGAGGAAAATTGAGGAAGCTAAATTAGTTCAGAAGAAATTGTCAAAGTATGCCATCGAAGGGGCAGTATTGACAAGCGGAGAAGGGCTGGGAATGCAGCAAGCAGTGGGTACATCGCAGGTGAATAATCAGAGCCCGATGGACCAAAGAGGCAATGGGTTCATGCCACAAGGTAGAGGCAAGTGCTATAGAGGAAGGGGTGGATTCCAAAACAATAAAGGTGGGTTTCAGAATGTGCCGAATGAGAATCAGAATGCGCAAGAAGGATTCAACCAAGGGGGGCTAGTCAGACAGACTCTTCCTGTATGTTGGAGTTGTGGAATGACAGGACACATTGCACGCGTATGTGGGGGCCAAGAGAATGTACAGAATGGCCAATTCTCAAGAGGGGGGACAGCTTATCCTCTATCATATAGCACACAAACTAGGGAAGGGTTTGCCCAAGATTTGACAGTGTACCAGACACAAGCGCCGCAAATGCAACAGACACAACAACCACAGCAAGTGCAAATAAATCCACTGCAAGGGCAGTCGCAACACGCCCCCATGCAGACACAACAGTATGCAAACATGGGACAATTACTGACACCCAGAATAGGAGGTGCCACTGTAGTGGGAGGGAATCCTTTTACATGTACAGGGGTTTGGGGATATGCATGTACCCACAATAGGACAGCTCACAGTGCGACTTGATGTGTTCAATACTATCAGTGACACCAGACCCTGAAGAGGAACCAAGGGTTGATGAGACGATAGGAGGCACATATTTTTCTTTTTTAGTAGACACTGGGGCTACTTGTTCATGCATATGAGAGGGAAAATATCCAATGTTGGGATATACTGGCATTCACAGGGCAAGTGGCTCTGTGAGGTGTATCAGTAGAACTAGAGGTTTTTCTTTATGGAATGAGCATTCTATTCACATGGCTACCTGACTTAGTGGGAAAAACTATGAGGATATCTGATGAATTCTTGTTTAGAGCACAGATACCTATGGACGAAGAGGAGGGACAGACTATCCCTCTAGAATTAGAAGCAGCCATAGTACAAAGGGAAATGGCGATGCTTGAAGGGCCAGATGTCGAGTGTAGACCATAGAGCACAGTAATAGCTCTCGAAGAAGGGTGCAAGTTGACTGATATTACTGATTATGATATGTTTAGATATGATCCAACAGACGATGAAGTAGTGTTCTTTATCAGCATTACATATTGGATAAGAATAGAGAAGAGGGGAAATCCCACAGCGAATGGCAATATTGCGGGAGCATCCAGCATTTTTTGTTTGACGAAGACTTGGCGAAGGTGCCTAGCGTCCTATGTACTACAGGTCCTTATGATGTAGGACTATTGAAGGGAATAGGAAAATCCAAATGAAAGCTGAAGCCAGGAGTAGGTTTACCTCTTGCAAAACAGTACCCCATGTCTCGAGAGGCTGATGAGGGTATATTCAAGACTATCAGCACTGATGAAACAAGGTATTCTGGTGCCATCAGAATCATTGTGTAATACTGCATTGTATCCTGTAAAGAAATCAGAGGGAAAGTCGTGGAGATTCATATAGGACAAGAGATCGATTAACCAGATTGTAGATGCAGAGTTTCATTTAGTTCCTAACCCAGCGACGATACTATGCAGTATCCCAGTGGAAGCACAATATTTATGTTCCACCAGACTCATCTGAAACATACTAAGCTGCCTCAAGGGTACTTTGAGTCTCTATCTATCATTAACAGGGTCCTACAGATGGACTTAGGTAATATTGATTTGAAAAGTGCTGTGATACAGTACGTAGATGACATTCTAATTTGTAGCACTACAGAAGATGAGTGCAGACAGGACTTGATTCAGTTGATGACTATTCTAGCAGACAAGGGATACAAGATAGACAAAGAGAAGCTGCAGTATTGTCAAGAAGAGGTGTTATACATAGGGCAATTGATTTCACATTAGGGGAAAAAGGTGACACCTGAAAGGGCTGAGGGGATTATGAAAATTGCAAAACCGCACATGGTGAAACAGATGCAACAATTTTTGGGGCTTTGCAATTATGTTAGAGCCTGGGTGTTTGATTGCAGTTCGTACACAAGAACCCTTTTGCAGGTTTTAAAGAAAGCATAGGTGAATGGTGTTACAATAGAATGGACTGAGGCGATGGAGGAAGGGTTGGAGGATTTGAAAAAAGCAATTTGCACAGCTCCCGTTTTAGGAATCCCCAATTATGCTGAGGAGCTTTTCTTATTTTCACACATGAATGGGACTGTCATCGCAGCAGTGGTTACAAAACGCCTCTTGCTTATTACAGTGGGATTTTAGATTCAGTTATGAAAGGACACTTTCCATGTGAACAGTCATTGGCAGCCACCGTGTTCACAATTGAGAAGTCTACAAGTATTGTAATGGGCTGATCTATGATGCTTTTTGTGTAACATGCTTTGTTTGCCATTTTAGAAAAACCCAAGGGTACATTAACATCCCAGAGCTTCTGCTTACAGAGTAATGATTTCGAATCCAACATTCAAAATTGTCGGATGTAAAATAGTAAATCCGGCCACATTTGTAGCTGAGCCAGTGGTGGAGGGCGAGCATGTGCATGACTGTGCAAATTATGTTGAATTTTATGATGATATACCACGCTTAAAAAAGAATGCATTGTCAGGAGGGGAAATTCTCTTTACTGATGGTTCTTCGAGAATTGATTTGACAAGTGGAGAAAGACATTCTAGCGCAGCTGTAGTAAGGCATATAGCAAATGGAGAATTTGAGGTTGTAGTGAGCATAAGGCTACCATCTCACTTTTCAGCACAAGCAGCAGAATTAGTGGGGCTTATTGTCATGCTCGAGAAATATGAAGGACAGGAAGTGACGGTGTACAGTTACTCCACCTATGGGATGTCAACCATACACACAGGGCTAGCATGCTGGAAATGGAAGGGTTACCGCCGAGCAGATGGCACTCTAGTGCAGCACGCATCTTTATTGAACAGGCATTACATCTCCCAGCAGCCATAGCGATAGTTAAATGCATAGTGCATACTAAGCAAACAGATTTTATCTCTTGCAGGAAAGAAGCCACAGACGTAGAAGCCAGAAGGGTTGCATGCTCTTCAGATATATTGAGTATTGATATTCCTAGTATAAGAAATGGAGTAACCACGACTATAGTAATGCGAAAAGGGTTTAATCATTTGCCAAAGACCCAATAAATGGAGGTTCAAGGAAGTGCACCGCAGGAAGAGCAGGAATTATGGAAACTACGGGGGTGTTCTTTATCCCCGACTGAAGCATTATGGCGATAGGATAACACTGGGAAGCCAGTGTTGCTAGTGGCATTATTAAAGATAGCTCTAGAGCAGCTGCATTATCCTGCGCATGTGACTAGGGAGAGTCTTGCTGCAACAATTGCGGAAGACTGGTTTGTTCCAACTCTGTTAGAGCACATTGCATTCTATGTAGTGAATTGCATTGTATGTCAGAAACGTACAGCTGGGCATACATTGAGAATGATTAGAGGAGTCATTCCTCAACTGAATGTTCCTTTTCAGCATTTACATATTGACTATCTTGATATGCTGCAGGTGTGTGATGGATATAGGTATCTGATAGTGGTGGTCTGTCCCTTCTCTAGGTGGATCGAGGCAGGTCTGTGTACACACCCTGACGCCACTTGCACAGCAAAGTTTTTATCATGTGAAGTCTTTCCAAGATGGGGTGTGTGTGAAGTGCTGGGATCTGATAATGGACCACATTTTGTCAATGAAGTGTTCAAACAGATAGGATTATTGTTGAGCATTGAGCACAGGTTTTCTTCTGCTTATCACCTGTAAGCGAACGGGATATGTGAGAGACTCAACTGGCTCCTTAAAGAAATAATTGCCAATCTCAAGCTAATGTTGAAAAAGGGATGGCTACATTGCTTGCCCTTAGCTTTATATGCCCTAAGGAATCAGCCTGGGTCGGACAACCACCTCACACCCCACAAACTAGTAACAGGGAGGTAAAGGAGAATGCCTCTTATACCTCCATCGAGGAGTAGAAGTGATGCCCAGAGTACTGCGAAACTGCTAGGTGATGAGCTGCACAATTATTTGACATGTATGACCTCTAGCATCTCTCTCATTTCAGATCAACTCAAGCATCAGGAGGGTCGGTCTCAGAACACAGATCAAGACCATTCAGCAACCTGATCTCCTGAATTACTATCAGCACCTAGACTATTTGTTCGCAATACCGTGCTAATCAGAAACTTCACTAGGATGTGGCACGAGCTGAGATTTAATGGCTCCCTCATCAGTAAAAGTCCAAGGTAGGCGAGCTTGGATTCCTTTGAACGGCGTGAAACTATACACCAGTGAGACCGCACCACCCCCAGCTGTCGATCCAGAAGCAGACTTGATCCATGATGAAGAAGAAGGACAATAAGATGACCAGCTAATAAATGCAGATTTGGCATTTGGACTGTGACTCGTTTGAACACTCCTTATAGATATTATAGCAGGCGTGCAACCTTTGCCGAGAGTCACAGGAATCTTGAAAAATGAACTTTAGCAAAGTATTGATGTGTCACAAATATGCCTGAGCTCGATTTTGAATTTGAAAGCTGGAAACAAGAGCAGTACCCGGACTCGCATCTCACTGAGTATCTATTTGGTTCAATATGTGGTCCTAACAGACGGAAATGTTCAAAGACTTATACTTGCTGTTTTTATATTTATCCTTCATGCTTATCCTGCTCTTGTCAGACGAGATATTGATAGTTGCACTTATAGGATCCTAAGAATGGCCCTGTAATCACAAAATTGCTCATAGCAATAATAGAGGACGTGTTACAACTGCAGGAGTAAAGGTGTTTTTCCTTCCTTAAATGATCACAGTAGAAATGAGGAATGTTGAAGATGGTACGATTTTAGGGAATGAGCAAGCCCAACCAATTCCAGAATACCACAAGTGGTGGGTTTAATAAGTTGGTTCATGATATACATATGTGCCACTATACTTTTTAGCATTCCTCGTTATATTGATGCTCCTATTGAAATAGAGACTACTATGATTTCTCCTACTACAGGACCCACTCCTGGTCTGCTTACTTCCACTGAGGTAGATGATCCTATGACCTTCCCCAGAACTATTTTGGATATGCTTAATGAGTATTATATAAACCGTGCATTGGGGAAATACAAGAGAAGTGCAGACAAAGACAATGGGCCTCATTATAACTCAGGCGGTCCGGAAATAACGGTGGCGGTAAACCCGCCACCACCGTTGTTTCCGGACCGCCTGATCCCGACTCCTGCAGGCGGGAGGTGATGTTCCCACCAGGTCTGACCTGGCGGGTTTAACACCGCCCGCCTGCAGTCAGACGAGGAAACACCGGCAGCATTACGAGATGCTGCCGGTGTTTCCATGATCCCCATTCCCATCGAGTCCCGTAGGACTCGATGGGAATGGGGATTAACACCATTCCGCCTCCTTGATTCCTGGAAAACCGGGGTTGTAATGCCCCGGTAATTTCGGGAATCACAGAGGCGGAATGGTAATACGAGTCCGGCGGTAACCAGGTGGTTTTACCGCCGCCGTTACCGCCGGACTCGTAATGAGGCCCAATGATGGAATAAACACTTATATAGATAGTACAGCACACCTGGGTAATAACATGTGGTACCAACAAATGAAAAAGGTGGGAGAGAGAACATCTAAGAGGATTTACTACGTCTGCGCTCTCATACCCTATGCCATGAATACTGCACACATTTTCATCTCTAGAGAAATTCCAGAACACAATGCCAGATGTCTTGTTCATCTTGCAACATGTATGACCAGAGGACAGTTTCAAGGAAGTTGGACCGCTCTGCGATGGGGAGCAAAATGGTTATTTCAATTTCAGGATGATTATATCAAGACTACACAGTTGGAAAATGAACCTGCATGGAAAAGCAAAATGCTTACGTATCTGGCGATAGGACAGGAAGAGGTAGTCATTAAGGAAATTGAGAGACTGAACTGTTCTGATAAAAAAGAAATTGCTTGGATGCCTGGATGCTGGGAACAATCTCAGCTGCTGGTCTATGGACGAGTGAAATCCAAGAGAGGATGGGAAGAAGGGGTGATTTCCTGTACAGCTCACTTACTGAAGGATGAATATATATACGAGAAGTACAGAAAGTGACCAATGAATGTTTGAAGTCGTGGGCCAAGTGGTACGACGTTCTTTTATTGCCAGGCTTTCTAGCGCCTGCTGTTTCAACGTGGAAAGAATAATGAAAACGTTTCATTGATTATTTTGGGGGGGTGGGAAAGGGCAGATAAAGGGTTGGGGGTCAGGAATAGTTAAACAGGGGTGGATGAGGGAGGGTTTGGGGGGCACAACCCCTCCTAAAAATACAAATAAAATTTGATGAATGTTTTCGTTATTCTTTCCACATTGAAGCAGCAGGCGTTAGAAAGTATGTCGATGAAAGAACATGGAACCGGGCCAAGTATGCCAAACTACTAACATGGGTCGAAGATGAATCAGGTCCAATGTTTGAGATCCCATTGGCAAATGCAACGTTATGCTTTAAAAGAGAAGGAAAGAATCATGTGGAAAATAACATAGGCTGCAAAACTACACTCGACGTTACTAGAATGGGAGCAGGGACAGCCGTCCTGATGGATCGATATTGGGCTTGTGGGTCCAGAGCCTACATGAAGTTGCCCAAGTACTGGGGAGGGACGTGTTCCTTGGTGCTTATCCATGTTCCAGCATTAGCGATTCCACAGAGTGACCTCAACGTTGGTGAATTTCCAAAAGCAGATGGCCATTTGAGAAGGTGAAGGGCGCTCGAATTTCTCAACCGAACAAAGAGGGAGAACTATTTCTCAGCTAAATCAACAGAAGCCTTTGATACTATTCCATATAAGCACAGGTTGTTTAGCCAGACTGCTACATTATTCACAACCATCTTCATGCCGGGGATACAGACAATGGCAAATGCTAAATGGTGACAAATAACCAGATGGGAGCTCCTGCAGACGATCAACACTACCATAAAGGGATTCAATGCTATCAAAGAAGAATTGAGGGCCATACAACTGATGACCCTACCGAATAGGTTTGTCCTTGACATGATCATGGCGATGGATGGAGGAGTTTGTGCCAGAATCGGGCCATCATGTTGCACGTTCAAGCCTCTGCACATCGGCAAGAATGGGACCTTGACAGAGGCTATAACATTGCTGACGGAGCTGCACAATCAGATGGAAGATGAGACAGAGGCCATTGCAGATGACGGTTGTTCTGCATCTATCTTTTCATGGGTTCCACAAGTGTTGGCGAACATCTTAAAGTTCCTTGGAGCAGTATTAGTGATGACAATGTTTGTATTCTGTGTGATCAAGATAATAATTACACAGTGCAAGAAGACAGCAAAGAAGGCAGTAAGAATGAGGATCATGATCGATGTCGAATCAGGGTTTGGACCTAAGGAGTTGACAGATGAAGATATTGGAAAATATATAGAGGCCAGCATTTTAGCACCTGAGGGAACAACGTTCCTGCATCCAAGGAATCACAACAAGTACATGGGACGATGGGTCTATTGTAATCCAAATGGACAATTCAGCTACATGACCTGGAGTGTAGATGAACATGTAAAATCAACAGGATCCCTGAAGGGAGTAGTGAAGATTTTGACCCCAAGAAGCACTTCTTCAAGAGAAGAAATCAAAATGTGGTGATTAATGAAGGTGTGGTTAATGAATCAACCAGAGGGGGGAGTGTAGAGGAGCAGCCAAATGCCTCTGCAGGAAGTCTCGCCCCCCTCCTACCTATATGCTGGAAGTCAGAAATCGTGCCATGCATGACACCAGTGGTTGTGCCTATTCTGCGCAGAGTCTTTAAGAAAAGGTATCCACTAAGAAAACCCTATCTGATGTATCCCCGTAGAGATGGCAGTCTCTTAGAAGAGGTCCCCGATGGAATATGAAAATGAAAGGAAGAAATGTTGGTGATAGCACAAGAGATAAGCGTGACACACTGAGAAGAGTAACTGAAGAAGAGGATGTATAGACCTTATGGAATTTGATGACCAAGTAAAGAATCGAGTAAACATTTATATGTGAAGTGAAGATTGCATGTGTAAAGAGCACTGCAGAAAATGCAAGCCGTTTAATAACTGTACAGATGCAGCAACGCAAGTAGACTAAGTGATTATAGAAGCTAGCTGTATGTAGTGAATAGACTGCAGAAGGTGCCGCCATTATATAGAATCTGGACTTCAGTGTCACAACTTTAGTAAGCTTAAGCCCATGGAGAAGATTTCTGAAAGCTGTGTCGCAGCAAGAAAGCAGCTGGAATCAAGGATGGACCGTGAAAGGCTGTCTAGCCTGGTGTCAAAGGCTGGAACAGCCAAGAACTGGTTATCTATCCTTGAAGAACAGTGTACGTGAGAGGCTGAGTCATCCCTTGTTAAGGTGCAAAGAAAGAACACCATGAGTGAAAAGTTTATTCATTTACTGCCCAGCTTTCTGCCCCTGATATTTGCGCAAAGAGCCTGCTGCGTCCCAGACTCCACCATGCTATCATCCTATATGTGTCCTCCACACCACCGTGCAAACGCCCCGCGGTCTATACAGCTCCTCTGACTACTGTACCACATCGCAGACTCTATCTCTGTTCGCTTGAACATTGCTGTAGGCCAACTATATGTATAATTCCTGTACCAACTGTATGATTCTGCCTATGCCCATGCTGACTTCCAGCCTATTATGTTAGTGATCAACTCATATTGTAACGTCTCACTCTGCATGACCTTGCAGCACTCTGGCAACTCACATCCAGCCTATCGCGTTATTGAATGGTATACACTGATTTTGAATGCTTTCTACTGTAATGCTTATGCCACTGTAACTGAGACACACAACTACTCCCCTGTGCTATTAATTGCAATGCTCAGCCTAATGTGATTTTGCACTGCCCATGAGCGCTATAGCTAGCCCATTGTATTTTTGAATGCTAGTCACAGCCGACTGTGATTTGTATTGCCTCTGAGTCTCATACTTTAACCTATTGCTTTATTGAACGTACGGCCCAGCCCACTGTGATTCTCCACTGCCCTTGAGTCTCTATTCTAGCCTACTGCATTTTGAATGAAAGTCCCAGACTACAGTGATTTGTACTGCCTGAGTCCCACACCTGGCCTATTTCTTTATTGAATGAAAGACTTACCCTACTATGATTTTCCACTGCCCCTGAGTTTCTCATCTGGGCCACTGCATTATGATATGACCTATTCTGTAATGATCAGCCCACTGATTTCTTCAGCCTGTGAGTCACTACCCCAGTAAGCCTGCGACCCCTTTCATCCACCCCTCGTGACTGTGCCAGCACACACTGATGTTACTTACAATGTATGCCACCTCCACTACTATTAGTGCTACACTTCAGTTAAGTCTTCTTGCCACTCTCCTATCCGTTGCTACAACTAACCAAGATAAATCCCAGTACTTAATTGCCAAGACGCTGAATAGAAGTCTCAGCAGTCCTGCCACCATGCCTATTCCTACAAATATTGCAAACTGGATCAAGCCTACCTCGTTCCTTCCTCCCTTGATCTTCCCTGACCATATCAAACCTACCCCATTCCTGCCACACCTGAACCCTTTGACCTTTAGAACTTCCCCACCTCCCTACAAACCTTGCTCCACTATAGCTAGAAACAAGAGACTTGGTTCAGATTACCTAAACACTTTGAGCCATCGCTCAATACCTCACATAAAACAAATCCACCACCTATTAAAATTGATCGTAGCTCTAAAACTACAGCCATAAACAAAAACAGAGATGCACGTAATAAAGATAAGCCTAAAACTTCAGACAACAATAATAAGAGATGGAATCAGGCTTAACTGAGTGACTCACCTACGAATCCCACATCACAAACTACTAAAGGTGCTTTAATTAATGCCAGATCAATCTTAGCTCATGGGATAGACATCGCGGACCTGATCACAGCTGAAAACCTTGACTTCCTAGCCATAACGGAATCCTGGCTTCATGCTGCAGCAGTCCCTTCACTCCTACTTGCGGTACCAGAAAATGACACTATCATTAGATCAGACAGAGTAGATTCTAGAGGCGACAGCATTGCTATTATTGCTAAGGCCAAATTAGACTTAAGAGTGTCTAACACGCCAACATTCCCATCCTGTGAATTACTCACTACCAAAATACCCATCTCCAACTCCCATACCCTAACTGTTCACTTAATTTATAGACCTCCTTGGCCCATTGGCACCTTCGAGGAAGACATTATGACAATTTTATCGGATAACACGAAAGCCTCCTCTCAAATGTTACTGCTAGGAGATTTCAACTTCGGATTCAACGACCCTAATGACCACCAAGCAATAACAGTAGCCAATAACCTTACTGAATATGGCCTTAACCTAAGAGTCATTCAGCCTATGCACGTCAAAGGCAGGACCTTAAACTGGGTTGCTGATCTTAACTGTGAAACTTTAATCACGTCAATTGCACCTCAATCATGGACAGATCTGTACTTCACCCTCATAACCAACCTCCTTAAAACTAAGTCTAACCCAATAGCACCTGCACCTCCTACCAGGAACAAACAGAATATCACTGTGGACTCTATATTACCACATGTCATCCCTATCGTCAACTCATTGAAGGACACTGCTGATCCAGACACACTAGTAGATGTCTACAACTCAACAATGATCAAAGCCTTTGATATCATTGCCCCGTTTAAAATGTGGAAAGGCAAACCCAAAGCTCATCTGAACTCATGGTTCACATCCCACCTAAAAGCCTTGTGAGTGGAAAAAAAGAAAACTGGATGTTCTGTGGAAACACTTCCCCTCTGCAAAGAATAAAACCAACCTCCTGAATATCTCAGCGAAATATAAAGAAGAGATATTAATGATCAAACGCGAGATTTACAACAACCAAATTAATCAAGCCGGCTCCAGTACTAAACAGCTTTTGGTTATCCTTAGAAAAATGGAGACTCATATCCCCCATCTGATACTTGCCTAAAGGATAAACTCTGGTGTACCAACATCCAGAATGCGCTAACTAACAAAATCGCCACCCTGCAAAACAAAATTGCTCACAAAAGATCAAACCTACCTAACACAGGTAACTCCCACAGAACTCCCTACTAAACCACATCAATGCTTCAAATTCTCTCTATCCCTGAGGTACAAAGACTAATTGCCTCTCTCAAACCTTCAAGATGCCAAGGAGATAGTTACCCTGCTCAAATAATTAAAGATGCCGCCGGGGACCTGGCACCCTTCATCTCAAAACTAATAAATGCCTCTTTCCTACCTGGCACTGTACCCAGGAACCTAAAGGAGTCATGGGTCCTACCTCTCCTAAAAAACAATCCTTGGACCCTACTATCCCCAGTAATTACAGGCCAATTACAACGGTCCCGTTCTTACTGAAGATACAAGACAGGGTTGTATACCTACAGATCCAGGAATACCTGGAGACCAATCATCATTTAGGGACTCAACAATCTGGGTTGAGGCCTCAACATGGTACTGAAACGGCATTGATCGATCTAAAGACCCAGATTGACGAACTCAAAGATAAGGGGAAAACTGCATTGCTACTACTTCTGGATCTATCGGCCGCTTTTTATTTGGTCTACCACAAAGTGTTATGCAATCAACTTGCCACAGCAGCCCATTTTTCTCAGGATGCAATAGACTGGATCCAATCATTTCTAAATAACAGGACCATGAGAGTATTCTCCCCTTCGGCGGCAGCTGACCCAATCCCAATAGCATGTAGAGTTCCCCAAGGTTCCTGCGTGTCACCGACAATGTACAACATCTTCACAAAGCCCCTGTTTGATTATCTGGATCATCTGAGTGTCACCTACACTAATTACATAGATGAGACCCAAATCCTCTTACTTCTTACAGGAAACTATGACACTGATGTAGTGCCAGTGAATAAAATGTATCTAATCATTCAGGCGTGGATGGCCACCCATGGCATCTGCCTGAATGACGATAAAACAGAGCTCCTGATTCTAGGTTCCCCCAGCCAACGTGAATAAACTTGCAATAATGATGCCTCCTTTAACATTGACGGGAGCAACATTAAAGTGGCAAAAGAGGTGAAAACCTTAACCTACTCAAACAAGTCAATACTACCGCCTCAGCAACAACATATACTTGCAAGTTGATACAGGCCTGCAAACCCCTCCTCTCTAAAGGGAGCTTTCCTACCCTAGCCAGAGCCCTCATCCTGTCAAAATTGGATTATTGCAACAGACTCTACTTAGGTGCAAGCAAGTATGTTGTGAATAAACTTCAAATTTTGCAAAATAATGCTCTAAGGACTGCTCTGAATTTATCAAGGAGAGAATACATCTCTGAGATAAAGAATGTTAGGGAGAATTCTCTGTTTAGGCTGAATTTCCTAACCTAGTGAGTCCCCCAGCAGCTTTGCTGGATTTCTGGAGTTTGTTTTTTCCATCCTGCCAAGAGTGAGACTCTTTTTCTCCCACTCTTGGACATGAATGTGTGTAATTCCTTTGAATGTCCATGTGTTCTATGGGCTATGGGGTCTTTTACTCCATAGGGTCTCATATGTTTTTCTATGTGTGTTACACTGCACCCTCCGTGCCGTAACACAGGGGCGTCCTAGCGGACCTCCATCATAGACTCCATACCCGGGGACTGACTACTGTCTCCCCGGGCATGTAAAGTCACCATTGGCTTTACTAGACCTAAATTTACTAACAGAACTAGTACAAACCATCCTATTGTGGACATACTAGTTGGAGTAATTCGATTACTCCTAGGTCTGTTATTCGAGGGGGCACTGTCCCGTCCCCCCTCGTCGAGTTTTGGCTGGTGGCAGTGGAAACTACTTGTTATATTCGACCCCGAATATAACCCTATGGGATTCTTCCCATTGTTGGAGATTGATACTGTTTCTCGTTAATCTCTAACATACCTCCGGTCTACTTATCTTAAATAAGTCGATCGGATGGTATTTTCTGCCAGAACTCGGCTTTTTAAAATGGCGTTTGTGTTCGTCTCTGTGACTCCTAAACCAAAGGTTGAGCCCTTCGTTCCACTTTTGGCGGGCTTCTGTACAGAGACCCTCCAAAGTGGTGCCATTCTGTCTGGTTTACCACAGGGGTGTGGGAGCGGGTTTAGGCACCCTGGACCGAGTTGCCTTGCCAACTCCGGTCGCACTCTGGTGTGATTGGCCCAAGTGGTGAGCCTCCCCGCTCACCACTTAGCGTGTTTTGAGTGACCGCTAGGCTGAATGAATGGGGGTTTTCTGCATAAAAGCAGGGCTTTTGGGACTGGATCTTCAGAAGTCGCCAGAGGACCTAAGAATCCGACGAGGGTAAAGCTGAGCTGACCTGCAACGACGACACCTCCGGTGGAGCCCTGCTGAACCGACTCACCACTTCCCGACGACAGAGGAGATCTCCCTGCCGGAGAGTCTCTTCCCCTGACTGGTGGGAACAACCAGTCCCCTTTGCTTTTTCTTCGCCTCAGGACGCAGTGGTCGAATTGCCCGTGCAGAGCACATCGGCAACCGGATAGCCACTACCCCTGTACCGCAACCAAAAGGTGGTGCCTTGTGACGGAGCACTCCGCGGCTGGTCTCTTCCCTGGTGGTGCAACGATCTTCAACTTTCCTTCGACGACGAGATCATCTCTTCTCTTGGCAAAGACCGGACGTGCATCCACCACCAGGAACAACTGCCCCTGCCGGAGCTGTCTCTCCACAATCAAGCTACTGTGTCCGCCTGGCTTCCCTTGTTGCCGGATAGAGTGAGGTGTCTTAATCCTCGCCTCTCCATAGGGTCGTCTCCAAGCTTTATCTAGCATGTTGTTCTGAACTGGTGCAATCTGCCGATAACAATTTGCTTCAAAGACTCGAACGCATTTCCACTCAGATACTTTTTGGGACATATCGCCTCGCCTCTCTCCGAGTGGGCCTGGACTCTGAACTTAATGATCTACCATGGTTCTTGCCTTCTTGCCTTGCATTTGTCCGTAAAGTATTGGAACCGTGTTGATTTCGTAACCTGCTTATTTTTCTCTTCCGTCCTAACAAATACTAGAGTGCCATCTAGGTTGAAGCATACACCTCTGTCTGCAAATAAGTGATGCTGGTAAAACCTAGACTTGTCGAACTATTGTTAGGGGGATTGATCTCTTTCTTCATAGAGTAATTGTAATTGAAGTGTTTGCCGTAATAGTGCCAGAGTGTTTTCTATAGATGTGTCGTTATAAATAAATACCTTTATATCTTTACACTGAAGCCTTGTTGCGTGTTTGCTTGTCTTACGGTGTAGAATTGCCCTATGTTGTACACTCCACATACTGCCTAACTCTTCTTGAGGGAAGTCTGACTGCTCAGCCACAGCTACCAAGTGAATCTGTGTGGTACAGACTGCTACCAAGTGGGTTTACTGCCAAACACCTGTAGTCCTAAATCTTTTGCAGTGGCCCCAGAGGGAACGGCACAGGTTTCCGCCTAACAAAGAGACAGCATAAATGGGTCTCCATTAAGGACAAGAGCCAGCTTAAAACCATGTCTCTAACTTATAAATGTCTTAATTATGCTGCCCCACTATACGTATCAGAACATTTTGTCATAAGGTCTTCCTCGCGTGTCACCAGGCCGGCCAACTCTTCCTGCCTGGTAGTTCCCAATTACAAACTAAAAAAAACAGGGGTGAGTAGTTTCCCAGTTATGGCAGCTCAGCTATCGAACACACTCCCACCAGCCCTAAAAACTATCCAGTCCTTCCCCAACTTTAGGAGAAATGCCATAACATGGCTAAACGAGAAAACTAACCACTAGGTCAGGATACCTCTTCTCCCAATGTCAACTGCTATACTATCTTTTCTCTGTGTTGTTCATGATGTACTCATTGAACTGTTATTGCCTCTCTTCCTGTGTTGTACTTCGAATGCACTGCCTGTGATTGTTGATTATGATATGTTGGAACCTTTGTAATGTGCCCAGATACCCTTGGGTTCGTATAAATCAATAAAACAAACATACAAACAAACAAACACATAATACAATAAAATGCTAGAAAATGAGCAGAATTGTGGTCTCCTGTCACGTGGGCTATGGATGGAAGCTCTAGACTTAAGATAGCGTGTGCCCACACTCCCATATATTCCCAGGAGCAAGGATACTTTGCAAGGCCAAGTTCAAAGGCAATTTGCATGGCAGAAGGCATGCGTAATAAGAGATGGTGGGCTAATTGGGTGGGAAGACATGGTCAATGTCCACCCACTGACACCTGGAGTACTAGCTTACTTGCTGCTAGTTAGCCAAATGTTCCAGAAATGCACAAGTGTGCCAACCAATTGTAGAAGGCCATATAATGAAGAGCCTTATGGTTTGATAGCCAATGAGGAGCTGTGTGTCAAGTTGTCCACCTGACTGTAGAGACCCAATCACAGCCCGTTCCCGTATAGAAAGTATACTTAGATGTTCCCTTTAAGCCTATCACAACCCTTTGTAGGTTTTTCTTAGTTGCCACATAGTATGACATCACGTATGACAAGGTTTTACTATGTAAATGTATTTTTTTATATAATGCTTCGAGTCAGATTATGCTGTGCGACGTCCGTTGATGTCCGTGGCAAATCCCTGTTTTAGACAATTGATAATAAAACAGTAAACTGACTTTGCCTTCTTCCTGAGTTGGTTTGATTATTTAGTGTAAGAGTTATCCCATCTACTACACGAGATTCTGCTTATTTAAAGGCCATAGGCTCAGTTGTCCTCTAAAAACACACTGAATACCATTTAATTCGATTTCAGATTTCATTTAAAAATAACTACACTTTATCTGCATAGAAATGTTATTGGTTCTACACTGCGTATACAGCACAGAATAAATGCTATTGCTTTTCATTGAAATTAAAATCTTTCTTGGCATTAAATACAATGGGATGTAGCAGTTTTTGGTTCTAGAGGTCCTATGTCAAATTACATTTTTGGAGAATTCATTCTCGGATTTGAATAATTCTTTAAGGCCCCGAACCATGAGAGACCCTCAAGTGTTTGCAGTGAATTCCACTCAGCTGACCTCTTCTGATCTCTTTCTCCCTTCTAGGAAAGCAGATCTGCATCAGGTACCAATCTCCTCATCGGTAAAGCCCAACCACCTCAAAATATTTTCCAAGCCCAACTCTCATCCATTTGCAATAGGCCTTCCCCTTCTTGTCAGCTTTCAAATTCCTAATAATTCATTTTGTCTCTCCATCCCTATGCACTGTGTGTTTCGGCTTTTATAATTGAAATTGTACCCACACTTTGTCATTGTGACCTCAAACTTTTTGATTGGTCAAGTCTTTCCATTGGCTTATGCAGACACTCCCAGAGAATACAACTCCCCCAATACTCATACATTGATTATATTTCTGGATATGTTAAAAGGTGGGGGCTGTATGATCTAGCAGTTTTTAATATAAAAATCATACTTCATCACATATTTATTGTAGCAACCTGACAACCTGATGAAATACACATTTCTGGTTCCCATGGACACCCCCAATTCTGGGACACCTGACATGAATTTGTACAATTAATTTTGTTGGACTTATTAATATGAATAAGATTATCAATTATGAATGATCGTAGTACATCGAATGTGGACTCCTTTTGTAGACAGGAATGTCGTAGTTGCAAACACTGTTCATTTTTATCCTGGGACAATAGTGTCTTGGATCTGAAATGTTACTTTAACACTAAATGTACATCTTTGTTTTTGATTTGAGGGAGGTGCAAACATGGCTGAGCTTGCCTGTAACCAATGATTGACCTAGATCAGGTGACAGGAGCTTATTTGTTTGCAAATCCTTTTATGGCTCTATCTGGAGAATTGTACTGGAAGGCCCAGTTCAAAGTTCAACCCTTAAATACAATCATCTTTCTTTGAATTGGGGAGTTTGAAAAAACAAAGCTCTAACCATGGAGTCAGTTCAGATGTGCATCTTTGTAAAAGACTGTGGATTAAGCTTTGCTACAAGGCATTTATATATATTTTCTTTTAGAAATATCCCCTTGTGATAGGTCATATGAGTGGATGCCTCCCTTTACGCAAGGACCTTGCACATATGGCACTTTTTATGAGAAACCCAATGAGTTTCTTAGATGGAAGATGGCCAAACTATTCTCTGGGGACTTTTAAGCTTTCACCCCATCAACAATATGTGCAGAAGTCACAGAATTAACTTGTGGTCAGGTCAGACAGTATACAGCATTGGCTCTGTCAACTAAGAACATCATATAATTTCCTATACAAGAAAGGTTTGCTTACGTCTGTTATATTGATAATGCGCAATCACTTCACAGTGATTTCTCTCCTTTCTGTTCAACAAACGGGCACGTACCTCCTGAGGCACAGGGTGTACAAGCATCCCGTCGTGTAAGATTACATGAGCCCAACCGGTTCAATCCAGGATAGAGATACCAACTAACCAATACCACTAACAATTTCCTTCTCTGCATACACCTCTCAAACTCCAAACCAAATACAACCACAAACCTCCAGCACAGCAAACCGCACGAACTTCACTACACTGCAACAACAAAACAAAAAAACACACATAGACCCGCACATCAGCACACGACGACTACCGGCTGCATACACCCCAGGCCCAGCCGACGGAACCACCGGGCTGAGGCTGCCAACAGCACATCACTGCAATCTTGCACTTTTCCAGCCTCCACCCACTAACCCACCTCTCCCTCCCTCTTTCAGAGCCGCCAGAGCGCCAGGGGACCACTCCGGTGGTGATAGTGCGCGGTACAAATGACCTTTAACATTAACATTAACATATCCTGAATAGGAATCGCAATGCAATTCAAACACTGTAAGTGTTTCCATGTCTTCATATTTAAATACAGATTTGCTCCATTTGAAACACATGATTTGTTAGCTTATAAAATGAGCAAACTAAGATTTTTCTGTGCTTATCAACATTTCCCACATATATATATCTTTTGCAATTCATATGTTAATGTTTTTATATCCATTTTGTTTTCTTCATTTTTGGCAGCCAAGAAGCAGAAACTTCAAGTTAATCAAAACCCAGTCCATGGACCTTTCAATGTATCCTATCACCTATTTAGTTAGAAGGAATGCTCCTGGTGTGTGGCAAATCCACACCATATGTTGGGTGCTGTCCATTTCATGAGGGAACATTTACGTGCTCACTTTATTGGAACATTATTTCTCATCACAGCTGGATGAAATGCACTACACTTGAAATAAATAGTGCAGCTTTTTCGACATTTCATGCTTTAGTTGGACATTTCCAGATTCCATTTACATGGTGAGTCCCACATTTCTGACAAGTATTTTTGGATTGTATTTAAGATGTCTTAAAATGTCAAAAATGTATTTTTAGTGAACAAACATTTCTGAATATATAAAGTAACCCAAGATCACACAATACCTCCACTTTCCAGTGCTGATTGTTGTCTTCCACATCTTGGCAATCGTGCATTCATTCCATCTACAGATTGTTTCAGACAGACAGGGTACTCATGAGTAGAGTGCAGTAAACACGTTCCCTCTTTGTGACATATAGAATATTGTTCAAGTCAATGCTAATTGTTTTTTTTTTCCAGGGCTCAGCCCTGGGACTTGTTTCTGACAACCAACATTTATCACCTCAGACTCAGTTAAATTATGATGTAGCGTTTTGGTAACTTTATTATTTTAACTGTCAGTCAGTTGTAGTAACAATAAGCAATGGATCATTTGCTTCTGTATACTGTGCCAGATCATTGCTACCCATGAACCATAAGCCACGCCAGCGATGCTGCGCTTGTTATCCATTTTCATGAATAACAATGAGCAGGACGTTGAGCAGATTCTTGCTGGCCATTCGTGCACACTGCCCCAGTCAGCCTCTAAAACATTGGCACCGTCTCACTACTGTAATAACTGCTGCCTCAACAGGGTGGTGGCTCAAGCATGTGGTGCAGGCAGAAGCCAGGCAGCCATTGTAGCAGGGGCATCTTAACAATTCATTTGGCAGGCAGACCCACATATATGTGCCAGTGTTTGTGATGCATGCTTGAGTATGTTATCCAGTCCTGATTTTATTGTTTACATTCTGAAACTTGTAATCTCATTTTAAATTTCAGGCTATCCATGAGTCCCAAAATTGAAAGACAAAAGCAGTACTGGATAACCTACTCAGGTGGAATGGGGAAACTTAAGAGGTCTGTTGGTATATTTGGCTCGTGGCACGCACACCTCTGGTGGTACGACTACACCTCTGTAGGTGGGGGTATTCAGTAGTCACATGCATGATCTTCTCAAACATGCTACTGCCCAGTTTTCTTTCTGTGTGCATCCAGCATGTGGTGCAACAATACTCAGGCGCATGCCAGTTGATTACTCACAGAGCCTTAAAGCATGCTGACACATGACTGAGATTGGTGTTTAGAGGGACACCCAGCACAAAGAGGACAGCAACAGGACAGTCACTGTCCAGCCAGAAGCACCACCATAGGGCAATGCCAAGTAAAAGGCGCCTGCCAAGCCGGAGAGCCTGTGGTGCGGACCTACCGGCATAAAAAGATCTTGCTTCAGTAACTGACACATCAGTTCAGTAAGGATTTTGTCTGCAGTCATCCATCACTTTACTATAGGAATAAAACACTTAGCTCAATTTTCCAAATGTTTTACATGCTACCTATACAATCATAGGAAAATAATAATCAAGAACCAGCAATTATGTTGTTTTATGTCGTGTTGATAGGGATTTGTAAATCACACATCTGCCATGGGTGGTACACCCATCACCCTCAATTAACTGGTGGGAATTTCAGTTGCAACTACAAATATGTTATTGTGGTCTCGTGCAAAAGGGATGTGACCTAGCAGTTCAGACTGGACTGCCCCTTTGTGGCTGGGACCAAGCCTGATTTGCATATGGTCTTTTTCCTTTCTGTAATGGCTTGGCAGGCGAAGAACAAAGGTCTGGAGGGTTGCCCAGAGCAATTGCCAGATGTTTAAGACTAGTTCCAAACCTTCCAGCCATCACCTCCTTGTTTTTGCTTTGACACTGTGGCGAGCAGCAGTGGGTAGTGTCAGAGGTCTGCTGGAGAGCTGGCACTCCTACGTCACACAGGTGTGCAAGAAAATATGTGGGTCTTGGCTTTTATTTTTCACAAATCATGAACATTGTTCAATGCTGCCTGGCGCATGGCATGTCAGGGTGAGGTGTGTTACATCCGTAATGCATGTGCGCATGTGCTAGCCTCGTTGTGGCCGCGCATGCGCTTAAAGAATAAAGACGGTCCGCGAGGCACTTGCCGCCGGGACCCTGGAACGATCAGACGTGCGTGTGCGAGTCTCATTGTGTGCGTATGCTTTGATGTTAGTACAGGGCGGCCCGAGGCACGACGAGGCCCCATCACAAGGTGGGGGTCTTTCATTAACCAATAACGCTTATCTAAACCATTAAAAGACAAAGCAGAGGGATCTGTGCCTGTATCTTTGAGGTCATTGTAATGCTACTTTGGGGGTGATGGCAGGTTTTCTGTCACATACAAAGCAAATGTCTAAATGACATTTAAATTGTGAAGCGATGATGCCACAAGCTTACTCATGAGTGTGGTGGGTGGCATGGTGCAAATGACCTAAATGTGTAACATTTTCAATTTGTGGGGACGTGAGATTGGAACACAAAAGATACTCTTGAACCCACTGTGAAAACTTGGCATCTATGTAATTCTGCAAGTCTCACCAAGCACATCGCTGTTGGCTAAAACCAAAATCGGATAACATACTCTTGACGCCATGGGTCCAGTTGAAAACTCGGCTCCCGTTGACCATAATATCAAAACATATTTCTGAATTTGTATGCTGCCTTGAGAAAAAAAAAACTCAAAACACATTGTTTCTGAGCCCTCCATGCACTCATTATCTCTTTGTGTCCTCTTTTTAATTTCAGCCCCGACCTAAAGAAAAGAAACCTCAAAACACATTTGTTCTGGTTACTCTGTCCTCCCATAGCCCCCAGGCACTTCTTCTGCATCCCGTTCCATTCGTCGTGGTTTCTATTTTGACATAGGGAAGGTCTCCTAAGCTTAAGATTGAATCCCTTCTACCGGGAGAAGGCTACTCCCCAACGTACCCCCTCCTCTATAAAAGGGAGCCATGCCAGTGTGCGTTCTCAATTTGTTTCCTGTCACAGGCAGAAAGGAGTGGTGCGGGTTGGATCAGGCACAAGTGTTTGTGCAGAGACAGGTGACAGACCAAATCCGTGATATCTGCATTAAGGAGGCAGAAGGGGTCCAGTAAGGTTATATCTTGGTGTGCTGTGTATATTTAGGAATCATTCTGCTGTAACAATGGATGGTTATGCTTATAGAAGAGGTAATGTATTCTCTTTCTTCCTCGTTTTCTTGTTCTCCCAGCAGATCAAAAAAGCAATGTTGCTCAGGTGAATATCAGAGATGAGAGTGATCACTTTCAGAGGACAGGATTTGTAGGATTGTACGGGAGACGAAATAGAACATTTCGAAAAGGAGTCTGAAAGAGAGGTCCCATTTCCAGATGCTTAAGACTCAGGGGCAGAAGAGCATAGAGGGAAATATCTTGGCAAGGAATCCATTCCAGTGATATTTGCCCACATAAGAACCAATGCAGATCTCCCTGAGCCGATCAGCACTAATGTGCAGTTCAGGTTCCGTCTCAGGAAGTACAGGCAGGACGTTTGTCTCTTGCACTCAGGTGAAGAGTATATGGTTTTTAGGGACAGGTTTGTGTCCAAATTATATCCACTAGTTGGATCAGAGCATATGCTTCGAGATCCCCTACATGTTGGTTGCCTTCTCTGAAGCTGAACCTGTAGACATTCTAGGGCAGAACAGGAACACAATGTTTGTGATGGAGTGGACAACAAAGTGGACACAGCTCACAAAAAGACATGCTCAGGTATACATTTGCCCCTGATAGCTAATCTCTATGCTGCTTGTTCCTCAAACATTCTATTGGCATGCTTCCAATCTACTGTATTCACCATAGCCACACCTGTTTCTGTTCTACCTTAGCCACCCAATGATGGACATTCCCCAGGGACTGAGGTAGATGAAAAAGCGGGAAATCAAGCCCCTGGCAGAATAGTGTGGCTCAGTTCTGTCGCCATCATATTCCACTTAATTACACCAATGGTCGCATATAATGTATGACATTCTACATCAACAAGCTTTAAAAGGGAGAGCAACACGTCCTTAGTCTTCTGAGTTATGTTTACAAATGTAGCTTTAAAACGTGACTCCACTAATATGGATCCCCTAATTCAAAAATAAAGAACAAGAGTACCTGGAGAAGTAGTCCATGGTAACTCCTAGTAGCCGATATTTACTATCGTCATCACTGCAAATGTGACTGAATAAGAAGTCACATTTGCATCCCCTGAGGAATGGCCAGCATTGGGTGGCTAAGATAGGACCGAAACATGTAGGGCTATTGCGTATACAGAATATTGTATGTATGCACAACTGTACTATCCAAGAACGTAGACAAATGTTGTTTGAAGTCTTGGAAAAATGTGTGTGGCATGATAGAATCTGTTCCATTTGACACCGCTGAACATGAGATTGTGCATCCTGTAGAGTTTTAACTTTGGTGTATATGTTTGGAAATGATTTAAATGAATTCTAATGGTCTATTTCAGTAAAAGAAAATGTACATTGAATAAGTATGTACATTTTTCCAGGACTTCTTATGAATGCATTTGAGAGGGCACTATGATACTAAGATACTATTCAGTCATTGTGATGGCAATCTTTCCTTTGTTTATTGATTTGTAATTCCTTGGGCCAGGCTAGATCGCCCCCGCGACCTTCATGCTTTCTGGACTTTAAAAGACTCTCGATCCTGTGACACCACAGGTGACCATGGCTCTTCAGTTGTACCTCTGACATCTGTGCAATCTCAGCATGAGGATTTATTTCAATCTCTCCTCCCCCTTCAAAGTGGTGATGGCAAGTGTCAGCTCCTGTCTGGCATTTTGCAGTGAAACTGGATACCAGAAATATCAAAGGACTCTTGTTAGAAAGAAAGAAAGTTCATTTGTCAAACTGAAGGGGAGTTGATGGCGATATTCAGGAGGGTCAGGCTGGTGTGAGCGAACAGACAACATGGTGTACAGGTCTATATAAACTATCAAGGAATAATGAGTTCCAACTCCTTAGCAGAAGCAGCGTGTCACTTAGGAACCTAGTCAGATAAATGTTTTCATTCATTGCGGCAGTTAACATAAGGGGGTGTGTCGACCGTGTCTGAACACTGTCCAAACATCCCCTTACGCTATGGTATGGCCTTTCACTGTCCCAGCATCGATATGTACCTAATGAGGCTTGCAGGGAGAACTGTCAAAGATTTGGTTCATAGTTCTAAATCTGTTCACCTCTAGGGGAGATGCTCGGATTCTGGGCTTTCACTTGAGTTTTCTAACCTTCTAGCCTGAGGCATAGATGCCCATTAGGCTGAACCAGCTCATTTATGTCTTCCTTCCCTTTTCCCTTATTGCAAATGTTTTGCCAAGGGTGAAGAAGGGAGGTCATTCTATGGATCCCTTTTGGCCCTTTTGAGGTTGGTTACTATTGTTAAACCAGATGGCAGAAAAAGCATTCAAGAGGATCCCAAATTAGCTCTCCCTGTCCTCTCCAGTCTGAGGATATAGCCAGTCCAGAAGCTAATTCCCATAGTACCATTGAAGTTGAACAGTGTTACAAGGGATTTACAGAATCGGCACTGGTATAGGATTCCGAGAGGCCAATCTAGTGGGTAATCAAGGGTGTTTCACACTTGAAACTAACTAAACTCTCTTTCGGTAGCATAGGCTGGGCAGCAAGGCTGAGATGTGGGAGATCAGAGGTACAGTTAACAACACATAAAGATTGTAAAGTATTAGTGGTCCACACAGATGTATAACAATATCATATTTGCATTTATCAGGCCAAATACATACAAGTAATAGTCAAGTATGCGTTGGGATGCAGGCGCAACACCCTGAATGTGTACGGAAGTACAAGCTCGGAAATCCTATTAGCATAAAGACTTTGTCATTTTTAGTGTCAGTGTTTCTGTCATTTGTCGCAGTATTTCAGGCCATCCACGAATTGCATTTAGTTTTCATCACATTGTAGAGAGCACTAGGCTACCGAGTTTGTGGTGGAAGGATGGGCAGCAAAATATATGTTGTTACTGATTTCCATTAGCATACAGGCTTCTTGCCACATTAGTCAGAGTCCTGTCATTTTGAACTAGACCCTGTTAGAGTGTTTAGATTTCTGTTATTTAGGGCACTAAACTGCAGTTCTGAGCCTCTGTCTTTCCATTTAATTAAACCTTACTCCTGCTTCTCCCAGCGAATGTTCAACATGCTAAGGTCAGTGGAGGAAGGGTGAGATTCAGCACACATATTAGTTATAGTTGTAGGCCCTACCTAGCTGTTCTCAGGAGCTTTGAGTGAAATGTAGAATATCGGCTTGTGTTCTTGACGATAGATGGTACAATGGTTGTGAAGGGCATATTTTGGTGTGGACAAAGCCTGGGTTGAAGGCACTGCCAAAGCGTCAAACTAGATTTGTCATACTGCCCCCTAGGGAGTGTTGGGACAACTGGGTCTGCAATAGAATGGCTTGACAGTGCGAATAAATATGAGAAATTAATTTCCCAGCAGTAGAACCTCTGTTACATTTTTTATGAAGCCTCCTGGTTCCCACAAGTTAGCTTAAAGAATGTGTCCTGGGGATAGCAACATGTTTCAAAATGGGAGTTGTAAAAAGTGTTGCAGAGTAAACTGTACCAGTCCCGGGAACTGTCTAAGATTGCCAAATTGGCTGAGCTCATGGAAGAGGATATTATTGTGTCTAATTTGCTGACTTCACTGTTCACACTCACTACATGATTTGGTCGTTTCGATGGGACTGCACATCAGAAGTTACATGAACTTGTCTTGACCAATGAGGGTATGCCATTTTAGTAAATGTTTTATGTATAACTTTAGCCAATAAGGATGGAGTATTTTCTGCTGACTGTACAATTAGGTTATTCGTAGGGGGCTGCACTTAGGATGGTCACAGGTAATGTACTAACCAATAGGGTGTTCTAAGGTGTATTTTGTTTTGATTTTTATAAGGGTGGGAGCCAATAGGGAACATGGGATTAACATGTACTTGATATTTGTAATGTATTGTAATTTTGTGGTTTATGGCTTTAAATAATGGGGGCAGATCGAGAGAGTTTTCAGTTTTCAGCTCTCATTTATACAGACCTAATTGACCCTCCTGGCTGTAATGTGCATGTATTAAAACAGTTTTACCTTGCAAATCGTGCGTGCCATTATTGTTTGCTTGGGTTGATTTTTTTCCGATCGGTTTTTGGGCCTACCGTGCATATGCTCTAAGCTACACTTTCAAATATATACACATAAATACACACAATAACTAGTCACAAAGGGGGACTATACAACACTTTTTAGATATGCACCACTCCTCCACCTTCTGCTCCTAGCTCCAGTAATAAAGGGGCAGGTAGTAGCTCACAGTCGACCAGTGACCCCATTATAATTTTGTCTGGCAAGGTGGGTTGCCCTAGAATGAAAAAGGGAGGCAGACAAATTCCCAAGAAATCGAACAATTTTAATGCCTCTAGGTAAAACAGAGGGCTTCAAGAATTTTTTTTATTTTTTTTGTATTTATTTGTTTGTTTGTAATGCGCTGGAGCCCACAGGCATGAGGGCACAGAAGAAGGAGGTAAATCAGGATCAAGTACAGTGATAGGTCAAGTCAAGTATTCGTCAATTCTTTCAAAGAGTACTATTTTCAGACGTTTCATAAACGTAGCATGATTACTATACGCACACAGGTCATTGGGAAGTTTATTCCATACACATGCTGCCTGTGACTGGAAGGGCCTACCAAGGCCTTTCAGCCATTTGCTGTTTGGGCCAACAGTTGTTCTCTTGGGGCTAGAAACATTAATCAAATATTTTGGGTATCTAGGTGCTTTATGCACAACTGTGCAAACCTTATCATGAAGCCTTACTTTCGCTGGGAGCCAGTGCAGGTTTCTCCTATGGACCGAGATCGGCTCTTGTGTGGGGGTGTTTTTTATGATGCGCACAGCATCGTTTTGTAACATTTGAAGAGTTCTCAAACTGCTTTTATTAGTTCCTGTTAATAGCGCACTACAATAATCTATTCTTGGCATAATCAGTGCACAAACCAGTATGATACAGTCAGTTTCTGAGACGAAGGGCTTCACCAGCCTAAGTAATCCCAAGTGATATTGTGTTTTACTGGTCATGTTATACACCTGCACATCTGCGTTAAGGGAGACCTCAAAGACGACTCCCAAGGTCTTGACTCTAGGTACATGGTGACTTTGAATAGTAAAGTCTGAGTGCTTTCTGTCAAGTTTGGAACATTCCTGAGAGGAGCCAGAAATTAAGAGTTCTGTCTTGGCTGCATTCAGGCACATTCCATTGGCAGCCATCCAGTTTTGGATGGTTCCATAAATCAATGAAATCCTCTCTGAATCTTTTTCATATTCCCTACAAATATTTATAATCAGCTGAGTGTTGCCGGCATAATTAGAAAAGTGCACTCCTAGTTTAGCTAGGAGGTCGCATAACGGGCAGCAGTAGACATTAAAGAGAGCCAGTGAAAGGCAAGCGCCTTGAGGCACCCCATAGCCCAGCCTCTCTGGTTTAGAGCGTGCTTCGCCACATACAACTTTAGACATTCTATTATGGAGAAATGATTTGATCCAGGAAGCTGCTTTACTAGAGCAGCCACCAACGTTCTTAAGGCGGTCAATGATCTTTTCATTATCCACAAGATCAAAGACTGCTGAAAGAACCAATAATATCAGCAGGCCAGCTTTACTGTGGTCCATGATTGATTTTAAACATATCCTCTGTAGTCCAGCAAAGCACTTTCAGTGCCATGACAAGATCTGAACCATGACTGTCCGGGATGGTAAACTTCAGATTTCTCCAGGTGTACCTGTAATTGAAGTGTAGCCACTTTGTCTACCACTTTCAACAAGAAAGGCACGTTTGTGATAGGCCTGTAATTAGTGTACACCTTTGAATCCAGTCTAACTTTTTCAACAGCGGGGTGACAGCTACATTTTTCAGTGAGTCCGGAATTAGCTTTTCCCTGAAGGTGGCATTTGTGAAGCGAGCCAAAATGTGGGTAAATACCTCAAGGTTTTTCAAAAGGACTTTGGATGGCAGAATTTCACCTTCGCACGTGGTAGGTTTCAATTTGTTGAGAATTTTAACCAACGTTTCTTCAGAAATGGCTTGGAACATGAAAGTTTGATTACACTAATGTTTAACATCCTCCCTAGTCTGTACAGAAGGTTCATGCTCTGGATTAGCCAGATTGTCCTTAATTTGGCCATGAGCTGCAGCGATCTTGTCTGCAAATGCCTTCTGCACTGCCTCAGAATCCTTCCATGTAGGTCAATCCTGATGGAGCATTGCTTTTGCCTTTTCCAAGTCTTGAAGGATTTCAAATATCTTTCTAGGATCGTTTTTTGAGTTCACTATTTGGGAGTCAAAAAAGGATTTCTTAACTGCCAGAATTTCGCTACGATATATTTTTTCCAAGGTTTTCCAAGCTTCTTTATTTACCTGTATCTGGTTTCTTTGCCAAGTTCTTTCTGGTTTCCTATTTTCCTTTTTTCTAGCAGTAAGGGCTAGAGAGAAAACTGTTTGGTTAGCAGACTTCTCCATGATAGTTTCAGTTTTAAATGGCGCCACCCTATCAAGACAACTAAATATTGCCTTTTCATATTCTACTACCAAGGAGAGTGGTGAGTCAGCATCTGTAGCAGAATTTGTAAATCCGTCAAGACATTGTTCCAAGTCAGCATGGCGCACCATGTTGAAATTCCCACTTGTAACTTTTTTAATGTATTACTCTTCATAATTACTGGAATCAAATTGAAGGTGACCAAAAAGATTGTCTGACCTGACACCTGGTCTAACACATATTGGGCTAATCACCAAGTTATTTGTAGTGACCCAAACTAACACAATTCCTGATAAATGTAAAGCTGATGGAGTCCCCTGCTCCGGATAGTGATTATGCTAGCCTATTAAAAAAGAATTCGGGGCAACCTCTAGTTAGTGATGCCAGTTCCACAGATGGAGTCTTGACAATTACTTGAGAAGGAAAGGACAGTTTGGCTGCAGTGCCTAAGCAGCCTTTGGAGACTCAGGGGTCAGGAAGAGAGACAATACCTCAGCATTTTGCACCTAAAGAGGATCAATGACTGAAGGAACCTTCAACATCATCTAACATCCCTCACCTGTTTGGGTTTGCTGGTCCTGATCATGAGGCATTGTCTTATGTAACTTGCAGCATGAGTGCCAGAAACCTGGTGTATAGTGTTCTGCGGGGCACCCCTCCTACAAGTTCCTCAGTACTGGCTCCTGCCTCTGACAGGGAGCTCCCCTCTTTCTGGGAAGGACAGAAGTGCTCTTCTAATCTAACATCTAGTGCCCGGCCCAATTCTGGATTTTGTAAGCCAAACGGTTGCAGTTTTTGCCCCAGAGTTCAATAATGGACAACTTGATAAAGGACAGAAGGGCCAGAGCAGAAATATACCCCTCAGCAGTGATCAGCAACATAGACCATTGCTTGAATTCTGGTTCCCAGAATGGAGGCACCTCACTTTAAACAGATCTAATGTCTTAGCCCTTTTTATGGAAATTCCTAACCTACGAGCCATTGTTTCCAAAGACACTTATCGAGTGGAAGTCAATGAGGAACCTTGGACGGATGAGGTCACTTTAGATATTGCTTCGAAAATAGTTTATGATGTGGTTCTAAATGAGGCCTCCAACCTGCGACAATTAGGCTATGATATTTTGCCTTTCAAAGCAGAAACGTTTACTGAGAACGGAAATCTTTGCCTATGCATTGCAGGTTATTATCCCTCAGATCTCCTTATCTCAGTTAATGCGCAGAGACAGTGAAAGAGAGATGTCATATTAACAGCACTAACATGTAACACTCTTTTGGGCAGTAACGACTGGTCATGGTTGGCGGGAGCGCTAAACTCATACTCGGACATCCAGAAGCCAGTTCAATCTAAGCTTTAGCAGTGGGTGGATGTTAAAGGTGGCCTTCTGAAACTCACAGGGGCACTCAGCTCTATTCACTAATCCTGAGCTGGTTAGTTAATTAAAAACATTAAATCTGATAATGTTACAGCAAACTTGGCTTTTTTTATTTTATTTTTTAGTGCTTACACACCTTTACATAAAAAGACTTTGTATTCTTTAGAAATTAGATACGTTTTGTTACCATAAAAAACACATTCTACAAAAGAATACAAATTATTTAAGATTATTTTTTTTAAAAAAGAAAGGCAAAACAAAGAATAAATATTACATTGCTTACCTATACATAAAATATCTATACATACAACATAAGTAAAAATCGCTTAATCAGCATACAATTCCCTATAGGGGAAGAAAAGAAACACAGTATCATTTCTGCTGAGGCATCAAAAGGCTGTTTTCCTACTCACAAGATGTCCATTAAATAAGCTTAAATCCCAATGGACTGGTATCAAAAACACTTCGATTAAGTCAACCTTTCTGGGAACTTTATGCAGTGAGAGCTAAGTCAATGATACAAAGTAAACGCACAGTTGCAAAAATTATGGAATTGCTAGTTCCCCACATGCAGGTAGCCCAAACAAGATTCCTTCCTCCAGTAGTATTAGCCTGATGAAAGATCTTCAATATGTTTAATCGCTCTGATTCAAAGTATGGACAAAACAGAAAGAGGTGTTTTAATGTTTCTTCTGCCTGTTCATTATTGCAGAAACGACAGGCAAGGGTGTCATATAAGTTTGATTGTATCGGCCAATGCTTTGTTCTGGATTTAGTATGATATAAATCAAGGTGGAAACGCATATACAGTTTGCGAGACACTGCACAGGGACAAAGAGATAAGTATTGCAAGCGAGGATATTGCTTATGCCTGAAATTGGCAAATTCAGAAAATGAGTTGGTCCAAATTAAATCTGACGTCGCAGCCCAGTCGTTTAAGAACATTCTTTTTTTAGCCAGGCGCCATTTCCATTGTAGTTCTTCCAGAGCAATATTAATCTGAACTAACAATCTAAAGATACGCTTCTGAAAGAGTTCTATAGAAGTTAGGTGGGATTTATTTAGCATCATGGAGAAGTCCTCATAAATGGAATTGTGGGGTGGAAAGCGCATTTTTATGTAAGTATTTAATAATCTCCAATTGTAGGTGATGCTAAAGAATTTAGTCCCAGTTCATGTCTTAGAATTGCATTTGGTAAATAGTTTGGCAAGCCTAGCGTTATCTTCCAAATCCTTGCTTGCAACTTATTTAGAAAAGATTCTAAGTCTATATGCTTTTGAAGCAGCTTCTATTGGACGGCTTTAAAACTGACTTTCAGATGGCAAAGATACATTATTTGGGCAGGCAGTTTGGGGGGCTTCTTACTGCATCCAAATCTGGGGTACATATATCTTGGTGCAATGAGTTTAATATTCAGGCTGGTGCTCTTGTGCCGAATTTAAGATATTACTTGATTCTAAGTATATTCCTATGTTACTGGTAAATAGCTATTGGCATGAAGGGGTGGCTCCTTTGTGTGAATTCTTGAAGAATTTAAGTAATTTCATACTTGATTGGAGGGAGAAAATCAACAATGGATTTACCTTGGGGCGTGGCTAACCGCGGGATGAGGTAGACGCGTGTCTGCTCGGCTCCCGCGGCCGCACTACAATATCCTGTAAAAAACCTTATTTTTGCACACTACACAAGCTGGAAACATCTCCATGCCCAAGAGAACACCCTTGGGCAGTCCCGGACCGAAGATCGGGAGAAACCGCAGTGCGATCTGCTGTAGACGTCCGAGTGAAACTTACTGGCGTGCGGAGCCCGGCCTGTCTCTAAAATGGCCGCGGGCGGGCTTGACTTTACGCGCTGAGCGTATGAAATGAGGCCGTGCTGAGGAAAAATCCAGGAATCCAGCCCGTGGCAGACCTGCTATTCGTGGCCGGAGGAGAGTGCGAACCAGGCCGTGCATCTCGCGTACTGGCACGGACGGAGGCGTTGCGAAGGAGTCCACCGGGGAGCGGAGTCCGGATCTCCCTACGCCTGCATCTACCTCCTGGTAACCCCGGAGGGAACAGAGATCCGGAATGGTGCCGGCTGGGAAGCCAGGGGGGCTGACCAAGGTGAGGTAGGCTGAGCCCCCCCCCGCGCGGGCCCAGACCCCTGACAACAACGGCGGCTGGCGAGGCGGCCCAGAGAGAGGCCGGGGCCAAGGAGGAACTACCCCCGGCAACAACGGCGGCTGGCGAGGCGGCCCAGAGAGAGTCCGGGGCCGAGGTGGAGCTACCCCTGGCAACAACGGTGGCTGGTGAGGCGGCCCAGAGAAAAGCGGGGGCCGAAGAGGAACTACTCAGCGATACATACGCGGACCCGCGGGCGGGAACAGGAGCCTGTATCCCTGCTGCGGAAGAGACACCCTGGTACAGGAGCTAACCGCGGCCCAGCAGCGGGTGGCTGAAGGGCTCGGAAGAAGGCCGCCTGGAGACCTGGGCCCAAAGCATTCGTGGAGGGGTGACGCCAAGCCAAACACAACAGCTCACGCAGCGCAAATGACATTTTGAATGAGATAGCACCTAACATCGGCAGAATTAGTGGCGGCCTCAGTAGGACAGGACACCGCACTTATCTGCAGGACCCCCCTCCCCGACATTCGTGCACACTGGCCTGCCTTTGAGGGACAGATTGAACCTGTTATGTCGAAGCCTAAAACTGCAGCTCCCGTGCGTGCGAATTCGTAGTGCAACATCTATCACAGGGGGGACAACGCAACGAAACGCTAAATACTCAACGTGGCACTATGGGAAAGGAGAAACCGAGGAGGCTTCCTACACAGAGCAGAATGGACCAGTACACCATTCCCCCTCCCCAGCCCACTGAACACCACCTGCTAGCACCGGAGGAGATGGAAACGGACCAGGGAATCTCGCTGAAAGACATCATGGCCGCCATAGCGGACTCTCGCTCGTCCATGGAGCAAAAAATTGACGGTATAAGTATGGATGTTTCCCTCCTCCGGCATGACCTGCAAAAACTAACGGCACGCACGGGAGAGGCGGAGCAGCGCATATCCACCACGGAAGACAGGGTGAGCAGCATGCAACAACAGCTCCATAATGTGACAGCCAAGCTGAAGGTGTTGGAGGACAGAGTGGAAGAAGGAGAGGGTAGATCCAGACGCAACAATGTGCGCATCCTCGATATACCCGAAAAGGCAGAGGGCCCCTGCATGGAACTATTTCTAGAACAATGGCTCTCTGACCTGTACGAGCCCGACGCCTTCTCCAAGTTCTTCTCCATAGAGAGGGCGCACAGAGTACCCACGAACAGGCCACCACCTGGGGCCCCCCCAAGAACTGTAATAGCGAGATTCTTAAACTACAGAGACCGCAGCGCCCTACTGCAACATGCACGTGCCAAAGGAACTGTCACGTTCAATGGCTCCAAAATCGCCTTCTTCCCAGATTATACACGTGAAGTCCAAAGAGCAAGACAACTTTTCGATCCCCTGAAAAGACAATTGCATACGATGAGAGTTAAGTACGGATTGCTCTTCCCCGCACAACTCAAGATATACCACAATGGGACAACAGTCCATTTCAGTGACCCCGGAGAAGCGTGGCGCTGGGCCGAGCAGAATATAGATGGGGACTGGTCGACCCCCCACGAAAACAGGGGGAGAAACCGCAGACCTCAGCCAGACCAACAGCGAGGACCCTGACGACGACCAGCGCAGGACCTGCCGGAAGACCTGAGGGGATGAACCCCCCCAGCCCCCATACAATGCCTGCCAATACTCCCTGCCCACACTACGATACCCAAAGCAGGCAATTGATCCTATCTACAGCACACACAGACCTATAACAATAGGCAGCATACACCCACCGGTAGCGGCCGCGGGGAGCCCCGAGCCCTACAGTAGAAGGAAAGTGCAATAAACCCCAGGTGTTGCACACGGGTAACTCCCCGTAGGGACCACCTTTAGAGAAGTAACGCCCTCCCTTTAGGCCCCACCCATCCAGGCGACGATTACTTTCACCTGACATTCAGTTTAGTGCATGTTAAGTGTCCGGTTGACACCATAGTTCCGTTGTTTGGGCGACCAATGCTTCTAGTTGGGAGGAGTATGGGGTGGGGGGTTAAGGGTTTGTTAAGGACAGCTTCAACAGGGACCAATCGAACTCATAGGGGCATGTGGCTGGAATGGATGTTAGGACCCCATTGGCATGGCTCCAACAGGCGTATATCACCACCGGAGGCTATGAGGGCCAAGACTAATACATGCGCACATGGCAGATGACAATAGTAAGGCGGACGCCCTCAGAACACTAAAGCTCATGTCTTGGAACGTAAATGGCCTGGGCAATGCCATCAAGCGTCGCTTGGTGCGCCAATTCCTGAATAGACGGGGAGCAGATATAGTGTTCCTATCTGAGACACACCTTGCAGGCACAGAATGTACCCTATTCAGGCGTATGAATTACAAGCTAGCATTCCACTCGGGCTTCACGATGGGCTCAAGAGGCGTCATGATCCTGGCGCACAAAAATCTCCCCCTCCAACTTTACACAGTGACACATGATACAGGAGGCAGGTACATATATGTGACGGGTGAGTTGTGGGGACAATCCGTGGCACTAATAGCAATCTATGCACCACCAACCCTCCTAGAGCCACTACTCACCGACATTACCCCACTAATCGCTAATGATACCTCCAACTGCATGATACTAGGTGGCGATTTTAACAAAGTCATGAATGTTACCCTGGATAGATCACACATACGCAACAGGAATCCCAACATCCCCACCAGACTGGCCACGTTCGCCAACGCACTCGGCCTTTGCGACATGTGGAGAGAACTCCACCCAGACACTAGAGCGTACTCCTTCCATTCGGGGGCACATGCCTCGCTCTCCAGACTGGATTACTTCTTCACCCCCGCAACCGACCTTTACAGAGCATGGGAAATAAACATACTACCTAGAGGCATCTCCGATCACTCTCCGATTGAAATGTTACTCACGACATCCCGGAAGACCCCTCCGCCGTGCTGGTGCCTAAACAGCTATCATTTGGGAGACCCTGAGCTGGTTGATAAACTGCAAGAAACTACTAACAATTATTTCGAGCAGAACACACAGGCAGGAACGAACCCTGAAACGCTGTGAGAAGCCTATAAAACGGTCCTAAGAGGCGAGTTAATATCGTGGACAGCGGCCCAAAAGAGGCAGCACTTGAGCAAGACCCTTGAAGCAGAGACTCAAGTCAAACAGGCAGAAGAGGACCACATAAATGAAAATACGCCAGCCACTAACCGGCCACTGCTGCTAGCACAAAAAAGATTGCAAAGCATCGCGATGGATAATGCCAGACAGGCACACACTGCGATGAGAGCAAGGATCTACGACACAGGCGATAAGGCAGGCAAGATGCTGGCGTGGCTGGAAAGGAAGGAGCGGGGACGCAACCATGTCCAGAGGCTCGAAGCGAAAGGATTGAATACAGCAGCAACAGATCAGGAAATAACCCAAGGCTTCGCGGAATACTATGCTGAGTTATACAGTGAACCCACAACTCCGATGGACGCCACGGTCATGGATCACATCGACACCCCTGCCTTAAATGAGGCGCAACGGCAGCAGCTGGAGCGGGAGATCACAGAGGATGAGATCTTGTGTGCCATCTCCAGTCTACAATCCGGCAAGACCCCTGGCCCAAATGGCTTCCCGGTGGAGATATGGCGGAAGGTAGGCACTAATGTGGTAGCGCCCCGACTGCGGCAAATGTACCTCCATGCACGAGAAAAGGGCATCCTCCCTCCAGATCTGCGAGAAGCAACAATAGTAGTGATACCCAAACCAGACAAGCCCCCAGAGAGATGCAATTCATACAGGCCCATTTCACTCATTAACTCTGAGACCAAAATACTTGCAAAACTATTAGCAGACCGATTACAAAAGGTAATTCCCACCCTGATACACCCGGACCAATGCGACTTCATGCCACAAAGATCAACTCGCATGAACCTCCACAGGCTATTTTCAGCGCTGGAAAGAGCCAACAGCATACAGGGGCCACTAGCCCTGTTAGCAATTGATTTTGAAAAGGCCTTCGACACGGTGAGATGGGAAGCCGTCTGGACCATAATGCGCCGCATGGGCTTCGGCGAAACCTTCATGAGTTGGGTGCGACTGCTGTATGAAGCACCGATTGCTAGGACCAGGGTCAACGGTTGGAGATCGGAACCCTTCAGGCTCGGAAGAGGAACAAGGCAGGGCTGCCCATTATCGGCTATGATCTTCGCCATTCCCATTGAACCCCTGGCGATCCTGCTGCGAAACACTCAAACCCGGGAGGGCTTCCGATGGTCCGAGAGCTGGGAAGACAGAATATCTCTTTACGCGGATGACCTACTCATCTACTTGAAAGACCCGAATGCATCGTGTCCCAAGGTTGTTCAATTACTGAGGCAATACAAGGTATTTTGCGGATTACGCGTGAACTGGTCCAAATCCATTCTTTTCCCTATAGGGGGCACCCCGGTGGAGGATCTAGCGCCGGGCCCCTACCAGATCGAGAAGGAGCAGTTCAAATACTTGGGTGTACGTATCACGACGCAAATCACGGAGTACACAACACTGAACCTCTCTCCCTTGATAACAAGATTCGCGGATGACACTCGCCACTGGATCTCCTTGCCGCTGACGCTGCTGGGAAGGGCAGCGCTGTTCAAAATGATTGCCCTTCCCAAGTTCCTACACATCCTGCAAAACGCACCTTTGTACATTCACCGCCAGGACTTCCACAAAATTGAATGCATCCTCCGAAAATTGCTCTGGAAGGGTGGACATCCGAAGATCGCGCTTGCCACTCTTCAGAGGTCCATCTGGGAAGGGGGGATTGGGCTGCCCAGACTGCAATCATACTATTGGGCCGGCCAAATGGAAGTGGTGAATGATATGCTTCATGGCGACAGGGGCCTACCACACATCAGGGGCCTCCACTGTAACACCACGATGAAACCAATAGAGCTCCTCTACAGGGACCTGGACCGACCTCCAAAACCAGACATGGCGTCCCACATAATGAGAGTTTGGAAGGAAGCGCTTCGATACTTGGGCTGGGGAGGGAAAATAACTATGGCCCAACCGTTGTGGAACAACTGCAACCTCCCTGAAGTATGAAAGCTGCCAAGATCGCCCGAGTGGACCCAACGCGGTGTCTCCAATGTCGGAGATGTCGTGCATGAGGACAACCTAGCGACGTTCGAGACATTGCAAGAACAATTCTCCCTGCCGGACAGAGAAAGGTTCCACCATATGCAACTGAGCCATGCTTGGTCGGCCCATCGCCAGACCATACAAGATCTGCCGGAAAGCTCCCCTCTAGAACGCAACATAGTCCTAGATCGGGTAGAGCGGAAGGTTACCTCCACAATGTACAATGTAATAACCTCATTCGCGACATCGGAACTTTCCAGTCTAAAAGTAAAGTGGGAACGCGATGTAGGCCAGCTACTGCCAGAGGACTGGGTGGAGGCCATGATGAACCCGCGAGAAACAACTATCTCCTCAAAGCTCCGATTGGTCCAGCTGAAGATCCTGCACCGCACCTACTACCCGAGAGTGGCCCTCTTCCGCTGGGGCAGGGCCTCGGATGCAAGATGCCTGCGCTGCAAGCGAGAGGAAGGTACCTTTTTTCATATACTATGGGAGTGTGGTAATATCCAGCAGCTCTGGCAGAAATGCTGTGACAAACTATCCAGAGTCTTGGGTAAACCGATACAGAAGGGCCCGAAGCAATTGCTATTAGGGATCTCCGGTGAATCTGACCTCTCCCGTTATGAGAAGCTGCTATGGTCCACTGCGATGGCGATTCTCAGGCGGAACATTGCACAATTGTGGGGCTCGGAACGAACACCCAGTTACGAGCAATGGGTTACGGATGTGGACATATGTGCCGTAATGGAGCACCGTGTGTACAAAGCAAGAGGCTGCCCGAAAAAAGCAGAGAAAATATGGAAAAGGTGGGAGGAAGATGACTGAGAGTCATGAGCAAGTACTGTAGCCGATAAGACTGTGGGAGGCCCACTAAAGGGGAAATACTGAACCTACTAAATGCACCCTATATCACAACGGCATCCGATGTCAATTTTGACGTAAAGTTGTACCATGGTCCCTGAAACTGAATTGTTAATGTTATTGTTTTTCTTGTCTGCTGCGCTCCTCCCCTGCCATCTCTCCTCCTCTCCTCCCCCCCCCTTGTTTTTTCCCCTCCCATGCCCCACACCTGGAGCGTAGAGAGATGAATGTAATGTTCCTTAAATTTGAAAATCAATAAAATCTTTGATTAAAAAAAAAAAACAATGGATTTACCTTGATGGTTGGAGACTTGAACTTGTCTTGTAATTTTTCCCAGGAAATCGAGGAAGACCCATTGTTTTTACAATCGTCACCCATTGGCCTCCTTACAGTTAGGTAGGGTAGGTGGTCTTTCCTGTTTAGGACCCTTGGATTTATTAGATTGAAAGGCAGCGTTGTCAGAGATGAAAAGCTACATGCTACTTGGCATGGCCACGGTAAAGAGGCAGTATTGGATTACATGTATGCAGATGAAAGTCTACACTTGATGCGCCAGAATTTTCAGATCATTAAAACTAGCTTTACTGATCATCATATATTTGCATCTAGTTTTGCCTTCGGCGGCACTTAAACATGGATATCGGTGCAAGCAATCTGGTTGTGAATTTGAGGTCCAACAGAATAACATGGAACTTCAAGTGTATGGGACAGCGGAACAACAAAGTATTGGAAATCCTACAAGATACCACAGAGAATGGAATCAAATAAGTGTACATTGGAATGTTTCCACGCCTTTATGGGAAAAGTAATAGACAACTTATTTTGCTTAGCACAAAAATCAGTTACTAAGTCCCATCGAAGGCAGCATCCCCATGCGTGTGATCCATTGCTCTGGGAAAGGAAGCAACAAATGAAAACCGATATTTAGGTTATCAAAAAGAGGACCCCAGTACTCACTCAGCACATGCTCGAGATTGGTAAGGTAAGACAGGCCTATAAGAACTGGGTTCAACACCATTGGGCACAAACAATGCAAAGAGAGGGGGAGTTGATGTTGGAAATTCTAAGGGCCAAAGATTCCACTAACTTTTGGCCACTAATAAATTCTGTGGGTAATCCACGGGCTGTTATTCAGACAAATCCCATTTCAGAGGCTATTTGGGTGAACCACTTTACTGCTATATATCCAATAGCAGTTGGGGGCCCTTCCTCATTACAAAACACATCAAGGAACCGTTTAACATCGGATACGTGGTCTCAAATGCTAAACCGTGGGGATATTATTGAGAGCATATCTAAGGCCAGCAGGTCCAGGGTGGCGGGACCTACAAGATTGACAAACGTATTGTTTTAAACAGATGTAGAGAGTTGGGCTACTATTCTATATCCTTTCCTTAATGATCTGGTAAGGATGGGTATCTATTCAGTGTTGTAGAAGATATCATTTGTTGTCCCGATTTTAAAGAGGGGCTTAAGAACTGACCCTGTTAATTATAGGCCTATCATGGTGATGGATGGGGATAGTAAAATATTTGCATCTATCATTCTGTACCATCTGAATAAATGGACCACTGAGGCAGGGTGAAATCATCAAGGGCCAATTTTGAATGGTTTTGTTTGGTTAAATGTCTACAAGAGCTGGCATGGTCAGAAAAATATGAGTCGATTTATGTCGTATTAATTGATCTATCATCTGCATTTCACTTGGTTTGCCGTAGCTGACTCTGGTCTAAGCTACGCTCCTGGAGCATTCATGAGGCTCTATTGAAGATTTGAATTGGTTTACATAATAATTTCAAAATCCAAGTGAGGCTAAACCTGGAGGGCAATGTCTCCTTGAAAATTCGCATCTTATCCGGCCTAAGGCAAGGTTGCATTTTAGCCCTGAGTTGTTCAATCTGTATGTCTCTGATGCTGAGGACTATTTTTTAAAGGAAGCCTTTATTTCTCCTTAGTTGGCATATACCAGGTACACGTGCAGGTACACGTGTACTGCATACGCAGATGATTTTCTACTTTTGATTTTACCCCAATCAGTCTGCAAAGGCTCATTACTTTTTTTGCTAACTATGCTTGGGAAAATCATTTAAAAATAAATTGTGCAAAAACTAAAGTCATGCAACTATCAATCTCTAAAAAGGTAACAAAATGGATATGGACTTTGGACAATATGTTTTTTTCTTATGTTTATTGGTTTTACTCACTTGCAAAACAAGAAACACAAACACCCATTTACATTATCATCAATCCTCCTAGTTAAAAAACACAATTTAATCACATTAAATATTCTCCAAGATTCATAGTGCAGCATTGCTTGCCCATATTCTGAGATCATCTGAGATCTCATCAAATTAGGCCTAATAATTCATAGAATCATAGCAAACGGGAGGAGATGACGGGAACAGGTGAGCGGCAGGAGAAGACCTGTAGCCCTTCCATCTAGGCTGGTGAAGTTATTAACACACATTCCACGAGCTTCATCACTGCCAAAACAAGACTCTTTCTTTCACCCAGTAACATCCATTCCCACAATTGTTCAGCCAGCATGTTCAGAGTGGGGATAATATGAGCCTCCTAGAATTTTAGTCACAATTCTGCTAGCTCTATACACGAAGTAATAAGGTGCCAGAGTGTTTCAACCTTCCCCACCATCCCACAGTATCTACATTGCGAGTTTGCTTGTTCAATCAGTTTTCTTGATAATTCCACTTCTCTCGTAGCAAGAATGTTTAAGCAGCATCTAAGTAGGAGATTCCTATAATGTGGAGAAGGAAACTTCCGGAGGTACGTTGGGAGTTGATTCAGACCCTTACGCTGCCTGCCCAAGATTGGTCTCCGCTTATCGGTACCCATTCTATTAACCGTTTCTATCGAGTTTAGGTCTTGGAGCTTTTGTTTTACTTTCTGGGGGTTTGAAACATCCCCTAGCACTGCCTCCATTTTTAGTCTCCACCGAGTTAAGCCATCACCAAGTGGGCTGTCCTGCATTTTAAGGATCGCAAAGGGTACCACCTGTTCCCTCAACATGCATTTTCTGAATAATGTCACAGATTTCCATAGCGCTACAGACTCAACAGACTGAAGTCGTAGTTCATGTCTAATTGTTGACATCAAGAGGGACCTCGGGAGTTTCAGAATCCTTCTCCAAAACAGGCCCTCAAGCATTGCCCAGGTTTTCCATGACATGTTCAGCATTGCTTCAGAGCATTATGTCAGCACTTGTCCAACTTTTTGCCGATAGAAACTAAGGGGTAACAGGGAATATTTACCATATTTACGATGTAATACAACACCCTGAGCTGGCAACTTCTTCATCTTTGTCCTAAGAGATACATAGTGGGCCATATAATCAATGTTCCTATTTATGATTACACCCAAGTAGGTCATGGCATCAACCACCTCCAATTCCTCATTCCCAACATTCCAAGCAAACCCTAACTTCTGTTTCCTACACGCCGACGACATGGTTGTGATCTTAGATTTCCTCAAATTGATTTTCATGTCCTTGGCCTTCAGATATTCATTAAACTTCTCTATCTGCCTATGAAGGACAAGAGGAGTTTGGTCTATAAATACTAAGTCATCGGAATAGAGTATCCAGGGGACCTCTGTCCCATTTACCTTCAGAGGGAATGCTCAGACTGTTTTTTGGGACTCTGCAAGATCTGACACATATACAATAGACAGCAGTGGCGCCAAAGCACATCCCTGGTTCAGTCTGCAATGAGTGTCAATTTTTCTTGGGAGTAGTCCCCTAGCAGATAATCGGATCCGTATTGCGGTATAAGAATACAAGGCCCTCATGGCCTCCAACAGGTCAGCTGAGCAATTCCAGGTTTTTAATTTTTCCCAGCTCTCTATTTACCCAATCGAAGGCCTGTTCGAGGTTCATGAAGGCCATGTAGATACGGGTCTTGAATCTAGAGCTCTCTGCTTCAGAATTTTGATGATAAAGATTTGGGGTTGCTTTACGGCGGCTGAAATGTCCGCAACGGAAATGACTGCATGAGAAATGTACGTTATACAAAATTGTTCGTACATTTCCCATGCAGACATCCATGGTAAAACAACCCCAAATCCATACAAAGGCTAACCCCTGCCCACACCCACACCCCCGCCCACACCTCCAACACACCACCACCCCCCTACTTAGCTTTCATCGCGACGCATTGTGTCCCTGCGACGCTGGTCCCCTTTCACTTCCGTGATCGGGAACCGGAGCTGCAGGGTCCTTTTCTTTTTTTTTTTCTTATCTCCGGGTGAGCTGCAGGGGTGTCCCCCCAATCCCTGCTCACTATATTTCAATGAGTATAGTGAGCAGTGTGTTGCGCGGGACACCCCCGCATCCCCCGGCTTTTTTTTTGGTTGGGTCAGCTGCAGGGTTATCCCCAGCAACCCTTGCTCACTGTGCTGTATAGTATAGTGGGCAGGATGTTGCGGGGGACACCCCTGCAGCCTTTTGTTTTGTTTTGACCTACACCACCAAATAGATACTACAAAATTTCCTACAAACATTTAGTCAGTAGGACATTTAGTAGTATCTATTTGTGAACTTTTAGTGATAAAAACCAATGATAAATAGGTTGAGTGGGGTCCCAACTCCCTTCACAAACCCAGTTTGCACAGGATCCAGTCTCCTGGTTTGTGTTGCCCATGCATTAAGGTCACAGAGCAAGATTGTAGCAAACAATTTCCCCAATGAGTCAAGAAGGGCAATCGGCAATAGTTTTTGGGATAGCTGCGATCGCCCATTCTTGAATATGGGGACTAAAATGGCCTCACGTCATGTTGCCGGGAGTTGCTTCGTTCTCATTATCTGTTTAAATATTGATGTTACTAACCCCTCCATGCAGCAGGATTGTCTTTAAGCATTTGGTTAGACAGCCCATCCGGGCCAGCCACTCTAGAGGAGCTGAGTCTATTAATCATGAGGTTTACCTTGGTCTCCTCTACTATGAAAGACCAGCTCTTCGAGCTCACTCTGGTTTCGGCCACTTTCGGAGCCCTAGAGTCGGCAAAGAGAGCAGAGTAATGGGAAAGCCATTGTTCCTCAGTCACTTGACCCATCATATGGGAAGATCTGAAATTGCCACCATTGTTAAGGAGTTCTCACAAATTTCTAGTGTTTTCTACTTCCAACAATCACTCTGCATCTTTGTGTTCTCAGGCTTCTTGTGGCCAGAAGCCAGTTTCGGTTCCCTTGCTTATGGGAACAAATCTTTTCCATTAATCCTGGATCTCTAGATCTCCCAATCTTTCTAAGATAGACTCTCTTTTTTTTTTCTTTCCTTCACTATCATTGGGTCATAGGCATGCTTAGGAGTTATGCCTAAGTTCTTACTTTCCTTGTCAGGCATACTATATTCTTTGAGGATGCATAGATATTCTACAGTGGACTGGTCCTTTTCAATTGATTGTTCATATTGGCAAGCAATATCTTTAATCTCATTCTTTCTAGCCCATAGGTGATACTTTCCCCAGGTTACCTCCACCGGGCCTATTAGGGTGCGTTCTTTAGATCGTTTGCAGTCCCTCAGTGAAATGGCCAAAAGGTCAGCATCACTCAGGGATTGTTTTATGATTTAAAATCTGGTAATTGTTTCCACCTGTCAGGGGTTTTGACCCATGTTCGAGTTATTATGCTGCAACATTTGGGGCTGTGGGCTAAGAAAATCCAAGATGGCCGAAAAAGCCCAACTTGCGCCAGAATCCAGGAAAACCGTGCAGTTTTTGCGCACACCAAAATGGTCACCTAACCTGCCACCCACCAGTGCGAGCGTGGTGGGCCAGAAGCGCCATGAGTGAAACGTGGTGCCAAAGGAAAAACAGCAGTGCCTGTTAGCTTAAAAAGCGCTTTGAAATCACCTTTGTTTCTTTGAAATGCAAGCTAAAAATGCCTATTTTAAACATTGCAAGATATTCAAAAATCTCACTGAACACCAGCAGACATTTGGCAGAATGAAGTCTTGTGTGCATACAAAATATGGCAAAAGAAAGAGCCTAAAATAATGTTCATAACAAAACTGGCTGAGCTGTGGATGTCAGCAGCTTAAGTTAAATTGGACTGAAAGCCACTAAAATCTAAATGTTTAAAATAAATGAGTGACCTACTGTTGAGTGTCACATAGTTTGCAACTGTTAAATGTCATAGTTTTGAACTTAGAATCAGCATTCTAGCTGCATGTGTAAAAATTGTAAGTTTGATTTGGATGTAGAAAACTGGAACAAAAGTGACATTTAGCTGAAGCCTGGCTTAAAGAGATTGAATTCTGCCTGGCAACTACCCCCGACAGGAGTTGAAACTTGCCCAGCCACTGCATTCTCAGGCCTGGCTGCCTTCTGCTGTTCCCACCAAAAGGAGGTTACACCTCTCTGATTGAATCAGGGGAGGAGCACCTGGGAGCAGGGAAACATAACAATGAGCCTTCCTTGGCTCAGGCAAATGTTAAATTAGGGGGGGGTTGTAATATAGCTTGCTCTTGAGAGAAACTGGGAGGGGCAGTGCCTCTGTGAGCAACTTGAGTTGGAGGAAGTGGATAAACCAGAAATTCCACCATGTGCTTTGGGAAACCACACCCCTCTGTGCCAGAGCATAATTTAAAAAAGATGGATAATTCATAGTACGGACTTGTCAAAATTATATAATTAATATCATTATTCTTGTGATTTTTTCTGTGCACATTTTAAGAGGTGTTAGGACTCTGTGGTATGTTCTGGGGGTAGTAGCGGAAAATAAGGTATTACACCGAATGTCTGTATGTTAGAAATATGACACTTTATCATCTGATGCCCATATTCCTTGTGCATGTTTGTGTAAATTCTGGAAAAGTTTAGAGGTTGTGTTCTTGATGAAAAGGGCAGAATTCTGTCATAAGTGGACACGACATCTTACAAAGACAGGGATCAGATGGTTTGATGCTACAGAAAATATGTTAACTGGACATATAATATTAGAAAAATGGTACATAGATAAATGTGTATTTGGATCAAATATAGATTTGAGTGCAATTTGACAAGGGGAGGGATTTCAGCCAGCCATAAAAATAGCATCACTCTGACTCATCCTGACTCACAACTCAGTCCCCCAATCAAGGGAGAGAGGAAAACTTGGCCAATGATAAGTTGTGAGGGGCAGGCTTAGTTATGCCACGCACACACCCATTTTCTAAAGACATAAAAGGAACACCAAAACCCAGGTAGAGACAGTCATTTTGCATTTTCTTGCGGAGCATTTTGCCGGACCACACAACATCTAGAAGGAACATCCAGAACTAAGACTCCAGATAGACTACAGAACTTAAAGCAAAGGCCTAACCCACAAGCTGAGAACTCTTCTCAGCAGGCCTTCAGAATCCAGCAATCCAACTAAACTATTCTACAGCCGGGCGAGCTGTTGGATTCTTTGCCAAGAACTTTTGCCAGAACCGGTAGCAGACCCAGAAAGCAGTGCTGTATCCAGAGAGACCAGAACCAGAGAGACCCAGACCAGACCGCTGTGAAGTGCAGAGCAGAGCTGACCCAGAGAGCTGTGACTTCAGAACCACCCGCCAGGAGTCCAGTCTAAACCTGATCAGACCTTGACGGCCTATTTCAACTTTAGAGTGTGAGTACTCAGCTAGAACTGTGCCAGAACCAATCTCTTAGTCTAAAATAATCTGATCCAAACCATTTTAACCTGTCCAGAACTGCATCATAGAATCGTGTGTCCCTTCTCCGATTTTAAACCTGCAAAAGTGTCATTTTGCCATTTTGAATCATTATTTAATTTCTGAAAAACTACCTTCATAAAATCGTCCGTATCTTTGGAATCGTAGGTGCTAGGAACGTGGTTTAACTTTCATCTTAAAGCTAAGATTCTAAGCTTTCCAATAATTCTCTGTAATCGCGATCGACGTACTCGGAAAAAAGTGCAGCGAATTGACAGTTTGCTTCATTTCAACCACGTGTAAAAATATCTGTCTTTTGCTTCCATTACTGAATCCCGTTTTCAACCTGATAACCATCCCTGAATCATTGGTAGGGCTGACCTGAACTGATTTAAATTATCTCTCACTCACCCTGAACCTCTAGAGGGAATTAAAAGCATTTTCAGCATATTTTTCACTTCATTGCCACCACATTTAAAAGTATCTTGCCTGCTTTAAAATCATACCTGTTTTCCTCTAAGCTCGCTGGGGGGAACTGGAAATTTGTATTGCATTTTATATTCCTGAGAATTGTGTGCTCACCTTCCATCTCCTTATCTTGCATAGGGGGGGAGGGAATTGTCAAAGAAAAAGTGATCATATTTTCTTTTGTTGAAATCATATCAAGTTTATTTCTGTGCTGCATTTTTCCCTCATTGCTTTTCCTTGAAACCATAAAAGTATTTTCTGCTACCTTATCCTTTCTATACTAACACCTCATTGATTGTAAAGAAGTGTGCTAGTGTCAGATTATCTATTGTTGATCAACATTATATTCATAAGGGTGCTATCAAATATTAATTTATTATAAAAGTGTGATATATATATATATTGTTTCATTTTTCCAATAAATCTTTTAAATTGCAAAACAAACCTACTTCTTGGCTCAGTGAGATCAGGGGGATTCATAGAGAGGGGTGTTATACAAGGGTTTATCATCCAGGGTATAACTTGCTATAAAAATATATAAATAAGGGCTTCCCTTGATCAATCCCAGACAAGGCACTGACTTAGTGGGAGTGCTTGATTGGAGTCTCTTAACACACCATATTGCCCGACACGAAGCAGTAGTCCAGGCACGATCTCTGTAGGCCTCTTCCCCAGGTGCATGCCCCCTGGTCTGTCACCTTCTATTTGGGCCCTCAGCATGAATAGACAACTAGCAGTTGTTTCTAGAAACCACTGCTGCGCTCTTCCATCCATTTGTCGCTCTTTCAGGGGCCACCCCTCACCATTCAGCAGGCACACATTCAAGTCCCCGCAAACGATAGCACTAGGCTCATCGCATTCACTCATAAGTTTGTCAACCACACTCATTACCGATTTTACAAACTTCAGTTTTCTACACATATTAGCCCTCCAGTGCACATTCACTAGAAGGTATTCGACTACTAAACTTTAAGACTTCGACATATGGCTTGGATTCTCCTGACTAATCATTGTTAGGCCCACGTCCACTTTTATTGAAGTCAATAGCTCGGAGTAGTGCCTCCCTAAAATGCCTTTGTAAGCTGGGTTAAGATGAGATTCATAACCCTCACATGAGGGGGTGGATCTGAGTCAGGTCTCCTGGAAACACATTTGCCCAGTTCATTTAGGTTTTCAATGAATAGTGGTTTAAAACCGTGTGTGTTCCAGGATCCAATAAGAAGACTTTGCCCCTCTAATGTTCGACCAGTCTATTTTGTGTTGCTATTGGCCAGCACTCCGGCCAGCCAATCCGAATTTGGGGACCTCTCATCTTGCTGCAGGCCATTACTGGCTTTAAGGCAGATCTCCTGGGTTGAGTTTCGATTATCAATTGTACATTTTAAGTGAGAAGTCTATTTTTGAAGAAAAGGCACTAGTTTCTTTTTTTATGTTTCATTTCCCTACAAATTTCTTTTGCTAAGCAAATTTCTTTGAATGGGTAGTCTTTGGGTTTCCTCTTGTGTAACACCTCACCTCGATTTTCTTTTAAGCACCGCCTTTTCCCAATGGTGGTGTTACTCATGATTTTTATTGATGCTATCTGTCTTATCTTTCTTCCCCTCCTGGTGATCCCTTAATTCATCCCCCAGGGGCAATAATTTGTTGCTCTGTGTTAGTAGATTTTCTTTGTTTGCTAATGAATCCAAGTGAAGGATCACCCAGTCCATTTTCCTTTCCACAAATTCAACCACCTTTATGTCGTCTGTGGTTATATGTCTAAACGCCGGAACTTACTCGAGAAGCTTCATCACATTGCAGTTTGGGCCTGCTATAATTCTTTCCAAGTAGACCTTTACTTTTTTCCGAGTGGTCCGGGCCAATGTGGGCAGCCTTTTGGCTCTTGGCTGCCTTTTACCTTCCAAATCAGCCGCTTGATGGGTATCTGGTATGCGCCTTTTTTCTTCCATTGTTAAGAACCTTGCCTCATTTAGACTGGGTAATGTTGGCTTAGCAGTAGCCATTAAGTCCGTATTCGGTCTCTCTTGGGGTTTATGGCAGGTTTGGTAGCCTGTCTTTCAATCTCAGCCCACTCTGATCGACTCAAGTTGTTCCATTCTTCATCTTTTCCTCTTGATTCATTATTTCCAATAAATCACTTAGCAGGTTTCATCGATCGAGTCGTGTTTCTCTCCAGTTCCGTTGGACCACAGAGTCATAACAGTGCTCACTTGGTTCTTTATCGAACGGGTTTCTGTTGGCAGCACCAGTTCCTTTCTGAGTCACTTTGGAGATAGACCCAGCTTCTTGAATTGGATTCACTTGAATATGGAAAGCATGTTCGTTTCCTTAGCTGGTTCTAGAACAGGGGGTTCTGTAACCTGCACTACAACCACCTCCTGTTCTTCTTCATTAGTAGTCAATGGTTTAAAGGTATGAGAATTCAGAGTCTGTTCTTACTTCCATTTAGATCTTATCCCTTTACAGTCCTCCAAGATAGCGTCCATTAGAAGAGATTTGTCCATAGACTCTCTCATTGCCATGTCACATAGATGATTCTGCCACTGAAGTGAGGTTTCCGCTTCTGTATTCAAGCGATCCTCCACCTTAATAACCAGACCTTCCAGGGCATTCATTTTTGACTGGAATATTGCAATCAAAGTCGACTGATCTTGAAGGGAACTGTGAATGGACTCGTATAGTTTGGTCAAAGGGACAAGCGATGTCGAAAGTGCAGCCATTATCGCCTGCTGAAGATGGCTTGAGTCCATGCCAGAAATCAGAGCCCTATTTTTTTAACTTTTTTATTTGTTTATGACAAAGAACTCTTTACAAAATTAATAAGATGACATATTTCATCAATTAATAACAACAACATTAAACAACATAAAATAAAACTATCATCAAACAATACATTCTTGATATATGGAGACAATTAAAGACAAGAATACATTAAGTTGCGTTAATCTAAATCCAGGCCACATTAACAATTTTGGCAGGGCCCCCCTTTTACTTCGCCTTCCTGATGGTTTCAACACCACGCTTCATTCTGCAACATAATCTCACAACTTTTCAGCACACCTATCACAGCAGATGAAAGTACGGCATTTCTGGCCAAGACGATTCTGTCCTAGAAAAATTCAGAGATAATGTTTTCTTCGTCACGGACGAAACGCCTAAAATGCACCAAATGAAAGTTCCATGTCCCTTCACATTCCATGAGTAAGTGCCTCAGGGATTGTTGTTCTGGATCTGCACAAATCATTTGCAAGACACCCTAGTTTCTTTTCACCACCCAAAAACAGATTAACAGAAGACCCCATGTGCACTTTACCAATGGTTGATATCCAATCCATAAACTCAAGTTGTTGTTTTACTTTTAATGGATTGGAAATAAGAGTACCTATTTCGAGATCTGCACTAGAAAGAAGCTCTCCTACCTTAGACTCCAATAGTTGAAGAATAAGAGACTTGTTCTCCAACATGCGATATCTAATGTCACTGTATAGGGACGATTCTTTTCCAAGCAAGATATCCCGATATAAAGAAATTAGCTTCCAATTGGCCATACATTTTAAGGATTTCAAGACTAATTCATATCTTAGGCTCCAATTAGGTGTGCAGACAGGAAGACCTAGTACTTTTTTCCAGATCCATCCTTCGAAGGTGTCCCAGTTGACTGACCATAATCGTGGTTAGCCTCCAACCCATAAAGGATAACTGGTACTAATTTTGCCAAATAATACCTAATCAGAGGAAGGATTGAGAACTTACAAAGTTTCTGGTTAAGTTTTAGCATTTGTGCAGCTCCTTGCACTATTCTAGCTGCAACTTCTGCTTCAACCTTATAGAGTGCTGAAGAAGCAGGAATGACATACCCCAAATACTTAACCGACACACTCCTTGGATTGTTTCACCACTTAGTTCCCAACTTGCAAATTTGATTTTCTTTGAAGGGTGTTTAAAAACCATTATGTTTGACTTAGCGGGATTTATGGAGAGCTTGTTGGTTTCTACATAAATACTCAATTTTGTCAACAGGCGCTGAAGACCTATTGGCGTCCGATCCAACAGCACTATATCATCTGCACAGGCCAGCCAAAAGATCTTTCTCCCATTCAACACTGAGCTGGCCAATGCAGATGAACTCAAAGATATACCCATATCTGCCAGAAACAGATTAAAGAAAAGTGAGGCCCCCAGGCATCCTTGCCTAACTCCCGTTTGCACCTCTATAATTTCTGACAGATGCCCCAGCTCATCCAACCGAACTCTTATGTTGGTGTCCTTATGCAACTCTACCAGCATTGCAAGAAATGTTTCTGGCAAACCCCACTGTCTTAACTTGCTCCAAAGAAGGGCCCAGTCCACCTGGTCAAAGGCCTTCGAGAGGTCTACCCAGGCGCCAAAAAGAGGTAATGACCTATTTCTCTCGGCCTGCTCACTCACAAGATCTAAAATAAGGCCATTTTGTGATGTTGACATGCCCTTCCTGAAACCCACCTGGACGGGATAGTATACCATGGTCTTCTACCCACTGTGTCATCTCATTCAACAAAAGCTTCATAAAGATTTTACTCTCTATGTCGAGCAGCGCTATAGGTCGATAATTAGCTGCTACTCTGCGATCTCCTACTTTAAAGAATGGGATGACCGGGGCCGTTTTCCAGGAAACTGGAAATAGACGCATCTTAAGGATTTCATTGAATAAGCAGAAGAGAAGCTGTGACCATAGTACTGGTTCTTTTTTGAGTATTTGATACGTCAGGGCATTAGGGCCTGTTGCCCGAGAGGCAGATGACTTAATGATTATCTCCTCAATATCTCTCGCGTCAAACTTCAGATGCCAAGGTATGTGAGGTGTGATTGCAAAATGGGAGCCATCAATGTTTTTAAATACTGCTGTGAAATGCTCTATCCAACCCTTTTCTGTAACTCAATTACACAATGTGCCTCCAGAACCGCCTTCAAAGCCGTTAATAATTGACCAAAAGTTTTTAGTGTTCCCATCTCTGAGTAGTTTAAGAATCTCCTCTCCATCGTTTTGAAGTCAGGAGGCTCTTTGAAGAAGTGACCATGATCTATAGTTTGCTTTTTCTCTACTCAATTCTAGTTTATAGATCTCTGGTGGATGTCTTGCTTGTTTTATATAACGTAGAGCTTTTCTATGATCTCTTTTCCTTTTCTGAGTTTTTTCATCAAAAAAATTAGTATATTTTTGCTTCATCTGACTAGCTAGCCCATTAGGAGCAGAAGTGGCACAAAGAAAATTAACAAACTTGTGGGGATGACAGTTTTTTTCCCAAATTGCCTTTGGGAGCTTCATCAACTGTGAGTTAAGACGTTTGCCCTTGTTTTTGCATTTCACTAATCTAACTTTACCTTTGTTCCCGATCAACAGCTGTTTATTTCCCAAAAAAGAAGTAGATAGTGCGGAAAAATTATTCCAACCTACTATGGGCGCTACCACCATCATGTTTCACAACCAAAGTAGAAGGCAGTGCATGCAGGTTTCGAGAGGCAAATACATAATCTAAAGTTGAAGAAGATTCCCCTCTATGCCATGTCTTGGAAACCCCTAACTCTCCTTCTGAGCTGCCATTCACCATTATGAGATCCCAAGAGTCCATGAAATCTATCCATCATTTCCCGTTTTTTTACTTATTTACCCTTGGGCAGTTTTTCTTACTCTTTGCTGACTGCAAACAATCCGTGTTGAAATCGCCAGCCAGAATTATACTACTATTTATTAGAGCCACTCTAATTGTTTCTAACAAGGAACCTAGAAGATCCAGGAACCCAGTCAGCTTTGAACAGGCAGGGTTGCAGTATATATTTATCAATACCCACTCAAAAGCCAAACCCTCATGGTTTGAACTGGCTTTGCATGCCTGAATACCCAATGGATTCTCAAAGATAATAGCTATATCCCTGAAAATCTGATTTTTAAGGGTCAATAATAGCCCTCCTGATGGCCGCCCCTTTGCTTTTTGCAGAGCTGGTAAACAATATACACTAAAGCCCTCAATACTCACAAGTTTCTTGCAATAGGACCACGTCACCTACTTCAAATAAATACTCTTGCATGCTTTTCACCCTAAATGTACTGGAACCCTGCGTGTTCCAACTGACAATGTGCAATCCTTCCCTTCTAAAGCTTCTGGGAGCCTACACCCAGCTTCTGCAGAACCTGAGTGAGTAACTCAGGAAGAAGGGAAAGAACATCTTCTTGTGGTCTATATTCAATTTTTCGATTACTATTCACTTCCTTTCGCAATGTCTCGGCTGGACTTCCTCTTGATAACCTGTTTACAGTTAGTTCTGCTGCTTCACCTGGAGTTTTACGAACACTCAGCGATTCACTAATCGAGACTTCCAGACCAAAGGCCTCCAGGTTCCCAGCTTCACTTAACGATAGCATTCCTTGCTGTAGGCGATGAAAAGACAACTTCTACTAAAAAGGGGTCTTGTGCAAGAGGGAAGGTTACAGCTTCGATGTCATTTGATGAAAAAAGGTAAAGAAAGATTCTTGACTTTCTTGATGATTCCCAGGACCACCGCCCGGTTTAAAGATTTATGCTGTTTAACTTTACTGCAAAGCCTTAACCATACTCTTGGAATGGCATATTCTTTTAAGCCATTCAGGGCTTGAAGCGTAGTTTCTGTAGCCAACTCCTGCGATGTTAAACCAGAGATATCTTGAGATGATTGGGAAATAAAAGTCACAGCTTTCCCAATACCATTATACACGCAGCCATATTGGGCCTCATTACGAGTATGGAGGCAGCCATGCCCTTAATAAGGGTTCCAGCTCCGGGTTCTGTGAATGAGGAATTACCGGGTCATTCCAACCTTGGAGGACCCGGTATTTCCTCATTCCCAAAACCAATCCCCATTCCCATTTGAGCCCCCATAGGGCTCAACGGGAATGGGTTTGGAGCTAATAATGGGCCTGTTAATAACGGTCTGACCAGACATTCTGTGCGGGTCCCACAAGGGAACCTCATAATAGGGAGGAATGGGTTTACCGGCACCGGCACCATTACCGGTGCTGGTAAACCCATTCCCCCAACCTCGTAATGAGGTAGATAGTCTGCGAAGGACCCTGTTCTATTATAGTCAGTGGATCTGGCTGTATCACTGGATTATCCTTCATACATCAGAGCCCTATTCCGACCATCATGCTTGCACCAAGGAGAATCGAGATAGCTCATCCCTGATGAGTCATATGAGTCGCTTGCCGAAGATCATTTAACTTGTGAGGGAGAGTCTTGCGGTGCGGGAGTATGCACAAGTATCGGCATCGACAAAGTCATGACAGCATGCTGGTCTGCCCTTTCATTATCCGCCAGGTCTATCATTCCATGTGGGGGCCCCACTAAAGTGGAAGGCTGTAGATGTTCGGCGCTTAAATCATCATTTGACAGGTTTTGCTTCAAAGCAGTAAGATGGTTTTGGATAGTTGCTAGACTTTTTCTTTTCTGGGAGGACATTTTTGCTGTCAGTTCTGTGAGATCTCTAGTAGTGGGGATGATAGATCTGAATGTTTAAGGCCATTCATATGAGGCCAGTCTGTTTCACTTGAGGTTGAATTTCTAGATGCATGCTTCCCCAATTCTTTATCATTCCTTTGAGGGTCTAGGGAGACGGGGTGCTCCCAGGCTTTCAGATTGTTGCAGCTCGCCCCCTCCATTTCGGCATTCAACCTTGCAGGCGGCGATCGTTCCGCACAGCTTCCTATTCCCACCATTGCCACCATTTCATCCCCTCACCAGGGTCCGTATTTTTATCCAGGGGATCTTGTCGTTCCATGGGATTCCCTCCCAGCCTCCCTCCGTCATGCGTGTTAATTCCATTCAGAGCAAATACCTCGGGCATACACGCTGCCAATGATTCCAGTGGAGGATGCAAATCCCCAGCCACTGCGCCAGGGCTACAAACACTCACCCCCAACATAGGGACGGGGGGGGCCCTCGCTCATGGACTGGTGTTTGATTCGACATGCAGTCCCTCAAGGCGATCCGGCTTACCTGCTGTCAGGTCTGTGCTCCTGACGGGCTATTTGGCTGCGTCACTATTTTCTTCCCAACTGAGCTCAATATTGGCTCGGCAGCGTTCTGGGAGGACTGTAGGTGGATCAGCTGTTGCGGCATCAGCCGATTCCAGAGCATCAGGACACCAAAACACTCAAGCACTCTGCATGCTCCCTGGAAAAAGGAGTATATATAGGCTCCTCCTTGGTAATAGACACAGAGGGCAAACTTTCACCAAGAGTTCCACAATGCTTGCGATTCTGCATCTCTCACCAGCAGTGTTACCGTCAAGCACCAAAACACTCTGACACTCTGTGCGCTCCTCAGAAAAAGGAGTATATGTAGGCTCCGCCTTGGTAATAGACACAGAGAGCAGACTTTCACCAAGAGTTCACAATGCTTGGGTTTCTGCAGCTCTGACCAGCAGTTTTACCGCCAAATACCAAAACATTCTGGCACAATATCACGTTAGAAAAGTGCAGGAATAAGATTTATCTGGGCTTTCCTCTTTTAAGTACTCCTAATAAGATTTTTCTTACTGAATTTCTGAAGCAGAAGGCGACTGCCCTTGCGGCCCAAATGCTAAAATGTACCAAAATATGGGTAGGTTTCCCTCAAACCCTTGCTATTATTTTATGAGTGAAGGGTGGTCCTTAAAATGATATACGGTGTGGAAATGATGTAGGCCTGGGTCCTTGAAAAACTTGCATGAGGCGATGATCTGGCGCGAGGCTCTGCGACTGTTAAATTGGGTTTGCATGGTGGCAATCAGGTACGAGTTAGGCCTGAAATCGCTGTTCATTTGTGCAGAATGGTGCTACCTCTCGTTTTATCGTAATATGATAGATCCTCCAAAGGATTCTCTCTATGGAGGTTATCACAAATTGTTGAACTCTAAGAAAGTACAGAGTGTAAATACTCTGGCAGATCACTGTATCTGTCTTCTTTCCAGTTTGGGAGTTGGGGAGTTTGACCTTGCGGAGAACCCCTGTTCCATCAAACGGTTGTTATATCAGAGTGATTGGGTCAATACGCTAGATACTCTACACAAGTACACATCCCTTGTCCAATTAAGAAATGATCATAAGTAAATGGGTATTCTGGTTCCGTATCTGAATCTTTAACCGAATAAGCAGTTAAGTAATACTTTTCTTAGATGTAGATTGAATATTCCTCCAACCAGATATATTCAAGCGTGTAGGCTTGATTACTGACAATCACACACTTTGTGGATTCTGTGATGATCACAATGAAGAAATTTGGAAGCATTTGATTTAATGTTGTACTTCACTGATTTCACTGCATATCTTATACTTTAAGCAACTGGTCCATACGTTGGAATTTATTGACTATTTGTGAAAGATATTTTGGCAGGTCATCCTACCCCCATCGTTATTGCAGTGCTGGGTTTTCTGCAAAGTTTAAAATTGGAAGTTGATAATTGTAAAGACTGGTAGGGGGTGTCTGCACCTCCGCTCTCTATATGGTAGAGGAGAGGCACAGAGGACCCCAGCCAAGATTCTCTATTTGGTAGCAATGGACGAGCAATCAAGGCCTAGCTTCTCAGGAGGTGATGCGGGCTGCTTCTTAAGTACAGTGTAGTCCCCGAACCCCCACAAAAGAATGTCCACACACTGTATTACTGAAAACACAGTCTTTATATAATTAATATTCAAAGGTATGTACACAATCACAATAACGCACTTTGTACTCGGAAGTCAACAATGATAAATATATACAATTCTAAAGTGGTACCACCAATGTTATCGAATCTCATTAAAGTGCATCAACTGTACGGTTAAAATGTCAAATTGATCAATAACGAGGAAACCAGCAATAGAGATAGGCAGGAGCGTAAAATGGTTGAAACAATAGTCTAATTTCCTCCTATTAAGATTTTACCCCCCCAATGTACCTGGTGGAGTAGAGTTCTCCGAAGATGCGTTGACCGATCCTTCTTGAGTGACTCCCTTTAAAGCAGGAGCCACGGATCGTGGAGAGGCGTCGAGGAACTCGGCGTTCGGTGTCGGGGAATCGACGGCCCTTCTTGAGTGCCCTCCCTTTAAAGCAGGAGTCACGGATCGTCGAACATCCGACGGTGAACAGGTTGAACTGCGACCGTGAAGTGGCAGCTTCGTTCCTAGCGGTGCTCGTCGACGACAGAGCGTTGGCGTCCTGCAAGGAAGAGGCGTGCGGGGCACCTCGGTGACGATAGTTCTGGACCGCAAAGAGATGATGAAGAACTGTGGCCCAGCAAGGGCGTTGAGTCGTCGGCGTCTCTGTGGTCTTTAGGTGGCGGGAAACCCACCGGCGGATGCTCCTCGGCGCGTCGATGGTCGTGCCTTCTCCAGCGGGATAAAGAGGGAGACGATGTAGACGAGAGCGTCCGATGATCAAATGAAGTTCTCAGGCAAACGGGAGCGCGGCGGCTCCGGTCGGCGAAGGCGGTCGTCGACAGTGGCGGACAACAGTCCGAGTGCTTCTCTTTGAGATTCCGCAGCAGTCCCCGTCTCGGGTCGGCAGCCTGTCGAAGGTCTGTCTACCAGGGAGCTTTGGCAAAGATCAGCTGTGCACGATGGTCCCTCGTAGCTCGGGAAGAGGGCGCCTTACCAGGTCCTCTCTGGGTCAGTCCTTGGAGGCACAGCAACTTTCAGATTGTGAAGGAGAGCAACAGCAATTCTTCTCGTCCAGCAGGGCTTCAAGGTCAAGCTTCAGTTACTCCAGTTACTCGTCGTGGTGGACTTCAGCTTCTGAACACGATTCCTAGCAGTGAGAGGTCCCCAGATATACTTGTTGATCTCCCATTCATTCCGCTGGGTCACACTCAAGCATCCAATCACGACTAAGGGCATTCATGCAGGCAGGCAGCCAATCAGGCATACGAGGTATTCAGGCCATTCACTTCTCTCCAGACACTCACAACAAGTTATGTGTATTGGGACAAGTACCGAGCCATTCAACACTCCAAACTGCATTCATACCGGTTTCAGGCAGGGCTGTCTCAGTCATTGTGTCAACCACCAGATACTAGACATCCACAACACAGAATGCATATTCGTCACACACTCTACTCACCCGGGTCCCACCCACAGGAGGTACCCACAACATACATCAATGGGAAGGCTCCAGCTAGTCTGGCAGGGCCTTCACAACAACACCATATATGGCACTTCAATCCAACAGCCAGTCAGGGGGAAGGGACAGAGTCAGGGCTTCCCAGGACTTTGGGAAAACAAGGTAATGGGTAATAGAAAGCAAGAGGCCACAGAGGCCATTTTGTTTTCTATAAGGAATCAACTGATCCCAATGGCAGGGCCGGGGTATCCCAAAATGGAGGATACTCCGCGCACCTGTCAACTTCAGCATGGAGCTGCCACCAGCCCATACCCGGCTCTGCGGGCCACCCACCGGTGCCCAAAAACATACTCTAGGGGCACAGGGTTGAACCTCCACCCATGGGTGCCATAAGGGTATCCCACGGGTCCGTTCACCAAACCAAAAGAGAGAGAGCTGCACCGCCAGGAGTCCCACATGAACTCCCGAGCGGAAACATGACAGAACATACGATAAAAAGCAGTAAAGGACAAGGATACGGAGGCCCTGTCCCTCTGATGCATTTCCAGCATCACAATAATACATCTTTGTAATGGGGTTTTAAGCACTGAGTGTAAAGATAGAACAAATTTATGAATTGTATTGATTCCGAAGATGATTCTTTAAATATATCTTGGATGCATAGATTAACGTGTTTTGGAAAGTATGTCTTATCTTCACCGTTTTTTTTTCTCTCTTTCATTCTGTCATTTGCTTCTATTTTTAGGCTTTTTTTTTTACTGTGGTCTGTTTATTCTTAAAGGTATCTATTTTTGCAAAAGGTTGAATTGTTAAATATTGTAACTATATGCAAATTTTAAATAATGTGTACTTTTGTTTAAGAGACTTTTAGTGACAAGGTCTGGGGGCAGTTTCATAAGTGAAGACTGTGATGAGGAAGAGCAGGACTTGGTGTAATCAAGATGTCCGGGTGAGTAATCAGGGCATTGTTTCTTTCACCCTCCCCCACACGACACGATACTCTGTGGATGATGGCCTGGTTAGTGTCTAAACTAAAGCAAGCACTGCAAGCATGGTGTGCCCACCACATGAAACCAACACCCGAAAGATAACTGAAAATTAGTAATTTGATTAATACTGAAAAGGCGAACATCAAACTCCCAATCCGCAGCAAGACGCCATTTGAAAATTGAGTCATAAAGGCGGCGGTGTCCCGTCTGGCTGTGATTTATTTACGTCAACGTGTTCTCTCCGGTGTAGCACAAAGGACATCGATCAAACGCGCAGACAGGTTCTGACCTGCTTAAAGCATCCCCGGCTCATTCAGTGGCTTGTCAATGGCCTGTTGATGGCAGTGCATTGTCCCTGATAGATGTCATACTGTTACAGCAGTCACGGACGGTTGGGGGTCTAGGAGTTTCCTCAGTTTGATGGGTGTTACCCGATCCCCCTGCGGACATGTAAACGTGTTTTCCATAGCAAACGCAATAAGTGCATTCCTTTTTTTGCAACGTGACGAAATAACTTGGCGGGCAAAAAGCAGTGGCTATTTTTATCTACAAGAGCTTGTTGTTCACTCCAGTTTGTTTCTGGTTTCAGAGGTGTCAGTTTGACTGCCACACACGCATTTAATGTGGCCCGGCCTTTAGATTAAGACGACAATCTTAATGTGCCTCACGTTTATTTAAAAAAAACGGTGTTACCTAGGAACATCAACATCTTGATATGCAAACAGCTTCTGGCGCTGCATTTGTCAGTGAAATCCCGTGATAAAGATCTTTCTCAAATGGGGGATGGGTCACATTGTTGTGAGATCAGTGAGCCAGCAGTGTCATTGGGAATCGCCTAGCATTTTGCAAGCACGCTGCAAATACATATGGTGCAACACAGCGAACTACAAGTCCCAACATGCAAAGCGCTGTTCACTGAAAAGCTAGGACTGGAGGAAAGTGACAGTAGTGACATAGGGACAGTTGACTGCTATGGGGGGCCGAGGGGGGCTTACATTATCACAAGGTAAGGAGCGGACGGAACCGCCTACTATTTAAGAGAGGGCATGGCGTTGCCTTGAGTGAGGTTGGGATGGTGGCCCTTGTAATTGTGTGCCTGCTGAGCCAAGCTCCTCGCCCGAGTAGCATGCTCGGTTGTGGTGGCTTAACACTCTCTCACTATTCGTTTTCATCTACTTTCCTTGTCTGCTCATATTCGTTTCAAAGCATAACCACACACCATCAACAACAGATCGCTCACTATTGCCCAAGAAAATGCAAGCGCTGAATACACTGAATGGGCGGATCAAAGCCTGCTATTCACTTCCCCTAAACGCGGCTTCTTTGGCCTGTAAACACACTGGGCCTGATTTCCAAAGAGCTTTTCCAATGTGATTTTCCTGCTTTTGCAAATCAGACACATTCTTTTTCGTTAAAATTTATTTATTTATTTATTTATTTATTCAAATTTGTTGAGCGCACATCAGCCCAGAGGCATCGTGGCGCTTGTTACAGACATCTTAGTTGCAGAGGAAACCGTAGTTACAAGCAGTACATAAATTACAGGGGAAATATATACAATAGCAAGGCAGTATAATTACATGGCTTCCTGAGAGTTTGCTAGTTATTTAGCAGGAACGAGGTTTTCAGTTTCCTGCGAAAGATGGGAAGTGAGTTTTCCGTTCGGATGTCTGAGGGGAGAGCGTTCCATGTCTGTGCTGCAATGTAGGGAAAACCTAGACCTCCAGCTTTGGCTTTTTTGATGCGTGGGGTGCAGAGTAGGTTAGCGTATTGCGTCCTAGTGGGACGTGTGGAGGAAGGTTTGAGGATGGCATCTGAAAGATAGGGCGGGGCGGAGAAGGAGAGGCATTTGTGAGTGAGGGTGAGGATTTTGAGGGTGATCCGTTCTTTGACTGGGAGCCATTGGGCTGAGAGCCTGGCCTGGGTGATATGCTCTCTTCTTGGGATACTGAGAGCGGCCCGGAGAGCGTTGTTCTGTGTGATTTGTAGTCTATTTATGTTTTTGGCTGATGTGCCTGCTAGGAGAGCATTGCAGTAGTCCAATTTGGCTCCAATGGTTGCCCTTGCTATGGAGAGGCAGTTAGGTTTAGAAAGGTAGGGCTTGATGGCGTTTATAAGTTTGGTGGTGTGTGCGGATGCGGAAGTGATAGCGCTGACTTGTCTAGTCATAGATAGCGAAGAGTCAAGGTATACTCCAAGTGTCTTGACGGCTGTGGACACGGGGATGATGGAGTTGTCAATTGAGAAGTTGGTGTACAGTTTGTCCAGTTTGTCTAAGGTGTTCTGTTGACCTAGTATCAGGATTTCGGTCTTGTCACCATTAAGGCAGAGGCCATTAATTGCCATCCATGCCTTGATGATGGAGTAGATAGTGTGGAGTGCCTTTGCGTCTTCGTTGTATGAGCCTGAGAGGGGTAGAAGTACTTGTGTGTCGTCCGCGTAGTTCGTGTAGGTGATGCCGTATGAGTCAAGTTTGTCAAAGAGGGGCTTGGTGAACAAGTTATAGAGTGTGGGTGCAGTGCAGGAACCTTGAGGGACCCCGCAGTGGATTGTCGTCGGTGTGGCGTTAGCGATGTCCGAGAAGACTTTCATGGCCCTACCTTCGAGGAAGGAGGTGATCCAGGCGGCTGCTTCTTTGGAGAAGTTGGCTGAGTGCGTGAGGTGGGAGGTGAGAGTCTTGTGATCGACTAGATCAAACGCGGCTGAGAGATCTAGAAGAAGCAGAAGAGCCGGTTTGCCTTTGTCCATGATTTGGGTGATCTGGCTCTTCAGATCTACCAGGGCTGTTTCTGTGCCATGTCCTTTCCGGAAGCCCGATTGCCTCGTCCCGAGGATGGAGTGGGTTTCCAGAAAGTGTTGGATTTGGCAGTGTGCGGCTTTGTCCAGTAATTTCAGCAAGAATGGCACAGTGGTTATTGGTCTATAGTTGTTGGGTTGTGAGGGGTCAAGAGTTGGTTTTTTTAGGAGAGGCCGGACCCAAGCCTCTTTGAGGTTGGCTGGGATGATGCCTGTTTTAAAGGACGCATTGATAAATGCCGTGAGGAGCGGCGCAAGGCAGTCTGCGCAGTCTATGACTAGTTTAGGTGGGCAAATGTCGCCTTTGCATGGGGAGGGTTTGAGGTTTGTTAGAAGGTTAATAACTTCTGTTTCAGTGACATCTCTGAAGGAGAAGTCAGGTATGGTGGGCTTGGAGGAAGGGGGTGGGGTGTTAGTCGGTTTGGTTCCTGTCTGGTGAGGAAGTGCTTTGCAGTGGTCTTTGATTTTCTTTTGGAGAAGGTCAATTTTGTGAAGCATGGCAGCTTGAATGCTGGTACACCAAGCTTCATCTTTGATTATTTCATCTGGAGTGTTAGGGGGGGAGATGAGCTATTTAAAGATTGCGAAAATCTCTTTGGAGTGTGACTTGGCATTGGTGATACGAGTGTTGAAGGCGTTGGCTTTGGCAATGGTGATAGCTCTCTTGTATTGGTGGGAGATTAAATTGAATATGTTTTTGGTATTGGTGCAGGGGTCAGATTGCCAGTTTTTTAGTGCTGCTCTTTTGTGGGATCGCATTGAGTGCAGTTCTTCAGTAAACCAGGAGTTGGAGTGTAAGGATTTCTTTTCTTTTTTCCATTCAAGTGGCGCTATTAGATTGATGGCTTTGGTGAGGACATCTTTATATATGTCTGCTAGGATGTTGGGGTCACTAGCGAATGGGGGGGCTAACACTGGGGTATTGAGGTATGGGCGTAGGTTCTCCTCTGTGAGTTTCTTTGAGCTTCTGACTTGGGCAGCGCTGGCAGGGGTCAGAGTCTTAAGGTTTTTGGTGATAGGAATAGAGAACTCTATGCAGTTGTGGTCAGTCCAAGGCAGTGAGGAGTTGGAGGTGATAGAGGAGAGGCAGTTATGGTCTGCGATCCAGTCAAGTATGCGGCCTTTGATGTGAGTAGGACTTTCTACTTTTTGGATGAAGCCCAGGTCATTGAGTTCCTTGGTGAGAGTGGCTGCAGATTTGTCCTTGGGATCATTAAATCCGAGGTTGAGGTCCCCTAGTAGAATGGTTTTGGTGGAGCTTTTGATGTTGTTGCTAAGGATGTGTAAGATGTTGTCCTGGGAGTCTGGGGAATTGCCTGGGGGGCGGTATAGTAGGTGAATGTTGATGGTGCTGTTGGGTGACAATGTGAGTTTGGCCGATAAGAGGTCAGAGTTGTTGGTTGAAGGGTGACTGATAGGTCGGAGCTGTAGGTTCTCTTTGTAGATGAGGGCTACTCCGCCTCCTATTCGATCTGGCCTATCTTGTCTGAGTATGGAGAAGCCCGGTGGTAGTGCAAGTGTAACGGCAGGGCCTGATGCTTCATGTAACCATGTTTCGGTGATGGCTAACAGGTCAATGTTATTACTGGTTATAATGTCATGGATATCAGAGGCATGAGCTGGGAGTGATCGGACATTGAGGAGTGCACATTTGATGTGAGGTGTGTGATGTTTGCTTGTGGAGGTGTGAGTGATGGTCGTGTCTGGTATGTTCTGTGAAGTGGTATTGCAAGGTGTGGCTAGGTTAGTGGGTGGTGGACTGTGGGTGTGTGGGTATTCCGTGCGGGGGCAGCGTGTGGAGGTGGTGCGGGAACTCAGCCTATAGTTTCTGAGTTCCGTGGGAAAGGCTAGTGTGCTAAGTTCTGGGGTCTGTGTGCGCGCTCTAAGTCTTTCTAGTCTGTGCAGAGTTACTACACAGGGTGTACAATCTGTCATGGCAGGTGTGATATCCTTAATAGCGAAATGCTTGTGGTAGAAGAGTGGGCTGGGTGGTGTGTGGATGAGGGGATGGATGGGAGGATAAAGTTTGAGAGTAGTGAGTGTGGAGAGGAGGGTGAGCAGCGTGGTGGCGGCAGCGGTGAGCTTGCAGGACGCTATGGGCATGATTGTGTACTTGGTGGTGCTGTGAGCGGGGGGACTCAACACAACTTCAAAGGTGGTCTGTAGGCGACCATAGGGCACAACACAACTTCAAAGGTGGTCTGTAGGCGACCATAGGGCACAACACAACTTCAAAGGTGGTCTGTAGGCGACCATAGGGCACAACACAACTTCAAAGGTGGTCTGTAGGCGACCATAGGGCACAACACAACTTCAAAGGTGGTCTGTAGGCGACCATAGGGCACAACACAACTTCAAAGGTGGTCTGTAGGCGACCATAGGGCACAACACAACTTCAAAGGTGGTCTGTAGGCGACCATAGGGCACAACACAACTTCAAAGGTGGTCTGTAGGCGACCATAGGGCACAACACAACTTCAAAGGTGGTCTGTAGGCGACCATAGGGCACAACACCATGCACAGCATGAGCCAGACCCGTGTGACGATCAAAAAGCACAGCATCGGACAGTGGGTGGCTGAGCTTGGCCATAGGGCATAACAAGTGATATGGGTAACAGGAGAGCACTATAGTAACTAGTATAGAATAGCAATTGAAAAGCTAGTGACAGTACTCACGTTGATTATGTCCTAGTATGAAATTGATCATCCACGTTAATCCAGGAACGAATGTAACCTTAATGAGGAGAATGTGTGTGATCTTAGAGGTCCAACGGTGACAGTAGCTCCCCGGAGCGAACAGGGGCAAACAGGGCAGACGGCCTTATGTTGGCCTTGGGTGGCCGCCGGCTTCCGCCTGCCGGCGGATGTGTGGCCTTAAGGGCTGCCTACACAGCGTTGCTAGGCAACGAGCAACGCCCAGCCTCACTTTCGGGCCGCATCGCGCCCGACATTTTGTATCGGGAAAAATGTTGGCGCGAGCGGATCGAGGGCTCTGGAGGCGCAGGGGGCTCCTGTGATGCGGTGGGGTGCCGATGGCAAGATGCTGCAGATCCTTAGAGGGGATCCGCGCCGCCTCCGTCGAGTCGAGGTCTCCACTGCGGTCCTGGACGGTGGTGGGGGGCTCCTGCCCTCTCCACGGCGATGGTCCTGGACGGTGGTGGGGGGCTCCTGCCCTTTCCACAGCGATGGGGGTCTGAGGGGGCCAAACGGGCAGACGGCCTTATGTTGGCCTTGGGTGGCCGCCGGCTTCCGCCTGCCGGCGGATGTGTGGCCTTAAGGGCTGCCTACACAGCGTTGCTAGGCAACGAGCAACGCCCAGCTTCACTTTCGGGCCGCATCGCGCCCGACATTTTGTATCGGGAAAAATGTCGGCGCGAGCGGATCGAGGGCTCTGGAGGCGCAGGGGGCTCCTGTGATGCGGTGGGGTGCCGATGGCAAGATGCTGCAGATCCTTAGAGGGGATCCGCGCCGCCTCCGTCGAGTCGAGGTCTCCACTGCGGTCCTGGACGGTGGTGGGGGGCTCCTGCCCTCTCCACGGCGATGGTCCTGGACGGTGGTGAAGGGCTCCTGCCCTTTCCACAGCGATGGGGGTCTGAGGGGGCCAAACGGGCAGACGGCCTTATGTTGGCCTTGGGTGGCCGCCGGCTTCCGCCTGCCGGCGGATGTGTGGCCTTAAGGGCTGCCTACACAGCGTTGCTAGGCAACGAGCAACGCCCAGCCTCACTTTCGGGCCGCATCGCGCCCGACATTTTGTATCGGGAAAAATGTCGGCGCGAGCGGATCGAGGGCTCTGGAGGCGCAGGGGGCTCCTGTGATGCGGTGGGGTGCCGATGGCAAGATGCTACAGATCCTTAGAGGGGATCCGCGCCGCCTCCGTCGAGTCGAGGTCTCCACTGCGGTCCTGGACGGTGGTGGGGGGCTCCTGCCCTCTCCACGGCGATGGTCCTGGACGGTGGTGGGGGGCTCCTGCCCTTTCCACAGCGATGGGGGTCAGATTGATGTTGGTCAAGCATAATAAGAAGCTCCATGCGTATGTCAAAGAATGCCTCAAGTCAGGTCACGTTATTGCAGACTCTTTTGCACTGTATCGTTTATACATTAAAGTAGCACATGAGTTTACAGAGATCTGAAGTTGTCCTTAGTTGGGTGTAAGCTGTTCAGCCAGTCCTGGGTATCACTCACATCACTTTGCATTTTGGTACTTGTGGTCCTCCATATATAAATGGAAAATAACACAACAAATACATTGTGAGGAATTCGACCATCCGCACAGTGGGAGTGCGCTTGCCAGGGCTTTTTAAAAATTTGAATGATGGTAGATCAACCTCTGGAAAATGTATGGGGCTAACCCACACACATTTTCCTATGCTCACCGCACAACATACATTTAGACCCATGTACTCTGGGTGGACACAGCCTACAGGTGCCATCCCCCCTGTCATTTTTAGTGTGAATATGACAGTCAGGAGTACATTAAAGCATCTGAAAAGGGGAAGGCAAAACCTTCCTCCTGCCATGGCCAGCCTAATTAACTAACAAAGGCTCCATGGATCCACCCTTTCCTTTGTTAGCTGCTGGTGGCAGCCTTGCATACTAATCAGAGTTAATTCAAACAGACACACACTCAGGACTAACAAAGGACAGGGAAACCCCAACAACCTCTGATATGCACTGTATCAACCTAAAGCCAGCTCTCGCCTCTCAGCATCAAGGGCAGACGTGCCATGCCTGGAACTATGTATTTAAAGTAGTCATCCCCGCAGGGGGACCCCATTCAGAAGGTACGAGTATGTGGTTTGGCGGAGACCAAACGTCTGGTCATCCTGCAGCTTCTAGGGAAACCTGCCACTTTAATCAGGAACCACACAGAGCTCAATTAACCAGAGAGACCCTTTAATCCACAACAGGCAGAAAGATCGGTGGGACTTAGTATTACATGTTTTCACCGCTTTACCTTTTTTTTGCAAAGCAGTCTGGTTATGACCTCCTGCATGAGATTGTTGGTGGGGGCCCTGGATCGGTTCATTAAGGTAGGCTTAGCCTTCACTAATCACTGGGCCCATTTGGCTTTAAAAGAAGACTGAGCCCTCTTTTGGCAGATCATCTGACGACTTTGCAAGGATTAACAAGTATAACTCATTTGGACCCTGGCTGAAGGTACAGTCTGCCTTACAGCTTCTGCCAGTGAAGGAAAGCCAGGATTTCCAAAGGGGGAAGCAATATCCCTCCCGTAAACATCTCCCAGGGAACAGAGGGAGATACTGAATCCAGAGGACCCTCCAGCATCTCCTGAACTGGTACCCAGCCAGCACACAGCCTGCCCTGCTGGGCTCTGCAAGCAAGCTTCCTAGGTGGGAAGTGCCAGAGAGTCTTTGAACCAAACCAAGGACAAGGTGTTGCCTGCAACACTCTCCTCAGTTTTAGGCTGTCCGCCTTAAAGGATGACACAAGCCCAGTAAAGGAGCTAGGAGGAGTGCATCAACAAGCATCAACCAGCGTCCGCCTTAAAGGACATTTTCAAGCCAGGTGAGCTCCTTGAGCTGCAACCGACTGCACCGCTAACTGTTGTCACACCGCAGTCGCTAACATCGTCCGAGGCACCTCGACCAGTGCTTCAGACCCGCCAACCAGCACTGAGACAAGGATTCCTGACCCCGAGCCACCATGTAGGCCAGCCTGCAGCCGTCCGTCCGCCTCACTCGGCGAACTGCCTGCCACCCGATGCCCACAGCTGTCTCCCATCTTGGACTCTGTCGCATGAGCTGCAAAGTGTCCTGAAACTGACTCAACCCTGGAGAGCACCAAGAACGTCTACAAGCACAAGTTGCATTGTGGTTCTGTCCCCCTGGTCCTTCTCCGAAAGTCACTAGTGACGTTTTACGACCCATTGCTCCCTTTGTGCTGAAACCAAGTATCCTTGAACTATTTTGCCAGTAAGACCGAGATTCTCCTCATGGGCACACCCACACCTTCCTTTCCTGTCACTCACTGACCAGCCTCTCTTGGCCTTTCCTGCTCCCACCTGTGAGGCTAAAAATCTCGAGGTTATCTTCGACTCCACACTCTCCTTCTCTCCTCACATCTCTGACGTCTTTAAGAAGTCACACTACTAGCTACACCTCGTCAGAGGTATTCTTTCTTTCCTCTCCTTCCCCCAGAAGCTCACTGTCTCCAGAGCTCTGATTCTCTCTAGGCTCGACTATTGCAACAGCCTTTTTCTAAATCTGCCTGCTTCTACTCTGCGTCCTCTGCAATTCATCCAGAACAGGACTGTAAGACTTGTCCTTGGCCGCAAGTCCAGGGATCGTATCTCTCCAGGACTGAAATCTCTGCACTGGCTCCCAGTGGCTGCGAGGATTAAGTTCAAAACCCTCTGCATTGTCCACAAGGCCTTCTGGGGCCTCAATACCTTCAACTCTCTCTTCCTAAATATCTTCCTAATCGAGCTCTTCGCTCATCCGCCTCCAACTTCCTCAGGGTCAGTCGCTTCTCCAAACAACAAGTTGGAGGTAGATCTCTTTCTTCGGCTGGGGCTTCCCTCTGGAACAGTCTCCCTGCCCCCCTGAAACTTGAGGAGGGCCATTACTGGTTCCGGAAGCATCTCAAAACCTTTCTCTTTGCTTCTGCTTTTTCCCCTCCTCTCCCCTGCTGATTTCCTGGCTGAAACTGAAACTGCACTGGTTACCTGGCCACCCTCTGATCTTGGGCCCAGGGCCCCTGCCCCACCAGTCGCACACCTGCACTGCCTTCCTGGCAACCCCGCACTTGGGCACTGTTTTCTGTACCCCTACAGTCCCACTATCTGCACTTGACACCTTATGCCTGCACTTACCCTCTACCCTTGCACTTGCCACCTGCTGGCCGTGCTTTACTTATTGTTATTTATTCTATTATCCCATGTACTGCACTGCCCCCTCATCTTGCCCCCTGCAGTTCACCCTTCCCTTGCACTTGCGTGATCTGACTGACACCTGGCCTAGTAGGATCGCTGTCTCTCTTCCCTCTGTTCCCCCTCCCTTGCCTTGTCACGCCTTGAAACACCTGTGTATAGGTGTGTTATAAATTCCTTATCATATCATATCATTAATTACTTTATCGACTACCCTCCTGTGAGTATCCAGAGTGCATCTCTTTTCCTTCTTAAAACAGTCTGTTCTCTGCATTCCATTACAGGGTGGATTGTATTTTGTAGTGTGCTTGAACTGTCTGTTGATTAATAATAAAGTAGATATTTGTATACAACCTTGACTGGACAGTCCCTTTTATCATTGTGTAATAATTGTGTTTTCGCTGTGTTGCAACTACCCCCGATCCACAACCTTGTGGAGATAAGCCTGCCGTTCCATCCTTGTTAACAACATTGGACAAGGAGGTTTATAATTAAAGCTTCCACTTTTATGGTCTTTATTTTTCTGCCATTTCTGTCTGTATTTATCCACATTTATTTTTTATCATATAAAAAGATAATTTGCAACCAGTATTTGTCTGCATTTATTCTGATAGAAAATGCATTTATTAAAGCACACATGCAGCCATATAGGAAAGAAATGCTAGCTCAATTTTTCCCATAACAACAAACGGTTACTCCTGTGACTGCTGCTGCCTTAAGATATGCGCTGTCAGCAATTTTAAGAACTTTAATGCTATTTTTAAAAAAACTTTTACACTCTCCATGCTGCCAATCTGCAATGCGATTGCATGCAATGTTTGAGTGACATCATAGAGAACCAGACAGAAAGACATGTTTTTCAGTTTTTTCAATTTCTATAAATAAATACAGACAGAAAGCAGATTGATTTCTGTCTGTATTTTTGTTTAAAAATCAGTAAAAGCCTTATTTTAATTGACTTGTGTTTCCAATCTGTTCGGATCCCTTCTAGTGTACCAGAGGTGTGGGGCTGATTGATGGTTTTGAAACCGATATTCATCCCTGGACCACTGGTGCCCTGGAAGTTGATTCGTCACACACATTACACACATTTAAATGATACGAGCTAAAAGCCATGTGTGAAAGACAGAGGTTAGCTCTTTTGGTGACAATAGTGGGACCCCCATTGCTAGGTGTTTTGGAGTTCACCCTTTCCTACTGTGCAGTTGCCTTCCTTACAGAATAACATTATATAGCAGAGAAGAAAACAGGTTCTACTGCCAATCAATCAAATGTATCCTTAGGGGGTAATTGCACCCCATTTACTAAAAGATCTGGAATTACACTGCTGTGATTTCACGTCATTTGACATCATTTCCAGCGCTATGGCACATTGCGTGTGCTAATTATCCTCCCTGCTTAACTTTTAGTTTGGACTTTTAGGTGGCACATAGCGCCAATAGCATATGAGGAGGGACACAAAGCGGTGTAGTTTGACTATTTGCCCCCTGATCCCAACATTGACTGCCAATGGCCATGCTAATCCCTATGGCCGTTCTCATCCAATTCCCGCCCCTTCCCACCCAAAACACCTCCTCATGGGAACTCCCAGAGCTCACTTTAATCAATATTTACCATCAAGCTTTGCACTCAGCGCACCTGCCAATGTTTTTTCAAATCAATCTTCGGAGAGTTAAGGACTATATTGTTGTACACGTGCTACCGTGTAAGAAAAATATCTGCCATCAGCCACTCGATTTATAAGCACTATGCGTGTTCTTCACTGAAGTTTGGTTAATACAAGCATTGGGAAAGCCAACAGTTTTGGCTTTTGTATACGTATTAATCATTTGCCAGGCACTGCTAATAGATATCCATGTGCTTGCAGCATTTGCACATGCTACCATCAACAGCCAGTTAGTACCACTACAGCAGTGCCTGGCAAGTGTCTTTCTAATGCCTACACAAAAGCCTGAACGGCTGGCATTGCCAATGCTTGTTTTTTAGGCTGTGTGACCTATCTCAATGAGTGTATCTTGTCTACTGTATGTTGAATTGTGAAGATGGAGTTCTGGCCCTCTGATTGTACACTGAGGGCCTATGTATTAACTTACATTACAGTCATAAACACTAGCTATATTTGGCCTGTAGAACTGTGAGGCATGGGACTGTGTAGCATGAACACCAGGGGTTGATAAAGCAGTGCCATGTTAGTGTGATGTACAGAGTATCACGGATGTATTTATTTTATTATATTTTTTACATTTAAATGGCGCAAAAAGCAGCCCAGGGGCGTCGTGGCGCTGTACAAGCAGGCTTACTCAGTTGCATGAGGAAAAGAGGAAGGGAACAGGGGAGAAACAGAGAAACAAACTGACTGTGGTTCGTGGATACACTGAACCTGATAAACAGTGAGGTAAACAGTTACTAACAGGGGTGTAAAGGGGAGGGGGGAAGGGGATCAATGGCGTGGATGATACAACAGAGCAGGATAGTAAGGATCCTTAGAATGCAAGTCTGGGGTCGATGATTGGCGTGGGGCGAGTATGTTAGTTGATGAGCATGGTTTTTAGTGATTTCCGGAAGGACATGTGTGAGGTCTCTGCCCTAAGGGTGTTTGGTAGGGCATTCTATTGTTTAGGCGCAATGTGAAGGAAGCTAGCGGGATGAGGGTGATGTATATAGAACTGCTTATGTATGGCAGAATCTGGCATCTGCTAAATCAATATCATCTTCTCACCCTCTGACTCGTCTCAGTCATCATCAGTGAAGAAAGACTAGGACGAGGAAGGGAATGACTCAGAGTAATGAAGAAACCTGGTAAAACAATTCTGGATATAAGATGTAGGTACACTTGTCCCTACCTGCCAAGTTTCCTAGTTCCATGCACAACACCTCGTGCCAGTCATGGTTTTTGCTTCCAACTGCATGCTGGAACTTGTAGTTTTATTTTCCAGTTGGAAAGATGGGCCTACAAGTCGCAGCACGAAGTGTGAAAAAAACAGTACTGACTTGAAGTGTCCTGCATGCAACTGGGAAACTTTGCAGCTATGCTTGTTTGCCTTTGAAAGTATTCGTATGTGCTTTTCCTGTGACTTAATTGGCTAAATTGGGCTATTGCTGAATGGACAACTGGATTTTTAGTCTGTAGCATTTTGAAGGTTGCGATTTTAGAGCCATTCCTTTAATTGTAAAATATAAAACTACAGGTACCAGAATGCAGAGGACAATTGGCTAAAAAGCCATGACTGGCTAAAGTTGACATTGATTCTCCTTTCCCCCTAAACCGTGGGTTACCCATCTTGTTTTGTTTTTTTCTTTAATATGTTCACTTTTAATTGAGAAGCAGAGGCGTTATATATGTGGAGACGTTTTGTAAGCAGGGGTGGACTGGCCTATTGGGAACACTGGCGATATCCCATTAGGCCTCTGCGCCTTGGGCCTTTTTTGTGTGGTATTTCCACATGTTCCCATTGGAAAAGGGTAGTCTTGCTGAAAAAGTGTAATGTGGGGCCACTTTGAAACTTATTTCCAGGGCCCCTTTTGGTTCCCAGTCAAACCCTGTTTGTAAGTCGCCAGATGCAAGCTGAATCAACAGAGTTTTACTCATTCTATCAGGGAGTGGGTGTCCAGGGAACGAATTTTCAGAAAAAAGGACAAATTACCATACGACGTAACCAAAAATGAGCATATCAAAGGGAAAAATTCAAATTTCCTTCAATTGCTTTGTAGAATGGGAGCAGGTGTACAGCAGGAATGGGAGTTTGCTAGTCATAGTACTTGAAAATGGCACAAAAGAGGATATGTGTTCGTAATGATTTTGGAAAATTGCAAAAGTTGTGAACATAAGCACCAAAATACTCCCTGGAGAAAACTGTCTCTTTGTCTGGTCATATGGCCTAGTGGCAAAGTTTTCAGGCAAACCTCAAAGATGATGATCGCGCGCGGTCGAATGCTCGTAGCATCTGCACTATTGCCGACACATAGTAAACAGCAGAGAAAACGGACCCGTTTTTACACTTCTGTCTCCAAAAATGCTCGGAGGAGAGTGGCGGGAGGGTAACTGCAGCATTGCTGTTCGGATGGGCAGGCTTCCTTGCTGACTCTGGCGGGCGAACGCGCCAGGGAAGCTGGCATGGCGGGCGCCGCCCCTTAGTGGGGGCGGTCCAGCCGCCCTCCCCCCCCTCAAGGGACGATTGGTCAGGGTGGCGGGAGGAAGAGAGGCACACGGAGCCCGCCCCCCTGAAGCGCGCGAAACCGGAGGGGCGGGGCGGGAAACCGAGGAGAAGCCAGCCCATAAAGGGTTGTTTTGTTTTTCGATCGTCGTGTCGGCCGGATCGTCTTTGTCGGGGAGCAGGAGGAGGGTGCCTGCTTCGTGTCCAGGAGGTTGCTGAGGAGATTCCAGGAGGTTCCTGTGGCAGCGGCGGTCGGTTCCCAAGGGGACGCGTTGAGGTGAATACACGGGAGGGTCGAGGCATGTATGTGAGGGGGGTGGTGAGACAACGCATCGGGGAGAGTTTGGGGGGGAGTTCTGCAGTGCGAGACGGATAGTTGGCCGTCCGGACGGTTGTGTCGCAGTGGGGAGGCGGCCGCATGTGTGGGATGGGAGGGGAGCGTGGGTTTGTCGGAGGGGGGTGGGGGTCCGCGGCACCATCGGAAATTGGGGCGGGTTGCGACAGTGATGTGGTCTCGCCGCGTTGTGGGGTTGCATGCGGGGGGGGCAGGAATCGACGGAGGGTCGCCGCTGTGCCTAGGAGGGTGGAGTGCCTAGAAGGAGGAGTTGTGACTTTGTGGGGCCGCCATATTGGCGGGGGATTGCGCAAGGGTGCTAGGCGGAGCTTGCGGGGTTGAGAGGGGTGAGCGGTCGTGTAGGCTGGGCGGTCGGGTGGGGTATCAGCTGGTTTGTGTGGGATCCGTCCTGGGTACTTGGCTTTTGGGACATCTGCGACAACATAAATGCATCCATAGAGAAGCGTACGGGGCAATGTGTTTCGCAGATTGAATCATCCATGGGTTCGAGGGTTGAGCCTTTCGCACGTGGCCGCCAATGGGGTGGTGGCAGAGGCCATCGGAGGTGCTGTGGCGCGGCGGCCATAATTGTTGCGTGTCGAGGCGCGAGCGGCGGCCAGATGGCGAGCCGACCACAGGGGGTGCTGCTGGGGTTGGCTGGCTGGCTTGGTGGATGGCACGTGGGGACGGGCGAATGGCGCTCGGGCAGGTATTCGCCTTCCTCGGGAAGGCAGGAGCGCGTCAGGCCCTAAAGGCCGCGGGACGCGAGCGTGGGTCCGTTGGAGGAGGGCGGGGGGGCAAGGGGCGGCATTAGAAAATGGGGGGTGCCTAGGAGAGTGTTTGGAAACATTGTTTGGAACATGTCATGAATATCAACTTTTCACTCCCATCCCGTTCCCAAACAGCCCCATGTTGACTTTACGACAGCCCTCCCCGCTCCCCCTGTGGAACGGTGTCTCCTCTGGCATTTATCGATCTTAATCATTCTCCTGGTCGTGGCATGTGGGCAGTTTTCCCGTTTGTTGCAAGTCACTGGCATTGGCCGCATGATTGGAGCACAGTCTAGAATGAATTTGGGGACTCCTCGGGTGAAACATTTCTATAATGTACATTAGTTGCGCTGGGCAGGATCATCAAGCCACTGAGATCGGATTCCTAGATCTTAGTACAATACAACCCCTTAGGTGCTGGACATTATTCACAAATCCTCCCCATAACAGTTCATATTGAGTAGATTTCCTGTGGAGGGCTGCAGTAATCTTTTCCACTGTGCAGATATTGGAGGACACATTTGTCCACTCTCGTTACCGGTACCTTAGCCGTTCAAACAGTATGTCTTCCTTTGTGGGGGCCGCCATAAGTTTGCGGGGTTGAGGGGGTGTGTGGGCCGGGCATATCAATGACTTCATGGCACAGAAATGCTGAGAATTGCTAAGGTAAAGAACCGGGCGACCCGGGAGGCGGCGCCTCGGCCGGGGGCCTTCAGGGGAAACAATTGCAAACAGCATAGATATATATATATATATATATATATATATATATATATATATAGATATATATATATATATATATATATATATATAAGCCAGGAATGGCAGCCGGCCGATTTGGCAAAAATAGCATTACCATGGGAAGGGGGGCAAAGCATTGCCCACACCATAGGAATGATACGCGACCCAGCGTTATTTATTATACATTGTTATAGCTGAAGGCACGCTCGCAGGGCCCCTGATGATTCTAGCGGTCCTCGGGGTGGTCGGACGGGGGCAATTTTGGCCCCAAAATGTTCGAGATCGGGGGTTTGTTATGTGGGTGAGGTTGGCGGGTTGGAGGTTGGCGGGGTGAGTGGGGTGAGCGGGCTGGCACACCGGCACAGCTGCTGGCCGAATACTGCTAGAGTTATCCGAGGGCCGGCAAGCGTGGGTCTGTTGGAAGGGGGCAGGGGGTTCACGGCGACATTAAAATGGCGCGGGTTGGGATTGTTAGGTTGTCGCGCCATGTTGCTAGGTTGCATCCGCGTTGCTCAGGAGTGGGTTTTCATTTGTAGGGCCATATTGGACGGAGATTGCGCGAGGGCGCTGGTTGGGGGTTGCGGGGTTGGGTGGGGTGAGTGGGCTGGCACGCCGGCACAGCTGCGGGTCTGCCCTGTGCCGCACTCCCCCACCCAATCATTCCGAGTACTGCTAGAATTATCAGAGGGCCTGCCCGTGCCGCGCTTCCCCACCTGTTCATTCCGAATACTGCAAGAACTATCAGAGGGCCCGCAGGTTGAGTTCCGTAGTTCACACACTTACCTGACCCTTTCAACCGAAACTGACAACTCCTAGCAAACCTTCCCTCAAAAAATACGTGTGCAGCCATCTCCTGTTTGTGGAAAATGTATTTGGGTCTTTCACCCCTCCTGACCTTCCTTCTAAACTGAGAGTCCCTCGATAAACCTGAAAAATTTGAAAGTCTACTTTGCACTAGAGCGTTTTGTGGGGTTTGTTCAGGGTACAACTTCTGTTGGCGACCAGGGTCAAACACCATGGGGAAAGGTCGCGTTGGGGTGGTACTTAAAGGAGGCACCAGTCCCCCTACCTCCTTGGTTAGCGGATGCACGGTTTCACAGTATAAAGTGGTGTGGGTGTTGTGCAGAAAGGAAGCATGAGGAACGCCAGGACCGCGTCTCATAGTGTGAATGAATGGGTGGCAGAGACGGACAGATCGCGGGATGGGTGTTAAAGGGTCATAAGGGGGTAATTAGTACATAAAGTGGCGGCAAGGGACATTCATGGCACAAGGGGGCATAGCTAAAACAAGTTTTATGTACTCCACAGTGACCTAAACATTTGTTTTTACATAGGTCAACATGTCGGTACATGTAAGTGCAGTTAACACCGGGCTGGAGGTGGTAGAGCTCGTGCTATCCGAAGACGGCCAGACAGTGGAGGAAGCGGCCGGACCATCAAACACGGGGCGAGGAATGGATGCACAATCTTGGGCTGAATTTTTAGCCTTCACCGAGGTCTTGGGGTGGCAGGCTGCCATGGCAAGGATGGGGGGCCTGACAATCGCCAACATAGTGGCCATCCCGGGAAGCAACCCAGAAGGGGGCAAAACCGTGCCGGAGAACAAGGATTCGACAAGTGGCGAAGGCGCGGGGGGCCACGAGAACTCACCTGCGGGTGGGGGTCAGGAGGGGGTGCCCCCTCGGAAGCGTACAGCGAAAACAAGTGGGGGCCCACACGTAAAAAAGACAAAAAGGGACTTGGAGGAAGAGCTGGCAGCTTTAAAAGCGAAGTTGGGGGCGACACGGCATCACCCGCAACCGCGCCAAATGTGCAAACGCCTGCACAGCCGCCCGCCCCGCCACCTAAGGCCCAACCGAAAGTGATAACACCGCCAGACCGGGGGGCCGGGTCGGTACCAGGCAGTGTGCCTGTGGGCAGTGAGGGTGAGTCGGAATTTATTCAAAAAATCGTAAGGGCAGTGTTGGCAGCGCAAGGTGCAACGGCCATATCGGCCCCCATAGCAAACAAGGCATCTGGGGCAGCCACTACGGGAGCAAGCAAGGTCTGGCAGGGGGGGGAGACGGGGCAATAAGCGGCACCCCAGCAACTAGCGTCACATCCAGCACCTGGGTAGAGGGCACAAATACCAAATTACCGCCAGCAACAGGTGGCAATTACTCAGCATGGCTTTTGCCCGAGTGGGTGAAGCAAGAAATTTGGGAGGGCAAGTTCATTGACATATTATCTCTCTTGGAACACGAAACAAAGGGCAATGACACACTGCGGGGAACAGGAGGGAGGGAATTAGCCAAGGCCAGAAAAAGAGTGAGGCCGGCAGAAACCTTGGAAAATTGACTCGCAGCATTTAAGATATTGTCCCAGACACTTAATCAAAAGGACCCAGACCTGGGTCCACACTTGATGGCATACAGGGCATGTGTTATACATAAATATAATCAACAGGGTGGAAATGAATGGTTCTTGAGAGACCAGCGATTTCGTCTACGAATGGAACATGATCCCAAACTAAAATGGAATCATAAGTCAGTCGAGGACTGGCTGGAGTCTTCCAGTGGGACAATAGAGCAAGCGGATGGGACAATCATTTTGGCGGGAGGGCGCATCAATCCCTGGGCAGAGGCAGGGGGTGGATGCTCGGCAGTCGGGGCAGGGTTAACCAGCCCAATTACGGCCCCCAGACCGGCGGCACCAAGGGAGGTTAGGATGGAAATGACAGCATGGGCCAATAACATGGGGCCGCAACCGGTCCGGGGTAATACAAGCACAGTAAAGGCGGTCCTCACGGAAGCAATATCAAGGCCAACTGGGGCAGGGCGAACGAACACCGTGAGCGGGAGGACACCGGCTTGCTGCAGATTTTACAATGAGGGGGTATGCAACTGGGGCGCGACTTGCAAATTCCGACATGCTTGCTCCGCGTGCGGGACCCACGGTCATCCAGCACGGTGGTGCAGGGGAAGGCCAGCGGCAAGCGAGCAACCAAAATAAGCGCCGGGGGGGGCTTCAATAGAGAACATCTGGGACAATGGTCGATTGATGTCATTTATGCGGTCGTTGCGTGACAAAACAAACGCTGTATACTAAAATGAACAATTTTCTTTTAAGGTGCCTCGACAATTGGTTCATCAAGAGAAGAGGGGGCAAGGGCACTCACGGCACCGGGAGCAGGCACAAGAGCCAGCAATGGTAATGATGGGGGCATGGGGAACAAAAGGGGGGGCAGAGGGAGCCGGGTAAGGGCCTTAATAGCAAGGGGTTTTCCCCCATCAATGTCGATAGCTTGCTCACATGGCTGGGACAGTACCCGGCTTCCCTAGGGAGGGACACATTGGCCCAGGGGTTCATGGAGGGGTTCCGCATTCCTTACCAAGGACGCATTGGGGCCAGAACAGCGAATAACTCAAAAGCTATTTTAGAGTGGGCCGATGTGGCCAGGGCAAAGATTAACAAAGAAATTGAATTAGGAAGGATAGCAGGACCCTACCAGGGTCCCCCATTGAGCAACCTCATCATTTCCCCTTTGGGGATAGTACCGAAGAAGGAACCTGGGAAGTTTCGCCTAATACATAACTTGTCGCACCCCAAAGGAGGCTCAGTGAATGATGGATTGGACATAGAGGCTTGCTCAGTAATTTACGCATCGTTTGACCAGGCCATAAGCTTAGCACGGGCAGCGGGAAAAGGGGCGCTCTTGGCGAAGGTGGACATAGAAGCAGCATTTAGGTTGCTCCCTGTTCACCCGGACAGTTTCTTCCTCCTAGGCTTCCAGTTTGAGGGTCAGGTGTATGTAGATAAGTGCATGCCAATGGGGTGCAGCATCTCATGCGCATATTTTGAAGCATTTAGTTCCTTCCTCGAATGGGCAATCAATAAAAAGGAGGGGGGTGGGGGGGGAACGCATTATTTGGATGATTTTCTGTTCATAGGAAGAGGGGGCACGAATATTTGCGCAGCACTTCTCGATAATTTCTTGGTATTAACGGAGGAGTTGGGAGTACCTCTGGCGGGGGACAAAACGCAGGGACCCTGCACCAAGTTAACCTACCTAGGGATAGAAATAGACACGGTTGAAGGGACATGCAGATTACTGGCAGAGAAGATAGAGGAATTCATTGGCGACATAGATAGGGCATTACACGGGGAGAAGGCAACCATAAAAAACATACAATCTTTGGTGGGCAAGTTCAATTTTGCCACCAGGGTGATACCGGCCGGAAGAGTTTTTGCAAGACGTCTGGCGGCGGCGACAGGAAGGCACGAAAAAGGGTGGCATAAGGTACGCCTCGGGGCGGGTGTGAGGGAAGACCTCAAAGTATGGCGCGCCTTTCTAAGGGAATTTAATGGGGTATGCATATGGCAGTCCCCTTGGATGGCATGTGCACAGTTACAGTTGTTCACCGACGCGGCAGGTAGGGTGGGATTCGGGGCAATATTAGGAAAGGAATGGTGCCGGGCCGACTGGCCGAAGGCATGGGTGAGAAAGGGGCTGTGCAAAAACATCACCATGTTGGAACTATTCCCAGTGGTGGCAGCAATGCACATTTGGTCGCGCAAACTGTGTAACAAATGATTAGTGGTGTGGTCGGACAATCTGGCGGTGGTACAGGCGGTGAACACGCATTCAGCTAAATGCCCGGCCACGTTGTGCCTACTGCGCCACATGGTGCGCAAATGTCTGGGGATGAATGCAGCCGTCAAAGCGCGGCACGTACCTGGGGTGGATAATACAGCGGCTGATGTACTTTCTCGTTCACAGATGATATGATTCAGGAAAGCGCACAGCCAAGCACAGCTCATCGTGACTCCGTTCGACAAGGAACTATGGCAGCTAGTGAGTTGGGTCAAGGAATGAGGAAGCTCGCTTCCAGAGCATTAGCGGGGAGCACCTGGAATCGATACAAGGCCAATTATGATACATTTTTGTCGCACACCAAACATTTGGGGGGTGACAACATGGCCAAGAGGGTGGATTGTTTTGTGCTTTGGGCAAAGGGGGCAGGAAAATCAAGATCATGGCTGGCGGGACATCTTAGTGCGGTGGCATTTCATAGCCAGCTGACAGGCCAGCAAGACCCAACGAAAGGTTTTCTGGTAAGAGCTGCACTAAAAGGCTGGAACAGGAGCGGGATGGCCACGGCAACAACCTCATCAACTCTAGTACAGAAGGTCATGACGGCAACTACAGGGGTGTGTTACTCGCAATATGAAAGCATTATGTTCAAAGCATGCTTCGCATTGGCCTTTTTTGGGGCCCTACGGATTAGTGAGCTAGTGGCAAAAGCCAAGAACGACCAGAGCTTCAGAGCCTTACTATGGGGAGATGTACGCCAGATTGGGGGGGGTGTATCAGTCAACATCAGGATATCAAAAACAGACCAGAAGGCCAAGGGAAGCAAGCTGGTGTTGGCCAGACTGGGACAGGAGGCGTTTTGTCCGGTTGAGAGCACGACAGCATATTTTGCAATCAGGGGGGGTGAGCCGGGGTATTTGTTCCGACACAAGGACGGGACCCCACCCACCCAGTTTCAATTCAGGCGAGTATTAGAGGGGGCCTTGGCAAGTTCGGGTGTGGATCCGGGGCAATATTCAACCCACTCATTCCGCATAGGCGCAGCGACAACAACGAGCAGGGAAGGTCTGGGGGAGGACAGGGTCAAAAGGATAGGGAGATGGACATCTGACAAATACAAATTATATGGGCGTTAACGGAGTCAACGCGTAAGCATCCAGGGGGGCGGGGGGTAGGGCAGCATATGGGACAAGGGGGCACCAACTAGGCCACACAAGCTAATACAACCAATCATGTCTCCACAGAAGCCAACAGGGTATGGGTCGTGGGCCACTCCTTCGTGGCCCGGGCAGCGGCCAGAGCACGGATGGCGTTTTGGGACGGGAACATGGGCCTACGGAACACGCAGATTAGTTGGATCACCAAAGGTGGTTTGAAAGGCACGTCCGTATGGGTGACATTGGAACAGGCGGCGCAGCAACACCCTTCGCCCGACATTATCTTGTTGCACATAGGGGGAAATGATTTGGTGACCAAAGGAAGGAAGGATTTGTCAGAACTTTTAAGAAATTTACTAACCAGAATAGAGAGGACTTTCAGGGGGTGCGAGGTGATGTGGTCCGAGATAATTGCAAGACAGGAATGGAGGGGTGCGTTACGCCACGGGGCCATAGAGGAAGCAAGGAGGAAAACGAACAATCGTATGGGGAGTTTCCTAAAAAGCAGGGGGATGGTATGGATTCGGCATCCCCTCATCACTTTAAAAGTACCTGAGTATTTCGAGAAAGACAGGACCCACCTGTCCGAGGTGGGCACAGCCATGATGTCCTTAGAATGGAGGACAGCACTAAGGAACGCGGGATGTGCGTGAGGGGGCGTGGATCAGGAGGGTGGGGGGGAAAGGGGAGGTTATCTCTCCTTGGGCAGGGTCTGTCCCCCCCACACCCGTACTAACGTACGCTCCAACCCACAATGCCATGGAACCAAGAAAGGGGAGTGCCCTGTGCAAGCAAGCTGGGGGGGGAACTCTCTGCCGCCGGCAGCCAGCAGAGAGTCTTGGAGGAGTCACAGGTCAATCCCTTGAACAAAGCACTGACAGACCTATAGGGGAATGATCAGCCAATAGATTAGATGTACGGCGCCCCAAGAGCAATAGGCTTGGGGGAGGCCCTGGGAAAAAGGGGAGGGATGTAGGGGACTTGGGAGCCAATTCCAAGACCAAAATTGCGGGGGGGGGAGGGAACGAACAACAAACTCAAACAAGGGCAGCAAGAGAAGCCGGTTGGGGGGGGGAACAAGAGGAGAATATCGGGGGTTGGGTAACGGGGACAAAATAACAGCAAAGGGAAGTCTTCACGAAGGGGGGGCATGAGATGAGGGGGGGTTTGTGGGGGGATTCAAGAAAGGGAAGAATATCTGGGGGGAAAGGGAGCCAGGACAGGGAGGGCCAGAAAGGACAGGAAAAAGGGGGCTTGGCGGGGCGCAGCAAAGGGTGGACCGGGGGAATGGAGGAGCCAGTTGGGAAAGGAAGGAAGAAGGAGGGATAGGGTATCCGGAAGAGACATGACGCTGGCAGGGGGGGCACTGGGAAAGACTTCACCGGGGGGGCCTTGGGAGAGAGGGAATAGGGAAGTTCTTCGGGGCTCGGGAAGACGGAAGGGTGACCTGGGGGGTTGCATAGCATAGATAGGACTGGGATTCCAGTACCAGCAGCAACTGGGGGACGTAGGGGGGACAGAGTAGAGTTAGAAAGGAAAAGGTTAGATGGACGTCGCAAAGCGATGACCAACTAGGCAGGCAGAAAGTGGGGGCCGGCATCAGAGGGCGGTGTCGGCCCTAACTACGGATATGGAATATGTATAATGTTGGGGCACTTGTGGTGGTGCCGGTATAGGAACCTGAACATTAGCGAGGCACCGCGTGGCTGCCGGTTTTAGCTAGACCCAGACCAGGAAACAGGGGAAGTGTCAGGGGAGGAGAGGGGGGGTCGGGTATTCCCAACTAAGACCTAGAGAAAAAAGGGGGCCTAGGGAAAACACGGGGAGGGAAAATCAAATCACAAACGGCCGGGGTAGAGAGAGGTTACTAGCAAGGGCCGGGCTCAATCTGAGGCGTCCACTGGACGAGGACGATAAGGGAGGGGGGGGAGGGCAAGGAATACCTAGGTAGCCGCACATTGAGTAGTATACCAGTGGCGGTGAATTACGGATCGCCTGTAAAATAACTCCAAGACTTTATGCAAAATAAAGCTGCTGAGGCATTCTAATCTTCCAATCTTAAACAAAGTGTCGGTGTCATTCTTTGGTTCAACATGTAATGTATGACTTATGCCGGGAGGAAGGGGGTGGTGAAGAGGGAGGGGGGAGCGAGCGGTCTGGATAAAGGGGGGGAGGACAAGGCACTGGGATGCCCACGCTATGGCGGGCGAACGCGCCAGAGAAGCTGGCATGGCGGGCGCCGCCCCTTAGTGGGGGCGGTCCAGCCGCCCCCCCCCCCCTCAAGGGACGATTGGTCAGGGGGGCGGGAGGAAGAGAAGCACACGGAGCCCGCCCCCCTGAAGCACGCGAAACCGGAGGGGCGGGGCGGGAAACCGAGGAGAAGCCAGCCCATAAAGGCACGGGCTTGTGAGAAAAAATCACACATTCTTCCTCGGTTTCCCGCCTCACTGGAGCATCGTTTCGTTTCCCACCCACCCTCCCAAAATAAAAAATGTTTGGTAATAAATTGTCTTTTTTGTTTTACAGGTTGCCCAGCGGAGTTACATTGCGATCCCTTTAATGAAGCACTGACAGACCTATAGGGGAATGATCAGCCAATAGATTAGATGTACAGCGCCCCAAGAGCAATAGGCTTGGGGGAGGCCCTGGGAAAAAGGGGAGGGATGTAGGGGACTTGGGAGCCAATTCCAAGACCAAAATTGCGGGGTGGGGAGGGAACGAACAACAAACTCAAACAAGGGCAGCAAGAGAAGCCGGTTGGGGAGGGAACAAGAGGAGAATACAGGGGGTTAGGTAACAGGGACAAAATAACAGCAAAGGGAAGTCTTCACGAAGGGGGGGGGGCATGAGGGAGGGGGAGGGTTTGTGGGGGGATTCAAGAAAGGGAAGAATATCTGGGGGGAAAGGGAGCCAGGACAGGGAGGGCCAGAAAGGACAGGAAAAAGGGGGCTTGGTGGGGCGCAGCAAAGGGTGGACCGGGGGAATGGAGGAGCCAGTTGGGAAAGGAAGTAAGAAGGAGGGATAGGGTATCCGGAAGAGACATGATGCTGGCAGGGGGGGCACTGGGAAAGACTTCACCGGGGGGGCCTTGGGAGAGAGGGAACAGGGAAGTTCTTCGGGGCTCGAGAAGACGGAAGGGTGACCTGGGGGGTTGCATAGCATAGATAGGACTGGGATTCCAGTACCAGCAGCAACTGGGGGACGTAGGGGGGACAGAGTAGAGTTAGAAAGGAAAAGGTTAGATGGACATCGCAAAGCGATGACCAACTAGACAGGCAGAAAGTGGGGGCCGGCATCGGAGGGCGGTGTCGGCCCTAACTACAGATATGGAATATGTGTAATGTTGGGGCACTTGTGGTGGTGCCGGTATAGAAACCTGAACATTAGCGAGGCACCGCGTGGCTGCCGGTTTTAGCTAGACCCAGACCAGGACACAGGGGAAGTGTCAGGGGAGGAGAGGGGGGGTCGGGTATTCCCAACTAAGACCTAGAGAAAAAAGGGGGCCTAGGGAAAACACAGGGAGGGAAAATCAAATCACAAACGGCTGGGGTAGAGAGAGGTTACTAGCAAGGGCCGGGCTCAATCTGAGGCGTCCACTGGACGAGGACGATAAGGGAGGGGGGGAGGGTAAGGAATACCTAGGTAGCCGCACATTGAGTAGTATACCAGTAGCGGTGAATTACGGATCGCCTGTAAAATAACTCCAAGACTTTATGCAAAATAAAGCTGCTGAGGCATTCTAATCTTCCAATCTTAAACAAAGTGTCGGTGTCATTATTTGGTTCAACATGTAATGTATGACTTATGCCGGGAGGAAGGGGGGGTGAAGAGGGAGGGGGGAGCGAGGGGTCTGGATAAAGGGGGGGGGACAAGGCACTGGGATGCCCACGCTATGGCAGCCCTGGCACTGCTCTCTGAGAAGGAGGCTGCCCCCTGTCGCAGTCAGGCTTCTCTTTGCAGCACCTGTGTCAAAGGCCACACGCTCGGACAGCAATGAACCAGCCCAGAGCCCTGTCCTGCTGCTCCCTGGAGCCTCCCCTCAGAGTACGGCGCAGCTAGCTTGACCTCGGGATTCCCACATGGCCAGCTTACATGAGCAACATGGTCGAAAGAGGATTCGACAAGTTCAAGTTGAGCCCTTGTTTTATTAGTAAAATATTTCCCGATTAGGCGGGAGGCCAAGAAGGCACGCGCACAGGCACTCAGGCAGTCTGCCACTTCCCAGGCCCACACCCCACAGATAAAGGATGGAATCCATTTAGCTGACCTGACCCGGGGGCACACTCTGACCTATCAGACCTCCAGTTTATTTGTTTTGTATAGAGAATTTATTAACGATTTTGTGCTAGGAAAATTGGTTCTGTATAACCACGATGGAGCCCAAAGCACAGGCAAAAGATGTTTGGCGGGGTACGGGAGAATGCGTGCAGCAAGGCCGTCTTCACAGGTACAGTGGTAGCGGTAAAAGAGGGACGTCCCATGGGGCTAGTACGTCCCCTTAGCGGTGTGAGCCCCCTTGCCCCCCCTTGTCGTGTACAGATGACATATCTTGGAAACCAACCTGAGCAGTCAGTGAATAATAACAACCTTTTTCATTTTGGAAACACAGATCAATGTTTATTGGAGCATACAACAAAATTGGGGGGCAGTCCCAGCCCTAAAGCACCATGGTTCATGACCATCTATAGCACAAAAAAGTCCTAGCCCCTAAAAAAAGTGTGGGGCATCTTCTGACTGTTCCCTTGCTGCCTCCATGCATGTTGCAAGGCACCGGACATACGCGCCAGATTGCACAGAGTGCTTCTCCCTCTGGCCACTGCACATGAAGGTGAGGAGTCTCCAGTGTCCATAGGGATCCAATGCCCATCATCCGACTTTGGCTCGGGTACGGCCATCAGGAAACCGCCCACGGTTCAAGCCGTGGCAAACTCCTCCCCGGCTAAGACTGCCCCTAACTCCGCCACACTTTGGGGGTGGCACCCCGCTACCGCCAATGCCCCCATGCTCCAAAAGTTACCAATTTACCATCACTTATTTACATCCGACATTCAAGAGGGTGCACAAAATGGCCGTAAGGAACAAGTTGTATCCCTTCTCCGACAGATGCACGCTGTCAGCCATATAGTGGGAAGGTAGTGAGTTTAGCAATGTGTGTCTCACAAAGCCAAAGCCATTAGCTAGTGTAAACCTCTCGATGCCTCTATTGAGCCTGCGCCTAGATTTTTCCATGGCCCTCTGCGATTCAACCCCACACCATTGCAGCCTGGGCACCAACTCCGACCATATCACCTCTGTACCCGGTATCTCCTGGGCGAGTGCGCGTAAGCCCACTTTAATCTGTGCCCATAATCGTCCCCTTCCCATGGTTGCGAGGTCATTGCTATCCAGGTGGACCACAAGCACCCTAGGAGCGGGCCTCCATTGTAAAGGCCTATGGACGGTCGGCAACAGAGATTGCCATCGCATCCCTGATGTTCCTAACCACACTATTCTATTGTGGTCCATCCCTAGGTTGGAACCCAAGTGCCATTGCTGGGCTGCGACCTCAGCCCGTGTTACAAAGAAATGTCCCACAATTCATACTGTGTCATCTGTGGGTAAAAAGTTAAGAGTTAAGACAGAGGAATCAGGAAGAAAACAGAAATCAATGTATCATGCAGTCCATCAGTTCTCCCATGGCTGCGGCAACCTACGTCCCTGCTGATGGGTGCCCCATGGCCCCTTGAGGTCTTACATAAAGCTGAAACCTGTTTGACTCCCATCTCCCAATCCTCATGATATTGTGTGCTGGAATGCCCTGTAAAAATGCTGCCGTGGCAGCCCCTATGCGAAAGCTGTGGGATGACCACCCCTGCTCCCTTATCCCCAGGGCCCCCAACGTTGTGGACAGGACCTTTCTAAACTGATAGTCAGCGGTGAACCGCTTTGGTACACCAGTAGCGTACCCAGCCGTTGGGGCCTCATGGCCAGGTACCCCTTTAACAAATGCACTGGACAGCTGCTGTTATGGTTGCATTGGTGGAGCATCACCATCTTCCCCTTCCCTGCCTGGCCCGTCTTACATGATGTTCTTAGTCTTCCCCTGCTTATGCCACTGGCGTGGCCATTTCTGGGCACACCACTCACAGCCCAGTATCACCCCAAAGCCTTCGCTACCTGAAGCATCAGAGTATAACTGCAGTTCCTCACTGGACTGCCAAGGGCCCCTCCATAAAGTGACCCCATTGAAATCTTTGAGAAATGCCCGCCACATGCGCAGATCCTCTTTCAGGCCTGCACCTAAGCATGTGATGGTGTGCCATTGTCACCCCCGCTGTTGCCCTGGCTAACCTGCGTGCAAATACCCTCCCAGCAGGGATGACCTTTGCCGCAAAATTCAGCTTCCCCAGTAGTTGCTGGACCCTATCCAAAATTGTCCTGTTTTCACTCAAAGACGGATGAGGACTGCAACAGAGGCCGCCTTTACATTCCTCATCAGTATTTGTAGGCCGTCCCCAGGGCCTGGCCGGAAATGCCCGCCCTGGGGACGCACTCCCCCCACCGTGACACAGCAGAAGGGGTAGGAACCTCCCTGTGGGGAGGGGGGCTGCCAGAGGGGCGCCCACGCTATGTGGGATGTCCCTCGAGCGCCCCCTGCAGGGGCTAGTACGTCCCCTCAACAGGCTAGGGTTGCTGCAGGGGATACTTATGGCATGGGATACACAGGAGGTAGGTACTCTGGGGGGTAGCATGGAGGAGCTCTTGCACTATTGCTGACACGTAGTAAATTGTTAAATTAAACAGCATAGAGAATTTAACCGCTTTTACTAGCGTCTGCAAAAAAACATGGTGGCGAGGGACGTCTACCCGTTCATAAAACGTTTATGGACGTCATCCACCTGTATACCCTCGACTTGTGCCCTGCTTTCCTCCTCTAAGTACATACCCTTGATCTCGGCTATGCATAGGCGTCCCTAGAGGGGGGCAAACAGTGGCAATTGACCACTCCCTTTCACCCCCCATTTTCTGCTTTGTCCCAGTAGCAGAGGCAGCGTTTGGTGCCAGGACTGTGGCGGATAATAGGGTACTAGCGGGAGGCTGCAGGGCGCACCAGAGAGGAACCCGGGGATGGGCGGCAGCCCTCACTGTCCTCTGCTGGCACTGCCACTGCTTTGCCGCCCCAATTGGTGGGCTGACCACTCTCTGTCAAATACCTCTTTCCAGTAGTCTTAAAGGTACTCCTTTGCCCTGCTGCTATTCACACGTTTGCAGTAGTGTTTGTTTAACCTCTGTTCTTTCTTCTTGCCTAAAGATGTTATTTGATTGTCAAACTGCTTAATTACAAATAAATGTGTGCTTCTAGTGTGCTGACAGCAGGTATTAGGAAACTAAACTGTGGGTTCTAGGGTGCCAACTTTGATTTTCAATAGGCTGCAGAAATTCCCCCAACCTCACTCTGAATATAAGCAAGCGACCAGCCCAACCCATCCCCTGGCCGTACACATTTTATAGCACTTGTTTTTTTATGAGGAATTGCAAAAAGTCATAAGATGTGCCAGTTTTACATATATAACATATCTGAAACACTTGTGTACGAGCGCAATAGAAATAAAATATCAATCAATCAATCAATCAATCAGCAAACGTCGCTCAACCTGTTGAGCTACTCTGTTAGCCTTCTGCTGTAAGGTGTGTCTATGGATCCCTTAATGTGCTCAAAATCATTGCATTACCACTGTACAGTTCATGTACATGGCTTCAAAGTCAACAGTATTTCATCTTTAAGCTCACTGAGGCCGTGCATACATTCATTGTGGGTATATCAATGGGGGCTTGCCCAGAATGGGCGAGGGGCAGCGACCCATGGGTGTAAACAATGAGCACTCTGTCAGCTACTTTTTGAAGCTGACGGAACGCTCATGGGCTGGATTGAACTGTCAAAAGGGAAATGTGATTTCCGTTTGACAGTTCCGTTCCACAGCCATGCATGTCCAATGAGCCATGCAAAGCCGGGGGCATTTTGCTTCCCCAACCTTGCATGGCCTGTTGGGGATGTTGGCTGGGGAACTACATGTTTGTATGTGCGAGCGGGACCTCTTACGCCTCCATGTGCACATACAAATGGAGCAGGGCGCTTCATCAGCAGCAATCCGGCTCTTGCTCGCATGTGCAGGCACCAGGGAGTGCTCTTTGCTTCCTGGTTCCTGTTTGTGCTACATGGGAGCTGGAGTGCTAGGAGAAAACTTCAGGACCAAGGCAGAAGGTATGTTAATTTAAATATGTCTATGTATGCGTGTATACTTTTGTTGTATGTAATGAGTGAGTGTATGATGCGTGTGAATGTTGTGTGAATGCGTGTGCATATGTTTGTGTTGGGCCGTAGAGTTAATTTTGGTAGGAGGAGGATTGTTGCACAACCACCCTCCACACTGGCCAAAATCAGCTCCCTGTGCGAGGCACTGGGGGGCCCAAGGGGAAGGCATGGTATTTTTGTACTGGGCATCTATGAGAGATCCATAGTAAAAAAAACAAATATGCCTGCCAATTGCCCAGCCCCCCCACTCAGCTCCTTGCACGCACACATAATCACATTGCGTGGGTGCGAGGTGCTGGGGGGCGAGGGGGTAGGCATGGCATTTTACTAGGAATCTATGATAAAGAAAGCATGAAAAGTGGTGTTACGTGGCTAGACTTGTATTTTGGTGCAGCCAGTCTAGCCATTTCTTACTGTGGAATGACATTTTGTTTGGCCATCTTTGATAAGCAAGCATGATCAAAGCTACTATGTAACTGTACTGGTTTTTTAATACAGCCAGTTTAGTCATTTCTTATTGTGGCATGACATTTTATATTGGACATCTTTGATAAAGTAAGCACGATAAGTGTTATTATGTGGCTAGACTGCCATTCTGATGCAGCCAGTTTGGACATGTTTTCATACTGTTTCATCCCAATTCTTTTAGTGGAGATACTGCCATACATTGGCAGAACAAGCATGGGCATGTTTTCTTATAGTATCATTACTGGCATAAGGAGCAAGGCAAACATGAGTATGTTCTTATATGGGAATTCTGGCATATGTTGGTGCAGCCAGCATGGAAATGTTTTTATACTGGCATATATAGTGGGCAAAGACATCATGAAAAAGAGTTGGGTGACTTGCATCTATTAGATTTTTTCACAAGTTCCCCTACAAAAAACAATTGCAAACTGTTTGGCTTATTAACCAATTTTTCAAAAAAGTGGGCTGTAAAATGCACCATTTAAAGCCATTATTCGAAGAAACAAAATGTCGGACCCACACCCTCCTCCCCCAATCCCTCTTGGCTGGTTCGGACACCATTGTTACGCTCAGTCGCTCTGGCATATTTGGGGGAAATATTTACATCCCTCCAATTAAAAAAATCATCAGCCGCCGCTGGGATGTAAAGCCAGAAACTGAAAACTGTAAACAATTCTGTGGGAGCAAAGTGAGAATCCTGCAACCATTGCTAAAGAACCATGGGAGCAGTTGCCTCCTTTCCCCCTGTACTCATTTGAAACTGAGGCCTGATTGATATTTCTTCTGCTATACTGACTCTTTTTGACTGAATATTATTTAAAGCTGAGATGAAAGCAATGTCTCTTCTGCTAAATACTACCTCTAACTAAACATTATTTGAAGCTTTTCTAGGAGTGAGGTCTGCTTGAGTTAAAATGATGCAATCTCTTGTTGAGTGCATAGTGCATATTTGCAACTGTTAAACGTGAGTTAACTTTTTAAGATGCATATTAACTTGATGCAAAAACCTTTGTTGTCTTAAACCTACTCTGAACATGCTTAATTGTCACTTTTTTAAACCAGTTTTGTTAAAATATAGGGCCTCATTACACGGAAGGCGGTGAGGCATGGCGCTATTAGCGCCATGGCTCATGCCGGTAAAATACCGGCACCGCCTTGGCGGAAAGGGGGTTTACCGCCCCATTCCAAGGTTGGTGGGGCGGTAAATCCCCCTTCCGCCATTGCCCTTCCCCATTCCCATTTCTGCCCCACAGGGCTCTATGGGAATGGGGAAGGCGCTAATTACGGCACCGCAATTTTGCGGTGCCGTAATTAGCTCCGAGGTCCCTTAGCGGGTTGGTTTTTAACGCCTGCAAAAAGCAGGCGTTAGAACACCAACCCGCTAAGGGACCTCGTAGTAAGGCGGTAATGGTTAACGGCCACCGTTACCATTAACGGTGGCCGTTAACCATTACCGCCTTCCGTGTAATGAGGCCCATAGACTTAAACCAGTTCGTCCTGTTGAACCTTATTTGATGTGCCACCATCCCACCCACCGGTAGTATTTGTGCCCCCAGGTTTGCCAAAAACCTACCCTCTGCTGCTGACCAGCCCCTATTGGTGGAAAAGAAAATATGTAAGGAGCTAGAGTTGGGGAGGATTGCTGGTCCCTTTCCCCACCACCCCTTCCCAATTTCATTGTATCGCCTCTAGGCATAGTGCCCAAAAAGGAACTGGGAACATTCAGGTTAATTAATCACCTGTCATACCCCAGGGGTGAGACAGTGAATGACTGGCTCAGTCAGGAGCACTGCTCGGTGCACATGCATTGGGGGTCCCATTTACCACCCACAACCATGACCTGCTCATGATCACCGAAAACTGGTTGCATGAAGCCTCAGGCCCCACATTCTCCCTCGCACTGCCCCCCGGCTACTCTATCACCAGACAAGATCGCCTTCTAAAGGCAGAGGTGTAGCACTAATTACCAAAGTCTGACTGTCCATTAGAAAGGTAGAGAAATCCATGAACAACAACAGTGACTATGTCCAAATCAAAATCAGCCTCTCTCCCCACTGCATTATTGCGATTCACCTTGTCTATCGTCCACCAGGCCCCCCAAGCCTCTCTCATCCATCTCCTCTCTGACAACCACAAAAGCCATCCTCCTCAGGGACGTCAACCTAGGTCTTTATAACACTAAGGACCCAGCAGCCAAATCAATCAACTCAGCCATTGAGACCCTAGGGTTCAGGAACACTATCTCTGACCCTACCCACACTTTAGGTAGAATCCTGGATTGGATTGCCCAGCATAACTGCCCACTCATCATCACTGGCAATACTCCCACATTATCACATTCAGCATCCCCACCACCAGCTCTTCTACTCCCACACCCCAGCCCCTGACACCAACCCTCGCAAGAAGCTGCCGCCAACTCACCAAGGAAAGACTACTGCCCTTCCTTCAGGGCCCAGCCTTCAGGCCACCATTTCACCTCTGACCCTGAAGCCCTTGCGCTAGCCTATGACGTCGCCATTAAATCAGCGATCAATTCCATAGCCCCACTCAAACCCTGCAAACCCAATCCCACTACCCACTCCAATACTTGGTTCACCCCTGACCTCCTCATACTCAGCGCAGAAAAACGGGCCAAACGTACACAGTGGCAAACCTCCCACTCTGACAAAGACAAACTCGACTTCAAAACCTGCTCAAACAAATACAAGAAGGCAATCACTCAAGCAAAGGCTAAATCCTTTGAATCCGGAATCTCCGATGCCAAATCCAATACAAAAGAAACCTTTGTTATCTTCAGGGAGCAAGAGACTCCCACACCCGCCCTCCAGAATTTCACCAAAAATAAAGTATGGTGCGATGGAATTCAAACTGCTATTTGAAATAAGCTGAACTCTCTCCAAACCAAAATATTATCCATGAAACAAGGGCTCCCCAATACTCCCACTCCCCACCCCTCACCCCTCCTGGACTCTCCCCTGCCTTTCTAATTCAAAGCCATACAGGAACAAGACATTATCAACCCAATGAGGACCATCAAACCCCCAATTGCAAGGGTGCCTCTTACCCGGCCACCATTATTAAGGGCTATGCCGAAACCCTAGCACCATTCCTGACTGCCTTTGTCAATGCCTCCTTTTGCCACAGGGAAAGTCCCCTCCTCCGTCAAGGAAGCTTTGGTACGTCCCCACTTAAAAAACCTACTCTCGACCCTACCTCTCCTAACAACTACAGGCCAATCACCACTGTCCTGTTCTTACTCAAAATACTGGACAAAGCAGCCTACCTGCAGGTTCAACACTCCATAGAAGAAAACAAGCTCCTAGGACTACACCAATCTGGCTTCCGCCCAAGACACAGGACTGAAACCGCCCTACTGAATCTAAAGAACCAGATGGACGATGCCAGAAACCAGCATTACTCTTACTCCTTGACCTCTCTGCGGCATTCGACCTCGAAGACCATGATGTCCTATGCCACCATCTCTCTTCCACTGCCAGATTCTCCCCCGAAACCACAACCTGGATCACCTCCTTCTTACAAGACAGGACTATGCAAGTATTCTCTGACCTGGCTTCTGCCTCACCCACCATCATGCTCTGTGGAGTGCCCCAAGGATCCTGCCTCTCACCCACGCTCTATAACATCTTTACTCACCCACTCCTCCTCATCCTTGATGCAATGGGTATCTCCTACACCAACTACGCTGATGATACTCAGATCCTCCTCACCCTCATTGGCAACTATGACACAGACGCCACAACTCACAACAACATTTACAACACCATCCAAGCATGGATGGCAGGCAACGGACTATGCCTCAACTCTGATAAAACCAAACCACTGGTAGGACCCTCTGACACACTAAAAAATCTCAACTCTCAATTCAGCCATTTCACCATTGACTCCATCAAAATTCCAGTCTCAGAACCAGTCAAAACCCTTGGAGTTGAATAGACAAATCAATGCAATCGCCTCCTCTTCAGCCTATCATGCCAAACTAATTAACACAGCAAGGCCCTTTCTCTCCAAAGAAAATTGCACCACCATAGCCAAAGCCATCACTGGCCCAAGGTTAGACTATTGCAATGTACTCTTCCTAGGGACTTCCACAAAAAACCTGGAAAGACTTCAAGTCATCCAGAACAATGCACTCCCTGCAGCCCAAGACATCACCAAGAGAGAACACATCTCTGAGGCCAGGAAATCAGCTCATTGGCTCCCAATAGAGGAAAGGATCATATTCAAAGCTCTGACGCTGACCCACAAGTGCATCCATCTCACCGCACCTGATTACTTTTCACAAAGGATCCACCCCGTCACCTCCACAAGACCAACCAGATCACCCTACGCCAACATGCTTTGTGTGCCCTTGGTAAAAAGAACCAGAGCAGGTGGCTCTAGCTTCTCCTATCTCGCACCTTCACACTGGAATGCCCTACCTCCTACTCTCCAGGGCGAGGCATCCCTCATGGCTTTCCGCAAGGCCATGAAAACTGTACTCTTTACATAATGTGTACAACAATCATCACTAGCCCAGCCTGACTAACCCCTAATGTATTTCTTAGTTTGTACTCCTATTAATTGACTTTGACTTTGCACACTAATGTATCAATGTACAAACTTGTAAATGCATTTCTCAGCTGTAACCCCCGTGTAACTAAGCTCCCTGCAAGCAACAGCGCCTCGATGCACTTGGGCTGTTTCTGCACTATACACATTTAATTAATAAAATAAATAAAGTTAATCTACAGTCTTCCTCGTGCACTGCGGAACTTAGCCTGCTGAGGAAATTGGTTGAGGTGTGCTTGTAGGTTTATAGTGATTGCATCGAATGCCAAAGCATCGAATGGCTTAGCAACTTTAAAAAAGCAACGAAAAAAAAGCATTGAATGCATTTTTTTTTCATTTCTTTTTTTAATGCGGTGGTCCCACCTTCTACCCCTGTTTTGTACCCCTTAAAACCCATTATAATTAAAATAAAACCTTTACCTTTGAAAAAAATGCATTTGATGCTTTTTTGGTGCATTTTTTCGATGCTTTTGGCATTCAATGCTTTGTATTCGATGCAATGACTGGATAGCGTGCTTGTACAGTAATATTGAGTTTAGGGTCCGGCATGTGCAGGGCACTGTGAATGTTGCTGTTGACGCTCTTTCTCGATTTCAGTGGACCAAGTTTCGGAGGGCCCATCCGGCGGCCAAGTTGAAAGGAGCGCAGTTTCAGAAGGAGTGGTGGCAGTTGGTAGCGTGGACAGGGCGCTCAGTGAATTGGGGGAGTGATCGCTGACACCAGGCATCAGGTCCAGGTATCAGCAGAGCTACAGTAAGTTCCTGAAAGTAACTATGGCATCGTAATGTACTGAGCATACTGTCGAAAGACAGGTCCACGCATTTTGTGTTATGGGTGCATAAGGAAAGAAAGTCTAAAAGCTGGACAACAGCTCACCTAGTAGCAGTGGATTTTATTGTAAATTGGGATGAAAAGCCGATCCCACAAAAGGATTGTTGGTACGCACCGCATTAAAGGGCTGGGCCAGGATGGAGCCTACCATACAAGGTGGGCGCAAACCCATTGAATTCTATTTACTGGTAAGGTTGCTGTCTGCCTTGGCCAGAGTGTGTTTCGATGCATATGAACTGTTCCTTATTAGGCTCGCTTTTGAATGGGCTTTTTTTCGGGGCTTTTAGGATTAGCAAGTTGGTTTCGGCCTCAAAGAAAGACACATCAGGTAGGGCCATTGCCTTAAGGGATGTTTACTTGTTCAGTAAGGGCATGGGTGAAGGGGTCATGATTTAGTTGAGGAAATGCAAAACGGACCAGTTAGGTAATTATACAAGTAAAGAAATACATGGGTCCCCACTGAAGGACAGCTGCCCGGTACACCTCTTTAAGATCTTTCTAACAAGGAGGACCAATTAAGGCGGCCCCCTCCTACTGCATGCTGACACCTCCCCCCTCACAGTGTTCCAATTCAGGAAGGTTTTGTCGGCAACCCTCTGGGCACGGGGCAACCATGGTGAGGGTTGGCTCCTGCACAGTTTCAGGATTGGGGCAGCCACCACAGCGTTTTTACAGGGGATGTCAGCCCCGGCTATCATGAGGGTGGGCAGATGGGAATCCGGCCGCTACCGGCTCTATGTACGGCCCTTATGCCCGGTGGCAAATCTGATGGGACCCCACAGAGGGCACCCATCCTAGGTAACAAGGTTTTGAAGTGTGTCAGGGGTGGGGCGCGGGGGGGCAGGAGCTAAGTGATTTTGATGACACTCATATTTACACCAACATATGATGCAGTTTGGATGACTGGTCATTCCTTTAGAACATGGGCAAAGAAAAAGACCTTCCAATGGAAATTTGGCCCCAACTTGGGATTCAGGGGGACAAACGTAGCTGGATACCCCAGGTATGAGGTGGCACTCCTTGTTACCTGCAATACATTGGCAGCTGCAGTGGAGGCCTGCACCTAGAAAGATGATAATCCACCTGGGCGGTAATGAGCTTGCCAAGTTGGGTCTTGGTGGCCCAGTTACTGGTGGCCCTGCGCATAGTGGCCCAGGAGCTACCTGGCACAGACATATTTTGGTCAGAGATTGCCCAGAGGCAGCTCTGGAATGGCGCCCTTTCCCAGGAAGGGATGGAGAAATCTAGGAGGCGCTTGAATAGGAGTGTGGAAAAAGTCACAAAATCTGAAGAGCTTGGCTTCATTGGACATTGCTGTTTGAATTCTCTGCCATCGCATTTTGCTGCAGACGGTGTACACATGTCTGATAAGGGAATGGATGTCTTCCGCACGGCAATACAATTGGCATTGAGAAGGGCTGCCTGCAGATAGGAGTTTTTGGTGAGTATGGCCTAGTTGTGTGGGGGCATTGGGGGCAGAAGGGAAGCTACCCCCAAACTGTGGCAGAGTGTCCGGATGGTACTAGCCAGAAATGAGTTTTGACGCTGCAGCTTTGGCTATGAGCAGTTCAGGAATGGCCAGGCTCGAGCCACATCCAAGTGCCGTGACGGGCACTGACTCCCCTCCAGGGCAGTTTAGGCTACATCCTCTGATGTCAGTGGTCCCGAGAATGTTTACTGACTGGCAGACAGAACCAGAAGTGTATCTCCGCTTATGCCCCAGGGCAGACAGGGAATGACACAGGTCATCCTGGAAATGTATATTACTTTAGTATGTGGCTGGGGCCGTCCAATTTTTTGTTGGTCGAAATAAAACTGTGACCTTGTGTTTCCAAATACTTTACAAAGGTGTTTGTGGTTATTATGTAAGGTAATATATGACATGCTGTGTCCACAAGAGGGGGGTGGTCAATGGGGGATCACCCCACTAAGAAGCTGACCGGCCCTGGAGGGGATGCTAGAGGGACAGCCTACATAGCAGGCTGTTCCCTCTGGTTGTCCCGTTCCAGGGGTGGTCATGCTCTACTCTTCCTCCCCTTCGAGGCAGAAGAGGCATCCCCCAAGGCCTGACATCTGGTCGCAGGCACTTGAGGGATGCTTGTAAGGCGGGGGGCTGCAGCAGGACATTCTCTTTTTCAGCAGCCCCCCCCGCCTTTTGATCCCCACCCACCCTCACCCTAAGTTGGGTAGCATCATTTTCAAATAAGTTGAGGATGGTTGCAGTATTAAGTGGTGTGTTTTTAGGGTTATGTTTGAAGCAGTATCTAATTGTCTTTTTTTGTCGCAGGCGGAGTGTCGGGGCAGTCCTAGCTAGAGAAGAGTCTCTGAGTCTGGCTTTTTAATTGTAAGCACCACTGGTTCAAGTTCCCATAATTGAGTGCCCCAGAAGCCCAGTGTCGGTTAGTAAAAACTGGTCTTGACATGGGGGCTAGTGTGATCACACAATTATACAGCCACTATCAATTGATGTTATTGTATTGCTAGCTTGGTGAACAGTGACTCATTTGTTACAGGGCCTGATGAGTATTAAGCTCCCAGGGCTGGCTATACCCACAATATCACGTGGGCCCCACCCAGCAAGCCCTCCCTGTCACTTCCTCCCGGGAACAGGGACACTCCCTGGCTGTTAGCAGGAATTGGTACTTCAAAGGGAGCCCTTTCTTAACAATGCCCACCTCTCATCAGGCTGTTGCTTACTGGAGTCCATTTGATGTAGGAACACAAATGGGGTGGCATTGGAGTATCCCAGGAGAGAGTTTCAGCCCACAGAGGTGTCCCACAACCTTCCTGCAGAGAAAGCATTCTGGGTATGACATCAGTAGCCTGGATTGCACACTTAACAACAGGCTTGACATGGACCAATGTGCTGTGGCATTTTGTTGATTCATCTTTGGACATTCACGGAAGAAGGATTAATTTGGAACGTGATTTGAACCTTGTATTTTACTCCTGCCCCAAGAGGTTATGGTTCTGACCATCACAGTTATGCCTTGGTTTATTATTCAAATATCACAAATGCATTCACTTTTTGTTAGGCAAAAATATGAAGACTATTTAAAATACCCACAGCCACTGTTATAGCAATTTGGCTAAGAAGCCTGCACAACACACAGAGTACGCAGGTTGCCACATGCACTCAAAGTTTAAATGTGTGGGTCATATATAAGTACACACCGTATATTACAAAACATATGTTCACATATGAGAGCTGTTAGTGTTAAAATTATTATAATTGTTCTTTTACAACATGCTTAATACCAGTGAGTGGTTTCTAGGCATGCGATCGGGATTCGACCCTGTGTTGCACTGCATTGTCTTGCTTCCATGACAAACGTGTTGCCCCTGAGCTACCCTTCCTCACTAAAACCTATCCTTAACACAGAGAACCTCTACAAATGAACAAGCGGGTTGATAATCTTCTGTGTACATTGAGTAAGTTAGTTGTCTCTGCATGCACATTTAGTGCTACAACTATTACTCGGGGTTTAGTGTTTACATGGGAGACATTACAAAGGAATAATGTGTTAAGGATTTCAATCGGGCGACACACACCTTGGTCTCAGCCTAGTATGTAGCGCACAACTGAGATGCCTTTCTCTTTATTTTATGCGGATTCAATTTGAGATGGTACAAAACGCATCTCACATGCCCTTTTTAAAATTTCCCGGGTCACAATGGACCATGAACCAGTCTGGTTGGTGAAAATGCAATATTTGATTTACTTTAAGATTCAAAGGAAATCATACAATTTTAATATGGGGCAGCAATCACCAATGGTGTGATAATTACAATGAAAATGGAAGCAATGCACTTGGTTAACCTTCTCCTAGAACATATAAAAAGCACAAAGTGAATAGGAGCACTTTTTGAATTAGGATAGATAGCCCCCAAGGTAAGGTTTCCCCCTGCAACATTCCCGCAACCCCCAATTAATCAGATTCTGAGTGGAAGCAGCAGGTAGTCAGGAATAAAGGGCAGAAAACATCATCAAAATCCGACCTCCTTCCCTCACAGAATGAGAGGCAAAAAACGGATTTTAAACTGGAAATGGCAAATAAATAATTAATGTGTGGTTAAATGTGTTAGGCAAATATGATTTCTCCCAACGACAGGAATGCAGAAACACCAGCAATCACAATGCAATGCATCAACAAGAAGCATACAATTTGAAAATGAGTGGAAGGTTAGAACATGCTGCAGCCGAATGACACGTTGAAAAGTTGCAATTTTCTCAATTCCCGTTTAAAATGACCCAAACGCTTTTTTTTATAACAATGGGTGAAATACTGAAAATCGCAATACGGTTTGTGGTCTGGGGGACAGATGCATTTCACAGGGACAGTATCAAAGTGAAAGAATGGTAGTAGTTGGAGATTTGGATGAGATTTTCGGGATGGAATGGGGTTCAGTTCTAGTAAAAATAGAGCAGTTAAAATGAAAACTTTGGTTTTGAAAGAAAGGCAAATGTTACTTAAAATAAATTATCTAGACTATATTGTTAAAGAGGAACACAGTAAGCCCCAGGGTTGATTCGCGAGGTCAACCTTATCACCTCAGTGCTCAACTTTAACTGGGAATTAGTTTGATTTACTCAAAATATAACTAAGGGCTAAGGATTTACACAAGACAGAAATGAAAAGAGAGATGGTGCTAGCACTTAAAAATCAAGGCAGTGTGCACAGAGAATTCTAACAGTTTTAACAAGTTACCAGGGTACAAATAGGATTGCTTAGAGAGTGTAATACAGACAAAAGGGTCAAGATGGGGAGACTATAGGCCTCATTATGAGGCCTGTGCTCCCGTAATGAAGGTTGCCGGTACAGGACCGGCACCATTCATTACGGGATGCCCGATTACGAGGTTCCCTAGCGGGACCCAGAACAGACATCTGGTAAAACCAGACGTCCTTTCCGGGTCCCGCGAGGGGACCAAGGAGCTAATAACGTGCCTGTTATTAACAGGCCCGTTATTAGCTCCATCCCCATTGAGCCCTATGGGGGCTCAAATGGGAATGGGGAATGGTTCTGTACATGAGGAATTACCGGGTCCTCCAAGGTCGGAATGACCCGGTAATTCCTCATTCACAGAACCCAGTACTGGAACCTGGTATGGAGGCAGCCATGACCTTATAAAGGACATGTCTGCCTCCATACTCGTAATGAGGCCCCATGTGTTTCTCTGTGATGCGGAGTTACTCACATTCCACGCTTAAGTTTGGAATTATGGAACAGCCAACTGGGTCTGGTCACCACATGGTGGGCGCGCCTTAGAGCAAACAGCTGGGCAATTCTGGACACTGGATGGCAAGGACAGCTGGACAGCAGGTTTGCAGCAGGCATGCAGGTAGTGGGCAGCAAGCTGGTCTGATTTCAGGATGCAAAAGGTACCACAGCTTTCCCCTTTTAATGGGATTTTAGTGGGGTTTTTCTGGATCAATGGCCTTGCTGGGACAGGATCAGCAATGCGTTGGCCTTGCTGGAGTAGGGTCAGTAATGCTTTAGCCTTGTAGTGAAATCTGAAATCATCAAGATGAATGGAGCAGATCAGGAACGCAGCTGCAGGAAAGTCAGGAGAGAGTGTCTAAAGTCTTGTCAGGGACTCTTATTTATAATGCATAGTGACATCATAGAAGTATATGTTAGGGCAGGCTTAGCTAAGCATGCCTGTAAACCACTGGATTGGTCAGGGGTGATAGTCCCCACCTCGCTATCAGCTGGTTGGATTTCAAGGGCAGGATGTCAGATTCATGATGTGAGTTTTACAATGTTCAAAACCTTGCAAAGTTACTTTAGCTAAAATCCAATTTTACCACAAATGGTACATTTATACAGTTGAAGTATCTTAACAAATCACATAAGCAGGTTACACATTTTATGCAGAAAATATCAGTCCAACTCTGCAATCTGTAAGACATTGTTTCGCCCTTCTAATACTTTTTAGTCATTTTGAGTATGAAGTATTCGGCCTAAAATTCTGTAACTTTATACGCATGTCTGGATTAACGTCAGGCATGTAAGTATTAAAATTTGTAATGGCATCATGGATACTTCCTTTATAATACCCAATTCTCTGCCATTTCTATTCCCCATGTCAGTGAAGTCTATGACATCATAAATTAAAGCCCATTAAATCACATTTGAACGGTTAACTTTTCACATTTTTGCAAAGTCCTGCTGCAGAGATAAAAGTCTTTAACATTTTCATTAATAAATAGTCCTTGGAGGCAAATGTCAGTATTGTTCCCTATATATGGGCATGCCTTTCCAAGGCTATCCCCTCAACTCAGGGTTGTTGCAGAGATTTCCTTTGAAGCTTCTGGTAAAAGTCACGAGGAAGTGTGATTTTTCACTTCGCACATCCGTGTCGAAGTTCCATTGTAAAATAGCTCAGCCCAGACCCAAGTCTGATTAGTATGTGAAGTTTCTTTGTTTTGGTCAATTAAAGTTTTCCAACCTAGCAATTATCATCCAGGTGTCCTGGAAGTTTATGGTGGTTCCCTTTTGGGGGAAGCCTTAGCACTGGCCAACTGGAATGACCTGTTTTGGGAGCTTGCAAAATCCAGCCTATGCAGGTTAACAGTTTTATTTTCTTTTATTTTGCCCTGAATCAAAACAAGCCTGCTGAATAAAACAGCCCATATATGTTTCCCCAGCAACAATCTCCTTTACATTGCTAGGCACGGGCAAGCTTCCATTCAACATTGTACTTTTAAAAACAAGTATTTATTTCCTCTAGTTTGTAAAAGCCCATTATGACACATGTGGTGAAAGCTGGCATATTCCTTTCAAATTCGATTTTGCTCTTCCATCTGAATTCCCACATGGTTTTGTAGCTGTAGTCAGCTTGTTTTACACACCAGTCTGTACAAGGCAAAGAAATTGACATGTGCACGCTATGATTTTCTTTTCAAGCAGTGCTTTTTTGACACTTTGTAGCAAAACTTAAGTGTTTCCTGTGTAGCTGAAGGAAATCTTTTGTTTATTTTCTCAGGTTTGGCTGGCACAGCCTGTCATTCAGGAATAGGGCTCTTTTCTGTTGGAGCACAATGTGAATATGGCTGGGCATGACAGGGTCTTTTTGATAAAAACAGTTGGATGGAAAAATGGAAAAATAGCATTAGAGCGGCATCATTTTAAAGGTGAAATATTCCCCTTTTCAATAAGAATTTTGGGCTTGCAGCAAGAACACACCCTAGTAACCTTTCTCGGGGTGCTCCCTGTTCCATCTTGACCAATGGCGTTTTGACAAAACAGTGCAGCCATTCCTTTGTCGCTGCAAATGCAGTTTGGGTGCAATGGTGCTCACTGGAGCCAGCACAGCCATTTTGCTGGTGCTGCTGAAGTGCAGCTTGGTGATGTAGGGAAGTACTGCTGAGTGGGTAAATATATCCCACAAATCCCCCACCCCGACTCTTCTGAGATTCCTTGTTGAGGGAGAGCAGGGGACACTGGGATTCATCAGGTAGGCAAAACGGGACGCATCAGGTGTAGTCCTTTCATCATCAGGGAGCGGTACTCCATGATCCTTCCTTTGTCTCTCGTTGTAGTATGGAGCGACACCCACAGCTTTTTCTTGGAACTTCCTTTATGGTGTTGAGTGACACCCCCAGATTTTCTTCGACTTCTCCTTTCCAGGTCCCTGGGGAGGTCCTCCTTGGTTATGAATAGGCACAACCAGTATGAATCTATAGAATAAAGAACCGGTTACTACATTTTCCCATTAACTGCCTCCCCCACCATTCAATAATGACAATTGACAATGAAGAAAAATACTCCCTGTTACATAATTATACCTATAAATCTATCTGTTCCCTTCTGGTTCTTCTTTGTCTGGTTCTTATTCTTCAAATGTCTCCTCTATTTTATTCTCCCTTGGCTCCTCAATTTGCTGCCAAGTGTGCATAGGGTTACAACTCTTCAGCTGATTAATATGGACCCATTTCTCTTCTGTCATTTCTCCTTTGGGGATGTGGATTCTCTAGGCGACAGGTGAAATTTTATCTACAATTTCAAAAGGACCCCACCAGCTTGGCAAACATTTACGTTCTTTAGTCTGGTTCCTTTTGTACAAGAAGACCCTGTCTCCTACTTGCTATTCCTTTTTGGTTGTTTTTAAATCATATTGAGTCTTCATGCTGTCTGCAGACCTTTCCAGATTCCGTTGAGCCTACAAAAAAGCATGTTGAAGGTGTTTTCTCAGATGCCCAACATACTCATGAGTTGTGGAGGCGTTTATCAGTGTCTGCTCTTGTGTTTTATAGAGCAGATGTTGAGGTAGCACCATGCTTTGTCCAGCCATCAGTTCAAATGGAGACATCTTAGTTGCAGAAGAAGGTGTAGATTTGATGGCCATCAGAACAAGCAGTAATCGGATGTCCCAAATTGGCCCAGAATGTGCCACAAAACTTTTTAGAATGCTCACCATTGTTTTATTGTACCTCTTCACTCCACCAGTAGAGGACTGGCGGTATGCAATGTGAAGTTTCCTTTTTACCCCAAGTATCTCCCACATCTTTGTCATCACGTTGCTGGTGAAGTGACTGCCTCAGTCTGACTCAATCATTTGGGATAGGCCAAAATGCAAGAAGATATGGTTGATCATCAGGGCAGCTGCTGTTTCTGCCTTGCAATTTGGGGCCGGGAGACATTCCACCCATTTGGTAAACAAGCATGTTACGGTTAACATGTACTTGTTCCCCCTAGAGGAGTGAATCACGGGCCAAATGAAATCTACCTGTAAATATGACGAAGGCAGTGTCATTCCCCCTCTTCTGGAGGGGAGCTCGGTGTGTGAGTAAAGTTGGCTGAAATTGTGCACACACAAGACACGCCTTCAAATATTGGTCGAGGTCCTGCCCCATGTGTGGCCAGTATGCAACCTCCCGCAAGATTTTTAAAGTAGTTTGAAACCCCCGATGACCGGCTGTGGCCGCATCATGGGCGTGACTTAGCATCAGGCTTCGGAATGAGGTAGGGACCACCCACTGGTCACAGCCAGATATGGATCTCTTTACCAACAAACCGTCTTGGATTCGGAACATTTTTGGACACTTCATCAACACTCTGAGGTCCTCTTTCCCAATGTAATCGGTATCCGTTAGGGGAAAGTTCTCAGGGTCCTCAATGTGTTGATAAAATTTACCAATAATCGGATCCCCTTTTTATGCCATGATTAAATCTGTATCTGGGGTCTCCTTACTCCACTGCGCAGTTGAGAGTTCATTGTGAGCATTTGTCTGGGACCTAGTGATAGCAGTGACCTGGATTTTCCCTAACAGGGACTCAATCTCAAGGAGATCCCCGTGGATGGCTCCGGGTTTGGCCAGCTGATCAGCTGGGTCCTTTCCAGTTTTGTCTGGCCCCTCTATTCTGGAATGGCCCTTGATCTTCTTCCAATAGATGGTCATCCCAGTAGAGGTGACCAGGTCATCAATATTTTGGATTAGCTTGCCATGTTTCAGCCGTTTATATTTAGCACATAGCATGCCTCTGGTTTTCCAATTAACCAGGTGCTCCACGAACCCGTTCCGGATATAATCTGAGTCAGTGATTATGACCAGTTTGTTGAGTTGGTGTTGGACGGCAGTGAGGATGGCCTGATGAACCGCCATGAACTCTGCCACCTGACTACTGCGGGGAACCAATTTTGTACCCAGCGGAGGGTTGCGGAGCATCATTCACCCAAGCATTCCCAACGCTGGCCACCAGTTCCTTTTCCTCGTTGTTAACATGGTAGGAGCACCCGTCCACATAAACTGTGGGCATTCCCTCGCACTTGTCTTCTTCATAGACTTTGTGCGGGGAATTCAGGTACGCCTCCATGTTGTCGTGGGTTTAAAGACTTTCGTCCTCAAGACAGTTTTCTCTGGCACAATCATGCAAGTCAGCCAGTTCTTGCGCGAGGGGACTCTTCTCGTTTTGGCCATATCTGACCTCCACAGGAAAGACTTGCATGGACAGAATCCAGGAAGTCATTCTGGAATTACTCACATTTTCGGTCCGGATTCTGTCACTTTGGAGGAATTGCAAAGGCTGGTGTGGAGTCTCCACTATGATGTGTTCCCCCTGGATGAACGGGCGGTAATTTTTCAATGCCCACACCGTTACCAGGGGTGCCTTCTCACAATCGTTGAATTTTTACTCCACAGAGGATAAAGTCTTACTTGCATGGGAGAGGACTTTATTGGCCTTGTCATGCTTTTGATATAATACTGCTGTCAAGCATGCATTCGAGAACCCTGTCTCCAAGAAGAACTCCTTCTTTTTGACAGGGTAAGCTAGACAAACCGCTTGTGTGAGGCTTCTTTTGAGTTGCTTTACTGCCTCGGCTTGTTCTGGACCCCACTCCTACTGGACCCCCCTTCAGCAGATGGATCAGGGGTCTTGTGATCTCTACGTAATCCTCAATGAACTTCCTACTGTAATTAGTCAGTCAAAGGAGGCTTCTTAGCTCACACAGAGTTGTGGGATCTTTCAGTTTTAGGAGTGCTTCCACTTTCTTCTCCTGGAAGGAGTTATCGCGTGCCCCAGGAACTTGACACGGGTCCTGCACCACTATGCCTTTTGGAAGAATAGTTTTGCTCCGGCAACCCTCAATTGGGTCAAAACATAACGGATTTCCACTATGTGTTCCTCCACAATTCAGCTTTTTATGAGGACATCATCCACAGAGGCCAGGTTACCCCTTTCACCCAATTCGGGCATGGCCTTATCTAGGAAGATGTTGAATTTGTTGCCGGAGTTGATGTAGGCAGTCCGGGTCCACGTGTACTGCTGCCCCCAAAGGTAAAGGCCAGCTTGTATTGGCCCTTCCTACAGACAGGCACGGTCCAGTACCCATTGGTCAGGTTAATGGCAGTGTATACCTTTGACCCCTGGATCTGGGCCAGTCCTTGGTCAATGTATGGGAGAGGGCATCAGGACATGTGGACCCATTTATTAAGCTCCCTAAGGTCAGCACAGAGTCTCCACTGACCGTTCAGCTTTAGAATCCCCAGCACCGGATTATTAAAGGTGCTGTGGACTGGACGAATTATCCCACGGGACTCAAGGTTTTTGATGATTTCCATCAGGCCTTCCATGGATGCGAGAGGCAAGTGGTATTGCTTCAAAAACGCTGGAGTCATTCCAGGGTCTGTGGGAATTGTTGTAGTGTGGATTTCGGTGCAACCACAGTCATACGAGCCCACCGCAAAGAGATTTTGAAAATCTAAGAACACCTCTTTCAACTTTTGCTTTTGCTCCGGAGTCTCACAGGCATCAGCTAGGTTGTCTTGCTCTTCAAACATTTGCCTGAAGCCTGGAAAGACTTCAGGTTTTGCTATCTCCGCGGCCTCCTCCAGCTGGGTGGAGAGGTCCCTGGTTAGAGTATTGACATGAACAGAGGTTTTCATGTAGGAGAGGCTGTCATTGTGGACCTGGAAGATCACCTTATCCTGCCCGATGTCACATGTCACCTCTTCCTCACCGTAAGGGCAGGAAGAGTACACCAGCAAATTCCCCCAATGCAGGGTGAACATCCTTTCTGGTGGTAAGTCATTGTCACTGTCATTGTCAAAACAGTCATTGGGGATTGTTCCTATCAGTTCGTTTCCTAGATCCATGAAAAAATGTCAGTCATCAACTGCCATTCCAATAATGGTGCCTGCGCCCAGAGTGATACTCCTGAGGTCGCTGTTATCCATCAATATTGGAAAGGTGGTGTGTTCTACATTGACTAATGGTATTGGATTTAACCCCAACCCTTGCTGTTGGAGATGGGCGTTGAGGTGTACATATGCGTCAGGATTTTGCAGTTTCTGTCCTCTTTTAATTTTTAATTCAAGTGGGAATAGTCGGGTCCGTCCTGGGATGGTGACCTCCTCTCCAATTTAAACTTCAACTGCATGCGGCAGCAATTGGGCTGACCAAAATGCTTTTTCGGAATCATCAAAGTCCATGGGATTGCCCCCTAGTCGGGACCAGGGTTTGTAATTTATCAGGTCCAAATTAATGGCGAAACGATTGAGAATGCTGCCTAAATAGAATGCAACAGGCACATCTCGCTCGACCCAACAATTATGTTTTATGCTTTTATTTCCTATAGAAATTTTGAGCATACACCTAGGCAGGAGATGTTTGGAATTTGGAGTTTCCAGGCCCATTTCCCACTTCTCGATCAATTTAAATGTGGGAGTGGCTGGATCTTTAGGGAGCTTTTGGAACATGGCTTCACTGATGAAGCTCTTACCGTTGTTCACGCACACTCGGGAAAGAACAGATTCCTTCCCCTCATTTAACTGAATAGGGATGAACAACTATTCGCTAATTTTGCAGAAGAACAGCTAAACTTTGAGCTGGTTTCTCATCACTTTTGACTATAAAATTGGGATTTTCAGATTGTGAATTGGTGTAGAATTTCAAATTATTTCCTTCCAGTGCGGAGTGCCACTTGAAACTGGAAGGAAAGTTGATTTTCAGGAATGGAGAGGAGCTCCCATAACAGCAATTACTGTCACGTCAGGTGTTTGATTATTCTGGAGATGAAACTCAATATGATCAGGTTTTTGTTCAACCATGTGGCATGTGCCATTTAAACTAACATGGTTGACACTCTGTTTTAATTTTATTGGCCTGTTAGTCTGGGTCCAGAGGACCTTGTTCACACAGTCTATTAGGGGGGACAACCTGTGCAGGATGTCATTCGCTAGTAGACAGGGTGTGCCCTCTGGAGTCATGACTATGATCGGGTGTTTCACTTTATGTCGCCCAATTTTTATTTCCAAATCTGCAGTCCCCTCGACAGGAATTTCATTCCCGTCTAAGTTCTGGAGTTGTCCAGGAAGAGGGGTGAGAGGGATCTGGTATCTCTCCCACCTTACTGAATTTAGCTGCTCAAAGGACCTTTTTGATAGAAGAGTGGCTTGGGATCCAGTGTCCACCAGCGCTGCAAATGTACACTGCCCTTGAACTTGGACAGGGACATAAAATCTACCCTCCTTCTCCTCAAGTGGGCAAAGGTAATGTGCATTTTGGGCAAGCTTGGTGGTCAATTTCCTTATTTTGGACTCCGAAACAGGGGTAGTTTGGGCATAATTCTGTGTTGGAGTTTGGAAATCTGAAAGCAAAATTTAACATTCTGATATTTGGGGGGTTTCGGGATTTTGGGTTGCCCCCCCTTTTTTGGAGGCAGTCACCAGAATTGAGTTGTGAAGTTTGGAAATTCTCTTTTAATACTTGGTTCCCTGGATGCTCATTCTTGGATTCAAGGATGGGCGATTCTGAATCAGTCCCTGCAACCGCACAGTCTTCATTTAGATCTCTTGGTACCCATTTTTCTTTCGGAGGAGTCCCAGTCCATGAAGAAGATGATCTTTTTCCAAGAATCCTCTAAGGAATCTTCCCCTTCAAACTGGAGGACACTAACTTCCTCCACAAAATGGGCCTTTTTAAGGTCTTTATTTCTCCTACCCACCCTCTGTTTCCTGGGTTGCAGATTTTCACACGCAGGAGATTTTTGTTCCGGTTCCTGGGTGTCCAGGGGCTTTTCACGAGTGAGGAAGGAAGCTTCCTCTAGGGCTTTACACCCCCCGTACTGCCATGCCGCCTCCTCTGGAACCAGTGAGTTGTCATGGTTCTCTCCCGTCATTGTTCTGGGGTGCCAGACGCTTGGTTTGTGTGGTTCTGAGCCGTCATGTTCATCTGAGTGTTCTAGTGAGCCCTAAACATGCGACCTAGATCCTTGGTAAGGTTCTGGACCTGGCGCTCCAGTTGGGACACCCGTTCCGGCTAGTACGGGGGTCTCTGTTCAAATCTAGGTGGATCACGGGAAGGGTAACTATCCCTTCTCCCGTAGTACCCTGGATATTGTGAATTTTGGTAACCCTCCACCCTTGGCCTCCCCTCTCCCGGATTGGGTTGTCTGGTTTACTGAAAGTGGGGAAAGAAAGGAGGGTTGTGCTGCAGGTTGGGGTTTTGTGGGTACCGGGGAAAGAAACTTAACCCAGAATTTTGGGGATTACTGCCCTCTTGGGGGAGGTTAGGAGGGAAGTTTCCTGAGGCAGTACTTACCTGATTGGAGGCCCCCTTGGGCTGGGGGAGTCCATACATACCGCAAGATTGGTTGGTTGCCCTTGTATCTGGGATTTATATAATCAGGGGAGTTAGGGGTCCCTTGGTGGGGTTACCTCCCTGACCGCCACCTGTTTGTGATTAGACTGAAGGCCTTCTGGATCTCTGATTTTGCTGATTTTGTGTAGGTACATTTTTAGGCTCCCCCATTTCTAGGTCTAAAATGGGGGCAACCATCACCTCTGCTACCTTAGTAGCAGCAGGGGTGTTGGCTGGCTTGGGGTTTTGGTCTGATTTTTGTTTTATGCAGGTTTTTGGACTTCATAGATGTGGGTCGCCTGCTCTATGACCCAGTCCAGAGATCTTTTATCATGGAAATCCCTCACCAGCTGGGTCATGATATACTTTGGGAGCGCATGAAATAAGGTAGTTATAAACTCCCTGCTATCCGTGCACACCCTCCTAGTGGTTTGTGCAAAGGCGTGTTTGAGCTCCTGCACAAATTCTCCTGGGGCCTGATCTTCCGCGAATTGCAAATTGTAGGCCGCTTTGCGAGCCTCGTGGGGGGTTTCTCTGGGTGGAAAAGTGTTTCAAGAAGGCCGCCCTGTAGGTGGACCATCTTGAATGGTTCTGATCCTCCAATCCATTAAAGAAGCTGGAGTACTCTGGAGAGAAGGTTCATTTAACTCTATGCAGTTCTGGTTGTCTTTAAGATGAAAAGTGTCCATCATCTGCTCATAGAGTTCCAAGTGTTCCCAGGCAGAATATTTTGCGTTTTTAGGTATGGGGTCATGAAACCCCTAATGGCCTTAAATCTGCCTAATGGGGTCCTTTGGCATAACTCTCTTGAGTTTATTTGCCTTCTTTAGCTTAATCACCCAAGTCCACTCGCCCTCAGACTCAGAGGCGCTGCTAATTGAGGTCCCCTCATGATCATCTAGGTGCTCCCTGATTCTGTGAGCTTGAGAGGGGCTCACAGAATGGTGGGGCCTAGTTTCTTCACTCCTGCGGCACACAGGAGAGTAGACTTCTGACTCCGCCCTGCTCCCAGGGTTGGCAGAGTATCCCCCCACTGCCCTAATTGGGTGGTGGTCTTCAGGATGCTCTTATGGGGCCTCTTCTTCTGTTGTTCCTGAGCAAATTGAACCAGCTGGTCCCTTTGGAGGTAGTGATCCATCTGATTCCCTGACTCTCTCCTCATAGGAGGTTTCCCGGTCAGAGACATCAGCCTTTATATTTTTGTACCTGCATAGCGACGCCCTTCTATCAATTTCTGGGGGCGCTGACCTATCAGCTCCATTATGCTTGGCCTATTAAATTCGGATGGCCTCATGGTTTCCGACTCATGTGAACCGGTAGCCATGAAGTCAGCAGTACGCAAAGGATTAAATGGGTGTGAGTCCCTTAGTAAAGAGGTCATCATACTATGATCAGGGGTTGCCCTGTCCCTCTCTACCTGTTCGGGGTCCCTCCAGTTGGTATTAGATCTAGGATACTCCTTCTCCAACCTCGCTAGTTTTTCTTTCCCAGCCCCTATCTCTTGATAATAGGCAAATATCTGAGCCTTTTGTTCGCCTATCAGGGTTTTACTAGCCTCTATGACCAGCTCCTGCCCTGCCACTTGTTTGTGGAGCTCATCATTCTCTTCACAGAGGGCCTTGTTAATTCGTTGTGCTGCCTGTATAGTTTGGGCACCCTGAGCCAATTTTTGTTGCTGGAAACTCACCTCCTGAGTTTGTGCATTTTTGGTTTGGGCATTCTCTCCCAGAGGACCTTCTATCCGTCTGGCATGCTCCAGTAGATTTCCATATTCTGTTTTGAGTTAATTTAGTTTCTGGAGGCCTAACTCACTTCCCTGTAACTCTGTCTTTAAATTGCTTACTTCCTGGCATACAGTGTCTTTCTCCTGATTTAGGGTGCCCCTCTGTTCAGCCAGGTCATCCCTTTGTTTCTTGATGCTATTAAATTTTTGGCGCTCTTGATCGAATTCTGCTTGGGAGTGGAGTTCTTTAATAATGTATTTGCTATTCTCCTCTTCCAACCTTTTGACCTGATCTTGCAGCATGGTTATTTGTCCTGAGCAGCTCCTGTTATACGTTAATTGTTGAATCAGCTTCTGTTGACTCTCTTGCAGAGAGTCAACCTTTTCCTGACACTCTATTTTTACTGCTTCTAGTTGGGCCTCTATGTCTACATTATTCTGCTGTTGGAGAGCCAAGTCATCTTTTAGCTTTAGAATGTAATTTCCAGATTCTACCTCCAAATCGTGGATTTTTTGAAATTTTTGTTCTGCTAATTTTAGTTCTGTCTGGATTTTATTTAATAATTCAGATTGATTATGCGCAAGAGTTGTGTTTTCCTCATGCTTTTCCTGCATCACTCCCATATGGAGATACATGTAGGCCACGATTCTGACGATTTTAATTTGCTCCTTTTTAATTTTTTGACGTCATATATAACTCACTCAATGCTTGTTGTAATAGGCCACCGTCCTGCCACATATCCAGGTTCATGGAGGTGACCTGTTGTGTTATTTCTTCTAGCCAGACCTTTTCATCTTGTTCTGGCCATTCACCTCTGACAAATAACTTGTGCAGAAGGTGCTCCCTAACCATATTGATCTCTACTGAAACAGTCATTTTGGAAATGTTCTTTCTTTATTAATTATTTTATTTATGTAAGGGTAACCTGTATTCTGTTGCTTTCTGTCTGTTAATTCTATACACAGGCCTGGTACTTAGAGTATTTGTTTTGGGGAGGCGCTTGTACATTGTAACACAGTATTCCAACTGCACAAAGTATCACTACGTTGCAGGTTAGACTGCTGTGTTAGACTGCCACGGATGGCAACCAAGACCCAATCCCGGCTACCAGCTCCCAAATATGTTAAGGATTTCAATCGTGCGACACACACCTTGGTCTCAGCCTAGTATGTGGTGCACAACTGAAATGCCTTTCTCTTTATTTTATGTGGATTCAATTTGAGATTGTATACACACCCTTTTTAAAATACCCCGGGTCACAATGGACCATGAAACAGGCTGGTTGGTGAAAATGCAATATTTGATTTACTTTAAGATTCAAAGGAAATCAGACCATTTTAATATGGGGCAGCAATCACCAAAGGGGTGATAATTACAATGAAAATGGAAGCAATGCACTTGGTTAACCTTCTCCTAGAACATATACAAAGCATAAGTGAATAGGAGCACTTTCTGAATTAGGATAGATAGCCCCAAAGGTAAGGTTTCCCCCTGCAATGTTCCCTCAACCCCCAATTATGCAGAATGAGAGGCAAAAACTGATTTTAAACCCTTTGCAAAGGCATGAAATGACACTCGGAAATGGACACATAAATAAATAATGTGCGGTTAAATGTGTGAGGCAAATATGATTCCTCCCAACAACAGGAATGCAGAAACACTAGCAATCACAATGCAATGGATCAACAAGAAGCATACAATTCGAAAATGAGTGGAAAGTTAGAACATGCTGCAGCGGAATGACAAGTTGGAAAGTTGTAATTTTCTCAATTCCTGTGTAAAATGACCCAAATGTTTTTTTTTATAAAAATGGGTGAAATACTGAAAATCGCAATGCGGGTTTTGGTCTGGGGGACAGATGCATATCACATGGACAATATCAAAGTGAAAGAATGCTGGTAGTTGAAGAGTTGGATGAGATTTTCAGGATGCAATGGGTTCAGTTTTAGGAAAAATAGAGCAGTTAAAATAAAAACTTTGCTTTTGAAAGAAAGGCAAATGTTACTTAAACTAAATTATCTAGACTATATTGTTAAAGAGGAACACAGTTAGCTCCAAGATTGATTTGCGAGGTCAACCTTATCACCCCAGTGCTCAACTTTAACTGGGAATTAGTTTGATTTACTCAAAATATAACTAAGGGCTTAGGATTTACATGAGACAGTAATGAAAAGAGAGATAGAGCTAGCACTTAGAAATCAAGGACAGGGTGCACAGAGAATTCTAACAGTTTTAACAAGTTACCAGGGTATAAATAGGATTGCTTAGAGAGTGTAATACAGACAAGTGGGTCAAGATGGGGAGACTATGTGTTTCTTTGTGATGGGGAGATACTCACATTCCACGCTTAGGTTTGGAATTCTGGAACAGCCAACTGGGTCTGGTCACCACACGGTGGGCACGCCTTACAGCAAACAGCTGGGCGATTCTGGTCACCGGATTGCAAGGACAGCTGGATGGCAGGGTTGCAGCAGGCATGCAGGTAGTGGGCAGCAAGCTGGTCTGATTTCAGGATGCAAACGATACCACAGCTTTTCCCTTTTTTTATGGGTTTTTAGTGGGTTTTTTTCAGCAATGCGTTGACCTTGCTGGAGTAGGGTCAGCAATGCTTTGGCCTTGTAGTGAAATCTGGAATCAGCAACATCAATGGAGCAGATCAGGAACGCAGCCGCAGGAAATTCAGGAGAGAGTTTCTAGAGTCCTGTCAGGGACTCTTATTTCTAATGCATAGCAACATCATAGAAGTATATGGTAGGGTAGGCTTAGCTAAGTACGCCTCTAAACCACTGGATTGGTCAGGGGGAATAGTCCCCACCTCGCTCTCAGCTGGTTGGATTTCAAGGGCAGGATGTCAGATTTATGATGTGAGTTTTACAATGTTCAAAACCTCCCACAGTTACTTTAGCTAAAATCCAATTTTGCCACAAATGGTACATTTATACAGTTGAGTAATCTTAACAAATCACATAAGCAGGTTACATATTTTATGCAGAACATATCAGTCGAACTCTGCAATCTGTAAGACATTGTTTCGCCCTTCTAATACCTTTTAGTCATTTTGAGTATGAAATATTCGACCTAAAATTCTGTAACTTTACACGCGTGTCTGGATTATCGTTAGGCATGTAAGTATTAAAATGTGTAATGGCATCATGGACACTTCCCTTTTAATACCCAAATCTCTGCCATTTCTATTCCCCATGTGTCAGTGAAGTCTATGGGCTTCATTCCGAGTTTGGAGGTAACCATGGCGCTATTTGCGCCATGGCTGCCTCCAAAACCGGTTCCGACACCGACCTTGTTCAATGAGGACTTACCGGTCTAGTTCGACCTTTGCGGGACCGGTAAATCCCCATTGAAAAAGGCAATCCCCATTCCCATTTGAGCCTCCATATGGCTGAATGGGAATGGGGAGGGAGCTAATAATGGTACCGCAAATGCGGTACCGTTATTACCTCTGAAGTCCATTAACGGGCCCCGTCCATAACGCCTGGTAAAACCAGGCATTAAGGAAGGGACCCGCTAAGGGACCTCGGAATAGGGCGCAAAGGGTTTACCGGCACCGATGTCCTTAACGGTGCCCAGTATCCCTTTGCGCCCACCTCGTAATGAGGCCCTATGACATCTTAAATTAAAGCCCATAAAATCACATTTAAACGGTTAACTTTTCACATTTTTGCAAAGTCCTGCTGCAGAGATAAAAGTCTTTAACATTTTTATTAATAAATAGTCTTTGGAGGAAAATGTCAGTATTGTTCCCCATATATGGACATGCCTTTCCAAGGCTACCCCCTCAACCCAGGGTTGTTGCAGAGATTTCCTTTGAAGATTCTGGTAAAAGTCACAAGGAAGTGTGATTTTTCACTTCGCACATCCGTGTCGAAGTTCCATTGTAAAATGGCTCAGCCCAGACCCAAGTCTGATTAGTATGTGAAGTTTCTTTGTCTTGGTCAATTAAAGTTTTCCAACCTAGCAATTATCATCCAGGTGTCCTGGAAGTTTATGGTGGTTCCCTTTTGGGGGAAGCCTTAGCTCTGACCAACTGGAATGACCTGTTTTGGGAGCTTGCAAAATCCAGCCCATGCAGTTTAACAGTTTTCTTTTTCTTTTATTTTGTCCTGAATCAAAACAAGCCAGTTGAATAAAACAGCCCACATATGTTTCCCCAGCAACAAACCCCTTTACATTGCTTACGCTTTCATTGAACATTGTACTTTTTAAAACAGGCATTTTTTTTCCTCTGGTTTGTCAAAGCCCATTCTGACACATGTGGTGAAAGCTGGCATATTCCTTTAAAATTCGGGTTTGCTCTTCCATCTGGATTCCCACATGGTTTTGTAGCTGTAGTCAGCTTGTTTTACACAACAGTCTGTACAAGGCAAAAGCCTTCATGAAATTGACATATGCACAGAAAGCTATGATTTTCTTTTCAAGCAGTTATTTTTTGACATTTTGTAGCAAAATATAGGCATTTCCCGTGTAGCTGAAGGAAAGCTTTTGTTGAATTTCTCAGGTTTGGCTGGCACAGCCTGTCATTCAGGAATACAGCTCTTTTCTGATGGAGCACAATTTGAATATGGCTGGGCATGACAGGGTCTTTTTGATAAAAGCAGTTGGATGAAAACATGGAAAAAATAACATCAGTGCGGCATCATTTTAAAGGTGAAATATTCCCTTTTTCAATAGGAATTTTGGGCTTGCAGCAAAACAGCGCTGCTTTTTCCCTCCATTCCTTTAAGACAAACAAGAACACACTCTAGTAACCTTTCTCGGGGTGCTCCCTGTTGCATCTTGCCCAATGGCGATTTGGCAAAACAGTGCAGCCATCCTTTTGTCGCTGCAAACACAGTTTGGGTGCAATGGTGCTCACTGGAGCCAGCGCAGCCATTTTGCTGGTTCTCCTGAAGTGCAGCTTGGTGATGAGGGAAGTACTGCTGAGTGGTTAAATATATCCCAGAATAAGCACGTCACCATAGAAATCCGGCTTGAGCCTATAATCATGTCTTGATGAATGTCTAGCTATACATGTGGGGGCTGTGATGATGTCACACAGGAAAGGTGGGCAGAGGAGTGAGAGAGATGCTGAGGCCAGGGAATGCTGCCCTGGTGTCAGATGCTGGCTCCAAAGGCAGTATATCGAAGATTGCCCAGAACCTCCCACATTTCAAGCCTTTTGTCTTGGCCCACCTAAATTGTCCTAAGAGAGTAAGATTCTTTTACCCAGAAACAAAAATTCACTCCACCGGCATAATGGATTTTATCAGAAGAGAGGATTTGGATATTGAAACACACAAATGGCAATTGCGAACTGTATTATGGATGGTGAGAGTAAGACAGAATGGTGGAGAGACAAGTGCTGAGCAAGCACAGTCTGCGATCTAGAAGTGATCAGACATTTACTGAGAGTTCTCAGTAGCAGGAGAGAGAAGAGAGGCCACATATATATGCAGGTCTGGGAAACAGCATAGAAGGAGTTGGAGACTGAACAGCATACACACCGACTAATTGAAGCCATGGTGGGGCCAGTAGGGCCACCATATTAAAAAATGGCAGGTCACCTAGATAAAGCCACATCTTGCAGAACCAGAGGCCAACTACAAATGATACAAACATGATTAGATACACCTCTACAAAAGGAGGGCTCACCAGCCAGCAGCCGATCACCGGGGTCCACCAGCAACAAGACTCAGTTGTCATTAGTATGGCCCTCATTGCCTCTATTCTCCTATATGCTGGTACATAAAAGGGGCAGATCAAAAGCAAGTGAACTTGGAGAGTGGATGACAGCATGAATGTACAGGAAGCACGCATGCCAGAGAGGAAGGAGGGAGTAGCAGGGTGAAGACTGAAAAGGAGAAGGACAAGACTAAGACTAAAGAAGGAGACATTATCAGGCAAATTACAGAGAAGTAGGAGGGAAAGACCAGAAAGGAGATGGAAGAATGAAAGATTACAAAGATGGATCATGGACCATGGAGTAAGGAGAAGAGTTGAGGGAGGATGTGGTTGGCAGAGGGACGAAGAGAGAGGAAGGAGGATGTCATCAGGGAAGGCAGAGGTAGGAAATGGAAGAAGGACAGCTGGGAGGAGCAGATGGATGAAGGTCCAAGACAAGAAACAAGAATTGGCCCAGCCAAGAGGGCCACAGGCTGAAAAGGGCTCAAAGAGGCAGATGGTGAGACAAGTGGGGCTTGAGCCTAGGGAGAGCTAAGGTGCATGAGGTGGAGAGATGTGTTGTCCCATGCCAAGGAATTGGTAGGGCCTAATGTCTAGAAGTCCCAGGAGTGAGACTGAGGCTAGCTGGGAGTCTTAATCCAGATTCTGGTTGGGCAGGCAACTCCACCAAGATAAATAAATAGGGCTTGCTTGTAGAGAAAGACATAGAGGGAGAAAGAGAGGAAGAGTGATATAGCCTAGCTGGGAGGCATAATACAGATTGTAGTTGAACTGCCAAACCTATGATGGCAGATAAGTAAGACTTTCTTGTGGACCACCTGAGCCAGCTGTGGGCTCATTGAGCATCAGCGCAAGAAGGGCTGCTCCACGTCTGAGCCAAGAAGGCACTGTGAGAGTCCAAGCAAAGAGAATTTACTGATAAACTGTAGCCTGTGCTGGGCACTTGATGGACCAGAGCTGGTGATTAGCTCAGAACATTGTAGACTGTGATTCTCTTATGGGGAAGGGGTTACAATAAAGACTGAAGCCTGAAAATACACCATGGAGGGGGGGGGGGGGCAAGGGAGAGAAACCAACTGTCATTTAGAGGCCAAGCAGACAATAATGAGTAAGGCCCACATTTGCCAACAACTTCTACCGAAAGGACCTCAACATTGGGGCCACCAAAGAATTGCAAGGTGACTTTATACAATGTATTGAGGGCAGTATACCCCTAAACACAAACTGTTGCAGACTAGGGCACTTGGACTTTGTACCACAGCTCTGTTGTAGGTTAGGATTTGGTTTGCAGATCTCCCTATTGCCTGTTTTGTTCTCCTTTGACCTTGTATGGTTATTTTCTTTCTTCAACCCCTGAGTTTTAACTGAATAAAATACTTTTCTTTAATACATGTTGGGGTATGAAGTCATCTGCTGATTCCTTAATCTGTGACAGGGCACAAAGAGAATGTCTTCCTTAACTACCCTTCATGCCCTTCCACAAGGTAAACGCACATGTTTTGCATTGGTAACCAAGTTTCCAGACTTATCTGTCATTTTCCCTTAGTGGTAAAGTTAAAGAAATAATTACAGGATTTCTTTGTGTCTCTCCAGATGTCTCTTAAATAGGTTCACCAGGATTAAACTATAAGTCCTAGTGCTAGTTTTAAAAATGTTGAGGGGCATGGGAACCTAGCATAATTTGGGTAAATGGAGAATGACTAAACAGAAAGTGCAGATAATGACTTCTCAGTGATCAAAAATCAGGCACAATACAGTCTGTCAGCCACCAACGGTATACAATTGACCAAAAGCCGGAGGTAGACCAAGAGTCAACTGGCTGGACATTGGTGCATAAAACCGCATGAGCACATGTTTATGATTGCATTTGATGGAGCCAGGTAGCTGGAGGAACAGGAGGAGAGGAAACTGATGGCAAGGAGGAAGAGAAGTACAAGAAGGAGGAGGCTCACTTACCCCGGATGCCCTATAATGATAAAACGCGAATTCTTTGCCAGCTCGATAGACACAGCATCATCTCCATCCTCCAAAGCATAGAGTGTGATATTGATATCAGTTCAATTATACATACTGCCACCACCCTTCCCTTCGTCCCACTCCCCAGACATATGTTAATGCTGTTAAAGCTAGGTGTTATTCTATATCGGGTTTCCCCAGCATAATGAGTGTTCTGGATTGTACCCACATACTTTTGTTCCTACATAACAGAAAGAGTAGAGGAACTTCCTGTAACCCCACTGTTAAAAACATTAAACCGATTGGCCTCTAGGGGGCGCACGGACGATGACTGCCTCCGTGTGAGCTCTCGACCCATGGGCCCCAAAAGTGACCTGAGCCCCCACTTTTGCCCCCCCCCCGTGCCCAACAGCAGCAGTTTGAGCCATCGGAAGCGCCCCCCACCTATCGAGCGAAATCCCGACAAAAATCGGACCTTCAGTGGTGGAGAAAAATTCGTCGGAACCTGCCTCCCCCTCACCCACGAGGACACCACTTGGAAAGGAGGCCACGTTCACACGCGGACCGCGGCACCCGACTCCTCCCTTAGTTCTCCCAGCACAGGATCCACACCGCGCAGTAACTCCTGGGAAAGCCGCGGACACCCAACAACCCGGCATACGTCGGGCCGATCGACCACAGCTGCCTCCGTATCCCTGGACACCGGAACCGCGACAAGCAGAACCAATCTGCGGAGGTGAGTGCCCATCCCCCCTGGGGTGCTCCCCGGCACCTCACCTCGACTGGGGCCCACTTCTCCTCCCCGGAACGTGCCTCACCCGGGGCCCAGACTTGAACAGCCACGCTGGGAAGTGCCATACACCGACTGCGATGCTGGCCCCCGCGCGTAACAGCACTAGCCCCATTGGGCCATAAAGTCACCAAAGCACCACTTACGCCCCAGCCTCCACTGCTTCTAGCCGGAACTACCCACGCAATTACTCCGGACTCCGCCACCCGGGGCCTCTCATCACACGGCAACAAACTCGACAGTGCAGTGAGGCTAAGCAGAGGGTTGGGCCCCCATTCCTGGGACGTGTGCCCTCCTCTGGCAAGGCCTCAGACCACTGCCTGATCAGGACACAGACAAGTGGCCCAGTAACCGAGAGCAGCGGAATACCTAGAGGTGTTCACCCCCCACTCCTCGTCTGCATTCAAGACCCTCTCCTTGGGGCCTCGCCTCACAGACTCTCCCCGTAGCCCCATTACGGGTCGGCATTGATACGCAGACCCCCCTGACACGACATTGGACCCACCAAAGGGAATTGACCGAAACGGAGGGTAGAGCCCCTGGAGACAGGGCGTGTGCCTCCTCCCACTGAAGAACCCCTACCCAGAGGGTCATCGCCGGGACCCTAGAGGCCCAAATGGAGCTTAGAATACGAAATATAGGGAAGAAGGAGGACGAGATTCGCCTCAAGATAGATGATTTGGAAAACAGAGAGAGAAGGAATAACCTGCGGTTTTTCGAAATTCCTGAGAGAGAGGGGGAGACAGAGGAAGACCTAAAACAAACAATACACGATATTGTCAAAATCCTGACGGCGGACGAGGACATTGATGAACTCAAGACCGAAATAATTCAATGAGCCGGCAGCCCCCCAGGTGCCCCGAGATCGGTCCTTGCCAGATTCCACAGATATCAGGACAGAACAAGTATACTTGCTAAAGCCAGGTCCGGAGGCACCCTTACTCTTGGAGGGGCCCAGATTACCATTTCCCAGGATCTTTCATCGTTGACACTAGCCCTAAGCCTCCTGTGTGGTTCCCTCACAAGAGGGCTAAAAGACCAAGGCACGAGATACAGCTGGGGATACACCTTCTCCCTCGCGTTTGAACATGGGAGCAGGAAGTTTTTACTCCGCTCTGAAGAAGAAATCCGAGAATGCATCGCCGACCTCCTCGGATCAACCTCGGGGGAGGGAACTCAGGATACCCCTGCACAAGACAGACCAGGGTGGGAACTTCAGGGCCCGAGAAGGAAACGAGTAAAGGGATCCAGAAAGTACAGGCGACCCAACGACACACCAGACAATAACAAATGACAACGCGTGCCCAAGCTCTACATCCCGGCGATCTTTGCTTCCGAGGTCCCTGCAGTGGACCTAACCACATCCCGGACCACAGCACTCCTGTATCACTGATTCCGTCAGATGTCACGTGAACTGCTTGAACCACAAACGCGAACTGCCGAGGAATGAAGACTCCGGAAACCGCATGTATCATATAATATACCAGCACACAGTTAAAGTTGCTGTTGTTTGCAATATTCTCGTTTGCTACAGAATTATATAAAAGAGGGGGGCAGGGGCTCAAAAATGATATGTTGATGTTATTAGTTGACGGGGCTGTGCATTTACGACCCTTGCTGGTGGTCCGACAGTAGACCGGTTGTTCACATCCAGTCCAACTCAGACGCCATCACAAACAGACACAGACCATCATCGGAGAACCAAAGAGCAACGTGAGAGAACAGAGGGCAAAGGGTATGATGTTCAATACCCTACAGGGGCGGGTGGGGGGAGGGAGACAGGGAATGGCACACCCTCAGGTAAAGTCTCTGTCATATAGAGGCAGCTACTACACTATCTCCAGCACAGCAATTTCCTGCAATGGGCAGCGTGACGTTGCGACCGATCTCCACGAACATATTAATGTCCCACAGACATAACGAATCAAGTGACAGGCTGGGTACGCTTAAAATTGGCACACTGAATGTTAAGGGACTTAATTCCCCCACCAAGAGATCACTGGTAACGAGAGAGTTCAAGAGGGCCAAACTAGATATACTCTTTCTACGAGAAACCCAATACAGCAAGGGAGAAGAGAGGGCAGTCTTATATGCTAAGTTAGGCGCTGAATATTGGGGCTCTGGCCCGCTGAAGAAAGCGGGAGTCGGCATATTGGTCAACAAAGAAGTCATGGACGGACGTCAGTGGCAGAGCACTAGTCCTAGTGGGCAGGATACAAGGCACTGTTATCACCCTGGCGTCACTATATGCCCCCAATACAGCACAGACCAGATTCCTGCAGAGGATAATCCTGAATGTCATGAGCGAAGCAGAAGGCGAGGTAATACTCAGAGGTGATCTGAACACGTGGATGGATCCGGCACAGGATAGACAATCAGGTCGCACCTCTACGCTCCCTCAAGCAGGCGACGGATGCCCACCGGCCGCAGATATGATGGATGCCTACAGTCTCACCGATGCGTGGAGACATACCAATCCCAACCGTACTGGCTTTACTTTCTTCTCAGCACCGCATACAACCTTTTCCAGAATAGACTATATATACCTAACTGCGGACCTCGTCACGGCAATGACTGATGCCACTATAATCCCGGTCTCATGGTCAGACCACAATATGGTCATGGTTACCCTTGATCAAATGGTCCTTCCTCGAAGATGCTCCAAATGGCGGTGTAACGAGACTCTCTTTAAGGACCCAATTTTCCGGGAACAACTAGAGAACGATATCATCCAATACTTTGAGATTAACAACACAGGCGAAACTTCCATGAACACAATTTGGGAAGCTGGCAAGGCGACCTGGAGAGGGCTAATTATTAAAGAGGGAGCAGCAAAAAAAAGAGAAAGACAACTGATAGAAAATGGGCTCCCAAACAAAATAACTCAGCTTGACCTCATGGCACAATCAGCGGACCAAGATAGACTACAAAAGATTAAGGAGGCCAATGACAAGAGAGAGGAACTACGACAACTGGAAGCAGGCAGCATTGCGCGCAAACTTCAATGCCTGAAGCATAAACACTATGAACATGGGGACAAAGCAGGCGCCTTACTAGCCGCAAGACTTCGTGGTCAACGCCAAGAGAGGTGGGTGCCCACGATCCAAACAGAAGGGAATTCCTGCGAACCATTTCTCCCCAATGTCCGGGAAGCCTTTGCCGACTTCTATGAGGAGCTATACACGTCACGCGCTGCTTCGAACCCAGAAGCGATAATTGAGGATATGGACAAAATACCCTGCCTACCCTCCCGCCTGATACAGCACATACCTTGGAAGGCCCCATCACAGGGGAAGAAATTGAAGAAGCAATCAAAAGACTTCCAACAGGGAAAGCCCCTGGGAACGACGGGTACACGGCGGGGTTCTATAAGACTTTTAAAGATGCTCTCCTCCCATTCATGGTTGACATATTTAACAACATCTTTCAATCCGGTTTCGCACCCGAATCCTTCTCTGAGGCACTGATAACAGTCATCCCCAAGGAGGGTAAGGATCCAAAGCTGTGTGCCTCCTACCGTCCGACATCCCTTCTAAATATCGATGCCAAAATTTATACGAGAATCCTTACTGCAAGGCTGGAGTCACACATGCCATCAATAATCCACAATGACCAGGTGGGTTTGATCCTAGGCAGACCAGGTGCGGACTCCACCCGGAAAACCCTGCACTTAATCCACGAGGCCCAAACATTATTGAGCAAACCAGTGCTACTCTCAATTGATGCCGAGAAGGCGTTCGATAGAGTCGAATGGCATTTCCTGGAGGCCACGCTAAAGAAGATAGGCCTAGGCCCCACGCTCCATCGAGGGATCAAAGCTACCTATACATCCCCAAGAGCATCGGTCGTGGTGAACGCCCAATTCTCCTGTTGGTTCCCCCTCAGTAGGGGTACGAGACAGGGTTGCCCCCTCTCGGCAATACTCTTCGCGCTGTCCCTGGAGCCCCTCGCCGTAATACTGTGAGCAGATCCTGCAGTGGAGGGGATTCGGGTGAATGGCAAAGAATATAAGCTGGCCTTGTATGCGGACGGCATTCTGCTCCATGTGTCAAACCCAACGTCTTCCATTCCACGAGCGATCCATCTGATAGAGGAATACGGCTCACTCTCAGGATTCAAGATCAACAAATCCAAATCCATTCTTTTTCCACTGCATGATCCATCTCCGGAACACCAAATCGCTCTCAAGCAACTCGGGTTGATCATCGGAGGCCCAACAATGAAATACTTGGGGATTAACCTAACGCGCCACCTCGACAACCTTTACGAAGCCAATTTCCCCTCACTTCTCGAAGCTCTGAAGGCTGATCTTAAGAAATGGAAACCGCTGACAATCTCCTGGATGGGGCGCCTAAACGCAATCAAAATGGTGACCCTCCCACGGTTCCTTTATCCCTTTCAGGTCTTGCCCATCACAATCCCAGAGCATTTCTTTAGACAAGTCAGAAAGGCCATACTAGAATTTCTGTGGAATGGGAAGAAATCAAGAATCGCTTATGATGTTTTAATATTACCAAAGGACCTAGGAGGAGTGGGCTTACCAGACATAGAACGCTATTATCAAGTTACACAGCTCAGAATTTTAATCCCGCACCTGCGAGATAGGAAGGACCTCCAATGGGTCCAACTGGACAACTACGTTTTAGCCAACATAACTCTGGCAGAATGGCTCTGGGTCCCCAGACCGAAACTTACGAGAAGGCTGCGCAATCACCCGATACTGGGCACAATGTGGAACATATGGAAGAAGGGGAAAGCGATGTTGGGAGTCACTACGTGGCCTTCGCCCCCAAGCCATCTCTGGTCCCCCGGGATCAGAGAGGAAATCCCGGAACACGCTAGATACCAATCGTGGTTCGATGCCGGCCTCGAGAGATTCAGTCAGCTGTGGAGAAAAGGGAAATTCATCTCAATAACAGAACTAGAGGAAGCCCTCCAAATTCACCTAATACCAGTCTTCCTGTACCTGCGATTGAAAGGCGTTTTATCCAGGAGGGAATGGAAGGCCACCACACAGAGAGAACTAACGCCCTTTGAGACAATCCTAGACACGACTGCCACCTCCAAAGGCCTCATAGCACGAATGTACAAGGCTCTAATTACTAAAGACGACGAGCCAAACAGCCGTCTCAAGGCAAGATGGGAAAGAGACTTCGGCAGAGAGTTTGACCAGCAGGCATGGGACAAAACTTTTGAAACGCCATCCAAAATATCAACTGCAGCCTAGTATAAATTACATGCAATAAAATTGCTCCACAGATGGCAGTATGATCCATACAGGCTGTCCAAAATGTTCCAGATCTCCAGCCCAGGATGCTGGCGACAATGTGGTATGAATGCCGACTACTGGCACATGTGGTGGACCTGCCCCAAGGTCCGCATCTACTGGCAAGAAGTCCTGGGATGGATCAGGCAGTTGGACGGCATAGAGAGGGAACTGTCACCCCTCCTGATTCTTTTTGGCCTCGAGGAAGAAGATGATGAACTAATCAGGGTAAAAGGTCTAATATCCCCCCTGTTACTCGCGGCGAGAGCAGCCCTAGTGATAAAATGGAAATCCTCACACCTACCTGATAAAAAAGACTGGATACAGATCGCCACAAACATTTACACAATGGAAAAGATAACGGCAATACTACATGACAAAGCCGCACGACAGGAGGAAGTCTGGTGCGACTTCACTGCACAATATATTTTGCGCTCAACCATGGATGACCCAACACAGCAAAGAAACTAGCACCCAACCCAGGCCAACAATGACGGAACGCTGAATGACCCATGGCCAACAACCCATCCCTGTCACAGACTATACTGGAGATCGATGATATAGAGATGATTGAAGATGAAGATCACGCAGCCTACCACAAATCAAAGTAGCAATGCCTTGGAAGACGGAGACTCGAGAACCGGGAGGGAGGGCGGGGGGGTGCGGGGTTCTTATTTTCTTCTAATTGGAACAATGAACGCTAATGTTGTTAAATATTGTTATGGTGGACTGGAACAATTTCGTGAAATAACTCCTAAAGCATAATATGTATCCACCTGTATGTTCACATCTAATGCCAAAATTAATAAAAGTCAAGTTTAAAAAAAAAACATTAAACCACCACCCTCTGTGTTCAGTCTTTAAAATAATATATCATCAATTAACACACACATATGCATTTTTGTTCTACATATTTTATTAATAAAGGAAGATCAAATATTGTGAGAAGGTGTCATTAGATGGGCTCTATACAAGGTCATCAAGACTTACCTCATCAACCTGCAGTTTGACCCCTGTTGTTCGTACATTATATTTCTTTTAATGGGTACCTCCATACCCTCCTGTTCACTCTACCTTGACCCCTCCCACACCCGCTCCCACCACATACCCTCCAAACATGTATGTTGGTCGTACGACCAAAATGAATCGAACTAAAAGTCGACGGGGTTGGTGTGGTTGACGAAATCACAGATTACCCGGTAAAAGGTGTTTGGGTGTTTCACTTTAATTAAGAGATGCTTTACAGTATAATGCATACTCTATTTTTCTCTAAATGTGAGCACAGGCTGTGAACATATGCACAAATAGTCACCATTATGTAAATATGTATGGACCCATTATTGAATGCATAAAAATGGAGGACACATGAACAGCCCCTTGCAGGGAGACACAGGACTCTGGCTACAGAAATTCTGACCTCTGGCAACAGGGAATAATGGGACTGCATAGAAAGGTATACAAATGAAAATGCTTGATATTTCTGAGGGGATGAAATGAATGAGGGGTTTTAAGCCCTCTGTGTCTGCTGCCTCTGGCAGCCTACACGAGGAGCATGTTGGCATGGCAAGAGATGGGGAGGAGAATCCTGCATATCGCTCTGTCAGGCACAGAATACGATTTCAACACCACAAAGAAGAATAGTTTCAAGGCTCACGGCCACCCTATCCATGAGCAGAGAATCCATGGTGTGGACTAGGGCAGGATATTGCTGTTGCCAAGGCTTGCCCCTGCTTTGTGAAACCAGTGAAGTTGCTGTACATAAAGTAACCGGGGGCCCCGCTCATTCAGTGCTCCAGCAATCTAAAAAAGGGAACCAAAAAAAGTCTCCCATGTGGCCAATGGATCCCCAGGTCCCCCACAGGAAAAGAAGATTGCTGTTTTATCTGTGGTGGTCCACTGTGGTGAGGGAATTGCTGGAAAGAGACTGAGGAGCTCATTTATAGTTGGGAGTGAAAAGTGCCATATTTGTGCCAATGTAGACTCCTGCCATCCTCTGACAGGGAATGCCAGAGTACCACTGTATCCTGACCATTGCATCGGTATTGCAGTGTAAACAAGGATGCAGAGCTGTGACCAATGATGGACATACCAATGAAAATGACCAAAGTCTGGCACCATCAGCGGAAGTTGAGTCAGTCAGATCGCCAGTCGATGTGAAGTCAACTCCTTCTGTCAGCAGTCAGACCGTCGGCGGAAGTGATGTCAACCTCATTCCGTCAGCTGTCAGACCACTGATGGAAACCAAGCTGCCACAACTGCTGCTACAGGTCTCCAGCAACCTCCCTAGAAGACAGTGAAATAGGCCATACAACTACATTCCTACACATCAGTCATCGCAGGTGCAAGGGCCCCACGTTTCACTAACACAGAATTGTAGGTACTGGTGGACAACATGATGCCAGTGGAGGCACAAATCCTCAATGCAGAGATGCATACCTCAAGTGGCAGTGAAAAGAGGGACATGTGGATGGCACTGGTCAATGCAGTCAATGCAATGCCCGCTGTTCTATGAGAAAAGGAAGACGTACATAAGAGGTGGAAGGATCGCAAGCGTGCCATGCTGAACAAAATAGCTAAGGCACAGGAAGCCAAAGACAGTACTGTTGAAGCGGTTCCAGAAACATGGACTGCCTGGGAGCATATAGTGTTCCACCAATTCCATTGGAAAGTCTGACAGGCCCAGAGGTGGGACAGGATACAGGTGAGTGGAGAGAAACAAATCCTGGCATACAAAAGCAAACCATGCACAGACATATATGCACATCGACAAACATGTATACATATACAGGTGCAACATGGACACATGTCAACGAACATATCCCCATGCACATACATGTACATTGCAACAAATATGTAGATACAAACATAGCACCTGAGCACAAGATGATGCCATGCATGCATGCTTTGCCACATGCAAGCAACACACCACAGCAGTCCAGCGGGCATGAAGCTGTACATACCAAACAGCAACGAAGAAGTGGCAAGAAGCAGTATGCTTTTACAGCAAGACAGATCACCAGCACCTCAGGAGACACCACACATGTTGGTCACAACAGTGCAGATCCACTTGCTACTGACACAGCCACAGCCACAGTGAAATATGGTAGTACTGCTGGTGCCACTGAGCCAGCCACAACAGCCCCAATGCCTATTGCAGTACCACTCTCACAGGTGGTATCAGTTGAGCAGGAGGAAGAGGTGCCACCCGGTGGCCATGCGTGCCAGGAGCACCTGCAGGAGCGTTGAGGATGAAGACCTGAATGGAGGACTGCAACAATAATCAGATGGTGCGGCTGACAATTGGCCCACCACTCTGCCTCAGATGTCTACCACATGGCACACACTTACTTGTCATGACGACTTTGAGATACAGGATCTGACAGCCTTGCTAGTTGCAGATCAAAGTGAACTTGTCTACGAGGCCAGACAGCAGTCTGATGCAGCAGAACAACAGCTGCACATTTAGGAAAGGATCCTGCAACAGCGTGAGCAGCACACGCATCTCTTCATATGCCAGAATGAGGTACAGGCATCACAGAAGGGATCCCTGAGCATACACACATCAGCCATCATGGGCCTACATGAAAAGGCAGAGGCAGACCAATTACAGTCCACAAAAAACAGTCAGAGGCTGCAGAACAGCAATGTGCTGCACTAACAGCATCAAATAGGAGATTCACCCATGCTGCATCAGCTGTCGGTATCCTGCAGCATGGCATGCATCAGGAGTGCATAGCAACTGTGCTTGAACAACAAAACCAATCCCTCCAACAAGCCCTTCTACAGCTGCAGCAGGTACAGTCACCCATATCACATGGTCCAGCATGAGATCCCAGAACACAAGCTTACCCCACGGACAAAGCCGCTCCACTCCCACACCACGGTAAGAGGGTATACCAGAAGGCCAGGGACCACCTACAGAGAAAAGAATCAGGAAGTAAACTAGCCACAGCATACTGCATTAGGGTGTACTATAGAATACACAGATATATTGTCATTGCACACATATGTGAGGGAGCATGCGTGCTGCATGGACCAATGGACCCAGTTGGGCCAATTGGCACAAGTCCAGGCTGCGGCATGTGATGAAACGTGTTTGCTGCATGGAACCATAGCTCAATTTGGGGCCAGATTGGCACGAGGCCAGGATGCGGCACGTGATGCAATGTGATTGCCGCATGGTCCCATAGTCCCAGTTGGGCCAGATTGACACAAGGACAGAATGCGGCACATGTTGCATCGTGTGTGGAGTGCCATTGACCTCACAATACAATATTGGATGTACATATAAGTCACTACTGAAGGTGAATATGGAAGTTTGAGAGGTCATTTGTAATAACTTGTGCAATTTCCCACTGTCTTTCTGATTGTCCTCATATATGGCTTCGGATTGGGCACATAACATGCATTTTTATACACATTACTACCTACTGAGTGGGAGTCCTCTGAAGGGATGGCAATGTTGAGTGGCCATACATGATTGGTGGGAGTGTGACTCTGCATGCTTGTGTGGTACGCCATTCTGCTCTATTCAGTTATTGAGGAATGTGAATCATTTGTGGGGTGGAAAAGTCCTAGGTGTGTGTTGTTTTCTGTGCCACTATACACACCTCTAGAAGTGATCACGTATCAGTTCCTGTCGCATGGCTGTGTATTCATCCGAGTGTGTTGTTGAATGCCCTTTTGCTGGGTCTTCTCTGTCATCTGCTTCATCCTCAATGTGTATATCCACTGGCCAATGGCACATCCCTATGCATTGTAATATTGTGTAGGATGCAGCACACCAGGATGATGTTGTAAGCCTGAGTGTGCCTCCACTACAGTGCAAGCAGCAACATCAGTTCTTCAGCAGTGCAAGTGCACGTTCTATCATATTATGTGTCCTCTTCTTATGTGTGCTCCATTGCAGCATTGATCTATTGCTGTCTGCGGATTCCTCACAAGTGTCAGGAGCCATGGTCTGCACTGGGACAAACATTTGCATGGTCATGTCAGATTTTTGGCATGCTCGTAGATAGTACAGTACAGTAATGTCCTGCTTGTGTTTCAGCGGTTAGCATTCAGCCATGTCCTTGTGTTGGTCATACTACACATCAATCCTGGCACATTACTGTTCTGCATTCCGATGGCGTCATCTGTGGATCCTTGGGACATTTGCAGATGTATGAGTGAATATCATGTTTGTATCATGCAGAGCCTGGACGTGGATGTCATGGAAACCTTTTTTATTCTGATACATGCGTTCACGTGCCCTGGGGATTATGCAGACAAGATGTGTTCCATCACTTACACGGGGGCATCTTTTGAGAATATGTTGTGGTCCCCACAGGTGAGATAATGGTGTCCAGCAACTTGGTGAGGATGCTACTGAATGCCAGCTGTATGGTGCCAGCCACACATCCCACAGAGGTCTGGAAAAGATCCACATGCACAGAAATGCAATACACTCATCACCTTCAGTATTGTTGGAATGGCTGTGAGAATGTTGATCTGTGCCTCTAGGTCTGCTGCTATGCCATCTCTGAGGCTAATGGTCTATATCAATATCCTGCTCAGGTGGATAGGCAGGCCCTTGCTCCATTAGTTATATGCAATTTACACCACCTCCGTTGTGTCATTTGTTTCCAGTGGAATTTACGAAAACGTAGTGGCGTAATGGGCGCTCCTTATTGACAGATGTATGTATGCCAGTGGAGTGCACTTCCGACACCGGCCCACCATTGTTCTGTTGGCGTTGTGATCGTGCAAATGGCAGATTGGCATCTGTTATGTCAGCGTTTATTACGCTAGTTTTACCATTCTCATGATTGGCAGAAGCATGGCGTTTTCGCTTCTGCCACAATACCGATGGTTCTTTGAGAGATTTGTGGCAGAAATTGCATTTACACCAAACTCTAAATGAGCTCCACAATGTACTGGGCAGCACCAGTTTTTGGCTACGCTCCGTGTTCTGTGTGGGGGGAAAAAAGAAAGAAGGAGTGGGTAAAGGGATCCAGGCTCACTCCTCTGGGGTGGGGGAGTGTTGTTTGAGTAGCTATAACCATCTCCACTGTCCTCAGTGCAGTGCAGACCGATGATTCAGAGGACACTGGTGATGGCCAGGATACATGAACAACATTCTCCACATCCATCTCCAGTGTCGTTGGCACTGCGTGGGCGGAATATTTCTCACAGGCAGAGAAAGAACAGAAGAGACCCACCACCAGACACCCTCCATGGCTCCCATCTCACTTGATGGGGGACAAGTGCCAAGAGGGTGAGCACTGTTCACTATCAGTGTTTCCAATCCCAACACCTCACCTGCTCCACTGTGGCTCTCAGAAATGCCAAGGGAGGAGCAGCTGCGGTACCCAGGCCCCCTCTGATGTGCACTGCACAGGCACATAGAGAAATAAACTGCTTCACTTCCCAGGGCGATCTGCCTTGAATGGCTCAGGAGAAAAAAGATGCTTGTGTAAGTCTTTCAGTTGCAATTGGTGAGTAAAAAAGCCCTCATGCTCAAAGGGTTCTCCCTGTCAGAGCAGGGGACATGGAGAATGAAAAAAAACAATGGAAAAGAGTGAGCCCACTAGGGCCTCCCTGGCTTAAGCGGCCTAGGGGAAGTAACATTCTTCAGTGGGGCTTGTGATTGCATTTAGAGGAGAAAACACATCCTCCAGAGGCATTGCATGCCAGAGCAAGGGATTTGATGAATTGTAAAAAAGAATGGAAAGGAGTGAGACCGTGCTTGGCTCACATGTTCCATGTCTCCTGGGTAGTAGCAGAAGAAAAGAAAAAGATCTGTAAGCCCTCCCTGAGCCCACAAGATGTATGCACAATACAAGAAAAAAACAAAGTAGATGATTTGAGCCCACCAATATATACATTATGCCTACTGGGCTTCTGCTTACAAAGGAAATAAAAAAAAAGGTCAAGACCTACCATCAGCCACCTACCTGCGGTGCAGTGTGCAAGTATAATGAAAATGTAAAGAGCAAAAGAATACAATGAAGAAGAAAAAGGGGAACACCAGCAATAATATTGAAACAAAATCACAAAGTGCACTCAAATTAATATTGGTAAATGTATATGGTAATGGGTTGATTAAATACTTTTGGTGCTAGGAGAAAATGGTCCTCTAGCTGGGCCAAATTCAAAATTAGTGTAAAATAACAGCAGAAACCCTGGTGTTAATCTGCTGCACTCTTTCGAGAAACAATATCCTCCAAAAAACATAAATACATTTAGTCTTATTTAAATTGATATCAAATTATAGTTTAATTCAAATAAATTGCCAAATCTGTAATGTAAAGAATAATCTATCAACATTTATGAATAAACAAGAACTGGACTCCACACCAGAAGATATTAAATCAAGACTTGAAATGTATGAGAAGTAACTAAAAGATAAAAAGATCAAAAAGTGTAGATGAGACACCATGGATTATACATTAGACATCACATATGAACTCATTAGGATAGAGGGACTAAGTATATCTAGAAAGAATAAGCAAACTACCAAATATTCTGATAGTTTTTTGATGTTTCATGATCAAAAATAGAAGAAATCAATAGAATTGATCAAAAATAGAAGAAATCAATAGAATTGGTCACAAAATGTAAACCGTTACCGAGACAGCACGTGTTAGTGGCTTGGAAAGAGTTCAATCATTCACACAAGTGGGTGAGCAAGTAACTTTTTTAGAACCAGAAAGAAGACCAAAAGAATTCAGGTGAAAAACCCCAGTAATAAAGGGGAATATGAAACAATGGAGAACTTAGTGATACATCTTTCCAATCTATAGTTGACAAAAACACAATTATCCTTATTACTGAAAGGATTATCTTTGTACAAGAATATAATAGTTATTTCATCCAGGAAGAAATAGGTATTTTCCATTTCAACTAAAGACGTTTTTGGCAACACTTGAGCAGGTAACAATAATTGAAACAAATGAATCTGAGTAAAGAGAATGTTTCCCAAAAAGCACAGTCAATACACATTAGAATGGTTCTATAGAGCCACTTTAAATGACTTTAAGAAAATTAAATTTGCAAAGGCATCAGGGAATTACTTGCAAGGGAGTGAAAGCAAGTAATTGAAACATTTGATTAGTAATAAAGATATTGTGATAAAAAACCAGCAGACAAGGGAGTAGCTATTGTAATATTAAAACTCAAGATTATTTGGATGAAACTTGGTCACAACTAAATCATACGGACACTTAAATATGAATTTACTTTGATCCAACCGTTAAGGTACAGGAATTAATCTAGAGACTTTAGATCAAGCATTAGAATGTGAGTGTATAACACCAAAGACTCCACATACCTAATTACCAAAGATTCATGAAAGCTTACACAAACCACCTGACTGCCCCATCATAGCGGCATTATAGCGGCAAATAGCGGCAAATACTTTTGAACCATTATCTAAATATGTAGATGAGATTGTTCAACCTCTCATACAACAATGTACTACATACATAAAAGATACAGGGGATTTTCTATTTATGCTGAGTAATATTGAATTTGATCCAGACACTGCTATACTGTTCACTATAGATTTTGTGAGTCTTTATACATCCATACCATACTCGAAGGGAATCGAGGTTATGGAGTGGCTGTTGCTAAAACTGTATTATATTGAAGATAATAAGATGTTTATCTTGACATTGTTGAAGTTAATATTAAACAATAGCTTATTTAAATTTGAAGACCCATCTTTTCTACAGGTTTCTTTACATCTACGGAGGACAGCATATGTAAATATATTTTTGTGCTATTTGGAAAGCCCACATGTTCATTATAAAGCTCAATGGAGTAATAAGCTTACATTTTACAAGAGTTGTAAAGATATTGTGGAATTTGGAGTGGAACATTAGAGGAGTCTAATGAATTTTTTGAATAACTTAATGCAATTCATCCAAAAATTAAAATTACTATAGCAACAAGTCATGATTGAATACACTTCCTTGATGTGTAAATATAGTAAAACAATTGGAGATTAGAAACAACGATCTACACACAACCTACTGATAGGAATAGTGCACTGGTGTGTAGTTGTCATCCAATAACATAAATTAGTGGCATTCCATACAGTCAATTTATCAGATATATACATATGATCTCAGAAGACACAGAACTACATATGAAGAATAAAGAGCTCAGAACTAGATTACTACAAAAGAGGATATAAATAAATATCGACCACAGCCCTTAATAAGGTAAAGCAGATATCTGGGAAAGAGGTGATACATGAGAAACAACAAGGACATGCTCCTGACTTAGTATACGCAACTTCTTATTCAAAACAAAGTTACCTTATCGAAAAGATAATTCATAAAAATTGGAAACTGTTAGCATTTGACCCAGTTTTACATGATATATTTAAGGAATTGCCTACTTGTGCTTATAGAAGGGGTCGATCTCTACTACGTATGTTTGTGAGATCAGTAACGCCAATTACAAATTCAGAAACCACAGAAGGCAAAGGAGCCTTTCTTTGTAATGACTGACAACACTGCAACAATGCCATAAGGGGGAATACCAATGCTCACTCTTATTCGGGAAAAAGTATTAAATAAAACCACACAGTTATGTGTGGCATCTAACATTACACATGGCATAAAATGTCCCTGTGGTCTGTATTATATAGAAATGACAAAACGAAAAGCCAAAGTCACATGGACAAATCATAGGTCCAATATATGTACGAGAAATACAAAATCACTAGTCACAGTATATGCTTTAGAAAATCGACATGAAATTACACAAATTATATAAGAACGATCAAGTTCCATTAAGAGGAGGTCACTTAAATCAGTGCTAGCCAGGAAGGAGGCATTTTGGATTAAAACAATGCCTCCCTAACCCCATGAGGGATGCATTTAGAATGTGAATTAACTTGTTTCTAATAAATTATTAAGAACTTTATATGAATAGATGATTAGGTGCTTTGTTTTGTTACTTGGAATATAATTAAGAACATGTCCTCAATTTATTACATCTAACAGGTAATTATTTAAGTATATTGAATTACTCTTGACTAATCCCAAAATGGCTTCAATATGGACGTAATGAGGTTATATTGCTAGCAGTCTAATATTAGTGTCATCATATCCAGACGCAATGTGCTAATTGGCAGTTTCTTAACCACTATTTATATGCAAATAAGCAAGAGGCCAGTTTCTTTCACCAAACGACTTTCAGTGAGAACGCGTCAATTTCATCGTCCTGTAAATCACTTGTGGCTAAGGATATTTGGATATTATATTATTTGATATTTTCCGTAAAATTGAAATGAAGAATTTAGAATGTTTGACATGTTTTATTGCAGATCATGAATTCTATATAGACCAACTATATAAAGAATAAAAGTGGAATATGAAAATATTGTGATCTTCACACTAGACAATTTTCTAGATAAGATTAAAGTATTTACAATGACGATCATGATAAACAAAATGTTATTTTGTTACTTTTCATGTGCTCACTATAATATGTGCTATTTGTTAACAGATGTGAAATAGGTATTTTATGGAATTTCAATGTTAGATGCATTGTGACTATAAGTCATTATTTATAATGATTTAATTTATTTGCCGAGCATAAGAATATCTGTAAAGAACATATGTTCCCTTTTGTGGGATATTTGAACCCATACAAATGAGCCCCACTGCCTCAATTTACAAATGGTGAAAGAAACAGCCAAAAATGGATGCGCTAACCCCAGTGCATGCAAAAATCTGCCAAACTGCGCATGGGTCACACTCACCAAAGGCTGCACACCCCTGCCACAAAGACAAAGTTGGGGTTACAACAGCATTCTCATTGTAGTAGAATGCCAGTGGGTGCTGTTACATTTAACATGGAGCAAGGCCGCAGAATTGGGTTAAAACAGAAAATGCCTTTTAAAATGCAGCTTTTGCAACCTTCAGAGTGCTGTTTTGGTGCTAGATCCATTCATTTGCCAGAGAACCATTGAAAGTAAAAGTGTACTGAAATCACAGATCCTCCAGGTGGCTCAGAGAAACGGGGCCTCACTGACTGACAGCAGCTAAGAAATGTATTTTATGAAAAACCAGTCAAGCAACAGTTTGTTTTCAGTTACACAGGAAATATGCAGCTAAAAGTGGCAACATATAAAAATTTCAGCAGTACAAATAAAATATGCTCGTATCACACCCATGTCTGAAGCGGGCATCCAACCCACCGAGCTATGTTCCGCACATGGAACTCCAAACAAAGGTTGGATACATATATCCAGACTGCAAAACAAAGCCCAGCACTCAAGGACAGAAATAATGCTGAATTAAAAGTGTATGTGCCGCATAAGAAAAGTGGATTTAAAAGACCCAGTTTAAATGTGCTTTTTTAGGGAGAAGTGCAAAAATTCCCCTGTTTGAAAGCATGTTTTTGTGAAGGGCCTAATTCTTTAAATATCAAAATCTACCTATAAACTGTGTTCAACTTAGATGTTGTAATGAAAGCTGTAGGTAATTCTTTAAAGTCAAAACCCAGTTTGGAATAATTAATTCTGACTTGACAGTGCCCCAGCCTGGGAAAGATGACACTTCATGTTAACACCTTGCTGCTACAGGAAGGCTTAATTGATGCTGGAGGTTCTCATATATTGACAACAATGAACTGATTAGACATTCGTCTCTGGCCCAGCCAAGGACAATGGCAGGCTGCCTACTGATCCCTACAGGGGAGGGGCCGGGAGCTTCCCTCGCAAGGAAGAGGACACCCCACCCTGATCAAAGGAATGTGACAGGTGTTGCCTGTTGAAAGGAGGGAAAAAAAATGGCTAAAAGATATCTGTTGTTTAAATGCCTATTTGTGATTAAAGGAATGGTTCGGTCAACATTTTTTATTGCCCCTACAGGTCGGCCATGTGTTTTTAAGCCTAAGTGGCTCGATTTTAGAAAAATTTCCTATTGACCTTACCCGAGATTTCGTCCATTAAACGCACGCAAAAACAGGCACCAGGGAGCTGCCATTTTGTGATAATCCTATCATTTCCCCCATCGCCCTGGCTGACCTGCTTTTGCGACACTAAATCATATCCCCCACCCCTGAGCCTGACATTATCAAAACATTCATATTCCCCGCCTCTCTCCATGACGTTACTGTGCTGCGTAGGCAAACGCGCCCAGTCGTCTTCTACGTGACTTCACACAGAACCCGGAAACCTACACAGATCAGCTCACAACACAGCGCGCCACGATTCGTAATATGAAACTGTACTTTAAAATCAAACAGCAACACGGTAAATTTGGTAAAGTACATTTATTTGACATGAAATGTTTATAGAATATTAAGCAATTGACATATGAACTCCGAAAGTCATTTATTTTCTTTTAACTCTAACCGCAAATCCCTAAAATTTTATCGTGAGTCATGCGCTGTTCCTTTATGGTACACAGGGTGTTGGTTTTCGTTCAAAGAGGCACTTTTGTCGCACGTTGAACCGCAAGGCTGTTCCATCAAGTAGGCACTAGGCCAGCGTAAAGGTTGATATGTTGCTTCTAGCCACTAGTACCGCGTAAGGGCATATGGGCCCTTGGCAATCGTCCCATGAGATCATCAGAATGGTGCAGTTGTTTACATTAAGCTGCAGCTGGCGGCTGAAGAAACCGTCTGCCGGTGTCTGAAACTGGTGGCAGCGGCAAAACGGGAGTATGTACCTATTTTGAAAACATAACATTTATAATTAGTCTCACCAGCCGATCTTTATTAATATTATTCATTTTATTTATTACGGCCGAGCTGAAACTATTTGCTTTCAAGTATAGTGCAATGGAGTATGTTAGGCTCTAAAATCAATGCGAAAACTAACTAAATAAATCGAGGTTGGTATACAATGAGAAACGACTTTTTGTCTACATGCGTGTGGAATGTGGACCTGCATGCCCATGTGCCCGCTACAAGGACGATCCCACAAACCTTTTCAAAGCTCTTCATTCATTCATTTATTCATGCATCCATTCATTAATTCTTCATTCCGGTATAAAAGCGTCGAAAGAGTTACTTACATTATATTTGCAATTTCCATTGTGTCTCTGCATAATGCAGTCCGTAAATCCCACTGTGCTCTTGACAACGATTTTTCGTATACTAAACTAACATGAAACTCAGTCTAGTTTAAGAATTTTCTGCCTTATCGTCTCAAACGTTATTGCGCCCCCTAAACTCCCCTTCAAATGAAGTTCTTTCTGCATGGTCCCTGTCTCTCAAGGTAAAAAAACAATAGAACCTTGTACTGCCATTGCGAGTTGTGGGCCTCGTCAGGGCGCGAGCTGAAAATCAAAGCCGCTGACCTTCACTAGAAATTAGCATACATTCTTTCTTTGCAACATCCCGTAGTAAAGCCGTCTGTGAGAACTTGAAGTTTCGAATCCATCTATGTAGTGCGACTCAATGTGCAAATGCGAACTGGCTTCTCTCTCATCTGCAACGGCTTGCTTGGCGCGTTCTAAGGCCCCAATTTTGTCCTCGCTGTCTGCGAGCTTTGAAGCCCCAAAGAACCATAACTATTGAGACTTTTAATTTTTTGGGGAAGGTCAGGTGAAAGTATAAAGTACCCGAGCAGTTGATTTGAAAGTGAGATTTATTGTTTGTTTGTTTTATTATTTGCAATACGCAAGTCTCCCCTCGGTTAACAGTGCCCAGCATTTATAAGAGATTGCGAAAATTAGTTACATCAACAAAAATGTATACATACACAAATAGACAAGGTCAGCAATATGAGGTGAATGGAGAGAGAATTCAAAGATGACACCCAGGTAGTTCGGCACCCAGGATGGTGAAGGTAGGGGTTAGGGTTAGCGTACTTTGTATGAACACTGTACAATAAAATGTATTTACAAAAAGACAATCGTATTACAATTATTTAAACCGGGATTTGTACTTCACAACCAGCTCTCCTTTGGGTGGACATGGCACAGTGGCAATGTTGGGTGGCAATGGATCAGTGCTCTGCACAGAAACGTTCAAAATTCCATATCTGTACTTCTCTAATACAGCAACAATAAGGCTTTTGAAAAAGTCGAACTCCATTTCCTCATAGACTGGTTTGATCACCCATTGCTTACTTCTTTTTGAAAAGGCCTTAGTGTAGCGAGGCATCCTTACATTACCCTTAGTCTTAGATTGTTCACGGCCGAGATTCTCGTTATGGGCCAAGACGGCAAGTAGAGTCCTATGTCTCATGCCCTGTATGCTGAAATGCAAGCGCTTTGGCCTGTACTTTAGGCACATATTGTGGAACACCTCCAAACCCCCTGTGTGACAGAATTCTGTCAGTCCCTTCAAATCTCTTGATAGAGTTTTATCGAAAACAATCTTCTCAATGGCTTTGTGTGTCGGTGAAGATGGATTCAACCACTTCTTCTTCCGTGCCTCCACTGGGGATAAAGGGCCATGTTCACATTGGTGGAAATGTAGGTTTTCTGACTAGCGGAGCACGTTGGTACAGTGGTGCATCAGTGACCGCCATTTTTCAAGTAGTATTTCCACTGACCCTTCACAAGTTTTGGAGCTCCACCAAAGATGGTTGCTGATAGACTGGGACCACTCTGAAATACTTTCCAAACCTTTTTTTTGTTCCCTGCAGCCGAGATTTTCTTATTGATTGATTTAGCAAGATGCCATACGTCAAATTGATGTTTAATATGTGGGAACTGCTCTCTCATTGTCTTGGCAATTGAAACATGTCTGTCTGTGGCTATGAGGTCGATGTGCATTCCCCTCGATTATAGATATTCCACTGATTTTATAAATCCTGGTTTCTCCATGGCCACTGAGGATGTACATTGTGTTCCCTGCACGACCACCAAACTCACAATTTTCTTACTATCCATGTCCTGAAAGTGGTAGGTGCAGTACTTGGCAGAAAATCCAGGGCTGTCGCACTGTCCATCGCCAGCTAGCCTGAATCGTTTGCCTTCGAATGTACTTGCTAGAGACAATTGTTAAATTTTCCAAGCATCAGTAATGGCCGGAAACAGATAATCATGTTGGTATTTGTAGTACTGCGTTTTTTAAATGAAATGGAGTCCCACAAACTGAAAGAAATACTCTAACTTTCTAAAACTGGAGCCACTAAAAAGTGATGCAGCTGCACACAGTAGATTGCCTGCTGGCAGTTTCCTCAGCATCGTTTGTGCAGACCATGCGAACGTATGATGTAATCTACAGGCGGCATGTATTGTGACGTTACTGCCTTGTTTTTGACGAGTCACATGAATCAATGGCTTCCCACATACTTTCCCTCTGACGGAATGCCCACATTTCAGCATACTTATAATATCCATCAAACAACTGTCGAATACTATGTATTTGCCCTCTTTCATTAGACTGTCATCCTGCGTCAAAGTTGATTCGGCCTGTGACGTTGAGGACATATCACCACATTTGAAAGAAATATCGCTGCTATCAAGTTCTGATGCGTCGGTGAATGCCGCTGCTGGTTCATTTTCTGTCATTTCAACATCTGTTACTTCAACATTGATGGGAGAACACAACAATGTCGACAGCTTTTTTGGTGGCAATTTTTTGGCGGGTGTAGATTGTGTGAATTGATCTGCGACTACTTCAGAGCTATCTTCAATACTTCCAGTATGATGTTGTTGCGGCGGTGCGGTCGTACTGTAGCAATGGTCCAATAAAACTTTGCTGGATTCTCCGGACACATTCATTTCATGTTCTGGCCATTGGACATGAGCATCCCGAGTCTCAACACGCCGCGTCTGAATTAATAGTTCCTCCATAGTGTAAATGGTCTGGCAAGCAACATCTCTCATTCGCTTCACTGTCTGTGTATGTATAGTTCATAGACCCACGGGTAACTAGAGGACAGATTGGAAAAGGGATGTTCAATTTAAACACAAGTTAAAGTATAGTACAATTGACTGGAAAAAAACATAAAATAGTCCCCAGCACAAAAAATTTTCGAAAGTTATGAACTGTTTGTAACTAACCTTATTTTGGTTTCTTTCCTTTACAACTTTTTTGACTCGACCTTCAACATCTGCACGCTGTTGCTCTGATACGTATCTGCATGTCTCCCCTTCCTCTTGCGCTGCAACGACTATATTTTCTGTATCCGCATAGACAGCACGGAATGAGGCTCCATCGACTCCCTGAAACATAGTATTTTCATTACTGTGTATATCAAAATATTGTTAGCGTAAAACGCACGTGAGGACGAACACACATGTACATCTCAATAGCCAAACACGATTTAAACATTGTGTGGAACAATCAAACGACAAGTATTCGAGCTCTGATGACCTAGTTCGATGGAGATGTCAGTATACATACCTCTAGCTCTACATGGACTGCCACAAATGATTGTATTGAAGAGGAGGCATCAGCAACTCCCTGAAACACAGTACTTGCGTTAGTATGGTTTTCAATATCGTAAACATAACACACACTTGGGGTCGACGGCTCAGGTACATATAAAGAGATAACCACAAATGTTGCATTATCTAAAAGAATCAAGGAATATTTAAAAATGATCAGATTTAATCGACTTATTTCTCCGATGTCTTTACATCTGCATCATCTAAATGTGATCTTGTGATTGTAGTGGAAGCTCCATCATCTCCCTGAAACACATAACTTGCGTTAATAGGGAAGAAAGTATAGCAAATGGAATCACGTTATATGATCACGCTCGATGGAGCTGTCTGTATCCATACCTCATGCTGCTGAAGAATATCTAGGGCTGTTGTCAATGTGGTGCGCACTTCCGAAAGCTGTTGCGCCGATTCGTATCGGCATGGTCCCGCTTCCACCGGAATTACTTGAATGTCAGGCTCCGCATCAAGTGCGTGGGTCGACGATTCAACAACAGCCTGAAACATAGTATTTGCATTAGTAAGGATTACAATATTGAAAACACAACACACGCTTGGGGTCGACCTCACAGGTACATATCAACGGCTAACCACAAATGAAACATGGTGTAGAACAATCAAACGACAAGTGTTCCAGTCCTGATGATCACGGTCAGTTGAGCTGTCAGTATCCATACCTCGGGCTACTGAAGAACATCTAGGGCTGTTGTCAATGTGGTGGACGCTTCAGCATCTACCTGAAAGACAGTACTTGCATTAGTATGGATAACATTAATTATAACTGAAAACAAACACCAAGGGACAACAACTAAGGTGTATATCTATTGGAAAGCACTAACCAAACAATTGGTAAAATAATCACACAATACATACAAACTATTACTTGACATGCATAAAACAAGTCTGTAGCGGAATAGCCAAGTATGATTACCTGATACGCGCTAGAAGTGGTTGATAACTGCGAGCACGTGACGGAAGTAGAATGTTCTTGCTTCAGATTCAAGAGATAGTCAAGAAGTTGTAAAGGTAAATTATTGTTTGATAATGAAATACCAATATTTAAAATTGCCATGTAAGGAGACAGAATACTTGAGTAATGCGCAATATAGCACAGTTCCCTGTGCCCATATATAGATTTCGTTTGTGGGTTATGAAATCTAAAAATAATATATTGATAAATGTCATTATTCAAAAAGCTATACACTCATATCAATGTCGAAAGTATTACAAATTGGAAACAACACCTAAAATATCAATGAATCCATTCGGCTCCCTACACACTACTGCAAGGCCTAAACCTAAAAACAGACACTTGACTCACCTGTGGCGGATTGTGGATGAATAGAGTGGGAATAGCGTTTGCGAGCAATTTTCGTGTCGGTCGCCGTTCGTTCTTCTTTGTTACCCAAAATGTGGTGTACATGTTCGAGGGAAAGTGCCGGCTGCAGATGCAGTATCGATCACCCCTCTTGTCATCAAAGACTTGTAGGACTCTACTTTCCAGCTCATCCAGTGGATATCCGCAATGTCTGACCCATTCTCTTATTCGATCAACAGTTTTCGGGAATACATGCATTGCAGTGCCTTCAGATTTAGCATGGGTCTTCGAAGGGCAACCGCTAATCGAACAGGCAGGCATTGTTGAAAATTCTGAAAAGTAAATATCAAGATTATTACAAAACCTTGATGAATAAAAATGTCATAAAAAAGTAAATGAACCATACCATGCTCAATGCAAGGTTTGTTTTGGTCGCCGGAACTATACCAGTTTATCATGTGCGGCTTAGTATTTGCATAAGTTACAGAAATTTATGTTTTGTCTTGCACGAAAAGGAACCATGCTTACATTATAGACTGGACCACCGATGGATGCAATTTGATGACAATTGACACAGATGAAAATAATTAGATCTATTGATAGCATAACAATTGAAACTCAAGTCAATAGCAATGAGACCAATGACCATAGCTCTATTGGGAACTGTAATAGCAAATAGATTGAAATGTAAAAATGACCGAAATATGACTAGGATACATGGCCTTACCTTGACCAACAAACAGTTGGATTCAGCAGGCCGAGCGAGTAGATGGCCACAGGTAGCACACTGACGAGTTTGCTCGAAGCGGTCACAGATAGCACGGCGACGAGCAGATTAGCATAGATCTCAGTGCTTCTCAGGTAAAAGGTTCAGAAGTTGACTTGCAAAGCACAAAGATGTTCTCATGAGACATATCAAGTGGTTTATAAAGTCTTAGAAACAGGGGTGTGTTTGTGAATGAATGACGTGTGTATGTCGTGATATTATGTTTATTGCAGGGGGGCGGCCTGCCTCAGGGGAGGCCTGCCTGGAGACACGGGGCCTGAGGAGGCCATGTGAGCGAAGGCCCCTGGGCGTGGGATACCTTTTGAAGTGTACATGCTGTTCGGCAACTTGGCCGTTTGCGCCCGTCACAGCCCCCCATGCCAGCGCTCATCCCCGGGTGCGAACCGCCTTTGATGGAGGGGGTGGGATGGATGGGCCTGGGGCGTGCAGATAAGGCACAGGAAGACTGCTGAATGGAGACACACTTATGTGGATTGCAGGGGGGCGGCCTGCCTCAGGGGAGGCCTGCCTGGAGACACGGGGTCTGAGGAGGCCATGTGAGCGATGGCCCCTGGGCGTGGGATACCTTTTGAAGTGTACATGCTGTTCGGCACCTTGGCCGTTTGCGCCCGACACAGCCCCCCCATGCCAGCACTCATCCCCGGGTGCGAACCGCCTTTGATAGAGGGGGTGGGATGGATGGACCTGGGGCGTGCAGATAAGGCACAGGAAGACTGCTGAATGGAGACACACTTATGTGGATTGCAGTGGTGCGGCCTGCCTCAGGGGAGGTCTGCCTGGAGACACGGGGTCTGAGGAGGCCATGTGAGCGATGGCCCCTGGGCGTGCGATACCTTTTGAAGTGTACATGCTGTTCGGCACCTTGGCCGTTTGCGCCCGTCACAGCCCCCCATGCCAGCGCTCATCCCCGGGTGCGAACCACCTTTGATAGAGGGGGTGGGATGGATAGGCCTGGGGCGTGCAGATAAGGCACAGGAAGACTGCTGAATGGAGACACACTTATGTGGATTGCAGGGGTGCGGCCTGCCTCAGGGGAGGCCTGCCTGGAGACACGGGGTCTGAGGAGGCCATGTGAGCGATGGCCCCTGGGCGTGGGATACCTTTTGAAGTGTACATGCTGTTCGGCACCTTGGCCGTTTGCGCCCGTCGCAGCCCCCCATGCCAGCGCTCATCCCCGGGTGCGAACCACCTTTGATAGAGGGGGTGGGATGGATGGGCCTGGGGCGTGCAGATAAGGCACAGGAAGACTGCTGAATGGAGACACACTTATGTGGATTGCAGGGGGGCCGCCTGCCTCAGGGGAGGCCTGCCTGGAGACACGGGGTCTAAGGAGGCCATGTGAGCGATGGCCCCTGGGCGTGGGATACCTTTTGAAGTGTACATGCTGTTCGGCACCTTGGCCGTTTGTGCCCGTCACAGCCCCCCATGCCAGCGCTCATCCCCGGGTGCGAACCACCTTTGATAGAGGTGGTGGGATGGATGGGCCTGGGGCGTGCAGATAAGGCACAGGAAGACTGCTGAATGGAGCCACACTTATGTGGATTGCAGGGGGGCGGCCTGCCTCAGGGGAGGCCTGCCTGGAGACACAGGGTCTGAGGAGGCCATGTGAGCGATGGCCCCTGGCCGTGGGATACCTTTTGAAGTGTACATGCTGTTCGGCACCTTGGCCATTTACGCCCATCCCTTGCCCTTATGTGATGTTAAAGGACACGGGGCATCCATTTTTGTACGCCCTTTCCACTCCATTTTGATGACCAGGCCTCACTGCGATAGTACAGCGTGCAGAGCACATGGCCCACAGCCTTGTTCCCACTCTGACTGGAAAACTCCAGAGGTATTTGCAACAGCTAATAAATGTAACACATCACTCTCTGAGATCACGGTCCTGCATGTGAACCGGCTTGAACCATGCACATGGCTCGTTCATCTCCACAAACGTGTCCTTGCCCACGCACCCTTGCCAGTGGAAAGTAACTGCCATTCTGACCCTGTGTCCCTGCAAGGTATTCTCTTCATGTGCCAGACCACTGACCACGCCATGATGGCCACCTAGCAGATCCCCAACTAACATTAGACCCCTACTGCAGTATATCGTTGCCTATCAATAACAAATGCCACATATTGGAGATTCTTGTGAGCACAGACCCACACTTCAAACACTGTATTATAGTGGTCAAGACCCTTGACCTAAGGCCTGTATAATCCAATGTTCATTGATAGTATTGATATATGTGTGATTTTTATAGAGACATAACCGACTGAAAGACTTTGAACAAGTGTTATTTAGTGCATGCATTATTGATAATATATTTGGTTAGCTTAGATAGTGACCACCCCACTTCACAGCGACCCAAACTTCACCCATTCCGAGCACAGGTGTCTGACTTCCATCCTTGAATGGAGACACACTTGATTGATTTAAAAAATCGAAACAACCGTTGTTAAAATATATGTGGTGTTTTATTTTGTAGCTTATTTTGATGACACAAAAAAGTACAAAAGTTTACACATTGTACAGTTCAGGTTGCAGCACAGCGAGAGAAAAACCCCTGTACTGACCGCTGTCACTCAGGAATGTTTCTCTTATGGCACGAACGGCACAGGCAGGTATCACTCTTCGAACGCGGTGTCCAAGCCTCCCGTGAAGCCACCATGTAAAGGAACGATAGGCCACCAGCCTGTACCACCTGTGAAAAGGAATGAAACAAACTGTTTTTAAATGACCAAGATAATTTTAATTTGTTTAAACATAATAATTGTTTAATATAATTAAACATTTGTTGTCAATGACAATTCTTGTAACTAATGGCATTCTGCTCGGACAAATGCTATCTAGACACTGCACACTATTGAACGACTTTCATGCGTTACAATGATATGTATATGTAATTTTGGATATAGTAGAAGACCATGAAATAGTAGTGGCATCACAAGCAGAGTGTACTTACTCGTTACTCGGATTACGAGGACGAACAGTCGCGGGAAGTTCGTGCATAAGCACCATCATTATCCTCCACACGGACCGTGTGAGGCAGGCTGCCCTGAAGTCTGGCAGCTCGGTGATGCATTGCGGTCGTGGCTCGCCTTCCGAAATGTAGGCCACGCATCCTGTGTTTTCACAGCAGCAGCAGTTCTCCTCCTCGGTCGGCATTAGCTCGCACCGATTGCATGTGCACCAGGTGGAAACACCGTCCATGCGACTAGGTCCAGTGTCTTCATCCGTTGATTCGTCCTGCCAACTGCTGTCCGAAGCCCCATCGTTTTCACGTGTTTCCCTTTCCAGTAGTTCCTCCTCGGTATACTCGGGCTCGTACATGTAGGGCATTATTGTATCCATTGTGTGTTGCACAAACTAAAATAATTGATAGCGGTGGTACTGGTATCTGTCCACACGGGCTACAAGCAACGAAGGTAGCTCACCAGAGCACAGAAACGAGTCACAGAATACTCAAAGTAACACAGAGAGAGGAATGGAATCGAAAATATGCTGCTGTGTGTTATGAAACGGTCTGTTTATACTTATTGAGGAAAGAGGCATCCTGCCATTTCCATGGTGACACGTCATTAGCTGAAGCGCAGCGAATGTTGACACGAGACGTGCTTTGGCATTGTGAAATGGGCGGTACGCGTCTGCTGATGACAGGCTCAGGGGCGGGGGATATGATTTAGTGCCGCAAAAGCAGGTCAGCCAGGGCGATGGGGGAAATGATAGGATTATCACAAAATGGCAGCTCCCTGGTGCCTGTTTTCGTGTGCGTTTAATTGCCGAAAACTTGGGTAAGATCCATAGGAAATTTTTCTAAAATCGAGCGACTTAGGCTTAAAAACACATGGCCGACCCGTAGGGGCAATAAAAAATATTGACTGAACCATTCCTTTAAGTTTTGAAACTCTTCAACTTTGCCACAAGAAGGAGGACATATCTAAAAATTGGTAGCTGTAAATATAATGTTATGCTCTTTCTTTGGAGACATGAGTGAACCCTGTACTGCATAAGGAACCAAAGATACACGAAAACACGGATTGCGCCAAAATTATTAATGCTGTAAGTCTAATATTGTATACCCATGCTCTCGTGATGATTGCCCAGATATGTACTGAATAAGGAATTGTTAGGCCAAACCGTTATGATTAAAATTGACAAAATTCCACAGAATGACAAAGACAGCTCTCACTGAGATGAGAATTGGATGTAAGGATAACCCATAAAATATGTAATGCATCTGTCTGATTTTAGTAGAGGGCATAATGACAAAAATGTGCATTTGTTGGAATGTTAAATTGTGGTTCAAATCAATGTGGGAGTTCCCAAATCGCATCATAAAATATGACAGCTCTTTCTGACTTCCAATCAAGAAAAGGCAAGTGCCTCTGACCTATCACAGCTGAGTGGGTGTGGACTGTAATTCTGCCCCTACCATAAACTTTGTGATGTCACTTGGCATGATAAATATAGGAACTTCACCACACACAGACACTGATTCCTGACTCCATCCTGATTGCAGCGTGACACCCTGTTCCAGAATTTTTCATCTTGTCCTGATCCAGATTACTTTGCAAAACCAAGGCCCAACAATTGCTGAACTCTTTTTCAGCTAGGCCCTAATCCTGAACCATCCTAAACTTCAGGAAAGAATAATTCTGATCCAATCTGGCTTGCTACCATTCATGCTTGCCTACTGAACTCGCCATCCCGCTAATATGCCGTATCCAGTGACCAGAAGGACCAATCCAATGCAAATCCATTCTGAGGTGACAGTCCAATTGACCCGAAACGCCCAGCTGACCATCCTGCAAGAGGTGCCCTGCTGCCGGTAGACTCGACCCGGGATGACCAGAACCCTGACGGTCCAATCTTAATTACAGTGGACTGTAAGTATCAACAGGAATCATAGTAACCCCTAGTATAATTGCCTTGTCCTATCCCAATCTGAACCCATCCTCTCTTTAACTTAAGAACTTATAATAGTGTCACACCAGTTTGAAACCTTGCTTTGATTTCTTGTGCTAGTGATAATTTCTTGAAAATCCTTTTGTCTTTTGAAAATCCCAAACCCTTAATATCATCCCACGGATAATCAGACCGAGTCCTCCAAGGCGGCCACGGAGGTGCTGGGGTTGGTTTCCACGGACCACTCTGGGGCTTACTGTGTTTCAAACTGGTAACCAGCCTGAATACCCTAGTTTAGAGCATAATTGCCATTGTAAGTACTGATTTTTGGTTCATTTTCGCACCTATTTTTTCAAAAACACCTCTTACTCAAACTTGCATAACTTCTTCAATTTTGTAGATAGAAACCTAATTTCAACTCTCACTGAAACCTAAGACATGTAGCTACATCCACAAATAAAACATTGTGAAACAGTATATTTGACCCATTTTTATTAAAAACTGCAAGCGATAATTAGGCACGAATTCGCATTTTGCAAAATTTCCACATGTCTTTTTCTCATTCAAAGTATTTCCACACTCCCATTCTGATTTAAAGTGTGTTCTGTTGCTCATCTTGCAGCTTATGTTTGTTAGAACCTGTTTAGTGTTGCTCCCATAGAAATTCATATCCATTTAAGCATTTTTGCACACTTTTTATTGTTTCACAAAGCCATTTTCAACTGTCATTTTAAAAGTGTCAAAGTTCCAAAATAATGTTCTCTCTTGTTTGGGGAGGTAATATATACAACACTGTATTCTGTTTTTCCTACTGACATCTGTGTAGTACTGCTCAATTGTGAATTAAGAACTTTGCAGGGGGAAATCCTAACCTAAGCACTATCTGTTAACAAACCAAAACTGTCTTTTACCTGTGTTTTATCTTCTGTGCTGCTTAAAAGTTAATTCAATTGCCTTACTTATTTTCTGATTGTATTGTCACCACATTGGCAATTGCTGCTCCATATATATATATATATATGTATATATATATATATATATATATATATATATATATATATATATATATATATAATAATAATGTGTGTTTGATTTGAATTTTAAATAATAAATATATATTTACCTTTACCAACCAGCCCAGCCTGATTCCTGGTCCACTGTGACCTGGGGGGGTACTTTGAGATGGATATGATATGAGTGGTATATCACTCAGAATATTGAACCTATAGACATAATAAATAAGTATTTAATCTGTGCTTTACATGCTAGCCGAGACCTGGTTGTATTGCCTGATTGAAATCCTTAACAGATTTTGGGGGCTTGTGCCGTGATTTTTGAGTTTGAGTTACCACCCGTGACAGTCTAACACAGCATACTAGCCTGCAGGGTACAGACACCTTGCTGGGTTGGGGTACTGTGCTACACTGTGCAAGCACCTCTCAAAATAAATACTCCAAAAATCAGGCCTGTTTGTAAAATTAAATTCACCCTAAAATAAGTCATAAGGAAATTGATATTTCCAAAATGGCAATCCCAGTAGAAATTAATATGGCTAGGGAGCAACTCCTCCACAAACTGTTTGTCAGGGGCGAGTGGCCAGAATAGAATGAGCAGATCTGGCTACAAGAAATCAAAGAACAGGTCACTGCCATGGACCTAGATACATGGCACGACAAGGGCCCACTACGCCAAGCTCTTAGTGAACTGTACATGGCCCCAAAAGCTAAGGAGGAGCAGACAAAAATTGCCAGAATAGCGACCTACCTATACCTCCACATAGGGGTAATGCAGGAAAAGCATGCAGAAAACATAGTTCTGGCAAAGAGGCAAGTGGAAACACTAGAGAAATTCCAAACTAATCTAGACTCTGCAGAGCAAAGATTCTTGATTCTTGAATCAGAGACAGAAGCTAGGCAGTATCTGACAAAACTTAGGAGCATACCTGCCTACATTTGAAAATCAAAATTCCTGAGATGTATGCCCCGCCCACAGCCACACAAGACTGCACTCATTTGCACACAGCTCCGCCCACACATCCCACCCACCTGTCAAAAAGGTAAACTTGGTTGTTGTAGCTGTCATTAGAAACATTTTTGCAGTAATCCATAGTTTATTGCAAATGACACGGTTACGTGCACAAGTGTAGTCTACAAATGCAGCAACAGCATTATTTGTCAATGATGGTAGTCAATTAACATATTTGTGAAGCTACACCAGCCCGCTCTCAATCGAGCTTGATTTAATGGCAATATATGAGCCCTCTCAAGCCAGAGCTTAATTTCAGCCAACAATTCTGTCAAGTAATTTAGCTGGTGCATCTAGCATGGCTAATAATAAACAGTAACCAGACATCTTGTGATCTCCCTGGTGTGTATTGCTAGTATTATACTTTTAGTCCACATTACAGGCATTTTGCCTAGACGACTAATAATGGTGAACAATATGTGCAATGTTATACACCAGGCATGAAGAGACTATGAAGAGACAAGGGAGATTATTACGGCGCCGGCGCCGCCGCCTTTATTTTGCTTAATATAGCATTGAATGAATGATTTTCAATGGTATAGTAGGCAAACTGAAGTCGGAGCCGCCGCCGAAATAATACTGCTTTCAATCCATGTCATTGGATTGAAAGCACTATTATTGTGGCGGCTCCGCCTTCACTTTGCTCACTATAGCATTGAAAATAATTCATTCAATGCTATAGTAAGCAAACTGAAGGCAGTGCCGCCGCTGCAATAATAGTGCTTTCAATCCAATGACATGGATTGAAAACAGTATTATTACGGCAGTCGGTGGTCACATTGAGGGAAAGGAAAGAAAAAGTAAAAAAAAAAGAAAAATGAAATAACAGCACTTACTTCTATTTGTAGATCCTGATTCCCGAATCGATCCTTGTGTTATAAAGCTCAGTCCAGGCTGCTTTATGGTTACTTCTTAAGTTTACTTCATTTCTTATGTTACTGTTCCAGTTACAGGATTCAAACTTAAGCAATAAGGAGATAGAAAGAGAAAGACACCGGCACCCATCACCCAGGGAGGGAGGGCTCAACTGACACAACATAGAACTCTCATCACAGCATTCTCCCACTCATGCATCAACATTCCACAGGCACTCTGGTGACATCATAAATCACATGACAAACCACATCAGACTAACCAAGCACATCACAACACATCTTCCCCCTCACCAAACACACTTGCAACAAAAGCTTCACAACACATCTCCCTCCTATCAGACATTTTCACAAAGTCACGACACCAAACTCATCCAAACCCAGGAGCAATGGTGGTTTCACATGAAAAACCCACAACTATGCAATTCCAGAACTCCGCCTATCATTCTTAAACACCATCGATAACTGCACTAATCACCTCCCATCCACCCCTGCCACGAGCAGACTCTAGTCTCCCACACTAGACACAAACCAGCCCAGATCCAAGGCTATACCTAACCTGCAATACCATAACCATCACAAAACAACTTTGGTCCTCCTGCTCGCCCCTGCCACAAGCGAGCCTTCAGGCTGCCACCCTGAAGCACCTACTTGTCACCCCGACGCAATACTAGTCATCAGGATGACAATGAAATCACCATAGAAAGATAAGAGGTTCAGTAAAATCTACAGCTCACTGACACACAACCAGCAACAGGCATGCCTCAGAAATAGACAAGCATATACATATATATATATAGGCGGACCAAGCCAATCAAGCAAACCTGACCATACCATGGTGTAAAGCTCCTCAAACAGCTTGGAGATGCTGGCCAGTCAACTCCAAGACCATCTAAAAAAAACATATGGTTGACTCAAACATTCTTCTCAATGGCAGTACAATCCAGTCCCATAATCAACCCTGACCAGAAAAAAAAAATGGCCAGGATCAACACACAACGCACAAAATATAAACAAATCACCCGGAGATTCTTCACCTCGAACAGCATCTTCAACTTTATCATAGTATTTACTAGAGGCGTCCCCTACCAGTAACTCGCTTTATCTGTCTTCTGCTTACTGTCCTTTAAGATAAGAATCATTTCTTCAAGGAGTGCACTACTTCCTAAAACAAAATATTAGACTAGACTCTTGCTATAGCAAAGACACTAGACACTTACATCACCATTCACATTTGTGCAACTCTCACTAACCACTAATTTAATATTCCTGACAAGGCGCTACCCTCAGGATTCCCTTTACTCACACATAAAACCTACCGAGGCGCTACCTCACTTTAGTTGCATCACAAAACGCAATCTCCATGACCTAAACAGCGCTAACTAAAAACACTGATAGTGCACTTCTAAGTGGCGCTATCACCTAACCAACTCATCTAAACAGTGAAACTTCCTACTGTTAATACCAACGAAGGCGCTACCTCCCTAGTATCTAAAACTTCTAGTTAAAAAAAATGAATGTTGCACCCACTCATTCTTTTATACATCCATACGCATTCTAGATAATATGCTAATGACATGCTTTCACTTCCATACCTTCCAAGTACATTATCCCATGGATTAACACATGTCTAAAAACAGCACATCACGCATAACCCATGCTAACTGTGAGTTGAATCAGTTACTCAACTCTCCCTGGCTCTCTTCCCATCCACATACAGAAATTGCATTTTATATACAATATTACACGAGTCAGATTGATAACTTGCATTCAAAAAATGTTTGAATTGCCACAACCCTATTTTGAAATAAATAAATCAAAATACCCAATCCACACTATAATGGACTTAAAAGTCCATATCCAACTACTAGGCACCATCAACCTAAATGTCCATAGCCATTTGGGCTCTAAAGAAATCCCCACTAGTCCATGTTGCTTATTGCAACTACAAATGCTGCAAATCCTAAAATAAAACGTTAGTCTGAGCCATCACATACGAACACGTCAATAAGTACATGCTTTGCCTACACAGTAACATATTGTGCAAACAGAAGTTCATGTGTCATGGTGAAAGGACTCCATCCTGAAAATCCTCAAAATGAATTATTTCTTACCCCTTTTCTATAAGTATATTGACATGCGTTTAAATCCATTTATAGAATTAATCACATCACAAACATACACCTATGAAATGCACTCAAATGACCCAGTATCCACGTACCAAGACTTAGTAAACACAAATGCACAACGCTTCGCACGTTAAGAATATTTCAATTGCCCAACGCACTTCTATTGCTTCTTACCAGACATTGAAACAAAACCAGACCCAATAGTTAAGTCACTAATTTGCAATGATTAAACTCACTTGCACAGTCGGAGTCCATAAATTGCTCGTTGACACAGCCAGCAGCCCCCCCAAAAAGAAAACAGTACCTCATATTTCCTCTTGGGTAGCATCTACAGCAGCTACGCGATGAATGGGCTCATATTTTGCTTTTGCCCCCCTTTTTTTTTTCTTTTTCTTACCACGCCACATGACAAACCACATCCTGAACGTATCGAACTTTATCCCATTTCCTCAGACGAGACGACCGCTTTAATCCATAAAATGCATCGAAAATTTCCCATGCATCTACAAATGCAGAAGTTTTCTTTGCCCTTCACTGCAAAAAAAAAACTTGAAAACTAGTCCTCTCTTCCGTACATGTCATCCTGTGTTGCAGTAATGTCTATTTACTCGGCAACTCCAATCCTATTGCAGAACTGCTTCAACTTGTTTCCGGAAGACCAGTTGCTACGCACGCAAATGAACGTCATAGGGTGCGTTCCTCTTATCCTTCCCCGCCTTGTAAAACAAAACTTCCACCACACGAGAGCATTGACTTCTTTCAAGACGCAGTTGCGCACGATCGTATCATCGCTGAGAATGTTGGTACGTAACATTCTTCCCGATCGCCAACTCCATTTTCCAACTGCTGACGTCACCATTATGCCTTTGACAGCCGCACCAGAAGGATCTCAGCAGAAAGAAATGCGAAATGCACCCGATGCTCTCATCCTCGGCTCCCTCCGCCCCGGTAGCTGCTGTGAACTTCCCACATACACGGCACTCCACCTAGTGCGTGAAATCATTTTCTGTCCCTCCTAGACACAGGACACGGAAAGTATGTGCCGATCAGCTTCTTTCAGGCATGACTCTCGCATTCATTTTATGACCATTTGTTTTAAACACATCGAGTACCACTGCCATTGCAAAGTACCAGGGATACTTCTAACACTTCATCAGCACCGTAACGATGATGGCTCGGGAAGTCTCCTTTTAAACCCCAGGTGCAGCACTCCCACTGGGGATGGGCTGTCATATCTTGCTATGGGGCTCTAAGCTTCCTCCCTAATCCATCCAGGGTTAGCACGTCAGAACTTCTCCCTAACGACCCCTTGGCCCCTGGGTGATGGGACTTACGGTTTCTGGGGGCGGTGTCCTCTGTTTTCTTCGGGTCCTGATTCATCCTGCACCCCCCCGCAGCAGGCGTCTTGAATCATTTACTTCTTCACTTCTTCATGTCTTTACTTAGTTTCTCTTCAACTTCCTTTGCCATGGGTTCTTGATGTAAAGGAAATCCTCGTCGCCATTGTTATAAAGCTCAGTCCAGGCTGCTTTATGGTTACTTCTTAAGTTTACTTCATTTCTTATGTTACTGTTCCAGTTACAGGATTCAAACTTAAGCAATAAGGAGATAGAAAGAGAAAGACACCGGCACCCATCACCCAGGGAGGGAGGGCTCAACTGACACAACATAGAACTCTCATCACAGCATTCTCCCACTCATGCATCAACATTCCACAGGCACTCTGGTGACATCATAAATCACATGACAAACCACATCAGACTAACCAAGCACATCACAACACCTTGCTCACACATTTCGTGCCGTTTCTGGGTCCCGCCCACTTCTCCACCCAATTGGCTACCGGCGGCAGCCAATCAGGTGGAGAATATGATGCGACCCGGAAAGAATGACAAAATTCCTGAGATTCCAGGGAACCCAGAGACCCCGGAGAAATGCTTAAAATTCCAGAGTTTCTGGAAAAATTCCGGAGGTTAGGCAGGTATGCTCAGGAGGCGAGTCTCCTGCAGCAAAAATGGGCCCAGTATTTCCAAACCAGGCAGGAAGCGCAGAGAGACAAGGAGGCTCTCTGTGAAAAGAATGATGTGCTCCACAAACAGATAGCCATGCAGGATCGAATTATTGAGACCAGTAAGGCCCTGATAGAGGAGCAAAAGATTCAGATTTTGGCACATCACCAGGGAATAGGGGCTGAAAGAGAAGAGGTAGGGAGGGACAGAGAAACCCCTGAACATAACATCAGGACCCCTGTAATCAGGGACTCTAACCCCTTCAGTACCATGGACTCTGCCAGCTTCATGTCCAGTGGCTCATATGAACCAAGGGCCATGGGGATGGTAGACTTCCGCAGAATTGGTCACATGGGACTGACAGATCAGTGCTTCCCAGAAATTGATGGACGGGCGTTTCTGTACAGATCCCAAATTTAGGGCTAGCCTCTCTGATCAGGAAGACTCCTGTGAGGGGAGAATCAGGGAACTGGATCCTCAAAAATACCACCTACCAAAGGATCAGTTTGTCAAATTTGGTGGGGAACTCCAGGAAATCAAGCCCAAAAAGAGTATCCTCAAGACCTTTTCCCAGCTAGGGCAGTGTGTGTGGGGGGGGGGGTACTTTGCCAATCCTGGGAGCAGGGGAGAGTCAGAAGACTCTTCTGGGTGCCACAGGCATCAGGAAACTAGGCCCCCACAGCTCGCAGAATCAGGGAGAGCTTAGAGAATCAGATAGCCACCTCCTGTAGTAGCGCCTCTGAGTCAGAGGATGAGTGGACTCGGGTGACTAAGACTGAAAAAGGCCAACAAAATCAAGAGGGCTCTACAAAAAGATCCCCTGAAACAGATCTAGGCCATTAGGAGCATTATAACTCCCTATCACAAAAATGCCAAGTATTCAGTCTGGGAACACCTTGAGTTATACGAACAGATGATGGATACTTTTCATCTGAAAGATAGTCAGAGTTGCATCCAATTTGTAAAATGGACATTCTCCCCTAAGTACTCCAGCTTCTTTGCGGGGCTGAAAGATCAGAACCACTCAAGATGGTCCACCTACAGGGCGACCATCTTAAAACATTTTTCTGTCCATAGGAACCCTCAAGAGGCCCGCAAGGCAGCCTACAATCTGCAGTGTGGGGAAGATCAGGCCCACAAGAATTTGTGCAGGAACTTAAACGTGCCTTTGCGCAGACCGCCAGGAGGGTGCGCTCAGACAGTAGGCAGTTCATTAACACCTTCTTCCATGCACTCCCTAAATACATCATGACCCAGCTAGTGAGGGATTTTCACTAGAAGAGATCACTGGACTGGGTCATTGAACAGGCGACAAGTATTTATGAAGTGCAGAAACCTGTGAAAAACAAAAACACCAATGAAAACTCCAAACAGCCAACACCCCTGCTGCTGCTAAGATGGCGGAGGTGAAGGTTGCCCGCATTTTAGATCTGGAGATGGGGGTGCCTAAAAATATACCTATACAGAACTTACATAGCCAAAGAACCAGAAGGCCCTCGGGCCAATCCCAGACAGGTAGTCGGGGAGGTAATTCCACAAATGGGACCCTTAACTCCCCAGACTACATAAGCCCCCGTTACAAGGGCACCAAACCCATCCTGGGGTATGTGTGTACTGCCCCAGCCCAAGGGGGGGATCCAACCAAGTAGGCACCGCCCCGGGAAACTTCTCTCGTAACTTCTCTCTAGTAATCCCCCAAATGCCAGGTTGAGCTTCTTCCCCCGGTACCTGCAAAACTTCAACCCACAAAACAACCATCCTTTCTTTCCCCACTTTCCTGAGCCCAGACAGCCCAATCTGGGAGAGGGGAGGCCAAGGATGGAGGGTTACCCAAACTATCCCAACCCAGGGTATTATGGGAGAAGGTATAGCTACCCTTCCCGTGATTCACCTAGGATGGACCAGAGACCCCGAACCAGTCAGAGCGGGTGCCCCAACTGGAGCGCCAGGTCCAGAACTTGTCCAAGGATCTGGGTCGCATGTTGAGGGCTCAGCAGACCCTCAGATGAACATGGTGGCTCAGAACCCCTCAAACCAAGGGCCTGGCACTCCAGAGCAATGATGCGGAGAGAACCCTGATAACTCACTGGTTCCACAGGAGGAGGCACAGAGGAAGGGGGGTCTCAAGCCTTAGAGGAAGCTTCCATCCCCACTTGTGAAAAGCCCCTGGAAACCCAGGAACCAGAACCAAAATCTCCTGCCCCTGAAAGTCTGCAACCCAAGGAACAGAGGACGGGTAGGAGAAATAAAGGACCTAAAAAGACCCATTTTGTGGAGGAGGTTAGTGTCCTCCAAATTGAAGGAGAGTGGTCCTCAGAGGACTCTGGGAAAAGGATCTTCTCCTTCAGGGATGGGGGAACTCCTCCCAAAGAAAAATGGGTCCCGAGAGATCCTAATCAAGACTGGGTAAATGTGGGAACTGAGTTAGAACCGCCCATCATTGAACCCCAGAATGATAAGCCAGAAAACCACCTTGCCCAAAAATATTCTGGTGACTGCCTCCAAAAGGGGGGGGAGGGATGGCCCAGAATCAGAACCAGGGGAGCCCAAAACTCCCCCAATATCCAACTGTCCTATTTTTTTTGCAGCTCCCCAAGCTCTCCCACAGAATCATGCCCAAACCTATTCTGGTAACTACCTCCAAAAGGGGGGGGAGTGGCCCAGAACCAGAGAAAGAAGATTCCCTAGCTCCCCAAAGGCATTCTGGTGACTGTCTCCAAAAAGGGGGGGCAGCCCCGAACCAGAAAGGGAGGAGCCTGCGACACCTCGAATCCCTGAGTGTGAAATTGCCTGTACAGATTCCCAAATCACCCAACTCCATTCTGGGGACCACCTCTTAGAAGGGGGGTTGCCCAGAACCAGCACAAGAGGAACCCCAAACCTCAACAACCACTTCTGTTGACCGCCTCCAGAAAGGGGGGGCAGCCCAGAGTCAGGAAAAGGGGAGCCCGAAACTCCCCAAATAGCAGTGTGTCAAAATTCTCTGCCGGATTCCACAACTCCAACACCGACTCTTGACCCAACTATCCCGGTGTCGGAGTCAGAAATAAGTAAATTGACCATCCAGCTTACCAAGAACACCCATTACCTTTGCCCATTGGAGGAGAAAGAAGGTAGATTCTACGCCTCCGTCCAAGTGCAAGGGAAATGTGTAATTCCAGCACTGGTGGACACTGGATCCCAGGCAACTTTGCTGTCAAAGAGGACCTTTGATCAGCTGAATTCAGGAAAGGAGGAGAGATACCAGATCCCTCTCACCCCTCTTCCTGGGCAACTCCAGAACTTCGGCGGGAAGGAAATTCCTGTCGAGGGGTCTGCAGAGCTGGAAATTTAAATTGGGAGACACAAAATGAAGCACCCGGTCATAGTCATGGCGCCAGAGGGAACCCCCTGTCTATTAGGGAATGACATTGTGCGAAGGTTGTCTCCCCTAATAGACTGTGTGAATAAGGTACTCTGGACCCAGACTCACAGGCCAATCATATTAAAACAAAGTGTCAACCATGTTAGTCTAAATGGCACATGCTACATGGTTGAACAAAAACCAGACCAAATTAAGTTTTACCTTCAAAACAATGACATACCCGACATTACCATTATAGCTGTTGGATAACAAACTGGTGAAAGGAATTCCTCTATTTTCCTAAACACGAACCTCATTCTACTTTCCAAATCTCTCTCAATTCACTGGGTAGAGCCCCCCTTTCACTTCTGTATTGTCCCTGTGCAGTGCATCTATCACCCTGCCCATAAACCGGATTCCAATTCAGTGTTTTTCACCTGTTTTTTTAAAAAAATGGCGTTTACAGCTGCAAAAAGTGTAAATGCAACTTTTAAATGTGTCAATTCGGCTGCACTGTGTTTTCAAGTTTAACCTGCTTTGTGAACTGTATGCTTTTGTGATACCCTGACTGATGCTTGTTAGCGATATAACATCCCTAATACTGTGATAAATATATGCATATCATTATTTAACCACACATATAATTAATTATTTGTCAAAATCCGAGTGTCATTTTAGGCCTTTGCAAAGGATTTAAAATCTCTTATTTTGTGAGGGATTTTTATTCTGTTTGCTGCCTCTTATCCCTGACTACCTGCTGCTTCTTTCTATACACTTAGAATTCAATTATTGGTGAGGTGATTGAACATTGCAGCGGGAAACCTTAACTTGAGTGCTATCTATCCTAATTCAAAAGGTGTTCCTATTCAATTGTGCTTTGGATATGTTCTACTAGAAGGTTAACCAAGTGCATTGCTTCTATTCCCTTTGTCATTATCACCCCATTGGTGATTGCTGCCCAATATTAGAATTTGTGTGATTTTTGTGAATTCTAAGAATAAATAAATATTGTATCTTCACCTACCAGCCTGGTTGATGGTCCATTGTGAACCGGGATATTTGTAAAAGGGTGTGTGAGACGGGTCGGGTACCGGCTCAATTTGAATTCATTGAAATGAAAGAAAAAGCACTCCTATTGAGTGCCACATCCCAGGATAAGACCAGGTGTCCTGGTCCGGTGTGTGACGCCCGATTGGAATCCTTAACAAATTGGGGGCTCGAGTCGGGGATTGAGTTTGTTTATTCACCCGTGACAGCCTAACACAGCAGACTAACCTCTAAGGTAGGAATACTTTGTGTACTTGGAATACTGGGTTACACTGCAGAAGCGCCTCTCCAAAACAAAAATCCTAAGTGCCAGGCCTGTGTATGAAATTAAAGTTAACTCAACCCTAAAAATAGACATAAAGCAATAGAATACAGATTACCCTTGCATAAATAAATTAATAAAGAAAGAAAGAACACTTTCCAAAATGGCCACAGTAGAGATCAACATAGCTAGGGAGCACCTTCTGCACAAACTATTTGTCAGGGGGGAATGGCCAGAACAAGATGAAAAAGTCTGGCTAGAAATAATGACGCAACAGGTCGCCGCCATAGATATGAATACATGGCAGGATGGTGGCCTATTACACCAAGCTTTGAGCGAGTTATACATGACTCCGAAAATTAAAGAGAAGCAGATTAAAATTGTCAGAATTGTGGCATATATGTATCTTCATATGGGAGTGATGCGGGCAAAGCATGAGGAAAATAGAACTCATGCGCAAAATCAATCCAACCTTTTAGCTCAAATCCAGACTGAACTGAAATTAGCCGAACAGAAGTTGCAAAAGAGCCAAGATTCTGAGGCAGAATCTGAAAATAACATTCAAAAGCTAAAAGAGGACTTGGTTCTCCAACGGCAGAATAATGTAGACCAAGAGGCCCAATTAAATGCTTTAAGAATGGAGTGCCAAGAATAGGTTGACTCCCTGGAAGAGGGTCAACTGAAATTAGAACAACAAGTGAGATACAATAATGCCAGCATAGAGCAAATGGCCACTTTACAGAATCAGGTAAAAATATTGGAAGAGGAAAATTATAAATTAATTATGAGAGACCTCCACTCTCAATCAGAATTTGATGAAGAGCGCCAGAAATTGGGCACCATACCACAACAAAGGGATGACCTGGCTGAACAAAGGGCCACCCTGTGTCAGGGGAAAGAGGCCCTCCACCAGGAAACGTGTAATTTAAAAACCAATCTGGAGAGAAGAGAGTCAGATCTTCAGGGACTGACTGGCCTAAAAGAAGAATATGACAAATTAAGGGGACATAGGAGACAAATGGAACTCGAGTTAGAGCAGGCCATAGAGGCTCTAAATGTGCAGAAAAGGGAAACTCTCCTCCTACAACAGAAATTGGCTCAGTATTCCCAAACTATACAGGTAGCACAGAGATATAATGAGGCCCTCATTGAGGAGAAAGATGGGCTCACAAACAAGTGGTAGCTCAAGAGCGGGTCATAGAGGCCAGTAAAACCCTGATAGCAGAGCAAAAGGCTCAGATCTTTGTCTATTACCAAGAGATAGGGGCTGAGAAGGAAAAACTAGCAAGGTTGGAGAAAGAGTATCCTAGATCTAATACAAACTGGAGGGACCCCGAACAGGTAGAGAGGGACAGGGCAACCCTGATCATAGTATGATGACCTCTGTACTAAGGGACTCAAACCCATTTAATCCTTTGTGCACTGCTGACTTCATGGCTACCGGTTCAGATGAGCCGGAAACCATGAAGCCATCAGAATTAAATAGGCCTAGCATAATGGAGCTGACAGGTCAGCGCCCCCCAGAAATTGATATCAGGGCGTCCCTGTACAGGTACCAAAATATAAAGGCTGATGTCTCTGACCAGGAAATCTACCATGAGGAGAAAGTCAGGGAAGATCTGCAGGATCACCACCTCCAAAGGGACCAGTTGGTTCGATTTGCACAGGAACAACATGAAAAGAGGCCCCAAAAGAGCATCTTGAAAACCACCACCCAAACAGGGCAGTGGGTGGATACTCTACCAACCCTGGAAGCAGGGAGGAGTCAGAAGACTACTCTCTTGTGTGCCACAGGGTTGAAGAAACTAGGCTCCACCATTCTGCGAGCCCCTCTCAAGCTCACAAAATCAGGGAGCGCCTAGATGATCATGAGGTGACCTCAAATAGCAGCGCCTCTGAGTCTGAGGGCGAGTGGACTCGGGTGACAAGGCCAAAGAAGGCAAATAAACTAAGCAGAGTTATAGCAAAAGACCCCATTAGGCAGATTAAGGCCATTAGGAGTTTCATAACTTCATACCTCAAAAACGCAAAATATTCTGTCTGGCCACATTTGGAACTCTATGAGCAGATGGTGGACACTTTCCACCTTAAAGACAACCAGAACTGCATAGAGTATGCTAAGTGGACGTTCTCTCCAGAGTACTCCAGCTTTTTTGCTGGACTGGAGGACCAGAACCATTTAAGATGGTCGATGTACAGGGCGGCCATCTTTAAACACTTTTCCGCCCACAGAAACCCACAAGAGGCCCACAAAGCAGCCTACAATTTGAAGTGCGGGTAAGATCAGGCCCCACGAGAATTTGTGCAGGAGTTAAAACGTGCCTTTGCACAAACCACTAGGAGGGTGCGCACGGATAGCAGGGAGTTTATAACTACTTTCTTTCATGGGCTCCCAAAGTATATTATGACCCAGCTGGTGAGGGATTTCCACGATAAAAGATCTCTGGACTGGGTAATTGAGCAGGCGACCCGCATTTATGAAGTCCAAAAACCTGCGGAAAATACAAATCAGGCCAAAAACCCCAAACCAGCCAACACCCCTGCTGCTGCTAAGGCAGCGGAGGTGAAGTTTGCCCCCATTTTAGACCTAGAAATGGGGGAGCCTAAAAATGCACCAATCCTAAACCAGCAAAACCAGAGGCCAAGAAGGCGTTCAGGCCAATCACAAACAGGTGGCAATCAGGGCGGTAATCCCACTAATGGGACCTTTAATTCTCCTGAGTATATAAGTCCCAGGTACAAGGGCAACCGGCCTATCTTGGGGTATGTATGGACTCCCACAACCCAAGGGGGTCCCACCAGGCAAGTACTCCCCCAGGAAACTTCCTTCCGAACTTCCCTCAGGAGGGCTGTAACCCCACAAATCCAGGGTTAAGTTTCTTTCCCCATTACCCTCAAAACCCCAACCTGCAGGGCAACCCTCCTTTCTTTCCCCGGTTTCAGGAGCCCAGACAACCCAATCCGGGGAAGGGGAGGCCAAGGGGGGAGGACTACCAAAATCCACCATCTCCAGTGTACTACGGGAGAATAGATAGCTACCCTTCCCGTGAACAACCGAGGTATGAGCAGAGACCCCCGTACCAGCCGGAACGGGTGTCCCAACTAGAGCGCCAGGTCCAGTACCTTACCCAGGATCTGGGTCACATGTTAAGTGCTCAACAGAACCCTCAGATGAACATGGTGGCTCAGAACCCCACAAACCAAGGGTCTGGTACCCCAGAACAATGACAGGAAGAGACCCCAGAAAATTCACAGTTCCAGAGGAGGAGGCACGGGGAAGGTGGGTGTAAAGCCCTACAGGAAGCTTCCTTCCTCACCTGTACATCCTGGACACCCAAGAACTGGAAAAAAAACTCCTGCCCCTGAAAATCTGCAACCCAGGGAACAGAGGGTGTGAAGGAGAAATAAAGACCTCAAAAAGGCCCATTTTGGGGAGGAAGTTAGTGTCCTTCAATTTGAAGGGGAAGAATCCTTAGAGTATTCTGGGAAAACAATCTTCTCCTTCAGGGACGGGGGAATTCCTCCCAAAGAAAAATGGGTCCCAAGAGATCTAAATGAAGACTGGGTGAGTGTGGGGAATGATTCAGAGTCACCCATCCCTGAATAACAAAATGAGCATCCAGAGAATCAAATATTAAAGAAGGGATCCCAAACCTCACAAACCGATTCTGGTGACTGCCTCCAAGAAGGGGGGAGCAGCCCTGAATCAGAAAAAGGGGAGCCCGAACCTCCCCAAATATCAGAATGTCAAATTTTGCTTTCAGATTCCCAAACTCCAACACAGAATTATGCCCAAACTACCCCTGTGTCGGAGTCCAAAATAAAGATATTGACCACCCAGCTTGCCCAAAATGCACATTACCTTTGTCCGCTTGAGGAGAAGGAGGGTAGATTGCATGCCCCGTTCTAAGTGCAAGGGCAATGTACATTTTCAGCACTGGTGGACACTGGATCCCAAGCCACTCTTCTATCTAAAAGGACCTTTGAGCAGCTAAATTCAGGAAGTGGGGCGAGAGATACCAGATCCCTCTCACCCCTCTTCCTGGACAACTCCAGAACTTCAACGGGAATGAAATTCCTGTCGAGGGGACTGCAGATTTGGAAATAAAAATAGGGCGACACAAGATGAAGCACCCGGTCATAGTAGTGGCTCCAGAGCGAACGGAACCCCCTATCTATTAGGGAATGACATCCTTTGTAGGCTGTCTTCCCAAATAGTCTGAGTGAATAAGGTACTATGGACTCAGACTCACAGGCCAATAAAATTAAAACAGAGTGTCAACCATGTTAGTCTAAACGGCACATGCCACATGGTTGAACAAAAATCATATCAAATTAAGTTTCGTATTCAAAATAACATAACACCTGAAGTGACAGTAATTGCTGTGGGACAACAAACTGGTGATGGGATCTCCTCTTCATTCCTGAAAATCAACCTTCCTTCCAGTTTTAAGTGGCATTCCACACTGGAAGGAAATACTTTGAAATTTTATAATGATTCACAATCTGAAAATCCCAATTCCATAGCCAAAATTGATGACAAACCAGCACAAAGCGTAGCTTGCATTCAGAAGAAGGGCGAACAGCTCTTCTTCCCGATTCAGTTAAATGACAGGAAAGTGTCTGTTCTCGCCCGAGTTGACTTGAATAGAAAAAAAAGCTTAATCAGCGAAGTATTATTCAGGAAACTCCCAAAAGACCAGAGCCTGCCTGCTGCAAATTCAGTTTATCAATGGGTATGGGGCCTGGGAATTCCCTGTTCCAAACATCTTCTGCAGTTGTATGCTAAAAATGTCTATAGGTGACAAAAGCATAGAACATAATTGTTGGGTCGTTCAAGGTGTTCCTTCCGCCTTTTACATGGGCAGTCATATCCTCAACTGACTCAAAATTAATTTGGATCTCAGTTATTGCCAAGCCCTGTCCCAATTGGAGAGTAAATCTCAGGGCCCTGGCAGTCCTAAAGAAAGCCTTCCTGTCAGCCCCATTGCTACCGTAGGCAACTGTAGTTCAGAAATGGAGAAGAGGTCACCATCCCAGACCTCGCCTACAGAATCCGCATCCCCAAAGGAGAACTGACAGAAGAGAAATGGATCCATATTAATCAGTAAAAAAAGTTGTCACCCTAGGCACACTTTGCAGTAAATTGAGGAGCCCAGAGAAAATCAAATAGAGGAGACATCTGGCGAATAAGAACCAGAAAATGAAAAACCAGAAGGGAACAGGTAAGTTTAGAGGTATAATTCTTTAACAGGGAGTATTTTTCTTCTTTGTCAGGATGAAAGGGATTCCCCAGAATTCTAACCAAAATCCATAAGTTATCTGTGTCTTGTGAGTGAGCTTTTGTCTGGTTATCTGTATATTGTAATTATTGCAATGTATGTGTGTTCCACTGCTTTCACCCTTCTCGGAGGGCAGTCAGTGGGAAAATGTAGTAACCGGTTCTGTATCTTATAGATTCCTACTGATTGCGCCCTTCAAAGACCACGGAGGACCTCCCCGTGGACCTGGAAAGAAGAAATCGAGGAAAATCTGGAGGTGTCGCTCAACACCATAAAGGAAGACCTCAGGGAAAGCTATGGGTGTCATTCCACGTGCCAACGAGAGACAGCGAGAGGATCGTGGCGTACCACTCCCTGATGGGACAAGGACTCCCACCTGATGAACCTCATTTTGCCCTACCTGATGAACCCCATTTGGCCCTACCAATGAAACCCACTTTGCCCTACTCTCCCTCGACAAAGTCTCAGAAAAGTCAGGAGGGGGGTAATTTGTCGGCTACTTTGACCCACTCAACAGAATTCATCTCCATAACCAAGCTGCACTTCAGCAGAAACAGCAAAATGGCTGAGCTGGCCCCTTTGAGCACCACTGCCTCTTACTAAAACTGCGTTTTCAGCTAAAAAAAAATGGCTGCACCATTTATTTTGCCAAGCACATATTGGGCAGGATGGAACAATGGGGCACACTGAGAAAGCCTGCCAGTGTGTTCTTACATGTACACAAGAAGGGGAGTGAAAAAGCAGGGCTGCTTTGCTGCAAGCCCAAAGTTCCCATTGAAAAAGGGAAATATTACCTTTAAAAATAATGCAGCTCTGATGCACTTTTCCTCTGATTCCTCATCACAGTACTTTTATTAATGAGACGCTGCCATGCCCATTCACCTTCACATTCGGTTCCCACAGACAAGAGCAGTATGCCTGAATGACAGGCTGCTGTTCAGTTCTGAAGGAAATAAAAGAAACTTCACTTCCAGCCGCACAGGAAACGCATTACTTTTTGAGTTACAGTGTCAAAGACCAATAATTCAAAGAAACTCCAGCTCTCTGGGCTGTGTCAATTTCAGTGCATATGTGTTCAAACAAATTGCTGCCTCCAAGAAACTAACTATGGCTGCAAAACAATATTGGGAAGTCAGATGGAAAAACCGAATTTGAAAGGAAAATGCCAGCTTTCACCACATGTGTCAAAATGGGCTTTTGCAACCCAAAGAAAAAATGCTTGTTTTAAAAGTACAATGTTGAATAAAAACCTATCCTTGCCTAGCAATGTGAAAGGGGATTGTGCTGTGAAATGTATGTATTGGAGGTTTTATTCAGCAGGCTGTCTTCAGATTCAGGACAAAAATAAACAAGCTAAGGAATTATAAGGCAGTGGCTACATGGGGTAAAATTAGACTAAAACAGGTTTCTGTTTGGAGGATGCTAGCAACAGGAGGCCCCTCACAGTAGATCCTAGAACACAAGTGATAATTGCCATCTTTACACACTTTGTTCTGTGCTCCAGTCTCTTACAATAGGATTTCTGGGACACGGATGTGCGAAGTGCATAAGGGGCAATAAACCTTCAATCAAGCTGGGGGGAGATGGCAGTTGGTAATAGCTGAAGAGAAAAAAATGGCCCAGTGAAGGACAAAGGCCAGCCCATTTGCTTCTAAAGTCTATTAATACATTTAAATGTGATTTTATGGGCTTTAATTTAAGACGTTGTGGACTTCACTGCCATGTTGGGAACAGAAATGGCAAAGAAGTGGATATTCTGAGGAAAGTGTACAGGATGCCACTGTAAAATGTAATACGGATATGCCTAATAATAATCTATACTCATGTGTAAAGTTATAGAATTTTAAGTAATATAATTCTCACTGAAAAGTGTGAAAAACTGGTAGAAGGGCGAAACAAGGTCCTACAACCCGGGAGGATTGGACTGCCATGCTCTACTTAAAATATGTAATCTGCCCATGTGATTTGTTAAAGTGCCACAACTGTACAAATGTGTAAATTATGTTATGATGGATATTTAGCAAAAAGGACTGTGAGAAGGCTTTTCACCTCATATAATGCAGCCTTATAAACTGGACTCCTCCTCAAGGAGGAGATTCACTTAGGCTGACCTATCCGAGTCTTGGAGGTAGGCCTAGCTCAGATCTGCCCACCAATAATTCTGTGATGTCACCATGCTCTATATAAAGGGTGGGTGACGGAACTCTACACATGCTTTCCTGAATTTCCTGTGCCTGTGTTCCTGATCTTCCACATTCATCCTGCCTGATTCCAGATCCCACTGCAAAGCCAAAGCATAGCCGATTCCAGATCCCACTGCAAAGCCAAAACATAGCTGATTCCACTGCAAGGCCAAAGCATTGCCGATGCTATCCCCAGCAAGGCCTCAATCAAGAGAATCCCACTAAAGAAATCCCATTAACCAAAGGGAAAAGCTGTGGTATTCTTTTGGGAAGCATCATGAGACCAGCCTGGCTTTTTGCCCACTAACTGCATACCCGCTGAAACCCTGCCATCCAGCTGTCCTTGTTATCCGGTGACCAGACCTTTGCCCAGCTGTCTTTTGCCAGGACATTCCGCTATCCGGTGACCAGAATCTTTGGTGACCAGAGCACTGACTGTTCTAAAATCCCAAAGCTCAAGCGGGGAAGATGAGTATATCCCCGTCACAGAGAAATACATACTCTCCCCATCTTGACCCTTTGTCTTTATTCCACTCTCTAAGCAATCCTACCCATAACCTGGTAACTTTTTAAAACTGTTAGAATTATCTGTGCACCCTGTCCTTGACTTTCTAAGTTCAAGCGCCATCTCTCTATTAATTCTGTCTGTGTAGATCATAAGCCCTTAGTCATATTTTGAGTAATCAAACTAATTTCCACTTAAAGTTGAACGCTGGGGTGACAAGATTGACGTTGCGAATCAACCTTGGATCTTCCTGTGTCCCTCTTTAACAATATAGTCTAAATAATTTAGTTTAAGTAAAATGTATCTTTCTTTCAAAACCGATTTTCTCATTTTTAACTGCTCTGTTTTCCTAAAACCGAACCTCATTCTACCTTCCAAATATCTCTCAATTCACCAGCTAGAGCCCTCCTTTCACTTCTGTATTGTCCCTGTGCAGTGCATCTATCACCCTGCCCAAAACCTGCATTCCAATTCAGTGTTTTTCACCCGTTTTTTGAAAAAAAAGTTTTACATTTAAAGCTGAAAAAAGTGTAAATGCAACTTTTTCATGTGTGAATTCGGCTGCACTGTTTTTGAAGTTTAACCTGCTTTGTGAACTGTATGCTTTTGCGATACCTTGACTGATGATTGTTAGTGATATAACATCCCTAATACTGTGATAAATCATATGCATATCATTATTTAAAAACACATAATTAATTATTTGTCAAAAACCAAGTGTCATTTTAGGCCTTTGCAAATGGTTTAAAATCCCTGAATAACTGCTGCTTCTTTCTATCCACTAAGAGTTCGATTATTGGTGGGTTGAGGGAACATTGCAGGGGGAAACCTTAACTTGGGTGCTATCTATCCTAATTCAAAAAGTGCTCCTATTCAATTGTGCTTTGGTTATGTTCTACTAGAAGGTTAACCAAGTGCATTGCTTCCATTCCCTTTGTCATTATCACCCCATTGGTGATTGCTGGCCACTATTAATATTTGTGTGATTTTGTGAATTCTAAAAATAAATTAATATTGTGTCTTCAGCAACTGGCCTGGTTCATGGGCCATTGTAACCCAGGGTATTTGTAAAAGGGTGTGTGAGACGGGCGGGTACCGGTTCAATTTGAATTCAATTAAATTAAAGAAAAAGCATTCCTATTGAGCGCCACATCCCACGATAGAACCAAGTGTCCTGGTCCAGTGTGTGACGCCCGATTGGAATCCTTAACATTGTGCAATTTCCTGATAAACGCTGTAGAGAAGCGATACTAAGACTACTGCTAAATCTGTTGCCCTATGGCAGGATTTTGGCTAGCAGCCAGCAGATTAGACAGAGAGATTGCACAGCTCACAAGCGCTTCTCATCGGTTAACCAAACTCTGTACCACATCTTGATAGAGTGTGCTGGAAATAGAGCTCGAAGAACCTAAATATTATCAAGATTTGTGGAGCAATCGAGCTGGCTTGACTGCAGGGACTTTTGGCATCACCTATCCCCGGGGCAAGAAACCTTTCTATCATTGGAACTATTAATTACTTAAAATCTTGAAACTATATGAAGACCATACCCGGGGATTGGTGGGATGAAAATGGAAATTTGGAAAACTTTGTAAAAGCTTTCAAAGAATTGCATAATGTACTACTTTTCTGTTTGTGATATATTCCTGTAATTTTAAGAGAAAGGTGAAATGTTTTTCTTCTTTTAATTCTTTTATATGCTGCATTGTTATTTTGTGAAAAGTCAGATAACAATATTAATTAAAAAAATATATGTTTTGAGAGTTACAGTTGGGAAAAAATTATTTCTGTCAGAGACTCCAACTAAAGGCCCCAGGCAATAAAATCACCCAAGTACCTAGCCCCCGAAGAAGATTCACATAATGGGCATGGAGTTCAAATGTTGGGGTTTATAAACGAATATGCATTATTGTGCACATTCAATAAAATGTTTGTTAAATCAAATACTTCATATTTTTCAGATGCAATGTCAGGCCTAGTTAAACAGCACATGTGCTTCAGTCTACATATGACTCTGAGAAATGTGGCTTCCATACAGTATAAAGAACGACCACCATATGCACACCAAGTGATATCCTGTGTTTTGCAGCTAAAGCTGTTGGACAGCATCATCACTCGATGGGTGATTTTGTTAATAAGTTCATTTTTCATTTGTGTGTTGTGTCATTTTCCCAAATGCTGCCAAAGACACAGTACTGTGATATTCATAACAACCTGAATATGTAGAAATGAGAAGATGCCGTGATAATAAAGAGCATTGCCAAAGTGTTGAAGAGGAAGTACAAAGGTTAATGTATGTAACGGTTTCCAATTGGAGACAGGATCACAAAAATATACATTTTGTGTTTTGACCCGGTTAGTTGAATAACTGTAAACAATGAAGAATACATTTGAAATTTTAATTGTGATTGATGATTGCACTCAAAGCAGAAAAGGGGGAATTGTGGAAGCAGAATGTCATATGAACAGGCATTTCTAATAGGGTACAATGGAAGCCATGTTTATTGGTACTTAGACTCAGAAAGGTCCACAAGGCATTGTGACTACAAGCGTCAGGGCACCAAAGGAACTAGGCATTGCAAACAGACGCAGTATAGTGTGATTTATGACACATGACCAAATACAGCCAGATTGTGTGAGCGAACATGTTTTTTCCACGGTGAATTGTGTTTTTTGGGGTTGGTTCGGGGTACAACTTCTTCTGTTGGTGACCCTATTAGTAATCCATTGGGCAGTGTCGCGTCAGTGTGGTGATCGTTGGAGGAACCAGTACCCCTGCCTCCTTGCTTACTTAAGAAAAAGGTATTTCCCACACATTGACTGTGCAACACACAAGATCCAATTATGATTTCAAGTGGTTTATATTTGTAAGCAGATCAAGCAAAACATACATTTTATAAATGATGTGCCCACTGGTTGTTAACACGTGTTTCGGCCACTCAAGAGCCTTTCTCAAAACAAAATGATTTGGGTAAATTGATCATGTCCATATTGAAATATGCATTCAAGTGTGTCCCGGGATAATCCCTTCCTACTCAGAGCAAAGCGTTCCTCGCAACGGCACTGCAGGATGTTTTTTCCACGGACAGAAAAATGTGCATGGTTGTGACAACAAAAACATGTCTGGTGAAATTAACTGTTCTCTGCTAATTAGTCCACTTCAAATGAATTAAAAAAGGTTAACCAATTTACTTGTTCGGGGGAGTAATTATTGATAGACTGGTTATTCTGGCAAATTGTTCCCTTGCATTGTAATGAAAATAAACTGACTCTGTTCCTGTTGCAAAACCTAAATCGCAGAGTAAAGTTTGTTTGCTTTGATACCCATAACATATTCCACTTGTCATTTCCTATGTAGATGTTTTACATGCCCACTTAGAGTAGGAGGGTGGAGCCCAACTATAATTACAGAACATCTTCAGCTGTGCTCCCAGAAAATTTGTTAAGTGGCGACATACAGAAGGACATGGCGGTGGAGGGAGGTTACATTAAGTTATGTTATGTTGATTTATTTCGAGCACCACTGCCATTTGCATGGTCTCCAGGCGCTCAAGTGTCTCTTTAAGAAAAGTGGATAGAGTTATTTAGTGAGGGAGCGAGGGATAGGATAGAGGTTGTGCTCATCTGTTGGTGCGTGCAGAACGAACCAGGATAGACTGGCATCTGTGCATGTGAGCTAACTAGGTGTGATTTGTTATGTGCACTGAGTTTGTTGTGTCCGGAAACCTGACGTCCAGTGTCTGGGTTGTTTGTTGTTTGCCGGTATTGGATTTGTAGTACGATTTAAGATAGGTGTGTGGTTTGTATGTTTTTGGTGGGTTGTTTACCTAGCCCTCTGGGCGTGTAAATATGTGAGAGTTTTTGGGGATGTGGAAAAGAGAAGGGGGTGGTTGGTTGCCTTATGGTGATCTCTGTGTGTTGAGTAGTTTTATTGTTGGCTCTACATTCTGTATTGTCCCATGTTTGCATTGGTGCAGGTCTGTCGTTGGTGGAGGAGCGCACCTATGTTTATCTCTGTGAGTTGAATAGCCAGGTTTTTAGTTGTTTCCTGAATGTTAGGTGGTCTTCTGTCATTCTTGTTTCCTTTGGTATCAAGTTCAATAGTTTGGCTAGCAGATAGGAGAAGGCAGTTCCTCCAAATGTCCTTTTCTCATAGTGTCTTGTTTCTATTTGGAGGCCGTTGCTCAATCTTAAGTCTCTTCCTGGTTGGTAACATGGTGATTTTTGCTTGGAGGAATTTGGCTCCTTGCCTGTGTAGTAATGTATGTGCAATGCATAGGGCTTTGAGGTTAATGCGCTTCCATACTGGTAGCCAGTGTAGACTTCTCAGTGCCGGCGTGATGTGGTCTGTTCTATTTACTGAAGTATTTTGGATGTGTTGTAGTTATTTTGTGAGGTGATTATTTGTGCAGTCTATTCTCGATAATACCAGGGCCATGAGCAAGGGTTTTGTGTGGGAAATTGAGGTAAGGGAGGATCCCTCCTATTAATCACAGGAGGTAGACATGTTTTGCTGCTATTGCGTTGACTTGTGGTTCCAAAGAGAGGCCTTTGTCCATGAGGATTCCCAGATATTTTATCAGTGTCGATGTCTACGGTTGGGTTCTCATTCTCGGTAGCCAGGTCAGATATACCTGTGTTGCATTGTTTTCTGGTGGGGAGATCATTGTTTGGTTGGATTTAGCTTGAGGTTGTTCTTTGACATCCAGGTGTTTATTTTGGTGAGGCATTTGTTGAGGGTGTTGTCAGGGTCTCGGTCGGATGTTATCTTGAAGATGAGTTGGGTGTCGTCTGCGTGGCTGTAGGCTGTCAGTCCATGGGTTTGAATGAGTTTCACTAGGGGGTCATGTAGATGTTGAAGATAAGCCGCAGGTGATATTTTCAGTGTTTGATGAAAATTGAGGTTGGTCTGTCCTTTCGGTTTGGTCGGTGAGGGAAGATATCAGCCATTACAGTACACTGCTTTTAATGCCACATTCCTCTGTCTCTTTGTTAGTGTTGTATGTCTGGTTGTGTCAAAGGCGGCTCATATGTCCAGTAGTATGAGGACCGATTGGGTGCTGTTGTCTTCGTTTATATTTAGGTCATCCCATACGGAGAGGAGTAGTGCTGATTCAGTTCCTCTCATGGGACTGAAGCCAACTTGGGATTGGTCGAGTATTCCATTGCTTTCTACATGATTGAGTAGTTCTTTATAGACGTGGTTCTCAAGGATTTGCACCATGTATGGTAGATTTGATATAGGTCTGTAGTTAGTCTTCTGTATTTTCTGTCGCATCTTTTAGGAGGGGTTTGATGTACGCTGATTCAAATGATTTTTTTGTAGATACCCGATGGGCATGGGTCACTGGCAGTGTCTAAGTTGGTGTCTTTTATTAGTGTGTCAAAACATTCCTCGCTTATAGGTTTGAATCGATTGAGTGTGGTGGTGGTAGATGGAGTGCTGATTTCTGGGAGGGTGTTTGTGGCACTGCAGCCTGCATCAATGGTGCGTTGTATTGCTTCTATTTGTGCTCTTGGATGGATCGTGATATTGTCACATACAGTTTGCAGTGGTACAATGCAGTTGTCTCAAGAAGATTATTTTTTATTTCCTTGACGATTTTGAACATTTATTTTTGTGGGTTTGTTGCTGATTGGATTCATGCGGTGCAGTATATTTTTTTGGCTTTTAGGACTTCTGACTTGAATATTCGAATTTGTCACTGGAAGTTGACTTTGTACGATTGGTTATAGTGTTTTCTCCAACGTTTTTCCAGTTTACTTTTATTTTTTAGTTCCCTCCGTTCTTCTGTGAACCATCTCTCTGTGATTTTCTTTGGAGTGGGTTGGTAGTCTTGTAGGTTTGCTAATTGATTTAGCGCATCTCTGTTCCAGGTGTAAAGATTCTTTTCCACTGAGTCTGGTGTACTTCTATTTAGCTGCCGGTGTCGGGTTTTGTAGATTCCAATATATCTGTCAAGATTTCCAGTTTATTTTCCTTGTTGTTGGGAATTTTATGTTTGTGGGCATCATGCGGCTCAGGATTTTGATGGTGAATGGGATCATGTGATGTTTGCTCCACATGATTGATACTGGTGGAGCGGCAGTCGAGAGTCCATCTTTGCAGAAGATTGCATCTAAACTGTGTCCACGTCTAAGGGTCTGAGCGTTTACTATTTGTTTGAAGTGAAGGGTTTCCAGTAGGGCGCTGAGGGAGTTTGTTGTGGTTTCATTTTCTCATTTGAACCAAATGTTGAAGTCCCCCACAACAATTATGTTATTGTCATTGTTTGTAGAGAGGTTGGCTATGGTAGCAGTGAGATTTGTGGTGAAGTTGCGTTTGGAGGTGGGCGGTCTGTAGATCAGAAGGAACAGTAAGTTGGATTGGCCATTGATCTTGAATTTGACTAGGAGCGAATCACAGTCTACTTTGTCGTTCGAGGGGAGGAGTGTTGGGCAGATGTGATTTTTGTGCACTATGGTGATTCTTCCTCCCCTTCCGTTTTCTCTGTTAGAGTGTATTAGTTTGGAGTTGTCAGGTATGGTTTTGTGAGCAATTACTTTGTAGCTGTCAGATAGCCACGTTTCTGTGTGGAAGAGTGAATCTGTGCCATCTTCGCTTAAGAGGTCGTATATTTCTGTTTTGTGCTTTGCCATAGAGCATACATTGAGGGGACTGTAGTGTAGAGTGTGCAAGTTGGCTTGTTCTTTGTTAAGTGTCATTTCTCATGTTTCGTTGGGGCGTTGACTGTCAAATCTTTGTCTCTCTCTTGGGTAGCCTGTTTTTTGATGGGTGCACAGTTGAATCATCTGTCCCTTCATTGAGGAGTTCCATTCATTGCACAATGGGTTTCTCTGTTCTGATTCGTTGTAGAACTCTGTTCGGTTGTCTGTGTGGTCCTTTTTCCAATCTGTGGCCATGCAAGGGCTGTGAAAGGTTAGGGATTATATCTTAGATCTGATTCTTGTAGATGTCTTTACAAAGCTGTTTTCAATGTTGTTGCATTCTGTGTGTTTTAGTGGGTGGCTCGATTGTTTGGTGGGGTCCACTCTGGTATTCCTTAGGTCCTTTGTTGAGGGTTGTTTGTTTTCTGGCATAGTAGAATTGTAGGTAGTAGAAGATGAATAATATCTTTGTTCTTGTCTTTTTCCATATCTTTAGTTTGGTTACAGTCGGTTTATGGTGATTTTGAGGTTGTTTGTGAATTCTGGTGGGTATTTGCTGTTGTTCGATGAAGGTGTGGTTTCATTCGCCTTTCTAGTTCTGTTTTTTATTCTTGTGTCCTTGTCCTTCTTGTATAGGGGCATGTTGTGATTGAAGGGTTTTAGTGACTCTTGTGGTACGGTGTTGTACTGCGTATCTGGTTCTGCGTTAAGCTGTTTTGGTAGTAGGCTGCCTGGTTGAGAGGCTCTCTGTTGTTGATAGATCCTGTTGGTTTTGATCATGGTGGGTAAGCTGCAGTGTTAGATGATTGTTGGCTGGATAGATTGATGTGGGACATCCCACAGTGGTTGGTGACTCGCTGTGGTTATGTGTTTGTGGTGGCTTGCTTTGTCACAGAGTTCTTGGATTTGTCATTTCTTCCACAGTACCATGCCACAACCCTGACAATCTGGGTAGTGACATTCTGCAGGTGCAATGCCCACGATATGGTGGTAAATACCCAACTGGTCTCCTCTGTGGCCACCCAAAGGCCATTGCTGCCATCCAGCTGATTGATTTGCATACAAAGGCCCTGGTTCTGGCTCCCACCCTTCATTTTCAACTTTTTTATAGCTGCAGGTCTATTGCTCATGGCATTACCCACATTTATGGGAAACATCCTTTATGACCACCATCTGCACCCTTGCAAGATCTCCATGCACACACTAGCTTGCCTCCATCTCCTGCAGTTGACACATGATGACTATGTGGACTTCTGCAAGTAGAGGGTCACCTCCAGGATCGATGTGGGTTAGCTATGCAGCATTATGCAAGACTTGGGCAAAGTGTCTGACTTGAAACTGGCCAGCCTCTCGATTCACTGGCTCCCGAACACCTGAGCAGAATCCCTCTTACTGGCTACTGAAAAATAAGACAATTTAAAAGAATCTTGACTTTGTGAGGCCATGTCTGCCTGATCAACTATCTCATCCCCAGTGGCGTGTGGCCAACAGCTGGAGAATGAGCACTTAGCTCTCTGCAACTCCCGGGCCACCAATGGATATCCTGCTGAAATTCTGCTTATTCTGTTAATACTTGCAGTACTGGGGTGAGCCCCAACATTAGGATCCCCAGGGGCACATTTGGATGGGTGCACATGAAAAAGAATACACTACGGGCGCCCTGGTGACAGGGGCCGGGATCCACATTCTGCAGCAATAGCTGGGAGCTTAAGATGGCCACTGGCACTGCTGGAAGATTGCTGTGACGACTTTCGGGCTTCATTGCTGATGGATAGAGGTGGAGGCAAGAGGATTGGAAGGCTGTGTGGTGGCGACGGCCGATCTGGGCCATGGTCAAGGTGCAGATGGAGAAAGCGCCTGCCAGGCGTGCGACCGGAGAGTGTGCTCGGACCCTCAGAGGTGCATAGGAGCATCAGCACTCTTCCAGTGGGAGAAACAAACAGCAGGGTACCCGCCGCTCGAGTCTCAATGAGAAGGCTCTGGGGAGTATCCGGGAGTTCCTCGCCAGATACGCGTCGACAAGCTGCGGAGACCGCTGACTGCAAGGAAGAGCAGTGAAACTGCACCAGAGCTGGGAGACAGTGCCGGTGAAGTGGAAGGACTGTGGGTACCGCAGGCTACATTTCAGGCGGAAAGCAGCTGCCACAAGAGACGCACTGAGGTGGGTTGCTTGTTGGGGGCTGGCAGGGGACCCAGAGTTGCGATCCTCTATTACACCTGCAGGAAGAACAGTGCAGCAGGAAAGGAGCTAACACAGACTGGCTGGCCCTTAGAGGTGAAGGAAAAGACTAGGTAGCATATTGGAAACAGTTCCCTGAACGAGGGCTAGAAACATCCAACATAGACCCTGCTTACTTTGAGCGCCCAGTTGGGGACTAGTAGGGAAAGCCTCACTAGGGGCTGCAAGAAGTGTTGTTGTGGACGGGAGGTCAGTTGCGGGTGGTGCCCTTGTATCAGGAACCCGGGCAGGAGAGGTGGGTTCATTCGTGCCACGCCTCAGGAGGGTGCAGTGACTTGGGCACTAACCTGGCAATCAAAGTGGTCAGCATCGGCAAACCATGGTGAAAGTACAATAGAGGATGGAGAAGTACACTGACCCTTGATGGAGGCTATTCAGGCCACTAAAGCCTCCCTAGAGGGTGGTATAAAAGAGGTGGAGGTGGATGTGTCCTTGGTAAGAGCAGACCTGTGGAGGTTGTGTGAAAGGGTCACGAAAATGGAACAGAGGTTGAGCACAGTGGAGGATGATCTGCAGCACCTCAAGAAGCAAGTGGCTGGCCTGGTGGGAGCAACTAGGGCGCTGGAGTCAAGAGCAGAGGACGCAGAGGGCCGCTCCAGGCACTGTAATATTAATCTGGTGGGGGTTCCCGAAAGAGAGGAAGGACACAGTGTGGAGCTCTTTGTCGAACATCTTATCCTAGAGACTTTGCATGTGAAGGGGCTTTTGAAATTCTTTACAGTCGAAAGGGCACATATGGTGCCGGGCAGAGCCCCACCTCCTGGGAGGCAACCAAGCGTGATAGTGGCCAGGATCTTGAATTTCCGGGACAGAGACGCTATCCTGCAGGAAGCCCGAAAGGTTGGCTATTATGAGGTGGGCAATATGAAGTTGCGCATCTTTCCGGACTTCATGCTGGAGGTGCAACGGCCGTGGAGAACCTATGAAGCAGTGCAATGGTGCCTTAGAGAATTAAATATCAAGTACATGATGTTTTTCCGAGCCAAGTTAAAGGTCATTGCAAATGGCAAGTCCTGTTTTTTTGCGATGATGTAGGGCGTGTGGAACTTGTTGGTCTCGACGACACAGCGCCCCGGCCCACGGCGAGAGGGGACTGTCCTTGGTTGGGGATGAGGTGGGAGTGAGGTCAATTTGCAGTGGGCCACACAGGGGCTGCAACCGGGGTGGTGGGATTGGTGGTGGTGGGAGCAAAGGATGATCATAGTAACGGGTGGGACGGGGCAAGGAGGGGAAAGGAGGGAAGCATCCCCAAATCTACTGTAGTTTATGGAGGGAGGAGTGGCATGGAGAGATTGTCTGGTGGATCTAGTGTATTGAGGAGATCAGGGGGGTTTAGTTTTGGGTGTAGGAAAGGTGTATGTGAGGGATTGTGGGGGGAGTTGGCTGCGGCCTGGTTTGGGGAGAGTTGGGGCAGATGGAGGGGAGGTGGGTGGAGCAGGGGGAGTTGTTGACAGATGTGAGAAGAGGAATGGGGAAATCAGGGGTTTGGGGGGGGTTGCTGTGCAGACAGTTTGGGTGTGTTTATTCAGGTGCCAGGGTTAGTGATCGAGTCGACAGTGCAGGCTATGGTGAGAGCTCTGGTACAGAATGGGAGCGGACTGCGTGGTGTTTTTAGGACAGATCCGGTATGGGGGGGATAGCTTGGTGGTTGGGACTTGGAATGTCCGGGTGTTGGGCAAAAGGCTTAAATGTCAGCGGGTTGGAGGATTCTTGAGATGGCACAGGGTTCAACTAGCCATGCTTCAGGAAGCACGTATGGTGCGGAAAGATTTGGACTCCCTCAGATGACAGTGGGGGGACAGTAGTGGTCATGTCCGATTCATCATATGCTAAAGGGGTCCTGATATGGGTGGCGTCAGGGGTTCCTATTCAGGTGGATAAGGTCTTGACCGATGATGTGGGGAGGCCGGTGGTGCTCCTGGGTACGCATGAAGGGAGGCACATATTTGTGGTCAACTCCTTTGCGCCTCATGTGGATGATAAAGACTACTTCCCCTCAGTGTTAAGTCTGGTGGAGGGTATAGGGAATGACTGTTCAACATAGAGGGGACGATTTTAATTGTCTTTTGAATCTGGATTTGGATAGTACAGAGAAGTTGGGTCCACTAAAGCAGCAGGAAGCAGCATTAATGCAGAGAGAAGTTGGGGACCTGGATTTGGTGGAATTGTGGCGAGAGTTGCACAGACAGGAGCAAGGCTACTCTTACTTTTCAGGTGTGCATTGCTCTTACTCTTGTCTGGATTACATCTTTGTGGGGGCAGAAGAATTACACTCCTTTGCTAGTACGGTATTCCTGTGGAAAGTCCTGTTGGATCACTCTCCCTTGTTGATGTGTTTGCAGGGACTGTGGCAGAGTTCACCGATACTGTTATGGTGCTTACGAGTTACGGCCCTTGAGGACGTGATGTTCAGGGAAACGTTACGAGCAGAGAAAGTGCAATTTATTTGCATGAATGAGGGGTCGGTGGATGCAGCAGGGACCCTCTGGGAGGCTTTCAAGGCTACAATCCGGGGGGTCTGTATATCCAAGGTCACAGGGGTAAGGCGGACACTATAGGACACATTGCGAAAGATAGAGATGGTGGTGTCGGATCTGGGAAGGGACTTGGCAGACGGGTGGCAGACGGGGGAAGAATTGGCGATGGTAAAGGCTTCTCATCGGGAGGCGCAAGATTTATTATTGAACTTTGGTGGGAGCCGGCGGGATGTACGGATTCATGGGGAAGGGGACAAGTCTGGGTGATCACTGGCCTGGTGAGCAACCTCGGCATAATATTGCACATATCAGGCGGGAATCGGGAAACTTGGTCAGTACCCAGGAGCAGATTAATGAGGCATTTTGGCTCTTCTACCAGTCTTTGTACACAAGTGAGGGCACATACTCCAAGGCCCAGGCGGAGGAGCTGCTGGACTTGTTTCAGTTGCCGGTGTTAGCTGGAGACCTCAGGGAAGAGTTTGAGGTGCCTATTGAAGAATCTGATATAGCTCATTCATTGCAGTCTATGAAAAAGGGTAGATCTCCATGAAGTGATGGTTTCCCGGTAGAGTTCTATTGTCAGTATGCAGATATGCTGGTCGCTGAGAATACAAGAAGGCCTTTGAAATGGGGGTTCTCCCTGCTTCGATGAGGATGGTGGTCATAACAGTCCTATTACAGGAACAGAAGGACCCCCTGGACTGCACATCCTACCGCCCTATTTTACAACTAAATGTAAATGCGAAGATTCTGAGGAAGATCCTGGCCACCAGATTGCCCAGGGTGGCTCCGGTATTGATATATTCCGATCAGTGCAGATTCATAAGGGGACGGAATACCACAAGTAATTTATGCCGCCTGCATCATGTTATGGATCAGGTCAAAGACTCTGAGGGGGAAATGAATGCCGATGAAGGCCTTTGATTCTTTGGAATGGGAATGGTTGGTTATGGTGTTGGAAGCCTTTGGGTTTGGGGACAACATGGTTATTACTTTTATACAATAGGCGGGTGGTGAGGGTGAAAACAAATGATTGGGTATTGTTGCAGTGGAGATGGATGCCACAGGGGTACCCGGTCTCACCGATTCTATTGTCAATGGCATTGGAGCCGCTAGTGTGGTTTCTTAGGAAGGAGATGAGTGAGGAAGGGATACTAGTAGAGGGTGAGACATATCGTCTCTTTATACGCAAATGATCTGTTGATATACATGAGAAATCTGCTTGACAATATGCAAAGGCTGTTGTAAATACTGAGGAATTTTTGGATGATGTCAGAATTCTGCATTAATAAACAAAAGTCCTTGCAGTTTCCGTTCGGGGGGTCTCTGTGGTCGTGATCTAGAGGCCCTTCCAGATTGGGGGATACGATGAGAAGGGGAATCATTTCGGTGTCTGGGAATCCAAAGGTTTCACAGTATAGAGGAAACGTTTGTGTATAACATGGGCAGGGCATTGTCAGGGATAGGTAACTCGATTCAATTTTGGAAAAAGTTACTGATATCCTTGATGGGGAGGGTGGCACTTTGTAAAATGGTTATACTCCCAAGACTGCTCTATTGCTTCACCAATGTCCCTTATGGCACTAAGAAGGTTTTTCCAGGATGTTGGATGTGAAGGTTGGTGAACTGCTGTGTAATGCAGGAAGGAGGAGGGTCTCGATGGAGACCTTGCTGCTTACGCGGCTAAAGGGGGGTCTCAATTTACGAGATTATGAATGTTACTTCATGGCTGCACAATTGCAGGCGGTATTAGTGTGAGCGGACACAAGGGGGGGATTACTGACAGGGCTGCTGGGAGCCCTTCCAGTGCATCGGCCAGGAATAGATTTGCTGTGGGGCACATTGGGAGGAAAGTGGGCCACCAATGTTTTTCAGGTGGTATGAGATGTCTGGAGGAAGCATCTGTGGAAACTGCATGTGGCAGGGTTATATAGCGCTGATTTGCCGTGGAGTGTGGACATGAGGCTTTGATCAGCATTGGGGATATTGGGGCTCTCAGACCTGAGGGATAGGGGGTGTCAGACAGTGGGGGATTTGTTTGAAGATGGGAGGCTGATGATCTTTGAAGGGTTGAGGGCCTGGTATGGGGTTACGAAAGGGCACTTCCTAACATATGGAACAGTGACAAAATGATTGGCCGCCATGTGGAAGTTAACCCCAGAAGAGCTGAGCACAAGCCCACTGATGCAGGTGCTGCTCACACAGGATGGCGGTCCAGGATTTCCTGAATTTTTCCCCTCGAAAGACCTGGTGGTCAAGATAAGTGGAATAGGGACATGGGATGCCACATTTCAGAGGGGGAATGGACAGATATGTGGGTAGTCTGCATGGTTTTGAGGAATGCTAGGTTCCAACTTGTTCAATTTAACATTCTACATAGGGTATATGTGACTCTGATCAAACTGCACGCAATGAACAAAGACCTGAGTCAGGACTGCCCCCGATGTGGGACCGGACCAGTGGGAATTTGACACATGTTATGGGGGTTCTCTGTTGTTGCACTTTTTTGGCAAGCAGTGATTTCAAATGTAAATGAATTGTTGGACTCCAGTTAGGAATGTATTCTCGGGTGGGGAAACGGCATAACACTAGAAACCGCTTGGCTCAGTTGTTGCTGATATTAGCTAAAAGGCGGGTAGCCTTTGCCTGGAAGAAGCCCCAGAGTCTGTCCATGGGCCACTGGATGGGAGATATCTGTTCGTGGGGGGTGGCGGAGTTGCATATTTTACAAAGAGCTAGGGTCCCCGAGACAGAGGAAGGGGTGATGGTGGACTGGGGCCAGTTGCTAAATTAGTTACGTTCCTCTTCAGACTTGAAACCCCCTTGAGATTGATGAGTGGGTTGGCAGCATGTTCAGAGGTGGGACAGAGAGGAGTGCGGGGGGTAGCAGGATAAGGTATCTCCAGGGGGTGGGGTGGTTGGTATGCTGGGGATGTACCCTGTTCTTGACCATATGATGATACCAGTTACTATACATACTGTATTGGGGTTTCTATGCATACTGAAAACTGAAATAAACAAACATTTTTTTTTGTTAAACGATCCCATCCCTCAGCACAGAGCTTGGCTGTTGGGAACCTCACATCCCTGCTTGCCTTCTGCGTCCTCCCGTAGCGCAGCCTCAAAAATGTCATTTCACACATTGAACGGTGAGCTACAGATTTAAATGCAGCAGCAATTAGCAAGGAATGGGCGATTATAGATAAAATGCCCTCCAGTTATGTGCCTTATGCAAACGTGTGGGCAGAGCCCGCACAAGGTAGTTGCCTCTAATGTAAAATAGAAAATTAAGGTTGAGCAGATAGAACAGGGTGTTCATCAACTAATGATAAGCCCATTTCTTTGCCATGTGGTTGATCCGAAGGCCGAGGATGTTTGATTTGACATTCCCAAACATATTATGACACCCCCTATATCTTTCATATTGACCTTGGTGATGAAGGACACGGTTCACTTGATTCAAATTCTTCTTCCTTCAGGGCATATTGTTCAAATCCATGCCCTCATAAAGGTTTCTGTGTAACTGTTCTGTGGGTGGAGGGGGGATCCTGAGGACGCCCCATATCAGGAACATTTGCTTCATTCTGTGTACAGCTCTCATCCCCCCATGATCTGTTATGTTACTTGGCATTTATATAGTGCCTTATGTATCATTGGTATGATCTCAAAGTGCTGGTAGGTTGAACGCCCTCGGGAACCGTAGTCAAGTCAGTAGAGAGAGAGAGAATGTCGTAAAGTGCGTGGTTGCACCGGATATGTGTGAAGCTGGTGTGGTTGTTGCATGATAGCTGCTTCTTAGCGGTAGGTGTGGTGCTGAGGAAATCAGTTGGATGTGTTCAGTCTGGAAGTTCTGGCTGCGTTAGGCCTGAGGAGACGCCTAAGCTAGCTGGAGTGTGCTCAGCTAGCTGTGTTTTATTAGAATGATGGGTAGTTTGAGGGGTCATGGTAGTATGAGAACAGCTATACTGAAAGTGTTATAGTATTGCTGTGTTCTAGTTGACTGGTGGTGTATAGGAGAGAGTAAGCGTAGTAGTGTGTAGTGTAATCAGTAAAGTGCATGAGACCAGGCATACCCAAAGATATTGGGAATACGTTCTAGATTCTGCTTTAACACAGTAAAGCTTTTAGGCATACTTTTAAGTTTAATTTTAACACAGTGAGGCTAATTAGGGCACACTCAATGATGTTGGGAGTACCTTCTCGATTCAATTTTAACATAGTAACGCTACTAGGTATACTTTCTGAATTCAACACTAGCATAATGACGCTATTAGGGCATGCTCAATGATGTTGGGCATGTCATTTAGATTCAACTTTAACAGTAACGCTAATAGGCATACTTTCTAAGTTCGATTCCAACACAGTGACACTGTTAGGCATACTTTCTAAGTCCAATTCGAACACAGTGACGCTAATAGGCATACTTTCTAAGCTCAACTTTAAAACAGTGACGCTATTAGGCACACTTTCGAAGTTCAACTTTAATACAGTGGCGCTGTTCGGGCACACTCAATGGTGTAGGGAATGCCTTCAAGATTCAACTCTAACACAGTGACTCTATTAGGCACACGTTCTAATTTCAAGACTAACACAGTGACGTTATTAGGCACACTTTCTAAGCTCAACTTTAACACAGTGACGCTATTAGGCACACTTTCTAAAGTCAACTTTAATACAGTGGCGCTGTTAGGACACACTTAATGGTGTAGGGAATGCCTTCAAGATTCAACTCTAACACAGCGACACTAGTAGGCAAACTTTCTGAATTCGACACTAGCACAGTGATTCTATTAGGCAACTTTCTAAGTTCAACACTAACACAGTGACGCTATTAGGCAACTTTCCAAGTTCAACTCTAACATAGCGACACTATTAGGCACACTTTCTGAATTCAACACTAGAACGGTGACGCTATTAGGCACACTTTCTAGTTTCAACACTAACACAGTGACGCTATTAGGCAACTTTCTAAGTTCAACACTAACACAGTGACGCTATTAGGCAACTTTCTAAGTTCAACTCTAACACAGTGACGCTATTAGGCACACCTTCTAGTTTCAACACTAACACGGGGACGGTATTAGGCAACTTTCTAAGTTCAACTCTAACATAGTGACGCTATTAGGCAAACTTTATGAATTCAACACTACCACGGTGACGCTATTAGGCAACTTTCTGAATTCAACACTAGCAGAGTGACACTATTAGGCACACTTTCTAAGTTCAAATCTAACATAATGACGCTATTAGGTACACTTTCTGAATTCAACACTAGCACGGTGACGCTATTAGGCAACTTTCTGAATTCAACACTAGCACAGTGATGCTATTAGGCACACTTTCTGAATTCAACACTAGCACAGTGATGCTATTAGGCACACTTTCTGAATTCAACACTAGCACAGCGATACTATTAGGCACACTTTCTGAATTCAACACTAGCACAGTGATACTATTAGGCACACTTTCTGGGCAACTTTCTAAGTTTAACTCTAACACAGTGACACTATTAGGCACACTTTCTGAATTGAACACTAGCACAGTGATGCTATTAGGCAGCGTTCTAAGTTCAGCTCTAACACAGTGACGCTATTAGGCATACTTTCTGAATTCAACACTAGCACAGTGACGCTATTAGGCACACTTTCTGAATTGAGCACTAGCACCGTGATGTTATTAGGGAACTTTCTAAGTTCAACTCTAACACAGTGACGCTATTAGGCACACTTTCTGAATTGAACACTATCACAGTGACGCTATTAGGCACACTTTCTGAATTGTGCACTAGCACAGTGATGCTATTAGGGAACCTTCTAAGTTCAACTCTAACACAGTGACGCTATTTAGGGACACTTTCTGAATTCAACACTAACACAGTGATGCTATTAGGCAACTTTCTAAGTTGAACTCACTAACACAGTGACGCTATTAGGCACACTTTCTGAATTCAACACTAGCACAGTGTTACGCTCACCTGGCTCCCACGGGGGCGTCGATCGGAACTGGGCCCCTTTGTTTCCACCAGCGTGACGCGTAGCGCCGAGATGACTGACTGGACTGGCCCACTCAGCCTAGTTTGTCTGGCTCGCAGGAATATCCTTCTGCAAAGGAGAAAGGGGATTAACCACCCGTGGAATTGAGCGTTAAAACTACCCCCCCCCCGTTATCTTCCCACAGATCACTCTTGATATCTCCTCTTTAGTCTCACCTGATGGTTTGGAAGTATGAGCTCTCCATCCTGCATCAAACGCAGGGGCGCGTAGATGACCAGTTACTTCACTGGTGTGGAGGAATTGGCGAGTTCCAGAGCGGTATTGACTCTAAGAATCCAGGCAAGGCGCCGTGAGACGGTAAGTAGAAAGAGTTCAAAATGTCTGACCTTCACTCTGTCCGATTCCTTGCAGGTTGCCGGTTTGCCGTCACAAAGAGTTCCACGTGGCAACCGGTAAGATTTAGGTAAGTCTATTGTGGAGATAGGTTTTCCGCTATAGTCCTTTGTTTTCCCCTTAGGCGCCGGGGTACGGCGAAGATGCAGTGTAAGATGCGCCGACCCGAGATGGGCTAATTACCCCCTGTGGTAAATCAGGTAAGTCTTGGGGGAGCAGCTTGCCTTATTGTCCTTTTGTTTCCCCTTAGGGGCCGGGGTACGGCGAAGATGCTGTGTAAGCTGCGCCGACCCGAGATGAGCTAAGCACCCCCTGTGGTAATCAGGTTAGTCTTTGGTGGGTAGCTTGCTTACTTGTCCTTTTGTTTTCCCTTTGCTCACCTTGTTGTTCTTGTCTCCCTAGGAGTCGGCGAGTGGCCGGGAGATGCTGAAGATCGCGATGGAATGCGGAGATGTAGCGAAAGCCGGTGAGTTCAGCGCGGCGCCGCGATATGCGAGACGACACACGTGTGACTTCTTGCTTCCAGCTCGAGTGCATGATGGATCAAGGATTCAGGTAAGGATTACTGTGATGCTCCTGTTCTAACCTCTTCTCCTTCTTTCTTCTTATTTCTAGGAGCTCCGGGCTTGAAGCGGGCGTGGCAGAAGACTGGAAGCTGCTGCAGACACGGTGAGCGTTACGCTGCTGGATGCAGAATAACGCGAAGCGTGTGCTGCTGTTCGGGCGTTGTTTAAATAGCCTTGGAAGAAGTTCCAGGTAAGTATCCTTCCATAGCCCCACCCAAGTAAAAAGTAGTCCCTCAGGTAAAATAGTCCCTCCTAAGCCTCATTTGGCTTGAGGCATTTTGCAGCATGGTCTGCACCAGGTAAGTATGCAGCATGGTCTGCATCAGGTGGGTTTTTCTACTATGAGCCTGGCGCCCATGGCGCCAGGACTGACTTTATGTTTATGAGCCTGGCGCCATAGGCGCCAGGACTGCACCCAAACAGCCCCTAGCTGGGGTCTTTGGGCGCGCTCAAAATGGCATGATGCCTGCTTTCGGGGTTGCTGGGCCAGATCTGGTTTCCCGGGGGCAGGCATCATGATACACAGTGATGCTATTAGGCAACTTTCTAAGTTCAACTCTAACACAGTGCCGCTATTAGGCACACTTTCTGAATTAAACACTAGCACAGTGATGCTATTAAGCAACTTTCTAAGTTCAACTCTAACACAGTGACGCTATTAGGCACACTTTCTGAATTAAACACTAGCACAGTGATGCTATTAGGCAACTTTCTAAGTTCAACTCTAACACAGTGACGCTATTAGGCACCGTTTCTGAATTGAACACTAGCACAGTGACGCTATTAGGCACACTTTCTGAATTCAACACTAGCACACTGATGCTATTAGGCACACTTTCTTAATTGAGCACTAGCACAGTGATGGTATTAGGCAACTTTATAAGTTCAACTCTAACACAGTGACACTAATAGGGTGTCGATAATCGTTGGGCATTCGTATATGACTGATGTTACACAGTAAGACTTTTTTAATTAGGAGTGGTAGGGCTTTCTGGCGTGAAGTAATTGCTTCAGTCCCCACCCTTGCCACACTCACGTTTCGGTCGGTGCTCGTTGATGGCGGACTACTGGGTTCTTGCTTCTCCTGCGGATACCTGTAGATATGATCCAGAGCCGTCTCTTTGGAGCCGTCCTTTGTCTCGGGGTCCTTGGCCGAAGGGGGCTGCCAGGCAGAGGGCTGTCCTGGAAGGGCTAGTTAAGACCAGTAGGGGTGGTCCAATGGAAGGGGGTGGGTGGGACGGGAGGCGGCCGGGGAATCAGGAAGAGGGTGCAGGGAGGGAAATAGAGCTGGTGGGGCACAACGAGTCCTTAGACTCAAACGAAACGCACTCTGACCAATGGTATGGGGTGGGCAGTTCGAGGGGGCAGGAAAGCACAGGGAAACCAGGAAGAGGAAGCGGGTGGGTTAGGGAGGCAGGCGGTCAAGTGGGGGGCTTGGGGCCAACAACATAGAGGGCTAAAACTTACCTAATGCTCCTACCAACACTCACCGGCTTCCATGTGGGAAATGGAGCCGCTGGGGCACAACGAGTCCTTGGACTCAAACGAAACGCACTCTGACCAATGGGAGGGGGGGAGCGTGGATCGAGGGGACAGGAAAGCCCGGGGGAACCAGGAAGAGTAGCAGGTGGGTTAGGGAGGCAGGCGGTCAAGTGGGGGGCTCGGGGCCAACAACATAGAGGGCTTAAACATACCAAATGCTCCTACCAACACTCACCGGCTTCCAGGTGGGAAAATCGCAGTGCAGGAGTCCCCAGAAGTCCTCCCTCTTGTCCCCGCGACCGAGGCCCAGGAACAGAGATCTGCAGAGCTGCACAGGAACAGAAGTCATCTGCTGCACTTTTTCTTCAATACAAAAGGTACTGTAAAGTCTGTGTCGTGCTTAGTGCACTGTTGCCTTGTGTTGGAAAGGCAGGCACTGGAAAGGCATCCCCCACCTGAGATGCAGCAGGAGGGTTGATTTTCCATGCCCCGGGATGGCAGTGTAGTATATGCGGATGGCCTGAGCAGCCGCCCTCTATTTATCTGGCCACCTGCCCATCCAGCTTTCTGTTAATCACCATGCCTCTTCATCAGACTGCTTCTCAGTTCTACTTCTCCCTCTGCATCCCAGTCCACCACTTGCTAAATGATATAGACTCCATATAATTCCTCTCTAGCAGTATCACAGATACTGTGTATTTAGCATGCATATATTCTCAATATGCACTAAGTATGCTCTGGATTCATTCTACATATCCTGTATGCTCATAGTATACATAATAATATTTGGTTTTCCTATAGAACTTCATGTCAGGTCCCTCAACCTTCTACATCTTGTGATAGTTCACTAATGTAATGTTGAACAAGTTTTCTACCTTGGAAGGTGAAGGGCTGAGTCCGTTTTAGATTCAAGCGTACAGGGCTTCTCGCTGATAATGACCCATTCCCAGCTCATCATAAAGATGTTGCTTAACATGTGGTTAAGCTCTTTAAATCCATACTTTAAAATATATTTGTATCAGCTAGAGGGAAGAAGATATGTGGTCAAGTATCTAAAGTGTAATCTGGATTCAAATATCAGCTTCACCTCTTATCCAAATGTGTAATCAAAATCAGATAATTTTATGTCACTGTGATGACTATGTCAACATTGGGATGCCAGGCATGGGCTTTGTCTTGCAGATGGGGAGGCAGGGTGTTGGGCACATTTTTTGTGTTGGTGAGAGTGGGGAGGCAGGATGCCAGGTATTGGTTTCATGTTCTGGGTGGGTAGGAAGTGCCCCAGGCATGAGTGTTGTGTTGTGAACGGTGGGGAAGCAGAAACGCCAAGTTTTTTAAGTTGTGAGGGGTGCGGTGGCAAGACACCAGATATAGGTGTTGTGAGTGAGCAAGAATTCAGGTATGGATGTTTTGGGGCTGGTGGGGGGGGTAGAATTCCAGGTCTGCGTTTTGTGTTATGGTCGATGAGGAGGTAGGATGGCATGTGGAGAGGCAGGACACCATGTCTCATTGGTTGTCGGCTCAGCTCATGGTTAACGCACCGGGCCAAGCCAGATCCCCTGGCTCGGCTCTTGCTTGACCCTACCCATGAATTCTCTTGCTCTCCCACTTTTCCATCCGGATGTCGAGCTTGATCATCATCTACCTCCAAACTAATGTCCACTTGAGTATGATTTACAAGGTCCACAATATCAAGCAAGAAGTGGACCCACATCCTGGCCCCTGATTTCATACTGCCCCACTGGGGTGCATAGTGGTGCATAGTGATGTCTCCTGGAACTGCACTCCAACTGAATTTGCTTTATGCAGTCGCAGGGGCGCTATACACTCCTCAGACACAACAGGTGGGCCTTACCTCTCCACAGAACAACACGCAGATTGTCTCATTGTCTTGTCACCACTCAAAGCAGCCTTATGTTAGGCGTTACCCCTGTCAGGTTAGCGAGACATCCCAGTACAATGGTCGACCATACACCCACAGTCTTCACCTTTGCCCACCTCATCCCGGAATGCTGTGGTCAATGGAAGACAGCACAGCCCCAAGACAAAGGCACTAAAAAAGGAGGCCCAAAGAAAATGCTCAAACCGCACAGTATCTCAGAAGATACAGGGGATATAATAGCAAAGGTTAAGTATCCTGACCACCAGCCCTCCACTTGCCAGTATACTGGAGAGAGGGGTTGCTGCTTGCTGTCTGTGGGTTCAGACTCTGCTGCTGCTCATGTAAAAATAGAAAAGAATAGGTATCTCCAGATTCCCTGTTTCCTCTCTAGCTGAAATGTCCATGAAGGTATCAAGGCCCTGAAATCCACCTGTGGATGCTCCAGCAGTTTGCAAAGACATCTCTGTGGTGCAGTGTTTCTATTGTACACCCAGGTAGGCAAGGAAGGGCAGATTCTTCATCAAAGGCATTCAATTATGTGTTGCAAGTCACCATTCTCGTTATTGTTAGCTGAATCTGTCTCACCTTCCTGCTCCATTGCTGAGGAGAAAGGGACTTTGTCCTGCCGACTCAGTTTTCCATGCTCCCAGGGATACAACTTGTAGACCTTCAGCGATACATTGAGGTGAAATATTGTATACAAGGGAGGTGTTTTCTGCTCAAAGTAAATTCCTGTAGCCTCGCATCTGTGCAGCTTGATTATGGCAGCTCCCTTGGCTGCTGGACGCTGCCTGGTCCAAGTCAGTTGACGGCTAGGGATGTCCAGGCGGGTCTCCTGTGGGGGACAACTAGAACCCAAGGTGTTCACCATGGCACAGTACCATGGCTCAGTGTAATGTGACTGAGTGTACCCCAAAGATTGTGCCTCCTACCAGGCATTCTCTTGGACTGCATATTAGTTATCTCCATGTACCCAGCTGGAATACATAAAATATGTTAGAACAGTCTCAAGTAGATTAAGAAAGCGCAGACTATACAAAGCCCTGTACGTGGTATTTTCACATAAGCTATGTGGAATTCTTGTAATATATACACACCCCAAATGGAGTAGAAATGGATCCCTGAAAAATCCAAGCTTTGGTAGTGTAATTTAGTGCTTGGAAAACATGTGGTTCCTCTAATTCTCCAACTTTTGCAGGCGGTTCATTTCTAATTAATCATGCTTCATGCTCCCTTTGACACATGTCCTCAATAAAGGTACACACCGCTAATGTGATGCCGGACCCCAGACCTCCTTCCTTCACGGAAAGGTCTGTAACCTAACTCGGCAGCCAGATTCTGCCTCTTAACATCTGTCCACTGGGGATGGCTGGGAGGCTTTCCTCTGCAGGGCTCATAAAACCATCAGTGTGCAGCATGGTAAGGGGCCTGGAACGGGGATTGCAACACAGATATGCAGAATTGTGATTTGGAAACCTAACACTTTGTCTTCAGTCAGGATCTCCCCAATGGTGGAGTCAGGTGCAGGTTTTAGGGGATGATTGGTGTGGGACTGTTTGAGCAATCTAAGAATTATGATATCCAGGGATCCTACAGACCATCAACACTTGGGGCCATTGCCTGTCTAATCTATTAGCTATTGTAAAGGAATCTTTAGGATCCAGACCACCTAAAGTTGTTCCTGACTTCTAACCACTTGAGCAGGGGTATCTGATCGTCTTGGGTATTATAACAACCTGACTGCAGGTTCCAACAAGGAAACATGAAAGACTGGATGGATATTCTACTGATTCACAGATAGTGTTGGCTACATACAGCGGCACAGTGTATCTGAGTTTCAGTTTCCTTGTGCTGTGAGTGGTGGGCAGACATAACTGGCCTCTGGGTCAGTACATGGGAGCATTTGTCCTAATTTGTGTATTGTTTAGCAGTTGAACCATGCGCTTGTTGTAGGCCTCTCACTGCAACCTGGAACCCTTCTTGAATCATCTGTGTAACACTGTCCAATGCTGAAGGGTGGTTCTTTCAGCCTATTGCTTTAAATGTTGGAGTTTAGGATGCAACACATTGGATACATGTCTAGGGTGGCTATCAGGACCAAACCGAGTGAGTTGTAAGAGGCGAATTCCTCAAGAAACAGCCAAGAGACCCAATCGAAAGAGGTTTCCAATTTTGACCAGTGGTGCGGTTAGACCTTTGTTTTAACTGTCACTTTGAGGGTGACAGGCAGATGTGAACATTATGGTAATTTCTGAACATGTTCTGACGTCTCTCCATAATGTTAAAAAAACGGAGTCTATTAATAATAAGTACATACGTTTTTGGGGATACCATGGTGTCTGAAGATGTGAGGCACGAAAGATGAAGTCTATAGGACCCATTTGATAAGGACACTTAGGAATCGGTGGAGGTTGCAGTAAGCACACTTGTTTGGCTAAGGGGGTCTTGTGTGTCGAAATGGTACACTCGCCTTGTATGTCTTGATGTTGGTAAGCCAAACACGTGTACCACTTGATGAGATAGAAACCTTTTCAGAGACCAAAGGACCTGCTCCAGGGGCATCCTGGCAACACTGCAACTTGATTTATTGGATCTGTTGCCTGAGGAGCCATAACAAACTCCAAGGAACAACAGCCCTTGTTGGTCATGATGACTGTGATGTTATTTGGGGAAATATTTCTTCTGGGAATGAGCATGTAATGTAAGCAGATGAGCATCCATCTGGCAAGGATAAACATTTCAGCCGGAAGAAAGGGAATTCCTTTTAGTTCATCCATTTTATCTTTAGAAGGGGCGAAGGGGTGCAGGCACCGACTCAGGTATTCAGGGAGCCAGGCCCGATGGTGACAGAAAAATCAAAATGAGAGAAAAAAACAGAGCCAGCAGAACTGGTGCGGATTCATCGTTTCAGCTGTTCATAACAATCTAGATTCTGATGGTGCATCATTACAGTGAATGGGTGTCAAGCATTCTCAAATCTGTGTTTCCAGGCCAAAATAACCTCTTTCATAACTATGTGCTCCTTTTCAAATACGCTGTAGTTCCTTTTTTCTTGGTTCACAGTATGGGTATGCAGAGGCGTAGACAGGGTAGGGCCTGAGCAGGCAAGGCCCACCCAAAATTTGAAAATGACCACTCAGCAGCTCTCTATGGGCATTAACAGATGTTAATGTCACTGCGGGGAGCCCAACAATGTTAGCTTCAGGCCACACGTGTAAGACAATCCTGGCTACGTCTCTGTGGGTATGGTAGCAAAGGCACGCACATAAACAATCACGCCAGAACAAATACAACCCGCTAGGCCAAGAGATTCTTGCAAGGATAACAAGTTTTAATCACACAAAAAATAGGTATGCCAGCAAAGAACTCTGCTGCTCAAGAACCTTCTGCTGAAAAATGGTAAAAGCTGAATTTTATAAAGAAACAAATCATCATCAGTGACGTAAACATTTACAGTAAAAATCTGTGTGACTGGTTGGTGAAAACTTACACATGGTCAGCCTGCTCTATAGGAGATGCCAGGCCATTGACCCCAGCCCTGCCCGTCCATCTTCCATCACGTGGGCTCTGCTTGGCTCATCATATTCAGGCAACCAAGGTCGAGTTTGCAATTAGTTACTATGTAAAACAATGCTACTCTATCATTATGGCGTGCACCTGGGAGGCTCGGGCACTGACACGGGGAGGCTTTAAACCAAGCTGACCCACACATTCTTCACTAATTTGGTATCGCACTATCCGCAACCAAGGCTTCCACCCTCGCTTTGGGCTAAATTTATTCCACCCTGTACCTCGCATTATTACAAATCTTGTCATTATGAAATGAGGTGGACTGGTTGTGTTCTTTAGATCTTTTATGACCAGTGGGTTTATGGTTGGTGGTCTGCGGTCATTTACTATTGTGGAATTCAGGGGTCTTCGACTGGGACAGTTGTGAGTGCCATAACTCATGGTTGGCTGGGTGGGGGTCGGAGGTCTGCTTTGGCCTGGCTGTAATGAACGTGCACTGTGAGGCGTCTGGTACTGTCTCGTGACCTTGCAGGGAACATTCCTCCTTGAGATAACACATATTGGCAACAGTTTTGGAACAAAGGAGAGTTTCTATGGAGGCCAACCGCGTGGGTCTCTCTATCATCAGCTCATGGGCCTATTCAGGTTTCTTCATTTGGTTAATGGTCTGTGTCTACCGAGCAGCCATGCAGACTCAAATGTTTCTACCAAAACTACAAAATGGCACCTGTTTATATGCATGCACAATGTCTAGGCATATACATTTCGTATAGTATTGAGTTTGTGCAGGGTCCCTTAATACGCCCCCCAATCACATCACACGTGTATTTATGGGAGTCGCCTTACTCTAAAGTGCCTGGGGGGGGGTAGGTTCATCTCATTCCCAACAGTAGCACACTGGGTGCAATACCAGGAAACATGGGTTTTAAAGAGTTTGGCACTCAGGGCATAAGTGGGGACATTTGCAACCACGGTGTGGGTGATGTGGAAAACATAGCCAAAGGATTTTGCCACCATTCCACTCCTCTTGCCAGTTCCCCAGTATTTTTCATTCCAATAACAGCATATCTGAACTCTGGCCTTGCATAGACTGAACAGAACACACAACCACTATTGTAGAAATCACTGTCAATCACCATTAACCCATATACTGTTAGATCAAGAAAGAGAGGTCTATATGTATCGCAAGTCTTTCCTGTACTAAGCAGTGCATTACATTTGGCCAGAATACATCCATGAAACGAGTGGAAAGTGGCCTCCAATACCAGATTTTGACACTTCATTTTTCAGGTTATACCGTTCTACTATACAGGGTCGTAGAGGTTTCCAGTACTACGTCTATGACATCCCCAGGACTATGCTTCATGCTTTTACTGTCAGGTACTGGGGTGACATTTCAGTTTTTCCACGTGCCAGCAGGAAAAGATAAAAAATAAAAGAGAACTTCTAAGTAGATTAAGCCATCAAAGTGTACTTTCATCCCAACTGTGTCACGTTCTTGGGTTATACACTCAGCCCAAACACAGTAGGAATAGATCCCAGAAAAATCCAAGCTGTCATAGGGTGGCCTAGACCTCAGATTCTCAGAGAGATACAGATGTTCATAGGGGCTTTGCTACAACTCACAGGAGGCCAACCCACCAAGGCCTTTTTGCCCCATTTTCTTTCACTAACCCCACATGCCCCCTAAAAATGCTGCAAAGAAATGCAGCAAACCGACTGCGACAAGTTGGCCTCCTGTGAGTTGGGCAGACACTGTTCATAGGATTTTCCAACTTTTACAAGTTGTTCATTTCCGGGTAGTGCCACATCATATTCCTTTTGAACCAACTCCTCAGAAAAGGTGTGTGTGTGGCCTGCACCAGCATCTTGGCTCCCAAACCCCTTCAGTCCAACAAGCTCCAGCACAGAGGTAACCTTCTCCTGCCAAGGCATTAATCACAGGGGAGTGCCACTCCCACCTCTATGTGCTGGCTTTCCTCCACCTGGACCCGGGCACTTACTGACTGAGGTTGTTCCATGTCTTGTTGATTTCCCCAAGAGTCCTGGGGGTTGGAGACAAAGCAGTGACAAAGTTTCAGTTCTCCTCAACAGGGCTATGTGCATTTGAGGAGCACTTTTCGGAATGAATCTGCCAAACAGCCTTGCAGCCTCCAAGACTTCATTTTACACTGTCATCCTTCAAGCTGTCAGATGGAGCTGCCATTTTGAATTGGATGTCTGTTGGGAGTTGTATATTCACAGTGTGATCCAGGTTTGTACATTTAAAATAGCCTTGTCACTTTCCATGTGTTTCATATAAGCAGTAATGATAATTACTACACATGGTAAATGTTATCACATGCAATGTTTCAAAATTGCACTTGACTTGTGCTGCTTCTATGGTAGTTACTTTGTAATCTATCGGCTGTGTTCCTCTGATTATTGCATGTAAAAACAATAATGACTGCATGTAGTATTTTACCAGGTACTGTGCCAAACTTGTTGGACCACCTTTTACTTATCTCCCAACTTTATTTGAGTGAATCATGAATTTGATTGATATTGAAATTAGGTTACCTCGAAGTGATACCTGGCCGGGGAAGGGCCATTAATCAATCATGTTACTGGAACAGCAGGTCGAGGATACATTCTCTGCTCGCTGTTCCATCCACCCGTGTGGTGCCATTTTTTAAAAAGTCAAATGTTTCTGGGGAGGCAACAGGGTGCCCCTCCCTGTTGCCTCCTCCCAACCCCCCTCCCCCAAAACCAACCAAACCCGTTCCCCAGACCTAATGCCCCTTCCAACCTACCTGCATATTTTTTCCCCTCTTAGTTTGATTGGCTGCACAAGCAGTGCGAATCTCCCAAGGAGGAAAAAACCATTTGCACCCCGGATAAACCATGGGCTGCGAATGGCTTTTGCTCCCTTGGCTTCGCTTGGGCCTACCTTGGCTCGTGCTGGAGGACCATTAGTGGCCATGTCCGCCCCCCGCCAAGGGGGTGAAAGCCAAAATAGGAATCAAAATGAGAAGGCAGTCCATTTAATTTTTAAGGATGTCCCCAACAATTTATTGGAAATACTATGGTCATACAGTTAGACTGGCCCTTTAGAAATAGTTGAGCCCTCTTTTTTACTGAGCATGCCTTGGGAAATCTAGAATCCATAATAATATTCAGTGAAAAACACTTTGTTAAAGGTACGTTATGGTTAAGTAGTACTTCTGAAAACCTATGAAAATCAGTAAAAAAAACTTTGTTAAAGGGACATTATGTTTCGAAGTAAAACCGAAAACCCCCAGAAATTCGCCAGTTATGGTAACCATAACTCACGCCACCACCATGCTCTGCTAAGACTAACACCCAGGACATCAAAGATGACATCACAAATGTCATTGATGACATCACTCAGGGAGTCATCCGGTCCACTGAGTTATTTCCTTATTTGCACCCGGAGAAGGGTGCTCAGCCAGTGAGGCGGCCAGAACACTGGGCGAGAATATTCAATCGCTGCCTGCTGTTCCAGCCACCCGACGCACTTGCCCGGGTGGCACTTTTCCCCCCTTTTTTCATTGCAGCGTTGCCTCCCCACCCTCTCCACTTACCTGTGGGACCGGAGAATCCCGCTCCGGTCCTGGAGCTCCTTCCATCTGGCCGCTACCATAGACATGGAAAATGGACTTAGTCCCTTTTGCAAATGGCAGTGGGCATCTTTTTTCTTTATACATTTTTTATCGAGAGATCAGCTGCGGGTGCGAATGGCTTTCATGCCCTGCCACGAGGGCGGACATTGCCTTTAACGGCCCACATCCCGAGCTGAATTATCTCAGGCTGGTGGGCCATTAAAGGCCATGTCCCCCCTACAGTCATCCCCAGAGTCCAGCAGGGGTCTTAGTCACCCTCAGAAGAACCAGATACTGATCAAACAGAAATACAAAATAAACATTTCCAGAATATTTCGAAGAGCAGATACAGCAAATGATCAAAAACAAATAGGCAGACACGAACTTCAGAGTAAGGTCTGCCTTCAGTTAGAACTTTAAAAAAAAGATTACTGATAAATATCCCATGTCTTAAAGAAATTATTTTAAGGAAATCGGGAGAATAGGACTATGAGGTATGATGCAGCAATGTAATAATGGCGTGACCCCGGAGCTGGAGGTGATTTTCTTAAAACTGAAAAGAGCAGACCCGTACTCCTTACAATCATAAACGTGTATAGATCATGGACAATGCCCTGGTACAAATGCACAAAGGGTATTGTCACAAATCATCAACAAAGCTTATGTTGGACTCCTCCATTACCCCATGCAGGACTTTCTATGTACCCCATGCTGTAAATACTGTATTCCATCCTAATAAGCAGGCATTTTAACAATAGGAGGTATTTAAAATGCCACTTGTTTTACCCTTAGTTAGGGCCATTCCAATACCGAGTGCTAGGCAAAGTTTGTAGGCAGTACCCTTTGGGACCACTGCATACAACTAGGACTACAGGTGAAAGCAAAACCAACCTTTGGTATAATTCTGTACTACACAGTTTTGTGGTAGTGTTGCTGAGCAGCCAGGCTTATCCCACGAGGGAATGTGAGCTAAAAGGATGTTACACAGAGGTCTATAATTACAAGTATTCAAATAGACTCTTATACTCAAGGTGTCTTGGTAAACACTTATTAATTTATCTCACCGTCAGTTAGAAAACATTCACTAGCACATAGTCAGTGATTCTCACTGGCTTGGGGGAAGGAGCACTATCCAACCCCTCCTTAATTAGGGCCAATGGACCTCTAACTCGATGACCATAGAGAAGCTCAAGGGGACTAAATCCAACTCCCTCCTGAGGGACTTCTCTATAAACAAATAGAAGGCATGGCAGTAGAAGGTCCCACTTTCTTCTAACGGGTTCTTCTAAAGCACCTATCATGCTCTTCATAGTTCTATTAAACCTCTCTACCAATCCATTTGTCTGGGGATGGTAGGCAGTTGAGAACTTGTAATTCACTCCACAGTTTTTCCACATGGCCTTCATGTACGGGGACATAACATTTGATCCCCTGTCAGAGATGACTTCCTTAGGAAAACCTACCCTGGTAAAAATACCAAGTAGGGCCTTAGCAAAAGCCTGAGCTGTAACATTCCTCATAGGTATAGCTTCAGAATACCTAGTAGCATGGTCTACTACAACCAATAGAAATCGATTGCCTGAAGAGGTTGGAGGGTCTAAGGGACCAACAATGTCGATTCCTACCCTCTCAAAAGGGACTCCCACCACTGGGAGAGGTCCCAAACGTGCCACATTCTTGTCTCCACTCTTGCCAGATGTCTGACAAGTGTGACAGCTCCTACAGAATGTATCTACATCAGACCCCAATTTAGGCCAGTAGAAATACAGAGAAAGCCTGGTGGAGCAGTCACATGTGTGACCTTGGACAGTCCTCTTGGGGATGTCCTTTTGGGCTGCACAGGAGTGCTCTCTGGCTTTTGGGTTTCCCCTTTGTCTCCTTCTTCTTGGAAATAGTAGTTAGTAGTTCATGTGGACTGGGTGTTATAGTTTCTTCTGTAACATCCCCTTGAGAGCATGCTAAGGTACTCTCTCTGGCCTTCCTTGTCTGCTCCTGTTTCCTTTTACTAGGAGGCCTGGGGGTGCTTGATACAACTCCGAGAGTTTTTAAGTCATTCCCCAGCAGGACTTTCCCAGGCACCTCACTTTGTACACTAACAGGTATTCTTAAAGTCATGTTGTTGCACTGGATGAGAGCTGATAGTCTAGGAAGCATTTGGACAGAGCCTCCAGCAAGTTTAGTGAAGCCTTTGGGTGCCTTAGCAACATCGTTAGGTTTGAAAAAGTTTCATCCACCACTGTAATGCTGGCCCCAGTGTCTCTAATGGCAGGGGTCTCCTGGCCATTCACAAGTACACTGTCCTTGTAATATTCTTTTGTGTTATCTGGAATTGAATTATAGACATCTACATTCTGCTGTTCCCACAGACCCAGGGAGACTAAAGAAACACTGGCAGAGACTCCGACGGGGTCTTCAGCCAGTAGTTGAAAGTTTCCACTTGCCATATGCACTTATCTCTCTGGGGAAAAGGCTACGGAGGCAGTGTGGACCCCTGAAGGTTTACCTTTGCATCTGGGATCCCCATTCACATGGTCAGTAGACACACAAGCATAACATTTTTCAAATGTTTTGACAAATGGGGGTTTCTGCTGACCTCCCTCTGGTTTGGCACCAGAGGTTTCACTAGCCTAATTCGGTTTCCCGTGTGGTTTACCCTTTTTCTGTTTGGTGCCCTCTTTTGGATTGGAGGTATTAGATTTCTCTTTGCCATCCTTTTTTTGCTGCTTCCCATCATCCTTTTTCTGAGTTGCCGCAGAATCCCTGTGAGTAGCCCTGTTGGCAACCCACAAGTCAGCAGCTTTGGCCAGCTTCTTTGGATGAAGTTCCTTAGAGTTAGCCAAATGCTGTCTCAGCTCAGGAGAGCAGGCATCAAAAATATATTCTAACAAAAATAGATTTCTCATTCCTTCAAAAGGGTTAACTCTGTAACCCTTTACCCAACCATCTAAGTTCTTAAAAAATTCACACACCCAGGTAGCCCAAGCGGTATCATCAAGCTTTTTGAGGTTCCTAAATGTTTTAAGGTACTGGAAAGGAGTTTTCCCAAATCTAGCTATCAAAGCTAGCTTCACATTTTCATACTCCAATCTTTCAAGTACCCCCACTTGCTTACAGCATCTGTTGCAACCTGGGGGAGCCTAGAAAAAAGCCAAGGAATCAGCTGATTCCCTGTGAAACCCTGAATCCCATAGTTATACTCAAAAGCAGCCAACCAATCCAAAATATCAAGCTTCACTTCATACATACCCACAGCTTCCTTATGCATGCAAGGTCTCTTAGGACTGGAAGACCTACAACATTCTGGGATAGAAACATTTTCAAGAGGCAATTTCTTCATTTCCCTTAGTTTGATTTCATGATGCTGGTTTTCAGCTTGGATCTGTAATCTTTTGAATTCTAACTCAAGTCTACTTTTTTCAAGAGAGACAAATTCTGGACTCAGTACTAGACCTGGTAGGGGGCTAAAGGCTAAAGGTTGAGGCTTAAGAGCTTGTTGAGGTGCAGAGGGGCTGACATCCTGAGACTCCTCTAACTCTTCTTGCTCCTCAATAAAATTAGATTTAGACTCTGAGTCATTATCATCCTCTTCAACATTTTCCACATTTGCTGAAGGAGTAGGTGTAACAGGCCCACTTCAAAGGGAGATTCCTGACCTTACCCATATCTTTTAGTTGATCTACTGTTAGAATGATCAGGGCTTCCTGTCTGAAGTTATCCATATCAGGCATGACAAAATTACTTTCCTAGTGGTGCTTAGTCTTGTGATGGTTGCTATTTGAACAAAAGTAAAGGAGAACTCTCAATGTAACAACTATACAATTGATCCCACCGCTGGCACCAGTGTTAGGCAAAGTTTGTATGCAGTACCCTTTGGGACCACTACATACAACTAGGACTACAGGTGTAAGCAAAACAAACCTTTGGTGTAAGTCTGTACTACACAGTTTTGTGGTACCGTTGCTGAGCAGCCAGGCTTATTCCAAGAGGGAATGTAAACTGTAAGGATGTTACACAGAGATCTATAATTACAAGTATTCAAATAGACTCTTGTACTCAAGGTTTCTTGGTAAAACATGTATGAATTTATAAACATAAACATAAACATTTCACCGTCAGTTGGAAAACATTCACTAGAAGGAGGCAATCTATATCACACAAAAATATATTTCAGTACTTCACAATATCAGGTTCTGAGGCATTTAAACTACTTTGAAGGAGGAGCAAAATGGAATTCAGAGCATTTAAAGTAGGAGCAAAAAGGCATAAGTTAATTAAACAAAAATTACAATTACTCTTAAACAGTGCAAATAGTTTGAATTCCTCAGAGGAGTTGATTCAATGCAATAGGTTAGGCCAATGTCAATGGATTAAAGTCTTGTATAGGATAAAACAGTTCTGGAAGTTAAACGGAAAAGTCTTTGCCAAAGTTCTCAGAAGTAGGGAATAAAAGAAAGGTTCATATGTTGGGTCACAAGCTAACTAGGCCTGCAAGTTGCCAAAGTTTCAAGCACGTTCGCAGTGAGAGGTAGGTTCTCTCGGTCGGGTTTTCACAGTACCCTACAATGAAGAAAAATAAGCAGCTGAAGATGTCTGTTCCTGGCAGTTCCTGCAGATCTCGCTCTTCCTGAGCCTCAGTCATGGGGACAAGAGGGAGGATGTCGGGGGACTCCTGCACTGCACTGGGACTGGTCAAAAAGCTGGCAAAGGCAAATCTTCAATTCCGGTAGCTGTAGTCAAGGACACAAACTGGTGTCCTTCTCCCTGGCTATTCGGTTTCCTGCAGTACACTGAGGAAAATACAACCAGTTCCAAGAATGGTATCCAGGTGGCTTACAAGTTGATTGGCCCCACCAACTCAAAGGGAGAATTCATCCTTGAAAGGCTTCTCTGTCGAGATTAACTTGGTGATTCGGATCTGCAGCAGGGCTTCACCGGGCAAACCAACGGTCCAGGAGTTGCAGCAGCCGTCCTCTTCCAGCTCGTCTTTGGTTCTTTCGTTCCAGTGGTCCACTCTGCCTTCTAAGCCAAGAGACTCACCTTTTATCCAGTTTGGTCCCATTCATTCCAGCCTAGCTTCCATTCACCCAGCAGGGTGGCTCTCCTTGCCGGACAGTCAGCCAGCCAATCACGCCAGAGTGCATTTGGGTCTCCTAGGAGACTAAGCACAGGGAGTTTCGGGCACCTCCCTCACTTACTGCCCACCTAGGACACTCGGGCGCCAGAGGCGGTCTTCAGTCCTGGAACCCGTCAAAGGCATAGGAACAAAGGGACCAAACCTGGTTTGGCACGCAGAGACATAGCGGGGAGATCCCCATTGGACACCCCCACCTCCTTAGGTCGTATTATAACACAATGAAATGAATAAAGGAATACACAGACAACTGTATTAAAGTTCTTTGGAAAAACACAAGGTCACAGTTTATTTTGGAGCAAAACAACTTGGGACGGTCCCAGCCACATTACAAACAGTCAGATACGGGTGAACCATGTCACCACTTTAGCCACTGGCCAAACTGACAACACTGCTGGTTATTCCAGCTACACTGGCACTGCCAGCAGGAACCAGGGGCACTGACCAGGAAGATTGTTGGCCTAAAGCCCTAAGGAAGGGAGTCAGTGCCCATCGAGGGATTGGCTCGAGCCCGGCCAATCCCGAGCCGCTGCAGCATGCAGCGTGAAGACCTCATTGGCTAGGACCGCCCCGATACTCTGCCACGCTTTGATGGTGGCTGACGCTGCCATCAATGCCCCCAAACCCTAGGACCTTGCTTCTCTTTCAAATTTACTAGCCATTTATAGCTTACCGTACTCACCATTGAGATTATCCTCAGCCAGCCCTCTTTAGCTCGCCCAATATAGCCGTCAGGAAAACATCGTTGCCTTTATCAAATAGGTGGACCCCATCTGTTTCAAAATGGGAAGGCAAGGAGCTCAAACAGCAGTGCCCTACATACCCCAGGCCCTCTGCCTTGGTGAATATCGCAACACTTCTGTTGAGGCGCTTCCTGGATTTCTCCATGCCGGCTACAGAAATGGCGTCTCTCCACACTTGCCTTTGCACGACTTCTGACCAGAATATTTCTGTGCCTGGCAACTCGTGTGCCATTATACGCAAAGTAATCTGTATTTGGGCGAGCAACCGTCCGCAACCTAACTTGGCCAGATTGTTGCCCCCCAAATGAATCACCTTGGTGCCCGCCGCCACTGGAGTCACCAGTGAATTGCCGGCAGCAAGGAATGCCACCTCATGCCAGGAGTGCCCAGCCACACACATTCGGTACACTTGAAACCCAGGTTGTGGCTGATCGTCCATTGCCTGGCCCTTTTCTCAGCGCGTGTCACAAATGAGTGGCCGATCAGCCATACTGCATCATCTAAGGGGAAAAACATACCATACATAAATTCTTTGATCCGCCCTGATCCAACACACACACTACCCATCCCAAGCCCTTGAGTGCCCTCGGTATCTAGTATTCTTCAGGGGATGCATTATGCTGGGGGCGGACATATAAACGATAACGGCCCGACTCCCACCTCCCCACCTTCATGATCGCCCGGGGAGACATGCCCTGCTGAAAGGCTGTGGTAGCTGCGCCTATCCTGAAACTATGGGTGGACCATCCCTCCCCCTGAATTCCCAAGGCCTTCAAGGCCATTGTCAGCACCTTGCGAAATTGAAATACAGAGAGGGGGGAAGTGTCGGCGAGGGTTAGCAGGGGGCCAGCGCTTGTAGCCCTTACTTGTATAAACCTCTTGAAAAAGTGCACCGGGCAGCAATCAGCCTGGGGGGCCCCATGTAGGCATATGTTAAAACCTTTTCCTTGTTGATCTGTCTTGCTTTTCCTCAACAATATACTGATCCCTTCACCTGATTCTTTGCGGAACAGGGATACATCGCCCAAAGCAATGGCCCTCCCAGATGTGTCTTTCTTGGATGCAGAAACTAGCTCACTAATCCTAAATGCCCCAAAAAAGGCCCATGCGAATGCAAACCTGAATAGCGCGGTTTCGTATTCACTAAAGCATATGCTAGGTAATGTGGCCAACAACTTCACCAATAACCCAAAGTCAATTGGTTTGCGCACATCCTCAGACCTTGGCTCCGAACGTGCCCAGCCTTTCAATGCCGAGCGCACCAAAAACCCCTTTGTGGGATCACCTCTCCCCTCCAATTTAGAGTGGAAGGCAACCGCCGCCAGATGCGACGCCGCCCAACTCTTTGACAAGCCTTCTGAGTGTGCCCAAACCACAAAAGCGCGTACCTGTTCTTCAGCGGTCTGTTTCTCGCCCTGCAGATAAGAGATCACGCTCTTGAACTTACCATAACCTTGCTGGTATCTACATCTTACTCCGGGCGTGAGTGAGCGCTCACTCAACTCTGCGAGTGCCCTGTCCACACCACCAACTGCCACCATTCCTTTTTGAACTGTGCTCCCTCCAGCTTGCCCTCCGGGTGGGCCTTCCGGAACTTGGACCACTGAAAGCGAGAAAGAGCGTCAGCAGCAACATTTGCAGTGCCCGGCACATGTCGAGCTCTAAATTCAATGTTATGATACAAACACACTTCCACTAGTTTTCTGAGTAAGCTCAACATTGCTGGGCAAGAAGCAGACTGTAAGTTAATGGCTTGTACTACAGCATTGTTGTCGGACCAAAAACAAAGGCGGGAGCTGCTGGGCAAAGAGACTGATGGCCAGCAGCTCCCGTCCTTATAAGTGTCCCCAGGGAGACCTGACCGGAAGCCAGGTCTCCCTGGGAATGCCTCTTCCGTCTTGCTGATGGGGAGAGAAGAGGAAAGAGAGGCTTGACCAGTGACCAGAAGGGGGTGGCCAGAAGGGACAGCCCGCTATGTAGGCTGTCCCTATAGAGCCCCCTGCGGGGGCCGGTCAGCCTCTAACTCTAGAAGGACCTTTCCAAAAAGAAAATGGCGAAAAAAGAAGACCGGGACATGCTTAAAAATAGGGGGCTCAGGTGCCATCTTGAAAAACATGGCTCCCGCTACTTAACGCTAACAGTGTTCGCTTTCAGGAAAAATCATGTTAGTTAATTGTAAAACCACTGCCACCAGCCATTTTGAGAGGAAAGGGTAGCATTTGACTGCTACATGAGTTTCTAGACATAGGGGATACTAAGTAACCCCTCCAGCACTCTATTGTAAGATAGGGTGTGCTGGGTCTAGGAATTTGAAAAGACTAGTAAAGTCAATTTCACTTTACTTTCTCTGGGAAACAGTAGTTGATCCCAGAGAAGGTATTTAAACCTTGGGACAGCCTAAAAGCCTTTCCATGTGTTACTGAACTGAGGCTGCTGTGTGACACAAATGAAAAGATGATGCTTATGGAGTTGTCTAAAACTCCACAATCAAAGAACACAAGAGTAAAACAAATTCAAAATACATGAGAGAGTGGGAAAAAAGGCTCACACTCTCTCCAGGTAAAAAAAAATCAAATCCAGCAAAGTTGCTGGGGGTCTTTAAGGTGAAGGGAAATAGCACATTTATGAGAATTCTCCCTAACACTGAGACCCTTAGAATCACTAACTCACGCTTTGTTATTGATGTGTTTAGACTGTGGAAATGTGATGTTAACCCAGAAGCTACCACAGTGCTGAATTCTGCCACTCGCCGTGGTTAAGGCTTTGAGTATATCGCGCACACCTACGCGCAATGTGCTGAAATACAAGCTATTATGGCCTTTAGAGGTTTGCAGTAAGAAGAGACACTCCATCTGCAGTCTCAATAAGTACCCCAGAGAGCAACCGCACACATCCTAAGGTCAAGAGAGGGCTTGCTCCTCACCATACCAATGGGGCCTTGTTTACAAAAGCCCTCTTCAAAATGGTTATTCCATTGAAAACTGCTTTGTAAATCAGGCCCATGGTGTTTTATCCATTGCTGGAGGGGGGACTTCTCGGGTGTGGCTCCCGAGGCTTGGAATGCTCTGCCCTCCATTATAAGATTCATATCAATACTGTCCATGTTGCAGACTTGTTCTAGGACCTAGAATTATTTTTTTTTATTGCTTTTATGTTGTACAGAATTCTGTCTCCCCCTTAAGTGCAGATGTTATAGCACTTTAAATAATACAATTCAAGGCCAATTCAATGCGCTCTAAACATTCTGTTGCTTCGAGTGTGAGCAATCAACAATTTCAGTTTGGTGGCCCCACACATTTTTTAAGAAAATGTCAAAAAATACTTTCCCATTCTTGCGTTAGATTATTATATCAAAATCCACAGCAGTGCCCATGCATAATGGCAGAACACAATAACGTTTTTTTTCTTTCAAAAAGACATTGATGATTTAAACTTACAGTAGAGGATGGCAACACAGCATTACTGTTGTTATTAGATATGTCCACTGCCTTCGATCTCGTTGATCATCAACTTTTGGCAGACAGATTGACTTCAGTTGCTAAATGCACTAAAGAGGCAACTGCCTGGTTTAAATCATTCTTGGGTCCCAGAAGCATGAGTGTCACCAAGGACAACGCCTTCTCTAACAGTTCAACTCTAACATGCGGGCGTGCCCCAGGGGTCTTGTCTCTCACCGCTGCTTTTCAATATTTACTTGCAACTTCTTTGTGACCTTCTATCGGCTATGGGCACATATTTTGCCAACTATGCCGATGATACGCAGATTGTCAGCAGGCTATCAGGTGCCTATAGTGAAGACCTGCAGCGTATCAACCATATTCTCCTACAAATCCAGAATTGGATGGCTATGAACTCTTTGGCCCTCAACAACGCCAAAACAGAGTTGTTTATCCTGGGCACTCGGCAACAGCTTAAAAAGCTTAATATAAGCTATGAGAAATCTATGATTGGCCAACACAATATCCAAGTTTCTAAGACTGTTAAGACAATAGGAGTCCTTTTTGACCCTCAACTGTCTTTTAATCGGCAGACTAGTTATCTAAAATCTTCCTGCTGCTTTTTTATACAGCTTCTCTGGCAGATTCGGCCTTTCTTGTCCAAAGAAGATCTTGCCATGATTGCAGCAGCCATTGTGAATTGCAGATTGGACTATTGCAACCGTCTCTTAATTGGCAACTCCCAGGCAAATGGTAAGTCCTTGAAGGTTATCCAGAATAGTGCTGTACATGCTGTGAGCGGTCTCAAAGGTAATGTGCACATTTCTGAAGCTAGGCACAGCCTGCACTGGCTTCCTATTCAACAAAGGCTACAGCACAAGGGCTTATCCATTGTGTTTAAATGCCTTAAAGGTGAAGCGCCATCTTATCTCGTCTCCAGGCTTAAAAAGAGATCAACTGGACGTTTCTTGCGATACATTTGTAACATCTGTCTGGTTCACCCCTTTGCTCACTGAAGTTGTGATCTTTTTATTAAAATTTTATTGATTAAATTTTGTTTTTGATGCTTTCGCATCCTTACAAAATTATAAAATAGTACGCTTCATTTACATTTGAAAGAAAAATATCTTTACCTACATTCACTATACATATTTGTAAAACGACAAACCAGATAATTACAAAATATCTACATTTAAGCATAGCATACAGAATAGAACATCCAAAATTGATTATTCAATAAAAATATGGTTATCATTTTTTCCATAAGAGCATTTCATAATTCATAAAACAAATAGATTCATAGAGCCAAACATATGCATAAACCATGAAATTCTAGGTCGCTTCATCGATGGATAAGGCTGCCTCAATAACTTTCACTAGGCGTACAGTCGCTAGAATTATTGAGTTACAAGAGCCCCACATACATCGTGACCATATTAATTCCCTTCCAAAAACTGAGGGAGTAGAAGTAAACGCATTGATATTTTTTAACCTTTCAGTTTCAAAAAAAGGACATATAAGAAAAAGATGTTTTAAGGTTTCAATTACTTCGTCCTTATTACAGAATCTGCAGGTGGCATCAAAAAGATTATTAGAGTTACAATTCCAGTGTTTAGTTCTCACTTTCATGTGAAGTAAATCTAAGCGGAATCGCATATATGATGTCCTGGTTTCAATACTTGGACAAAGAATTAGATATTGTAAACGTGGCCATTGCTTGTGTCTAAATATTGCATATTCCTTGAATGATCCATAAGAAAATATCTGAGAACAAGACTCAGCCCAGTCCTTCCAAAACAAGCGTTTATAAGCTGTTTTTAGTTTGAATTGTAAATCTCTAGAAGAAATGTTAATTCCGGCTAAAATGGTAAGTATACGCTTATGGAAATTTGCAATCGAAGCCGGATGGGATTCTCTCAGCATGACAAAAAAATCTTCGTATATCGAGTTTTCGAGAGGACAGTACATCTTTGCATAATTTTTCAGTATACGCCAATTGTGACGAGATGCCAAGGAGTTTAATCCTAGTTCGTGGCGTAAGATTGCATTCGGAAGATAGGCAGGTAAACCGAGAGTAGATTTCCATAATTTAGCTTGCAATTTATTTAGGAAGGTGGAGAGATCTAGTAAACATAGATCTAATCCATATAGGAGAATTGCCTCCACCTTTTTAGAATAGAATTGGAAGAGCGGAACCAAAGAGAACTTACAATATTTGCAAAAGATTATTTTCATTTGGTTTTGCAATGGAAGAACTTTTTCATCCAAAGTTTTTTGCCAAAAGATAGCAGAAATGTTATTTGCAAGAGTGTAACCCAAGTAAGTAAACTTTGTGACAATTTGAATATAACTAGAATCCAATTGCCAGCAAAATGTGCGTACCTTTCTCCTTGAAGATAGCACAAGGATATTCGATTTTGTGGAATTTATCGTCAAGTTGTTTGCTCTGCAAAAGTGTTGAAAGGTTTCCAATTTGTTCTGAAGACCCGATTGAGTGCTATCAAACAAAAGCACATCGTCAGCGTACACTAACCACAAGAGTTGCAGCTCACCAAGACGGACAAAGGAGGATTTTGCTGAGTCCCATATTCCTTCGAGATCTGATAGATATAGGTTAAAGAGGACGGCCGCAAGATTACAACCTTGCTTGACACCAATTGCCGTTGGAATGGGCTCGGTCAGGCGACCATTGCTTGATATGCGTACTCTGAAGGATGTGTTATGATGTAGCAACGCAATGAGTGCTACTAAAGAGAGCGGAAATTTGAGTTCAGTCATTTTAGCCCATAGTCTGCTACGAATTAGGCAGTCAAATGCGCCAGATAAGTCTAAGGAGGCAATGAAAATCGGTCCATAATGAGGACTGTGTGCTTTCGCATTTAAATGCGCCAGTATAGTGGCATTTAATTGTGTCCCCATGTTTTTACGGAAACCAGTTTGTACTTTGTTTAGGATACTGAAGAGGGAAAATCGAGACCAAACCCATGCCCCCTCACCCCAAGCGCATATATAGAAGAACAGCAGGAAGAACAAGGAGCGCACTTATCATTTGAACCAGGCCCCAGCGCACCCATGGGTGACAAATATGCTGAAACACACCCACTTCACCAACAGTGCAACTTCCATGCTACATTAGAATCAATGCTGCAATATCAGAATCTACAAACACAAAAATCCCTGTTTAAAGGCTTGCAAATGCCTATATGAATTAACATGGTCTAATTGCACAGTGTAAAGCCATGTTTCAGGAAAATTACAGCCAAGTTCATTTCTCTCACTGAACACTGGCTGCAGAAGCCTTCAGCAAAACATCCGACCTGCCAAGGCCGCACATTCAAGATAAGATTGCTTTCTGCAGACAGACATTTTTTAATTATCCACAAATGCGAATAAATCACGGCAACCCAGTGTGCTTTTTTTTCTTTCCAGGAAAGAAAGAGATTTTCTCAAGGACTCGCACAACATTTGAAACATAAATTGTAACAAGAATGGCGCAGCCCAGCGCCCAGAGCCCAGGTGCGAACTGCTTGTTCAGCTAAAAGGTTATGGGAACAAGGTCATATTGCAACAAGTTAGAATTAGGTAATGGGGGCTGGCACAGCTAAATCAACCCACTGACGCAAAAGGTTAATATCCAATTGTCAGTCTCACTATAAGGGCTACATAGGTAACCTACCACTTAGCAGCCAATAGCAGGAGGAGATAGGTTTCTGGGAGCTGATCCAATTCTGTGAGGTCAGCCTGCAGTATGATTACAAAGCTGGCTTGCAAGCCAGCCCCGGGAAAGACGGCGCCTGAACTCTCGATGTGCACGATGCTCTGCGTGTTTTTTTCTTTTTTTGCTGCCCAGAAATAAACGCAGTTTGGAACATGCTGCTGCCTGCTTGGGACTCTGTTGCATTTCTGGGGGCCATATGGGAGGTGTTGGGGTCTCCCATAGATGGTGAGGGTATGGCTGCTGGCCCCCACTGCCCTGGTGGGGGTCAAGCTTCTCCCCAACAAGTTGGTGCCCTCTGTGAGGCTCATTGCTCATTGTAACATGGGTGAATGAGCACTGCCTGCGCAAGCCCTGCGTTGAACTGAACTCCCTGCCGCCGACTCAAGGAAGCTGTGGGACCCTCGCCTGCACCTGAAGACCACCGGAAAACGCGTAACCGGCAAAAGGCTTCGAGGGCCACTTGGAAATACCCCGCTTGAGGGCAGGTGAGAGCCCTGCAGGAGAAGGGGTCCGGTGACGCGCCTTGAGGGGGTGTCCAGCAGCGGAGCAACTGCCAGTGCAGCATAGGAAAATGTAAGTCAACCAGCAACATGGGCTTTGAGGGGGGGAAATGTTTAAAGTATTATGATGCATTGTTGATCAGTATGTTGCAGAAATGTTAAGTTCTTTTGTTTAGGTAGAAAATGGGGGAGGCATTGTAAATTGGGTGGTGGGTGATTGTACATTGTCGCAAAATTCACCGCATTGGTGGTGATCGGCACGTGAATTGTAGTTGGGACTGGGGCGGTGGCAGTGGTCCCTTCTGTTTTTGAGCCTATTGGGTGGGGAAGTGACTCCCTACATATAGAACAGGAGTGCCACGCTGATTGGTCTGGATGGTGATTTCATGTACGGGGTCTGGATTTCCTATGAATTGACGTTATAGATCAATGAGTAGATGAGGTTCCCTGCTAATTGAGCGTTTTAGTTCAGTGAGTGGATGATAGTTGGCTGGTTAAGGTCCCCTGGTGAGGAGCGTATCACACGTTAGGCGACGCAGCGTGTGCAGTCCAATTATAAGAGTTTTATTGTGGTTTACCTTGTTCAAGTTGAGACAGGAAGACAGCTGTGGGGATTGTGGGGTTTTATTTTGGGATTTTTGTGGGGTTGGGAGAAATGAGTTATTGTTCTGTGTATGTACATTTGTCTGTTCATTTGCACTGTGTTTTTAGTTTGGTGACGTCACCTTCAGATTGATGCATAGGACACAGAGTTTTGATGGTGAGGAGATAGTGGTGTGGTTTTGGATTTGGAGAATAGGTGACCCAGAGGCGGTGTGTGGAAGACACATGCGCAAGATTGTGGGGGTGGTGCGGAGCCAAGAAGGCTCACAGAAGTTGAAAAATGTTCAATTATCTTCTAACTTTTGCTCCCTGAACAGCGGACTATCGAAATTTTCGAATTGAATAGAGGTAAAATGTATCACACAATACAGAAATGACTCCCCTTCACCTGTTGTGTAGCACACAGCTTCCATGCCGAAATAAGTCAGTAAAACATAGTGTGCAAAGATTCAAAAGTACTGAAGGTAAATTAAAAAAGACCATGGCTGCTCATAGGCGGCTTCTCCAGAAGCGTGCAGCAATCGCTAAGGACACACATACACAGTACTTACACGGGAATAGCTTTAAAAGCACATGGCTACAGTTGAACTGTGTGCACGAAGGAAAGGGAAGATGCGAGGGGTCAGCTGATGCTGAACCAGCACGAGCAGAGGGAAGAGGGGACTCACCCTTCTGAACCTCCGGGAGTGTAATATTTGATGACACAGGGGCAGAGAAAGGCAGATGAGGACAAGTAGGCACAAAATAAATTATTAAAGTATGCAATGGGAGGGGCAGTTAAAAACAGCTTCAACACACACGCACAAGAATCACAATAGCAGTGTCAACAATCACCACAATATGCACCGCCCATGTGGGGAGGATACATGGGGCAGGATGGGATCATTTCAGCAGACACCACAAGCACCAACGCAGGTACTGTCACCACTACATGTACAGACACAACAAATGACAGCACCACTACCCCATGACTGACTAGAATGACAACACAGGGGCACTGCACAGCAGCCAGCACCCATACAGAACACTGACACAATAGCAATGGTACCGGTTACATGACTGGGTGGGGTCTTCCTGATGGGGAACAAACCTTTCAAAGGACATAGATTGACATTATACCGCTAATAGGACAGCCCAAGACAAACTTGATTTGACTCACTCTGCCACACACACTCATGCTCCACCTCCCCGACAGAGCGGGCGAGACGCGCGCCGACACACACACTCACGCACACTCAATAATGCAGAGGACAATTGCATAGGGGTGGTGATAGGTATCAAAACATTTTCTTTTCTGGGTGACAGTGGGGCGACTAGGCCATGCATTAGGGAAGAGACATTTGTGACATCATGAGCGATGTGGATATGACACCTTATTAACAGAGAAATCCATAACTTGTTTAACACCAGACATACACATGTTGAAGGTAAGGAAGATTGTTTAAGCATAATGGGGGTGCACGGTACAGAGGGGGGTGCATAATGATAGCGCATCACAAGAGAGTACATTTAGCTACATTTTGAGCACACATCTTTCAGTGAGGAGGCTGGGCTCATGAATACACGATTAACACAGAACAATTAAATGAGACACACAAGGTGGAAGAAGGTGCACTTGAGGGGGGAGGCCTACATTTCATTGACAGTTCACCACAGGAGGAGAGAAATAGGGGTAAGGGATGGATGATCCATGTTCCCAACAGAATGAATTCGGCGACACAATAACAGTGCAAGTGGTAATGCCACTAGCGCTTTTGAAAACAGCACAAATGCGTTAGCCAACACACATAGGGAAAGAGGTCATTGCTGCACGAACTGGAGAATGATGGTTGTATTAAAATTTGAGAGCAGATATTGGGGGGAGAAATATATTGTTTAAATGTAACAGTAATTACAGTAGTGGAGTAATAAAATACTAGACTAAATGAGTAATTAACAGAGTAGGTAGGGTTTAAAAAGTGGACATGGGGTGGGATAGAGAGAGTGGGAGTAAATTGTGAGGGTTGGGTTTGAAAGAAAAGAGGAAATAAATAAATAAATAAATAAATAACTAAATAAATACAAAAGAGGGGGGAGAGACAGGTAGCGAATAATTGGTAGCGGATTTCATTAGTACCAGCTTAAAGTGCCTGCAGTTCACTGCGAGGCACGCCCTGAGAAGTGAGAGAGGAGCCCAGTATGCAATGGGAGGGGCAGTTAAAAATAGCTTCAACACACACACACAAGAATCACAATAGCAGTGTCAACAATCACCACAATATGCACCACCCATGTGGGGAGGATACATGGGGCAGGATGGGATCATTTCAGCAGACACCACAAGCACCAACGCAGGTACTGTCACCACTACATGTACAGACACAACAAATGACAGCACCACTACCCCAGAACTGACTAGAATGACAACACAGGGGCACTGCACAGCAGCCAGCACCCATACAGAACACTGACACAATAGCAATGGTACCGGTTACATGACTGGGTGGGGTCTTCCTGATGGGGAACAAACCTTTCAAAGGACATAGATTGACATTATACCGCTAATAGGACAGCCCAAGACAAACTTGATTTGACTCACTCTGCCACACACACTCATGCTCCACCTCCCCGACAGAGCGGGCGAGACGCGCGCCGACACACACACTCACGCACACTCAATAATGCAGAGGACAATTGCATAGGGGTGGTGATAGGTATCAAAACATTTTCTTTTCTGGGTGACAGTGGGGCGACTAGGCCATGCATTAGGGAAGAGACATTTGTGACATCATGAGCGATGTGGATATGACCACCTTATTAACAGAGAAATCCATAACTTGTTAAACACCAGACATACACATGTTGAAGGTAAGGAAGATTGTTTAAGCATAATGGGGGTGCACGGTACAGAGGGGGGTGCATAATGATAGCGCATCACAAGAGAGTACATTTAGCTACATTTTGAGCACACATCTTTCAGTGAGGAGACTGGGCTCATGAATACACGATTAACACAGAACAATTAAATGAGACACACAAGGTGGAAGAAGGTGCACTTGAGGGGGGAGGCCTACATTTCATTGACAGTTCACCACAGGAGGAGAGAAATAGGGGTAAGGGATGGATGATCCATGTTCCCAACAGAATAAATTTGGCGACACAATAACAGTGCAAGTGGTAATGCCACTAGCGCTTTTGAAAACAGCACTGGCACAAATGCGTTAGCCAACACACATAGGGAAAGAGGTCATTGCTGCACGAACTGGAGAATGATGGTTGTATTAAAATTTGAGAGCAGATATTGGGGGGAGAAATATATTGTTTAAATGTAGCAGTAATTACAGTAGTGGAGTAATAAAATACTAGACTAAATGAGTAATTAACAGAGTAGGTAGGGTTTAAAAAGTGGACATGGGGTGGGATAGAGAGAGTGGGAGTAAATTGTGAGGGTTGGGTTTGAAAGAAAAGAGGAAATAAATAAATAAATAAATAACTAAATAAATACAAAAGAGGGGGGAGAGACAGGTAGCGAATAATTGGTAGCGGATTTCATTAGTACCAGCTTAAAGTGCCTGCAGTTCACTGCGAGGCACGCCCTGAGAAGTGAGAGAGGAGCCATAGAAAAAAAAAAAAGATTTAAAAACCCTGCGATTATCTTAACTAAGTAACATGGTGCACTTAATTTAGAAACACAGCCACCCTATATGACAAATTTACCACCCTGATGTTTCCCTATTTAGCTTGTCAGTGCCTGATGCCCCACGGGACAAAGGCATGCACTATAAATAGCTTACAACAAAAGCACAGTAAATATAAAGATCCAAAGGCCCATTTGTACACTAGCACCCAAATTGCATATATATGATCCAAGTGTGTAATGAGTATCTTCACATAAATTAAGTGCCTACCCATTTTCTGGGTACATTCCGAATTGTGTAATAATTTACAGTCAGACCGCCATTGAACGCCACCAGGTGGTGACAGGATGGTGCATAGGTGTACCATTGGCTCCTCCCACTAGGACACTGAATAGTGTGAGAGTAGTGAAGAGAGGTTAGGTCAAGTAATTGAAGAATATGTAAATTCTCAGGTCTCAAGCGCTTCCATTTCATTTCTCGCCAGATATAAAGGACCCAGGGCAGGCCTGTAGACAACGGACAACCACACCCAATGGCTACAGACTACAGTGGGACATTTTCCCCTCCTGACAGATTTTGTTAGAAGTGTAAGGCGTCAAGTCCTACAAAGCGGTGGCCACCCTGGCAACGAGGGAGCAACGATCAACAGGGCCAATGCAAGAGATTTTCATGAACTGCAAAATAGCACGAACACTCCCGAGTTAGGGAAACATGGCCATCCTATGGTCCAACGCACACTAGCAACTAGAATAGGGACTGGCACACGCATTTCCAAAGTTTAATTGCGGTTCATATTACATTTTGTGCACCTACAGCTGTAACACTGTTTTGTTTCTTCTCTTTTCCCCGCACATGCAGGTTGTTGCGTATGTATGCTGTTAGAAATGTGTAGGAAATTTCCTTAATGTTATCTTCCATTAGAAATTGTGAGGCCTACTAATTAAAACATCGTGAAGCATTCCCCACTCAATTGCCCACCCTATCAAGAACCTCAGACCCCTTACAGCATGTTTCCCTGAAGTATATTTCCTTGCTTCCATTGAATAAACAGCCCAAGATTTTCCCTACCCATATTGAGAAATTTTGAAAACACGAAATGTCCAGGGGGAGGTTTGATTTTTGCCCTTAGTGATTGTTTAGTTCGCGGAGCTTGAGGTTACTAACAAGTACTAACGTATTAACGCCTTTCTTGCGATTTTCAGGCGGGTAACTTTATCATCTCATCAGCTGCAAGGACCCAGCAGCGTAAGTGGTTTTGGGCAAGAAAATAAGGACTTTTACCTTCACGATGGGACTATTAATGATCAACGAAATAATGGGGGTGGTACTTTGAAAATTATATGTAATAGTGAGCATTACCGCTGTATCCCCTGCTAACATTCCCTAACCTAAGCAGGAAGAGTTACAGCGTCGGTGGGTAAGGAAAAGCTGCTGCTAAAGTAAAGAGAGTTAAGGGCAGACACAAAGGGAGTAAAACATACACATAACACACATAGCAGAAGTGACCAACAACATGCACACATGTACAAAATTGGTAGGGACACCACTGGAGAGAGCTGTCCTGACTGTTCTTTAACATATGCCGGAAGAGAATTGATTACAACAGAAATTACTACAGCAGAGCACGACGCCCATGTATGACAAGGTGCGAAGAAGATTGCAAGGGAAGACAGCAACATTGAGATTGGAGAAAAAAAAAAAAAAAAAGTGGGTAATCCCCTATGGAAGATGATTACATAAAGCAGCTAATTGGAGAACAACTGTATGTGGAAAGTGACCAGAGAGAGAAGAAACAACGAGCAAATGCACAAGTGAGCAAGCTGCAAGAGAAAAAAAAAATTAAAAAAAAAATAAATAAATAATAAAAGAAGAAAGAAAAACAAAAAGAGAGAAGAAAAAATAAAATAAAAGAGACAAAAATATGATAAGTGCCTAACGGAGTGAGACAAAAGAGCAAAGATGGTCACTTGGGTGGAGAATGAAGAAGGACGTATACTGTTAAGGTACCAACGTTATGTTACCAGCACAACAGTGACAAGAAGTGGACAATCATTCTGGATGCAAGAAGGTTGAGAGAAGTTGCGAGATGAGAGCAGGAACATCACTGCTTATGGACTACTATTGAGCACATGCATCTAAAGATCAAGAGAAACTACCACTGAATTGGGGAGGAGAGTATTCATTGGTGCGCATCAGCATGCCCTTGTTGGTGATGACCAAGGAAGATGTGAAGAGTGACACATTCACCAAGATGGAAAACAACGGAAGAAGAGAAACAGACAGGGGAGTAAAAAGAGGGGGGAATTACTTCTCGAGCGAGACAGAGAATGATTAGGTGCAGTACCAGCATACTAAAGAATGATCAGCAAAAAATGCATCTGAAAAGAGAAAGCAAAGAACTAGCTAGTGCTTGCATGGTAATGGATGACATCATGACTGCCTGGTTGATTGAAGGTGATAACGGAATGACTAGTACCGAGCACAGCATCATTGTGCAAGATAGAGAAACATTGCAAGGTGTAAGAGAACAACAAAAGAAGACATCGGAATGCAAATAAGAGACATGGTGAAAGGAAGAGCCGGACTAAGATAGCGGTGTGCAACATGGTTCCAGCAGTAATAAAGGTGGCCACTCCCTGTGATCAGAGGAAGTACGAAGGGAAGTGAGTGTGGTGGAACACAGAAGGAGAACACTCCTATATGTACTGTTCATCAACAACAATGCAGAAAATTATGGACACTTCAAGGAATTGACAAAGATATGCAGACCGGAAGGAGGTGAATGTTGCTTGGTGGTGTGGTCGACAAAGTCGACCAGAGGGGGGACTGAAGAGGGAAAATCGAGACCAAACCCATGCCCCCTCACCCCAAGCGCATATATAGAAGAACAGCAGGAAGAACAAGGAGCGCACTTATCATTTGAACCAGGCCCCAGCGCACCCATGGGTGACAAATATGCTGAAACACAACCACTTCACCAACAGTGCAACTTCCATGCTACATTAGAATCAATGCTGCAATATCAGAATCTACAAACACAAAAATCCCTGTTTAAAGGCTTGCAAATGCCTATATGAATTAACATGGTCTAATTGCACAGTGTAAAGCCATGTTTCAGGAAAATTACAGCCAAGTTCATTTCTCTCACTGAACACTGGCTGCAGAAGCCTTCAGCAAAACATCCGACCTGCCAAGGCCGCACATTCAAGATAAGATTGCTTTCTGCAGACAGACATTTTTTAATTATCCACAAATGCGAATAAATCACGGCAACCCAGTGTGCTTTTTTTTCTTTCCGGGAAAGAAAGACATTTTCTCAAGGACTCGCACAACATTTGAAACATAAATTGTAACAAGAATGGCGCAGCCCAGCGCCCAGAGCCCAGGTGCAAACTGCTTGTTCAGCTAAAAAGTTATGGGAACAAGGTCATATTGCAACAAGTTAGAATTAGGTAATGGGGGCTGGCACAGCTAAATCAACCCACTGACGCAAAAGGTTAATATCCAATTGTCAGTCTCACTATAAGGGCTACATAGGTAACCTCCCACTTAGCAGCCAATAGCAGTAGGAGATAGGTTTCTGGGAGCTGATCCAATTCTGTGAGGTCAGCCTGCAGTGTGATTACAAAGCTGGCTTGCAAGCCAGCCCCGGGAAAGATGGCGCCTGAACTCTCGATGTGCACGATGCTCTGCGTGTTTTTTTCTTTTTTTGCTGCCCAGAAATAAACGCAGTTTGGAACATGCTGCTGCCTGCTTGGGACTCTGTTGCATTTCTGGGGGCCATATGGGAGGTGTTGGGGTCTCCCATAGATGGTGAGGGTATGGCTGCTGGCCCCCACTGCCCTGGTGGGGGTCCAGCTTCTCCCCAACAATACGATTTTCCGTAATGTGGGTTTCGACATCCTTCAGTAAGAGCAGTGCAAAAATTTTAGACGCCACATCCATAAGGGCAATAGGCCTAAAATTAAAAGGGTTGTTTAACGGACCTTTTTTGTGCAACGGAATAATGATGGAACTAACCCACGAGGGCGGAAGAGATTTTAGGGTGAAGATTGATTGAAAAATCCTCAACAATACAGTGGCCCAGAATAACGGGTCATCCTTAATTACGCAAGGAGGCAGCCCATCTGGGCCAGCACATTTTGAGGTTTTTAGTTTAGTAATAGCACAGAGTATATCCTCAACAGACCATGGGCATAGTGCCGGGATGTGAATGACTAACTCAGATATATTAGTTGGAGAAAATCGCTCAGGTAAAAGATATTTCTGTTGAAAGAAGTCGAACCAAGAATTGCCATCGATGGCTGATTCTAGGTGTGGCTTGGAGTTTTTATTAGTTGCCCTAAGTAATTTCCATATGTCTCGAGTACTATGCTTACAAATCAGGCTTACCATGTTTTGATTGCCTATTAAGTGAAACGAGGTTCGGGCAGCTTTTATGCTATTTTTATGTTTACGTACAAGTCATTTTTTAGCTGCCAAATAGTCAATGTGATCGCTAGCGCGGACATTTCGCCTCCGGGTTCTCAATTCACTATTTCTTACTGCTTTTAGCTTGGCAATTATGTTTGCCAAATAAGAAACCGAGGAGTTAGTGTTTGTTTGTAACTGCGCCGCTTCTGCTATGGCAGCTAGATGTCCTTGAATCATCTGCAGATTCCACTCAAGAATAGCCTGAGAAGGGTTATCTTCAAAGGCGACATCAGGCCACCAATCCCGATTGACTAAAAATGTCAGTTGTCTGCAAGTCGAAATATTCCATCGAATTGACAATAACTGTCGCTCACTCTGAACTAAGGCAAGAGCCTGCATCTTATCAAACAATTTACTTTCAGCAATCATGGTGCTCGAGAGTATGGCGTGATCGCCATAAGGAGGAAAGTGGCAATTAGTAAGCAAAATAATACCAGAAAGATCTTGGGTGGCAACTATGTAATCAATAGAAGAGCGTGAATTTCCTCGACGCCAAGTTGAGCAGGCCTGAAGATGCTGTGGTTGTATCACCACAAGATCCCAGCTAGAGAGGAAATGTATCCATCTTACACCATTTGCGTGGGCGATTTTAAAGTGGTATGGAGATTCATTTGACAAGGGAATATTTGAAGAGGCATATAGGTATGCATTGAAATCACCACAGATCAAAACTTCAGCGGTGGGATAATTAAAAAAAGTTTCCATTAGTGTTTCATTTAGGATGGAAATGGCTTCTTTGATGCCAAGGGTGGAGGGATTCCAATAAATGGATATCAAGACTACTCTTTTTGGACCAAAAATGTTAATATCAATGTCAATCATTAAGAGCAATTGCTTGGACACATTAGAATTGATTCCAAAGAAAAGGTCATTGTTGAGTAAAATGGAAATCCCCCCTACAGGACCACCAGACCAAGGCTGAGTCGCAACATTGTGAACGGCGGTAAAACCATCCAGAAAAAATGTGTTACAACTCATGGTTTCTTGCACAAAGAAAATTGATGGAAGGTCTTTCCTACTCCTATTTGCGAACCATGTTAAAAGATTATTGAATCCGCAACAGTTCCAGGACTGAATAATGAGCTTGTTACATTATGAAGTTATCTTATCATTGGAGTTCGTAGATACTAATTGTGGTGGTACTTTTGCTGCAGGCAGAATCCCCAAAATACTATTCAAAGCAGTAGTGAGAGAGGCCAATTGTGTTAAGATTTTATCGTTCTCAGATGGAGCAGAACCAGCGTTATTCGCAGTAGTACAATTTTTTGGATTAGAGGAGGAGTAAACTCCAAAAATTGCACTGCCTTTTCAAAGGATGGGAATGCTTGTAATTCGAATCCCAGAAAAAGCAAGTCGGTTTTATGTACCCAAATCAATTTCGCTATGATAGGCGATATTACTTTGCACAACATGCGATTATTGTTAATCAGATGTAGCTTTATCCACTCTATATCTTGCGAAATTAAGTTGCGTAGGGAGGGAATTTTATAGAGAGTGTTCATCAAAAATGAGCGGTTAATAGGAACCGCCCCGTTCATTTGCTGGTTACTGGACCATCCTATTAAAGTTTGCATTTCATCAGGGATATCATTAAATGATCTTAAATCGCCATTAATGATGATAAGGGGGGAAGAAGATTTAGATTCGGCACTGCATGATATAATAGGTGTTTGAACAGCCGCAACCTGGGGGAGGTTGTACATTGCCTTGGCCGCTTGCTCTGCATTTTCCGCACTTGTACACATAGATTCTTGAGACCTAGTCCCTAAAAGAGGCGCATGAGATGATGTGTGTGTGGATGCTTGAGGTTCTAGCAGGGGAGGCACAGACAGAGGTTGATGGATCAATTCCTGAGCAACCGTTAGAATAGGGCCCTTCAAGTCAAGTGCACCCATGTTGGAGGTACTGCTAGTACCACAGCACAATGTTTTTTTATTATCCACAAGAGGAAAAAAAGTATTCAAATTTGTCTGTGTTAATGCACTCGCGGGTATAGTGCCTGCGCAACCAGCAGTTGCGCCAACACTAATATGATCTTCTAGTACATTCTCCTCAATAGGTTTAAGCACGGAGGAGCCCATGCCTTTCTTTGCTCTTTTTTGTGCTTTTTTAGACTATTTTAATTGAAGTGCCATTAAACTCTCTTTATTCAATTGACGAAAATTAAGTTGAAATTCTTCGTTACCAATTTGAGTGGAGTTCAACAACGCATCTGCTTTGTCACAATTTTCGGCTGAGCATTGGAAGGAGGAAACTGCATTGCTAACCTTTGAAATGGAGGCATTGTTCATCTTAGATCTATTTCTCCGTTTCAGTGCTCTCTGGTATGATTTTTTCATTCTGCGCGACGGATGATACCAATTTTTAGATGTATCAATTGATACTGCTGAGGTGGACTTCTCAAGTAGATTCGTAATCGCTGAAGGACTATCAGGGGGGGGGTTCCGCAGAGGCAGAGACCGGAGCAATTGTATCATTTTGAAGTAATTCTGCCGAAAACAACTGAGATTTAAATAAAATCTGTTCGATTTGTAGAATTCTCTCGTGTTGAGGTTTCGCAACTTCAACTACGTCAAACTCTGGGGGATTTAGTGTTAACGGCTCCTGTAAGATAGGTTTGGCCACTGCCTTCGCAAATGACTTTGGCATGCCATTTAAAAAAAAGGTGACTTCATCCGTGTGAGTACATTGCGATGACAAAGCCTGCATCGAAGGATTTGCGGGCAAACTTCTCTTTACAAGCTCAGCCACCGTTCTGGACAAGTTGTATGGAATTTGTGACACGCTTCCTGAGCTAACATAAAACCTTCAATTTTAGAGAGTTTAATGGAGTTTGTTAGAATTGAGTCCTTGATGTCTTTTAATAGTACATGAGTAAGTTCATGTCACTTGTCAAGTAAATTTAGAATGCGAGTAAGGACAGGAAATGAGTGAAGTTCATGTTCTAACAGATGTGAAGAGTTTTCATTAGGTGGAATTGGTGACAATGGAGAATGAGTCGAAGGCGGAGTAGTAATAGACGACTGTGCCATGTATTTGTTAGAAGAGTCATAAAGTAAAGGATCATCTAACTGTAGCTTCATTTGAAACTGGGAATCCTGGCTAGGCGAGCTACCCGGTTTGCTTGGTGCAAAAGGATCTCTCGAATAGTTACTAGAAGTTGTTAGAGAGTTGGATGGAGCTAAGGTGGCAAAAGGCATCGGATGAAAATGCACTTGTTCGCGCAGTCCACAGGACGCTGTCACAGGGGTAGAAGAACCTAATGAAAGGCTAATGCGTCTCTCTAAGGCAGCAATTACAGCCGGTGCTAGCAAAGAGGTATCCTCAATAGGAATAAGAGTATTGTCAATCACATCCAAGCAGGTATCTGCCTTAATATGTGTGTCGTTGGCAATTTGTAATGTAAAGGGTGTGTTATCTATTGCCTCCAAATTGGAAGCAGCTAACTCGGTATCAGTGTGATCGTCAGTGGGTGTTTGATAAGGCAACTGCTCTACAAAGTTGAGCAAAGGATCTGCTTGTGTAGAGACAGATAAAAACGATTGCTGACCTGTTGCAATAGCATGCGGACCTTTCATTTTAATTTTTGGGAACGTCTTGATCCCAGAAGTTTAAACAGATTCTTTAAGCCGCTTACCGTTCCTTAAAGTGAGTAAAGGGGAATCCATAGAGCAAACTCTAGTAGTTACTATAGATCAAACAAAATAATGTTTTGCCAATGAGATGACTATGTATCGCCTAGAAAAAAGCCCTGCAAACAAGTGCTTATATGTAGCTCTAGGGGATGCCTACGGAGTTAGAGTCAGGCTAAAAATCTACCAATCAGGTCTTGCCAAAAGCAACAGGGTTTACCATGAAAATGCGAGACAGACACCACACACCACGAGCCACGAACAGCAAACAGTCCTTTGCGGTACTTCGTGGTGCGCAGCGCGGGTGCGCTGGCGAAGTGTATTTAAATGCACCCGGAAGGGCGTTACCCGAGGTGTAGGAGGTGTAGCCAGTCCCCAGCACCTTGAAAGCAATGCACAAAGATACAGATATTAAAGACTATGCCTATAACAGTCACAATCCATTGTTCAATATGTATAGTTCAAAGTCCATGTGCCTCAAGCCTCAAGAGGAGAGGAGGAGGCACGCTGAAATTCACCTGTTTCCTGTTCTGACGCAGGTCAGGCACAAAGCGGTGCTGCAGAAAAGGACTTCCTCCATGATCGACGCGATCAGCACGGCAGCTCAAATGAAGGGAGCACCAGATTCCAGCCACAGCGGACTCCTTGAAAAGTAGTCGGCAGCACAGCAAACAGTCCTTTGTGGTACTTCGCGATCTTTAGGCCCCTTCCTAATGGAATTCAATGCCTAAACATCTTGTTGAAAGCAGCTCAACAGCTACATTCAAGAAGCATTTAAAAACCTTCCTCTTCGATGTAGGACATGGGTAATTTCAAAAATGGCTCCTTGATGACCACCCTCTGTATTTGCCACCTGTCATTACATCTATTGATATTTTTTCTTTGGCCCTTGAGGGTGGTCTTGGTCTCCTTCTTCTGGCTTGTTTCACTGTTGTGTGTCTATGTTTCCCCCTGCGAGCGCCCTGAGGCCTGCAGGTTAGTGACGCAATATAAAAACTCAGAAACTCAGATAGATAGTTGCAAAACCTTTACACTCTATGGGCCTGATTTACAAAGCGTTTTCTAGTGGGGGTTTCCCATTGAAAACGGTTTTGTAACTCAGGACCTCTATGTATATTTTAAATTGATCCTAAATTTAGGATTTTGTCTAGATTTTTTTTAGTAACAACTAGCTTACTGTGTTTCGATATTGTCCTGCGCTGTCCGCCAACTACGTGCAGGCATTAACACCCAAAAATATAATATTGTCACCTGACCTACACCTGTGAAAAGCGTTTATAAGATATAAAGCTTTCATCACTGTTGCTCTCAAAGAAAAGGGGGGCCCTGGGGGGGAACACAAAGCGTTTACCCCGGGGGAAGTGTTTGGCGCTGCACACGGCCAGCGAGTGGCTGTGGGGGCAGAGTGCCCCACTGGGGTATTTAAGGGGGCAGGGAAGGTTCGGGAGGCAGGCGACGGTTGGACTTGGCGATTGTCAAGTCCTGTTGCCTGCTCCCGAGCCTTCCCTGGTAGTAGCAGGGCCTTGAGGCAGGAGGAATAGTAAGGTGAGGTAGTGGAGTTGGGAAGAGCGGGCGGTCAGGTTTAAAAAAAAAAAAAAGAAAAGTAAAGGAGAGTTATAGTGAGGCGGGGCGCGCGCATTTATAGGAGGGGTGCCGTAGATAAGACACCCCTCACTTGTTACCTTGGGTCCCCGTTATCTCCGGGCCTCATAGCGGGGGCTGTGCAGGAGGTCGGGGGGCGGTAGGGCCCCGGGTGTTCCCTGAAGTCGGGCCGGCGGGTTGGTTCTTTCGTTCGTTGCCGGCGGGGTGGAGGGCCGGGGGAGGGAGTGAAAGAGGTGAGCGGGAAAGGGAATGGTCATCTGCATGGCAGAGAGGGGTCCCAGGAGGGGGGACGGGAAACGAAGGGTCGGGTTTGCAGGGGCGGAGGAAGGAAGTTGGTGTACAGGCCATTGGAGCCTTGGGGGCTGAGAAGAGCATTTGGTCGGTGGAGATTCAGACGGACAAGGTGGTGGAGCCATTGGGGCTCGAGGTGCAAGGGGGAAAAGAAAAAGGAGGTTGAAGTGAAAGGAAAGGAGAAAAAATTGCCATACATGGGGATAACAAAGCCGTTGGGGGCGCACTTGATGGCGGCGAACAGGGAAAAGATTCAGGCGGGGGAATTTGTAGATGTTTTTAAATTGCTCCATAGGGAAGTGAGAGCTAAGGAGGGGTCTAAAGAAGAGGAGAGGGAACTGGCTGCGCGTCCAAGGGTACCGGTGACTATTGAGAATTGGACATCAGCATTTATCATTTATGCCAGTGTTTATTGTGAAAAATTTCCTGAGCGTTGTGTGGCCCTACTTAAATATATGGACGTAATTAGGGAGGCTTTCACGAGTTTTGGGGGTTTTGCATGGGTGAGGTATGACGAGGAATTTAGAGCGAGAATGTCGGAGGACAGTCAAGCGGTTTGGGGGGAGATATATATGGATCTTTGACTGCAATGGATGGCTCCAACGAGGCCTGCCCCGACAATGCATACAGCAAGTGGGCTGCCGGTGCCCTTCCGGCCCTTTCTTGGTCGCCCCGCCCATGAAGGGGCGGGGGAGGGGGCAGAGGGCAGTCCTCAGCAGCATGTTGGGCGTTCAACAAGGACGGCTACACTAGGACCCTGTGTAGGTTCAGACATGAGTGTAGCAAGTGTGGTGGAAAAGACCCGCTTACGCAGTGCTTCCAACAGGGAGACAGGGGGAGGGGGAGAGGTTCGGGCAGAGGTGTTGTGGGGAAAGGCTTTTACGCCAATTAAGGTGGGGGTTCCGCAAAAATGGTTGCAATTTTATCCGGAGAGGGTTGGGGCGAAGGTTTTGAGTGAAGGGTTCAGTCAAGGTTTCAGATTGGGGTATCAGGGCCCAATGGTGCGCCGGTGGGCTGAAAACTTGAAGTCAGCCAAAGAAAATGAGGAAGTGGTAAGGCAAAAGTTGAACAAAGAAATAGCGGCAGGAAGAATAGTGGGGCCATTTGATGATCTGCTGGGTGACCTAGTGATATCCCCATTGGGGGTGGTGCCCAAGAAAGCTCCGGGGGAATTTCGGTTAATACACCATTTGTCTTGGCCGGAAGGGATGTCGGTGAATGATTTCATTGCACCAGAAGATTGTGGGGTGGTATATGCAAGTGTTGACCAGGCAGTGGAGCTGGTAAGGAAAGAAGGACGGGGGGCCTTCATGGCCAAGTGTGATATCAAAGCAGCGTTCAGGTTACTGCCGGTGCACCCGGAGGATTTTTGGTTGCTGGGTTTGCAGTTTGAGGATCGCATATACATAGACAAAGCCTTGCCAATGGGGTGCGCAATTTCCTGTGCGCTGTTTGAACGTTTCAGCTCATTCCTTCAGTGGGTTTTTTCATTTAAATAGGGTTGGGAGAGTCTGCTGCACTATTTGGACGATTTTCTGTTCATTAGCGGGGCAAATAGAGAGGGTGAGTGCAGAGGGATGCTAAAGTTGTTCCAGGAGCTAATGGAGGAGTTGGGGGTGTCGTTAGCGGAAGACAAAACAGAAGGGCCTGCAGTGGTATTGACATTTTTGGGAATTGAATTGGACTCAGTGGGTATGATGTATGACCAAACTGGTGGTGTTGCTGGAAAAGGCAGTGGGGGCCAAGAAAATGACGCTGGTGGACATGCAGAGATTGGTGGGGCATCTGAATTTTGCATGTAAGGTGGTAGCCCCTGGGAGGACGTTTTGTAGGAACATGGCGAGGGCTATGGCGGGAGCTAAGTGCCCACATCACCGGATAAGAGTATCAGGGTCAGTGCGGGAGGACTGCAGAATTTGGTTGCGTTTTTTGGAGAAGTTTCATGGGGTGTCAATGTGGTTGCAAGGGGACCCGGTGACATGGGATGTACAGATATTTTCGGACACGGCAGGAGCAGGGGGTTTCGGAGTGTTTTGGGGGGGAAATGGTGTGCGGAGAAATGGCCTGAACTGTGGTTGAAGGAGGGGGGAGCATAGCATTCCTTGGGTTTTTCCCACTATTGGTGGCATTGGAGCTGTGGGGGAAAGAATTGCGGGATAGGAAAGTGAATTTCAATGTGGACAATGAATGTGTGGTCCACGTGGTAAACAGGCAGTCAGCAAAGGATCAGAGGGTGGCAAGACTCATGAGGGAGTTTGTGCTGAGATGCATGGAACTGAATGTGGTGTTTAAGGCAACACATGTGCCGGGGAAGGATAATGGCATCGCTGATGCATTATCTCGTTTTCAATGGCAGAGATTCCATGGATTGGCTCCGGAGGCAGATCAGGAGGGGCAGCAGATTCCCGAAGAGCTGTGGAAGATAGGAAGATGAGAGCGCTGGCTTTGGTGGAGGGTTCATTGGCCGGGGCGTCTAAGGAGGCATACAGGAGGGCATGGGAAGATTTTATTGGGGGGGGAGCGCGTAGTTGGAAGGGCACATGGGATGCGGAAGAGAGGAGGAGGGACGATGTGGTGAATTTCATCTTGAGGTGTATGGACAGGGGCTGGTCAAGAACGACTATAGCAGGGAAGTTAGCTGGAATTGCTTTTTACGGGAAGTGGTTTGGGGGTTTTCAGCCGAGTGGGGGGGAAATGGCGAGTAGGATGTTGGAAGGATGGGCAAGGGAGAATAAGAGGGACAAGGATAAGAGGAGGCCGATATCGGCTGAATTGCTGCAGAGGTTGGTCAAGGCAGTGGGGGGAATTTGCTGGTCGGTATGGGAGGGGGAGCTGTTTGCGACATGTTTTACGTGGCTATTTTTTGGGGCCTTTCGGGTGTCGGAGTTGGTGGGGGGAAAAGGGGGGTATGGGGGTCTGCAGTGGGAGGATGTGCACATTACAGAATTGGGTTTGGACATAAGGATTAATAAGTCTAAAACGGACCAGAAGGGAAAGGGTTCCTGGGTTTTGTTGGGGCGGGGGAGTAAGGGTTTATGCCCAGTGCTGGCAGGTAGGTTGTGGAAGGAGCGGTGTGGGGTGAAGACAGGCTTGGTGTTCAAACATGAGGATGGGTCGTCGGTTTCAGCGGCTCAAGTTTTGGGGGTACTGCGGAAGGCTCTGCGGGCGTTGGGAGAAAAGGGTGAGGATTTTGGTACACATTCATTCAGGATGGGCGCAGCATCGGAGGGAAAGAGGTTGGGTTTCACGGAGGATAAGGTGAAAAGTTTGGGGCGGTGGATGTCTAGGAGGTACAAGGGGTACGTCAGGGATTTTCATAAGGGGAATTGTTGATGGTTGGGGGTATAAGTGGGGCTGACAACAACGTGGGGTTTTGGTGTATTGTGGTGGTAATTTTGTAATTTCTTTTTCAGATGCTGTGCGAAAGGAGGGGGAGTTGGCGCAAGTGTGGATTGTCGGCCATTCAATTATTAAATGGGCTGGGAAAGAAGCGGAGAAAAGGGTTCTGGGCAGGCAACTGGGGTGTAGCTATAAGGATGTGGTGGTAAAATGGCACGGGTTAGGGGGCCTGCGCTGGGACCAGTTGCTGCCTGTGTTGGCAGGGTTGCGGGAGTGCTACAGGGCGCCGGAGGGGTTGATCATTCACGCGGGGGAGAATGACTTGGTGAGGCCCTACTAAGGAAAATGAAAAGGGATTTGGTCTGGGTGCGGGAAATGTGGCCTCAAGCGGAGGTGTTGTGGACTAAGTTGTTGCCGCGTAGAGTATGGAGGGGAGCAAGGAGCGAGGGTGCTATAGAGCAGGCTAGAAAGGGGATCAACAGAGAAATGGTGAAGTTTTGTGCCTCTGTGGCAGTACAGGTGATGGAACATAAGGAAATAGTGTATGAGGGCTTTATGATTTTTAGGGAGGATGGGGTGCATTTGTCGGTTTATGGGAACAATCACTATTTGGCGGACTTGTCCTGTTGGCGGGGAGATTGGTTGAAGAGTTGGAAATAAAGGAGGGTGGGTGGGAGGGGTGGGGCAGAAAGAACACCTCAGGGGAGGGTTTTTCTCGTGCCGGGGGCATGGCCCCTTTTGATGTGGGGGGAGGGAAGCACAATGGGGGAATGACACGGGAAAGGAGGGGGTGATGCTGTTTGCACAAGCGGGCCACCCCGGGGGAACAAGTATTGAGCCTGGAGGGGCATGGCCCCAGGGAGAAAGCGGGACGCCTGGGAAAGGGGTAAGGAGATGGTAGGGTCCAAGGGAGGAAATGGCTTTATTTAATTATTTAATTGTTGGGGAAATGAAAATGTGTAATTAGTTAATTGGTGGTTTAAATATTTCGTTAGTCTGTAAGGCCATGGAGCCAGGTGAGCATTAATTGTAAGCTTGGGCCTGTCACATTAAAGCGACCTTTTCCACTTTTAAATGAGTCTGGGTTTTTGTGCAGTAAACCAAAAAACACTGTTGTTGAAAAGCATGTATTACAAGTATTATGAAAAGCTTCCATCTCTGTCACAAGGACTCTGCAGAAAATCGTAACATACGGAAACTGTATGATTTGTCTGGCAGTATTGGACGAGGAAAACGTTACTGTGGTATAAAAGTGAACATGTACTCACAATGAAAGTCAGATGTTGTTTCTGAGGACATACTAGTCACTATGGGCTTAATTCTGACCCTGGATTCGTCGCCGACATCTTTCGAATGGATGCGAAGAGAATTAGGGCAATGACGTCTTCGTCATTTTATAAAGGCTCTGTTTGCTAAACTGGCAAAACCAATGTATAATTTTCTAGTCGCTATCTGACATCACTGGCAAAGGAACCAAGTACTTTGCTGAATGTATGCTGATATTTCTGTAATCCCCCTCTTTGATGACCGAGTTTTTAGGTGCAAAAATTCGTAAAAATGGCAACACATTCACGTGTTCTCGGTGCTGAATCATTAATTATTAGTCTTCATCTGTTCGCCGTATACTATTTTAAACCACTAGATGTCACTAAAGCTGTACATTCATATTTCCGCTCCCGAACGTCCCGATCCGTTCTTCTTCAGTGAGTTTTGTAAACAAAGGCATGTATTAAACAGCTTTTTCTTGTGTTTTTATTCCTTATGAAGGGAAGTTATGGGTGCAAGGAAACCTGATGTGATATTATAGCTGTACATTCTCAGGTGTAGCAAACGCGCTCTCCAATACGTACGCAGCAGATGGTCACATGTACTATAACTTTGGTGTGCCTCTGCCTCAGTGTATTTCTTTTAGTTGGCTTAGGTTTATTTGTAATATGGGCCTCCTAAAGCACCAACCACGCCAACACTGGTGTTGTGGATTCTGTGCAGGGATCTATCTCACGTAACATTTTATCATATATGTAATGTATAATAGTATAATATAAATTATCCATTATTATAAGAATACAAATCCAACAAAGGCAGCACTTAATTTGTAAATAAATAAGTGCCAAATCCCAAATTTTTGCTAGCACGCACCTACCAACAGACAACAGATTGTCGCTCACTAGACTGACTAGAGCTGCGCTAGTATGACCAGCACTGTTGTATGAACCCCTCCCCCCCCACAGAGATCACAAGGGACAGCTGTTACACGTCTGGGCTCCTCTGGTGCGCACGTGACGTGCCCCTTTTATTAATCACACGCAGCGGTGTTACGTCACTCCACCGCATATCTCTTTCTTAAAGACACCGACACTACACCTCCCCATCCTTTATCATAATAACAAAACACAGCATGCTATATAATGTTCTCAAACTTATAAACTAACAATGACCAGTATAGTGTCCTGGGCATGCCACAACAAGTGGCTGGGTCCCAGCTGCCACCATGAGGGTCAGTTCAGGAGTTCAGTACATAGTCACTGCGGTGGTCAGGCCTCCCCCTCACCACTCTCTGGGGTACTTTCTGCCCCCCTCCCGGCATGGATTCCCTTCACCTTTGTCCTATCGATCCAGGGGAGCCGATGTACCTGCAGGACTACCCCCTACATCTGGCACCTCGGTGGACTCTCTCCTTTGGATGGCCTCTGGCTGGACAGCCTCCCCCACCTTCCTGAAGAAGTTAGCGTTCCTGGTGACCGTCGACTGCCCATCTGATGCTGTCACCATCGATCCTTTTACTGCCACAATGTCCAGAGGGGTAGGCTCATAGTTCAGCAACATCTTCCCTTGGGGGTGGCGGTTTTTGACCAGCACCTCATCGCCCAAAGCCAGATGATGTTGGCGGAGCACCCTTCTAACATTTTCACTCTCAGTCCACTGTCTACTTTCCTGTTCCACATGTTCATCGTCGATCACAGTCGGCTCCCTGAGTACCGCTTCCGTCGGAAGACCTCTCAGGCACATTTGGAACACAGCCTCAGCCCGGGCAACTCCGGTAGAGCCATGAGGAGTCGCTCGATATTCCCGAAGGAATTGATGCAGCGTGTGACGTAGACCCTGGCCTTGTCCGTACGCAATCCAAAACACCTTGTTTAGGGTCCTCATGAATCTCTCAGCCTACCCATTGGCACAAGGCCAGACTGGCGTAAACTTCCTGTGCCAAATTCCATATTCTTCCATCAGCTGAGCAAAACTTCCTCCCTGGAATGGCGGGGTAGTCCATGTGTCGCAAAGATCTTTTTGAGGGTCACCGCCACCGACTCCACAAACTCCACTTTGGGGTACCGTGACCACTGGTAGACCACCACCAAGAAGTAGACACCCCTTTCGGTGGAGCCAAAATCTGCATGCATGCACCATCTCCCACGGTTGTGTTCCCCTCAGCATGTATTCAATTTGTGGGTCACGTTGCACGGACAAGGCTGCCTGGCACCACACACACAAGGCCACAAACTCCACTTGCCTCTCCAGTTGAGGGAACCACACCTTGAACCATAGCCATGCCTTTGTTTTAGCCATTCCCTGGTGTCCTTGGTGGGACAGTTCAATCACTTGAAGTTTGAAGTTTAGTTTATTTGTAAAGTGCAGCCAGGCCCCTGGGCAACCGGGCGCATATTCTTAGATACAGGTTACGATATATACAATATACACAAATTAAATACATACAATACAGCAAATTGCAATTTACATATTATAATACAAGTACATTAGAGCGTATATACACAAGTAAGATATATTAACAGTCGGTAGCAACTCTTAAGTATAGGAGCTTCATAGGTTCTGCGTGAACAGCCAAGATTTGGTACTATTCTTGAAAGTTAGGAACAATGGCTCAGCTCTGATGGAGGTAGGCAGTGAATTCCAAAGTTTTGAAGCTAGGACAGGGAAGCTCACACCAACTGCTTTTTGGAGTTTAAATCTAGGCAGGATTAGGCTGTGAGTTTGAGCTGATCTAGTGGGTCGAGAGGAGATGTGGAGTGTAAGGCGAGAGGAGAGGTAAGGTGGGGCATTGTTGTCCAAGCATTTATGTGTTAAGGCTAGTGTTTTCAGGGCAATTCTTTGCTTTACCGAGAGCCATCGTAAATCCGATCTGACGTTAGAAATATGAGACCGCCTGGGGATATTGGGAGTTGCCCGTATGGCATTATTTTGGATGGTTTGCAGTTTATTGAGGTTCGACTGGCTGGTCCCCAAGTAGAGGGCACTGCAGTCAGTGGTCGAAGCAAGTGGGAGCGGTGCTCCTCTACTTTTTAAAATTATGTTTTACAGCTCCTATACTTTTATTTTAAAACTAAACCGTTCCAGAATGGTTTCGTTTTTAAATAAAAGTGTAGGAAGACGTTGCAGCTTGCACTTTCAATGCACTGCACTGAACGTTCCCTTAAACAGCAGGTGCAAACGTTTGGGGTTTGTATTGTGTGTGGCGATGGGGTTTATGGGGAGTGGGTGCAGGCCAGCAGGGAACATAGTTCCACTACTTCTTTTTGTACACTTCGACCACTGACTGCAGTAGTCGATTTTGGGCATAACGAATGTTCTAGCAAGGGTAATGCAGTTATGAGGGTTCAGAAAAGGTCTGCAAGCAGTGATAAGTTTGCAAGTATAGGCCGATGCCGACCTTAGTGCATTAGTTTGTCTGTTCAGCGAGAGGGTAGAGTCCAGATAGACACCTAATGTTTTAGTGTCATTAGAGACCTTGATGTCATTGCCGTCAATGTTGAAAGTCTTGTATGCTTGGTCTAATTTGTTGAGACGTTGAGTAGAGCCTAGTAGTAAGAGCTCAGTATTGTCGTCGTTAAGGCATAGTTCATGTTGCGCCATCCAGGCTTGAATGACCAGATAGACATCATTCAAGGATTTGGTGTCGTCTGTGTAATCAGCAGTGATGGGAATGAGTATCTGGGTGTCATCCGCGTAGTTGGTATAGGAGACACCCAGATAGTCGAGCACATCAAAAAGGGGTTTGGTGAACACGTTGTATAGCGTGGGCGATACGCAAGCGCCTTGGGGGACGCCGCAGTGAATAGGGGAGGAGTCTGACGAAGCTGTGGGTGAAAAAAACCCGCATGGACCTGTTGCTGAGGAAGGAGTGGATCCAGCGTTGGCCGAGTCTGAGAAATGGGCCGCTGATTTAAGATGTTGGCAAAGTATTTGGTGGTTAACCAAATCGAATGCCGCAGAGAGGTCCAGGAGGAGGAGTAGCGCTAATTTCCCGTTGTCCTTTAGTATCTCCATCTGAGTTTTTAGATCAATCAGGGCTGTTTCAGTACCATGTTTGTGGCAGAAGCCAGATTGTCTTAGCCCCAGGAGATTGTTGGATTCAAGGTAGTCGTGAATCTGCAGGTATGCTGCACGATCAAGGATCTTGAGCAGGAACGGGTCAGTAGTGATTGGTCTGAAGTTGGTCGGTATGTTAGGGCCAAGGGATGGTTTTTTAAGTAGTGGGATCACCCAGGTTTCCTTGAGGTTGTCAGGGACTATGCCTGTTTTGAAGGAGGCGTTTATGAAGGCTGTGATGAAGGGGGCTAGGTCGTGCAAGGCTTCCTTGATGATGGGTGCCGGGCAAGGGTCACCTTGGCAGTTAGAAGGCTTGAGGCTGTTTATAATTCCTTCTACTTGAAGGGTAGTGAGAGGGGAGAAGGCGAACGGTTTAAAGGTCAGGTTGGTTTGGCGGGTACTGGATGTGGGGGCGGTCAATAGTTGGTCTGGCTGTAGGGATTTTTGTTTATCTCTAATTTTAGTTTGGAGGGTGGCAATTTTGCCCAAGAGTGCTGTCTGTATATTAGTGCACCAATTGCTGTCTTTAGTGCAGGAGTCAGTGGGGGCTGCAGGTGTCTCAAGTTCCTTGAGGATTTTGAATAGTTCCTTGGTATTTGATTGTGCAGACACAGTGTGATTATTGTAGCATTCTTTTTTAGCCTGGAGTACAGCTTCTTTATAATTGAGAGTGGCTAAGAAGAGGCTATCCTTGTGGGCATCAGGTGTATCTTCTCCACTGGCATGACCATTCAGTCTCTTTTCAGCAATAGGCCTGACTCCATGAACATCAGCTCCCCGCGCACTCTCCAGCGCTGCTCAAATGTCATACGTGCCTAATATGTCCTTTTCCCAAAGGCATCTCGTAGGATCTGAAAACACTCGTCACACTCAGATGTCTTCTCGAGCTCTTGGATGGGCATGGAGTTTGGACTGGCCGACTCGACCAGGAGCTGGACATATTCATAAGCCTCCTCTACGCTTGCGTCCTCCTCAGCATTTCCTCTGGCCAGGAGATGCTGCGACAGATAGTCTGCCTCATTGTTGGTTCCGGGCCGGTAGATCAGCGACACCCCATATTCCAGCAGGGCAAGCATCCACCTCTTGATCCTTGCTGGTGGCTTCGACGACCCTGCCATAATGGGCAGCAATGGTTTGTGGTCTGTCATGGCGGTCACTGGCCATCCTAGCACATACAACTGGAAATACCGGCACCCCCACAGCACTGCCAGGGCCTCCCATTCTATCTGGCAATACCGTTGAATTATGTTAGACAGCACCCTACTTGCATAGGCCACGGACCGGTCCTCCCCACCACCGTCCGTTTACATTAAGACAGCCTCCAGCCACCTCCAATGGCAGCAAGGGTTCAAAGTATGCCATAGTGTCCCCCGCTATTAGCGCCCCTTTCACTTCTTCAAACTCTGCCTGTTTGAGAGGGCCCCATTGCCAGGTGGAGTCCTTCCTGGTGAGGCTCCTGGGGGGTTCAGATCACGTGGCCAGGTTCTTGATAAATCAGCCACAGTACGTGACCATACACAGAAAGCTGCAGACCTCCGTCACGTTTTCCGGTGGTCTGGAATCCACAATGTCCTTGACCTTCCTGGGGTCCGGCAACACCCCCCCCTCTTTGAAGACGAACCCAAAGAATTCTATGCTTGTTTGCAAGAACTCACACTTTTCTTTATGTAAGGTCAGTACCAATTTCTAAATGCGCTCAAGTGGCTCAAGTGTCAGTACCAATTTCTAAATGCGCTCAAGTGTCTTCACAAGGCGTGCCATGTGTTCTGTTTCAGACTTATAAAACACCAAAATGTCATTGCTAATGTTTAGGACCCCTTCCAAATCAGCCAGGTCCCACGTATTATGTTTTGAAAAACCTTGGCCGTCAATAACACCCCAAAACACAGGCACTTGCATCGGTACAGCATCGGTACAGCCCCCGGTGCGTGGTAAAGGTTGTTATATATCTTGAGTCGGGCTGCAGAACGACGTGATAGTAACCCACACAGCGATCAAGCTTGGAGAAGAATTTTGCCCCTTGTAGCTCCTCAATCTATTGTTGGCACGAGGTGCCTCTCCCTCTTGATGGCAGATCCGAACCGCGTCAGGCTGCTTGGGTTTCCTGGCCACCACTATGGGGGACATCCAGTGTGTCCGTCCATCCTCTCTCCCAATGATACCCAGCCTCACCAGGTCCTCTATCTCTTTGTCCACTAGGTCACACAGGTGGAACAGAATCCTTCGATGTTTCAGGGCGACTGGCTGTATAGATTCATCAATATGGAGCCGCACTGGATCACTGACCAGCTGGTCAATCCCTTCAAAACGTCCACCAAACCATCAGAGTATGCCCTGCACATCCTCGGCATACACGCCATAGGCAAAGCTGACAATGCCTAAAGCCTTTACAGCTGGGAAACTCAGCAGTGTGTTGTGGCTCACCTCAGTGATGTAAAATCGGGCCTTGATCGAATTGCCAGCATGTTCAACTTTCCCCACAAAGGCCCCCACCAGGGGAATTGGTTGCTCTCCTCTGAACATGAAGATGCAAGCTCTGAGCTGCTGCAGACCTGGGGGCTCAACCATTGCTTCGTAGTGTACCATGGCCATCATATTTATGGAGGCACCGGTATCCACCACTACCGGCACTGGGGATCCATCCACGCTCACATTGCATTTAGTCTGTCATAGGACCTTGGACCTTAGCACATGGACACTTGTTATGAAAAAGACATTCTCGTCATCGCCATCCTCCTCGGCACCTCATTGGCCCTTTCCTCTTCCTGGTCCACCAGAGCCACAGTTGACGGGCGTTGTTGCCCGATGAAACTCGCACAAATGGGCCCCCTCTGAACCACCACTGGCAGCAGTGCACGGCACATGTGCGCATAGTGGTCCATCATGCCGCACATCCCGCACGCTTTTTCTTGAGCAGGACATTCTGCTGGGTGCGGCAAATCATAGCCACACTTCAGTCATGACTCCGGGCTCCGACCTCCTCATCTCCCTGGGCTGGCTCATCGGTCATCGTGCTCCTTTCATGCCTTGGCCACACCCCACATCACACACCTCCTTGCTCTTCGCAGGTCGAAGGGCTGCATCCATCTTGGATACCCTCATTTCCGCCACCTCATGCGATCTTCCCAACTCCAAAATCCGCTGCAGCGTAAGACCAAGTTCCCTTAGCACTTGATGCCACAATTTGCCTGATGTACACCCTTGGATGAGCTGATTGCAGACCATCATCTCCTCATTATCCCATGCTGCACAGGATATCGCCATACGTCGGAGACGGGCATGGAAAGTGTCCAGGGACTCGTCGTCCTTCTGTTTCACACCGCACATAATGAACCGTTCATAATTGATGTTGGCAAAGGACATAAAGTGCTCCCGCAGTGTATTCTTGGCCCCTACATAGGTCTCGTCAGGCAGCCGGAGAGACTGATAAATCTGGCGAACCGCCGGTCCAGCAGAGTACAGGAGCGTTGCAACCTTGCTCTCATCATCTGTCTTCGCTGTGGCCTTGAAGCAGATGTCCATTCTATGTATCCAAGGCCTCCATCTGGTGCCCAAACTTGACGGGGCCCCGGAAACATCAAACCCCGGTATGGGCACCAATGCCCCTTGTTGACGGGGGACACATGCCCGACCTGGGGCCACTGCTGCTGGTGCCCCATCCACTTGCTGTTCATCTCCGATGATGGTGGTGAGCGCACAGGCACCCTCGTCACCCTGCCCAAGGGCTGCAACTCACAAGAAAAATCAAACGTGTTGGTACGCCTGACCGTGGTGGTCTTGAAACACACAGCCTCTGCCTACCCACACTCAGGATAGGTGTGTATGGTAGATGGTTACACAACCTCAAGTGTACATAGTCCATGGCAATATCAGTCCCTTTCATTTGCCAAATGTAAAAAGAAAGGAACAAAAACTTGTTTTTTTCCAATAGTTCTCCTCACACATGCTGCAGCACGTGGATCACACTCCTGTGTGAATAATGGGCCTCATTACAAGTTTGGAGGAAGCCATGCCTGTAATACAGGCAGGCTACCTCCAAACTTGTGAAAAAGTCTGACACTCGCGAATGGGCAATTACCGGGATATTCTGTCCCTGTCGGACCCGGTAATTGCCCTTTTCGCAGGTGCCGGAATCGGGTGATCCCCATTCCCATTGGATGCCGGTAGCACCGGCACCAATAATTACGGTGCCTGTGCTGCAGGCATGCTGTGCTCGCGGGTGCCTTTCATTCCGCCAGGTCAGACCTGGTGGAATGAAAGGCACCCACGAGCACAACTCACCAGTACCGTTGTATCCGGACCGGCAAACTCATAATGAGGCCCAATGTCTTCACCCTTCAGTAGGGTTTCCAAAAATGTGTGCCTGGCAGGGGGACGTGTAATCCTGTAGGAGCCGCAACCTCTCTTAACACATGGTCACAAAATGGCAGGCGACCATTTCACAGGCGCGGACCCTGTGGTGTGAGACAAACGTTTGGGACACACTAATCCGCTTTGCACTCACTGCCGCAATGATCCGGCGGGTCCGTGTGATCAGATGCGACTACTTCATCGCTAATGTTGTGTGTTGCAATACGGCATCACCAGGCCCCTGTGCCTGAGCCTCCCGGTCCAGGTAGCTCACACGGGGCACTGTTCCACATCCGGGCTCCACAGGCGCTCTGGCAGGCCCTGGCACGCACGTGACATGCCCCTTTTATGAATTACACCCTGCAGAGTTACGTCACTCCTCCGGGTGTTTCTTTCTTAAAGACACAGACACTACAAGCACCAGTGCCCCGCACTGTCATATTCCGACTTATTGTTATTCATTGATATTCATGAAACTGGATAATTGCTACAGCAACCACAATCACACATCAGATTTGGCCTGAGTGGGCCAATAAGTGCCGGTGCTCAGCCCTGGCAAACACCCCCACAAATTAAGTACTGAACAAAAGCCTGTGGGAGCTGGACACAGAAACCCAGACCTCAGAGATTCATCTGTGTGTAACTTCTAGAGCTGAGGAACCAGAGCATTCATGGGAAGAGCTGAGCCAGGGTGTCTTGGCTCTAAGAGTTAACCACCAGTGTTCCTGCAAAAGACCCAAAATTGTTGTACTGCATCCTCAAGCACGTGCCCATAGCACACTATTCTTACCTGGTACTGTACCACCCCACTGTGCTCAAAACCATACGCATACCTGGCATATTACCCCCCCTGCATCAGAAAACCCATACCAGGTGCCTATCCCACCCACCCCTTAAAAAAACAAAACCCATACCCTCTGTCCTGCCTATCCATTCCATCCAACATAAAACCCACACCTTGAATCCTGCCTCTTAACCCCCACAACACAAAATCCATACCTGACGCCCCGCCTTCAAGTCCCCCAAAACACCCAAGCAATCCCCAGCATCCAGTCTCCCACCCCCAATAACGCACAACATATACCTGGAGTTCTACCTTCCCTCCACGGACCCTCCAAAACAAGACCCACTCCTGGCGTTCTGCCCTCTCACATTACAAAACAAATTCCTTGTGTACTGTCTCTCCAGCCCCTACAACAAAAAGTTGATGCCTTGCGTCCAGCCTCCACTCTCTTCAACAAACTACCTATACGTGGCATCCAGCCTATCCACCCTCTGCGACAAAAAACTCCAACTGCCGTCCTTCCTACCCATCCTCCAGGACACAGAGCACATACCTGTATCCTGCCTCTATAGCCCCCACAGCACAGAACCCATATCAGGCGTCCTGGCTTTCCAGCCTCTCCTACAAAAATCCTGGCACCTCAATTTTGACAGACATGGCAAAGTAAGAGAAATTGATGTGCTCAGGAACACATCGGGCCTCATTTCAAGTATGGTGGTACAGTTACAACGGCGTCGGTAGTGCTACCGGCACCGTTGCTACCGTACGGCCATACTATGAGCTATGCCCGCGGGAGCCTGTCAGCCCGCCAGGTCTGACCTGGCGGACAGAGCGGCTCCCGCAAGCACAGCAAGCCGGATGCACCAGCACCGTTATGAACGGTGCCGGTGCATCCGAGCTCCCCATTCCCATTGAGCCCCTATGGGGCTCAAATGGGAATGGGGAGTTCCACATTACTGGCACCCGCGAAAGGGCAATTACCGGGACTGCCAAGGTCTGCATGACCCGGTTACTGCCCATTCTCGGGTGCCGGAAGAACTGCAACTCTGGCGGCAGCGGTGCCGGTTCTGCCGGCACGACTAGCGCAACAGTTGTAATGAGGCCCATCATCTGGTTAGGGGATAAATCAGTGATTTGAACCAAGCCTGCACTTCAGACACTTGACCGTATATCTTCTCAGCTCTACCTGGTACAAATGGTGTTAATATATGCCTTTAAAGAGGTAAAATAATACCTACAGCCATGGCTTGGAAAGTACCCGCATCACATTACAGGTCAATCTATCAAATATCTCAATCCTTACGTTAAGCAAAAAGTGGATACTTGTAGCTTTGTTTTTCTCATCTGAAAGAAAGTCTACAAGTAGAATGCAAGGTAATGTCAGTCTAAAATCTCTGTTGGGTTTTGCAACTGTACTTTCAAGATTTGAAGACACAGAATAGCGTAAAACGGTTTGACAAGGTCATCTGCTTGTAGTAGTTGGCACAGGCATGAAGCTTGTTAGTAGGAATATTGAGAAGAAAATGTGGTGCTTCACAAAAAAGCCAACTCTTGAGTTGGGAGTGTGCAACTAACAGATATAAAGGAAAAAAACATCTGTGTAAATGTCTTGTAAGAAGGCACACAGTTAACTAGAGGTATGAGGGGTGGAATGTGGCTTTTGGGTACACATGCACACATCCAGGTCTTATAATATAATGCTCATGTGGCCTGTCTCTGTTCAACAAATGAAAAGAGCTTCCTATTTCAAAGTGTGGCTGATCACACTGAGAACTGTTATAAAGTTATGGGCAGTCCCTTCCGGGCCCCACCCACTGCTTGACCACATTCTAAAGTTGGGAGGGCTGAAAGAATTTATGAGGACCCCAGGAGTAAGCCTCTGTGCTGGGGCGGAGTACAAGGCATCAGGGAAATGCCACCCGCCTCTTCCCTATCCCGAGTGGTTCAAGATTTCATTTTTTCTTTTTTTGTTTCGTGGGTTAGGAGTCAGGACTCGGTTTGCATGTGCCACAGCCAGTAGCTTAAAACTTGATTTGTTCTCGAATCTGCCACTTGGCCAGAGCCAGGCCTGAGCCTCATCTGACTCACCCACTTCTAAAAACCTTATGCAAGTTGAAGCAGGGGACGCACATGGTCAATATGAGTTTTCAAGGTCTAAGGCTGGGGCTCCTTGTATGTATCCAGCTATTTGGTTTATAAAGTGTGAAGCTAGCTGAGAAGAAATGAAGCACTGTACAAAAGGGTGACGCCCATGGGTTACAAGTAGGGTGCAGGGGCAGCAGAAGAGCTGGGATGGGTAGATGAGCATATCAATCGGTTATAGTAGGGGCTCCCAATTCCAGGCCCGGGGGGCAGGAAACCTGACGGGTTTTCAGGATATCCCTCATTAAAATGTGTGTACATTTAGAATCAGTATGCAAATTTATCTCATGAATATTAATGCGGGGTACCCTGAAAATCCGACATGGATCCGGCCTTCGAGGCCTGCAGTTGGACAACTCTGGTTTATACCACTGAGACACATGGCTGTGCAAACGTGGTACAGTTAAGTCATCCTAGATGCAAACAATCCTTAAATGGGTCTGGTGATTGCCCTCCCATGTATGTTCAGCATCCATCCATCTTTTTACCATACTTTAGCTCATCCAGAATGGAGCATTTTCCAGTGTAGAAGATTCCCGAATCTTTCACAGCAAGATCATTCTAGAGAGATTTGTTGTGGTCTGGTTTCCCCATGGATGTTTATATGAAAGGTGATGATGTCAGAGTGGGAGAATGCTGGAAGGAGAATGTTGTAGTGTGAATTGGGTTCCATGAGTTACAGTTAGGGAGAGTGAGTGAAGTGCCTGGGTGGTGGGCATCAGTGCTGTTGCAGGGTTACTCCCTACTTCATAGCCCATGGACTGTACCAGCAATCACCCAATGAAGTGAACCTACCTGAATGCTGTCTCAGCCTCATCAATCAACCTGTATTGCCTCCCATAACAACATTAATTACATGTTCAAATGTCCAAATTAATTACTGGCGATCTTCATTACTCTGCTTATCCCTTCCTTACCAAAGTACTAACGTCATTGAGGTGTACACCCTGCTGCCTACTGTGCTTTTGTCTCTTTACCATACATGCCAACCCTCCCAATTTAGGCATCATACTAACGATTTTCCATGATAAATATTGCTTTCTTCCCCCTTTCTCCCTTCTAAAATCATTTGAAACCCAATGAAATCCTATCGTAAAATGTATTTCTCCGCAAGCAAGACCTGTTGCTGCCAACAGGTAACCCCTATGTGCACTCCTGGGGGACACACAATCCCCAGGCTATTCAGGGTGTTAGTAGGTGATATCCCAATGGGTGGGTACCACGTAACACGCCGATACAGTAAAGAGTTCAGAAAAAAATTCTTATCAACAACTTCTCAATATTAAATATCAAATACATTTTGAAGGCATACACCAGAGTCCTTAAGTTTAGGTTTCCAACAATATTCATATGTAAACAATGAGTGATAAGTTGTCCTCAGTCATCATTGTACTCCAAATTCATACTCATATGAAAATAGTATTGCTGCATACTAATCTTCATGAAGCTACACTAAAACTACCTGCATTGACCCCTGCCCCAGTCTATTAGTGGCCGCCGACACTATCTTCGCCTTACCCTGTGTTCAATAAGTATGCTAACAGCCACTTGCTGCTACGTATTGCTCTTCCTATAACTGCCCGTTGTCTGCTCTGTCTCCCCATTCCCAAGGAGGGATCGCAGCGAACTCTCAAACAGCATGCTAAAAAATTGTGTATTGCATCGTATCACGTTGCCTCTATGCCTCTCATGACAACCATGTTGACACCTTCATTATCACTGTCACGGAGCACGCTTACCTCTCATATGTCCATGCTACCCTGATCCAAATGCCTGCAACACGCAGACCGAGTACCCACGAATGTCCTTCTGTTTCAACTTGCCTGCAGTGAAAACGATTTTAACTAGCTTGGTGACTTGCTTTTTGAACCTCCGTATACTACTTACTTAGTCTACCTCACTTGTCTTACATCCGCCCTTCACACTAGGCCTATCTGTTGGGCTGCAACCCACTCCTACCCGCTATTTTTGAATCAGAGGTGCTCTATGGATTCTATCCCTCTTGCCACATTCGAACCAATTGATGCACCATGCATTTTAGCCTCTTTGCCATGTTTTAAATGTATATGCATTTTTAGCCTCTCTGCCATGTACCACTGATTTTGTATTGCCCTAGCTAGTTGAATCTGCCTACCTTTGATTTTATATTGCCCTAGCTAATTTGAATCTGCCTACCATTGATCCTGCATTGCCCTAGCTAAATTGAATCTGCCTACCACTGATTTTGCATTGCCTTTAGCTAAGTTGAATCTGCTTACCACTGATTTTGCATTGCCCTAGCTAGTTGAATCTGCCTACCATTGATTTTGTACTACCCTAGCTAAGTTGAATTTGCCTACCACTGATTTTTCATTGCCTTTAGCTAAGTTGAATCTGCCCACTGTTGCGAAGTCTCCACCCTAGGGGCACATCTACCATGCTCCTCAGGCCGCTCCTCCTTATACTGTACCTCATTCTGCCCTATGAAACAACAATTATCACCCAGCTACGGCTGACACACTCTCAGCCATCAGACACCTTGTTTCCCCTTGGTCTTGTCTCCATGACCCTGCACCTGACAACCCCCACAATGGACCCCACGACACCCACCATAGGCGTCCTTCACCTCAACACGGACATTAACCCATACCTCAATGACCCAGCCCTCTGGCTGGAACATTTCGCTAACAAACCTACCCCCAACCAACCGTGCTCCTTATCTCTTAGAAACAAAAGATTAGGCACCAGATTCCGCATACGCCCAACCCGTAGTAACCTCCCCAAGCAAATACGACATACACCACCATGCTCACCCAATGCACCCACCTACAGCAAACCTATCTCTACCCAGGCGAAATCCCCGGTTATCAAGGGCACCCTCATCAATGCCAGATCCCTCCCAGCGCACACTTTAGATATAGCAGACCTTATAACGTCGTCTGATCTTGACTTCATCGCCATAGCTGAAACTTGGCTACATGCCGCATCCGGCCCTTCATTGTCCCTTGCCCTTCCACCCGGCTTCAGCATAATGAGATGTGACCGCACCTCGGCCTCCCACTCTAGAGGTGGTGGCCTAGCCATCATACACAAAATCACTCTGGACTTAACAGAATTGACCAACACTAAACTTGAGTCGGCTGAACTACTATCAGTCAAACTCGTACTAACACCTAATCAAACAGCCACCCTCCACCTAATCTACAGGCCTCCAGGCCCCGCACCCTCCTTTGTCGGCGAAATATCCACCCTCCTCCTTGACAATGCAAAAACAAACTCACAAATTATCATCCTCGGTGACCTCAACCTGGGACTTGGCGACCCCAAAGATCCTACGGCACTAGATTTGGAAAATGCCCTCTCTAACTCTGACTTCACCTTGCACATCCAAGAGCCTATACACTCTAAAGGTAGGACCCTCGACTGGCTAGCCAGCACTAACTGCAATATTAATGTCCTGGCCATTACCCCTTGCCTATGGTCAGACCACCACATTATCACCTTTAATATTGAAGCTTCTCCCCGCATCCCGACCTTGATAGCGCCTGCTCTCCCGACCAGAAACAAAAAGGACATAACCAAGGAGAAACTTCTCCCTTTGCTACTCCCTACGCTAAAAACGGCCACTGACACTTGCCACCTTAGCTGACATCTATAACCGCAGCATGCTCACAGCCATAGACTCTATGGCCCCCATCAAACTGAGGATGGCCAAACCATGTGCACATCTGAACTCTTGGTTTACTCCACAGTTAAGAGTACTCCGCAAAACTAAATGCTGTGCCGGGAACCGTTGGAAAAGCCACCCTTCCGACGTGCACAAAGATGACTTCTTCCTGGCATGGCTCACCTACAAAGCAGCCATTATAGAGGCGAAAAAAGAGTCCCTTAATAATCGTATAGTGCAAGCTGACTCCAACTCTAAGAAACTCTTTAAGATCCTAAAAGAGCTCGAAACTCCCGTTACGCCCCCCGACACCTGCATTAAAGACAGCAAATGGTGCGCTAACATTCAGGCAGCGTTACTGAATAAAATCACCATCCTTCAATCTAAAATCACTGCTAAACAAGACAGCCTAAAATTGGACAATCACCCTCCTACCCCAGCTGAGGCCCTCTCCCCTGACTTGCCCAACCTCAAACAGTTTGCCTTCTCACCGCTCACTACCACGGAGGTGGAAAACATCATCCTGAGGATCAAACCATCCAACTGCCAGGGTGATCCCTGCCCGGCCCCAATTATCAAGGAATCTGCCCATGACCTGGCCCCATTTATCACATCCTTTATCAACACTTCATTTAAAACAGGAATTGTCCCTGACAACCTTAAAAATGCATGGGCGATCCCCCTGCTCAAAAAACCTTCCCTCGACCCTAGCATACCTACCAATTACCAACCCATTACAACTGTCCCGTTCCTGCTAAAAATCTTAGACCATGCAACTCACTTGCAAATCCAAGATTACCTGGAAGCCAATAATCTTCTAGGTCTTAGACAATCCGGATTCCTCCCCAAACACGGAACAGAGACAGCTTTACTTGACTTAAAAACTCAAATTGAAGTTCTAAAGGACAACGGCAAACTTGCCTTGCTACTTGTACTCGATTTCTCTGCGGCCTTCGATCTGGTCAATCATCAATCATCAAATCCTATGCAAGCATCTTCACTCCGCCGCCCACTTCTCTCCATCTTGCCACCCGGTCTGTGTACGATGTTATAATTGTATTCCTGAAGGCAGATCCCCCACCTCTTGATGTGGGGTGGCATCTTTGTCTGCAGATTATCATACAGCCAAATCAGGGCTTGGTGCTCAGACACCAACGTGAAGTTCTTTCCAATAATAAAGTGGTGAAAGTGCTCACATGCCCAGACAGCCGCAGGCTCTCTTTCTCTGTCTGGGAATAGGCACTTCCAGTGTGTGTCAAAGCTCTGCTGGCGTATGCCATGATGTGGCTCATTGGGGAGTCTATCTCTTCCCTTTGAGCTAAAATGGTCAGAGTGCCACAGGGCTGCCATCTACCACTACCTTTCTGTGCCAACAGGGATTAAAGTATGCCAGGAGTTGTGCGTTCGCTAGATCCTCCTTAATCCTGGCAAAGGCATGTTGGCTCTACAGAGACCACTGGAACGTCTCTTCAACAGCTGTCACAGGGGCTCCGTGATGATGGTGTATCTCAGAAGGTAACTTGCACAAAATCCGGCCATCCCCAGGAAGGATCTCACTTCAGCCACCTGCCTGGGTGCGGGTAAGTCATTGATGGTGCACACTTTTTCCAGGTCAGGTTGCATCCCTTCCAATGAGAAAATGTGGCCGTAAAACCTGAGTTTGTACTTGTTGACATTACATTTGTCGAAGTTTAACGTGAGCCCTGACTTACTCAAGGTCTCACACATAGTTATAAGCGCCTGGTCTTGTTCCACCTGAGACGTACTATAGACCAGTATACCATCACTGTAGTTAAATGCTGACTTGATGGGTATCATCAGTTGCCTAATTGCCTCGTGAAAAATCTCTGTGGTCGATAAAATGCGAAAGTTGAGGTTTTTATACCTGAATAAGCCCTCATGTGTAGTGACCATTTTGATGGGTCTTGACTTGGGGTGTAGCTCCAATGGGTGGTAACCTTGGTTAAGGTCAAGCTTGGAGAATCCGACGGCCCAATTTAGTTGCATTATCATGTCCTCTATCTTGGGACCCATGTGTCGTTCTCTCTGTATGGCTTTGTTCGCTACCCTCATGTCAATATATGTTCTGATCTTGCCCCTGTTCTTGTGCACTACTACCACAGGTGAAATCGATGGCCCATCGCTCTCTCACTTATCCCATTGTCCAGCAATTGCTGTAGTTCTTGTGAGACCACTTGCTGGAGGTGGAACCCAATCCTCCTTGGGTGTTGCGGTACTGGTCGCACCATCTAAGCAATGTGCAACTGCACAACAGTCCCTCAGAGTCTTTGTAGGCCATTGAACAGTTTAGGGAATGTTTGATGTATGGCTTCTTTTGGCATCTATATTCCTGTCACCCGGGCAATGACCCATTTGTCAGTAAAGGTGTCTCTGCACCTCAACACCTCATCATTTTGATAATGAATGTATATCAACCCTAGTTCCTTTGCGGTCCGGTAGCTGAGTAGGCATCTCCTACTGACAGGGCTTGTGAGTACATGTATGGTGGTATTCACCGTCTTTCCCCTGTGTGACAAGGTGCGCTGTCCAGTGCACAGTGGCAGTGTGTTGGCGCCCCACTGAAAAATGCATACCGTTGACTATGACAACCTGCTTCGGTCACCTATTCGAAAAAACTCCTGCTCCCCCATGATGTTGACGGTGGCCCCTAGGTCGATCAGAAAGTAGTGAGAGTGAGTGATGCCGTCCATATCGACCATTACTTTTGGGGCTTCCATGGCCTCCTGTTCCCCATGCATCGTTAACAAACACATCTGTGTACTCCAGGTATAGGTCTTGCCCCGTCTCCTCATAGCCGCCGGTCAAGTGGCACAGTGAGTAGAGCACTCGCTTTGACATGTGTGCAGAGCCTGCTAACGCAGGTTCGAATCCCGGCATCCCGGCGGGGCCAAACTCAGCATTTCATCCTTCCAAGGTCGATAAATGAGCACCACACACCGTGGGTAATAATAAGCAGCGCTTCGTAGCGCTATATAAATGCCAAATTTGTATAATTATAGTCATGATGCAAATCAGGCAAGTAATCGTACTGCTCCGGGTAGCCCATTTACTGTGCCGTCTGGTCTTCATAGTGTGCCTCGCAGTATTCTGGGCCCTGCACCATCCTTCATGGCATTTGTGGATGTATCGGTGGGCATCACCACAGCATCTGCATTGATGGTCCTTTTGAGTATCTTCAGGTCGTTTGCATGGAATAACCCCTAACGGGAAACCGTGTGGAAGTGGCCCTCTCTCCTACACTCGGATCATCTCTGGTAGACAGCTGGGCACATCCCTGAGTGTGGAAATGCTAACCAACATCAAAAACACATTCTCTGTGGACTGCCTGATTGTCTCAGCAGCTGTTACCCCTCTCTCGTGGGTCCTCTCGCCATGGTCTGGAAATGTGAACGTCCTCTGGTAGTTCAGCTGGCCGACATGGTGGCTGCTACAGTTCTGTTTTTTTCTGCTTTTTTATTCAGTGTCTCCGTTGATTCTTCTAGTATCTTCACTCTTTCAGGGACTCTGGCTAACTCAATCACTTCAGTGTTTTTTTTAGTAGTTGCTTCTAAAAAGCCGACAATGTGCACCCTTCAATTGCGCGCAGCAATACGGCTTCATCATCTGAGAATCTTGAAAACTGGCAATGTACTAATTTCTGCCTTAGATAAACTCATCTACTGTTTAATACTGTGGGTCGCCTCAGAACGCACCAGTCAGAAATTACAAAAGTAATTTCCAGGCAAACATTTGCATAATTTATTCTGGGCTCAGATACAGGTGGGAAAGCGCAAATCAAACAGAATGCGAAAATGAACTGCATGAAAAGCACTGTCAAACATATGCCCCAAAAACCAAAGCTTTTCTAATCATACATACTAATTAGCATCTACCCATTTTGCAACATTAGGATAGTCCTCTATGTGAAGCTGTTTGGTGAATTTGTCTAATTTCCCTATAGAAGGACATACATTATCTTGAAATGAATGGGTCCTGCAAACCTTACCACACAACCCTTGGCTTGGCATCACAGTCCAGCCCAGCCCACAATTCCCATACCATAGTGCCAAAACATTGAGACATTTGAGATGACCAGCGGATCTTCATTCATCTGCTGCTGGTCCTCTCATGACAACACAACCGATAATGACACTGCAAGAGCCGTGAACTGCTGACAAGTTACAGGTGTAACATTACATTTTAGGAACTCTTTGAACTACTTCCCAGGCTGAGATGTGCTAAGGGGCAATTTGAAACCGTCATGGGATACTTTGAGACCATCTGTAGACCAGTTACATAGACTAATATGTTGAATTATAAAATGTTTATGCATTCACTGCCTTCCCCAGCACCCATGAGCTTCGATTCCTGACCTCAAAAGTATCAAAGGCTGCTCATCTCTTACAACATGATCCTCGGAATGTGTAGTTTGCAATGTGCAGCCAGCTTCTATGGCTGCTAGGCAGATTAATAAAATGTGAATTCATTTCTAATAAAAGCATGCTCCAAGGCCTGTTTACAGTGCCTTTGTCTAATGTTAAGCATTACATACTTACCTGTAATTGAAGCTATACTACCTATAGGTCATTTATCTAGAACACAATTTATTGGGGTCAGCTTAGTGCATGGATAGGACTGTGTGGCTAATCCCTGGGCAGGTAGGTTTGTGCCTCTTAACCGTGCTGAACTTGCATTTTTACCACATTATTTCCCCCTTTTATTGATCTATCAATAACTAATTATTTTCCTTCCCCAATCCCCTCTCTGCTACTGTCTTTATAGCAATCCATACTCTTTTTAGTCTAGTCATATCGCATCCATCCTCCTCCCAATTTTCCATGGGTCCCGCTATGATACATCCCAGCTCATCTTTATCACAAGAAGTCCAGTAGGCCTCATAGTTTTCCACGTCAGTGGATTGTGTTGTTAACCAATCAACTTGATCAGCAATTTTCTCATCCTTGGTTAGTTTGTTAGTATGCTCCTGTTTACCATTTACCCCGTCAACATTCAGGGACAGCATGAATAGTCCTCTCTTTCTATTAGTGTAGAGTCTAAAAAGAGTTTTGACAATGCAGAAGGTGACGAGCACGTGTACCAATGTGGGGACAGTCACTCTAAATACTCCAGAAATCCAGATGGGCACCCACGTGAAAATGCTGTCCAGCCAGTTGTTCGGCTGTACCCTTCATAGAGAGTTTGTATTTCACTGATAGCTGCTTTCAATGTTCCATTCAAGGCTTCTCCATCGGGCACCACTGTGCAGCAACTGCTCCCAAACCTGGTGCACACTCCTCCTTATATAGCATTAAGTATATACCTATTCTGGAGACCCACTAAACATAGTGCTCTCAACTCTTGCCTTACTGCATTTAGGCCTTAATGCATTTAGGCCTTTTGCTGTTGAATTGCCCAGTTGCAGAAACTCGTACCTTGTCAGCTGGAGCCACCTAGCATTGGCTGCAGCTTGCACACCCGGAAGCAGTTAACACGTGAAGAAAGTGGCTGCCTTGGATAATAGCCAACACTCATCAGGTATAGCGGCCAAATTTTCAGTGCTCTTTTCGGACCAATAATTATTAGCTCTTCCCTTTCTGCATAGTAATGTTTGCTTCTCGCTTTGTTGCACCATCTTCTCCTTAGCTTGATTGACTGCTCCTTTAGCACAAACCCCATGGCGCTGCTGTTTCAGGGTGTAATGATCGCACAAACACCACTCAAATCAGATGGAAGATTGACGTAGGCCTTTAAAGTAACTAGCCTTACTGTCTTATGGACAAATTGTGAGGTGGGGACTTTTAACCCTGTGTGTGGACACAGGACGGGGTGGGTTGTCTGCCGAGTGATGTTAGATGTGAGCAAAGACTCTCTATGTATCGTGGTTAAGTCCCTTTTCTATTTTTCTGTCCCCTGATTAGTCAGCCTGCCTGATGGAATAGACTCCGCCCACTAGCCCGACGAGTGATCCTACATATACCCAGAAGCCAGCGCACCTTGCGTGCGCACTGTGGAAGTATGTGAAGTACTGTTTATTGTTCACTGTGCGCGGCACGAGGCATGAGGCTGCAAGTTGATAACCCTAAAGAGAGGTGGGAGTGAACACCCTGTATCTGAGAGACAAATAAGGTAAAGATAAGAAGGGGTGCCACAGCTTGGTCCAAATTGCTAGAGTTTTCTGTGAACCTAATGCACAGGGTATAAGGTGGAGTAGAACCCTACATAGATAATTTGGACTGCAACAGTTTAGACTCTGAACAGAAATTGAACTATGATCCATTAATATGAAAGCAAAATCAGAGGCGATGCAGATTGAGAAAATGATGAGGCCCAATAGAACATGTAAACGCAAGATAATAGGTAAACAAGGACGGTTGCCTGAGAGTAAATTGGCAAAAATGACCACGTTTTTTAACAAGATAGAAACCCTATACCAGGTGAATTGTACGCCACTCACGGATACAGAAATAAATGATTGCAAATCTGAACTGGTAGAAGATCTAACAATGAGACTGCCTTGCATAGGGACTAAGTTACTTGCCCGAATGCTGCAAGAGCCCAAAAATAAAATACTAGAGAATGAAGAGAAGACAGCTAGTACCATATGTATTAGCAATGAGTGTCGAGAGATGGTAAAATGGGGTAGAAAAGACAATGTTCACCCTGAAATAAATTGTTGACCTTGTAAAGGGAAGAAGAAGAATAATGGCTGTAAATTAACGAAGAATGGGAATTATATGCTGTGTTGGAATGAGAATGAACCAAGTGAGCCCATGATGGGTAGAGACACTCAAGATATTGAGAGCAGTGCTATGTTAGAGTCTGCTTTCTCTGAGTTTCCTCTGAGTGATAATGTCAGAAAAGCTAAACTAGAGAGGGTGGTCATCGATCCAGTATCAGGTCTAATAGTATACACTGAGGTGCCCAGAGCAAATACAGACCAGCTAGAGAACCGACATAATCCGCAGATGAACATGAGCAGCATCACTATGAACAGCATGCAATCAGTAAGTAATGAGAGTTTTGCCCCTCTAAAAAATTAGGAACTATGGGAAGCATTAGAAAGAGTACTCACAGAGCTGGTTGAGAGATGTGAAACCATAGAATGGAAGTTTGATGTCCACTTCGTTCTGCTACATAAGAGTATCAACAAAGAACGCAAATCCTGTAGAGAAAATAGTTAACAACAGAGTGTTAGCTTACCCGGAGATGTCCTCTAAAGAGCCCGTAGCCGGGATGGCTTCCCCGGCTATTGGGAACCCGCAGAGTGTTATTTCGGCAGGGTATACAATAGCCGGTGAGGCCAGGGCAGAGGGGTACTGGGAGGGACAGAGAAAGGGTTAGGAAACTCCGGAATAAGACATTGATGCAAGCGGTAATGTACACTAATATACATGAGGGAAGTAGAAAGAATGGCTGTATAGCAAGAGAAGCTGCTAACTCTAATATTGTTGCAGAACCAGTTCCACCCCCTCCCACAGAAGCCAGACTGGAGGATAGTAGACCCAAATCCATCCACCTCACAAAGGAACCGAACTTCTTAGGCATACATTCAGTTGCTATTCATGCTTCTGCTGAGAATGCGAGGCCTAAAAGATTAGACAAGAAATTGGTGAAACTGCATAAACCGGCCCTGGTTAGAGAATCTGCCTGTAAACCCCAGAACTCCACATTAGATGATTGGGTAATGCCATGCAAATACAAAAAGGAGAAGAACTCAAAAAACACAAATAAACCAGATGGGATTACCACAAAAGTGCTAAAAGCGATTAAAAGTTTATTTCATGAAGAGGCCTCAGGAGATAGAGAAGAGCAGGCCCGTGTGAGTGGCCCAGAAGTGCCAGCAGCTGGTTTCATGGCTGAGACATTAGCAAATAAATCTGTGCATTTTCTAGATAAAGAACGGACTGATGATAATGAACCCACCGTTAAGAAAGATCCGAAGAATTTTGTAAGGGCACCACAGTATCAAGAAATTAAAAAGTCCAACTCGATTGAGATTCATAGTAGACAACGTATTGTTGAGCTATGTGCCAACCTGGTTCCTTTTCAAATGGTGAGATCGAGTGACTTCAAGATTGTAGATCAATTGGTGACCCTCATGCTCGTGATGAGTAATGTGCGCGGTGCAGATAATGCATTACTAGAGTTTATATTAAGTCACCACCAGCTATTTATCAAGCTTGGGTACACATGCACTGAGACATCGATGTGCAGGGTGAGGAACCAGAGGCTGGCAATTGAGGTGAAATGAAAATAATGATATTACAGCAAAAGTTGAGACCGAGCTTAGTCAAAATGAACACCTATTACGGACTAATGGAAGCTCAGGGCCAAAGGAAAGATTAGGTATCAGTGAAAGTTCAAGAACGGCAAGAAATCCCAAGCTTGATCAGATAGCTGAGACAAGAAGTGAAGGTAAGATAGAAGGTTATTGGCAGTGGCTACCGGTGGAATTTAAAACTCATTTTGACCAGTGCCCCTGATGAATTGAATATGATGATTTCCTGGAACACCCGAGGTAACTTGCATTATGAAAGTGGTGATGGGTCACTGGCTAATCTACATAGATTTTGCATTTTAGCATTACAGGAAACATGGCTTCATGAACCATGTGACATAAATGGTTGGTGTGCCTACAAAGTTTAGCGGTCAAAGTGAAGAGATGACACCCAAAAGGTGGTTTAGTAACAGCCACGAAACATCCATGGTCTGGAGACAAATCAAGCTGGTCTCCAGATATGGGCCTCATTACGAGGTTGGTGGTAAGGGGTTAACGGCAACGGTAAGGGTGCTGCTGCCGTTAACCCTTTACTGCCCTATTACGAGGTCCTTCAGCAGGTCCCGCTAAGGGACCAGGGAGATAATAATTAGCTCCTTCCCCATTCCCATTGAGCCATTTGGGGGCTCGAATGGGAATGGGGAATGGGTTTCAGAATGGGGACTTACCGGGTCCTCCAAGTTTGGAATGACCCAGTAAGTCCCCATACCAACAACCCGGACCCGGTATGTGTTAAGGGGGTAGCCATGGTGCTAATAGCACCATGGCTACCTCCTATCTCGTAATGAGGCCCATGGTGTTAGTGGTGAAGGTTAGCACCACCCTTCCTCAATTTCTTCATATATTGGTGATTAACATATATAACCTGCCGAATGGAACACACAATAAAGCCAACCAGATCAGAATAGAAAAAATATTAAAGGAATGTGACCCCGAGTTACCGCTTATTATAGCCAAGGACTTTAATGCTAGGATTAGTCTGCCTGAAGAGAATGAACCACAAGATAGAGGTTCAGGTCCTATTGAATATGGATTCTCAAATAGCTATGGTAGATCATGGGGGAATTTGATATTAAAACATCATTTAATCATGCTAAACGGGAAAACCAAAGGGGATGCCAAACGGAGTGTGACCCGGGTGGGGGGGAGGCAGCCTATTCACTATTATTAGATTATTAGAATAGAATATAATTATTACATTATAGTGAATGAAATATAATAGAATATAATTATTACATTATAGTGAATGAAAAAGCCAATAAACTGGTGCTGGATATGGCGATTGGCTGTCGAGAAGAAAGTGACCATCTACCACTATATGTGATGCTGGAATACCCAAAGGTAGAGACTACATATCATCTGAGCGGCAATATTGAGGTCAATAATGCCACGAATCGGATAATCTGGAACCCCACTAAATTAGAAAAAGCTAATGCTATTGCAGTAATGGAAATGAAAGCATTTGCTGACCAATTGGAGAGTAAATCAGAGGAAGTCGTAAAAGACACAATTGGCAAATTAGAAAATTTGGTGAATAAAATCAAAGAAGTCTCTACCTGTAAGCGGAAGTATTGCAGCAATAGTGAAAGATGGAATGTGTCTCATGGAAAGCACAACACCTATGACTGGGAAATAAATAAAGCCAAAAGATCACTTATACAATCCATAAACTTGATAGTCAAATTGCAAAAGGATGATGCCACAATATAGAAAAGATGGGCTTGAGATATGATGGGCAAAAATACAATATGGGAAATGGCTGTGCAGACATAAAAGAGATAAGGCGAGGAAAGTATGGCAGAATATTGATATGCATGCCCTGAGTAACAACCATCAGGGTATGTGGAAGGCAATAAACAAGGCTAAAACAAGAAGAACACCATTGGAGCAAATATAGTTGAAGGTGAAGGATATAGAGTAACACAGTCTATTTGGCATGGGAACTTTACAGAGGCCTCCTTAAAAAGAGCGATTGACCAACTACATCTATCCAGGGCTACTGGCCCAGATGGGACCTGTAACGCCATTCTACGCAGAGCACCAGAGGAGTGGGCAAGAGCGTTGGTTATTTTGTTCCATGGATAGGCAAAAATGGGATGATCCTGGCGAGATAGTATCATTCTCCCCGTACATAAAAAGGGAAAGTGGAAGGACCCTAAAAATTATAGAATGCTCACTCTACTGGATATACCAGCAAAAATGTTTGCAAAAGTTTTGCTGGAAGAATTGAATGAGTGGATAACTGAAAAAAATATCCTCCCGATCAACCAAGCAGGCTTTCATGCTAAATCCTCCATGGTTCACAATATCTTAAATCTGGTGTCAGCAGTGGAATATTCATGGACGGTGCGTAAACTTCTGGTTTACGCAATATTCATAGATTTCACAGCAGTGTTTGACACCGTCATGACAGAGAAATTATGGTTAAAACTAATTAAATGGGGAATTCCTTCAGGGCTACTTTACATGATTCAGCTGCTGTATTCTGACACAAGGGTGAAAATTCGACTGGATGGTGAAGGCCGACTATCAGAGGCGATCCCCACAGTATGTGGAGTGAAACAAGGCTGCAGCTTAGCAGCCACGCTATTTAATTTGTATTTAGCCGATTGTCTGAATGAGATGGGAGTGGCTGCTGATGCAGTAAAGATCGGCAATATCCAGGTATCCTGCTTAGGCTATGCAGATGATCTAGTCTTGTTAGATTATACACCAGCGGGACTACAAAATAGGCTAAACTGTCTGATCCAATTTGCTGACAACAATGGGCTGGTAATAAATATAACTAAAACAAAGGTGATGACATTCGTAGGCACTACAAAGCAATCACGCTCTAACAAGTTTAAGTGGATGATGAAGAATGCTGTGATTGAAGTAGTTGAATGCTATAGATACCTAGGAGTATTAGTGGACTATAAGCTATCATGGAAACTGCACTGGAGTGAGACCAAACTTAAATGTTTAAAAATAGCAGGAGCCATGAGTCTTTTTATTGGAAGACAAAGTGGGTTCTCGGTGAACACTATACTACTGCTCTACTCCAGTAAAATAATATTGACCTTGCTGTATGCGGCAGAGGTATGGGGGATTACGTTTCTAAAAGAAATAAGTAAGCTCGAAGGAAAAATTCTAAAATGGCTTTTTAGACTACCCACTGCGGTTACATTTGAATACATTTTACTAGAATGTGATTTGAGATATGCAAGAGATATTTTAGAGTATAAAGCTGCTATTTTGTATGTGAAATTGAGTACCTTGACTATTAATACATTAGTGGTGGATTTGATTAATTGTTTTAAGGAAGGAATGCATTTTAGTACATTTAAAACATTGAATATATTGTATCAATCATATGCTAAATGGGCCAAAGGCAATGTAGACAGCTGGTTGCAATATTCAAATGCGAAAGTGAAAAAGCTACTATAACTTGGTATCTATGGAGTTGCCAGAGAAAGAGACATGATATATTTGGCCACATAGTCAACTAGTGGCCTGTTCCTAGAACAGTGAACATTAGAGACAAAGAAACCTATATATCAATATGCGTTTCCACACCAGGCAGCAGTCAGATTATATCTCACGTTCAAATTTAATAGATGCGAGACAATGGAGATATTAGGAGCCAAAATTGGTATTAAGAAAAGCCTGAGATTATGCAGATTGTGCGGACTGCCAAACATTGATACTGCAAAATATTTGATATGCTATTGTAAAAGCCTCAACCAGCTCTGTGAAAAATATTTGACAAGATATAAGAACTCCTGCCTAGAGGAAAGGATAGAAAAAATATGGCAAAGATTGATGGAAGGGAATGATATGAACTTGATTTTTCACATGATGAAATTTTATGAGCTGATTTTAACCATTTTAAAAGAGTTATCTGATGGGATTTATGTATGATACTATGTTTTTTTTTAGAAATGATGTTAGAAATTGAAAGATGATTGTGTAACATATGTAAAACCTGTTATGGTTATGAACATATTACTAACAAATAAATAAATAAATAAATAAAATAAACATGCCCACCATCCCCATCAGTCCATAATGAGAGCTGTCCCCTGCTGAGCGCTGCACTCCTCATCACCTTGGCACAGCCGGTGTTAGTTCCCAAATGGATTGACCCACTTGACCTGAAACACAAAGGGAATAGTGTAATGCTCTTGATGTCAACTGGTTGATGAGTTTCACTAATCCAAGTCAATGCTTGCACATATTTCCCCCAGACTGCCTTCCAGTTATTATTTATTTTGAATACCACGTTTTGTTCAAATCCCACCAAACCTTCAGCATCGCATTGCATTATTCCTCCCTCCCATTGGCCACCATACCACACTGCTTTTATTCTCATTGATGGTCTTGTATGAAACCAGGCAATGCTGTGGCCCTCTTTGTCTACGCACCGCAGTCGTTTGTGTTCACTTATCATCTGCTCCCCCCTTTTAGGGCCTTCTGTTATGTATTCTAGTATAATCTTTTTTGTTTCTCTATTTTTGCCATCCTGTCAAGTTGCACGTATTTATCTGTGTACACCTCTTCTCCTTCATCCACCCACTGGACAGACACACTTGTTCCTTCGAAGAAACCCCTAGTTTTACAGAAAGATAGGTGCTTTAGGAATCCTGCTTCCTCATATGTTACTGCGCGAGGCAGGAAAAGCTCGGGAGCCCCTATTACGTGTGGGATGAGGGAGCAGACATAACATGTCATTTGCTCTTTCTCTTCCCACATGCAACATTTCATTGTGCCAGATGTTTCCCGATCATATAACCCGCACTTTTTGAGTGTCATGATGGAATTCTTCTTCATTTAACACATTTCTTTTCCCCCTCTTTACAACAATAATTGAACGTATATCAGTCTTTTCTTTAAATAAAAAGCTTAAGAACAGTACCAATCCTAAACTAATACATGTTAATATTATGACACTCCAAAAAGCAGATATTTTTTGCCGTCTGTTTATAAAAACATTGTCCTGCACATTGTCTTCTCCTCCTTCATTTGTTGGTCTTCTATAGAACCTTATTGCTGAGAAAAAAAGTAAATGTCCTCTTTCCACTTGCTGATTTTTTCACAAATACTCAGCAGGGTAAAGGGGTGCCGCTTGTGGAAATTCACTTCCCTGCTCAACTGCTTGCTCAGTCCGAACTCTCTGCCTTATCTGTTGAAATATATATGCTAGCGATTTTGTAAGTTCATTAAGATACATGTTAAATTTCTCCCCCAATATGCTATAAGAAGAGTTAGCGTCAGAAATTGTACGTGCCAGTGATATAGGTGCATGCATTCTCCGGCCAGTAACAATATCATGTGGAGTGATATGATGATCTCGTCCATGCGAATTTCACAAAGCAAAGAGTGCAAGAGGTAAACAGTGCAACCAAGACTTATCAAGCGTTTGTGTTAGCTTAGCCAAGCGCTCCTTTAGTAGACCATTCATTCTCTCAGCCAAACCGTTTCTTGCTGGCGGTAAACAGTGCATCATTTGTGCCGTATCCCCAGAAGGGCAGTTATTTCCATAATGAAATCATTTGCGAAATGCTGACCATTATCAGAGCGAATTTCATCTGGGATCCACCATCTTGGGAACACCTCCCTCACTAAGAATGTTTCCGCTGAGTGTGCGTCATTATGGGCACAGGGACCAGCCTCAAGCCAACGTGAAAACAGGCACACAATAGTAAGCATGTATCTATAAGAGGTACATCTGTCTTGCATATCGACGTAGTCGATATGCAAGTGCTGGAAGGGTCCCTCCTGTCACAGTAATGTTCCCTGTACCACTCTCAAAGTTTGACCTGGCAAACATGTCAAACACATCACACAATTATGAACATATTCAGACACACTTTCATATAAATTTGGCACAAACCAGTCCTCACTTATCCCCGCAGCCACATGCTCTTTCGATACGTGGATGGGGTAGTGAAGTTGCTCCAGGGCCGGATGCAACAACTTTTTTGGCATCACCACTTGCCTGTGCTGTCATGCTGCCAAATTAAATTGGTTGATGAAAGAGAGCACCCTCTTTTTTTCCACAGCTCGTTTTCATCATTTGGGGCTTCTTCCTCTAATTCTATTATTTGCACTATCAGAGTTGCTTTAAAGTTTTCTGACAGTGCATCTTTTTTTGTTTTGTTTTTATCAGTGCTACATGTGGTATGTTGTCTTCCTCACCAGGGAACAGCACATGTTGTATGTTGCACTGGTGTGCCATCACTTCTCTTGAATCCACTCCTTTCCCACCTAGCTAGTGCTGAACGTACAGTGGATGTTACATTCCCAAATATATATTAACTGCTTGCCCTTCTGACATGTTTAGTGCCTCAATTAATTCCACCAAATCTGCCACTTGTGCAGAGTATGGCTTTGGCAGTTGTGTTTGGGAGTACACCATCAACTCTTCTTCCTTATGTATTCCATGTTTGTGTACCACTATTGCTGAACCAGAATCCCTTTGTCCCGAATATGGGTCGATACTTGAGCTCCCATCAATAAAGATCTCCCCCCCTCAATTATTTTTTCTTTTACCAGGGGTTCCTTCATTCCTGTCCATACACGCCGCACAGTCATGTGTGTAATCTCCCTCCTCTATTGGTTCTGCAATGAATTCTGCTGGGTTTACCGTGCTACACCTCACCACTTCTATTGCAGGGTTTGCTAGTATAATCTCATACCCCGATTCTCTATGAGTTGTCAATGTTGATTTGGACCTTTCTAGTACTGCGAACAATGCATGTTCTAGGTACAAAATTACTAGGCACCCCATCATTATTGTTGATGCTTTCTCAAATGCGAATGCAGTGGCAGCAAGTGCCTGCTCACAAGGAAAGTGTTCCTGCATCACTGAATATAGTGATCCACTGTAATAGGCCAGTGGCTTGTGTCCATGTCCCTTCTTTTATGCTTTTATGTTTGTACGGCTGTCATTACCTTGCCATCTGAATGGGAAAACAAGTGAAACTTCTCTTTATAATTGGATGTAGCCAATACTGGTGAGTGTGCCAGTTCATGTTTCAGTTCATCAAATTTTTGACTAATTTCAGCTGACCATTTTATGCTGCTCTTGTTTTTCTGAGCTTCCTTGATTGCCTGGAGAAGTGGCCCAGTGTAAGTGGAGTAATCGAAAACCCATGCTCTGCAATAATTACATAGACCTAGAAACTGTTGCATTTCTTTCACTGTCTTAGGTTGAGGTGTTTTATGCATTGCCTCAACTCTCTCTGGTTTTATTTTTCTCCCATCTGCTGACACAATCCGTCCCAAGTAAACCATTAATTTTGACAACACTGCACTTTCTCTTTGCCCACTTTGTTCCCCTTTTCAGCCAGTAATGTTAGTAGTGTCACTGAATCCTTCCTGCACTCGTCTTCTGTTGTGCTACACACTAAAAGGTCATCAACGTACTGTATCACTGTACTTCCAACTCACAGATTGTTCAAATCCATTTGTATTACCCTGTTAAATATGCTGGATCCCTCACAGTACCCTTGAGGAATTTTAGTGTTAAAATCTCGTCCTGTGATACGTAAACGCAGTGAGATACCTGGAGTCAGAATGCAGGGCAATAGAAAAGAAAGCATTCTTCAAATTTACTACAGTGAAGTAGCTCGTCTCTGCTGCGATGCTTCAGAAAATTGTGGACATTCTACTTCGATAATGTTATTAAGAGGGCTCAAATCTTGCATGAAATGCCATGCCCCTCCCTTCAATTTTTTTATCGGATAGATCACCATATTACATGGTGATGTAGGCGCCTGTATTATACCTTGCTGGCATAGGGCATGCAGTGTCTCATATATTTCCTTAACTGCTTCTCGGGAGAGGGGCTATTGCTTCACTCGTGATAGCAATACTCCTTCATTTATCGTAATGTGAACTGCCCACACCCCTTTCAGTATTCCAACATCATGAGGTCCTGTAGTTCATACATTCTTTGGGACTTTTTCCAAATCCTCCTGCATGTATTCTGTGTCTTTTTCCACCAGTTTTGTCATCAGGGGCACTGCTCTTTCCTTTATCTGTACTGGACAGGGTTTGCTCAGCTGAAACACTATCTCCCCCTTCTCTCCTTGTGGTATAGCAAACAATTCTGTGTCTGTAACTCCTGTCAGTGTTAGTGCGGGGTCAATGCACAGTATCGATCACCACTCCACGTATCGTCATCTGTAGAAACCAGTATAACCATGTCTTTCCTTCCTCTAGATATAGCAGTGTGTCTGTGCATGGAGTGATAATGGAGAGGCACTGTGGTCTGAACAGGAATTCATTTGACAGTCGAAACACCTTCCCTTCTATCCCTGGGTTCCATCCAAGCAGTACCTGTACCCCATATGAAACCATCTGTGTGTGTGTGTGGGTGTACCTCTCGATGTGCTGTGTGCATAGTATGCCTGTATCAACTGTTAGGGAAAATTCTCATTTCTGGGCTAATTCCCTTTATCCTCATAGACCACCAGCTCTTTTGCTGGACTTTAGGACTTTTTAATTTTAACCTTGGAGTGAGTGAGACCTTTTTCCTCCCTCTCTCATGTGTTTCAACCTGATTTGTATTATGTGTTTACACTGTTTTCGGAGTCTGACAAACTCCATAGGCATCTACTTTTTGTATGGTGACACACAGCACCTTTAGTGCAGTGTCACAGAGAAATCCTTTAAATTTCTCATACAGTTTAAATACCTGTTCTTGTGTGAATTACTGTTCCCCAGAATAGTAAAGTGAAATTGACTTAACTTACCTTTTCTCTTTGTGGGTCCAGCACACACCATCTTATGTGGAGTGCTGGGGGGGGTTACCTAGTAACCCCTCATCCTACATTCTCATGTAACATTTTTTATGTTACCCTCACTTCTTTAAATGGCTGGTGACAGTGGCGTAATTTTCCTATCATTGTGCTTTTCCACCACAGGCTGAATCCTCAGCTGCAGAATGGCACCCATGGGTGACCATTTTGTCAAAATTGCACCAGTCTTCTTTTTTTCACAAATTTCTGTTCGTGAGGTCTTTGTTGGGTTTTACTCCATACGCTGAGCCAGGTTTGAGCCCTTTGTTTGTTTTGCCTTTGGGAGGCTTCAGCCCTGAAGCCCGCCTCTGGCTCCAGTGTGTCTGGAAAGACAGGATGTGAGGTCGGTTCACAAAACTCCCCTGCCCTTTGTCTCTAGGAATGCCTGAATACAACCAGTCCTGATTGGTAACACCTTGCTGTGTGATAGACAGCCTAGGCTCTGGATGAATGGCAGGAACCTGCTTAAAAGGCGAGGGTTTTGGTATTAGAGTCGACCACTGGGAGAAACACCCGACGAAGAAACCGTGAACGAAGCTTGCTGCATCCTCCTGGACCTTATGAATTGCCCAGTGAAGCCCTGCTGCTGTGCTGAAACTCTTTTTTCTGATCAACAAGAGAAGCTCCGGAAGCGACTACTTCTTCCCTTGGGTTAGTGGGACCAACTAACCCCAAGACGAACTCCACGGGACCATCTTCCCTGATTGGCTGTATTTTCTCGCTGCTGCAAAAACCAAGTGTCAGGGGTTGAGAAATCCGTTGTTGAGTGCAACATTTGCAATCCGGCCAGATGCTCCAGGAGTCTCCCAGGGACCCCCCAGAAGCAGGACGACCAGAGCTCAAGTCCCCTCACCTGAGTGCAGGACCCAAGGAGTGAAGGAAGCCCGACCGGTATCCGATATCCACGGTGGTGCTGTTTACTCAGCGCTGAAACCGCAAAGTGCCGCTGTGATCTAAAAAGAGCCTGTAGCTACCGACGACCTCCAAATTACTGTGGCAGGAACCCTCCAGACGTCCTCCCTCTTGTCCCCACGACTCAGGCTCAGGATCCCAGGGTCTGCACTGCTGCAACAGGACAAAATCCAGCTGGACCCCTCTTCTTCAAACCAAAGATACTGTTTAGACTTGGGGTACCTACCTCAGTGTCTTTTTTAGCTGTGCTTTTCTCAGTTGAGACTTGCATTGGCTTACCTTAGAGTTGATTCCAACTCTGCTTTTCACAGGCTTAACTGCCTGTGACCCTACAAGTGATTTCTACAAAACGCTATAACTTTGTACAAGACTTTGTTTTATCTAAGAAGTGCCTCAACTTCATAGGCTGTGCTCGAATTGACTTTGGCTGTCCTGACTCCCTCCAGACTCTTCTAGTCCAATGACTTTGATATTTCTGTCCCTCATAGGTGGTAACTTGTCTTAGACTGTTATTGCTGGGAAAGGCTTGTCTAGACTTCATTGGAAGATTTAAGTATACTCACATGCCCTGAGAACCTGTTTAACCTTTTCCTTCCTTTAACCTTTCCTTTATGCAACCTCAGAATCTGCAAAGTATAACTAGTAATATATAAATGCCATTACTGTCCTTGTGAATGAAGTCACCTACGGGTGTGGGAGGTGTGTAAAAAGCATCTCTAAAGAGTATACACTAACTTGTGCTGATTCTGCAAAAGTATTTTAAAGTATATTTGATTGTTACATATGTGAAGCTGATTGGCGAAGTCGTATAATTTCCTTATAGATGGACATTATTATCATGAAATTATTGGGTCCTGTTAACCTTACCACACCTCTCTTGGCCCTCTCAGTGCCATCACAGTCCAGCGCACAATTCCCACATTATAGTGCCAAAACATTGAGACATTTCAGATGACCAGCAGATCTTTATTCATCTGCCGCCGGTCATTTCCATCCGTTTCTCATGGCAACACAACCGATCATGTCACTACAAGAGCCTTGAATTGTTGACAAGTTACCAGTGTAATGTTGCATCTTAGTGAAGTGGGAGAATGGAAGACCAGGCTCCCGTCCTTCACCTCTCGCGCTTGGCCTAGAGGGTCACGGCCCAGACACCCGCCGCGAGAAGAGTTTGTCCATTTACCAGACGACCAGGTACCCTGGTACAGGAACATACGGATGTGTCCACCTGCCTGCCCAGCAGCCCGCACTGGCCATGCCGACACCTGCGGCTCGGATCAGCTAGACTAAAAACCACACGTCGTTAGAGATGCCATGACGACCTAGACAACGGGAAGCACATCTGTACAAATATACACACTTAACATTTCCACACCAATCTACACGAAGAACATACTCAGTGCTCTGACGTAGGCGACAGGCATATTCACGGACGTGCACCTTTATTATTTTTACATAGGCTTTCAGAACGCAGAAACGCAAGACGCATCATGAACTCATCTATAACGCTTGCTCACGCTTCTCTTGAAACCCGTTACCACCATGAGAGGTATAATGGAAACACGATACTGGTCATGGAAATATATGCCATTATAACCCAAAAGCACCTATGCACCAAACAGACTACTTAAGCACCAGGCCCGAGTAGGCCTCAAACAAGAGCTCCCGTGGACATTAACAAAGCAAGAGTCAGGTTGCTGATCCTGCAGAAAGAACCCGGTGGAGCAACCAGCCAAGGTCGCAATGTTGCAAACCCACATCCAAGAACAAATCATCAAAGGCACGATGTTGCAACCTCGCACTCCGCGCCTCAACGATAAAGGCACGCCGACAAATTAAACCAGACGCGCAGTAGGAAAAACAATATTAATTGTGCAGAATTCTGCCTCTTTCACGGTCCCTCCCCACGTGACCAAGCCGAACCTGACGAGATGCCAAAACCCAGGAGAGAAAAGGCGTTTGGGTCCCTCACTACGAGACACAGGCCGATACACTTGAAAGGCTCAATGGACATCTGCTACAGTGGGAGCGGTCAGCCTTCCACCTATGAATAAATCCTCACATTGTCTGCACGTACCCATATTGAAACATTGTTGCAAACACAGGTACACCGAGAGCTGGGAACAACGGTGGTCCCAGGCTGGGAAGCTCACGGTTGCACCAATCAGAACATGGGGCTCTTATCTCAGACGTCAGTAATACTAGCCAATCCTCAGGAGTCTTCATGTAACAATTCTTATGTATCTAATTGTAGGGACAACCCAGATATACCACCTGACTACACCTTGTCCACTAATATCATTCTCTATATGTGTACTATACTAACCCTACCACTCGAGCAACCAATTAAGAGTGGCGATAGGTTTTTTGTTAACTTTCTGAAGTGACGCAAGTAGCGCGTCATAATGCAGTAAAAAGGGCCTGCGAGCCCCACGATTGTGTGTGTGTCAGGACGAACGCGTACGCTCCTTGACCCATCCCTGCCGTTTTGTCTAAATAAACAGCAGAGTCACCTTGCTTCTTGTGTGTGTCTCATACTCTATCTCGTCTGGGATATACGGGAGGAGTTGGGGCCTCCCTGCCCGGAGGTCTGTGGACGGCCCGGCCGACCCCGGCAGAATTTCCCCCCGACATTAGGAACTCTTCGGACTACTTCCCAGGCTTTCAAACTGTCAGTAGACCAGATTTATAGACTAATGTGATGAATTATAAAATGGTTGTGCATTCACTGCCTTCCCTGGCACCCATGAGCTTCGCTTCCTGACCTCAAAAGTATCAAAGACTGCTAATCTCTTACAACATGATTTGTGGAACATGTAGTTTGCAATGCGCAGCCAGCTTCTATGGCTGCTAGGCAGATTAATAAAATATAAATTCATTTATAATGAAAGCAAGCTCCAAGGCCTGTTTACAGTTTCTGGGTCTAATATTAAGCCGTACATAGTTAACTGTGATTCAAGCTATACTACCTATAGGTTATTTATCTAGAACACAATTTGGTTGGGTCAGGTTAGTGCATAGGTAGGACTATCATCAAAGCCCCCTCCATTTAGTGGGCTAATCCCGCAGATGATACGTTTGTGCCTCTTTACTGCGCTGAACAGTTTCATGGGGTAGCTGCAAGCACTGGTTAAATACATATCTTTCGTAGTCTCTGTTGGGTTGTATTGCTCGTTTTTTGTTCAAAGCTGCCACAAGGTCTTCATAAGACGTTTTACTCTGCATCTGGGATAGTTTTTATGATCCCTTAATCTCTTTTCACACTACATTGGTGACGATATCGCTGATGGCGGGCGATTTATCTTCTCCAACATCCCTCATAAAGTAATGAAGGTCTTCTACCCATTCAACCCACTGGGGTTCTTTGTCATGCTGGGGCTGCAGCGTGAACAGAGAGGGCATCCTGAGGAATGTTGCCCTTGGGCTTAAGTGCTGCATGGTTGGCTGATCCACGGCCTGATCTTCCATGCTTGCACGTGATCTCAGCCGGGTCTTTAATGAACCAGTGTAACCTGTGACCTAATTGTATGTTACTTTTATTTCAGACAGCAGTCCTTTGGGGAATGATTGTATGTTTATTTTGTTGCAGACAGCATTCCTTTGGTGAGTAATCAGTGTGTGTACACAGAGCGCTCTCTGCTGGCTCCTTCACAACTTCCTTGGCACACAGAGTGCTTCTGTGCTGGCTCTTGTAGTGTCTGTGTACAGCAGCAGCTCAGGTGTGTGCCATGTGCCTGGTGTGGCCAGCGCTGGTATTGCCGGGCCTGCTCTCAGAGCCAGACGAGCCACAGTTGCCTCCTGCGGGGTTCCAACGGCATGAGAGGCAGCTGGTGTCAGCGGAGGACGGGTGCTAGCAGGTGCTGATGTTGCTCCCAACGTCCTGCAGGGTGTGTTGTGTTGTGCATCACTGTTGGACAATAGTACTGCAGTGCTGTAGCCAGGGAAAAAAGAGACCCACAGCGTGAGGTGGCTGCCTCTGGATGCAGCAATAGGACCTCGCAACGACTGGCCATGGCTGCCAACCTGCAACAGGAGCTGCTCAGGACACCACGGATTGTGGCGGATTAAGGAAGCAGGATGCTGCAGGCACACAGCCACTGAATGCCACCAGCTACTTGCGTACAGCAATTTATCTGGATGCCACAAAATGGGACAGGACTAAGGATGCCTCTTGTGAAGAGCAAGGGCTCAGGATGACATGGATCATGGGTTTCTAAGTGATCCGACCGCGGCTGATTTTGCCGCGGCCGGAATGTTCGCATGAGATAGCTGCGAACTACCAAAAGTTTGCTCCTTTCTCATGCAAACACACTTACATACTACGGGGGCTGCAGGGGTTTCTCCCGCAACCCTCCGCTCACTATACTGTGAAGTATAGTGAGCGGGGTGTTGCGTGGGAAACCCCTGCAGCCCCCGTTTTTTTGTTTATTTATTTTTTAATTTTTTTGCGGGTGTGCTACGGGGGTGTCCCCCGCAACACCCTACTCACTATGCCACACACTATAGTGAGCGGGGTGTTGCGGGGGACACCCCCGCAGTCCCTGCAGTCTTTTTTTTTTACTTACCTGCAATGCTACCACCAAAGGTTCCAACTTTTGCTGTTTGAACCTTTGGTGGTAGCATTTTTCGGTCGTTTTGTACGGTCAGACCTTTTTTTTCAGTCTGATCGTAGAAAACCAGATCATGGTGGAGTCAAAGAACGCTGAGGATTATAGAGGGACAAGTGCATGGCGCAAACCGTGTCTTTCTCATTGCCAGTTGTTGCCCTGGCTCAAGAAAGAACACACAGAGCCAGCTCTGCCGTCAACAACTTTATTTTCATAGCTACCTTCTCCTTACATTCTCCCCTCCTTTCCTGTCATGCGGGTCTTCCCTTAAAGGGTCCCCGTACAGCATGCCAATAACTCTTAACAGTTACATGGTTACAATATTCTTATCTGGCATCCTGCTCTCCCACTGCCCTCAACACAACACCCATACCTGGCCTCCTACCTCCCTGCATCAGAAAACCCCTACCAAGTGCCTATGCCACCCAGCGAGCATCGGGAACCCTAACCAGTGAGCATCGGGAACCGGTTTTCTTGGTGTCGCTGGAGTAGCACCATTATGCTGCACTGTGCATGAAGCATAGTGAAAGTGCAGTGTGGGACCCACTGCTGATACCTCTCTAAGTCTGCTAGCAACATTAGCACAACAACGTATTTTTACTTTTTGTATTTTATTTCGATTTGTATATCGCTTTACACCAAAGCGCTAAACAGAATTATTTACAAAATGGTACACAGACAAATGAAAAATGACGTGTTTAAGCAATATTAGGAACAGACCAGAACAGAAGAAAGTGTAGGAATATAAGAAGTAGATAGAGAGTGGGAGTGCCTTCCAATGTAATGGGGCCAGGGGAGAAAATGAACAAAAGCAGGACTGAGCACAAGGAGGATGGTGGACAGTTAGGAGGAATAGAGACTGAGAATGAAGGGAGCAAGGTGGAGGATAGAATGAAATCCGGGAAGAAAGATACAAAGGGGTAAGATTGTGAAGGGACTTAAAGACGAGGCAGAGAAGTTGAATTTACGACGAGAGTGAAAAGGCAACCAACAAATGGAAGAAAGCTGAAGGAATGGAGTCACGAGGGGAAAGTGAACCCAGAAGATGGATGGATGAATTATAGATGGATTTTAGGGGGCTTAGACAAGAGATAGGGAGACCAAAGAGAAGGCAGGAGCAGTAGAAGAGCAAAGATGAACAGCTTGGTAGCATGAAATGTAAGAAAGGGTTGTGCTTTCCGAATAATAAAATGATGAAACCTGCAGGAGTGAGCAAGAGTGGAGATATGCAGAGCAAAGGAGAGGGAGGAGCCTAAATGGACACAACAAGGTTATGGACAGAGGGAGCTATATAACACAAAGAGGGAGGAAAGGATACGGAAGCAGGAGTCAAAGGAAGAGGAATGATCGAGGGAGGGAAAAAGAGAACTTCAGTCTTAGAGGAATTAAGAAAGAGATAGTGGTCAGCCATCTAGAATTGGATGGCCAGGAGGCAGGAAGCCATGACAGCATGAATAGAGAAGCTGTAAGTTGAGAAGGAGAGGAAAAGCTGGGTGTCATCGGCATAGAAGTGGTGGGACAGTCCAAAAGTTAAAATTATAAAGGCAAGGGGGAAGTGTGAAGTGAGAAAAGTAAAGGACCCAAGACAGAATCTTGGGGAGAACTGTGATGGAGGGGGAGAGTAGAGGAGGATTTGCCAGCCCATGAGACAGAGGAGGTGCAATTAGATAAGTAGGACTGAAACCAATTCAGGACTGCCCCAGAGAACCCAAGGGAGGAATGGTAGGAGAGAAGGAGAGAGTGGTATCAGATTTGGCTGACAGATCAGGAGGGGCGAGGAGGGAGGATTGCTTAGCATAGCACGCAAAGAAAAGTGAGTCACAGACAGAGACCATGGCAGTTTCTGTAGAGTGTCAGGAACGGAAACCAGATTGAAAGCAGAGCAGAATAGAGTTAGATATTTTCTTTTTAGTTTTCGTGCAGATGGTGTGTTTGATTAAAGCACATATATTTTTATAGAACCCTGATTGGACATTCCCTTTATTTTGGGCTCTATTACTGTGTTGTTTGGTTCACTACTGGATCACAGTCAAACCCCTCATAAGAGGGTAACTTTCCCTCGGCCCATGTTACCACAAAAGGCGAAGGAGGTGAAACTCTCAACTGTGCCTGTTTTTCCTTTTTGATTGCGTTGGCTCTAGGTTTGTAGAAGTGTAAAGGCTCAGTGGGCATTTTAGCCAATATTCATCCTTGTGCTCCTGCACATCAAATTCGTCACACATATCCCACCTCCCACCAAATACAATGGATCCTTTCATCGGTCTTTAGTCCCTTTACATTTTATACTTCTGGTTACCATGTCATATGACGAGTTCGTGTGAGCGATTCCTACCGCAGAGCATATGCATCCCTCCGTCATGACGACTTCCACTAATGTATGAGCAACCTTATTATCTTTACCAGTTCCAGCCAGTCCAGTCAATCATGTGGGTCCCCAGCAACATTGACACCAGTTTCTGCCAAACAGCACTTTTAGACCATTATAAACCACATGCTCAGAAAGGTCCCTGAAAGAACAAGGATGAGCAGAATGTAGGATAAAGGAGAGACGTATCGGACTCAGGACTGTGACATTATGGGGTTGAGGTTAACTTTTTTTCAAATCATGGTTATTGTCCATTACAGCTCATCTTTTTTTCATTTATTTCCCATACGTCCCTAATGCTACCCCCTTTTGCACTTTAGGGGAACACATCATAACCAAATATTTGCTTTATTATGATCATTCCTAGTCCCTCGCTCTGTTACAGAGATGCAGGTTTCATGGTAACATGGGCCTTCACAGGGAGGACTTTAATTCTAACCTACATTACAATCTAAATGTCAATACTCATCAGGACGTTTACTTCCCCATCTAATTCATTTGGTTCATAGAAAATGTCAATAAGCATCACAGTTCAATAATACAGCTGATTATTTAGCATCCCAAGGGTTCTGGAAGTGGTGATAGTAATGTTGTTCCCTCTACTTCTGTATTTGCAACAACACATGATTAATCCTGCTAAAAGAACAGTGTGGTGGAAAATATAAATTTGCTGTTATTCATGTAACACTTTTTATGCCTCACTCGCGCAGATAAGCTCCACTTGCATTTGCCATATTGAATTATGAGGCACTGCCTCAAACGGCGTAACCTTATGTCGATGTGCACATTTCTTAACCAAATATATACCTGCGAGAAATAAAACATTAGGCAGCTTCAGTGTGTACTTATAGAAACAAAATAAGGGCAGGAGAATGACTCCTTTCTGCTTCTGGCTTCTTTCTGCACTTGTCTTTTTAATATACGATTGTTTAACAGTCTTTGGCCACTCTTCTTACCACTTTTTGTAACTCTTCCTCGGGTTGCTAAATTTACTTTCCATTTTAGTAGTGCCTCTCCTTGGCTCAGATTCCTGTATCATAAAGGCTACCTTAGCCTTCAGCTCCTCGTGCTCTTTCCTTCTTATCTTCCACTCTTCTGCTTTTGACAAAGGATTTGAGCTCCCCTCTTCCCAGGGTAAAGATATACATGCTTCATCATTCATTCTTTTGGTTATCTCTATTATTCACTTTCTCTCATTGCAAGTATTCAGATTCATTAATGTTGCTTCTAATCTCTTCTCGCTTTCATTGAGATCATTTTTTAAAAAAAAAAAAACAGTTATTTATTCAAGTTTTCAGTGTGCATAGAAACTACAGTACAGCATTTACAGTTAACGATAACACCACAGAGTTGACAATAGGGTGCATCTAACAACATTCCGACCAAATATCTCTTCCTCAGGGGAGTGAGCATTCTGCTATTCCCCCCCACCCCTTCTGCCCCCACCGCCACTCCACATCGGAAAGTGTTGTCGGCCCATCCTTTCCATTTAAGGAGGCTTCAGGTCTGTGGAGGAATGCAGCTCGCTTAGCAACTGGCCCCAGTCCACCAACACCCCCTTCTCCAACTTGGCGTCCCGGGTTCTTTGCCGAAGGTCCAACTCTGCAATCTCCCATGTGTGGATGTCCTCCATCCAGTGTACCAAGGACGAACTCTGGGGTTTCTTACAGGCAATAGCCACCCACCTCTTTGCCAGTATCAGCATGACCTGATCCAAGCATCGCCTCATTTTTAACGGTTTCCCCTGAACCCCTAGCAGCTGACCCCACAAACACACTCTCAGAGTAAACTCAAAGCTGGAATGCAGCGTTTCGTTGACCTTCAGAATCACTGCCTGCCAGCAGCGCGTGCAACAACATAGCATGTGCCAAATCCCCGCCGGCCCAGTCCCACACCTGGTACAATCCTGACTCTAGGTGTTAATCATTACTTGCAGTTTGGTGGGGGTCATATAGACCCTATGTGGGATGTTAAATTGAATAAGCTGGAACCTGGCGCTCCTCAAGACTTTCCTAACTTGTTTCCATATTCTTATCCATCCTGCCTCCGAAATCTGGTCTCCCTTATCCCGCTCTCATTTAATCTTTTTTATATTTATTTATTGTTTTTTTTCAGCTTTCCTACCGACATATAAACAAAGCTTTTCATTTTTAAGCAATTTCCCCCATATCCCACAAACATGTAAATCAACTTACTTTGAACACTCATTATTCCCCTCACCCATTCAATCTCCCCTACTGCAGAAAAAAGCCATGCTTTTGGAAACGTATTGCAGGACTAGCATATTACAATATGCTACCCCCCGCCCCACACTGCGCAGGAATCAATCCCAAGGTTTATTATCCACTATTAACACCCTTACATACACAATAAACCATACAGCCCAGCTCATTTTGCCACCATCTAACCCGCCCACCTCAAATCAAGTAGTACACCCAGACTACCCATAATGTCTCACTGCTGGTCAGCATCATCTCCTCTTACCGACACCATTCTCAGCGACCGAAGAAATTCCATGAAGGGACCCCGGTAATCTAGGGCGTGAGACTGTCACCACCAAATCTCGATACATAGCTACTTGAGAATTACACCATGCCAGCTCCTTCAGCCATTCAGCCAATCCCAGAGCCTGTTTATCCCACCAGTGCATTGCCGCACACCTCTTGGCAATCAGTAAGGCTACCCCCATCAGTCTACGCTGCCTTCTTTGTACCACCCGGTTTAGACCCAAAGGCGCTTCTCCGGGCTCAGCTGGATCTCAGTCCCTATCATCTCACTCACAGTAGCTTGTATTTCATCCCAAAAGGCTGCAACCTTTCCACACTCCCAGACCATGTGTATGAGGCCAGAATCCTGCATTCTACACCACTGGCAAGCGCACAGCGACATTGGGTCATACTTCTTAATTTTGCGCGGCGTAACGTGTGCATGGTGTAAATATTTGAAATGAAGCAGCTTGTGCGTATAGTTCATAGAGACCTTCCTGAGCTGCTTACAGACATACTGCCAATGTTCATCCCCTATATTACGCCCCAATGCTTCCTCCCACCTTCACTGCACTCTCACAGAGCAGCCCGCCCACCACCCCTGCACTATGGCATATAGTTTGGAAACACTGTTTCGAGCCGGGCCGCCCCTTCTATATATGATATGATAAGTCATTTATAACGTGCCTGTACACAAGTGTTTCCAGGCGTGACAAGACAAGGAGAGGGAAACAGAAGGAGGACAAACAGTGATCTTACTAGGCCTTGTGTCATTCAGATTGTGCAAGTGCAGGGAAGAGGGGAGGGGAGAAGTGCCAAGGAGGATAGTGGGTGAGGAGAAGTGCAGGTGACTCAATAAGTGCTGCCAAAGGGTGGCTTTTAAGTGCAAAGAGAAGGAACTGTAGGGTTACAGAGGGAGCCTAGAGGCAGTGCAAAGGAACTGGACATGCAGGAACCTGGGTCCGAGTTCAAGGGTGGCCAGGGGACCACTCTGCGGAGCTATTAGGGACATTAGCAAGAGAGAAAGTGGAAGCGAAAAGGAAGGTCTTGAGTTGCTTCCAGAACCGGAGGTGGTTCTGCACAAGTTTGGGAAAGGCAAGGAGGCTCTTCTAGAGGGAGGCCCCAACTGACGAAAGAGATTTGCTTGGAAAAGTGTCTGACCCTCAGAGAATTGGAGGTGGATGAGCAGAGAACTTGAGAAGGAAGATGTTTAGGAAGAGAAGGTTGGAGGTAGTGTGGTCCCAGACCCCAGAAAGCCTTGTGGATGATGCAAATGATCTTGAATTCGATCCTTGCAGCCACAGGGAGCCAGTGCCGATATTTCAGAACTGGAGAGATACGATCCCTGGGCTTGAGGCCAAGGACAAGTCATGCAGTCCTATTCTGGATGAGTGGTAAAGGTCAAAGAGTAAAGATAGGCAGATTCAGAAAGAGGCTGTTGCAATAGTCCATCCTGGAGAGGACCAGAGCTCTAGAGACAGTGAGCCTCTGGGGCAAAGTGAGAAAAGGCAGAATACCTCTGAGGAGGTGCAGCTGAGAGTGTGAATTCTTAGAGATGTCAGAGATGTGAGGAGAGAAGGAGAAGGTGGAGTCAAAGATGACACCAAGGTTCTTAGCCTCACAGAAAGGAAGAGGAAGCGGGCCCAGGGTGGGCAGCCAGAGAGAGAGAGAGGAAAGGAGGGAGCAGGTGGCCCAATGAGGAGTATCTCGGTCTTACTGGCCTTAAGGCAGTGATCATTGGCAGCACACCATTCCTGAATTGCGGCCAGAAAGTCTAGTATGAGAGAAGGAGCAAATGTGGCTGAGGGGAGCCTGAAAGAGAGCTATGTGTCATATGCAATAAAACTGAAAGTTAGAACAGAATGTAGCGATGCAGCGGGTCAGGGAGTGGTTGAATAGCCAGGGAGAAAGGTTAGACCCCTGCAGAACACCATTAGTAGAGAGAGATAGAAAAGAGGAAAGACCCCAGTTGGACCTGGGAGGGTCGATCAGTGAGAAAGGTGGTCAACCAGGACAGGGCCTGACCAGTTGTCATTGAGGCGATTGAGCAGGATAGCATGGTTGACCGTGTCAAAAGCAGAGGATGGATCAAGGAGAATGAGGACAGAAGGAAGATTAGAGTCAAGACTAGAGAACACGCCTTCATGGGTATTCAGGAGAGCAGTCTCCGTGCTTCTGGTAGCTCTGAAGCCACACTGGTGGCCGTGGAGACAACCAACAGATTTAGTATGCAGATTAAGCTGGGAAATGGCTCGCTTTTCCAGGAGTTTACCCAGTAAAGGAGTGATGGAGATCGGGCGATAATTAGCCGGACAGGAAGGATTGGAAGAGGGCTTCTTAAGAAGGGTGTGCACTAGGGAATGCTTTAGGTGGGAGGGGACGGTTCGAGTGGCAAAAGAGTGATTGCAGAAATCGGCCAAGGCTGCAGCCAGGGTGTCGATGTGGTCCTTGATGGTTCTGGATGAGCAAGGTAGAACCTGCTTTGACAAGACTTTCCTAGATCAGACTTGTCTGGAAACATAGTCAGGGCTGAACAAGGGAAAGGAGGAGAAAGGATGCGAGGAAGCAGCCAAAGACGGGCCAGAGGTGGCGGAGGAGGAGGAAGAGGAGGTAGAGGAAGAGAGAGTGGACAAGATGTCCTGAGTTTTCGTGGTGAAATGAGAAGCCAGGGCCGTGCACAGGGCCTCGGAGAGAACAGGAGAGGTAGAGAATGCAGCAGGATTGGCCAGCTCCTTGCAGACTTTGAACATTTTGTCTGAGTTGTTAGATGCCGCAGAGAGGCAGGCTTGGATGTAGGCTCTCTTCTTAAAGAGGACAGAGTGTCTGTACTGCCTTTGGAGCAGTCAGCACGCTAGTTTGTCAGAGGTTGCACCTGATGCCGTACACTTCCTCTCAGCCGCCGTACCCTTGCGTTTAAGGGTGTCATGGAAGGAATCGTACCAAGAGTTGCACTTTGAAGTGGGCTTCAAGTGGGCTTCAAGTGCATCCTCATGACAGGAGCAAGGATGTCAAGAGTGTTAGAGATAGAGAAATGAAAGTTAGAGAGGGCTTTGTCAGAGTGTGAGTCAGCCAAGTTGTAGAAGGAGGAGAGAAAGTAGTGGCAAAAGCCTCCACTGACACACGCTTTATGGATCGGATGACCGAGGCGGTAGGTGACAGTGCTTGGGATGGGTTGACCTGAGGGGTAGAGCGAGACGTCACTCCAAGAGAGAGGAGGGGTGAGAGGGTTGGAGAGGTGGAGGTCTTGGAGATCAGAACATCCAAGGTGTTCCCTGCAGAGTGAGTTGGGGCAGGGGGAAGAATAGAGAGAGAGAGCCACAGCGGTTGTGAAAGAGCACCCGAAGAGAAGTTTGGCATTCAGGTGGATGTTCAGGCCTCAGAGGAGGAGAAGTTGAGAGGTAGAGGCAAGGATGGAGGAAGAGGGGTCAGCCCACTCAGCGATAAAGAGGGCGACCTGGCCAGGTGGCCTGTAGATAGTGGCCACAGTGAGAGAGATCCCAGGAGAGATACAGAGCCTGCAGACCAGGCATTCAAAGGAGGATTAGTCGGAGAGGATCTTGTAGCCATCAGGAAATAGAGTGTCAAAGCTTGTCACAGAGCTGGCCATGAACCAATTCTCGGTGAGACTGAGTACATCCAAATCAAGCTCTTCCAGGAGATAACAGATTGCAGAGGAGTGTTTGATAGCAGAGCGAGAGTTGAGCGTAGCAGTGTGGAACAGGTTGCCTCTATGGCAGGACTTCCTTGAAGGGGTACAGGCCAGAGGTGTTCCCTGTGGAAGTGATGGATGTGCCTGAGGATGGGCAGAGGAGTAAGGAAGAGAAGACAGAGTAGTCAGAGAGGAAGAAGAGTGTGCCAGGGATGTAGCTGAGGAAGGAGGCAACGGGGTGACCAGAGAAGCAGCAGAGAGTGCCATAGAGGTGTCGGAGGAAGGAGACGGCAGAGCAGCCAGAGAGGGGTAAATAGGGATAGTAGGAGAAGAAACGAAATTGATAAGGCATGAGAAGCATCTATCAAAAAGGAGGAGATTGGCCTTAGGGCCCTGTACCAAGACTGTGCCATTTAGATAGACATTAATGATTGTCTTAGAGGAAGGAAGGGGGGCCAGGCGGGCTTCCCACCGGGTGCCAGCATTAATGGAAGGAGAGAAAAAAGGAGAGAGAACAGAGACCATATGAGGGGTCCATAGGCCCGAAGAGGGAACAACAAAGAGAATGTCGGTGAGTGGTTGTCTGGAGGAAGCACTGGTGTAGGTATCAGTGATAGAGAGGCCTGGGTTGGAGACCAGGATGTCCCTTTTGAGCCTCTTCCTGCCAGACTTAGTGAGAGGGATCGGATAATCGATAGAATAGCAGTTAGAGAAGATAGGTGAGACAGAGAGCACCATAAAGGGTACATGTGAAAGAAAAGGGGGAGCTGTGGGGGAGGCCCAGGCAGGTGGGGGGTAACGCAAGGGGAAGACAGTAGGGAAGCACAAGGGGAGGAACAACAGGGAGGAGAAACAGCACAGAACAAGAAACAACGGACCTGTGAAATCAGTTGTACACAAGGACCATCAACAAAGCACAAAATACAGCAAGGAAGAGTGCAGGCAATTTGAAGTAAAGCAAAAACCAAGAGCACAACCATGGTCAACTGCAATCACCAGAGAACAAAACCACAAAAAGGAACCTAGAAGTAAGGAATGCAGGCAATGCAATTTATGCAAAAAACCATAGAGAACACCACAATGTCAATATAACAGGGAAGAAAACAACGACAGTGTCAAAGTACAAAGCAGAATCCCAACCCACCAGGCACAGTAAGAAACTGAAGAACCTAGGAGTAAGGAGTAAAAGCAAAGGCAAAGGTACAGTAATAAAACAAACAGTGGAATGGGCAGGGAACAGTAAGCAAGGGGGGTGACAACAATAGGTCAGAGAGCACAACTTACCGTGCCGCAGTGCACCAGTCCTCACCCCAGCACCGGAGAAGTTGATGTTGACGTTGCCTGATGATGGTGGGTTTGGCCTGTGGGGACAGAGGGAGAAAGCGCATGTTGGCACATGCTTACCTTTTGTCTGAGCAGGTTTTCGGGCCTTCGTTCCTCCTAGTTCAAACAGGCCCAAACAGGAATGGCCCTTTTCTTCGTCTGCCCTTCGCTTCTGACGCCCAGGCGAGAGACACCCTTGATCTAAGAGTTAAGAGCAGAAAGGAAGAGCAGTGACTTATTCTTGCGACCTTGAGGCTGCTGTTCAACACTTGTCCCCGCTTGAAATGCACATGTAGGCAATAAAGTGTAGGGGGGTGGACTTAAGTGCAGCAGTTATCAACACATTTAAATAGAGCAGCTATACTTGAAAAAATTGGAGGAGTTATGTGAACAATTAATTAAAGCTACTGCTGCAGAAGCCTGTGCAGAATGAAGGTATTGTGTGTATATGGACTCAAATTACCACTGTTTTGAGTTAGTATGGAAAGATAATGGAGCATAATGATATACCATGCTCTGTGTAAGCTTATGTATGTTTGTACATGCTTCGTAACCACAGCATTGGTAGTGGAGAGGATTGAACAGTAGAATTTGAAAACATGGAGTGGCCTTTGTGCTGGGAACACATATCTTTTTAATGTGCACTGTTATGGCTGGCAAATAGCCTACAGTTAGTTGTGAGGGGTCAGAAATGAGAGGTGGACACAAAGTGGTAATATTCTCGACATCAGCCATTTTATTAAAGTAAGTGGTTTAGATAAAGGCCTAACATTCCCTAACCTTAAGCGAGTGTCCCTTCCTCTGAAACTAAAACTAAAGCAGACTGACCTTGTATCCAAACTAAATGTGACCATCACACTAACACACATAATCAAAAAGTGCAAGGTAAATGTTTCCAGCTTCAATTAAAAAAAAACGTGCAAAAACGTAAACATATGACTTCAAACAAACAAGATGACCTAGATCCACATGCACCTGCTCACCAACTGCAAAGGAAAAGAGACTGGCGGGCTGCTTAAATAGGCAAAAATAGCAGCAAACGAGGAAGGCACCAACAGTTTAAAGTGATTGACAGGTGGGCGGTGCAGTGGGTGGGGCTATATTGCATCACCTCGGACACTTGCAGCATTTGTGGTAACGCATCCAGCACTGCTCTAAGCTCGATTTTCACTCTATGATAAGCCATCGTCGCGCCCAGGGTTATGCCCCCATGATTCTAAGCCCATCCGCCATGAGGAACACACCGTTCACAAACAGGTCTTCCACTCTAACAACCCCTAATAAGGCCAACTCCCTAAACAGGGCCGGATGAAAGGAGCAGCTGATCCCATTAATTCTATTAAAGTCTATCTCCACTGGTAGTGGCCTACTCTACTCATACTTAGTGTGCACATTACGTAGCGCTAGACGTGTGTACCTCCCATCTGGGCGTACTCTTGCCTATCCCACAACTCAGCCACAAGCCTGTTTGGTGCCACTATGGCCCTTCTGAGAGCCAGATGCTGCGCATATGATGCACTTCCATACCAGTACTTAATATGACTTGCCTTTGCTATGTAATAATATGTCTCCATATCCAGCACTGCCAGGCCGCCATCCTCCAAAGGTAAGGAAGTCTCATCCCAAGCCACTCTCACCTGCTTACCAGCCCATATATACCTACTCAGCACCATCCGGACCTTATCAAATTACCACTTCGGCAGGCGTACAGGAACATTTAAGAATACATACAAGAATGTTGGTAGTACCACCATTTCACAACAGAGACTCTCACTATCATAGACATTGGGCCACAGGTCAACCTGGCTAGCAGTGTACTCACCGGCTCTAAAATTGCCATGTAGTTATCAGCAAACAGCGTGCATCAGTCGACACACTGACTCCCTAGTAGCGCACCCCGTTTTGACACCACTTAAACCCCCATCTAGTGCATATCTGCGTGGTGTTAGTCATTAACTGGAGCAGCTCAGACTTCAACCAGTTAATGCAAAGCCCCGACACCGCCCTGAATTCCGTCACTGCACCCACTATTGGATCAACATTACTCTCCGGATCAGACACATGAATGAGCAGGTCATCAGCGTACAACGACACTACCACTCTGCGTATGAAAGCTCTGCCCCACACCAGCGGCTGTATGGCCAGTGCAAATAACAATGGTGGCAGATGACACCCCTGCCACATTCCACAGTACTGGTGAAACTGCTCTGACACCTGTCTGTTAATAAGCAGCCTCACCCCTGGCCCAGTATACAACAACTTGATCCATGTGAGCATATTCAGACCCATTCCCAATGCGCTCCAACACAATAAATAAAAAAAAAAACAGCTCAATCTATCAAAAGCCTTCTCTGCAGTGAGTAGCACGGTTACTGCCCAGGCCAACAGATATATTTGGGAGCGAAGTGCAAATAAACTGCGCAGATTGAATTGTGCAGACCGCCCTGGGATAACACCACATTGAACTGGTAGCACCAGTTTATCCATTAGTGGGGAAGGCCTATTCGAAAGCACCCTAGCCAGTATTTTATAGTCTCTATTCAAAAGGACAGTGGCCTATACTAGGCGCACAGTCGCACATCATTTCCCGGCTTGGGCACTAAAGTGATAATTGCCTTGCATCGTGGGCGGCAATACCCACTCCCTCTGTGCCTCCTGATACACTGCAACAAGTAAAGGGACGGACATTTGAGAAGACTCCTTGTAATACTCTATGACTATACCATCTGGTCCTGGAGCTTTCCCACAAGCTAGGACTGCAATGGCTCTTTCAACCTCAGCCTCCGAGATAGGAGCATCCAGAGGGGCCTTATGCTCCTCCACAATCCAAGTAAGTTCTATATTTTCTAAGTACTCTATTAGCCTGTCTTGTTGGATTGGCCCCATACCCCAATACAGTTACGAGTAATACTCGAAAAAGGCCTTCATTATGTCAACCTGGTCCCTATGCATCACTCCCTCACTAATCTGTGCTGCCGGCTTATATGAACGGATAGTCCAAGAGAGAAGACGTCCAGGCCTAGCCCTCTTGCCGTATCTACGTGCAATCACCTTTTGCCTAAGAATCACATCTCCTGTTAGCAGCCTCCCTAAACTCCTCTATCTAATCCTTCAACTGCCCCAGGACTCTCCACTCATGATCTTTCTCATATAGTAATTTGAGTCTTCGCAGCTCATCTTCTAGTCTATCCAGCATGTCCCTAAGTGCCTTGAGAACACCATTTTGCTTGGATATACAAACACCCCTCAGATAAATCTTGAATGTTTCCCAAAGCGCGGCCATACTGTCCACCGATCCCCTATTAGGCTCCGCAAAGTGTCTCCCATTTACTCTTGACTGCCAGATCCTTTGGGGGGAATTCACCCTGTATTGCCTGATAAATTTGGGAAATCTTAGCACCCCCCCCCCCCCGCCCTCCTATGTGAGTAGGACTTGCATCAGCAGGCTCGTACTTGGCACCTTTGGCATGTCATTCCATATGGCGGTCTCCCGACTCCCATCTAATCTGCATCAGGGTATGCCGGAGTTGCTCCGGATGAATCAACCAGGCTAATAGCCGCCCATGAATCCACATCTCTTGCCGGCTTCTATCAAGCTTCAATAACAAGTCATTCACCTCTCAATGGGAGGCCAATACATTTTGCCAACTCCTCCTCTGTCCGTCCCCCCTCCGCCATGTCCTTCTCTAGATCTGACACCACCACCTCAATCCTCTGCAGTGCCTCCTGCTGTGTCCTTCTTACCCTGGTTACCTTGGATACACAGACCCCTTTGATGGTGCCTTAAAGGCTTCCCAACGGGACCCCACTGCCTCGACAGATCCCTCGTTAATGTTGACAAACTTCACTATGTCCTCCCTCAATGTTTCCCCGAACGCCATGTCCTCCAGGCCCGTGGCTTGTAAGCACCTTAGCCGTATCAATGATCTCGGCCGCCATCCCTCCAATTGCGTGACTAAGGGTGAGCGATGTAAGAGGACTCTCCCGAAGTATTCTGTGTTGCCAAAAGAGTGAAAATGCTCTGCCCCCACAAATATACAATCAAGGCGGGACTAGGAGCCACAAACTCCCGAAAAGTAGGAATAGTCCCGTGCCTGCCCATGCCACCATCGCTGCAACTCCACCAAATCCAGGTCCCCAAGTGCCCTCTGTAGTGAACCTGCCGCCTGCTGTTTTGGTAACCGGTCTTCCCCGTACTATCCAGTTCTGGGTCCAGGAGACAATTAAAATCCCCCCAAATGAACAGTCCCTGCAGATGCCCCCCACCAGGCTCAGTACTAATGGGAAGTAATCTTTATCATCTACGTTGGGTGCATAGGACTTGACCACACAGAGATCCCTCCCCTCCAATGTATCAAGAAGCACCACCCTCCTCCCCACCTCGTCGCTTAAAACCTTATCCACCTGGACGAGAACCCCCAATGCCACCCAAATCAGGACCCCAATAGCAGATGATGAGTAAAATGTCCCCACTACCGCCCCCCCACCACCTCCTAAATCAGTACAAGTCTTTCTGACCATAGGGTCTCCTGTAGCATGGCCAGTTGAACCCCATTCTGCCACAGGAACCCCCCAACTCGCTGGCACTTAAGCCTTTGCCCAAGCCCCAGAAGTTCCAAGTCCCAATCTTCAGGCAATCACCCCCCATGCTGGATATGTCAAAAGGCCCATCCTCGCAAATCCCCCCATCTCGCACCCATACTGTACCGAAACACCATCCTAGTCTGCACTGTTATCCCAACTACAAACCTCACCCAACTGAGCAAATGTATCCCAACTGCCTGCTCAGCTAATCCTGGCAACAATAACCCTCCGAACTGCCCACTCAACCCTCCCCGAACCCACCCCTCCAACTCCAACACCCGTCTCCCACCTTGTCCCCCTCCCTCAACTGTCTCCAAACCAAATTACAGCCAACCCCTTTCCCCAACCCACTCCCCCTCTCAACTCCCCGCCTACCCACAAGTAGACCCCCTCCACCCCTCAATGCTTTTGACCCCCTCAGTCATGCCCTCCACCTGACTCATTCTTCTCATGGACAGATGACCATAGGCCAAGGGGTCCATCTCTCCCGGTCCCCATCCCGCCCACCAACATAACCATCTCTCGCTCCCACAACCCTATCACTTCTGCCTAACAGCAATAGCCTCAATTTGAGTCACCCCAACCAACCTCAATCCCAAGTTTATGGCACATCTTCCACCTCCTTCCCCCACAGACCAGGGGCTGTGTCGTTGAGTCCAGCCAATTCCAAACTTCCTACGGTGACGTAAAGAACCAAAATTTGCCTTCCGCAGTGATCTTCAATTTGGCTGGGAAAAACATCATATTTAATGTTCAAGTCCCTAAGGCGCTGTTGCAATGCATTGTAGGTCCTCTGCTGTCATTGCACTTCCAACATGAAATCATGTTGCCCACCTCATAGTAGCCCACCTTACAGGACTCCTGCAGAATAGCGTTTGCGTCCCTTAAGTTCAGGATTTTTTTGTATTTAAAGTTTTATTCAGAAGGTTTTCAAAAAATGACACCAAAGTATAAATAAATCCAATCCAGTCCAGGGACTAGCCCATCAAACAAATGAGAGGGGTGTAAATTCAACAAGTTCAATTTTACATGTACGTTCAAAATTCACCCACCATCCCAATGATGCCACAACTCTTACCCAAAAAAGCAAAAGAAGAAATGTTGAATTTGAGCCAAAGAGGCAAGCGCTCTCATTAAACTGCATCAACTGTTCTGAACCCATTTTAAACTTTTCCTCCTTCCCACCAATATCGATTCCTCGCCACCTCCACCAACAAGGAAACCCAACAAACTATAATAGTCAACCACTCAAACTGGACCAATAGCGTCACTGCCGGCAGCAAATCACACCGGCTGCATGGTTAATTAAAAAATTGCCAGTAAGCCTACGGGGTCTAAAAGTGAGACGCACTTGCATACTCCATCCTAATGGACAACGCAGGTCCATAAAACACTCTCAACAGTCCCAAAGAGAGAAAGAGAAAAAGAAACCCCTCCCCTTTTTCTCTACACTCAGTCTTGAGAAAACCCTGTTATATCCAATGACCCAGACCGTTCATAATAAGTCAAGAAGGGGTGCCACTCCCTTTCCATATCTCTACCCGACTCAGATAAAATCGCTGTTAGGGTCTCCATATCACACAACCAATCTCTATGTGTGGGAAGATGAAGACGCTTCCAAACATATTGTTATACAGCCCTAGCGCCAAGAATAGATTGGCCTCCATATGAGTAATACTAGTACAAGACTCTCCATCATCATTCAACCCAAAGAGGGACAAGAAAGGCCTCTGCCTTCACCGAAGCCAACACTTCTTTCCAAAAAGTCTGGATTGCCGGGCAGTCCCCACAGACATGCCAGTATGTGCCAATATTACCACAAACCCTCCCACATAGGGGGCTAGATCCTGGAAAAACATCCTAGCAAGGCTGTCCGTCAAAAACTGTCTACGTTGCAATAGTCTATAACAGTGCATTTTATATTGCATAGCCGTGAAAGTTGACCACAAATATCAGCACATAAATGGCCACGGATCCCTGCCCTCTAGAGGGGGAATACCACAAGCCCAATGTTGTCTAGCCCTCTGCAATTGTTTATCATTGGCAACTAACAAAGCAGAAAAAAGTTCGAAATCAGCCCCCTAGAACCTACATGAGGATCAAGCACTTGTTCAAAAATCATTAAGGGGCTACTCAAAACATTTTTCAAGTCATGATCAGTGAGGACATCCTTTAGTTGAAAACACGTAAAATTGTACATTAGGTTTGCACCCAATAACTTATCCAAAACAGGTTTAGTTAGAAAAGACCAGGCTTCCACAGTCGTCCTACTCAAATCAAACCTTTCTCGTAATGTGGCTGAAAGTGAATTGGATCATGGATCTTGTCCCTTATCGGGGGAGCCCAGAGATAGCTCAAGGGGGAAGGTCAAGTAATTTTTTTGTGTGGCAATGGGGCTTTCTAGCACAAAACCCACAAGGTAGCTAACACCAGTGTTTTCCAACTCTCTGCAGGAGACGGCTTCCAGGCACCCACAACTATTCCCCTACAGGGACTGCGGCCATCAAGTAATTCTCAAGGGTAACCCATTGTTTGTCTCTGCTATCCTGTAAATGGTCTAATAGGACCCACAACTGTGCCACCCTATAATAATACCATAAATAAGGAAAGTCAACCCCACTCCTGTCTTTTGATTGAATCAGTCTACCATAAGCTACACGAGGTTTAGCCCCATTCCATAAAAAATGCAGAAAACCTCAGAGGGACTTCAATGGGCAGGGCCTGAAACAAAAACAAAAAACTGTGAAGGGCATTCATTTTTACTGTAGGGGGACAACCCGCCCTATAATGGACAAATTCTGACCATCTCGCTAATTACGATTTAATAGTGGCCCACAAAGGAATGTAATTTGCACCATACAACTTTGTCATATTCCTATAAAGAATAACCCCAAGATAGTACAATACCTCCGTTTGCATTCAATGACCATTCTGAGAGGCCCATCTAAACAGTAAAGTTCAGGATTTTGGCCACTATCACTCTTGGTGGTCCCCCTGGTGGCAGGGCTCTTCCTGGGACCCTGTGCACCCTTTCAACTGTAAAGAGCTTTGAGAGTCCCATCACATGTAAAGTCTCCAGGATAAGGTGTCTACAAAGAGCACCATGCTGGGCCCTTCCTCCCTCTCTGGGACCACCATGCGAATATTGCAAAGCCTAGAGCGGCCCTCTGCATTCCCCACTCTTGATTTCAGCACTCTAGTCGCTCCCACGAGGCCTGCCACCTGATTTTTGAGATGCTGCAAATCATCCTCCACCGTACTCAGTCTCTGTTCCACCTTCTTGACCCTCTCACACACCTTGCACAGATCCACCCATACAAGGGACATGACCACCCCCACTTCCTTGATACTCCCCTCACGGAAGCATTTGGTGGCCTATATGGCCTCCTCAGTACATCCAGCATTAACCCTCCTGAACCCCCTGTCCCTGCACCCCCCGCCTCGTGGCCTGCCTGCTCATGTTTCTGTTGCCTGTGTTTAGGGTCAGTGTATTTCTCCATCCCTTTTTCCCCGATAAATATGTTTGCCAGCTCGGGCCACCCTGTCCTTCAAGCCCACATCCCAGCACAAGTTGAGGTCACCTCACCTTCCAGGTATAGGGGTGGGAGGACTCAACCCCATCTTCTTGAGCTCCTAATCTGTGAGTATCACAAAACACCATTCCAGCACCTTCTCTGATACCTGCTGAGGTGCACCCAATAAATTCAATGGAGAGCCAAAGGCCCCCTGCCCCTGCCGCTACCTGTCCAACACCAAAATGTCAGAATGGGTTATACACCCCAGGCCCTAGCCCAGCAACAAAAACTCAATTCCGGTAAGATGCCCCACTTTGATCTGTACACTCAGGCAGTCCAAGGCCAAACCTTACTGGAGTGGCTCACTCCCACCATCTCCTCTGCTCAGGAGGGGGGCCCAGACCTCAGAGCATGCTGCACGCCCCACTTACAAAAAGTACTGCAGGCAGTCTCCTGTGGCCGATGCAAGCCAACCAAGGAGCTTTGTGTTGCTTCCCCCAGCCTTGCACCATTGTGTTGCTCTCGGTCTGACTCTCCACTCTCTGACTCTGCTGACCGCCTCCTCCGGCCTCCTTAGCTCTTTTCACCTGGTCAGCCCGCCTGGAGGCGAGAGGGAGATGTGTGCACCCAAACCCCCACCCTGTAATGTCAGGGTCCTCAGGCTCTTCTCCGCACCTCTCCGGCCACACTCACTTCTCGGCCGCCTCTGGGACAATCACCACTGCCACTGTTCCTCAGCTCACAGTGTCCCCCCTCCTGCTTCCAGGGATGCGCCATCTCCTGCCTGCTTTCCTAGTGGCACATCGTCCATGCACTGGACCGATGCTCACCTCCTCTCCGCTGTCTGGCTTCTGCGGGCGGCCTCCTCTGTCCATCGGGGTACCCCAGGTCAACCCCGGCAGCGTTCGCCCATGCCGACATCCATCTTGAAAGGCCTCGGAACTTGCCACCAGGAACACGGCCTGTCAGCCGCCTCCGGACCCTCCAGTGTGCCCACTGCACAAAGCAAGCAGATCCAACTGTGCCCCCGGGGTCCCCAACTCCAAAATTTGTTCCGGGGCTCCAGTTAATGCACACAAAAGTAGGATTTCAGCAGGATTTAGACAGGCGGCCCAGAAGCTGCAGAGTGCTACATGCTCATGCCGCAGCTGCTGGCCGAGCCCCCTGCCTTTGAGATCATTGTTGATTGATATTTCACTTTCATTCACCTCCCTTCTAGGGAAGCTTATTATTCTCTTGCTCACGTTGTCACAGTTCAGATTTGGTAAGGATATCCCACTTCCATTCACCTTCCTTCCAGGGAATGTTATCATTCTCTTGCTCACGTTATCACAGTTCAGATTTATCAAGTTTACTTTCACGTTTCTCTCATTTGTACTGAGATGAGTTTTCTGGTTCATGTAATGATCATCGGTTGGCACCCCATGCCTCCCATGTCCCTTGTTACCTTCCTTATTTTCAGGGAACTTCTCTGGGGTTCGACCCCTAGGGACGGTGTTGTAGATCAGGCTCAACTTCCTAGCCTCACAGGGGAGGTGGGGGCTCACCCTCAGGGAGAAGAGACAAATTCCCTCAATCACAGACTGCTGGTGGATGGCCCCCCTGTGTGGTGTGCACTGCCTTCCCAATATTATTTTGCAAACAAATGGAACATTGCCTGCAATGGCTGAAAACTCTGGACAAAACCATTCTTGGTTTAAGGTCAAGATCATCCCTCCTTTTCCCATGTGTGGTATATTCTAGTTAGATGGGTTAAAATTATCTTTGGTGCAACCAAGTGACGAAGTTCATCTCTCTATACAGAGTCTCATGTAAACGACAACCTTTTCATATCCAAAGGTTAATTTCTATAGAACAAGGAGTTTCTTGTATATGTGACAACTTCACCAGTGTTTGAAAAGGGGGTGGATCTTGGACCCTTTTCACTCTCAATACATATTCAGCCTGAGAGTTGGAAACAGCAGTCAATTTAACAGTTGAGTCTGCAAAGTCATTCCCACAGGCGACCTCACTATCCAAGGGTCAGTGTGCAGCACACTTGATCATAGCTATTTGTTTAGTCAGCATACTGCTCCCCAGCAAAGCCTCTACATAATTTAGATTTATTATAGGGGAACCAGATGATGCCAGGAAGCTGTGTTTGCTTCCATAACTGACCAAACCAGGCAGTAACAGTAAATACATATTGTTAGTCCATATATATATTCACTGATTGTTATTCTGCAAATTGGCATGTGCATGTCAGTGCAAACAATTCTGTTTCTTGTGCTGAAATGACATATGGTAATTCCTACTCTCTACAGCATCCCCATTGTACACACTGGATACCGCCCCCACCAACTACCCTCTTTTTCCCTAAAGTAAAACCATCCACACAGTATGTTAAATTAGTGCTGTGTATACAAACATCTAACCTATCTTTCCTGAGTCTCAAGAGCAAATCTGTTAAGGCCACATACAGCTCAAAATGTGTGGTTCACTATGAACAGGGGTTTGAGGTAAGGCTGATGATATTGTAAGAATTTCAGAGCATCATTTCATACTTGTTTGATCAGGATACAGACATGTGTTTAGCTTTCAATAATAATGATCTACTGAATGAGGGACTGCAACTTCAAATGAGGACCCCAAAACAACATTTTCACACAACTGTACAGCAATTGCTGCAACCGTCTCTGAACGGTGGTACAGGGGCATTCTCACAGCCACTGTGTCTAATTGTTTACTATAATATGAAATTGGTTTTTGATTCTGACCATGTATTTGTGAGAATACTGCTGATGCTGCAAACCCATTTTGTTTTGTGAGACAATAGAATTAATGGTTTCTTATAATCAGGGAGACCTAAAGATGTAGCTTCAGCTAATGCTCTTCACACTGTATTTGAATGCCTTGTCTGCATCAGATATACATTTGGGATTTAATGGTATTGGCCTTTGTATAGTGTTGTAGCGCTTTGACTTTCTCTGCATAGCCCATTATTAAATGCCTACAGTAACCCACCATACCTACAATGCTCTTATCTGTGTGAAAGTTTGGACACTTGGAGGTTTTGTATACATCTTCCTTCCTACACCGGATTATGTATATGTGGCATAACATTAGGTCTCATTCTGAATTTGACAGTGCAGGAAAAAAGTGTCAGTAGTTCTGTTACCTCCACTTTTTTTGGGAAGTAACGAATGACCTCAATTTTTCCTACACTGTCAAATCACAGGCTTAGATGGAATTACCCCCGGTGGAATTACTGAGTGGTCATTCCACCAATTTCTGTAGGAAAAGTCTAGGATTTACCATAAACTGGAGGTAAATCCTTCACTTTTCCTACAAAAATTGGCAGAATTACCACTGAGTAATTCCACCTGTGGTAATTCATCACAAATTCCCTAACACCACTTGTAATCCTGTGGTAAACCCATGGACCATGTGGTGGTAACGGTAGCCAATTTTGTCTGTATTTCGGCAGATTGACTGCCGAAATACTGGCAAATTCAGAATGAGGCCCTATAAGGTCATGTCTGAAATAATGACCCCTTTTTCTAGACACTCGTAAATTCTACTTAGATGTTTTGTGACCTTAATTTGTCAATGAAACTAGTAGGAATTTAGTGTCCTGTTTGCATGTCTCATATGATGGGGAGGGTAACAACAATTCATCTACATAATGAACCAGCACTGAATTTCTGAAGAACTAATTATCATCTAAATCCTTCTTGAGCTTCTGTGAAAAAATTGTTGGTGATTCTGCGTACCCCTAGGGAAAGCTTGGCAAAGGTGTGCTGAATTGCACGACAGGAACATGCAAACAAGAACTGGCTCTCAGAATATATTGGAATAGAAAAGAATTCAGAACATAGATCAACTACAGTGAAGTACGTAGTGCTGTATGGAATACAGACATGATAGTACCTGGCTTGGGTACCACTGGGAAAACTGGGGTAGCATCGGAATTCACTGCTCTCCAGTCTAGTACAAATCTATATGTATTGCTTTTTAACCAGCTAAATAGGGGTTTTACAGGGGTTACAATAATTAACCTACTATAATAGGTACTATAATTCCTTGCTTTAAAGGGGGATCTGCCTTCTTCTATTACTGATTTCAGTAGGTACTGGCAAACACAAGGTTATTACTTTGATTGATCTATCTTAATCCTAACCAGTTCAGCATTTCTATTACGGCCCACTTCATTACTGTGCACTGGCCAATTGGATGTGGGACAGCATTAATCAGTGCTTGGAAGTCTGTGGCCAATCACCTTCTGGGTATTGCTTCAGTATTTCTTGTAAAATATATTAGTTGGCCAGAGCTGCTTCAGCATTCTTACTGGGGCACACTCTGAAACACTCTGTATGGGGTACAATAGATGGTGCAGTTTAGTTTACATAACAAATCTCTCCCTAACAAGCTGACACAAGCTAGTGCACTGAGGAGGAAAGCATGTGCGTCAGTGATTAGACCTAGGATGACTGTTACAGATTTAGTAACATGATGAGGAACCGGAATATTGGATATGCCTATTGCCTTTACTGTTTCAGAGGATACAGGGTTATCTGGGATAGCCAATTGACTTGCTTCAGTATCTACCAGGCAAGGGGCAGCTTGTATGTCGACTTTGCACTGAACATATGGGCCTTTGCGATCTACAGGTATCATGGGGTACTTTGTGAGGTGACCTCTTAGGATGTCTCAGTATTGCCTTTCTTCATTCCGAGACTCGGATGGTTTATTTGGTGTGAATTTTGAGGCATTAGGAATTGGGAAGGCGCCCTATCCTGGAGGGGGAGGGGAGTAATTTCTCTGAGGCATGCAGGCATTCATTCTTCCAGTGCCCTGCCTGTTTGCAATAATTACATGGTGTAGGAGCTATATATGTCCTAAACTGTCCTTGTTGATTGCCTGTTGGAGCTCTTCCTCCCCTCCCTCTACATGTGCTCCCCAAATCTCCCCTAACTCCATCCCTGCCTGCTGGGGCCCCTTACCACTGTACGTTCTGTGATTGTAATGCCATATGTGTATTCTCAATGTTCTCCATGTTCTGCTCTTGTCACGTTGCACAGTTATTTACTACAGATAATGGCTTATTTTGCCAACGTATGCAAATAGTCTTCAATTGAGCTTGTCATTTTGGCTCTAGACCAGAGACAAAAGTATTGGCAGTTGCCTCCTGAGCAGCCTCATCAGTTTAGGGAATACCTGAATGCTAAGTGAATACTATTTCCAAATTGTCTAAGTAGTCTGCTGGGGATTCTCCCTTATTTTGCCTACAATTGCTTATCTTGCCCCAATCTGACCTCCTGGGGGATACTTATGGGATGACGGTTATGATTCTGTTTTGGGCTTGATCTAGTGGGTACCCATTCCAGGGTCAGCAACCAGTCAATTGGCGTGATGCATGAGTCTCTGCCTATCCCCCAGAGGCATAACTACCCTCATAAACTGATTCCTGCCAGCCCAGCTGGGTTGTAAAACTGAATCATGGTTTGGAGTTCTACAATAAAGCACAGAAGCTCCTCTCCATATTTTTGTAAAATCTTAGGACATGTTGCTCCGATCCCCAGGTCCATAGAACATGGAAGTTGACAAATTGATCATTATCCCCATCGCCCCCTACAACTCCTGGGACCTGTTGCAGAGGTGTCTGAAATGTCAAACTATCCCATCCATACCTGAAAACACTCTTTGTCAGAGTCAGAATATAAGAGGGAGGAAAATGGGTATTTGTTTTCACATAGGACCCGCAGCCACTCTCACTATGGGCAAAGAGATTTTTGAGTGTTTGCCAAAGGCTGGGAAGGTACAGGTACCAGAGACATGTGAGGCAGCATAGATGCAAATGCAACAACCACCAGAGCCACAACAGTCAGAGCAACCGCTTGAGACCACCGTGCAGACTGCATGTGCATGTTACTAAAGAATTCCAACAGGTCTCCTGCTGTATACCCAATTGCAAGAGGCAGTACTCAACCAAATCTCCCTAATGGACCCAGACTGCTTTTCTGTGTCCTTTTGAATCCAATTGATTGTATAATCCTATTAAAGTCTGCAAGATTATGGTGTACTTCAATTGCGCAACATCTTCTTAGCATTGTTGCAAGGGACCCACCTATCTGTTCCAAATCATGAAAATGTTGTCAGCAACTCGGGAGTCAACAGCTGGTTTTCTAGTTCCTTGCCTACTCCAGAGGGGCAATTATATTGGTGTTTCCCAGGTTGTGATTTGCTCATTTGTGTAGCATTATTTACACAGATGGTAGTCATGTAATAGTTGCCGGAAATCTTGCAGGCTTGATTCCCCAGATTTTTTCACTTCACTTTCCTCTAAGTGTCGAGAATTTGTAGAAAGAGAAATGTTAATAGGTACAGACTTTACCACCATATTCAATGTCCAACTGGACAGGTCCTCAAGTAACATAAAGACTACCCTTCAACCTACTCTAGCAATTTAACACTATATGTAAGACCAAGTACTGGTGGACTTAAGGCACACATTTCATGAACGTGAGAAAGGTTACACTTATTACTCCTCAGTCCATTCTAAACTGGATTTCTGGCTAAGCACGTTTAAGGTCTGTAGAGTCTTGCACAGATCTTATGGCTACCTAGTCCTGAGATGAGTACTTGGCATTTCATATTTTACTCCCTTCCCGATCCTGCCTTCGGAAATGCTCTTGTCCAAGCGACAGCAACTATCTTTAAAATGAATACTGGGTTGGTTTCCAGCACCACTATGGTTTGGAAGACATTCCAGTGTTATATAAGAGACTCCTGTATATGCAAGGAAACTGGCATGTAGAAATCCATCTGTGGTACCTTTGACTCCCTTGAAAACTCCCCGAAAGAGCTGGAAGATAGTTTCACTTTGATGACATCTGAAGCCTTAGCTCTTCAGATTCATAAATCCCTTAAATTTCATGAGCTGGCTGAGAGGGAAACCACATGTTTGGCTGGTCAGAAAATGGCCCATCGATACGCTGAAAGGTTATCACCTGAGGCGACTAATGTCTTGGGGGATCAGTGACAACAGTACTAAAGTTGACACAATCGTATTTGCAGATGAACACCTTGTAGTTGAGTGGGTATCAACAAAGGATGTGTTGATTAATACTGCGTCTTATACGCTACTTAGGTACAAGAGATACTTTTGCATATTGAATTGTACCTTGATTAGTCCAAACTAGGGTGGCTCAATGGTGATCAGAAACGTTCACTAAACATTCCTACTACAACTGCGGAAATACCTGGTTATATTATGGAATTAAACTCTAGCAGGGCCTCTAGCAGGACACATTTGGCTCTGAAACTCCTAGTACTATGTCAGGATGCAAATGAAAACAATGTCGAACCTTCCTCCTGGTGTGAAGCACTTATAATTGTGCTCCCTAAACCCAATAAAAACAAGGTAGATTGAAGAGCATGCCGACCCGTGTAAATGTTGAGCTTGGATGATAAAATAATTTCAAAGCTATTAGTTCATAGATTTCTTCCCTTATTAACATCATGGTCCTACTTGACTAGACAGGCTTTTTACCAAGCTGGTGTACTTCATGCTTTCTTTGTTATTTTAGTCTGTGCACAGTCTGCTGTTTGTTGCTACTGATTATCTGGGAGGAGCTTCACATAAAAACCCTTGTACTCCGTGAAGCGGAGTCTGTGCAGAGTCTCGTGAGTCTCTGGAGGCTCGCCAGGCTCGAGAGTACAGTTTCTTTTGTACGTAGCCGTTCCACTATGGAACAGGACAAAGAACCGATGCGGAAACATCGGCAGCCGCTTACACGTTTACAACTTCTCGGTGGAGAGGGAAGCTTGGCCAGCATTCCTCCACTCCCAAGCGGCTGGGAAGTCGAACATACCAAGCGCCAAGTAAGACTTCAGTGTTCTCCACCTGTTTTCATTCCTAATTCTGGTACTCAATCCTTGAACACACTGACTTGTGATATGATCAATTTCAATATGAATACCAATACCAATGTAAACTTAGTGAATCAAGATTGTGAACATGACCATGACCACGAGCATGTGATTCAAAAGAGGCAAGATGGTGGGTGTGCTTATAAACATGACATGGCTGCATCGCGTGAGGATTGCAATACAGCAGTACGCCATTTGTTGAACTCGTCTAACAGTGAATGCGATAATGATACTATTCAAGTAGGCGAGCTGCCATTCCAGTGCCAAAAAATCACAAATGACAAAAGACTGGAAAAAATGATGTTTCTTATTGCGGAGGAAATGCATCACCCAAAGAATCAAAAACTGGATCATATTTATTCGCTACGGTCGTTAGCGTGGGCTAAATTACAAACATTAAAAATGCCTTCGATCCTAGCTGAATACGCTGCTGCTCTTAAAACAAGGCGCGGTAGTCGGACGCAGCTTCTGACATCTGAGATCACTAGTGCTTGGTTTGAAACTGCAAGCCTTTCAGTTAAAACAAATACGTCAACTTTGCTCCCCCAGGATGTAGATATGGGGAAAAGGCGGCAACTGGACTGTAAAAATACAGCAGGTACAATCCTAGCAGCGGGCACTCAATTACCACAATCACTAGTAATAAACAGTGATGAAGACACAGTACAAAATGCAACAAATAATAAAATATATGAGGACATTGTTACTCCGTATCATGCAAATTCGGCTTTCTATACACAAATTAAAAATAGGAATGGACTTAACGGAAGTATGAACACAAGTCCTAGTCCCAAGAAACGTTGTGATTAATTGGCAGTTGTTGACAAACTGCTAAAAGATTCAACTAAAATGAATGGTGATCTAAATGTGAAATCCATAAATAATTCCATACCTAGTGACTGCGGCTTGGATAACCAGAATAAAGACAAGGATGTGCTGGAGCTGACAGTGATTGCATCTAGTAGCATAAAGTTGATTAGCCCGGCCCTAAATGGCCTCCTGGATCAAGGAAACATCGTCGGATGGACTCGAGTCCGTTACCAGCGATCTATTGTTCCCAAAATAGAAACAAGGTGTTGAATAATAGAACAAATATCACAGAGGAGATACCTGACAGCAACATTAATAAGCAACAACCTAGTCATGAAGATCTACCATCAGCGCAAGCAAAAAGAAATCAGAATCCATCCTCTTCTTAGGATGAAACCTCATCGGAATCATCCATTATGGAACGGCAATATCCAAAAATTAGACGTCTTCAACATAAAGCTAATGCTAATCAGGCTCGCAAAGAGGAGAACATACAGAATCTTGTTAAAGAATCGTTAAATGACTTTGGACCATACATCATGTCCGCTTTGGCTATTTCAATTGTGCCCTTGACTAAATTATATGAACAAATAAATGAAAATTTAAAGGACTTATCTGTATTGTCTGCACTTATGAATTTGAAATTGGTAACCAGTGACTTAGATAATACATCTGCAAAAGTATTCATTTGGGACAATATAAAAAGAATAGATCTGTCACTCGAAGAGCTTGTAGATCAAAAAAGAAATAATAGTGAAGATAAGTGACTTCTGGCTGAAGTTGCTAGAGAAGTTCTGGGACATCTCAAACATAATCAGAATGTGCACAATGAATCTAATTGTAAGCTCATTGTAAAATCGCAACAAACGAAAATGAATGCAAATTTGAGCATGGCGATTGCGATGAGTGTTGGAAATGCATCTGATATTGAAATAGACCAGAAGAACAGAGCATTGGATGTAATAAAGGCACAGTCACAAGAGAACGAAGTAATTAACTTGGAAGAAAGCAATGAACCTCAGGTGGAGCCCTTCATTCAAGTCCCACTAAATGAAGCTGTAAAATGCTTAATTGGAGATAGTCGGAATAAAGCCCAAAATGCTACCGTGAGTCCCTCAAAACCGTCAACATCTGCTAATGGAGAAGGCATCATTGGTAATCGGGATGCTGATGAATGCCAAATAACTGAAGAGAATGACAAAACATATTCAATATTTCTAAAGAATAATGTTAGTCTGCCCAAGTGATTCCAAGAAAATCAAAAAAGTACAAGAAAAAGGAACAATTTGGGATCAAGAAAATTCATTAGAAATTTGAAATCGGTAAATGTATTTGTCAACTCTGAGAGTCAAGGCCCAAAGTCAAAAAAGGATGAGCAAGTTATTAAACTAAACGAAGAACCATCTACTGTGTCTAAACCTAAACCGACTATAAGCTTAGACGCTTCCATTAATGACTTAATGAACATCTCTACATATGAGGAATATGAAACTATGGACGTGGAAAGGGAAGACTTGGGGAAGAGAATATGGACTATTCTCGTGATATGGCGGCACTTGAAATATCTGATAAAAATAAGCCATCAAAAGATAGTAAGGAGAGTGTTTGGCGACGAGGATTTTGACTGGGACCCGCAGGACGACCCCCAGCGCCTTTTCTACAGATCTAGTGTGCTGGCTGTGGAGCGGAGCCAGCCTGACTTGCCAGAGGGCCTTTTTCAGTGGATTATTGACGGCCTGACATCCAGTGTGTGGCATCCACCGGAGGGACATTGCTAGCGCCAGAGGAAAACCCCTGGAGGCTCCGTGGTCTGTGGGAGCTGGAATTGGACCCCTGCAATTTTGTTGAACTTGTGGAGACCGGGCTGGCAAAGACACGGCTTTGGCACTTTTATAATTGGATTTTGGGTAGTGTGTTTTCCGAGCGGCCATTGGACACCCTGGCCCCACACTGAGCAAGGTTGAGAAAGGAGTCGCCGCCGATGACCCTGGTGAGGCGCTCCAGGGTGAGTACATAACCAAGCAGCTATCTTTGAATTAGTGTCACCTACCTGTTTGGGTGGGAGCTCTATTGGTTAAACCAGAATTGCAAGCTTGTTATTCTATTCTGCAACTTTCAGACATGGCAAATGTGCCTGCTCCTGTGTTTTTTCTGGCAGTGCCAGGTGAACCCAGGGTTAGATGGGAAGACTGGAAGGAAGGATTCAGCAAATATGCCTTAGCAGTGTTTGGTGCCAACTACTCCAATGAGCGCAAGGAGGCATTGCTATTTCACTGTTTGGGAACTGCAGGCCAAGAGGTCTTAAAGAGATTGCCGGAGCCTTCTGACATTTTGGATGCTGGTCCATATGAAAGGACATTAGCCAAACTGGACAGGCATTTTAGAGTGGAGGAGAACATTATATTGGAAAGATATAAATTTGCCACGAGAGAGCAGAAGAATGCGGAAAGTATTGAGGATTTTGTCACGGCTTTAAGGGGCTTAGCAGTGAAATGCAAATTCACTCACTGTCAGGATGAGCACTTGAGAGACCAGCTAATGATTAAATGTTCCAATGACAGTATTAGGAAAGAACTATGGAAAGAGAGGAACCCCACTTTGGATCGAGCAATTGAGATAGCGAAAATGGTGGAACACACAGATAAGTGCATTGAAGTTCTTCAATCGGATACTGTGAACAATGGTAAACCCAAGTTGGATGAGAGTCAGGGTTCAGTGCTGAAGGTGTCAAAGGTTGTTCAGAGGCAGAGTACGTGGAATCCAAGACGCGCCTCGCAGAATGCTAAAAGGAGCGAAGAGAACAGACCGGCAACTGGCAGAGGATGGCGACAGGACCAAGGATGCCTCTTGTGAAGAGCAAGGGCTCAGGATGACATGGATCATGGGTTTCTAAGTGATCCGACCGCGGCTGATTTTGCCGCGGCCGGAATGTTCGCATGAGATAGCTGCGAACTACCAAAAGTTTGCACCTTTCTCATGCAAACACACTTACATACTACGGGGGCTGCAGGGGTTTCTCCCGCAACCCTCCGCTCACTATACTGTGAAGTATAGTGAGCGGGGTGTTGCGTGGGAAACCCCTGCAGCCCCCGTTTTTTTGTTTATTTATTTTTTTATTTTTTTGCGGGTGTGCTACGGGGGTGTCCCCCGCAACACCCTACTCACTATGCCACACACTATAGTGAGCGGGGTGTTGCGGGGGACACCCCCGCAGTCCCTGCAGTCTTTTTTTTTTACTTGCCTGCAATGCTACCACCAAAGGTTCCAACTTTTGCTGTTTGAACCTTTGGTGGTAGCATTTTTCGGTCGTTTTGTACGGTCAGACCTTTTTTTTTCAGTCTGATCGTAGAAAACCAGATCATGGTGGAGTCAAAGAACGCTGAGGATTATAGAGGGACAAGTGCATGGCGCAAACCGTGTCTTTCTCATTGCCAGTTGTTGCCCTGGCTCAAGAAAGAACACACAGAGCCAGCTCTGCCGTCAACAACTTTATTTTCATAGCTACCTTCTCCTTACATTCTCCCCTCCTTTCCTGTCATGCGGGTCTTCCCTTAAAGGGTCCCCGTACAGCATGCCAATAACTCTTAACAGTTACATGGTTACAATATTCTTATCTGGCATCCTGCTCTCCCACTGCCCTCAACACAACACCCATACCTGGCCTCCTACCTCCCTGCATCAGAAAACCCCTACCAAGTGCCTATGCCACCCAGCGAGCATCGGGAACCCTAACCAGTGAGCATCGGGAACCGGTTTTCTTGGTGTCGCTGGAGTAGCACCATTATGCTGCACTGTGCATGAAGCATAGTGAAAGTGCAGTGTGGGACCCACTGCTGATACCTCTCTAAGTCTGCTAGCAACATTAGCACAACAACGTATTTTTACTTTTTGTATTTTATTTCGATTTGTATATCGCTTTACACCAAAGCGCTAAACAGAATTATTTACAAAATGGTACACAGACAAATGAAAAATGACGTGTTTAAGCAATATTAGGAACAGACCAGAACAGAAGAAAGTGTAGGAATATAAGAAGTAGATAGAGAGTGGGAGTGCCTTCCAATGTAATGGGGCCAGGGGAGAAAATGAACAAAAGCAGGACTGAGCACAAGGAGGATGGTGGACAGTTAGGAGGAATAGAGACTGAGAATGAAGGGAGCGAGGTGGAGGATAGAATGAAATCCGGGAAGAAAGATACAAAGGGGTAAGATTGTGAAGGGACTTAAAGACGAGGCAGAGAAGTTGAATTTACGACGAGAGTGAAAAGGCAACCAACAAATGGAAGAAAGCTGAAGGAATGGAGTCACGAGGGGAAAGTGAACACAGAAGATGGATGGATGAATTATAGATGGATTTTAGGGGGCTTAGACAAGAGATAGGGAGACCAAAGAGAAGGCAGGAGCAGTAGAAGAGCAAAGATGAACAGCTTGGTAGCATGAAATGTAAGAAAGGGTTGTGCTTTCCGAATAATAAAATGATGAAACCTGCAGGAGTGAGCAAGAGTGGAGATATGCAGAGCAAAGGAGATGGAGGAGCCTAAATGGACACAACAAGGTTATGGACAGAGGGAGCTATATAACACAAAGAGGGAGGAAAGGATACGGAAGCAGGAGTCAAAGGAAGAGGAATGATCGAGGGAGGGAAAAAGAGAACTTCAGTCTTAGAGGAATTAAGAAAGAGATAGTGGTCAGCCATCTAGAATTGGATGGCCAGGAGGCAGGAAGCCATGACAGCATGAATAGAGAAGCTGTAAGTTGAGAAGGAGAGGAAAAGCTGGGTGTCATCGGCATAGAAGTGGTGGGACAGTCCAAAAGTTAAAATTATAAAGGCAAGGGGGAAGTGTGAAGTGAGAAAAGTAAAGGACCCAAGACAGAATCTTGGGGAGAACTGTGATGGAGGGGGAGAGTAGAGGAGGATTTGCCAGCCCATGAGACAGAGGAGGTGCAATTAGATAAGTAGGACTGAAACCAATTCAGGACTGCCCCAGAGAACCCAAGGGAGGAATGGTAGGAGAGAAGGAGAGAGTGGTATCAGATTTGGCTGACAGATCAGGAGGGGCGAGGAGGGAGGATTGCTTAGCATAGCACGCAGAGAAAAGTGAGTCACAGACAGAGACCATGGCAGTTTCTGTAGAGTGTCAGGAACGGAAACCAGATTGAAAGCAGAGCAGAATAGAGTTAGATATTTTCTTTTTAGTTTTCGTGCAGATGGTGTGTTTGATTAAAGCACATATATTTTTATAGAACCCTGATTGGACATTCCCTTTATTTTGGGCTCTATTACTGTGTTGTTTGGTTCACTACTGGATCACAGTCAAACCCCTCATAAGAGGGTAACTTTCCCTCGGCCCATGTTACCACAAAAGGCGAAGGAGGTGAAACTCTCAACTGTGCCTGTTTTTCCTTTTTGATTGCGTTGGCTCTAGGTTTGTAGAAGTGTAAAGGCTCAGTGGGCATTTTAGCCAATATTCATCCTTGTGCTCCTGCACATCAAATTCGTCACACATATCCCACCTCCCACCAAATACAATGGATCCTTTCATCGGTCTTTAGTCCCTTTACATTTTATACTTCTGGTTACCATGTCATATGACGAGTTCGTGTGAGCGATTCCTACCGCAGAGCATATGCATCCCTCCGTCATGACGACTTCCACTAATGTATGAGCAACCTTATTATCTTTACCAGTTCCAGCCAGTCCAGTCAATCATGTGGGTCCCCAGCAACATTGACACCAGTTTCTGCCAAACAGCACTTTTAGACCATTATAAACCACCTGCTCAGAAAGGTCCCTGAAAGAACAAGGATGAGCAGAATGTAGGATAAAGGAGAGACGTATCGGACTCAGGACTGTGACATTATGGGGTTGAGGTTAACTTTTTTTCAAATCATGGTTATTGTCCATTACAGCTCATCTTTTTTTCATTTATTTCCCATACGTCCCTAATGCTACCCCCTTTTGCACTTTAGGGGAACACATCATAACCAAATCTTTGCTTTATTATGATCATTCCTAGTCCCTCGCTCTGTTACAGAGATGCAGGTTTCATGGTAACATGGGCCTTCACAGGGAGGACTTTAATTCTAACCTACATTACAATCTAAATGTCAATACTCATCAGGACGTTTACTTCCCCATCTAATTCATTTGGTTCATAGAAAATGTCAATAAGCATCACAGTTCAATAATACAGCTGATTATTTAGCATCCCAAGGGTTCTGGAAGTGGTGATAGTAATGTTGTTCCCTCTACTTCTGTATTTGCAACAACACATGATTAATCCTGCTAAAAGAACAGTGTGGTGGAAAATATAAATTTGCTGTTATTCATGTAACACTTTTTATGCCTCACTCGCGCAGATAAGCTCCACTTGCATTTGCCATATTGAATTATGAGGCACTGCCTCAAACGGCGTAACCTTATGTCGATGTGCACATTTCTTAACCAAATATATACCTGCGAGAAATAAAACATTAGGCAGCTTCAGTGTGTACTTATAGAAACAAAATAAGGGCAGGAGAATGACTCCTTTCTGCTTCTGGCTTCTTTCCGCACTTGTCTTTTTAATATACGATTGTTTAACAGTCTTTGGCCACTCTTCTTACCACTTTTTGTAACTCTTCCTCGGGTTGCTATATTTACTTTCCATTTTAGTAGTGCCTCTCCTTGGCTCAGATTCCTGTATCATAAAGGCTACCTTAGCCTTCAGCTCCTCGTGCTCTTTCCTTCTTATCTTCCACTCTTCTGCTTTTGACAAAGGATTTGAGCTCCCCTCTTCCCAGGGTAAAGATATACATGCTTCATCATTCATTCTTTTGGTTATCTCTATTATTCACTTTCTCTCATTGCAAGTATTCAGATTCATTAATGTTGCTTCTAATCTCTTCTCGCTTTCATTGAGATCATTTTTTAAAAAAAAAAAAACAGTTATTTATTCAAGTTTTCAGTGTGCATAGAAACTACAGTACAGCATTTACAGTTAACGATAACACCACAGAGTTGACAATAGGGTGCATCTAACAACATTCCGACCAAATATCTCTTCCTCAGGGGAGTGAGCATTCTGCTATTCCCCCCCACCCCTTCTGCCCCCACCGCCACTCCACATCGGAAAGTGTTGTCGGCCCATCCTTTCCATTTAAGGAGGCTTCAGGTCTGTGGAGGAATGCAGCTCGCTTAGCAACTGGCCCCAGTCCACCAACACCCCCTTCTCCAACTTGGCGTCCCGGGTTCTTTGCCGAAGGTCCAACTCTGCAATCTCCCATGTGTGGATGTCCTCCATCCAGTGTACCAAGGACGAACTCTGGGGTTTCTTACAGGCAATAGCCACCCACCTCTTTGCCAGTATCAGCATGACCTGATCCAAGCATCGCCTCATTTTTAACGGTTTCCCCTGAACCCCTAGCAGCTGACCCCACAAACACACTCTCAGAGTAAACTCAAAGCTGGAATGCAGCGTTTCGTTGACCTTCAGAATCACTGCCTGCCAGCAGCGCGTGCAACAACATAGCATGTGCCAAATCCCCGCCGGCCCAGTCCCACACCTGGTACAATCCTGACTCTAGGTGTTAATCATTACTTGCAGTTTGGTGGGGGTCATATAGACCCTATGTGGGATGTTAAATTGAATAAGCTGGAACCTGGCGCTCCTCAAGACTTTCCTAACTTGTTTCCATATTCTTATCCATCCTGCCTCCGAAATCTGGTCTCCCTTATCCCGCTCTCATTTAATCTTTTTTATATTTATTTATTGTTTTTTTTCAGCTTTCCTACCGACATATAAACAAAGCTTTTCATTTTTAAGCAATTTCCCCCATATCCCACAAACATGTAAGTCAACTTACTTTGAACACTCATTATTCCCCTCACCCATTCAATCTCCCCTACTGCAGAAAAAAGCCATGCTTTTGGAAACGTATTGCAGGACTAGCATATTACAATATGCTACCCCCCGCCCCACACTGCGCAGGAATCAATCCCAAGGTTTATTATCCACTATTAACACCCTTACATACACAATAAACCATACAGCCCAGCTCATTTTGCCACCATCTAACCCGCCCACCTCAAATCAAGTAGTACACCCAGACTACCCATAATGTCTCACTGCTGGTCAGCATCATCTCCTCTTACCGACACCATTCTCAGCGACCGAAGAAATTCCATGAAGGGACCCCGGTAATCTAGGGCGTGAGACTGTCACCACCAAATCTCGATACATAGCTACTTGAGAATTACACCATGCCAGCTCCTTCAGCCATTCAGCCAATCCCAGAGCCTGTTTATCCCACCAGTGCATTGCCGCACACCTCTTGGCAATCAGTAAGGCTACCCCCATCAGTCTACGCTGCCTTCTTTGTACCACCCGGTTTAGACCCAAAGGCGCTTCTCCGGGCTCAGCTGGATCTCAGTCCCTATCATCTCACTCACAGTAGCTTGTATTTCATCCCAAAAGGCTGCAACCTTTCCACACTCCCAGACCATGTGTATGAGGCCAGAATCCTGCATTCTACACCACTGGCAAGCGCACAGCGACATTGGGTCATACTTCTTAATTTTGCGCGGCGTAACGTGTGCATGGTGTAAATATTTGAAATGAAGCAGCTTGTGCGTATAGTTCATAGAGACCTTCCTGAGCTGCTTACAGACATACTGCCAATGTTCATCCCCTATATTACGCCCCAATGCTTCCTCCCACCTTCACTGCACTCTCACAGAGCAGCCCGCCCACCACCCCTGCACTATGGCATATAGTTTGGAAACACTGTTTCGAGCCGGGCCGCCCCTTCTATATATGATATGATAAGTCATTTATAACGTGCCTGTACACAAGTGTTTCCAGGCGTGACAAGACAAGGAGAGGGAAACAGAAGGAGGACAAACAGTGATCTTACTAGGCCTTGTGTCATTCAGATTGTGCAAGTGCAGGGAAGAGGGGAGGGGAGAAGTGCCAAGGAGGATAGTGGGTGAGGAGAAGTGCAGGTGACTCAATAAGTGCTGCCAAAGGGTGGCTTTTAAGTGCAAAGAGAAGGAACTGTAGGGTTACAGAGGGAGCCTAGAGGCAGTGCAAAGGAACTGGACATGCAGGAACCTGGGTCCGAGTTCAAGGGTGGCCAGGGGACCACTCTGCGGAGCTATTAGGGACATTAGCAAGAGAGAAAGTGGAAGCGAAAAGGAAGGTCTTGAGTTGCTTCCAGAACCGGAGGTGGTTCTGCACAAGTTTGGGAAAGGCAAGGAGGCTCTTCTAGAGGGAGGCCCCAACTGACGAAAGAGATTTGCTTGGAAAAGTGTCTGACCCTCAGAGAATTGGAGGTGGATGAGCAGAGAACTTGAGAAGGAAGATGTTTAGGAAGAGAAGGTTGGAGGTAGTGTGGTCCCAGACCCCAGAAAGCCTTGTGGATGATGCAAATGATCTTGAATTCGATCCTTGCAGCCACAGGGAGCCAGTGCCGATATTTCAGAACTGGAGAGATACGATCCCTGGGCTTGAGGCCAAGGACAAGTCATGCAGACCTATTCTGGATGAGTTGTAAAGGTCAAAGAGTAAAGATAGGCAGATTCAGAAAGAGGCTGTTGCAATAGTCCATCCTGGAGAGGACCAGAGCTCTAGAGACAGTGAGCCTCTGGGGCAAAGTGAGAAAAGGCAGAATACCTCTGAGGAGGTGCAGCTGAGAGTGTGAATTCTTAGAGATGTCAGAGATGTGAGGAGAGAAGGAGAAGGTGGAGTCAAAGATGACACCAAGGTTCTTAGCCTCACAGAAAGGAAGAGGAAGCGGGCCCAGGGTGGGCAGCCAGAGAGAGAGAGAGGAAAGGAGGGAGCAGGTGGCCCAATGAGGAGTATCTCGGTCTTACTGGCCTTAAGGCAGTGATCATTGGCAGCACACCATTCCTGAATTGCGGCCAGAAAGTCTAGTATGAGAGAAGGAGCAAATGTGGCTGAGGGGAGCCTGAAGGAGAGCTATGTGTCATATGCAATAAAACTGAAAGTTAGAACAGAATGTAGCGATGCAGCGGGTCAGGGAGTGGTTGAATAGCCAGGGAGAAAGGTTAGACCCCTGCAGAACACCATTAGTAGAGAGAGATAGAAAAGAGGAAAGACCCCAGTTGGACCTGGGAGGGTCGATCAGTGAGAAAGGTGGTCAACCAGGACAGGGCCTGACCAGTTGTCATTGAGGCGATTGAGCAGGATAGCATGGTTGACCGTGTCAAAAGCAGAGGATGGATCAAGGAGAATGAGGACAGAAGGAAGATTAGAGTCAAGACTAGAGAACACGCCTTCATGGGTATTCAGGAGAGCAGTCTCCGTGCTTCTGGTAGCTCTGAAGCCACACTGGTGGCCGTGGAGACAACCAACAGATTTAGTATGCAGATTAAGCTGGGAAATGGCTCGCTTTTCCAGGAGTTTACCCAGTAAAGGAGTGATGGAGATCGGGCGATAATTAGCCGGACAGGAAGGATTGGAAGAGGGCTTCTTAAGAAGGGTGTGCACTAGGGAATGCTTTAGGTGGGAGGGGACGGTTCGAGTGGCAAAAGAGTGATTGCAGAAATCGGCCAAGGCTGCAGCCAGGGTGTCGATGTGGTCCTTGATGGTTCTGGATGAGCAAGGTAGAACCTGCTTTGACAAGACTTTCCTAGATCAGACTTGTCTGGAAACATAGTCAGGGCTGAACAAGGGAAAGGAGGAGAAAGGATGCGAGGAAGCAGCCAAAGACGGGCCAGAGGTGGCGGAGGAGGAGGAAGAGGAGGTAGAGGAAGAGAGAGTGGACAAGATGTCCTGAGTTTTCGTGGTGAAATGAGAAGCCAGGGCCGTGCACAGGGCCTCGGAGAGAACAGGAGAGGTAGAGAATGCAGCAGGATTGGCCAGCTCCTTGCAGACTTTGAACATTTTGTCTGAGTTGTTAGATGCCGCAGAGAGGCAGGCTTGGATGTAGGCTCTCTTCTTAAAGAGGACAGAGTGTCTGTACTGCCTTTGGAGCAGTCAGCACGCTAGTTTGTCAGAGGTTGCACCTGATGCCGTACACTTCCTCTCAGCCGCCGTACCCTTGCGTTTAAGGGTGTCATGGAAGGAATCGTACCAAGAGTTGCACTTTGAAGTGGGCTTCAAGTGGGCTTCAAGTGCATCCTCATGACAGGAGCAAGGATGTCAAGAGTGTTAGAGATAGAGAAATGAAAGTTAGAGAGGGCTTTGTCAGAGTGTGAGTCAGCCAAGTTGTAGAAGGAGGAGAGAAAGTAGTGGCAAAAGCCTCCACTGACACACGCTTTATGGATCGGATGACCGAGGCGGTAGGTGACAGTGCTTGGGATGGGTTGACCTGAGGGGTAGAGCGAGACGTCACTCCAAGAGAGAGGAGGGGTGAGAGGGTTGGAGAGGTGGAGGTCTTGGAGATCAGAACATCCAAGGTGTTCCCTGCAGAGTGAGTTGGGGCAGGGGGAAGAATAGAGAGAGAGAGCCACAGCGGTTGTGAAAGAGCACCCGAAGAGAAGTTTGGCATTCAGGTGGATGTTCAGGCCTCAGAGGAGGAGAAGTTGAGAGGTAGAGGCAAGGATGGAGGAAGAGGGGTCAGCCCACTCAGCGATAAAGAGGGAGACCTGGCCAGGTGGCCTGTAGATAGTGGCCACAGTGAGAGAGATCCCAGGAGAGATACAGAGCCTGCAGACCAGGCATTCAAAGGAGGATTAGTCGGAGAGGATCTTGTAGCCATCAGGAAATAGAGTGTCAAAGCTTGTCACAGAGCTGGCCATGAACCAATTCTCGGTGAGACTGAGTACATCCAAATCAAGCTCTTCCAGGAGATAACAGATTGCAGAGGAGTGTTTGATAGCAGAGCGAGAGTTGAGCGTAGCAGTGTGGAACAGGTTGCCTCTATGGCAGGACTTCCTTGAAGGGGTACAGGCCAGAGGTGTTCCCTGTGGAAGTGATGGATGTGCCTGAGGATGGGCAGAGGAGTAAGGAAGAGAAGACAGAGTAGTCAGAGAGGAAGAAGAGTGTGCCAGGGATGTAGCTGAGGAAGGAGGCAACGGGGTGACCAGAGAAGCAGCAGAGAGTGCCATAGAGGTGTCGGAGGAAGGAGACGGCAGAGCAGCCAGAGAGGGGTAAATAGGGATAGTAGGAGAAGAAACGAAATTGATAAGGCATGAGAAGCATCTATCAAAAAGGAGGAGATTGGCCTTAGGGCCCTGTACCAAGACTGTGCCATTTAGATAGACATTAATGATTGTCTTAGAGGAAGGAAGGGGGGCCAGGCGGGCTTCCCACCGGGTGCCAGCATTAATGGAAGGAGAGAAAAAAGGAGAGAGAACAGAGACCATATGAGGGGTCCATAGGCCCGAAGAGGGAAAAACAAAGAGAATGTCGGTGAGTGGTTGTCTGGAGGAAGCACTGGTGTAGGTATCAGTGATAGAGAGGCCTGGGTTGGAGACCAGGATGTCCCTTTTGAGCCTCTTCCTGCCAGACTTAGTGAGAGGGATCGGATAATCGATAGAATAGCAGTTAGAGAAGATAGGTGAGACAGAGAGCACCATAAAGGGTACATGTGAAAGAAAAGGGGGAGCTGTGGGGGAGGCCCAGGCAGGTGGGGGGTAACGCAAGGGGAAGACAGTAGGGAAGCACAAGGGGAGGAACAACAGGGAGGAGAAACAGCACAGAACAAGAAACAACGGACCTGTGAAATCAGTTGTACACAAGGACCATCAACAAAGCACAAAATACAGCAAGGAAGAGTGCAGGCAATTTGAAGTAAAGCCAAAACCAAGAGCACAACCATGGTCAACTGCAATCACCAGAGAACAAAACCACAAAAAGGAACCTAGAAGTAAGGAATGCAGGCAATGCAAGTTATGCAAAAAACCATAGAGAACACCACAATGTCAATATAACAGGGAAGAAAACAACGACAGTGTCAAAGTACAAAGCAGAATCCCAACCCACCAGGCACAGTAAGAAACTGAAGAACCTAGGAGTAAGGAGTAAAAGCAAAGGCAAAGGTACAGTAATAAAACAAACAGTGGAATGGGCAGGGAACAGTAAGCAAGGGGGGTGACAACAATAGGTCAGAGAGCACAACTTACCGTGCCGCAGTGCACCAGTCCTCACCCCAGCACCGGAGAAGTTGATGTTGACGTTGCCTGATGATGGTGGGTTTGGCCTGTGGGGACAGAGGGAGAAAGCGCATGTTGGCACATGCTTACCTTTTGTCTGAGCAGGTTTTCGGGCCTTCGTTCCTCCTAGTTCAAACAGGCCCAAACAGGAATGGCCCTTTTCTTCGTCTGCCCTTCGCTTCTGACGCCCAGGCGAGAGACACCCTTGATCTAAGAGTTAAGAGCAGAAAGGAAGAGCAGTGACTTATTCTTGCGACCTTGAGGCTGCTGTTCAACACTTGTCCCCGCTTGAAATGCACATGTAGGCAATAAAGTGTAGGGGGGTGGACTTAAGTGCAGCAGTTATCAACACATTTAAATAGAGCAGCTATACTTGAAAAAATTGGAGGAGTTATGTGAACAATTAATTAAAGCTACTGCTGCAGAAGCCTGTGCAGAATGAAGGTATTGTGTGTATATGGACTCAAATTACCACTGTTTTGAGTTAGTATGGAAAGATAATGGAGCATAATGATGTACCATGCTCTGTGTAAGCTTATGTATGTTTGTACATGCTTCGTAACCACAGCATTGGTAGTGGAGAGGATTGAACAGTAGAATTTGAAAACATGGAGTGGCCTTTGTGCTGGGAACACATATCTTTTTAATGTGCACTGTTATGGCTGGCAAATAGCCTACAGTTAGTTGTGAGGGGTCAGAAATGAGAGGTGGACACAAAGTGGTAATATTCTCGACATCAGCCATTTTATTAAAGTAAGTGGTTTAGATAAAGGCCTAACATTCCCTAACCTTAAGCGAGTGTCCCTTCCTCTGAAACTAAAACTAAAGCAGACTGACCTTGTATCCAAACTAAATGTGACCATCACACTAACACACATAATCAAAAAGTGCAAGGTAAATGTTTCCAGCTTCAATTAAAAAAAAACGTGCAAAAACGTAAACATATGACTTCAAACAAACAAGATGACCTAGATCCACATGCACCTGCTCACCAACTGCAAAGGAAAAGAGACTGGCGGGCTGCTTAAATAGGCAAAAATAGCAGCAAACGAGGAAGGCACCAACAGTTTAAAGTGATTGACAGGTGGGCGGTGCAGTGGGTGGGGCTATATTGCATCACCTCGGACACTTGCAGCATTTGTGGTAACGCATCCAGCACTGCTCTAAGCTCGATTTTCACTCTATGATAAGCCATCGTCGCGCCCAGGGTTATGCCCCCATGATTCTAAGCCCATCCGCCATGAGGAACACACCGTTCACAAACAGGTCTTCCACTCTAACAACCCCTAATAAGGCCAACTCCCTAAACAGGGCCGGATGAAAGGAGCAGCTGATCCCATTAATTCTATTAAAGTCTATCTCCACTGGTAGTGGCCTACTCTACTCATACTTAGTGTGCACATTACGTAGCGCTAGACGTGTGTACCTCCCATCTGGGCGTACTCTTGCCTATCCCACAACTCAGCCACAAGCCTGTTTGGTGCCACTATGGCCCTTCTGAGAGCCAGATGCTGCGCATATGATGCACTTCCATACCAGTACTTAATATGACTTGCCTTTGCTATGTAATAATATGTCTCCATATCCAGCACTGCCAGGCCGCCATCCTCCAAAGGTAAGGAAGTCTCATCCCAAGCCACTCTCACCTGCTTACCAGCCCATATATACCTACTCAGCACCATCCGGACCTTATCAAATTACCACTTCGGCAGGCGTACAGGAACATTTAAGAATACATACAAGAATGTTGGTAGTACCACCATTTCACAACAGAGACTCTCACTATCATAGACATTGGGCCACAGGTCAACCTGGCTAGCAGTGTACTCACCGGCTCTAAAATTGCCATGTAGTTATCAGCAAACAGCGTGCATCAGTCGACACACTGACTCCCTAGTAGCGCACCCCGTTTTGACACCACTTAAACCCCCATCTAGTGCATATCTGCGTGGTGTTAGTCATTAACTGGAGCAGCTCAGACTTCAACCAGTTAATGCAAAGCCCCGACACCGCCCTGAATTCCGTCACTGCACCCACTATTGGATCAACATTACTCTCCGGATCAGACACATGAATGAGCAGGTCATCAGCGTACAACGACACTACCACTCTGCGTATGAAAGCTCTGCCCCACACCAGCGGCTGTATGGCCAGTGCAAATAACAATGGTGGCAGATGACACCCCTGCCACATTCCACAGTACTGGTGAAACTGCTCTGACACCTGTCTGTTAATAAGCAGCCTCACCCCTGGCCCAGTATACAACAACTTGATCCATGTGAGCATATTCAGACCCATTCCCAATGCGCTCCAACACAATAAATAAAAAAAAAAACAGCTCAATCTATCAAAAGCCTTCTCTGCAGTGAGTAGCACGGTTACTGCCCAGGCCAACAGATATATTTGGGAGCGAAGTGCAAATAAACTGCGCAGATTGAATTGTGCAGACCGCCCTGGGATAACACCACATTGAACTGGTAGCACCAGTTTATCCATTAGTGGGGAAGGCCTATTCGAAAGCACCCTAGCCAGTATTTTATAGTCTCTATTCAAAAGGACAGTGGCCTATACTAGGCGCACAGTCGCACATCATTTCCCGGCTTGGGCACTAAAGTGATAATTGCCTTGCATCGTGGGCGGCAATACCCACTCCCTCTGTGCCTCCTGATACACTGCAACAAGTAAAGGGACGGACATTTGAGAAGACTCCTTGTAATACTCTATGACTATACCATCTGGTCCTGGAGCTTTCCCACAAGCTAGGACTGCAATGGCTCTTTCAACCTCAGCCTCCGAGATAGGAGCATCCAGAGGGGCCTTATGCTCCTCCACAATCCAAGTAAGTTCTATATTTTCTAAGTACTCTATTAGCCTGTCTTGTTGGATTGGCCCCATACCCCAATACAGTTACGAGTAATACTCGAAAAAGGCCTTCATTATGTCAACCTGGTCCCTATGCATCACTCCCTCACTAATCTGTGCTGCCGGCTTATATGAACGGATAGTCCAAGAGAGAAGACGTCCAGGCCTAGCCCTCTTGCCGTATCTACGTGCAATCACCTTTTGCCTAAGAATCACATCTCCTGTTAGCAGCCTCCCTAAACTCCTCTATCTAATCCTTCAACTGCCCCAGGACTCTCCACTCATGATCTTTCTCATATAGTAATTTGAGTCTTCGCAGCTCATCTTCTAGTCTATCCAGCATGTCCCTAAGTGCCTTGAGAACACCATTTTGCTTGGATATACAAACACCCCTCAGATAAATCTTGAATGTTTCCCAAAGCGCGGCCATACTGTCCACCGATCCCCTATTAGGCTCCGCAAAGTGTCTCCCATTTACTCTTGACTGCCAGATCCTTTGGGGGGAATTCACCCTGTATTGCCTGATAAATTTGGGAAATCTTAGCACCCCCCCCCGCCCTCCTATGTGAGTAGGACTTGCATCAGCAGGCTCGTACTTGGCACCTTTGGCATGTCATTCCATATGGCGGTCTCCCGACTCCCATCTAATCTGCATCAGGGTATGCCGGAGTTGCTCCGGATGAATCAACCAGGCTAATAGCCGCCCATGAATCCACATCTCTTGCCGGCTTCTATCAAGCTTCAATAACAAGTCCTTCACCTCTCAATGGGAGGCCAATACATTTTGCCAACTCCTCCTCTGTCCGTCCCCCCTCCGCCATGTCCTTCTCTAGATCTGACACCACCACCTCAATCCTCTGCAGTGCCTCCTGCTGTGTCCTTCTTACCCTGGTTACCTTGGATACACAGACCCCTTTGATGGTGCCTTAAAGGCTTCCCAACGGGACCCCACTGCCTCGACAGATCCCTCGTTAATGTTGACAAACTTCACTATGTCCTCCCTCAATGTTTCCCCGAACGCCATGTCCTCCAGGCCCGTGGCTTGTAAGCACCTTAGCCGTATCAATGATCTCGGCCGCCATCCCTCCAATTGCGTGACTAAGGGTGAGCGATGTAAGAGGACTCTCCCGAAGTATTCTGTGTTGCCAAAAGAGTGAAAATGCTCTGCCCCCACAAATATACAATCAAGGCGGGACTAGGAGCCACAAACTCCCGAAAAGTAGGAATAGTCCCGTGCCTGCCCATGCCACCATCGCTGCAACTCCACCAAATCCAGGTCCCCAAGTGCCCTCTGTAGTGAACCTGCCGCCTGCTGTTTTGGTAACCGGTCTTCCCCGTACTATCCAGTTCTGGGTCCAGGAGACAATTAAAATCCCCCCAAATGAACAGTCCCTGCAGATGCCCCCCACCAGGCTCAGTACTAATGGGAAGTAATCTTTATCATCTACGTTGGGTGCATAGGACTTGACCACACAGAGATCCCTCCCCTCCAATGTATCAAGAAGCACCACCCTCCTCCCCACCTCGTCGCTTAAAACCTTATCCACCTGGACGAGAACCCCCAATGCCACCCAAATCAGGACCCCAATAGCAGATGATGAGTAAAATGTCCCCACTACCGCCCCCCCACCACCTCCTAAATCAGTACAAGTCTTTCTGACCATAGGGTCTCCTGTAGCATGGCCAGTTGAACCCCATTCTGCCACAGGAACCCCCCAACTCGCTGGCACTTAAGCCTTTGCCCAAGCCCCAGAAGTTCCAAGTCCCAATCTTCAGGCAATCACCCCCCATGCTGGATATGTCAAAAGGCCCATCCTCGCAAATCCCCCCATCTCGCACCCATACTGTACCGAAACACCATCCTAGTCTGCACTGTTATCCCAACTACAAACCTCACCCAACTGAGCAAATGTATCCCAACTGCCTGCTCAGCTAATCCTGGCAACAATAACCCTCTGAACTGCCCACTCAACCCTCCCCGAACCCACCCCTCCAACTCCAACACCCGTCTCCCACCTTGTCCCCCTCCCTCAACTGTCTCCAAACCAAATTACAGCCAACCCCTTTCCCCAACCCACTCCCCCTCTCAACTCCCCGCCTACCCACAAGTAGACCCCCTCCACCCCTCAATGCTTTTGACCCCCTCAGTCATGCCCTCCACCTGACTCATTCTTCTCATGGACAGATGACCATAGGCCAAGGGGTCCATCTCTCCCGGTCCCCATCCCGCCCACCAACATAACCATCTCTCGCTCCCACAACCCTATCACTTCTGCCTAACAGCAATAGCCTCAATTTGAGTCACCCCAACCAACCTCAATCCCAAGTTTATGGCACATCTTCCACCTCCTTCCCCCACAGACCAGGGGCTGTGTCGTTGAGTCCAGCCAATTCCAAACTTCCTACGGTGACGTAAAGAACCAAAATTTGCCTTCCGCAGTGATCTTCAATTTGGCTGGGAAAAACATCATATTTAATGTTCAAGTCTCTAAGGCGCTGTTGCAATGCATTGTAGGTCCTCTGCTGTCATTGCACTTCCAACATGAAATCATGTTGCCCACCTCATAGTAGCCCACCTTACAGGACTCCTGCAGAATAGCGTTTGCGTCCCTTAAGTTCAGGATTTTTTTGTATTTAAAGTTTTATTCAGAAGGTTTTCAAAAAATGACACCAAAGTATAAATAAATCCAATCCAGTCCAGGGACTAGCCCATCAAACAAATGAGAGGGGTGTAAATTCAACAAGTTCAATTTTACATGTACGTTCAAAATTCACCCACCATCCCAATGATGCCACAACTCTTACCCAAAAAAGCAAAAGAAGAAATGTTGAATTTGAGCCAAAGAGGCAAGCGCTCTCATTAAACTGCATCAACTGTTCTGAACCCATTTTAAACTTTTCCTCCTTCCCACCAATATCGATTCCTCGCCACCTCCACCAACAAGGAAACCCAACAAACTATAATAGTCAACCACTCAAACTGGACCAATAGCGTCACTGCCGGCAGCAAATCACACCGACTGCATGGTTAATTAAAAAATTGCCAGTAAGCCTATGGGGTCTAAAAGTGAGACGCACTTGCATACTCCATCCTAATGGACAACGCAGGTCCATAAAACACTCTCAACAGTCCCAAAGAGAGAAAGAGAAAAAGAAACCCCTCCCCTTTTTCTCTACACTCAGTCTTGAGAAAACCCTGTTATATCCAATGACCCAGACCGTTCATAATAAGTCAAGAAGGGGTGCCACTCCCTTTCCATATCTCTACCCGACTCAGATAAAATCGCTGTTAGGGTCTCCATATCACACAACCAATCTCTATGTGTGGGAAGATGAAGACGCTTCCAAACATATTGTTATACAGCCCTAGCGCCAAGAATAGATTGGCCTCCATATGAGTAATACTAGTACAAGACTCTCCATCATCATTCAACCCAAAGAGGGACAAGAAAGGCCTCTGCCTTCACCGAAGCCAACACTTCTTTCCAAAAAGTCTGGATTGCCGGGCAGTCCCCACAGACATGCCAGTATGTGCCAATATTACCACAAACCCTCCCACATAGGGGGCTAGATCCTGGAAAAACATCCTAGCAAGGCTGTCCGTCAAAAACTGTCTACGTTGCAATAGTCTATAACAGTGCATTTTATATTGCATAGCCGTGAAAGTTGACCACAAATATCAGCACATAAATGGCCACGGATCCCTGCCCTCTAGAGGGGGAATACCACAAGCCCAATGTTGTCTAGCCCTCTGCAATTGTTTATCATTGGCAACTAACAAAGCAGAAAAAAGTTCGAAATCAGCCCCCTAGAACCTACATGAGGATCAAGCACTTGTTCAAAAATCATTAAGGGGCTACTCAAAACATTTTTCAAGTCATGATCAGTGAGGACATCCTTTAGTTGAAAACACGTAAAATTGTACATTAGGTTTGCACCCAATAACTTATCCAAAACAGGTTTAGTTAGAAAAGACCAGGCTTCCACAGTCGTCCTACTCAAATCAAACCTTTCTCGTAATGTGGCTGAAAGTGAATTGGATCATGGATCTTGTCCCTTATCGGGGGAGCCCAGAGATAGCTCAAGGGGGAAGGTCAAGTAATTTTTTTGTGTGGCAATGGGGCTTTCTAGCACAAAACCCACAAGGTAGCTAACACCAGTGTTTTCCAACTCTCTGCAGGAGACGGCTTCCAGGCACCCACAACTATTCCCCTACAGGGACTGCGGCCATCAAGTAATTCTCAAGGGTAACCCATTGTTTGTCTCTGCTATCCTGTAAATGGTCTAATAGGACCCACAACTGTGCCACCCTATAATAATACCATAAATAAGGAAAGTCAACCCCACTCCTGTCTTTTGATTGAATCAGTCTACCATAAGCTACACGAGGTTTAGCCCCATTCCATAAAAAATGCAGAAAACCTCAGAGGGACTTCAATGGGCAGGGCCTGAAACAAAAACAAAAAACTGTGAAGGGCATTCATTTTTACTGTAGGGGGACAACCCGCCCTATAATGGACAAATTCTGACCATCTCGCTAATTACGATTTAATAGTGGCCCACAAAGGAATGTAATTTGCACCATACAACTTTGTCATATTCCTATAAAGAATAACCCCAAGATAGTACAATACCTCCGTTTGCATTCAATGACCATTCTGAGAGGCCCATCTAAACAGTAAAGTTCAGGATTTTGGCCACTATCACTCTTGGTGGTCCCCCTGGTGGCAGGGCTCTTCCTGGGACCCTGTGCACCCTTTCAACTGTAAAGAGCTTTGAGAGTCCCATCACATGTAAAGTCTCCAGGATAAGGTGTCTACAAAGAGCACCATGCTGGGCCCTTCCTCCCTCTCTGGGACCACCATGCGAATATTGCAAAGCCTAGAGCGGCCCTCTGCATTCCCCACTCTTGATTTCAGCGCTCTAGTCGCTCCCACGAGGCCTGCCACCTGATTTTTGAGATGCTGCAAATCATCCTCCACCGTACTCAGTCTCTGTTCCACCTTCTTGACCCTCTCACACACCTTGCACAGATCCACCCATACAAGGGACATGACCACCCCCACTTCCTTGATACTCCCCTCACGGAAGCATTTGGTGGCCTATATGGCCTCCTCAGTACATCCAGCATTAACCCTCCTGAACCCCCTGTCCCTGCACCCCCCGCCTCGTGGCCTGCCTGCTCATGTTTCTGTTGCCTGTGTTTAGGGTCAGTGTATTTCTCCATCCCTTTTTCCCCGATAAATATGTTTGCCAGCTCGGGCCACCCTGTCCTTCAAGCCCACATCCCAGCACAAGTTGAGGTCACCTCACCTTCCAGGCATAGGGGTGGGAGGACTCAACCCCATCTTCTTGAGCTCCTAATCTGTGAGTATCACAAAACACCATTCCAGCACCTTCTCTGATACCTGCTGAGGTGCACCCAATAAATTCAATGGAGAGCCAAAGGCCCCCTGCCCCTGCCGCTACCTGTCCAACACCAAAATGTCAGAATGGGTTATACACCCCAGGCCCTAGCCCAGCAACAAAAACTCAATTCCGGTAAGATGCCCCACTTTGATCTGTACACTCAGGCAGTCCAAGGCCAAACCTTACTGGAGTGGCTCACTCCCACCATCTCCTCTGCTCAGGAGGGGGGCCCAGACCTCAGAGCATGCTGCACGCCCCACTTACAAAAAGTACTGCAGGCAGTCTCCTGTGGCCGATGCAAGCCAACCAAGGAGCTTTGTGTTGCTTCCCCCAGCCTTGCACCATTGTGTTGCTCTCGGTCTGACTCTCCACTCTCTGACTCTGCTGACCCCCTCCTCCGGCCTCCTTAGCTCTTTTCACCTGGTCAGCCCGCCTGGAGGCGAGAGGGAGATGTGTGCACCCAAACCCCCACCCTGTAATGTCAGGGTCCTCAGGCTCTTCTCCGCACCTCTCCGGCCACACTCACTTCTCGGCCGCCTCTGGGACAATCACCACTGCCACTGTTCCTCAGCTCACAGTGTCCCCCCTCCTGCTTCCAGGGATGCGCCATCTCCTGCCTGCTTTCCTAGTGGCACATCGTCCATGCACTGGACCGATGCTCACCTCCTCTCCGCTGTCTGGCTTCTGCGGGCGGCCTCCTCTGTCCATCGGGGTACCCCAGGTCAACCCCGGCAGCGTTCGCCCATGCCGACATCCATCTTGAAAGGCCTCGGAACTTGCCACCAGGAACACGGCCTGTCAGCCGCCTCCGGACCCTCCAGTGTGCCCACTGCACAAAGCAAGCAGATCCAACTGTGCCCCCGGGGTCCCCAACTCCAAAATTTGTTCCGGGGCTCCAGTTAATGCACACAAAAGTAGGATTTCAGCAGGATTTAGACAGGCGGCCCAGAAGCTGCAGAGTGCTACATGCTCATGCCGCAGCTGCTGGCCGAGCCCCCTGCCTTTGAGATCATTGTTGATTGATATTTCACTTTCATTCACCTCCCTTCTAGGGAAGCTTATTATTCTCTTGCTCACGTTGTCACAGTTCAGATTTGGTAAGGATATCCCACTTCCATTCACCTTCCTTCCAGGGAATGTTATCATTCTCTTGCTCACGTTATCACAGTTCAGATTTATCAAGTTTACTTTCACGTTTCTCTCATTTGTACTGAGATGAGTTTTCTGGTTCATGTAATGATCATCGGTTGGCACCCCATGCCTCCCATGTCCCTTGTTACCTTCCTTATTATCAGGGAACTTCTCTGGGGTTCGACCCCTAGGGACGGTGTTGTAGATCAGGCTCAACTTCCTAGCCTCACAGGGGAGGTGGGGGCTCACCCTCAGGGAGAAGAGACAAATTCCCTCAATCACAGACTGCTGGTGGATGGCCCCCCTGTGTGGTGTGCACTGCCTTCCCAATATTATTTTGCAAACAAATGGAACATTGCCTGCAATGGCTGAAAACTCTGGACAAAACCATTCTTGGTTTAAGGTCAAGATCATCCCTCCTTTTCCCATGTGTGGTATATTCTAGTTAGATGGGTTAAAATTATCTTTGGTGCAACCAAGTGACGAAGTTCATCTCTCTATACAGAGTCTCATGTAAACGACAACCTTTTCATATCCAAAGGTTAATTTCTATAGAACAAGGAGTTTCTTGTATATGTGACAACTTCACCAGTGTTTGAAAAGGGGGTGGATCTTGGACCCTTTTCACTCTCAATACATATTCAGCCTGAGAGTTGGAAACAGCAGTCAATTTAACAGTTGAGTCTGCAAAGTCATTCCCACAGGCGACCTCACTATCCAAGGGTCAGTGTGCAGCACACTTGATCATAGCTATTTGTTTAGTCAGCATACTGCTCCCCAGCAAAGCCTCTACATAATTTAGATTTATTATAGGGGAACCAGATGATGCCAGGAAGCTGTGTTTGCTTCCATAACTGACCAAACCAGGCAGTAACAGTAAATACATATTGTTAGTCCATATATATATTCACTGATTGTTATTCTGCAAATTGGCATGTGCATGTCAGTGCAAACAATTCTGTTTCTTGTGCTGAAATGACATATGGTAATTCCTACTCTCTACAGCATCCCCATTGTACACACTGGATACCGCCCCCACCAACTACCCTCTTTTTCCCTAAAGTAAAACCATCCACACAGTATGTTAAATTAGTGCTGTGTATACAAACATCTAACCTATCTTTCCTGAGTCTCAAGAGCAAATCTGTTAAGGCCACATACAGCTCAAAATGTGTGGTTCACTATGAACAGGGGTTTGAGGTAAGGCTGATGATATTGTAAGAATTTCAGAGCATCATTTCATACTTGTTTGATCAGGATACAGACATGTGTTTAGCTTTCAATAATAATGACCTACTGAATGAGGGACTGCAACTTCAAATGAGGACCCCAAAACAACATTTTCACACAACTGTACAGCAATTGCTGCAACCGTCTCTGAACGGTGGTACAGGGGCATTCTCACAGCCACTGTGTCTAATTGTTTACTATAATATGAAATTGGTTTTTGATTCTGACCATGTATTTGTGAGAATACTGCGGATGCTGCAAACCCATTTTGTTTTGTGAGACAATAGAATTAATGGTTTCTTATAATCAGGGAGACCTAAAGATGTAGCTTCAGCTAATGCTCTTCACACTGTATTTGAATGCCTTGTCTGCATCAGATATACATTTGGGATTTAATGGTATTGGCCTTTGTATAGTGTTGTAGCGCTTTGACTTTCTCTGCATAGCCCATTATTAAATGCCTACAGTAACCCACCATACCTACAATGCTCTTATCTGTGTGAAAGTTTGGACACTTGGAGGTTTTGTATACATCTTCCTTCCTACACCGGATTATGTATATGTGGCATAACATTAGGTCTCATTCTGAATTTGACAGTGCAGGAAAAAAGTGTCAGTAGTTCTGTTACCTCCACTTTTTTTGGGAAGTAACGAATGACCTCAATTTTTCCTACACTGTCAAATCACAGGCTTAGATGGAATTACCCCCGGTGGAATTACTGAGTGGTCATTCCACCAATTTCTGTAGGAAAAGTCTAGGATTTACCATAAACTGGAGGTAAATCCTTCACTTTTCCTACAAAAATTGGCAGAATTACCACTGAGTAATTCCACCTGTGGTAATTCATCACAAAATCCCCTAACACCACTTGTAATCCTGTGGTAAACCCATGGACCATGTGGTGGTAACGGTAGCCAATTTTGTCTGTATTTCGGCAGATTGACTGCCGAAATACTGGCAAATTCAGAATGAGGCCCTATAAGGTCATGTCTGAAATAATGACCCCTTTTTCTAGACACTCGTAAATTCTACTTAGATGTTTTGTGACCTTAATTTGTCAATGAAACTAGTAGGAATTTAGTGTCCTGTTTGCATGTCTCATATGATGGGGAGGGTAACAACAATTCATCTACATAATGAACCAGCACTGAATTTCTGAAGAACTAATTATCATCTAAATCCTTCTTGAGCTTCTGTGAAAAAATTGTTGGTGATTCTGCGTACCCCTAGGGAAAGCTTGGCAAAGGTGTGCTGAATTGCACGACAGGAACATGCAAACAAGAACTGGCTCTCAGAATATATTGGAATAGAAAAGAATTCAGAACATAGATCAACTACAGTGAAGTACGTAGTGCTGTATGGAATACAGACATGATAGTACCTGGCTTGGGTACCACTGGGAAAACTGGGGTAGCATCGGAATTCACTGCTCTCCAGTCTAGTACAAATCTATATGTATTGCTTTTTAACCAGCTAAATAGGGGTTTTACAGGGGTTACAATAATTAACCTACTATAATAGGTACTATAATTCCTTGCTTTAAAGGGGGATCTGCCTTCTTCTATTACTGATTTCAGTAGGTACTGGCAAACACAAGGTTATTACTTTGATTGATCTATCTTAATCCTAACCAGTTCAGCATTTCTATTACGGCCCACTTCATTACTGTGCACTGGCCAATTGGATGTGGGACAGCATTAATCAGTGCTTGGAAGTCTGTGGCCAATCACCTTCTGGGTATTGCTTCAGTATTTCTTGTAAAATATATTAGTTGGCCAGAGCTGCTTCAGCATTCTTACTGGGGCACACTCTGAAACACTCTGTATGGGGTACAATAGATGGTGCAGTTTAGTTTACATAACAAATCTCTCCCTAACAAGCTGACACAAGCTAGTGCACTGAGGAGGAAAGCATGTGCGTCAGTGATTAGACCTAGGATGACTGTTACAGATTTAGTAACATGATGAGGAACCGGAATATTGGATATGCCTATTGCCTTTACTGTTTCAGAGGATACAGGGTTATCTGGGATAGCCAATTGACTTGCTTCAGTATCTACCAGGCAAGGGGCAGCTTGTATGTCGACTTTGCACTGAACATATGGGCCTTTGCGATCTACAGGTATCATGGGGTACTTTGTGAGGTGACCTCTTAGGATGTCTCAGTATTGCCTTTCTTCATTCCGAGACTCGGATGGTTTATTTGGTGTGAATTTTGAGGCATTAGGAATTGGGAAGGCGCCCTATCCTGGAGGGGGAGGGGAGTAATTTCTCTGAGGCATGCAGGCATTCATTCTTCCAGTGCCCTGCCTGTTTGCAATAATTACATGGTGTAGGAGCTATATATGTCCTAAACTGTCCTTCTTGATTGCCTGTTGGAGCTCTTCCTCCCCTCCCTCTACATGTGCTCCCCAAATCTCCCCTAACTCCATCCCTGCCTGCTGGGGCCCCTTACCACTGTACGTTCTGTGATTGTAATGCCATATGTGTATTCTCAATGTTCTCCATGTTCTGCTCTTGTCACGTTGCACAGTTATTTACTACAGATAATGGCTTATTTTGCCAACGTATGCAAATAGTCTTCAATTGAGCTTGTCATTTTGGCTCTAGACCAGAGACAAAAGTATTGGCAGTTGCCTCCTGAGCAGCCTCATCAGTTTAGGGAATACCTGAATGCTAAGTGAATACTATTTCCAAATTGTCTAAGTAGTCTGCTGGGGATTCTCCCTTATTTTGCCTACAATTGCTTATCTTGCCCCAATCTGACCTCCTGGGGGATACTTATGGGATGACGGTTATGATTCTGTTTTGGGCTTGATCTAGTGGGTACCCATTCCAGGGTCAGCAACCAGTCAATTGGCGTGATGCATGAGTCTCTGCCTATCCCCCAGAGGCATAACTACCCTCATAAACTGATTCCTGCCAGCCCAGCTGGGTTGTAAAACTGAATCATGGTTTGGAGTTCTACAATAAAGCACAGAAGCTCCTCTCCATATTTTTGTAAAATCTTAGGACATGTTGCTCCGATCCCCAGGTCCATAGAACATGGAAGTTGACAAATTGATAATTATCCCCATCGCCCCCTACAACTCCTGGGATCTGTTGCAGAGGTGTCTGAAATGTCAAACTATCCCATCCATACCTGAAAACACTCTTTGTCAGAGTCAGAATATAAGAGGGAGGAAAATGGGTATTTGTTTTCACATAGGACCCGCAGCCACTCTCACTATGGGCAAAGAGATTTTTGAGTGTTTGCCAAAGGCTGGGAAGGTACAGGTACCAGAGACATGTGAGGCAGCATAGATGCAAATGCAACAACCACCAGAGCCACAACAGTCAGAGCAACCGCTTGAGACCACCGTGCAGACTGCATGTGCATGTTACTAAAGAATTCCAACAGGTCTCCTGCTGTATACCCAATTGCAAGAGGCAGTACTCAACCAAATCTCCCTAATGGACCCAGACTGCTTTTCTGTGTCCTTTTGAATCCAATTGATTGTATAATCCTATTAAAGTCTGCAAGATTATGGTGTACTTCAATTGCGCAACATCTTCTTAGCATTGTTGCAAGGGACCCACCTATCTGTTCCAAATCATGAAAATGTTGTCAGCAACTCGGGAGTCAACAGCTGGTTTTCTAGTTCCTTGCCTACTCCAGAGCGGCAATTATATTGGTGTTTCCCAGGTTGTGATTTGCTCATTTGTGTAGCATTATTTACACAGATGGTAGTCATGTAATAGTTGCCGGAAATCTTGCAGGCTTGATTCCCCGGATTTTTTCACTTCACTTTCCTCTAAGTGTCGAGAATTTGTAGAAAGAGAAATGTTAATAGGTACAGACTTTACCACCATATTCAATGTCCAACTGGACAGGTCCTCAAGTAACATAAAGACTACCCTTCAACCTACTCTAGCAATTTAACACTATATGTAAGACCAAGTACTGGTGGACTTAAGGCACACATTTCATGAACGTGAGAAAGGTTACACTTATTACTCCTCAGTCCATTCTAAACTGGATTTCTGGCTAAGCACGTTTAAGGTCTGTAGAGTCTTGCACAGATCTTATGGCTACCTAGTCCTGAGATGAGTACTTGGCATTTCATATTTTACTCCCTTCCCGATCCTGCCTTCGGAAATGCTCTTGTCCAAGCGACAGCAACTATCTTTAAAATGAATACTGGGTTGGTTTCCAGCACCACTATGGTTTGGAAGACATTCCAGTGTTATATAAGAGACTCCTGTATATGCAAGGAAACTGGCATGTAGAAATCCATCTGTGGTACCTTTGACTCCCTTGAAAACTCCCCGAAAGAGCTGGAAGATAGTTTCACTTTGATGACATCTGAAGCCTTAGCTCTTCAGATTCATAAATCCCTTAAATTTCATGAGCTGGCTGAGAGGGAAACCACATGTTTGGCTGGTCAGAAAATGGCCCATCGATACGCTGAAAGGTTATCACCTGAGGCGACTAATGTCTTGGGGGATCAGTGACAACAGTACTAAAGTTGACACAATCGTATTTGCAGATGAACACCTTGTAGTTGAGTGGGTATCAACAAAGGATGTGTTGATTAATACTGCGTCTTATACGCTACTTAGGTACAAGAGATACTTTTGCATATTGAATTGTACCTTGATTAGTCCAAACTAGGGTGGCTCAATGGTGATCAGAAACGTTCACTAAACATTCCTACTACAACTGCGGAAATACCTGGTTATATTATGGAATTAAACTCTAGCAGGGCCTCTAGCAGGACACATTTGGCTCTGAAACTCCTAGTACTATGTCAGGATGCAATTGAAAACAATGTCGAACCTTCCTCCTGGTGTGAAGCACTTATAATTGTGCTCCCTAAACCCAATAAAAACAAGGTAGATTGAAGAGCATGCCGACCCGTGTAAATGTTGAGCTTGGATGATAAAATAATTTCGAAGCTATTAGTTCATAGATTTCTTCCCTTATTAACATCATGGTCCTACTTGACTAGACAGGCTTTTTACCAAGCTGGTGTACTTCATGCTTTCTTTGTTATTTTAGTCTGTGCACAGTCTGCTGTTTGTTGCTACTGATTATCTGGGAGGAGCTTCACATAAAAACCCTTGTACTCCGTGAAGCGGAGTCTGTGCAGAGTCTCGTGAGTCTCTGGAGGCTCGCCAGGCTCGAGAGTACAGTTTCTTTTGTACGTAGCCGTTCCACTATGGAACAGGACAAAGAACTGATGCGGAAACATCGGCAGCCGCTTACACGTTTACAACTTCTCGGTGGAGAGGGAAGCTTGGCCAGCATTCCTCCACTCCCAAGCGGCTGGGAAGTCGAACATACCAAGCGCCAAGTAAGACTTCAGTGTTCTCCACCTGTTTTCATTCCTAATTCTGGTACTCAATCCTTGAACACACTGACTTGTGATATGATCAATTTCAATATGAATACCAATACCAATGTAAACTTAGTGAATCAAGATTGTGAACATGACCATGACCACGAGCATGTGATTCAAAAGAGGCAAGATGGTGGGTGTGCTTATAAACATGACATGGCTGCATCGCGTGAGGATTGCAATACAGCAGTACGCCATTTGTTGAACTCGTCTAACAGTGAATGCGATAATGATACTATTCAAGTAGGCGAGCTGCCATTCCAGTGCCAAAAAATCACAAATGACAAAAGACTGGAAAAAATGATGTTTCTTATTGCGGAGGAAATGCATCACCCAAAGAATCAAAAACTGGATCATATTTATTCGCTACGGTCGTTAGCGTGGGCTAAATTACAAACATTAAAAATGCCTTCGATCCTAGCTGAATACGCTGCTGCTCTTAAAACAAGGCGCGGTAGTCGGACGCAGCTTCTGACATCTGAGATCACTAGTGCTTGGTTTGAAACTGCAAGCCTTTCAGTTAAAACAAATACGTCAACTTTGCTCCCCCAGGATGTAGATATGGGGAAAAGGCGGCAACTGGACTGTAAAAATACAGCAAGTACAATCCTAGCAGCGGGCACTCAATTACCACAATCACTAGTAATAAACAGTGATGAAGACACAGTACAAAATGCAACAAATAATAAAATATATGAGGACATTGTTACTCCGTATCATGCAAATTCGGCTTTCTATACACAAATTAAAAATAGGAATGGACTTAACGGAAGTATGAACACAAGTCCTAGTCCCAAGAAACGTTGTGATTAATTGGCATTTGTTGACAAACTGCTAAAAGATTCAACTAAAATGAATGGTGATCTAAATGTGAAATCCATAAATAATTCCATACCTAGTGACTGCGGCTTGGATAACCAGAATAAAGACAAGGATGTGCTGGAGCTGACAGTGATTGCATCTAGTAGCATAAAGTTGATTAGCCCGGCCCTAAATGGCCTCCTGGATCAAGGAAACATCGTCGGATGGACTCGAGTCCGTTACCAGCGATCTATTGTTCCCAAAATAGAAACAAGGTGTTGAATAATAGAACAAATATCACAGAGGAGATACCTGACAGCAACATTAATAAGCAACAACCTAGTCATGAAGATCTACCATCAGCGCAAGCAAAAAGAAATCAGAATCCATCCTCTTCTTAGGATGAAACCTCATCGGAATCATCCATTATGGAACGGCAATATCCAAAAATTAGACGTCTTCAACATAAAGCTAATGCTAATCAGGCTCGCAAAGAGGAGAACATACAGAATCTTGTTAAAGAATCGTTAAATGACTTTGGACCATACATCATGTCCGCTTTGGCTATTTCAATTGTGCCCTTGACTAAATTATATGAACAAATAAATGAAAATTTAAAGGACTTATCTGTATTGTCTGCACTTATGAATTTGAAATTGGTAACCAGTGACTTAGATAATACATCTGCAAAAGTATTCATTTGGGACAATATAAAAAGAATAGATCTGTCACTCGAAGAGCTTGTAGATCAAAAAAGAAATAATAGTGAAGATAAGTGACTTCTGGCTGAAGTTGCTAGAGAAGTTCTGGGACATCTCAAACATAATCAGAATGTGCACAATGAATCTAATTGTAAGCTCATTGTAAAATCGCAACAAACGAAAATGAATGCAAATTTGAGCATGGCGATTGCGATGAGTGTTGGAAATGCATCTGATATTGAAATAGACCAGAAGAACAGAGCATTGGATGTAATAAAGGCACAGTCACAAGAGAACGAAGTAATTAACTTGGAAGAAAGCAATGAACCTCAGGTGGAGCCCTTCATTCAAGTCCCACTAAATGAAGCTGTAAAATGCTTAATTGGAGATAGTCGGAATAAAGCCCAAAATGCTACCGTGAGTCCCTCAAAACCGTCAACATCTGCTAATGGAGAAGGCATCATTGGTAATCGGGATGCTGATGAATGCCAAATAACTGAAGAGAATGACAAAACATATTCAATATTTCTAAAGAATAATGTTAGTCTGCCCAAGTGATTCCAAGAAAATCAAAAAAGTACAAGAAAAAGGAACAATTTGGGATCAAGAAAATTCATTAGAAATTTGAAATCGGTAAATGTATTTGTCAACTCTGAGAGTCAAGGCCCAAAGTCAAAAAAGGATGAGCAAGTTATTAAACTAAACGAAGAACCATCTACTGTGTCTAAACCTAAACCGACTATAAGCTTAGACGCTTCCATTAATGACTTAATGAACATCTCTACATATGAGGAATATGAAACTATGGACGTGGAAAGGGAAGACTTGGGGAAGAGAATATGGACTATTCTCGTGATATGGCGGCACTTGAAATATCTGATAAAAATAAGCCATCAAAAGATAGTAAGGAGAGTGTTTGGCGACGAGGATTTTGACTGGGACCCGCAGGACGACCCCCAGCGCCTTTTCTACAGATCTAGTGTGCTGGCTGTGGAGCGGAGCCAGCCTGACTTGCCAGAGGGCCTTTTTCAGTGGATTATTGACGGCCTGACATCCAGTGTGTGGCATCCACCGGAGGGACATTGCTAGCGCCAGAGGAAAACCCCTGGAGGCTCCGTGGTCTGTGGGAGCTGGAATTGGACCCCTGCAATTTTGTTGAACTTGTGGAGACCGGGCTGGCAAAGACACGGCTTTGGCACTTTTATAATTGGATTTTGGGTAGTGTGTTTTCCGAGCGGCCATTGGACACCCTGGCCCCACACTGAGCAAGGTTGAGAAAGGAGTCGCCGCCGATGACCCTGGTGAGGCGCTCCAGGGTGAGTACATAACCAAGCAGCTATCTTTTAATTAGTGTCACCTACCTGTTTGGGTGGGAGCTCTATTGGTTAAACCAGAATTGCAAGCTTGTTATTCTATTCTGCAACTTTCAGACATGGCAAATGTGCCTGCTCCTGTGTTTTTTCTGGCAGTGCCAGGTGAACCCAGGGTTAGATGGGAAGACTGGAAGGAAGGATTCAGCAAATATGCCTTAGCAGTGTTTGGTGCCAACTACTCCAATGAGCGCAAGGAGGCATTGCTATTTCACTGTTTGGGAACTGCAGGCCAAGAGGTCTTAAAGAGATTGCCGGAGCCTTCTGACATTTTGGATGCTGGTCCATATGAAAGGACATTAGCCAAACTGGACAGGCATTTTAGAGTGGAGGAGAACATTATATTGGAAAGATATAAATTTGCCACGAGAGAGCAGAAGAATGCGGAAAGTATTGAGGATTTTGTCACGGCTTTAAGGGGCTTAGCAGTGAAATGCAAATTCACTCACTGTCAGGATGAGCACTTGAGAGACCAGCTAATGATTAAATGTTCCAATGACAGTATTAGGAAAGAACTATGGAAAGAGAGGAACCCCACTTTGGATCGAGCAATTGAGATAGCGAAAATGGTGGAACACACAGATAAGTGCATTGAAGTTCTTCAATCGGATACTGTGAACAATGGTAAACCCAAGTTGGATGAGAGTCAGGGTTCAGTGCTGAAGGTGTCAAAGGTTGTTCAGAGGCAGAGTACGTGGAATCCAAGACGCGCCTCGCAGAATGCTAAAAGGAGCGAAGAGAACAGACCGGCAACTGGCAGAGGATGGCGACAGGACTAAGGATGCCTCTTGTGAAGAGCAAGGGCTCAGGATGACATGGATCATGGGTTTCTAAGTGATCCGACCGCGGCTGATTTTGCCGCGGCCGGAATGTTCGCATGAGATAGCTGCGAACTACCAAAAGTTTGCACCTTTCTCATGCAAACACACTTACATACTACGGGGGCTGCAGGGGTTTCTCCCGCAACCCTCCGCTCACTATACTGTGAAGTATAGTGAGCGGGGTGTTGCGTGGGAAACCCCTGCAGCCCCCGTTTTTTTGTTTATTTATTTTCTTATTTTTTTGCGGGTGTGCTACGGGGGTGTCCCACGCAACACCCTACTCACTATGCCACACACTATAGTGAGCGGGGTGTTGCGGGGGACACCCCCGCAGTCCCTGCAGTCTTTTTTTTTTACTTGCCTGCAATGCTACCACCAAAGGTTCCAACTTTTGCTGTTTGAACCTTTGGTGGTAGCATTTTTCGGTCGTTTTGTACGGTCAGACCTTTTTTTTTCAGTCTGATCGTAGAAAACCAGATCATGGTGGAGTCAAAGAACGCTGAGGATTATAGAGGGACAAGTGCATGGCGCAAACCGTGTCTTTCTCATTGCCAGTTGTTGCCCTGGCTCAAGAAAGAACACACAGAGCCAGCTCTGCCGTCAACAACTTTATTTTCATAGCTACCTTCTCCTTACATTCTCCCCTCCTTTCCTGTCATGCGGGTCTTCCCTTAAAGGGTCCCCGTACAGCATGCCAATAACTCTTAACAGTTACATGGTTACAATATTCTTATCTGGCATCCTGCTCTCCCACTGCCCTCAACACAACACCCATACCTGGCCTCCTACCTCCCTGCATCAGAAAACCCCTACCAAGTGCCTATGCCACCCAGCGAGCATCGGGAACCCTAACCAGTGAGCATCGGGAACCGGTTTTCTTGGTGTCGCTGGAGTAGCACCATTATGCTGCACTGTGCATGAAGCATAGTGAAAGTGCAGTGTGGGACCCACTGCTGATACCTCTCTAAGTCTGCTAGCAACATTAGCACAACAACGTATTTTTACTTTTTGTATTTTATTTCGATTTGTATATCGCTTTACACCAAAGCGCTAAACAGAATTATTTACAAAATGGTACACAGACAAATGAAAAATGACGTGTTTAAGCAATATTAGGAACAGACCAGAACAGAAGAAAGTGTAGGAATATAAGAAGTAGATAGAGAGTGGGAGTGCCTTCCAATGTAATGGGGCCAGGGGAGAAAATGAACAAAAGCAGGACTGAGCACAAGGAGGATGGTGGACAGTTAGGAGGAATAGAGACTGAGAATGAAGGGAGCGAGGTGGAGGATAGAATGAAATCCGGGAAGAAAGATACAAAGGGGTAAGATTGTGAAGGGACTTAAAGACAAGGCAGAGAAGTTGAATTTACGACGAGAGTGAAAAGGCAACCAACAAATGGAAGAAAGCTGAAGGAATGGAGTCACGAGGGGAAAGTGAACACAGAAGATGGATGGATGAATTATAGATGGATTTTAGGGGGCTTAGACAAGAGATAGGGAGACCAAAGAGAAGGCAGGAGCAGTAGAAGAGCAAAGATGAACAGCTTGGTAGCATGAAATGTAAGAAAGGGTTGTGCTTTCCGAATAATAAAATGATGAAACCTGCAGGAGTGAGCAAGAGTGGAGATATGCAGAGCAAAGGAGAGGGAGGAGCCTAAATGGACACAACAAGGTTATGGACAGAGGGAGCTATATAACACAAAGAGGGAGGAAAGGATACGGAAGCAGGAGTCAAAGGAAGAGGAATGATCGAGGGAGGGAAAAAGAGAACTTCAGTCTTAGAGGAATTAAGAAAGAGATAGTGGTCAGCCATCTAGAATTGGATGGCCAGGAGGCAGGAAGCCATGACAGCATGAATAGAGAAGCTGTAAGTTGAGAAGGAGAGGAAAAGCTGGGTGTCATCGGCATAGAAGTGGTGGGACAGTCCAAAAGTTAAAATTATAAAGGCAAGGGGGAAGTGTGAAGTGAGAAAAGTAAAGGACCCAAGACAGAATCTTGGGGAGAACTGTGATGGAGGGGGAGAGTAGAGGAGGATTTGCCAGCCCATGAGACAGAGGAGGTGCAATTAGATAAGTAGGACTGAAACCAATTCAGGACTGCCCCAGAGAACCCAAGGGAGGAATGGTAGGAGAGAAGGAGAGAGTGGTATCAGATTTGGCTGACAGATCAGGAGGGGCGAGGAGGGAGGATTGCTTAGCATAGCACGCAGAGAAAAGTGAGTCACAGACAGAGACCATGGCAGTTTCTGTAGAGTGTCAGGAACGGAAACCAGATTGAAAGCAGAGCAGAATAGAGTTAGATATTTTCTTTTTAGTTTTCGTGCAGATGGTGTGTTTGATTAAAGCACATATATTTTTATAGAACCCTGATTGGACATTCCCTTTATTTTGGGCTCTATTACTGTGTTGTTTGGTTCACTACTGGATCACAGTCAAACCCCTCATAAGAGGGTAACTTTCCCTCAGCCCATGTTACCACAAAAGGCGAAGGAGGTGAAACTCTCAACTGTGCCTGTTTTTCCTTTTTGATTGCGTTGGCTCTAGGTTTGTAGAAGTGTAAAGGCTCAGTGGGCATTTTAGCCAATATTCATCCTTGTGCTCCTGCACATCAAATTCGTCACACATATCCCACCTCCCACCAAATACAATGGATCCTTTCATCGGTCTTTAGTCCCTTTACATTTTATACTTCTGGTTACCATGTCATATGACGAGTTCGTGTGAGCGATTCCTACCGCAGAGCATATGCATCCCTCCGTCATGACGACTTCCACTCATTTATGAGCAACCTTATTATCTTTACCAGTTCCAGCCAGTCCAGTCAATCATGTGGGTCCCCAGCAACATTGACACCAGTTTCTGCCAAACAGCACTTTTAGACCATTATAAACCACATGCTCAGAAAGGTCCCTGAAAGAACAAGGATGAGCAGAATGTAGGATAAAGGAGAGACGTATCGGACTCAGGACTGTGACATTATGGGGTTGAGGTTAACTTTTTTTTAAATCATGGTTATTGTCCATTACAGCTCATCTTTTTTTTCATTTATTTCCCATACGTCCCTAATGCTACCCCCTTTTGCACTTTAGGGGAACACATCATAACCAAATCTTTGCTTTATTATGATCATTCCTAGTCCCTCGCTCTGTTACAGAGATGCAGGTTTCATGGTAACATGGGCCTTCACAGGGAGGACTTTAATTCTAACCTACATTACAATCTAAATGTCAATACTCATCAGGACGTTTACTTCCCCATCTAATTCATTTGGTTCATAGAAAATGTCAATAAGCATCACAGTTCAATAATACAGCTGATTATTTAGCATCCCAAGGGTTCTGGAAGTGGTGATAGTAATGTTGTTCCCTCTACTTCTGTATTTGCAACAACACATGATTAATCCTGCTAAAAGAACAGTGTGGTGGAAAATATAAATTTGCTGTTATTCATGTAACACTTTTTATGCCTCACTCGCGCAGATAAGCTCCACTTGCATTTGCCATATTGAATTATGAGGCACTGCCTCAAACGGCGTAACCTTATGTCGATGTGCACATTTCTTAACCAAATATATACCTGCGAGAAATAAAACATTAGGCAGCTTCAGTGTGTACTTATAGAAACAAAATAAGGGCAGGAGAATGACTCCTTTCTGCTTCTGGCTTCTTTCCGCACTTGTCTTTTTAATATACGATTGTTTAACAGTCTTTGGCCACTCTTCTTACCACTTTTTGTAACTCTTCCTCGGGTTGCTATATTTACTTTCCATTTTAGTAGTGCCTCTCCTTGGCTCAGATTCCTGTATCATAAAGGCTACCTTAGCCTTCAGCTCCTCGTGCTCTTTCCTTCTTATCTTCCACTCTTCTGCTTTTGACAAAGGATTTGAGCTCCCCTCTTCCCAGGGTAAAGATATACATGCTTCATCATTCATTCTTTTGGTTATCTCTATTATTCACTTTCTCTCATTGCAAGTATTCAGATTCATTAATGTTGCTTCTAATCTCTTCTCGCTTTCATTGAGATCATTTTAAAAAAAAAAAAAAACAGTTATTTATTCAAGTTTTCAGTGTGCATAGAAACTACAGTACAGCATTTACAGTTAACGATAACACCACAGAGTTGACAATAGGGTGCATCTAACAACATTCCGACCAAATATCTCTTCCTCAGGGGAGTGAGCATTCTGCTATTCCCCCCCACCCCTTCTGCCCCCACCGCCACTCCACATCGGAAAGTGTTGTCGGCCCATCCTTTCCATTTAAGGAGGCTTCAGGTCTGTGGAGGAATGCAGCTCGCTTAGCAACTGGCCCCAGTCCACCAACACCCCCTTCTCCAACTTGGCGTCCCGGGTTCTTTGCCGAAGGTCCAACTCTGCAATCTCCCATGTGTGGATGTCCTCCATCCAGTGTACCAAGGACGAACTCTGGGGTTTCTTACAGGCAATAGCCACCCACCTCTTTGCCAGTATCAGCATGACCTGATCCAAGCATCGCCTCATTTTTAACGGTTTCCCCTGAACCCCTAGCAGCTGACCCCACAAACACACTCTCAGAGTAAACTCAAAGCTGGAATGCAGCGTTTCGTTGACCTTCAGAATCACTGCCTGCCAGCAGCGCGTGCAACAACATAGCATGTGCCAAATCCCCGCTGGCCCAGTCCCACACCTGGTACAATCCTGACTCTAGGTGTTAATCATTACTTGCAGTTTGGTGGGGGTCATATAGACCCTATGTGGGATGTTAAATTGAATAAGCTGGAACCTGGCGCTCCTCAAGACTTTCCTAACTTGTTTCCATATTCTTATCCATCCTGCCTCCGAAATCTGGTCTCCCTTATCCCGCTCTCATTTAATCTTTTTTATATTTATTTATTGTTTTTTTTCAGCTTTCCTACCGACATATAAACAAAGCTTTTCATTTTTAAGCAATTTCCCCCATATCCCACAAACATGTAAGTCAACTTACTTTGAACACTCATTATTCCCCTCACCCATTCAATCTCCCCTACTGCAGAAAAAAGCCATGCTTTTGGAAACGTATTGCAGGACTAGCATATTACAATATGCTACCCCCCGCCCCACACTGCGCAGGAATCAATCCCAAGGTTTATTATCCACTATTAACACCCTTACATACACAATAAACCATACAGCCCAGCTCATTTTGCCACCATCTAACCCGCCCACCTCAAATCAAGTAGTACACCCAGACTACCCATAATGTCTCACTGCTGGTCAGCATCATCTCCTCTTACCGACACCATTCTCAGCGACCGAAGAAATTCCATGAAGGGACCCCGGTAATCTAGGGCGTGAGACTGTCACCACCAAATCTCGATACATAGCTACTTGAGAATTACACCATGCCAGCTCCTTCAGCCATTCAGCCAATCCCAGAGCCTGTTTATCCCACCAGTGCATTGCCGCACACCTCTTGGCAATCAGTAAGGCTACCCCCATCAGTCTACGCTGCCTTCTTTGTACCACCCGGTTTAGACCCAAAGGCGCTTCTCCGGGCTCAGCTGGATCTCAGTCCCTATCATCTCACTCACAGTAGCTTGTATTTCATCCCAAAAGGCTGCAACCTTTCCACACTCCCAGACCATGTGTATGAGGCCAGAATCCTGCATTCTACACCACTGGCAAGCGCACAGCGACATTGGGTCATACTTCTTAATTTTGCGCGGCGTAACGTGTGCATGGTGTAAATATTTGAAATGAAGCAGCTTGTGCGTATAGTTCATAGAGACCTTCCTGAGCTGCTTACAGACATACTGCCAATGTTCATCCCCTATATTACGCCCCAATGCTTCCTCCCACCTTCACTGCACTCTCACAGAGCAGCCCGCCCACCACCCCTGCACTATGGCATATAGTTTGGAAACACTGTTTCGAGCCGGGCCGCCCCTTCTATATATGATATGATAAGTCATTTATAACGTGCCTGTACACAAGTGTTTCCAGGCGTGACAAGACAAGGAGAGGGAAACAGAAGGAGGACAAACAGTGATCTTACTAGGCCTTGTGTCATTCAGATTGTGCAAGTGCAGGGAAGAGGGGAGGGGAGAAGTGCCAAGGAGGATAGTGGGTGAGGAGAAGTGCAGGTGACTCAATAAGTGCTGCCAAAGGGTGGCTTTTAAGTGCAAAGAGAAGGAACTGTAGGGTTACAGAGGGAGCCTAGAGGCAGTGCAAAGGAACTGGACATGCAGGAACCTGGGTCCGAGTTCAAGGGTGGCCAGGGGACCACTCTGCGGAGCTATTAGGGACATTAGCAAGAGAGAAAGTGGAAGCGAAAAGGAAGGTCTTGAGTTGCTTCCAGAACCGGAGGTGGTTCTGCACAAGTTTGGGAAAGGCAAGGAGGCTCTTCTAGAGGGAGGCCCCAACTGACGAAAGAGATTTGCTTGGAAAAGTGTCTGACCCTCAGAGAATTGGAGGTGGATGAGCAGAGAACTTGAGAAGGAAGATGTTTAGGAAGAGAAGGTTGGAGGTAGTGTGGTCCCAGACCCCAGAAAGCCTTGTGGATGATGCAAATGATCTTGAATTCGATCCTTGCAGCCACAGGGAGCCAGTGCCGATATTTCAGAACTGGAGAGATACGATCCCTGGGCTTGAGGCCAAGGACAAGTCATGCAGACCTATTCTGGATGAGTTGTAAAGGTCAAAGAGTAAAGATAGGCAGATTCAGAAAGAGGCTGTTGCAATAGTCCATCCTGGAGAGGACCAGAGCTCTAGAGACAGTGAGCCTCTGGGGCAAAGTGAGAAAAGGCAGAATACCTCTGAGGAGGTGCAGCTGAGAGTGTGAATTCTTAGAGATGTCAGAGATGTGAGGAGAGAAGGAGAAGGTGGAGTCAAAGATGACACCAAGGTTCTTAGCCTCACAGAAAGGAAGAGGAAGCGGGCCCAGGGTGGGCAGCCAGAGAGAGAGAGAGGAAAGGAGGGAGCAGGTGGCCCAATGAGGAGTATCTCGGTCTTACTGGCCTTAAGGCAGTGATCATTGGCAGCACACCATTCCTGAATTGCGGCCAGAAAGTCTAGTATGAGAGAAGGAGCAAATGTGGCTGAGGGGAGCCTGAAGGAGAGCTATGTGTCATATGCAATAAAACTGAAAGTTAGAACAGAATGTAGCGATGCAGCGGGTCAGGGAGTGGTTGAATAGCCAGGGAGAAAGGTTAGACCCCTGCAGAACACCATTAGTAGAGAGAGATAGAAAAGAGGAAAGACCCCAGTTGGACCTGGGAGGGTCGATCAGTGAGAAAGGTGGTCAACCAGGACAGGGCCTGACCAGTTGTCATTGAGGCGATTGAGCAGGATAGCATGGTTGACCGTGTCAAAAGCAGAGGATGGATCAAGGAGAATGAGGACAGAAGGAAGATTAGAGTCAAGACTAGAGAACACGCCTTCATGGGTATTCAGGAGAGCAGTCTCCGTGCTTCTGGTAGCTCTGAAGCCACACTGGTGGCCGTGGAGACAACCAACAGATTTAGTATGCAGATTAAGCTGGGAAATGGCTCGCTTTTCCAGGAGTTTACCCAGTAAAGGAGTGATGGAGATCGGGCGATAATTAGCCGGACAGGAAGGATTGGAAGAGGGCTTCTTAAGAAGGGTGTGCACTAGGGAATGCTTTAGGTGGGAGGGGACGGTTCGAGTGGCAAAAGAGTGATTGCAGAAATCGGCCAAGGCTGCAGCCAGGGTGTCGATGTGGTCCTTGATGGTTCTGGATGAGCAAGGTAGAACCTGCTTTGACAAGACTTTCCTAGATCAGACTTGTCTGGAAACATAGTCAGGGCTGAACAAGGGAAAGGAGGAGAAAGGATGCGAGGAAGCAGCCAAAGACGGGCCAGAGGTGGCGGAGGAGGAGGAAGAGGAGGTAGAGGAAGAGAGAGTGGACAAGATGTCCTGAGTTTTCGTGGTGAAATGAGAAGCCAGGGCCGTGCACAGGGCCTCGGAGAGAACAGGAGAGGTAGAGAATGCAGCAGGATTGGCCAGCTCCTTGCAGACTTTGAACATTTTGTCTGAGTTGTTAGATGCCGCAGAGAGGCAGGCTTGGATGTAGGCTCTCTTCTTAAAGAGGACAGAGTGTCTGTACTGCCTTTGGAGCAGTCAGCACGCTAGTTTGTCAGAGGTTGCACCTGATGCCGTACACTTCCTCTCAGCCGCCGTACCCTTGCGTTTAAGGGTGTCATGGAAGGAATCGTACCAAGAGTTGCACTTTGAAGTGGGCTTCAAGTGGGCTTCAAGTGCATCCTCATGACAGGAGCAAGGATGTCAAGAGTGTTAGAGATAGAGAAATGAAAGTTAGAGAGGGCTTTGTCAGAGTGTGAGTCAGCCAAGTTGTAGAAGGAGGAGAGAAAGTAGTGGCAAAAGCCTCCACTGACACACGCTTTATGGATCGGATGACCGAGGCGGTAGGTGACAGTGCTTGGGATGGGTTGACCTGAGGGGTAGAGCGAGACGTCACTCCAAGAGAGAGGAGGGGTGAGAGGGTTGGAGAGGTGGAGGTCTTGGAGATCAGAACATCCAAGGTGTTCCCTGCAGAGTGAGTTGGGGCAGGGGGAAGAATAGAGAGAGAGAGCCACAGCGGTTGTGAAAGAGCACCCGAAGAGAAGTTTGGCATTCAGGTGGATGTTCAGGCCTCAGAGGAGGAGAAGTTGAGAGGTAGAGGCAAGGATGGAGGAAGAGGGGTCAGCCCACTCAGCGATAAAGAGGGAGACCTGGCCAGGTGGCCTGTAGATAGTGGCCACAGTGAGAGAGATCCCAGGAGAGATACAGAGCCTGCAGACCAGGCATTCAAAGGAGGATTAGTCGGAGAGGATCTTGTAGCCATCAGGAAATAGAGTGTCAAAGCTTGTCACAGAGCTGGCCATGAACCAATTCTCGGTGAGACTGAGTACATCCAAATCAAGCTCTTCCAGGAGATAACAGATTGCAGAGGAGTGTTTGATAGCAGAGCGAGAGTTGAGCGTAGCAGTGTGGAACAGGTTGCCTCTATGGCAGGACTTCCTTGAAGGGGTACAGGCCAGAGGTGTTCCCTGTGGAAGTGATGGATGTGCCTGAGGATGGGCAGAGGAGTAAGGAAGAGAAGACAGAGTAGTCAGAGAGGAAGAAGAGTGTGCCAGGGATGTAGCTGAGGAAGGAGGCAACGGGGTGACCAGAGAAGCAGCAGAGAGTGCCATAGAGGTGTCGGAGGAAGGAGACGGCAGAGCAGCCAGAGAGGGGTAAATAGGGATAGTAGGAGAAGAAACGAAATTGATAAGGCATGAGAAGCATCTATCAAAAAGGAGGAGATTGGCCTTAGGGCCCTGTACCAAGACTGTGCCATTTAGATAGACATTAATGATTGTCTTAGAGGAAGGAAGGGGGGCCAGGCGGGCTTCCCACCGGGTGCCAGCATTAATGGAAGGAGAGAAAAAAGGAGAGAGAACAGAGACCATATGAGGGGTCCATAGGCCCGAAGAGGGAAAAACAAAGAGAATGTCGGTGAGTGGTTGTCTGGAGGAAGCACTGGTGTAGGTATCAGTGATAGAGAGGCCTGGGTTGGAGACCAGGATGTCCCTTTTGAGCCTCTTCCTGCCAGACTTAGTGAGAGGGATCGGATAATCGATAGAATAGCAGTTAGAGAAGATAGGTGAGACAGAGAGCACCATAAAGGGTACATGTGAAAGAAAAGGGGGAGCTGTGGGGGAGGCCCAGGCAGGTGGGGGGTAACGCAAGGGGAAGACAGTAGGGAAGCACAAGGGGAGGAACAACAGGGAGGAGAAACAGCACAGAACAAGAAACAACGGACCTGTGAAATCAGTTGTACACAAGGACCATCAACAAAGCACAAAATACAGCAAGGAAGAGTGCAGGCAATTTGAAGTAAAGCCAAAACCAAGAGCACAACCATGGTCAACTGCAATCACCAGAGAACAAAACCACAAAAAGGAACCTAGAAGTAAGGAATGCAGGCAATGCAAGTTATGCAAAAAACCATAGAGAACACCACAATGTCAATATAACAGGGAAGAAAACAACGACAGTGTCAAAGTACAAAGCAGAATCCCAACCCACCAGGCACAGTAAGAAACTGAAGAACCTAGGAGTAAGGAGTAAAAGCAAAGGCAAAGGTACAGTAATAAAACAAACAGTGGAATGGGCAGGGAACAGTAAGCAAGGGGGGTGACAACAATAGGTCAGAGAGCACAACTTACCGTGCCGCAGTGCACCAGTCCTCACCCCAGCACCGGAGAAGTTGATGTTGACGTTGCCTGATGATGGTGGGTTTGGCCTGTGGGGACAGAGGGAGAAAGCGCATGTTGGCACATGCTTACCTTTTGTCTGAGCAGGTTTTCGGGCCTTCGTTCCTCCTAGTTCAAACAGGCCCAAACAGGAATGGCCCTTTTCTTCGTCTGCCCTTCGCTTCTGACGCCCAGGCGAGAGACACCCTTGATCTAAGAGTTAAGAGCAGAAAGGAAGAGCAGTGACTTATTCTTGCGACCTTGAGGCTGCTGTTCAACACTTGTCCCCGCTTGAAATGCACATGTAGGCAATAAAGTGTAGGGGGGTGGACTTAAGTGCAGCAGTTATCAACACATTTAAATAGAGCAGCTATACTTGAAAAAATTGGAGGAGTTATGTGAACAATTAATTAAAGCTACTGCTGCAGAAGCCTGTGCAGAATGAAGGTATTGTGTGTATATGGACTCAAATTACCACTGTTTTGAGTTAGTATGGAAAGATAATGGAGCATAATGATGTACCATGCTCTGTGTAAGCTTATGTATGTTTGTACATGCTTCGTAACCACAGCATTGGTAGTGGAGAGGATTGAACAGTAGAATTTGAAAACATGGAGTGGCCTTTGTGCTGGGAACACATATCTTTTTAATGTGCACTGTTATGGCTGGCAAATAGCCTACAGTTAGTTGTGAGGGGTCAGAAATGAGAGGTGGACACAAAGTGGTAATATTCTCGACATCAGCCATTTTATTAAAGTAAGTGGTTTAGATAAAGGCCTAACATTCCCTAACCTTAAGCGAGTGTCCCTTCCTCTGAAACTAAAACTAAAGCAGACTGACCTTGTATCCAAACTAAATGTGACCATCACACTAACACACATAATCAAAAAGTGCAAGGTAAATGTTTCCAGCTTCAATTAAAAAAAAACGTGCAAAAACGTAAACATATGACTTCAAACAAACAAGATGACCTAGATCCACATGCACCTGCTCACCAACTGCAAAGGAAAAGAGACTGGCGGGCTGCTTAAATAGGCAAAAATAGCAGCAAACGAGGAAGGCACCAACAGTTTAAAGTGATTGACAGGTGGGCGGTGCAGTGGGTGGGGCTATATTGCATCACCTCGGACACTTGCAGCATTTGTGGTAACGCATCCAGCACTGCTCTAAGCTCGATTTTCACTCTATGATAAGCCATCGTCGCGCCCAGGGTTATGCCCCCATGATTCTAAGCCCATCCGCCATGAGGAACACACCGTTCACAAACAGGTCTTCCACTCTAACAACCCCTAATAAGGCCAACTCCCTAAACAGGGCCGGATGAAAGGAGCAGCTGATCCCATTAATTCTATTAAAGTCTATCTCCACTGGTAGTGGCCTACTCTACTCATACTTAGTGTGCACATTACGTAGCGCTAGACGTGTGTACCTCCCATCTGGGCGTACTCTTGCCTATCCCACAACTCAGCCACAAGCCTGTTTGGTGCCACTATGGCCCTTCTGAGAGCCAGATGCTGCGCATATGATGCACTTCCATACCAGTACTTAATATGACTTGCCTTTGCTATGTAATAATATGTCTCCATATCCAGCACTGCCAGGCCGCCATCCTCCAAAGGTAAGGAAGTCTCATCCCAAGCCACTCTCACCTGCTTACCAGCCCATATATACCTACTCAGCACCATCCGGACCTTATCAAATTACCACTTCGGCAGGCGTACAGGAACATTTAAGAATACATACAAGAATGTTGGTAGTACCACCATTTCACAACAGAGACTCTCACTATCATAGACATTGGGCCACAGGTCAACCTGGCTAGCAGTGTACTCACCGGCTCTAAAATTGCCATGTAGTTATCAGCAAACAGCGTGCATCAGTCGACACACTGACTCCCTAGTAGCGCACCCCGTTTTGACACCACTTAAACCCCCATCTAGTGCATATCTGCGTGGTGTTAGTCATTAACTGGAGCAGCTCAGACTTCAACCAGTTAATGCAAAGCCCCGACACCGCCCTGAATTCCGTCACTGCACCCACTATTGGATCAACATTACTCTCCGGATCAGACACATGAATGAGCAGGTCATCAGCGTACAACGACACTACCACTCTGCGTATGAAAGCTCTGCCCCACACCAGCGGCTGTATGGCCAGTGCAAATAACAATGGTGGCAGATGACACCCCTGCCACATTCCACAGTACTGGTGAAACTGCTCTGACACCTGTCTGTTAATAAGCAGCCTCACCCCTGGCCCAGTATACAACAACTTGATCCATGTGAGCATATTCAGACCCATTCCCAATGCGCTCCAACACAATAAATAAAAAAAAAAACAGCTCAATCTATCAAAAGCCTTCTCTGCAGTGAGTAGCACGGTTACTGCCCAGGCCAACAGATATATTTGGGAGCGAAGTGCAAATAAACTGCGCAGATTGAATTGTGCAGACCGCCCTGGGATAACACCACATTGAACTGGTAGCACCAGTTTATCCATTAGTGGGGAAGGCCTATTCGAAAGCACCCTAGCCAGTATTTTATAGTCTCTATTCAAAAGGACAGTGGCCTATACTAGGCGCACAGTCGCACATCATTTCCCGGCTTGGGCACTAAAGTGATAATTGCCTTGCATCGTGGGCGGCAATACCCACTCCCTCTGTGCCTCCTGATACACTGCAACAAGTAAAGGGACGGACATTTGAGAAGACTCCTTGTAATACTCTATGACTATACCATCTGGTCCTGGAGCTTTCCCACAAGCTAGGACTGCAATGGCTCTTTCAACCTCAGCCTCCGAGATAGGAGCATCCAGAGGGGCCTTATGCTCCTCCACAATCCAAGTAAGTTCTATATTTTCTAAGTACTCTATTAGCCTGTCTTGTTGGATTGGCCCCATACCCCAATACAGTTACGAGTAATACTCGAAAAAGGCCTTCATTATGTCAACCTGGTCCCTATGCATCACTCCCTCACTAATCTGTGCTGCCGGCTTATATGAACGGATAGTCCAAGAGAGAAGACGTCCAGGCCTAGCCCTCTTGCCGTATCTACGTGCAATCACCTTTTGCCTAAGAATCACATCTCCTGTTAGCAGCCTCCCTAAACTCCTCTATCTAATCCTTCAACTGCCCCAGGACTCTCCACTCATGATCTTTCTCATATAGTAATTTGAGTCTTCGCAGCTCATCTTCTAGTCTATCCAGCATGTCCCTAAGTGCCTTGAGAACACCATTTTGCTTGGATATACAAACACCCCTCAGATAAATCTTGAATGTTTCCCAAAGCGCGGCCATACTGTCCACCGATCCCCTATTAGGCTCCGCAAAGTGTCTCCCATTTACTCTTGACTGCCAGATCCTTTGGGGGGAATTCACCCTGTATTGCCTGATAAATTTGGGAAATCTTAGCACCCCCCCCCCGCCCTCCTATGTGAGTAGGACTTGCATCAGCAGGCTCGTACTTGGCACCTTTGGCATGTCATTCCATATGGCGGTCTCCTGACTCCCATCTAATCTGCATCAGGGTATGCCGGAGTTGCTCCGGATGAATCAACCAGGCTAATAGCCGCCCATGAATCCACATCTCTTGCCGGCTTCTATCAAGCTTCAATAACAAGTCCTTCACCTCTCAATGGGAGGCCAATACATTTTGCCAACTCCTCCTCTGTCCGTCCCCCCTCCGCCATGTCCTTCTCTAGATCTGACACCACCACCTCAATCCTCTGCAGTGCCTCCTGCTGTGTCCTTCTTACCCTGGTTACCTTGGATACACAGACCCCTTTGATGGTGCCTTAAAGGCTTCCCAACGGGACCCCACTGCCTCGACAGATCCCTCGTTAATGTTGACAAACTTCACTATGTCCTCCCTCAATGTTTCCCCGAACGCCATGTCCTCCAGGCCCGTGGCTTGTAAGCACCTTAGCCGTATCAATGATCTCGGCCGCCATCCCTCCAATTGCGTGACTAAGGGTGAGCGATGTAAGAGGACTCTCCCGAAGTATTCTGTGTTGCCAAAAGAGTGAAAATGCTCTGCCCCCACAAATATACAATCAAGGCGGGACTAGGAGCCACAAACTCCCGAAAAGTAGGAATAGTCCCGTGCCTGCCCATGCCACCATCGCTGCAACTCCACCAAATCCAGGTCCCCAAGTGCCCTCTGTAGTGAACCTGCCGCCTGCTGTTTTGGTAACCGGTCTTCCCCGTACTATCCAGTTCTGGGTCCAGGAGACAATTAAAATCCCCCCAAATGAACAGTCCCTGCAGATGCCCCCCACCAGGCTCAGTACTAATGGGAAGTAATCTTTATCATCTACGTTGGGTGCATAGGACTTGACCACACAGAGATCCCTCCCCTCCAATGTATCAAGAAGCACCACCCTCCTCCCCACCTCGTCGCTTAAAACCTTATCCACCTGGACGAGAACCCCCAATGCCACCCAAATCAGGACCCCAATAGCAGATGATGAGTAAAATGTCCCCACTACCGCCCCCCCACCACCTCCTAAATCAGTACAAGTCTTTCTGACCATAGGGTCTCCTGTAGCATGGCCAGTTGAACCCCATTCTGCCACAGGAACCCCCCAACTCGCTGGCACTTAAGCCTTTGCCCAAGCCCCAGAAGTTCCAAGTCCCAATCTTCAGGCAATCACCCCCCATGCTGGATATGTCAAAAGGCCCATCCTCGCAAATCCCCCCATCTCGCACCCATACTGTACCGAAACACCATCCTAGTCTGCACTGTTATCCCAACTACAAACCTCACCCAACTGAGCAAATGTATCCCAACTGCCTGCTCAGCTAATCCTGGCAACAATAACCCTCTGAACTGCCCACTCAACCCTCCCCGAACCCACCCCTCCAACTCCAACACCCGTCTCCCACCTTGTCCCCCTCCCTCAACTGTCTCCAAACCAAATTACAGCCAACCCCTTTCCCCAACCCACTCCCCCTCTCAACTCCCCGCCTACCCACAAGTAGACCCCCTCCACCCCTCAATGCTTTTGACCCCCTCAGTCATGCCCTCCACCTGACTCATTCTTCTCATGGACAGATGACCATAGGCCAAGGGGTCCATCTCTCCCGGTCCCCATCCCGCCCACCAACATAACCATCTCTCGCTCCCACAACCCTATCACTTCTGCCTAACAGCAATAGCCTCAATTTGAGTCACCCCAACCAACCTCAATCCCAAGTTTATGGCACATCTTCCACCTCCTTCCCCCACAGACCAGGGGCTGTGTCGTTGAGTCCAGCCAATTCCAAACTTCCTACGGTGACGTAAAGAACCAAAATTTGCCTTCCGCAGTGATCTTCAATTTGGCTGGGAAAAACATCATATTTAATGTTCAAGTCTCTAAGGCGCTGTTGCAATGCATTGTAGGTCCTCTGCTGTCATTGCACTTCCAACATGAAATCATGTTGCCCACCTCATAGTAGCCCACCTTACAGGACTCCTGCAGAATAGCGTTTGCGTCCCTTAAGTTCAGGATTTTTTTGTATTTAAAGTTTTATTCAGAAGGTTTTCAAAAAATGACACCAAAGTATAAATAAATCCAATCCAGTCCAGGGACTAGCCCATCAAACAAATGAGAGGGGTGTAAATTCAACAAGTTCAATTTTACATGTACGTTCAAAATTCACCCACCATCCCAATGATGCCACAACTCCTACCCAAAAAAGCAAAAGAAGAAATGTTGAATTTGAGCCAAAGAGGCAAGCGCTCTCATTAAACTGCATCAACTGTTCTGAACCCATTTTAAACTTTTCCTCCTTCCCACCAATATCGATTCCTCGCCACCTCCACCAACAAGGAAACCCAACAAACTATAATAGTCAACCACTCAAACTGGACCAATAGCGTCACTGCCGGCAGCAAATCACACCGACTGCATGGTTAATTAAAAAATTGCCAGTAAGCCTATGGGGTCTAAAAGTGAGACGCACTTGCATACTCCATCCTAATGGACAACGCAGGTCCATAAAACACTCTCAACAGTCCCAAAGAGAGAAAGAGAAAAAGAAACCCCTCCCCTTTTTCTCTACACTCAGTCTTGAGAAAACCCTGTTATATCCAATGACCCAGACCGTTCATAATAAGTCAAGAAGGGGTGCCACTCCCTTTCCATATCTCTACCCGACTCAGATAAAATCGCTGTTAGGGTCTCCATATCACACAACCAATCTCTATGTGTGGGAAGATGAAGACGCTTCCAAACATATTGTTATACAGCCCTAGCGCCAAGAATAGATTGGCCTCCATATGAGTAATACTAGTACAAGACTCTCCATCATCATTCAACCCAAAGAGGGACAAGAAAGGCCTCTGCCTTCACCGAAGCCAACACTTCTTTCCAAAAAGTCTGGATTGCCGGGCAGTCCCCACAGACATGCCAGTATGTGCCAATATTACCACAAACCCTCCCACATAGGGGGCTAGATCCTGGAAAAACATCCTAGCAAGGCTGTCCGTCAAAAACTGTCTACGTTGCAATAGTCTATAACAGTGCATTTTATATTGCATAGCCGTGAAAGTTGACCACAAATATCAGCACATAAATGGCCACGGATCCCTGCCCTCTAGAGGGGGAATACCACAAGCCCAATGTTGTCTAGCCCTCTGCAATTGTTTATCATTGGCAACTAACAAAGCAGAAAAAAGTTCGAAATCAGCCCCCTAGAACCTACATGAGGATCAAGCACTTGTTCAAAAATCATTAAGGGGCTACTCAAAACATTTTTCAAGTCATGATCAGTGAGGACATCCTTTAGTTGAAAACACGTAAAATTGTACATTAGGTTTGCACCCAATAACTTATCCAAAACAGGTTTAGTTAGAAAAGACCAGGCTTCCACAGTCGTCCTACTCAAATCAAACCTTTCTCGTAATGTGGCTGAAAGTGAATTGGATCATGGATCTTGTCCCTTATCGGGGGAGCCCAGAGATAGCTCAAGGGGGAAGGTCAAGTAATTTTTTTGTGTGGCAATGGGGCTTTCTAGCACAAAACCCACAAGGTAGCTAACACCAGTGTTTTCCAACTCTCTGCAGGAGACGGCTTCCAGGCACCCACAACTATTCCCCTACAGGGACTGCGGCCATCAAGTAATTCTCAAGGGTAACCCATTGTTTGTCTCTGCTATCCTGTAAATGGTCTAATAGGACCCACAACTGTGCCACCCTATAATAATACCATAAATAAGGAAAGTCAACCCCACTCCTGTCTTTTGATTGAATCAGTCTACCATAAGCTACACGAGGTTTAGCCCCATTCCATAAAAAATGCAGAAAACCTCAGAGGGACTTCAATGGGCAGGGCCTGAAACAAAAACAAAAAACTGTGAAGGGCATTCATTTTTACTGTAGGGGGACAACCCGCCCTATAATGGACAAATTCTGACCATCTCGCTAATTACGATTTAATAGTGGCCCACAAAGGAATGTAATTTGCACCATACAACTTTGTCATATTCCTATAAAGAATAACCCCAAGATAGTACAATACCTCCGTTTGCATTCAATGACCATTCTGAGAGGCCCATCTAAACAGTAAAGTTCAGGATTTTGGCCACTATCACTCTTGGTGGTCCCCCTGGTGGCAGGGCTCTTCCTGGGACCCTGTGCACCCTTTCAACTGTAAAGAGCTTTGAGAGTCCCATCACATGTAAAGTCTCCAGGATAAGGTGTCTACAAAGAGCACCATGCTGGGCCCTTCCTCCCTCTCTGGGACCACCATGCGAATATTGCAAAGCCTAGAGCGGCCCTCTGCATTCCCCACTCTTGATTTCAGCGCTCTAGTCGCTCCCACGAGGCCTGCCACCTGATTTTTGAGATGCTGCAAATCATCCTCCACCGTACTCAGTCTCTGTTCCACCTTCTTGACCCTCTCACACACCTTGCACAGATCCACCCATACAAGGGACATGACCACCCCCACTTCCTTGATACTCCCCTCACGGAAGCATTTGGTGGCCTATATGGCCTCCTCAGTACATCCAGCATTAACCCTCCTGAACCCCCTGTCCCTGCACCCCCCGCCTCGTGGCCTGCCTGCTCATGTTTCTGTTGCCTGTGTTTAGGGTCAGTGTATTTCTCCATCCCTTTTTCCCCGATAAATATGTTTGCCAGCTCGGGCCACCCTGTCCTTCAAGCCCACATCCCAGCACAAGTTGAGGTCACCTCACCTTCCAGGCATAGGGGTGGGAGGACTCAACCCCATCTTCTTGAGCTCCTAATCTGTGAGTATCACAAAACACCATTCCAGCACCTTCTCTGATACCTGCTGAGGTGCACCCAATAAATTCAATGGAGAGCCAAAGGCCCCCTGCCCCTGCCGCTACCTGTCCAACACCAAAATGTCAGAATGGGTTATACACCCCAGGCCCTAGCCCAGCAACAAAAACTCAATTCCGGTAAGATGCCCCACTTTGATCTGTACACTCAGGCAGTCCAAGGCCAAACCTTACTGGAGTGGCTCACTCCCACCATCTCCTCTGCTCAGGAGGGGGGCCCAGACCTCAGAGCATGCTGCACGCCCCACTTACAAAAAGTACTGCAGGCAGTCTCCTGTGGCCGATGCAAGCCAACCAAGGAGCTTTGTGTTGCTTCCCCCAGCCTTGCACCATTGTGTTGCTCTCGGTCTGACTCTCCACTCTCTGACTCTGCTGACCCCCTCCTCCGGCCTCCTTAGCTCTTTTCACCTGGTCAGCCCGCCTGGAGGCGAGAGGGAGATGTGTGCACCCAAACCCCCACCCTGTAATGTCAGGGTCCTCAGGCTCTTCTCCGCACCTCTCCGGCCACACTCACTTCTCGGCCGCCTCTGGGACAATCACCACTGCCACTGTTCCTCAGCTCACAGTGTCCCCCCTCCTGCTTCCAGGGATGCGCCATCTCCTGCCTGCTTTCCTAGTGGCACATCGTCCATGCACTGGACCGATGCTCACCTCCTCTCCGCTGTCTGGCTTCTGCGGGCGGCCTCCTCTGTCCATCGGGGTACCCCAGGTCAACCCCGGCAGCGTTCGCCCATGCCGACATCCATCTTGAAAGGCCTCGGAACTTGCCACCAGGAACACGGCCTGTCAGCCGCCTCCGGACCCTCCAGTGTGCCCACTGCACAAAGCAAGCAGATCCAACTGTGCCCCCGGGGTCCCCAACTCCAAAATTTGTTCCGGGGCTCCAGTTAATGCACACAAAAGTAGGATTTCAGCAGGATTTAGACAGGCGGCCCAGAAGCTGCAGAGTGCTACATGCTCATGCCGCAGCTGCTGGCCGAGCCCCCTGCCTTTGAGATCATTGTTGATTGATATTTCACTTTCATTCACCTCCCTTCTAGGGAAGCTTATTATTCTCTTGCTCACGTTGTCACAGTTCAGATTTGGTAAGGATATCCCACTTCCATTCACCTTCCTTCCAGGGAATGTTATCATTCTCTTGCTCACGTTATCACAGTTCAGATTTATCAAGTTTACTTTCACGTTTCTTTCATTTGTACTGAGATGAGTTTTCTGGTTCATGTAATGATCATCGGTTGGCACCCCATGCCTCCCATGTCCCTTGTTACCTTCCTTATTATCAGGGAACTTCTCTGGGGTTCGACCCCTAGGGACGGTGTTGTAGATCAGGCTCAACTTCCTAGCCTCACAGGGGAGGTGGGGGCTCACCCTCAGGGAGAAGAGACAAATTCCCTCAATCACAGACTGCTGGTGGATGGCCCCCCTGTGTGGTGTGCACTGCCTTCCCAATATTATTTTGCAAACAAATGGAACATTGCCTGCAATGGCTGAAAACTCTGGACAAAACCATTCTTGGTTTAAGGTCAAGATCATCCCTCCTTTTCCCATGTGTGGTATATTCTAGTTAGATGGGTTAAAATTATCTTTGGTGCAACCAAGTGACGAAGTTCATCTCTCTATACAGAGTCTCATGTAAACGACAACCTTTTCATATCCAAAGGTTAATTTCTATAGAACAAGGAGTTTCTTGTATATGTGACAACTTCACCAGTGTTTGAAAAGGGGGTGGATCTTGGACCCTTTTCACTCTCAATACATATTCAGCCTGAGAGTTGGAAACAGCAGTCAATTTAACAGTTGAGTCTGCAAAGTCATTCCCACAGGCGACCTCACTATCCAAGGGTCAGTGTGCAGCACACTTGATCATAGCTATTTGTTTAGTCAGCATACTGCTCCCCAGCAAAGCCTCTACATAATTTAGATTTATTATAGGGGAACCAGATGATGCCAGGAAGCTGTGTTTGCTTCCATAACTGACCAAACCAGGCAGTAACAGTAAATACATATTGTTAGTCCATATATATATTCACTGATTGTTATTCTGCAAATTGGCATGTGCATGTCAGTGCAAACAATTCTGTTTCTTGTGCTGAAATGACATATGGTAATTCCTACTCTCTACAGCATCCCCATTGTACACACTGGATACCGCCCCCACCAACTACCCTCTTTTTCCCTAAAGTAAAACCATCCACACAGTATGTTAAATTAGTGCTGTGTATACAAACATCTAACCTATCTTTCCTGAGTCTCAAGAGCAAATCTGTTAAGGCCACATACAGCTCAAAATGTGTGGTTCACTATGAACAGGGGTTTGAGGTAAGGCTGATGATATTGTAAGAATTTCAGAGCATCATTTCATACTTGTTTGATCAGGATACAGACATGTGTTTAGCTTTCAATAATAATGACCTACTGAATGAGGGACTGCAACTTCAAATGAGGACCCCAAAACAACATTTTCACACAACTGTACAGCAATTGCTGCAACCGTCTCTGAACGGTGGTACAGGGGCATTCTCACAGCCACTGTGTCTAATTGTTTACTATAATATGAAATTGGTTTTTGATTCTGACCATGTATTTGTGAGAATACTGCGGATGCTGCAAACCCATTTTGTTTTGTGAGACAATAGAATTAATGGTTTCTTATAATCAGGGAGACCTAAAGATGTAGCTTCAGCTAATGCTCTTCACACTGTATTTGAATGCCTTGTCTGCATCAGATATACATTTGGGATTTAATGGTATTGGCCTTTGTATAGTGTTGTAGCGCTTTGACTTTCTCTGCATAGCCCATTATTAAATGCCTACAGTAACCCACCATACCTACAATGCTCTTATCTGTGTGAAAGTTTGGACACTTGGAGGTTTTGTATACATCTTCCTTCCTACACCGGATTATGTATATGTGGCATAACATTAGGTCTCATTCTGAATTTGACAGTGCAGGAAAAAAGTGTCAGTAGTTCTGTTACCTCCACTTTTTTTGGGAAGTAACGAATGACCTCAATTTTTCCTACACTGTCAAATCACAGGCTTAGATGGAATTACCCCCGGTGGAATTACTGAGTGGTCATTCCACCAATTTCTGTAGGAAAAGTCTAGGATTTACCATAAACTGGAGGTAAATCCTTCACTTTTCCTACAAAAATTGGCAGAATTACCACTGAGTAATTCCACCTGTGGTAATTCATCACAAAATCCCCTAACACCACTTGTAATCCTGTGGTAAACCCATGGACCATGTGGTGGTAACGGTAGCCAATTTTGTCTGTATTTCGGCAGATTGACTGCCGAAATACTGGCAAATTCAGAATGAGGCCCTATAAGGTCATGTCTGAAATAATGACCCCTTTTTCTAGACACTCGTAAATTCTACTTAGATGTTTTGTGACCTTAATTTGTCAATGAAACTAGTAGGAATTTAGTGTCCTGTTTGCATGTCTCATATGATGGGGAGGGTAACAACAATTCATCTACATAATGAACCAGCACTGAATTTCTGAAGAACTAATTATCATCTAAATCCTTCTTGAGCTTCTGTGAAAAAATTGTTGGTGATTCTGCGTACCCCTAGGGAAAGCTTGGCAAAGGTGTGCTGAATTGCACGACAGGAACATGCAAACAAGAACTGGCTCTCAGAATATATTGGAATAGAAAAGAATTCAGAACATAGATCAACTACAGTGAAGTACGTAGTGCTGTATGGAATACAGACATGATAGTACCTGGCTTGGGTACCACTGGGAAAACTGGGGTAGCATCGGAATTCACTGCTCTCCAGTCTAGTACAAATCTATATGTATTGCTTTTTAACCAGCTAAATAGGGGTTTTACAGGGGTTACAATAATTAACCTACTATAATAGGTACTATAATTCCTTGCTTTAAAGGGGGATCTGCCTTCTTCTATTACTGATTTCAGTAGGTACTGGCAAACACAAGGTTATTACTTTGATTGATCTATCTTAATCCTAACCAGTTCAGCATTTCTATTACGGCCCACTTCATTACTGTGCACTGGCCAATTGGATGTGGGACAGCATTAATCAGTGCTTGGAAGTCTGTGGCCAATCACCTTCTGGGTATTGCTTCAGTATTTCTTGTAAAATATATTAGTTGGCCAGAGCTGCTTCAGCATTCTTACTGGGGCACACTCTGAAACACTCTGTATGGGGTACAATAGATGGTGCAGTTTAGTTTACATAACAAATCTCTCCCTAACAAGCTGACACAAGCTAGTGCACTGAGGAGGAAAGCATGTGCGTCAGTGATTAGACCTAGGATGACTGTTACAGATTTAGTAACATGATGAGGAACCGGAATATTGGATATGCCTATTGCCTTTACTGTTTCAGAGGATACAGGGTTATCTGGGATAGCCAATTGACTTGCTTCAGTATCTACCAGGCAAGGGGCAGCTTGTATGTCGACTTTGCACTGAACATATGGGCCTTTGCGATCTACAGGTATCATGGGGTACTTTGTGAGGTGACCTCTTAGGATGTCTCAGTATTGCCTTTCTTCATTCCGAGACTCGGATGGTTTATTTGGTGTGAATTTTGAGGCATTAGGAATTGGGAAGGCGCCCTATCCTGGAGGGGGAGGGGAGTAATTTCTCTGAGGCATGCAGGCATTCATTCTTCCAGTGCCCTGCCTGTTTGCAATAATTACATGGTGTAGGAGCTATATATGTCCTAAACTGTCCTTCTTGATTGCCTGTTGGAGCTCTTCCTCCCCTCCCTCTACATGTGCTCCCCAAATCTCCCCTAACTCCATCCCTGCCTGCTGGGGCCCCTTACCACTGTACGTTCTGTGATTGTAATGCCATATGTGTATTCTCAATGTTCTCCATGTTCTGCTCTTGTCACGTTGCACAGTTATTTACTACAGATAATGGCTTATTTTGCCAACGTATGCAAATAGTCTTCAATTGAGCTTGTCATTTTGGCTCTAGACCAGAGACAAAAGTATTGGCAGTTGCCTCCTGAGCAGCCTCATCAGTTTAGGGAATACCTGAATGCTAAGTGAATACTATTTCCAAATTGTCTAAGTAGTCTGCTGGGGATTCTCCCTTATTTTGCCTACAATTGCTTATCTTGCCCCAATCTGACCTCCTGGGGGATACTTATGGGATGACGGTTATGATTCTGTTTTGGGCTTGATCTAGTGGGTACCCATTCCAGGGTCAGCAACCAGTCAATTGGCGTGATGCATGAGTCTCTGCCTATCCCCCAGAGGCATAACTACCCTCATAAACTGATTCCTGCCAGCCCAGCTGGGTTGTAAAACTGAATCATGGTTTGGAGTTCTACAATAAAGCACAGAAGCTCCTCTCCATATTTTTGTAAAATCTTAGGACATGTTGCTCCGATCCCCAGGTCCATAGAACATGGAAGTTGACAAATTGATAATTATCCCCATCGCCCCCTACAACTCCTGGGATCTGTTGCAGAGGTGTCTGAAATGTCAAACTATCCCATCCATACCTGAAAACACTCTTTGTCAGAGTCAGAATATAAGAGGGAGGAAAATGGGTATTTGTTTTCACATAGGACCCGCAGCCACTCTCACTATGGGCAAAGAGATTTTTGAGTGTTTGCCAAAGGCTGGGAAGGTACAGGTACCAGAGACATGTGAGGCAGCATAGATGCAAATGCAACAACCACCAGAGCCACAACAGTCAGAGCAACCGCTTGAGACCACCGTGCAGACTGCATGTGCATGTTACTAAAGAATTCCAACAGGTCTCCTGCTGTATACCCAATTGCAAGAGGCAGTACTCAACCAAATCTCCCTAATGGACCCAGACTGCTTTTCTGTGTCCTTTTGAATCCAATTGATTGTATAATCCTATTAAAGTCTGCAAGATTATGGTGTACTTCAATTGCGCAACATCTTCTTAGCATTGTTGCAAGGGACCCACCTATCTGTTCCAAATCATGAAAATGTTGTCAGCAACTCGGGAGTCAACAGCTGGTTTTCTAGTTCCTTGCCTACTCCAGAGCGGCAATTATATTGGTGTTTCCCAGGTTGTGATTTGCTCATTTGTGTAGCATTATTTACACAGATGGTAGTCATGTAATAGTTGCCGGAAATCTTGCAGGCTTGATTCCCCGGATTTTTTCACTTCACTTTCCTCTAAGTGTCGAGAATTTGTAGAAAGAGAAATGTTAATAGGTACAGACTTTACCACCATATTCAATGTCCAACTGGACAGGTCCTCAAGTAACATAAAGACTACCCTTCAACCTACTCTAGCAATTTAACACTATATGTAAGACCAAGTACTGGTGGACTTAAGGCACACATTTCATGAACGTGAGAAAGGTTACACTTATTACTCCTCAGTCCATTCTAAACTGGATTTCTGGCTAAGCACGTTTAAGGTCTGTAGAGTCTTGCACAGATCTTATGGCTACCTAGTCCTGAGATGAGTACTTGGCATTTCATATTTTACTCCCTTCCCGATCCTGCCTTCGGAAATGCTCTTGTCCAAGCGACAGCAACTATCTTTAAAATGAATACTGGGTTGGTTTCCAGCACCACTATGGTTTGGAAGACATTCCAGTGTTATATAAGAGACTCCTGTATATGCAAGGAAACTGGCATGTAGAAATCCATCTGTGGTACCTTTGACTCCCTTGAAAACTCCCCGAAAGAGCTGGAAGATAGTTTCACTTTGATGACATCTGAAGCCTTAGCTCTTCAGATTCATAAATCCCTTAAATTTCATGAGCTGGCTGAGAGGGAAACCACATGTTTGGCTGGTCAGAAAATGGCCCATCGATACGCTGAAAGGTTATCACCTGAGGCGACTAATGTCTTGGGGGATCAGTGACAACAGTACTAAAGTTGACACAATCGTATTTGCAGATGAACACCTTGTAGTTGAGTGGGTATCAACAAAGGATGTGTTGATTAATACTGCGTCTTATACGCTACTTAGGTACAAGAGATACTTTTGCATATTGAATTGTACCTTGATTAGTCCAAACTAGGGTGGCTCAATGGTGATCAGAAACGTTCACTAAACATTCCTACTACAACTGCGGAAATACCTGGTTATATTATGGAATTAAACTCTAGCAGGGCCTCTAGCAGGACACATTTGGCTCTGAAACTCCTAGTACTATGTCAGGATGCAATTGAAAACAATGTCGAACCTTCCTCCTGGTGTGAAGCACTTATAATTGTGCTCCCTAAACCCAATAAAAACAAGGTAGATTGAAGAGCATGCCGACCCGTGTAAATGTTGAGCTTGGATGATAAAATAATTTCGAAGCTATTAGTTCATAGATTTCTTCCCTTATTAACATCATGGTCCTACTTGACTAGACAGGCTTTTTACCAAGCTGGTGTACTTCATGCTTTCTTTGTTATTTTAGTCTGTGCACAGTCTGCTGTTTGTTGCTACTGATTATCTGGGAGGAGCTTCACATAAAAACCCTTGTACTCCGTGAAGCGGAGTCTGTGCAGAGTCTCGTGAGTCTCTGGAGGCTCGCCAGGCTCGAGAGTACAGTTTCTTTTGTACGTAGCCGTTCCACTATGGAACAGGACAAAGAACCGATGCGGAAACATCGGCAGCCGCTTACACGTTTACAACTTCTCGGTGGAGAGGGAAGCTTGGCCAGCATTCCTCCACTCCCAAGCGGCTGGGAAGTCGAACATACCAAGCGCCAAGTAAGACTTCAGTGTTCTCCACCTGTTTTCATTCCTAATTCTGGTACTCAATCCTTGAACACACTGACTTGTGATATGATCAATTTCAATATGAATACCAATACCAATGTAAACTTAGTGAATCAAGATTGTGAACATGACCATGACCACGAGCATGTGATTCAAAAGAGGCAAGATGGTGGGTGTGCTTATAAACATGACATGGCTGCATCGCGTGAGGATTGCAATACAGCAGTACGCCATTTGTTGAACTCGTCTAACAGTGAATGCGATAATGATACTATTCAAGTAGGCGAGCTGCCATTCCAGTGCCAAAAAATCACAAATGACAAAAGACTGGAAAAAATGATGTTTCTTATTGCGGAGGAAATGCATCACCCAAAGAATCAAAAACTGGATCATATTTATTCGCTACGGTCGTTAGCGTGGGCTAAATTACAAACATTAAAAATGCCTTCGATCCTAGCTGAATACGCTGCTGCTCTTAAAACAAGGCGCGGTAGTCGGACGCAGCTTCTGACATCTGAGATCACTAGTGCTTGGTTTGAAACTGCAAGCCTTTCAGTTAAAACAAATACGTCAACTTTGCTCCCCCAGGATGTAGATATGGGGAAAAGGCGGCAACTGGACTGTAAAAATACAGCAAGTACAATCCTAGCAGCGGGCACTCAATTACCACAATCACTAGTAATAAACAGTGATGAAGACACAGTACAAAATGCAACAAATAATAAAATATATGAGGACATTGTTACTCCGTATCATGCAAATTCGGCTTTCTATACACAAATTAAAAATAGGAATGGACTTAACGGAAGTATGAACACAAGTCCTAGTCCCAAGAAACGTTGTGATTAATTGGCAGTTGTTGACAAACTGCTAAAAGATTCAACTAAAATGAATGGTGATCTAAATGTGAAATCCATAAATAATTCCATACCTAGTGACTGCGGCTTGGATAACCAGAATAAAGACAAGGATGTGCTGGAGCTGACAGTGATTGCATCTAGTAGCATAAAGTTGATTAGCCCGGCCCTAAATGGCCTCCTGGATCAAGGAAACATCGTCGGATGGACTCGAGTCCGTTACCAGCGATCTATTGTTCCCAAAATAGAAACAAGGTGTTGAATAATAGAACAAATATCACAGAGGAGATACCTGACAGCAACATTAATAAGCAACAACCTAGTCATGAAGATCTACCATCAGCGCAAGCAAAAAGAAATCAGAATCCATCCTCTTCTTAGGATGAAACCTCATCGGAATCATCCATTATGGAACGGCAATATCCAAAAATTAGACGTCTTCAACATAAAGCTAATGCTAATCAGGCTCGCAAAGAGGAGAACATACAGAATCTTGTTAAAGAATCGTTAAATGACTTTGGACCATACATCATGTCCGCTTTGGCTATTTCAATTGTGCCCTTGACTAAATTATATGAACAAATAAATGAAAATTTAAAGGACTTATCTGTATTGTCTGCACTTATGAATTTGAAATTGGTAACCAGTGACTTAGATAATACATCTGCAAAAGTATTCATTTGGGACAATATAAAAAGAATAGATCTGTCACTCGAAGAGCTTGTAGATCAAAAAAGAAATAATAGTGAAGATAAGTGACTTCTGGCTGAAGTTGCTAGAGAAGTTCTGGGACATCTCAAACATAATCAGAATGTGCACAATGAATCTAATTGTAAGCTCATTGTAAAATCGCAACAAACGAAAATGAATGCAAATTTGAGCATGGCGATTGCGATGAGTGTTGGAAATGCATCTGATATTGAAATAGACCAGAAGAACAGAGCATTGGATGTAATAAAGGCACAGTCACAAGAGAACGAAGTAATTAACTTGGAAGAAAGCAATGAACCTCAGGTGGAGCCCTTCATTCAAGTCCCACTAAATGAAGCTGTAAAATGCTTAATTGGAGATAGTCGGAATAAAGCCCAAAATGCTACCGTGAGTCCCTCAAAACCGTCAACATCTGCTAATGGAGAAGGCATCATTGGTAATCGGGATGCTGATGAATGCCAAATAACTGAAGAGAATGACAAAACATATTCAATATTTCTAAAGAATAATGTTAGTCTGCCCAAGTGATTCCAAGAAAATCAAAAAAGTACAAGAAAAAGGAACAATTTGGGATCAAGAAAATTCATTAGAAATTTGAAATCGGTAAATGTATTTGTCAACTCTGAGAGTCAAGGCCCAAAGTCAAAAAAGGATGAGCAAGTTATTAAACTAAACGAAGAACCATCTACTGTGTCTAAACCTAAACCGACTATAAGCTTAGACGCTTCCATTAATGACTTAATGAACATCTCTACATATGAGGAATATGAAACTATGGACGTGGAAAGGGAAGACTTGGGGAAGAGAATATGGACTATTCTCGTGATATGGCGGCACTTGAAATATCTGATAAAAATAAGCCATCAAAAGATAGTAAGGAGAGTGTTTGGCGACGAGGATTTTGACTGGGACCCGCAGGACGACCCCCAGCGCCTTTTCTACAGATCTAGTGTGCTGGCTGTGGAGCGGAGCCAGCCTGACTTGCCAGAGGGCCTTTTTCAGTGGATTATTGACGGCCTGACATCCAGTGTGTGGCATCCACCGGAGGGACATTGCTAGCGCCAGAGGAAAACCCCTGGAGGCTCCGTGGTCTGTGGGAGCTGGAATTGGACCCCTGCAATTTTGTTGAACTTGTGGAGACCGGGCTGGCAAAGACACGGCTTTGGCACTTTTATAATTGGATTTTGGGTAGTGTGTTTTCCGAGCGGCCATTGGACACCCTGGCCCCACACTGAGCAAGGTTGAGAAAGGAGTCGCCGCCGATGACCCTGGTGAGGCGCTCCAGGGTGAGTACATAACCAAGCAGCTATCTTTTAATTAGTGTCACCTACCTGTTTGGGTGGGAGCTCTATTGGTTAAACCAGAATTGCAAGCTTGTTATTCTATTCTGCAACTTTCAGACATGGCAAATGTGCCTGCTCCTGTGTTTTTTCTGGCAGTGCCAGGTGAACCCAGGGTTAGATGGGAAGACTGGAAGGAAGGATTCAGCAAATATGCCTTAGCAGTGTTTGGTGCCAACTACTCCAATGAGCGCAAGGAGGCATTGCTATTTCACTGTTTGGGAACTGCAGGCCAAGAGGTCTTAAAGAGATTGCCGGAGCCTTCTGACATTTTGGATGCTGGTCCATATGAAAGGACATTAGCCAAACTGGACAGGCATTTTAGAGTGGAGGAGAACATTATATTGGAAAGATATAAATTTGCCACGAGAGAGCAGAAGAATGCGGAAAGTATTGAGGATTTTGTCACGGCTTTAAGGGGCTTAGCAGTGAAATGCAAATTCACTCACTGTCAGGATGAGCACTTGAGAGACCAGCTAATGATTAAATGTTCCAATGACAGTATTAGGAAAGAACTATGGAAAGAGAGGAACCCCACTTTGGATCGAGCAATTGAGATAGCGAAAATGGTGGAACACACAGATAAGTGCATTGAAGTTCTTCAATCGGATACTGTGAACAATGGTAAACCCAAGTTGGATGAGAGTCAGGGTTCAGTGCTGAAGGTGTCAAAGGTTGTTCAGAGGCAGAGTACGTGGAATCCAAGACGCGCCTCGCAGAATGCTAAAAGGAGCGAAGAGAACAGACCGGCAACTGGCAGAGGATGGCGACAGGACTAAGGATGCCTCTTGTGAAGAGCAAGGGCTCAGGATGACATGGATCATGGGTTTCTAAGTGATCCGACCGCGGCTGATTTTGCCGCGGCCGGAATGTTCGCATGAGATAGCTGCGAACTACCAAAAGTTTGCACCTTTCTCATGCAAACACACTTACATACTACGGGGGCTGCAGGGGTTTCTCCCGCAACCCTCCGCTCACTATACTGTGAAGTATAGTGAGCGGGGTGTTGCGTGGGAAACCCCTGCAGCCCCCGTTTTTTTGTTTATTTATTTTTTTATTTTTTTGCGGGTGTGCTACGGGGGTGTCCCACGCAACACCCTACTCACTATGCCACACACTATAGTGAGCGGGGTGTTGCGGGGGACACCCCCGCAGTCCCTGCAGTCTTTTTTTTTTACTTGCCTGCAATGCTACCACCAAAGGTTCCAACTTTTGCTGTTTGAACCTTTGGTGGTAGCATTTTTCGGTCGTTTTGTACGGTCAGACCTTTTTTTTTCAGTCTGATCGTAGAAAACCAGATCATGGTGGAGTCAAAGAACGCTGAGGATTATAGAGGGACAAGTGCATGGCGCAAACCGTGTCTTTCTCATTGCCAGTTGTTGCCCTGGCTCAAGAAAGAACACACAGAGCCAGCTCTGCCGTCAACAACTTTATTTTCATAGCTACCTTCTCCTTACATTCTCCCCTCCTTTCCTGTCATGCGGGTCTTCCCTTAAAGGGTCCCCGTACAGCATGCCAATAACTCTTAACAGTTACATGGTTACAATATTCTTATCTGGCATCCTGCTCTCCCACTGCCCTCAACACAACACCCATACCTGGCCTCCTACCTCCCTGCATCAGAAAACCCCTACCAAGTGCCTATGCCACCCAGCGAGCATCGGGAACCCTAACCAGTGAGCATCGGGAACCGGTTTTCTTGGTGTCGCTGGAGTAGCACCATTATGCTGCACTGTGCATGAAGCATAGTGAAAGTGCAGTGTGGGACCCACTGCTGATACCTCTCTAAGTCTGCTAGCAACATTAGCACAACAACGTATTTTTACTTTTTGTATTTTATTTCGATTTGTATATCGCTTTACACCAAAGCGCTAAACAGAATTATTTACAAAATGGTACACAGACAAATGAAAAATGACGTGTTTAAGCAATATTAGGAACAGACCAGAACAGAAGAAAGTGTAGGAATATAAGAAGTAGATAGAGAGTGGGAGTGCCTTCCAATGTAATGGGGCCAGGGGAGAAAATGAACAAAAGCAGGACTGAGCACAAGGAGGATGGTGGACAGTTAGGAGGAATAGAGACTGAGAATGAAGGGAGCGAGGTGGAGGATAGAATGAAATCCGGGAAGAAAGATACAAAGGGGTAAGATTGTGAAGGGACTTAAAGACAAGGCAGAGAAGTTGAATTTACGACGAGAGTGAAAAGGCAACCAACAAATGGAAGAAAGCTGAAGGAATGGAGTCACGAGGGGAAAGTGAACACAGAAGATGGATGGATGAATTATAGATGGATTTTAGGGGGCTTAGACAAGAGATAGGGAGACCAAAGAGAAGGCAGGAGCAGTAGAAGAGCAAAGATGAACAGCTTGGTAGCATGAAATGTAAGAAAGGGTTGTGCTTTCCGAATAATAAAATGATGAAACCTGCAGGAGTGAGCAAGAGTGGAGATATGCAGAGCAAAGGAGAGGGAGGAGCCTAAATGGACACAACAAGGTTATGGACAGAGGGAGCTATATAACACAAAGAGGGAGGAAAGGATACGGAAGCAGGAGTCAAAGGAAGAGGAATGATCGAGGGAGGGAAAAAGAGAACTTCAGTCTTAGAGGAATTAAGAAAGAGATAGTGGTCAGCCATCTAGAATTGGATGGCCAGGAGGCAGGAAGCCATGACAGCATGAATAGAGAAGCTGTAAGTTGAGAAGGAGAGGAAAAGCTGGGTGTCATCGGCATAGAAGTGGTGGGACAGTCCAAAAGTTAAAATTATAAAGGCAAGGGGGAAGTGTGAAGTGAGAAAAGTAAAGGACCCAAGACAGAATCTTGGGGAGAACTGTGATGGAGGGGGAGAGTAGAGGAGGATTTGCCAGCCCATGAGACAGAGGAGGTGCAATTAGATAAGTAGGACTGAAACCAATTCAGGACTGCCCCAGAGAACCCAAGGGAGGAATGGTAGGAGAGAAGGAGAGAGTGGTATCAGATTTGGCTGACAGATCAGGAGGGGCGAGGAGGGAGGATTGCTTAGCATAGCACGCAGAGAAAAGTGAGTCACAGACAGAGACCATGGCAGTTTCTGTAGAGTGTCAGGAACGGAAACCAGATTGAAAGCAGAGCAGAATAGAGTTAGATATTTTCTTTTTAGTTTTCGTGCAGATGGTGTGTTTGATTAAAGCACATATATTTTTATAGAACCCTGATTGGACATTCCCTTTATTTTGGGCTCTATTACTGTGTTGTTTGGTTCACTACTGGATCACAGTCAAACCCCTCATAAGAGGGTAACTTTCCCTCAGCCCATGTTACCACAAAAGGCGAAGGAGGTGAAACTCTCAACTGTGCCTGTTTTTCCTTTTTGATTGCGTTGGCTCTAGGTTTGTAGAAGTGTAAAGGCTCAGTGGGCATTTTAGCCAATATTCATCCTTGTGCTCCTGCACATCAAATTCGTCACACATATCCCACCTCCCACCAAATACAATGGATCCTTTCATCGGTCTTTAGTCCCTTTACATTTTATACTTCTGGTTACCATGTCATATGACGAGTTCGTGTGAGCGATTCCTACCGCAGAGCATATGCATCCCTCCGTCATGACGACCTCCACTCATTTATGAGCAACCTTATTATCTTTACCAGTTCCAGCCAGTCCAGTCAATCATGTGGGTCCCCAGCAACATTGACACCAGTTTCTGCCAAACAGCACTTTTAGACCATTATAAACCACATGCTCAGAAAGGTCCCTGAAAGAACAAGGATGAGCAGAATGTAGGATAAAGGAGAGACGTATCGGACTCAGGACTGTGACATTATGGGGTTGAGGTTAACTTTTTTTTAAATCATGGTTATTGTCCATTACAGCTCATCTTTTTTTTCATTTATTTCCCATACGTCCCTAATGCTACCCCCTTTTGCACTTTAGGGGAACACATCATAACCAAATCTTTGCTTTATTATGATCATTCCTAGTCCCTCGCTCTGTTACAGAGATGCAGGTTTCATGGTAACATGGGCCTTCACAGGGAGGACTTTAATTCTAACCTACATTACAATCTAAATGTCAATACTCATCAGGACGTTTACTTCCCCATCTAATTCATTTGGTTCATAGAAAATGTCAATAAGCATCACAGTTCAATAATACAGCTGATTATTTAGCATCCCAAGGGTTCTGGAAGTGGTGATAGTAATGTTGTTCCCTCTACTTCTGTATTTGCAACAACACATGATTAATCCTGCTAAAAGAACAGTGTGGTGGAAAATATAAATTTGCTGTTATTCATGTAACACTTTTTATGCCTCACTCGCGCAGATAAGCTCCACTTGCATTTGCCATATTGAATTATGAGGCACTGCCTCAAACGGCGTAACCTTATGTCGATGTGCACATTTCTTAACCAAATATATACCTGCGAGAAATAAAACATTAGGCAGCTTCAGTGTGTACTTATAGAAACAAAATAAGGGCAGGAGAATGACTCCTTTCTGCTTCTGGCTTCTTTCCGCACTTGTCTTTTTAATATACGATTGTTTAACAGTCTTTGGCCACTCTTCTTACCACTTTTTGTAACTCTTCCTCGGGTTGCTAAATTTACTTTCCATTTTAGTAGTGCCTCTCCTTGGCTCAGATTCCTGTATCATAAAGGCTACCTTAGCCTTCAGCTCCTCGTGCTCTTTCCTTCTTATCTTCCACTCTTCTGCTTTTGACAAAGGATTTGAGTTCCCCTCTTCCCAGGGTAAAGATATACAGGCTTCATCATTCATTCTTTTGGTTATCTCTATTATTCACTTTCTCTCATTGCAAGTATTCAGATTCATTAATGTTGGTTCTAATCTCTTCTCGCTTTCATTGAGATCATTTTTTTTTAAAAAAACAGTTATTTATTCAAGTTTTCAGTGTGCATAGAAACTACAGTACAGCATTTACAGTTAACGATAACACCACAGAGTTGACAATAGGGTGCATCTAACAACATTCCGACCAAATATCTCTTCCTCCGGGGAGTGAGCATTCTGCTATTCCCCCCCACCTCTTCTGCCCCCACCGCCACTCCCCATCGGAAAGTGTTGTCGGGCCACCCTTTCCATTTAAGGAGGCTTCAGGTCTGTGGAGGAATGCAGCTCGCTTAGCAACTGGCCCCAGTCCACCAACACCCCCTGCCCCAACTTGGCGTCCCGGGTTCTTTGCCGAAGGTCCAACTCTGCAATCTCCCATGTGTGGATGTCCTCCATCCAGTGTACCAAGGACGGACTCTGGGGTTTCTTACAGGCAATAGCCACCCACCTCTTTGCCAGTATCAGCATGACCTGATCCAAGCGTCGCCTCATTTTTAACGGTTTCCCCTGAACCCCTAGCAGCTGACCCCACAAACACACTCTCAGAGTAAACTCAAAGCTGGAATGCAGCGATTCGTTGACCTTCAGAATCACTGCCTGCCAGTAGCGCGTGCAACCACAGAGCATGTGCCAGATCCCCGCAAGCCCAGTCCCACACCTGGTACAATCCTGACTCTAGGTGTTAATCATTCCTTGCAGTTTGGTGGGGGTCATATAGACCCTATGTAGGATGTTAAATTGAATAAGCTGGAACCTGGCGCTCCTCAAGACTTTCCTAACTTGTTTCCATATTCTTATCCATCCTGCCTCTGAAATCTGGTCTCCCTTATCCCGCTCTCATTTAATCTTTTTTATTTTTTATTTATTGTTTTTTTTCAGCTTTCCTACAGACATATAAACAAAGCTTTTCATTTTTAAGCAATTTCCCCCATATCCCACAAACATGTAAGTCAACTTACTTTGAACACTCATTATTCCCCCCACCCATTCAATCTCCCCTACTGCAGAAAAAAGCCATGCTTTTGGAAACGTATTGCAGGACTAGCATATTACAATATGCTACCCCCCCGCCCCACACTGCGCAGGAATCAATCCCAAGGTTTATTATCCACTATTAACACCCTTACATACACAATAAACCATACAGCCCAGCTCATTTTGCCACCATCTAACCCGCCCACCTCAAATCAAGTAGTACACCCAGACTACCCATAATGTCTCACTGCTGGTCAGCATCATCTCCTCTTACCGACACCATTCTCAGCGACCGAAGAAATTCCATGAAGGGACCCCAGTAATCTAGGGCGTGAGACTGTCACCACCAAATCTCGATACATAGCCACTTGAGAATTACACCATGCCAGCTCCTTCAGCCATTCAGCCAATCCCAGAGCCTGTTTATCCCATCAGTGCATTGCCGCACACCTCTTGGCAATCAGTAGGGCTACCCCATCAGTCTACGCTGCCTTCTTTGTACCACCCGGTTTAGACCCAAAGGCGCTATCTCCGGGCTCAGCTGGATCTCAGTCCCTATCATCTCACTCACAGTAGCTTGTATTTCATCCCAAAAGGCTGCAACCTTTCCACACTCCCAGACCATGTGTATGAGGCCAGAATCCTGCATTCTACACCACAGGCTAGCGCACAGCGACATTGGGTCATACTTCTTAATTTTGCGCGCTGTAACGTGTGCATGGTGTAAATATTTGAAATGAAGCAGCTTGTGCGTATAGTTCATAGAGACCTTCCTGAGCTGCTTACAGACATACTGCCAATGTTCATCCCCTATATTACGCCCCAATGCTTCCTCCCACCTTCACTGCGCTCTCACAGAGCAGCCTGCCCACCACCCCTGCACTATGGCATATAGTTTGGAAACACTGTTTCGAGCCGGGCTGCCCCTTCTATATATGATATGATAAGTCATTTATAACGTGCCTGTACACAAGTGTTTCCAGGCGTGACAAGACAAGGAGAGGGAAACAGAAGGAGGACAAACAGTGATCTTACTAGGCCTTGTGTCATTCAGATTGTGCAAGTGCAGGGAAGAGGGGAGGGGAGAAGTGCCAAGGAGGATAGTGGGTGAGGAGAAGTGCAGGTGACTCAATAAGTGCTGCCAAAGGGTGGCTTTTAAGTGCAAAGAGAAGGAACTGTAGGGTTACAGATACATACCCTTAAGTGCTGAGGGAGCCTAGAGGCAGTGCAAAGGAACTGGACATGCAGGAACCTGGGCCCGAGTTCAAGGGTGGCCATGTGACCACTCTGCGGAGCTATTAGGGACATTAGCAAGAGAGAAAGTGGAAGCGAAAAGGAAGGTCTTGAGTTGCTTCCAGGACCGGAGGTGGTTCTGCACAAGTTTGGGAGAGGCAAGGAGGCTGTTCCAGAGGGAGGCCCCAACTGACGAAAGAGATTTGCTTGGAAAAGTGTCTGACCCTCAGAGAATTGGAGGTGGATGAGCAGAGAACTTGAGAAGGAAGATGTTTAGGAAGAGAAAGTTGGAGGTAGTGTGGTCCCAGACCCCAGAAAGCCTTGTGGATGATGCAAAGGATCTTGAATTCGATCCTTGCAGCCACAGGGAGCCAGTGCAGATATTTCAGAACTGGAGAGATACGATCCCTGGGCTTGAGGCAAGGACAAGTCATGCAGTCCTATTCTAGATGAGTTGTAAAGGTCAAAGAGTAAAGATAGGCAGATTTAGAAAGAGGCTGTTGCAATAGTCCATCCTGGAGAGGACCAGAGCTCTAGAGACAGTGAGCCTCTGGGGCAAAGTGAGAAAAGGCAGAATACCTCTGAGGAGGTGCAGCTGAGAGTGTGAATTCTTAGAGATGTCAGAGATGTGAGGAGAGAAGGAGAAGGTGGAGTCAAAGATGACACCAAGGTTCTTAGCCTCACAGGAAGGAAGAGGAAGCGGGCCCAGGGTGGGCAGCCAGAGAGAGAGAGAGAGGAAAGGAGGGAGCAGGTGGCCCAATGAGGAGTATCTCGGTCTTACTGGCCTTAAGGCAGTGATCATTGGCAGCACACCATTCCTGAATTGCGGCCAGAAAGTTTGGTATGAGAGAAGGAGCAAATGTGGCTGAGGGGAGCCTGAAGGAGAGCTATGTGTCATATGCAATAAAACTGAAAGTTAGAACAGAATGTAGCGATGCAGCGGGTCAGGGAGTGGTTGAATAGCCAGGGAGAAAGGTTAGACCCCTGCAGAACACCATTAGTAGAGAGAGATAGAAAAGAGGAAAGACCCCAGTTGGACCTGGGAGGGTCGATCAGTGAGAAAGGTGGTCAACCAGGACAGGGCCTGACCAGTTGTCATGGAGGCGATTGAGCAGGATAGCATGGTTGACCGTGTCAAAAGCAGAGGATGGATCAAGGAGAATGAGGACAGAAGGAAGATTAGAGTCAAGACTAGAGAACACGCCTTCATGGGTATTCAGGAGAGCAGTCTCCGTGCTTCTGGTAGCTCTGAAGCCACTCTGGTGGCCGTGGAGACAACCAACAAATTTAGTATGCAGATTAAGCTGGGAAATGGCTCGCTTTTCCAGGAGTTTACCCAGTAAAGGAGTGATGGAGATCGGGCGATAATTAGCCGGACAGGAAGGATTGGAAGAGGGCTTCTTAAGAAGGGTGTGCACTAGGGAAGCTTTAGGTGGGAGGGGACGGTTCGAGTGGCAAAAGAGTGATTGCAGAAATCGGCCAAGGCTGCAGCCAGGGTGTCGATGTGGTCCTTGATGGTTCTGGATGAGCAAGGTAGAACCTGCTTTGACAAGACTTTCCTAGATCAGACTTGTCTGGAAACATAGTCAGGGGTGAACAAGGGAAAGGAGGAGAAAGGATGCGAGGAAGCAGCCAAAGACGGGCCAGAGGTGGCGGAGGAGGAGGAAGAGGAGGTAGAGGAAGAGGAGTGGACAGGATGTCCTGAGTTTTCCTGGTGAAATGAGAAGCCAGGGCCGTGCACAGGGCCTCGGAGGGAACAGGAGAGGTAGAGAATGCAGCAGTATTGGCCAGCTCCTTGCAGACTTTGAACATTTTGTCTGAGTTGTTAAATGCCGCAGAGAGGCAGGCTTGGATGTAGGCTCTCTTCTTAAAGAGGACAGAGTGTCTGTACTGCCTTTGGAGCAGTCAGCAGGCTAGTTTGTCAGAGGGTGCACCTGATGCC